>NC_134015.1:11597919-14308894 GCF_040712315.1 Castanea sativa
TGTCCGCCTTCCAAATTTTTCTATCAAGATTGATCCCAGAGCGATTGCCGGAATCTGCACAGAAAATCTGCACAATTTGGATATGCACTAAAGGGGATCACAACATTTTAATTGCACCTAAATATTCAGAGCTACCTGAGGAATGGATACCACTATAAACCCAGTAATACTTGGCACACCTGTCATAAACCCATAATTTTATATTTAAATTTCAGTTCATTGCCTTTCATACGTCCCATCAAAAGCATCATTATAGTCACATTTTTACCAGCCAGTTCAAAAATTTCATTCATATAATATGCATATCCATTAAGCCCTCCAAATTGTTGCAGTACCATCAGTCCAATTCCAACCTATATCAAGTTTGAAACATATAAATAGATCACAAATCCATGTAGCAGAAATGGTGAAACTTTGAGACTACTATTTACTGCTCACAATGAGTAAATGAGCATATTTCTGCTGAAACAAGTCAAGGATTTTGTCTTCTGGGATCTTCTGGATGTTTTCAGTATAATCCTGTCAAACAATAAAGCCTTTTCTCATTTTCTTTCTTCAAATCTAAAGTTATAGAGTTAAAAATATTCCTTTCTTACAAAAATATTAAGTTAGTGTGTTACTTTGATATCAGCAGCCTCTACAGAAATATTAACATTCTTTCCCCTAAGGCATTGTAGTGCAGCTTCAAATTCTTTTTCACGGCCAATCCTTGCCTGCAGACATTTAGCTAAATATTTGGAGCCCATTTGTAGGAACATATTTTTAACTTGCAACTTGCAAGAGGTTTATTGAATTTGATGTGAACATGTTATAACTCAATTTTCCCTAGATAAAAAAACTAAATAAGAAATAGAATTCACTGTTTTTCTTTCTCCTCTTAATGCACCATGTATGTGAACAACATTTACACACCAACAGATTTTTGAATTGCACTCACCAGCCATCTAGGGGACTCTGGAATGAAGAATAGACCAAAAAGTAGTAATAGACATGGAATAGCTCCTGAAAAAAAAAAATATCATAACCATTATGAAACTATACTGTTGAAATATAATATAACAGAAGGTGGAAGAAGCAACCTATTAGAGCCAAGGCACGCCAGTTGATGACAGAACCAATCAGATATGCAACTGATACACTAACAGGTATCATTGCCTGTGTAACAGACAATAAGAAGCCACATAAGGCAAAAGTACATATTGAAGCTAACATATTGTAATTTAAGGATAATTTTACCATAGAGACTGACGTAATTCCTCCCCTAAGATTCTTGGGTGTGATTTCTGATAGGTAAGTAGGTGCCTGTTCAGCAATGGAATTCAAATCCCATTATCTATCATATGCACTTTTAAGTCAAGGCATTTTGAAATCCAAATTTTTACAAAATTTACCACGTAACAAGTCAGTCCATATCCAAATCCCAAAGACAGTCTTCCGAGGTCGAGCAACCAAGCACCCTTTCAATAAGTACAGAACATTTTGTAAATGGATTGAAAGTAGATAATATGATATATGATTTTAACTAACAAATGTATCCTAATATTGTTCAAAAATTATTTTCCTAGAATCTTTTGTGCCTTTTTGGAAGTCCTATCTAATTTTTGGAAATTAATGTATAGTTTTCATATAGAAAACATGTACTGCTTATGGTTATTATTATTGTTATTATTTTGGAAGAAATGACATCTATTGGGAATTTCCCATTAAAACAAGAAACTCCGAACAGAACCATAAAAGACCCAAAAGTTCTCTGCTTTCTGCAGGGGCACCAGCTCCGCATCAAAGAAACAGAGACAGTTCTCGACAACTAGTAGTATAATACAAGAAAAATACCATATCACATTTGTAACACATGATAGTACAAGGTGGTACAAGATAATACAAAGACAATACAATGGGTCAAAAAGTGGGCCTAGGCCTGATATTCTAACAGCCCTCCTCAATTCTCAAGGTGGAGTGTGCGAGACTATGGATACAAGATCATCAAAATGCCCTCGAGAGGGTGACTTTGTGAAGGTGTCTACAAGTTGATCATGAGACACAATAGAGCGGTATAGTGGATAGACCGTAAGAAGAAGGTGACAATCGATCTCAATATGCTTGGTCTATTTGTGAAAGATATTATTATGAGCAATCTAAATGGCACTCACTAGCCCTTGCAACCAAAGGAGCTCCAAGATAGTATTGGTAACAGCTCAATATTCAGTCTCAAAACATTAGAGAGCAACAAAGGTCTAATTCTTGTTGAACCAGTATAAGGGAGGAGCCAAGGAGGAAGCAATACATGGTGGAGGAACAGTGATTGGTAGGGAAGGATACAAAGCATATAAGCATAGTGAGTAAAGCGTGGAGTTGCCATGAACTAGCTCACTTAATGTACGGCTTATGGGATAGTAGAGAAAGTGACATGGAGAGAGGGGATCCAAGCTACCAACGAGCTTGTAGTACAGAGTGGGAATCTTTATGTTTGTTTAGACCCCTTGAAAATCAAATTAGTTTAATCTAATGAATTAGCCAAGTAATTACTTAGGTTAATTATTTAGATCTAGGTTAAACTCATGCAATCATATTATCTAGTACGAAAAATTAAAGAAGACAGTAATATGATGACCTAAAAAAACCAATAAAACAAACCATTTTAAGGTAAAAACTTGGAGAGATTTTAACCTAGCTATCCTTAAGGTAAACAAATCTACTATGATAGAATAGAAGATTACAATAGATTCAAACCCTAAATCTAAAGCTACCTCAAGTAGAACATACTAACACGACCACGTGTAACTCCGAATCCATGGACTCTTCTATCTTGGATTTGCTGAACACAAACTCTCCGTTTGTGACTTTGAGATCCCACTCAAAGGTTTCAGATCACCATCAGTAGTAGATCTTTATGCAGCAACTTGTTTCCACTAGTTCTTGATTCTAGATCTCATTTTAATAGAAGCTTGTTGAGTTAGAAGGTATAGAAATCTCTCAAATCTCATAGGAGTAACTCACAAGTCTTTCAAGAGACTTAAAAACGTAATTAGAGTTTTCCTTTTATACCTTGTAGTGTAGGACTGAAACACTAAACGTTTTCGCGGGATTGTGTCTGATTTAAAATCTACAAAATCAACTTCTACTATTTTCGATCGGTTGAATCTAATTTTCGATTGGTTGAGCTTCACAGAACTTGAACTCTCCTTTCTACAGCTTGAATGTTCTTAAATCTTGATTGGTACAATCTTGAGCAATGTTTAACACCTAATCTAGACATGTTTTTGTTCTTAGTTTGTCAACATACACAAAATGAGATTCTAAATATTTAATCCAAAATATTTAGAACTTAACAATCTCCCTCTTTGGTAATTCATGAAAAAAAATACATACACATGAATTGCTCAACTCAAAATCTGACCCAATTACAAAGTATTGCCCCAATACAAGTCTATCACAATCTACTATCTATCCAATGCTAAAATAGGATTGTGATACCCCAATTTGATTGATTGTGTGATGTGTGTAGGTGTGTGATGAGTTCCACATCGGGTATTTTCTAAGTTGAACTGGGCTTTATTAACAACTGTAAGGAGTCTCAATTGTGACTAGTCTTTTTGAGGTATAGCGCAGATATGACTAGCGCTTTTCCTTGGGTCGTTACATATGGTATCAGAGCCGGCCTGGTAATCCTGTGTGGGCTTGGATACACTACCCCCACAAAGTGGGCCCTAACGAGGACGTTAGGGATTTAAGTGGGGGAGATTATGATACCCCAATTTGATTGATTGTGTGATGTGTATGGGTGTGTGATGAGTACCACATCGGGTATTTACTGAGTTGAACTGGGCTTTATTAACAACTACAAGAGTCTCAATTGTGACTTATTTTTATATTAAGGGAAAGGACGTCTTATAATTGTTATTATATTAGATTAGGAATGATGTATATAAGCTACATGTCAAGAAAGGATGTGAATTTTAGATTGATGAGATTTCTCTTGTTCGGCCATATTAAAGTTCTTGAATATCTATGATTATACTAATGGAAAAATCTGATTAGGCAACAATATTTTTTAAGTCCAAAAAGCTGATTAAAGGCTGAAAGTGAATTGGATAGTTAAGTGAATAGATGGAAAATTTTGGATATATCAGTATTGTCTAGGATAAAATTGTTTAAGTGTGAAAACAAATTTTTAAGTAGGAAATTGTGTATTGATGGATCTATCTTTGGAGTTGCTAGGTTCTAATTCTACTGATTTGTTGTGATTCAAGAGAGGTTGGTTTCATATTTTTGCAAATAAGAGGTAAGTGGTGTTTACTAATTTTGGGGGTTTTCCCAAAACAATGTTGATTATTAAACAATTCTGTATCAAAGAAGTATGTTGATATTCTATATACAAATTGATATTCTATAAATGTTTGATGTGCACATTGACTATTCGTTTTATGAAAAACTTGTGGGAAAGCCTAAATTTATTTAAACTTATATGTGTGAATATATCTTTATATTGTTGAGAATTATGAATGGATTACCTTTGTGAGCATATTGAATATGTTTTGAAAACTTATGGCAAGTCGTGATTAAAAACTCAGTATTGTATTTAGTCCTTAACAAGGGACAATTATATTGCAGCTAGTCCTTAGCAAGGGACAGTCCCAGAAAAGGGGACAGTGCACATTTGATAGCTTCTTAACAAGGGAGTATACTATTGAGGATTCAAAAAGAAAGCTCCTTAACAAGAGAGTGCATCTTTAGGTTCCAAAGGAGCCACCCTTAAGAAAGGGGATGAAAAGGAGGTTCCAGTCCCAAAAAAAGGACATCACAACCCTATCAACGGGGCGTAAACGTTGACCATGAGAAAAGTTTAGGAAATTATTTATATAATGGTATTGATCTATATATTATGTTGGCTCACAATATAAAGATATTTTTTTATGTGAAATATTTGATAATAAAATATTGATGAAGTACAAGTTATGAATTTGTTGTAAGAGTTATATATTTGAAAGGTTTGTTTCCACACCCCAATGTTAGTAAATTCCACTTACTAAGTTATCTCACATTCCCCCCGCCCCCCCTTATTCCCCCTTACAAATATATTAAAGGAATCATTGGAGTAGAGATTCTCGGAAGATAACAGTTATGAATTCTTTTGTGTAACTAAGGATTTTATTATTATTATTTTTATGGTATTAAACATTGTACTAGAGAATTATTTTGAGGATATTTTATCTTTGGTGGATTAGAGTTCTGACATTTGTGATGAGATTTTCGATTGCTAGTTGCTTTTATTTAATATTTTTATAGATTATTTAGATTGAATAGATTTTATTGCTTATGATTTTGGGGCGTCACACTACCCCTGTCTTATCAGATGCAGATTTTTGAACATTCAACATGTTATCAAGTTTAGAAGTATAAGTCCTATCAAATTGTTCTCTAGCAAAAATTAATTCAAATTCTAAACTATTAACTTTTTCAATCAAAGACATGTTCTCAATCTTAACAGCAGTTATAAGTTCATTGACATCAAATAATTTGACCAAAAGATTCTTCTTTTCAAGTTTAAGAGTGTATATCTTTTTCAATCATAGTTCAATATTCATGGCATCTTTTGCTGCAATCTTACAAAGCTTGTTGTATGCTTCTTACAAGCCAGCATTTTTAGAGAGTTCCCCATCAGAAGGGTTCTTATAACAATCTCAGTTTCACTTATTACAGTTGTAGCAGTGAAAGCCATGAAATTTCCTTTTTGATCACTTTCAGATTCGTGATTAGTTCCTTCATCATCACTAAGAGTAACAGCCATAGCTTTACCCTTTAAACTAAAAAATGTAGGACATTCAGATTTAACATGACCATACCCTTGACAACCAAAACGCTGTTAGCCTAAATAATTGTTAAAAGATTGAACAATTTAGGGTTAGCATTATTTCGATTTCTTGCCCTTCTATTATTGTTTCTTAGAAAATTTTTAAAGTTCTTGGCAAGATGAGCAATCTTTGTAGAAGAGATCTCATCATCAAATCCAGAATCATCTCCAGACTTTAAAGCCATAGATTAGGATTTGCTAGTCTTGGGTAAGTCTGACTTATAGGATTGAAGGGGTCCTACAAGTTCATCAACAAGAATGGTTTCGACATCCTTGCTCTCAGTTATGGTAGTCACTTTAGGTCTAAAATATTCAGTTAAAGATCTAAGAATCTTTCTAACTATCTTACGTTGATCATATACTTCACTTAAATTAAAAGTTGAGTTTACTATGTCATTCAGTTTAGCATAGAACTCATCAAAAGTTTCATCATCTGCCATTCTAATGCTCTCAAACCTAGAGGTTAATTGTTGCAATTTATTTATTTTCACAGCCTTAGTGCCTTCATGCATAGTTTGCAGGATATTCTAGGCAATGTGAGCAACCTCTACATTAGAGATTCTCTTGAATTCTTCCATAGAAACGACATTGAATATCGCATTCATAGCCTTGCTATTAATCCTTACCACTTCTTTTTGAGCAGTAGACCATTGATTTATAGGAGTGGCCGGTCTTTCCCAACCATTTTCCACAAACAACCAAACCCTCTCATCAAGAGATTTTAGAAAAGCTTTCATCTTGACTTTCCAGTAGGCATAATTATTTCCATCAAAGTGGGAAATGATTACAAGAGAGTGACTGTATTCCATGACAGTAGGGGTCAAGGCTCAACTCAAAGTAAAACAATCTGATCAACAACTAAACTGCTCTAGGTTAAACTCATGCAATCATATTACCTAGTGCAAAAAATTTAAGAAAGCAGTAATATGATGACCTAGGAAAACCAATGAAACAAATCGTTTCAAGGTAAAAACTGGAGAGGATTTAACCTAGTTATCTTCAAGGTAAAAACTGGAAAGGATTTAACCTAGTTATCTTCAAAGTAAACAAATTCACTATGATATAATGGAAGATTACAATAGATTGAAACCCTAAATCTAAAGCTACCTCAAGTAAAACTTACTAACATGACCACATGCAGCTCCGACTTCACAGACTCTTTTATCTTGAATTTGCTGAACACAAACTCCTCATTTGTGATTTTGAGATCCCACTCAAAGGTTTTAGATCACCATTAGTAGTAGATCTTTATGCAGCAACTTGTTTCCACCAGTTCTTGATTGTAAATCTTGTTCTGGTAGATGCTTGTTGAGTTAGAAGGTATAGAAATCTCTCAAATCTAACAAGAGTAACTCACAAGTCTTCCAAGAGCTTCTAAAACGTAATTATGGTTTTCCTTTTATACCTTGTGGTGTAGGACTGAAACCCTAAACATTTTTGCGGGCTTAGGCTTGATTTAAAATCTGTAGAATCAACTTATTTGCAATTTTCGATCGATCGAGCTTCACAGAACTTGAACTCTCTTTTCTGCAGCTTGAATGTTCTTAAATCTTGATTTGTACAATCATGAGCAATGCCTAACACCTAATCTAGTCATATTTTTGTTCTTAGTTTGCCAACATACACAAAATGAGAATCTAAATATTTAATCCTAATTATTTGGAACCTATTAGAATCATGTATGAGTTTCCATTATTTGGAGTAAGTCGATCATTAGGTTCTATCAGTGTGTCAGTGATCTTGCTTTATGTGAATCTAGCTTGTTAGAGGAGGTTAGAGTTTGCCACATCAGAGCACTCACAATGTATCACATAAGAACCGTGGCAAAGTTGTGGCAAAAAACAGTTTTGATCTTAAAAGGGCTTCTTATCTTGCATTAAAAACGAAGTAACACTACAGCCACAAATTATTTTACAACATTTTAATAAAATGTTAATGTGACCAACCTCTTATTAATTTTTATCTAGACTCACCATTAATATCACTTTTATATTTACCAATAATTATTTACCACATCAACTGTTTGTAAAATAGTTTGTATCGTTAGCATTATTCTTATAAACAAGCTTTGGTTGTAAACATGGTTTTAGAAAAGGACTGGGCCATCTAGTTCAATCGGAAACTAGACCCTAAACTGGTCTAATAAAAATGGTAAAAATTGGGAACCAATCTCTTTTCTAGTTTTTTGACTGTTTCAGTTTTGAAACCATAGTTATAACCCATCAATTGTTATTTGACTCCATTTGTAAAAGTTTCAGTCCGCAAAATGTGTGTGCACCTAATCATCCTTCTAAGTATTTTGCATACCCATTTTGTCTTCTGCTTTTGCCAACGTAGTGTAGGCATGCTGTTGAATTAGAAATGCTTTATAAACTTCGAAAAACTAAATATACTTTACTAAGTGCTTTGGCTTCCAATGTCCAATTTCTAAGAAGGTAAGGACGAAAATGAAAATCAGCATATGGAATCAAACAAAAATGATTAAAAGCAGAAGATAAAACAACCTTAGCAAAATATATTGCGAGCCACCCCATTATGTAAAATATATCCAGAATCCACATAGTCTGCTTCAAAGATAAATAAAAATTCAATTGAATATTAATTAAGAGCTGGTCAATATATATATATATATATACTTGTTAAAAACATTCAACACTAGTCCTACAAATGATTATTTGGTCAAGTAAAAACCTCACATATTTACGACCAATGATATCTGCTAATTTCCCACTTATTACTGCACCTACCATTCCACCAATTGTCATTATGGAACCGAAAACTGAATACTGCAAAATTGAAGGGTGAATGCGTAAGGATAAATTGAATGATTATTGATTTATTGTTATCTGTTTCTAGAAAAAATAACTCCTGGTCGCATGCATTGTTTGCAAATGGACATGCAAACAGCTACGTACTATGAAGTAAAAGAAATATATGTGGCCAAGGTTTACTTTGGCTAAGTTTTACGATCAAGAGATTTTTTTCATGAATATATAATATGTGTAACTTTTTCAACTAACTTTCCTCTACGTACCTCAGCCACAGAAAGTCCCAAATCATCAATAATTCCAGATTCAGCAGGGGCCGAGTACCCCGCCTGAAATGAAATGCAATCACAACGCACAATTTCAGAGATGGAACCATATATGTGTGGGGCCTATGTTCACAAAAGTTTGCAATTTGACCTCAAAAAATTTATACTTGGCCTCCCTCTAAAACAAATTGGCCTATGAAACACCAGGGAATAATAATAATAAAGCTGGACTATTTTGTTGTGCAATGAATTGTTAATTGGGGGAAATGGGTATTAAAAATTGTGACTATTTTGCTGTGTAATGGATTCTTGGTAACATCAATTTTGTTGAAGTTTGTGGGGGCATTTTTTTATTTTTATTGAAACTATTTTTTGGTACAATAGATTTATAAGATAGGATAATAATGAAGCGAAATAAAATTAAATAAATGAAAAACTAAAACAATAATTTTTATATTGGATAAAGTACAAATTAATAAATAAATTAAATGAATTGTTAGGTAGATTTAAGATAAATCCTTATAATTTATATGATTTTTATTTAATTTATAAATCATGGGAAAGTTAGCTGCAATGTTTGATTTTTTGTTAAAAGAAAAAAATACAAATAATTAAGAGGCTAATACTGATGATTTTTAGTACTGTATCCAACTCTAGTATTGATATCCATATTTGTAAGAGATGTAAGAGATTCTGTCTCTATATATAATCTTTCTCACAACATGTAGGTTCTCCAGACAGTGGCAGCTCCACATGCAAGCCAAGTTAGTCATAGGACCATCTAACTTGCAAAAAAATGTATATATAAACTTGCCAAAAAAAGTATTATATGCTAAATTAACCTATTATGATTACCCTAATAAAATTTTTGAACATCTTAACTTGAGAATTACAAAAATTTGGGTTTGACAAAAATAAGAGTAATGTTACTACATTCACAGCATTTTTACAATAATTTCACAACAAATTTAATGTGATAAGTTGTCATTGATTCTAATTTAGGCCAAATACTAATATTATTTTTTTACCCACTAATAATAACTTTTTGTATAAGATTTATTGTAAAAATGTTGTGGACGTAACATTACTCCAAAATTAATTTTGCCCCCAAACATAATTCTTAATTTTTTTTTTTTTTTAAAATCTCAAATAACAACAATAAATATTAGCCCAAATAATAACAAACATAAACCAAACAAAAAGAATACAAGATCAAACAACAACAAGTGAAAAAAATTATTCAACAAAATACCTATTATAAAACAAAAAGATAAAATTTGTAACTCATTCATTCTATTCATTAAAAATAATTTCTAATTTCATTTTCCTTAAAAAATGGTATAAAGAAAAATATTGTAGTAATTTAAATTTCGTAGTTACTACCCTAGATAAAATTCCTACAACCAAGCCGCCACTGTCTTCAAAGGCTATATATCAATTGTACTTACCACAAATCCACCAGCAAAGGCGCTACAAGCAGTGACAAAGGCACTAAGAAGAAGAACAGCGGTGACACCACTAGCACTTGCACCAGTATCATTGGAACCAAAGCCATTGCTAATTTGGATATTACCAGGCTGTTGTGTAACTAGCAGAGACTTTGCTAGTTCCTCGTCTTCCATATGTTGCTATTTATTAAGAGACAAAGAAAGAGAGGAACAGAGAGATAGAGAGAAAATAATTAAGATACTTCACATTTGATAAAAATAGTTGTGTTCAGAGTTTGATATGCAGGAGAAAAGTTGGTTGACTGACGGTTAACCGTCATTCTACAGTATCCACACAAAAAAATGTGGGTACTGTACTGTAGAATGACCCCATCTATTGCTCATTGATGGTGGGATCTCGTTATTTGATTTGTTAAAAATGTCCTGCTTAAATTGTTTGATTTATAAGTAATCCCACCCAAGTATATATGGGAAGACGTGAATTACTATTTTATATGACATGGGGGTGCTTTTAAGGTACGTGTACATGTGTATATATATAACTAGTTGCCATCCCGTGCGATGTACGGAAGAGTCGAACAAAAGTTGTAAATTTTCACTTATAAAAATTACAACTTAAGAGAAAAAAAAAAAAAATACAAAGACCAATAGTGATAACTCCAACACCAATAATGTTATATATCATCTCAACCTTCAGATGAAAAAAATGACTTTGTTAGAGAGTGAAGACAAATAAATGTACCGAATATTAAATAAAGGTTGATTTAGTCATCTGGCTTAAATAGTTATAGTAGAATTATTATATAAAAAAAAATCTTTTGAACACTTTTAAGCTAATAAATAAAACAGACCCTTGTCATGCACACAAATGAGAGAAATTTGGAAAGAATAGATTTTGAAGCATCTAAATGTAAAAAAAAGAATAAGAAGTACCAATTGAAAGGCAAAAGAGTGTTAGTTGAGTAAAAATGAAAAATTGATCATATATATCATAAAAAAAGAAAGAAACAAAGAACATAATTTATAGAGAGAATAGGTTCCTAAAATCTTATGTATTTTACCATCTCTATTCACAAATGATATTATTATTATGAGTTCAACACTTATAATTGTGCAAAAGACTACTTTTTATCCATACAAATAAGCTAACCCACTGAAATAAAATTAAATAAATTTTATTTCTAAATAAAATCAAATAAATTTTATTTCTAAATAAAATCAATCCGAACTTGCAAAAAAATTGGGTAACGAATTTATATATAACATATCAAATAAAATTTATCGTTCCTTAGGCTGGAAGACATAGGTTGCAGCTTTGATTTTTCTCCCATGTATAATAAAAAAAATAATTAGTAGAAATTTCAACCTAAAAACCAAATCCACGAAAACAATGTTAATATAAACACTTAGATTAACCCAAATACTCAAAATAAAATCAATTCTAAACATAATAAAATAATAAGATAGAAAGAAAATTTTAGGCACATGTGAAATCAACTCTATCTCTCTCTTTCTCTCTTTTTCTTCATCTAATGCGAGTCTTTTTTTCTTTTCTTTTTCTTTTCAGCATGCCAATATATATATATAGACACACACGATGGCTAATTATCAAATGGTATTTTCTATCCCTAATCAAAACTCTCCACTTACTTTACATGTTTATTGAATTCGCAAATGTACGAAAAATCTTAGTACCAATGACAATGCGTATCACATTGGTTTACCATAATTAGTCAATGAACTACTCATGATCACAATATATATTCTTATTTGCTATTTAATAGGCAAATTGAAAAATGCTTGACTGTGAAGCAAGTTACACGTACAGTACATATCTAGGGAGCATGAGCCATGAGGGCGGTTCCAAGAGCCATTCCCCAGCAAGAACATATGTACATTGCAATTAATAATTCAATTTTTTAATTTAATTTTTAATAAAGCGTAATGCAAACAATACAAACTGAATTTGGAAATTATCGCAAAAAAATCAACCATAAAACTAGATATAAGAGTATTTAGTTCCCAAAGTATTGTTTTGTTTGGGAAGTATCACAACGATAGAGATTAGATTATAATCATACGTTCAGAATAGTGCATATACCTTAATTGGTGTTGTAAAAGGAATTTTCTATAATCACACTCCAATGGCAATGAGAATATTAATCTATAGAAAAAGAGACAAAACTTCACGGTTTATATTTGTTGAAATTTTAGTTATAGAATTTTAGTTGAAGTAGAATTTTCAAGCTCTTGAAATATATATCTAATAGAGTTTTAGTTAAACTAAACTATTATAACACTTGATAAGATAATTACACGTTAAAGAGAAATAATAAATATATAAGATACCTAAAAGAAAAAGAAAATAGTGGTGACATGGAAAATTATGGGAGCTTCAGATGCTTCAGTTATATATATATATATATATAAAATGGGTTCAAGTTACATCTAATATAACTCTTTAAAGTTATACTTTTTTTACACTGTTAGATTTAAGTAGATCTAACGGTTAAAAATATGAACCCATTAATCTATATTTGTCTCTATTCTCAAAATGTGCTTACATTCATCTCAACCAAAATACCCCTGAAACTTCTTATTTTCATATATCTGTCTCTATTTCCATATTTTTTTGAATTTCCATATTGTGACCTTAGGAATAGTTTAAAAAAGAATTTAGAATCTTAGATAAAGACTTTAGTACCAGTTCACTACAAATCTACATTAAAAAATTGTCGCTGCATCTTCAAAGAGGAAAACACCACCTCTACTCCAAGTTATACAAAGACTTGAAACCAATTCAAATTTCAAAGACTTCTTTTGCGATCTCAAAGTCCTGGATTATAAATTTATATTGCGACTTATACAAACAAAACAAATTGTTGGTGCAAATGTCAAAAAAAAAAAGTGTAAAATTTGATAAACATTATCACAAATAGTTCAAGAACACATGTATGTACATGGCAGTAATAATAAAATTGCTAGTAATTTCTCTTTTCTAGTTGGAGTTTTGTCGTACTCTCGGTTTCTATGAGCTTGCACTCTCCCTAGGAAACTAGGGAAAAGAACTGATCCATTAGGGGTCTCAGCATGATGGATATGGAACAAGAACTGATAAACGGTTAATTTGAAGAACATCATGTTGACACAAGCTGAGGAGAACATTATAATCATTTTATTTTGTTTTAATGTTACCTTTTTTTCCCTCGATACATTGATAGTTGGTACCAAGAGTGCCAGTTGAACTATAAGACTCTTGGAAATTTAGTGTTAGTTTTTTTTGGCCGTCAATTGTGTTTTTATTTTAGGTTCCAGTATTTAATTAATCAATTAATACTTTTATTTAAAATCATATTCTTTATTACTTTTCTAATTGAGAATTTTGTTTTCTCAAAGAACAAGAATTACAGTGCTCTCAAGAAATGCATTGTCAAGGGAAATACCATTGCTATAGTATGTTGTAGTGTTCTTGACTATTTTAATTTTCCGTATTACAGTATAAGAATATAAATGATATTTTTTTTATGAATGATATTTTTTTCAGAGAAAGGAATATAAATTATTAAATCTATAATCTTTGTAAGTTTAAAGTTTTTAGATAATTAACAACTTATCATCTATATATATATATATATAAAACCGAAACTTCTAAAGTTTTCACAATTTTCCACGTCAGCACAATATTTAAATAAAATTAGCATTTTATTTAAATAAAATTATTTTTGTTTAGTCCAAACTTAACAATGAGTGAAACTCTATCTCTCTAATAAGTCTAACTTAAACTCAAACTCAAACATTGATATTATTATTATTATTATTATCTTTCTACGTCACTAACGTGATATTTTATGATAGGGTGCAAACTTATAGCCGTTGATTATTCTTTTGAATGTAACCCTATCTTTTTCTTATATTTTTCTATTTTTTAGTCATATATATTTTGTTTTATTTCAATAATTTCTAAGCCATGATTCATTTGATTCATTAATATTTTTTGGTATTTCAAAAGTTTTAATATCTGAATTTTTAAGTTATTTTTTGCAGTATCTGAAATTGTCTGACAAATTTTATGTTAGCCATTGCACATTCAAGCAATGACTCTTCATCAAATTGAAACACAAATTAAAGTCATACAAGAGCAAATCATATAATGGTGTAGTTTCTTAATCAATTTAAGATTTTATAAAATTATTTTAGTCTACCTCAAAAATAAGCAGGTTTTCGTGCATAGCACGGGTTAGTAAGTAGTAATTTAGAACTAAAAACTTTATTATATGGGACTATTGCTTTGGTAGTTTGGTTGGGTTGGGTCCGTTTCTTTATTGGACCTTTTCTCAGCTCTTGTTGGGCTATACGTAAGAAGGGCATAGAAAAAGTTCCAAAAAATAAGTTGGGTTTGAATCTTATAATTTGATCTTGACCCAAAAAATGTTAATTGGATCAAGACCCAAATCTTCCAAATGGATTTAAATAGACATGGTAAAACGGGTCAGGATTTTCTGACTTGATTCGATTGACTCGCAACCCGATTGTTCCATTTTAACTTGCGACCCGATTGACTCAACTCGAACCTTATCCGACCCGCCCATTTTGCCACGACTACCAACGTTGAGGTGTAATTTTTATAAAATATTTACTTATTCTTCTTTACTTAATATATTATATACTCCATTATAGTTTGTTATTCTTTACTTGCCACCTTCATTTTCTCTTCCTACTTTAAACGGATTGAAGATTATACCAAGATTAGCTTCTAGAAAGTTGGAACAAGAGTTGCACCAAATTTAGGTATCAAGTGTTTAGTGGTAATTGGTAAGTGGTAACAATATTACCAGTGAGAATCTAATCACAGTTAAGGAACTTGTAAACAATTGACAGATTGCATCTATTTCAAAAAAAAAAAAAAAAACTTGTTTGAAAAATATGGGTCAACTCGACCCGACTCGCAACTCGACTCGACCTGCGACCCGATTGAGCCGAACTCGACCTGCGACTCGACTCATGTTTTAGATTTTGATGTTTGAAAAGGCAGAGCAACTGGGAGAAGGAGGTTTCTATTCACTTTTATATTTTTTTCTTGACCATATCATTAATATCATTTTTATAAACACCTATCACAACATGTTACCTCAACCTATTATGAAAAAAAAAAATTTGTAAAATATTTGTGTCTTAAATTGTTTGTTATTTTAATTTCAAAATCCATATATAATATTTCCACATACTTCCACATTTACCTTATTGTCTACTACATATCTTTGGTTTTTATCTACCAAAATTCACTTATATATACTAAAACAATTTTTGAAGGGAAAAAAAACAATTTTTGATGGAAAAAAATAATAATTTTAAACCTACTATATGTATATAACCATATCGTAATGAACATGTATTGCAAATATTGTATATTTATTCTTTTTATCTTTATCTTTTTTTTTTTTTTTCATATATGTATGTGTAGTTGTGTACTCTTCACATTATATCTGTTCCTGTAGATAAATATCTTTTTAACTCTAATTTAAAGTTATTATATTAGTATATTATAGATATTTTTTTTTTTGAAAAACAAATATACACACACATAAGAAAGAGAGAAAAGGGTTTTAACACAAAGACATACCACAACTCTACTCAAAAGCCATAGTAGCTTTACGGGAGGGTGAGACAAGTTATACTATATACAACTTACTCTTTTAAGTAATGTGAGACAATTACCCATTATAGATAAATTTGTTGAGTTATGATTTTTCTAATAACATAAGTATTGACTTATTTCATGACAAAAAGTATTGTAATTGTATAAATTTATTTCCTTATATTTTTATGGGATTTATTTGTAATGAGTTTAGTATTAAGTGGTGAAGATTTGATCAAGACAATTGAAGGTCACATGAGAAGCACATGCAGGAAGGTGAACAGTCATGCCAGGTGTCCAGTTCAGTACAGCGTGTCCAGGAGGGTAACTTACGACTTGGATTCACAACTTGCACCAGTCCAAGTCGTGAGTGACTCGCGAAATTTCCCTGTTTTACTGAAAATTGTGACTTTTTGTATTTTCATCACTCGTACTATATATCCCCTTATTACCCACAGAAATGGTGAGGAGCCTATTAAGAGAAAAACCCTAAGAAAGGTTTCTACAACACACCCACCTTATTAGAGAGAGAGCAACACTTCTTAGAGAGAAATCTTTGTAATCTCTTCTCCTTCCCTCTCCCATTGTTATACCCATTAAGAGGAGATTTGTACTCAAACACTATCCACACTCATTCAAAGTGTTGTGAGTGTTTTTAGAGTTTGGGAAGCATTGGAAGATGCCAAGGATGATGAATACAATATGGAGCTTATTGCGGAATTTGGAAAGTTAGAGAAGATACGGTTTGGTGTAACCTTGTTGGAGCAATAAGCTTGGATGGCTTAGGTGCATTAGGTAGATTAGGCTTGGAGGGTCTATTGCTATTCATGTATCCCAAGTAATTTTCTAGTGGATCACTTTACCACTTGGAGGGCGGCAAAGAGGTTTTTCGCCGAGTTCTTCGGTTTTCTCTTCGATAACACGTCTCGGTGTTATCTTCGTGTTTGCTTCTCTCTTTCCTACTCTATTCTTTTTAATTGCTGCTATGTTGGTGATTTATTATGGTTTAGAGTGTTTTGCCAATTTAGGTATTGCTCATATTTATCATTCTACACATCAATTGTTTTAATATAAACTTGTGTTGGTATTTTTGAAAATGGGGGTCTAAACATTCACTAGTGTTTTACACACTAAGTGAGTTTTCAATTGGTATCAGAGTGGGTATACTTGTTTTGGTTTCATTACCTAAGTGTGATTCTTGACCCCTTGTGTTTATTGCCATTGATAGTGCTTTGTATGCTTCTATGAATGTTTGTGAGTGTAACATGCCATGTGTTTGTGAAAATGCCTCTGTGAGTGTTAATCCTCATAATTGTGATGACATGTTACTTGAATCTATGGGTGTTGTTGAAATTCCAAATAACAAACTCTTGAAGAAAGAGGAAAAGAAGTTTTGTAAGAATTTGAGCAAGTTTATTAGTGAAAAGGATGATTTGATTGCTAAGCTTAATGAATCCAATAAATTGATTGAGAAATATAAGAAACTTGCTAAAAATTCTCTTGAAAAACTGAAAGAGTTTGAATGTGGACTTGGTTGCTAAACTTGTTTTGTTTAACAAACTTGTTGACGAGCTAAAATATGAAAATGAATCTCTTAAGATGCATGCCAAGTGTTTGATTGTTGAACCTATTGCTAAAAGGAATAAAAATATTTGTTGCAATCATGTTGTGGTACCCAATTTTGTGCCTATTGTGTGTTCTATCTCAAATGACAAATTGGTGTAGATTCCTCCACACAAAAGAAATCAAAAGGTGAAGAGAAAGGCTCTTAAGTCAAAACCTCCATTTAGGTCTCAACCTAAGATTTTGGATGGATCTAAGTTTATTCCAACTTGCCATTGTAGTATGATTGGCCTTAATGTCCTAAGTTGAAGAGAGAACAAAACCATGTTATTAGAACCCTTCCAAAAAGCCTAGTGGACCTAAACACATTTTTTATCACTATTGTGGTGCCTTTGGTCATCTTAGACCTCATTACTCTAAGTTTCAAGCTCTTAAAAGAATCAAAAGAAAAGATAAACTTGAGCTTCTTGGAAGTTGTGCTATGAAAGCAAAACCGATTTTGGGGAAAATGGTAAGTTGTTGAAGAAAGTTTTTGATGTTCTCACCTCCTTGTCTATGTGCATCTCTAGTTCTCATTCTTCCAACCCTCGTCTCACTTCTCATGAGACACTCATTCCAAACAATCATTTCGTTTGAATGAGCAAGGGTTCCTATGGTTGATCTAATTATTGCTATCTTTGTAGGACCTTTCATGCATTAGATGCTATATATTCATGCATTTTTGTATCTTGAATTTATTTGTATGCCTTGCTTTTGTTTTTTATCTTACATTTGTGTTTTAGTTTTGTGTGAGTAAAAAATCTAAAACCACATAAAAAGTGGAAAATTCAAAAAGTTTGATCGCATATGTTTGAACACATATCACATGTGAGTTTAGCTTTGTACCTCTGTACTAATGACTTAATGCATTTATGAGTTTAGCTTGTTATGTATGCACATCTATCAATGTGGAAAAAATCTTGACATCTATGTGTGATTGTTGTAAATCGATCTTCAAGCTTGTCATGAATGATTAGTCAATAGTCATGTTGGTTTTGATACATGCGTAGATTTGTGCCTATATCTCTTCTCACTTATTTATTTTTTTGCTAAAGAGCTCAATAAATGTCAAATCTCAAAAAGAGACATTGAGTTGAAAAAATCGTCGCACAAACTAATATTTGACTAGAAAAAATGGAAAGTGACATGTACTTAAAATGTATCGTGTCTAAAAGCTAAAGGATTGTTCATCAAATTAAAATATCAAAATTTTCAAGCATCGATCTCAAAAAGAGATGTAAAGATAACAAAATAATCAAATGTTATGAATTGTAAGAAGCCAAATGTAAAGCTTCAAAGATATGTAATCATTTTCTTGTGGGAGGTCATATATGTTCATTTCTTTAATTGAGATAGACCACGTGATGACGCAGGACAACCAGAACAAAACTGAAAACAACGGAAAAATAAAAGATATGACCTAGGAGTCAGCACCAAGGCCTTGCTTGGAGTCAGCACCAAGCAGGGAAACTACTAGGAGTCAGCACTTAGAGTAGACCTAGAGTCAGCACCAGACCAAAGAAAGACCAAACGCCCATTTTTTCATTCATCAAAATATCAACTATCTTCTCAAGGAGTACAATAGATTGCTTATAAAGGATTGCTAAACCCTAATTCTAATTGGCTAGGAAATCCTAATTGCTTTATTACAAAAATAACCTTACTTCCAATTTAAAATAATAAAATACTAATAGCCTAATAAACTACTAGGACCTAAAACATAAAAATACAATTGACTTGCAAACATAAATAATATTAAATAATAATTTTCTTGCATCTTCTGCATCACTTGACTTATTACTAGTTGTGTATAACTTGATTGAATTGATCATTGAAGCTTCACTCTAGACTAAGGATTATTTCACATTTGATATTCACACACAACACACATTTCTAATGTTTAATGAATGCCTTATTCATTTGTTTGATTGTACTTGTCTAAATGTGATGTGTGTGTGCTCAACTATATATGGATCAAACTCAACTTATTGTCTAGTGGATCGATTTACCGCTTAGAGGGCAGCGGAGATGTTTTTCGCCTAGTTCTTTGGTTTTCTCTTCGATAACACATCGACGTGTTATCTTGTGTTTGTATCTCTCTTCCCTACTCTTTTAGCTTTCTCTTTACTGCTGTGCTTTATTGAATATGACTTAGAGTAGTTGTTTTGTTTGTTCGCTCGCATTTACTCTTTTTTGCATTTAGTTTAAATTAAAGTAAAATCAACCGAACCGTATTATTTTAATTTGGGGTCTAAATAGCTCTTGTGTTTTTAACACAAAAACATAACATGAAAAGCAACCATACACCCTTTCAGCAAGAGTAGAGCATTTAATACCATGAAATAAAAGCATACAAATAATGGACAATTAAAACTAACAGACCAAGACCCTAACTCAATTCAATATACATGTTTCAATATTGTTTTTACTATTTAGGAACTCTTATCTAATAACATCAGACCTTCTATAGAATCAATATATACATACATACACACAAAAAGAAACAATTTGTTTTCAGTTTTATTTTCTATGGCTATAGCATTTACTTCCAATGTCTTATATCAGAAATCTTGTAGAAGACTTGGAGGGTGATGAGAAAGACAAGACATGAAACCTTGGAGAAGATTATTGCCAGCCACCCCATGATGTAGAATATATCCACAATCCAGAATGTCTGCTTCAGAATATCAAAAATTAAAAAGATCCATGGAATTACTTGAGATTTAAAAGTACAAACTCGTCACTATATATAGAGATGCTTATTTTGTCTTGAAAAACACACACATGTACGACCAATGAGATCTGCTGTCGTCCCACTTACTAGTGCCCCTATCAATGCTCCAATTGTCATTATTGATCCAAACACAGAGTACTGCACATTTGAGTGGAAGGGGAAGAAGTCAACTATATCAGCAGAAGTATCAGGAAACAAGAGATTTCACAGAGAATTATAGAATAATTTATTAAACCAATTTAAGTGATGGTTGAATAAACTTAAAATTATTTTTAACTTTCCCACTGCTAAGAAGTTTTCTTCCCACTTGTTAAAAGTGAAGTGACATAGTCCTTTATTTGACGGAGCTATGAAGCGAAGACTATAGTTTTGCTTCACATTCTGCAACTAGTGCAAGCAGAGTATTCATGGCCTATTATGCATGTTTACTATAATCCTTAAGACCATTTTTCTGATTTAGTTGAGCATGATTATTGAGTCCCTTAATTCTTTTCTACTTACTAGAAATGCCATCATTATTGCTACCTTTTCCTATCACTAATTCCATAATTTCCTTGCCCCCATGTTTGCAAAATATAGGGAAAACTACATGTACTAAAATGAAGCATGAGCTTGAGTACCTAGCATTTAGCAGTTGTAAATCAAGTCAGTTGCAAAAGTTGTAGCCAACGTTTTTCAAGGTAAATTCTGAAAACAATGTAATAATTTTGTTCAACTTTCATGGGTGTGTGTATGTTTGTAGGTGCATGTGTTTCTTTTAATTTGTATGTACCTCTGCTACAGTGAGGCCCAAATCAGCAATGATTCCAGACTCAGCAAGTGATGAATATACTGCCTTCAAAGTAACCACAAACAGACAAACCTCAATTTCAATTAGTGTTAGCTTATCATGCAAGGCACAACCTTGGATTAACTCTAAATACTAAACACTAGCACCAAAAGCTGGTATTTTGTTGGTTTAGGATCATTGATTCAATCCTAAGGCCTATCTTTATCAATCCTTTATCATATTGACGAAGCCCTTGCATTTTAACCCAAATCATAATGGATTGTGGTGAAAGTAAGTAGGCCGTAACTCAAAATAGCACCAAATCAAACAGTCCAAAGAAATAAAAAAGAAAAAGAAAAGAAAAGAAAAAAAAGGTCATAAAAGCATAGTCATTCTTCCAAAGAGAGAGAACAGATAAAGTCAATGCTATTTATAGGAACAACATTCGCCAATTTCAAATTAAAGTTGATCTATAAACTTTATCAACAAATTAGACTTGAGAACATAGTCTAAACTTTAACTAAGTGGACAAAATATGGTTGTCCCATGTCCCAAGAATCTTAATATTACTGATTTTGAATACTAATAATTGTACTTACAACACAGCCACCAGTGAAGGTACTGCAAGCAACCACAAAGGTGCTGATAACGAGAATAACGGTGGCACTGGAATCATTTGGCCTAACAGCAGCACCAGCACCACTACTATCACCATGGTCATTGCTATTGCTTATGTTATCAGGCTTTTGTTTTATAAGTAGGGGCTTTGTCAGTAGTTCATCCTCCATATTTGCTTCCTTGGAATACAGACTCAGCAAGAATAGTGCAAAAGAAATTATCTTTTTATGTGTGAGTGGCGCACAGAGAGATTGACTTTAAAAGAATGATTATTAAGAGAGATATTTGTCATGTGGAAGTGTCATATTGACACATCTTTTTCATGCCTTACTCATATGTTCAAGTGGCAGTTTTGTTAGGTGATCATGTGTTTAATAGATGCTACAGTTCGGTAAGCATACATATCAGGCTCGCGGTTGATTTCTCCACATGCATACCTGATACCTTATTACATCTACATACCATTTCTAAGTTGCCTTCACACTTACAATCCCCAGCTCATACTTTACAACTGTCATATATCAAAATTGGAATTCCTTGGCCTCAATTACTTCACTATGAACACACCCAGCAATCAGCATATTTGAAGTAACCTCTTATTTAAGAGCAATTACATGCTACAAATTATGTACAAAGTTCATTAGTGATCTGTACCAAATACACAATGACTGTGGTTACTTTGTGAGATATGTATCTTTATAGTGGAAGTCAGAAATCATTTTAGTAAAGATTCAATGATATGTGCAATCAATTTCCATTTGCACAACCTTTGCTACCCTAGAGTTTATTTAAGTAAGCTCTTCAAACGCCCTACTAGCCTAGACTTTATGTAACCTCGGCAAACATAAAAACCCAAGCTTCTTGTATTTTGGTTCAGCCCATCACATGAAAGCTTCAAGAAAAGCTTGCTCTCTCCAAATGGCAGGGAAGAGCTCTATCCCTTTAGTCAGTTTTGGTGTTTGGAGTTTCTTTGGAAGATTTAAATGTGGTGAGTTAGGCTTGTAAGCTTTTAAAGAGGTAACATTTTATGTCTCCAAGTTTTTTGTATAAGCTTAAGTTGTGAGATAAAACTTGAATAGAAGATCACTGTAACTTGATGTTTATAGTGGATTATTCAGGGCTCGACATGTAGGCCGAGTGTTGAACCACGTAAATCTTGTATGTACACTATGTTTCAATTTATGACTTCTATATGTTTGATAATTTGTCTTTTTAAATTCTGTTGGACTGTGAGTTATGTCATTCTACTTCAAAACTAATTGGTGATGAGGAAGACTCAAATCTGTTATGATTTTCGACATTACACCACCCGGGCCTGTTTTTAGAGTAGTTGTAGGGAGTCAAATTGTGATCCCTCAGCAATCCCTTTCTCATAATAACACTCCCCTGACTTAAACCCATGACCTTGGCTCTAATACCATTTGTCGGACCTTGAGCTATGCTATTCCACCTCAAAACCAATTAGTGATGAGAAAGACAGACTCAAATCTTTTATGGCTTTCGACATCACATCACACGGGCTTGTTTTTAGAGCGGTTGTAGTGAGTCAAATTATGGTCCCAACAGATTCCATATTACATATGTTGCTAGCTTAGCCTTGGCACTTGTTATGGTTAACTTCCATTATTTTTTGTTGGTAAATTCACATTTGGCTAATAATATTGGGGCTCGGGGAGACTTTGGCCTCACCAAAAAGTGGGTGGCTTTTCCTAACAAAACAAGGTCAGAATGGCTCCCTCGAGTGGGCTTTAATCTCTCTCTAAAGCGCGCCTTGTTTTGTTGCTTGAGTAGGCCAAAGACAGACTACAAGCAATATCTCTGAGCATTTAGATACTGTTCATGGCTGATTGGCTTGCTTGATTGGGCTTGCTCTCGCACAAGCAATAATCTTCAGTTTCTAAATATCTGATTTATTTTTTTTGTTCCACAGAATGATCAAGTAACGCAGACCCATTCCGGATGACTTGTCTTGGTATTTAGCAATTTAAATCTTAACATAAGCTACTCTTGGAGCTAGAGTTATACACTTCAGACTTGATAGGCATTATTAAGTCCTCTCTTTCTTTATTGAGTTACTTAGGAAAAGAATGGATAAAATAAATAAATAAAGCAAGTGGCATGCTGAAATTGTGGGAGAAAGACCAAATTGGTGGTAATTTTCATGTTATAATTTTTACCATATCATAGCAGCCATCAATATGGCTAAGTGCATGGAGAATGAGACCAAAGAGCTATTTAGCAAAAGGATCTAGAATGAAGTAGTAATGCTACTCACAGCACACCATGTTCATAACCAAATACCACAGACAGCATTAGAAAGGGCTCACACGAACCTAATCTTTCATTACAAAATATTATTACAATATTTCTCCTTAATCTTGAATTTGTGATTAGATTCTTTGATGCAGGCAGATTAGTGTGCTTCACACATGTCACTAGGGTAACTAGTATCACTTTCCATGCTTGCCGGTTGCCACTTGGTGATCCTTATTGCAGAATATGAGTGAGTGATGCTTGTATTTCTTCTAGAGTTCGCCCTTTAGTCTCAGGTACCAGCTTTGCAATGAACAGAACACCCAAACACGACATGCTTCCATATATGAAAAATGTTCCTGAAATAGCATGCATAAAACAATCATCAGTATTCACAAGAATACCATGGAGAGAGACAGTGTAAACAATCTTAAACATAAGAGAGTGACGTAAATTAATAAAGAAAAATGAGGGACAAGGAGGCATGACCTGCTAGGCTCCATTCTACTAGAAAGTTAAATGTGAATGAAACAAGCCAAGTGCAAAACCAATTGACTGCATTGCAAATGCTTCCAGCTGAGCCCTTTATATTAATAGGAAATATCTGAAAGGGAGAAAAGAAATCATTTTACAGGTCCTACACTCTAATTGATAATTGTGTTACAAGTTACAACTGTGGATAAAGTTTCATGCAAGCTACAGAGTTATCACTCAAAAATGTTCTTACCTCTGATATTATAATCCATGGTATTGATCCAACACCCAATGAATAGGATACCTTAAAAACCTTAATTCAGAAACCAAGTAGTTCAATTAATCAGAACAGAAATAGCAGGAAAATCAAAGGCAATAAGAAAGGGGGAAAAGAAAAAGGTTTAATAAACCAAGTAGTTTAATGAAATTGAATGAAATTTTTTCAAGCTCAATACAGTAGTGGAAAAAGAATTAATTATTGATTGAATTTTCTTCTATATATATATAAATATTCTATAGTTAGAAAAGTATAGGAAGTTTGTTAATTACAAGTGCATTACCACTATGCCTGAAAGCACCAAAGTAGGAGCGGCTTCCATCCACCAATTAAGGTTCTGCTCATGGAAGCATAAAATCTATAATTACAAACTTATCAAAAATAGACACCACACCAAGAACAAACCTTCCCCCTTAAAAAAAAGTGCAGATGAATTAAAATTCCAAGCTAAAAGAACCTGCAATACGAATGATAGTCCAGTAAGAAAGCAACCTAAGCATTCCCCGGTAACACAAACCTGCATATGAAATTGCAAAGTTTAGAATTAACTCTTTGATCAACTATGTTCTAAACTTTGGGAAATC
The DNA here is from genome assembly GCF_040712315.1 of Castanea sativa. NCBI lineage: Eukaryota > Viridiplantae > Streptophyta > Magnoliopsida > Fagales > Fagaceae > Castanea > Castanea sativa. Next base: position 11,623,199 of record NC_134015.1, read on the forward strand.
TTTTGTGATCTAACCATCAATAATGTCCGCCTTCCAAATTTTTCTATCAAGATTGATCCCAAAGCGATTGCCGGAATCTGCACAGAAAATTTGCACCATTTGGATATGCACTAAAGGGGATCACAACATTTTAATTGCACCTAAAATATTCAGAACTACCTGAGGAATGGATACCACTATAAACCCAGTAATACTTGGCACACCTGTCATAAACCCATAATTTTATAATTAAATTTTAATTCATTGTCCTTCATATGTCCCATCAAAAGCATCATTATAGTCACATTTTTACCAGCCAGTTCAAAAATTTCATTCATATAATATGTATATCCATTAAGCCCTCCAAATTGTTGCAGTACCATCAGTCCAATTCCAACCTATATCAAGTTTGAAACATATAAATAGATCACAAATCCAAGTAGCAGAAATGGTGAAACTTTGAGACTACTATTTACTGCTCACAATGTGTAAATGAGCATATTTCTGCTGAAACAAGTCTAGGATTTTGTCTTCTGGGATCTTCTGGATGTTTTCAGTATAATCCTGTCAAACAATAAGACCTTTTCTCATTTTCTTTCTTCAAATCTAAAGTTATAGAGTTAAAATGATTCCTTTCTTACAAAAATATTAAGTTACTGTGTTACTTTGATATCAGCAGCCTCATCAGAAATATTAACATTCTTTCCCCTTAGGTGTTGTAGTGCAGCTTCAAATTCTTTTTCTCGGCCAATCTTTGCCTGCAGATATTTAGCTAAATATTTGGAGCCCATTTGTAGGAACATATTTTTAACTTGCAAGAGGTTTATTGAATTTGATGTGAACATATTATAACTCAATTTTCCCTAGATTAAAAAAAAACTGAATACGAATTAGAATTCACTGTTTTTCTTTCTCCTCTTAATGCACCACGTATGTGAACAACATTTACACACCAACATAACTTTGAATTGCACTCACCAGCCATCTAGGGGACTCTGGAATGAAGAATAGACCAAAAAGTTGTAATAGACATGGAATAGCTCCTGAAAAAAAACAAAAAAAAATCATAACCATTATGAAACTATACTGTTGAAATATAATATAACAGAAGGTGGAAGAAACAACCTATTAGAGCCAAGGCACGCCAGTTGATGACAGAGCCAATCAGATATGCAACTGATACACTAAGAGGCATCATTGCCTGTGTAACAGATAATAAGGAGCCACATAAGGCAAAAGAACATATTGAAGCTAACATATTGTAATTTAAGGATAATTTTACCATAGAGACTGACGTAATTCCTCCCCTAAGATTCTTGGGTGTAATTTCTGATAGGTAAGTAGGTACCTGCTCAGCAATGGAATTCAAATTCCATTATCTATCACTTGTACTTTTAAGTTAATGCATTTTGAAATCCAAATTTTTACAAATGTTACCACGTAACAGGTCAGTCCAAATCCAAATCCCAAAGACAGTCTTCCGAGGTCGAGCAACCAAGCACCCTTTCAATAAGTACAGAACATTTAGTAAATGGATTGAAAGCAGATAATATGATATATGATTTTAACTAACAAATGTATCCTAATAATGTTCAAAAATTATTTTCCTAGACTCTTTTTTGCCTTTTTGGAAGTCCTATCTAATTTTTGGAAATTAATGGCCTAAACTGGTCTAGTAAAAACTGGTAAAAACTGGGAACGAATCTCTTTTCTAGTTTTTTGACAGCTTCAGTTTTTGAAACCATGGCTATAACCCATCAATTGTTCTTTGACCCCATTTGTAAAAGTTTCAGTCATCAAAATGTGTGTGTGTGTTCTACCTTTTCATCCTTATAAGTGTTGGAACTACTTAGTGTATAGAAGAAACTCACTCACAAATTAAATAGAGGGAGAGAAAGTGGAGAGGGAAGAGTTAGAACTCTTTAAAGCTTTGCATTTCTCTTCAACTCTTGCATAGAACTTGACGGATGAATGAGTTTATATAGTACACCATCCAATCTTTAACTCTCACTACATTTATTTTTCTAACTCTTACATTCATAAATCCCACAGATAACTTCAATAAACCTCCCACTACATTAACTTATGACTCACACTTATTTATGAAAGATTAATTAAAAAACAAGTTTAACTTCTATCATCCCCCTTAAACTTGCTTTCTTGATTACTCCAAGTAAGGCTCGCAGCTTGTTGAATGTGTCATACTTGAGTGGTTTAGCAAGTACATTTGCAACTTGATCATGTGACTGCACAAACTCAAAATGAATTTCCTTTCTTGCAATACATTCTCGAATAAAATGATACCTTGTGCCGATGTGCTTGCTTCGGTCATGAAAGACTGGATTCTTTGCAAGAGCCAGTGCTGACTTATTGTCCACAAATATCTTCATAGCTTCTTCTTGAAACATCTGCAACTCTTTTAGTAAACTTCTAAGCCAAATTGCATGACAAACACTAGAGGTAGTAGCAACGTACTCAGCTTCACAAGTGGAAAGCATCACGATTGGCTACTTTTTAGTCGTCCATGTAAATGCAGTATAACCCATATAGAATACAAAACCAATAGTACTCTTTCTATCATTTGTGTCTCCGACCCAATCACTATCACTGTAGCCAACAAGTTTAAAATCTTTAGAGGGTGAATACAACAGTCCATAATTCAGTGTACCTTTTAAATAACGAAAAATCCTCTTGGCAGTCTTCAAATGAGTCATCGTTGGTGCTTCCATGTAGTGACTAACTAGTCCTACACCAAAAAGAATGTCTAGTCTTGTGCATGTTAGATACCTCAAACTTCTGACCAACTCTTGAAAAATGTTGGATTAACCTTCTCTTTATCATCATGCTTTGACAACTTCACTCCACATTCTACAGGAGTACTAACTAGATTGGAATTTAACATCTCAAATTTCTCGAGAATATCCTTCGCATAACCTTTTGGGGAAATAAAAATCCCATCCTCCATCTGCTTCACTTCAATGCCTAGATAATAGGCCATAAGTCCAACATCTGTCATTTCAAACTCCTTAGTCATTGCTTTCTTGAAGTCTTCAAACATACTTGGATTGTTGCCTATAAAAATCAAATCATTTCATACAGACAAACAATTAAACTATCTTCATTTTTATGCACGTTACAATAAAGCACATGTTCATGTGGGCATTTAAAAAAACCATTAACCTGGAAATATATGTCAATTCTACCATTCGAAGCTCTTGGTGCCTGTTTCAAGCCATATAGAGCTTTCTTCAACTTCAAAACTTTATCTTCCTACCCTTCTATAACATAGCCAATAGGCTGCTCAACATAAAGTTCTTCCTCAAGGTAGCCATTCAAAAATACAAATTTTACATCCATTTGAAAAATTCTCCATTTATTCTGAGCTACTAAAGAAATTAGCAATCGCATAGTTTCCAAACGAGCAACTGGGGCAAATTCCTCATTATAATCAATACCTTGCCGTTGACTATAGCATTTCACCACCAATCTTACTTTGTATCTCTCTACCTCTCCTTTTGCATTCTTCTTCAACTTGTACATCCATTTTACACCAATTGTCTTCTTTCTAGTAGGAAGAGTTGCAAGCTCCCATGTATTATTCTTCTTTATTGCCTTGATCTCTTCGTCCATAGCATTTCTCCATTTTTTTGTCTCGCACCGCTTCCTCAAATCATGTAGATTCACAATTAGCAAATAGACAAAAAAAATGTTACATCATCTGTAATCTCTATTGAATCATAAAAATTTTGGAGACTTCTTAGTTTTCTTGGCCTATCACTAGAACTTCCTTCTAGTAAAGATGATAATGATGGACTTTCATGAATGGGAGATGATGCTACTAGTGATGAAGGTGGAGTGATAGGCTCTTTGTGAACTTCATTCCCTTGATTTTCCTCTTCAAATAGAGGAAAGAAAGCATACTTCTCCTCTTCTTGGGTGCTCCAATCCCATGTGTCTTCTTCGTCGAATTCCATATTTCGACTAACAATAACTTTTTCAGTGCTCGGATTATAGAGTTTATAGCCCTTAGAGCTTGGATCATAGCCAATGAACACATACTTCTTGCTTTTATCATCTAGCTTGGATCTCTCTTAATCTGGTACATGTACATATGCAATGCTCCCAAATATACAAAGATGGGAAACTGTAGACTTCTTCCTACTCCATACTTGTTGTGGGGTTTTTCCTTGTACACTTCTTGTGAGGCAACGATTGGACAAATAGATTGCACAATCTATAGCTTCAACCCAAAATTCTTTAGGCATTTTCTTGCTCTTCAATATGCTTCTAGCCATATTAAGAATTGAACGATTCTTTCTTTTTGCTACACCATTCTGTTGTGGTGACCTTGGAACTGTTAGAGAGTGGCGAATCCCATTTGCTTAAAAAAATTCTTTGAATTCATTTGATGTGAATTCGTGTCCTCTATCAGATCTTAAGGCCTTAATTTCATGGCCATTCTATTTTTTCTACAAATGCCTTAAATTTCTTAAATGCACCAAATGCTTTAGATTTCTGCTTCAAAAAATAAACCCACATTTTTCTACTAAAATCATCAATAAAGAGAAGAAAATAGTTACTTTTACCAAGTGATGATGACTTGATAGGTCCACACACATCAATATGAACAAGTTACAATGGCTTGGTTGCTCTTGTGCTAGCTTCTTTTGGAAAGCTCTTCCTTGATTGCTTGCTTGCCAAGAACACATCCTTCACAAAGCTAGTCTTGATGCTCAATGGAAGGCAATCCCCTCACCATCTTTATCTTTGTCAACAACTGTAGTCCTCCAAAGTTTAAGTGCCCAAATCTTAGATGCCAAAGCCAAGAAGAATCTTTAAAAGCCTTTAGACATCTAATAACATCAATTTGAATATTTAATGAGAACATTTTATTTCTTGTCATAGGCACATTAGTTATCACATTATTTTGATGATCCCTTATTAAGCAACTACGATCTTTCAATTGGATATCATAGGCACATTAGCTTTCACATTATTTCGATGATCCCTTATTAAGCAATTGGGATCTTTCAACTGGATATCATAGTCTTTCTAAAGGAGTTGTCCCAAACTCAAAATATTAGTTTTCATGCTTGACACATAATATACATAAAAAATAAATTGATAATCTCCATTCTTTAAACGAATAAGAATTTTACCTATTCCGATTCACTGAAACTTTGGATAAGTCACCAAAGGTAACATTCACAAACACCGATTCATTAATCTCCATAAACATCCTTTTATTCCCACACATATGGTTGCTAGCACCAGAGTCAAGATACCACGCACCAGTTTCTTCTCTGTCTTCTTCGTTGCATGAAAACAACAAAGTCGACTCCACTTCTTCATTCTTATCTTCAACATAGTTAGCTTTCTTCTTGACAGTGTTAGTGGCATTTTTACATTCAGAAGCATAATGGCCATACTTTTGACAATTATAACATTTGATATTAGACTTATCATATCTTCTTCTATATGGTTTTCAGAAACTTTCTCTTCTGCGATCTCTTGTGGATTGTGAACTCTAACCCCTCTCTTCATAATTAAGAGAGTTTTGACCATTCCTTTCTCCAAATCCTCTGCCTCTACCATGTCCTTGTCCTCGGCTTCTTTGACTACTTTCGCTCCAACCTTTCTCATTTACGGTGAGCTTTGCTTGTAGGACTTCTTCCAAAGGCTCTTGCTTCTTTTTATTGAGCCTTTCTTCATGGGCTGGTAATGATCTCATGAGTTGGTCAATGGTCACTGACTTCAAGTCTTTTGATTTCTCAATTGCCACAACGATATAGTCAAATTTAGAAGTTAACCATAGGATTTTTTCTACCACACACACATCATCCAAGCTCTTACCATATCTCTTCAATTGATTTACAATTGCTAACACCCTTGAAAAATAATTTGAAATATATTCAGATTCTTTCATGTGCAAACCTTCAAACTCGCCTTTCAAAGTTTGAAGACAAACTTTCTTCACTTTATCAACTCCCATTAGAGAGTTTTTAAGCATCTCCCATGCTTGCTTGGATGAAGTTGCATTTGCAACTTTCTCGAGTATAGTTTTATCTAAATCTTGATAGATCAATGTAAGAGCTTGTTGATCTTTCTTTTGAGCCTTTTGCAAGGCTTCCATTTGGTTTGAGGTCAAAGATTCTTCATCTTGTGACTCCACATAACCTTTCTCCACAATCTCCCACGCATCTTGAGATTTGGGCAACGCCTTCATTCGAATACTTCAATTTTCAAAGTTTTGTTTGGTAAGTCGAGGAAATTGAAACCACACCATCCCATTAGCAATAGCCATTCTCACCACAAACTGATTGGCTCTAATACTACTTTGTTGGAAATAAAACAAAATACTGATGAGCCTTTCCTCACTTACTCTCACGAACACTCACACTACTTAGTGTATAGAAGAGACTCACTCACAAATTAAATAAAAGGAGAGAAAGTGGAGAAGAAAGAGTTAGAATTCTTTAAAGCTTTGTATTTCCCTTCAACTCTTGCATAGAACTTGACAGATGAATGAGTTTATATAGTACACCATCCAATCTTTAACTCCCACTACATTTATTTTTCTAACTCTTACATTCACAAATCCCACGCATAACTTTAATAAACCTCCTACTACATTAACTTATGAAACTCACACTTATTTAAGAAGGATTAATTAAAAACAAGTATAACTTCCAACAATAAGTATTTTGCATACCCACTTTGTCTTCTGGTTTGTCCAACGTAATATATGCATGCTGTTGAATTAGAAATGCTTTATAAACTTCGAAAAACTAATTAAATACATTTTATGGACCTACATTAGCATCCAATGTCCAATTTCTAAGAAGGCAAGGACGAAAATGAAAATCAGCATATGGAATCAAACAAAAATGATTAAAAGCAGAAGATAAAACAACCTTAGCAAAATATATTGCGAGCCACCCCATTATGTAAAATATATCCAGAATCCACATAGTCTGCTTCAAAGATAAATAAAAATTCAATAGAATATTAATTAAGAGCTGGTCAATATATATACTTGTTAAAAACATTCAACACTAGTCCTAGAAATGATTATTTGGTCAAGTAAAAAGCTCACATATTTACGACCGATGATGTCTGCTAATTTCCCACTTATTACTGCACCTACCATTCCACCAATCGTCATTATGGAACCGAAAACTGAATACTGCAACATTGAAGGGTGAATGCGTAAGGATAAATTGAATGATTGTTGTTATCTGTTTCTAGAAAAAATAACTCCTTGTCCCATGCATTGTTTGCAAATGGACATGAAAACAGCTACGTACTATGAAGTAAAAGAAATATATGTGGCCAAGGTTTACTTTGGCAAAGTTTTATGATCAAGAGATTTTTTTCATGAATATAATATATATATATATATATATATATGTGTGTGTGTGTAACTTTTTCAACTAACTTTCCTCTACGTACCTCAGCCACAGAAAGTCCCAAATCATCAATAATTCCAGATTCAGCAGGGGCCGAGTACCCCGCCTGAAATGAAATGCAATCACAACGCACAATTTCAGAGATGGAACCATATATGTGTGGGCCTATGTTCACAAAAGTTTGCAATTTGACCCCAAGAAATTTATACTTGGCCTCCCTCTAAAACAAATTGACAATTTGGCCTATGAAACACCAGGGAAAAAAATGATAATAATATAGCTGGACTATCTTGTTGTGCAATGAATTATTAATTGGGGGAAATGGGTATTAAAAATTGTGACTATTTTGCTGTGTAATGGATTCATGGTAACATCAATTTTGATGAAGTTTGTGGGGGCATTTTTTTATTTTTAGTTTTATTGAAACTACTTTTTGGTACAATAGATTTATAAGATAGGATAGTAATGAAGCGAAATAAAATTAAATAAATGAAAAACTAAAACAATAATTTTTATATTGAATAAAGTACAAATAAATAAATAAATTGAATTGTTAGGTAGATTTAAGATAAATCCTTATAATTTTTATGATTTTTATTTAATTTATAGATCATGGGAAAGTTAGCTACAATGTTTGATTTTTTTTTTTTAAAGAAAAAAAATACAAATAATTAAGAGGCTAATACTGATGATTTTTAGTACTGTATCCAACTCTAGTATTGATATCCATATTTCTTAAAATTCACAAAAAATAAAAATTAAAAAAAATCACCGTTAAAATTAGTATTAGTTCATTGCAGTGAGATTCAAAATGGTGTTTGCAAATATGAGATTATGATGTTAGTAAATATGATCTAATATTAAGCTTGGCTCCCCCTAGGTTTAAATATTGCTTCCGTGGACCTTGTGCGATTTCATTAATATTTGCAAAACCTATATTACGGTTTGGACTCATCATTTACAACGGTCTACAGCTTGGTGATGGGAAAAAAATATACAAAGAATTATCTCATACATTCGGTGCATGCATGTTGTATAAAATACTAGATACATGCAATATATGTAAGAGATATTGTATAAAATAACAAAAAACAAATTACAGGTGGTTAGTTGTTATTGGTTCAAATTTGAACTTAACACTAAGATTACTTTTTTGTCTCAACAATAACAACTAGTAACAACCTGTCACATAAAATTTGTTGTAAAAATGCTGTGGACATATCATTTCTCAAAAAAATATTAGATGCTAAACTAACCTATTATGACTGATAATAGCTTAATAATGCTGAATAATCAATTTTGTGCTTAATTGAATTTTAATGCATGAATTTGTCTTTTGTAGGATAATAAAATTAAATAAGTGGATTTGTGCAAAGAAAAAAGCTAATAGACTTTATTTTTACAAGGATCTTGATGAAGTCAAAGAAGGCCAACCCAATTAAATTCGAGTCCAATTGGAGTAAGGAATCAAAAGAAATTTGCACAAAATCCAAGTCCAATTTGGATTAGGATTCTAACTTGCGCACCAGTTAGTATTTGGAGCATAAATTTTGGCTGAGATGTCCAATCGAGATGATTTAAGTTGGGCTAGAAATTTAACTTAAAGGGCCACAACTTTGTAGTTTTTCAAAAGTTCGAATTCTGAAGTTAAATGGGCTGAAAATGTCGGTTAAGTAAAGCCTAAAAACTTGAGATTTTCTCCAAACGAGAATTCAACTTGTAATAGGATTCCTTAACCTATTTAAAAACTCTTTAGGGAAAAATTCAGGAGAGAGCTATCGTAGAACATAATTTAGGTTTTCTTAAAGTTTCTTTAGAGTTTTTAGAGTTTTATTTGTGTGATGGCTTGTTAGAAGCCTTGCTAAGGCAAAAGGTGAAAACTGACTTGACCGTTTATTGGTATGTTTTTATGTTATGTTATTATGTTTTTGATTGATTTACTCATCTAGAAAAATGTTTAGTTCTGTATAATTCTTTGATTTATCATAGACTCCAGGCACGATAAATGTTTAGTATTCTATGCGAACTAATTAACTAGTTTTGTTTTGCCTAAAATCAATCAATTTCATGAAATTACCTTAGAAAATTAATTCTTGAGTTTTATTGTTAAATCATCCGACTAAGATCATATTTTGTATGAATTTTAGTTGAGTTATAAAATAAATATTGTTAAGGCTACTAATAGATGTGTTGTGTGTGGATCCCTAAACCTTAGCACCTTAATATATTGTTATTTTCTTTCAATTTAAATTAATTTTACTAAACCATCAAAAATATCTTCAATTAAAATTTATTATTTTAGTTTTATTCTCTTGTGATTTGTTAATTAATTCCATTTTTCCTGTGGATTTGATCTCGGACTTACAGAGTTACTACTTCACGATAATCCTGCACTAGGAAGCATTATCTAAGTCCCAACAATGATTATCCTAATAAAAATTTTGAACGCCCTAACTTGAGAATTACAAAAATTTGTGTTCAACAAAAATAAGAATAATGCTACTATATTCACAACGTTTTTACAATAATTTCACAACAAATTTAATGTGATAAGTTATTATTGATTCTAATTTGGGCTAAATACTAATATTATTTCATTTGCCCACTAATAACAGCTTTTTACATAAAATTTATTATAAAAATGTTGTGGACGTAGCATTACTCCAAAATTAATTTTGCCTCCAAACATAATTCTTAATCCTTTTTTTTAACGTTTAAATAACAACAATATATATTAGCCCAAATAACAATAAACATAAACCAAACAAAAACAATACAAGATTAAACAACAAGTGAAAAAATTAATCAATAAAAAACCTATTATAAAACAAAAAGATGAAATTTGTAACTTGTTCAATCTATTCATTAAAAATAATATCTAATTTCATTTTTCTTAAAAAAAGTATAAAGAAAAATATTGCGATAATTTAAATTTCTTAGTGACTATTTTAAATAAAATTTCTAGAACCGAGCTTCTACGGTCTCCAAGGCTATATATCAATTGTACTTACCACAAATCCACCAGCAAAGGCGCTACAAGCAGTGACAAAGGCACTAAGAAGAAGAACAGCGGTGACACCACTTGCACTTGCACTTGCACTTGCACTTGCACCAGTATCATTGGAACCAAAGCCATTGCTAATTCTGATATTATCAGGCTGTTGTGTAACTAGCAGAGACTTTGCTAGTTCCTCGTCTTCCATATGTTGCTATTTTAACAGAGACAAAGAAAGAGAGGAACAGAGAGATAGAGAGAAAATAATCAAGATACACTACATTTGATAAAAATGGTTGTGTTCAAAGTTTGATATGCAGGAGAAAAGTTGGTTGACTGACGGTTAAACTGTCATTCTATTGCTCATTGACGCCTTGACGGTGGGATCTCGTTATTTGATTTGTTAAAAATGTCCTGGTTAAATTGTTTGATTTATAAGTAATCTCACCCAAGTATATATGGAAAGACGTGAATTACTATTTTATACGACATGGAGTGCTTTTAAGGTATTTTGTAAGAAATTATGTTATGGTGTGTACATATATATATATAAATATATCTATATATATATGTTATAATGTTTTTGGAGAATTAACTTAGTTATATGACACGTCATTAAAAAGAGAAAAAAATGCAAAATTTTAGAAATAATATAATTAAAAACTACTGGTTGAGTGAATTGACAAATATGTAATTATTTCCAGTAACTTAAGCACATTTTTTTTGGGGTTAGAATTCTTGATTGCGACTTGCGAGTTATTAAATTTACTTTTATAAAACTTTTTGTTCCAAATTATTTGTTTCTTATGTCAGCCTTAGAAAAATAACAAAAAATATTTAATGCACTACCTATAAATAATTAATAAATCAAAATAAATGCATTTACCTTATTTATACTCTTTTTTAATAGCATATAAATAAATTAATTTAGGCTATATTATAGTTTAGGTTATTATATATAATATTAGTCAATAGCTCATGCAATGCATGAGTAATTCTTAAGTACTCTTAGTGCATGGAGAATACTACTTTGGAAGTATCTAAGAATTTTCCGCAATGCAAACATATTTTCCTTATTATTTATCTTAGAATAATAGGGGAAAAGGTAAAATAAATAAAGAGTGGATAATTTCATATTTTTCAATAATAATAATAATAATAATAATAATAATAATAATAATAATTGATGGGGGTCTAAATTAAGCCTAGTTCATCCATGGTAGTCGTCCATGACCAAATCACGTTCAGAACATTTTAAAAGGAAGGAAACCCACTAGAAGCACCACAAACATGAACAGGGTCTGTCCATGCATATCGTGATCGTCCAAATCAAGATGGTCGTCCATGGCATACAAGGGCATAGACGACCAACATAACACTTAGCAAATTTCAAAGGAGCTTTTTATAGGTTCTATGCAATCATACCACGATCTGCCATTCCAGAACGTGGAGAGGATTCCTCAAAATCCGCTTCATTTTCTCTATTTACTCCACACATTCCCCATGATGATAGTGGATCCGAACAAGTATACCCACTTCTAACTCTCTATAAAAGGATCAAGTCTCATTCAACAAAGGTAGGTTCAACAACTCACTAATTCACCATCCTTGTGTTCTAGAGAGGAAACTGTCTTAATCGTCAGAGGATCTTTGGCTGGTTCACACCGGTCACCCTTGACAATCTTTTTTTCTCTTTAGGTCATCAAGCCATCATTGCAACCCGGAGCATTCAGCCTATTGATTCTTGTGCATCATCAATAATAATTAATAGTAAATATATCTTTCTTACATTTCATTGAATGTATATTACACTAAGTCCACAAAAACCTCGATCCATACAAAGAAAAAAAAGTACCATTGAGCACCTTTGAAATGATGGTCACTTTACAAGTAAAAGATCTTGTAAGTTGGAGGGCAAGAGTTAGGATTCAAGTTTACACACATACACACACACATATAATATATTTATCTATATATTTTAATTATGCAATTTTTTTAATCTTTTTATTGGTCAATAGAATACATTAAAACTGCCCCATTGTATCTTAAAATACAAAAGATTAAAAAGGCCCCATTGCATCACTATTAAAAAATTTCTTTTTTAATCTGTACACTGCCACTGCACACACAGTTGACAACAATGTCAAGACAACACTGCACAAAGGCCATGGCCACACCATAACTCACACTTGGCCGGTTGGCCCACACACACCAACCACAACCCACACTAAATCCCAATGTATACTCCATAGCATCGGCACACACCCACTACGCTGTACACTATCTTTTAGACTTTTAATTTTTACTTAATCAATTATTATAAGTTATCACACCAATTAATAATTTGATGTATATCATATCAACCCATTTATACTATAGTGATACTAATTTATTGCACTTGATTATGCAAATAGATGAAAATACTCCAATTAATGTGCTTAATTATTTAAAAAGGCTAGATTCTTTTCCAAATGCATATATTGCTTATAGAATATTACTAACAATATCTGTTATGGTTGCATCTACAAAAAGAAGTTTTTAAAAACTAAAATTAATAAAGTCTTATTTAAAGTTTACTATGATAAGAAAGATTAAGTGGATTAGCCATATTATCAATTGAAAAAAAAAATGTTAGAGAAACTTAAATACAAAAACTTAATTAGTAATTTTGCATCTCAAAAAACAAGAAAAATGGATTTTAAATAATAAATAAATAAATAAAATTCAATAAATATTTAAATATAAAAAAGGCCCCGCGCCTAAAATTTTCGCCTAAAGCCCCTAAAGTTGTTGAGCCGGTCCTAACTTAAATTAAGATAGAGTAAGATTTTTATCTCAATTTTTAAAAAAATAAAAATAAAAAATGTAAAGTTGCACCATGTAATAAATAAATTAGAAGTAGTACCAAAATTTATGACAATATAATAAAATCATAAATAAGCAATAGGTACAAAATTAAAAATCATGATGCCAAAACCAAGAATTGTTAAGCTCAACTGATACTTTTTGCTACTGGTGTTTTTGATAAAGATATTGAGTGTCTAAGTTCCTACCCAAACTTTTGAATTATCAAAAACAATATATAAAATAAAAAAGGAGGGGGGGGGGGGGATGTCATCTTAAGTCTAATGCATGCATGTAAATTTAATACAATCAAAACAATAGATTAAATCAAATTCTTCCAAGTACATCCATTAAGGAATTTACAATCAAATTATAAATAAAACTATCACTTTTGAAGTCAAATCACCAACTCCTTAATCTTAATGCCATGCCATTCATTCACATGTCCATGCATCGATGCCATAGGTGCTGAGTTGCTACAAGGTAAGTAAAGGTAGGTCATGCATCGATATGAACATGCATTTGGTTGATTTAATCTTTTCTTGATGAATATACAAAATTGATACCATGCTCTTATTTAATAATGTGATGTTGCTTGCTGCCCTGATTAAGTTGCTGCCTTACTTTAGATGTATGATAGGGTTTTCACATTCTAGATGTATGCTAGGGTTTGTATATGCATTTGGGTTTGGCTCTCTTTTGCTTTATGGATCGATATGACCTTCCTCGCCTTTAGGATACTTCTCCAAGCATAAGAGCTTGATTTCTGCTTTGCCTCAAAGATTGAGTCATTTGGAAAACTTTTCGCCTTGAATACTTTGTAAAAGAGAGACTCTGTATCATGAATCAGTCGTCACACCTGTTTTGTCAACATTGCCTCATTAAACCTACAGAAGTCTTTGAAAACCATGCCGCCTTTATTTTTTGGTTTACATAGTCTCTCTATTGGCCCCACCAAAATTTCCTCATCATTGCCTCAATGTCTTTGTACAACCCCACCGGTAGTCGAAAACAGCTTATGGCAATGGTGGGTATGGCTTGGACAATAGATTTGAGAAGAATCTCCTTACCCGCTTGAGATAGCAATTTCTCCTTCCATCCTTGAATTTTTCCCCAAACTCTATCTTTGATGAAATTTAAACTTGCTTTTTTATTTTTCCCCACCACTGCTGGCAACCCAAGCCATTTCTCATATTCCTTGATTTCAGGGACTCCAATAAATTCCTGTATGGAAATTTTTATGCAGCAGATACATTTTTACTAAAGAAAAGAGTTGTTTTAGATTCATTAATTTGTTGCCCCGAGGCCCTCTCTTACCTCTCTAAAATACTCTGAATGCTTTGAATATCTCCCATCTAAGCTTGACAAAAGAGAAAACTGTCATTTGCAAATAACAGATGAGTTATTTTTGGACCTCTTTTGCAAAGAGAGAAACCTCTGATTTTATCCTCATGGACATCTTGCCTGATAGGACCCATCAACCCCTCTGAACACAATAAAAATAGATAAGGACATAAGGGGTCACCTTGTCTAATACCTCTTGTAGGGATGATGTTGCCCTTTGGTTCACCATTTATAAGGATAGAGTACGACACGGTACTAATGCAAGCTGATATGAGATTAATCCATTGCCTGTTAAAACCCATTCTCTACATTAATTGTAAAAGAAAAACCTGTCCCACTCTACACTACAACAAAATATATTTTTAGTGACGAAAATTAGTTAGGAAATATTTTTCGTCGCTAAAAATACAGCTTTAGTGACGAAATATGGATTTCGTCACTAATAATGAAAAAAATTATAACATTTAGTGACGAAATATAAATTTCGTCGCTATTATGATCTGAAAAATGGGCACCAGCGGAGGGAAACTTTGGTGCGAGTTTAATTCATCTATGGTGACGAAATATTTCGTCGCTAAAAGTTAAAAGTTTTAGTGACGAAATATTTTGTCATTGTAGGTGTTGCTGTGAATAGTATTAGTGATGAAAATCATTTTGTCGCTATAAGAAAGAATTAGCGACGAAAAATATTCGTCACTAAAAATAATAATAGTTTTGCACTTCCATGTTTTTAGCGACGAAATCACAATTCGTCACTAAAAGTTTGCTTTAGTGACGAAATCACAATTCGTCACTAAAAGTTTGCTTTAGTGACGAAATATGAATTTCGTCTCTAAAAATCTTAAGAAAGCTTGGGTCTTTAGTGACGAAACTTAAATTCGTCGCTAAAAACTTAAAAACCTACTACATTTTGCGACAAAGAAGTAGCAATAGTGACAGACCAATTCGTCACTAAAGCCCACTACAAATACTAAGACCTTCTATTTCGTCCCTATTTTCTCTAAAAGCCTTCAGCTTCTTTCCCAAAAGAACCCAACCCACCGATAACCCAAAAGAACCTCTTCTATTCTATACTGTCACCGAAAAGCCATCTTACCGTCGCCGATAAGCCGCCTGTACTGTCGCCGATGAGAACCACCTAAACCATCGCCGATAAGAACTTGAACCGTCGCCGATCAGAACCTGAACCGTTGCCGATCAAAACAATTTGCAACAATTCTTGAGCATGTCGTTGCCTATTGAAGAACCACCTGAGCATCGTCGCCGATTCAAGAACACGGCGTCACCGAAAAGCCATCTTACCATCGCCGATAACCACCTGAACCGTCGCCGATCAAAACAATTTGCAAAGATTCTGAGCATGCCGTCGCCGATTGAAGAACCTCCTGAGCATCGTCACTGATTCAAGAACACGTCGTCGCCGAAAAGCCATCTTACTGTCGCCGATAACCACCTGAACCATCGCCGATCAAAACGATTTGCAATGATTCTGAGCACGCTGTGGCCGATTGAAGAACCACCTGAGCACATCATTGCCGATCTAAGCACAAACCCCAATGCTTCGCTCTTCGCCTCCCCTTTGCGCCGGTGACGCTTCGCCTCTCCACGATCTGTACGTCTCCTTTTTTCTTTCTTTTTACCTCTCTTTCTGTGTTTTGATTTCTTGGTTTGGTGGCTAAGTTTTTTTTTTTTTTTGAATGGTTTTGATTTTCAGAGTGTTTTTCCAACAAAGGTTCTATATCTTTCTATATCATTCTTTTTTTGTTTTACTAAAAAATTGGTTTTCTTGGTTTTTTTTTGGTGTTTGGGTGTTAAAGGTTTTTGTATTTATCTTATTACAGAGGTAGATATGCTAACAGCTCATACAAAGGTTTGTTTACTCTTTCTCCTTCTCTCTGTGTGTGTGACAGTATTAAAGGTTTGTATGTGTACGGATTTGATTGTGTGAGTGGGGTTGAGTTTTAGCAAGTTTGACTGCGAATTTGATCTGGGTTTTGGATATTTGATAATGGGTTTTCTTTGTTTTGCTTTGGTGTGCGTGTGCGTGTGATCTGAATGTTGTGAATGGAGTGGTCTTTTGTTGTGTAATTGGAAAAATGAGCATGGGTAGCTTTAGTTGCACTTGAATTTTGTGTAAGCAGTGCTTGGTTGGGTGCAATTGGAAGAGATAAACATGTTCATTGTTTGAATCTCATATATGGTAACATTGTTGTAAACATTTTGAATTTGCTTGAAAGTTGATAAGGAAATTGCATAGTAAGTAATGGGCATTTGGGTTAAGGTGGAATAGGTGGGTAGAAAATTTCAATACTTGTATTTTATTTAAATGAATAGCATCTACTTTTAACTTAAATTACAAAAAGATTGAGGAGAAGGATTGGAAAATCGTTAGAATACTTTTTTTTTCCCTTAATGAATGACAAAATTTCGTTGCATTGAGGAGTTTAGAAAGGAATTTAATTCTGCCAGGTAGATCATGTATTTAATTGGGTATATCTTAATTCTTACAAACTGTGAAACAATTCTTTTGGAAATTGTTTGTTATGGGAGTTAATGTTTTGATGATGGGCCTTGCAAGGGTAGGTATGACACAGACAAAAAAAAACTATGATTTTGTGAAAGCTTGGTAAGGTTAGAGGAAGAAATCGCGCCTGAAGAGTTGACACCTCAATTTGAGGTATAATGCCCTGAATTTTGTATAAAAAAAAAAGGGAAATCAAGATGTCAATAGAAGAAAATGAACAAAGAAAAAGAAATGCCTGATTTCTTTGCCTTTTTCTTTTCTTTATTATTATTTTTTTAAAGTTTTTATTCTATATTTTGCACATTTGGGGTTATGATGCAGGTGCAGACTTTAGTTGGTAGTTTTAAGTTGTAAACATGAACATATAGTGGAATGAATAGTGTGAATTTTAGTGCTTTCTTCTTAAAAATTGTAAAGTGTTCTGAATGATGGAATTTTGATTTTGGGAGATTTGTGCTTTTGTTTGAAGGAATTTTGATTATTCTGATTTGTGCGTTTATTTATTTTGAGAAATTTGTGTGTGTTAGTGTGTTAGCTACTTAGCTCTCTTCTTGGATAATAGGAAAGTTGAGGGAAAAGATAATTTTTTTTGGGGGGATGGGGGGTATGTTTCATGCTTTGTACAAAGTTTAGAGCTTTGAATCAAGTTACTTACAAAGTTTGTTTGTTTTGTGTAGTTCTATTTAGTGCAAGTTTTTTTTTTAATTGATAATTATTGATCATAAGTTCCTATCTGTTGTTGTGTTCTTGGAATTATTGATTGCTATATAAGGTTTATCCTAAAGTTATGTACAAGTCCAGCTTGGAAATCATGGGTGACATCTTACCTTAGCTTATTTTCTGGTTAAATTTGATTAGATTGTTAATCTTAAAGCTATTTTATTTGTATATGTAAGGATTACACTAAAAGTGCCATGTACTTGTAGATTATCCATTGATATAAAATAATTATGTGGTAAATCTACCATGCCTATGACTTAAACTGTTGCAATGGTTAGTTCACTTTGATATTGGATATGAGTAAAGCGTATGATAGCTATCATACGCTTTATTCATATCCAATATCAAAGTCATAAAGTCTGTTCTGCCACTATTCCTTTTCTTTATGTGATGAAGAGTCTCAAACGCCACAAGAATATTATCTGATATAGCCTTGTCTGCTTGAAAAGCGCTTTGGGATTCAAAAATTATCTCAAGGAGGATCTTTTTCAACTAGTTAACCAAGACTTTTAAGATCAGCTTGTACAGGATGTTGCATAGTGCTATTGGGCAGAATTCAGTCACATATTCCAGGTTCTTGACCTTGGGGATAAGGGTGGTGTAAGTGTGATTTAACTCTGTTGGAATCACCCTCGAGTTGAGGCAAGAGATATCAGCCTTAGCCAAGTCATCACCAATGCTCTCCCAATAATGCTGATAGAAAATGGCGGGCATACCATCTAGACCTGGGGCTTTTAATTAAGGGAGCTATTTGTTTGAGGGCAATATCAACTTCAATTTTTGTGAATTCAGCTGACAGCATATTGTTCATATCAGTAGTGACAACCTGTGCAGTAAACTGAAGAACATATATAATTTATTTCCCATGGGTTAGAGGTAGCGAATAAAGTCTGATAATAATCAACAATAATATTAGAAACATTATCATTTCCATAACACATTTCACCTAGTGAATCTCGAAGGCCTTGTTTGCGTTTCCAAACTTATGAAAGTTGTACTTAATAGGTCTTTTATATAGACTCTCTCATTATATAGACTCTCTCATTAGGGTAGAAATTACCCACAACATCGCATTCAGTAATACACATCATAATTCTAAGTTCCCAATTCTCAATCGATTAAGCCTCAATTAAGGGATAGTCAAACTTAGATGAAGAGTAGTTGTATCTTTCTAAACTAATTTCCTTGAGTTGTTTATTGCAAAAATGGTCTTGAACATGATGTAACTTGTATGAAATAATTAATGACGCATTTCACAGTTACGTTGTTGTGGAATTTGCCAACTTTAAACCTAACACATGCACAGTCTAAATTCCACGTTCTATTCACAATCACATTAAAAACTGGTGTCGCATCATCCAATCAAATAATAACACATTCCTCATGAGTATCTACTCCCTCTATTATGGTGCTATGGATTTCGGATTATGTTAGCATGTTTTTATACCTATTAAATTACTATTGGAAAATTTGTAAGTGTGCGACTGTTGTCACATACATATAACTTATTTAGTTGGATTCAAGGCATGATACAAAAATTTAGAAGGATTGAATATATCTGAGTTATTGACATAAACCCTCCTCTTAGATTCTTTGGTGTTATTTCTGCAAGGTAAACAGGTCCCTGTTCGCAGTGGGATGATAATTAATTATCAGTTGTATTCATGAGTATATGAATTTGAAAAATCAATATTACTTCATTTATACCACATAACATGTAATCCCATATCCAACTTCCACTAGCAATCTTCCAAAGTCGAGCAACAAAGCACCCTGTTAGCAAGCACAAAACATATAGTATTATGATATAAATGCAAACGAGTTATGTATGTGGATTGAAATTAGGTGCAGCAGCCTATTTTGCGATTGAGAGTTAAAAAGTGAAGAGGTAAAAACAAATTTGTGAGAAGAATGGGGAGTAATTGCACCCCATGCAATACCCTAAGTATTGCATGAAATCTTAATCCACCCTTGTTAGGGGGGAGAAAAAAAAATTACAATCGTTGGAGTGTCATAAAAAAAACAGGAAGATATAAAACCTTGGCGAAGATTATTGATAGCCATCCCAGGATGTAGATGTTAGGATTTGTGCCCTTAAATCCTATTGTATGATGCTATGTATGATATCATGTATGACTTTATGTATGATATCATGTATGACTTAATATTGTGATTGATAAAGTTATTTTATTATTATCTAAAATAATGGTAACATGAACATGAGACATTATCATATAGTCCATGAGATGCATTGTATGTGATTTATGTGAAAAGTCACAGAAGATGTAAATCACAAGTTCTTTGTAAACTCAGAATTTATAGTTCGTAGTCGGTGATGAAATTGGGCATTTCATCTGTGAAGACTATAACATGTCAACTAAGATGATTTGTCTTGATCATGGAAGTGGAAACTTCTAGTTGATATGTTGATATGTTTTAAGAGTTAAAACATATTGAACAGGACTGCTGTGAGATTTATTATTTTCCTAACGACTGTCAAATGAATAATAAATCTCACGACTTCTATTTGCATGAACTCTTAATCCTGAGAGAATAATGGACCTGATCATGAAGTGTAGGTTGCTTTGATATATTAGGAGTGAGATATGAAGTGACGGTCAAAACCTCAGTATGTTGGACAGCCACATTTAGTGTTGATGGAACATATATTCTCAAGATGGAATTCATAGTCTCTTAATGGAGATATAAAATATTCCTTGAGATAAGTTTAATGGTTTCAGTTATTCAGAGAGTTAGGCCTAACCACTTTAGTAAGAAATTACTAAAGTATATATTTATGAAATTGGATTTCATAAATATATAATGAATAACTTTAAAGAATTAAACCGGGTACTCAAGGATAAAATGTAGTAATTTACATAGTGGCAGTCTACATTTATGACTTTGTGTTACTACGAATATTTTATGAAGGGGTTACGTGTATAATAAAGTCTTGGGATATAATTTATTAATAAGGCCTAGAGTGCAATTATATTTATATAGTGGTATTAAATATAATTAATGGTAACTTTGGACTTGTCAAGAGTTGACGGAAAAGCCCAAGGCCCATTGGAGCTAGTGTCTTATTGGTCCCTTTTGGTCCCACTCCAAGCCACACACTAAAGCCCAATTGGAAAGGCCCAATAGGCCAAACCAATTAGATAATCAGTTAGTTATAAAGGGAGAAAGATACAGACTTTTATTTATTATTAGAAGAAGAGATTAAAAAAGAAAAAGAAACGGTGTGTGAGAGAGTGTGAGACACACTTTCATTCTCGCTTGAAAAACTGATTGAGAGACCACACATCTTGGGCGTAAAGTGGAATTGGAGTGAAAATTAAAAGTGTTCCCAAGTGCTTCTAATCTTTGTTTTGAATTTCTCCACATCAAGGTACGCTATCTTGTTCTTAAATTCTGAAATTTACATAGTGCACGTTATCAATCATGAATAAAATAGATCTTAGTTTGTTGCTTCCGCTGTGGGTTTTGTATGAGATACAAAACCAGAATTTTTCCTTCAGTAGAATATATCCAAAATCCAAAAATGTCTACTTCAAAATATCAATAAAAGTAGAAAGGAATTATAGAATCTTTTGAGGTTTTTTGAGTTGAAAAACTTAACACCATTAACATTTTGCAGAAAAATGGCCTTGAAAAACATATATATCTACGACCAATGACATCCGTCATCTTTCCACTTATAAGAGCATCCACATCAGTGGATGCATAAATGTGTAAAATGGAAAAAAGCTATTAATTTTACACATTTTGAGCAAAAAAGCACCCACATTAGTGGGTGTAAACTCCTCTATAAAATCCACATTGCTACAGTACCGTGTAAATTTACACGGGTACTGTAGCATGTTTATTTGATTTTTTAATAGTTTTTTCTCTCTCCTCTCTGTATTGACTCTCACCTTCCTCTCTTTCTCCTCTTTTTCTCATTTTCATCAGAGACTCAGCGCACAGCTCTCCCTTTCTCTCATCTGATCAATCTAGCCTACTCTAGCTTCCACCGATCGCCGAGGAGCAAGTCGAGTCCGTCGCCTACAAGATCGAGCAAGCCAAGTCGCCGGACGAGTCCGTCGCCTACAACACGAACGGAGTTCTCCGATGGAGAAACCTGAGGCTTTGTTCTGAGTGTCGAGGAGCAGAAATTAGGCCACCGCGTTGACGAAGATGAAGACTTAGACGCCGAGGAGCAGCTCGCATATTCTCTCATCTCATCAATCTTTGGATTTTTTTGGTTTTTTTTTTTACTGGGTTTGTTTTTTTTTTTTTACTGGTTTTCTTTGGGATTCCGGTGTGATTGGAGGTCGGAGGCGTCAATCTTGAGAGAGATGGTGGCTGATGACGATGGCTGTGCGGGTTGTGTTGGATTTTTTTGGTTTTTTTTTTTTACTGGTTTTCTTTGGGATTCCGGTGTGATTGGAGGCTGGAGGCGTCGATGGTGGCTGATGACGGTGGCTGTGCCGGATTGTGTTGGGTTTGTGAAAGAGATGAAAGTGGGAAGGAAATGAATATTTTATTTGAATACATGTGTATAATAGAATAACTGATGTGAGTGTTTTGTAAGAGTGGGTGTGTAAAATAGAAAAAGTAGGTTTTTTCATGTAAAATAGAAGGAAATTTTGTATGAACTGATGCAAATGCTCTAAGTGCCCCTATTATTGCACCAATTGCCATTATTGATCCAAATAGCGAATACTAGTATAAAGAAACAATAGTAGTTTACTTAATTAAGTAGTGAAAAGCTAATGGATGAGTATTGATTTATAAAATATTTTTAGAAACATTTTATGGGAAAATAAAAAATAATTGATTTTTAAACCATTTTTTATATTTTCCATAGAAGCAATATCAAAATTTTCTTGAAATGATCCACTAACAAATTTTCTAAGGACACCCGTTACCAGACCTAATTAGGGGTGTTCGCTATGTGGTGCAGTGCAGTTTTGGGCCATTTTTAGCACCGCACTTTGCGGTGCGGTTTAGCTAAAACCATAATTGCACCGCACCTTATTTTTGTGGTCACATGTGTAGTGCTGTGCATTTTAAAGTTTAGCTAAAACTATAACCGCACCGCATCTCATTTTGTGGTCACATGTGCGGTACGGTGTATAAGATGCAGTTTGAATGACTTGAAGTTAGTATATTTTTCAAATTTTGGGTTTTTCCTACCCAGCCCAAAACTAAATTTTCCTTTTATTTTGGTCTAAGTTTTAAACTATTAAGCTAGTTTTTTTTTTTTTTTTTTTTTGGGGCTAGCTTTTCTAATCAACACTTGTTAGGGTTATCAAACTTTTTTTTTTTTTGTTGAAAACTAGGGTTATTAAACTATTAATAATATATTTAATATTAAAAATAATTAAATATATTAATATATAGAGAGGGTGCGGTGCGGTGCGGTGCGGTTTGTGCGGTTTTCTTATTATAAAATTGTAAACCACACTACACCATGCAGTATGGCGCAGTACGGTGCACTATTACTTGCGGTGCGATGTGGTTATGTCATTTTGCAGGCTGTTTTGGTGCGATTTTTGCAGTTTGGTGAACACCCCTAGACTCAATTAATTAATCCAATTTAATAAGTCATGGCTGAATATATATAAAACTTTCAACTATAAGAAGTTTTCTGACTTTTCTCCTTAGTTGTCAAAAGACTCAAAACAAAACTAACATACTCTTTTCTTTGACGGAGCAGTCAAGCAAAGAGAACTTAAATTTATTTTCATTCTACATTCTGTGATTAGGGAGAGCTAAGTAGCTAGCCATGGCGCAATGCACTTGATAGGGCTGGCCCTAGACATTTTGGAGCCTAAGGCGAGAACTAAAATGGGGTCTTTTATATTTATGTATTCACTACAAGAAATATGAGTTTAGGCGACGTTTGTAAAACGTCACTAAAACCCCAAAAAACGTCGCTATAGACACAAATGGTCTACAGCAACATTTTCTTTTGCGACGTTCAAAAACGTCGCTTTTGAGCAGTCACTATAGCTCTATTGTGACGTTTTGCAAAACGTCGCTATATGTGACTCTTTAGTGGTGTACAAAAACTTTTAGTGACGTTTTCTAAAACGTCACTAAATAATATAACATTTTCGTATATAATGGTGGAAAATAGATTTAGCGACGTTTTTAAAACGCGGCAAATAATGACACTAATAGTTACAAATGTCACAAAAGCATTTGTCCTCTTGCTTTTTTTTGTCAAAAATCCTCATCTAATGGAAGAATCTCTTTGTAGACATTAGTGGGTAGTGGGTTCTTTTTAAAAATTAATTTCAAGCTAGCTAAACCACAAAACCAATAACAAAAAAAAAAAAAAAGAATTCTACAAACTATTGAAAAATTAATAGTAGAAATAAAAGAAATACAAGATTTACAAACTTGTACATAAACTTATAATCATTTGGCCCTTGATCCTCAGGTCCTGTTGCTCAAAAAGCCAAATCTGAATAAAAGCTTTCTGTACCAATTTCCAACCAAAAAAAAAAAAAAGCACAAATTAGCACATAAACTCCATGACCCATTAAAGAAAAGCCAAATCAAAGCAAACCCATAAGCCAAAAACAAAGACTTACACTCTAAAGAAACTTGAACAACAAAAACTTTCAACCAAAATAGAAAAAAGAGCAAAAATTAGCACAAAAGCTCCATGACCATCAAAGAAAAACCAGATCAAAGCAAACTCATAAGCCAAAAACAAAGACTTACACTTTAAAGAAACGGTAGGTTAGCGGTGGCTTTGGGTTGCTACAGCAGTGGCTAGGGATGGCAAGGGAGGAGAGAAGATGTTTGGCGGCTTGAGGGAGAAAAGGTGTGGCTGCTTTGGAGTGGTAGAGGAGAGACTATAGAACTAAGAGAACTGAGAGTGTGAGGCACGAAGTGAACAAAAGAAAAAGAAAGAAAAACAAAAGAAGGGAAGTGGGAGTGTGGGACACAATGAAAAAAAAGAAAAGAAAGAAAACCAAAGTTAAAAAAAAAAAAAGGGGAAAAAAAGTGTGGGAAATGAAATGTTGGTAAGTCTGAAAAAGTCAAAAAAGGGGGGCAAAAGTTTTTTTCTTTTGTTGGGAAAAGTTTGTGCGGAAAAGTCAAAAATGTGGGCAAGAGTTTTTTTTCTTTTGCTAGCAAAAGTTTGTGCGAAACTGGCAGTGTTCTTTAATACCTACAGCGACGTTTTCTTAAAACGTCGCTATAAACCAGAAAAACGCTGCTAAAACTATCCTTATTGTGGTGTTTCCAAAAACGTCGCTATTGTTTTGAGTTATAGCGACTTTTTTAAAAAAACATCGCTAAACACTCACTCTTTAGCGGCGTTTTTCAAAAACGTCACAGTATACCACTTATAGCGGCGAATTTAAAAACGTCGCTAAAAAAACGCCGCCTAAACCTAGATTTCTTGTAGTGATTAATTAAATTAATATTTATTTAATATTTTTATATTATAATATATTTCGCTTAAAATCTATTTTTCTTGTCTTTTGAGATGCAAATTGACTAATTAAATTTTTGTAATCAAGTTCTTCTAACATCTCATTTTCAATCAATAATATAACTAATCTACTTAATCTTTCTTGAGACATTGTCGATCTTAGATATGATTTTATTAATTTTAAGTTTTACATATCCAGGTATATATTTTCTTGTAGACATTTCTAATTAAACAATATATTTATAAAGATTTGAATAAAAAATAGCTTTCAAGTGTAGAGCAATAGAACCTGATTTATATAAAAAGTATTGTTGTAGTTTCACCAAACAATAATAAGTTGTTAGCAATCTCAACTTGCATAAATAAAGACTTATTCATTATATTACCGACAACTAATATATATATATATGTAAATGCAAGATTAAAATTTAAAAAAAAAAAAATCCAAGCCCAACAAGAAGCCCATCCAGACAAGAAGATGGCCACACACATGTCTTATTAGATAATACCACCCACTAAAAACAAAACAGATCCTATTACACCTATAACAAAAAAAAAAAAAAAATGCAGGCTTAAAAAAAAAAAAAAACTACTTCAAGGCCCAACGGCCAACAACTCAAGTAGAATAGAAATAGGCCCAGCAGCCTCAGGCAATCTTATACAAATAAGAAGTATACCTCAAAAAAATGCATCTGCAGAATCAAATAAGAAAGAGAAACCATACCTCAGTGACTCAATCCTCAGTTCAGAGTCTTCAGATGTGATAAGATGATTCAGATCGGAGGGCTTGAGCCAGCAATAGAAGGATTTAAGATTAGGATTTAGGACCAATAAAGAGAGAAAGAGAGAGGCAAAGAGCAAGAGTTGAGAGAAAGAGGCAGAGAGCAAGAATGAAAAAGAAAAACAGTAATAATTTTAGGGATTTGAGATTTTTATTTGTTTTGATTTGTAATTTTTTGTGGTTAATTTCTTAGACCAGATTTGTCGTTTATCTTGTTGAATTTTGATTTGTCTAGAGGGTAATGATGTTATTTTTGGAACAATTGATTATGTTTAGACCAAAGAATTTTATGTGGTACTAATGTTTAATTGGATATATTAGAATTTTTATTCTTTGGTCACAAGGATATGCCAAATTTTTTTGGATTCATTTAAAACTAAATTTTTTTTTTCTACCCTTTCTTTTTTTCAAAATTTTGGGGCCCCCTTCCACTTGGGGGCCTTAGACAATGGCTTAATTGGCCTAATGAAAGGGCTGACTCTAACGCTTGATTATACTAGGATCTTTAAGACCATTGTTATGATTTAGATTGAGCATGAGACTATTGATTACCCTAGTCATTTTATATAAGCATTAGTCATTTTAAAAACTATGTCATAACAGGATTTTATTGGGCCAAAAATTAATGGTTATATAGCATACATGCAGCTGACTATGAAAAAAAGTCACTTTTCGCAGGGTGTGTTATCAATCTACTAAAGACTGGGTCCACATTGCATCCTACTACACAACAGAAATATCAACTTTTTTTTTTTTTTGTGCTTCTTCCTACGCACACAATAGAAACATCAACAATTTGTTTTTTGAGAAATAAACACACACACACACAAGAGAGAGGAAGAGTAGTTCTAACACAAAAGCATACCACAAACTTCACTCAAAAACTATAATAACTTTTAAGAACATCAACAGAAAAAGCTTGTTTTGTGTGAATTTGTCATATTTACTATTTTGAGTAGTTGTATGAAAATATATATGCTCATTCTTGTTGGAGAATGGAGAGGATAATAAATTTATCTATAAAAGGAATTTCTGTCATGGTATGTTGAATAACTTATATTGCAATAGAAAAAGCTTTCATATGCTCAAGTAAATCATTTAAAAGCTTAAAAGAACCATAGTTATAGAAATCTCCTAATTTCTATGTCTTAGAAATTGATCTTCAAAATCAAGTTATATCATATAAAATACTGAAATTGTATAATTCACTCAAAAACTAAAAAACTAATAATCATTATCAACTAAAGGTGAAAAAAGAACATAAAGAAAGGCAATACCGCAAATAATTAAACTAAAGAATTAAAAAAATATTACTTTTTATCTTCTATATATTTTAATAAATTCAAATTTAGAATAGGTATTCTCAATCCAAATATTTTTTTCCTAATTTTTAAGTAAGTAAACCAAATTGGATCGAAGTGGACAGACTGGATTGTAATGGACTGAAGTGGACTTTTTTTTTTTTTTTTAGAGATAATTACAACATGCTGCTAACCCCGCAGCTTGAATTCTTTCCCCCCTAGACCCCCAAGCACTTTGTGCATAGGAATGTGTCAATTCAGCTACAAGGCCTTTGATGACTGAAGTGGACCTAATACAGGGAAATAGACTAAACTAAACTGAATGGATTAAAATTGACCAAATTTGACTGAATGGACCAGATCATTGGGCATATCACCATTTTTTTATTTGTTCTTCTATTTTTTTTATAATATGAAATATATTAAACAATTAACTTTACATATTCATCTTTGACGGTTTTTTCACCCTAATAATATCTTGGACAATTTAATATATTTAATATTATCAAAAAAAATTAGATGAACTAATCAATAATATAAAAATCATGATGTACTGATGATTTGACTCAATAATTGATAGTGTGGTGACATTAAATGTTAAGTTCCAACTTTATATATATATATATATATATATATATATATATATATATATAACAAAAATCTGTTTTTGGGTTTGTCTCAAAGTAAGTTTGGTGTCTCTTGGTAGGGGTGATCGGTGATGTCAGTTTATGATATATGATAGAATGCTCGCATAGAATGGTTGGAGGGTGGAAAATGGAGGAGGATAAAAAATGAGGAAGGGATAGAAAAAAACAAATGAAATTTCTCTCATATATGTTTAGTTGAGAGGATAGAAAAGTAGAGAAATGAAAAACTCATTTATTTGGTTGAGAAGAAAAATAAGATAATAGAAAATATTGTTTGTATAAACTTACTTTCATGCCCCTAATAAATAAAAAACAAATTAGCAAAAAAAAAAATCAAACCAGATATTAAGAAAAAAAAGGGTTGATCAAAAAAAAAAAAACAAACAAAACGGAAAACATATGGTAACAGAAAAGGACAAAAACAGATGCTAAGAAAAATAATGAACAAATAAAGGACAAAAAAAAAAAAAATTTTGAATCCAGTTTTTTTTTAATTTTTAATTTTTAATTTTTAATTTTTAATTTTTAATTTTTATGTTGGTTACGTTGCACAAAAGGGTATTATGGTCCGAAAAGTCCTTTTTGTGTTCCTTTTTCTCTTTAGTTTCTTCTCAAATAGAGAAGAAAACATTTTGGTGAGCTTGAAAAAAAAAATATCCAGACTTCATCAATTTTTTTTCCACAAATCCACCCAACCAAACATTCCTATAAATTTCTTTTTCTCCCATTTTCTCTCATTCTTTTTCCATCCTCCCTAAAATGTATCGAACCAAACGGACTCCTAATAATGTTACTATATTATTATTTGTAATTTTGAGGTGAAAGATAGAAGAATCTTACTATTATAATTGAATGAGTAACTTATATATAAAATGGGATTATCCTCACAATAATGCCACTAGTGAACTAAGTGAAGGCAACACAAGCTGCCACGATGGTGCTGATAATGAGATAGCTGTGGCATTGGAATCACAAGCCTTTATGTACCCTTTTTCAAAACCTCACTTTTTCCCTCATTTTCTCTTCTTCTTTTTTAATTCTTTTTAAAGTACAAATATATTTTAGCACATTTTCAACAAAAAACTAAATAAGCTATACAAAAACAAACACAATATATATAATGGGGAACATATAACATTTGCTAATAATGTGTTTTTGAATTTCAAATTCGGTTTTCCAATTTTAGTAATTTAAACTATACCACCACCATGATGGTTTTCACTTTTCAGAAAATTAGTCGCTAACCCGTGTGATAAACGGGAAAACTATTACTTCTACTATTTTTGGGCTGAAATAAGTTTTTTTTTTTTTCCCAAAATTGAAATAAAGTTATTTGTTTACCATTTTTTATGTCGGAATTCTTTTACTATTATTGTTAAGTTAAAATATTCAAAATTGATTATCTGATTATTTATTTAAAAGAAATAATTTTATAAAATGATGTAATGGTAGTTTTGTGAATAAAAAGCCATGTGATGGCATTGTAAAGGAAGCACCTTCCTAGAAACTTCCTTTCTACCCCTCCCAAGTGTCATAAATGTCATCTCATTTTTTTGTTTTAACTCTTTTCATTCCTCTTCTTAGACTACTCAAGCGTCTACAAATCTATAACACTCCTCCTTCATCTCATCTTCTTCGCTCAACTTTTTTTTTTAAAAAAATCGGTTTTCTTCTCTAACGTCCGCACCATCAAATCCAAAAGAAGCTACTTAATGAAAACACATTCTTCATTTAGTTCAAAAATTCATATTCAGTTCGGAATGACAAAACACTACAACAAAATGTATTTTTAGTGATGAAAATTAGTGAGGAAATATTTTTCGTCACTAAAAATACAGCTTTAGTGACGAAATATGCATTTTGTCACTAAAGCTGAAAAAAATTATAACATTTAGTGACGAAAAATAAATTTCGTCACTATTGTGATCTGAAAAATGGGCGCCAGGGGAGGGAAACTTTGGCGCGAGTTTAATTAATCTATAGTGACGAAATATTTCGTCACTGTAGGTTTTGCACTTACATGTTTTTAGTGACGAAATCACAAGTCGTCACTAAAAGTATGATTTAGTGACGAAATATTAATTTCGTCTCTAAAACCTTAACAAAGCATAAAAAACTGATACCTTTAGCGACAACAAAGTAGGCATTAGCAACAGAAAAGGTTCGTCGCTAAAGACCTAAGTATATTAGGTCACTTAAACCCTTTTATTTTGCCATTTCCCTCTTTTATTTCAGCTCCCAAAAGAACCTTCACACAAAAGAACCTTTAGACCTTCAGACCAAGAGAACCTTCAGACCAAAAGAACCTTCAGCTCAACACACAATCGGCGACGGCGACGCTTCAGTTCTATCGGTGACGGCGACGCTTCAAACGCCGGTTCGTTCTCTCTCTCTCTCTCTCTCTCTCTCTCTCTCATTTGTTAAATTTAGCTTATTTGATTTTGGATTATTGATTTGTGTTTGTGTTTTTGTTGAAAATTTTGTTTTGGTTTATTTTGGAGATTGATTATTTTTGGGGGATTCAATGGGTTGGCTTTGAGATCAGAATTTTTCGCTTTGATTTGTTTTTTTTTTTTTTTTTTTTTTTTTTTTTTTTTTTTCAGGGGTTAATAATTAGAGGTTGGGCTGTGTTTGGTTGCTGAGAAAACAAAGGAAAATCATAGTTTTTGATTTGCACATACTAACCCTTCTATTTAAGGGCTCAAGTTTGTTCCTTTCTTTCACTTTATGAAGTTTTAATATTTTGGGTATCTTCAATTTCGTTTATTTATGGCTTTGAATGCATGATTTGGTGGTTGGTAGATCTGGGACTGATTGCTAAAAAATGTATGGAAATTTTGAGAAAGCAAATTTCTGGGTCTCATAATTTGTTGTTGTTATTGTTTCTGAAATGGAACATTTCAGCTCCACTAAGTCATAAATATGGGTGTTTTAAGTTCAGCTGCGTCATATATGGGTGCCAACCAAATGGAATCTAAGGTTGAAATTTGTGTCTCTATACGTTTCACACTTTCTCAGCTATCAAACTAGTCTTAGTGAATAGCATTCTATTAAGTATGGAGGTGGTTTAGAGTGGTTTTTTATAAAGTTGTTTACTTTGACTTTCTGAAAGTGTATTGAATACTGGGTAAGTTTTGTTTTAAGTCATATGATGCGAAATTCATTTTTGTTTTAGCATATATAATTAATTGTTATAAATTAAGTGAGTTTGCTTGGTGTTTTTAATGGAGTGATTGGTATTCCCTACTTATCTGGGATGTGGAGTAATTTCTGTAGTTGATTGCATCTTCCACTTTCTAGCAATTACCATTTGTTGAACCATGTTGGACCTCTATATTGTCAATGTTTGTGTACACTGTACAATTTAAATGGGGCTTCTAACCTTATTTTTTTTATAAGTAAATAAGTATCTAATGAATCTTTTAACCAGTTTATGTTTAAATTTTTTAACCAATAGTGCTTGGCTAAATGCCAATGGTTAATTAGGTTGGGTGCTGAAATTCTTTGGTTTTTGTCTTTTTTTCTTTTTAAATTTTTTCAAGGCCACGCCTAATTACAATGATTCTTTCCTCACTCTTCTACTCGTCAAATATACTTGTGCTATTCCTGCCCATTAAATTCATATTCTTATGTGCTGCCCTTAATTTTCAGGGATATATTTTTGAGTGGGTTGCTTATTATATTAAAATTGTGAGGAAAGTAGTCTGCTCAACAATGAGAACTGGAAAAGATTGTGCTTGAACTATTTTGATATACTTCAGTCTGATATAAAATGGAAGATGAGAACGGACTTGATCTTGGCTTGGGTCTATCTTGTGGTGGATTGTCTGTCAAGTCCAAGGGTAAAATTGGTAGCTCATCAGATGTTAGGACAGAAGAAGGTGATAGAGGGAATAAATTAGTAATTGGCTTCACTGTTTTTGATTTGCACTCTAAAGATGCACTGTATCAAAGACTGCAGCCCTTAAAGTCATTAAAGCACTTTTGTTACATTAACCATATTCTGTTCCTATTAAAATAATTGTCTCCTGGTTGGTGAGCTTTCATATAAACTTAAAGCATAATCTCAATGGTTGAGATTGCAATTACTTTGTGTTAAAAAAATACTTATAGTTTACATTTCAAGAAAATGTTTAAGTTAATAAACTGGCTTAAACATTAAGCCAATTCACACACAGTTTTTTAAAGTTTCATATCTTTAAGGTAAAGGTGCTCCTACATGATTTATGTTTCAAGTCAAATAAACTAATAAACTTAAGTTATTCCATACAAACTTTAGTGTATTTTTGGCAATATTGTTGTAGAAAGTAAAGGTTTAGTTGTAAAGCTTTAATTGTAGAGCTTTTGTGATATAAAGTTTTAATTGAAAACCTCTTTAACATTTTAAGTGTGCAATATATAAATACAAATTTAAAATTTTGGATTTACAAAGATTGAAAAATAAATTGTAGAACTTTTTTTTCTTTCTAAAAGTTATAATTTAAATTTTATTTCATTTGTTTGCCGAAAAACTCTTTAGAACTCTAAAAACTCTTTTTCTACTAGTGACTAGACAAGCTCCAAGAATTGGTTGGATGGCTGCCAAAATTCTATGAGGATAAGGTATCAATTGACAATGCTGCGTTCATAACTTGTTGGTGATCAAGTGAAGGCATATAAGAATATAAGACTAATAAAGTGGGGCTTTTCCTTTTTCTTTTTCTTTTTTCTTTTTTCTTTTTTCCTCTTGTGTTGTTTGTAAGGTTTGGCTCAATTTTTATGCTTTTAACTATACTTTAACTGCAATTTGTGAAATGTTTTTGGGTCTCAGTTTTGGGTCTTCACTTTGATAAAGTTAGATTATTGTTTTATGGTTTAGTTAGTTATTTTAAATTATTGTTTGTGTTCCTCAATTTTCAATTTTGTTTCTCTTTCTGCAGGAAAGCATTTCAACAGTAAGTGTACCTTTGGCAAAAACTAGTGATTGATCACTCTTGGCCTAGTACCTTTGCTTCTTTTTATTATGAGAGGATCATTTTCAAGATTGAAGTATTTATAAATTTAACTTTTCTTTTACAGGTTAAATACATATTGTTTGCAATAACTTTGGATTTTTTCTGAAAGTTGTAAGCTTAGCTTGACCAAGTAAGTAAATTTTAGTAGAAAACCTTATAAAACTCTATACGTGTGATGTTGGAAATTGGATTTGTGGTGGTATGTTGTGTTGGAGCAAGCGGGTGGCTTGCATGGTGTTATAAGGTGGGTTAAACTAATATTGGGAGTGTTTTTCATTTTTTGCAAATGTTAATGAGTATTGTTGATTAGATGTGATGAATAGTATTTTATTTGATTTAAATACTTGTAAAACGCTATACTTGTGATGTTTGTGATTGATTTTGTGATTGGTTTTGTGGTGGTATGTTGTGTTGGAGCAAGCGGGTGGCTTGCATGATGTTATAAGGTGGGTTAAACTAATATTGGGAGTGTTTTTCATTTCTTGCAAATGTTAATGAGTATTGTTGATTAGATGTGATGAATAGTATTTTATTTGATTTAAATACTTGTAAAACGCTATACTTGTGATGTTTGTGATTGATTTTGTGATTGGTTTTGTGGTGGTATGTTGTGTTGGAGCAAGCGGGTGGCTTGCATGATGTTATAAGGTGGGTTAAACTAATATTGGGAGTGTTTTTCATTTCTTGCAAATGTTAATGAGTATTGTTGATTAGATGTGATGAATAGTATTTTATTTGATTTAAATACTTGTAAAACTCTATACTTATGATGTTTGTGATTGGTTTTGTGGTGGTATGTTATGTTGGAGCAAGCGGGTGACTTGCATGGTGTTATAAGGTGGGTTAAACTATTATTGGGAGTGTTTTTCATTTTTTGCAAATGTTAATGAGTATTGTTGATTAGATGTGATGAATAGTATTTTATTTGATTTAAATACTTGTAAAACTCTATACTTGTGATGTTTGTGATTGGTTTTGTGATTGGTTTTGTGGTGGTATGTTGTGTTGGAGCAAGCGGGTGGCTTGCATGATGTTATAAGGTGGGTTAAACTAATATTGGGAGTGTTTTTCATTTCTTGCAAATGTTAATGAGTATTGTTGATTAGATGTGATGAATAGTATTTTATTTGATTTCAATACTTGTGCATTCATGAACGAGATAGAACTTTATCTAAGTAGCATGAGTTATTCTTATTTTACTAAAATAGCATTTACCTTATTGTAGTCAAACATGGATAAAAGTTGGATGCCAATGGCTAAGACACCTGATGACAGATTAAGTCGTCCATATATTGAAGGGGTCAATACATTTATTAATTTTGCAAGATCAGTTGTGGACTTGAGTGGTAATATTCCATGCCCGTGTATTCACTGTGTGAATTGCTATCGACAATCTCTTCAAATTGTGCGTATCCATTTGCTTCATCGTGGGATTATGCAATCTTACGTTAATTGGTATAATCATGGAGAACCTCGTGTATTGAATGAGAACATTCATGATAATGAAATGTCGGATGGTGATCATATGGATGGTATCGATGCCTTGGTAGGTGACCAAATTAGAGGGGAACCAAGAAATGCAACCGAAGATGAGGAGGTGCGTCATTTTGACAAACTTGAGGAAGATGCAAAGCATGAGTTGTATCCGAGTTGCACTGATTATAGTATCTTGAAGTTTGTTATTGAGATGTTGAATGTAAAGGTAATGACCAACTTGAGTAATAAGGGACTTGATATGATGCTAGAATTGCTGACAAAGGTTTTACCAAAAGATAACTTGGTTCCAAGGTCAACTTATGAGGCAAAGAAGATATTACGTGACTTGGGCATGTCATATGGGCATATAGATGCATGCAAAAATGATTGTGCACTATTTTGGAAGGAAAATGAAAACCTTGATAAATGTCCAGTATGTGAGACGCCTAGGTACAAGGATACACGTGCCCAAGGTAAAAAGATTCCTCATAAGGTATTGCGTTACTTCCCGTTGACACCGAGATTGAGGAGATTGTACATGTTAGGCCAAAGAGCTAAGGACATGAGATGGTATATAGACAAATGAGTGGATGATGGGATAATGAGGCATCCGGTTGATAGTGAGGAGTGGAAGGAGTTTGATTTGCAACATCCTGATTTTGCCCTCGAACCTCGCAATGTAAGGTTGGGGTTGGCTACAAATGGATTTAACCCTTTTGGGAATATGAACAACAACTATAGTATGTGGCCTGTCATACTTATCCCCTATAACCTACCGCCTTGGCTGATTATGAAGGAGCCATATTTTATGTTGTCCTTGCTTATTCCTGGTCCCCATCAACCAGGAAATGAGATTGATACTTACTTAAGACCATTGGTTGACGAGTTGAAGGAGTTGTGGGAAGAAGGTGTAGAAAATTATGATGCTTATAGTAAAGAGCATTTTCAGATGCGTGCAACTTTGTTGTGGACAATACATAACTATCCTGGATTTGGTAACGTGTCTGGGTGGAAGACAAAGGGTTATCATTCTTGTTACACTTGCAACGATGAACCATATTCAGAAGCTTTGGAAAGTAAAATTTGATTCATTAACCATCGAGCTTATTTGCCTATGGAACATCGTTGGAGACATAGTCGGTTGCATAATGGTTTATCAGAGAAACGGAAGAGATCTTTAGAGTTACAAGTGGGAAAGATACAAGAACAGTTAGATAGAATGCCAAATATAATTTTAGGAAAGCATCCAAGTAATAAGAAGAGACAACTCATTGGGGAGCCAAATTGGTCAAAGGTAAGTATTTTGTATAAGCTTCCATACTGGAAGAATAAGAAGCTTAAGCACAACATTGATGTCATGCATGTGGAGAAGAACATTAGTGAGAGTACTTACGGTACTTTGTTGTGCATTGAGGGGAGAAACAAGGATACTGACAAGGCACGGATAGACTTGCAAAATATGAACTTTAGGCACACGTTGTATTTGAAACAACGTCCTGATGGATCATATGACAAGCCTCGGGCTTTTTTTTCATTAAGCCCAAATGAAAGGGATGGTTTCTATGATTTTTTGAAATCAGTCAAGTATCCGGATGGCTATGTAGCCAACATATCAAGGTCAGTGAATGCAAAAAATGGTAGATTATCTGGTTTGAAAAGCCATGACTGTCATGTGCTACTACAACGAATTCTTCCAGTTGGGTTGCACGGGTTTGCACATAAAGATATTAGTATTGTATTGTTTGAGTTGGGCAGCTTCTTTCAAGACTTATGCTCAAGAACCCTAAAGCAGAGTGAATTGGAGAAACTAGAAGAACGTATAGTTCTTATACTATGCAAGCTTGAGAGGTTATTTCCTCCAGCATTCTTTGATGTTATGGTCCACCTTGCTGTTCACTTGCCTCGAGAAGCAATTCTAGGAGGCCTGGTACAATATCGGTGGATGTACCCAATTGAAAGGTAATTAGACCCTTTAATGTATCCATCAATTGTATCTTTCCCACATGGTATAAAATCACATAATGTGTGTATGTTTTCCTCGTAGGTACCTTGGAAAATTAAAAAGATACGTTTCAAATCGAGCTCGACCAGAAGGTTCGATTGCAGAGGCTTACATTCTCAAAGAATGTATTAACAACTGGTCTTTGTATATTGATGGGATTGAAACTGTGCATAATCGAAGAGAAAGAAATGAAGATTTTGGTGAATCTAGTGAAGGATTGATAGTTTTTTCACAAACTGCCCGACCTACAGGTGGTAGGCGAAATGATGGCAACTTGTCTCGTGCATTGCTTGATACTGCTCATTGGTACTTACTGTACAATAGTCCTGAGATAGAGCCTTATTTAAAGTATGTGATTTCATATGCATGTATTGTTTGATCAAGTTTTGAATATTATCTGCAATGCTTAGCTGAAAATAAATCACCTTATTTTTAACAGTGAACACAAAAGTACATTGCATAATCCTACTGGAGAAGCCATAACTCAAATTCAACGACAAGAGTTTCCCAAGTGGTTCAGAGAACGTGTAAGAAATTTGAAATTTAATCACACACTAATAAAAATTAAACAAGAAAATAGTTTCGTCATTACTTATTATTAATTAATATCGCTTGTTGTATGTCATTATAGATGAATAGATTGAAAGTTAACGAGTCACCAGAAGCTACTAAAGAGTTATGGTCATTAGCAAATGGTCCTAAGCCGCATGTGAAGGAGTACACAGTTTATATGGTCAATGGTGTAAAGTTCCATACAAGGGATCTAGACAATCGTCGTGTAACCCAAAACAGTGGTGTATGTACGGAAGAGGACCATGAGGGAGAAATGCACGACTTCTATGGTCATGTGTGCAAAATTTGGGAATTGGAGTATGTGTTTCGCCATAAAGTTGTTTTGTTCCAGTGTGAATGGTACAATACTGGTACCAATGGTCGAAGAAGAACGATAAGAACCGATGCACACTGCACAAGCATTGATGTTACAAGTCGGTGGTATGAAAATGACCCTTTTATACTTCCTAGTCAAGCGAAACAAGTTTTTTACCTTCAAGATACCAAATTGGGTGAACCTTGAAAAATTGTGCAATCCATTCAACATAGGGGAGTGTTTGATGTCCCGGAAGTCGAGAGTGGAGAATTCAATGATAATACAGAAGATAGTGATGCATTTCAACAAGAAGCTATTGTTGATGTTTTCTCTATCAATGTTGAGGACAATATTATTGATTATTGTATGGGTGATGTTGAAACTGAGGTTGTTGTGGAAGGTGGAACTTCAAGAGATGCTAATCAAAATGAAGAGCATGACATACCTAATGTTGATCTTGATACGGATTATGATATGTAGAGTTCATGACAATTGTCTTAAATGTTGTGTGCTTATCTTAAAGTTTTATGCTTGTCTAAGTAGCAATTGTTTTGTACTTATCTTGAACTTGATATGGATATTGATGTGGTCATTTGTTGTGTTGAGTTAGTAGTAATTGTGTTCAAATTTTGCATTTGTGAATTATTTGATATGGATAATGGCGTAGACTATGATATGTAAAGTTAGTAGTAATTGTTATTGAGATGTTTTGTACTTATTTTGAACTTGATGACATCAATACATAGTTTCAAAAAATGCCCAAAAAGGCCAAATACACTCATAACATACCAAGGTATGAGATGGCAAGATTGGATAAAATGAGGCAAAACCAAGAGAGAATTGATGCTTTGGGATTGAAGCACATCTCAACTTCTCTAACGGATACTGCTCAGTCCTATTGTGCAAAAGGGAAAAGAAGTAGAGCTAGTGTTGTGGTAGATGATGATTATGTACCACCTATTAGTGACGATGACAATGATGATGAGTCATCTAATTCTGTAATCCATAAGGTACAATAGATGTTCCATAGGATATAATAGATGATAATAATGTTATTGTTCCATTACTTGTAATAACTTTGTTGTTTCATTATATGTATGTTTGTTAGTTACAGATGACACCAGGACGACTTACACGCTCACGAGGTGAGGCATCTATCCCGGTGGTTCAATCTACGGTCCAATCTACGGAAACACCTCCTGAAGCAAATCCTCCCATCCAAAGTTCTTCTAGTGCGGAGGCGCAGACTATTGGCGCATTAACTAGCACGACTGGTAATTACATAGAACATACTTAATTACAACTACACCCTGTTTTTACTATTGAGATTATACTTCACTTAATTTAGTTATAATATACATGGAATGTATAATTTTTTAACATTAATAATGTTTAAATAGGATCCGCTAGCAGAAATACCCATGAAACAACACGTGGTATAGCAGTACGGGCACTTGTTGAAAAAAATTGTAAGTTGCCAGTACGTATAGCTGCAGAATATGATGCTCCTGTTGGGAAGAATGCGTGCAAGCTTGTCAATCAAATTGGCTTACAAGTGCGAAGTAATTTGTCCAGTTACAACGTGAAAAATTGGAAAAATGTTGATGCTGCTACTAGAGATGTGGTGCTTCAAAATATTGCGGTAAATTTACATTGATAACGTCTAACTCGTCTTTGTTGTCATTAAGCATATTAAATTCATATAATAGTATTTTTATAATACATATACACTTCATTTTACAGGATCAGTTTGAGCTACTAGGGGATTCCAACTTGGTAACGAAAACATTAAATACAAAATGTGGAAGATTATTGAGTTCTAGCTCCTACAAGTTGCATCAAGCTTATAAAAAGCTCATATAATCTCATGGTGTTGACTATGCAAGAAGCCACCCGCCAAAGAATGCCAAACTTGAGTTGTGGACTGAACTAATTGATAAGAGATGGACCAATAAGTATTGGCTGGTAAATTATTTATGCATATATTATTATTATCCAATGTTTACTATATTATGTTGTAAACTAATTAGATTAATACTTAGATAAAGTAAATATATACTGTTTTGTTCATGATCTAATAGATATCTTGAATGTTGTTTATTAGGAAAAATCAATAAAGAACTCTGAAAATAGGAAGAAAACTTCAGGCAAACATAGATACAGGACAAAGGCACTTGCTGTTAGGGTTGATGAGGAGGTGCGTATTTTTTCATTTTTCTTAAACTTTTGTATATTACATGTTGTGATTAATTAAGTATAACTATTTAACACTTGAATGTTAATTAATCAGACAAATAGTAATGATGGTCAAGTTCCTGAATTGGCAAAAATCTTCAAAGATGTTCATTTCAATCCAAATACTAATATGTGGATACACCATGAGGATGAAGCGACATATGTATGTATATCATTCCATCCTTATCATTCCATCTCTATCATGATTGTAAAACTATAACATATGTATTATTAATGTTGTGATTGTTTGTTTGTTTCTCTTTTTCAAATGATAGGAAAATATTCTCAAAGTGCAAGAGGATCATTGTCAAGATCCTAATGCAATTCCCCTTACACAAGAGGAGATCTCAAACTTGGTTTTTAAGAAGAAGTCCGGTATTGTAAAAGGACTTGGCATGAGACCTTCCTCTTCTCTAGTAACCACCGCCTCATCTAATTCCTCGGTAGAGTATATTCAACGGTTAGAAAATGAGATCATTGAGCTCAAAGAGGCAAGAGCTAGGGACCAAGAGGAGCGAGCTAGGGACCAAGAGGCACGAGCTAGGGACCAAGAGGCACGAGCTAAGCAAGAAGAGGTCCAAAAGAATATTCTTAACTTTTTAAGGAGAAATGGTTATGATGACGCTCTTACCTATGGGGGTGATTCAACTTCAAGTTAAAACATGTTTTGGTTAGTACTTTCTTCTAGCAATTGACCCACATTACATGGTGTGACTACTCTTAATGTATTATTAGAAATGTTTCTCCTAACATAATTAATGTTTTTACTTTATGATTTTAATGTAGTATTGGTTTTATATTTGTGCAGATTTCTTATTGGTGGTTTTAAGGAGATTTACTTTTGGCATTACTTGAAGACATATGAGGACATTTTCCGTTTGTTCTAATTATATTATGCTACACTTTTTATATTGTTATAAAACATCTTGAGTTATTTTATATGTTGAAAACAATTATTGTATGGAAGGAGTTTGAATTAGATATTTGTTTTATTTTTTACTTGTGGAATGTATGGATATTTTTTTATAAATGTGTTGTTGAAATAAATGTATTATTCAAATGTGAGGTTTTAGTAATGTAATAACAGGTTACAGGTTAATATCAAAACCATGAAAAAAATAAAAACAGAAAATAAATTTTAATGACGAAATATTTCGTCACTAAATGTAACAAAATTTTGTAAGAAATAGTTTTAGTGACGAAAATTTTCATCACTATATGTGCTTGGATTTTCTTAAAAATAGTTTTAGTGACGAACTTTTTCATCACTATATGTACCCAATAAATAGTTTTAGTGACGAAATTATTCGTCACTAGATATGATTTAATAAACTAAAGTGTTTTTAGTGACGAAATATTTTCGTCACTGAATGGTGTTTTTAGTGAGGAAAACATTTAGTGACGAAACATTTTCGTCTCTAAAAGTTAAAAAAAAAAAAAATCAAATCGGACTTTTAGTGACGAAATTTTTCGTCACCAAAACTTTTAGTGATGGGGTTTCAGCGACAAAATGAATTTGTCACTAAAAGTCCAATTTCGTCACTAAAGGTTCTTAGTGACGAAATACTGGAATTTTAGTGACGAATTTTTTCGTCACTGAAAATACATTTTGTTGTAGTGAAATTTCAGCCAGAATGCCGATACAGGCCGAATTTTGGAACAGAATAGAATAGTGTGGTTACCTATATCGGAACGAAAAAATTCCGACTGGAACAGAACGGTATTTAAAACATTGATCCTGTACTGTGTTTGAAGAAATATATGAAATAAGGAGGAAGATGACGAAGAGGGAGATGGGATTATTTTGGTTTTTTTTTTTTTTGAGAAACTTTTGGTTTGGGTTTGTGCTCATGTTTATTGTTTTGGTTTGGTTTTG
The DNA here is from genome assembly GCF_040712315.1 of Castanea sativa. NCBI lineage: Eukaryota > Viridiplantae > Streptophyta > Magnoliopsida > Fagales > Fagaceae > Castanea > Castanea sativa. The sequence goes on from NC_134015.1 coordinate 11,664,632, forward strand.
GATTGTGCTGCGCTTGTAATATAGAGGAAGATGGGAGGGGAAAGAGTTGATCAGGTTTTTAAAATGAAGGAGAAGGAGTATCGGGAAGAAATAGTGAGAAATAGTTATTAAAATCAGAAATTTTGTTTTATAATGCTGATGTTTTAAAAATAATGATGACATGGAAAATTGTGGAAGCTTCAGAGGTTTTGGTTTTATATATATATAGATAATTATGGCCCATAAAATTCGTTCATATGTTTTTTTTAGTAAAAGGGTTATGTTAACTGGTGCTTTTAGAATAATTGTTAATAAACCATATCAAGAAAATTTTAATATTATTTTTATGAAAAATATAAAAAAAAAACTGTCAAAAAAATAATTATTTTATCATTTTTCATTAAATTTTTCTAAAAATAGTTTCTAAACCAATATTCTCAAGATTGACATTCGTTAACATTTCCATTAATAAAATAATTAATTTGCAATGGCCTTTCACATTTATTGCAACGGCTAAGCACATTAAAGTTTGTACACTCCTTTCTTCTCAAAAAAAGGGTTATACACTCACTACGGGCTGAACAGATGCATAGTTTTTCTTTATGGTCATGGCCCTTCACATTAAAGTTTCCTGCATTAGACAGATGGTGTATTCCAAAGTCATAACATAAATGATGTTGCATAGTCAGTGTGATGCGGAGATATATATATATATTCTTTTTCATTACAATGTTGATCCATATCTTCTACACTATATTTTAATTTAATCCCTAGCATTCCAATTGTGTCAATTTGATCTCTAATTTTTTAGCGCTGTGCTAATTTAATCCATGTTGTTATCTCTTAGATGAAAAAAGCCAATGTGTCAAATGGAATAATAAAATAATTATCATTTTTACTACATCAATGATCAACTATATTGCCACGTTAGATTAAAAAAAAAACTAAGATATGTGAAATCCCACCAACCAAACCCATCAGCCATCTCCATCTCCTCTCCCTAAAATTAAAATTCCTAACAACGGACACATGAGAAAATTGACAATATGTAACTAGAGCAATAAAATAAAAGTTCAAAATACCAAATCAAAGAGGGATCCATTAATTGTTCTGGTCCACTGATAAAAATCGGTATTCAAAGTCCTAACTCCTAACTACTATAAGTTCCACTAATAATCTTGGAAAATATGTGGACACAAAAAAGCAACTAAGCTCCTCTTGAAGATATAAGATCAGAGGAAATAAAACTATCACCAAATCAACACATAGTCCAGAGGAAATAAATAAAGAAAAGAAAAAAAAAATCATAAAAGCACAGTCATTCTTCCAAAGAGAGAGAACAGATAAAGTAAATGGTATTTATAGGAACAACATTCACCAATTTCAATTAAAGTTGATCTATGAACTTTTTCAACAAATTAGACTTGCGAACATAGTCTAAACTTTAACTAAAGTGGACAAAATATGGTTGTCCTCCCATGTCCCAAGAATTTTAGTTTTGTTGATTTGAATACCAATAATTGTACTTACAACATAGCCACTACAAAATAAGAATAATTCTTAAATACTTTCGAAGCACGGAAAATAGTGTCTCTTCTTTCACATTCATGGTAGAGTTCACTTATTTAATTCATGGTAGGGTCCACCATGAACATAAAAAAATGGAATACCATTTCTCAATATTTGAGAGTACCTAATTATGAATTTTCCAGCAAAGGAACTGCAAGCGACCGCAAAGACAAAGGTGCTGGTAACGAGAATAACTGTGGCACTGGAATCACTAGGCCTAACAGCAGCACTAGCACTGCTCCTATTACCAATGTCACTGCCACCATGGTTATTGCTATTGCTTATATTTTCACACTCTTGTTTTACAAATAGGGACTTTGTCACTATGAAGCACGGGTGCGTTTCGGGACTCGGGTGCGGGTGCGGGACTCGGCAATTTTTGAAAAAGGTGGGTGCAGGTGCGGCGGGACTGAGCAAGCATAGTGGAAAAAAGAATTCTCCATATTTGCTTTCTTGGAATACAGACTGAGCAAGCATAGTGAAAAAAAATTCTCTTTGTATGTGTCTGTGGCACCAGAGAGATTCTGACATTAAAAGAATGATTATTGAGAGAGATATTTGTCATGTGCTCTTATTGAATGTTAATAATTAATACCTGTAAATATCAAGCTTGTAACTTTATAAAAATAGGAAACAAAATAATTATTCTGCTTCTCATGTGAGAGGAGAAGTATTACTCACAGAAAATTGCAAATTTGTATTCAAGTGATGTCTTTATACTAATGCTATCAGTACCATTTCGGTGGGTGTTCCAAATTTGTTAATGGTACAAGATGATTAATTGAAAATACTGTTAATTTTTATATTGTCATTTCAGTCAAAAAGGCATTCCTTGGTATGGAAACTGCATAATTACAAGTTTGGAGTGTAAATTTTAAAAAATAAAGTTGTGGAAGTGTCATATTGACACATCCTTTTCATGGCTTGCTCATATGTTCAAGTGGCAGTTTTGTTAGGTGACCATGTATTTAATAGGTGCAATAGTTAGGTAAGCATGCATATCCGGCTCCTTTAAAAGCATTGATTTCTCCACATGCATACCTGATACCTAATTACATCTACATACCATTACTAAGTTGCCCTCACACTTACAACTGTTATATATCAAAATTGAAATTCCTTGGCCTCAATTAAGTCACTGCAAGCAAACACACTCAGCAATCAGCATGTTTGAAGTAACAACTGAGTCCAAATCTTCTGTCCCACTTTTTCTGCTTCACTCTATACTCCACCAATAAAAACTTGCCACGTGTTTACCTAATTAATTAAATACTACTATTATTGACTTATTTAATGCTACCGTTATTAATTAATAGTAGTATTTAATTAATTAGGTGAACACGTGGCAAGTTTTTATTGGTGGAGTATAGAGTGGAGCAGGAAAAGTGGGATAGAAGATTTGGACTCGTAACAACTATTTAAGAGCAATTACAAGCTACAAATTATGTACAAAGCTCATTAGTAATCTGTACGAAATGCACAATGACTGTCGTTACTTTGTGTGATATGTGTCTTTATAGTGGAACTCAGAAATCATTTTAGTTAGATTCAATGGTATGTATAATCAATTTCCATTTGAAGCAACTAAAGCAAGAGGCAAATTGATGAAAACAGAGAGGAATTGATGAGTTCAGACCTGTGGGCAAAGTCCTTTATTATTAAGGAAGAAGTAAGAATGATGGTTTACCAAGTATCTAAGCTGAAAAATTATTGTTATAGACCCCTACGTGATTAACAATATGGAAATAACAAATTTATTGATTAATTACATAAAATAAAGGTATACCAGCAGATTATATGTATATAAAATAAATAAAATCAACACTGAAAAGTAATAAAAATAGTAACACAAAGAATGATCACGAAGCCAAAACCTGAGGAGAACATCTCCAAAGGAAAAAACCATTGCAGGAGCAAAGACAATCCCATAATAAAAAAAAATCCACTACTAAGGATTTACAATAGTCTTACAAAACCTTTGCAAAGTGCAAGCCTCTATATAATAAGAATAGTAACACAGAAAATGATCATGAAGCCAAAACCTAAGGAGAACACCTCTAAAGGAAAAAGCATTAGGGGCAAAAACAATTCCATAGAAAATCTACTAGTAACTAATAAGGAGTTACATTAGTCAACAACTTACAAAACCTTTGCAAACCTCTATACTCTATGTAATTTATGCAAACATCCTGTTGACCTTCCTACCTCAGAAACCCTAAAACTTCTTGGTAATAGAATATGCATTTTATCAAGCACTTGGCATGGGTTTTTTTGTGATCCTAGCTAAGACATAGGGATAGTAAACAAGATCAAGAACAAGGTTGGAAGCTAAAGCATAGGCTCACTCTAATCTCTTTAAATACAGCTTAGGAGCTAGACTAAAATGGCTTCAGCACCTATGAAATCCCAAAGCCCTTTGTGTGTTTTGTAGTGTTTAGCTCAGGAGCAGTCTCTCTCTGCCTCTTCACTTACAGCTTCAGCTAAAGAAACCAGAACCCCAATACCCTTTTGTGAAAATTAGTTCAGCAAATGGCATGGAAGATTTCATTGTGGTGAAGTTGGCTATGCAAAGCTCCTAAAGAGGTAAGCTTGTATTTCTCCAAGTCTGTTGTGTAATCTCAAGCTGTGTAATAAAACTTAATTAGAAGATTACTGTAACTTGATGTTTATAGTGTGGGTGTAGGCCTAGTGTCAACCATGTAAATCTTGTGTGTGCACTGTGTATCAGTTTATGACTTCTATGTGTTTGATAATTTGTCTCTTAGATTCCATATTAGATATCTTGCTAGCTTAGTCTTGGTATTTGTTGAGTTTAACTTCCGTTACCTTTGTGTTGATAAATTCACACTTGGTTGACAATATTGAGGGAGACTTTGGTCTCACCAAGAAGTGGGTGGCTTTTCCCAACAAAAACAAACTTAGAACGGCTTGATCAAGTGGGCCAAAGGCATACTACAAGCGATATCTCTGAGAGTCTGGATATTGTTCATGGCTGATTGGCTCGCTCGATCAGGGCTTGCTCTCATTCGAGCGATAATCTTCAGTTTCTAAATTTCAGAGTTTTTTGTTTCACAGAATGATTAAGGAATGCAGATCCATTCCAAATACCCTGTCATGGTAAATTGTCAATTTAAATACTAACACTAGCTATTCTAGGAGCTAGAGTTATAATTGATAGGCATTATCAACTGCTCTGATCCTTCATTGAATTACTTAGCAAGAAAGCAAGTGGTAACTGTGGTATGCAGAAATCGTGGGAGAAAGACCAAATTGGTGGTAACTTTCATTTTATAATTTTTAGCATATCAAAGCAGCCATCCATAAGGCTAGGTGCACGAAGAATGGGACCACACCATGTTCATAACCAAATGCCACAGACAGCATTAGAAAGGGCTCACATGATCCTAATCTTTCATTAAATATTATTAGAATATTTCTCCATAATCTTGAATTTGTTATTAGATTTATTGATGCTGAGTAGTTTGCTTCATACATGTCACTAGGGTAACTACCATACCCTTCGCTGCTTGCTGCTTGCTGCTTGGTGATTCTTATTGCAGATTATGAGTGAGTGATGCTTGTATTTCTTCTAAAGCTCGCCATCTAGTCTCAGGTACCAGTTTTGCAGTGAACAAAACACCCAAACCCGACATGCTTGCATATAAGAAAAATGTTCCTGAAATATCATGCATAAAATATCAATCATCATGTACTACGTACAAGAATGCTTAGGAGAGTGACAGTATACATGAGAAAGAAACAGCTGCAAAGAAGCCAACAAAAATGGAGACAAGGACGCATCACCTGCTGAGCTCCATTCTACTAGAAAGTTAAATGTGTATGAAACAAGCCAGGAACAAAACCAATTGACCAAATTGCAAATGCTTCCAGCAGAACCCTTTACATTTATGGGAAATATCTGAAAGGGATAAAGAGAAAAATCATTTAACAGGAGCTACACTGTAATTGCTACAGAGTTATTAATCAAAAAAGTTCTCACCTCTGATATTATAATCCATGGTATTGCTCCAACACCCAATGAATAAGATGCCTTAAAAACCTGAATTCAGAAACCAAGTAATTCAATTATACAGATCTGAAATAGCAGGAAAAGTGAAGGCAAAAAAAAAAAGGATGGGGCGGGCGGGGGGGGGGGGGGGTGTTTAAATTCATGAACCAAGTAGTTTAATGAACTTGAATGAAATCATTCCAAACTCATTACACTAATGGAAAAAGGATCAATTGTTTTTTACCTTGTCCTCATCATCCATATTCTATAGTGACAAGAAAGTATACAAATATGATAATTACAATTGCATTACCAATATGCCCGAAAGCACCAAAGTAGGAGTGGCTTCAGTCCACCAGTTAAGGCTCTGCTCGTGGAAACTTTAAGTTTATAATTAGTAATTCATCAACAATAGACACCACACTTAAGAACCAACCTGTCCCCTTAATAAAAAGATACAGATGCATTTAAATTCTATGTTAAAGAACCTGCAATAAGAATGATAGTCCTGTAAGGACGCAACCTAAGCATTCCCCGGTCGCAGAAATCTGCAAACGTTATTGCAAAGTTTAGAATCAACTCTTTCATCAACTATGTTTTAAACTTTGGACATTGTTTTGTATTCTAACCATCAATAGTGTCCGTCTTCCAAATTTTTCTATCAAGATTGATCCCAAAGCAATTGCTGGAATCTGCACAGAAAATCTGCAATATCTGATTATGCACTAAAGGGGATCACAACATTTTAGTTACACCAAAAAGATTTAGAACCACCTCAGGAATGGATACCACTATAAACCCAATAATACTTGGCACACCTGTCATAAACCCAAAATTGTATAATCAAATATCAATTCAATGCCGTTCACATTTGTCTATCATAGAAAGCATCATTGTAGTAGGCATTATTTACCAGCCAATTCAAAAATTTCGTCCATATAAAATGCAAATCCATTGAGCCCTCCAAATTGTTGCAGTACCATTAGTCCAATTCCAACCTATATCAAGTTTGAGTCATAAAAATTGATAACAAATCCATGTAGCAGAAATGGAGCAACTTTGAGATGACTCTTTAAAGCTTACAATGAGTTGATAAGCATATTTCTGCTGAAACAAATGAAGGATTTTATCTTCTGAGATCTGTTGGATGTTTTCAGTATAATCCTGTCATACAATAAAACCTTTCTTCAATTTCTTGCTTCAACTCTACATATATAGTTAATGATTCCTTTCTTAGTTAAAATGAAGTTAATGTGTTACTTTGATATCAGCAGCCTCTTCAGAAGTATTAACATTCTTTCCCCTAAGGCGTTGTAGTGCAGCTTCAAACTCTTTTTCTTGGCCAATCTTTGCCTGCAGCCATTTAGCTAAATATTTGGAGCACATTTGGTGGGAACATATTTTTAACTTCAAAAGTTTCATTGAATTTGGTGTGAACATATTATAACTCAATATGCATTAGATATAAACTAACTAAAAATTAAAATTCACTGAGCAACATATAATAATATAAACACCAACAAACTCTAAAATTGCACTCACCAGCCATCTAGGGGACTCTGGAATGAAGAATAGACCAAAAAGTAGTAATAAACTTGGAATAGCTCCTAGGGAAAAAGAAGAAGAAGATCATAACTATTATGGAACTATATTATTGGAATATAGTGTAATAGAAGGTACTAGAAGCTACCTATTAGAGCCAAGGCACGCCAGTTGACGACAGAACCAATCAGATATGCAACTGTTACACTAAACGGTATCATTGCCTGTAGAATGGACAAGAAGGAGCCACATAAGGAAAAAGTACATTTTGAAGCTAACATTATTGTAAGGATAATTTACCATGGTGACTGATGTAAATCCTCCCCTAAGATTCTTGGGTGTAATTTCTGATAGGTAAGTAGGTGCCTGTTAAGAAATAGAATTCAAATTTCATTATCTATCATATGTACCATAAGTTAGTGCAATTTAAAGTCTAAAATCTTACAACGTTTACCACATAACAAGTCAGTCCAAATCCAAATCCCAAAGATAGTCTTCCAAGGTCGAGCAACCAAGCACCCTTTCAACAAGTACTGAACATTTAGTAAATGGGTTGAAAGCAAACAATATGATATATGATTTTAACTAACAAATATAATATTGTTTTCCAAGACTCTTTTTGCCATTTTGGAAGTCCTATCTAATTTTTGGAAATTTATTATATTATATTCAAATAGAAAACATGTACTGATTATGGTTTCCTTTTTGTAGAAGTGGCAATTGCTGGTAGTTTTACATTGAAACAAGAAACTCTGCTCAGAACCATAAAAGACCCAAAAGTTCCTGCATTTCTGCCTGGGCACCAGCTCTGCAGATGGAAGTGGGGGGAGAAAAGAGGAAAAGTGGGCAGGTAAAATTTGAACTTCATTTTGAATAGCTTATATTCCTTGAAGACTACATGGTGAGAGACCATAAGTCGGTGTGACGTAAGATGATAGAACCTAAATCCCTTTTGTGCCACTGCATACAAAAGAAAGCAACAAAACCTAGAGAGGGAGAGAGTCAAGTTTGATATGCTCATGAGGTTGGAGTTTTATGAAGTATCCAGAATCAAAGAGTTTTAGGTGATGATAGTTTGGGTGGAGCCAAATCACCTCTCAAAAGGGTCAATTGTCAAGCACACGAGTGAGAAATTTGTTATGGAGTATATAGCTGTGAGTGCAACTTCTTCATAGAAAGGTGTAGGGACAACAGAGGAATAGAAGAGAGCATGAATAGTGTCGAGGATGTGACAACGCTTACGTTTGGCTCTCCAGTTCTGCTATGAGCCTGGACATAACAAGTTGTGAACAATGTCATATTGTTTAAGTGCATTTTGAAGTGCTTGTTGTTGAGACTCCAAACATGGCATGAATGGGTGCACTTGGAAAACTGGGTTTTAATCATCTTGAAAAAAAATTACAATAAATAAATAATAATTCCAAATGAGAGATACCAGTTGATCACTTGATCTATAAGGCTCTTGGCACATGCTGTTTAATTAGAATTGCTATGAACTTCAAAAAACTAAATACATTTTATGGATCTACGTTAGCTTCCAATGTCCAATTTTTAAGAAGCCTAGGAAGAAAATGAAAATCAGCATTTGGAATCAAACAAAAATGATTAAAGCAGAAGATAAACAACCTTAGCAAAATATATTGCAAGCCACCCCATTATGTAAAATATATCCAGAATCCACATAGTCTGCTTCAAAGATTAAATCAAAATTCAAGTGAATTAAGAGCTGGTCAATACACTTGGTTAAAACATATTCAACACTAATCCTACAGATAATAATTTGAACATTTAAAAACTCACATATTTACGACCAATGATATCTGCCAACTTCCCACTTATTACTGCACCTATCATTCCACCAATTGTCATTATGGAACCGAAAACTGAATACTGCAAAAGGGAAGAGTGAATGTGTAAGGAAATTAATAGAACTGACTGGAGAACTAATACACTCTACATTAATCAGATAATGCACCATTTTTTCAACAACAATCACACTCACCAAGTACCAAATTTTTTTCATCCCATATTACAAATATTATAATCTTAATTTATATATGTGTCTCTGATTTCCAGTGTATAGATAAAGGACATCTAATCCCAATACAGCGATGGTCATACACAATCAAAATTCTTGAGTTCTTTCCATAAAAAAAAAAAAAATTTTATTGAGTTCCTTACACTTTTTTTTTTCCTTTTTTGGTAACTATTTTTTGTGGGGTTTTTTTTTTTTTTTTTGGGGTAATAATTCAATAGTTGAGGTGGAGAGATTTGAATTCTAGATGTTTTTATTGAAAACACCCAGAGGTGTCAGTTGAGATATAAAATTTTTGACAAGTATATTTTGTGTTTTAAGTATTAACCTTGTTATCAAACTAGAAATGGCATGTTTATTACTATGACCCAAAAGATTCATATGAAGCAAAGGATTTATATGATCAAAGTTTATTTAGGCAAAATAAGTTTTTATCAAGATTTATTTCAGGGATAATGTAATTTTTTCAACAACTTTCCTCAATTCCTCTCTTGCATTTCTGCAGTTGCATGTGTGAGTGTGTTTACAATTTATGGCAATGAACTGAATAAACTAATTACGAACCTCAGCCGTAGAAAGGCCCAAATCAGCTACAATTCCTGATTCAGCAGGTGCTGAGTACCCCACCTGCAATGTAATCACAAGGCAGAATTTCACTAATACATATATGCTGAAACTATAATACGGTTTTAACTCATTTTTCATTACTGGGAGTTGCTTGGTGATGGGACACTCTTCCACTTTAAATTTCATCTCATTTTATACTTTTAACTCCTAAATTACAAAATGCATAATCAACTCTCTAAACTAAAACCTGTTAACACTTTACCTCTTTCTATCATTTTTTTTAATTAAGTCTAATGGAACGTAGTATTAAAAGACTAATTTACCCTCCACTGATTATTTTGCAAGTAGGGATAAGTTAGTTTTTTAATACTAAATTTCGTTAAACTTAACCTCAAGACAGTAAGGGTTAAGTGTTATATTGAGTTACAACTTTAGAAAGTTAATCATGCATTTCAATAGTTTAGTGAAGTAAAGTGTAAAATAAAATATACTTCAGAATGAAAAAATTCTCAAAAACTAATGCATACATCCCATGCATACTGTCCCACAACTTGTCGTGGATCCCATATAAGACCATATAAGAGATGCCATCTTAACATATACCAACATATGGATTCTCCACAGAACCACAGGCCATATGCCAAATCAATTGTACTTACCACAAATCCACCAGTAAAGGCGCTACAAGCAGTGACAAAGGCACTAAGAAGAAGAACACCGGTGACACCACTTGCAATTGCACCAGTATCATTGGATCCAACGCCATTGCTAATAATTCTGATATTACCAGGCTGTTGTGCAACAAGCAGAGACTCTGTTAGTTCCTCGTCTTCCATATGTTGCTATTTTATCAGGGACAGAGAGGAACAGAGAGATAGAGATTAGAGAGAAACTAATTGATACTTTGTGTTTGATAAAAATGGTTGAAGTTAGTTGACTGACGGATCAACCTGTCATTCATTCAATAATTTTCAACTATATTTCATATCATGATCATCTTTTGCTAATTGATGGTGGGGTCTCGTTATTTGATTTGTTAAAAATGTCCTCGTTGTTAATTAAGACATGAAGTACAATTTATATGACAAGACATGGGATGTTCTTTTTAGGTATTTTGTAAGAAATTATCTTATGGTATTTGTATGCATGTGTTATAATATTTGGATAATCAACTTTAGTTATATGAGATGTCATTAAAAAAAGAGAAATTGAAAATTGTTAGAACTAATATAATTAAAAATTATTGCTTGAATGAATTGACAAATATGTAATTATTTCTAGTAACTTAGGCACATTATATTTTTTTAATATTCATTTTTTTAGATAATATAGACAAAAGACACAAGGACATGGTTTGGAAACTCGGACCGTTCAATAAACCGTAAAAGAAAAAGGTTCAAGATTTTAAAAGTTAGATTAAGGTTCAACCGAGGTTGAATCGTGATGACGTCATAAATAATTTAATAATTAAATAAAATAAAAAATGTAATAAATTTACAAAAATAAAAAATATTGATCTGAAAATATAGAGTATTTGTTCAAAAAATATAGAATAGTAAATCTCTTTCAAATATATTTTTACAACTTTTATATTTTAATACTTTTAGCCCAAAAAAATGTAACAAACCGAATGAAAAAAACGAAAACCTACTGCCTTAATGCCATGAGCCAACAAATGTCTTATCTCTTTTTTTTTTTTAAAAAGAAAAAAAAACTTTACCCCTAATCAGGGAACTTACTGTTACTTTTTATAAAAATTTTAAACAAAACAAGAAACAACCAAAAAAATCTACAGCCACTTATGTATATTATCTTATTTAATTAAAAAAATTACTATTTCCAAAGCAACCCACTCATATGTTATATCACCCTCTCTTCAATAAAACATCAGACCCAACTTGCCCCCACTTACCACTCTCTCCTCTTCCTTTTTCGTCTTCTTTTCACTTTCATTGCCCAAGATTCTCTCTATCCCCATAATCTCTCTTTACGAACATAGATTTATCCTCCCTTCGACAGAAACTAAACGGCAAGAACCAGTGATAATAGAGCAAGATCCAGTGATGGTGAAGCATTTTGGCTAAACAAGATATCAGGCTCTGGCTTCTAGTGAAAAAAAAAAAAAGATAAACCACCGTAGATTTTTTTGCAAAGTATTTGTTATCCAACTGGTAAAACCATGTCCAGTCTTGCAAATCGAGAGGTTTGACCGCAGTCCAAGCAGTTTGCTGCAAATTAAAATTTTTCGGTTTTGTACTTCTAAAAATCAGACTAATGACTAGTTTCCAGTTACCACGGTCTGACCAACCGATCTGGTCCGGGTTTCAAAACTATGCACAAGGAATGAAAAACGAAGGAGTGGAAAGACAAGTCTCTAGAAGGGAGATTTACACATATATACACTTAGATTAGGCTAGAGTAAAATTACTATCTTGTATTAAAAAAAAAAAATTAAAGCGTAACATTTAATGTTGTTTCACTCCTATTAAGTCACATTAGCATCACATCATCAAGCATTTAATTATTTTTCTCTTTATTAATTTGCTAATTTACAATTACAATTTCTCCAACATTTACTTAGTTTTACCTTTTTATCTCCCCACTACTCTATTCCTTAACCTTAAAATTTCTCCATCCCTTCATCTTCATTTTATTTTGACTCTTTTTCTCCACATTTTTTTTACTATAAATTTTTTTCTTTTCCATTTAATCCATATTCTACTCACACAAAAAAGTGAATACTCTCTCTCTCTCTCTCTCTCTCTCTCTCTCTCTCTCTCTCTCTCTCTCTCTCTCTCTATATATATATATATATATATATATATATATATATATTCTTTCTTTTGGTGGAGGTTTAATTCTTTCAATTGATGAATTTTTATATTTAACACTACTTTAGGTTGATATGATTTGATTATATTTTAATTTATTTTATCTTTTTACTTTTATTTTCTTTGTTTGTTACATGTTATCCTATGAAATTATAAAATGATTTAATGTTATTCTATTACATAGCATGACTTGAATAATTTGGTGTTTACAAATATACATTTTCTTTTGAATATTCTTCTACTCATCTTCTTCTATATAAGTTTGTTATTTGTCTCACATTCTCTTCCAAAAAGGTGATTGTTCTCTCTCTCTCTCTCTCTCTCTCACACTAATTCTTTCTTGCAACTCTATTTTAGATTGATGAGTTTTTTTTTTTTTTTTTTTGGTCTCTCTACTTTTGGATGATACACCTTGGTGGTGTGTTTTTTGTGTTATTTATCACATGTACTCTCTATCCCTCTCATAATTTTGATTTGAATTAATTTTTAAATATTTTAGAAGTGACATGATTATGTATTTGAATGTCTCTATAAATTATTTGAGTAATATCAATTATAAATTTGTAATGAGGTTTGGTTATCATGATAATCTTTTTAAGAAAATGAGATATTCAAATAATTAATTTTGGACTTAAAAATTTTAGTTGTAGAAAGAAAACAATAACACACTATACAAAAGTTTAAATAATATAGATCACTTGAAAAAAGAATGCTATTCTATCTTTTATCTCAAAAAAAATAATGGAATAATATCAATCAAATGCAACTGAGTTTTTCAACCAAAAAAAAAAAAAACCTCAAAATAATAGAATGATATATTTGTAGAGATTGATAAATGAAAAATAATTTTAAAAATAATATCTCCAATACGTTTTAGAGAATAAATCATACATTATACCCCATTACAAAATAGCTGTATATTCCCACGCATCACGTGGACCTGCAACTAGTTTACTTTAATTTCCAAATCATTTACTATTATAGAATTTTATATTCCAAATCATTTGTTTCTTATATCAATCTTAGAAAAATAACCATAAAAAACCCCATACAAAGAAACGAAAAATAATTATTACATCATTTGTTTCTTAAATCATTTATTTTTTCCCTAATAATAATAATAATAATAATAATAATAATAATAATAATAATAATTATTATTATTATTATTATTATTATTATTATTATTATTATTATTATTTCTTTCTTACATTTATTTCATTGAATGTATATTACACTAAGTCCACAAAAACCCCATACAAAGAAACAAAAAAGGTACCACAAGGCTCCTTTGGTTTGATGGCCACTCTACAAGTACAAGTTCTTGTGGGTTGGGGGGTGAGGGTCGAGATTCAAGTCTGTGAAAGAAAATTTCATACACATAAAAATTTAGATTATTCCATAGTAAGATTTCTATCTCAAATTTAAAAAATAAAAAATAAAAAGGGTAAAGTTGCACCATGTAAAAAATAAATAAAAAGTAGTTCCAAAATTTATGACAATATGATAAAATCATAAATAAGCAATAGGTACAAAATTAAAAATCAAGATACCAATACCAAGAGTTTTGTAATTCAACTAACACTTCTTGTTTATGTTGTTTCTAATGAGGATATCGAGGGTGTAAATTATTGCCCCAACTTTTGAATTATCAAAAACAAAAACAAAAACAAATGGGGATGCCATCTTAAGTCTAATGCATGTATGTAAATTTAATATAACTAGTCGCTAACCCGTGCAATGCATGGAAAATTCAAAAAAAAATGTTCGAGAATTTTTTTTAATTCATCTTCCTCTAGATTGATGAAAGCTATAAGATTAATTCCTAATATTCATGTACTTAGATAGCAAGTTTAAATGGTTAAATGTTGCAAGTTTGATGAATCCAAAATCATAACTTTTAAAAATACTTCATTCCAGACTTATAAAAGTAAATTTATGAATCTTGACTCCTCCTTTGGCAAGCACAATTATTTTCCAAATAAATTTCCTTTCAAATATTGTTTCTCATTATTGGTACATTTTGTAGTTGGAAAAGAGATATGCAATTCTAATGTTTTGTTCATATTGCAAAGTTACGTGCTATTTATAATTTGTTTATAAGTATTTGAAGATTGATCTATTTAATGAGGCATGTTATATAAACTAATTCATTAAAAAAAAAAAGTCAAATGTTTCTTGAAAATTCAATTGGTTAAAAACACAATCGGCGCTATCTAACAAATTTCCACTTTGAATTCATTATATTTTATTAAAATGCAAAACTCCATTTAAGACTAACAGGTATTTGCTAAACTATCTAGCCATGCAACTATATAATTTGATAGTGTATATATTGTGTGCGGGAATGTGGATATGCATACACAAAAACACACAAAATTAAAATACAAATTCTGTGTTCCTACTTCTCTATAAAATCTAAAAGGCAATAAAAACCAACATCAAAGTGGAATAAAAATTGTTTCCGAAAACATAATATAAAAGACATTTCTTATTAACTTATATCCCAAAATTTTAAGGAACATCTCAACTAGTTTAGTAGCTAAACATAGCTTTTAGTAACTATAGCATTCAGCAAGAACTTTCAATATCTAACCTAATTTACAAATTTTTTTTTTCAATAAGTAGCCTAATTTACATACATGACAGCTTAACAATTGAGAGAAGACTTCCACTGAAACTTCTATGGCACCATCAAACCCCAAACTTGTCAACATGCGCTAATAGCCTTTGAGACATTCGTTGGTTCCTCTCTCCTTTAGATTCAATTTTGCCACCATGTTCTATAATAAGTTACATACAATCATCATAGAACTCCTAATCATAACTTGAGGCAAGTTTTCAAGAACTTCATAGAACTAAAATTATTGTTTTCTTCCACTCTATCTATGTGTGGGAGTGCGTCATCAGGTACACAATTCAATGTAAATATTCATCTTTAGTCTAGAAAAAAAAAGGTAAATAATCATCAGTTGAATTATTTCCATTTAAAACAGATTTTGGGTGCATGTTTGATTCAATAACTAAGTAAAAAAAAAATTAATAGGAGTTTCTTTGAATATATTATGTTGAAACTATGAATATATAAGATTTCAAAGAAAATGTTACCCATTTACAGCTTAATATAAAGGAAAAACAAAAACCTTGAGATAGAAGACAGGTAGCTCATTATCTTTGTCTAAGTCCCCCCACATCACCATTCACATCCAGTAAATCAATACGAACTACAAAACACAAACATAGAAAACTCATCAAATTTTTCCCACAAGTAAAACAATAGTACAAATAAAAAATAAGTTTGTCACTGAATCCTTAACATTAAAATAGTAAGCAAGGGAATTGATGTTAGTTGCATTGAGATCTATACATAAAATAAAAATCCATAAACAATTTCATCTAGAATAAGAAAATTGTGTTATTTCAATTTCAACTAACAAATCAAACGACAAAGCTATATTAGGGGAAGGAAAAGAATTGAAACAAAAACATGCCAACAGACTACCTAGATGTTCATGGCTTTCATGTTGGACTTAAGTTGTTCATGGCTTTCTTGTTAGACTAAAGTTGGCTTCCTAGACAATAAAAGTTTATAAAATTTCCACACTATTACATTCCCCAAAATTCACCAAATTTGAAACAATATTCTAACTACAAAATGTATGTACTAAAACCCCAGTAACTTGCTCAAAATTTAAAAATTAACAAAATTAAAATTCTTTCATTTAACAAAAAAAAACCCTTTCTGGTTAAACTCTATAAAATAAGCAAATTTAAGAGGAAGAGAGAGAGAGAGAGATTTCTCGTGCACAAAATGCTTTCACCAATTTATTACAATTATTTAACATTTCCAATAATCCTACAGCAATATCAGGATCTACATAACTTTTCTTATATTTCTTGATCACTACATCAATTCTATGTCCTATTTCATTATCTGTATCATAGTTATAAAGTTGAGCGAATGTAGTTTTTTCCCCTTCAATAGGAAGAAGTGACTCAATCCTATGATAATTTTGGCCATTGAGATGGAAAACATATGGGCTTGTACCATTATTTATCGATTTGTCTACTTTACCACCCAAAGGTGTAAAAGCAAACAATGAAATTCTTCCAAGCAGAGGTATATTTTCTCTATTTCTTGTCTTCTTTGTTTCTTAAATTTATCATATATTTTCAACTCTTTTCTTAAATTTATATTTTCAACTCTTTTCCTTTCACTTGTGACTCATTTAACTTGAAATTTCATGGAATCAAATAGCTAAATATATAGATAAACAGCAGATTTACATACTCTTTCTAAGAATAACTCCGTTGCCCAACATTTTCATTAATCTTCTTAGTCAAAGTCTAATATAAAGAATATTAAAAATAATAAAAAATATTATTTCTATATAGTATTTTTATAGAATTCAAAACAGGGTTTATATTATTTACGTGTAATCTAACATACACATATTAATGCATTTGAGATCTGAAATATTTGATTAGTTAACTCATGTTAAACATTACTAACATCTCCTTGTTTAAAATATTGTGTCAATTTTTTTTGGTTTGTCTTTTGGTTGTAGTTGCATATTCTAAACACATTGATTCTAATTCCTTTTCATCTATTTGTTAGTAGAGTAGTAGAGCTTAAACAGAACTCATTTGTGTGAGCAGTTGGATTTTTTATTTATTTTTCTTTTTTGTCTCTTCTTTCATTTTTTACTTCAGTAGTTTAGATTGATTTCAGCGTTCTCAAATAGTGGAGTAATAGAATTTTCGTTAGAATCAATTTTCTTGGAGTTGTGAATTTTCTTTATTTACTTATTTTTTATGCAGCAGCTGGAATTTATATGCTTGAGTAAAGTAATACAATAATTTATATAAAATTGGCTAAGCCACAAATCAAAAACCATTGTACAGTGATAAACTAATATTAATATAATTATTATAAATAAATAGTATCTCTCTCACCAAACAATGGATATTCAAAGTACTTAAAATTATTATCCTAATTGTACAATGCCCCACCAATCAAACTACCAAATATGCTAGAACTCGAGTCCTCCATCAATTCCAAATAATGCATATTCTTATGTTATGATTAGGGGAAAATACAAAACAAAAGGGTAACGTGAGAATTGTAGAGAGTAAATGGCAAAAAACCAAAAGCAACACAGAGCAACGCAAATAACCAAAAAAGCAATGCAGAGCAACCCCAATGAAACCAAACGGCATGCTGAGGCAGAGCAAGAGTGATAGAAAAATCAAAAACAAAAGTCAACACACCGTAGCGTCTCACCAATGAAACTGTCTTAGTCCCTAAAACTTGATCCGTCTCAATCACTGATTTGACGGCATGCCGAAAAGAGTGTATACGGCTGATACTCAGACATTGTAAATGCCAACCTAAACCCTGTAAATGGTTTGAGAGGCAGAATCCTCAGACAATGTAAATGCCAACCTAGGCTAAAACCAAAAACACTACCACGTTTAGATTAAAACCAAAAAAGAAAAAAAGGGCACTCCCACACAGCCACAATTCTACACTCCCACATTTAGATTATAAAAAGAACACTCCAATGCGACGGAAATACACTCCCACGTATAGATTAAAAAGAAACATTCCCACCCAAAAAAAAAAAACACTCCACATCCCACGTTTAGATTTAAGAAAGAAAAGAGAAAAAAAAAATAAAAACCCAATCCCTAGTTTAACTCGAATACCCCAAACTTAAAGCATTCTTACCCATATTCCTTAATCAAAATCAAATTTAACCCAAACACCGAATTCAATATCAGTCCGACCAAAATATAAGTATATAACCAAATCCATTAAATCTACATTGACACACACGAAAATTGTTTCAGCTGCAACAATATTGCCTTATTTTGCACATACTACACGAACTAATCTGAGTCGCATCACAACACTCAAGAGGCAGTAGGCAGTAACAAAATGTAAGAAGGGAATAAAAACATCAAGCAATCAAGCAAAAAGAATATAGCAGAAAATAAACTGGGATTTAGAGATACCTGAACTGAAGTATCCAGCTTCTGTTAGTATATATAAACTATGAGGAAAGGGGTAAGGAAGATAGAGAGGCTGCCGTTAGAAGGTGGGGGAAGGGGAAGGAACATATTTTGCGTAAGAAGTTTGCGGTTAGAAAGTGGGGAAGGGGAAGTCACACAATTTGCGTGAGAAAACTGCTGTTAGAAGGTGGGGAACGGGAAGGAACACGTGAGAAACAAAGGGGAAGGAAATTAAGGAGGCTGGATTTTTTTTTTCAAATAACATTAAATATTAAAAAATTTAGTTAGTTGTCATGTTTTAAAATAATGATGAAAAATAGCATCTCGAGTTTCTAAAACTCGAGTTCCAAGATAAAACTCAAGTTTATAAGTCTCGATTTGCAAGCAGTGGGAGCTAATGTGGACGAAAAATCCACGTGGAAGCATTTAAGACTCGAGTTTTAAAGACTCGAGTTTTACCTTTCTTCATCTCTGTTCTTCCTCTCCAGGTTTCTTCATCTGCTGGGTTTCTTCTCCTTCTTCTTCCTTTTGTTTTATTTTTTCCTTCTTCTTCGTTCTTCAACGGCAGATTTGTAGACCAGATCGTGTCTCTTCAAGTTGTCTCTTCGTTCTTCCTCTTCAGATCAGATCATGCCTCTTCAAATTCAAATCGTCTCTGTTCTTGTTTAGATCGTTGCTGTTCTTCAAGTACAAAATCGAGTCTTAGAGATTCGAGATCTATGTGGCATTATACAGCCAACTCACCAAGTGGGAATCGAGTCTTTACCACTCGAGTTTTAGATTGAAATCGAGTTTCTGAAACTCGAGATGCTAGTTTGCATCATTCTTTCAGACCCGTCATAACTTACGATATGCTTTCTCCTCACATTGCTACTCTGAAAATATCCCCAAGGAGGCTGAAACCGTGATTTTCAAAGGGTTTTCAGTTTAGAAGGGTTGGGTTTAGGCTTTAAGTTAGAATTTAATTTATAAGTGGTGAGCTGGTGGAATTAAATTTAAAAGAAGTGGGCTTTATGGTGGAGATAGTTAGGAAATAATTTTAGTTTTATTAGTATTTTAAAATTGATAAAAATTATTTTAAAATTGTAGGATAAATTTAGGAAAATGATGGGAATGACAGGACTGCTGACGTGGCTCAATGTGAGCGTAGCAACATTAAATGCTACACATCAGCTTTTAGTAATATATAGATTAAAACAATAGATTAAATCATTCAGGAAAAAAAAACAATAGATTAAATTAAATTCTTCCAACTACATCCATTAAGGAATTTACAATCAAATTATAAATGAAATTACCACTTTTGAAGTTAAATCACCAACTCCTTAATTTAATGAAGTTTCTGTTCTAACATAAGATTGAGCAAATTCAACATGTCAATGGTACATAAATAAATAAAAAATGCTGATGAGATGGCTGGAGAAAACATGCTGATTCAGCAAAGTAAGTTTGGTAGCATGTTTCATAATATAAAAATGGCTCCCCATAAACAAACAGTCCTAAAAGCATTGATGTGTACTGTTACCAAATCCCAATGGTACTGAAAGCCAATTGGAAACTATCTTGTAAATGGTACCAAATCCTGATCAATCATCGAAATGAAGTAGCCACCACCACCTCAATTTTGCACATGCCTAACTACCTTCCAAATGTCCATTTCTGTTATCAAATCCTGATCATTCCATTTATGTTACCTTTTAAATGGAAATTACCAAAACACCTCTTAAAAACAATCAAACTAAACTTGTTTGTTTGTTTAGATCTCTTGAAAATAGATTAGTTTAACATAATGAATTAGCCAAGTATTTACTTAGTTTAATTATGAGGTCTAGGTTAAACTCATGTAAACATATTACTTAGTGCAGAAAAATTAGAGAAAACAGTAATATAATGACTCAGAAAAACCAATAAAACTAACCGTTTCTTGGTAAAAACCTGAAGAGGATTTAACCTAATTATCTTCAAGATAAACAAATCCACTATGATAGAATGGAAGATTACAATAAATTTAAATCCTAAATCTAAAGCTACCCCAAGTAGAACTTACTAACACAATCACGTGCAGCTCCGACTCTACGGACTCTTCTATCTCGGATTTGTTGAACACAAATGGAGAGTTTGTGACTTTTAGACCACTCTTGAAGGTTTAAATCATCAACTATGTATGATCTTGCTGTTGCAACTTCATATCTATCAGTTCTAATGATATGAGAATGATTTCCGGTAGTGACTTTGAAAGGAGAAAGCACAATACATTTTAGATCTCACAAGAGCACTAAGCACCTCCAAAGTCTTTACAAAACGTGTTTTATATGACGTTTGGTATGGGGTAATGTTTTAGGATTTTCAGGAATGTTTAAAGATTCTCATGTTTGGTTGCAAATCACGCTAGGAAATCAGATGCTAGGGGAATCTGGATTCCCCCCTTAAACCCCTCTCAGTAAGAATGTGGATTCCCTTTAAAACAGGTGGAAATCCAGATTTCCAAGCTTAAAAGAAATTGTATTTTTTATAAATTGACTATTTTAACCCTTTTTCATTATCATTTAAATAATTAAGATAAAATATAAAACAAATTATTATGCATTAAAATCTTTTAAAATTATTATTAAGAATAAAAACATTTGAGAATTTAAATAGTTATTTTTGTATTGTATCTGTCATTTTGAAATGTTAGGCTATAATTTTAATGAATTTGTCATAATTAATAGTTTATATTTAGTTTTTTATTATTTATTTAGAGGAAGATTTAAAAAAAAAAAAAAAACTTGGTAGTTCACATTCAAATCTAAAGATAAAATGGGAAAAATAAATAATTTATTTAAGATTCCTGGGAATAAACCAAACATTATCATCTCATATTCATAGGAATCTTAAGAGATTCCTAATGAAACCAAACATAGAAATAACTACATTCCTAGGAATCACATTCTTAGGAATCTGGATGCCAAGAGTGATGTAGATTCCCTGTACCAAACGCCACATTAGGGTTTCTTTTAAATACTATGTGAAATATATCTGAAACCTTAATCACTTAATGGGCTTGATGGACTATTGGGCTTTAATTAAATTCTACAGAACTCATCGTTCGATCGGTCAAACCTGGCATGTTTTGAATTCTTGAACCTGTAGCTTCCTTTTTCTTGTATTCTGACTTGCAACACCTTGAGAATTGTCTAATCGAACTTATAAACTTAGGAATCTATATCTAGACAAGTTTGTGCCCATGATTTGCCAATTGTTCTAAACTTTTAGAACCTAACACTTGTAATTTGAAAAAAATAAGAAAAAGTAAAGTTTTAAAAAGTTGTACATAAGCTAAAATGCAAAAAGCTAGCTTATATGTTTCCAAACACACACTAAAGCTAAAATTAGAAAACAAATCTGATTGAACCAACCACGAAAATCATTGAATAATATATCATCAGAATTCACAAAAAGAAAGAACTCATATTGCATTGAAAGAATTATAGTCTTAAGGAAAAAGTTAACGAATGTCCTAAAAGTATTAGTTAAGGAAATATTTTTAGAAATTTTTTATAGAAAAAAGAAAAAAATAATTAATTTTTTTGATGGACTTTTATATTTTCTATGAAAGTGGTGTAAAAAATTTTCTAAAATGGTTTATTAGTAATTGCCCTAAAGACATCAATTAACATGATCTTCGTCTTAAAGCAAACATATAGATTATTATACAACCACAAATCACCATTAAACCAAAATTCTTCTCAAAGAAGAAAAAAAAACCATTAAACCAAAAATCAATATTTTAATTTCTTTCTAGTCATTACTCATAACCTCTTAAGTCTTAAGTCTTAACCTTGAAAATTCTATCGACCTTATTTACTCAATTAAGTATTCAGTTATACAAGTTTTTCAACCACATGACCCAAAAGAAGCCCGGGTGGTTGTGGCGTGAAAAATGAATGAAATTTTATCTAACTAACTAAAAGGTTCATTTCTAGATCCTAATTTGAAGAGCAACAATTCATTTGGAGCCACAAATCAATTCGGTGACAGGAAATTATTGGAATCTCAGGAAAAAATTATATCACAAATCACTAACATATAATGAAAGTGAAGTCATTAATTTGTTGGAATTTAGGAACCTCAATGGTAGAGGTCGTAAATGAACCAAGTCGTTTATAATTAGCTTAAGCTTGAGCTTTAGTTTTAGTTTTAGATTTGTTTAATAAATGAGCCAAGCCTAAAAAAAAAAAAAAAAATGTTCATGAACAGGCTCGTGAACATTAGCGCTAAATACAAAACAAACTGAGACTAGGCTCATTTATGAGCTTGATAATAAGCTTAACAATTAAATAGGCTTGATAATAAGTTTGACATGGGCTTGTTAATGAATTTGAGTTGGATTTTAAACTTAAAAGTTTGATATTGAACTTGAGTTCAACTTGACTAGCTAATGAAAAAGTCAAGTCAAGCTCATACTTTTAGACTCTTTGACGAGCTCGACCTCGAACATTATTTATAGCTAAGCTTGAACATTTTATTTTACATTCATTGTTGAGCTGAACCTAAACACTCACTACTCGACAAAACTCAATTTGTTTACAGCCTATAGAGCAATAGACTCGTGTGATCATGCAATATGCATGAATTGCTATGCAACAAGCTCAACCTTCCAAGTTCCTAAATTTCCCCATTCTCCTAAAGATACAACCTTAGTTTCACACAAACACTTATGTGCTCTCCGATGACTTGCATTTAAAGGTACTAAGTACTAACCACCCATTTGAGATAAATTCATGGCTTAAGAAGATGGAAAAGATTTTCACAACTATGGGAATTAGGAAGCATGAACACTTCATTTGGGATGTTGTACCCATGTCAGACACTTGACACTCCTCGAACACTTGTGCATGTGTGTCATAGCCATGTCCTTTTTTTAAATATAAAAAAAATGTAGGACATGGGACAAGAGGACAAGAAAAATCCAATACCCTTTCACCAAACAAACAGAGTATTCATGCTCTGAATAGTTTTAGTGCATTTGAAAATTTAATAAATATCTTAATTCTTGATTTTTATTCTAATTTCCAAATATACTTTAATAGTAAAGGATTTGCTTTATTATCCATTATTATTCTTAGTATGATATATATTTAACATTATATGGAAATAAATTATTAATAATTGTTAGGTTCTAAAAGTTTAGAACAATTGGCAAACCGTGAACACAAACTTGTCTAGGTATAAATCTTAAAGTCTATAGAGTTTATTAGACAATACTCAAGGTGTTATAAGTTAGAACACAAGAAAATACAAGCTGTAGAAAGAAGAGTTCAAATTCAATGAAATCCGACTGGTTGAAAATCGCAAACATGAAATGTTTGCAAAATTCTAGTTTAGCTCGAACTCTACTTAAACATTTTGGGTTTCAAGTGAAACACTTCTAGTATATAAAGGAAAAACCCTTACTATGTTTTTAGAGCTTTTGAGAGACTTTAGAAGTACTCTTGTGAGATCTAAAAGATATTGTGCCTTCCTCTTTCAAAGTTACTACCAGAAATCATTCTCATATCATTAGATTCGGAAGATCTGAAGTTGCTGCATACAAGATCAACAATTGCTGATGATCTAAACCTTCAAGGGTGGTCTTGGAGTCACAAACTAGAGAGTTTGTCTTGATAAACCTTTGAGTGGAATCTCAAAGTCACAAAAGTTGGAGTTTGTGTTCTACAAATCCAAGAAGAGAAAGAGTCCATGGATTTGGAGTTTGCACATGGTCGTGTCAGTAAATTACTACATGAGGTAGCAATAGATTTAGGGCTAAATCTAATTGTAAAAATTTCAATTCTCTTATAATGGATTCACTTTACCTTGAGGATAGTTAGGTCAAATCCTCCCCAGGTTTTTACCTTCAAACAGTTCGTTTCATCGGTTTTCCTAGGTCATTATATCATGGTGTTATTTATTTTTCGCTGCTTTGCATGATATGATTTATTTGTGTTTAACTTAGATTTGAATAATTAATCTAGGTAATCACTTGGTTAATATATTAGGTTAAACAATCTGGTTTAAGGGGTCTAAATGAACAAACGATAATATATAGAAATATGAATAAAAATATATTTATTAATTATTTAATAGACGTATCATGCTGTATATCGTGTCCGAGTCTTCCAAAATTCCCGCGTTGCCATTTGGTACCTATACCCGTACTTGTATCCATATCTATATCCGTGCTTCTTAGCATGGGAGGCACTAGTGAGCAGCATGTGAATTTTTTGCCATTTGGTGGGATGAGGGATGAGGGATAGAGATTGGTTGAATGAGACTGAGAAATAAGTCACATGGGAGGCATTCTTAGAGGCATTATATGAGCTCTACTTAATTTATTGTTCTTTTTTTTTTTTCTTTGATAGGAAGTAAATCAACTTTATTCATTAACTGAAAGAAAAGATACATCATGAGATAATGCATGCTCTAAGAAACATGGTTCTTCTTCAATCCAAGTAACAAAATTGTATACTTTGTTGTTAGTACCAAAGATCAGTTAGAATCAGAATTTTTAAGACATATACAAGGGAAGATTGTATGTCTTTCATTTTACTAAAGATTATGTAGGAGATGGTATCTCATGCGCTTGTCGGATACAAGAATTTTGCATTATGTAGAGGCATCACAAACAGCTAGCTGTCACATGAAAACCTGTCATTTTGATAGAGTTGAAGGTACATATCATGGCTAAAATCTCTTCCTTCAGCTGCACAGCATAAAGATAGTCCCATCTTGCAATGGCAGTTCTGTCTGAATATTAAGAGAGATCCCAATCCCCAACTGCAATTTTTTCTTTTACATAAATAATGAGGGTATTCTCAACACAGACAACACCCATCATCATAGACCACTACCATGACAACAACACAGACACACCCATCAACATGTAACGAGTAAAACTGGGAAATCCAGTGTGGCGTTAATTTGATTAATCAAAAATAAATTTTTATTAGATTCGTTGTTACTGATGCAGTGCAACAAGCACATGTTATTTGGTACCCCTCTAGTGCTATGCTCCTCATTGCAGAATGTCAGTTAGTGATGATTGTATTTCTTCCAATGTTCGCCCTTTAGTCTCTGGAACCAGTTTTGCAATGAAAAGAACACCCAAACTGCAAATGCTTGAATATATGAAAAATGTTCCTGAAATGGCATTCATGCACAACTAAATCACCACTAGGAATAAAAACTCTGGATGACACAGAGGAAGAAACAAGTGAGAGGCATCACCTGCTGAGCTCCACTCGAATAAGAAGTTAAAGGTGTAGGAAACAAGACAGGAGGCAAACCAATTGACCAAATTACAAAGAGTTCCAGCTGAGCCCTTCACATTTATAGGAAATATCTGGAGAAAGAGGAACATTATTCAGTCTGAGCTATACTCATTGTTAATTTAAATTTCCATTGAAGTGATGAAGATATCAAGCTAATTAATGTTAACCAACCTCTGAGACTATAATCCATGGTATTCCTACCATGCCAAATGAGTAAGATCCCATATATACCTGATTTCAGAATCAATCAGTTCAAATTTAAATATATGAGTCAAATACAAGAATATGAAATTATCACCAAGTGTTTGCATTTCACCAAAGTAGTGATGATGGTTGTGTAACAATGCAAGGATGAGAGAGCTTTCTCTGTCTAAAGAGTAAAGACTAGAAAACACTAAAAGAAATTGAAAATGAAATAACAAAAAAAAAAAGCAATTAAACTTGTACAAATCTTCCAAACTTGACATTAAAAGGTGTATGTGGTTACTGATCTACTGTGTTGGTTATGCTAGGGGTTCGGGAGTTAGCAGGCGCCAAGAGGGGACTCATATTGCATCCAATTGGCATCTGTATTACTATTGGGATATTTCCAGTGTTTGAGAATACAGTAGAAGTACTCTTAGGTGCACTAAGGTAATTGGGATCATATATATACCTATGATCTTTGTAACTCCTTCCGGAGTTCATAAAAACTCAATGAGTGTAGTCCTAGTGTGGGAAAACCACGTAAACCTGGTGTTCTTGTGTATGTGCTTTGATCCTTTCTTCTGTTTTTATTGTTGGGGGGACATCAATTCAGAACAAGGTTCTTGCCACTGATCAAATGAAGAGAATTAGGCAGTTTTAGTTCAATGTCTTGCCACATTGTTCAGTTTAACTATTTTATTAGCTTACAGATTAAACGAAAAGGAGAGGGAAAAAAATGCTACATAACAAAATATACATATACAAAAGAGATTGTGAAACCAAAAGTTACCAATGATAGTTAATAGTAAGAAGAAAGTATTAAAATGTTTGACAATTAAAATATCATTACCAATACTCCTACAAGGGCCAAAATGGGACTGACTCCTTTCCACCAGTTATGGTCCTGTTCACAGTATATTGAAAATTACAGAGGGTGATTGATCAACACAGAAATGTCAAATGTTCAAGATAATGTTAAGGAACCTGCAACAAGTATGCTAATCCTGTAAGGAAGCAACCTAAGCAATTCCCCATTGCAGAAACCTGCAACCATTGCAGATTCTCCTATTAAATCTTTGATCAATTAAGCTCTAAACTTAAGAAACTTATTTTGTAGCCTAACCATCAAAATCGTTCGTCCTCCAAGTTTATCTATCAGTGAGGCGCCCAGAAAAATTGAAGGAATCTGCAGAGGAAATATCCACTCTTCTGAGAAATTCCCTGAAAAAAATCACAATAATTATGTGTGCGCGCGCGCGCGCGTTCAAGACCTACCAGGATAACAGCCAGCACCATATACCCAACAGTACTAGAGATACCTGTCACCCAAAATATATATACACACACACACACACATGTAAACATAAGTTTTGTGCTTTGTTTAGTTTTGTATGAAGTTCTGTTAATAATCTCCATGATTTACCAGCAGAATTAAAAATTTCACTCATATAAAACAGAAACCCATAGAGCCCTCCGAGTACTTGCACTAACATCAGCCCGACTCCAACCTGTCCATTAATTTAGTCATTTACATGGATTAGACATATTATATAGCAGAAAAGGGAGTAACACAGGATATGATTGATTTTTTCAACTCACAATGAGTAGATGAACATATTTTCGTTGAAACAAGTTCTGAATTTTGTCATCTGAGTTTTGTTGAAGGTTATCAGTATAATCCTATACAATGCATGATAGACAACTGGCTCAGTTCACTGTGTTGATGTCAAGAATATGGTAATAATGAGTCCAAAAGAACTTTCAATGATATGTTACTTTGATATCAGAGGCCTCTTGAGAGGTATCAGCATCGACTCCCCTGAGGCATTGGAGAGCAGCCTCAAATTCTCTTTGTTTGCCAATCTTTGCCTGCAGATATATTTGCAGTGATCATTTGAGAATGTTGATGCATTCTTGTACTACCTTAAATGTGAACTACTGCAATTTGATTTAATTTTAACATGGTTTTAGCTTTGCTCATCTCTAAATAAAAAACAATGAGAATTCTGTACTCAACTAATAAATTTTAATTAAATTTCAATTGAACTCACCAACCATCTAGGGGACTCTGGAATGAGAAATAGACCAAGGAACATTAATATACATGGAATAGAGCCTGAGGATGAAAATATGTAGAAACCATTAAATAAGAAAGAACCATTAGTTTGTAAGTATAATGTGCAAACAAATCTACCTATTATGGCCAAGGTGCGCCAGCTGATAATTGAACCAATGAGATATGTGAGAGAAGAGCCATAACTTGTCATCGACTGTACAATGAAAAATATGATCCACCAAAAGAAAAAGTAAATTAGAAAATTAAATAGGTTAAATTAGAAAATTTACATTAGAATTTGAAATATATTTCCTTAATTACAAAAAGTTTCTTAAAAAACAAAGTACTTCAATACAAAACATACCTTATCCTTAGGATTCATATAATTCGATTTAGGCGAAGTTTCCATAATGTTCAAACTTCAAATTGTTAATTGGCCATATGTGAGACTCATTTTAATGTAAATCTCATGATATTGCTAGTCCCTAAATGGGTTTGGCTCTTTGTTGGAACACATGGATCATGAATGAATCTATACATACCTAGCTTTTGGTATTGAATCGATTAAAAAACTAAGGTTTTTAGTGACAGTTCTATTGAGGATCGATGAATTTTATTAGAAATCAAGGCTGATCACGGAGTGATTGGATTTATGGGAATTAAACTAGGTCAGTAGTTGGGGCCTTAATTAGTTAGGAACTTTAAGATATCATTGAGCTTGTGGTTAAGGGCTAGATGTTTAAGCATAATGGATGGAACTTATTTGAAATATATTAATACTAAACACAGTATAAAGTTGGCATTTCGATGATGTAGATTGTTTTTGAGTTTGTTAAAGAAACGATACATGGGCATGAGCCGTAGACTCTTACCTGTGATTATCTTCATGCGGGACAGATCTAGGCTTACTGAAGTTAGGAGAATTCCTAAACCTCATTAGTGACAAATATATCTAGAATTGAGGTTCACTTAGTGACCTTTATATATAATTACTTAATTAGGAAAGTGATGTGGACCCATTAGATACCTCCCCGGATGATGCACCCGCACTTCACGACTAGAACATCTGACTGACTCCTACAAGCTCTTGAAGATTCGAACTCTGCATCAACGCTAGGATGATGGGCGGCTCTATGGCTTCAGCTCTTGATCTCACTAGCGAGAAACAACAGGGAAAATGTCTCTATTGAACTCACAAGTACACAAGATGAAGGCTAAAATTTTCTCTCTATATTGCTTACATTATCAGCGTTTCCAAACTTATGAAAGTTGTACTTAATAGGTCATTTATACAGACTCTCACAACACCGCATTTAGTAATACACATCATAATTTTGAGTTCCCGATTTTTGATCGATCAAGCCACAATTGAGGGTAGTCAAACTTTGATGAAGAGTAGTTGTGTCTTTCTAAACTAATTTTCTTGAGCTGCTTATTGCAAAAATGGTCTTGAACATGATGTAACTTGTATGAACTAATGACACATTTGACAATTACAGTGTTATGGAATTTGCCAACTTTAAACCTAACACATACATAATCTAAATTCCACATTCTATCCACAATCACATTAAAAAATATTGTTTCATCATCCAATCAAAGAATAAAACCTTCTTCATGAGTATATACACCTATATTATAGTGCGATTTTTGTCACATACCTAACTTATTAAGTGGGATTCAAGGCATGATACAAAAGTTTAGAAGGATTGAATATACCTGAGTTATTGACATAAACCCTCCCCTTAGATTCTTTGGTGTTATTTCTGCAAGGTACACAGGTCCCTGTTCGCAGTGGGATGATAATTCATTATCGGTCATATTCATGAGTGTATGAATTTGAAAAATCAATCTTACTGCATTTATACCACATAACATGTAATGCCAAATCCAACTCCCAATAACAGTCTTCCGAAGTCGAGCAACCAAGCACCCTTTCAGCAAGCACAAAACATTTAGTATTATGAAATAAATGCAAATGATTATGTGAGATTAAAATTAGCTAATGTATCCGGATTGAAATTAGGTGCAATACCCTAGGTTAAGATTGAGAGTAAAAAAGTAACAAAGTTAAAAAAAAAAATTGTGATAGGAATGAGGAGTAATGGCACCACATGCAATACTTAAGGTATTGCATGGAATCCTAATATCCACACTTATTAAGAGGGGAGAAAAAGATACAGTCTTTAGAATATAATAAAAAGGGGAAGATATGAAACCTTGGCAAAGATTATTGATAGCCATCCCATGATGTAGAATATATCCAAAATCAAAAATGTCTGCTTCACAATATTAATAAAAGTAGAAAGGAATTATAGAATCGCCTGAAATTTTTGAGTTGAAAATCTTAACACCATTAACATTTTGTAGAAATATGGCCTTGAAAAACATACATATCTACGACCAATGACATCCGTCATCTTTCCACTTATTAGTGCACCTATTATTGCTCCAATGGTCATTATTGATCCAAACAGTGAATACTGCACATTTGAGAGAAAGATATAGAAGTCAAATATATCAGTATAAAGAAAAATTAGCAATTTACTTAATTAATTATGGAAAAGCTAAGGAATGTCTTAGAGGAGAAATTATTAGGTCTACTAGGAGAATTGCTGACATGGTCCTTCCTGACCTCCCAATAAAATGCTATTATTTATGCAAATGTAACATCATCTAGTAATTTTTATTTTTTATTCCTTGTGCTAATTAAAAAGCTCATACATGCATTTGCATAGATAACATCATCTCATTGGTCGGAGAGGGTCACATCAGCAGTCCTCCCAGTGTAAATAATAATTTCTTGTGGGTTATTAAGAAACTTAAATAAAAAAAAATTAATAAAAGAGAATTTGAATATATCAAGAAAAAAAAAATTTTACAATTTCCTTCTACAAGTTTTCAAGTTTTGAATTGTTACATAATAGTTCATTATGAGTATTTATTGCCAATGTGGGTAGCTATGACCATTTTATTTTGTTAAGTTAGTCTAACAATTTTATTTTTATGTAGTTATTATTATCTATTAATTTGTCATTTTTTTATAAAACTATTTTAAACTAAATGAATAAACTTAACTCATTGGCTCTATATTAATTATTGACGCACACAACAACATTCATTCATTATAAAATAATACACTACGTGTCTACTTAACCAATTAAATGCTTGAACAATCACTAATTTTACAATTTTTCTTCTTGAACTTTTCTGACTTTATAACAAAAAGTTATTATAACAAAATAACAATACACACATGTAATAAACCGTCTTTATTTCCTAATTATTAAATTATATAAAGTTATATTATATTTATATTATACACACAAATATCCACACACATCATTATCCACACAAATAACATTATAACAAAAAGTAATGCACACACTTAATATTAGATATACTTACACACATATAACATAAATTTATAATAAAAAGTGACACTTACAGTTCACAAACACTTACTCGTACTTTTAAAATTGGAAATACTTGTAGTAAGGGTGTAAAATATTTAAATTAGGGTGTGCAAAAATATTTTTAAGAATAAATTAAAGAATTAAACTAACAAAGAAAATATTATAAAAAAAAAAAAATATATATATATATATATATATATATATATATATATATATATTGAAGTTAAGGGGTTCATTTGAAACCCCTGCACAAAGGGTAGAGCCCCCCTGGACATGGAATAAGTACATATAATTATATATAAAAAAAAGAATAAGTACATGTATTATATCATACCTACGTATTTCATTTGGTTCAAAATTTTAAAAACTGTTTCAAAAACTTTGTAATATATACTTTTAGTATCTTTATTTGATATGATGTATAGGTATACAAATTTGTATGTACATGCAATATACAGTATACTATGTGTGTTTTCACTAAGTATGCCCCATGTTTGCAATATTTGTATACCTAGCGGTTAGCAGTTGTGTAAAATGATGAACGATATACGTAACTTGCATTTGAACCTAGCTAGCACTTATCTACTATTTGCGGCCAATGTTTGTGAAGATAAATTTTAGAAACAATGTAATAATTTCAACTTCATTTAACTTTCGAGGTCTGTGTGTGTTTGTGTGCGCGGACATGAGTACTTCACCTCTGCTACAGTGAGGCCCATATCGGCAATGATTCCATTCTCAGCAAGTGATGAATATACCGCCTTCAAAGAAGCCACAAACATCAATTTATCAGACAAAAGAAAACTTCAATTTCATCCATATCAGATCATCATGTAACCGATGGCCCCAAGCTCAAATAGTATCTCTAGCTGAATCCTACAGCACTGATGTGAATTTATATAACTAGGTTAGAATTAATGTTTGATAGTAGGTAATAGCTTTTTATTTTTTGGCATTTTTTTTTCTTTAATTAAAATTTTTAAAAAAAAATTTCTTTCCTTATTTTTTTATTATAACTTTTAGTTTTTTACTTGAAAAAAAAAATGGAGCTTGACATTCTATCAAATCATCTATACATATATATGAGTCCAGTTAATGTGTGCCCTAAGGGCATACATTAAAACATCCATTTTTGGATACAATTTATTGGGAATTGAAAAAGCTGTTAATACTTTTTCAATTCCCGAGAAAATTTTTTCAAAAATAATTAATTATTGTGTGCCTTAATGACACATATTAACAAAATCCTATATATATATATATATATACACGCGCACGCGCACACACACACACATATAGCCAATGCAGGGAGAAAATC
Source organism: Castanea sativa (assembly GCF_040712315.1). Lineage (NCBI taxonomy): Eukaryota > Viridiplantae > Streptophyta > Magnoliopsida > Fagales > Fagaceae > Castanea > Castanea sativa. The sequence continues at coordinate 11,697,447 of NC_134015.1, forward strand.
CAATTAAATTCTAAATTAGAGTCTAATTTTGTCCAGCGTGTTTCATTTAATTCTAAAATTTTGGGGTAAAGTGAATTATTAAGTGCGACAATCACAGAGTCTAAATTCAATTAGATTTTAAGTTTGACTTTCCATATTCTGCTTGCTGTTATAGTTCCCTAGGCACTTTGAACCAAGAGAACAATGATTCTATGTAAAAATAAATTAAAACAATGAATTAGAGTAATGGTTCTCTCAAAAACAACATCCCCCTTCCCCTATATATATATATATATATCTGTGTGCGTGTGTTTCTCAAAAAAAAGATACTCAATATTGTTGAGTCATCCCACATCGGTAAGATGTGATATTGAGAAGGAGTTTATCACTTGCTCTGCGACACTAACTGCCGCATGCAGTTTTGGTGTTGATGTGTGAGTGTATTCCCTTATCTCATCCCCTTTCCCTATATATATATATGTGTGTGTGTGTGTATGTGTGTGTGTGTGTGTTTGTGTTTCTCAAAAAAAAAGGCGCTTTATTAATGTTCTATCTCATTCTCACAGCTGGTTTGGTCACTTTGATTTCACTGATTTTGTATTCTTTGGAGTTTAATTTGTATGTGTTTGTCTATGCTAATCACCCATTTTTCAAAAAAAAAAAAAAGTTTGTGCTTTTTATTAAATATATGCACAAAAATTGTTTGACAAGAGACCTTAGTATTAGATTTTCTTCTTTTTCTATAATCTAACATTGTAAAATGTCTCTTTTACAGGTCTAATACATGGACATAAAAATAATATGTATTTTATTGATCATAGTAAATAATAACCAATAAATTAGATAAGTTTTCAATCTGACTTATTATGACTAGTATATATAATAAGTTTTGAAACAATTTCCTTTGTCTCTGTAGTTAGAGGCTTAGCCCAAATTCTATTTTATAAACAAAATAATGTTCTAATATCCTTTTTGGAACTTGTGAACCAAAAAAAAAAAAAACACCTTTGTGAACGATTTAAAAAAAAATGATAAATTGGTTATAATGACAATGATAGGAATGAGTGGAAAATCTAACTTTGAGAAAACGTTAAAACCAAATAGTTTGATGCAAAATATATAGCACTTTCAATCTTACTTTATCGAACCTACTTAGTATTATATATATGTTTTACTCACTAAATTAAAAACAACACCAAGAAAAAAAAAAGTTTTTTGAAACATCATATTTTTTCCATTCTTTTAGCTATAGAAGTATCCAAAGACAAAAACACCGGCCGTGAGCCTCTACTTTCTTTATTTTTATTGTTATAATAAAAAAATTTAGTGAATCGACTAAAAAAATAAATTAATATAAAGATTCTTAATATTTTTATATATATAAAAAAAGAAAATTTTCAAATCCAATAAAAGAAGATAGAAAATATTGTTAATATATATTTACTTTCATACCCCTATAAAATAAAAAAATTAAATTAGAAAAAAATATAATAAAAAAATTTATTAAGAAAAAAGAGATGAAAAAAAAAGGAATGAGAATTGAGAAGTATCAGAAAAAAGACAAAAAAGAAAAAGAAAAAGAAAAATACAAAACTGAAAACATATGATAACAGAAAAGGACAAAAACAGATGGTAAGAGAAAACTAATGAAAAAGAAAAGGACAAAAAATAATTGAACCCAGTTTTTTTTTTTTGAACGTCATTATGGTCCAAAAAGCAGCTCCTTTTTTGTTTCTTTTTTTTCTCTCTAGTTTTCTTTTCAATTTTGGAAAAAAATCTTTTGGTCCCAAAAAAACATCTGGTTTCTACTAACTTTCCTTCTACAATTTTACTGGACCAAACATCCCTATAAATTACTTTTTCTCTAATTTTCTGTCATTCTTTTTCCATCTTCCCTAAAATCCATTTAACCAAACTGACCCACCAACTAATAATGTTACTATTATTTGTAATTTTGAGGTGAAAAATAGAAGAATTTTACTATAATAATTGAATGAGTAATTATACACAAAATGAGATTAAACTTACAACACTGCCACCAGTGAAGGCACCGCAAGCTGCCACAATGGTGCTGATAACGAGAATAGCTGTGGCACTGGAATCACTTGGCCGAACAGTAGCACCACCATTATTATTAGCACCATCACCAACATGGCCATTGCCATTGCCATTATCTACTATGTTACTACTCACCTCTTGTTTTACAAGTAGAGACTTTCTCACCACTTCATCCTCCATATTTCTTTCTTGGAATACAAAAGTACTGAGGCAGAAAACCTGTAGGGAAAGAAATTATGTTCGTGTATGAGAGAGAATCATAGAGAGACTACTATATGCTATGATGCACGGACACGGACACGGACACGGACACGACACGGACACGGACACGGCGATACGACAATTTTAGAAAAACAAGGACACGACACGGCGTGGACACGGCAATTAAATAATTAATTAAATTTTATATTTAGGCATATTTTTAAATATTTTTAGACATAAAATACGTTTATATCTAGAATTTAAATTATGTAAGAACTAAAAATAAGTAAACTAACATCCAAAGTAGTACAATAATACACATAAAATGTTTAAAGTACAAACCAAAAGTTTAAATAGTTTACCTTCAACACCAAACTAAAAACATAAAAGGAAAACAAGCTTTAAACTTTTGGGATTAAAAAAAAAAATTATATATATATATATATATGTAGTGTGAGAGGGATTTAAAAAAAAAAAATTATAACTTAAGTGATATAATTTTATTAAGTCACTAACAATAAACTAAGTCACTAATATGGGCTAAGTCACTAACAGTACACTACTAAGCCACTTTCTTTTTATATCATGGGCTAATATGGGCTAAGTCACTGTCTTTTTTGGGCTAGCAGTGACTTAGCCCAAAAAAGCCACCATATATACGCTATAGAAAACGCGTTATCTGAAAGAAAGAAAAAAAAAAAAAAAAACAAACAGAGGGAGAAAGGAGAAGAGATCGGACTCAGCCCTGTCCACGCCGAGAGAGAGAGAGAGAGAGAGAGAGATCGGAAGGGACAGAGGGCACGGCGTCGACAGCGACTGTCTATGGAGCTCGCCGACTCGCCGATCGGCCCGATCTAGCACCGGCGACTGTCTGGGTTTCAACTTTCACCGGCGACTGTTACAAAATTTGTGATTTTCTTTTTTCCACCTGGCGTGTCTACCGTGTCGGAGCCGTGTCGGGGCCGTGTCGGAGAAGAGAAAAAAAAAAAAAAAAAAAAAGAGACACCGCTCGGACACCGGAGTCCGGCGAGTCGTGCCGGTATCCGTGTCCGACACGTGTCGGACACCGGTACGTCGCCAAAAATGGCGTGTCGGTGCAACCTAGACTATATGTGGGCTCTCCCACGTTCCAGGAATAGCAATAATTGTACCTACTAGAAGTTACTTTAAACGAAGCACTTTGGACCCATAAATTATTCTACAATATGTTTTTTGGGTTGTGTTGGCGCCCTGTTAACACACTTTTGAGTAATTTTTTTAATTTTTGGTAATTTTTTAGTTTTAGGCATTTTTTTTTATAATTTTTTTTTTTTAAAGTAAAATACAAAAAAGAAAATGTTAACAAGTACCGCACGGTACTTATTAATATTTTCCATTTATTTTACCAAAATTGTGATATAACAAACTATGAATGATTAATTATGATTTACACATAAATTTGCTATTTTTTTTTTTTTTTACCAATTGTATTCTGTCATATTACCGTTCATAGTAAAAAGTTATGAAAAATTAGATGTTTCTTGACTTTTCCCCACTACTATTGCATTAATTATTGCATACTGCCACAAAGGTTTTGAATCTTTTGATGAAGATTGGCACTAAAATCACTAAGCAGAAACAGTAGTATCAGGACCAGCGTATTACCACTGTCACCGACACCATGCAGCCTTTGCTAAAGTTTTTTTGTTATCGTATCATGGTCTTGTTTTAAAAGTAGAAGCAGAGACTTCTACCATTATGGTTCCTAGGGAGAAATTAAACCTCCTAAAGGAATAATGACGTGGTCCTCCCAACTCCTGCCACTCAATAGAAAAATGACATCTACCTATTTTTGTTGACTCAGCTCCATACCAGCACTTACCCATTGCCTTAACTCTTGTTAGAAAATCAAACCAAGGTTAAAACTAAAAGACCCAACTGGATTTAACCTCACCTATAAACACAAAAATTATTTCCAAACACCAAAACAAAAGGATGAATCTCATCTATAAACACAAAAATTATTTGCAAATATGATAACTAAAAGCTAACATAGCCAGCGACGGAGCTATGCTTTGGCATTGGGGGGCAATGGCCCCCCCCAACTTTTTTGAAAATTTGATATATATATATATATATATATATATATATATATATATATATAGACACAAGTTTAATATTTGATTCCAAAGTATATACACTTAGCCCCTCTCCAAAATATTTACAAATTACCACATGAAACATCCAAAAATAATAATAATAAAAATCGACTGACCTTCCTTTTTGCCCAATTGCCCCAAGAATAATTGAAAAACCTTAAGACAAAACCTTAAAACTAGAAAAAAAATAAATAAATAAATAAATTGATAAGGTTACATTAAGTTTGCCCCCACTAGGTTGGAAGTCTGGCTCCGTCCCTGAACATAGCTAATATAGCCTAACATACAAACTAATGCAAAGATAACTGAGCTTCTAAAGAGCATTTACAACTCCAAATTAAAACAACTATACCACAACCACATTAACAATTCACATCAAAACCAATTCCTCCAAGTTAGCATCAAGCTTACAATCAAATACCACTAATACAATCTTCCCCACATTACAAATTGAAAAGAACTTAAAACACATATATGCCTTCATCTCATCAACCATGTCCCTGTTAAGATCAAATGTCCACGGGTCTAAAAACCTTAAACCCAAAATTCCCATGTCCCCTACTAGATCGAGTACAAAACCGACCATCGTCTTCCTCTGCCTCTCAGCAAAGCTTAGAGATTGTGTTTATGGCTTTGAAGTGATTCTCCACCGATTTGTCAAAAGCTAAGACCGTAACCTTTTCGCCATTGCAATTCTCTGCAAATCCCGATGGATTCTCAGCGTTCGCTGAAGGAACTAGACCGTCCTTCTTCTTCTTCACTGCTCCTTCGGTTGTCGTCATCGTCTTCTTCTTCTTCCCGCGCTTCGTGCTCAAAAGCTCGGAAATTGGAGGTTTCTCCATATTTTGAAATTATCATTACAGAGGAACCCTATGTTCCGTGTACCGGTTCTCACTTTCCCACCAAATTCGATACCCAAACCGACCGCCATGGAACTTGTTGGCTTTCCCTTCGGCCCTCCACTGACTGTGTCACTGCTAGCTAGAGTTCCTATGGAGATGGTGATAGGTGAAAATAGCAGCCTTCCATGGCCTAACAATTCTATAAATTTTAGTTTCATATAGAGAGAAAAGGGAAATTTCTCCTCTAAAGAGATTTTGGGGAAATAGAGTTAGAGGGAGAGAGGTAGAAAGATGCAGATAATGTTTAAGGGTTTGAGAAAATTTTTGAAATTATTGTTTAGTTGATCTTGGATTAAATCTGGTTGGGTCTATTAGTTTTAACCTTGGTTTGATTTTCTAACAAGAGTTAAGGCAATGGGTGAGCATTGATGTGGAGCTGAGACAACAAAAATAGATAGGTGTCATTTTTCTATTGGGTGGCAGGAGCTGGGAGGACCACATCAATAGTCCTCCTGGAGGTTCCAATAATTTCTCGTTCCTAGGGCCGGCCCTAGACCTAGACCATTTATGGTCTAAGGCCCCTAACACAGAAAGGCCCCTAATTAATATGGGGGCAGTAGGTTTTTTTTTTTTTTTCTAATTAAAAAAAAGAGTGAGTTACTTGCTTTTTTTATTTTATTTCTATCTAGTATGTTTTATAAGTTGACATGTTACTAATTACAATAAGTAATTCAATACTTTTTTTTTATTATTATTATTATTGAAATGTCATATCAAGTTGTAAGTTTTTTATAACAAAATTTGTAGAACTTTAGCATCTTTTTCACACACAAAAAAATTATGAATTAATAGAAATACAACACAATCACCAATAGACCATTAAGTGAGTGAAAAATGCTAAAACTAATACAAATTTTATGACAAAAAATTAACAAATTGATGTGGCAGAAATATGATTGATGCCACTCAAACAATATAATAAATTGAATGTTTAAAATAACTTTTTTTTTATTAGTGACACGTCAGTTTGTAAAAGCTACATAGTAAGTACCACTAGCTCACTCAGGATGAATTAGTCTTATTAATTAGTAAGAATTAATAATAGATTTAAAATTAAAAAATAAACTAAATATTATTTAAATGATATTTAGATATAAAACGCCCCTTTAAAATTTTCTGTTTTAGACCTCAAACTATCTTGGGCTAGCCCTCAGGGTTCCTCCACCATATTTACTTTATTGGAATGCAGAAGAGAGAAAATTTATATAATGGGGAAGTGATAGTGTTTGCTAATAATGTGTTTTTGAATTTGAGACTTGGTTTTCCAATTTTAGCTAACTACTTTTTAAAACACTCGTATCATCATATTAATTCATATTCTAAACCATATATCATTTAAATATTAATTTTTCTTTTGTTTTTATTATTTTTTTCACTTTTCCAAGGAAAACTCTAAAGACACACATATCCACAACATGATTCGGCATCATCTTGTGACACACAAAAATCCTCAACCAAACAGATAGCCTAAAATAAAGAACCTCCTGCTAATAATAGAATGGCAAAATTTTGCATTCAATTCATGAGTAGAAACTAGAAAGGCTTACCCGAAATTCTCAATTCGCCTTGTAAAATTTTACTGTTAATTTTCACTCCATCATTTCAGAATTTTTTTTTTTTTTTTTCTGAAAATGAAGAAAAAAGAAATGGGTATAGAAGGGGGCAACCAGAGTAACTTCTCTACCTGAACGTTACTCTAATCAAGGGCAGCGTCAAGTACTAATGAGGGTGGTCACAAGACCACCATGAATTTTTTTTTAATATACATTAAAAAATTTTGAGTTTTAAATTAATATGAATCTTTTGACCATGCTAGAAAAAAAAAAATTTTTTGATCGCCCTAAAAAAAACGTGAACACCCTTAATAAAAATTGAGCCCATTAAAAATAAAACTCAACCTTTCCAAAATTTTGGTCCAATGAAAGTTGAACAAAAAAATTGCAAGAAATGCAATGTTCACAATATTTTCGTAACAAATTCTAAATAGCAGGTTGTTACTAGTAATCAAAAAAATAACTTCAATGGTAAGTTCAAATTAGAAACAAAAAAACTCACTATTTAAAATGTATACTTTTTAAATAGCTAGTCTGTTATTGCTTACTTTAGTCTTTAGCTGAATTTGTTGGATTTATGTGATATTTTTTTTTAAAAAAAGATAATGCATTTTGTTCATACTAGTACTTATTTAGGCAATACGTAGTAATTGAATGAGAGATCAGTAACATAATAGTTACTTGGTTTCTGGATATTGAAAAGATGTAGTTGATAATATTGATAATGAAACTATCATATCACATAATAGTTTCAAAATATGAAAACTTATGAAAAGAAATTTTAAAACTTTATGTATTTGCATATATTTTTTTTTTGTGATGTTAATATATTCAAGTTTTATTATTGTTAAAATTTTTTAATTTAATTTTTTTTAATGACCATCCTAAAAAGAATTTCTAGAGCCGCCACTGACCCTAATAACATCTTACCCTCTGAATTTGGGTTTGCAAGTAGGGGAATAGTAAGTCATAGTTGTTATTCCAGCCCCACGAGGATGCTAATAGTCGAGCTAGAGGTGTGGGGTTTTTTTCAAGCAGCACTTTTCATCACAGGATTCGAACTTGAAACCTCCCCTCTCAAACCACTCCAGAGCAAGACCAATGATCACCGTACCACCACCATGATGGTTTTCACTTAACAGAAAATTAATTATGGCCCAAAAAATTCGTTCATATGTCTTATCAAAAAAAAATTGCAATGGCCCTTCACTTTAAAGTTTCCTGCATTGGTGCGTTTCACTGGAGTGACAGTTTGTAGTTTGTACACTCCCTAGAGGCCAAACAGATGCACAGTATTTCTTTTTTTTCTTTTTTTTCTCCTCTTTTTTTGGATTTGATTTGAGGGACTGTATTCCAAAGTCATGTCAAGAATAAAGTTACATAGTCAGCACGATGCGGGAGTGATTTGGCTGTGTGTGTATATATATAGGGTCCGGTTAATGTGTGCCCTAGAGGCAAATATTAAATCATTTATTTTGAGAAATATTTTCTCAGTAATTGAAAAACTATCAATACTTTTTCAATTTTTGAGAAAATATTTCCAAAAATAATTAATTATTGCGTGTCTTTATGACACACATTAGCAAAATCCATATATATATATATATATATATTACTACTTTGTCATAAGTCTTAAATTTATTATGAAATTACCAAATATATAGCCGACTTTGAAGTTGATTAACTAGGTAATTTTGCATTGCATGAGGTGGTAGGGTCTGGGGACATGATGAATTTGGTACTTTTAGTATTGAATTTACTTCTAAGAAAACGAATTGGACTGGTCTATTTCCTCCTTGATTAGAGACAGTTTAGAAATTAGAAAGAGATTTTTGAATAGCAATTTCTGTTAGATTAGTGGAGTTTGTAATGCTGCAGTTCATGCTACAGCCAAGCTGAAAAAATAAATTCTCTGTGACTTAGAAGCTGAAATCGCTCTCTCTCTCTCAACAAAACAGAACAAAACAATACATAAAAAAAAAATAATAATAATAAAAAATAAAAAAAAAACTCAAACCTTTATTTTTCTAATTTTATTTTGTTGTTAATATCGCTAGAAAATTTGCCCTTTTTTTTTTTTTTTTCAATATTTGCCTTAGGCCCCAAAATGCACAAAATCGCCCCGATTAGTTTCTCAGCAATGCACAGTGCTTCTGAGAGCTTGTTGAAGTCATAAGGGGACTGTGTCCCATTCCTCCATTAACTTGGTGAAGTTGTAAGAGGAATCACTTTTGTTTTGACTAACAGTTGCAACATGTGATGCAAACTTGTGAGATCTAATGAAAAGGTTTGAGATTAAAGTAGTACCCAATGTACAAAATTCTCACATTGTGGGGTTCTAGAAAGGTATTATGATGCTAAGCAACATTACACTTTTTTTTGGAAGGGGGGGGGGGGGTTGAGAGTGATTTTGGTAGGCAGTGTTACACTCAATTTTCTTTTAAAAGACAACAGAAACATTTTGAGATTGCAATTTAAAAAAAATTGGAGTACAACAAATTTAAATTTAATTAAATTGATTATTACTGAAGAAATGTTAAAAGCAAAAGTCCCAAACTACGTTTCTCTAGAGCCAAAGGCGTGCAGAATAACTTGTTGAAGAATTTAATCTCCTTAACTAACAAATTGGTTAAACAATTAATCTAAAGCTCATCCTTCCCCAATAAGGCAAGAAGAAATGCCTTGTAGTCTCCTGATGTGTCCCTCTCTATGGCATTCTCCAAAGTAACATTGTTTCTCTTAAAATAGATTTTCATGATGTCCTTCAAATCCTTTTCTGCACGAGTGATGATCACACGGCTGAGAGCATCTTCATCAGTTCCTACTGTATTGATGGCAGTACGCAACACCTGAGTTCCAAAAAGAGTCCAATATACATACGTACTTTATGAACTTTTTCTCAATCAAATTATGTACTAATTATATCCTCCAAATTGTAAAGCTAATTTAACTAAGTCTCATAACTTAATGATATGTTGCATATATACCTTTGCATAGTACTTCTGAGGGTCTTTGATACATCGGATAGTTGTACGCAATGCCGCGAGATAATTATCAGTTGGGTCGCCCAACAAACCCTAAAAATTAACATTTCAAACATTTTAATTATCATTTAATTCCAAGGTCCATGAAAATTGAGATACAATAATAATAATAATAATCGTATTGAAGTTGATGAGACCACATTAATTTTGATTTATAAAAGTGAAATTAGACCATTTAATAAGTCAAGCATCTATTATATGTTAGACAATTGAGTGATTATAATAAATTCAATGTTTATTTTATTATAGAGTAAAGCTTATTTTTTAGCTTATATATGTATAATACCATCACTGTAAAAATTTCAGTAAAGATCTAAATCATTATATTTAAACATTGGTCAATTGTGTTATATAGATTTATTTGAATGGTTTAGATTCTACTATAAAAATGAAATATTAATGGCTCCATTAATTAATATTAATTTGTTAAGCCACCATCCTATCATAGTTTTCTCTAATGATAATTAGAATTATTAATAAGCAATTTGTAAAAAACCTGTACTTTCCTAACACCTCATGGATCCCCCTTAGTTGCCATTTCTTTCTTTTTTTATAAACAAACTTTCTATACCTTGGTAATGGATGTGCCATGAATATCTCTGTAGCGGTTGAAAGTTCCCTTGAGCTGTGCCTTGCTTCTTGTACTAAGAATTCTAATCAACTCTTCATGGTTAAAAGCCTTTCCTTGGATTTCCTCATGAAGAATACCTGCTTCTGAATCTGCCATTTGCATATCTAATTCATACCCGTCATACCTGTAGGCGCTTACTACTGCCAAGAGAATCTGCATCAAAGTCCCATAGACATAAAGTGGAACCATTCTTGATTATTTTATTAAACTTTTTAAGCCAAGAGATTAGAAAAGCATTAATGTTCCATATATAATGTACTATTAATATATGCATGGTTTGAAATTTGATTTGATATGATGCAATTCAATCTATCCAACCTATATATATATATATATATATATATATATATATATATATATATATATATGAATGTATTAAAGAGTAAAATGTTAGTGTTACTAAATGGAAAAATGACTTATTTAACATTGGTTTTGATTAACTTGTGAATTCTATTAGTATCTTGACATTTGACACATACTTTCCTAATGTCACCAGTTGTGTAAGAAGCCACATCTTCTTCAATAGAGTGCTTGTAGCGATGCCGATAAGCACGTCTTACTGCCAAGAGCTCTTCTGGAGATCCAATGCATGCTATTTCAATGATTAACCGGTAATCGGGTACATCCTTCTTCAGTGCAGCATTGGTTAAGACAGCATCCCTATCAGCAGGGTCCAGTGTCCAGTGGCATATAGCTCTCTATGTCCATGTCATTTTTATTGTCAAAAATTTCAACATGAAAAAAGAAAACCCAATTGTAATTACATTCAATCATAGGTACATACATGTAATAAATAAATCTAAGTTAAGGATAATCTGAATATGTCATCTGTATGGATATGTAGATTGATAATTTTTGTGGAAATATAAACCTCAAAGTCCCCGGAAAGTTCACATTTAAGCTGCTGGATGAGATCCTCTTGATAAACTTCCTCATAAGCTAGTCCAATAAGCTTCCTCTGATTTGCATTTCTGTGTCCCAGTATGGAAATTAGAGCCCTTTCATCGGTTCCCCATCCTGAGAAGGATATCCAAATAACAGAGGAAAAGGATTAGTATAGTCATTGACTTTTGACAAATATATCTTTTCTCAAGAAGAATTTATACATGTATGGTAAAAGTAATAACTTCATTTTTCTTGCGATAGTAAAAAAATGAGCAATCATTCAAAAATTTATATTTTTTTAAGATGAACATATTTTTGAGGGTGAAGTTTCGGTCCAATGTTTTAATGCAAAAGATGGGACACGAAAGTGACACGTGATCATTTTTGGACACATATAGTATCTGTTTCACTATACAATTTATTAGAACACTGGACCATGAAAGGAAAACCAAATCCTATTTTTGGTTTCAAGAATATATATCAATAAATAAGTTTAGAGAATAAATATGGAGTGCTTTTGATATTTTATCTAACATAAATTTCCCCTTCTCAGTCCTAATTTGCAATGTAGTGCTACAAGTAAAGAAAAATGAAATATGTATGAGCCCGCCTTCGCAAAGTGTCTTTTTTCTAGATACCCCTTTGTTTCCTTTTATATATATATATATGCTTAAATAAAAGCATATAAATGAAAGGATGTTTTCCATATAAATCAGTTTTGGATTAGTAGTTGAACATGTTTCTTTTTTGATAAATATAATTGAACAAGTTTCTACATCAAACGAACATAAGAAACTGTTTATGTAACAAAATCTTTTAGCTGCCATGACAGATTGTTACTGTGAGGACACTAATCGGACTTATCCGCTTTGGGGAGCCAGTCCCTCACGGTTTAATCTCAAGCGGCGTGGAGAACGATACCTGGAGCAAGGGCAGACCTTGGAACTCGGCAGGCCGTCCCACATCGATAAGAGATCCCTCCCACACATGGTTTATAAGCTTCTAGAGCGACCATGTGTGTACCACTACAACATGGCCCTTTTAATGTGAGGACACTAATCGGACTTATCCGCTTTGGGGAGCCAGTCTCTCACGGTTTAATCTCAAGCGGCGTGGAGAACGATACCTGGAGCAAGGGCGGACCTTGGAACTCGGCAGGTCGTCCCACATCGACAAGAGATCCCTCCCACACATGGTTTATAAGCTTCTGGAGCGACCATGTGTGTACCACTACAACACATGGGATCTCTTGTCGATGTGGGACGGCCTGCCGAGTTCCAAGGTCCGCCCTTGCTCCAGGTATCGTTCTCCACGCCACTTGAGATTAAACCGTGAGGGACTAGCTCCCCAAAGCGGATAAGTCTGATTAGTGTCCTCACAGTTACCATTTCTTTTAAATGGAAAATCAATTGAATAAAATTGTTCAAGCAATAAAAAAATATTTTCATTTTCATAAATTTGATGAATAATCTCAATAAATAATTAATTAAAGAATTAGAAACAACAAAAGGAAATTTAATAGAACTTTTTAGCCATATTACCAACATCTGAAATCAGCAGCATATTTGGCATTCACAAAATAAGGATTAAAATAAGAATAACCTAGACAAGCCTTCTTGATATTCTCTGCATCTTCAATCGGGGAAAATTCCTTGGGAGCAATTATGGTAGCCATTGTTTGCTCTTCCCTCTTCCTCTGTCAAAGCTCTGACTATTGTTTTTTTTTTTTTACTTCTTCATTTATAGTGGCCAAACATTTACTGCATCCGTTTCAAAATTAATCCCAATATATGTTGTTATTCACAGCAGTAATTAATAACATTTGCATGTAACTTATAAAGAAGTTGTACCGGTTCCCACAGTGATTATCTCACTTGTATATTTCATTACAATTACTGATAACAGAAAAAGTTAGAATGATATAGTAGCACTTATGACCAAGAAATATGCACAAACGAATGTGCAGCCTCTAAAACCATAGCAATTGAACTACAAAGCTCTTGGCATAACCTCTTTATCACTTGTGAGCATGAAGAGGTCAGTTGTTCGTAGGACAAAATATATGTACAGCAGTTTCTTAAATATTGTATATTAAGGCTGAGTTTGGATACAGCTTCTTCCGCGTTTGCGTCTGAGTTTTTTGTTTTTTTTGTTTTTTTTTTTTTCCTTCTTCTGTTGCAGCAGCACGGGTCAGGGGGACAAGGCTACTGTTCATGTTACTGTGCATGAACAGTAGCCGCATTTTGCTGACTTTCAGCACATTTGTGGGTCCCGTGTACTGTTCATGGGACCCACAAACTTCACTTTACAGACTTTTTTTTTTAATGGGTTCCACGGTACTATTCACATATTTAAAAATTATTTTGCTACAGTGTTTTCAGTTTTCAGTTTTCAGTTTTCAGCAATAAGCTCTATCCAAACGGACCCTAAGTAATTAAGTTTCTCAATTATATTCAAACACATAACTGCATTAAATTTAATTCTTTTTGAAAAGATAATACTATTTGTAATACATTAATCAATGCAACCATGTGTTTGAATGTAATTGAAGAACTTAATATACCGTAAACCAAGGAATTGTAATCTCAAAGAAAGAAAGATGGCTGTTGTGGGATTTCTTACTTAACATTCCGTGAAGATGACAATTTCCCTCGGATCCTTGCATTGTACTACTACCTCCCCCTCCATTTTCTTCTGTTAAATTCCATAGCTTCGACCAGTAGATGGCTCGCCAATTTGGTTGGAGAATGACACATGCACCCTGAGGAAATTGAGTCTTAGGCATGTTGTCTTGTTCCTGTTTTTCTTTGGCCGCGATAAAAGAGCTGGTCAAATGAGTAGCCCACGATACGATTTCAGTAACACTTAGCTGTTGCGCACAAAACAAACTTGATTTCTGTTGTATCCAAATTGGTATTTGAGAATGACACTAAATAAATAGGCAAAGATTGAAGTATAGACTAAGAAGTACTAGTCTTCCTCCTTGTGTTAGTAGCTTATTAGCTTTTCATTTTTGGAATTTGTTGTTTACCCTATCCTCCTAGGGTTGGAATAAGCTTTTTTTTTAGAGGAGCTAAGGTTTAAGTTGAAACCCAATTATTTACCTGGCCTCTCTGTCAAAGGCACTTGTTGTTGGGCTTGGTGGAGCCTAGTCGTGTTTAATCAGGTTGACGACCCGACCCGACCCAAATAATATTGCGTGATTTTTAATGGAAGATTTTCTGAGGCTTAGTCCATGGAGCGGAGGCTTGAGCCGATAGGCCCAAGCCTTTAGCCCGTTTTGTAGCCTATTGTAAATCATATGCGAAGAATATAGAAAAACGATGTTTTAGTGATTAGGGTGGTTGTTGTTTTTGAGAGTGAAAAACTATAGCCGCACTTTGTATTTTTTTTTCCTGATAATAGTGAAATCTCTGCAACTCCGTGAATGTAGGCAAATTGCCGAACTACATAAATACTGTCTTGTGCTGATTATTTTTCTTTGGTGTGTGTTTTTTCTCTATTTTTGTTTCGCACTGGTTTGGGAATTTCGGGTTAATTCCCTACACTTCTAGGATTTCCACTAGTGTTTGCTTGATTTCCTATGCTGTGTTGGGACTACATATCATATCAGATTTGTAAGGTTATACTTTTAGACCCAATAGAGCACAATACCAGTTTATCACTGCTTTGAGTGTTTTATTATTCTGTATGTCAGCTTTGAGGAGAAGATGGTATCACCCACAAACATTAAGTGTGTATTGTTCTTGGGCTGTGCTGCCTTATGGAAATTCCAATAAGGTGCCCAGATTTCTACCTGCATATAGACAGGGCAATGGATGAATAGGTAAGCTATGAAAGGGAAAAGTTGTCGTTCTATTAACTAAAAGGGTACGTGTGTGTGTGGGAGAGTACTGTGAGATTAATTGCCTCCAATGATCACTGAGACACATATTTTTTTGAACTCCCAATATAAAATTCTAACACGTAGGCTTTGGACATATCCACCTTCAAAACTACCCACCTAATTTTTCCTTTTTGTCAACTTAAGGTTATTTTGTCAAATTTAATAAAAAATTAGATTTTCATTCAACTATTTAAGTTCAATATTTATTAAATAATTACAATTGACACAATTGAGTATAATACTTCAATTATTAAAATGGTTTAAATTTAGTCCTTTAATTTTGACTATAATTTTCAAATTGGTTCTTCATCTTAAAATTATTATCAGTTTAGTCCATTATTTAAATGCTCTTTTTACTATTACAAAATTAATGAAAACATTCAATTGTTTCATTAATATTAATTTATTGAAAAAAAAAATGCTTAAATAACGTTATGGACTAATAGATTTAGACAACCACCATGCACCCTTGGCGTGGTGGTCACCCCATAAGTATAAATGTTTGTAGAGGGAAAGATTAGGGTTCAAGTCTCTAGGAGGGAGTTTCACACACATATACACTTAGATTAGACTAGAGTATATATTCTATCTTGTATTAAAAAAAGATAGATTTAGACAAAATAATTAAATTAACTCATTTAGTTATATACTAATAGATTTTACAATTAATATGTACTGAATGGATCAAAGTGGACCAAAATGAACAGAATTGGACTAAGGTGGATGGAAATAGAACGAATGGACCAAACAGGACTGAAGAGGACCGAAATAGACCAAAGTAGACCGAATTGAACCTAACTGAAACAAAGTCGACCGAAATGGACCAAAGGGGACCAAATGGATCGAAATGGTCTAAATGGACCTAACGGAACCAAAATGGACTAAAATGCTACGCTTATAGATTTGGACAAAATATTAAATTAACTCATTTAGTTATTTACTAATAAATTTTACAATTAAAATGGACCAAAGTCAATTGAAATGCTACGCTAATGTTGCTCAATAAAAACGTAACAAGAATAAATGATACACTTCAAGATATTATTATATAGATTACGTCTTATAATAACAATGGGATTCCAAAACCACAAGAAATCCTTTAAAATTCCTTTCATCATGGGCTAGA
Source organism: Castanea sativa (assembly GCF_040712315.1). Taxonomy (NCBI): domain Eukaryota; kingdom Viridiplantae; phylum Streptophyta; class Magnoliopsida; order Fagales; family Fagaceae; genus Castanea; species Castanea sativa. Next base: position 11,713,850 of record NC_134015.1, read on the forward strand.
CTTAAACAATTTTTTTTTTGAAAATTTTATGGATGGTAAATTGTCCCATTTTTAGTAAATTGCGAGTTTGGGGGTGCTACAAGTTAAAAGCCAATACATTTTCCTCATAAATTAAATCAAAGATGTCTTTGCTAGAAACACTAAGAAATGACAATTGACCTAAAAGTCATTGACTTATATGATTACATTTTCTTACCTACCAAATTGTCATTAGATTCATTGATGATTAATGTCATATATCACAAAACATTTCTTATTGCAGGGTATGAGTCATTGATGCTTGGATTTCTTCTAGTGTACACCCCTTAGTCTCTGGCACCAGCTTAGCAATGAATAAAATTCCCATACCACATATGACTGCAAATATGAAGAATGTCCCTGAAATGATTTTCCCAAAAATATCATAAAATTAATTATAAAAACAAAAAATTTAATTCATGCTGTATGGTCTAGATGAAATAAAAATAAAAATAAAGATGCGAAGGAAGACTAATGGGAGGCATCACCTGCTGAGCTCCAATCAAATAAATAGTTGAAAGTGTAAGAAACTACCCAAGAACCAATCCAGCTCACCAATGTCACAAGGCTTCCAGCTGAACCCTTTATATTTATAGGAAATATCTGAAAAGCCCCATTATTAAATTTCAAGCCAATGCCATGCTGTAATGTCACACTCTCGCTTAAATTTGTAATAGTTATGGAGCAGAAAAATGAGGCTTAAAAAAGGTGCTCATACCTCAGACATAATAACCCATGGTATGTTTCCCATGCCTAGCTCAAAAGAACCCAAGTATACCTAATTACAGTATCGTATAATCAATACACTTTTATACACAACTATACATTATAGAAGGAACACTCGAAAAACTTGTGCTCATTAACTCTAAGTTCTCATTGTGACCTACTCTTGAGCCAATACTTTGTGCTCCCTAGTAAATGTTGTATGAGCAACTGTGCAAGACAGGAAAGATAAATCAAACATTCATTTATGTGTTACATTGGTCTGTTTTTAAGTGTCGAGAAGTAAGATTGGTTTAGCATTGTTGTTTGATTAAATGCTTAGGTAAAAGGAAGAAAAATGGATTTTGGGTGTTAATGAGAAGTGAAAAACAGACTAATCAAGATCGACCACAACTTGTTTAATGTAATAGAAAAACTAATACATAAATTCCCATGTTAGATTTAAAAGTATGCATATATATATATATGAGAAATGCTAGGTCCACTACATTTTTACATCATTTTTCACAACAAATCCTAAATAGCAGGTTATTACTGATTGTTATTAGTGGGGCAAAAAAGTAATTTCAATGGTAGATTCAAATTAGAGCTAATAACAACTAGCCACTTATGATTTATTGTGAAAGTAGCACTTCTATATATATGAAGAGTACTAAAACCTTGCTTTTGGTATTTCAACCAAAAAAGAAAAAGGAAAAGTTTGCATATGGTGGGTTTGCATTACCAACACACCAATAAGTGCCAAAATGGAAATGAGCTCCTTCCCGCTTTGAAGATCCTGCTTATGGCATTTTCAACTTTTTAGGATACAGTAATACTTTAAAAGAAATCAAACACACTATAGAGGTTTAACAAGTTTGCTTAAAAAACAACCTGCAAGAAGAATGCGAATCCAGTGAGGACACAGCCTAAGCATGCTCCAGTCACAGATATCTGCAGGCATTGGCAGGATTCAGTATTGGATTGTCAAATAACTGCAAGCATAAATTGAATTCTGCTCAGCTCTGACCATTAGAAGCGGCCATCTTCCACACTTATCTATCAAAAGTACTCCTAAAGTTGTCATTAGAATCTGCGGAGGAATGATTACTCAATTTTAGAAAAGATGAAAGTTATAAACCACATATATAAAGAATTACATCAGACCTGAACAACTGCTGCAGCTATAGTCCCAATCTTACTTGAAAAACCTGTCATACAACCATTATGTCTTCATTTTTCTGTGATATGTTTCTTTCAATTAACTGTAAAAAATTACAATATCACATTAATTACCAGCTGACTCAAATATAGCACTTGTATAAAATGCAAACCCATTAAGTCCTCCAAATTCTTGGAATACCATCAGCCCAACTGCAGCCTAGAATGGTTTCAAATTTTCTAGACACCACAAAAGATATTGAAGAAAACAGGCGACAGATAAGAATAATTTATAATGCTAACTATTATAGAATAAGCATATTTTTCCTGAAATAGGTATAGAACTCCATCTTCAGAGTTTAATCGAACTTTTTCAGTATATTCCTAAAACACGAAGAAGGCCCTTTGCATCACTTGTTATCAATGTTAGTTACTCCATGAAATTCAAACAAACAAACAAGATATGTGTGTGTGTGTGTTTACACGTGTGCATATATATTACTATGATATCAGCTGCCTCTTTGGAAATATCAGCATTTTTCCCCCTAAGGAATTGCAGAACAGCTTCAAACTCTTCTATGCGACCACGTTTGGCCTGAACACAATGACACTTATCATATGAGCATACATGGTGATGAATAATATTGCTTCATTAATTCCTGAACTAATATTGCAATGCTAAATTCGGTTTTTGCTTGTTTTAGGCTTCAATAAGTAAAGGAAAAAGAAAAACAACCAGATATTTTCTCCCTTCTTGATTAATGAGCAACATGTATATGCCAACATTATTAAAAATAAAAATAAATAAATAAAAACTTCTAATAGATATTGAATTGGACTCACCAGCCATCTAGGAGACTCAGGAATGAAAAATAGGCCAAGCACATGTACTATACACGGAATGATTCCTGAGAAATGAAAATTATATTACATACAAGCCAAGCTCATGGAGCTATGTTCTGATTGTATTAACAACTATACAAGACTAACCTATTAGAGCCAAGGTGCGCCAATTGACAAGAGAACCAATGAGAAATGTGAGAGCCTTGCCGCAACCTATCATCAACTATAAAATGGATACATATAGACACATAAACGAAGAGGCTGACTAATAATTCAAATCTATGATCAAAACATACCTGATTAAGTGATGTAAATGTCACCCTAACATTCTTGGGTGTAATTTCAGCAATATAAACAGGAACCTGTAAAAGAATTTGTAACTACCTTCATCACATGGATATGTGATCAATTTGAAGTTTAAACCTTATAATTGTAATTACCACATAAGAAAGAACCCCAATTCCACATCCCACTAAAAATCTTCCAAGGTCAAGCCACCAAACATCCTGTTAAAAATCACACATTTTATGTTATGACATTTTTTTTCCACTTTTTGCTAGAGATGTTATGATTTCATTCAATTGTTTTTTATGTCCCCTAAACAATCTATTCTCCATGCACTATGGTTCTTGACCCAACCTTCACTTTTGTTCTTTAATTCAGTCTTTTTATTATATGGTCCTTAATTATATAATCATTTACAATCTGATAACATGAAAACTGTGTCGAGGAACTTCAAGTAACTAAAATTATACCCAAACAAATAAAAATTATTGAAAATATACTACTTTGTGGTCTGTTTTGACGTATATCTAGAATTTGAGCTTGAAGCTCAAACAAAAGCAAAGAATAAAATATGACGTTTTCTAATGTTAAACCCGAAGCTATTCTTCAACTGGGGAAAGAATGTATACTGGAAAATGAGACAAACATAAGTGAAACAAAAGTTTTAGAATCGATATTGGGATTATGATAGAGAGAGAACCATAAACACACAAAAATTAATTTGGTTTGACTTGGCAGCCTATGTCCAGAGCAAAAAGCCTTGAGCAACTACATCTTTGCTATATTGAATAGTATATTATAATGAGCCCATTGGAGGTAAATATAAAGAGATTAAAACTAGGCTAAACATAAAATGACCTGCTGAAGTATGGTACAAGTTAGGCTTGCAATATAAGCATTGTTATTGTTAGAAATGTATTTTACCCAGAATAATATACATGAGTGCCTTTATATAGGAGGCATATGAGTGCTGTATAAGTAAATATGAGTGCAGTACAAGTAGTACAATGTGTGCTTTACAAGTAAGTGATCTAGATGGGCTAAACCCACAGATGAGTGTACGTTAACAGCCCCCTCAAACTCAAGGTGGATGTGAGACCAACTTGAGGTTGTCAACAAAATCACGAAGGTGTCCCTTAGGATGGGACTTGGTAAAGATGTCTGCAAGTTGATCTTTGGAGGATACGGAGAAGAGCTTGAGAGCACCATGAACAAGATGATAACGGATAAAATGACAATCAATCTCAATATGTTTAGTCCGTTCATGGAAGACATCATTGTGAGCAATGTGAATGACACTCTGATTATCACAATAAAGAGGTGTAGCAGAGGATGTAGACACATCTAAGTCTGTAAGAAGCCATTGTAACCAAAGAAGCTCAGATGTGGTATCAGCAAGAGCACGATATTCTACTTCAGTACTGGAGCGGGCCACAAAGGTTTGTTTCTTACTTCGCCAAGAAATCAAGGAAGAGCCAAGTAGAAAACAATAGCCAGTGGTAGACCTACGATCAATGGGATCTCCTGCCCAATCAGCATCAGAGAATGCACGGAGTACAAGAGGAGATTGAGCTGAGTAGAAAAGGCCATGGAAGAGAGTGCCCTTCAAGTATCGAAGAATGCGCAGAACAGCAGCATAGTGAGTCGACTGTGGAGTAGACAAATACAGGCTGACCTGATGAACAGCATAAAAAATGTCTGGACGAGTAACTGTGAGATAAACTAGGCTGCCAACTAATCATCTGTAAAGAGAAGGATTAGACAATGGTTTCCCCCCCGAGGGAGTCAGATGTGCATTAAGCTCAACTGGGGTGTCAATAGTCTTGCTGTCAGTGAGTCCAGCACGAGACAAAATATCAGAAGTATACTTGGCTTGAGTAATATAAAGACCATCCGAGGAACGAGTGATTTCAAGACCCAAGAAATAGCTAAGATGTCCAAGATCTTTCATCTCAAACTGCTGACTAAGAAAATCCTTGAGTTCTTGTATGCCACTAAGGTCATCACCAGTTATGATCATATCATCCACATAGAGGAGAAGTAGAATGGTGCCTTTATCAGTACGACGAAGAAATAAGGCAGCATCATAAGGACTGGCAATGTAACCCAAGCGAAAAATAGTAGAGCTAAATTTTGTAAACCAAGCTCGAGGGGCTTGTTTAAGACCATACAATGCTCGGCGAAGGCGGCAAACCTTGTTGGAGTCAATGGAGAGACCTGGAGGAGGTTGCATGTAAACTTCTTCACTCAAGTCTCCATTAAAGAATGCATTTTTAGCATCTATCTAAAAAAGATCCCATTTGTTAGCAGCAGCAACAGCCAGGAGGGCACGAACAGATGAGATGCGGGCAATTGGAGCAAAGGTCTCTTCATAATCAATCCCATACTCCCTTATAGCGCTCAATGGACCCATCTGAGCGAGTCTTAATCTTGTAGATCCACTTGCAACCAACCATAGACTGTCCAAGAGGGAGCGTAACTAAGTCCCAAGTATGGTTTTTGGTTAATGCATCAATTTCCTCTTTCATTGCAATATGCCATAAAGGGTCAGTGGAGGCCTCACGATAGGTTTGAGGCTCGTGAAGTGTAGCAAGTGCAGTGTAACAATGGTAATCAAGTAAATGTGTAAGAATGGATCTTACCCGGGTTGAGTGACGAGGTGGAATATCTTGTGGAGGTGGAAGGTCTTGTGGAGGATCTTCAGGCGGAGCAGGAGCGAGGGACCTAGGCTCGAGTTGGGGTAGCTCATCATCAATCTGCTCATCTTCGACCTGTCCAGAAGAGACATTAAAAGGATCGGGTGTTTGTATATAGAAGTCTAAAGGAGGATCAAGTGGAGTTGGAGAAGGAACATGAGACTCCTCTGGAAAAACTTCAACTACAGATGAGGTAGTGAGGGAAGAGCAAAAATGAGAGAGTTCAACAAACAAGCGATGTTCCCAGAAGACAACATTACGAGAAACACGAAGGCGATGAGAGACAGGATCATAACATCGATACCCTTTTTGTGTTTCGCCATAACCAAGGAAACAGCAAAGTCTAGATCGAGACTCAAGTTTGTTGTGCTCATGAGACCGAAGAAGAACGAAACAAGCAGATCCAAAAGAGCGAAGGTGATGATAGTCAGGGGGTGACCCAAAGAGACGCTCATACGGAGTTTGATTATGGATGACAGTGCTTGATTGGAATTCGGTTGATGGTGTGAACAGCATGAAGAGCAACTTCACCCCAGAATGGAGGAGGAACCTTGGCAGAAAGAAGAAAAGTACGAACAGTGTCAAGAATATGACGAAGTTTACGTTCAGCTCGACCATTTTGCTGAGAGGTACCTGGACAAGTTAGATGATGTACAGTGCCATAGGAGTGTAATAGAGCTTGAAAAGCATATTGAGTGTATTCAAGAGCATTATCAGAACGAAATATTTTGATTCTTTTGGAGAATTGGGTTTCAACCATTTTTGCAAAGTTACTGTATATTGGCAAAATTTCAGAACGAGATTTCATAGGAAATATCCAACTGTAACGAGAATAATCATCGATGAAAACAACAAAATATCGAGATCCACCAATACTAGCAACAGGAGAAGGTCCCCAAACATCAGAATGAATTAACTCAAAAATACTATTAGAAATAGAATCACTATTATTATAAGGTAAAGCTGGCTGTTTTCCGAACTGGCATGAAGTACAATCAAAATTGTCTTTGGACCCAGAACCTAACAGACCCTTAGAAGCTAACTGTTGTACCCGAGAAGAGGGTGCATGACCAAGACGAGAGTGCCAAAGTGAGAGAGAGGGTAAGGAAGACACCGCAGTAGCAGCAGCAGCAGCAACAGCAGCAACAGACACCGGAGCAACAGGTGGAAGATGAAGATTGTCCACTAGAAACATACGCCCAACTCTAGGGCTGGTCCCAAGCTCTTGCCCCGTCCTCGGATCCTGCACAATACACCCAGAATAGTAAAAAATAAGGCGATAACCTAGTTCAGCTAATCGTCCCACAGAACACAAATTATAGGATAGGTTAGGAACGTGGTAGACCCTAGGAACAGAGAGGTTGGAGGTTGAAACAAAACCAAGACTATTCCCATGCATGGTGGAACCATCAGTTATGTGGATATTGAGGGGATGTGGAGCAGGGTCAAGTGTGGAGAATAAGGACGAGTAAGGTGTCATGTGATTGCAACAGGCAGAATCAAAAAGCCAAGTTTGAGACTTATCGGGTAAAACTGAGAGAGAGCGGTGGAAAGAGATGCATTACCGGCCCATACGAACGGCTTGAGCTATGATCTCCCGTAGGTCAGGTGGGTGAGAGGTTGATAGTGGATCCGAAGACCGGGACTCATTGAAATGGGAGGCATTGGCGGAGTAGACTCGAGTGTTGCTTAGCTGCAGTAGTAGATTTGTTGCGACGGTAACAAGTCTCAATAGTGTGGCCAGGGCGCTTGCAATAGTTGCAGAACTTTTTATTGGTCTGTCTGCGACGATTGCTAGAGCCAGAAGGATCACCTGAATGCTGAGGTTGCTCTATGGAAGGAGTAAGGGCCAGAACATTAAACTTATCCTGGGCTTGAAGAGTTGCAAGACGAGCTTCTTCTCTGACTAACTCATTCACAGCAATATCGAGAGAGGGAGGAGGACAACGATTCAGAAGCTGACCTCGAATGGGCTCATAGTCCTTGTGGAGTGACATCAGGAACTCATAGAGACGAAATTCATCTCTAATAGCAGCATATTGTTGGGCATCTTTTAAGCATGCCCAAGTTGGATCAGAAAGGTCAATTTGGTCCTAAATGAAGCGAAGCTGATCATAGTAGTCATTGATGGACTGCCCCGGTTCTTGCCTGAGTTGATGCAATTCAACCACTAACTGATATTTCATGGATTCGTGAGTGGTAGAGTATCTTTTGGCCAACATATCCCATGCTGATTTCGCATCATCAAAGCTGCCCAGCAAATTGGAGATGGAGGGAATAGAAGTATTTCAAATCCATGTGAGGATCATGTGATTGTGACTATCCCATTCAATCATGCGATTGAGAAAAGCAGCATCTTCTTCACTTGCCCCCTTCACAGGAATAGTGATTGCACCAGTGCAATAATGCCAGAGCATGCGACCCTTAAGGAAATTGCGCATAGCTTGAGACCAAGATAAGTAATTCCTAGTCCCCTCCAATACAGTATTGATGAGGCGAGGAAGAAAAACATCCTTTTATCCATTTAGAGACACAATATGCAAAAACAGACTGCAAAAATGAAATATACGCGAAAAACTGAGTAAGGAGAACCTGGACTGCAAAAAAGTCAACTCCAGGAAAAGTCAACTGTCAAAGTCAATGGTCAAATGTGACGTGGCGGTGACGTCAGCAGCGCGTTGGAAGGTGACGTCAGCGATGACGTGGCAGACTGACGTGGCTAGGGCTGACGTCAGCAGGATCAGTCTGGCGCGTGGAGGCGCGTGAGCAGGAGGTTCGGCACATGGCAGTGCGTGGCGGCTCGGTTTGGCGCGTGGAGGCGCGTGGGCGCGTGACCTTCAGTGCAGAAACTTTGGGCGGCGCGTGAGGGCGCGTGGAGACTCCGATTACTGTGAGGTTTTCACGAACAGGTAGATCGGAGCAAGACGATCTTCATGGTACCTTCGGAAAATTTTTCGGAGCAATATTCACAGCGATGCCGAAAAAGGCAGTAGTCTTTGCAGTGTTCGAACTCTTCAACGGCAGCTGCTACAGGTCTGGAACCTGAGGAAGATGTCTGGAAGACTCGAAGGTTTAACGGCGAAAGGCTGTAGCAGTTGTTGTGACAGCGGAAGCAATATTAAGAATGGAGTTATACTAATAAAGACAAGACTGCGAAGAAAATGTCAGAGCAGTGGCTCTGATACCATGTTAGAAATACTGAATTCAATAGTATTGTATTTTACCCAGAATAATATACATGAGTGCCTTTATATAGGAGGCATATGAGTGTTGTACAAGTAAATATGAGTGCAGTACAAGTAGTACAATGTGTGCTCTACAAGTAAGTGATCTAGATGGGCCAAGCCCACAGATGAGTGTACGTTAACAGTTATACTAATAAAATAGCCTGGACATATATCTTTAGCAACTTCCGTTAAACTCAAAGGTGGAAGCTTGAAGACATCTTGAATCTGAAATGAGAGATCATGAAGGAAACTGTGACCATATAGGACCAACTGGACGTCAAATGAACCAGACACAGTATAGAATGGAACATGCGAGATAATTAATGTTGGCCACAAATGGAGGTTGGAGAACAACTGCATTAGTGGCCAAATTGACAGAGGAACAATGGAGAGGCAATGGCATACTCAAGACAAATGGCAGTGATATACAGTCAATGACAAATGGTGATTAGAGGACCTCGACACCAGTAGCCAAAGCTGAAAAGCATAGCTGGTTAGAAGACACCAGCAAAAGATAGCATCAAAGATACCGCAGAGGATAGCCTACTCACAATAGTCAAAAGATATTGGTCAAGGATAACGAAATATTCTAGGAAAGATTATTATTATTATTTTTTAAATACTAAGTATTTTAACATACACATGAGACCACCGGGCACCCTTGGTGCGGTGGTCACTCTACAAGTATAAGTGCTTGTGGAGTGTGAGGGGCATGGGCTGGAGTTCAAGTTTTTAAGAGAGAGCTTCACACACATATACACTTAGATTAAGCTAGAGTAGAAATTCTATCTTATATAAAAAATAAATAAATAAAAATAAAAAACATACACATGAGGAAAGGGGAAAATGTCTTAAAGAAATTGATAGTAGTATATATCCAAAAAGGGATACTTGCTCATTTTCAATATTTAAGGGGGTTAATTGCTCGATTTAAAAGATTGTGTGGGGATTGTGAACTACACAAATTTATAAAAAGGGAAAAGTGTCTTTTCACCTATAATAATCCTTTTTTTTTTTTTTGAGAAACTATAATAATCCTTGAGTGCAATTAAAGTTAGTTTCATACTACAAAAATAGTAATACTAGTACAATCAATTTGGATGGATATTTCTAACAAAAAGAAAATTTAAATAAAGAAAATTATCATAATAAATAAATAAATAAACCTTTGCAAATACTATTGCGAGCCAGCCGAGGATGCATAATATTTCTGAAACTCCCATTGCCTGCTTTAAAAGATAAACTAATACTTATTAATTGAAAATGTTGGTAGAATGTGAAACTAAAAGTTTAGGGGGTGACAAAACTATTTAGAACATGAAATAACTTACGCCTCTCCTACCAATGAAATCCGAAATTTTTCCACTAAATACTGCACCTAACATTGCTCCAATCGTTAATATTGAACCAAAAATCGAATACTGCACCATATGTGAAAACGAAAATGAGGAAAAATGAATATAATAAATCAAGGAATGTAATAGGGAGAAAAACAAAAAACACAATTATGAACCTAAATCACTTTTATTAATGTAATAATATGTTTTACTAATCAACACATGACTTACCTAACAATTATGTAAATCGATATGATATTGTATTAAAAAATTAAAGGTACCACCGGTCCACCTCTGAATTTTTTTTCCATTTAGCTTTATTTTTACAATATTTTAGTTAGTTGTCTAGTTTGCAAATTATTCAGCAAACTAGCATCTCGAGTATCTAAAACTCGAGTTCCAAGATAGAAATCGAGTTTTAAAAACTCGAGTTGTAAGTGGTGGGAGCAGACCTGGAAAAAAATCCACATGGAACTCGAGTTTTTAAGACTCGAGTTCCACCTTTACTTATTTATGCTGCTTCTTCCCTTGTTCTTCTTTCCTTATTCTTCTTCATTGGATCAGCTTGTGATTCTTCTTCGTTGAATTTGCGTTCTCCAAAGAGGTGAAATTCCGTCATGGTTAAAAGAAGTGAAAATATGCGAAGAGCCTTTTAGCTCCTCTGTTTCTTCTCAGAGTTTCCGAAGATATTCATCCCACAACCCAAATATGAATCGAATTTTCAAAAAAAAAAAAGTGAACATACAGGTGTCTTTTAATGGGTGCGATGAGTGGATGGGAATTCTTTTGTGCCTTGTTTTTGTACCCCGCGAGTGTCATCGATACCCACCTGAAATTGAAGTTTATTCAACTGAAGTTGATGGACGGCATGAGTATTTAGTGCCACTTAGATCTAGGATTGGGGAAAGTTATTGTAAATTTGAATCACAGGCTGATCAGTACTTCTGCTTCTTCTTCCCCTGTTCTGCTTCTTCTTCCCATTTCTGGCTCTTCATCTTCATCGCCATCTTTGTACGTGTTCTTCTTTGGAACTCGAGTCTTTAAGACTCGAGTTCCATGTGGCAAAAACTTGTCCATCTCAGCAATCAGAACTCGAGTCTTGGAGGCTCGATTTTTCCACCGAACTCGAGCTTGTGAGGCTCGAGATGTTATTTTCCTCATTTCTTTCCAGTTCTTGCTAACTAACTATATTATGTGGCAAACTCCTGCTATTCTGAAAATTACCTCGTCCACCTCCACCGGACATCATGGTCCATGTAGTACCTCTAGGGGTTGGAGGGAGGGAGGGGGTTTGAGTAGTAGTAGGATCATTTCTAACAAATATAATAATAAATAATAGAGGTATACTATAAATTACCTCTTTATAAATTTCCTCATAACTACAGTTTTACTTTACTGGATATAAATATATCATGTTTTGAAACAGTAAATATAGTTTTTTAAGCTCACTTTTTTTTTCTTTTTTATTATTAGAACAACCTCACTTTTTTCTAGCTACAACTTTTTCAAACATCCATTTTCAATTTTTTTTTTAAATGGTTATATCAAAAGTATACTTATACGCTTAGCATCAGCTTTTTTTTTTTTTTTTGAGAAGGATCAGCTTATTTAGCTTATTGCTAAAAGTCTGCTAAAATATACTTATACTTCAAAAATGTGAAGTTTTAAAAAGTTGTACATCAAAGTTATAAATAAACAAATAAAAAGACACAAATGGACAACCATTTGAGTGAACCATAGTTTTGAAAGCATGACATTTTTTTAACAACTTTACTATACATTCTACAGCCCAATATGAAGGACCAAAGAAGTAGAAGAAAGACAAGAAAAGCCATACAATTGCAATGGGCATAGGTCTTAAAGATAACCAAAGAGCTTACCCAAACCTCAGAATTTTAATTTTTGAGTAAATTTCACTAACTACCCCTGAGGTTTGGACAAATACCAAGGAGGTCCAGAAGATTACGAAACTGACCATTTCAATCCTTAAGTCCAAATGGACTCTAACACCGTTAATCTTAGCCCTCTCATCCCTTTCTCTTTGCTTTCTCTTCTTCACGCCAAAAACTCTCTCTATGTCAAGCTCAAGCTAGCCATAAGGTTTCAAACTCAACAAAGGACCAATAAGACAATCAAACACATATCAACCCAAACAAACAACCATCCAACTTCAAACCTCAAACATATCCAGATCAAAAACATTTCAAAACAAAACAAAGACCCATAACAAAGACAACCCAGCTACTGCCGTCCACCATGGCACCACCTATCACTGCCCACTCTTCCTCCTCAAACCCAAATAGTTCCAACTGTCCAACATCATATGATTCATTGTCCAAACCCAAACAAACCCAAATTAACAATTTTTTTTAAAAAACCCAGACCCATGACGACGAGATCTGTCATATTAGGATCTTGCTACCACCAACCACCACTCATCGCGACCAACAAAACCTTTGCTCAAACCAAAGCAAACCCACCTCACCGATCCAAGCCAAAATCCACAAACCTCCACTGCTGACCCATTGCCGATCCAAACCAAAATCACAAACCACCACTGCCGACCCATAACCGATCCAAACCAAAATCACAAACCTCCACCACTAACCCACACCAAAACCCACGAACCACTGCTAAGCCATAACACGACGTTGCCGCTCAAAGACCACAAGAACCAACACTGTTCCACATTGAAACCCACCAACACCGATCCACACCGAAACTCACCAAAACTGCTTACCCACACCACCACACTGTCGCAAAGACCATGATAGAAAGAAGAAAGGGACATGAGAGTCAAAGAGAGATTTGAGAGTGGAAGAAGGATGAGAGACTTAGAGAGAGTAACCAGAAGAAAAGATTAGAAGAAAGAGAGTGAGAAGAAAGAAGGACCCGTGTGAGGGTGAGAGAGAGAAACTAAAAATAAATAACGGCATTAGAATCCGTTTGGACTTAAGGACGGAAATGATCAATTTTGTAATCTTCTGGACCCCCTTAGTATTTGTCCAATCCTTAGGGGTAGTTAGTGAAATTTACCCTTAATTTTTTATACAATCACTCAAAAACATTTTTTTTTTTAATCTTGATGTGAAGTTTTATTTAAATATTCTTTTCGCCTTTTTTTTTTCTTTTTTTTTTGCTAGGTAAATCTATTAGTGTGATATCCATTTATTGAACCACCACAAGGTAAGTGTGTATAAAGACAAAAGGCAATTGTCTATTTAAATACTGTTTAATTAATGTATTGAAATTTTCAAATAATACTTAATTTAAATTTAACCTCAACTGAAGTAAGGCCAAGGTCATCCTCAATTCCGGATTCGGATGGTGACGAATACCCCACCTGCAAAACAATCATAAATGATAAATCATTAGTTTGAGTGAGAAATAACATATGTTATAATACTATGATAAATTATCACTTTTTTTCAAATACTCAGCTAGTTAAGAAATAGTAAATTTAATTATTTAACCATTATTCTAACTCCAAAAATCAATAACTATTGAATAGAAAATGAATTTCCTTTACCAAAAAATGAGTTCATCTTTATAGTACTAGACATTTTCCCTCAATTAAACTAAAATAACTACTCTGATGGGCCAAGAAAGCCTCTGTAATACAAACAATTTGGATCCTTTGTTGTTGGAGAAGTTCTAGTACCATAAATTATTCCACAACTTTTTTGCCACAACTCTAACGTGGAAGATTGTGAATGGTTAACTATCACTTACACATAGACCCACAATTTTTTCTTTACTAATCACACATTGCCACGTCACAGTTATGGAAAGAAGTTGTGAAAAACTATGTTGTCCTAGACTTTTCCTTGTTGTTGGGTCTATTTTAGAGAACTTTGCCAATCTCATCAGAGCCTAAAGGCATGGGTGTGTTATGGGCAAGGTAGTCAATACCGTACTAGTACCGGTTGTATCGGCCGGTATGTATCATACTGGTACATATACCGGTATCGAAATGTCAATATTTCGTACCGGTTTAAATAGGACGTATCGACCATGTACCGACCATACCGACCAATTTCGGGCAATACTAACCGGTACAGAAAAAAAGTTTTTTTTTTTTAGTTTTATAATTTTAAAATTTTTGTAAGAGCAAAATGGTAATTTATTTGCATTAACTTATTAGTATTATTTTTTTTCTTAGTATGCAATGAACAATTAAGCTTTTTATTTTTTATATTTTTTTTTTTTTTTAATTGATGCTAAAGTCTAAAATCATGAATAATTTATTTTGAATTAAGGTAGTGTTTTATGGTAAACTTTTATATTTATTATAATATACATACACACACATACATAAATACATATATATATATATATATATATATATATATATAAAATAACAGCAAACTCAAAACGATACATCGGTATTGATCGATACCGAAATATATCGTTCCACTAATCAAACCAATACATCCTCCAGTACGAGATTAACTCTCTTGGTTGTGGGCCACAATTGTAGTAGAGAGAGAGAGAGAGAGAGAGAGAGAGAGAGAGAGTGAGTGAGTGTGTGTGTGTGTGTGTGTGTGTGTGTTAAATTACTAATTTAGTCCTCCAATTATTAGGTAAAGTTCAATCTGGTCCATCAACTATTAATTGTGTTAATTTAATCAATATACTTTCAAAATCAATTCAATTTGATCCTTAGATCTTCTCTATGTTTAAACTTTAACAACAATGAAGCATATAATAAAAAGGTTATCATGGTAAATGTGAAATTTTCAAAATTAAGGCATTTTCAACTATTACATCTGTTAAAAAGTTATATAGAGACACCAGACCAATATCAAGGATGAATTTGACTTAATTTTAAATGTTGAAAGATTAAATTAACAAATTTAATAGTTGAGAGTCCAAATTGAACTTTGTCCAATAGATGAAGGATTAAATTAATAATTTAGTCAAATGAGAGAGAGAGAGAGAGAGAGAGAGAGAGAGAATTCACTAGTGGCAAAACAATAATTTAGCATGATATATATTGGCCTCGTACACCAAAAAAATATTAATAGAGATATTAAATTGTCACATTTAAAATATTTTAAGAGTAAATTCAAAGTTATCAGGTAGGAGGCCTTGATTTCCCCTTGCTTGTAATTTCTTTTCATCAAAAAATTAAATAAAAAAAATCCCGATGGTCATCAATATATATACCAAATTCATATTTTTAAGTTTAAGGGATTAAAATCAAACTTGCTTTAATTGAAAGTATAACTTTTTTTTATAAACTTATTAGTTGAGCTAATTAGAATCCACGAAGGTAAAATCTCTAAACCCACATAAATATGCACTAACAAAGCATTTGAGACACAAATTAAAAACATAAAAAATAAACAATAAAAAAAATTACCCAAGCTTCAACAATGATTGATGGCAACTCCATGTCACCAACGAATAAGAAGGAACATTAGTTACCTAGTTCTTGAAATTAACTTGTATAAAGAAACCCACGCGGTGCTCCCATGCTCTTGTCCATGTGGACGCAGTTTAGGTCTTGCAGTGTTACCTTGTAAGAGTTTTAGTGGTCTCCCTTTAGGTGAGGCTCTGCATCTACAAACACATGGCGGACGAGTTGGAAACGCTATGGAGGAGGTTTAACCTCACTAAGGAAGAGGATGAGGGGATTGAACTAGCCAGTAGCAGTACTAAGGCAGCAAAAGAAATAGGAAAAAACTATCTGGTCATGAAAGTATTAACACAAAGGAGCATCAATCTTGATGCTCTAAGAAAGAATATCAGAATGATGTGGAAACCCAACAAGGGGATTCTTATTTCTGAGATAGAGGAGGACTTATTTCTTGTGGAGTTTGGAGATGGGAGAGACAAGAAGAAAGTTCTAGACATGAGGCCATGGAATTATGACAAACAGCTCATCCTCTTTCAAGACTTTGAAGGTGATCAAATCCCAAATTATATCTCTTTGAAGTGGTCTCCTTTTTGGGTTCAGATTTCAAACCTTCCACTCAAGAGCGGAACTAGGGAGACAAGATGGTCCATCGGGTCCAAGCTAGGCGAGGTCTTAGACATCAATGTGCCGGAAACCAGTGTTCAGTGGGGGAAATATCTTCGGGTCAAAGTCCAATTAGATGCCACGAAGAAACTTGTTCGAGGTAAAAAGGTGACGATTGAAGGTGGGGAGAGCAAATGGGTTAGCTTCAAGTACAAGCGACTCCCAAATTTATGTTACAATTGTGGCTTATTAAACCATGGCATCAAGGACTACCATAAAATTACTCAGAAAGATAACCTGGTAGCCTTTGAGACTCTCCAATATGGGGCATGGCTGCGAGGTGAGCCAGCGAAGCAACTTACTAGGGAACCAACCAAATATGGGGCACCAATCAATTGGGATTCCGTAAAAGAGTCGGCAAGGGGTGAGGAGGATTCGCCAGCAGTGGCAACGCAGACTCCGAGGATAGAGGACAGGGCAGGCAAAAAGCTCAGACCAATCCAACCGTTTATGGGGGAGGGTATCATGGAGAATAAGACAACGGCCTCAGAAGCATCGGGACAGGATCCAGGGGCTTATCACGAAGGAGGAATGGTCAGTAATGGAAGTGAAGAAACAGAGGCTAGCCCTTCCATTTTAGGAAGTGAAAAGCTCGAGGTGCGCATGGAACATAAACGGGCTGAGGAAGGGATGCAGTGGGAGAATACAACCCAATAAGAGAGGGAATCCAGGTTTAACTTCATTTTGGCGCCAACTACTCTTGAGGGTATTTCCACGAGGGGCCCAGACCCTAATAAAACCGAATTGGGCCCAATGGCAATGATGTATGAGCAAGGTGTGGGCTGGGTAGCAGAAAAACTGGGCCCGAAGAGTGGCCACTGGAAAAGATTAGCTAGGAATACAAAACCAAAGACAAGTGATACTGAACTCGGCCCAAGTAATCAAAAAAGGAAAGGCCCGACGCCTTTATCTGATTTAGATCCTTACATCAGTGACCTGAAGCGAAGAAAGAATCAAAAACAAAAAAGCAACAAAGCTGAAAAGGGAAGCTCAAAGGATGGCAATGGCTGCGTTGCAGCACCGCCCAGCCCAATGTGCGTCCTAGCTTGGAATTGTTGGGGTCTCGCATCTTCCCCGGCGATTTGGATTCTCGTCAACGAGGTGAAATCTAGAGACCCGACACTAGTCTTCCTGGCGAAGGCAAAAGCAAATCTAAACCGTATGAAGGGATTTCAAAACAAGCTGCAATTCACTCAAGGAATTTCTGTCCCCAACAACGGCAGAATTGGTGGACTAGTGCTCCTATGGAAGGAAGGCACCGACGTAGGGTTTAGAAGTTGTTCAAATTCCCATATTGATGTAGTGGTCTATGAGGGCAATGGCACCAATCCGTGGAGAGCAATGGGATTTTATGGGTATCCTGACTTAGGTAAATGTTATATTTCCTAGGAACTCTTAAAATCTTTAAAGCTTCAAAGTAATTTACCATGGGTTGTCTTTGGAGATTTTAATGAGATAACCCACTCCAATGAGAAGTTGGGTTGGTTGGACAGAGAAACCAAACAGATGGAAGACTTCCGAAATTTCTTGTATTTGTGTGGTCTAAACGATTTGGGCTTCGTGGGTCAAAGGTTTACTTGGTGTAATGGTCGTTTGGGTGAACAAAGGACACTCATTTGCTTGGACAAAGTGGCTGCAAATGCAAGGTGGATGGAGGCCTTTCCTAATGCTAAAGTCCACCATGTATCTATGTTGGCGTTAGATCACTGCTTATTGGCCTTAACCACGAGAAAGCCTCGGGTTGAAAAACAAAGGAAAAGAAGATTCCTATTTGAAGCTATGTGGACCAGAGACAACGGATGCAAAGAAGTGATTGAAGAAGCCTAGGACCCTTTGAGAGCTGACCTGGATTTTCAAATTCAGGACATAATCAAGAGCTGTCAAGCCCAGCTTAGAGTTGGAACCGAAATGGCTTTGGCAATATCAACAAGGTTCTTAAACAGAAGAAAGACCGTCTCCAATTTCTTGAATCACTGAATTTACTCCATGATATTGTCGAAGAGATACAAACCTTGAAGAAAGAAATCAATGAGACTCTTATTAGGGAGGAGATGATGTGGAATCAGAGGTCTCAGGCTCTGTGGATTAAATGTGGGGATCATAATACTAAATTTTTTCATGCAACGGCTAGTCAAAGATGCAGGAAAAACAACATAGACAGGCTTTGGGATGAGGAGGGGGTATGGAAGGAAGATCAAAGTGAAGTAGAGGGTATCATACTAGAATATTTTGCTAACATCTTCAAGATTGACCTTCCAACCAATGTTGAGGTATGCTTGGATGCAGTAGAAATGAAAGTTACCCAAGAGATGAATGAGGCATTAATCAGTGACTTCAAAGAAGAAGAGGTTCGGTGTGACCTCAATCAAATGCACCCCAAAAAATCCCCCGGCTCGAACGGTATCTCCCCCATCTTTTTTCAAAAATATTGGGATATTATCAGGCCTAATGTTATTAACTGCATCCTTAATTCTCTAAATTCTGGTGTGTTTCCTAGAAACTTAAATGACACTTACATTTGCTTAATCCCAAAGGTTAATTGCCCCCAAAAAATCACAAAGTTTAGACCTATTAGCTTGTGTAACGTACTTTACAAAATCATTGCCAAGGTGCTTGCTAACAGATTAAAGAGGATTCTGCCGGATGTGATCAATGAGTCTCAAAGCGCTTTCGTTCCTGGACAACAGATTACAGACAATGTGATGGTGGCATTTGAAACTATGCATTGTATTGGTCAAAGGAGGAAAGGAAAAAAAAGGTTTGATGGCAATAAAATTGGATATGAGCAAAGCGTACAATAGAGTGGAGTGGTCATACCTTGAGGCAATGATAAGGAAATTGGGTTTTCATAATAGGTGGATCTCTTGGATGATGATGTGCATTACCACAGTTTCCTACTCCGTGCTAATAAATGGGGAACCGAGAGGGAAGATCACCCCATCTAGAGGACTCCAGCATGGGGACCCCATATCACCCTACTTGTTTCTGATATGTGCAGAAGGATTATCAGTCATGCTCATGAAAGAAGAGAGGGAAGGCAAGCTTAGGGGTGTCTCGGTCTGTAGGGGTGCACCCCAAATATCCCATCTCCTTTTTGCAGACGACTGCATCATCTTTTGCAGAGCCACAGTCGAGGAAGGCAGAAATGTGATAAAAGTGCTAAAGGAGTACGAAGGGGGTTCGGGGAAAAAGCTGAATAAAGAGAAAACCTCTCTTTTCTTTAGCAAGAACACTAGCAGTGACACCCAGGAAGAGGTTAAGACTATGTTTGGAGCCCAAGTAATTAAGCAACACAAGAGATACTTGGGCCTACCCGCTTTGGTTGGCCGGGGTAAAAGGAAGGCTTTCAATCGCATAAAGGATCAAGTGGGGAGGAAAATAGCTGGCTGGAAAGGTAGATTGATGTCCAACACAGGGAGAGAGATCCTTATTAAGGCGGTAGCTCAAGCCACTCCCACCTACATGATGAGTTGCTTCAAACTCCTGGACTCGTTGTGTGTGACTTAAATTCTATGATGAGGAATTTTTGGTGGGGTCAAAAGGAAAATGGCTTGGGTTTCTTGGGAAAAGCTCTGTAATCCAAAATCTAAAAACAGCATGGGATTCAAGGACTTAAAAGCCTTTAATTTGGCCCTATTAGCTAAGCAAGGTTGGAGGATTCAGCATGATAGCAACTCCCTCATGCATAAAGTTTTCAAAGCAAAATATTTTGCTAAGTCCACCTTTATGGATGCTCAACTAGGAAGTAGACCATCTTATGTTTGGAGGAGTGTCTTTGTAGCAAAGGGGATCATAGACAAAGGATCCCGATGGTGTATTGGGAATGGTAGAGAGGTAAGGGTGTGGGAGGATAGGTGGATTCCCTCGCAAAAAACCTTCAAAGTAGTAAGCCCGAGGCCCCAAGTTTTTGACATTGATGTAGTGGCTGATCTCCTAAACAAAGAGAATGGCTTATGGGATGCAAATCTGGTAAGAAGTACTTTCCTTTCCCACGAAGCCAACACTATTCTGAGCATTCCTATAAGCCCGAGTCTCCCCCCAAACTCACTAATCTGGGCCTGGACCAAAAATGGTTGTTTCTCGGTCAAGAGTGCATATCAAGTGGCCCTTGGATGGTTGAAAGTAGGCAAACATAAAGCCAATGGAGAGGGAACCTCAAACTCCACAAAGTTGGAGAACCTGTGGAAGGACATTTGGAATTTGAATTGCCCAAACAAAGTCAAGCTTTTTATTTAGAAAGCCTGCAGAGATATACCACCCACAAACCATCGCCTCAAAATAAGAAAGGTGCTCACTAAGGACAGTTGGCCCCTCTGTCAAAGGTGTGAATCATTAGGACACATCCTTTGGGACTGCAAGCTGGCTTCTGAGGTGTGGTTTGAGTCAAACTTAACCCTCCCAATTCTCCCCGACTCTCAAAAGGAGTTCATTGACGTTGTTTGGTTTTTTAGGGAGACCCAAAAAGTAGCAGATTGGGACCTCTTTGCCTTCACAGCGTGGAGCTTATAGAATAATAGAAATTCTGTCAAGCACGAAGGAAGGTGCAAACCAGCAAAATAAATTGCAAGAGAGGCTTTAAACCTTGCTAACGAATTCCGGCAGATTTCCCCCCCCCCCCAAAGCACACTCCCATACCAGAAATTTCTTTTTGGAAGCCCCCTTGTCAAGGTTGGTATAAGGTTAATGTGGACGGGGCAGTGTTTAAGGAGTTGAATTGCTGTGGCGTTAGAGTTGTCATTAGAAATGAAAGGGGACAAATGAGGGGGGCAATGAGCAAAAAGCTCGAACTACCCTTGGGGGCGTTGGAAATAGAAGCGAAGGCAGCCGAGAAGGGAATCCTTTTGGCCAGTGAGCTTGGTTTGAGCCCAATCATTATTGAAGGTGACTCACAAAGGGTCCGTTTGGATAGAGCTTATTGCTGAAAACTGAAAACTGAAAACACTGTACCAAAATAATTTTTAAAGGTGTAAATAGTACCGTGGGTCCCATTTTTAATTTAAAAAAATCTGAAAAGTGAAGTTTGTGGGTCCCGTGAACAGTACACGGGACCCACAAATTTGCTGAAAGTCAATAAAATCGGCTACTGTTCATGCACAGTAGCATGAACAGTAGCCGCTTCTCCTGTGAAACGCGTGAAGCAGAAGGCCAAAAAAAAAAAAAAAAAAAAAAAAAAAAACGCTGAACGCAGTCGCATAATTTTTCATCCGTATCCAAACTCAGCCAAATAGTGATGAACGCCATTTCTAATCCTGACCCGCCTCCAAGCTCCATCAAGAAAGTCATTGAAGGAATCAAAAGTTGGCTCTTGCATAGCAGAGATTGGAAATCAAATGTCGTGCGAAGGTCTTGCAACGTAGCAGCCCACAGGTGGGCTAGACATGCTAAGCTTGTGTCTGAATGTATTATTTGGGTGGAAGATACTCCACCAATTTTGGACTATCAAATTCTAAAAGATATAACCCATTTGGGCTTTGTCCCTTGTCAATGAAAGTTTTAGACCAGTTTGAATTTTTAAAAAAAAAACTTGTATAAAGAAACCAAATTTACGCAAACCAAAAGATAAGAGACCCCAACTCGAATTGTCATCGACCCAACAAAACCTTTTAACTACTACAAAAGGATAGTAATAGTACTTAGTACAGTACTTACGGCATTTCCAAAAGTGTATGATCCACATACGGCCACTAATGTGCTAATAAGCACAACAAAAGATGTGGTGGTTGGTGAAGATTCACTTAGCTGCACACCACCGTGATCACTACTGCTCCGCTGGTCCCTGTTATCAAGCTTTTGTTTGAGAAGCAGTAACTTTGTTGTCGTTGTTGCTTCTTCTTCCATGCTTTCTACTATTTTCACTTTCTTTAGTGAGAGAGAGTAAGGGATAAATTTGATGAGAGACTGACTAAATGTAGCTTTTTAAAGATGTTGAAAAATGGTTGAGGCAAAGGAAAAATGTATCAAACATACCTTATATCTATTTGAGTGATCAACAATGATCTGCATTGACAGGTACGACTGTGGGATGAAAGGACATTCTGACCCAGCAATTCATTTCCTGTGAATTTGTTGTAGAAATATCAGCATCAAAGTGCTATATCAAAGGCCATTGTGTTTGGGGCTTGTATTTGGGGTCAAATCTTACATCTTTGGCTTTGCTAAGCAACAAAAAAAAATTATTGAAAAAGTTTGAAAGGTGCTGGAGTGGTCCAATACAAAGTACTTTTTTGGTTTTTTCAGGATATGACCCCATAAAGAAAACAATAATACAACAGAAAAAGGAAAATGATCCATATATAATGAATCAATGATATTTTATGAGGTTAATTTAACTGCTTCGCTTTGCAATATGCCTCAAGAAGCTGCTTTGTTAATAACTCTAATTTTGGTTCAATATATCTAATCCTAATTGATTAGCGCAATACTACAGCAATATTATTTACAATTGTTGAAGTTAACAAATTTTTACTAGTTTTCATCTGAATCTACCATTAATAAAACTAGTATGTAACCCGTGCTACCGCACGGGAATTGATATAATTTAATAAAACAATGAAAAAAATTGTGTTTTATTATTTAAGGGATACTATTGGTTTTATTTATTTATTAATCATGAGTTTATTCATGTTTAAAAGGCTTAGTTAAGTCTAAATTCATGTTTAAATATTAAACGGGAATGAATATCATTTAATAAAACAATGAAAAAAAAATATTGCATTTTATTATTTAAGTGATACTATTGGTTTTGTTTTTTTTATTATTATTAATCATGAGTTTATTCATGTTTAAAATGCTTAGTTAAGTCTAAATTCATATTATTAACCAGAAAATTTCATTAACAAAACTTAGCATTATGTAATTTTTTTACAATTACATGGATATACTTAAAAAATACACATTAAGATGCATAGTATAATTCTTATATATATAATGTAAATACTATTGATAAATAGTTATCCTTATATTTTGTTAAATCTTTAAAAAATGTTGTAAGGATATTATTAGGTAGATTTATTCATATTTAAAAGGCTTAGTTAAGTCTAAATTTATTTAATTAACCAGAAAATTTTGATTAACAAAGCTTTGTATTATGTAATTTTTTTTTACAATTGCATGGATATACTGAAAATACACATTAAGATGCATAGTATAATTCTTATATATATAATTTAAATACTATTGATAACCGCACGAGAAATGGTTAATTGTAGTGATACTATTGGTCAATTTCTTTTTGTCTTGTTGGGTTTATCACAAAGAGGATGGAATTAGATAAAACATTAAAAATATATAATGCATTTAACTACAAATTTTTGATAATCACAAGGATAAGGTTGATTACACTTTGAATTTTCCACAATCTATAATCATTGATTTTGGCAAACCATTAAGGAAATCATATATAATTGTAAAACTTTTGCAAAGCTTAACAAACAATTAACAATGGAACAGAATATTGTATCTTATTATTTAAGTGATGTTATAATCAGAGTAAAAAAATACAATAAAAGAGATTTAAAGAAGCCTATGCACCAACTTAAACATTTCAAGATCGATTGAGCATCTTTTGCACGTCACTAGAAATTCTTCATAACCGTAAAGATAAGGTTCATTTCGGTTCCAATATCCCATTCCAATTTTGTGGCATGCTTGAAAGTTTGGAATTTTATACATGTTGGTTCCTGCACTAAGTAGTCGAAGCATTTTTTGGCATTTGACAAGCCAATGCTTCCCATGTTCATCATTTAAAATTTCCAAAAGGTTATCAATGCCTTCATTATTTGACTCACAAAGTAGCATGATTCCAAAAATATAAGGTGCAATAAAATTGCCACATGGAAGAGTTTTTTCAAATTATTTTTTTTCCTACAACAACTTTTTCATTCAAAAAATATTGCTAGCTTCCCACAATCAGTAGCGCAGAAGGGATTTCTGCTTCATAACATGAAAATATTAAGTTTTTTTCTTTGTCATGCAGTAGAGCTGGATGATTGAAATATGGAGTCAGCTCAATTTGTTGGAGGACTAATTTTTTTTCTGTTAACTTCTTGAAGCGTTTGCAACTAATTAAGACAAAGGAAAAAATTAAATTAATAGACTGAATTATTTATATAGAGGGAAATGAATAAGTAGATACAAATTGAAGAAATAGTTTTTTTACCTTAACTTAATTTTTCCTAAGAGTGTTGCCGAATCTTTGCCCACTTTCAAAAAGATTTCAACCCATATGTCATTAGGAAGATTTTTTAAAGTTTTCGTATTGTTGTTTTGTTTGAAATAATATTATAACATTTCATCTACTATTTATAATAAAATCATTTTTTAAGGTTCATAGTATGATATTAAATAACAATACATAATAATCACGTGTTTAAGAATTTTGAAATGATTATACATGAGTTTGATGGTGAAATGGTTCAATTCGTATAGAATTTTGTATTGCAATTGGTTCTTAATGAATTTCATTGTTTCTATCCGTTAATATTAATACTTTACAGTTAATGTTAGTGGTTAATTAGGTTAATTGAATTGCTGTTTTAGTCCCCTAATGATTCACAGTATTAGAAAGTGGGCAATGATTTGGATCCTAGGAATATAACATAAACCAGTTCAATGAATCAACAAAAATGAAAATCAATATAAAACATAAAGGAATTGAATTTGCTTAGAAGGAAGGGAAAAAAGTCATAACATAGAGAAGAAAATTGATCAAACTTATTAATTATTACTTATTGAACCGTACAATGAGAAGAATCCAAAAACAACTATAAAGATAGATTCAGAATTGGGTCACTGCTTTCTTCAAATTTATATTCAAATATTGGTAAATTATTAAAGAGTGACAAGACATGTGATTCATTTAAATCACTCAACATATTATGTATTCAATTTCAATTAGTATATATCTAGTTATTATGAGTTTAGTCATGGATGTTTATGTGTGATCTTATTAGTATATGTTTAAAGTGACAAAAAAATGAAAAAGAAAATAAATACGAGTTATTATCATGTGATATGGTGAAACCTCCCATCGAATTTGACTCTTGTCATAGTTTATAGTTTGGGAAAAAAATTATCAAAGACTTGTGGAGTTACTGCTCAATGTGACATGAATTATTAATTGATATGATATAATTCTTGTCATGTATAAGTCAGTATAACCTTGTTAGTTTCTGTTCAAATTGACAAAAATGAAATGAAAGAAAATAAAAAATCTAGCTTTTTACAATGCAACGTGGCAAACCTAATTAACAACTATGTAACCATGTCCTAGTCTAACTTAAAATAAAACTACGAAAAAAATGGTGGAGTTATTACTTGATTTGTAATTTTATAGGCCAACATGAAATAGAAAATAAAAATAAATTAAGTAACTGAAAAAAGTTGTTTAGTTACCCACTTGATTTAAGGTTATCAGCAAATGTAACAAATTAAGTTACTGTTACCTTTTTATTAATTAACTATTTAAATACAATATGATTGGAATATATAATATTTACTTTATAATGATTATTTTTTATCATTAGACCAAGATATTAGTAAATTAAAATTATTTATTTATTTATTTAATCGGGGTTTTCATGCACTAAGAAAATAATCTTTCTGAACATAGATCTTTTCTACAATTTTTAAAAAAAATAATTGAATGGTTATAAAAATTATGAGAGATTTGAACTATGATTCAACTAATTCAGGAAATGATGCTATCCATTGAGTTACAAAATACTCCTGGCTTATCTTAAACTTATAAATTATGTTCCGTCTAATGACTATGCTTTTGAATTTCATATTTGATTTGTCTTCTTTTCAATATTTACAAAATACTCCTGGCTTATCTTAAAATTAAAAATTATGTTTCGTTTAATGACTATGCCTTTGGTAAGAAAATCAGTAGTTCTAAAGACTCAGTTCGTTGGCAACGAAGTTTCCAATATTATGACAATCTCCTGTGGGGGGAAAAGCACAGCAAATTAGGACATAAACTATGAAAATATAAACAATCTTTGTCAAGACAATAAACTGTTTACAGTATATACTATTACACAATCAGGGGAAACCTAATTAACATAAGCAAACGTAAAAACTTTTTTGAAACATGAAATAAACATGTAACATCAATCATAGGCAAACAAAAAAACTATTATAATTAAAAAATAAAAATTGTTCACAAATAGGACGGAAACAATAGGCAGATGAAAGAAATGAGTAATCAAACCTTAAGAATGGTTGGAATTCGTTTTGCAAACCATAAATCGGGACCATTAAAATTCTGGGTTTCCTTGCAACTTGTTATGAAACAGAAAATAAACATGCAATATCAATGATAGGAAAACAAAAAAAATTATAATTAAACAATAACAATTATTTACAAAAACGAACGTAAAGTATAGGCAGATGAAAAAAAGAAGTAATCAAACCTTAGAAAGCATAAACCAGGACCATTAAAATTGTGAGTACAAGCCGAACCTATGGAAAACCTCTTCTTATATAAGATACAAAAATACCCAAATACATGCATCATTGATACCGAGAGATTCTTATCAAATTCCATAGCATTCATTGAACAACAAGGAAGCTATATATGTTATTGGAGAAGGGGAGATGAACCTTGAAATACGCAGGTGTGGAAAAAAAAACACCGGAATTACAACTAATTCACTTAAATTTAGACAAATGAAACCACATGAATCTTGACACATGGCACAAAATTAGGATTCTAATTTAGAATTGCAATTGGAGTTTCTCTCTGCTTCACCTATTATATATATATATATATATATAGACTAGATGATATCCCGCACTATATGCGGATTACATTACAATTTTGTTTGAAATCATTTTTATGTAAGTTAAGACCTACATATAATACTTATTATATTGTAAAATATTTATATTTACCCACAATGTTCTTAAATACTTTGAAACTTGAATTTCTTAATTCATATTTTATTGAAAAAATTTGTATAACACTATAAGACTATAACATATTATAATATTTGTCATTAAAAGTAGATTTTATTTTTTAAACTGATTAAATGATTTTGAAATCTATAAATAAGAATTTAAAGCATAAAATACTTTTATATTCTAAAATTACATAAATTTAAGCAATCTCTCAAACACTTCCTTAACCACTCTATTCTCACAACCAAATGTGGAGATCTCAATCACAAATACCCAATTCTTTATCTCAATGAAATTAAGGAAATCATTTGTAAGTACCAACATAAAGAGAACGTGATTAAACAAAGAAAAATTAGTTAAAAACACATCCATTTATAAAATATAATAAAAAATAGTTGGGCTTCCGTATCCTTTAAAAAAATAGAAAATACTTTGAAATCTTTATTGATTTTTGTTATTATCACTATGGTTCATACCGCACAAAATAGCAGTAAAAAACCTACAAAGAAACTTACAAATTATGAGTTCTAACACACACACAAAATAAAAATAAAAAACTAACTTCATAAATAATCAATTAAAATGTTTCTTATTCTTTTTGTTTTCTTTAGTTCTAAAACAAAATACATTTATGACTTTCCCATACCAAAATCTCAAACAACCAAAGACTCAAAGCGAATCACAACCTTCACAAAATCCACAACATTCAATTTCAACATCAAAACCATAAGCCACCATCACTGAACAAAAAAACACAAGCCCTCTTCCTTGGTCATAGCCTACTCATAAGAATCAGAATCAATTGGTACCACAATGTTAGAATTATGTAGGTGTCGTTGAAAGCCTGAAGGTAAATGACATGTTTTATGTCTGAGTGTATTTGCGATGAGATGGCATAAAGGGTTGTGGACATGTGTATATAAATGAGTAAAAGTGAAAAGGGTGAATAGAAATGCAAAGAGTTACTTGTAAGTGAAAGAGAGGAAAAATCTTGAAACATTGAACTAAATAAAACAAATAATAGTCTTAAAACATTGAATAAAAAAATTAACAAAAAGTAGTCTTGAAACATTGAACCAAAAGAAATAAAGAGTCTTTATTTTTAAATTTGTCCTTATCTCTGATGTGGCTTAAGAGTATTTCAATTCTTTTCATAAAGTGCACCACATGGCAGAACCCCATGATTTCCCACATGAGGTCTCTGCTTTCATATATATATATATATATATATATATATATATATTGATTAATTGATTGATAATTAATTGATGATTGATTTTATATTTACCATTAACATCTTATCACCTAGACATATTTAAAATTATTTATGTACATAGATTTATTGAAATCCTAATTAAAACTCCAATAAATTAATCATAATGTAAATTGAAGTTCAAATTGAGTATTTGTTGAGGTCCAAAATATCATGATATTGTATCAAAGCCCAAAACAATAAAAAAAGATTGAAATCTAAGAACCATTTGGGCTTTCAATGAAAAGGCAAGGCCCAAATCCATCAAGAGTCAATAGGGAGGGACTCAAGCCCATTAATGGGCAAGCTTTGGGTCTTACAAAACAAAGAAAAGAAGAAGTTCAAATCAGCCCTTAAGGGAGAAAATTGTCGGGGAACTAGAGAGAAATCTGAACTAGGATACCTAGGGATTCCCAGAAGCCTAGGATCCTCATGATATGTAGCAAGGTCAGGATGGGATTGAGACAGCACAAGAGAGCATGCCTGAAAACATTTAAAAAAAAAAAAAAAAACAAGGGCAAATATGTCCCATCAGCCACCCAATGATGCAGCAAAGGGGCAAAAGACTTGGGAACCAGCAACTCATGAATAAGGGGTTTGGTACCTCGGGGAACCCCGGAAGATGGACCATGAAGGAAGGTAACTGAGGATCTTTCATCTTGATAGGAAGGAATTTGCCCATTTAGGAAAATTAACAAAAAGGAAAGCAACCAAAAGGTGGTATCTAGAAGCTTTGGAAAAAGAAGGATTAAAGGTCAGCTCTTTAGGACCCCCCCAGAACGGGAAAGTCAGCTAGGGGCTTTTGAAGAGGGAACCTCAAAAGAGAGAAATAATGAGAAAATAAGGAAGGGACCAACCACTAATGTTGCTGACACAACATTGATTCTAGTACCTAGGGCAGCAAATGGAATGAATCAGAGGTACACTAGAAACCCTAGGATGGCTCTATAAAAGGAGGGACAACCAACAGTAAAAGGCATTCAACAACAGTGAATCAGAGGGAAAAGATCCTTGAGAAAACTCTGTTAGAATTCAAAAAGAGAAAAGAGAGGAAAAACACTGTCCGGGATCCTAAAATAGCCACTAGAGAATACACTTGGATTCAAAGGGATTCAAACTTCGCAAGTCTTAGAGGCCTGAGGAGTCTTGTAAGTCTGTAATTTTTGAACTTATTTGGACCTTGTAACATATCCTAATGAGCGTGATGTATCAAAAACTTAAGAAAATAATGAAACATTCCATATCATCCTAAGGATCCCTAACGTTTATATCACTTCTTCATTGTTCCTTGCTGTAGAATATGTATATGTTTTCTGTGTGTTAGTACGTATGTGTTGTAGGATCCACGCTTTGTGCACAACTTGGTTCGAAATCAACCCAACTTAGCTGCAATGAACCAAGCTCAATCCCTTAAACATAAAGCATTGGACCCAGGATCCTTGCTTTCTACTTGAGCCTGTGTGCTATTTACCCAAAAAAAAAAAGAACCCTCACAGTATCATAATCTTGTAGTCAAGTATTATAAATTTATAACCACGGTTTATATTATTATTAGTTTAGAGTTTAGTCTCCTATTATTAATACTCTTCAATAATTTCTCCAAAAAAAAAAAAAACTCTTTCATAGGTCCATTGTAATATGCTGCACACTATGGAAGCACAACACATTCCTTTTCAGTAAATTCCTAAGTGGACACTCTAAATTTCTTAGAGCAATGGTAACTACACAAAAAATTTCTCAATATTTTTAATAATAGTTTTTTTTTATTAAAGATTTTTAATAATAGTTAAGTTAACAAGTTTTTACTAGTTTTTATCTAAAGCAATGTTATAAATATAAAAAATTTCACAACAGATGAATTGGTAATGTTTTACTAGTTTTCCTCTAAATCCATTACCGACATCACTATCTTACCTACAACTAACAATCTGCCACATTAGTTGAGTGTGAAGTTTTTTGTCAATATTTTTGTGTATAGAGTATATACTTTCTCTTTTATCTAAGCTCATTATTAAGGTCATTTTTTTACCTACCATTAACAATCTGCCATATAAGTTGATCTTGGTCTAAAGAAGTGTTTGCGGGTGAGCAAGACTCGACCACTAGACTCATGGATCTCTATACTAACAATGGGCTATTTCTAGGCGGAATATGTAGTCCGACCTTGAAGCCCAAGTCAACATATGAGCAAGGCCATATAACCTTGGTCGCAGATCCCTTTATGGAAGAATAGGTTCTTTCCCATGTGAGTAAGGGTGGATTTGGATAGAGAGGTTGGCGTCTGCGTTTCACGTTTCAAACCTTTTTTTTTTTCCTGCGCACAGATTTTAACAGGAGACATGGCGTACTGTTCACCACTGTGCGTGAACAATAACCGCACAGTGGTGCACTGTTCATGTACTTTTCAGCTTTTTTTTAATTAAAAATGAGACCCACAGCACTATTCACACATTTAAAAATTATTTTACTATAGTGTTTTCAGTTTTCAGTTGTATCCAAACGGACCCTAAGTGCAAAACCTTGAAACCCAAGTGAGCAAATGAATGAGACTAGTAGGTCTTTATGGTGATGGACCTTTTTATGGACAAAAGGGCTCTTTATGGCTGATTACATGTTACACCACTAAGAACCCAATTCATCAGACAAACCATACACAGCCCCTTCAGGCCATGGGCCTTGTTCCTCTGCTATGGATGACTTGAAGTCCCTAGACCCTAGTGACCCTATTCAACCACAAACGATATTTGCCTGATATCATAAGGTCATATGCAGAGAGGGCAAGAAAACATGCTGAATTCATGTGTGACAACCTAACTCATTCCCAAGCCTTTGCAAAGTTCATAGGCTTGGCCATGAGCAAGTGTCGCAGTGATCGAGTGAAGTTCAATTTTTATGATCACTCGAGCGAATATCATGCAAAGTTCGATCAAACTTTCTGTTTGCGGCATTTTAAGCTTCGCGCGATGGTCTAGTTGAGTGAAGCTCGAGCAAGGCAATTTCCATGAGCGAAGCATCTAATAGTGGAATGATGATAAATGTTTTGGTTTACATTAATAAATCTATGGAACCAAGTAGTTTAAAGTTTTCACCTTATATTATGTTTCGCATTATGGACACATACCAATTCATAATGCACCCAAATTGAAACAAATATGTTTTTAAGGTTTGGAAAATTAAAAATAAATTAGAAAAAGGTCAAACCTAGTTAACAGTCAAACCACAGTTCGGTTCGTGAATCGTTTAACCGATTCGTCAGACCAAACTGTGGTTTGACCATTAACGAGGGATGACTTTGACCTCTAAAGTTGACTTTTTTACTACATTCTTCCAAGCAGAGGTGGAGCCAAGGGGGGGCGAGAGGGGGCAAGTGCCCCCCCTGACTTCTCCTAAAATATTCCATATTACTACTATTAGGAATTTTTTAAAATGCTTTACCTTCCTTGATGCAGAAATCAAACACAAATCAGGAAAAATGCTTCCTGGCCTGCTGAAATAAAGGGAAAATGACAAGCTTACCTAATGCCCAATAAGTCAATGATAGCGTGTAAGGAAGGGGAAAAAAAAAAAAAAGGGAAAAAGTTTCTTGACACAAGAAAAAATAAATGGAAGAATTTCCCTTAGGAACAATAACACACTCCAAGAGTTTTGACTTGTCAGCTGTTAGCTTTTAATTATCATGCACTTACCATAATAATAATAATAATAATCATCATCATCATCATGCATTTTAGTGTCTTTCTTATGACATTTCAATTGATAGTCCTATATTTTACACAATTTTTTTTTTATTGTCCTCAATTTCTTGACATTTCAGTTTTAAATTGTGGGTTTATGTTATGAACAAAATTTTAATTATTTTTAAAAAAAAAATACAAAGTCGAATTTTACCTATAATTTCAAAAACAATTAAGAAAAGATAGTGAAACGTGTATACAATTTTGCAAGTAAATTGCTATACTTTTAATATTTTTCAAATTAATTTATTTCCGCAATTTATTTTATAGTATTAACTTAAATGTCTAACTATAGTTTAGGTTTAATTAGTTTTTGTATGACACCTATAGTTGTTATTGATTTTTTTTGTTAATATAGATTTTTTCTGTTTTTTTTTTTTTTAGTATTGACTTCTAATCTTGCCCCTCCTGAATTGAAATCCAGGCTCCGCCACTGCTTCCAAGCTAATTTTTGCGTTGTGAATTCATTTTTGCATTTGAGATTCTCTTATGACACTATTCTTCATACCTCTTTCACTGGGATGTTTTCGTGCATTGGCTTCCAAACTCAAGCTGGTCTCCATTCTCTCAACATAAGTTTGAGGGAGCTATTAGAATATAAGAGCAATTGGGCCATTGCTCTAAGTTTCTTGTATATTTATATATTCAAACCTTGAAAATGACAAGAAGTGGTAGTTGTCCTAAAAGGCTATTGTCCTTGTGTGATTGCATTTTCAAACTTATCAAATTGTGATTAGATACATTGATGATTGATGACATATAACAACAACAACAAAAAATTATTGCTGGATATGAGTAAATGAAGCTTGGATTTCTTCTAGTGTACGCCCCTTAGTCTCTGGAACTATTTTACCAATAAATAAAATTCCCACACCACATATAACTGCAAATATGAAGAATGTCCCTGAAATGAATTGCCCAAAACTATCATTAAATTCATTTAAAAAAATTAGTGTATACAATATAATCTAGATGAAGTTTGATTGTAAGAGGCATCACCTGCTGAGCTCCACTCTAATAAATAGTTGAAAGTGTAAGAAACAACCCAAGAACCAGTCCAGCTGACCAATGTCACAAGGCTTCCAGCTAAACCCTTTATATTTATTGGAAATATCTTTGGGGGGGGGGGGGGGGGGAGACAAAAACATTAATTAATTTCAAGCTAATGTCTTGTTGTAATGTCACACTCGTGCTTAAATTTGTAATAGTTATGGAGCAGAAAAATGAAGCTTAACAAAAGTGGTCATACCTCAGACATAATAATCCATGGTATTCCTCCCATGCCTAGCTCAAAAGAGCCCAAGTATACCTAATTGCATAATTATATGTTCAATACACAACTGGACAAGTAACACATGAAAACTTTATGCTCAATTGCTCAATAACTAAAGCTCCCTTACTCGAGCCAAAACTTTTGTGTTCCCTAGTAAATGTTGTATGTGCAAGGCATGGGAGAGATAAACCAAACAAAAATGGATCTTGGGTGTTAATCAGATGTGTATGTCACAGCAGTTGGCGTTTTAAGATATAGGCAAGCATTGCTACCAAGGCCTGACCAGTGACTCTTTGTTTTGGGAGCAATAAGGTCAACTTGCTTGGACTTTGGCTTTAATTACTTTGATTTATTTGAAATTGCTTACAACTTGCTTAATGTAGTAGAAAAAACTAATGCAGAAATTCCCATCTTAGATTTTTCTTTTTTATTCTTTTTTTTGAAAAACAAAATTGGAGGAAAGTAAAACCTTTCTTCTGGTATTTCAATTTAAAAAAATAAAAAGTTTCCTTATAGTTAGTTTGCATTACCAACGCACCAATAAGCACCAAAATGGGAATGAGCTCCTTCCCGCTTTGCAGATCCTGCTTATGAAATTCTCAACTTTTTAGGATGAAGTAATAATTTAAAAACATTTAAACACAGTATAGATGTTTAGAAAGTCTGCTTAATATTTAACCTGCAAGAAGAATGAAAATCCAGTGAGGACACAACCTAAGCAAGCTCCAGTCGCAGATATCTGCAGGCATTGGCAGAATTCAGTATTGGATTGTCAATTAACTACAAACATAAATTGAATTTTGCTCAGCTCTGACCATTAGAAGCGGTCGTCTTCCACACTTATCTATCAAGAGTACTCCTAAAGTTGTCATTAGAATCTGCAGAGGAATGATTACTGAATTTCAGAAAAGAAGAAAGTTATAAACCATTTATAAAAAGAATTACAAACCTGGACAACTGCTGCTAATATAGTCCCAATCTTACTCGAAAAACCTGTCACACAACAACTATTATGTCTTCATTTCTCTATGATTTGTTTCTTTCAACTAACCATAAGAAATTACAATAGTCACATTATTTACCTGCTGACTCAAATATAGAAGTTGTATAAAATGTAAACCCATTAAGTCCTCCAAATTCTTGAAGTGCCATTAGCCCAACTGCAACCTAAAACAGTTTCAAATTTTCTTGACACCACAAAAGATATTGAAGGAAATAGGTAACGCATAAGAATAATTGATAATGCTTACTATGATTGAATAAGCATATTTCCCCTGGAATGGGTGCAGAACTCCATCTTCAGATATCCATCGAAAGTTTTCGGTATAATCCTGAAAGACGAGGAAAGCCAATTGCATTACTTGTTTTCAATGTTAGCTGCTCCTTCATGAAGTTTGAACAAAAAAGAAATTACAATGATATCAGCTGCTTCTTGAGAAATATCAGCATTTTCTCCCCTAAGGAATTGCAGCCTAACTTCAAACTCTTCTAATCGACCACATTTGGCCTGCATGTAATGAGACTCATCACTCATCATATGAATATGCATAGTGATGAAACACTATTGCTTCATTAATTCCTAAACTAGAATTACAATGTTAAATTTGGTTTTCACTTGTTTTAGGCTTTGACAAGTACCAGGAAAAAGAAGAACAAGCAAAATTTTCCCCCTTCTTGGTTAATGCACCGTGTACAAGCCGACCTAGAAAAAAAATCAAGAATACATTGAACCGGACTCACCAACCATCTAGGAGACTCAGGAATGAAAAATAGGCCAAGAAGATGTGCTAGACATGGAATGATTCCTGAAAAATGAAAATGATATCACATACAAGCCAAGTTCATGGAGCTTTCTTTTGATTGATTAACAACTATACAAGACTAACCTATTAGAGCCAAGGTGCGCCAATTGACAAGAGAACCAATAAGAAATGTGAGAGCCTTGCCACAACCTATCATCAACTGAAAAGTGGATAATACATAGGCACATAAACAATGAAGCTAACTACTAATTCAAATCAATGATCAGACCATCTACCTGACTAAGTGATGTAAATGATCCCCTAACATTCTTAGGTGTAATTTCAGCAATATATACAGGAACCTGTAAAAGAATTTTCAAAAATCATTCTTCATCACTTGGATAAATGATCAAATTTGATGTTCAAAACTTTGTAATTATAATTACCACATAAGAAAGAATCCCAATTCCACATCCCACTAATAATCTTCCAAGGTCAAGCCACCAAGCATCCTGTTAAATCACAAATTTTATGTTATGACCTTTTTTCTACTTTTTAATATCATTCACTTCTGTTTGATTCCACCTAAACAATTAATTATCCACTATGGTTCCTGACCCAGCCTTCACTTTTTATCTTTTATTATGTCTTTTTATTATTTGATCCTTATATAATCATTTACAACCAGATAGCCTGTAAACTGTGAAATTATTCCCAAAGGAAGAAGTATTGCAAATATCCTACTTGGTGACATGTTTTGAAGTATATCTAGAATTTGAGCTTGAAATTCAAACAAAAACAATGAATTAAATATGACTTCTTCTAATGTTAAATTCGAAGCTATTCTTCAAAATTGGGGAAAGAATGTAGGGTGCAAATAATCAAGCATAAGTGAAAAGAAAAAGTGTTAGCATTGATGTTGGGATTATGAGAGAGAGAGAGAGAGAGTACAAAAACACACCAAAATTAACATATTTGAGCTAGAAATTCAAACAAAAACAATGAATTAAATATGCCTTCTTCTAATGTTAAATTCAAAGCTATTCTTCAAAATTGGGGAAAGAATGTAGGCTGCAAATAATCAAGCATAAGTGAAAAGAAAAAGTGTTAGAATTGATGTTGGGATAATGAGAGAGAGAGAGAGAGTACAAAAACACACCAAAATTAACATGCTTTGACTTGGTGGCCTATATCCACAGCAAAAAGCCTTGAGCAACTACATCTTTACTATATTAAACTACATATTATAATGAGCCCATTGAGATTAACCCTAGGCTAACCATAAAATGACTTAGAGTATGTACAAGTTAGGCTTGCAATATAAGCATCATAATATAAGTAGTAAGTACAATAATCTGGACAAATATCTCTAGCAACT
The DNA here is from genome assembly GCF_040712315.1 of Castanea sativa. Classification (NCBI taxonomy): domain Eukaryota; kingdom Viridiplantae; phylum Streptophyta; class Magnoliopsida; order Fagales; family Fagaceae; genus Castanea; species Castanea sativa. The sequence continues at coordinate 11,750,425 of NC_134015.1, forward strand.
TCTCTTAAATTCAATGTGAAAGCTTGAAGATATCTTGAATTTGAAATTTGATTTCATGAATGAAATTAAGTGTGACCATATAGGACCATATTGGACGTTGAATGAACCAGGCTCGATGTACAATGGAACATGTGAGGTAGTCAATGTTGGTAATGAACGGATATTGGAGAAAAACTGCATTGGTGGACAATGGAAAATGGTAGAGGAACAATCACCAGAAGGTGGCATATGCAAGAAAAATAACAATGGTATACAGACAGTGACAAATAGTGGTTGGAGGACATCGAGACCAATAGCCTGAGGAGAGAAGCACAGCTAGTCAGAAGACACCAACAAAGGATAGCATCATGGGAGCCGAAAGATAATAGCGTACTCGCAAGAGTCAAAAGACGTTGGTAGAGAACAATGGAATATTTTAAGAATCAAAATATTCTATTAGGATTTAATAGATAATTTAATAGTAGGAACTATTTGCTCGTTTTTAGGGAAAATTCTTAGGTAGTCCCGGAGTATAGTGAAATGGTACTCCCTCCTCTCACATTCATGGTGGACACCACTATGAATTTAATGAGCGGACCCCACAATGAATGTGAGAGGAGGGAGCACCATTCTCCGTGCTCCGAGAGTACCTAAGAATTACTCCGTTTTCAGCACTTAATGGGAAAAAAATGGAAAAAATTGTTCGGTTTTTTATTGTGAACTGCCCCCAAAAATAAAGAGAGAGAAATGTTTTTTCTCCTAGATATATTAACCCTAAATTAACCATAGAATAAATTTGGTTAATTTAGGCACGTAGTACAAAAATTGTAATACTAACACAATAAACTTGGACAGGCGTTTCTAACAAAAAGAAATTTTAAATAGAGGAAAAGGTCCTAAAAGAAGTGTTAAAATGGAAAAAGAAAAAAAAAAAAGCAGATTACACCTTTGCAAATACTATTGCGAACCACCCGAGGATGCAGAATATTTCTGAAACTCCCATTGCCTGTTTTACAAGATAAACTAATATTAATTAGTTGAAAATGTTGGTAGATTGTGAAATTGAAAATTTAGAGGTTGCAGAATTATTTAGAGCATGAAATAACTTACACCTTTCCTACCAATGAAATCCGCAATTTTCCCACTAAATACTGCACCTAACATTGCTCCAATTGTCAATATTGAACCAAAAATTGAATACTGCACCGTATGTGAAAACAGAAATGAGGAAAAATGAATCTAAATCAAGGAATGAAACAGGCAGAAAACAAAAACAAAATTATGCACCTAAACCACTTTTATTAATGTACATGACTTGCCTTACAATTATGTAAATCGATACAATCTTGTATTAAAAATATATATAAACTATAAATTACCTCCTTATAGATTTCCTTATAATTTCAGTGGATTTAGTACTCATTTGGCATCCCATTTTGAAATAGTAAATGTAGTTTTTAACCTCACTTCTTCTTCTTCTTCTTTTTTCTATTAAAAATTTAAAACAGCCTCATTATTTTCATACTACAAATTTTTCAAACAATCCATCTTCAAAAAGTTTTAAATAAAAATTTAAAAAAAAAAAAAAAAAGTTGTATGAAATGGTCACCAAGTGTCCGTTTGAGTCAACTAATGGTTTTGAAAGCATGATTTTAAAAAAATACAATTGATGATATAATAAAATTCATGAGAAGTGTTATTGATGTGAAAAGTTGTGGTGCGAGAACATAATTTTGCTTTAAAAACAACACTTTTTAAAAATTATCTCATAACTTCATGGTGGTATTGGCCTAATCAGCTTTTAAGGCCTCATAATCTTGGATTTGAAACCCTTAGCCTCAAAAGATTTCTTAGGGAAAAACTTCACTTTATATATATTTTTTTTCCTTTTGATAATTCAATAGTTGGGAAAATGAAGATTTAAAAGCCAAACTTTTCTATTAGAAACAGAATAAACTTTCAATTGAGTTACAAATTTCTTAACAAGAAAAATCATACAATTGTAATGATGGTAGGTGTTAAACATACTTGAAGAGCTAACCCAAGCCTTAGCTTGGGTTGGCTACTGGCAAATTAGGCCCGACCCATAAGAGAGTTCATGCTCATGGCTCATACAACACACCCTACACTATTTTGGGTTGATTGCAGTCTATTAAGACACTATTGGCTTGTTCATCTTCCACACCCCCCCCCCCCCAACCAAAAAGAAATTTTTAATTTTTAATTTTTTTATTAGAATTACTAACTAATGTCTCATCTATTCTTACCTTTCTCTCCAAAAAAAAAAATAATAAAAAAATAAACCAATCTCAGGCTCATTACCCTCTTAAGATATCAATCTCCAAGTGGTTGACAACATCCATCACGATGCTTTTTTGAACCGCAACTAGTATCTTTCTAATACTATGTTAAAAAAGATACAACATAGCCATGATACCATGTGAAAATCGAGAAAAATAAATAAAATAGATGTAGAGAGAAAGAGGGAGAGAGATTACGTGATTCAGAACAATAACCTGCCTACATCAACAACAAAAAAAACTTTGATAACTACATATTTATGGTTAAAGATATCAAGGCCAAGTTCTTTGGAATCGAAAGAAACTCTATTTCTCTTATTGGACTTGGGTCTTGACAAGAAATTGAGCATTGATCTCTTTAATATGTACAAAATTTTCTAACAATTTCTTTTTTATATATAATAAATATATATATATATATAATTAAACAATCACTCAAAAACTGTTTTTTTTTTTTATATTATCTAGATATGAAGCTTTGTTTAATTTTTTTTTTTTTTTTTTTTTTGGCTAGGTGAATCTATCAGTGTGAAATCCAAACATTGAACCACCACAAGATAAGTGTGTACAAAGACTAAAGGCATTGTCTGTTTAAATACTATTTAGATAATGTAATAAAATGTTTAAATACTACTTTAGTTAAATTCAACCTCTGCTGAAGTAAGGCCAAGGTCATCCTCAATTCCAGATTCGGATGGTGAAGAATATCCCACCTACAAAACAATCATAAAATGATAAATCATTAGCTTGAATGGAAAAGAACTTCTTCTATAACAGCATAATACCATGATAAACTATGACTTTATTCAAATACTAACATGGTTAGCGAACAATAAATATATTCATTTAACTATTATTCTAACACCAAAAATTAATAATTATTGAATACAAAATGAATTTCCTTTACCAAAAAATGGGTTCATCTTTATAGTACCTACTAAACTAAAATTACAACTTTAATGGGTCAAGAAAGCCCTTCTTTTTTTTTTAATAATCAGGCCAAGAAAGCCTCTTTTTTTTTTTTATAATCGGGCCAAGAAAGCCTTTGTAACACTGATGATTTGGATCCTTCGTTGTTAGCTCCACGTTTTGTTAGGGAACTTTGCCAATCTCGTTAGAGCCATTAGTGGGCATGGGTGTGTTGTGGGCCTCGATTGTAGGAGGGAGAGAGAGAGAGAGAGAAGAAGAAGAAGAAGAAGAAGACGATGAAGAAGAAGAAAGAGTTAAATTACTAATTTGGTTCTCCAATTATTAGGTAAAGCTCAATCTGGTCCATCAATTATTACTTGTATCAATTTAATCCATTAAATTTCAAAATCATTTCAATTTGATCCTTAAATATTCTCTTTGTTTAAATTTTAACAAGAGTGAAGCATACAATAAAAGGTTATTGTGGGAAGTGTACAAGTTTCAAAATTAAATCATTTTTAACTATTACTTCTTCTTCCTCAAAAAAAAAAAAAAAGTATTACTTCTCTTCTTCTTTTTTGAGAAACGACTATTACTTCTCTTAAAAGTTAAATAGAGATGAGAATTATGGATGATTTTGACTTGATTTTAAATGTTGAAAGTCTAAATTGACTTAATTAATAGTTAAGAGTCTAAATTGAACTCTGTCCAATGGATGAATATTAAATTAGTAATTTAATCAAACTAGCGTGTAATTCCGTGCATATGCATAGGTACATTTAAAATCAATCTCAATGATACATACATACATATATATATATATATATATATATATATATATATATATATAATTTGGAATCTATTTGGATCTAGACTCTTCAATTTTTGCACCCAAAAATTCACTTGCCATAAAAATTTAAAAATTAGATGGGGCACATGGCACAAAGTTAAACTTCAATTAAAATTCAATTTAGAATCTAATTGAATTTAGACTCTTCGATTTTTGTACCTAATAATTTACTTGACACAAAAATAAAATAAAAAAATTAGATGAGACACATGGCGCAAAATTAGACATGATTTAGAATCTAATTAGATCTAGACTCTTCAATTTTTGCATCCAATAATTCACTTGCCACAAAAATTAAAAAATTAAATAGGGCACATGGCACAAAATTGAATTTCAATTAAAATTCAATTTAGAATCTAATTGAATTTAGGCTCTTTGATTTTTGCACCTAATAATTCGCTTGACACATAAATTTAAAATTAGATAAGACACATGACACAAAATTAGACTTCAATTTAGAATTTAATTGTATTTTCTCTTAGCTTCACCTATTATTATTATTATTATTATTATTATTATTATTATTATTATTATTATTAGGAGAGAGAGAAGGAGAGAGAGAGAGAGAGAGAGAGAGAGAGAGATCACTAATGGCACAACAATGTATTATTTATTATTTAACATGCTATATATTTGGCCATATACATACACAAAAAATAAAATTTGATTTGAAAAGTAATAAAGATATTAAATTGTTACGTTTATAATTTAATGATCAAATTCAAAATTTTGAATTTAATGGATCAAAGCCAAACTTACCTCAAGTGTTTGGAATTGGAAGTATAATTTTCCCATAACAATATATAAATTTTTTATTCCTGTAAAATATATATAGAATTTCTAAACCCACATATATATACAGAAACTAAGCATTTGGGACACACCAAAAAAATAAATAAATAACAAATCTAAATACTCAATACCCAAGCTTAAGTATATGTTTAGATAGAGTTTATTGAACTTTTAACTAAAAGTACTGTAAATAATAAAAGGTAAAAGTTAAATAAAATAAGAAAGTGACTTACGTGAAACCTACAAATAATAAGAAACATAAGTAAAAGTTAAATTAAATAAGTAGATAATTCACGTGAGATTTGCAGATAGTAAAAATAATAATAAGCAATAAGGTGGCTTATAAGTGCATTCCGAACGAGCACTTAGTGTCAAAAAAACTCTTAGCTCAATTAACATATTGTGATATTTCGAATGAAGATGTTCAAGGTTCAAATATTTTACCCCAACTATCAAATTATATATATACCCAAACTTCAACAATGATCGCGATCCCATACCACCAAGGAAGACGGAACATTTCCTAGTTCCTGCAATTAACTAATATAGAGAAACCATACATACCTAAACCAAAAGAAAAGAGATCCCAAACTCGAATTGTCCATCAATATGCTTCCCCCATTATCACCATATGTATGAAATTAATACATTTTACCACTCAACTTATTAATTCAACAAAACCTTTAACTACAAAAGGATAGTAATAGGTTCATCAAAAAAAGGATAGTAATAGTACTTACTGCACTTCCAAAAGTAAATGATCCACATACGGCCACTAATGTGCTAAGCACAACAATAGATGTGGTGGTTGATGAGGATTCACTTAGCTGCATACCACCATGATCACTACTGCTCCATTGATCATTATTATCAAGCTTTTGTTTGAGAAGTAGTGACCTTCTTGTTGTTGCTGCTGCTTCTTCCATGCTTTCTACTAACCTCACTTCCTTGTGTGTGTGTGTGTCTGTGTGAGATGAAAAGTAAGGGATATTTCAATGGGATAAATTTGATGAGAGACTGACTGATGCAGCTAGAAGAAGTTGAAAAAAGGTTGAGGAAAAGGAAATAATGTATCAAATAGCACCTTATTTCAAAGTGATGAGCAATTCAGCACCACTATAGAGACTTGTGAGATGAAAGACTTTTTATGTAAAAAGCATTCCGACATATGATATAGAAATATCAGCAGCAAAGTTTTATAATCTAACACTTTCATGAATAGAAAGAGTTGTCAATGAATTTATCAATCAATGACCTATCTTTCTGGGGGGGTTTGTATTTGGGGTAGATTCCCTTGTCTTCACCGCTAAGAACCAAAAATAATAAATTAATTAATAAATCTCTACCAATGTTGTAAAAGTTTGACCCAATAAGAATGATATTAAAAAGAAAAAGGATCAACATAGAGGTGATGAGAGTATGGGACCCTAACTCATCATTTTAAAAAGTTAATTTCACTGCTTCTCTTGACAATATGCCTCTAGATTAGAAGCCGGAGAGCTCATTGTTAATAACTCTAATTAATTTTGGATTATTGAATATAATCCAACTTAAATGTAAATAAATTTTGGATTATTAATCAAAATGCTGCTTTAGTTGTAGTCAAGTATTATAACTATGGTTTATTTATTATTAGTCTAGGATTGGATGTAGTCAAGTGCGCACTTGACTAATTATAGCATGCTCTAATTAATACTCTTCGATAAGTTCGTTGTAATACATAAAATATATATAATATATAAAATTTTAGATACGATAAAATTTCAATTTTATAATATATGCTATATAATGATTGTTCTTTGTTATTAAATCAAGACTAATTCATTTTTTGTGTAGGCAGGATGGAAAATAGAGAAAGGAAAATAAGTTGGAAAATAACATTTTTCACTGTTTGGTTTAGAGGGGAAGGGGGAGAGAAAAGTGGTGGGACCCACCAGTTTTCTTTCCTCCCCCTTCAAAATACAATCTCTCCAAATTAAAGAGAAAATTAAAGTGAAAAGTGAGAAAAATATTTGGACAAAACTATCCCCATCTCTAATTAATGTTTCTAGCTTTGCTTTTTTTCTTTTTTCTAGTTTCCTGTAATGTTGGCTTGCTCTATTTTTTTTCTTTTCTTTTTTTGACTTTTCCAGTTTCCTTTGCAACGTTGGCTTACTTTTCTTTTTCTTTTTTTTTTTGTAACATTGGCTTTTTGTTTTGTTTTCTTTTTCTTTTTCTTTTTTGGTTTTATCAGGTGGTGGGTTCTTCTTCTTTTCCTCCTTTTTTTTCTTAATTTTTATTTTTATTTTTATTTTAAGAAAACACTTTTGGATGATTTTTTTATGTTATTTTTGGAAATGTCTACTTTCATCTATATACAATTTTTTTTAAAAGTATAATTTATTACATTTTGTTTTATTTAAGAGGGACATGATGGTAAACTTATACAAACCTTATTTTCAAATAAACCAAAAAGTTTTCCATCCTTCCACTTTTCCACCCTCTCAACCAAACACAAATGAGGAAAATTAAAAACTTTTCTATCCTCTCACTTTTCCATCATCTCTCTATTTTCTATCCTCTCACTTTTTCATCCTCCCAATCAAACGAATCCTAAATCTCTTATTTAATGACAAGAGAATGTAAGATATCCTAAAGTTTTAAAAAGTCATTAAGGACTCTATTATGGGAATTCGCCTTTATCCAAAAAAAAAATTTTTCTCTTTGCTCTTTATTTTCTACTTCATACTTTCTAACATGGTATATTATATTCTTTATTTTCTTTGATATATTTATATTTTATATATTTTTTTTAATATGGGATATCCTAAGATCAAAATATTAATGCACAAGTGAGATTGATGTGGCTTAGCATTGTAAAATGTGATTGAAAATTCAGATTTATAAACTTTTAAGTAATTGAAATTTTAAGGTTGTACTCATATTAGTACAATACTAAGTGTACTTAACATTGACCACTAGTTGGAACATAATGGATTTTTTTTTTTTAACATCTATCAAACATGTTACAATATATTAGGATATTATATATTAGGCATTAAAAAAAGATATAATATATTATTAGGATCTTACAATAAATATGTAGGCTATTATTTTGTAAAAGGGAAAAATTTGGCAACAAACTTTGTTGTAGCTTAAGGCTACAACCCGCACTAAAGAATTTAACAATATTATATATTTTGAAAATCTAATCGTTGAATTACATACTCTTTATGTTCTTAACACATATGTCAAATTTCAAATAAATTTTATGTTATTTACTATTCAATCCATAAATTTATTTTTTATGTATAATTTTAGACTATAAAAACTTAAAATTTAAACAATTAATTGATGACAAAGTTATTAATTTTTGATCTTCTAAACGTTTTGCAAGTATGAAGTATACAATAAGAAAATTTAATCCAATGGTAAATTTATTAAAATTCAAATTTAATTAAAAGATATTGAGTGGAGCTATAGGAGAAGCAAACTCTCCTAAGTGCTAATTGCTATTGTTCTAATGCTCTTTTTTTTTTAATTAAAATTAAAAATGGTCTAACCCAACCCACATGGATTGGATTGGGATTTTTTTCAACCACTCGTGATGGGTTGGATTGAAAAATCCCCTCAACCCAACCCAAACCATATGCACTCTTGGTTATATATTTTAGTTAAGCACAACCCATGGAATCTGTCATCATCATGATCCTCCTTGAGTGTTACGGACTAGGTTAATAAAGTCTTCCAATAGAGGGAGAAAACAAAAAAACAAAATAAATGCAATAAGGCTAGAGAATTTGTTTTTCACAAGTTCATATTTGTGATAAAAATAACCAATTTTCATGTCGGAAATGAAGATCTTAGAACCAATTTTTCTACAAACAAAATGGTTAGGTGGCCCGTCAGACTCAAGCCCAGCAAAATCATATATGTGTTAGTAATTTATCACAGATCAAAAGTAAAGAAAGTGAAAATGAATCATTAATTAGCCAAGAATTTCTGGGTTGAATTCCATGAATGGATATAGAAAACTCTCATCGATTACACATTAGACTTTTAAGGCCCAAGTCAGTGGATGTCTATAGAGACGAAACTGATGAATGGGCTCTATTTCTTGGTGGAATATGTGTCCGACCTTGAAGCCCAAGTAAACATTATGAGCAAGGCCAGATACTTCGGTTGGAAATCTCTTTATGGACGATTACATTGTTTTTCATATGACCCAAGTCAGCTAATTTTTGTTTTCTGATTTCATTTTTTACAGTCCATTTTTGCATTCAAGCTTTCATTATAGCACAATTCCTCATACCTCTTTCACCAAGACATTTTCATGCATTAGCTTCCAAACACAAGTTGGTCTTCATTCACCCAACATAAGTTTGAAGGGGCCCATTGCTCTAGCCTTCTTGTATATTTATATACAATTCAGATCTTGAAGATGACAAGAAGTGTTGGTTGGCCTAAAGGCTATTATCCTTATGTGATTGCATTTTCAAAGTTCAAACTTATCAAATTGTGATTATGTACATTGATGATGGATGCCATATATCACAAAAATTTTCTTATTGTTGGATATGAGTAAATGATGCTTGGATTTCTTCAAGTGTACGTCCCTTGGTCTCTGGAATCAGCTTATTAATAAATATAATTCCCATACCACATATGACTGCAAATATGAAGAATGTCCCTGAAATGATTTGCCCAAAACCATCATTAAATTGATTAAAAAAAAAATAGTGTACTATAAATATGGTCTAGATGAAGTTTGTATCACCTGCTGAGCTCCACTCAAATAAATAGTTGAAAGCATAAGATACAACCCAAGAACACATCCAATTGACCAATGTCACCAGGCTTCCAGCTGAACTCTTTATGTTTATTGGAAATATCTGAGGGGAAAAACATTAATTAATTTCAAGCTAATGCATTGCTGAATTGTCACACTCTAGCTTAAATTGGTAATAGCTATGGAGTAAAAAAATGAAGCTTAACAAAAGTGGACATACCTCAGACATAATAATCCATGGTATTCCTCCCATGCCTAGCTCAAAAGAGCCCAAGTATACCTAATTTCATAATCATATGATCAATACACAACTGGGCCAGTAACACATGAAAACTTTATGCTCATTAACTCAAGTTCTTACTGTGATTTACTTGAGCCAAAACTTTAGATTTCTCTTTTTCTTTTTTTAAGAAAAATAGGGGGAAAAGTAAAACCTTTCTTCTGGTATTTCAATTAAAAAAAATGAAAAAGTTTCCTTATGGTTAGTTTGCATTACCAACACACCAATAAGCACCAAAATGGGAATGACCTCCTTCCCGATTTGAAGATCCTGCTTATGGCATTTCCAACTTTTTAGGATAAAGTAATACTTTAAAAATAATTAATCAAAGTACATATATTTATAAAGTCAGCTTAATATTTAACCTGCAAGAAGAATGAGAATCCAGTGAGGACACAACCTAAGCATGTTCCGGCCGTAGAAATCTGCAGGCATTGCCAAAATTCAGTTTTGGATTATCAATTAACTACAAGCATAAATTGAATTTTGCGCTGCTCTGACCATTAGAAGCGGCCGTCTTCCACACTTATCTATCAAGAGTACTCCCAAAGTTGTCATTAGAATCTGCAGAGGAATGATTACTCAATTTTCGAAAAGAAACAAGTTATAAACCACACATATGAAGAATTACACCAAACCTGAACAACTGCTGCTGCTATAATGCCAATCATACTTGAAAAGCCTGTCACATAACAACTATTATGTCTTCATTTCTCTGTGATTTGTTTCTTTCAACTAACCATAAGAAATTGCAATAGTCACATTATTTACCTGCTAACTCAAATATAGAACTTGTATAAAATGAAAACCCATTAAGTCCTCCAAATTCTTGGAAAGCCATCAGCCCAACTGCAACCTAAAACATTTTCAAATTTTCTTGACACCAAAAAAGATATTGAAGGAAATAGGCAACACATAAGAATAATTAATAATGCTTACCATGACTGAATAAGCATATTTCCCCTGGAATAGGTGTAGAGCTCCATCTTCAGATATCCATCGAAGGTTTTCGATATATTCCTGAAAGACATGGAAAGCCAATGGCATAACTTGTTTTCAATGTTAGCTACTCCTTGAGGAAGAAAAAGAAATTACAATGATATCAGCTGCTTCTTGAGAAATATCAGCATTCTCTCCCCTAAGGATTTGCAGCATAGCTTCAAACTCTTTTAAGCGACCACATTTGGCCTGCATTTAATGACACTAGTCACTCATCATATGAATATGCATAGTGATGAAACACTACTGCTTCATTAATTTCTGAACTAAAATTGCAGTGTTAACTATGGTTTTCACTTGTTTAGGCTTTGACAAGTGCCATGGAAAAAGAAGAATAAGTAAAATATTCTCTCTTCTTGATTAATGCAACATGTACAAGCCAACCTAAAAATAGATAAAATAAAAAACAAGAATATATTGAATTGGACTCACCAACCATCTAGGAGACTCAGGAATGAAAAGTAGGCCAAGCAGATGCACTAAACAAGGAATGATTGCTGAAAAATGAAAAAGTCATCACATACAAGCGAACTTCATGGAGTGATGTTTTGATTGTATTAATATCTATACAAGACTGACCTATTAGAGCCACGGTGCGCCAATTGACAAGTGAACCAATGAGAAATGTGAGCGCTTTGCCACAACCTATCATCAACTGCTAAGTGGATAATACATAGGCACATAAACAATTAAGGTGACTACTAATTCAAATCAATGATCAGACCATGTACCTCACTAAGTGATGTAAATGTTCCCCTAACATTCTTGCTTGTAATTTCAGAAATATAAACAGGAACCTGTAAAAGAAATTTTTAAATATCATTCTACATCACTTGAATAAGTGATTAAATTTGAAGTTTAAACTTTGTAATTGTAATTACCACATAGGAAAGAACCCCAATTCCACATCCCACTAAAAATCTTCCCAGGTCAAGCCACCAAACATCCTGTTAAATCACAGGTTTTATGTTATTACCTTTTTTTCAGTTTCTGATAGAGATGCTATGATTCCATTCACTTCTGTTTGATTCCACCTAAAAAATGTATTCTCTTCTATGGTTCTTGACCCAACCTTCACTTTTGTTCTTTAATTCAATCTTTTTTATTATTTGATCATTATATAATCATTTACATTCAGATAAAATGTTGACTGTGTTGAGGAACTTAAAGTAATAAAAATTATACCCAATGGAACAATAATTATTGTAAATATCCTACTTGGTGACATGTTTTGAAGTATATCTAGAATTTGAGTTTGAAACTCAAACAGAAACAATGAATTAAACATGACAGGGAAACAGAAACACACAAGAATTATCGTGGTTCGACATAGCAGCCTATGTCCAATGTAAAAAGCCATGAGCCCATTGGAGATAAATATAAAGGAATTAACCCTACGCTAGCCATAAAATGACCTAGTGTATAGTAAAAGTTAGGCTTGCAATATAAGCATTGTAATACTAGCGCAGTAACCTGGACAAAAATCTCTAGCAACTTCTGTTAAACTCAAGGTGGAAACATGAAGACATCTTGAATTTGAAATGTGAGATCATGAAGGGAAGTGTGACCATATTGAGAAAAATTGGACGTTGAATGAATCAGATGCGGTGTGGAATGGAAAGTGAGTAAAGGATAGCGCACTCATAAGGGTCGAAAGACTTCAGTAGAGGACAAAAAAATATTTCATGAATCAAAAGATTTTGTTAGGGGTTAACATATAATTCAACAGTAAAGGGGTGTTTGCTCGTTTTTAATACTTAAAAGATAGGTGTGTCAATTCGGGTTAACGTGTCGGGTTCGTGTTGTGTCGAGGTAGGGGTATTCAACTAAATGGCTCAACCCTAATCAAACCCATTTAATAATCGTGTCATTATCCTTCAACCCTAACCCGACCTATTAATAAGGCGGGTTGACCTGATCCAATCTATTTGATACACTTAATAAACGAGTCGTGTTGGGTCGACACGAATATAACACAACCCATTTCAACCTGCATAATATCAAATATAATATCCATCTAGAAATTTTTTTTTTTTTTTTACATCCCAAAAGCAAAAGCAATGCATACACTTTAGGTCTTCAACTCACATTCAAAATAATATAGTTCAACAAAAATATAACATTCATCTAAAAATATAACATTTATAAGAAGGTTTAGAGATTTAAGATTTGTAGGGTTTAGGGATCTAGGGTTTGTAAAGTTTCAATTTCAAATTATATCTCTTGTAAGTTTTTGTAATTATTCACTTTTCTTTTTAAATTTAAAATATATGTTGAATATAAAAGGTATTTGACAAATCTAAAATAAAATGAATATTTATTTGTTATATGAGTTAAACGGGTTGTGTTAAGTGGGTCATTTCGGGTTGACATAAATAAATTGGCGTATCAAACGTGTCTATTGCAAGTTACGCGGATTGACCCATTTCTTATCATGTCGCTTTCGGATCGACCCATTTATGACCCAAACCTATTAAGGCCCAACCCTAACCCGCAAAAACCCATGTCGCGTTCGTGTCATGTTTGCGGGTTGGGTCAAATATTGACACCCCTACTTAAAGAGAAAGATTATTCAGTTTTAAAGTTTAGGGGGGTAATTGTGAACTATCCCAAAATAAAGGGGGCCGGGAAGTACCTATTCTCCTAGATATATTAATCCTATTTAACCATAGAATAAATTTGGTTAATTTAGGCTTGTAATACATAATTCTAATACTAATTCACAAAATTTGGACAGGTATTTCTAACAAAAAGAAAATTTAAATAAGGAAAAGGTCATGAAAGAATTATTAAAAATTTAAAAAGAAGAGTAGATGACACCGTTGAAAATACTATTGCAAGCCACCCGAGGATGCAGAATATTTCTGAAACTCCCATTGCCTGCTTTAACAAGATAATTAATACTAATTAGTTGAAAATGTTGGTAGAATTATAGGGGTGACAAAATTATTTAGAGGATCAAATAACTTACACCTTTCCTACCAATGAAATCCGCAATTTTCCCACTAAATATTGCACCTAACATTCCTCCAATTGTTAATATCGAACCAAAAATTGAATACTGCACCATGTGTGAAAACAGAAATGAAGAAAAATTAGTCTAAGTCAAGGAATGAAACAAGGAGAAAAACAAAAAACAAAATTCTGCAACTCAACAATTAATGGAAAGTTTTTGATAACTACGTATTTATTGTTAAAGATATTAAAGGCCAAGTTCCTCAAAATCAAAATATCCTCTCTCTCTTGCTTGCAAGCCAAATAGAATTGGACTTGGACCTTGACTAGGAATTAAGTCTTGATATCTTTAAAATGTACAAAATTTTCTAACAATTTCTTTTTTTATATATACATAATTAAAGAATCACTCAAAAACTAATTTTCCATCTCCCTTTGAAGCTTTGTTTTAATATTCGTATCTATTTTTTATTTTTTTACTAGGTGAAGCTATTAGTATGAAATTCAAACTTTGAACCACCACAAGGTAAGTGTATATAAAGCTAAAAGACCATTGTCTAAATACTATTTAGTTAATGTAATGAAAATTTTTAAATAATACTTTAGTTAAAATAACCTCTGCCAAAGTAAGGCCAAGTTCATCCTCAATTCCAGACTCGGATGGTGACGAATACCCCACCTGGAAAAATAATCATAAATGATAAACCATTAATTTGACTGGGAAAAGGATAGCAATAGGTTCATTAGACTAAAATTACAACTCATATGGACCAAGTTAGCCTTTAAGCTTTAACTACAGAAGGATAGTAATAGGTTCTCACTGCACTTCCAAAAGTAATTGATCCACAAACGGCCACTAATGTGCTAAGCACAACAATAGATGTGGTGGTTGATGAGGATTCACTTAGCTGCATACCACCATGATCACTAGTACTGCTCCATTGATGATTACTGTCAAGCTTTTGTTTGAGAAGTAGTGATCTTGTTATTGCTTCTTCTTCTTCTTCCATTCTTTCTACTAACTTCACTTTCTTTAGTGTGTTTGTGTGATTGTAAGAGAGAAAGTAAGGGACATTTTAATTGGATGAATTTGATGAGAGACTGACTGATGCAGCCAAACGAAGTTGAAAAATGGTTGGGGAAAAGGAAGAAAAAAAAAATGCATCAAATCGTACCTTATTTCCAAGTGATGAGCAATTCAGAACCACTTTAGATGAAAGGCCTGTGAGAAAAGCATGTTGACATATGATATGTAGATTGTAGAATTCAGTAGAAATGTCAGCATCAAAGTTTTATAGTCTAACACTTACATAATTGAACAGAGTTGTCAATAAATTTATCAATCAGCATCAAAGTTTTATAATCTAACACTAACATGACTAGACAGAGTTGTCAATAAATTTATCAATTAAATAGAAGAAATATTCCCTCCTTTAGACAAGTGTTTTACAACAAATTAAAGCTAATGCAATATATATATATAGCAACAAACTTTCAAAGACCTTCTAGCTAGATGTCTAATGTCTTCGGGAAGAGGGAAAAACAAAAACAAAAACAAAAAAATGAAGAAGGGAAAGGATTAATATAGTGATTACGAGGTTAATTTCACTGCTTCTCATTGAATCTAATCCTACTTAGTTGTAGTCAAGTACTATAACTCTGGTTTTTTTTATTCGTATTAAAATAGGATTTAGTATTCTATAATTAATAACTCTTCAATAGGCTCGTTGTAATACATATATAAAGTTTTAAATACAATAAAATTTCAACTTATAACATCTATTTTATGTTGATTGTTCTTTATTATCAGACTAAAATATCAATCAGTTTTTATATAAACAGGATTCGAATCTCAAATCTCTTATTTGACGATAAGAAAATATAAGATATCCTAAAGTTTAAAAAAAGTCATTAAGGACTTTGTTATGGATATAGACCTTTAAAGCCATACTACATTAATTCCCTATGTTTTTGTTTGCTCTTTATTTTCTGCTTTATATTTTCTAATATAATATATTATATTCTTTATTTTCTTTGATATACTTTTATTTTATATTTTAATATAGGATTTCCTAAGATCAAAATATTAACGCACAAGGAGCATGATGTGGTTAAGAATTGTAAGCGCAAGATTCAGAAGTGATTGAAAATTTAGATTTGTAAACTTAAATAATTAAAATTTTAAGATTGTACTCATATTAGTGCAACACTAATTGTACTTAACATTGACCGTTAGTTCGAACATAATGGATTGTTTTTCAAACATCTGTCAAAACAATAGTTTTATAAATTAACATGGGTTACCATAGTTTATAATTGACAGGGATTAGAGAGTTTAAAGGGACTTAACCTTCTTCCTCTCTTTTTTATTGCCTCTTGCTTTCTGCTTATATAAATTGTGAGTTGAAGACACAATTTAGAACTTGAAATCATGTCTTCAACAACGATTTTTCAGTTGTTTTTCACTTGTGTGTATGAAAATATATGCAAGTTAGTGCATGTAATTAACACTTTCCTTTTAGTTAAACACATCCCACAAAAACTGTCATCATCGAGATCCTCCTAGAGTGTCATTAAATAGGTTAATAAAGTCTTCCATTAGGGGAGAAAACAAAAAAGGAAAGTAAATGGAACAATGCTATAGAGATAAAATTATTTTTCACAATCTCATATCTGTCCTGTTGTATTTGGAATTATATTTCTTTTATTTCAATTCATTATTGACACCACTTATATTATGTACCTATGGGGTCTTGGGCTTCGGCCGAGAGCGTGGAACTTTGGCCGAGATCGTGAGTAGTCCAAATCTGAGGAGGATTATCTCCTCAGATAAGCTAAACGCAAATCAGGTATAGATCCTAATGATCAAAGTGACCTTCCAAGAAGTTCTAATGATAGGGACGAGCATCATGAACGTACAAGAAGGATAAAGACTCAAAAATATCTAAGGGAAAGCTACTACACCGCATTGAATGCCCTGCAGCTAACTTTCTGACCGCATTTATGTGGAAAAGACCCTTGAACAGTGCTACCTCGGCAACCACAACTCACAGAAGGCCAGAAAGGATGTCTGATGGAACAAACATTCAAGTGGTGGCTCAAAAAATCAACAAGTGTAGGATTAAGGTCATCCAAAAGGAACTACATAATGGAGGAGGCCCTTCATAAAAAGAGTATGGAAAAAGGAGAAGAGAAAGCACTGTAGCAATCTCAACAACTCCTGTAACCATTGTCATCCAATATATACTAGAACAGAGCTCCTCGGACTGTGCCGAAGACAAACTTTCTTGCACAAACCGGGTTCAATTCTTGTTGACTCATCATTCAAAACTATATTAACTGTTATCTATGCACTAAAACCTAACTCTTTGACCCACTCTCTACAAATTTATTGTATTGAGTTCACTGGGTCAAGATCCCTTACATTTTGGGCTTGGTCTGAGAATCGTGTCCCTACAGTACCAATTATGACAAACTATTTTACCAATAACATAATATCAACAACAAAAAATTACCAACAACAAAATTGAGAAAAAATTATTGTTTGAATGTCTAGACATATTGAAAAGGAAAAAAAGAAATAACTTATTATGTTTAAGGATTTTTTTAATTTTTTATAACTATTTTTAGTTTATTTAATTACATGGTCTACTTGTCATGATTTTATTGGTCCAACTAACGCATGTGAAAAGCTTAGGTGTCATTTAATTAATGAATACGTCAACAACAAAATGATGGAGGAGCTAACAATCCAAACAACATATAACTTTAGAGATTAACATTCAAATTTTGAAACAAGTAAAAGTGAGAAATGGTGTTTACCAAAAAATTTAAAAAAAATAAAATAAAATAAAATAAAATAAAAAAAAAGAGAGAGAGAAATGGTATAATTGTTTGGTCAAAGAATAAGTATGTAAGTGAAGCTGATCATAATTATGATTACAATGTTTTTTTTTTCGGGTAATTGATTCAAATCTAATTTGTTAGTGAAATACTGTATCTTTTTTTTTCGTTTTTGCTTTTAAATGTTTAATTGAGAAAAATCTTTCTTGATATTCAAGTCTGAAAAGAAGATTTGAGAACCAATTTTCTACAAACAAAATGATTAGGTGGACCGTCATACTCAAGCCAGAAAGTCATTTTGCAAGAATTCCATGTATTCACACATCAAAACTAAAGAAAGTGAAAATGAATTGGAGTCATAAGTGGGTTTTTTTTTTTTTTTTCGAGTGTCTAAGAATTTTTGGATTGAATTCCATGAATGGAGTCATAAGTGGACTTGACTATGTTTTCCATGCACTAATTTAAAGATAAACCCTACAAACTACTTTAAAATTGTAACATGTATCTTTTCAACTTGATCTAACCCACCCTAATTTGAGATTTTTCATTTTTTTTTTTTAATAAAACTCAACTAACCCAACTTAACCATAGGTGATGTGGGGTTTATTTTGGTCAGGTTGAAATGACACATGCCACAATTTTAAAGTGGTTTGAAGGTTTCTTTTTCAAATTAATTTGAAGAAAAACGTTGTAAGAACATAGTAAAAGTCTCATCATTACACTATTAGACTTTGAGGCCCAAGTCAGTGGACAAGCAATACAAGCCCACTTGGGTAGTGGATCTCTTTACAGAGGAAACTGACAAATGGGCTCTATTTCTTGACGGACTGTGTCCGACCTTGAAGCCCAACTAAACATTATGAGCAAGACCAGGTCACTTCGGTAATTCCTTCCCAGGTGACCCAAGTTAGCAAATGAATGAGACTAGGCCTCTATGGAGATTGATCTTTTCATGGACTAAAGGGCTTTTAAATAATAGGAAAAGAATGTTTAAAAGCAAAGTATATATAATATTATCCCAGATATTATTAGAAAAAAAAAAAACTGAAATAAATGTGTAAAGTCAATCGTTAATCTTTCTCAAAATAAAAAAGTCAATCGGTTAATGTTCCTCAGGAAAAAAAAAAAAAAAGTCAATCTGTTAATAAATTTAATATTATCAGAATTTTTATATAAAATAAAAAATATTATAATAAAATAATAATAATCTAAAACCCTAGCTTTGCGCAAGCTTGGAAACGCAATCTGGAGACTGAGTTCGCAGGTCTAGCCCAATAGATAAAGGGCTAGGGCTTTTTGTTTGGTTGATGGTCCCTCTTTGTGCGAAAAGAAGAACAACAAATTTTTGGGTTTTGGGTTACGTGGGTGGGCGGAATAGAAAAGAAGAGAAAGAGAGGAAGCTTGGGTTTTAATATTGGGCAGCCATTGTTTAAGCTCCTGAGACGAAACTTTGAAGCAAATAAGAGATGGACTTTTGCTCCTTTGCCCATTAGCCCAGATCAGATCAGAGAGTGCCCAAGCCTTAATTTCAAATCTTCCTCTCCCAATTTTTGTTTTGCTTTTGATCTTGAGCAATATTTTTGTATTTCCATGTTATAGCCAAGATCATTCAAAGTGAGCTACTGAACTTTCCTTTTGAGAGTATGACCCCATAAAGTTAAAAGTACAAGAGCACAAGAACACTAATGGGGCTTGCTAGCTGTCACTACTCAAACTCACAACTCTTAAACTTACAGGTGTGATGGGTCACGAGGGCTTCCTACCACTAGACAGCCACCTCCCCAAGTGGTGAATTGTTAATCACCTACCTATTTTTCAAGTATCTTAAATAATGAGCATGTATATTGTAGTTCTTTCTCTCACACATTGCAAAATGATATTTTTTGTCTCCTCGCTGATTGGATATTTAAGTTAAGGCATATATTGTTATCGCAAAATTGAAAGCCATTACATTAACATAGTTCATAAATTGAAATAGAAAGTAAACATGTTTTCAAATCTTACAAATTTTTTAAAGGGTAAAGGCAAGAAAAGAGAGAACGTTTACAAATCCAAATGAAAAATGCAAAAAAATAAGAAAATAATGATTTATTACAAACCTGCTAACTGCTTAGTCTTTGGTGCTGATCTAAAAGACTGGATGAATTATATGATTTCTTCTTCTTCAAATAATTATTGTCATTCTTTGGTTTTTCTCTAGTTTCTTCTTTGACTATGCAATTATTACTATAAAAATAAAAATTTGTACAGAGAAAATGTGGCATATAGTTTTTTTAGTATTAATCGTAATTATCTTTGTTTGGACAAGTTTGCTACTAAAACATGAGTGTTTCTCTTAGCACCAGTAATTCTTTCGAAGCCTAAAAAAAAAAAAAAGTGCTGCATTTACTATAAATCTTAGACACTCTTCCTCTCAAATAGGGATTAACTATGCTTGGATAATTTCCCCACTGAAACCAGAAAGGATCCCATTTTAGTAAGACAAAAAGATAAAGGGATTCTCATTTTAGGAAAGTTCCAGCTAACGAGCGTCCTTAGAGTATTTGTTAATAGACCATTTTAAGAAAGTTTTAATATCACTTTCATAAGAAATATAAAAAATTGTCAAAAAAGTCAATTGCTTTTTTCTTTTTTCATAAGAAAGTTTCTAAAAATATTTCTTAAACTAATACTCTTAAGACATTTATTAACTTTTCCCCTTTAGTAAAACTATTAGGACTATGCTTCTTTCCAAGCGAGAAGGAATATTATTGCATTTTGGCAGACATTCTTCTTCCCAAAGAAAAATAAAAGATGATATATCATTGGTGGCCTATCAGAGTTAAACTTTTCTTATTTTATACATAGGAAATGTTAACAAGCATCGTACGATACTTGTTAAGGTTTTCCTAATGTGGGTCTTACGTAATAAAAAATGAGATAAATGAAAGAAAAAAACGTAAAAGTATTTATAAAGCTAAAAAAAAATGACATAAAACTACAAAAAAGACAAAAGAGTTGTCCAAAAAAAAAGTCCAAAAAAGTTGTTGTTAAAGGGCACCTTGCGGTGCCCATGTACACAACCCTTAATACATTTCAAGTGAGAAAAGGGGACTTGAACCTTGAACATTGGGTTGGAAACACCAAGATGTACCATTTGACTTGAAGGTCATTGACCACGAAAGTTAAACTTCAAATGCTAAGAAGATTGTACTTTGTTCAGTAAACAAGGGAGCTTGCACTTTCTTGGGTCGTGGCACACTAATTATTTTTCAAGTCTAAAATGATTGTACTTTTGTTTAGTAAATAAGGGAGCTAGCACTTTCTCAGGTTGTGCCAATGTTATAATTTTCAAGTCTAAAGAGGACTAGAAGGAAACATATAGTTTAGATATATTTTGGACCCATCAATGAACATGAATGCAATATAAGTGATTGTCACTTTGAAAACCTTGGTGGCCTCACATGAATTTCCGGACTCCAAATGTACAATCTTCTGTATAACTGATAAAGGAGAAATGACTTTTGCTTTGGCGGCTTCATAACACAAATTGATGAGAGACTGCTTTTATGACATTGTTAGCCATTAATCTTTCAAGTCTTTGGACAGCCTGAATTATGACTGAGGCCTTTGGCCAATTGGCCTTGAACAAATATTGCTTTCAAACTCAATACTAACCAATTTAATTTATTTGAGTTCTAATCTCTAAACAATGCAATTTTTATGATGAATATCCAATGGTGTTCTACAAGAAGTAAAACTATAAGTGAATGGACTGAGCATGCCAGAGGCAAAAACAGTCACATAATGTCAAAGGACCTACCTACTTTACAATATAGTAGGGAATCCACTTCATATCTCCCTTTGGTAAAAATTTATAATGCCAGTCTCAATTTTTGCGGATTTAAGTGGCTGCTGAGTGAAGAGTTAGACAAATAACCCACTGCTAGAAGAGCCTGAATACGCTCCAATTGGCAGAGTCAGTCTCCAATATCTTCACAGCCTGCTCCATTGTTGGCCGAGCATGTAATACTGGATGAGCACAAAGAACTGCAATGAGAACATATTGTTCCATCATTTGGCATGACCCCAACTCAGGCATACCTTCTTCAATGACATCCAATGCTCTCCCTCTTTGAACCAATGACCAAGCCCAATCTGTCAAAAGGTAAGCCTTCCCCTCATTTGTTTCAAGTGCTTTTTTCCCACTCAGGAGCTCAAGAAGCACAACCCCAAAGCTGTAGACATCAATCCCCTCGGTTAATTTCCCACACAAGGCATACTCTGGGGCAACATAACCAAGAGTTCCAGCCACCCTGGTGCTCAAATGTGTCATTCCCTCTGCGTTAAACTTTGCAAGGCCAAAGTCTGCTAGTTTTGGCTCAAATGCCTCATCCAAATATGTTACTGGCCTTAATATCCCTGTGGATGATTGCTGGTTGGGCTCCATAATGTAGATATGCCAGCCCACGTGCTGTTCCATTTGCAATCTTCTGCCGAATTGGCCAACTAAGCTTCTTAATTTCTGATCCAAAAAGATGGTCATAGAGGCTTCCATTAGGCATGAAATCACAAACAATTATTCTCTGGTGACCTTCCAAAGGCACTGTTGCGGTACAATAGCCTCGTAATGAAACAAGATTAACATGCCTAACACTTGCAATAACCTCTACCTCATATGAAAAAGTTGCATCCCCAGCAGCTGAGCAATTCTTGGATCTTTTGAAAGCAACGTGGGATCCATCAGGCAATATTCCCTTATATACATTCCCATATCCTCCCTTCCCAATTAGATTCTCCCTAGAAAAGTTCATGGTTGCCTTCTTAATGTCCTCATATTTGAATTTGAACAAGTTGGTACTTCCACTGATTGATCCCAGCCCCAGAATCAAACCAGTCTCATCCTTTGCAGAATTAGTCTTCTCTCTGATAGATTTCATTCGTCGAATCCAAAGAAACCAAACTGTAGAACAGGCCCCAAAGATTCCACCGAGGAAACCCATTATAGCACCAGAAAGTACAATGGTATGTAGCTTCATGTTGGAAGCTCGCAATGAAAAATCCAGTGAGAATAAACACTTTGCAGTTGTTGCATCAGTTGGTCCAAACTTGTTAACTACAGCAGCTGCATACATAAATGGATATTCTGTACAATCTGAGACATTAGCTCTTTCAGGACCATGCAGATATGAATCACCAAGACCCAGCAAAGTTTTGGTGCACAATTCACAAGCAGAAGTATTCTCCAGAGACTGGTTACAGTAAAGCTTAACTGCCCGCAATTTGGATTCAGGAATTAGGCTCTTGAACTCTGCCTTAGATGTGATATTTTTGCAGCCCTTCGAAATCCATTCTGGATGATAGCTACAAGAAGTTTGGATATCAAAGCCAACAAAAAACTTGCCAATTAGGCTCTGGTATGATTCCCAACACACCTTAGAAGCGGTAGGAGGAGGAAGAAAGTACCCATTAGTTCGAAGATACTCAGATCGAACCAGGCGTATCCCCTCAAGAAAGTAATGACACTGAGTTGGAATGTCACGAAATGCAGGCCTACGAACACTTTTAATGACCAGTTTCCTATGAACATCAAAGTTCAAAGGACAAAAGGCTTCAGAAGGGTCTCTTTGCAAGATTTTGTGTTTATCAGCAACTGAAAAACTGAAGCCAGAAAATGCTAAGCCTAGTACCAAGGCAAAGAAAAGGGATGATAAGGGGGACATTTCCGAAGCTACGGTTTTTTGTGTTTGAAGAAAGCAATAACCTTCTTTGCCAATTCCAAAGGGAATATATTGGCGGGAACTTAAAGTTTAAAGGAGTCTTAACTCTTTAACTTTTATAAACATGGAAGAATCTTTTATTATACATAATCCTATGATATCTTTGAATGGAAATAGACAATTAATGGGGAATAACTTAATTCAGAGTCTAACTTAATTCATAAGAGTGGAAAGTTTCAACTTGAACTCAAGTGATTCTCCTAACATAGTTATCCTCAATAAATAAAAAATGGAGGAGGCTTAATATCAATAAGAAAATAACTTGGCCTCCCAAGATCCTAGACAGGTGAAACCAATACCATCTTATTATATCTCTCTCTTCTTGTTGCAGAGTCACTTTCGTGGTACTAATTTATGATTAAACTGATATAATTATATTCATTTAAAACAAATTTAGGGAATATTAATTAGAAAGTAACTTGGCCTCTTAAATTCTAAACACACAATACAATAACCTTAATACATCTTTCATCTTTTGTTGGGGTCACTCATTCAATAGCAAGTTTTTATTATAAGTTGGTGATAAGGTGTTCAAGCTGATGAGGACTTCTTCAAGGTCGGCTGAACAACCTCCAGAGGGCATTTTAAGCTTTTCTAGATAAGATAGTAGCTACATCAAGTGGAACTGGTGGAATTCTAGAAGAAAAAAGACGGTGCAAGAAATGTAGGACAGCATTGTTGTCCATTTTCACTTTTACTCAATGCAGTGAATTAGGAGCGACTATATATATTGATTCACTTGACAGAGAGAATGTGACACGAACTAAGGAACAATTAGAACTGCCAAAATACAACAGAGAAATGGAAAAGGTCAAGAGGACGTGAGTAAATCTGCAATGACCAGACTTAAGTAGTTGAAAAATAGGCAATTAATGCTTAGATTATGCATAGTATCATATATGATGCACTACATAATTAGGTGTATATTTATAGATTAAGGAGCGAATAGCACTGCCAAAAAACAATAGACAAATAGGAAAAGGTCAAGAAGACAATAATGGAATCTACATTGAAAAGACTTAAGTAGTTAACAATTAGGCAAATAGTGTTTGGATTATGCATATTAGTACTTTAGTTTATGATTCACGGTATACACATATATTGATCATACAATTTAAACAAATTGCAGCTTGGGAAGATTTTAATTAAGCAGTGACAGAGTTTCTTAGGTCGACTATATATGGGAAGATTTTCTGCTAAAACAACTTTCAGTTGCTGTTAAACTCTCTCATACCATGGTGCATTAGCAAATGGATGCAGGAACAACTATACTTTTAGTTCTATTTGCAAGTGACATATTTTGGGGCGTCTACAATTGCAATTGATTAACATTTTGGATAGTTTGATTCTTTCATCCTTCTTTTTGCAATGGACATTTAGCAAACTGTATAGAGACAATTGGCTCTATTTGAACGTCAGCTTGACTCTAAATTCAGAGGGGACAAAAGGAAGTAGAATTATTAATATGATCTCATATAACTAATCAAGTAGAACAAAAACCACAAACTCAAGTTATCTCTCACTTTCCATAACAATGTGTGCTCTTCTTCAATGACAAGCTAGCACTTTGACTACTGACCTAATAGATGCAAATTTAGATGCTAGAACTAAGGCACAAACCTGTTACTGCAATGGATCACTTACAAAACGAAAAACTTTTCACCTGTTTTGTTTCTGTTTTTGATATAGAACAGTAAGTGTAAATAAGTGTAATGAACTCTGGAAAGATATGTTTCTTCCATTAACAGAAAGAAGATTATTGGAAAGGGGGGAGGATATATTGTTAGGAAAAACATGACTGAATTAAAATTGATGATCACTATAGAGTACATGAAAACTGTTAGAATACCAGCCCAAGCTAACTGTACTTAATTTTTACCATACTCCTATTTACTTGTACTCACTCATATTCCTGTCTAATAAAGGCAGCCCTTTTTACAGTTTTACACTTTTTTTTTAGAAACCAGTTTTACACATAATTCAATACACAAATCTCTAGTCTTTACATGGTATCAAAGCCTGTACTCCAGAAATTTTCTCTTCTAGGAATTCACCTAGTATTTGGCATAAGAGAAGAGAAGTTGCCATCTCTTAGTCATACGTCCACCATGGAGATGGGTTTTAGTAACAAAGAGTATGATCCATCATCCACGATGGAAAACAGAGAGAACAAAAATCTTACCAAGATAACCGGTCAAACTATTATCTACTGAACTAAAACATAACTTTGAACAATGGTATCAATAATTCCTTTCTGAAAGGAAGAAGTTGATTTTTTTTTTTTTTTTTCATTTCCACAGGGACTAGGGCATTGGATCTAGCCATAAGAACAATGCTTGGCTGATAAATAACCCACTTCTTAGTCTCTGACCCCAATGCCAGCAGCCTGGTGAAGGTTGGCTGTCCAAGACAGCTTAGGGCATGGCCAACTGGGCTTGCTTCTCGCAAGATTAAGGTAATCATGAAGGGGTTCATAAACCAGACAAGCAAGCGTTTGGGCACATGGTAGAGGGGAATTCACAATTCAGTGGAGCATATTCCTCAGAATTTAGTAACTTCAACTCCATAGACAAGCTCTAATGAATCTTTTTTTTCATATTACACCCACTATCTCACTTCCATTTCATCCACCACAGCTCTTGCCAGAGTTGCAGGTACTTCCCACAGTGGTGGAACATCCCAGTGCTAATGCTTTTTTTACATCCCAGTATTTATGTGGTATCTATGATAGAAATGAAAATTTAAAATTTTTCAGTTATAGAACTTGCAGTTGCAGGTTCAGAAACAAATTGAAGTGAAAAACAGGAAGACGTGCTGAAAAATGCTAACAATGCTACTATGGTAACCCTGCTTCTCTACTATTCAAAGAGTTCCAAATCTCAATAAAATTTCTCTCTCTAATAATAAAAAAGAACCTAATCCTCCTATATTGACTACATTAACATACACACTCTGACGCCAAAAGCATAATGTACAATAATGTAAACCAAGTATGCAAGAGGCAGATGAAACTCAAATATCCAATCATCCCTAAGATTTAGAATGGGATGATCACTCTTACAGAAAAATGGATGGCTACAGGAAGGCTTTTTAACTAGAGCTTGATGAGAGCTCTTTGCTAGAAGAGTAACAGGACAGTCTGGGATTGAAGGAACTGGAAAATCAGTTTCCAATATCTTCACAATCTGATCCATACTCGGCCTAGCATATAATAGTGGATGAGAAGAAAAAGAACTGCAACCAAAACATATTTCTCCATTACTTCTGTTAGGCCCAACTCGTGCATCCCTTCATCAATAACATCCAATACTCTACCTTCCCTCACTAACGACCAAGCCCAATCTGCCAAAAGTGAAGCTCCATCACTATCAACTGATATCACTGCTTTCTTTCAAAAGCTCAAGAAGTACAACCCCAAAACTGTATACATCACTTCTCTCAGATAATTTTCCATACAAAGCATACTCAGGCGCAACATAGCCAGGGGTTCCAGCCACCTGAGTGCTCATATGTGACAATCCCTCTGGAGTGAACTTTGCAAGGCCAAAATCAGCCCGTTTTGGCTCAAACATTTCATCCAAAAGTATACTACTAGCTTTAACATCTCTATGGATGATAAGCCAAACCAGGAGCCACTCCAAGAGCAATGTTTTGACGAATTGGCCAAGTAAGTTTCTTCATCCCTGACCCAAAAAGATGATCATAAAGGCTTCCATTACAAATTAAATCACACACAATTATCCTTTGGTGGCCTTCAGGATTCACTGTTGCAGTACAGTAGCCCCTCAATGCAACAAGATTCACATGCCTAACATTAGCAATAATCTCCACTTCATGTGCAAAGCTTTCATCCCCAGCAGCTGAGAAATTCTTGAACCTTTTCAATGCAACTTCAGACCCATCTAGTAATATCCCCTTATAAACACTCCCATATCCACCACACTCAATTAAATTCTCTCTAGAAAAATTCTTTGTAGCCTTCTTTATTTCCTCCAATGTGAACTTAATCACACTATTATTTCCATTGATCATTTCCATCCCCGAAACTGAGTCCCTCTCCATTGAATCAATTTCCTTCCTCTCCCTACATCTCTTATGCCTTCCCCAAACAAACCCAAACCACCAAAACTGCCCCAAATATGCCAATAATGCAACCTACCGGTAACCCCCAATATAGTATCTCATTTTCCTTTGTCTTTCCACCATCTGAACTGAAAGCAAGCATGCAAAAACACTTGACAGTCCCTAAATCAGTTGGGCCAAACTGATTAGCAAAAGCAGCGGCATACACGTATGGATTGCTAGCACAATCTGATTCATTCCCATCACTAGCACCAGGAAAGAAAGATGAATTGACACTCAAAAAACTATGCACACATGATGCACAAGTTAAATCATTCTCCAAAGATTGATTGCACTTATCTCTAATTTCCTGCAATTGAGATTCAGAGATTAGGCTCTCAAACTGCTCCCGGGTTGTAATGTTCATACAAGTCTCTGAAATCAAACTGGGCTTATACCCACAAGTGGATCAAACAATAAAACCCGGTATGTACTCAGAGATTAAACTTTCAAATGACTCCCAACATGCCTCGGAAGCATTTGCAGGCGGGAAAAAGTACCCAGTCCTTTGGAGATAATCTGATCGAAGCACCCAGATTCCTTGAAGTGTGTACATGCATTCTTTCTGGACATAAACAAAGGTGAGGGGCTTAGTGTTCTCAACAATAAGCCTTCTAAGAGCATCAAAGCTATTATCACCCAGTTTTCTATGTGGGAATTCATGGTCAGTGACAATAGAGGAACTTAAATTGGGAAAGCCTAAGGCTAAGCTCAATCCAAGAAAGAGGAAGAATAAGAGAGGCATTTGGGGGGCCAGGTTTTTGGTGAGGGGATTGGAATGGCATCCGTTTGAAGATGTGATTTGTTTGCTTGTGAGTGCTGAGTTTTGACTTGTATATAGTATATACATACATTCTTTAGTCTTAAATGGGGGTTGGTAGTTGAGTTATTGGAGGTAAATGACTTGGAAGTTAGAAGTGGATAGCTGAAATTTAAAAATTGGAGGTCTTGGATATGTGCACTTAGACCCATGAGCACACTTTTTCTTTTTCTTTTTTTTCTTTTTTGTTAAGTGGATATAGATATTGGGAGCAAAAGATCCTTAATTTTAGGTAAGGATAGAGATTTTTAAAAAAATTCATAATATATTTTATGAGACATGACAAGTTATGATTGGAGTAATATTACTTCTACATATAGTTATTTATAATACTATTTTTTTTATTAGCACCAATCACCGTGTAATTTAACAATCACAACGTATCAATATAATAGTTAGAAAAAAGATAATGAAAAATTGTGTGCCTCAATACTTGGCCATAAGTAATTTGAAGAAGAAGATGAAGACTGAATAAGGTGCATAGAGTCTTATTCAAAGCCTATTTTAAAAGTATTCTACAGGAAATTTTTTCTTTATTTTGTTAAAAGCCCACTATTCCATGAAATGTAGAATATGATTTAAATATACTCCATATTTGTATTTCTCATTGCAGCCCTTTAATGATGATGCAATTAAAACCATGGGGATTCTATTCAATAAGAAATATAAACGAAACAAGAAACACTGTAGAATTTCATTGACTTCAAAAAGAATTTACAAAAATAATCACACCCTAATGGCTTCTTCGGGATAAAAGAATAAATAATGGAGTAGACTAAACCCTTCTGTGACGCACCATCCGATCCATGTTATCGTCAGGCGTAGCCGTAAGAGGAGCACATCTTTTCATCCCAACCCGAACAACCTCCTTTGCCTTCTGATCATCACTTTGGGCAGTAGCAGCAGCAGCAATATTCTTTGGCTTTGGTTGACGTAGACCAACACAAACGTCATAGTCTTCTCTATGCTGCTCGTTACCCAGGACCGCCCACGCCTTGTCCATGAGTCTGAGAGCCTCATGCGCCATTGGAGAGGAAAACTTGCTGGGATGCACCCACTTCGCCAAATTACAATACCTTTGTTTGATGAAGTTATGAGTGATTAATGGATGATTACCGGCCGAGAAGCCCAGGAGTGCATAGAGGTCGGTGTAACCAAGCTTGTTCTTCTTGAACTTGCCGGCGTGAATGATAGACATAGCAATGTAGTAACGCTCCACTCCTTCAAAATACGGATCATATTGTTTGGCCATCTTTGCCAATTCGTATGCTTGCTCGTATTTCCCTTCCATCCATTCGCTCTCAACCCAACTTAGCAGACTGTCAGTCATGACTTCACAGAACCAGAGAGAGAAAACAGAGCGGAAACACAGAAACAGAGAGAAAGCAGAAGCAGTAGCAGCGAGAGCAGAACACTAGAATGTGAAATAAACAGAGATTGATTTATAGGAAGAGAATCCTACTCCTTATAGGAATAAGGAATCCTGCTCCATCAAGGAATAGAATTATAATACTATTCCTACTCGGAAAAGGGAAATAAATATTATAATTAACTAAGATAGGAAAAACATTTAGCTTTTTTTAATCTTATAAGTACGTGAAGCAACTCGTCAATAATATATCTGATTTTTTTTTTTTTTTTTTTGGATTCAGGAGCTAAAAATTGGACTAAAAATCACTAAATAGATATGAGAGATAAGGAGAATGTGTGAGTCTAAAAAAGACTATTTAAAAGAAGCTGAGATCTTTGCCGCCATAGTATATAATTATATTGTTGATGATATATTTATATTTATAATTATTTTATTTTCTTAATTGATTTGTGTTTAATTTTGTAATTTTTTAAGTGGTTGTGGAGTACTCTATTATTATTCCTGTTTTAGTTTTTTATTTAGTGTATAACTTTGTGAATATTAATGCTATATACACAAATATTTTACAAATTACTTTCACAAACTACTGATATGTCACACTTCATGTCAGCTTTTAATTTTTAATTTATATTTAAAAATGCCAACTCAATATCTTATAAAATCCACATTAGAATATGCAGTATATTTTATTACAGAAATTTTAAAATATATATATATTAATTCCTAATTTTATTGAAAATAATAGTAAAAAAAATCTCAAACCTACAATTTTTATTTTCTTTCACTTTCTCGGTTACCAAACACTTCTAAAATTACCGTTGCCTTCCCAAACTCGAAATCTAAGCACCATCACCACCGATCTATCCTCTCTTTCCTTTTCTTTATCATCCCTCTCCTCTTTCCACTTTCTCAAATTTTCTCCACCAAACCCATTTTACAATTCCACACCCATTCCAACACAGTCCACGAAACACTCTCATATTACTAAAACAACAGGAAAGGTACCCTCAATTAACTTTAACTCAACGAATGAAACAAACCTGTAGGGATGAAAGGCCCAAGGTGCATTTTTGGACCATGGGCTTTGTCTGAGGTTGCTTACTTGTCTGAGGATGGATTGATAGCGATAAAGATGTCAAACCTAGAGACCCACAAGCAAATTATGATAGAAGAAGCTAAGGGAAGTAATCCGAGGAGGGGTATCTCATCGGCTAAGCAAAGTAAGGATCAGATAGTACGTCATATTGTCCAGAATGATCTTTTAGGAGGTCTTATGGATGAAGATATGTTTCACGGGGACATAGAGAGCAGGGACAGCTGTGAAATATCTAAGAGAAAGCTGCTACCACCACATTGAGTGCTCTGTACCTAAATCTCTGGCCGCATTAATGAGGAAGTGATATATGAACAGTGATTTTCAACCTTACAGCTATTACCTAAAGACCTCCGGAATGGGCTGATGAGACGAGTATCAACATTAGCAGTCTACACCTACACGTGGAGAGTAGAAACGGGAGAGAGAATGAGAGAAAATACTATAGACTAAATATCTGTAATCAATCTTTAAGAAATAAGAAATATAAGAATCTGTTCCTCGGCTTGAGTCCGAGGACAACTTTCATCATACAAACTAATACATCCTTATCATTTTGTAATCTTGGGTCACTGTTGTTGTCATTTAAACTCATTAGAAACAAGATTTCTAACCCACTCTCTACAAATTAATTATATTAGGCTCTTTGGCCCTATACCCTTCCTCTTGTTGGGATTAGGTACAAATTGCGATCTTACAAAACCAGACCACACCAAGTTTCGGATTTTGTTAATTAAAACAATATACATGTGCACATCTAGTTAAAAAGCTATATATATGTGTGTGTGTGCGCGCGCGCGCGTGCGCGCATGTTTTTCTAATTAGATTTAGACGTAGCATTTTTTTTTAATTTGATTTGAGAATACCTGTTTGTTGCTAAATGGGTTCAGTGATTTTCTACCATTTTGATTCTTTCTATTTTTTTCTCTTTTTTTTTATCCAATGGAGAATCTTCCTAAAAATGTATCTCTAGCAAAACACAATTAGCCAAAGGGATAAAAGAGAAAGAAGAGAAAGAAAATGAAGTTTTTATTTTTGGGTCTTACTTTCAATCCAAATATGAGCGCCCAACATGTTTTAATTTTGGGTAAACTATATATTTGATCCCTAACTTTTAAGTTGAATATTAATTTGGTCTTTAACCTTTGGGTATTATATTAAAATGGCCCTTACAGTCAAGTGGTTGATAAAAAATATTGACATGACTAATAGTCAAAATAAAATATTGTTTTTAGACTCACAAATTACCACTTAGACAGTATGTCAGCCTAAATTAAATAAATAAATAATACTCAAATTTGGTTATTTATTTATATATTAATTTCGTAAATTTGATCAATTTGGTCCCTGTATTTTATTAGCGGTCGATTTGATTTTTGTTATTTTCAAATTACAGTCAATTTAGTCATTATTGTCTAAACCAAATTGACTAAATTAACTACTGCGAGAACATATGGACCAAATTGTCAATAACACCAAAATATAAGGAAAAAAAAAATAGTGAAGGCAAAGAAGGATGCAAATAAAGGGCCATGCCCTCCAAAGTTCAAACCATACATCTCCAAATTCTCTAATGGGCTTCCCATGTAGTTTTGGGCCACATGAAGATTCAAGGTGGAGAAGATACAAATAATGGACCCTGAGCTTGTGATATTAATGTGCCCTTTAATTTTCACTTGGGCCGCTTGGGTCAAGCTCATCAAAAAAGATGGGCCCTTTTGACAACAAGTAATTTGTATCTATAATACTAAGAGATTCCCTTGTTTGAGATATTAATTTTTTGGTTAAAAAATGGGCAAAAACCACGTTTTCGTCTTTATATTTTTATGCGATTTTCATTTTAGCTTCTAACTTTTATTTCCACCACTTTTAGTTCTTATCTTGGAAAACGCGTCTCGTTTTTGTCCCCGCCGTTACATCAGAGATGAAAAATGCACACGTGGCAAACAAAATGCTCTGTTGGCACACTGATAGCTGACGTGGCCATTAAAATAATAATAAAAAATGTTATGTCTGCATCTAAATTAAAAATAATAATTTATTAATTTTAACTAAATAAAAAAAATTAAAAACCAAAAATCACATTAATTGAGATCTAAGTGAGTCTTGAATAAAAACAGATACAAGATCACAAACCCATAAATTTTTTTAAAAAATCAAAATCAAAATAAAAAAAACAAACCCAAATTTTAATTCCAAACCTTTCTTGTTAACCAAACACAAACACAAACACAAACATAAACTTAAACTGATCTCTAGCAAGAACACCAAAACATCTCAAAACCCAGTAATCAGCAATCAATCAGAAATCCAACTGAGGATTTCTATCGGAGCTTCAATGTCGACAGTCTTTCGCCATTTCCGACCGGCGGTTCTTGTTAAGCGAAGGGTTTTCGTTGAGCTCCATGAAGAATTTCTTCCTACGGCGTCGTTTCTTGACATGTGGCTTTGCAGCTCGGTACAAGAGAAAACAGAGGGGAGGCGTCGTTTATTCATAGAGCAAAATGGCCATGACTGCACTCAGACGAGAGGGGAGGCGTTTTGCCCCTCTAATCTCTCCTCAACCCATCACCACCGCCATCCAATCAGAGTTAGGTTTTTGAGGTGGTTCATCTTGGGAGTCTGAAACGGCGGCTTTGGGTGGATTTTTGGGAGGTGAGGTTTGGGAATTGGTTTCTGAAATGTTGGAATCGATGGCGGTGATGTGAGCTTGGCGCTGGTTGACGGTGAGAGATGAGAACCATTTGAGGATTGAGGACCATTTGAGGTTTGGAATTACAGATCTATTTGAGAGATGAGAAACATTTGAGGTTTGGAATTACAACGATTTGGGTTTGGTTTTGGTTTTGATATTGATTTTGATTTTTTTTTTCTTTTAAATTTTTGGGTACGTGATCTTGTATCGGGTTTTTGTTATTATTAATCTTGTTCAAGACACATTTAGATATCAATTCATGTGTTTTTTAGTTTTTAAATCTGTTTCTTATTTTTTTTTATTCAGTTAAAATTAATAAATTAATTTTTTTAATTTAAATGCTGAGGTGGTATTTTTTAATGCTAAATAATTTTTTTTTTATTTTAATAGCCACATCAGCTTTTAGTGTGCCAACAGTGCACTCCATTTGTTACGTGTGCATTTTCTGTCTCTGATGTAACGGTAGGAATAAAAACGATATGCATTTTTCAAGATAAGGACTAAAAGCGGTGGAAATAAAAGTTAGGGATCAAAGTAAGAATCGCGTGAAAATATAGGTACGAAATTGTGGTTTTCGTCTAAAAAATGCCCTTACACTCATAAATTTATGTAAAAATAAAATTAAAGGACAATTTGGTAAAAATACAACTTTAACTCCCACTAATTGCTCAAAAAATAAGTTTACTCCTGCTAATTTTTTTTTAAAGAGACTCTGTTAATTTTCAAATTGTTTTATCCAATTATAAATTATATTTTTAAAATAAAAATTATATATTAAAAAATAAAGATATAAGCTTTTTTTATTTTATAAAATAAGACCACTAAACCGATGTGATATGGAAAGTGTGAGCACGTGATCCTCATGGTCCATGACCTTAATTTAAAAAAATAGCCGCCTATCTAAAAGTCTCAACACTATTTCATTTGTTTGGCCTCACCAGACGTTCTCCAACACCTCTCTCTCTCTCTCTCTCTCTCTCTCTCATATACACACAGAAATGAATCCTAGACTGTGAGTCTTGGTATTCACATTTTTTTTTTCTTTCTTGCAAGAAAGCTTGGAAGAGAAAGCATGGAAGAAGACCTGTTGCCAAGGTCTACAATTAATGCAGAAGACATACCACCAAGTATTGCTGGTTCTTCAGCCACGCCTGTTCTTGTACTCAGCACCATAGTCGCTCTCTGCGGTTCTATGAGCACTGGCTGTGCTGTAAGTATTTCATTCTGTTTACAAACATTACCCTGTTAGGGACAAACTTTTTTCATCATCTTTTCACAATAGATTAAGGTTGTAAATTGTACTGGAACAACATTGTTCTTATACGGACATACCACTAATACCTCTTTTATTACGTAACAATCACAATTGTGGGAAAATAAAAATTATTCCTGACAAAAAAATGTTTTAGGTATCTCAAAGCTCAATTATTTATATTTATTTTTTAAGTATGTTTTAGACTTTTAGTACCTAGTTATTATAACTCTGACTTTACCTCCTCTTGTAGCTATATAAAAGTTAAAAGCCCTTTTTTTTCTTTAGATACGGTGGGGGTTTGGACACCTACAGTGTTTAATGCATGATCCATAGGACCAGCAAACTTGGTCTAAGTCTAACCGTCTAACCAGTTAAATTATGATTGGTTTGTACTTTGTAGTTAGGATATTCATCACCAGCTGAATCAGGAATCATGGAAGATTTGGATCTCTCTACGGCATCTGTAAGTACTAAATTATTTCTTTATAAATTTATTTTTATTGATAAGGTACAACTTTAAACGTGTGACAGAGTCTGTGCAAGAGTAAATGCACATGTCCAACAGATAGATACATGAGCCAAACAATTAATAAACATATAAACATTGTGCCTATTAGGTTATCACTAGACATATATGTGTCTTCCAAATTCATAGATAGAACTCACTTTTAAAAATCGGTCTGCAATGAGAAGGTGTCCAGAAGCTTATAAACACATGATTAAGTTTACATTTAACTAATATGAGACACTAGATCATAACAATATATGTATATGAATTTCACAAATTCACTTATCAATTTACACTGGCCAAAAAAGCATAATAATTTTACACTAATATGCATAGTTTTGCACATATGCAGACATGTAATTGTTCTTCATATATTTTATATTGAATTTTCTTTTTTTAGTCTTTATTCCTCTGATGAATTATATTGTCAAAAGTCTTATAGTTTAATAATACATCTAGTTCTCTCAAAGGAGAAACCTAAGTTGGAAGCCCCCCTCCCTTCCACCAATTTGTTGGAAGGAAAAAAGAAAATTGTACATGTTACTGAACATTGGTGAAGTTCAGTAGAATGAAATGTTACATTTATCTGTTTGGGTAGAGATGTTTTCGTTGCCAATCAATTCTTTATCTATTTAAATTGTTT
Source organism: Castanea sativa (assembly GCF_040712315.1). Lineage (NCBI taxonomy): Eukaryota > Viridiplantae > Streptophyta > Magnoliopsida > Fagales > Fagaceae > Castanea > Castanea sativa. Next base: position 11,786,367 of record NC_134015.1, read on the forward strand.
CTGCCTTGTGCAGTACTCAGTTTTTGGTTCAATATTGACTATTGGAGGAGTGATAGGTGGATTAATAAGTGGAAAGATGGCAGACCTCATTGGTCGGAGAGGTGTAAGTTTCTTTTGTCACATTTTCTAAAAATATGATTTTTTTAATTATTATTATTATTATTATTATTATTATTATTATTATTATTAATTTCTATCATTTCTGTTGACATTTTAATGCAGGCAATGTGGTTCTCTGAATTATTCATCTTTGCTGGTTGGCTTGCCATTGCTTTTGCAAAGGTGTTTGTATTTCCATTCTTTCATTCCCCTAAACAACGCTGCACTTGATGAAATATGTTCATCTTTAGAAGGAATGTCTTCTTAGTTTAGTTAATAATTAATCTGTTAATTAATATCAAAGAGAAGGCATTGTAGAGAGATGACAGTGGAAGCATTGCGAGAGAAAGAGAGAGAAGACACAAGGGTTATGTGATTCGGCATAACAACCTACGTCTACAGTATAAAGCCTTAGTTGGTTAAATTTTTTATATGTGATGCGGTGAATAATACAAAGAACCCTAATAGGGTATATATAGAGACTAACACAACTAATGTTAGCTGTAGATGGACTTTACATTAAGTTGGGCCTCGTAGGCCATATATAATACCAATACATCTTATCTTTAACAAATTCCAATTTTCTTCAGTTACACGTCCATTCCCTGACAAATTGGAATAAAATGCCAAAAGTAGGGACATTGGAAATCATTGTGGTAATATTTATGGTGATTATTCTTTGAATTTGCTTCCATTGGTTCATTATTAAATGTTGTTAAAGGATTAGATCAGTGAAAAAAAATTATTCAAAATTAGCATGAACTGACTGAAGGAAATTACTGCTTCTACATTTTTCTCTACTGGGCTTCAACTACTAATAGAGTTCTGTGCTTGGCATAGACTGCTCTTTGGCTGGATTTTGGAAGATTGTTGATGGGTTTTGGCATTGGAGTTATTTGCTACGTAGTAAGTTTTGTAAGTTTGACATTTTATAATTGATTTACCTATTTAAAAGACAAAAAAAAATAATGATTCTTATAACCAAACAGGTACCAGTATACATTGCAGAAATAACACCCAAGAATCTTAGGGGACAATTTACATCAGCTCATCAGGTTTATCTAAATTATTATGGCTTTAAAATGAACATCCAATTCATTGTTCGCTTACTTACCTTTTGTTACTTGTGCAGTTGATTTTATGTTCTGGACTTTCACTAATGTATTTTATTGGAAATGCTGTTACCTGGCGCACCCTAGCTTTATTTGGTATTGATTTTTCTCTGCATAAATTTAATCAGAAATTAAATTCTAAAAAGATAAATTTTATTCAAATAGATTTTATTTTCAGGTGTCATTCCATCTCTAGTACAACTTGTGGGATTATTCTTTATTCCGGAGTCTCCCAGATGGTTGGTGAGAAATATTACTTGTATGTTGTTTGGATTGTGTGATGAAATAGAATACAATACATGCCTTAATATGTTTTTCGTGGCTTGTTCAACTTGTTAAAAATAACATCAAGTCATTATGTTCACTTTATCAGCTTAAGCTTTTGGGATGCTTTCAGGAGAAACATCTAAACTACTTCTTTTCTTTGGTTTATTTTGTAAAGAAAATATGAGCAGCCATTAAAATGCAAAAAATGATAGAGTATGTTAAATTACCAATTGTCCCAAAAGTTTAAGCTACTAAGATATGGTAAATTTAATCATTTAACCAATACTTCTAACACTCCCCCTCACATGTGGGCCGAAACTACCCTTTAATAGGTGAGGCCCAACATGCAGAAATTTAAATGGGAGATAGAATTGAGGAAACAAGGATCAAACTCGGGATCTCATGCTCTGATACCATGTTAAATTACCAATTGTTCCAAAAGCTTAAGCTATTAGGATATGATAAATTTAATCATTTAACCAATACTTCTAACAGAGTACAATTTCTCCGCAGGCAAAAATTGGAAAAGAGAAAGAGCTTGAAACTGTTCTACAGCGTCTTAGAGGGAAGAATGTTGATATTTCTCAAGAAGCAGCATATATCATAGTAATTTTCCAACTACATGATTTTATGACAGTGTATCAGTGTCATACCCTTAACATTTCTAATTTGTTATGTTTTAAAAAGTTCTTTGGCACAACCACAAAAAATGAGATGTGCTCCTGTCTTTTCATAGGATTATACAGAAACCTTTCAACAACACTCGAAATCTAGAATTTTGGACTTGTTCCAGCAGAGATACACCCATTCCCTAATCGTAAGCCTCACTCATTGTGGCATTTTTACTTTTCATGGCTTGTACAACCTTTTTACATGTTTTATTTAAATTCATTTAGGTTGGACTTGGGTTGATGTTACTGCAACAGTTTACTGGAGTCAATGCAATTTCATTTTATGCTAGTTCTATATTTGAAAAAGCTGGTAAATTAACAGCTTTAAAATTTGTTTCATATAACTAATGATAATATTAAGAAATGAAGGAATGATGATTATTACCTCTTGTTTATGGTAGGTTTTTCAAGCAGCATTGGGACTATCACAATGGCAATTATCCAGGTACTTGGCTCGCCATAACTTTGATTGGATATAGGATTTTGCTTGATACATATAACAAACCATGTAAACAATCTTTTAACAGATTCCAGCTACTGCCTTAAGTGTATTCTTGACAGATAAATCAGGAAGACGGCCACTTCTTATGGTGAGGACATGACAAAATCAACTTTAAGCCTATGGTGTGTAGTTAAGTTGATTGCATTAAAGTCTGGTAACTCTTGTAGGTCTCTGCTGCTGGAATGTGCTTAAGTACCTTCCTTATAGGCTTGGCATTTGCCTTTCAGGTTTCTATTGAAAACAAAATCAAAGCTTCTCTGTCTGTTGTTCTGTTTTCCACATATATGAATGATCATTGTTTAAACGTTTTTGTTCCGAGCAGGGGAACTCCCAGTTGAAGGAGCTCACTCCCATCTTGGTGTTCATTGGGATCCTGGTAATAAGGCATAACCTGAAAGATGATCTTTCCCTTCTCCAGAAAAAGCTAGAGATTTCAAAATATAATTTCTCACATTCTGCCTTATCTACACTTTATTGATCAATTAGAATGTTGGGGCCTGTGGGAATGGGAGTTTCTTAGCTTATTTTGGAAGAAACTCACTGCAATGTTACTGCTAATTGGCGCATTGATAATACGAACTACCAAAAACATGGTACCCTTTTGCAAGAAAAGAACTAAAAACATCTTAGTTGAATTTCTCAGATTTTATCTAATCTATGCTTCAAATACAAATTAGAATGTAGAAGATTTAAAGCAATTAAGTTATTCGAAGATTGAAGGGTTGTTCTACATTCTATAACTTTCAGGACTAAAAAAAGCCTTTTTATCAGCTATTGCTGCAATTACTGCAATGCTCATACTATGAGCTTTATTATGCTTGTGTTTCTTTTAAATCCTTAAAAAGCAATAAAGGGGTGTTTATTATTCTATTTTACTTCACTTCTGGGCTGAGGTTTTTTGACATTGAGATGCTTGTGATTGACTGGCTAATAATCCATGCAGGGTTATAGTGTGGCTTATTCATTAGGCATGGCAGGATTACCCTGGGTTATAATGTCAGAGGTATGCCGATAATTGAATTCCAAATTGATTTAAAAATTTGTTCACAGGAATTTTGCATAAACAAGCGGGTATATTGCTCTAATTCAAGGATGAATTTCTTTTTCAGATATTCCCTATAAATGTCAAGGGTACTGGTGGAAGCCTTCTGACTTTAGTGAATTGGTCCTGTTCTTGGATTATTTCATACTCTTATAATTACATGACTGAATGGAGTACAGCAGGTAATTGTTTCTACCCTATTAATTATGTTATGGAATGGATTAGTATTGAGTATTGACACTTTCACTTTTTTTGTTTCCTGATTACAAACACTTTCAATTTTAGTATAAGTTTCTTTGCTCTCTCTTTCATGATCATACATGGATATTTTTGACATACTACATCAGGAACATTTTTCATCTACACTGGCATTTGTGGTTTGACTGTTCTATTCGTCACGAAAGTGGTACCAGAGACCAAGGGGCGAGCTCTAGAAGAATTACAAGCATCAATTAATCATTTTCTCTAAACAAACAAAGTCAAAGTTCATGTCATTCATAGTATATTATAATTGGAGTAATGTTATTACAAAAATTTGGAAGAAATCGTTAAAAAATTTTAGTGTGAGCAATTATATTTCCATCTTTTAGTATTTGTAAAATTTATAGAGATGACACTTTTTGTTGTTGCAACTATCAAGTACTTTTACTCAGAGTACAAGGAAAACCAACTTTAGACTTGGAGGGGACATTATCCAAGAAACGAGCCATCAATGTGTCCTACAATATAAAGGATATTGTGATGTTGATATTGAGAAACTAGTGGCCCACTTCAGTCTTCACTGCAGCTGCTGCGAAATGACTAATAATAAAAGCTTCTTTTTTTTTTCTTTTTTTCTTTTTGTGCTGAGAGACTAGTAATAAAATCTTACGCTTATCTGTGGTTCTCTCATTCATAGGTGGGCTTAAAGCCTTGAACTGCTTATTTGCTAAAATTTGATTAAATAATGATTAGAACATTCACTAAACCTAGAACATTTTAATACTTTAATCATGTCTGAAAATTAATTGGTTGTTAAAATAATTTTAGACACCCCATTGCTTAAAAAATTCATCACTACTAAAAACAATCTGATGAAAATGACCAAATTTGGGCACAGACACGAGTTCTTTATAATAGTAGTTACAGTTGACTCCAAGTCTGCAGAATTTTATTTTAATGATTATGGTGCAGTTTATAACCCGAGTAATAATAGTTACACATTGTGTATACAAGACGCATAACTAAAACCATGTTTTTAAAAAGATAATCTTAGCTGAAGTGTGTGCAGCAATATACAACTTAACGTGTGTAACAATAATTAACGTTTTAGGTCCCAGCCTAAAGAGATACGATTTTACTTTCTAGGTCCAAGCCTTCACACACGTTATCTTTCACAATGGGAAAGATCGGAAATATTTCATAGCCAACATGCTGGATGATATATGGTACGGGGCAGCCTCATGAATTGAGAGTAAGTAGTTTCAAGCCAGAGTTGAAGATCAAAAGTTGTAGTCTGTAGCTTCAAGCTTCTAATCCAACTTGAACATTGAGGGTCCCTTCGACTGAAATTCTTAAGAATATTGGTGATATTGAGAAAATATATGGGCTCCAAGCCCAAGCCGTTAGGCAAGATTGATACGGGCCATCAACTAGCCATGTGATGTGGACAACGATATGGGCCATGAACCCAATTTCCAAGTACCAAGGTTTGGGCTTATAGTGAAGTGAAAACAGAGATGGCCATGAGCCTCATTTATAGGTCATCAGCCAATTCATGAAGTCAAAGAATATACGGGCCATGAGCCCGTTACATGATATAGAAAAGATGCGAGCCAATGGGCCTATTCCTTGAAGTAAAAAAACTTGTGGGTCATGAGCCCAATTTGAAAAAGCATGAAAGTTAGAAATGAATTTGGTCCTTTTTGGGTTAGAAATGAATTTGGACCAAGATCCATATTTTTCTTGTGTAAAATAATGCTCAAGTATCTTGAATTGCCCGAAAAAATTATACCACTTGGTTTGAGCAAAAGGTGAACTTGAACAATGTAATGAACTTTAATCGTTGATCTAATCAACGACATAAGCGTTCATAAAAGCCACCTAATTTGAATTACTTTTATTTATAATTGTTGCCCTAAGTCCTAACAATAATACTACATATAATATTTTAAGAGCAAGACTTAGGTACAGTACTAGCTCCTTAGGTTCCTATTTTAAAATTTTGTCATGTGGATTTTTTCTCATGAGATGGAAGTGTATTTTTTAGTTAAGTAACCACATGGCTGAATCTTAAAAGAAAATTTTAAAAAACAACACCTAAGATACTGTACTTAAATTTTATCTATTTTTTAATTGTTTAGGTTGTAGACTACTACAAATGAGAAATGATTTTTAGTTATAGACAAGACAAAGCTTTGTAAAAAACTAATCAATAATCATTACTATTTAATAAGCCAAGTGAATTATGGGCAATGAGTTAACCACATGGCTTCTCAATGATTTTTTTTTTTTTTGCTGAATAAAAAATAGGGGGTCTCTAGTATGAGCTTATCGATCCCACGCCACGTGACGGTAATAAGTAATACCGCATGTACCACATGGGCCTTACTAGAGCTATTGCTCGAACTGCTCCTATCTGGGTGCTAGAATAAGGACTCCTATCATCAAGCCACACTCTTGTGTGGTGTTTCTCAATGATTATTAGGCATGACCCAATCTAAATGATTATATAAAGTGTGGGTCCTTTATTAATTTAGTCAATTTGATAAATTTGGTTCTTTATTTATTATTTATTTAGCTTTTTTTTAATTACATGTACCTGAAGCAATTCGTCAATAATATATTTGAATTTTTTTTTTTTTTTTGGGATTCTGGAGCTAAAAAATTGGACTAAAAATCACTAAATAGATATGAGAGATAGAGAGAGTGTGTGGGTCTAAAAAGGACTTTTTAAAAGAAGCTGAGATCTTTGCCACCATAGTATATAATTATATTGTTGATGATATATTTATAATTATAATTATTTTCTTAATTGATTTGTGTTTAATTTTGTAATTTTCTTAAGTGGTTTTGGATGACTCTATCATTATTCATGTTTTAGTTTTTTTTATTTATTTAGTGTATAATTTTGTGAATATTAATACTATGTGTAAGCGCACAATTGCACCTGGCCCCAAGAACAGTGACGGGCTCAGGCCCAATGAGCCTTAAACAATATGATTTGTAGAGTGTGGGCTTGAAACCCAAGTTAGAAGTGTTTGAGGATTAAATGACAAACCAAAGATTGTAAACACTTGAAAACAACAAGGAGAACCGTAAATCAACCTGCTCGGACGTAAGCCGAGAACTGTTCTTATATTATCTCTTTCTCTTTTTTCTCTTTCTTTTTAATTACAAAGAAGGGATCCCCTATTTCTGTTCTAAGTTCCTCCTTAAATACTCATCTTTTTGATACTTTGTACACGTGTTGCCCCAACTCCCCCTTAGCCTAGATATTTCTTTTCTCAGTGCCTTTGAATAGTAGCCAGAAGTTTCCCTTCCACTGTTCAGGTGTCACTTCCCCATTAATGCGGCTAGGGTGGTAGGTGCAGGGTCTTTAATGTGGAGGTGACAGCCTTTATCCTTGGTATTTCCTTACCATCGGTGCTTCTAGGACATTCAAGGGTTTCCCCCCTTTAACCATCGGTCTTGACAGTGTCATTCCCTGACCTTTATCATGAAGTCCCGGGTTCTCCGGTGTCCGTCCGAAGAGAAATTCACCCTCGGCTGGATCCTCGGATCCTCGGCATATGGGCCGACCCGTAGTACTAACAAGTTCTAAACCCAAGAGCAGGTCGGCCTTCCCTAGCATGGCCCAAAGGCCCACATCTCCATCAGGGTCTTTTTACTCCCCACAAATACTATATACACAAATTATTTTACAAACTACGAATATGTCACGCTTTATGTCAGCTTTTAATTTTTAATTGCATTTGAAAATGCCAACTCAATATCTCATACAATCCACATCAGAATATATATTTTACTACAGAAAATTTTATAAAAAATATTAATTCCTAATTTTATTAAAAAAATGAATTAAAAAATCTTGAACCTACCATTTTTATTTTCTTTCACTTTCTCAGCCACCAAACACTTCTAAAATTATCGTTGTCTTCCCAAACCTAAAATCTAGCACCATCACCACCACTGATCTATCCTCTCTTTCCTTTTCTTTTTTCACACAACTAAAAAACCTTTGATGGAGACTAAATTTTTCCTCACTCATCTTATCGGTAGAAACCTTTAATTGATTCTTGTTAGTGAGAATGTAGGCGGCTTTGAGAAGATTCAAGTAAAAGAGGACATTTCATTTCCACCTCTTGAAGTGGGCTCTCTTAAAGCAAAAGGGCTTGTTGAGATCTCCAACTGGCTCATTTGGTTTCGTTTATGTAGGCTCCATGTATTAAATCTTCTTAAAGTTGTTGGTGCAAACACAATGATAATAGAAATAACACAAAGAGAAACTGAATAATACTTCTGAATTTTATTAATTTAAAGAGAGAAATTACACAACACTATTTGGACTAAGGTGCGACACTCGCTCTCTTTTTGGAGATTCAAGCCTTTGGTTGGCTAAACTTTGTAACTAGTGCAAACCTTCTCTGACTTGTTTCCCTCATGATACAACAGCCCAACAAGTGTCATATGGTACCTCCACCCTTCACATTCCCCTTACGCACATATCCAGCCCAATATCTTATTCAATTCATATTAGCCCATTAATCACCATAATTAAAATGAATAAAATAGTCTCTCTCCTTTTCAATGTGCGATTAAATATTTTCACTAATTTCTTATCTTCCATATTAACTCCCACATCTTTACATTTATGTTGTAATATTTATTCATTTTAATTAATTAATATTAAAATGCTCCAACAATTAGCTTAAAAAAAAATTCTTTGATTAACATTTCTTTTTTCTTTTAAATATATATATATATGAGAGAGAGAGAGAGAGAGAGAGAGAGAGAGTAACTGTTATTGTCAAGACTAGTCCCAGGTAGATCACCAAAATGTTGAATTTCTTGGTGGTGGATTGGCCCTTCATGTATAGTGTGATTTGAAGTGGACTGAATGGACCGAAGTGAACCAAATTGGACAAAAATGGACCAAAGTTAACCAAATTGTGCTACGCATATTGCAAAGTGCATGTGTATTATTGCCTACATAATTTACATCCTAATAAATCTGCCATGACAAGGTTTTGTGTGCAAAGAGAGGAGGAAGAGTGCAACTATCCATTTTACTAATTGAACTTCTATGTCAATCATGGAACAGTTGGACATGCTACTTAAAAGTTTGGGCTTCACACAGAAAAATGAAGACTCTCAAGTCAGATGGTTTGTGCTCAATTTTTGTAGGAGCTTGCCTTGGCATTATAAAATTGCTTTTAATATAATAGTATTAATAGGCTGGTTAAAATAATATTATTGCTTTTAATATAATTGACTGATCTCATGGAGAAATTTGTGAAAGTATATATATTTATAAATAAATAAATATATATATATATATATATATATATATATATATATATATATATATATAAGTAGCTTGATCACAATTCAGACTTTTTGTATATATAATTAGTTTGATTAGAACCTACCTTTTATATATATATATATATATATAGCTTGATTAATTACAAGGTACTCAAAGTTTATACAAGAAATACAAGCAAACAAATAATGCTTGAAACTGTCAAGGATCTGGTCACACAGGCTTGTAATAAAAAAAGTAGAAAACTAAAGAAACCCAAATTCCAAAAGCCTGTATCAGATAAGTACATGGAGTCATGGGCCATAGAAAAGGTCTAGTCTAGTCTAGTCTTACTCTTACTCTTCCAATCAAATCTTCTCTTTTCTTCCTATCAAGCTAAGGCTGCCTCAAAAGTCAAAACAATTCCAATAATTCCTTGAAATCTCTTTTTCTTTTTTACAAATTTTACTTCCATTAGAAAGTTACTTATTAGCTCATGAACTCCTAAATTGTCTAATTTCTTAAAACTACCATTCTAAGTAAAAGAATAATTCGAGGTAGTAAAAGTAGCCAGCAAGGGGATTTGTAAAAGCCTGGAGTGCGAATTCTCCCAAGGCGAAAAGTCTAGTGAAGAAGAGGCAGAGCTCCAACGGAGCACAAAGAAGGCTAAGGATGCAAAGGGAGCCTCTGAGTTTGGCTCTCCACCGTCCTATAGAGATAAGCTCGTCGATGAAATGCCTGGCGCTTTTGCACAGGCTTTCAATCTTGACAACCACGAGTTGGATATGTCCACCCCTTCGATGGGTATGGGTGAGCTGGTCAATGGCATGGTGGCTGTCAACCTGACTCCGAACACGAGAAAATCTATTAGGGCGAGATGGAATCACGCTTTGATTGTGAAGGTTTTTGGTCGGACTGTGGGTTTCCATTACCTCCGCTCCAAGGTCATGGGTTTATGGAAGCCAGCAGGGCGACTAGATTGTGTCGACCTTAGGCATGATTACAATCCTTATGAGATTCGGGCTGGTTGAGGATTTTGAGAATGTCATCAAAGGAGGGCCGTGGTTCATTGGGGGTCATTTTTTGACGATTAGAGCTTGGGAGCCTAATTTCAAACCAGCCAATGCAGTTTGTAACATGGTGGCTATGTGGGTTAGGCTACCGGGGCTGCCTTTTGAATACTACGACCCTAGGGTGCTAAGAGAAATTGGTAATGCCATTGGACTGGTCTTGAGGGTGGATTTAAATACAACGTTAGAGGCGAGGGGGCGGTTTGCTCGAATTTGCATTCAGGTAAACTTGGATAAGCCTCTAAGCACGTGCATTCTTCTCGAAAGGGTTGTATAAGAAGTACTCTATGAGGGTATTAACACCTTGTGTTTTTCCTGTGGATGGGTGGGGCACTGGCGATAAGCTTGCCTGTTTACAATCAAGGAAAGGACGCCTAACCCGAAGATGGAGGGGTCAGGCTCACCTGCCGATAAAGTTGATAATAGTAGGGAGGCTAGGGACTGTCCAAATGAGGCGAGTAGGGTGGAGACTGATTTGAAGGGTGATGGGAAGGATACGTATGGCCCTTGGTTGCTTGTTAAGAGGAAAAAAGCAGGTATAAAGTCTGAAGGATCTCGTTATCCCATTCAGGGAGTGGGCGTGGGACGGGGCAAGGGTTTGCTTTAGCATGGTGTTAATCCAACTATGTAGGTACATATGGCATGTGAGAGTTCACCCCATAGTGCTAGTCTTGGGCCTGACAAAGAAAATGAGGCAGTACTTAGGACCGGTCCAAGCCTAACTATGGTTAGAAAAAAGAAAAAGCAACTGGCCTTTTCAACAAGTCAGAAGCTTCGGTCTTCTCAAGTAGCTCCTTTTCACAACTCTGAAGCTGCACCCATCTTTTCTTTTGGTGCTAAGACCAACCCCAAGCACGTGACGCCACCTGCTATTTGGGATTCTGGAGATAGAAGGCCTGGTGGTTCAGATACTCCCCTTGGCTCGGTGAGTAGTGGGAAGGGAGATGGAAGGACTGGAAGGTCAGAAAAAGCAAGAGTGGGAAATTCTCAGAAGGGGTAAAATCATGGTGGTCTCTCTAAGCATGCTGGCATAAATAAAAGCAAGCCCTACCATGATATGGGGATGGTACGATCCGGAAGAGATGCAAGCTTGGCAACACATCTTCCCTTTAACTCCAAAAAGCAAAGTGAAGGGATGGCTTCCTTTGTCCGACTCGGCGTGGATGGAATGGGCTTGCCCTTGGTAGATATTTCTGTCAGACAGTCTGACAAAAGGGGAAGCACAGGTTTTTAGGTGGAGAGCGCTATCGCCACAATCTCTGAATCAAAGCTTGAAAGACTTGGAACTGGAGGAAGAGGACATGGTAAGGAAAATTTGGATGTCCAAGATGGGGGCAGTGAGGTGCTGGGGAAACGTAATTTCCAAGAGTCTGATTCGAGTCAAAGCAACCATGGGGGGGGTTAAGTCTGCTGATTTCATCAAGGGAGTCACAGATGGGAATTTTAAAACACATGGTGGTTCTTGCACAGGGAGTGGGTATCTCCAGGAAGTCTATTAGGGAGTTGGGATGGAGGTTACTGAGCAAGATGGAAGCTCAGAATCTGCATGAAGGAGCCCTGGTTCTTCCTTTTATTGTCCCAATGAATATTTTACTTTGGAACTGTAGGGGGCTTTGAATCCCCGTTTTCATGTCACTTTGAAGAATTTGATCGATATCCACTCTCCCACAATTGTGATTATTACAGAAACTCGCGTTGGGAGAAGAGGGCTAAGGATATTACGGATGGGCTCCCCTTTGATGGAGCTTTACATGCTGACACTATTGGAAACTCGGGTGGCATTTAGGTGCTCTAGAAGTCAGATGCTGTTGAAATTACGCAATTAGCAAAAACGGAACAAGAAATCCACGTAGTGGTTAAGGTATGTGCTCTAAACTCTTCCTGGTTACTTTCTTCAATTTATGCAAGTCTTAGATTAAAGGAAAGGAAATTGTTATGGAAAAATTTAGCTACTATTGCTCCTATGCACGAATTACCTTGGCTGATGTTGGGTGATTTTAATGAATTACTATCTAGTGACGACAAGTTAGGAGGGAACCCTGTAAATCTTAGAAGAGTTTAAATGTTTAAGGAGTGCCTAGACTCTTGTGATATGGTAGATTTGGGCTTCCATGGGCCTCGTTTCACTTCGGTAAATAAAAGGGAGGTGGGCCATTACATTCAAGAAAGGTTAGATAGAGGGTTTGCAAATTCTGATTGGAGAGGTCTGCACCCTGAGGCGGCAGTGCACCATTTAGCCCGCACTCATTCTGATCACTGCCCTGTGTTGCTTAAACTTGATGATCTTGGCCTATCTTATTTATGCAGGCCTTTTAGGTTCCAGCCCATGTGGATGTCACACCCCCTCTTCCCAGGAGTGGTGGCTGACTCTTGGTCTGAGGATGGACCCGTAAATTTAAATGTTGAGAAGCTCACTACTGAGGTTAAGATTTGGAATAGAGAGGTCTTTGGAGATATTTTCCAAAAGAAAAGAAGATTAGAGGCTAGGCTTAGAGGAATTCAATCTAGAATTGCTGACGGGCCAAATCCTTATCTCCTAAACCTGGAATGTCAACTTAGAAAGGAGTATTTTAAAGTTCTCTGATACGAGGAGGAATTCTGGTTTGTAAAATTCAGGTACAATTGGCTTATACAAGGAGATAGAAACACTAAATGTTTCCATACCTCTGCCTTGATTCGAAGAAGGAGGAACAAAATTCTCTGCCTTAAGGACAACCTTGGGAATTGGGTTCAAGGAGAAAGTGTAATTGCTAATCTGATTAGAAGTGGATTTATAGACCTTTTCTCTTTTAGTGCTACTAGTGTTCCTAGGACGAGATGAAGTATGAGCATTTGGCCTAGTTTTCTTGGGCATGATGATGCTAGCACATTATGTACAAATCTGACTAGATTAGAAGTTGATGGGAATGATTTTTCGTGAACTCCAATATCGTCCATGAAAGTCGTCCTAGAGAAAACTAGGAAGATTAGAAACCTCGTCCATACAGGAAGGTGCTTGGACGAGGTTAACATGCTCATGTGACAAAACTGTTGTCTCGTCCAAGATTCGTCCACCTCGATCTGAATAAGGTCGTCCATGGAGGGGACGACCTTCCATAGAAGTGACATGCTCGACTAAAGGATCTCTGGACGAGCCCTTGACACTTGGGAAAATTCCCGTGTACGAGTAACTCTGAATTACCCGTATAACCTTCAGTGACCGTTATGTAAGAAAAATGCAACTCTTAAACGGTTATGGAAGTTATACCCGAACCCTTACACCTCCTCAAATTTAGGGGAGGTTACAAGTTTGATAACTGTTCTTAGGACACTATATAAACGCTCATTCGGGCAAAACAAAGGTACACTTTATATTTCCCAAAAAATTGGAACTCCAAAAATATAGAGAGCAAACTAACTTTGTCATCGGAGGTTTCTTGGCCGGCAACCCCGATCACCTTTGATCGCTTTTCTTTTTTTTCCAGGCCATCGAAAAGAGCAAGTAGTCCTTTCAAGTCCGAAGCATCCAGCCTACTGATTTTCTTCGCATTATCAGAAGTGAAGGAGGGTTTATGGAGTCTTAAGCCTTTTAAAGCCCCATGACCTAATGGGATGCACGTAGGTTTCTTCCAAGCTTACTGGCAGCAAGTTGGTACTTCAGTGGTGAATGAGGTGTTTAAGGTGTTCCAAGATTCCACCATGCCCCCTCATCTAAATGAGACTCTTATCACTCTTATCCTAAAGCATCTGGGGGCTGATTGCCTGGCCTCTTTTAGACTTATAAGCCTATGAAACACAGTTTACAAAGTGGTCACCAAGATCATTATCAACAGGCTCAGACCTTTTTTGCCAAATCTCATATCTCCTCTTCAAACCGCATTTGTTCTAGGAGGAATGGGGTTGGATAATATGATCATTGCTCAAGAGCTTATTCATACAATGACACTTAAAAGGGGAAAGTCAGGGTTTATGGCCATCAAAATTGATTTGGAGAAAGCTTATGATAGGCTTGAGTGGCATTTTATTAAGGATGTTCTTGAGCTTTACAGGCTGCCCCCTCTTTAATCAAGCTCATTATGAGTTGTGTGTCTAGCTCATCGATCTCAATTCTTCTGAATAGTGGCAAACTTGAGCCTTTCTATCCGTCAAGGGGTATTAGACAAGGGGATCCCCTCTCCCCTTATTTATTCATCATGTGTATGGAAGTGCTTGGTTTCTTTATTTCACGAAGATGTGAGGAGAATCTGTGGGATCCGGTCCGGGCTTCTAGAGGTGGGCAAGCTTTCTCCCATCTTTTCTTTGCCAACGACTTGGTTCTTTTTGCTAAAGCTGGTATGAAGAATTGTATTAGTGTGAGAGAGACTTTGGATACCTTTTGTGAATTGTCGAGTCAAAAAGTCAGCCTAAACAAGTCTAAGGTGTATTTTTCCCCAAATACTTGCCCTGAAACCAGAGGGGAGTTATGTGAGGTGCTTGGCATTCACTTGACCTCGAATCTTGGTAAATACTTGGGCTTCCCGATCAAGCATCCGGGATCTACTTCTCAAGATTTTAACTTTGTGGTGGAGAGGGTGCAAAATAAGTTGCAAGGTTGGAAAGCAAACTTACTTTCAATGGCTGGAAGGGTAGTTATTGCTCAATCAGTTCTCTAGACAATCCCTGCCTATGTGATGTAGGGGTGCTTTCTCCCTACCCGAATTCTTAACAACCTTGATAAGGTTACCAGGAATTTTGTATGGGGATCGACGGAAGACCATAAAAAACTGCATATGGTTGCCTGGAAAAAAGTTACCAAACCAAAGAGCCGAGGGGGTTTGGGCATTCAGGAAGCTAGAGGAAGAAATTTAACGCTAGCTGCTAAATTATGTTGGAGGATGGAGAACTCAAAAAATGGGGGCTGGGCTGATGTGTTGAGGAAAAAGTACATGACTGGACATGCTAGAAAGTCCAAGGCTTATACTAGAACTTGGAATGCAGTAAAGACAGGTAGTAACATTTGTGTGAAGGGAGCTAAGTGGATAGTGGGCTGTAATAGCCTGCTTAGCTTCTGGAATGACAAGTGGCTGAACATTGGTACAATTAGGTGCCTCATTGAAGGTCCATTGAACCAAGGGGAGAGTGAGATGTGTGTTAAGGATGTGATTGTGAACTATGGGTGGGATTTAGCTAACATCTCCTTTGTCTTCCCTAAGAACATTTTACAGGCTGTTAGAGCCACCCCTCTTCAAAGATATGCTATGAGGGAGGATCATAGGAGCTGGATTTCCAGCTTAAATGGGGATTTTGACCTAAGAAATGCATATTTATTGGCAGTTGAGGAGAACATGGAGGATCCGGATTTTCATGACAAATGGATTTGGAAGATCCGAACATTGCCCAAAATTAAAAATTTTCTTTGGAAGTGCCTACACAAGAGCTTACCAGTGAAAAGCATCTTGACTCATTGAGGCATTGGCGGTTTGGGGGGCTGTGACAGTTGCACAGGAGAGGAGGAGAGCATTATTCATGTTCTGAGGGACTGTCCAACAACAAAAGTCTTTTGGGAGAACTCTAGCTGCCTTGGCAGTCTTAAGCAATCTTTCACGGACGATCTTGAGTCATGGATCAAAAAGAATGCCACAGGATCCTCTAAGGCATATGGAAAAGATTATAAATGGTGCGAATTTTTTCTGCTTGGTTTGTGGAATTTGTGGCTGCAGAGGAATAGAATGGTGTTCAAGCAACAATCTAATAATCCAAATCTGGTTCAGGTGGTAGAAATGAAAACTCGTGAGCTTATGTATTGTGTGTTGGAGCCTAACACGGGGAAGGATAGGCAAGTTTTGCAGGTTAAATGGTTGATGCCAGCTGAGGGTTGGCTTAAACTTAATACTGATGGTGCCTTTGTAAATTCTAATGGGCACTTGGGCTGTGGTGGTTTGCTAAGAGATAGCATGGGACGTTTGGTAGTGGGTTTTGCAACAACCATTTGTGTTAGCTCAAGTATTGTTGTGGAGCTGTGGGCCTTGAGGGAAGGTTTGGGGCTGTGTTCAGAGAGGGGTGTACATGCTGTGGAAATAGAGCTTGATGCTACCGCAGCAATTTCCTTAGTTTCTAGCAATGTCAATACAAATGGTGACTTAACTAGTCTTATTGATGATTGCAAGGAATTGTTGCTGCGTCTGCCTCAAGTTAAATTGATACACTGCTTCAATGAAGCAAATTTTTGTGCCGATGCCTTGGCAAAACTTGGCTCAGCTTTTGCTGGGTTGTCTTTTGTTTTTGAAACCCCCCTGCTATATCCCATCTGCTGTATGATGATATGATGGCCGTTTATCTTCTTAGACACTGTATTGCTGCGCTCCTGGTAGTGTTTCTTAGTTTAATGATATTTCCTTGTTTACAAAAAAAGAAAAAGAAAAAGAATAATTCGATCCCAAGTATCTAGTGTGAACACAAGTCAAAAGCATTACCAATGCAAATATGTGACTTTTTCTTCTTTTTTGCCCTTTTGCCGAGTAGTATATGTTTCTATGTTAGTTGACAATTTAAGCTTGTTCAATATAAAATATCATTATTTTAATTAGACCTGTGAAATCAGAAAGGTTACCAGTAACCAAATACGTATGTATGTGGACAATTTTATGCTCCATTTACGTTAAGCCTTAAAACAATCATATTATGATGTTTGAAAATATTTCGAATAAACATTCTACTATTATGTTATTTAAACAACAATTTTTGTTATTTAAACAATACAATACGTATTTTCATAATACTTTTTCACCTGTTTATCTTGGGAGAGTGTTGAATTTATTATAAAAGTTTGTGTCTCACACATGGCGTTTTTTCATAAATAACTAAAAAATCCAAACTATATCATTAGTAAGCAAAGGTTTGAAACAAATTTGGTTTCTAACAAATCGAGTTCATTGGACTCGATTTTTGGCTTATAAATCAAGTACATTGTACTCGATTTCTCCATCACGGCACGGGCTGAGCTGGACAAGGAGTCCACGTAGGCACAAAAATCGAGTTCAATGAACTCGATTTTTGGTCATAAAAATCGAGTCCTTTGTACTCGATTTCCAATTTCCACATCTTACCATGTGAAGGTCACGGGCGCACATGATCACTTTAAAGTAAATCGAGTCTACTGGACTCGATTTTTGGTCCCCACCGGTTTTCGGGCACGTGGACATAACTTGAGTAAAGGAGACTCGATTTATTTGCTTCTAAAAATTGAGTCTACTGAACTCGATTTCTGTGAATGATCCCCAGCCCATCCACGTGTCATGTGGGTCCCAACTGAGACCTTTTTCCCCCCTTACCCGGCTCACACCCTCTCTTATGCTCTCACATTTTCTCTTCTGCTCTCACAGCAGCATCACTCACACAACTTACCTCATCACTCACACAACTTGCCTCTCATCACTCACACAACAATCACACTCAACTTTCATCAACTCTCAGGTAATGTTTTTACAATATTGATAATATTTTTTGTTAGTTAAATATAGTGGTTATTTGCTAGGTTATTTTTTTAAGAAACAATTAGAACATATTAGGAAAATTTTTGTTTTTTTGTTTGTTAGTGTAAATATTGTGATTAATTTATTTGTTAGTATATTGTGGGTAGTTTGTTAGTATATTGTGGGTAGTTTGTTAGTATATTGTGATTATTTGTTAGTTTTTTTTAATTATTATTATGATTAATTATTGGAAATACTTAGTACTAAATATTGTGATTAATGTTATTGCAACATATTTGGAAATATTGTTTTTTTTTTGTTAGTGTAAATATTGTGATTAAATTATTTGCTAAGTTTTTTTTAGAAAATTAATGTGATTAATTATTGGGAATTTTTAGTACCAAATATTGTGATTAATTATGTTATTACAACATATTGGGAATATTTGCTTATTTTTTGTTAGTGTAAATATTGTGATTAAATTATTTTCTAGGTTTTTAAAAAAAATTAATATTGTGATTAATTATTGGGAATATTTAGTATTGGGGAAATATTTAGTACCAAATATTGTGATTAATTATGTTATTAGATATTGAGAATATTTTTTTTGTTAGTGTAAATATTGTGATTAATAATATGCTAGGTTTTTTTTAAAAATTAATATTGGGAATATTTAGTACTAAATATTGTGATAAATTGTTAGGAATATTTAGTACTTTTAGGTTTTTGTCATTGGTATGAAATAGATTATGAGTTTGATACCTAAGACGCCCATTACAGTCTTTTTAGTATAAATTATTTCAAGATATAGTTGTTTCAGATTTGTAACAAAGATTTCAATGGGTAACTAGTTGCTATAATATTTTTGTTCATCATATCTTATTTGAATGGGTTTTGAAAGTCATGCCTCTAGAATGATTTGGATGTGAGTATATGCAAATTTGGTTGAGGTTAGTATTGTTGGCATGTCATACCCAAAGTTTTGTGATTGATGTTGATTGAGAGTTATAAATTTGTCACTAACACAATTGCACTTGATGATCTATAGGTTGATAATGATCTATATAAATATATACTACGATGGATCCCTTAGCAATGCCAACTCTTATGACGGATTTCCATTTCAAGGTCCGGGTATCCAGTGCTGTTATATGATGATACGTCATAAGTTAAAGACCTTGAGTGATTTGAAGATAAAAATTATGGAAGAGCTGCAACTGAACCCTGCTTTGCACGACATACATATTACTTTTCGTTCTCCACATGAAGTCCTCAA
Source organism: Castanea sativa (assembly GCF_040712315.1). NCBI lineage: Eukaryota > Viridiplantae > Streptophyta > Magnoliopsida > Fagales > Fagaceae > Castanea > Castanea sativa. The sequence goes on from NC_134015.1 coordinate 11,805,339, forward strand.
TCAATGCATTAATTACAGATATATGGCGATAACAGAAGACAAACATGTGAAGTTCATGTTTCACAAGATGCGTCAATGGGAACAAGTAGCAAATTTTGATTTGGATCCTCTGTCCTTTAAGCACCACAGAATTAGTAACAATTCCAAGCATTTGCTCACATTCAACAGCCCACGTCAAGACACAACTTCCAACAATTGCCTCACCATCGATTGGAATCCCCAACAAAACTTCCACGTCTTGTAATGTGATCGTCATCTCACCATGTGGAAGGTGGAAGGTGGAAGGTGTGGGTTTCAGGCCGCCATCGCTCAACAAAGGCCGTTATCAAGTTATGATCAAGCTCTCTAAATGGGGTCCTATACAGCCCCTCTAATCCAATTCTCTTGACAATGTCGAGGACGCGATCATCCACCATCGGGCTTCGTTTTCGAAACTCCTCATTACGACCACGACATTTCAATACCCCCGGATCCTGCACATGATAGAACCATGGTGATGAGATGCAATATGCCAACTTATTTAACGAAGCGTTTGTAGTCTCCTTATTTTTTTTATACAAAAACCAAAAATACAAAAGCTATATATCAAGATTAAGGTTATGCTCAAGAAGAATTACATCAACAAAATCAGGATTATAGCCTAAAACGAAAATGATAGAGGTAGATAATTATTAAGCGACCATTTTGCAAGAGCATAAGCAATCTAACTCAATCCAACTAATGGGCATGACTATGCATTCAAAGCTAGCGATACCATTGACAAACTTAGGATTTTAGAAATGAAAAAAAAAATCAACATAATGTAAAAGGATAAGAAAAGAATATAGAAATTCAACAAGTCGTCGATTTTAATTTTACCTTGCCTTCCCAAACAGCAGACAATCGATGTTCTGTTAGAAACCTTAACACCGAAGGAACCCTGGGACCAAGACCGAACTCATTAACCACCTCAGCAACGGCAGCCATACTACATAAATTTTAGGGAGTCAAGAGTAATATAAGCCCATGTTCAAGATAAATTGGCAAGGATCTCAATGTATAGCCTAATTTATTGCACAATTCTCCAAATACCACTATGCACACATATAAAGATAATTTTCAAACATATTTGTTCCCTAACATCGTTTTCAAACTAATTACGAAACTAACATCTCAAGTTTCTTAAACTCGATTTCACTGTAGCAACTTAAGTATCAGAAACTTGAGTTCCACGTGAACTTGACTCTTTAACACTCGATTTCTCTTAAACAAAAACAGAACTAAAAGGAGAAATTAGCATAAGACACCCATTTTCAAACATATTCGTTAGTTAACATCGTTTTCAAAGTAATTAGCAAACTAACATTTCGAGTTTCTTAGACTCGATCAATTATCAAAACAATAACACGAAGCAACTATCCATTAATATATTACCAATTGCACAGGTAGTACATTTAACTTTTTAAATTTGAGTTAGAGTGGAAACATGAGTGACTACTGTGCCAAGCATGTGAAGTGTCCTGGGGTGATCGTGAAGCATACATATTATAAATGAGTTTCTAGATGTCCTTTTCTTAGCTTATGACTATGAATGAGTATTCACCACCCAGACTTGGCTTGATGATTGTAATCAGTGGCTTAAGGCTTAGTACATATTGTCCAAATCTTGCAAGAAAAAAAAAAGACAAGAAATATAACAAAGCCTCCTGGGCATGAGGATAAGTACATTCATTTCAAGTTTCAAACTGATATATATATATATATATATATATATATATATATATATATATATATATATATATATATATATATATATATATATAACAAAATCATTTCAAATTCAAAAAGCGTAATTCGAATGAAATGCAAAAATTAAAAATTCTGCCTAGTCTAAAAATTAAGACAAGCTTGTATAAGCATTAAACCCAAACCCTAAAAAACTATAACAACAAAAACCTAACACACTCCAACTCGAATTCAGCGACTCTAAACACTAAATTCCTATAATTCAGTGAAACAGGAACCTAACTCTTCAAACAAAAAGAAAATAAGGCAAAAAAAATAAAAACCTATCAAACTCCTTCAGTCGGGGAAGAGCTTGATGAACCAGGTGTGGAGGCGGACACTGTTAGAGGATCACAGCCAGATGTCGGAGTGAGTCGGAGTGTGAATGGATCAGCGTGGAGCAGTGGACATCGGCATATGTGGTGCGGGTTTGATGGTGATGCCGATGGGTTCACTGCAGTGGTGGTGGAGATGGTTTGGGTCTTTGGGTTGGGTTCACTACGATGGTGGTGGGGATGGTTTGGGTCTTTGGGTCAGATTTGGGTGTGTGGAGAGACGGTGGGAGAGTGTTTGAGAGACGATGTGGGTGTTTGAGAGACGATGTGGGTGTTTTTGAGAGACGATGGTGTGACTGACAGAGACGGTGGAGACTGAGAGAGATTTAACAGTGAGAGACAGTGGAGACTGAGAGAGATTTGAGAGTCAGACTGAGAGAGACAGTGAGAGTGTTTGAAATTGAGGGATTAATTGAAATTGAGCTTCAAAGAAATCGAGTTCAATGGACTCGATTTACTAATTTCCTAATTCGTCCAATGGACTCGATTTCTAGGTCGACGTGGACTCCCTGTCCACGTCAGCTGCTACCAGATGAATAAATCGAGTACATTATACTCGATTCATAAGCTCAAAATCGAGTTCTCTGGACTCGATTTGTTAGGAACTAAATTTGTTTCAAACCTTCGTTTACTAATGATATAGTTTTGATTTTATAGTTATTTAAAAAAAAAAATTCCTCACACCTGGCAATTGCCTAAATACCAAAAGAATGAACCTTTATGTTAAAAAAAAAAAAAGAAAAAAAAGAATGAACCCGCCCAAGAAGTGGGGCAAAAGGGAGAAAACGTAAAATATGTAAGGGCATATTTGGAAGAAGTAGAAGAGGCAGAGCAGAGGAGATCGGCGTGAGAGACAGAGTGAGACTGAGATCGAAACTGATTTTGGGTGCAAGGGGTGCTCTCAAAACGCAGCGTTTCAGGTTTGGATTTATTTTTTTTTACTTCTTCTTTTGCCCCTCTCCCACCGTGTCCCGCCCCAAGCGTACGACACGGGCACGGCAGGCAGAAATTGCCGTGTCTGTGCTTTACGCACTCTTGATGTGGACACAATACACAAGATCATCAATTTTTTTTTTTTTAATGGCAGCATCTTTGTGAAAATTGAATTGAGTTTGGTTTGATAATATGAAATGGGATTTGTTTAGTTTATTGAATGACGGTGTCAGTGTGTAGGATTGTGATGGGAATTAGTAAAACGGAAGTGAACTTAAAGAGGTTGCTTGCGGCTGCACCTCAACAAAAAAACCAGGCAAAACTTGTACATGTATGTCTCTCTAAACTCTATACATCTCTCTTCTCTTCTGATATGTATATATCTTAGCAATTATTATAGTGAAAAATATATAAATAAATACCAATTTCTGTATAATATATGCATGTGAATTTTTGTAGTATGTTGCTACATTACGAGAACAATTAGAACAGCTTGCTGAAGAGAGAACTTCCGAAGGCTTACCAAGGTCACCATTCTCTATCTCTCTCGATGTCTATAAGTATATTTTTTTGATAAGTAAATGGTTTTCCATCTATACTAAACATGATAATTGGTGACTTGAGACATTTTTAATTAGAGGTCATTGATGGGGTTGGTAGTGCCTGCCAACCATGGGTATGGGTATTAGCGGTTCAATGGAAGGCGGCCCGGCATGGAGTTTCTCAAAATTCCCATCCATCAATTTTGATTCTTTGAATTCAGTGGATTGTGTTTAGAACTTACTATTATTTTTAATTTTCCAAAAAAAAAAAAAAAAAAAAAGCTTACATAGGAGTGTCCTGTTTGTGTGGTGACTTGGGTTGCAAGATATTGATGTAAGTTTTAATCACATTTCAATTTTAGGAGTTGGGAGTTCTTTCCAGGTTGAAATGTTGGAAAGAGAGGGCAGAAAGATAAAGACGTTGCCAAATCGTTATTGTGTTAAAGTTAATACCTTTGCTATTTTATTTGGGATTTGAAAATAGGTTACTCATTAGAGGAGTTTTCGTTGTGATTTTTAAAGTCATGAATCATTGAAAAAGTCCCTCTTGGACTAATTGCCAATGAGCTCTAGATTAATTGGCACCTCTTTCACTTGTAAGTGTGTGGAAGTTGCAAGGTGGAGGGTGAGGTCGTAGGTTCAAAATCCATAGGGTGCATGTGTTACTTACAAATAGAAAAAGTCCCTTTTTGACTGATCAAAATTTATTGGTTTCTATAGTAAAGGAAAGAGCCCAATACCGAACAGGCCAGGTATCAAGTTGTGCACTCAAAATAAACATGTCTCCTTGTGGTAGCAATGCGACCTCGTATGGTGAATTTTAAGATAATACAAGCCACATAGAACAAATATTATTTTCCTTTCTATTTTTTTAGAATATTTTATTTCTATAGTGAATTTTTAGATATTCCCTAGCTTCATTTTTTGAAGGTAATGACAAGGGATAACTAAAAAAGCTTTAGGTCGTAGGTCTTTTTTTTCTTTTTCAAAGGACGTTAGGTGCTTAGTTGCTTATGGTAATTAGATCAGAAGGTAGTTCTAGGAATGAAAGAGAACATTTTTCCAATCCTAAGCCTCTAAAGAAGTCTAAACTTGCTTTGAAAATGTCATTGAGATGTTTCATGAAGGTTTTTAAGGTTTGGGAGAGATTTTAGCGTGTGTATATACATATATTTAGTCACTTTTTTCCCCCTGCTGCAACATAAGTAATTAATCTTGGACTCAGTTGATTTTTTTCCCCTTCTTTTCATATTTTAAATGGAGTTAATGCTGATGGTTGCTCATTATAATTCCAACAAGAAATCTTTGACTGAATTAGCTTTGAAAAGATACTTATTGCATACTACCAAGATTTCTTTAATAGAAAGTGCTACTTATGCACGATTTAACACTTTTTTCTAGGGTTACTTGCATACTGTTACATAATAGTTAGTTAGTTTTTTTTTTTTTTTTTTTACAAGATAGAATTCTACTCTAACCTAATCTAAGTGTATATGTGTGTGAGTCTCCCTCCTGGAGACTTGAACCCCAGCTCTTGCCCCCCACACCCCACAAGCACTTATACTTGTGGAGTGACCATCGCACCAAGGGTGTGCGGTGGTTAATTCTTCGTTTATCAAAAGAGTTCATTCTTCATTGTTATTCTTAGATCCAATGAAAACCTGTTTGACAAGAACCATTTGCAATTGGCTGACTTTGAAATGATAGTTATCTTCACTCTTGTTTTTTTGGGTTGCTGATTCAGGTGCTCTACTGGTGCTATTATGGTTGTTAGGATTGCATTCTTATTTGTCTAAACATCTCTTGAACATGTTTGTACAGGGTTTCAAAGGCAGTGGTCAATGATTATTCAGAGAAGATTGAAGCAATTGCTTCCAAATTAGCTGCCCCATTGGTGCGTGTACATTATAAGCAGGATTATATGTTGGTTTACATAGGTACTTAAGATTTTGGTCATTTAAGGAGAGTACTATTAAATTCGTAATTTTTAGAATTATGTTTTTGTTATGAGTTGAAGAAGCTTTGCTTATGAAAAAACTAATTATGCTAACAAAAGATTAGATTTCTATAATAAAGAAGTAGATTTTTCCTTCAAGAGTTGAAGATGCGTCAAACTTATGTGGTGATTTCATTATTAATTGGGAGGGAAGCTGGAATGATTTTGGTGAATAAAACCTGTACAGAGTTTGTCAGTAGTGATGAAAGTGGCAGGAATACTTTTTTTTCTTTCTTAAAAAGGGTTGGGGAGGGGGGGGGGGTAGGGGGCAGTGGGGGTGTTTAAGTGATATATGGGAAGACTAAACAGAGAAGGGAATGGACATCAAATAGCCTGTAAATCCTGTACTGCTTTTTATCTTGAATTTATGGTAATGAATTAAAATTTAAAGAGATTGGGTGTTCCAATCCAAACATCATAATTGATTCATATATGTGAATAACAGGTTTAAGTTTTCAATTCAAACCTAATGGGCCTTCTTTTCACTGTTGTGAAATCATGGCTCCGATTAGTTCTATTTGATACAAGTATTGTAGAGGTAAAGCTTGTTGATTTGTCTGTCTCTGTCTCTCTATTTTTGTTTCTTTCTTTTTCTTCTTGAGTTATTATAAACCTCACAAAATGTTGTTCTTCGTTGACTACACTTGGATAATGAAAGTATTATTTATTTGGCACTTGTCTGATGCAGTGATTTGTCACTGTTTTCCTGTGACTCCCTATATAATTTTAATTTTATGAGATTGCCTTGTTTCTATGTTCCTAAGTTAAATTCACATGTTAGAATAGATTTTCTTGATCCTAATAATTATCCCATTTTCAGACTACACCTGATACCCAGGTATCCCAGGAGCCCTTGGAAGAGACTGCTGTAAATGAAAGCCCTTCTAAAACAGGAGAAAATCACATTCTTCCTACTCCAAGACTAAGAAGAAGATTTGTGTATGTGAATTGGAATTATCATGATTTGGTTAACTTGTTGGCTCTTTTCTATGTCGTGGCTTGTCAACTCTTACCGTTTTGGTTTACTGATCAGGCCTGCATCAAATAGTGAAGATAGAATTCATGACACTACTGGGGCTGATTCATCTGCACCTGTCAAACTGGATGCTGCAGCACAAGCACACATTGAAAAGCACAGGTAAAATTTTAAATTTCTGTTGTTATGCAATAACGAATTCATAACATAAAAGGTCATTTCCTGGTCCTGATTTTTCCGGAGCAGAGTCCACAAAAGCAATGTTTATGCCAGTGAGGTCAAAGGCAATATGATCTTGCCTAGGTGTTTGGGTGAGGCAAAGCACCGTATAATGGATTTGGACCTTTCAGTGGAGGAGACTTTAATTAGGTGCTTGTTTTTTGCCTAGCGTGCATCCTGGCCAAAGTGACAGCTGCCTGGAGCGTGCATATCATCAAATTAACAGATTTTGTCTTTAATTTAGCATAATTACCACCAATTTACTTATTCCAATACCAGTAGAATAAGGTTTTTCAATTCAATAAATCTTGACCTTCTTGAAATGACTATACACAATTAATAAAACTTGTCAATATAGTGCCAGCGAAATGAAGACCATAGAACCAAGTCAAAATATAAGCATTAAGAAAGACATTGTTGTACCTTTTATATGTGTCACTATATGTTAGTTGTCTCAAGTCAATTTTTTAAGGTTAAGTCTGTTTCCTTTCTTTTATTTATTTCTCTATGATTTTATTTAAAATTTTCTTTTTCTCTTTCTTTGTAAAGAAAATCAATTACTTATAAGAAAGAAGAAAACGTTAGATCAAAATTTTTAATATTTTATTTTTTATGAACTAATATTTGATGATGTTAACAATGATAGGTTTGTGAATGTTTATAACTTTAATATCCTGCATATTTTTGGCTCCTTGCTGCATTCAAAAGTGCACATCTTTTTTGGTGCCTCACTATTTGGGCAATATAGGTATCTAGTGCATCGAGGGTGAATTTTCCCTTTGACTACCTGGGTTCCAGTATATGAGTTGTTTAAAATGGATCAAAGGTTCTTTTTGCACAACACTGACTATGAACATGATTGGATAAATTTATGGGATTAAATGTTGTTGTTGACTCAAATACCTTATGCTAGTTGGGTTTAAGTGCTCACTTCACTTTAGATTTTTTAAGTAATAGTGTGAGGGAACTATGTGGCAAACTAAATTACTTTACCGCTACAAGAACTGCAATTTTCTTTTAAAAGTTTTAGAAAGAAAAAAAGATCAATCTAATCCATACATCCGTTTTAATTGTGGAGGTTTGGAGTTGAGAAGGAGCATCTTTGGAGACTTGCATCATTTATGTGAAATATGGATAAACTTAGGGTGTTCGACAACAGAGGTGGTTAGGGGATCACATGGAATTCACCCATGGAAGAAGTATTAGAGCAGGGTTGAATAAATTTTCTTAATATATTTTGTTTGGCGTTGGAGTTGCTCCCATGTTCATCTTTTGATTTGACCTTTGTGTCCTTTCAAAGAGCTTTTTTTCTTTACCTGTTTAGATTGGCAATGGATAAGGACTCCTCAATTCACTCAGTCCTTTCAAGATTGAGAATTAGCACCCACAGAGTATCTGTTTGACGTATTGTATTCAAAGTTTTTGTCTAGTCAACGAGAGTATCAATTATCCTAGATTTCAACTAAAAATGTAAAGTTTGAAGTCAGCTTTAATCATGATGTTCTGAGAGAATTTATAGGATTACATTTTGCATGGAGGTGCATTTGGCACACTAAGGTACCTGGGAAGATTGCTTTTATTGTTTGGACTGCAACATTGGGTAATATTTTGAAGGTGGATAACGTTTAGAAATGAAGCATTGTGGTTGTTGATTGGTCTTGTATGTGCGAGAATAGCAGGGAGTCAATTGAGAACTTTCTACTTCTTTGTTCAGTGGCTCAAGATATTTGTTAATTTGTTCTTTATTTGCGGTATTAAGGGTTATGCTGAAGACTGTACCACAGATGCTATAGTATTGGCAAGGAAGATTTTAATGTCACAAGAGTTCCAAAATATGGAAAGCAGTTCTATTATTTGTGTTGTGGACAATTTGGCTAGAGAGGAACTGTAGATGGTGTTGGATGCCCAAATGCCCAAGTCAAGTTCTTAAGCAGTTTTTATTAAGATCTTTGTATGATTGGATGACAACCTTGTTAGTATCTCTTCATTTTGGGCATTGCCTAAGATAATTTAGACGTAGGCAGACATAAAAAGAATAGAATATTGAGCTCTAACAGAAATGTTAAGTATATTAATTTCGTATGTGTATACGGTATTGGCTCTGTTGGTTGAGAAACTCAATATCTCTTTTTTATTTTTTTTGATAAATAATGAAATTTTATAAATCAAAAGGCAAAAGCCCCAGGTATACCGGGAGTGTACATGGAAAGTGTTACATCAAGATCGAAAATTACAATGATCAAGCATAACAAAAAGATTAGAGCAAGAAAAAGAAGAGAAAATAGAACACCAAGCAAACAAAGAGTGGAGAAGGAGAGATTTAATCTCAAGAATCAACCGTTCCATTCCCTCAAAGCATCTATTGTTCCTTTCCCGCCAAAGACACCATTAAAAATTTAATATTTTACCTAGAGATTGTTCCTTTCCCGTCAAAGCATCTATTTATGTTTACCTAGGATTTAATATTTCTTATTTGCCTTATGAAAGTTATGATATAAAAAATACATTTTGAAAGATAGATCTCTATATTTATTTGGACTATTTTAGTTAATTTTTCAATTTTTCTAATTTAATATATTTATTTATCTTTCAAATAATTATTAAATTAATAATGACATCATCACAGTTTAACCTCAATTTAATCTCGGTCCGACCTCAAAAATCTTGAAAAGGATAAAAATTACTTTTCAAAAAAAAAAAAGGATAAAAAAATTAAATTAAATCAAATCCTTTTAATAGCATCAATCACAAACAGTCTGGTCCAACAATATCAATTAGCATTAATAGGTGTAATTTTGTATCCAATCACTGTTCTACCTATTGTGTGGTTCTGAATCTTTTCTGAATTTCTTGTCACAGAAAGCTTCAAGAGGACTTGACTGATGAAATGGTTGGTTTGGCACGGCAACTTAAGGAGAGCAGTCTGATGATGAGCAATTCCTTGCAACGCACTGAAAATGTAAGAACTCTCATATATATGTAACAAGTCTTGCATCACCTGAAATATGTAAGTTCAATGCATAGTTTCATAAGTATGTTAATTGGTTAAAGAAAATGTTGGAAGAATCAATCCTGCATCTTTTAGAGGAGGTGGGAGTGGATAATCTGGTAATCACTTTTTCACTTGTGGGCAGTTTTGCTAATATGCATAAAAGATTGTAACTGCTATTCTGTTGTTCTGGAATCTTCTTTCCTTCAGTATGCCTTTTCCTTCTTTTTTCCTGTTTGGGGGGGGGTGTTTAGGGGGAGGGTGTTCTTTCGTAAATCATACTTAGTCACATAGTCTCTTATTCATTTTTTGGACATCCCAAAATTTTGTGCCATTTAAAAAGTCATATTTATAAAGGTTTTTAAATAACATGCACTTACACCCGTTGAACTTTGGTTAGTTGCAGTTACGCCCCTATACTTATCCAAAAAAAAAACTTTTTCTTTCGACAATTTAGTATATAAATTTTGATACTATAGTAGTTAGATTCCCTTAAAAAAATTTCTTTCAATCAAATTTAACCTCTTTTGCACCAAATCATTAATAAAAATGATGTAAATGAGGGTGTCTTACTTCAACAACATAAAAATTTAGAGGGTCTATTCTATTTATTACAGTGCCAGAGTTTATGTACTAAATTGGTAAAAAAAAGGGTTAAGGGGGCCTATGTGCTATGGTACTATAGTTTATGTACTAAATTGGCTAAAATAAAAATACAGGGATGCAAGTGCAACTGTCCCAAAGTTCAGAGGTTGTAAGTGCATTTTACTCAAATTTTTTGGTTTCTTAAATTACCTTTGTAAAGGGAGAATTTGAAATGTTACAGAACATTATCAATGGGGTTCTAAGTTTTGAATTTTGGTGATTTGCCGTGCTCTAAATCCATGATCCCTTTAACAGTTGGATTTTGTAAAGGGGGTATCTCTATTTGGATAGAGGCTACATATGCTAAAATTTAAGACAGAAGAGATTGCTTATTCTATGTATTATGTATAGAAAATTTTGGTTTTGCTTTAACACTCTTGAATGGTTAAGGGTTAATCCCAACTGTTTTTCTTGGTCTTTTGTAATTGGTTTTTGGTTTTCCCTTTCTCCTTTTATTAGTAAGTTATATACATATCCAGTGGGCTATGAATGCACAATATCACCCTCCAAACTATTCTTACTGGAGAAGGAAATGCCATTTGTGCTAGAGCTCATTGGCCTTTGGAATAGTGTTTGAATGCACGACTCATCCTCAACTTATGCTCTCTCTTTCTGTCTCTCTCAGTAAATTGTACATGCACCCAGTGGGTGTTGCGCACATTATCACCTCACTCAGGCCTAAACTACAATAGCTTGAGTTTTTTAGCCTTTGGTAATAGTTAATTAGAGAAGGTGAATGAATAGGCGCTGCAGCCTGCAGCTCTCTGGTACATAGACTAAAAAAAGTTTTAGATCTATTTTGTTAAATTTTTTCACTAAGATTGGCACCATGTTTTTCTTTGGGTTCAAATTGTTGTTCTAAAACTACTAGTAAATTATCAGGAAAGGAACAGATAATTAGATGGTTGTTCCTTGATGCCTCAATGGGTTTCCACTTTTCATTCCTTTAATCTGCAGTTCTCTGCTAGCCATATTACCTAGTTTTCCATGCAAATGAAAACAAGGTGAAGAGGATCCACCCTGGTGTGACTCTTCGGCAGTTCCCAAAGTACTAAAACTTTCCATCATTCCAAAGTACTGATCTCCTTGTCAAGCTAACATCGTTAACTGTGAGAGTTACCTACTGATCTTGAAAACCCAACTACCAAGGATTTGTTTGGTGAAGTTACTAGCTATTTTAGTTTAGTGTTAAGAGTGTCACTCGCTAATCTCAAACCCCAAAAACTTGTTTAAAGAAGTTGCATTTTGTGCATCTTAAAATTTTTCCATGTCAATATTCAACTTCATGCTAGACCATTTCCTTTTTTTACATTTTAAGTAATTGAGCATTTCCTTGCAAGTACTATGTTATAACCACACTGTTTGCAAAGTATAAAGTCATGTTGATTTAGAGCAATGACTATGTGATGCGGGCAATGCAAGAAATTTTTTAATTAGTATTATTTATGTTTGCAAGTCAATTGTACTTTTATATTTTAGGTCCTAGTAGTTTATTATGCTATTAGAATTTTAATTTTGAAGCAAGGTTATTTTTGTAATAAGGCAATTAGGGTTTCCTACACCAATTAGAGCTAGTTTAATAATCCTTTATAAGCAACTTATTGTACTCCTTGAGGAGATGGTTGATATTTTGATGAATGAAAAAAATGGCATTTTGGTCTCTCTTTGGTCTAGTGCTCTGGTGCTGACTTCAGTTCCACCCTAAGTGTTGACTCCTAATGGTTTTCCTGTTTGGTACTAACTCCAAGCCAGGTCTAGGTGCTGACTCGTAGGTCATATCCTTTTTTATTTTACTATTGTTTTAGTTTTGGTTTGGTTGTCCTGCTTCACTATGCATGGAGATCAGGGAGCAATGACTAGTCATGAAGTGTTTGATTCTAACTTCAAGGTGTTAATTCTGTGAGCATGTTATACACTTCGGACATGAACTAAGTGGATAAATGGCATTCTAAAGATTGATTTTCCAATCATTTTTATCTCACCATTTCAATGATAGTATGATTAGGATACCTTTATTCTTCTTAGTTACCTCCGATCATTTCAATGGAAACCTTATGTGAAGATAGTTTGTGTTTTCTAGAGTTTGGTAGAATCTTAAGAAATGGGTCAAAGGAAAACTATGTATGATCAATGAAAAAAGTATGGCTTATTTTTTAGAGGTTGTTTTCTGCTAAAATTTTCTGGAAAACAACTCTATCTCACGCCAAGCTAAATAAAAGAAGCCAAGAAATAGTTTTTCAACTCATTTTAAGATTGCTACCAAACATAGGAAAATGAGATAGATTTTTAGAAAATTCTTCTTGGAAATTGACTCATTTTTCAGAAAACATTAACGTTGAAACAATTGATGTCATAATAATATTGAAAATGCTACAGGAAGTCAATTTATTTTACGATAATAACTGTTGAATTTTTAAATTGTTTTAAATTTCAACAAAAATCAGTTGTACCACCATCACTGTTCTGCTTTTCATTTATGCCAACTTTTAGCCCCCCGTAACCCCACACCTCTTTCACTGCATCATTGCTGCTATCTCATTACCGCTATTCATAAGCCAAGGCTACATTCAAATGACCCTTTTTCTTCTTACAAGAATAGAGTAGAGGATGAGTCATGGGTTCAAGATCCGCTACATGTGTCATACTTCTCATTTTCAAGGTCTGGGATTCAATCTGTGGTGGGTGCAGGATTAGTGGGATTATCTTGTATAGTTGTAAAAAGAATTTGGTTTTGGCTAAATGCAATCAGGTACTATTTTGAAGTCTGTACATTCTCAATATCATTGCCTTCATTTGGAGTCTAGTCACCACAGGGTTTTCCATCACTGCACCACCCTGTACTGCAACAAAAACATAATCAGCCATTACAGATCCCTCTTTCACCTCCACCACAATTTCTTTATTCTCTTGGATTGTCAACACAATTGTCATGCACTGGGTATGTCCTTTGATAGAAACTTGAATACATGCCTATTCATCCCATGGTGTCGTTCTCTCGGAAGGATCATATTTAAATCACATGGTGTTCTCTTGGGAGGATCTTATTGTAATCACTTCATTACTGTGTTTACCCTGAACAATAATGACTGAATTCTTAATCTCGTTAAATAGCTTTCACCTTTTTCTGTTTCATGTTTTTGGTGTTGACTGATGATCAAGTAGTCTCATAACTTGATTGTGCTGAGTGCAGATACTTGATTCTACCGAGGAAGCTGTTGAGCATAGCTTGGCAAGTACTGGGCGTGCCAATGTGCGAGCCATGAAGATATACTCTGAGAGCTCTAAGACATCGTGCTTCACATGGCTTGCGATGTTTGCAATGACATGTATTTTCATCATGGTAGTGCTTCTAATTCGTGTAACCTGAAGAGCTTCCTGTTTTATTCATTTTTCTTCAGGATGTTTGTTCTTTCATCTTTGAGATGATATTCCAAACACAGTGTTTAATACTGTTCATAACTGTATGCCAAGCATTGTTCAGTTTAAAGTAGCTAGTTTTACATTTTCTCTTCACAACTCCACATATAGATGGACATTTTGTTACACAAAAAATTAATAAATAAAGAGGATATACAACAGAGGTCAAGGCATGCTTTTGGCTGTATATGGACATTTTTATCTCTGGATTTCAGTATATAAAGTTTATTTATAATTTTTTACCGATAAAAAAAGTTCATGTATAAATCTAAGTTGTGGTTTAAAATTTATGGTAAGTTCCTGAAAGAGGTCGTCTGAGCAACAATAGTTTTCTCTTTGGTTATAAATGGAACACCCAAAATTGAATACGCATTTTGAAAATTGTTTTTCGATACCCACATTAACATATGACAAAAGGCAAATATATCAAGTTCAGCATTGCAAAATTGCTGGTTGTACCCGGCAGTGATGAATTGAAGGAATTGGAGGTCTGTCAGCGATGCTTGCTCTCTCCAGTGGGGACTTTTCTTCTTGTTGCAGATCTGTTCCAAGTACTTGCTGCCAGTGAGTACAATGATGTGTCGACGGGCTAAATTCTTATCTTGTAAGCTTGCCTCCAATGCTTCCTGAATTGCCATGTTAGTAGTTGAGGCTCCAGTACTATTGCATCCTACAAACATTCTGGTTCCTTCATTGTTCTTAGCTTCATAAGCATGCCCGCTTCTTCTAAATTTCTTGTTTCTCTTCCCATCAATCTTGATTATATAGCTGCCAGTTCCTGATAACTCCCCCCACCCCCATCCCATCTTGTTTTGACACTCTTGCTGAGAGGGTTGATTTAAGCTTAAGCTTAAGCTTCTTGGTACCTGCATGAGAGTTTAAGATGTGAGTAAAACATCAGTTGGATTGGGACACTTCCCTTACGGGCCTACGGCCTGGTTTCTGTCATTCCAGATTGTCCAGAGGGTGGTGAAAATGGTTTGCAAGTAAATCATATTTTTCTTGTTCCAACCTTTAATTATTTAAGACACAACTAGCCTGCCATTAATTAACCTCAATCTGGTTGAGGTTCTTCTGCAGTTCTGATAGGAAGAACAAAACCATGCCACGCTGCTCTAACAAGGGGGCAGTAGAGAAACGGATGTGAGGAAGTTTCGCTATCTTCACTGCACAAAGGGTAAGTGACAATAGCTGGTTACCTCTACTGCCAAGGTTCGAATTCACAGGAGACAATCATGGAGAAGTTTCCACACAAAGGTCAGAATTTTCGTTGGGAGTTTTACTTATGAATTGTTTGAGCGGTTTTAAAACCAATTAGGTTGTGATTGGTTACGAGAGATTGAGCATAAAGCAGCACAATAAATGGTCTATGAATTTTGGGAATTTCTATATCTATATTGATATATAATATGAGCCAAGAGCTTTTAATTGGTTAGCACTTCTTGGTTTTTTTAACATAGACATTTAGAGTTCAAACCTCTTCAGCCCCAACTATTGAATTATAAAAAATATATCGAGATATAATTTGTTATAATGGGTATAATTTGCTTTGAATAATAGAAACGTCTGGCCAGCTGGACAAATCATAGTTTTTTTTTTTGTTGAGGGTGTGTTTATCTATAGATATGAAGGATTTAAAATGCTTCGCATAGGACAAAGGGCTTTCCTTGAGCCTTGTGGTTGAGTTGGCTTTATTTCCTAGTTGGGAAATTATCAAGGTGAAAGTAATACTTGATTTTAGCTGTAAAGAGAAAGATACTTTCTAGAAAAGATAAAAGGTAGTTGGGAGCATTTAATATAATGAATGACAGCTTGTATCATGAGAAAAATAATAAGAAAAAATAATATACGAAAAATTATGTATGAGTAGACTTGAGTCAATCCCTTGGTTAATGTGCTCCAAGCTAATACATTGACTAACATGTTAGCAATTTATCAAAAATCACTCTTTTACTTGCTAGACCACTACTTCCCTTGTTGAAGACTTAGAATTGGCCATGGACTTAGGCCATCGGTAAGAAAAATTGAGTGTCAACTCAGTGGGTCTGATGCCATTATTTGAAGATGGCCTAAGTTGTTCGTGGTTGAATATGGGTATTGGGCTTCAAGCCTTGATGAAGTATACACCATTTATCCTCAATCTAATGTATATATAATTTTAGTATTAATTTTTAATTGAAATAAATTTATTTGTTTATTTATTTTTGATTGGATGCTGAGATTGTTGAGAATCAGGTCTTAGTCCACTAGAAGATTAATATTTTTGGTTATTGGCTTAAAAGAGAAAGAGAAGCAAAGCTCATGAGAAAATTTAAGTCTAAAAAGTAAAAACCAGTGGAGAAGATGAGGAGTGGAAATGAAAGAAATACGTTGAATAAGGGGATCGTTAGGAATTCCTTATTCTATTGAGTGAAGGGGTATTTATGGAGCATGGGGAGATAGCTTTAGCATGAATCGATCTAAGACCTAATAATAGACTTGCTAGCAGGTTGGCTTGTTAGGTCAGTTGAGGCAATGTGTATTAGGGAAGCAATCCCAACTGCCCTTAAACTAGGCAGTTAGAACGCCAACTAGTTATCTCCTTAGGTTGGCTAAAAAGAATAGTGTGTTAGGACAGCAATCCCAAGACGTAGATAAATGGAATAAGTCTAAAGACATTAAACTCTGTGTTAGGTCTGTTTGGCCACTCTTTTAGACTTGTGTTAGCTAGGCCATTGTGTTCAGGTCTGTGTTAGGTCCTTTAGTTTGGCCTTTTTTTAGGTTATTCTGTTAGGCCTCTTTTGTTATTAGGTCCTCTGCTAGGCCTCACGGGTAGGTCCTTAGGAAGTATTAAAATTTTGTTAGCAATTTGGATGTCTTTGAAATTGTCCCAATCCAATTTTAAAAGCATACAATAGGTAAACATGGGATTTAAGTCATCACACACACACACACACACAAAACTTGGGATTTACTTGGGATTACCTATGACATTTGCACGAGATCTTATGACTTCACTCACTTGTCACAAAACTTAGCATTTACATGAATAATCACTTATAAACTCAGTAGGGCAAGAGTTGGGTTCAGTGCACACCTATTGAGATGTGGATACATGACAATTACTTGACATGTTCCAAATTCCAATTACTTTAGTGCATAAGAGTATTGAACCCAATAGACCACTATAAAAAGAGACCAAATTACGTCATCTTCAATTGAATCATCCAATGCCTTTTAAGTTTTAGTCAGATGTATAACACATTATGTTTACTGCCTTTGAGTCTTTAACCTGCTTGAACTTTGCTCATGAATGACATGAGATTATCCAAGCAATTTGTAGGACGTGTCAAAGAACTCTTAAGACTCAACCTCAAACTTGCTAGGTAAAAAGTTGGAGGGCTTACTAAACAGCTCTAGGAGTGGTTGTAAAATAATTACATTGAACCATATGTTAGGAGTGGTTGTAAAATAATTACATTGAACCATATGTAGGGACAAAGCTAGGACTTGTATTTGGGGGGGGGGGGGGGGAACATTAACAGAATTTTTTTCATGAAAATCCAAGCTACCATTCAATATTAAAGAAATATCAATAAAAGAGAAGATACAAAATAACCATTTTTCAATATTTTTTTTTATTAATACATTAGAACTTCAATCTATGTCATCTGTTTCATGATGGAACTCGACATTTATTTAAATCCCAAAAATCACATATAATTTATTTTGTAATAAAATTTGCATCTCTCTTTCCCTTTTAATATACACTATCAAAGAGTCTAATAGAAAATGACATTCTAATTGAGTAATTATGTTGATCATAGTTGAATAACAACGTTGATCCCATTAAAATTTGAATAGTTTCTTAACTAATCAACTAACAAATTAAAAATTAAAAAAAAAAAAAACCCTAGTGGATTTTAACTCCGCCAAACACAAAGTTCACTAACTATTATTTATTACTTTTTAATAACTACTACTATAGTACTACTTTGCTTTTTTGAACATAATACCACAAAGTAAATAAAATAAAATAACCCCATACACTATAACACACCACAAGCATCGTAAGTCCGTAACTCACCACACTAACACAGTAACACCACATATTCACTAACACACTCTGGGAGTCAATCTAGTCTTTAAAGACCCACCACTCACATAAGAAATGCTATCAAATTTCAAATAGAGAAAGAGAAGTCTAGGAAAAAAACAACAACAACAACAACAACAACAACAGAGACACCAGAGAGAGATGCAAGCTCACAAGTTGCAACATAACATTTAAATGGTCACCCACTTTGCCTATCTCTAACCAGTTCCTGATGTTTTCACTTTGCCTCCTCACAGAGTCATGTCTCGGCCTCCACAAGCGTCTCTGATTAAGATTTTTCTCTCTCTTTTTTTTTTTTTTTTTTTGGAATTTGATGGAATGGGTTTTGAATTCTGTTGTGGTATTGAGTTCAGATTGATTTTGTTTAAATTTTTCAAGGGCTGGGTCTAAAGTTGGTTGATTCGGCTAAATTTTCTTTAGCTTTTCTCTTGGTCATTTTGTGGCTGGGCTAATTTTTTTGAACTTAATAATTTGTATTTTGGGATTCTAGTCTCTAGATCAGTAAATAGATTTTTTTTTTTTAGGCTTCTTCTTTTTGTTTAAGAGGGCTAATGATTTTGTTAAGGGTGCAAGTGTAATTTTTTTTTTTGGCAAAATTGCTTAAAAGACAAAATTCAGCTATAAAATTGGTGAGGCTATAACCTTGCTAAATATCTTTTTTATTGAAGACGAATTTTGACAAATTCATCAATGGATTACATTTTTCTCTAATATTTTCCATACTTGCAAAATTTTTAAAAAATTAAAGATCAATAGCTATGTCATCAATAAACTATTTTAACTGCAAGTTTTTGTAATTTAAAGTTTTTCATAAAATATAAACTTATAGAGTATATAGTAAATAATATCTGATTGCAACAAAATTTGACAGGTATATAAAAAGCATAAAGAACATTTAATTCAATAATTAAAATTTTAAAATATGTAGTAATATTTATTTTATTGAATAAGATTACGACAAATTTTATAATCTATCTTCAATAAATTTTATAGATAAATTTTGTCCTTACTAAAATAAATTATTATAATACACTATTAACTTTTGCCCCCAAAGCCAAAAATGGCTCCGTCCCTGACCATAAGATACAAGAAGAAATATAAAGTTCATTTTTTTATTATACGATTTACATGTAGATGATGAATGGCCCTTCTTTTGTAGCCTGCATAATTTCTGATTCTTCCCTCGCTGGGCTTTGATTAACTTGGGTTGGGCTTGGGCCACATCAGTTTTTTCAAGCTGGAATATGATGGTTGTGGTGCTAGTATTCAACGGACTAGATCGTATGGATGTTTACAAAGTGATTTAAGGTTAGATTCTCATGATCCATTCCGGGTGAAGAGATTAGTAAAGAACAAGAGATTAACGATTAAATTCTATGAAGGTTTGGCGTTGAAGCCTTTATTTATAACCCTATACCATCCTTTTAGATTTTCTGTTATTGTAATCATATCCCCTCTAGTTTGAAATAAAATACTCTCCTTGAAATTTAAATTATTTAGTACATACACGTACTTTTTCTAAGTGACTTTTTTTTAATTAAAAATTTTAAAGAAAAAGTTTTTAAAAAAATTAAAGCAATTTTTCAATCAATAAGGGAGGTTAGTGCAAATAGTTTACATTTTACAAAAGTTGAGTGTTTATTCCAAACTAGAGGAGAAGTGAGTACAATAACGAAAAACCTCAAAATATAGGTCAATGCAATTTTCCCTAAAATATTACTACATTAGGGTTTTGTGTGTGTGTGTGTGTGTGTTGTTGTCGTCAAATAGAAGAATAGGCAAACATAAAATATCACACACAATCTAATTAAAAACCAATTCTACAATTTGTTTTACACCAACTCCTGATTGAATCTAAACTATATTCATAATTTAAATGATGTTAGGATTGAAAAGTGTTTTTCATTTATAATTATTCATTGACGGTCTATTAAGTTTGAAGCATTGTCATATGAAATTCATTAAGCACCCAACAGCCAATCATCAAATCCCTAATCCAATTTCAAAAAGGACAATATTTGGCTTCAAAAATGTTTGGAGCTATCTTCTCTAACCACCATTGGCTGCCATAACCACAACTCACCAAAATCGGCCCACTGCAACCCATCAAAATTAAACCACAACCACCAAAAAAAAAAACCCACAGCAACAACCCAAAAAAATCACCACCACAATAACCACCTCCACAACCAAAACCATTGCTGCAACCATAACACCACCACCTCTCAAAATAGAGCCAAGCCACCACATTCACATTGTAACCCAAAGGCCACAATCGGACCACCCAAGAAACCCAAGGCCAAAAAACCACCAATATTGAACCACCACTAGTTGATCTCCACAATGCTATCTCAGAGAGAGAGAGAGAGAGAGAGAGAGAGAGAGAGAGAGAGAGAGAGAGAGAGAGAGAGAGAGAGAGAGAGAGAGAGAGAGAGAGAGAGAGAGAGAGATATTAAAAAAATAAATTTTTTTTAGCACAATAGTTTGTATGCTTCAACTAATAGAAGTGTATGAACATAAATGCTAAATTTTATTAGCTTATGCAATATCTAATGATAGGGTGTTTTTGATGTTTGGTGTGCCAAATGCTAAAAAATTAGCATTTGGCACAATTAATGCTAATTCTTTGAGTTAAAAGATTTTTAAAAACTAAAAATAAAAAAAGATACTGTATTGATTATCTTATCTATTTATTAAAAAATAATTGAGTATCTTAATTTTAATGGATTATCTCTTAATACACGATTAAAATAAAAAGATAAATCTTAGAATGCTGATATTATCATCACAAGCTTGTGAAAGAGGAAAAACTAAAAATTGAGATACTTATTGTATTAAGTAAAAGCTTTATATTGTACCGTGCACTCTACGCAAGCCATAATGAGAAGCAATAGTCAAAGAGAAAAATCTCCTTCAAGAGGAGAGTGTATTCAGAGATACTCCATTTCTTCTCACTAGGAAAAGAAGGATTTTTATTGAATCAAACTACCCATTGCTATTGACACTTGAAATCCATTGATGAATCAACACAGCCCAACTTTTCTCCATGAGGATTCAACAATTTCAACAACTCAGTGGCCTTCTTCTTTACAGTCTCATCACAACCAACCTGCAAGAGAGCCAGAAGCTTCAGAAAAGCACCAGCTTGAAGTGCCTCAACTAAAACACTGTCATCATCATCTTCATCCCTCTTAGCATTCTTGCACAGCTTCCATAGAGAGTGCACAATGAAAACTCTGTTGCCATCTCTGATATCCTCAACATCTTCTTAACCAAAAGAGGCATAGTTAGAGCATTCTTATGCCAAGATACATCTAAAGTATTAATTTTTTCTTGAATTCTATTTGTTTTGTATTTTTCCTTTTTTGATAAACAAAAGAATATCTCAGTTCTATTGTTAACTAGTTGCTAAACTGTGCGATGCACGTGATAATAAAATAAATATTAAAACTATTTAGTTTACTTGAAGGTACTAAGATTTGAAAATGATAACAAAAAACTTATGCTACATGAATATATAGTTAAATTCATTACTATAAATGTGAATTTAAATTTGCTTTGAACAATCCTTTTTATATGAGATTAGTGAAAAAGGTTCAAATCATTATTATTATCTGCAAGGATACAATGGTAATGATATAGAAGATGGTCGAAAAACTTCTTCAAATTGGTTAATAAATATAGGCCCAAAAAATTAAATCTAGAAAACATTATGTCCTCATACTGCAATTAGAAAAGTAAGATTATGATAATTGGTGAGTGTCAAATGAATGTGGCGGCACTTATAAAATTAATTTATAGGTTGAAAGTTTCAACTCTTATATCTTTAAACAAGAGTTCTTATTTAATTTGAAAATTGCATAAGAAATTTTAGAGCAAACCCTTTTTTTATAGGAATTTTAGAGCAAACCTTATTTTGGGTCCTTACATCTATTGGTCCTAATTTTCAGAACTTTTATTTCCTACCCAACACTGCAAGTTTGATTCCAGAAAAGAAAACACATGCCCCATTTAAGATAGAAAATTGTAAGTTTAAAAAAGGTAAAGGGAAAAACAAAGTGAACATGAGATAAATGAAAAAGGAACATGCTATTATGTCTACACTATCATATAAATCACCAACCCAAGTTGAAGCTTAAGCCTATTTATAGAGAAGATGATATAATATCCATTATTTGCTATGACACACCAAAAAAAAAAAAAAAAAACCCTCATTGCTTAAAGCTTTTTAAGTTCCAAAAGTGATGTTTCCCCAATAGCTCGACACTATTATTACATCCCATAACACGTTAATCATCTACTATTACAATAGTCCTTCCTACGCAAACTTCATCCTCACCTACAAATGAGCTTTTAAGAGAAGAAATACCTCATATTCTCATCATTCAAATGGTTATCTGCAGATAGAAACTAAACCCAATGCAAGATCTTTATCCAACCTATTTAAACTATCCATAAAATTCAACTTAGACATTTCATCAAGCATGTGGAGTAAACTTTAAAGAACAAATAAATGATACCAAGAAAATAAATAATCTTCTCAGCTAATGGCACAACAAAAGAAAGGCACACCCCAAGAATTAATATTTCCTTATACTTCATTGCTTTGTTAAATCTTTTTTATAAAAAAAATATATCTAAAAAAACCTACAAAATAATCTACAATTTCAAACCAAATTTATAGTGCATAATATCACTAATCCAGAAAAATAAACATGCACATTAGACAAAACTCAAAGTCAAAAAGATTCTTAAACCCAAAAAGGGACTCTGCCCTCATTCACATAAACAACAAATAAAACAATAATAAAACGATAAGTTAGTCTCTATTTGCAACAACCTCAGAATGACTTCGTGTGATATGAAACTCGGTGTTATAATGTGTGTGTATATATATATATAATTTTTTTTTTGATACAAGGTGTTATAGTGTGTATATATATATAATTTTTTTTTATACAAGATAGAATTTTACTCTAGAATTATCCAAGTGTATGTGTTATATATACAAGATAAAATTCAACTCTAGAATAATCTAAGTGCATGTGTGTGTGAAGTTCCCTCCTGGAAACTTGAACCCCGGCCCTTACCCTCCGAACTCCACAAACACTTATACTTGTGAAGTGACCATCGCACCAAGGATGTGCAGTGGTGTTTTATAGTATATATAGATATATAGGTGGGTAGTAATGTCATTATGTCACCAATGCATTAATTTCACATCTTCTTTTTAATAACAATTAAGTTGACAAGTTTTGGTTGGCTAGACTCATCATTAACATCATTTTTTTTTACAAACTAATAGCAACTTCCAACTTCAGAATTTGTGAAATTTTTGGTGCCTCTGAACTTATTGATTACAATAACTAAGCGCAAGTGACTTTTGATGCAACATGCACTCCATTTATTTCACTGAAAAATATTTTATGAAAAACATCCTTTACCCCAAAGAAGCGTTTGACCCAATGCTTTATTTCTCTGTCCTAGTTGATCCCAATTCTTTTTTTCTTTTTTTTTTTGAGAATGTAGTTGATCCTGATTTGACATTAGAAGTATATTGATTTTTACCCAATAACCAAATACTTTTGTCTGTAAATATTGCATATTTGATTCATTCATAAATCTATTTTCTTCCCTATGAGTGTTAGTCTCAATAAGAATGCAATAAAACATTTTTAGCATTTTACCATATTTTACACTAACCATAAAATTCTTTGTAAAATTTTGTAAACGTTTTACCTTAAAAAATTAGTAAGATATTTTACAAAAATACATAGTGGCTCCCTCCCTCCATCTAGTGGTTGGGTTGCTAGTTCCGCCAGTTTGGTGGTCAAAACCGATGACTGTGCCGTCATTTTTTGTTGTTTGTACTTGAAAAGTTTTACATGTAGTACCAAATACTAAAAAATATTTTATAGCGAAATAAGTGGAGCACAGTACAACTATGAACATCATCTACATTGGCACAATAAACCCAATATATATATATATATATATATATATATATATATATGTAATATTCAAACAAAACTAATAGCTAACCCATGTTTGGTTGCTTCTAGGAGACTAAAGAATACTTTTGGTCCTTAAAAGTTTGAGGTTTTTTTTTCCCATTTTAACTCTTTACATTTCTAAATTTTCATTTTGACTCTTTATATTTGATTCAATTTTTATATTAGCACTACCAGTAGTGGAGCCAGGGTTTAAGTAAACAAGGGGAGGGGGGGGGGGGAAATCATAAGGCAACTTTGGAAACACGATTAAACTAAAATATATAGTAGACATCTAAAATAAATAAACTAATACAAATTTAAAATGTAATATAAATGTCAGGGAAAAAATAATATAAATGTAAACTGTAATTTTCTTTTCATACCTATGCTAATTTACTTGGTTCCCTTGATAAATTTTCATATTTTGAAGTCAATACATGATTTCTTTATTTTCAATAATTTTAATTTTTTTTTCTATATATGTAGCTAAGAAATCGTTCATCTATTCATCAACCATTCATTTTTTAATCAATTTTTAACATTTCATTTCTAAAAGGTCTCAAAGTTCAATACCGAAACAAAGAATTTGAAACAATAAAAGAGTCAGAGAGATTAAGGGAAGAAAAAGATTAGTGGAAAAATGCAAGCATTAGAGATTTAATGTCATGAAAAAATAAGACATAATTTGAAAGTATGGATATTTAGTAAAACTTTATTGATAAAAGTACAAGTGTGTAACACATCTCATGACAACACAACTAGTTCATGCATGTGCTGCTAGTGAATAATAAGCCACCTCATAAGGCACTATCTCCCACAAACATACATGATATAAGCTCCGTAGAATGTAAAATCTCAGTTACTCAAACTTCAGGTAGTTGATAGATACATATTTAGCAGCTCCTTGTATTAGAACATTGCGGTAACCAATTCTAATTCTACAGGTTTCTCGAAAGCTGTTAAGTAGCTTTTTGTTTTCGTTTTAATATGTATAAATCAAACTATCAAATTTGTGTCATTTACGTTGTTATAGAAGGTTAGGGGGCAGTTGCCCCCCTTGGAACCCCCCAACCCCTCCCGCGGGCTCTGCCCCTAAGCACTACCATCCATTTTATTAGTAAGTTAATGGTCCATAATATGTTTTTCTACCTCCAACAATAAAATTCATATATTTCACATCATTTTAGAACTATAATTTCATAAAAGTAAAACAATTAAATATACCAACATTCGAGTAACCTAGTTGGTAAGATACCGGGACAATAAATCTCAGGACTTGAGTTCGAGCTTCAACAACTAACTATGTATTGGTGCCCTTTATATCTCATCTCCATCCCAACACAATCCAAAAAATAATAAGTGAGTTTTACACAGACCGCGAGTATAAGGTCTCGCTTGGAAACCGGTAGGATGCTATTATAGTCACGACCAGGTAGGAAAACCACATTAGTCACCCCCCCCTTTACCCATTTTTTGTTTACCATTAAAAAAAAAAGTTAAATATGACAGGAACTTAATAATCAGAATACTAAATTAACGACATGACCAATATGAAACGAAACCAAATGTAAATGGTCAAAATAAACATTTTAAAATGTAAGGGGTCAAAAAAAAAAACTCCAAACTTTAAAAGCCAAAAATATATTTATAAAAAAAAAAAAAAAAAAAAGAGAAACAAAAATCAAATCTTTGTCTTCGCTCATCATTCATCAAGCTACCGTTTCACTCACCAACTTCCTTTTGCCACCCAGTTGAGTCTCACCTACCAAGTTGTCATTGCCCATCAAAGCACCCATCTTGCCAAGGGTAACCCGATTTGAGGAGGGAGAGGCTCTTGAGAATAGAAAGAGAAAAAAAGAAAGGAATAGGAAAGAAAATGGTTATTTTTTTAAGAAAAATAATTTCTTATATTCAAAAACAAGATATATATATATATATATATATATATATATATATATATATATCAAAAGTGAAATAAATCAAAACTAGATCGATGTTGGTACTTAGAATTATTCTACAATCACTCACAACAAAATCTCATAATATTTTCACAAGAAGTTGAGATAATTGTCCACTATAAATTAAATTAATATAAAAAAAAATTATACACAAACTCACCTCAACTAAAACAAAGTTATTGTGAAAATGTTATAAGATTCTATTGAGTCCATAAATATTCTCGAGCACTCAATAACAACTCGCTTGATGAAAGTGGATGGAAGAATTGAATTGATATGAAATGAAAGTTTTTCAATGATGGGCTAGATATTGAACCACAGAGTTACTCGATCGGGTTCAAAAAAATCTTCACCATCGAAAGAATTAATTGGGCCTAGGTTCAGATAATGGGCTACAGGCTGATGTGCCATTTTGAGTCATTCTTAAAGTAAAAAACAGAGGTACTTTAAAGTTGAGCCCATTTTAGGGGATCATCAATTGCATGCATTGTGGATCAGAAATAGCTTAATGGGCATCAATCAATTTTCTTCATTACAATTTTGAAGGAACTTTTTTTAAAATAAAAAATCAAGAAGCCCGTATCTCAAAAGAAAAAAAATAAAAAAATAATAATAATCCGATTTTTTTTTTCTTATTTAAACCCCTTGGTTACAAAGTGTTCTAATTATTTTTTAGTGGGGTATGGTATAAATAATTTTATAATAACCTTGTCATAATTAATACAATTATACATGACAACCTTTTTGTGTCAACGATTATTCTCAAGGTTGGAAGGAAAATTATTAGGTACTCCCGGAGTTCTATAAATGCGTACTCTCCCATCTCATATAAATGGTGGATCCTACCATAAATTTAATTAGTGAAACTCATCATTCATGTTAGAGGAGATAATACATATATATGGTACTCCAAGAGTACACAATAATTTTCCAGGTTAAATATTCAAATTGTAGATCAATTTTGTACTGCCTTGAGACCATTTTAGTGGTTAAAATTAAATGAATATGAGTATACCTTTGCTTATATCACTCATGTTCATTTAAATTTTTTTCTATTGTAATGTAGTAAAATCTTAGTCTAAACTCTAAACTCTCACAATAAAAGGATTTATTTTTTTATAAATAATTTCAACTTATGGTATTTGTTCGTGATGATAGCTCTTTATCGTCAGACTAAGACACTAATTGGTCATAATGAGTATACCTTTGCTTATATCACTCATGTTCATTCAAATTTCTTTTTATTGTAATGTACTAAAATCTTAGTATTCGTTTAAATAATGTTGAAAAGCACGGTGTTTGCGTCTGCGTTTCACGTTTTCTTTTTTTTTTCTTTTTTTATTTTATAGGAGCGTTTCACGTGGGATTATGTTTTTCCAGTGGGTCTCGTGTACTGTTCACAAGACCCGCAAGTACTTTATTTAGAAAAAAAAAAAAAAAAACTTTAAAACTGAGTCCCACAATACTATTTACACATTTAAATTTTATTTTGTTACAGTATTTTCAGTTTTCAGCAAAATAAGCCGTATCCAAATAGACCCTTAGTCTAAACTCTAAAATCTCACAGTAAAAGGATTTTTATTTTATATATAGATAATTTTAACTTATGACTTCTATTTTTTATGATAGATTTTTATTATTAAACTAAGATATCAATCAGTTTTTGATATAAGTAAAATTGAATTCTAAACTTCTTATTTAATCATAAAAACTTTTACTAATTAAAGTATCTGAGAATTTCACCGTAAAAAGACTTGGCTCGTCCAAGAAGTCCTTATTTGTCAGTAAAATTTTTGAATTTCCCCCCTCTTTTTTCTTCTTCCTCATTGTGGTAAAAACTTAAGATACCATTTTTTTTTTTTTTTTTTTGCTAATCTAAAGATACCATATTATCCACACAGCTCTGCTGCAACTATTAATGTGCCTCATTCAATGCCTTGACTTTTTGACAATGAATGTAAGAGCAGCAGGATAAAAAAAAATGTAAGAGCAGCAGTCGGCCCACCCGGGGAGAAATTATAAGGTCCCAGGCGGGACCATATCTGGCTCCAATTTCACAAATCACAATACATTCATTAACACACAATATAAATATTTTTTTTATCGTATGTCACACCCTTTTTAATTTTTTCCTTTTTCTTTTTTAAGTATGATAAAACTTATATTTATGACTCTTTCTTTCATGATAATTACTCTCTATCACCATGCATGCGATTTAAAAAAAAAAAATATATATATATATATATATATATATATCACCGTACACAAAAAAAATCACTAGATTAAAACACTAATTAAATTTTAGTATATACATTTGAACTCCAAATCTAGAAAAAAAAAATTAACTAGTTGAGTTTTTCATTTTTTTGGAGAAACAAACATATACACATAAGAGAGAAAGAAAAAGAATTTAATACAAAAGTACACCATAAACTCTACTAAAAAAATTACTAATTAAGCGACTTACATATATCACATCATTTATATCCATGTATCTAATGTTTAATTACTTTTTTTTTATTTAGAATCAAGCTCTTAATTACTATGCATGTGTGTTTTTTTTCTTTCTGTTTTTTAAATGAGAGTGCATGCGTGCGTGAGAGAGATAAGCAGGCAGGCAGTGCAGTGATATGCACACAAACAATCATTTCCTTAATCCCAATTTGGCAATAAACAAATCAATAAATTGTTTGATTCAACTCAAAGATCGCTAAGATTAAGAGACAAACAACATTGATTCCAGTCAAAACTCCGGGAAAATCACGGAGCAATGTATTTATAAAATTATGCCAAAGTGCCTTGATATTATTAGTGCGTTTGTGTTGAATATAAACAAAATACAGAATTGGTCCATGCCTTTAAGGACAAAACAACATTCTTAACTCTTCTGTCTTTGTGTCTCAAATTGTGGAATGTTGTCAAGGATGTTTCTGAAGCAATTCGATTTTGAGGAACTTAAAAGGCCCTTGTACTTTTTTCTATATACAATGTAGGGTCCCTCCTTAGAATTTTGCAGTTATTAAGCTTGGTCTAATATGGTTCCTAGCAAAACATGGAAGCAGGAATGAGCATTAGTTGTCTTTTTAGACTTAAGTTTCCCATTTACCTGATTTCCTGGACTCTGTTATGTCAAAGTGTAAAATGTTTATCCTTTTGTTGTTGAGAATTTTATTATGTTTCTAGGAACTTAAATTTTTTTGGCTCATAACATTGCTTCTTGGGAAGCATTTGTAATTGGGATGAACCTCATAACCATCTCTAATTTACCTGATTGAATCTTCTGCCAAAAGGTAGAGATGGGTTTAAGCATGTTTCCTCTATTTTCTTCTTAATACAATTATTCTTAAATATTAAAAAAAAAAGAATGAGTACTAGCATTGAGTTTCAAACCACTATTTTGCAAGTTTTTTTTTCTTTTATTAAATAAATTTTTTTGTATGGATTTGGAATAAAGAGAAATAAGAGGAGAGCAATCAAGGGAAATAAGGGGGAGAGCAAATCACCAAAATTTACTAAAATTTAATACATTCCAATCACATTCTTCTCACTTCTCCTTTACCTGTTCTCTCTCCAATTATAATAGTATTTTTTTTTAGAAACATAATATTATTATTATTTCAACTGTCTCATATAGTGTAGGATATTTCTAAATCAGTTTGTTAAATACTATCCATTACCACACAATGACAAGTTAGTTCATTAGGACAATATATGAAAGATCTTGAATTAACTCATTTGTTCAATTAGATAATTTAGAATTTGTGGATTCCAGTTGACTTAACCGGTAAAGTTTTTAATGGTTGAATTAAAAATCTGAGGTTCAATCTCTGCCTATACCAAAAACCAATTGATATTTTGGTTTGATGATAAAGAGCTATTATCAAAAGCGGATGCCATAGGTTAAAACTATCTTCAAAAAAAAAATTGCATAGTATCAATATTGTGTTGAAATATATGCCTTCCTAAAAAAAAAAGTTGAAATATATGCTTTTTTTGAGAATGAAGTTGAAAAATATGCTAATTGCTTTTTCTTCCCTTTTCCCCCTTGAAAATGTATCTTATGTATCCACTATATATAGCGCATAATAATTCTCACAACCCCCTCCCCCATGTCTACTTCCCTTTTTTTTTTTTTTTTTTGGTGCCAAATTATGAAAGAATCCTTCTTTTATTTTTGGTAAAACCTCACTTATAATGAATCCATTTATCCTAATAAATCAAATCTCTAATCTTTCTTTGAATAAAATAACCATTTGACTGTAAAGATTCATTAACAGACAATAGATTTATAAGCATGATAAATTATTACTTGTTTCAATAGTTTAAAAAATAATATATTTAATTATTATTTTAATATATAGGGTGTGTGTTGTATAAGTTGTTTACAAAACAATGTTTTGGGTTTAAAATTAGTGTTTGTAAAAAAAAATTACGCCAAATTGTTGTTATAAAATAGTGTTTTAGGTTTTAAAAATACATTTTTAAGCTCTCAAATCATCTAACCAAACGAACTCATGCTAATTAA
Organism: Castanea sativa; assembly: GCF_040712315.1. Lineage (NCBI taxonomy): Eukaryota > Viridiplantae > Streptophyta > Magnoliopsida > Fagales > Fagaceae > Castanea > Castanea sativa. The sequence continues at coordinate 11,835,727 of NC_134015.1, forward strand.
TCATATATAAAGTTCATATAAAAAGCAAGTCAAGAAGATGAGATCATGTGTCAAAAATGTTTTGGAAGCGAGTAAGGAGGTTCATTATAGATTTTGCATATTATTCAATTCAATATAAATCTTATACTCCATTAATTTGAAAAAAATACAAAGACCCTCATGATCACTTTCTTGACATAACCTCATTTAATTATTATTTTCCTTTTTTGGATTTATATAAGTGGTCAAAAATCAAATACAAAGACAAATTTGTGGGTCCAAGATCACTATAGCACAATAGTATAGTCCTGCAAACATGGATTGGCTGCAGGGATTTGAGATCAAAAGCAATATTTAGGGTATTGCACCTGATGTAATTCCTTTGAATGGTTGAGATTGATAGTTGCAAAAATCAACTTTCAATCTCAACCATGGATTCAAAAAAGTTTAAAGAAGTAAAAAGTGAAAGTTAAGAAGGTGAAAAGTGAAAAAAATTTGTGAATGAAAATGGTGAGTTGCACCCGGAACAATACCTTAGGTATTGCACTGGATCCTACTCCTGGTTGTGGGGTTTGTCTAGTTAAGTTTCCTACAGAGGCCAGACAGGTAGACACAGATTATAGTTGTTAGCAATGATATTTGTATTTAGGATTAAGCATTGGTACAACCGTGCAGCTCAATTTGGTACAAAGTGATTGTGGACAAGTAGTGAACTAGGGTAGTGAGGTTTTGCACTATGAGTAGATTTGCTAACACCTAAGCAACGCCAACTTGAGTTCTTTTTTATTACTTCTATTAGTGTTATTTTAAGTCTTCCTCTACCTCTTTTTTGTTTTCTCAACTTGAATCAACTCCCTCTTTCTTATTGATGCATCTCATCTAAACATGACTAAACCATCTCAAATGACTCTCCCTCATATTTTCATCCTATTCCTATTTTAAGCAGATTTCCTCATTTTAGATCTTATATTTTCATGTATTTTCACTAATCCATCTTACCATTCTCATCTCAACACAAGTGCTATCCCTTTCACAAAATTAAATACACATAACAGTTTGTTCTTTATGAACTTTCAACACAAGTGCTATTTTTATAACTTTCAATTAGAAGGCAACTATGGAAGAGGTTGAACCTCTATCCCAGGTTAATCTGATTCAATCTCACTGTGTGCCTACTTGTCTATGTTATATCGAAGGATATGACCATAAAAATAAGGTTAGTTCACCAACAAACTGTAAATCTTTTTCCTTAATTTGGATAGGAATAATGAATTCAAGTATTTTAGTACATGCGCATTACTCCAACGTCACTAAGAGCTATTGGCCTATTAGAAGAAATCCAGATAGAGTAAGAACTAAGAACTCCAAATTAACAATGCTGACCAAAGATACAACGTTTTCCAACCTTATATCCCATAAAAAACAAAAAACCACATACACACACAAATATAAAATCTTCAACTTGGTTGGCACCGTTCTTGACAAGGAAAATAGCACACCTATTTGGATTTATGGTTAGCTATTAATTATATTATGTTATTCCCTGTTACCAAAAATATAAGGAAAACAAATAAAAGCTATTTCCAGTTACTAAAGAACATAGGTAGTTTGTTCACTTAAGTCTAAAGTACCGCAATGGTTCACATAAGCATATATGTTTATGCCACTCAGTTAATATTTGACTTCTATTTTGGTTTTACTAGACAAACTGAATCATATGCCAATGACTTTTTACGTCTCATGTCTCTTCCATTAATAACCAAGACACCACCGTATGAAATTCATGTTGCTCCTACATGTAAGCATATGATTTTCTATTGTCGCTTAATTGGACAAATTGAATTTGATTGGGAACTAGGTTGGGGTGTTTAAGATGTACAAAATTTACCAAATTGTTGGGTCACAATTTCGTACAAGAAACCTTTACAATCGATGATTCCATGATTTAAGTATAAACACTCTAAACCTACAAGATGCTAATAATGCAAAATTTTAATGTTATTTTTCTAAGATTTTCTTTTAACCCATTTGTTGATATTATTTCCAATGGTCAATTAATCTAGCCAATCAAAGGGACCATTGCATGAAATTGATTGGAAAAAAAGATTATAGAAATAATTAAGGTCCTAATTAAAAAACGAATTAGTCAATGAATAAACCTTTAATAAATTGTAACAATATTTGGCTCTTAGAAACTCTTAAACTAAGGTTTAGCATTAGGGGTTAGGAAGGGGATCGGATTAGTAATACTCTAAATGGTTAACTGTTCTTTTCGTTCTAGGTATCAGAGCAAATATTTTGAAAGATGATGGCATGAATCTTGAGATGATTGGAGTATTTCACTAGCATACATTCTAAAAGTCATCCTTGGTTTAAGTAATAATACATATATAACAGCAGACAAGAAACCTTATAGTATTGAATGCTATATATTTTTTTTTTTTTTTTTATAAAATCATAAAAGCATGCAATTCTTTTCATGTTAAAAACACATTCTAGCTATGACAATTGACAATACATTTCAAAACATGAATCACCGCCCCTTTTCAAGTAGTTGTAGAATGCTTATTGCTTAACCATATAATTTTTATTTTCTTTCCCTTGTTTGTTAAATAGTTGTAACCAAAGCCAGCAAATTAATTAGTGACATTTTCAATATGTTCAGTTATATTCTATGAAACAATACTATGTCCACATACAACTATTTCAACAACGTAATTAGTCAATAACAAATAAACAGAAAATAAGCTTTATCTAAGTCTTTGGTATTAGGGGAACCAATTGACATAATCAAAACAATTATGAGTTGTTCACTGGCTAAATTTTTCTGGAATTTTAAAAACATATGTTCTAAAATAAGGTTAAAATTTTTCCAAACAATAGGTCTAATGATTAAAATATTTCACAATTTTTTTAATTACCAAATTGACATATTATAATTGGTATATAACAAAAATAGAATTATTAATGAATTCGTATGAAAGTATTGTAACTGATTTACAATGTTAAAATTGTGATTTTTTTTTTCTCAAAAAGTGAGAAGCTGACAATGAATAGGTGCAATATTTGAGATAACTCAAAAGTTTAAAAACGCAAGAAGAAAATTTTGGGCAAAAGTACTTAGATAACTAAAAAGTTTAGTTTGTGTTTAGTACATCATTTCAAAAAGAAAAACACATATTTTTAAATAATATTACGTATATTTTTACTAACTTTTTTATCTACAAATATTTTTATATAATAAAACACATACTTTTAATTATATGTACCAAACACCCGCTTAGAAGCCAACAATAAACTTTGGGGGAAAAGTACTTGATGTGTCATATTTTAACTCAAAAGAAAATCCAAGGTTGTGTCCAAACTAAATCTACGTTCTTTTCTCTCTGACTGAAACTCTCTCTTTCACTTTCAGTGCGGGGTGGTGCTAAGTTTAAGGTTCGAGAGTACAAGTCGCCACACAGCTTTCACCACATGTCACCACCCCAGTAATGCAGAGCAGCGACTCTCGCGGACCCATGTAAAAGAAAGAGAGAAAAAGACAGAGACTTTTTTTCCCCCCCACAGAAGGACTAAATCTAAAACAAATATTATGATACTTTGCCATATTTAGCTTCAGAATTTGTAATTTTAGAAGGGAAAGTAAATAAATTAAGCACATTGGTCTACATATAGTAGCAGTTTCTTTGGTGTGTTTCTTTCACTGTATATCACATTGTTTCTGGGTTGCTTTCTCTTTCTTCTCTTGTCTGTCCATGGAGAATGGTACGGGGCACAGAGCTTCATCATGGTATGCGTGTGTTCTCCTTCATGTTCTCTCAGTAGGGTATGTCTAATATCTTCGTTTATATAGATATATGCAGTTTTTTTTTTATGGCCTATGGGTTGTTGAGTTTGAGCTTGTGGGTTTTTATGTGTATGTGCAGTACTTGAGCTTGAATAGAGAATGTGATGTTTGTGTTTTTCTGATTCTTTTTTTTCTATTTTGTTAGTTTTTATTTGGGTTTTCTTAGTTTGAGCTTTTGGGTTTTGAGGATTTTGTATGTTTGTTGCAGAATAGAGTGTACATGTATATAGGGACTGATACTAATTGTGTGATTTCTGGAGTATGTGACCTTTTCTTTTCTTTCCTTTCTTAAAAAAAAAAAAAAGTTCTTTTTTTGGGTTTGAGCTTGTGGGTGGATTTAGTATATTTGTTGCATAATAGGGGCTCTGATACTATGTATTGTGTGATTTCTGAAGTATTTGAGTATCTTTTTTTTTTTTTTTTTTTTTTTTTGAATTTGTTGTTCTTTTTGAGTTTAAGCTTGTGGGTGGATTTTGTATATTTGTTGAATACAGAGCATATAGAGAGCCTCTGATGTTATATTCTGCTAGTTTGTGCTGTTATGGGTTTTGGGGATTTTATATATGCATGTGATGGCATAATGATTCAGAGGCTTTCATCTTCATAGTATGTGTGATCTTTTGAAAGCTCATTCAGTAAGTCTCCCTCTTTTGTTTCATTCATTTGAGTATTGCCTAAGTAGTCTCTAAATTCAATCTGTTCTGGCATTTAGTGAGTATATCATTTTATTCTTATGGATTTTGGATGTTCATGTGACAACAGAGAAGATACAAAATTTCTATTTATGTCTGCTCCTCTTTGTGATATAATTTTAGGCTTATGGGTTATGTAGATTTTGTATATTTGTGTGATAGCTGAGTAAATCTAAAGATTTGACATATGGGTTTAAGATGATTTTATGTTTCCTAATGTTAAAAAGTTTAGCTTGTGGTTCTTTTTATGAATATTTCCAGTATTTGCGATAGGAGCAGATTTGAGATTTACATGGCTTATGGTATGCATTCTGTTTTTATTGTTTGTTTTCATTGGTGTCTCATGGGCATGGGTTGAATTGTCTGCTAAGACACCACTTTCTATATATATATAAAAAAATTAAAAAAAATCTTATATTTCTTCAAATTTAGCTGATCGTCCTTGTGAAAAATGTATTTTATTGCAAAGAGGTGAGATTTTCAATGGAATTGGTTTTGTATTCGAATATTTTAAATCAATTTGCTTTTGCATTTTGGGAAATTTCTATACGTAAGCAATTAGAGATAATAATTAAATATTTTATACTTCCGAATTCTCAGGTTTTTGTTTATACTTAAAATCTCTTCTAACATTGTGGAAATCTCCCTTGTGTTCCACCTTTTTTGGTATATTGATGTGAAAACATAGCATAATTAAACTGTTCTTATGACATGTTTACCACAACTTTAATGGTTTCTTTGCTGTTTCTTAGTTCATATCTATAAGTTTCTAGGTTTCGAGTTCAGCTCTCGGGAATTTGTTGTTATGGTATATTTTGCTGTTATATATCCAAATTCAAGAGTTCCTTTCATTCTCTTAAATTTTGGTCTTAACAAGTTTGGTTGATGCTTTTGAACTTTTCTTTCTACGGTCATCATTCAAACAGACTAGGAGTGATAAATATACTTCTCTTGGCCTGTATGACACAGATGATGTCCTTAACTTTTATTTCCTAAATTTGTGGTGCCTTTGTAATTTCTCTTTCATTTATTCAATCACTCACCAAGTCCAAGTTGACTCTCTCTCTCTCTCAATTTCTTTTCCCATGTTTGACTGATTAGTGATTCTTTGCTCACATTTGGAAGTATATTTTATTCAGTGTGGTTGATAATGCTGCTGACAACAAACCAAAACAAATCCAGACAGATGGTACTTCTAAGTTAAAATATAGAAGACAAGGCAGTCTGCTTCCTTGCGCTGCTTCTGCCCAAGGTAGTTCTTTCTAACATCATTTTTTCCCCAGCTCTCTATATCTATACAACAACCACCACAAAGCCTTAGTCCCAAACAGATATATATATATATATATATATATTTTGACTGTTTGTAGTTTTGTGTAGAATTTTCACTTGCCTCATGCTTGTTTTTCTTATGCAGACTTGAGATGTTTAGACATGGAAAAGGAAAAAGAAGATGTGTCATCTCCTAGAGGAGTTTTAGAAGCCTGCATTAGAGGATCGGAATCTGACAGTGGTTCTTCCAAAAACAACTCTACTGAAATTGAAATCCGTGGCCCAAGTTCTAGTTGGAGCAGATTCTTCAAAATATGGAAGAAAGGACCAATTAAGCGCTTCGCCTCCTTCCCTCCTCTTGGTGTCCCAAAGACATCACAAGGAAAAAGCAAGAGCTCAAGAGAAAATTCAGAACTGAGTAATTTATGCAACATCAAGTCTTCACTGGTGAACTTCAGCCTCTCTGAACTCCAAACTGCAACGCAAAATTTTAGCAGTGGTTTGTAGTACAATGCAATCTTTTGACTTACTTTTTTCAATTTTATAGTAGCATGCATCCTGCAAAATGGTAATTTCATGTTCATTTAGACATAGGTTTTGTGATCTAGATTTACGGTTCATATTTCCTGTAGAAAATTTAATTGGAAAGGGCGGTTATGCTGAAGTTTACAAGGGCCGTTTGCAAGATGGGAAGCTGATAGCAGTAAAGCGGCTGACAAAGGGAACAGCTGACGAGAGAACATCAGGATTTTTGTCTGAGCTTGGCATTATAGCCCACATAGATCATCCTAATACTGCTAAGTGGATTGGGTGTGGCATCGAAGGAGGAATGCACCTTATTTTTGAATTATCTCCACTGGGGAGTCTAGGATCTCTTCTTCACGGTTTGTTCAGATTTTGCATACTCCTATTCTTTAGTTAAAATTTCAGTCTGGTTTATGGTCTTATGGATTTTCTCTAATTGCATTTCCAGGTTCAATGGATTATAAACTAGATTGGAGTAAAAGGTATAAAATTGCTTTGGGAACTGCAGATGGTCTGTTGTATCTTCATGAGAGTTGTCAGAGGCGAATCATTCATAGAGATATTAAATCAGATAATATTCTGCTTACAGAGGATTTTGAGCCACAGGTATCTTTGAACACAAGCAACCATGGTCAAACAGTAAAGCTTAAGATATTGCTGAAATTTGAATATTCGACCGTCTGTCGAAAAGATTTCCTAAATTGCAACCTAAATATGGGTGCAGTGTATTCCTTGAATCCTTGATATGTGAAGCTTAATCCCCACCATCTTAAGTAAATGGCCAATAATCATATTTATAGCATGTCTAGTTCCTTGCAACCTACGGAATACAAAAAGGTTACAGTTAGCACTTACAGTTGCTCTTGATCTTAGGCTTAATGGTCCTCATCCACTTTTATCCTTCCTCAAATTTACTTGGCACAAGAAGTACCTTTAGGCCCTGTGGCATGGTCCAATATTCCTAAGTAGAGAGTAAAAAATAATTGTTATAAAGTACTTATGATAGCTTGGGAGTTAGAACACTCCTTTTGAGGTGGGTTTGGGATTATGTTTGACAGGCATCATCTACTCCTCTACTTCAACTTCATTTTTTTTTTCTTTAAAAAAAGAAAGCAAAAACACTCTACTGTATTGTTTCATTTTTATTCGGTATTAGAATGGCCCATTGCACAAATTTTTTGGAAGTATATATCAAGTATGAACTACCCTAAGATATAGGAAACTGGAGTGGTTATCTGAAACATTTATACACAAGTGTCATATATACTGAACATGATTGAAGTCAGTAATAAAAAGAATTGACCCTTTGGTGACTCATTCTCTCTCAATATTAATTGACCCTTCATCCCTTTAATTCACATGTGCTTTAAAACATATAAAATTGCATGCCAGCAAGAGTATCCAGATCCCCTTTGTTCAGTGATAGAGTTTGAGCTTATTCTCTCTCAATGGCTTTATTTATTAAAAAAAAAAAAAAACACGAAGTTTGGTGATACTGATTTCTATTATTATATTCGAGAAGAGATTTTTAGGAATTAGGCTAGCTGATGTATCCTTTTACCCCAAAACTGGACTCCATGATAGGGTTTGTTTGATATAATATCCATAGACACGAAGGGTACCTATTGCTTAGACAGTTTATGGTTTGAAGATGGGCAGGTGGACATGATGATGTGTTTCCAATAAGCTGTAGCTCAAATAGGACCTCCTCTTGTAAGTGCAAGTTGGAGGATGAGGTCGTGAGTTCAAAACCCATTGGGTGCATGTAGCTCAAATAGCACATCCTCTTGTAAGTGCAAGCTGTTACTCTTCCATCTTGGGCTATCAACTTTTTCTTTTTTGCGCTACTTCCATCTTGGGCTATCAACTTTTCCTTTTATGTGCTTCTTTTATATGTAGACGAGGGGACAACCAATAATGATGGTATCATTGTTGTTGGAATTGAAAATTTATGCAAAATTTAACTCTGCTTGTCATATATTACTCTGCTATGACATCTAGTGGTCTTACATACACCTGTAACTTTTTTAGATTTTAATTTTTTTTCCCCTAAATTAATCACTCACTTTTTAGTGCATCATTCCAGATTTGTGATTTTGGGCTTGCGAAGTGGCTACCCAAACAATGGACTCACCACAGTGTACCAAAATTTGAAGGCACATTTGGGTCTGTAAGCCTAACTATGATTTGAAAGCGTCTAAAGTTCTCTCCAGCTTAATGTTTTCTTTATCTCTTCAATGACAGCTATTTTGCTCCTGAATACTTCACGAATGGCATAGTAGATGAGAAAACTGATGTTTATTCTTTTGGGGTTCTACTCTTGGAGCTTATAACTGGGCGTCGAGCTTTGGATCAGTTACAGCAAAGCCTTGTGATTTGGGTAATTTTCTTTTCTTCATGATTTTTCATTACCTATTGTCCCTATATTTCATGCCTTAAGCCACTTTTTCAATTTCCATCCCTGTTTTAGGCCAAGCCTTGGCTTGATAAAAATGATATGAAGGAGCTGGTTGATCCTTCTCTTGGTGATAATTACAATACAGAAGAAATGGATCATGTGATTTTAACCGCCTCTATGTGCATTGAGCAGTCCCCTGTCCTGCGTCCTCGAATGAATCAGGCAAGTACTTGATTTTTTTTTTTTTTTAGTTCCATAATCATATATTTCCTAGATTCATGTTTCATTTAAGTTCAAAAGGTGTCACGGTTACCATCTCAGTGGACAAATTTTGACAATTGAATTGTTTTTGTTCGAGAGAAATGACTGGTATTACCCCTTTCCTGCTGTGGCATGCTGCAATTTAAACCATAAAACTAAACCCGCAATTTCATGCTATCTCTTGTGTAGAATGATAAGATAAATATTTGTAGTGAGTTACACCATTGATCCCTCCCCCTCAATCCAAACAAACCATAAAGGAAGCAAATAGTAGATATATTTTGTCCAAAGAGTAAGAACTATCTTCATTCCCTATTCGGAAAGCAAGGTGAACAAATAGAATGTACAAAATCCAAAAGTTTTACCAATTCAAAACCCCTGAACCTCAGACATTGTTATCCATGTGACATCCAAAACTGAGGAGAAGACTAGAGTGAGCCAGACTAGACCCTAGGCAGTATTATTGTTGCTTATGAAAGCTAAACTTATGTTCAGTGCCCAAAAGCAAAAAAAAGCCTCAACCACAATGCTTTTCAATCATTATCTTATTTAATTTATGTACCCTTGCTGATCTTGATTTTAGTTATGGTCAATCTTTCCTAGAGAGACAATAGAACAGAAAGGGAAAAGGAAACAAATAATCTTAATAAATATGCATGCTCTCTCTCTGTGTTTGACTCCATTGGGTAGGTCATCTGTCCTGAGTTCCTGAAGGTCAGCCTTCTATACCTCAAACAGTGGATATGCCACAATCAAGCATAGAAGGGTTACTCAAAGCATGTATTATTTCATTGATGTTCTTTTGTTCAATGCAGGTCGTGATACTGCTAAGAGGTGAGGAATTCGTATCAAATTGTTCAACAGAATGTAAAAGGAGGTCGTTCCAAAGAACATACTCTGAAGAGCTGTTGGATGTACAGGAATACAACTCAACAAAGTATCTGAGTGACCTCAAACGACATGAGCAGGTTGCTTTCAGTTCTTGAAAGCAATAGAGAAAAAAAAAATTATGGTATATAGTAGGTATAAAAGTTCCTGTAAATCTTTTAAGGGAAAAAGGAGACCCAATAAAAGTTCCTTATGATTTTGCAGTTCTGAGGGGTATTTGGAAGTCCCATGAAAATGAATTCATAGTATTGTTTTCCACTGCATTTGAAAGCAAGAGTTCATCCTTTAGACTCGGGCCATTACCAACAGGTAAAGTGATCATCAAATATGTTTACGAACATTGGGGTCTTTTGTAAACAGTCTCAAGTATGATCATTTCCATAAACTGTTGCATAGGTCTTATTTCAAATGTAATGAAAACTTGAACACCAGGATTGGCTTGCTTCAAATTCCATGTAAAACAGTGTGGAATGACTTCATTTTCAATGGACGCCCAAACAACCCTTCTTTCAGTGTTATGTACGTACAAGGTTTTGTGCTCAAGCTTGTAGGATAAGTAATGAATGTTAATTTTTAACTTGAAAGATTATATATATAGAGAGATGCTGTTCAAACTAGCTATTAGTACAACAATTTCGTATGGTTATTTAGGAGTTGTATAGGCATATGTTGAATTTATAAGTGTACTTAGAGAAAGATAATGCTGGTACGCTATTGGTTGATACAGTCGCATTCGTTGAATTTAATTAAGAATATAAAATACTTCACCTAGGGAGCTATTTATTTATTTATTTTGTTATTAATATTATTATACTCACCCACAAGTGAATTTGAATCCACCATTTCACTCCATCTTATTTTAATGGAAGAAGAAATGTAGTTTATTGGATACCACACCTAAGTTTTGTCTATATTCTAAAGAATGGTCTAGAACTAACAAAAAGACTATGTTCAAAAAGGGCGTAGAGCAATGTTTTGAATTCCTTTCCATGCCAACTGAAATATTCCGAAACAATATGTTAACCGGGTGCACTAACCCCTTTATTTTATCTTAGCCAAAATTTCAATATATACTGATCATTTTGGTGGAATTCTAGCATTTTTGGGAGGAACATGCATCCTGGATTGAAATTGCTTGTATGGCTTTCTTTTTTCTTTACTTTTTCAAGAAATAAGTCCACTTTATAAGATTTTATGAACTTTTAGGTTGTCTAATTATGAATAATATTTTATGGGCCTTTGATTTGCTTAATTATGCAGGAGATTTTATGAACCCTGTTTTTTTCTTTATTCTTTCTTTAATGTTATATCGTTTATGAATTTACATTGGTTAATTATATGACATAAATAATAAAGTATGGATTTATTAAATAGCTATTGATATAAATGATATACCAATACATATTAGTATCGAAACATTTTGTTCTGATAACTAATTTTGAATGGTTTTCAAAATGAAATTTAAAACTTTGGTGTAGAGTTCTATAAGGAGGTGGCAGGAGTAAACCACCATTCTAGGTGTTTTGGCCTCCCTAGTTAGTTCCAATCTATGCACTGTTTTTTTAGACATGGCAAAACGGGTGGTTCGGGTTGGGTCAATTGGGTTGCGGGTCAAACGGATTGCGGGTAAAAAATGGGTCATTTTAAATGGATTAAAAATGGGTTTGGGTCAATCGGGTTGCGGGTTGGGTCGGGTTGATTTGAATTTTTCACATGAATTTTTTTTTTTTTTTTATAATAAAAACATGTATTTGCCATTTGGAAATTCATGTAACAAATTACTTGATGTAAAATGCATTACTTTGAATTTACCACTTATATCAAGAATAAACTCAGTTAAACTTATTAATACTTATTTAATCATTTTAAAATTATACAAATCCTAATAATGCTATCTAAAACAAAATAACACAAAATATAAGTAAAACAAATACACAAGTTTTATTTCTACACAATATCAACGTCTCAAAATATAAAGCAAAATTACAAATGACTTATTGGATAACTCATTTGATAAAGAATAAAAAAATATAAGAAATTTACAATCATGAAAATTAATTTTATAATATATTATCAATTGTGGTTGTCACTCTATTTAAATTTAAGATATACATTAAAGTTTGACTGTTTACTTATTTATACATGGTCTTTTATATGAATATCATATCATTGTTAAGTAACACACACTCTAGGAAATATCATAATTTTTTTGAAAAGTCGTTTATTTTGGACATAAATTGTTAAATAGTAGGTCTAAGCATTCATAATTTATACTAATTTGATACTTTGGCTTCACTATTTTCACATTTGTGAATGTTTCTCACATATGTCTACAATTTTAAATCTATGTTTTTAACTCTACTGTAACTACGTTATCTTAGCATGTATTTTGTTATTTGATATCTAAAAATCTTTACTCATTATAGAATGCTCAACCATTTATCTTTCAATTAATTTGCATGCAGTTATGTAAATGTCTCAATTGTTTCCTTAAAGTTCATAACAAACAATTAAGCCCATATTGTCTTAAATTTATTTATTTATTTTACCAAAAAAAAGTTATAAAAAATTGTTTGGGTTCTGGTCACGGGTTGGGTTGACCCGCAAAAACACGGGTCAACCCGTTTTTGCTTTGGGTCAAATAAATTGGGTTCGTGTTGATTTTTTTGGGGTCGGGTCAATATTTTCTGACCTGTTTTTGCCATGTCTACTTTTTTTTTATGGGTAAAAGGTGGGGGGGGGGGTGTTGGCAGGGGGTTGGGAAGAGGTGAAATTATAAGGAAAAAAAAAAAAGTAGATTGCCCAAAAAAACAAAACAAAAAAGAAGAAAAAGAAGAAAGATATATAGAAAACTTTGGGCCAATAATCTCATAGGTTTTAAATTCCAATATAAAATTTTTGGAATGTGCTTACCTTTTTATAGAAAAACAAAAAAAAGTTTTGAATTTAAAGTTGACTTAATGAATGTTGAGTTGTTGACTGTCTAATTCCAAAATAAATAAATAAAAGAAGAGAGGGAAAGAATAATTATAAGAAGAAAGAAAGAAAGCCGTCTGGGCAATGTTGTTCTACTTCTCCCATCAACATGGTATACTAAATTTACAATATAAAATGAGGCTAAATGTGTAAAATTATTATTATTGTTATTATTATTATTATTATTATTATTATTGAAGTGATCCTCTTTTGTATCCACCTTCTAAATTCTTCAAAAAGTATTTACTTTCTAGTGTCAGGACATTGAAGCTATTATTCGTTGATTTTTTTTGGGACAAAGAGGAGATAGCCGAAAAATATACTGGGTCAAATAGCAGAGGTGTGCAAGCCTAAAACTGAAGGGCGCATGAAATTCAAGGACTTATCTATGTTCAATGATGCTCTCTTGGCAAAGCAGACATGGCGCCTACTCCACGACACAAGTTCTTTGTTCTACAAGGTTTTTAAAACAAAGTATTTCCCCACATGTTCAGTAATGGAGGCAAAAAATCCAAATTCGACATCCTATGCATGGAAGAGCATCATCAAAGGTAGAGAGGTTATTCGGCAAGGAGGAGTATGGAGACTGGGGGATGGCCAATCAATTAGAATTTGGCTTGATAATTGGTTTCCAGTGAAACAAAAGCCAATGACTATTTCACCAAATCTACATATGGATCCTGATGCAACAGTAAGTAATTTCATTGATCAAGAATCTCGGACTTGGAGGGAGGATATCCTGGAGAATTCCTTACTGGACTTTGAGGCCTCGACGACCAAAAAAATCCCACTGTGTAGAACTCCACAAGCTGATACCTTGACCTGGCCATATAACCAAAATGGAGATTACTCTGTGAAGTCAGGGTACTAGTTCCTTCAAGATGAATTTCAGACCCAACAACCTGGCTCTTCAACCTCAGACATTTCGAAACCTCTCTGGCAGGCCATTTGGAACTTCAATGTGCCAGGCAAGGTCAATAATCTACTATGGCGAGCTTGTAAGAAAGCCTTGCCCTCAAAAACTAATCTGGTACGTCAACAAGTTATCCCAGATGCTCTTTGTGAGGTTGGCAAAACTCACCATGAAGATATTATCCACGCCCTCTATCTCTGCCCATCGCTCAATGCCTCAATGATATATGGGATCAGGTGCCACTTTGGAACCATGCCAACTTGAGACACAGTTCAAACTTCATTGAATTAATGGGGTGTATCTTTGCTGAAAACAGATATCCTTCTCTATTTGCAATGGTGTGTTGGGCATTATGAAATCGACGAAACAATCTCAGGTTGGGGAAGAACTCCTGCACACTCGACCAGATTCTGCAGCAAGCCAAAACGAGACTCCTACTGGAGTATACAGCTCATCACATGGCAGCACCTCCTCGATTGACTAGACTAGTAGCATCCTGGCCGGAGACCTCCTAACTTATCATGGTACAAGATGAATTTTGATAGGGCACTATTCGAGAAAGAACAACGGGCTGGAATTGGAGTCATCATTCGAAACCACGTTGGACTAGTTTTGGCTTCCCTCACCTAGCAAATTCCCCCTACCTTCCACGGCCATTGAAGTGGAAGCACTAGCAGCACGACGGGCTTAGGAATTTGCAGCTGAAATTGGTGCTGGTCGGGTTCTTTTAGAAGGAGATTCAGAAATACTCATCAAAGCGCTGTGAAGTGATTCTACCAGTTTAGCTCGGTATGGTCACCTAGTTAATGATGTGCAATCCCATGACTCCACTTTCCCCACCCCAGTACATTTTCTCATGTAAGATGTCACTGCAACTTTGTAGCACATTCTCTAGCAAGAAGAGTAATTTGCACCCCTCTTTTATTAGTCTGGATGGAAGATGTACAACCAGACATTGTCACTGTACGTCAAGCTGATTTACAACAACCTCCCTAATTTTTGAATAAGAGTTGAAATTTTCTCAACAAAAAAAAAAAAAGTCGAGTCTAGACTTGTTTATTGGCTTTGGTAATAAACTTGATTTTAATATGAGTTTGAAAAATAAACTCATATTTTACATAGCTTTTAGTCAATTTGGAGTTAAGAACACTTGTCCAAATTAAATAGGATTAATAATATGTTCAATATGGGCTTAATAAAGTACTTACAGGTTCTCGTGTTCAAAAACTTGATATTAACCTTAAGCTCGGTTTACTTAATGAATCAAACATAACTCAAGTTATTAGACTTTTTGACAAATCCAAGCTCGAACATTTTTTGTAAGCTGATTTAAGCCTGAGCTAAGCTTAAAAATTCAATACTCGAAAAAAGGCTCAACTTGTTTATAGCCTTAGATTGTGCCAATCTAACTAGAAGCCATTCACTTTTTTGTATTTAAAAATTTTATTACCAAGTAAAATATATCTTTTTTATTTATTTTAAGTTTCAACTTATGATGTCCACTCCTGATGATAACTCTTTCATTTAATTATCAAAGTTTTTACTAGTTAAATTAACTGGAGCTCACTGTAAAATATATTTTTTATTAGAAGATATATATTAGAAGTTATTACTTAAAGTATATCTTCTAATAAGTAATAATTTTGACAAAATATATTGTGTTACTAAGTAGTTAAATGTTGAAATAAAAAATCTTTACAACCTTCTCAATATAATATTTGACTTTCATAAAGCTTGAAATACGTATGGTGTGTTATAGGCTCATCACATGTGTTTATTACCCTATTTATTTATACTTTGTTATAATTCTAATATAATAGATTGTGAGTGATGAATTAAATATAATAAGTTCATACGAAGATGATAGATAAGATAAGCCACTCATAGCAATTGGCAAAATTGTTTTTCTAGCACTGCTTATTTTATATTCAAATTCAAATAGCACCCATTTTTGATTTAGAGATAAAACCATGTGATAGTGGATAAGGTGAAGCTGAAAATATATGCAACTTATTGGATTAGCATGGTGTTTCTCTCTCTTACTCAAGCATGTTTGAAAGGTGGTGGCAACAAATAATTGTAGCCGTAATATAAAAAATGTATTCATCAATCATTATTCAACAGGAAGCAGAAAATCAAGAAATTTGCTTCCGTTTGTGGGTTCGGCATCTCATATGAGATATTCTCATCCCTTGTCGTGACGTAACCAAAATGTTCCCTATTTAAGCTTCTTTGTTTTTCTTTACACCCTACGTTTTGGTTTATTTATATGTAGCCTCCACGCAATTTTCAAAAATATTTTACAACACCCCAAAGTTTACATTGATAAGACAAATTTAGCCCTTTTCACATTCTTTTATTATTTTATTATTTTTATCTTCATCTCTACAAACACATACATATCCTAAAAAGAAAAATTAAATCCAAAGAGACATTGTTGCAAAGAATTATCCTTATTGGTTGTTCACAGTCTCATTCACCAAAGACATAATTAATGAAATATAAAATAAAAAAACTCTAAGGAGGTATTTTTTGCTAAGAAAAGAATATCTTTATACTTCTCAATAACTCAATATTAATGTGTACTAGTTTGGGATGTGATACGTTATAGGATATGTGAGGTTCCGAGGACCCGAGAACCCGAAGACCCGAAGAGAGGAAGGCCGACATACAGTAGGTAAGATGGAGCAAAGGAGTAAGGGAAGTTACCTGAAAATACCCGAAGATGATGTGGCATGGGCATTGCTGACATAAGGGTTACAGATATCCGAAGGTGGTAGGCAAAGTTAGAGAGGTGCATTAAATGCCCGGCAACAACCATTCTGGCCGTATTAATTGGAAGATATCAGATCAATCCGTTGCATTAATGTGGATATGACCTGAACAGTGTTGAATGCAAAGCTAGAACTCTGCTCCATTACCGACAGACAGGTGTCAGAAGGAAAAACATAGTAGATTGTGAGGTGTAGAGCCATGATGAAAAGAGCAAATAGTATAAATAAGAGTCGGGGCATTATAGAGAGGGGCTTTTTGTTGTTGAACCCTCTCTACTAAATGTATTGTATGAGGACTTTTAAGTGAATAAAGCAGCAGTAACGTTTTTAAGCTGGTTTTATGAGTTTTTGGTCCTTACAGGATAAATTATGATGAAGCATCATTAATTATATAGAATATATCTTTATACAAAATAGGTCTCTTGCATGATATTTCTAAGAAAAAGTCACAAATACCCTTATTTGATAAAATTTTAGTGTTCCTTTTTAGAAATCTAGCATAGACTTCCAATAAGTTTTCTTTTTTAATAATAAAAAAAAGCTTTCAAAAAAGAAAGAAAGAGATAAACTAAAAAAAAAGTGACGATAATAATTATATTAATAGAATCTACATTAAGCGGCTTAATACATTAGAAAGGATTCTAAAAAAAGAAAAAGAAAAAGAATAGAGGATTAAGAAAAATACAAACCTTCTAAAAAGCTGATAATAATATTCGGAATTTGAAACTCTGAAAAATGTATGTAGATAGATAATTAGTTAATATTAATAGTATTGAAATGTAGTATCTATTATTAACTAATTACCTATCTACATACATTTTTAAGAGTTTCAAATTCTATGCTCACTAATATTATCATCAGCTCTTTGAAAGGTTTTTTTTTTTTGTTTTTTGTTTTGATGAGAGCTCTTTAAAAGGTTTTAATTGATGGTTTTGGGAAAATACTTTTAATAAAACTTCCTCCACATGAATTTCTCAATTCTTCTTAATGCACCATTTGTGTACGCAAATTCATTATTCATTCATTCGTTGAATTCACATTTCCACATTGATTAATGATTACTTTTCCTCACTTCTTATCGCAAAAATTTGTTCTTTTTTACTTCTATACATGCACCACATCAATACATTACATCTAACCATCAAAATCTTAACCATTTATACAAAAATCCAACGCACATTTGATCCCATTCCCCCACATTAATTCACTCAAATTAAAACCCTCCAAATCCTTAATTTTTACTCGCCAAACTTTTAACCTTGAAACTTTTACAAAGCAGTAACAATACTTACGAACTGTTCAACTGTGTTACGTATCACGATTATACAAAATTACGTTGAGGATAACCTCGTAACTTCACTATTCATTTGGAGGCAGTTGACAGTTGATAGATGACACTTGAGTCACACGTAGGGACACCCTAGTCATTTCCTTAATCTTTTTTTGCTTCAGCTGCAATTAATCCTCCATCCAACTCTCTAAAGTCTAAATAAACCCATAAATAATTAAAATTTTTTTTTCTTCCAAAAAAAAAAAAAAGTAACTCCAAAAAAAAAAAAGACAGCGACAGAGAGAGAGAGAGTTTGGATACAAACTTGCAATATAAAAAGTGAAGGAACCGTGTCCGTTAAGGTCAAACCCACCAACACCAACACCAACACAACCACCACCGCCGCCGCCGCCGCCACCAGCAGCAGCGTTAAAAAACGCCACCGTTTACACTCGGCGACTCTCGCCGTTGGGTCCCATTTCTGGGTTTTTTTCTATTATTACTATTATTATTCCCGGTGAGTTTTCCCGGTGGCCGGTAACCTCAAAGAAAAACCAAACAGAGACAGAGAGAGAGAGATAGAGAATCTCGTATTTTTTTTTTTGACTTGATGAAGAGCCAGGCCAACAGAGGAAACAAGAGCAACAACATCAACAACATCAGCAACAACAACAACAACAATAACAATAGCTATAATCTTAACCACCAAAATAACCACCACCACCACCACCACCACAGTAACGGTTTTATACCTAATTCTTTGAAATTTATATCCTCCTGTATCAAAACCGCCTCCTCCGGTGTACGGTCCGCCAGCGCCTCCGTCGCCGCCTCTATCTCCGGCGACAATAATCACTTCCACAAAGACCAGGTTTAACCCCCTTTTTTTTAAATTGTTTTTTTTGTTTTTGAGATTGTTGTGTAAAGTTTGAATTTTTAAATTTTTGTTGGGATTTGGGGAATTCTGTTTGGTTGCGGAGAAAAAAACGTGGAAGAGAGAATGAAAATCGAGGGAATTTTTGTGGTTTAATTGTTGTGCTTGGTTGCTGAGAAATGTTGAGACTCGAAATTCAAGTTTCTGAGTGGAATTTATAGTATGAAGCTGAAGATTGCATTTTTTTAAAAAAAAAATGTTGGAGCATTGGAAATAATTGAAGTGCTGATTGATTACTAGGGCAAGTGAAATGTAGTAAATAATTCTATGGTTAGCAAATATTGGATGGTTTGTATTGTTAGCATAATTTGTATATAGTTCTGTTTGGGTGTCGAGAGAATTGCGGGAATGGATAGAATTGAAAATGAAATGGAAGCCTTAGGTTTATGTTTTAGTGTTGTTTTGGCTTTAGTTGAAGTGGAAGGGATTTGATGTTTTAAGGAGTCATGTTTGGTTGCTGAGAAAGTTTAGGAAAAAAGAGGAAATTGAAATGTAGTAGAGGAACCTTTTGTTTTAATTTGAATTTTTCCCTTAAAATTTTGTATTTTTTTGGACTAGCTTCATTATTGAAGTTCGGGAACTTTAAGAGATAGGTGATTGGTTTTTAGTTGAGAGGAGGAATTTGTTTATAATGTGAAGTCTGCCACTTTCTTGGTGACCAAATTGAGCATTGGGTTGTGTTAGTTGAAATGATGGATTTAGAGTGGTTTGATTATTTGATGAAAGAAATAAATGAGACACTGATTGATTTCTAGAATAGAGCAACTTAAAAGTAGTTGCTAAGAGCCTTGTAGCTCAATTGGCACCTCCTGATGTTTCCAACAAAGTTGTCTAGTGTTCAAATCCCCCTCCCCCAACCAATGAGTTATAAAAAGAAAAGTAAGTTAATGGTAGTTTTAATCATTTTATTATTAGCTGTTAATATTGGACTATTTATTGTAAATTAATTTGAGGGTACTAGGTTTGTGCTTGTTGAAAAGGATGGTTTAAAAGAGATTTATATGTTTGGGGGCAAGAAGTGACGTTGAATTTATGATGCCTTAATGTTTAATTCTTTTACCCATTATGTTTATGGTTTGCTTTTATGTCCAACAACATTTAGTATGACTTTTAGTTTAGTTGTTTGAACAACATAATAATTACATCAGTCAGTTGTTGGCATTTGGTCATTTAAACATTAGGTATTTAGAGCTCTATAAGACTACATTAAACGATGCTAATACTGCCAAAGTGGCATTTGGCAGCCAGAGGGTATCTGGTTATCCTTGCTTCGTCCTATCATCATAGTGAAGTGAAGATGCCTTTTTTTTATAATTATTTTCCAGTTATGACATTTATAAATAAATAAATAAATTCCATTTATGGGGTTTCCATCCAGAGCCTCTCAAAAATCCCTATATGATGATAGCTGGTTATTTTGAACCTGAATCTTCTCTCATATACTGACTGAGAGGTATATTGATTTTCATGAATTGTGGATAAGCATGCCTGAAATTTTTTTATTCAATCTCATGACTATCATGTTGACTTTAGATACATACAATCAGTGCCTGTTACTGCCCGGTAAAATCCATGGTACTCTCTCTGTCTCATGTCCAATATTGAAAGAGATGAAGTGCTCATTGAAATTCAGAAATAATTTGGAAGATCAATTTTCTGGCCATCTATATTTTTCCTTTGTGTCTGTCAATTAAATGGGTTGATTATAGTTTTAATTTCTCGGTGTGTCAAGTAGGTGTGAGCAGTGGGTATAGATTGGGGGGTGAGGATGGCTTTAATTAGTAAATCACAACTAGTGAGAAGAGACTTAGTATATCTTCTTTGGCTGTTGAAGATTGCTTTTCAAAAAACCATATTAGCAGGGTAGAGTATAAGCTTTGTCCTTTAATTGAGCTAATATTTTATTCTCCCACTTCATCAATGTCTTCATGGTTTTATGGTTGCTCTTTCTATGTAGACTCTTTATTGTGCATTACATTTTTTTTATTTATTGGTAAGTTACACACGCAACCAATGGGTCTATTGCATTATTTGTAGTGGCATGATCTAAATTATTTTGCCCAAACAGGTATTATGGGCTGGCTTTGACAGATTAGAGCTTGGTCCCTCTGCCTTTAAGCATGTTCTCTTACTTGGTTACTCCAATGGCTTTCAAGTCCTTGATGTTGAAGATGCATCTAACGTCAGTGAACTTGTTTCGAGGCGCGATGATCCTGTTACATTTTTACAGATGCAGCCCCTCCCTGCAAAAGCTGAGGGTCATGAAGGATTCAGAGCATCCCATCCTTTACTCTTGGTTGTTGCAGATGAATCAAAGAGCTCAGACCTGATGCAAAGTGCAAGAGATGGGTTGGTCAGAGATGGTTTTACTGAGCCTCAAATAGGAAGCAGTGTCATCTCTCCTACGGCTGTTCGGTTTTACTCACTAAGGTCTCACAATTATGTTCATGTTCTGAGATTTCGGTCAACTGTGTATATGGTTAGATGCAGTCCTCAAATAGTGGCTGTGGGCCTTGCAACACAAGTAAGCATTAGCTTATGCCAAGCATTTAAAGTTACTATATTGTGCATGTGTTTGAAGTATATCTCTTACCTTTATTGTTGACAAAACATGGCACAATGGATGACAATCTGTGTTGAATAATTCACTAAATAACTTCAACAACCTAGAGAAATCAATTTGATGGTTGCTGAATTGGTGGTTGTTAATCAGAACAGAAGGCTATATTGTTGAGATGCGAAAATTTTGTTATTTGTATTTGAGTAAGTTCACAAATGGAGTAATATAAATCTTTCTAGTATCTCATATTTTCTTTTAATTTTTTGTTTTTCTGCCAGATATACTGCTTTGATGCTCTGACTCTTGAGAATAAGTTCAGTGTTCTCACTTATCCTGTCCCTGAATTGGGAGGCCAAGGAGTGGTTGGGGTCAATATTGGCTATGGACCCATGGCAGTAGGCCCCAGGTGGTTAGCTTATGCTTCCAACAACCCATTGTTGTCAAACACAGGCCGCCTGAGTCCACAAAGTCTTACTCCTCCAGGTGTCAGTCCATCAACTTCACCTGGCAGTGGAAGTCTTGTTGCTCGATATGCCATGGAGTCTAGTAAGCACTTAGCTGCTGGGTTAATAAATCTGGGCGACATGGGTTATAAAACCTTGTCAAAATATTGTCAAGAGCTTATACCTGATGGTTCTAATTCTCCTGTGTCATCAAACTCAAGTTGGAAAGTTGCTCGGGTTGCATCACACTCTCCAGACACAGATAATGCTGGAATGGTTAGTTTTATAATCTGACAACCATAATTCTCAATGTTACATGGGAATCTCATAGTTGCTACACAACATGTTCCAGACAAAAGAAAGCTGTTTTAAGTCACTTATATTAAATTTTCTCAATACTGTTTTTTGGTTAAGTTACACACACACACACACACACACACACACACACGCACACCCAAATTTGCTCAATATTTTGTGAGAGTAAAGATACATGTATCACAGGGATGTGGCGATTTCTGCTACTATTAGAATTGAGAATGTATTCTTATTTAGAAAAAAAAACGTTTATTGCAGGTTGTTGTCAAAGATTTTGTTTCCAGAGCTGTTGTCTCACAATTTAGGGCCCATACTAGTCCAATTTCTGCTTTGTGTTTTGACCCAAGTGGAACACTTCTAGTTACTGCCTCAATACATGGGAACAATATAAACATTTTCCGGATTATGCCATCCTGCTCACGAAATGGATCATTAACTCAACCCTACGATTGGGGTTCTTCTTATGTGCACCTTTACAAGCTCCACCGTGGCATGACATCAGCTGTATGTTCCTACCCACTCTGTCTCCTGACCCTTTTGTTTTCTATGTCCATGATTGTTCTCTTTTCCCTTGTGCTTAACGCAGGTAATACAAGACATTTGTTTTAGTAACTATAGTCAGTGGGTTGCCATTGTTTCATCTAGGGGAACTTGCCATATTTTTGCTCTTTCCCCTTTTGGTGGTGAGACGGTTCTCCAAATGCAGAACTCTGATGCTGATGGTCCTGCCCTTTTGCCGGCTGTATCTCGACCATGGTGGTTCACTCCATCTTTAATGATAAACCAACAATCTCTTTCTCCCCCGCCCCCACCACCAGTAACCCTCTCTGTGGTTAGCAGAATTAAAAATAGTAACTCTGGGTGGCTCAACCAAGTTAGTAATGCTGCCTCTTCTGCAGCAGGAAAGGTTTCCATTCCATCTGGTGCTGTTGGTGCTGTTTTTCATAACTCTGTCCCTCATGATCTGCTACCTGCTCACTTAAAAGTCAATTCTTTGGAGCACCTATTGGTTTACACTCCTTCTGGTCATACAATTCAATATAAACTACTCCCATCAATGGGAGGAGATTCAAGTGAAGCTGCTTCCAGAACTGTGCCAGGTTCTTCAGTGCAAATGCAAGACGATGAGTTGCGAGTAAAAGTTGAACCGGTTCAATGGTGGGATGTTTGCCGAAGAAGTTCTTGGCCTGAGAGAGAGGAATGCATTTCTGGGATTACTCTTGGCAGAAACGAAACTGCAGAGACAGTCATGGATGTTTCTGATTGCGAGGATAATGATATTGGAAATAAGGAGTTCATAAAGCCTCACGAACGATCTCATTTATATCTCTCCAATGCAGAGGTGCAGATTAGCTCTGGGAGGATACCAATCTGGCAAAAATCTAAGGTACTCGTTATGGATTTTGTAGTGAGACACTTCTCGTCACAGTCGGCAATTATGTTTATAATTCTTTCATCTGTATTTTAGATATCTTTCTCCACGATGAGTCCTCTGGGAGCTAATGAGCAGAATTTCACTGAAAATAATACTGCTGGAGAGATTGAAATAGAGAAGGTTCCTGTTCATGAGGTTGAGATTAGGCAGAGGGATTTATTGCCTGTTTTTGACCATTTCCTCAGAATTCAGTCTGATTGGGGTGACAGGTAATTGTCATTTCATACCTGTGCTCAATCTGTCATCAAGTAATATCTAAACTATTAGCAGTTGATAGAAGGAATTTTTTTTTTTGAAATTTCTGTTCTAGCAGGAAAATGATATTAATTGTTTCACTCACATTCTCCTTTTATATTAGTTTTAGCATCATGTTGATCAGTGTTGTTGGTATTTATTGTCCTTATTGGCCTTCTGTGATATCGGTTCTTGTGAGAAATGTCTTCTCAAACCCACGGTGTCATCTAATTACATGTGGTATCCCATTGGACTACTATGTCACAGACTGCCTGTAGTTTATAACTAGTAACAGAAAACCTTTTTGTTGGGTCTCCTGTCTTGGAAAGTGTGTTTTGGCATACAAAGTTAATTATCCTACACGCATAACTAATATATATATGTGGGTGATTTCAATGATACCACAATAAAAACCAATACCAGTTCCCCTCAAGCCAAGATGTCTATGTCATACAATTCCCAACTTGTTACATAACAAATCCAAATAAATCTTACACAAAGCTTTGGTAAGTATATTAGCTACTTGGGTTCCTCTAGAAATATTTGGGGTAGCAATTATGCCACTCTCCACTTTTTCTCAAACAAGGTGATATTTTACCTCTACCACAGCCCCCTTCCCTTTGATCATGACTATGGCCTCCACTGCCACCTTTAGAGAATCCACCACCTCCCATTCTATTAGTAGTAGCAAAAGTGGATTTCTCACAATTTACTGGATGATGGTGAAATAGAATGCGACTTAGATAAGGAGGACTGTCTAAGTTGACCATGGACTTTGCCGAGAGATTGAAGTTCCTTCACTAGGTGAAAGATTAGGCAAGCAAGAGAGAATGGGCAACATGCATATAGTCTCTTTGCTTTTGCATGGTTTTAATTTCAGCAGAGATAGGCTGGTAAAGGATAAGCTCTTCACATATACCTTTAAACATTGCATAATAATCTTCCAAAGAGAGATCATTAAAAGCAAGGGAGAAGTAATTTTGGTGGCAATCATAAATACGTCTGAGGTTATTAACATCGTAATACAGCTCTTGAGCCTTGTCAAGTTTTGCAGTGGGCAGAAAAATTAAATTACAGCTTACTTTAGACTCCATATTGTTCCATAAACAATTCCTGATCTGTGCTTCCTCTACACCCCCCCCCCCCCCCCCAACCCAAAATGAACATAGGTTCATCAGTTAAATAATTAAACTTCTTTCAGCTGAGTAAAAAGACCTCAACAGCTTAGCCACTGGGCATAATTGCTTCTATTGAGAGGAATTGAAGTGGTGGAAATCATATCAGCATATAATAAAAAATTGGGTTGTATACCTTCTTTGGACTCCATTATTACCACAAACCTCAATAAAAAAGTAAATAATAGGTGGACCCGTGAGGGACAGTTGAACCTAATACCAATTAAACATAGCAACAAAAATGATGTGCCATTCATCAAAAACTGAACCACCAAGAAATTCAGAGAGCTACCAATTACATAGTATCCAAGCAACATAGACAATTCAGATCGACACATACAGATTCGTCAGCGACAGGGAAAGGTGACACAGCACATTGTGGCTGGAGAACTCATCTGGGCTTTTAAGTCTGACAGAGGGATTTGTTGAAACCATCACAGGTTCAATCGACACTAGAGAGCATCTTTGCGACCGGTCTTACAAGGTCAATGGTGCTTGAAGGTGATTTCTTGTCTATTTGGTAGTAGTGGTGAGGGTTGGGCTTTTTGAGCTTCTGACAGTCAATGTCTCATCAGATTCAGGTGGCTTGATTTGTGTGGTCACCAGCAATGGGCAATGCTGACTGTAGCAGTGACTTCAGTGTTGGTGGCGAGAGGTAAAAGTAGGGGTCTAATACCATGCATCAGGAAGTGTGTTTTGGGCATATAAAGTTAATTACCCTAACGCATAAATATTATATATATGTGGGTGATTACAATGACATTACTATTTTGCTTGTTACGTAATAGTTAATACAAACTCATAACAAGGTTTTTGCTATTAGCTTGTAATATTTGGTAGTGAAGCATTTCTGGCTAGATGCATGGCGCTCCTATAGAACATATCCATTTTATGTTCTTGCTTGGTAAGAATACATTTATACATCTAAACATGCCTTGTATGCATCTAGATTCTAGAACTTTACGAAAAATCTCTAGGATTTTAATGCATGTTTGCCGTGTAACTAACATGGTGGAGAATGCTAGTTCTTTAATTTATTTTGGGAATGATAGTCTCTGGAGGCACATAGTGGAGAAATGATATGTTGAGTTGTTTGGCTATTGGACTAGTAGGCAAGTACGGACATTGAAAATTAACAAGGAAACTGATGTGGTCCTAATGTTTTATTTTTCAAGGTTGGATGTGGTGACCCATCTATTTTGGCTGGAGATTATTAGGGATTTTTTCCCAATATGAGAGAGAGAGAGAGAGAGAGAGAGAGAGAGAGAGAGAGTCTTCTCTTATTTGAAACTGTACTATATAACTATATAGGCATTTCATAAATGGATTTTCTTTAGGAGCACTGCCTTACTTTTGGTTTGGGTGGCTGCTCTTGAGAAAATTCTGACAGTTGATAATCTGATCATGCAAGATTTAGTGTTAATTGGTGAAGTATGCACAAAAGTTTGGGAAAGTAAATATCAAAGATTTTTATATGGAAACCTATACATTTAAATTCAATTAATATATATATATATATATAAGATTAATGTTGTGGGAAAATGTGGGCTCTCAAAACATGTGTCAATATTAGAAGAAATTAACATAATGTCAAAGGCTTCGGTAATAGATATATATTATAGATTATAGATTTGAGAGCTGAGATTTTTTCAAGTTGGCATGTGATGCTTAGGTTGGAGAAACAGTGCCACTTTGAAGTAGTTGAATCAGTGGCGGCTCTAGGAATTTTTCTGAGGGCGTTCTTTAAGAAGCATAAATTATACTATTTACCAATGATGCACATATGTTTCAGATTTCATTGATTCCGTTTCTTTTCTAGTTTCAACTGTAATTCATGAATATTGTCATTTTTGGGGAGAGCTTCATGTATACATTCTGTGTGCAACTATACATGAGGTTTCACTTCTATTCTAATAGACTTTTTATTACTTATCAAAAGAAAATGGCAAGGTAGTTTTTCTTGCATGCTTCATATGTCCTTGGTGATTTTAACGAACTTATTAAAAGAAAGAAGTTTCTCCTATTATGTTTTATGTAGAGATGAAAAATATTGTATATGTATGCGTGAATATATATAATATGGGTTGGGTTCAAGTTACACCTAGTGTTACTTATATCAATGTACGCGACTCAATAACTTTTTGTTGGATGCATTTTTTTTTTTGGACAAATCCATTGTTAGATTACATTCTTCTTATACACTATAGGCATGACAATTAAAAATTAATAACTATATCATCAATAAAATGTTAAAAGTTCAAGTTTTTTGAATTTTAAAATTATATACAAACGCATGAGTTTATGGATCAAAAAGTAAATAACATTCAATTGAAATGAAATGTGGTGTGCGTTTTAAGAACTTAGAGAAATTGTGATCTAACAGTAGGATTTTTTAAATATTGAAGCTAATAAAAATTTATTAGGTGCTGTAACTTCATGGAAAAGTCTAGTTGTAACTTGGTTCTTACCCTTTATAACTTCATGTGTGTTCTGGTTGGTATGTTTGTTACATTTTGGTGAATGAAGTTATTTGGTACCTATCAAAAAATGTATAATTTTCTTTATCTTTTTATGTGTTTCATTTATATAGGCAGTGCTTGAAAGTTTTTTACAAGTAAAAGTTCATTTTATTGAAATGAGAAGTTTTGGTTAGTACACAGGAACTGTACTAGAGTAACTCCTAAAATATTGGACTCTCTTCTGGCTATAATATTTTCCTCCAATAATACAAACTTTGGAACTTCAGAACCTTAAGTAAGTTTAATTACATGCATGGTTAGTTATCTTCTTCATTGTTGTTCCAATGTGTCTGTTAGTGACGGTTTAAAGTTTTAATTATAGACCTATTCCATTTACTAAATTTCAGATTAGGTTCTTTTTATTTCTGTTTCTTGTTTTATGACATACAAAACTTGTACTAAAACCACTGAATATTCTGTCTCATCCCACCCGAAAAAACCAACTTGGACCTCGGCCTAGAGATGTACAGACACACAGTGGAAACGAGCAATTTTGGCTCAATAGGATGGACATCTGCAAGTGAGAAGAATGATCACATTATGGTGGACATCTATGTCTTAAGGGTTACTACTTACTAGTGTGTAGTCCTTGAAGATGTGCTTGCTTCCATTTTGTGGCCTTGGTGTGAATTCTGAAGCTTTTAAAAATAGTGCATACAGTGATGATATGAAATCGCAATACAGGGTTGTTTTGCACTGCAGTGCTAATTTTGCCTTAAGTATCCTAATGCATTTTATTAGAAATGAAGTTGATGGAAGCAACACAATTTAGCTTCTGGATTGGATGAGATGCTGACTCGTTTAGTGTCAGGCAGATGTTTGTCATCCATGTCTTGTTGAGATGCAGTTACTGAAAAATGCTGATATGTGAGTGAGAGAGAGAGAGAGAGATTGATTTTTCTTTTCCTTGATTGTTGTATTCAAGGAAGTAAGCATGCTAAAATACTGTGCTTG
The DNA here is from genome assembly GCF_040712315.1 of Castanea sativa. NCBI lineage: Eukaryota > Viridiplantae > Streptophyta > Magnoliopsida > Fagales > Fagaceae > Castanea > Castanea sativa. The sequence goes on from NC_134015.1 coordinate 11,864,091, forward strand.
ACTCAAGTTGAATCAGTGGCAGTGTTACACGTGCAGGCAAAAACAACTTTTTTTCTTTAAGAAATATAGAATATTGTTAGGATAAAATCATCCCCCATCAGATGTGAAATGTATGAGGGAATTTACAAGGAAAACCAGAAAATGAATCTGAATCACTGTAATCAGATATTTAGCAGTGTTGTTAAAAGTGCGTTTTACGCACACTTAAGCCCAAAGATTGAAGCCCCAAGCTCTCAATGGTTCACTAAGCCAAAAAAAAAAAGTTCATTTAATGAAGCGCATTAGGCACGCTTTTTTGGAGCTTTTTGAAGAAGCACGAAGCATGCCTAGGCACGCTTTTTTATTTTACCGCTAAAATAGATATGGATCATCAAAATTAATTGCTTGATCTTGAAAGAAATGACATGAACCAATTATTTACTGCACAACCACTTTCCTGAGGGTGTTTTATTACACAAACAAATTTTAATTTTTTAGTTACATGTCATAAGATATGAACAAGGTTAATTTACAATTTTTGTGCTTTTTTGGTCTTTGAATTTTAGATTTATTCTGATTGAATTATATACACCATTTGATCATAACTATCATGTTTATGTACTTTTATAAAGTACAAGAGAATTATATAAAATTATCATGTTTAAACTTTCTATGACTAGATCATTGTGATATTGACCATTGATAATTGTTTTCAATTTACTATATAAAAATTTAAGAATTGAAACAACTTAGGTAAAATTTGAACTTACAAACATTATACAATTTCACTTACCTAATAGGTAAAATATACAAATTTTGAGTTATTATTACTATTTTTTATTATGTAACAAATATTTCTATTAGAAGTTATGAAATATTGAAACTGCGCTTTACTTCTACTAGGCGCAGGCTCTGTGCCTAGCTCTAAGAGGCCTATGTGCTTAACGCTTTTACAAACATTGATATTTAGATTTAGTTCCAGACAATCCAGATCCAGGTAATTTAGCTGTCGTGCTGTGAGTTGGAATGTACTATCCTCCCAACTGGATTACTAACCACGATATTTGGATTTCAAAATCTTTGTTCCACTAAGCATTGTTGGTCATCCAGTCAACACATGCTGCTATCTCACTCACTGTTTAAAGTTATATCTTTGTTTGATTTATCTTCTTAAATTTTTGGAAAGTGACAAGTTTTATCTTCTTAAAATTTCAACAACGCAATTTGGGGTGTCAGACATTTCATGGAATGCATCCCTATATATATATGTGTGTGTGTGTGTGTGTGTGTGTGTGTGTGTGTGTAGAATTTGATTAGGTCCATAATATTTCCCTTTGGATGCTGAGTGATTCATGTGTTGTCAATAGAGAAAAGTTTTTGGGATCTCATGGACTGGTGTTTCCAAATTTTATTATGATTGTTTGATATGTGAAAAATAGAGTAGGGTTCCAATTCATGTTGTCCAAAAGTGTCCTTGGGCCATTTCGGCATCCTGTAATGTGAAGATTCAACCCATCCCATACCTTCTTCTGGGGATGAACTTTTCACAGCTTTCCAGGCTTGCTTTAGGACTCATTTAACTGGAATTATTTGCAGAATCTCTACAACCTTGACACTCATGAGGTGTGGAGGCACATGTATGCCTGGGTTATTTATTTAAATAATGTAATCAAAATGGTTTTTTCTAACAAATTTTAACCAAAAATTAACTTTCAGGGTTGATTTGTGCAGGGGCCTTGTTGGCGGAGTATGCCCAAGTTCATCTTCTGATTCTCATGGAGCTAAAGAACAGTTCTCAGAAGATGCCGTTATTTGCCACTCTAAGTTGGTATCACCTGGTGCAGCTGAAAACTCAGATGGTAGTAAGATAAGCCTTTGAATGTGGTAGTATCATCTTTTGATTCTTTGGAAATGCATTGCTTACTTGTTTATTTCCTGGCATTTTTATCAGGATTATCCCAGGAATTGTATCCATCCATTGTCCAATCTGGGAATGAAAATAAGGTGGAGAAAGGAGGGAGATCGGTTTTGTCATCACCTCTGCTGAATAATAACTGTATTAATAAAAATAGTAATTCAATTTCTGCCAAACAACCTACAGCCGGTGCCTCTCTTGTTCAGGATGGTAATTTCACTGATAGTCTTTCCAATTTAACAAGTGATTCACTCTCTGCTGATAGAACTATTGCAAAAGGAGTTCAGTCATCAAACAGTGGAGGGATCAGTGAAAATTCAAATATAAGTTCCAACCGTTCTGATATGAGTATGAATATTCTTGATGAGGGACTAGTACATAATTCTCTAGACTTTGAGCAATTTTTTCAAGAGGGGTATTGCAAAGCACCACCTCATGATACAGCTGAAGTTGTTACTGATGTGGACAGCAGTAGTAATCCTTGTGATAGGGAGAAATCTGAGGAAGATGGTGACAATGATGACATGCTTGGTGTATTTGCCTTCTCAGAGGAAGGTAGGAAATTGAAAGCAAGTTCTCATATTTGATCATCCCTTAATTTATACATGATTTTTAGCATTATGGCAAGAAACCAGAGATGCATATCTTTGATGAAAAAACCACTGATGCATCTGATCCTGCTATTGCTGGACGTATAATATCTTGATCATTTGGTACTTTCAAATGGAACCCTATTATTCAGATTATTCAGTATATATACTAAATATAGCAAGGATGCCCGTTGAACACTCGTTCAAATGGTACCTCCCACTTATCAAAAAAAAAAATGGTACCTCCCAACTATAGGAATCTGGTGGAGCATGAGTCGTGGATTCAATAATCATTGGATACATGTGGAATCTACTATATATATATATATATAATGCTAATTATATTTATTTTTACCTTTTTAGACAAATTAGGTTTGTAGTAGGATTAGGAGATATATCATATATTACAATCAGACACAAAGGGCTGTTGCAGAGATGTATAATTGAATGACGGCTCACTAAATATATTAGTGGATTGTAACAATAATAGGATCAAGCAAAATTGTCAAGAAATGTCATGTTTTTATTATAAGGTTTACAGAGCATTTAAGGCTTTAAATTATATCAAGTAAGCACCAAAGGGTAAGTCCACAGAGTAGAGTTGGGGGTACAATGGCATGCAGTAATTTTCTAGGGAAATAGTTATACTTAAAAAAAAAAGAAGGTAATTTGGATGATGTGTTTCTTTATGTGTATTCAGTATACATGTGATAAATATATTGCTTCTTTCAAAACTTATTATATCACTTATTTGTATATTACTTCATTTTTGTTTCTTTCCTTCGTTGAATTATTACCTTTTCTATTATACAATTTATATTAGGAAGATATATTGCTTTTGTTAACATGTTTGACTTTGTTAATTGCCTTGCAATAGTTGGTCCTAACAACAGGCATTCTAATGTTTAATCATCTGTTTAAACGCTATCCCACTAATATTGCTTTCATCTGCAGGTTGACGTGTAACTTATTGTGTCTAAATCGTGCTGAACTGATGCCATCTGCTCTTGCATTCAGAGTGTTGTGTAATGATTGGTCTAAGCTCAGCCTAAAGGAGGGTGAGATTCTAATTGAGAAAAATGGGTTATTTTCTTTCAACAACTGAATACCTACTGACTGATTGATACAAGTGAAATGATCTTGACGCATCAAAGCATTGCTGTTGCAAATGCCCAGCTTCTTCCCTTCTAATCCCATGTACATGTTGTAGATTGAAATTCATAATACAAATTATTTGTGTGGAAAGGTTCTTTCTATGCTGTGTAACATTATTTATTCGTCAAAGAAAAAGAAAAAAAGGAAATAAAGAAGGAAATGAAAGAGTTTATTACTGTACAAAATGCATTCCTTGTTTGCCCAGGTTTCTCTTAGATGATACTATTACTTTTAACACCTATTCTTGAGTTTAGATGAACTGTTTTTCACATTTATTGAGTTTGGTGGACTCTTGAGCTTCTTTGTCAGTAAAATGATTCTCTTACCCTAGAAGGTAAGGCAATTTGAAGCAAGACATATTCTTCAAGCTAAAAAAAGAAAAACAGAAAGAAAAAAACATAAAAGGGATATTTCATTGCATGAGGAGTCTATAATTTTGTACTTGGCAGGATAGATCTTTCTCAGGGATAGGCATAATTACAGGAGCTGAAGTAGAATTTGAACTTGGCTAGATACTTCATAGACATAGTTTGTTGTTGTTGGTATTATTATTATTATTATTTTGTCTTCTATTGTTAATAATTCCATAGGTGTAACAACAGGCATACATAGCTTGAACCATGATCGCCTCAGTGGTTATTACTGATCCTCGAGACAGCTTCGGTTGAACCTTCAGACTGCCATCTGCACTTCCTACCTTCACTCTTGGAAATTCAGATAGGAAATAGAAATTTATAATTGCCATTTAGCCAACACTCTGGGTTCCAGAATCACTTACTTTTCTCTCTGAGGCGTACGTAGCTTAGTTATTGTTAATTCTCAAGATGCCTTTGGTTTAATGTTCTGACTGATCCACTGTCTACACTTCCTACATTCACTCCTGGACATTTAAATAGAAAATAGGAATTGTAACTTTTCCATTTAGCCAACACTCTTGGGTTCTAGATTCACTTATTTTTCTTAGAGCATTCTCATTAAGAAAGCTAAATGCTATAAATGCTAAATTTTAACATCAAGTTTGTAAAAAGCACCAAAAAGCAAGCTACACGAGAGGGTAAAAGATATGGGATGGTCAATGTGGTAGTACTTTATACTAACATTGTCCTTTCATTAATTTGGTGTGGTAGCCTTTTGGTTGAGTTTTACCTGTTTTACTGTTGAGTCTTCTATAACATTTGGATGAAGAAAATAGTATAAATGTTAATTATAAACAACTGTTCTCCGTGCAATCTGCAGAGTAAAGACTTTTACATGATCTCTTTTGATTTGAAAGGACAAACAGAATGAGAGGGTAGAGATAATGCCATATGTCCAAAGAGATTATTCATATTTTAGAGGGATTCGAATTCGACTTGTATATATATTAAATGGGGCATGGCAATGACATAATATAAGAGGGGGACCATTTAATTTGTCATGTGAAGGTAACAGAACTTCTCCATAGCCATGTGCAACTTCACTGCTAGCATAATCGACCTACTTTCTGCTGATGCTGAATTTATAAGGTTGAGACAGTACCTCTGTATTATTGTTGGGCCCATATCATTTAATTCACACTTGCATATCATGTGCCTTTTATTTTATCATTCAATAGTCATGCGACTTATATGTTATGCTCAGAAACATTCTTTTTTCTTTTTAGTTTTATTTTTGATTACATAGGTTTAGTTTTTAATGGATTGACATGGAGAATGGAGATATGATTGAAATGTATGCCTTGTTAATATTACAATTTTACAATCCATTTAATTGCACTTTAAGTGGTTTTAGAATCAAATTTGAAAATATGTATGATTCATAAAAATGTTATGGGAAATGAGAGTTTGTCCCTAGTGTGCCCATTGTTGCTTTCTTTCTTGCTTGAAATTAAATATGTGAAATCAGGAAAATGTTTAATTAACTATAATAAATATGATAAAATTTAAGCACAGTTCTTAATTAAATTCATTCATATGGTCGGTCTTATTTTTACCAAGAACAATTAAATCCAACAATGTGATTTATTAGCCAATCTAAAACTTAAAACAAATTTACCATAACAAGAACTATATTGTCATGCTGACAAAAGTATTACTCTTAAGAATATATATTGTCCTATGTGGTAGAGTGGGTGGGCTCTAGCAACTAGCAAGCTAGCATGCGTGCTTGCTGGTTTTGAGAGAAAATGTGGGAATTTAAATCTTTTGGTAAGAGCCGAGAAAACACGTCATATCAAAAAGGTTGCGAGGTACAATTGTTGTAGATACTGACAAAGAACATTCATGCAAAGTTTCTTGATGGTCTCTGTTCATTCATGGCTTTGGATACCCAATTATCCAACATCTTTGTATTTTCATGGCTTGCCTTGGGCTTCTACATTAATGGCAAGAAATCCACCAAGTATTGAACCCCACTTTAGGTGCTCTTCAAACCAAAGAGAAAAGGGAATCACACAACACAATGAGAGTGGTCCCATGACTTAATTTATCAATGAAATCTCTAAGCTTGAAAAACATGTTGAACCCCTGTAAAAATGGCAAGTAGCTATACCATTTTGTAAGGAGCTTGTTTACGCCTTGTGGAGAAGAAACTATGTTGTCCTTTGGCCAGAACTGATGCAGTCGAGTTTTGTCCTCTAGGCCTTGGGTTGTTTTAGTCGAAACAGTTGAAATGGCTGATACAATGGCTTTCCAACATTTATGCAAACAAAGTAAATGCCATGTTTTCCAATTGTCCTAATGTGGTGGTGTAGACATTTGAAGGATATGGGTCATTGGTGTGGGTTTTTACCCTAAAAGACCATGTAATTTAGGATTAGCCACCTACCATGTGATTGGCTACCCACAAAATGGTGGGTGGCAAGGAGCGTTGCAATAGATTATGTTAGGGAGCACGTGAAAATGTTAGTAGATCTTTCTCTTTATATGTGAGTCTTCTACCATACAATTTCAAACTAAGTTATGATTAGTCATTATAATATATTATGGGAGTCCTGAACGCCACACAATGTGTTGGAACAGCACTTATCGGTTATCAATACACACTTCTATTACTTTTATTCAATGTGAGATTTCATCACTTAATCAATTAAATTTCTTATGTGTTAATATCACCAAAGTTGTACCTTCAATCGCTTTCAAATTAAGTCCTCTCTCTCTCTCTTAAAATGATTAGGTTCTTATCCATTTGAGACATAATTATTAGCCTTTAAATTACAATGAAAATCTCTCTTCTATCCCTTAAGTCAAATATGAAAGTTACCTCTTATTAAAAATTAAAAAATAAATAAAAATGAAAGTTAGTTGTCCAAGCCTATAACAAATGGGGGTTAATTCAATCAAAATTAGTTCCTTTTTTTTTTTCCCTTGCAACCAAACTTATTGGAGAAGTGGATAATTTCATTGAGTAGTGGGAGGTATTATAATTTGCGCTTTAGGAACCAAATAGCATGGCCAGCTCAAAATAATTCATTAATTTACTGGACTGGGCTCAAGTAATTTTCACCTTTAATGTGCTTTATCACTTAACTATTTTTTTTTTTTTTTGAGAATATTTATCACTAACTATTTGAAACACATAAATATGATGACCAACCAAAAAAAAAAAACTTTATAAATTAAATTAAAAAAACTTGTTCTTGTTCAAACCCAGAAAAAAAAAAAATAAATGACTACTAAAATTGTTGTTTCGACTCCTCCATCTCTTAGGTAGTGCATTTCATCAATGAAACAACAATTTTAGTTGCTAAAACTAGATCCCGAGAATTTGGGAAGAAAATTAAACATGCTCTCAAGGTCTGTCCAAATTCTACATTAATTCACTTCCAAAAGCCATTTTCAAGGTATGGTCCATGGAGATGACTTTCTAAGTTCTAACTCACGCGAGAGGGCCCGCCAATAATTTCACCATTTAGACAAATGGCTTTTCGTAAATCTTTATGAAACCAACCAAATTTAACCCTTTTTCTTAAATCTAGGAGAGTATAGCATCGGGCCCAAACATGATTATGCTTAACCAAATAAGTCTTTGGTTCCCACTAAGTTAAACATTGATGAAAGTACCATAAGTGGGTGAAGAAAAAAAAATTAAAAAGGGGGTCAAGACATTGATTAAAACACCTATTTGTGGGACCAAAGGCCATCAATTACACAAGCTATATATGTATGTAAGTACCCTAGCTAGTTGGGTATTAAAAGGCTTTCTACTCAAGAATCTAACTAGGAATTTTCTTTAAAAAACCTATCATGAAATTATTATATTTTTACTAGATTCCCTAATAATATCATTTCTCAATTGAATGCAAATGCCACTCTCTAGGTGAAAGGTTGTTTTCTTCATTCAAGGTGACTGTATAGCTTACTTTTAAGTAGCTCGCAATAGAAACTAGTCACCAAAAAGTGGACGTTAGTGCTTTCCAATGCAAGTACAATGTATACATGCCCCTACAAAGTGCCCTAAACTCATGACACGTGTGAAATCCCCCGCAAAAAATTATTACTGCACCAATTTTTTTCCCCTCGTAGGTTTAAACATTTCAACATCACATCAATAATTTAAGAAAAAAATGAAAGATGGTATATATAGTTTACTATTATATGCTCTTCATGAAAGAGTAAAGCCAAGAATTAAAGTTTTTATTTTTATTTTTTTTATGAATAAAGCCAAGAACTAAGGTTGTGGCCCTGGTGGGGCATATTACACAGTAAGATGTCCCTTTTATTTTTTGAGTTGGTTAATATCAATCATCCAATGAATTGTAGTGCCCAATGAAACAATAACAGCAGCACAAACAACAACAACAAAAACAAAGAGCAGCAGCTATATATAAAGAATCTTGAAAAGATTGAAAGCATATATAGGCATGGATTTTGAAGAGATAAGGGATAAAAAGGGGGAGTAGGTAAGAAAGAAAAACAAAAACAAAAACTAGAAACAAGATAATGCTCTTTGAACTATATCGAGTCCTATCCTCTATCATGATAAGTTCAGTACATGATGAAAGGATAAGTTAGGGTTTGCTAATTACTTTTAGAGTTCTACATCAACTAGAAGGATAATAAATATGTGCACTCATTAATTTCTATTAGAAGGGTAGTGCCATATTGATAAAGAAAAAGAATGAGGTGTTATAGCTCGTCTAGGATTTATCATGTGTATGAGAGAGTTAAAAAACAAGATTTTATTTGGTGTGAAAATATCTTTGGGTGTACATTTAGAGATTTCTATTGGTTTATTTTTGTAAGGTTTGTAAGAGTTTGTGAATGTGGTTATAATTCTTATTATTAATAATTATTTTTATTTTTGGTTGGTGTTGCCTGCGGATAAAGACAAAGAGCTTGTTGAATCACATTAAATTTTGTGTCTTGTAGTGTAGTGTTTGTATGTGTTATTTTGCATGTTTTTAGTAACATATTATACTAACTAATTTTTTCTATAAACATTATACTAACTAATTAATGTTTGAAGAAAGAAATATATTTTGAATTTTCACCTTTTATTGCTTATTTGCTGTATATATCTGTTTTACATTTTCCTTTTTGAAGAGACAAAATCTATCAAAAGATCTAAGAGATGTAACATAGCTTTAAGTCACTTCCACATAATCCCACTCTAAGCTTAGCTTGAAAGTGTGGGTTTTGTTTGCTATCTTGTTGTCTTTGGAGCAGTAAAATCTTATCATGTCCATATCAAAAAACAAATCATGGTACACATGACATATTATCGAGCTCCAATTTTTTTATCCTTTGTTTGGGGCTAAGATTAGCTTTTTTTCAGTGAGATTCAAACCATGTCATTTGCATTTCATCATTCCATGTGCCTTCATACATTCTAAATTTTTTTAATCAATAAGTTACGCACATCAATAAGTTTTGAATACAAAATATCATTTGAGAACATCAAAACCATTTGGCAATATTTTAAAAGTATTTGGTTTATTAAAAAGAAAAAAGGTAAAATATTTTACGCTAAATATTACTATACTTGATCAAAAAAGCTGGGGGAAAAAAACACATATATTAGGATTTGTGTTCACTATAACAGACTGGAATTTACTAGAAAAGAGGGGCAGACTTTGAAAATTACTTGCCCCTAGTAACTTGGAAGGAAAAACATTAAGAAAAACTAGTTGAAGAAACAAAAATGAGAGAGAGAGAGAGAGAGCAATAATTACTGAAATAAAAAGAAGGGAAGGTGAATGGTACATAGCATCAAGTTTTGGATCTTGTGATTCTTTTAGATTTCATAGTTAAGTTTAACTATGCTCATAAATGAAGAGTACTTGAAAAAGAAAGTAAAGAAAACAGAAACACAAGTAAAAAGAGAGTGACTTTATTGCTGTATGCATATATAGTCCACTCTACTCCAGAGGCAGGAATCTTTATCTGAGAGTTTTTTAAGTCCTAAACAATGTAACTCTTATTACATCTGTCTAAGCGTTTTACTCTTTCAAAGGGAAAAAGGCGTTTTTAAGATCTGGAAGTGATTGGCAAAAACTTGAGAAACCTACAATATGGATGTTGTGGTTCAGTTGCAGAGGCAGTTGACTGACCACACTGCCTCTCTCTTCCATGAGGTCAGTATGCTATGAACTATATGCACATTGTAGGGAAGCAAAGAATAGACATATTTTCTAGCTTTGTTATATTTTTAGCTTCTTCCTTTTATGCTTGTTGGGTTAGGTTATGATGTTAGGTTGTTTTATATGTGAAGGGATTTCTAAATGAGCAGTTTAACCAGCTTCAGCAGCTGCAAGATGAGAGCAACCCAGATTTTGTGGTTGAAGTTGTGTCTCTTTTCTTTGAAGACTCTGATAGACTTCTTAATGAGCTAGCTAAAGCTCTGTGAGTACTAAAGTTCCCATCTTTCAACAATTGTTTCCTTCCTCTCATGACTTTCTTTTAAGGAGTATGGTTTTACTTAGTAAACTTTGTCTTAAAGTTGGGTTCCTGATTTTTCTCTTATTTAGAGAACAGCAGGCTGTTGATTACAAAAAGGTGGATGCCCATGTTCACCAGTTGAAGGGTAGCAGCTCCAGGTAAATCTAGTTTTCCCTACTTTTCCTTTTAAGCCCCATTTGCTTGGTTGAAACACATTTCCTGAGAATTCGGTAGATTACACTTCTTAAACAAGGTTAAGTAGTTATTTTTTGTGTATAGGTGGGAGACAGATTAGACTCATTTCCTACTAGGTACATATTGTTTTTCCACTTTCAGAACCAATTTTGTCTAGCATGAGAAGGAGCACATTCATAACTGTGGTTATTATTGCCTCATTGGTTAATACACCTATTTCTGTCCCCATAGTTTCACTGCTCCATACACATGTTCCTTATGGTGCTTTCTTAGCCACTGAGTTTAAAAGTTTCCGTCAATCCCATATGATATAAACTAGTGGAATCGCCATATATGTTTTTTTGAAATATGGACTTAAGCCATCAAGTTAAAATGGCTCATTCAGATCTGAAGTACAATTCAAGAAAATGATAGCTAAGAGCTTACCTAGCTTAAATTTACTTCTTGACCTTTCATGAATGATGTACAAAGGATATAGTTAGTTCCAACACGCTTACCCAAACATGAAGGAAAGCACATTGACACCATCACCTGGCCACAATCATGAGGATTGTATTCAGTCATATTTTTCAAGGAAAATGCTTAAGTTTCTATCAATTTTATTAAAATAAATATTTACAAATTGACGTGAAAATAAATATAATTTGAGTTACTTCAATAACCTAATATATAAATATTCAAATTATTTTTTTTTTATTACTAATGACACATCAATTTGCACAGTTTATGTGATAAAAATTATAGTATTTCTAGTATCAATAATTTTTAATGAAACAAAAGGAGTATGCTGAGGAAAAATTGCTCTTTTACTTTGGTTTTGGTTCTACTAGATTTCATATTAACCGGGTTCTTTCATAACAGTATTGGTGCACAGAGAGTTCAAGCAGTCTGCATTCCGTTCAGAAATTTCTGCGAGGAGCAGAACATTGAAGGGTAATTTTCTTCACTGCACTATACCACTAATTCATATCTCCAGACATCTTTTGATTCATTTTAATGTCATGAAAATGATTATATGATTAAAATCTTGGCACAGTTGTCTCAAATGTCTGCAACAAGTAAAGCATGAGTATTCCCTCGTGAAAAATAAGCTTGAAACACTATTCAAGGTAAGTAGAAGATTTTGTAGAGAAATTATACTGTTCTGAAAACACTATTCAGATTCTTTATCTCCAAGCCTTATTTTTCTACATGTTTACTTGTAGCTGGAGCAACAGCTTATTGCTGCCGGTGGCTCATTTCCTACATTGTGAGGTCAAGTAGAGCAATCTGAGCAAGAAAGAGAAATGGGGTTTGGATCTGTAGAACAGCTTTTTAATTTCTTTCTTCTTAAGTTTTATTTAGTCTGTCAACTTTGGTGAAGGGTTCTATGAACTTTAGAGCTAGAGCTTGTTTAATATCCTCTGTAAGAGCAATGACAAAGAATGTGAATAAACCCTTCCTCTTTCATCTCCATGCTATATATATCAACTCTTCTTCATCTATCGTCTTATAATTATTCTTTGGTGTCTCAAAAACCTAAGGATAGCCTGTGGTACTTGTGGACACACACACAGACCTTCTCAAACATTCCTCCCCAAGATTATTATATAGTTGATGAAAATGCACCATTATATATGGTTTGGAAAAGATGACTTTCAAGAAAGCAACCAATAGCTACTCTTGGTTGATGCTTTCAGATATTTACATATTCTTTGATCTAGTGTAACAATGTTCCACAATAGCTGCCGCTCATTCCAGGCATATAAGGCTACACTTCTACGATGGCATATTTTACCACACAGGCAAGGATCATTAATGTTTTATTTCATTTGATTAGATGTCTTATACAATACATGTCCTTTGGGTGGTTCATATCAGAAGTAACCTATCTAAGGAGTTAGGTAAAGGTGGTTTTCATTATGTGTAAAAGCTTATCGGATATTTGTGAGTCATCCTCCAGTTAAGAAGTGGAGAATCCTTTGGCATTGGAAATATATAACCCATATTACATGACAAGGAAAGCAATGTACTTTGGTAAAAGTTATAATGGTTCTGTAAATTATTCTTAAAAAGAGTTCTCTCATTTAGTCTAATAGAAAATGTGACATTATTTTAATTGATCAGATCGATTTGGTAAATCTTCGAAGTTTTCGTTTCTTTCCAGGAAAAGGATGAGATAAATCATTGCACTTGCATAACAAGAGAATCCTTGGGAAGATAAACTGAGTATTATCTTAATGACCATCCTTGCATAACTCAAGATTATTATTATTATTATTTTGGTTACTTGTGTAATGGCCATAACCTAATTCAATTAATGAGTTTGGAGCTCATCTTCGCAAGAAAAAATAAAACTAAAATAACTATTAAATTTATTACAATTTTTTTTTTTGAATTGTCATAACAACTAGTGTAGTTATTGTTGCATCAACAACGAGATATATAAATTTCATAACTAATTTTTTGTTTGTGTATAAAAGTGAACACATTAATTTATAATACTTATATGTAATTAAATTTGTAGTATTCCTAACATCACTTCTTCTTTCTTTTTTCTTTTTGGATACTTTGTTAGAATTATTCCCTTGAGGACACTGTACTACTATATACACAGCCAAATTAAATTATAGCCACCGACCACCGACCATTTGTTATTTGTAACAAAGCCTATTAATATATTTTAAGCATGAGCACCAATGGTTAGCAATGTGCATGTTTGTGTATCGAAAATGGAGACCAAGACTCAATCAGGTCGGTAAGGTGATTTTTTAATTGAAGCAAGTATTATTTATAACTTTCAATCAACAGTGTATTTTATAAGGTCAACTGTATCAGATTAGGGTGGATGTCTCGTCATCTGCAGGTAAATGTGCAAGCAATAAGGACAAAATACAAGCTGTAATGAGAACCACCTAACATTGTTCCTTGTTGGTCATTTTTAGATGTTTTCTTTTCTTTCTTTGGAAATTCACAATGTTATTTGATGGTTGCTTTTAGTTTATAGATTTCATGCACTTAATTTACAAACCAAATGGCTGATCATTTGAAGCTAGTAATAAGGTCAAAAACTCCAAAGTTCAAACCAGATTATAACAGATTTCATGCACTTGATTAATGTCCTAACTATTAACCTATGCCACAATCAAAATTATCCAAATGTATCCCAATTAGGACCATAGTTTTCCACACCCCCATCTTATCACTAATCTCAGGGAATAGGTCAAGAAGTACTGCTAAAGCTTGTGAGGAATCTTAAAAGATGGACACCAGTTTAAGTAAAATTAAAGATAAAGTCATTGCAGGAAGATATAATAAGAAGAAAAAATATAGTAAGATCTAATTTAGAAGACCTAGGCAGATTCTGTGCTCAAAGTTTCCAGCTCGGCAGATTTCACCATTAGATGAATCATGTATCACATATATTTTAATTCAATCAGGTCGGCCTAATCTGAAGTGTATGGCCTGCTTTTCATTGTTCATAATTCTTATATTATATATACATGATTATGTTTTTAATATGAGTAATGAATTGGTGCATGCATGTACAAGAGCTAGGATGCATGACCTGCCTATTTGTCTGCACAGTTTGTGTACAACTAACTAGTAATATACTACCTCTGTATCCAACGGCCACAAAACTAGTAATATACTACAAAGTCCAATATGTCAATCAACCCCAGAGTTGTACTAACTTTCAACAAAAGTCTGACATGTTCACTGTCAATAGGGGAGAAATAACAAGAGTGCCCTATACAACAATTTTCACAATTTTTTCACAACATTTGAATTGTTAAGCATTTTTACTGGTTTTCATCTGTATATATTATTAACATCACTTTTTTATCTACCATTAATAATTTGTAATAAGTTACGTATGTGTATAAGGGAGCACATATGCACAGAGGCGAAATTAGAATTTAAAAATGAAAAGACCAGAGTCGTTGAGTTCATAATGTTAGGTTGGCAAACTGTGAGCAAATGTAATCTTAAATTAGTGTCTTGAGTGTGTTTAACATGACTTTAAAGATCAAGACATTTGCCTGTTAAAACTCATGAAGAATTGCTATTGTCAGGAATTTCAACACATCTTCGACATTTAGTCGATCAATTGGAACTTGTGTCTTATGTTGATTGATTAAGAATCGTGCTGAAAGAATCCTATTTTAACTCAATCAACTATCATGCATCGAGTGTTTTGTAAATTCTAAGCCAAGGTATAAAACAAGACCTAGAGCACGTTAGTTGAGATTTATGGATAGTCGTGCATTGTACATCTTGTGTTAGAGTTAACCAAGCTCTCTCAAAGCATCAACTGGAGTTCAAGTTGAAGAATTTGAAAGATCCAGCGATCCGGTTAAAGTTGCTGCATCCAATACACAATTAAGCTGTTGAAAAATAATCTTCAAGAGGGTTCTTGAAGTTGTGAGCAAGTATTTATGTTCAACAGAGTCTAGATATAAAAGAGTCCAAGAATTTGGATCTATGTGGGGTCATGTTATAAGTAAATACGACATGAGCTAACGATGATTTTAGTGTTAATCTACTGTAATAGTTTTCAATTCTATATATATTAGTGGACTTCCATTTTCTCTTGAGTTGATAGTTAAGCCCCTGGAGAGTCTTTTCCTCACCATATCACATGTCTCTTTTATCTTCGCAATTCTATATTGTGATATGATGTGCATGTGTTAACAAGGAACATATAATTTACAGATCATAATTGGCTAATTAACTTGGCTTAAAATTTGATAATTGGCACACCATGGTCTAAATTGTCCCAAAAAAAGTAATGACAAATATAAAAATCTAGCATTGAGAATGTCATATAAGAAATATGATGAGTTTAGGGTGCCAATCATATATTTTTTGAAAATTTTGAATAAATAATTTAAAGGCTGAAATACTATTTTCATCCTTACATTTTCACTACATTCCCACTTTGGTCCCCACTTTTTTATTTTACCACTTTTAGTCTCTAAAATGAAAAACGTGTTTTATTTTAGTCCTTATCGTCATCTCACTAACGGAAATTATTTACGTGGGAGACGGAGTATACTGTTGGCACATTAAATGTTGATGTGACCATTGAAATAATAATTATAATTTTATTTGGCATTAAAAAATGTCACATCAACATCTAAATTTAAAAAATTAATTTATCAATTTTAACTAAATAAAAAAAATTAAAACAGAATTAAAAACAAAAAATCACATGAATTGAGATCTAAGTGTATCTTGAACAAGAACAACAAGAACACCAACCCAAATTTAAGAACACAAAATTGAAAACCAAAAATCACAAACCTAGAAAATAATGAAAAATATGAAACAATTATCTATTACAATGAAGATATCGTTGCAATAAATTAACCTAAATTATTGTTGTCAATTATTTGTGATCGATTGCAATAAAATTTGTGAATAATAGCTTATTGCTACAAGATATTTGAAATAGTAAATTATCTATTGCAATAGCAAATATATTATTACATCAAAATTGTTATTAAAATATTTAAATTTTATTGCAACAAAATTTTTGTAGTACAAACCTTTTACCTCAAATTTCATTGCAACACTTTGTATAAACTATTACAATGACTCTGATATTATGGCAACAATATTTTTCGTTGTAATAAAAAAAAATTGTTATAGTGATGAGAGAATAAAATTTATAAATATGTTACTTATTGATTGCATGATTTGCATCCTCATGAATATTTATCATAACAGAATATGGAATTTCTTCAAGCCAAACTTCCTCTCAAGGCATGATTTGCCTTTGAACTATTGATATTTTGCAGGGTGATTACAAATTCACAACATAACAATGATGCATCCCTCATACTATACTTTCTACTTTTATCTCCTAGACCTAGAGCAATGGTGATGATTTTTCATAAATTTAATTTCCATAATGAATGTATATGACTCTACCAAGGGTAAAGGGTTGTTTTTCTCAACCAAAAAAAAAAAAAAAGAGTAGAGAGTTGGGTTTGTTTCTAACTTAAAACTCTTACGAAGGAAATAACTCATTCCTAAAAAGGGTGTCTTTAAATTGACTAGTAAAATCAAGTTTTTTTATCATCTTTTATGAGAATTGTGTCAATCATAACCTTCTATATAGGATTTTCTTTTTAATGTACCACACAGGGCGCATACATTAATGGAGAAATGAAAAATATCTAATAATACTGTAACATGAAATCATCGGCCAAAATATTAAAGGCTCAAAACAAGCCCAAAATGAATTTCTAAGTCTACACAGGTTCCCCTATTTTTCCAAATTTCATTGGGCCCAAAATTTTTAACAGCTTTGAATCTGTCACAACACCAAACATGCATAGAAGCTAAAAAAATTTGCCAAGAAAATTGGGCTTGAAGACCCGAGAGGCCCAAAACTTCAATTCAGCTAAGGACCGGGCCTAAAGCCTGTTGTGTTCCTCACGAAAGCCCAAATTCCTTTCTTACATAAAATAGGCAACCCAAGGGGGTCATGGTCTGCCCAAGGACTAAAAAAAATGATTTTTTTTTTTCTCTTCAACTCATTTTAGATCCAGAATTCCTTGGACCATGTCCCATTTCAAGCACATGAGAAATTGAGCACAACCCACTTAGTAAGGAAGCAAAATGGGAAAGAATAAAAAGCGGATAGGGGAAACAAGATGATGATACGTGTACAAGAAATTAAAAAAAAAAAAAAAAAAAGTACTTAGGACATTTATTAATTGACTATTTTAGAAAAAAAAATTTATTCCACTTTTATAAGAAATATAAAAAATTGTCAAAAAATTAATTTTTTTTTATTATTTTCTAATAAAAAGTTTCAAAAGATATTTTATAAGCATATCCTTAAGGAATCTTATCATGGTTTTAAAAACCGGTACGGTGAACGAACCGGAAAAGCAGCTAATTACCGGTTTTAAGGTCGGACCGGGGTCCGACCGATGGTCGAACCGGTGACGTCATAAATAATTTAATTATTATTTATTTAAATTATATAAATAATTAATAAATTTTTTAAAGAAGTATATAACATTTTTTAAAGAATTTAACATAAAACATTACAAAAAAATCATGCTTAACATAATAAACTATCAACAAAACCAAATAAATAAGTTCCTTAGTCATTATATTTACATCCAAATAGCAAATAACAAATAAGTTCATTACATCCAAATAGCAAATAAGTTTTAAAGTTTCAAACAAACAACTAATAAGTAATAAGTTTGAAAAGTCAAGCATCATTTGTTATGAAGAAAATTGAAATCAATATCATCATGTAAACCAAATGCCCCACCACTAGCATCATTATCATCATCCTCATCCTCATTTTCTTCATCTTCAATAGGAATAGGATGATTTTTATCTCTAAATCCGGGAGGAGCATCATCTTCATCACCAAATGATTCCAAATTGATGTCATCATCATCCTCAATCACTTCATTATCCATATCTATACAAATTCCAAAACCAAAGAATAATAAATGAAATAACGATTCTAATAATCATTTATCATAAATCATAAATAATCTAATTAAAATATGCAATTAGGCAAAGAATTGTTATAAGCTAATCTCTTTGTACATGACTAGAAGACCCTTCTTCGATTGGATGAGCTCCCTCTTCATATAATGCATTCTCTATCTCTTCATGATCCAGAAATGGAGGTTCCTCATCTTCCACTACCCAAAATTCAGTTTTATCGATACTTGCATAATCAATAGGATCAAAATTGAACTTCTTCCTTTTGACTCTATATCACAAAATGAATATAATGAATAATTGATAACCAAATCACTTATATTTCACAATCACAAAGAACCCACTCAACCAAATTAGTGAATCACTCATATTTTCCCACAACAACGTTAATTAAAAGAGATTATATAATATATACCTTTCTTTCAATCGGTAGTTATAATGAACATACACAAGATCATTAAGTCGTTGATGCTCCAATCTATTTCTTCTTTTGCTATGTATTTGTTCAAAAGCACTCCAATTCCGCTCACATCCCGAAGAGGCAGCTGTTTGGCTAAGGATCTGAATTGCAAACTTTTGTAAGGTTGGAGCACAAGATCCAAACAACTTCCACCACTCATCTAAGTTCCATATACAACACAAAACAAAGATACAATGAATCAATAAACATACTTATCCCAAAAATATAAAAAAGAGCTATAATCTTTAAAACATAATTAACTAAAGTAAATGATATCTTACCCGGCTGAGATGTCTTGGCTGATTCTTGAGCAAGTTGGGTTCCAAAAGTTTGTTCACGCTCTCGAAATAGCCTTAATTCCTCCACCAACTTCAATCGGCCAACTGAAACTTTTGATTTAATCACATCTGTCACAGCAGATTGTGTCTCTAGCCTCTTATTAAGAGTAGATGAGTTATATTGGAATGCAGGATTCAACCAATAAGCAGCAGCATGAATATCTCTATAGAATTGATTATCCCAACGATCCTTGATAATATTAACATAAGGCTCCCATAGTCTCTTCTTGTCCTTAAATTTTTTTTTGATTCCATCAATTACTCTATACATGCCATCATATACATAACCCATAGCTGGTTTTTCATCAGAATCAACAATGCGTAATAAACGAATCAATGGTGACATAATATGCACAATTACATGACAATCATTCCAAAATTGATTATCAAGAATGATTTTCACCACTGCCTTTGCTTTCTTATCTTTTGCATATCTTGATTCAACATAAAATTTGCCAGTCACCAATGCTTGTAAGTCATGCTTATGTTCCTTAAGACTCCCTAAGGCAATGAAAGTAGTAGCAAACCTAGTTGGCCCTGGACGCACAATTTCCGTCCAATTTTTTCTAGTCCTCAACCAAGCTTGCAAAGCCACATGATTATAGATGAACACTGTGATCTTGGATGCACGCTTTGCAAGTTTAGCTACATGATCCATCTTCCCAATCTCCTTAAAAATTAAGTTTAGGCAATGTGCTGCACAAGGTGACCAACTAATGTTCCTATATTTTCCACACAAAATTCTTCTAGCAGTTACATAATTTGCAGCATTGTTAGTAACCAAATGTACTATATTTGCAGGACCAACCCAATTAACAATTTCATCAAACAAGTTACTCAAATTAATAGCATCCTTAACCAAGTCAGAAGCATCAACAGAACGTATAAAAACAATTCCTTTAGGACAATAAACAAGGAAATTAATCAATGTTCTATGCCTAGTATCAGTCCACCCATCAGCCATTATTGTACAACCAGTGTCAGCCCAATATGAACGATAAGAATCAACAATCAATTGGACTTCTCTTTTTGCTTCTCTCAACAAAGGCACTCGAAGGGCATGATAATTTGGGCCTCTATATCCAGGACCATAAGAAGCTACAGCATTGAGCATAGGTTGATAATAACTAGAATTCACAGCATTAATTGGAATGCAAGCATCATACATCCATCTTGCTACAGCCATATTAACCCTCAATTTCTTTTCTTTGCCAGCAAGAACACTTTTAATAGAAGGTTGAGCTCCCGGTGTTGTTCTAGGAGCAAAGTAATTACCAATGTCACCAACCTTTCTCTTGCCAAGATTAGATCTTAATGGAAAATTACTAGGACCACCACTTCTATTTCCCCTACTTAACCCCTACCTCTAGGAGTAATTTCTTGGACATCTTCAAATTCTGGTGAGTTCTCTAATGGAGAATAATTAGATGCTTCTTGATCCTTTTTTGTTTGTTCTTTAGATTTAGCAATTTCCTTCAAATTCTCAACCATTTGAAACCTAACATCATAAGGTACACCCATACATGCAGCTACATCACCTTTAATTCCAGCTAGATGTCTTTTCATCCTATTAATGCCCCCTCCTTTATAACTTTTCCCACAATGTATACATCTATAGCTACTTTTTCCGTCTTTCAACTCTTCAGTCACATGATCCCATGTAGGATCACATTTCGCTCTCACAGATGAAGAATTAGCATTAGACCCGGTTGTAGAAGCATGTTCATTAGATGTTACAGAGGCAGACTCCATTTCACTCAACAATTTCAGACTTGCAGCAACTATTTTACCAACAAATAAATTCATCAACACAACAATCAACATAATGACATACACGTATAATTCTCTATAAAAAATATTTCGCAAACAATAATCTCTGTAAATCAAATCCACAACAAATCCCCACCATACAGAGAATCCACAACATGATCAAAAGCAAAATCAAAAGGAAAGAATGTTACCTGATGAACCCAAGCAGAGAAACAGAGAGCAACACTTCAGAGGAAAAAAAAAAACCCAGCAAACAAGAATTGAAAAAAACCCAGCAAACAACACTTCAGACTTCAAAGTCCACGATCACAACCATAAATTTCTCCTGCAAACAAGAATTGAAGCATGGAAATGAGAAATTTAAGTGAAAAAAGAAAAGAAAAATGAAAAGAAAGAAAGGGAAATTGAAATGAAAAAACAAAGGCAAAAATGAAATTGAACCATAGTTAGTTAGTTACCATACCCATTTTTAACTATATGTGGAGGCAGAGAGAGTGATCGTGGGTGTGGCGAGGGGCTGGGGCTGGGGCTTGCGCGTGCGAGGGGCTGGGGCGCGCGCGAGGGTCGCAGGCGGGCCGGGGCCGGGCGCGCGCGAGGGGCCGGGGCCGGGCGCGCGCGCGGAGGGCGAGGTGGGGCGCAGGCGTGGGGGCGGGGGGCTGGGGCGCGCGCACGCGAGGAGCTTGGGTGTGCGCGAGGGCCGCGAGGGTCGCGAGAGGCTGGGGCTGGGGCGTGCGCGAGGGGGCGAGGGGCTGGGGCGCGCGCGAGGGGCTGAGCGAGGGGCTGGGGTGAGGGCGAGGCACTGCGCTGAGCGATGAAGGCGTGAGGGAGAGCGTGATCACAGGGCTGAGAGCTTGAGGAATGAGTTGAGGAGGCTGGAGGCGACTGAAGAGAAGTGAGAGAGGCAGAGAGCTGAATGAATCTGATAGGTTAGGAATTAGGATTGATTAGGTTTAATTTTTTAGGCAAAACGGCACAGTTTTGAAATATGATCGGTTCCCGGTTCGACCGGCCGGTTTTCCGGTTTTTAAGGTTGAACCGGCCGGTCAGAACTGTTCACCGTTTTTAATGTTATTTCCAGTTTTACCTCATAACCGGACCGGATTTGAGGCCGGTTCCCGATTGAACTGGTCGGACCGGCCGGTCCGGTCCGGTTTTTAAAACTATGAATCTTATATCCAATCTTCTTAACTTCTTCGTGCTACCAGCTCAAGCGAAAAGACAAAACTAAAAGTAGCCTCATCTTGCCTTGGAGTTTCAACCAAGGAAAGCTATGCCCAAAGATCTAAAAGTGAGTTTGGTTCAGCTTTTTGAATTTTTTTTTTTTTTTGAAAAAGTGGCATTTTTAAAAAATGTGATATGAAATTTAACTTTTTTCTAAAAGCATAATGTTTGATAAAAACTGTTAAAAATACAATTAATAACACGTATACATTTAAAAATACTGAACAATTGTGTCCTTTCAATATTTTTAATAGTCACATTTTTTGTTAATAGATATTTTTTTCATTTAATAGGGACATTTTCAGTTAATAAGCATTTTTTTGACCAATAGACACATTTTCATTCAATAGACATCTTTTCAACAAATAAATGTGTGCTTGATCAAAGGAATTTTTTTTGGTTATATACATAAGTTTAAGGCAACATATAGCAAAGAAAAAAGAATCAATTTACGTTCTTTTGATGGAATGCAAATAACATGTGTAAGTCAAACCAAATTTGTAGAATAGTTACATAGTTCTATTATCTTAATATCTTACACTCCTTCGACTCATTGAAACACACATGTATTGAAGTATGACTCATTGAAACATACATGTATGAAAGTATGGAACTAATACCGTATATACCACAGTACTTTGTTGTTGAAAGCATTGCCCCCTTTAACCATCATAGATATCACGTTCATTAAGAAATTTCAAATTAAGGTGTGTGGGATCATACTTAACTGGATCTTCAAATTCATAACCCAAGCAGCGGCTACTCAACTCTCTTTGTTCCCTATCAAGGTCCAGCAAATATCTGCATCGTCATCATAACCCAAATTCTTTGATTTATCACCCACAATAATAAAAAAGATGAATGAGAAGAAGTTACCAAATGAAGAAATCATTTGGTATTATTTTTTATTGCTACCGTTGGTGTGGTTTGATTCAACCTTTTTACTACTTAGCCACAAAAAAAATGACTTACAAATAGCAATTTCAAAGAAGACCCACAGATTTCTTGTATTTTTAAAAAAGATAAAAGAGAAGAAGTTACCAAATGAATATGAACCACTATATATACCCAAAGAATTATGACCTTTCAAAAAACACATTTTCATTTAATATACACATTTTTGGTTAATATATATATTTTCATTCAATAGACACATTTTCATTCAATAAGCACATTTTTGTTCAAGAGACACATTTTTGTTCAATAAGCACATTTTTTTGTCAATAGACACATTTTCATTCAATACGCACCTTTAATATATATCCAATATGAAGGGTTATGACATTTTCAATATGCATATTTTGGTATATCCAATTTGAATGGTTATGACCTTTCAATAGACATCTTTTGGTATATATATTACAACCTATCTTGTATATACCTATATATACAATACAAATCAAACTAGAAATGCAACATTATGTCCCTTATTTCTTTCCATAAAAAACTAATAAATAAAACATCATTACTTTTTTTTCTTCACAAAACTCATTCAGTAGTTATTCCTCTGCATTGCATGGGTTAGTGACTAGTATACTATAAAACCGAAACATCTGACTTTTATTTGACTTCTTTAGAGCTTGCCACTTTTGCTTTGCACTCTCCACAATTTTACACATTAGCAATATTTAAAAAATAAAATAAAAAACACTCTCCTTCTCCCTAAAAACAAAACCCAATCAATTTAACACAAAAAAAAACTCTCTCTCAAACGCAAACTCAGCCCAAGTCCCCCCAAAACAAAACCCCTGTTCAAAACCTCTCTTTCAAACACACTCTCATCTCCTTCTTCTTCTTCAACTATCTCATTTAACGCAACTCCCTCTCCTTTTCTCAGCCTCTCCTTCTTCTTCTTCACCCTGTGTTGGTGAGATTTTAGCCCCGCACCATGAGGTGGGGCAATGATGGGTTTAGACTTTTTAGACCCACCCCACGTTTATAAGGTTAAATTGTAATTTTTTCATATCTTTTTTTTTTTTTTGGTTAACAGGATGCTTCATTAACAAAACTACCCATCCTCTAGAACAAAGGGAACAAACCGGTCATACAAAGTTCCAACTGAATCAAGGCTGAGAAGGAGAGCAACATCAGAAAGGGGTTCTAAAAAAATGGAAAAATCCTGACCTAGGAGTGCACCCCATCTAGTGAGGGCATCCGCACACTTATTTGCCTCTCTAAAACAATGCTGAATCCTAACTATGGGAATATCTCTTAGGCTATTCCTATAATCAGCCACCAATACATCAATATCATTAGGATTATCCAACTCTTTCTTCAAGAGATCCACAACCAGCTTGGAATCTAGTTCAACCTCAACTGCTGCCAGCTTGAGAGCAATACATAATCTGATGCCATCTCTAAGGGCCCAAAGTTCAGTTGCTACACTAGTTGTAATCCCGATTGCACGAGCAAAACCCTTAACCCATTCACCCTTCTCATTCCTAACTAGACCACCTCCACCAGCCAAACCGGGGTTACCCAAAGAGGATCCATCTGTATTCAGCTTGAACCAGTTGAGAGGAGGGAAATGCCATCGAATCTGGATTTTATACTTGGTTTGAATCTACTTCCCATTGATTCCTAGACAGAGAAATTAAGTAGCTTTAGCCAACGTTTCAGCTTTAAAGTCCTGATGAGAGCGAGATCTTCCAAAGGCAATATTGTTTCGGTGAAGCCAAAGATTCCAAAGTACAAAAGGAAAGAGAATGCTCCATTGAATACCCGAAGTCGTGTTAATCCTAGAACTTGGCAGTTCAGCTTCAGCCAGTCCACCAGGCTAGCTCCGTAAAACAATTTTTTTTGAATCGGGGGAGTTAAGGAATTCCAAAACATTTGTGCCGTGGGGCAATCCCTTAAGGTGTGTGTGATTGTTTCAGTAGCATTGTTACACATGGGGCAAAGAAAAGGAGTATCCATACCTCGTTTACGCAGAATGGCTCGAACCGGTATACTGTGGTGGCAACATTTCCAGAGAAAGCACTTAATCTTCGGGAGGGTTTGCACTTTCCACACCCAATCCCCTCTAAAGATTCAGCCTGCCTTGTTGTTGTCATCCAAATTGGCCAGGCAGTATGCCTCCTTAAGCTTGAATTCACCATTAAGGGATGAATACCAGGAGAGTCGGTCTCCACCTTGGTTGGAGAATGGTAAAGGGGTAGCTTTCATTTCCAACTAAATAGATGCAGGGAGCTCAAATGACAAACCCTCCCATTTCCACCCCAAGAAACTAGAGATATCTTTTAACATAAGATTTTCCTCACCTTTGTTTAAGGGATCTGAGTTCAGACTTCGCAAAGGGCCTATGTTCAGCCACTTGTCAAACCAAAGAAATAAGAAGCTATCTTTACCAGCAATCCATTTGGAGCCTTCAGAAAAAATATCCTCTCCTTTTTTAAGGCCTGCCCAAGTAGTGGAACATGAGGAAAAGGTTGTTGTGCTCCTTGGAGTTCTTCCTTGTCTTCAGTATTTATTAGTCAATACTCTCACCCACAAGGAGGACTTTTCCAAATGAAATCTACAATTAAGCTTGGCTAACAGAGCAGTGTTTTTCGGTTTGGCTGCTTGAATTCCTAGACCACCTTCCTCTTTTGCTTTTGTGATTTTATTCCAGCCAATGAGATGTATCTTTTTCTTGTTTTCAGACGAGCCCCAAATAAAGTTTCTATTCAACTTGTCTATTCCCTAAAGAATTTTGGGAGGCAGAGCTACACATTGCATCACATACTGGGTGGGGCGAGGCTTCGCGTGGCCCCAAGGAGCAGGGATGGGGGCAAGAATATTTTCCCTATCATGTGGGGCAGAGTGGGGATGGAGCAAGACAAAGCCATGCGGGACGAGAACGAAGACCTCATCCTTCGGCCCAACCCCACC
The DNA here is from genome assembly GCF_040712315.1 of Castanea sativa. Classification (NCBI taxonomy): domain Eukaryota; kingdom Viridiplantae; phylum Streptophyta; class Magnoliopsida; order Fagales; family Fagaceae; genus Castanea; species Castanea sativa. Next base: position 11,889,905 of record NC_134015.1, read on the forward strand.
CCATTGCCATCCGACCATCCCTATGCCTAGTTGATTTGATGGCACAGTTGAGCTTTAATTCAAATTTTGTAGAGTACCACTGCAACAATCTACCCAATATGGAAACAACTACTTTTGTTTTTATTATTATTAATGTACTAAGAAAAACATGTGGAGAAGTTTAAAAGAAGGAAAACAAATAAAAATAACCTAAAAGGTAGAGAGAATAAGTGAATGAGAATAAAATAAGGTAAAAAAAACGTTGGTAGGATATTTATTTAGGGTAAAAAATATAAATAATGCTAGAGATATAACAAATTTCACTACATCACATCTAGAAACTAATGTCATCAGTCATAAAATTTTTTCTTTATATTTGTTTATTATTTATTTGAATATTAATGTCTGACAAAATTGACTCCCAAGGTACAACATGTGTCTGACAAAATGTCTTACTTATGTATTAATTTAAGTCAACTTTGTTCCTCTTGGTTTAGTTTCCACTGTTTTTTTTTTCCCATATGCATTTAGGCATACTGGGCCATTAACATAATTGGTATTTTTAGTACGTTATAAGTTTCATCATAAAAACCGAAATTGCAATATTAGAATGGTATTCTTATTTTCTCAAAAAAGGAACAGTAGCCTTCTTACAATGGAATTTTTTTATGAATTATATGTTTCATATTAATTTGTGTTTGCGAAAAAAAATCAAACAATGGAAAAAATTATAAATTTTATAACATTAAAACATTAAGGGCTGATGGAGAGGTGAATTCGTTGGTGCGGTATCTATCTCTATGCCGCTGTCTCATACCGTTGCTGATATGGAAGCCTTAGCGTGTCAAATTTGCTACTGAGATTGGCCTGCAGAGAGTAATTTTTGAAGGGAATTTCAGCCATGGTTATCAATGCTTTAAATCAAAGTAGTGCTGGATTATCAACCTATGGAGTTGTCATTGAAGACATTTGCTGTCCAGCTTTGGTTTTTTAGTCCTCTGTTTTCAATCATGCTAGTCGTTCTTGTAACTGTGCTGCTGATGCCTTAGCCAAAAAAGCTAAAGGCAGTCGGGGTGCCCAGGTGTGGCTCAACGATCCACTTGAGGATATTGCCTCTTTGTTGTTATTTGATGTTCATTAAGTTCTTGTTCGTTTTCAATAAAAGGCCAGGGTTCTTGTCTGGTTTCTCAACAAAAAAAATATTAAGGGATAGAACCATTACTAAGTGAGAGACAGAGTGAAAAAATTCTTTGAAAAAAATTAAAGCTATTTTTTAAAACCTCTTAAGTTGTGGGTTAGCAACAAGTAATATATATAAAATCAAAACAATTTGACTTGTGATTGGCTTCCTATTAAATTGCCATATAACTTTTTGAGGCCTTCCATATATAATATCCATTACAATCTCACATAAAATATTTTATTAATTTTATAGATTTTTTTTTCATGTGAGAAAACAATTTAATGGCAAATTTTAACAAGATTGACGGAATGCCTGAATTGAATAAATATAAAACTTAAGAGACTCAATATAAAAAAAATAAAGTTAGAGGACTAAAATGAATTTCAGTCAAACTTAAAAATTACAATTTGCATTTAAGACAAAACTAAAAATATCTATATTTAAAATAGAAAAGGAAATATTTAAAAAAGTGAATGCGAAAAACTCATTTATCGTGTAAAACATGAAGAATCTTTTTTTTGAAAGGAAGGAAAACGTGAAGAATCTGGCCCATGTAGGGATGGCAATGGGGCGGGGCGGGGCGGGGCCGAAGGATGGGGTCTTTGTTCCCGCCCCGCAAGGTTTTGTCTTTCCCCATCCTCGCCCCGCATGACAGGGAAAAAATTTTCACCTCATCCCCGCCCATTAGGGCCCTGCGAAGCCCCGTCCCACCCCGTAAAACTCTACTTTTTGTTAATTTTCTTTACAACTAGTATAATTTTTTTAATGAAACTTATTTCATTAATAAAAATATAGTTGAAATTACAACTAAATTTATCCCATCAAATCAAATCAATTTTTTTAAAAAATTGAATAATATATCCAATTGTATAACAAGACAATCATAAATAAAAAAAATAAAAAAATCTCATAGTATAACACATAACAAAATAAAGGCAGAGAACCACATTAGGTAGAATAAAATAAGCTAATATTGATATGTTTGTTTAATATAATAGGGTTTTAAGGTATAAAAAATTTATAATTATAACATTTAGCAACGCGGGGCGGGGATGGGAACGGGGAGGGGGAGAGGCGAGGCGGGGTGAGTCTAAAAAGTCTAAACCCTTCACCGCCTCGCCCCGTGATACGGGACTAAAATCTTGCCACATTCCCGCCCTACCACCTTTGCGTGGTAGGGAAAATCCGTGTGGGGCGAAACGGGGAGAGGCAGGTTAAGCGGGGCTGAAAAAAATTGTCATCTCTAAGCCCATGGTGTTAAAGAGTGTATGATAAAGTAATAATTTTATTTTAAATACAATGGCTACAACATTTTTATAATAAATATTATGGTTAGTTACTAGTTATTATTAGTAAGTAAAAAAGTAATTTCAATATTAAGTCTAAATTAAAATTGGTAACATAATATGATTTGTTATAAAAATGTGATGAAAATATTATGTACATGCATTTTTTTTTTAATGCTGTAAAGCAACATAATTAGCTTCTAGAAAAATTCAAATAGTCTTGTGAACCATGGCGCCCCAAGGAGGAAAAGACAAATTGGTCCACCACTCAAAAAAAACATGAAGCGTACGGGATCGACTCACTCCACACAACAAACACATGCTCAACAGCTCAAGTTTGCATTATTGGAACTCAATGATTTGATCTATATTTCATGAATTTAATGGAAGGAAAACGTGTCAAGGTGCCAATATATATTTCACCTAAACGTTAGTTCCATTCTCAGAAATAACACAGTAGTGGTAATGGATCTAAAATTGTTGCAATCATTGTGGCAAGAGTCGCATGGAGTACTAGCACATACCCTTCACTTCCTTATTCCTCTTCTTCTTCCACTTCTTATCCTTCTCCTTTTGCTTAATCTCAATAGAGATAGGAATCTCAATTTACCTCCATCCCCACCAAAGCTACCAATAGTTGGTAACCTTCATCAAATAGGCTTACTTCCCCACCGCTCTTTCCAAGCCCTTTCCAACAAGCATGGTCCCTTAATGTTCTTGCACTTAGGCTGTGTTCCAACTCTTATAGTTTCCTCCCCAGAAATGGTGAGAGAAATATTGAAGAGCCATGACATTGTCTTTGCGAATCGAGCAAGAACAACTGCTGTAGATATCTTTCTCAATGGAAGCACAGACTTGGCGTTTGCACCCTATGGTGAGTATTGGAAACAAGTTAAAAAAACTTGTGTTCAAGAGCTTTTGAGCCTCGATAGAGTGCAATCATTTCAATTCTTGAGGGAAGAAGAGGTTGATATTATGATCAAGAAGATACAATGTTCATGTCTAGGAGGAAAACAGGTTAATATAAGTGAAATGTTGCTTACTGTCACAAACAACATTGTGTTTGGAACAATTATAGGACAAAGAAATGAAGGAGAAGATGGTAAGAGAAGATATGGGTTGTTGTGGATGAAGGTAATGAAGGAATTTGCATGTTTTTGTTTTAGAGACTATTTTCCTTTTTTGGGATGGTTAGATGTGCTTACAGGTTTTACCTCAAGACTGAAAAGGACTTTCAAAGACATAGATGCATTGTTCGAATTGGTGATTAAGGAGCACAAGGACAAGATGTTGACAACAGACGGTGGCCAGTCCGATAAGAAAAATTTTGTAGAAATTCTCCTCCAGCTTAAGGAAGATGGCGTGCTTGACTTTGATCTAAATCAAGACAGCATCAAAGCAATCCTACTGGTCTCTCTCTCTCTCTCTCTCTCTCCTTTTCCTCTTTTTTTTTTTTTTTTTCTTTTCCTAGCGCGGTGTAGTCTCGACTGTTTGAAGTTGAACCCCTAACCCATTCCCCGAGATGATTGCAGTCTCTCATCCCACACACATCAAAATTACACACAAAAAAATCCCTCGGTGTGGCTCTATAATGTTAAGGATAAATACTCATACACATACCTTATTATTGTTACGTAAATACAAAGTTGTGTGATTTTTTTTTTAACTGAAATCATGTCTTCAAATGTAACTTAAAGGTTTCAAACTCTTGATCTCATAAGGCCTTATACAAACCACAAGTGTCGATCCTTCCACCATGCCACTTAGATAATGACCTAAGGTCCTAAAGTGGAAGAGAGTGGCTCTATTAGCCAATGTAATATATTTATTATATTCATATCTCATAGCATAGAAATTTTAATTAGGGTTCAAACATTAGCCAATAAATAAAAATTATCCCCTCACTCTTCTAATGTTGTGCCCTCTGTTTAGTACATTCGTATTCCCCAAAACAAGAAGGTAAACCCACTCCTTTCTCAAACTATCAAAATAAAAATTCAAAATTAATAGTTTCCCAAACAAAACCGTGATCACCTCTAAGAATGAAAGTCCAAAATAAAAAGGTATATTCTCTCTCCATTTTGATTCTGAAAAAAATCAAACAGTAAAAATTTTGTTTTTCAGCTTTTTTTTTTAGGTGCTCGATGCTCCTCAATCACTACTTACCTTTCATTCCATTTCTTGTTGGCTTTCCCTTTACCTTTCTCTTTTCTTTTTTATTTAAATTTATTCTTTTTGTTGCTGAGCTTAACTTTGAATTTTTTTTCTTTTTCTTTTTATAGTATTCACTTTGTTTTTCTTTCACATATAAACTTAATTTATTGGATTTAAATCCTCTAGATTTCTTAGGATACTCCACCAGTAAATTTTTTTAAATCCTAACCACTCTAGTCACAATTGTACTTCTTATAAACCCGGTTTTTATTGTTCTATACTTTAATATTTATTTTATTCTAGTTAAATTACAATTTTCTTTTAAATATAGTTTTTTATAAAAAGTTTTACAAATAAATGAAAATTTCTCTAATTAAAGTACTAAATTTTATGAAAAGGCTAGCTTCTTTTATAAATACATATACTGCTTACCGTTACTAACAATATATGTATTCCTTCAAAGTTTATCAAAATTAAAATTGATAAAATTTTATTTAAGATAAAATATGTCACAAAAAATATTACGTGATTTAGTCATATTATCAATTGAGAATAAAATATTAACAAAAAAAAGAACTAGCAATAAGAAGACATTTTAACGAAAAAAACTATAAAAAAAAAAAGAACTAAATAAATTGCAATTAATTAATACTTAAATATAAGAAAGTATCCTACTTACAATTTTCTCCTTAGGCAACAAAATACATCAAATCGGCCCTACAAACGACTAGACTAACCATTAGGTTTATACATATATACATACACATACAAACAAATATAGACTAAAGCTTTTTATTTGGTCTGAAATTCAGGATATGTTTGTGGGATCAACTGATACTTCCTTAACAACAATGGAGTGGGCAATAGCGGAGCTCATGAAAAAACCAAATATCATGAAGAAAGCACAAGAAGAGGTCAGACAAGTGGTTGGAAGGAAATCAAAGGTGGTTGTAAATGATGTCAATCAAATGTGCTACTTAAAATGTATCGTCAAGGAAACACTACGATTACATCCTCCTGTGCCATTCTTGATTCCTAGAGAAACATCTGCAAATGCTAAACTTGGAGGCTATGACATTCCTTGTAAAACAAGAGTGTATGTCAATTCTTGGGCCATTCAAAGAGACCCGAAATTCTGGGACAAGGCTGAGGAGTTCCTTCCAGAGAGATTCAATACTAATAATAGCAATCCGATTGATTTTATAGGCCAAGACTTTCAATATATCCCATTTGGAGGTGGAAGAAGGGTATGCCCTGGTATGTCAGCTGGACTAAAAACAGTTGAGTATGTTCTTGCCAACCTCTTATATTGGTTTGATTGGGAGTTTCCTGGTAGTGCAATAGGAGAGGAGTTGGACATGAGTGAGGTCTTTGGGCTTAGTGTTCATAAGAAAGTCCCTCTTTATCTTGCCGCAACTCCTTACTATCCTTAAACCTATGAGTCTATAGATATTTGTGAGCTACTAAGCTTCAAGTATCAGTGTAGTTGCCATGTTCTTGTTTAAATCTTTTACTTTTCACAAAATTATGTATTCTTGTATTGCTGAATAGCTTTTGGAGCTAATATATACTAGAATAAAGGTTCCAAATATGTTAAAAAGCTTCATTTAGATTAAAATTGTTAAGTAGTTGTAGCCTTTTCCACATGGAAGTACCATAAAAGTATATTTTCAACACTGAGAAAAATACCTTTTATAAGCAAGAAATGAGAGAAATTCTCAATTCAATCCACAGTATAAATCCACAAATATCTTGACATGAGTTACATGACCATAAGCATGATGTTTTTTGGAGCAATAATTGATAGCTTTGTCGCAAAAGAAAAAAAAAATCTCTTCCACTCATTTTACATCCAATGTTTTACTTAATAGCCATAATTGAAGCATTAATGTATACATTTTAAGTGGTAAAATAGTAATGTCCACAATTGAGACATGAAAGATTATGGCTGCACTTTTTGCAAGGGGTTGTTCAGTTTTTTACAGTGAAGCAACTGAAATTTTGGCTTGTCATAGATAGTGGCGGAGCTGGGGATTAATCTTTGGGGGCCAAATAAAAAGCAGAGCAATTAAATTTTTTTTCCCATGTGTTGTTTTCAAAGTTACTATCTTTCCTTCTCTTTAAGAAAAAATAAATGATTAATAAATTAAAAATTCTAAAAATTAGACAAATAGGAAATAATCATTAAATCCATGACAAAAGTTCTAATCAAATAAGAATAAAACCCTTCTCAAAAAAAAAAAAAAAATAAACCAATTAGTAATTACACATTATATTAGTTTATTCATAATATATTTTAATTTATCAATTTTAATAAGAGTTTATTATATTTAGGCTGAGTTTGGATACGGATGAAAATTATTGCGTCTGCGACTTCAGCGTTTTTTTTTTTTTTTTCCTTCTGCTGCACGCGTTTCATAGGGGACAAGGCTACTGTTCATGTCACTTTCAGCACATTTGTGGGTCCTGTGTACTGTTCATGGGACCCACAAACTTCACTTTACAGATTTTTTTTTTATTAAAAATAGGTCCCACGGTACTATTCATACATTTAAAAATTATTTTGCTACAGTGTTTTCAGTTTTCAGTTTTCAATTTTCAGCAATAAGCTCTATCCAAACGGACCCTTATATGTTATATAATATCAATATTAATTTAATATGAAAATAGAGAAGAAAAGTCTTTATCTGAGTAAAACTTTGCTTCAGCTTTTGAAGACTTGAACTGTGAACCATACACGTGGTAGGACTTAGAGTAAACCAGGTGTAAAGAAACATTGTCTTGGACTTAGAGATTCATAAATGACATGGTCGAAGAGCTAAAGAAGATGAAGAAGAAGAAAAGGAGACCAAAACTAACTAGTGCTTCCAGACGCCAAAGATTAAGAAATCAAAGAAACTAAGAAGCAAAAAATTCACTTATGGTGTACAAACAGGTGTCTCGCTGATCTGTTGTAGTCTGGTCGATTGCGTGCTATCAACATTGTTGCGGTGAATAGTCTCCTTCCATCGCCAACTCCAACGTGAGACAGATTTTTTTTTTTTTTTTTTTAATGAGAAAGTGGCAAAAATAAAGTCCTTTTTTTTTCTCTTTTATTTTTGGACAAGATAAATTTTCAAATAACTTTGTATTCATCCTAAATTTTTGAATGTACAGTTAATTTAATTTATGTCTGTGATATACGTATACAATTTATCACTAAATAGGATTGTAATTCTATCTAAAAATAATTATCCAGAGATTTGGGGGGGCCAAATTCATAAATATTCTTTTTGAAAGTTCAAATACTTGGTATACTGATATTATCTATTGAATTTTTTTTTTTTTTTAAATTGAGGGGGGGGGGGGGGGGGGCGCATGGCCCCTTTCAGTCTCAACGTGACTCCGCCACTGGTCGTAGGGCAATATGTTTTGCTATCGAAGCTGGATTCAGGGAACTGGTTATCGAAGGCGATAATGATTTTGTAATGTTTGATGTGAGGCTAATTTTCTACGGGTTGGACATATTCTACGGGTTTAGTTGCTTCTTACTTAGTAATGTTTGATGTGAGGCTAATTTTCTAGCTCACATTTTAGCTCATTATGCTAGACATGTGACTGATGATATTGTTTGGCTGGATGATTCTCCACCTCTTGCTGAGGAGTTTGTTTTTTTTATTTAGCTCATTTACATTAAATGAAATCCAATTCGTTTTCCCAAAAAAAAATAAATAAATAAAAGTTGAGGTAAAAAAGTGGACAATTGGACATGGGAGAATAATATTCCCAAATATGTATGTATTGGTAGCATCCTCGTGAATTTATTTTAGGCGAAAAACATATCCTTACATTTTTATGTGATTCTTATTTTGGTCTTTATCTTTTATTTTCACTGATTTTAGTCCCTAAAATAAATAAATAAACGATTTCGTTTTTGTCTCTACCGTTAGTGCCCTAACGGCAAAGTCCTAGGTGGTAGACGAAACAACCTACTAGCTGATGTGGCACTAATGTGACAATTAAAATATTATTAAAAAATATTATTTGGCATTTTTATATGTCACGTCAACATTTTAATTTTTTTTAAAAACCATGTCAGAAAATTTAAACCAAAAAAGAAAATAAATTAAAAAAAAAACATAAATCTAATTAAAAAACGGTTTCAAAAAAAATCTAATTAAAAAACAAACCTTTAATTTCTTAATTTTAATTTAAACTAAAAATGCAAATTTGATTTAAACTGAAAATTGAATTTCTCAATTCTCATATTTTCTTGCATTTTATTTTTTCTTAACCAAACACAAAAAATATGGTAGAGCTTCCCAAATCTCAGATCAAATCAAATTCTCTTCTCCTCTCGATCTCTCTAAGCTATGGTCTTTCTTTTCCTCTCTTACTAGTGGTGGTGGTGGATTCATCCCACAATGAGGAGAGGAATGAGTAGTGGCGGACGGATCGAGTTGCAGTCGACGGATGGACCTCAGTCTGCATTGGAGGGAGCCGATTGGGTTGGATGTTAGGTGAAGAGAGAGATCGTAGATCTAGGTTTGCTTACCCAAACGAAAATCTCTAAACCTCTCTTTCTCATATCAAAATCTCCCTCTCTCTTTCATCTTTCTAAAGCTCTAAAGTCTCTCTCTCAGATCGTGGATTTGGGAAAATCTCTAAAGCTCTCTCTCGGATCAATGGTTATGAAGTGGTGGTTGGTCTGGTGGTCGGTGGGGGTGGATCGTTGGATGGGTTTGATGTTGGTGTGGGTTGCAGTGGCTTGATGGACGGATTGGTGACAGTGGTGGTGACTGGTGATCTGATCTGTTCATGTGGGTTTCAGATTGCATGAGTAGTTGGTTGGTTGGTCAGATCAGTGATTATTGGTTGGGCTTGTTGTTGGTTAGGGCTTCGAATTGCAAGGTATTTTCTGGGTTTCGATGAGGCGATTGACCAAAAACGCTAAGGACAACAATGTCAGGCTGGGTTTCGGGTTGCTGCTGTGTTTATTTTAAATTTATGGGTTTGTTTTTTTATGTGGGTTTGATGATTTTTCTGGGTTTATGGGTTTGATTTGTTGGGGGTTTCGGTGGAGGATGGTGTTTGGATGGAAAATGGGAACATCGTTGATGGTGGCCATGGCATGCATCAAGAAGAGAATCCATTGCCCATGAGTGGGTATTTGGGTTTGTTTGAAACTTGCATGAATGGGTATCTGGGTTTGTTTAAGACTTGTGCGACTAAGTTTGTTCAGATTTGGGTATCCTTGCTCTTGTTCTGGGTTTGTTTGTGTTTTTGTTTTCTTGGAGAGAACATGCAATTGTTTGTTTTTATGGGGTTTTCTTTTTGTGTTTGTTTCTGAAGAAAAATTATGGGTTTATGGGTTTGCTAGAGATTGAATTGGTTACTGGGTTTATGGGCTTATTTCTTCGATTTATTTATGGTTTGGTTTAGTTTGGTTTCTTGAATTTATTTCTTGTTCTTCTAGATTTGATGGAGTAGATTTGGTTGCTAGATTTGGATTTGGGGTTTGCTGGAGATTAGTTTATTTCATGGATTTAGGAAGAACACGAAGAACAACTTCAGTTCTTACTAAAAAAATAATGAAAGTAAAAAAAATAAAATAAAAAATTTAAGTTTTGTTTTTTAATTTATTTTGTTTTTTAGTTTAAATTTTCTGACATGGCTTTAAAAAAAAAATTAAAATGCTGACGTGGCATATAAAAATGCTAAATAATATTTTTTTTAATAATATTTTAATTGCCACATCAACACCACGTCAGCTAGTAGGTTGTTCCATCTGCCACCTAGGACTTTGCCGTTAGGGCACTGACAGTAGGGACAAAAATGAGATCACTTTTTTAATTTTAGGGACTAAAAACAGTAAAAATAAAAATATATGGTCCAAAATGGAAATCGCGTGAAAATGTAAGGACGAAAATGAGTTTTTCGCCTATATTTTATAATAGAAGATGGAGTTTCTTAAAGCCAAACTTCCTCTCAAGGCTAGTTGTATGCCTTTGGCTAACGCCTGTGCAACTTTAATTTGTCTAGTGGATACATAGTGGAAAGTAATCTATTTAAACTGCTGATATTCTACAAGGTGATCACAAATTCACAACATAACAATGATGCGTCCTTCATGCTAGATTTTCTACTTTATCTCCTAGACCTAGAGTAATAATGGTGAAAATTTTTCATAAAGTTAATTTCCATTATGAATGTATATGACTCTAGTTTAAACTCTTAAGAAGGAAATAAATCATTCCTAAAAAGGGTGTCTTTAAATTGACCAGTTAAATCAAGGTTTTTTTTTTTATCTTTAATGAGAATTGTGTCAATCATAAGTTCATAACCTTCTATTCAGGACATCCTAAGGGTGTGTTTGGATACCACTTATTTTGCTGAAAACTGAAAATACTGTAACAAAATAGTTTTTAAATGTGTAAATAGTGTCGTATGACCCATTTTTAATAAAAGTTTTGTTGAAAAAAGAGGTTTGTGGTCTCATAAACAGTGCACGAGACCCACTAAAAAAGCATAAAGTAGTTGAAATGCGCTTCTAAAAAAAAAAGTGAAATGCAAACACTCATTTTCAACACTATCCAAAGGAATCATAGGCCAATCTATTAAAGGCTTAAGACAAGCCCAAAATGAATTTTTAAGTCTACACAGGATGGACCCTTGTTCAAGAAAGCTTCCTCTATTTTTCCAAAATACAGGACCCAAAATTAACAACTTGAAATCTATCACAACACCAAACATGCATAGAAGCTCAAACAAACTTGCCACAAAAATTGGGCTTAATGACCCGAGAGGCCTAAAACTTCAATTCATCTAAGGACCGGGCCCAAAGCCCGTTGTGTTCCTCACGAAAGCCCAAATATCTCCTCACATAAACTTAGCAACCCAGGTGTCTGCCCCAGGACTAAATAAAGTTATTCAGGCCAGAATTCCTTGGACCATGTCCCATTTCAAGCACACGAGAAATTGAGCACAATCCACTAAAGTAAGGAAGCAAAAAACGAAATGGGATTTTTGTAGAGTAGTTTGGTAGAGTAGTTTAAGATGGGATTTTTGTAGTTTTTTGAAATATGTGTGGATAAAAAAGTGTGTGAAAATATATGTAATGTTGTTTAAAATGCAAAATGTGAGTTTGAACTCTAATACCAAACAGGCCCTAAAAGCTGAAAGGGGGAAAGGGGAAACAAGATCATGATAAGTGTAAAAGAAATTAAATAAATAAATAAATAAATAAAAATCTCGTTAACAGGTGCCCTAAGGACTTTTTTTTTTTTAGTAAACAATAATAATTATTAGAATACACGCAAAAATAGTAATAATAGTGTCCTTATGACATTTGTTAATTGACTGTTTTACAAAAAATTTGATACCCACTTTCATAGGAAATATATAAAAAAAAATTGTCAAAAAATTAGTTATATTTTTCATTTCCCATAAAAAGTTTCAAAAGATATTTTCTAAATCAATACTCTTAGGGAATTTTTTATCCGCTCTTCTTAACTTTCTTCTTGCTACCAGCTCATGGGAAAAGACAAAACTAAAAGTAGCCCCATCTTGCCGTGGAGTTTTAACCAAGGAAAGCCATGCACAAAGCTCCAAAGATGAGTTTGGTTCAACTTTTTGTAATTGTTCTTTTTGAAAAAGTGTGATATGAAAATGAGCTTTTTTTTTTTCCTTCTAAAAGCAAGTGTTTGGTAAAAGCTGTTAAAAAATGTTTTTTGAAAAAGTTGAGTATTTAGCTAATACTTCTCAAAACTGTGATTTTTGTTAGGGGTAAAATTGGATTTTTTGAAAAAAAAAGTTGAGGGTAAATTAAGGAGAATGCAAAACTTTTCCAACGGTAATGTTTTAATCCATTCAAAGCGACTTTCGCGTTTTGCAATTGTAGCTCCACAGGTGCCACACAAAAACACAAAAAAATCAAGTTTTGGGGATTGAAATGCACAATCCTAAAATTTTACCATACGCTTAAACTCACATTTTAGACTAATAACATGTTTTTTGGACCCAAAAAGCTTAACCAAACGAGCTTGCTACTTTTCTCATTTACATGCGCCTTTTCAAAAGGAGAAAAATCCTTGCAAGATTACATATTCTTTACCCATGCACATTCAAGAGCGAAAAACTTGGGATTCATAGTTTGGAGAGCCAAAAAGTGTGTTCAATAAAACTCCAAAAGCCCAAGGCTGAATAACTACATGAAGTTTGACATGTCTTCTCCAACTTTTTGAATCTATGATGAGCTAAGATGCAACAAAATTATATTTGATAAACATCATATCTCATGCACACTTAAGATGATGAGATTTCGCATTGGCTCTTTAACCAAGCATTAAATGCATGCAAGAAGACTAAACATTCGTGCTATAGCATGTTAGGACATATGTGATTCGATGTTAGAAACATATGTCAACATTTTATGTATTGGTTAATCTTTTAACAAAACACACTTTACTTGTAATTGGGCAGATCTAGGATGTGTTTAATACTTCAAGAAACAAGATTTCAAGTTCAAGTGTTAAAGTCATGCAAGTCTGTCCAAGAATCAAGTGAAGAAGTGCTAGATTTTAAATCTCGACAGCTAGCTCAACAACTAGTATCTATCGAGATTTAAAAGTTGTTGAAGGTCGTGGCTCGACAGCTAGCTCGATAGATGGCTATCTATCGAGGTTTATGAAACTCAATTTTTCAGAGTTATTTTTCATCCAATCCGTGAGTATGTGTTTGAGCTTTCTTTTCTCACAACCCTAAATATATATTGATGATGCAAAGAAGATCAGTAGGCTGGATGCTTCGGACTTGAAAGGACTACTGGTTCTTTCTACGGCCTGAAAAAAGAAAGAAAAGCGAATCAAAGGCGGCCGGGGTTGCCGGCCGAAAACCCTCCGATGACAAAGTTAGTTTGTCTCTCCATGTTATGAGTTCCAACTTTTTTGGAGTAAAAAATGAACGTACCTTGGCCTTGTCCGAAACAGCCCTTTTATAGTGTTCTTACAGGCGGTTATCAAGATTGGAACCTCTCCTAGATTCGAGGAGAGGTAGGAATCAAGTGTAACTTGCATAACCGTTTGGGAGTTATGCTTCTGTTCCACAACGGATACCTGGCGGTTATGCGTGGGATAAGGGATTGTCACGCCATGCTCGGAGATTTTCCTAAGTATGGTACCCTCGTCCTGGGACTCCTTGAATGTGTACTGGTATGCGCAGGGGCTGTTTCGTCTAACAGACGAATTCTTTCAGGACGAGGTTATTAGCGATCTGGACGAGTGCATCATTCTGGTGATGCTTACCTCCTCCAGAACTCTTCTTCCTTCAACGAGGTAATTTTGGGTAGGTTCTTGAGGGTATTTACGATGGTAGCCAGGTTATGGACGACCTTTATGGACGACTTGGAGATAGGCTAAATCAGCACCCTATCAGTTGCCCCCTGTTTAAAGGTCGTCCAAAACTCTTTGGTTTCTGGACTCGTTTCAATATATTATTCCACGTGTCTCAAGGTAAAGGGGACCCCAAATTATGCCACGCGTCATTATTTACTCGGATCAACCGTTGTGTCGATTTGGGTTTTTGAGGAGGCTGCCACGTGGTTTTTCTTGATTGGACACTTCGTTTCAGGTTTTACTTTTCAACGCCTATAAATAGTGGTTTTCCTCCCATACCCTCTCCATTTTTCAAATTCTCTCGTTTGACATCTCTCGTCCATCGCCTCGTCTAGGAGTATTCCAGCATCTCTAGTTTCCTTCGTCTAGAACCAGGTATTTTCTCTACGCTCGTCTTTAGGCTTCCCTTACATTTCCACAATGTCTGAGATTTTTTCTTCGTCTAGCAATAGTGTTGATAGGGAGATAGACGAGTATCGCAATACGACTAGCTATAGTGGCTCTAGTAGTGATAGGAGTAGTAGCGATGGCCATACCACAGACGAGTATGTTTCTGGGGTTCCTGGGGTTCCCTTAGAAGTGTTCCAGGAGGAGTTTAGGACGAGAGTGTTGTTGGGGTCTAAGGCTGGCCCCTCTAGTGCCTCTTCGCCCACTAAGAGGGACGAGGTTGTTGAGACTGTTTATAGATGTGCTGTAGGGACTCCGGCCAGGACAGACGAGAGAAAATTAGCATCCCTGCGAAGTTAGTACCAAATTCCAGACGAGCTAAATCCCAGATTGGTCGTCCGTAATGAATGGTGTTGCCAACCTCATTTTGGTGTTGGGGTTTACGAAACCTATCTCCTAGGGGGTCTTAGACTTCCTCTTAATGCTTTCGCTAGGGAGTTACTTTCTAGGTTAGGTATAGGTTTGTGTCAACTAAATCCTAATGCATGGAGACTAGTTGTTTCTATGCAAGTTTTGTGGAGAGAGGTTTTTGAAGGGGATCGTCCTCTTACCGTGGACGAGTTCCTTTTTTGTTATAAACCCTCTGAAATTAGTCAATCTCGTGGCTTTTATTAGTTCACGGCCAGGAGAAAAGACTGTAGGATAATAAAATCTTTGGTTACCTCAGATAGGAGTTGGAAGACGGAGTTCTTCTTCGTCTTAGGTCCTTGGGCAGGACGTCCTGCTGAGGTGGGCAGAGATTCATTTCCCCCATATACAGGAGAATTAGGGAACCTTCGTCCTGAAGGTATGCTCACCACTACCACAGCATTACCTTTATTATGTATCTTTCTGAGCTAATATCCTCATTCTTGTTGCAGGTGTTAGGAGGCCATCGTTGAGCAAATTCCATCTAGGACGCGTTCAGAAAGCTCGTCTTCATCCAGAGAGGGACTTCCACTCTTTGGTCACTTTGCAGCGTCTTGCAATTTGGGGACTTGGCCTCGAGCCCTCTCCTGAAGCCTTAACCCACGAAATTACAGTCCGTCGACGTGAGTTCTCGTCTTGCACTTCCTCTCCTCTTCTTTCTTTTTTTTTTTTCTTTTTTTTTACTTATTATTATAATTATTTATTTTAGGGATGGCTACAATGAAGGAAAACAAAGGCAAGGGAGTCGCAGACGAGCGTCCTAAGCAAGACACCGAGACGAGGGCTCGTCCTGCTGCTGGCGACAAGAGGAGCCTGTCAAAGGCTATCAATCTTGAAAACCTCCCCAGCCGGAGGGCCAAGCACAGGAAGTCGTCTAAGTCTGGGGTCGTCTCTCCTGCTGTCCCTGTTCCTCCTCCTCAACCACCGTCCGTCCAAATTTTCGACGTGGAGTTGTCTGAGCCTGCTCCCACTCCACCGTCCAAGACCAGCGTGCCTCCCTCATCCCAACCTCCCGTTGATGTTGTGGCCAACCTTCTTGAGAGTGAGGGCTTGGCTTGGGAGAGGTTCCAACAGGCAGTGTCTGACGAGGACGTGGCTGCATGCTACAACATGTCCCTGAAAGATTTTGAGCACTCGGGTGTCCACGATCTTTTCAAGGTAACATACAAATTTGTTCCCGTCATTAGTTTTTTATGCTTGTTTACTTTGCTTGATACAAAAATTCTTATTTGTTTGTGCAGGCCATGTCCAAGTTTATAGCTGCGTCCAGGCAGGCTACTGAGCTGGACAGGACGAGGCTGCTGTTGGAGAGGAGGATCAAGGAGGTCAAGGATGAGTGCAAGGGCTGGGCTGAGACGGCTGCCGAGGCTAAGGACGCAGCCAAGGGTTTGCTAAACCTCGTCGAGGAATTAAAGGCTGATGTAGTGGAAAAGGACTCTCGTCTTGACCATTTTCAGAAGAAGATCGACGAGCTAAGCAATTCCCTTGTGAGGGCTAGGGATGAGGCCGTGGAGGAATTTAGGGCTTCAAAGCAGTTTACGGACCTTCTGGACGCCAACTATGCGGCTGGATTTGAAGACTTTCACATGGAGGCGAAAGAAAAATTTCCAGAAGTTGATTTCAGTCCTATCGTCCTTCAACTTGGAGGTGCTGCTAGTTCTTTTCTTCAGACCAGCTCTGAGGATGTCAACGTTGAAGACGATGCCTCGACCAGACCCGCTGAAGACGACCCTGACGCCTGATCTTTTATTGTTGAAAGATTTTATTACTATTTGTTCAAGTGTTTTGCCCCCCCCCCCCTTTTTTTTAGATGTATAATACATTTACCTCGTCTAGAGTACTTTTAGCAAGTTCATAAACAATTGCCTTTCAAGGCTTATTTCTTAAGGGTTTTTGGACGATGGTCGTCCACCCTTTAATGTTTAATGAATGTTTACTTTCGATTATTATTATTGTTTCATGGACGAGTTTATTCATTTTTATGTTATTCCATTGCCTTTTAAGCAATATTCACAAGTATTAGGTGATCGTTTACACAATTCCCTCATGGACGACTAGCTTAGGACGATGATGCTTATTTTGCCTGCCCTTTAGGCTATTATTACTCGTATTTTCACGAGTTTGTAATCGTCTTAACCATATGCTCGTCGTTGGGATGTAATGCGTTAAGGCCTACTTTCCTTCTTAGACGAGTGGGCTTTGACTAAGGAAAGCTTGGACGAGCATGCCTTAGCATTTTTTCTTTGCTTTATCCTCATTCTTTTCTAAGGAAAGCTTGGACGAGCATGCCTTAGCATTTTTTTTTCTTTGCTTTATCCCCGTTTACAGGAAAACTTGGACGAGCATGCCTTAGCATTTTTTTTCTTTGCTTTATCCTCGTTTAAAGAAAAGCTTGGACGAGCATGCCTTCGTCCAGAGATTCTACTTGTCCAAGGCTTTTGCCTCGTCCGTAGGTATTATCAGGGAAACTGGAACTCAAATACATAAGAAATCCAAACCATATTATTACATGAACATTGTTCACAAATTTGGCACATGCTTACAAGCTAGTGCCTTATTAAGATACTCAAGTACATAGCATCGTCTTTCATAAGCTAGCGCTTTATTAAGTAGTGCAAAAGTTTAAGAACTAGTGCACTTTTATTCATAACACACCATAACAGTAGTAAAAGCAAAAGTAGATATAAACAAACACGCAAATCTCAACTGTAATTTTGCCAGACTTCCCCTCGTCCTTGCTCATCACTGATAGTACCTTCGCAGATGTTCCACGTTCCAAGGATGCTCTAACTTCCGCCCGTCCAAGGCTTCTAGGTAGTAGGACCCCTGCCTTTTGCAATTGATTACCCTGTAGGGTCCTTCCCAATTGGGTCCCAGTTTTCCATGAGCTGGGTTCCTGGTTGCCAAGGAGACCCTTTTGAGGACAAGGTCCCCCACACCGAACCGTCTGGGTTTTACCATGGCATCGTGCTGTCTAGCCATGAGATTTTTGTACCTTGCCGTCCTTTGCTCCGCATCCATTCTTACCTCATCAATAAGATCGAGGTCAAGGCAAAGTTGTTCCCCGTTGTCTTTCTCCTGGTACTCCATCACTCGGTGACTTGCCATATGGACCTCCGCTGGTATGACGGCTTCACTCCCATAGGCTAGTTTAAAAGGGGTCTCTCCTGTCGGAGTTCGTGCAATCGTCCTATAGGCCCAAAGAACACCTGGTAGCTCGTCTAGCCATATCCCTTTTGCCCCCTCAAGCCGAGTCTTGATGATTTTCAGCAGGGATCGGTTTGCTACTTCCGCTTGCCCATTTGCCTGTGGATGGGAGGGTGAAGAATAGTGATTCTTGATTCCAAAATGATTGCAGAAGTCCCTAAAGGGTGAGTTGTCAAATTGACGTCCGTTGTCAGATACTAATACCCTGAGTACTCCGAACCTGCATAGGATATTCTTCCATACAAAATTCTTCACGTTCTGCTGAGTGATTGATGCAAGAGGCTCGGCTTCTACCCACTTGGTAAAGTAATCTATCACTACCACCAAAAACTTCATTTGCCGGACTCCTATGGGAAAAGGACCCAGGATATCCAGTCCCCACTGTGCGAAGGGCCATGGGGCTATCATTGGGGTCTGATACTTTGACGGCTGTCTAGGCACATTGCTATAACGCTGGCATTGGTCACATACCTTGACATAGGCTTTAGCGTCTGCCTGCATTGTTGGCCAATAGTAGCCAGCACGGACGATCTTATGGACAAGGGACCTTGCCCCTGAATGATTTCCACACGATCCTTCATGAACTTCCCTCAGAACATAGTTTGACTCGTCAGGAGCCAGGCATCTTAAGTAGGGTTGAGAAAAGCCTCGCTTGTACAACACCTCATTTATAATGACATACTTGGCCGACCTGACCCTTAACTTTCTCGCTTCATCCTTGTCTTCTGGAAGCCTCCCATCTTTGAGATAGATTATTATCGGACTCATCCCATTTTCTCCTCCTCCTATCTACTGTATGTCAGGGATGTCTATGCTCAGCATGTACTGGATGTCGTCGAACTCGTCTATGACTCCTGCCGAGGCGGCTTTTGCCAAGGCATCTGCTTCAGCGTTCTCCTCCCTGGGAAGTTGAATAAAACTTATGGCTGAAAATTTCCGGGCAAGGCGTTTCACTTTGTTAATGTACTTCTTCATTCGATCTTCTTTGACATCACACATCCCATTCACTTGGTTAATGACCAGTTGCGAGTCTCCTCTAATTGTTAATGACTCCGCCCCTAAGGACTTGGCCAATTCCAACCCCTTGAGTAGAGCCTCGTACTCAGCCTCGTTGTTGGTAGTTGGATACTGCAGACGGGCCGCATACTCCAGCTTGTCACCCTCAGGGGACTTCAGTACAATTCCAATCCCTCCTGCATACAATGTGGACGATCCGTCTACATTAACCACCCACATTTCATTTCCTTCGTCCTTGTTCGGGTCGTCCTGACTGGGGGTGAATTCCGCAATGAAATCTACCAACGCCTGCGCTTTTATCGCGCTCCTCAGAAGGTACCTGACATCAAACTCGCTGAGCTCAACGGCCCACTGTACCAGCCGTCCAGCAGCTTCCAACTTGCTCATCGCCTTTTTTATGGGATGGTCTGTCAGGACGTTGATGACATGTGCCTGAAAATAATGTCTTAGCTTCCTGGAAGCCGTGATTAGTGCGAAGGCTAGTTTCTCCATCATCGAGTATCGTCCTTCTGCCCCTCTCATCGCGTGGCTTGTGTAATAGACCGGCTTCTGGACTCTCCCCTCCTCTCTGACTAACGCTGAGCTTACTGCGTGTGGGGACACTGCCAAGTACAAGTACAACTCTTCCCCAGGTACAGACGGACTCAACAGTGGTGCCGTCATTAGATATGTCTTCAAGTCTTGGAAGGCCTTCTGACACTCGTCCGTCCATTCAAAAGCCTTCCTAAGGACTTTAAAGAAAGGTAAACATTTGTCAGTAGCTTTCGATACAAACCTGTTGAGGGCGGCGACTCGTCCAGTAAGAGACTGGACTTCCTTGATATTTTTCGGTGGCTCCATGTTCAGTATCGCCTGGATTTTATCCGGATTCGCCTCAATTCCTCTGTGCGACACCATAAACCCCAAGAATTTACCCGATGAAACCCCGAAAGCACACTTGCTCGGATTTAATTTCATGTGGTACCGTCGCAATGTATCAAAAGTCTCTTGAAGGTCGTCAAGATGTTTATCCTCGTCCTGGCTCTTCACCAGCATGTCGTCCACATAAACCTCCACATTTCGCCCGATTTGAGGACGGAACATATGGTTAACCAGCCTTTGGTAGGTCGCCCCCGCATTCTTCAAACCGAAGGGCATAACATTGTAGCAATACAACCCTTGGCTCGTGACGAATGAGGTCTTCTCCTGATCCGCTTCATTCATATGAATCTGGTTATACCCTGAGAAAGCGTCCATGAAGCTAAGTATCCTGTGACCTGCCGTCGAGTCCACCAACTGGTCAATGCGCGGCAATGGGTAGCTATCCTTGGGGCAAGCTTTGTTTAGATCAGTAAAGTCCACGCACATCCGCCACTTGCCGTTGGCTTTCTTGACCATGACTACGTTCGCCAACCAGTCTGAGTAATGAACTTCTCGGATAAACTTCGCGGCGACCAACTTCTGCACCTCTTCCTTAATCGCTTTGTCTCGCTCGGGAGCAAAAACTCTTCTCTTCTGACGCACTGGTTTCGAATAGGGACATACATTCAGGCTATGGGTAATGACGCTCGAATCGATGCCAGGCATGTCCTCATGACTCCATGCAAAGACATCGAGGTTTTTCTTCAGAAACCGAATCAAAGCGTGCTTTGCCCCCTCTTCCATGTTCGCCCCAACTCTGGTAGACTTCTTGGGTTGGTTATCGTCCAAAGGGACGTCCTCCAACGCTTCGGTGGGCTCAGCCACAACTCTTCTTCCGTCTATACTCATCACCTGCATGTGCTCGTCCATGGCCAGCATAGCTAAGTAGCATTCTCTGGCAGCCAGCTGGTCTTCTTGTACCTGGCCTACTCTGTGCTCGGTCGGGAATTTGATGGACAAGTGGTAGGTAGAGGTTACCGCTTTCCAGCTGTTCAAAGTCGGCCTTCCAATAATCGCATTGTATGACGACGCACAATCAACAACAAGGAAATTCACCTCCTTGGTTATCTGCTGCGGATATGTTCCGACGACCACTGGCAACGTGATGGTGCCCACAGGTTGCACCTTCATTCCTCCGAATCCTACCAACGGCGAGTTCACTGGTCGAAGCTGATCTCGTCCTAGTCTTATTTGTTGGAATGCGGGGTAGTAAAGAATGTTTGCAGAGCTGCCATTGTCTATCAGCACCCTCCTGGTCGTGTAGTCAGAGATGAGTAGGGTGATGACTATCGCGTCATCGTGTGGGTGGTGAACTCGTCCTGCCTCCTCGTCCGTGAAAGTAACAGCCTGCTGGTCTACCTCCCTCATCCTAGGAGGTCGTCCAGACTGTTGGATGTTCTGCACCACCTTCAAGTATGTCTTCCTTGACTTGGACGACTACGTCGTCGAGCTCCCTCCTATAATTACCCTTATTTCTCCTAGTGGGGGGCGTGATGATTCTTCCACCTTGGCCTTCATTTTCTCATCTCTCTGGTCTCGTCCAAGGAAGTTCCTCAATTTCTCCTGTCTAATGAGATTTTCTATCTGTTGCTTCAAGTCAAAGCACTCGTCTGTATCATGCCCGTGGTCCCTATGAAAACGGCAGTACTTGCTCCTATTACGCTTGTTGGGGTCTCCCTTCAATTTGTCCGGCCACTTCAAGGACAGATCTTCCTTGATTTGCATAAGAACCTGCTCTAATGGCATAGTCAGGGGCGTGTATTGCTGATTCCTTGCAGAGGAACTGGCCTTCTTACCATCCTTATCTTTTCTCTCATCTGCTCGAACTTTCTTTGGACGAGGTCCCTAGTCCGGATAGCGATGGTGGCCCATTTCCGAGCGCTCTGCCCTCTTTCTTTTCTTGGCTATGATAGCGTCTTCAGCATTCATAAAATTCTGGGCTGAATGGACAAGCTCAGCCATTGTCTGTGGTTCCTGCTCGTAGAGCTTATGAATGAACAAATTAGAATTGACCCCATTGTGGAAAGCGGCTAGCAATAGCTTGTCATCCATCTCGTCCACCGTTAAGACTTCTCTGTTAAACCGGGTGATAAAAGACCGCAAACTCTCGTTGTCCCCTTGCTCTATGGTCAGCAAGCTAGAGGAGGAACGCTTGTGACGCTGTCCTCCAATGAAGTTGTTGACAAACAGTTTACTCAGTTCTTCAAATGATCCGACTGAGTTTGGGGGAATCTTGCTGAACCACACTCGCGCTGGTCCCTTGAGTGTGGTGGGAAAAGCTCTGCACATGATCTCGTCTGGGACCCCCTGCAAGTGCATGGTCTTCTTGAAAGTTGCAATGTGATCGCAAGGGTCGCGATTTCCATCGTACGAGTCTAGAGAAGGCATTTTGAACTTCGGGGGTAGAGGGTGACTGTTGATGGAAGTTGTGAAAGGGGAGTCCGTTCGGTGGACCATATCATCTACTGGGTTTGCTCGCCTCATATTTTCCCTCATTTTCTCCATGGCTTTTCTCATCTGGTCCATTTCTTTTTCCAAGTGTGGCACCCTTCTTGAAGCGGTACCCCTTGTTTGATCTTCGGACTCTACATTTTTCCCTCCTCCTTCCTGACTTGGGGCCCTTCCCTCCGTGTGTCCCTGACGCTGCCTCCTGAGGTTGATCTCCTTATTCAACTCCTGGTTCTGACGTGGCAGTTCTGCCATAGCGGCAGCCATGGATTGTATGTGCTGAATAGAAAGCGGTTGCATTACAGGCGCTGATCTGCGATCGCAAAGGGGATTGCTGGAGGCATCCCTACTCTCCTGGTGGCCTGGGCTGGTAGCCCTTGATCTTGTTCGAACCATTCAGCCTTTTGTCTGGGATAGAATAACAGTCCCCACAGACGGCGCCAATTGATGATGCAAAGAAGATCAGTAGGCTGGATGCTTCGGACTTGAAAGGACTACTGGTTCTTTCTATAGCATGAAAAAAGAAAGAAAAGCGAATCAAAGGCGGCCGGGGTTGCCGGCCGAAAACCCTCCGATGACAAAGTTTGTTTGTCTCTCCATGTTATGAGTTCCAACTTTTCTGGAGTAAAAAATGAACGTACCTTGGCCTTGTCCGAAATAGCCCTTTTATAGTGTTCTTACAGGCGGTTATCAAGATTGGAACCTCTCCTAGATTCGAGGAGAGGTAGGAATCAAGTGTAACTTGCATTACCGTTTGGGAGTTATGCTTCTGTTCCACAACGGATACCTGGCGGTTATGCGTGGGATAAGGGATTGTCACGCCATGCTCGGAGATTTTCCTAAGTATGGTACCCTCGTCCTAGGACTCCTTGAATGTGTACTGGTATGCGCAGGGGCTGTTTCGTCTAACAGACGAATTCTTTCAGGACAAGGTTATTAGCGATCTGGACGAGTGCATCATTCTGGTGATGCTTACCTCGTCCAGAACTCTTCTTCCTTCGACGAGGTAATTCTGGGTAAGTTCCTGAGGGTGTTTACGATGGTAGCCAAGTTATGGATGACCTTTATGGACGACTTGGAGATAGGCTAAATCAGCACCCTATCATATATAATAATTATTTTAAGGGCCGTATGAGGTTACACAGTCAATAGCATAATTGCACAAGAGCATAATTTCACAAGTGTGACCAGAAACCTAATTTGCCCTAATTCTTGAAGAAACTGTTGTGTTTATACACCATAGGGTTTTGTGATCAAGCAACTTCATGATCTTCATCGTGTGATAAATAGAAGAACTTCGCAGCCAACAATCTTCTCAAGTTGGTGATCAAGCCGCGTACTAGGATCCGCCCATTTTTTTGGTTAGTCACATACTGGGAGCCGTGCAATACAAGGAGATATTGTCACCACAAAATAAGTCCAATTGGGTATTGGGGTAAGGGTTCAATTGTAGGTTGGTATAAGGTACTTGGATTCCTTTACTTGTAACCACTAGTTTTGATAATAGTGGATTCTCGAGAGTGATGACCTTAAAATCACCTAGTAGGATTTTTGCCGTGTAGGTTTTCCCCATTCATAAACAAATCACCGTGTCATTTAATTTTTGCTGCATATTTAGTTATTTGATAATTTGTTTGTGCTACCACGCTCATTGCATGTAATTGAACATAATTAATTTACTTGGCTAATTAATTGGTTAATTCATCACAAGGGGTCAATACGTTTTTGGCCTATCAAGTGGTATCAGAGCAAACACACTCTGATTAGGTTTTAATCTTTGCTGTGAGATCCATTGACCTCTGTTTGTCATGGATTGAGGACAGTCTCTTATTGTACCTCCTTTATTTGATGGAACTAACTGTGCATACTAGAAAGTACGCATGAGAGCTTTCTTGCAGTCCTTAGATAAGAAGGTGTGGCAAGTTGTGGAGATGGGCTGCACCAAGCCGAAGAAAGTGTCGGCCGACTGGGATGATGCAAAGATCAAGGCTGCAAATTTCAACAGCAAGGCATTGAATGCTTTATTCAGTGCGGTCACAAATGAGGAGTTTAAGAAGATCTCCTCTACTGAAACTGCAAAGGAGGCATGGACCATTCTCTAGACAACCTATGAAGGAATTAAGGCTGTCAAGTATTCGAAGCCTTTGAGGCTCACTACTAGCTTCGAAGAAATCAAGATGGAGGAGGATGAGTCATTTGATGAGTTCTATGCCAGGCTCAAGGACATAGTGAACTCAGCTTTCAATCTTGGGGAAACCATTTCCGAACCCAAGATTGTGAGAAAGGTGCTCAGATCTCTACCCGAGAGCTTTCATGCCAAGATTACCGCCATTGAGAAATCAAAGGATAGTGACAAGATTCCTTTGACAAATTTTGTTGGAAATCTGCAGACCTATAAGTTGGGTTTGTCTAGGCTAAGGAAGTCAAGCAAGAGCAAGAGCAAGAGCATGGAACTAAAGGCCAAGAGCATGGCACTGAAGGCCAAGAGCAGTGGCACTGATGAGTCTTTCGATGATGAAGATTCTAAAATGAATTCCTACATCACCTAGCAGTTCAAGAAGTTCATGAAGAATGCCAATGCAAAGGGCTTCAACAAGGACCGTAGGTAATCAAGTTCTTCACAGTCTAAGAGCCAAGACAAAGGGAAGAAGGATGCTAGGGATGACCGTCAGTACATTGTTCCCTCAAGACCCAAGTGTTTCGGGTGTCAAGGATTCGTTCACATGGAACAAGAGTGCCCCACTTATCTCAAGTCTATTGGGAAAAGAAAGGCACTTGCTGCTACCTTGAGTGACACCAAACTTGAGGATGATTCCAAAAATAAGGATGACAGAATCCTGAATGCCTTCACTGCCACTGTCAATCCTACTGAAGGGATTGTAGAAAATGTGGATGAAGAAGAAAACTTAATGAAGCCAAAATTTGAGAAGATGGATGAACAAGATGACATCCACACAACCTATGTATAGGAATGGCAACGGGTCGGGTTCGGGCCGGGTTTTTGCATACCCGGACCCGACCCGCGGGCTAAGACCCGGAACCCGGACCCGGCCCGATTATTAATCGGGTTTTTTTCCCGGGGCCCATACCCGCCCCGTCGGGCCCCACGAGTCCCGCGGGCCCCGTTTATCTTCTTAGGCCCAAATCTAGCCTAACAAAAATTTTTTTTTTTTTAAGCCCATTAAATTTTTTCCCTAGATTCAAGCCTATTCAAGCCATTTAACATGGCCCAAATGCCAAAATTTGGCATTTAGGCCACATTATAGGGCAACCAAATCAAACCAAATTATAAGTTAATCATAAATCAATAAATCACAACTAAGATTTTAAATCAACAAATCACTTAAAAAGCTACAAAATAAATCCCACAAGTCTAGGAAATTACAAAATGTCTTATCCTTCAACTAACAAATGAAAAAGACTAAGAAATTCTTAGAAAATGTCTTATCCTCCATAACCGGGTTTTTATCCGGGGCGGGTTTCGGATTTTTTTATAAAACCCGGACCCGACCCGAACCCGCTTCGGGTTTTTTAAAAAAAACCCATACCCGACCCTATTCTTTATCGGGCCGGGTAAAATCCGGCCCATTAGGGTCGGGCCGGGCCGGGTATCCGCGGGCCGGATCTAAATTGCCATCCCTACCTATGTAAAGCTATACAAGGTCTCCGAAAAACATGAGAAGCTGTATAGGTTGGCCATCAAGAAGCTCAGTGATGTGGAGATTGAACGAGAACAACTCTCCACAAAGTTTGATGAAGCAAATCAAACTATTGGAGCACTGAGGTTTGAGAACAATTTCTTAACTGAGAAGACCAAGAAGCTTGAGGCGGAACTGTTCTACGTGAGAGCTCAGTTGGAAAGGACTTCAAGTGCAAAACTTGATGAGATGCTCTGCATGCAAAAATCTGCCTCCGGTCAAACCGGGTTAGGGTATGATTTTTCTTCTCCTAATATTGCTTCTTCTAGTAATACTATTTTTGTTTCTCCTGTTAACAATATTGATTCTGAAAATAATGATGCTAAAACTATGATAGCTAGTGAGAACATAAATAAGGGTATATCTATCTTAGGAGCACCCCCTAAGCTTACTAAGAAAGAAACCAAAAACTCTAGGGCTAAGAAGAGTAATGCTCAAAAGTTTAAAGAAAAGAAACAACATCTCTGTCATCACTATGACGCAGCTGGACATACTCGACTCAATTGCTATAAGTGGTTAGCCACCCAACAGAGCACCAACATGATTTCGTTGGGAACCCAGAATCAACTTCCATCCTCTCTTGCTCCTCTTGGAGATCCCTCAAGGCCCTCATGTTCCTTTTGAACCTGAATGGTTTCAATTCTTCCCCCTCACCACCGGTTCAAGGTTTTGCCCAAAGGAAAGGTTCTTCCATGGTGTGGAAGGAAAAGGGCTCCAAGTGATTTAGTCACTTTTTCTCTCTCTCCCTCTTTTGGTTATGTTTACATTACTTGTTTGTTTTGTTTTCTTATTTTGAGACAATCTAGTTTTTATGCATTGCTTTATTTCACATGTTTTTGTTTGGTTGTTTTTCATTTTTGTTTTTGTTTCTTTTTATTCATAAAAATAAAATAAAAAATTGAAAAATCAGAAAAATACAAAAACAATGTGTGTTTCTGTACATTGGTACTTGTGTACCTTGAATGGCCAATGAAACAAAATTTTCTAAACTTTATATCTTCTGTAGCTTAGATGAGCATCTTTGTGCACAACTAAGCAAGCGAGCTTTGTGGTTCTTGTTTGTGATGAGTAAGATTAAATGATCTCTTGTACTTAACACTCGTATCACTCGTTTTAACAAGAATGACTAAAAAATTCTAAGAAAAATGCATAAATAACCATCTCACCACTGTTTCCCGCCAATCATGAAATAACATCAGTATACTTCAGCATAGCAAAAGTGCAATGTCAAAAAGTTTAACATAATTGAGTATTTCTTTTCTCTTTCTTATATACCCATGTATGATATGCTTAATAAAAGAAAAACATGCAAAGAAAAATCAAAGCAAAAATATCAAAATGCTTTAAAACATGATTGCAAGCGTATATTCTAGGAGATGTGCGAGTTATAGGATGTATCTTGAAGGTGATAGTCCTCATCAAACAGTTATGATCGTGTGTAAGTTAAATTGATTTACTCATATCTCAAATCGTCATAACATAGATACACTTATGCAATCTTGCGATATTTTCACACACACTTATGCAATCTTGCGATATTTTCACACACAACATGCAATATTCTCTGCTACTTTTGATATATGTGCAAGTACAATGTGATTTGTCTATCACAAGGTTTACTTGTGTTGATGCATACTCACTAAACTGTCTTAACTTGTTTTTGAAATATAAAATTGGTTAGATTTGTTGTGTGTGTGTGTGTGTATGTGTTTTGGATCTAAATGCATGACATTTTTTTTTCTTGATTGAGAGATGATTTTGAGAGCTTGAAATGCTGTTTGGATCTTTGGTTGAGTAGCATGCTTGATTGCATTCATATCTGTGTTTTTCTCTTCCTTGAAAAACTATTTTTCAGCAATCTCGATAGCTCATCGATAACTCTCAACAGCTAAGCTATCTATCAAGACCCTTCAACTTTTCTTTATCGCATTCTCAATAGCTCTCGATAGCTAGCTCGATCAATCGAGAAACTTTCTGTCTCCTCGATAGCTACCTCGATCCATTGAGCTTCATTATTGAAAAAGTCTCATCAGATCCTTGATAACTAGTTCGATAGCTAAAAAGCGCATTTTGAAACCTCGATAGCTCTCGATCGATCGAGGTTTATGCAGTTCCTATATATATGCACCTCGAGATTTCAGATCCATTCTCCTCGTTTTCTCTTAACTGCTTTAAGTCTTTTCAACTCCCAAACACCTCTCACTCACTTCAAACTTCATTCTCAAGCTTCCTTTGACCTTAATCTTGTTTTTCTTCACTGGTAAGGTCTTTAATCCCATTCTTCATCATGCATTTCATATGTTTGACCTCACTTTTGAGATTTTTGGAAAGTTTTGAGATTTTTCAAAATCAATGAAGTTTTTGCTCTTTGGGATGGGTTTTGTCAAAATGATCTTTAAACTTCATACATTGCATCACATGTGCATTATAACAATGTTTCATGCATTTTAGATGTGTGTTTACTTTGTTGCTATGTTGTGTTCTGGTAGGTTTGGATTAAGCTAAGCCTATGATGAATTTATTTTATCATGTCACATGTTAATGCATTCTCATGCTCTCTCACTATAACACTATCACAGAGCCTCGTGCTCAATTTTTGTTATTCCTCATCAAGGATCTTACCATAGATTTCCCTTCTCATTTCATACTCTCCCTTGTAGATGTGTATAGGGGCACGGCAATCTATAATAAGCTCATCTTCCCTTCGATTATCACTCAGCTCCTTCGCCATTTTTTTGTCTCCTATCCTGAGTCTTCTCACTTCTCGTTTATGTGTGCCATTGATGCCGCTATTGTTAAGCGGAGTTTTACATAGCTTCGCTCGAGGAGGACTCAGACCGAGACAGCTGCTCCTCTAGCTTCTAACGCTCCATCCCCTCCGCTCCTTCATCTTCAGCGGGTGGAGTGACACTTGAGGCCATCATGGCACAGCTTGTGCTCATGGATGCTCGTCTTAACACACTTAGTGATGAGTTCTGTCAGGTTAACACCCGTGTTGGTCGCATCACACAACGACAGGCTATCATGGGTGGTTTCACTATTGCCTCTTCTCCATCTCCACCGATGTCCAAGGATGAGAGTGACGATGGCTCCAGCAGTGATAATGTTGATGAGGGTGATGATGCTGGCTCGCCTAGTGATGATGAGATTTTTCCTTAATGTACTTATCCTTTGTCACTCGTGACAAAAAGTGGAAGTAGTTGGATATGAGAGTAGTCATACTCATAGAGGGAGGGTTAGTTTACGAGATAGGGGGAGTGTTCATGAGTATTCATATTTTTGGGGGATGTGGTGAGTATTTTGATGTATCTTTTTCTTTCCTCTCTTTTTTAGATGCATTGTTTATGTACCTTAGATCTTGTGATCATATTATGATAGCAAACCTTGTACTTGTTGATATATATACATTTGAGTCGTTATTACAATTCTTTCACCTATTCTTCCATGTATTGTTTCTTTTTTCTCTTTATACACATGTTTCTTATTTACTGTATGCAATCTTTTATTTCTGTCTCACATTGAGATACCTTGATAAATTTTGTTTAAAGTGTTTCAGAAATACAAGTTGTCAAAGTCTACTTGCCATTAACTTTCTTCTTGCAAAGTTTTTCAAGAGTTTGTGTTAGGATAGATTTTATTGCACTTAACAAGTGAGTATGAGTTGAGTGATTTATGACTTCTCTCATATGTTCATTTGTTTGTTGTGGTTTTGTCACGGATTGCCAAAGGGTGAGATTGTTAGGACATATGTGATTTCATGTTAGGAACATATGTCAACATTTTATGTATTAGCTAATCCTTTGACAAAACGTACTTTACTTGTAATTGGGTAGATCTAGGATGTGTTTAATACTTTAAGAAATAAGGTTTCGAGTTCAAGTGTTAAAGCCATGCAAGTCTATCCAAGAATCAAGTGAAGAAGTGCTGGATTTTAAATCTCAACATCTAGTATCTATCGAGGTTTAAAAGCTGCTGAAACCCGTGGCTCGACAACTAGCTCGATATATGGCTATCTATCGAGGTTTATGAAACATAGTTTTTCAAAACTGTTTTTCATTCAATCCGTGAGTATGTGTTTGGGTTTTCTTTTCTCACAACCTTAAACATATATAAGGATTATTTTAAGGGCCGTATGAGGTTACATAGAAAAGAGCATAATTACACAAAAGCATAATTTCACAAGTGTGATAAAAAACCTAGTTTGTGCTAGTTCTTGAAGAAGCTGTTGTGTTTGAACACCATAGAGTTTTGTGACCAAGCAACTTCATGAATTTCATCGTGTGAGTATGTGTGAGTATGTGTTTGGGCTTTCTTTTCTCACAATCCTAAACATATATAAGGATTATTTTAAGGGCCGTATGAGGTTACATAGAAAAGAGCATAATTGCACAAAAGCATAATTTCACAAGTGTGAGCAAAAACCTAGTTTGTGCTAGTTCTTAAAGAAACTGTTGTGTTTGAACACCATAGGGTTTTGTGACCAAGCAACTTCATGAATTTCATCGTGTGATGAACAAAAGAACTTTGCAGTCAACATCCTTCTCAAGTTGGTAATCAAGTCGCGTACTGGGATCCGCGCATCTTTTGGTTAGTCACGTACTGGGAGTCGTGCAATATAAGGAGAGATTGTCACTACAGAACAAATCCAATTGGGTATTGGAGTAAGAGTTCAACTGTAGGTTGGTATAAGGTACTGGGATTCTTCTACTTGTAACCGCTTATTTTGATAATAGTAGATTCTCAAGAGTGGTGACTTTAAAATCACCCGGTGGGGGTTTTTGCCATGTAGGTTTTCTTCATTCGTAAACAAATCACCGTGTCATTTAATTTCCGCTGCATATTTAATTACTTGGTGATTTGTTTGTGCTACTTTGTTCATTGCATGTAATTGAACGTAATTAATTCACTTGGCTAATTAATTGGTTAATTCATCACAATAGGGTTTTTGTTTTTGGCCTATCATATATAAAACAAAAAGTCCCCCAGAGAGGGGAGATTGGAAAAATAGCAGAGAAAAACATGGTAGCGCGAGGAACTAAAACTATAAACAAGTCCCATAGTGATATATTCAAGAACCAATCTCCTCGGACAAGTCCGAGAAGAATTTTCTTTCACAATATCGTGGTTGCCTTCTGTTTTTCCTTACTTCCTTGTTATTTTTGGCCCATAGTGAACATTATCTAACCCATAGAAGCCTAGTCTTACAGCCCGCTCTCTACAAATTCATTGTGTTAAGCTATTGGACTTGGGTCCTCCAATCGTTTGGGCTTAGGCACCAAATCCAGTCCCTACAGTTTCCTATTAAATTGCCATATAACTTTCTGAGGCCTTTTATATATAATATCCATTATTAATTTTGTAGATTTTTTTTCATGTGAGAAAATAATTTAATGGCAAATTTTTAATAAGTTTGAAGGAATACCTAAATTGAATAAATATAAAACTTAGGGAAGAAATTTAACAAAAATAAAATTAGAGGACTAAATGAATTTCAAGCAAACTTAGAGATTGTAATTTTTATTTAAGACAAAAATAAAAATGTTCATACTTAAAATATAAAAGGAAATATATAAAAAAGTGAAGGCGAGAAACACGTTCGCCATGTAAAACGTGAAGAATCTGGCCCATGGTGTTAAAGAGTATGATAATGTAATAATTATATTTTAAATACTATAACTATAATATTTTCACAATATTTCTATAATAAATATTATGGTTACAAGTTATTATTAGTAAGTAAAAAAGTAACTTCAATATTAGGTTCAAATTAGAACTAGTAACAACTTATTACCTTTGTTGTAAAAATATTGTAAAAATATTATAGATATTGCACCTTTTTTTTTTAATGCCATACAACATTACAATTAGCCTTTTAAAATTTAAAAAAAAAAATCAAAAAGTCTTGCAACCATGCCCCGAGGAGGAAAAGAAAAATTGGTCCGCCACTTTAAAAAAAAACCATGAAGATTATAAATGAAGCGTACGGAATTGAATCAAATCAGTCAATCCACACAGCAGACAAATTGCTCAACAGCTCAAGTATGCATTATTGGAGCTCAATGATTTGATTTATATTTCGGGTTGGTAAAAATTATTTTTACCAATTTATTTTAATATTTATTTTTGTCACTATTTATGAGTTTTATTGTAATTTTTGATACTATTCATGAATTTCACTGTACTATTTCAGCTAACTTACAGTATTTTCAGTAAAATAATTTCAATTTCAATAAAATTAGCAGATCTCAAGCCCACCCTTCGTAAATGTAATCAAGGAAAAGGTGTCAAGGTGCCAATATATATTTCATCTAAACGTTAGTTCCATTCTCAGAAATAACACAGACTAATGGATCTAAAGTTGTTGCAATCATTGTGGCAAGAGTCGCATGGAGTACTAGCACATACCCTTCACTTCCTTATTCCACTTCTTCTTCTACCTCTTACCCTTCTCCTTCTGCTTAGACTCAATAGAGTTGGAAATCTCAATTTACCTCCATCCCCACCAAAGCTACCAATAGTTGGTAACCTTCATCAAATAGGCTCACTTTCCCACCGCTCTTTCCAAGCCCTTTCCAACAAGCATGGTCCCTTAATGTTCTTGCACTTAGGTTGTGTTCCAACTCTTGTAGTTTCCTCCCCAAAAATGGTGAAAGAAATGCTGAAGAGCCACGATATTGTCATTGCGAATCGGGCAAGAACAACTGCTGTAGATATCTTTCTCAATGGAAGCACAGACTTGGTGTTTGCACCCTATGGTTAGTATTGGAGAAAAGTTAAAAAGATTTGTGTTCAAGAGCTTTTGAGCCCTGATAGATTTCAATTCTTGAGGGAAGAAGAGGTTGATATTATGATCAAGAAGATACAATGTTCATGTCTAGAAGGAAAACAGGTTAATATAAGTGAGATGTTGCTTTCTGTCTCAAACAACATTGTATTTAGAACTGTTATAGGACAAAGAAATGAAGGACAAGATGGTAAGAGAACGTATGGGGAGTTGTGGATGAGGAAAATGGAGGAATTTGCATGTTTCTGTTTTAGAGACTATTTTCCTTTTTTGGGATGGTTAGATGTGCTTTCAGGTGTAACCTTAAGACAGAAAAGGACTTTTAAAGACATAGATGCATTGTTCAAATTGGTGATTAAGGAGCACAAGGACAAGATGTTGACAACAGATGGTGGCCAGTCCGATAAGAAAAATTTTGTAGAAATTCTCCTCCAGCTTAAAGAAGATGGCATCCTTGACTTTGATCAAAATCAAGACAGCATCAAAGCAATCCTACTACTCTCTCTCTCTCTCTCTCTCTCTCTCTCTCTTCTTTTCCTAGCGCAGTGCAGTCTCAACTCTTTGAAGATTGTTAATGTATGTATAGTATTGTGGGCTTGGCCCAACTAGGTTACTTACTTGTATAGCACACATTGTACTGCACTCATATTTGCTTGTATAGCACTCATATGCCTCCTATATAAAGGCACTAATGTATATTGTTTCAGTGAGAAATACAATACTATTGAATTCAGTATTTCTAACATGGTATCAGAGCCACTACTCTGACCTTTTCTTAGCAGTTTTGTCTTTATTGGTGTAACTCCATTCTTAATATTACTTCCGCTGTCACAACAACTGTCACAGCTTTTTGCCGTTGAACCTTCAAGTCTTCCAGACATCGTCTTTAGGTTCCGGACCTGTAGCAGCCGCCGTTGAGGAGTTCGAACACCGCAAAGACCACTGCCTTTTCCGGCACCGCTGTGAATCTTGCTCCGATAAATTTTCTGAAGGTACCATGAAGATCGTCTTGCTCCAATCTACCCGTTCGTGGAAGCCTCACAGCCATCGGAGACCACACGCGCCTCCACGCACCGCTTAAAGAACCTGCGCTGAAGCTCACGCGCTGTCATCCTTTCAGGATGACGTCATCAGTGCCACGTCAGCCCTAGCTGACGTCAGCATCCAGTCACCTGCTGACGTCAGCGACACGTCATCTTGCTGACATCATCTCAAACCGTTGACCGACCGTTGACCGTTGACTTTTTCCAGAGTTGACTTTTTGCAGCGCAGGTTCTCCTTACTCAGTTTTTCGCATAGATTTCATTTTCGCAGTTTGTTTTTGCATATTGTGTCTCTAAATGGATAAAAATGATGTTTTTCTTCCTCGCCCCATCAATACTGTATTGGAGGGGACTAGGAATTACTTATCTTGGTCTCAAGCTATGCGCAGTTTTCTTAAGGGTCACATGCTCTGGCATTATTGTACTGGTGCAATCACTATTCCTATGAGGGGGCAAGTGAAGAAGATACTGCCTTCCTCAGTCGCATGATTGAATGGGATAGTCACAATCACATGATCCTCACATGGATTCGAAACACTTCCATTCCCTCCATCTCCAATTTGCTGGGCAACTTTGATGATGCGAAATCAGCATGGGATATGTTAGCCAAAAGATACTCTACTACTCACGGATCCATGAAATATCAGTTAGTGGTTGAATTGCATCAACTCAGGCAAGAACCGGGGCAGTCCATCAATGACTACTATGATTAGCTTAGCTTCATTTGAGACCAAATTGACCTTTCTGATCCAACTTAGGCATGCTCAAAAGATGCTCAACAATATGCTACTATTAGAGATGAATTTCGTCTCTATGAGTTCTTGATGTCACTCCACAAGGACTATGAGCCCATTCGAGGTCAGCTTCTTAATCGTAGTCCTCCTCCCTTTCTTGATACTACTGTGAACGAGTTAGTAAGAGAAGAAGCTCGCCTTGCAACTCTTCAAGCCCAGGGTAAGTTTAATGTTCTGGCCCTTACTCCTTCTGCTCCACCCATAGAGCAACCTCAGCACTCAGGTGATCCTTCTGGCTCCAGCAATCGTCGCAGACAGACCAACAAAAAGTTCTGCAACTATTGCAAGCGTCCTGGCCACACTATTGAGACTTGTTACCGTCGCAACAAATCTACTGCTGCAGTTGCTAATACTGAGTCTACTCCGCCAATGCCTCCCATTTCAGCTGAGTCCTAGTCTTCTGGATCCACTATCAACCTCTCACCCACTGAACTACAGGAGATCATAGCTCAGGTTGTTCGTATGGCTGGTAATGCATCTCTTTCCATTGCTCTCTCAGTTTTACCTGGTATGTCTCAAACTTGACTTTTTGATTTTGCCTGTTGCAATCACATGACACCTCACTCGTCCTTATTCTCCAAACTTGACCCTGCTCCACATCCCCTAAATATTCACATAGCTAATGGTTCCAGCATGCATGGGAATAGTCTAGGTTTTGTTTCGACCTCCAACCTCTCTGTTCCTAGGGTCTACCATGTTCCTGACCTATCCTATAATTTGTGTTCTGTGAGACAATTAGCTGAACTAGCTTATCGCCTTATTTTTTACTATTCTGGGAGTATTGTGCAGGATCCGAGGACGGGGCAAAAGCTTGGGACCGGTCCTAGAGTTGGGCGTATGTTTCCCGTGGACAATCTTCATCTTCCACTTGTTGCTCCGGTGTTTGTTGCTGCTGTTGTCGCTGCGGTGTCTTTCTTACCCTCTATCTCACTTTGGCACTCTCGTCTTGGTCATGCACTCTCTTCTCGGGTACAACAGTTAGCTTCTAAGGGTCTATTAGGTTCTGTGTCCAAAGACAATTTTGATTGCACTTCATGCCAGTTAGGAAAATAGCCAGCTTTACCTTTTAATAATAGTGATTCTATTTCTAATAGTATTTTTGAGTTAATTCATTCTGATGTTTGGGGACCTTCTCCTGTTGCTAGTATTGGTAGATCTCGATATTTTATTGTTTTTATCGATGATTATTCTCGTTACAGTTGGATCTTTCCTATGAAATCTTGTTTTGAAATTTTGCCAATATACAGTAACTTTGCAAATATGGTTGAAACCCAATTCTCCAAAAGAATCAAAATTTTTCGTTCTGATAATGCTCGTGAATATACTCAATATGCTTTTCAAGCTCTGTTACACTCCTATGGCACTGTACATCATCTAACCTGTCTAGGTACCTCTCAGCAAAATGGTCGAGCTAAACGAAAACTTCATCATATTCTTGACACTGTTCATGCTCTTCTTCTTTCTACCAAAGTTCCTCCCCCATTCTTGGGTGAAACTTCTCGTCATGCTGTTCACACTATTAACCGCATTCCAAGCACTGTCATCCATAATCAAACTCCGTATGAGCGCCTCTTTGGGTCACCACTGACTATCATCACCTTCGCTCCTTTGGATCTGCTTGTTTCGTTCTTCTTCAGTCTCATGAGCACAACAAACTTGAGCCTCGATCTAGACTTTGTTGTTTCCTTGGTTATGGCGAAACACAAAAGGGGTATCGGTGTTATGATCCTGTCTCTCATCGTCTTCGTGTTTCTCGTAATGTTATCTTCTGGGAACACCGCTTGTTTGTTGAACTCTCTCATTTTTGTTCTTCCCTAACTACCTCATCTGTACTTGAAGTCTTTCTAGAGGAGTCTCGTGTTCCTTCTCCAAATCCTCTTGATGCTCCTTTGGACTTCTCTATTCAACCTCCAGATCTTTTTTATGCCTATTCTAGACAGGTCGAAGATGAACAGATTGATGACGAGCTACCCCAACTTGAGCCTGGGTCCCCCGCTCCTGCTCCGCCTGAAGATCCTCCACTAGACCTTCTACCTCCACAAGACATTCCACCTCGTCACTCAACCCGGGTAAGATCCATTCCTACACATTTACTTGATTATCATTGTTACACTCCCATTGCTACACTCCACGAGCCTCAAACCTATCGTGAGGCCTCCACTGACCCTTTATGGCAGATTGCAATGAAAGAGGAACTTGATGCATTAACCAAAAACCATACTTAGGACCTGGTTACTCTCCCTCCTGGACAGTCTGTGGTTGGTTGTAATTGGATCTACAAGATTAAGACTCGCTCAGATGGGTCCATTGAGCGCTATAAGGCTCGTCTTGTTGCAAAAGGTTTTACACAGGAGTATGGGATTGATTATGAAAAGACTTTTGCTCCAGTTGCTCGCATCTCATCTGTTCGTGCCCTCCTGGCTGTTGCTACTGCTAGAAAATGGGATCTTTTTCAAATAGATGTTAAAAATGCATTCCTTAATGGGGATTTGAGTGAAGAAGTTTACATGCAACCTCCTCTAGGTCTCTCCATTGAATTAAACAAGGTTTGCATCCTTCGACGTGCATTGTATGGTCTTAAACAAGCTCCTCGAGCTTGGTTTGCAGATTTAGCTCTACCATCTTTCGCTTGGGTTACACTACCAATCCTTATGATGCTGCCTTATTTCTTCGTCGTACGGATAAAGGCACCATTTTACTTCTCCTCTATGTGGATGATATGATCATAACTGGTGATGACCTTAGTGGCATACAAGAACTCAAGGATTTTCTCAGTCAACAGTTTGAGATGAAAGATCTTGGACAACTTAGCTATTTCTTGGGTCTTGAAATCACTCGTTCCTCAGATGGTCTTTATATTACTCAAGCTAAGTATGCTTCTGACCTTTTGTCTTGTGCTGAACTCACTAACAGCAAGACTGTTGACACCCCAGTTGAGCTTAATGCGCATCTGACTCCCTCGGGGGGAGGGAAACCATTGTCTAATCCTTCTCTTTACAGACGATTGGTTGGCAGCCTAGTCTATCTCACAGTTACTCGTCCAGACATTTCCTATGTTGTTCATTAGGTCAGCCAGTATTTGTCTGCTCCACAGTCGACTCACTATGCTGCTGTTCTGCGCATTCTTCAATACTTGAATGGCACTCTCTTCCATGGCCTTTTCTACTCAGCTCAGTCTCCTCTTGTACTCCGTGCATTCTCTGATGCTGATTGGGCAGGAGATCCCACTTATCGTAGGTCCACCACTGGCTATTGTTTTCTCCTTGGCTCTTCCTTGATTTCTTGGCGAAGTAAGAAACAAACCTTTGTGGCCCGCTCTAGTACTGAAGCAGAATATCGTGCTCTTGCTGATACCACATATAAGCTCCTTTGGTTACGATGGCTTCTTAAGGACTTAGGTGTGTCTACATCCTCTGCTACTCTTCTTTATTGTGATAATCAAAGTGCCATTCACTTTGCTCACAATGATGTCTTCCATGAACGGACTAAACATATCGAGATTGATTGTCATTTTATCCGTTATCATCTTGTTCATGGTCCTCTCAAGCTCTTCTCTGTCTCCTCTAAAGATCAACTTACAGACATCTTCACCAAGTCCCATCCTAAGGGACGCCTTCGTGATTTAGTTGACAACCTCAAGCTGGTCTCACATCCACCTTAAGGTTGAGGGGGGCTATTAACGTATGTATAGTATTGTGGGCTTGGCCCAACTAGGTTACTTACTTGTATAGCACATATTGTACTACACTCTTACTTGTACTGCACTCATATTTGTTTGTACTGCACTCATATGCATTCTATGTAAAGGCACTCATGTATATTGTTTTAGTGAGAAATACAATACTATTGAATTCAGTATTTCTAACAAAGATGAACCCCTAACCCATTCCTTGAGGTGATTGCAGCCTTTAATCCCCCACACATCGAAATTACATAAAAAATAATCCCTTAGAGTAGCTCTAGAATGTTAAGGATAAATACTTTTACACATACCTCGTTATTGTTACCTAAATGCGAAGTTGTGTGAATTTTTTTTTAACTAAGATCATGACTTCAAATGTAACTTAAAAGTTTCAATCTCTTGATCTCATAAGGCCTTATACAAACCACAAGTATCGATTCTTCCACCATACCACTTAGATAATGACCTAAGGTCCTTATATACATATCTCATAGTGTAGAAATTTTAATTAGGCTTCAAACATTAGCCAATAAATAAAAATTATCCCTTTACTCTTCTAATGTTGTGCACTCTGTTTAGCGCATTCTTATTCCCCAAAACAAGAAGGTAAACCCACTCCTTTCTCAAACTATTAAAATAAAAATTCAAAATTAATAGTTTCCCAAACAAAACAGTGATTATCTCTACGAATGACTACTTACCTTTCATTTCCATTTCTTGTTGGCTTTCCCTTTACCTTTCTTTTTTTTTTTTTTTTAAATTTAATCTTTTTGTTGCTGAGCTTAACTTTGATTTTTTCTTTTCTTTTTCTTTTTGTATTATTCACTTTGTTTTTCTTTCACATATAAACTTAATTTATTACGTCAGATTAGGCAGCCACCTGAATGCTGCATGTTCAAGTACGGCAAAGTAGGTCCCTTGTTTTTGTCGTATGTAATTGATTAAAGGATAGGTGAATGGATTGATAAAGATTAGAGAGCTTTTTCTTTTTTTATTTAATCTAGACCATACCCTTTTGTGTGATTGCATTGCTATAATTCTGACATGGTAGAATATTGAGTTGTAGATTTATGTAAATATGACAAATAATTAATCACATTCTATTATATAAGATAATTATTAAAAATTTGTGTGATAAAATATGTGGCTTTAGAATTACTTTTTTATTTTTATTGACTTCTATCTACACTTGTTTTTATTGGTAGCCCTTTTTTCTTATAATAAAGATTTTAACCAAATCTTAATGTCTGTGTGAAAATCACTAAATATATAAATATAAAATATAAATAGTTTATAATTTGCATTCGTCATTCATTGAGTATGGTGAATTAGTTCTTACTTGTACAAAGTTTAGAGTATAAGCCTATAAGGTGATTCTGTTAGTTAATAAAGTCACAATTGCGCTTTTTATAAACCGGGTTTTATTGTTCTATACTTTAATATTTCTTTTATTCTAGTTAAATTACTTTTTTTTTAAATATAGTTTTTTAAAAGAAGTTTTACAAATAAATGAAAATTCTCTAATTAAAGTACTAAATTTTATTAAAAGGCTAGCTTCTTTTATAAATACATGTATTGCTTACGAAATGTTACTAACAATATTTGTTATAATTACTTCAAAGTTTATCAAAATTAAAATTGATAAAATTTTATTTAAGATAAAATATGTCACCAAAAATATTATGTGATTTAGTTATATTATCAATTGAGATTAAAATATTAGCTAAACTTAATTAGAATTTTTGTATCTCAAAAAGCAATAAGAAGATATTTTAACAAAAAAAAAACTATAAAAAAAGAACTATATAAATTGCAACTCATTAATACTTAAATATAAGAAAATATCCTACATAAAATTTTCTCCTTAGGCAACAAAATACATCAAATCGGCCCTACAAACGACTAAACCAAGCGTTAGGTTTATTCATACACATACACATACAGACAAATATAGACTTAAGCTTTTTATTTGGTCTGAAATTCAGGATATGTTTGTGGGATCAACTAATACTTCCATAACAATAATGGAGTGGGCAATGGCAGAGCTCATGAAAAAACCAAATATCATGAAAAAAGTACAATAAGAGGTCAGAGAAGTGGTTGGAAGGAAATCAAAGAATGTCAATCAAATGTGCTACTTAAAATGTATCGTCAAGGAGACACTTCAATTACATTATCCTGTTCCATTCTTGGTTCCTAGAGAAATATCTGCAAATGCTAAACTTGGTGGCTATGACATTCCTTGTAAAACAAGAGTGTATGCCAATTCTTGGGCCATTCAAAGAGACCCCAAATTCTGGGACAGGGCTGAGGAGTTCCTTCCAGAGAGATTCAATGCTAATAATAGCAATCCGATTGATTTTATAGGCCAAGGCTTTCAATATATCTCATTTGGAGGTGGAAGAAGGATATGCCCTGGTATGTCATCTGGACTTAAATCAGTTGGGTATGTTCTTGCCAACCTCTTATATTGGTTTGATTGGAAGTTTCCTGGTAGTGCAATAGGAGAGGAGTTGGACATGAGTGAGGTATTTGGGCTTAGTATTCATAAGAAAGTTCGTCTTTATCTTGCCGCAACTCCTTACTATTCTTAAACCTATGAGTCTATAGATGTTTGTGAGCTACTAAGCTTCAAGTATCAGTCTAGTTGCCATGTTCTTGTATAAATCTTTTACTTTTCACGAAATTATGTATTCTTGTATTGCTAAATAGCTTTTGGAGCTAATATATATTAGAATAAAGGTTCCAAATATATTAAAAAGCTTCATTTAGGTTAAAATTGTCACAATAGTAGTAGTCCTTTCCGCATGGAACCACAACAAAAGTATTTTTTCAACACTGAGAAAAATACCTTTTATAAGCAAGAAATGAGAGGAATTCTCAATTCAATCCACAGTATAAATCCACAAATATCTTGACATGAGTAATTACATGACCATAAAGAATAATGTTTTTTGGAGCAATAATTGATAGCTTTGTTGAAAATATATATATATATATATATATATATATATATATATATATATATATTTCTCTTACACTCATTTGATATCCATTGTTTTACTTAATATCCATAATTGAAGCATTAATGTATACCTTTTAAAAGGTAAAATGGTAATGTCCACAATTGAGGAATGAAAGGTTATGGCTGCACTATTGGCAAGGGGTTCTCCAATTTTTGTTAGTGAAGAAACTGAGATTTTGGCTTGTCGTAGGGCGATATGTTTTGCTATCAAAGCTAGGTTCAGGAAACAGGTTATCAAAGGCAATAATGTTTTTGTAATGAGAGCTCTCTCAAGGTCTGATAAGTAGTTTTCTCAGCTTAGACATATTCTACAAGTTTAGGGGCTTCTTAGTTAGTAATGTTTGATGTGAAGCTAATTCTGTTGCTTACATTTTAGCTCGTTATATGTGACTATGATATTGTTTGGTGGGAGGATTCTCCACCTCTCGCCGAGAAGTCTATTTTTTTATTTAGCTCATTTACTTTAAATAAAATCCAATTTTGTTTTCCCAAAAAAAAAAACATAAAAGTGGATGTAAAAAAGTGGAAATGAGAGAATAATATTCCCAAATATGTTACATAGTGATTGCATCCTCGTGAATATATTTTATAATAGAAGACAGAGTTTCTTAAAGCCAAACTTCCTCTCAAGGCCGGTTGTATGCCTTTGGCTAACGCATGTACAACTTTAATCTAGTGAGTACGTATTGGAAAGTAATCTGTTTAAATTGTTGATATTCAATAGGGTGATCACAACTTTACAACATAACAATGATGCATCCTCATACAATCTTACTAAATTTTCTACTTTATCTCCTAGACCTAGAGTAATAATGGTGATAATTTTTCATAAAGTTGATTTCAACAATGAATATATATATATGACTCTACCAAGGGTAAAAAGTCGTGTTTGTTTCTAACTTTAAACTCTTAAGAAGGAAATAAATCATTCCTGAAAAGAATGTCTTTTTTTTTTTTTTTTGACCAGTAAAATCAAGTTTTTTTTTTTATCTTTAATGAGAATTGTGTCATCATAACCTTCTATTTAGGATTTATTTATTTTTAATTGTATCACACAGGGCGCATACATTAATAGTGTAATATGGGATGGAATCATAGGCCGAGCTATTAAAGGCTCAAGACAAGCCTAAAATGAATTTTTAAGTCTACACAGGGACCCTTGCACAAAACAGCTTCCCCTATTTTTCCAAAATATTGGGCCCAAAATTTTTAACATATTGAAATCTGTCACAACACCAAACATGCATAGAAGCTCAATTAAATTTGCCGCGCAAATTGGGCTTGAAGGCCCAAGAAGCCCAAACCTCAATTCATCTAAGGACCGGGCCTAAAGCCTGTTGTGCTCCTCAAGAAAGCCCAAATTCCTTCGCTACATAAAATAAGCAACCCAAGGGGCTCATGGTGTCTACCCAAGGACTAAAAAAAACTGTTCATAACACTGTTTATGAGCTTATTAAAATTATATAATATTTGTTACTTTTTGTGTGTATATAATGTAGGCTTACATGTACAAAGTAAACATATAACTATCCTTTAAAAAAAATTTTAAATTTTTTTTTTTTTTAAATCTCAAACAAATTTGGTGAACTTGAAAAAAAAAAAAAAAGGGAAAAAGGCAAGTTACTAAACCAAAATACGGTTCATAA
This sequence comes from Castanea sativa, assembly GCF_040712315.1. Lineage (NCBI taxonomy): Eukaryota > Viridiplantae > Streptophyta > Magnoliopsida > Fagales > Fagaceae > Castanea > Castanea sativa. The sequence continues at coordinate 11,932,977 of NC_134015.1, forward strand.
CACTATTTATGAGCTTATTCGCTCGTTTTATATATAGAAAAAAGAGCAAAAATCGATGACTAAAAAAAAAAAAAAAGCGATGAACAGTACATATTGAACAAACCAAAAGTACTTTAGCTTTTACACATTCACCCAACAAGTGTCACAAGATTTTCACAAAACATTTATTTTCAGTTGTGGTTAGTCACAGTTTCATATTTTATTATTTTATTTTGACTTATAAGAAATTGACATCTCAATAATTGGAAAAATATTGTAAAATTTGTTGTGTCAGTATAACAATATATATGCGGGTCCTTATTAAATGTACATAATATTTACTACTTTTTGTGTATATACAATGTAAGCTTACATTACAAGTACAAAGTAAACATATAAAGATCCTAAATAAAAAAATAAAATAAAGCTCAAACCAAGTTGGTGAATTTGAAGAAAAAAAAAGAGGGAAATACTGTTCATATAACAATATATATGCTGGTTCTTATAAATATTTAAAAGAAAAAAAATACAAACGGAATACAAAAAAAAACGTTGTAGCTACTGTAGTTACAGTGCCACTTGAACAAACAAAAGTGACACTGTAGCAACTGTTCAAAACTTTTTAAAAAATAAAAATAAAAATAAAGACTCAATAAACAAAATGTGTACTGTAGAGCTTTTAAATGTATATAATATTTGCTTCTTTTTATACGTATATAATGTAAGTTTACATTACAAGTACAAAGTAAACATATAAAAATCCTTCAAAAAAAATTTAAAAAAAAAAAAAAAAACTCAAACCAAGTTGGTGAACTTGAAGAAAAAAAAAAAGGAGAAAAAGACAAGTCACTAAACCAAAAATACTATTCACAATACTATTCATGAGTCTATTCACTTTTTTATATATAGAAAAAAGAGCACAAATCGATAATTAAAAAAAACGATAAACAGTACGTAGTTTTTACACATTTTCTAACAAGTGTCACAATATTTTCACAAAATATTTATTTTCAGTTATGATTGATCACAGTTTTATATTTTATTATTTTATTTTGACTTATAAAAAATTGACATCTCAATAATTATAAAAATATTGTGAAATTTATCATGTCAGTGTAATAATATATATGCAGATTCTTATAAATATTTTTTAAAAAAAGTACGAACGGAAGACTTAAAAAAATAATTAGTTGTAGCTATTGTAGCTATAGTGCCGGCAGAACAAACCAAAGTGGCGCACTGTTTAAAACTTGAAAAAAAAAATATATAGGACAAAAAAAAGGACTCAATAAACCAAAAGTGCCACTGTAGGGGGCATTGACTCTACAGCTCAAGTATGCATTATTGGAACTCAATGATTTGATCTATATTTCATGAAAGTAATAGAAGAAAAGGTGTCAAGGTGCCAATATATATTTCACCTAAACGTTAGTTCCAGTCTCAGAAATAACACAGTAGTGGTAATGGATCTAAAATTGTTGCAGTCATTGTGGCAAGAGTCGCATGGAGTACTAGCACATACCCTTCACTTCCTTATTCCTCTTCTTCTTCTGCCTCTTTTCCTTCTCCTTCTGCTTAGACTCAATAGAGGTGGAAATCTCAATTTACCTCCATCCCCACCAAAGCTACCAATAGTTGGTAACCTTCATCAACTAGGCTCACTTCCCCACCGCTCTTTCCAAGCCCTTTCCAACAAGCATGGTCCCTTAATGTTCTTGCACTTAGGCTGTGTTCCAACACTCGTAGTTTCCTCCCCAGAAATGGTAAAAGAAATGCTGAAGAGCCATGATATTGTCTTTGCGAATCGAGCAAGAACAACTGCTGTAGATATCTTTTTCAATGGAAGCACAGACTTGGCGTTTGCACCCTATGGTGAGTATTGGAGAAAAGTTAAAAAGATTTGTGTTCAAGAGCTTTTGAGCCCTGATAGAGTGCAATCATTTCAATTCTTGAGGGAAGAAGAGGTTGATATTATGATCAAGAAGATACAATGTTCATGTCTAGAAGGAAAACAGGTTAATATAAGTGAGATGTTACTCACTGTCTCAAACAACATCGTGTTTAGAACTGTTATAGGACAAAGAAATGAAGGAGAAGATGGTAAGAGAAGGTATGGGGAGTTGTGGATGAGGGTAATGGAGGAATTTGCATGTTTTAGTTTTAGAGACTATTTTCCTTTATTGGGATGGTTAGATGTGCTTACAGGTATGACCTCAAAACTGAAAAGGACTTTCAAAGAAATAGATGCATTATTCGAATTGGTGATTAAGGAGCACAAGGACAAGGTGTTGACAACAGATGGTGGCCAGTCCAATAAGAAAAATTTTGTAGAAATTCTCCTCCAGCTTAAAGATGGCTTGCTTGACTTCGATCTAAATCAAGACAGCATCAAAGCAATCCTACTGGTCTCTCTCTCTCTCTCTCTCTCTCTCTCTATACAAAACAGTGATCATCTCTAAAACCACTTGTAGCAGTGGAGCTAAAATACTATATAGCTATTTTAACTCTACCAAAACACAAAAATAACCATATAGTAGTAGAAGTAAAGCTATTTATTTTTAGCTTTATTCTATGGATGTGCACTATAGCTTAGAGTTAAAATTAAAATAAAAAATTATTCTGTGCCTGGTTGTGTGTGTGGCTGTGATGGTTATGTGTCGTGAATATATTATTTTATTGTAGTAGATATTTTATTTTATTGTGATGTTTATATTATTTTATTGTGTTGAAAGCTAAAATAGATTCACAACTGTAACATGTGTGTAGGTAATTAAAATAGATAAAGTAATTTTTTGTAGTGTCAAATAACTAAATTTTTAAGTCCACATATAAAATGGTATATTCTCTCTTCATTTTGATTCTGAAAAAAATAAGCAGTAAAAATTTTGTTTCAGTTTTTTTTAGGTGCTCGGTGCTCCTCAACCACTTCTTACCTTTCATTTCCATTCTTGTTGGCTTTCCCTTTACCTTTCTTTTTTCTTTTTTATTTAAATTTAATCTTTTTGTTGCTGAGCTTGGCTTTGATTTTTCTTTTTCTTTTTCTTTTTATAGTATTCACTTTGTTTTTCTTTCACATATAAACTTAATTTATCACGTCAGATTAGGCTGCAGCCACCTGAATGCTGCATGTTCAAGTACTGCAAAGTAGGTCCCTTGTTTTTGTGGTATGTATTTGATTAAAGGATAGGTGAATGGATTGATAAAGATTAGAGAGCTTTTTTAAAAAAAATAAATAATAAAATCTAGAATATACCCTTTTGTGCGCTTGCATTGCTATAACTCTGATGTGATAGAATATTGAGTAGTAAATTTATGTAAAAGTGACAAATAATTAATTACATTCTACCTCATAAGATAATTATTGAAAATTTGTGTGATAAAGAGTGTGGTCTTAAAATTACTTTTTTTTTTTTTTCTTTACTTCTGTCTGCACTTGGTTTTATTGGTAGCCCATTTTTCTTATAATAAAGATTTTAATCAAATCTAAATGTCTGTGAAAATCACTAAATATATAAATATAAAATATAAATAGTTTATAATTTGTATTCGTAATTCATTGAGTATGGTGAATTAGTTTTTACTTATACAAGTTTAGAGTATAAGCCTATAAGGTGATTCTATTATTTAATAAAGCCACAATTGTGCTTTTTATAAACCCATTTTTTATTGTTCTATACTTTAATATTTCTTTTATTCTAGTTAAATTACAATTTTTCTTGTAAATATAGTTTTTTAAAAGAAGTTTTACAAATAAATGAAAATTCTCTTATTAAAGTACTAATTTTTATTAAAAGGCTAGCTTCTTTTATAAATACATGTATTGCTTACAAAATGTTACTAACAATATATGTCACAAAAAATATTACGTGATTTAGTCATATTATCAATTAAGAATAAAATATTAGCTGAACTTAATTAGAATTTTTGTATCTCAAAAATCAATAAGAAGATATTTTAACAAAAAAAAAAACTATAAAAAAAACTAAATAAATTGCAATTAATTAATAGTTAAATATAAGAAAATATCCTACTTAAAATTTTCTCCTTAGGCAACAAAATACATCAAATCAGCCCTACAAACGACTAGACCAAGCGTTAGATTTATACATATACACACACATACAAACAAATATAGACTAAAGCTTTTTATTTGGTCTGAAATTCAGGATATGTTTGTGGGATCAACTGATACTTCCATAACAACAATGGTGTGGGCAATGGCAGAGTTCATGAAAAAACCAAATATCATGAAGAAAGCACAAGAAGAGGTCAGACAAGTGGTTGGAAGGAAATCAAAGGTGGTTGTAAATGATGTCAATCAAATGTGCTACTTAAAATGTATCGTGAAGGAGTCACTTCGATTACATCCTCCTTTGCCATTAATTCCTAGAGAAACATCTGCAAATGCTAAACTTGGTGGCTATGACATTCCTTGTAAAACAAGAGTGTATGTCAATTCTTGGGCCATTCAAAGAGACCCCAAATTCTGGGACAAGGCTGAGGAGTTCCTTCCAGAGAGATTCAATGCTAATAATAGCAATCCGATTGATTTTATAGGCGAAGACTTTCAATATATCCCATTTGGAGGTGGAAGAAGGGTATGCCCTGGTATGTCATCTGGACTTAAATCAGTTGAGTATGTTCTTGCCAACCTCTTATATTGGTTTGATTGGGATTTTCCTGGTAGTGCAATAGGAGAGGAGTTGGACATGAGTGAGGTATTTGGGCTTAGTATTCATAAGAAAGTCCCTCTTTATCTTGCTGCAACTCCTTACTATCCTTAAACCTATGAGTCTATAGATGTTTGTGAGCTACTAAGCTTCAAGTCTCAGTGTAGTTGTCATGTTCTTGTTTAAATCTTTTACTTTTCATGAAATTATGTATTCTTGTATTGCTAAATAGCTTTTGGAGCTAATATATACTAGAATAAAGGTTCCAAATATATTAAAGAAAGCTTCATTTAGGTTAAACTTGTCACAATAGTAGTAGTCTTTTCCACATGGAAGCACAACAAAAGTATATTTTCAATACTGAGAAAAATACCTTATACAAGTAAGAAATGAGAGGAATTCTCAATTCAATCCACAGTATAAATCCACAAATATCTTGACATGAGTAATTACATGACCATAAAGCATAATGTTTTTTGGAGCAATAATTGATAGCTTTGTTGCAAAAAGAAAAAAAATGAAAAAAAAATCTCTTCCACTCATTTTATATCCATTGTTTTACTTAATATCCATAATTGAAGCATTAATGTACACATTTTAAAAGTTAAAATGGTGGTAATGTCCACAATTGAGGCATGAAAGGTTCTGGCTGCACTATTGGCAAGGGGTTCTCCAATTTTTGTTAGTGAAGAAACTGAGATTTTGGCTTGTCGTAGGGCGATATGTTTTGCTATTGAAGCTGGGTTCAAGGTACTGGTTATCAAAGGTGATAATGTTTTTGTAATGAGAGCTCTCTCAAGGTTCGATAAGCAGTTTTCTCAAGTTAGACATATTCTACAAGTTTCGGTGCTTCTCAGTTAGTAATGTTTGATGTGAGGCTAATTCTATAGCTCACATTTTAGCTCGTTATATGTGACTAATGATATTGTTTGGTGGGAGGATTCTCCACCTCTTACAGGGAAGTCTCTTTTTTTATTTAGCTTATTTACTTTAAATAAAATCCAATTTTGTTTTCCCCCAAAAAAAAAAAAGTGGACGTAAAAAAGTGGACACAAGAGAATAATATTCTCAAATATGTTACATAATTATTGCATCCTCGAGAATATATTTCATAATAGAAGATGGAGTTTCGTAAAGCCAAACTTCCTCTCAAGGCCGGTTGTATGCCTTTGGCTAACGGATGTGCAACTTTAATTTATCTAGTGGGTACGTATTGGAAAGTAATCCGTTTAAACTATTGATATTCTACAGGGTGATCACAAATTTACAACATAACAATGATGCATCCTTCATATAGTCATACTAAATTTTCTACTTTATCTCCTAGACCCAGAGTAATAATGATGATAATTTTTCATAAAGTTAATTTCAACAATGAATGTGTGTGTGTGTGTGACTCTACCAGGGTTAAAAAGTTGTGTTTGTTTCTAACTTTGAACTTTTAAGAAGGAAATAAATCATTCCTGAAAAGAATGTCTTTTTTTTTTTTGACCAGTAAAACCATGTTTTTGGTTATCTTTAATGAGAATTGTGTCTTCATAACCTTCTGTAGGGGTATTGGGCCCAGTAATTTATAATGGACGGCCCAACAAGGTCTTTTGGGCTAGAAACCCAAATCCGAAAACATCAAAATAATCGTGGAGTATTTAAGTGTCCCATACTGTCCGAGGAGTAGATTTGTCCTCGGAATGTTAAGCCGAGGATATACAGTATACGTGAAGGACAGTAGAAAGAGCGGTGGAATGTCTAAAGTAATATTTGTATCCACACTTGAGAAATACTATTAGAAACTATCCTCGGAAGCAGTCCGAGGAGGAATTCTCAATCTTACTCTTTGCAAACGATTCTTTGTTTTGTCCATTGGGCCCAAAGCCTGTTCTTTTTGTGATTGTCTAAAGCCATCCTTGAAATCTAAATTATAAACCCATCCTCTACAAATTCATTGTGAAGAAAGGCCTTTCAAGCCCATTTTCCTCCTAGTCGTGGTTTGGGAACTTGAATTGTGTCCTTACAATTGGCGCCGTCTGTGGGAATTTAGTCTTCAAGGAAGTTTAGGACATCATGGTAGGGTCAGGACCACAACGCAGTGCAGAGTCCGTGGGCTCTCAGCGTGAGGATCACTCCTTGCATCCTGATCACGGAGAGAACCGAGAAGGAAGTGTACATACTACACACACCATCAGAAGTGCAAGTCATTCGCAAGGAGGAAGCAGAGCTCCTTATGAAAGAAATGACAGGGCCATGCAGAAGGAGATTGACGACCTAAAGAGGAGATTGCGTCACGAAAGGCGAAGGAGAACTCCTCCAGTCTCTGACCCCTCTTCGGAGGGATCCGAGGATAACCATTATGGGCAGAGATCCAGAACTCCCCCAGGAGCATATGTCTCTGCCGAAGAAGACAATCTGCATGGGGGGCGCAGCAGGAACTACCCCCCTAGGGGCTTAGGAAATGACGCAATGGGAAGAGCATTACACCAAATCTCCAGATCACCCTTCGCGCGCAGATTGGAAGAAGGAAGGTTGCCTCTGCCGCTTCACACAACCGGCCTTCACTCTTTACAATGGTCGACGGATCCCGTGGAGCACGTAAGCCATTTCAGCCGGATGGCAAGGCATTCCAGAATGAAACTTTGTTATGCAAGATTTTTCCTTCTAGCCTAGGGCCCGTAGCCATGAGATGGTTTGACGGCTTAAAGGCAGCTCCATTGATTCTTTCAAAGAGCTTACTAGAGCATTCGGTTCTCGCTTTATCACGTGCATAGAGTTCCTCGTCCATTGGATTCTTTACTATCCATGGCCATGAGGGAAGGGAAAACCCTCGAAAACGTATTCGGACCGATATTGGGAAATGTTCAACGAAATCGACGGAGACTTTGACGACGTAGCCATAAGGACCTTCAAGGTCGGCCTACCAACGGAGCATGACTTGAGGAAATCCTTGACGAAGAAGCCTCGTAAGAAGCGTACGTCGACCGATGGATCGCATCGACGAGTACAAAAGGGTTGAGGAAGATCAACAGGAAAAGGCAAGGCGAAGGTTATCCCACAAGAAAGGAGGGATTTCGTGTCGGACCGATACAACAACAATAGGCCTACGCGGGATTTTTCCGCAAGGCCGGTCACATACCCCCACAAGTGGTCAACACCGTCTTCGGAGCCGGTGCAAAGGAATGTCTGGAGAAAATAAGGCATGAGCCTTTTTTCAAGTGGCCAAATAAAATGGCAGGAGACCCTTTGAGACGCAACCAAAATCTCCACGCCATTATCACCAGGAGAGAGGTCATACCACCGAGGACTGTCGCACTTTGTGGAATCATCTCGGAACAATTGGTTAAAGAGGAAAGCCGAAGCGCTCGTACCAACCCAACGGGCGAGGAAACCAATCAGAGTGGCAAACCACGACGGTCCTTCATCCGTACCTCCTCTAGGTACTATCAATGTCATTTTTGCAAAGACTGGCAGGACTCGCTCACTCCTTTCGTGTAATGTTAGTTGCTCGAACATTTGCCGAGGAGTCACGGGATCAGCCGAAGAGATTAAGGCAAGTATCCTCGCCAAGTCCTAAGTTTCTCCGAAGAGGACAAGATGGGGACCATCCAAGCCTCATGATGATGCCTTAGTGGTAACCCTCGAATAGGGAACTATGATGTAAAGAGGGTAATGGTTGATCAAGGTAGTGGTGCGTATCATGTACCTGACCTATTTAGAGGCTTGAAGTTAAGAGTTGAAGATCTTATGCCATATGACTCACCCTTGATAAGCTTCGAAGGGAGAGTCGTCGTTCCAAAGGGACAGACATCTCCCTGCAATCAGTGTCCGAGGTGGTAGACGTAGATTTCATCGTGGTCGATGCTTATTCTCCCTATACGGCTATTGTGGCAAGACCTTGGCTGCATGCGTTAGGGCTGTTTCCTCAACCTTGCATGTCAAAGTTAAATTTCATTCTCGGAGACCAGGTGGTGGAGTTACTTGGGAGTCAATCTGTGGCTCACTTGCTGTGTTACGCTGATCGCGGCCGACCAACTCCTCACTCGGCTCGGCTAACGAGAGGCATAGCAATCAAAGTCTCTTCCCATAGCCGGGTAGATGAAGCGGTATGTGAAGAATTGGAGAGAATTCTCATGGACAATGATCCCGAGAAGTTCTTCCAGGTTGGAGTTCAATTGCCGCAGAAGAGAAGGCGTAACCGATTCGATTTTTTGAAGAAAAATATGGACGTGTTCGCTGGAACACGTACGAGGCCCCCTGGGGTTGACCGAACTTCATATGTCATCATTTAAGGGTCAATCCAACCGTAGTGCCGAGGAGGCAACCACCTCGAGGTCCTCAAAAGAACATTCCGAAGCCGTAAAGGAGGAAGTGCTCAAACTCAAAGCGGCTCTGGCTATCAAAGAAGTGTTTTATCCCGAATGGTTAGCCCATACGGTGGTGAAGAAGAAGAATGGGAAGTGGAGAGTTTGTGTAGACTTCACATTTAAACAAAGCTTGCCCAAAGGACTCATTCCCGATGCCTCGAATTGATCAATTGGTTGACGCTACTGTTGGACATCCTCGGATGAGTTTTCTTGATGTTTTCCAAGGTTATCACCAGATACCTTTAGCCGTCGAGGACCGAGAAGACCGCATTCGTCACTCCTACGGGAAATTATCATTATAAGGTAATGCCTTTTGGTTTGAAAAACGCAGTGGGCTACCTACCAAAGGATGATGACGAGGATGTTTGAGGCACTAGGAAAACTATTGAGGTATACGTGGACGATATGGTGGTAAAGAGTAAAGAAGTTTCTGCACATCCGGAAGATCTGAGCAACACTTTTCAAGCTAAGAGAGTATAAATTGCGCTCAATGCCTCTAAATGCTCTTTCGGTGTGGGGTAGACAAGTTTCTAGGATATATGGTGACTCACCGGGAATTGAAGTGAATCCCCGCTCGTGTTAAGGCAATAAACAACTTACACCCACCTCGGAATCCTAAAGAAGTGCAAAGGCTCACAGTATGACCGCTCGCTCTCAACCGATTTATATCTCGGTCCGCGGAAGGATGCAGGCCTTTCTTTCAATTATTAAATAAATGGAAGGGTTTTGAATGGACCGAGGAGTGCGCAAGAGCTTTCCAACAACCTAAAAGAATATCTCTCGCGACCACTGGGTATGTCTCAACCGCAGGTTGATGAGATTCGTTTGCATATATTGCGGTGGCTAACCATGCCGTTAGTTTGGTTCTTATCCGAGATGACAATAACATCCGAGACCGGTTTATTATGTAAGCAAATCTCCGTACGAGGCCGAGCCGAGTTATTTGCCACCGGAGAAAGCTATCTTGGCGGTGGTACATGCCGCACGAAGACTTCCCCATTACTTCCAAGCCTCATACGGTTGTTGTTCTTACATAACTCCCTCTTAAATCAATTTCCGAAGTGCAGACATGGGAAGAATTGCCAAATGGGGAACTCGTCCTAGGAGCTTTCGATATCAAGTATATGCCCCGCACCTCTATGAAGGGACAGTCATCGCGACCTTGTGGCGGAATTTTGCCGAGCCTTCGTTGGAAGACTATCAAGAAGGCATGGGTAAAAATCGTAGGCATGATTTCGTGTGAAGTGGCCTCCATTATGGAGCGTCCATGTCGATGGAGCAAGAAAGAGGGGATCGGGTGTCGGACTAGTTTTGATATCCCTGCAGAGGGAATTACCTTTTGAGAAATCTTTGAGATTGGGATTCTCGCCACCAACAACGAAGCAGAGTATGAAGCCGTCCTCGCAGTGGATGAACATGGTTCATAAAATGGGAGGAAGGACGGCTGCGTATGTTCTCGATTCACTATTGGTGGTAGGCCAAGTAGAAGGCAAGCTAGAAGCAAGGGATTCCAGAATTCGAGAATACCTAACCCAGGTCAGGTATATGCAATCTAAATTTGAGTCATTTCTACTATTGCATGTATCCAGATGTGGCAACACCCATGCCGACTCATTAGCCACGCTCGCGACATCCTCGGCACAAAGTCTACCACGAGTTATCCTCGTTGAAGATCTCGTTGAAACCCACTCGGACGGATAGTAACTCCACTCAAATTCTTCAAATTAGGACTGGGCCTAGTTGGATGGATCAAATAGTAACATTTCGAAATGACATCTTGCCTGGAGAAAAGGTCATAAAGCAGAGCATAAAGTTCGCAGGAAAGCCACTCGTTTCTCGGTTATCCGAGGACCAAAATTGTACAAACGTTCCTTTTCGGGACCATATTTACTATGCATACACCCCGAGGCAACGGAGCTACTTTTGGAAGAGTTACACGAAGGATTTGCGAAGTCACACAGGAGGAAGGTCTTTAGCTCACAGGGCCCTTACTCGTGGCTATTGGTGGCCAAATATGCAGAGAGAAGCGCAAGATTATGCAAAGAAATGCGACCAATGTCAAAGGTTCGCTCCAAATATACATCAACCAGTGGAGTCCCGAATCCTCTATCTAGCCCATGGCCTTTTGCCCATGGCTTGGACATTGTTGGACCCTTCCCCAAAGCAACGGGAAACGGACGGTGGCTTCTCGTGGGAAACGATTACTTCACCAAATGGGTTGAAGCTGAGCCATTATCAAACATCGTAGACACTAAGCAAAAAAGTTTGTATGGAAGAATATCGTTACCAAAGTTCGGCATTCCTCTTACTCTCATTTCAGATAACGGTTTACAATTTGATAGCAAAGCCTTTCGGAAATACCGCTGATCTTGGCATTACGAATAGATATTCCACTCCGGCTTATCCCCAAGGAAATGGGCAAGCCGAGGCCGTCAACAAAGTAATAAGCGGACTCAAAAAGAGGTTTGGGTGACGCCAAGGGGACGGGTGGAAGAACTGCCACATGTCTTGTGGACGTCTAGAACTACACCACGAAGATCCACAGAGAAACACCCTTCGCCATGACTTATGGGGCAGAGGCAGGCAATCCCCTTAGAAACTGGGTTCCCAACCCAGAAGAAAAGCTCCTTTATTCTAGATGGCAATGATGATCTGTTAATGAGAAACTTAGACTTAGTTGAGGAACGGCGAGAAAGCGCCATGGTTCAACTAGCTTATTATCAACATAAGCTCAAGCAGGGGTATGATTCTCATGTGAAACTTCGACCTCTTGGACCAGGTGACTTAGTACTAAGGAAAGTTTTTGGGCACGATGAAGAATCCTCGCGTGGGGAAAATTTGGGCCCAACTGGGAAGGTACTTATCGTATTACTTCGGTAGCAGAATAGTGGGCCTACAATCCGGAGGATTTGGACGAAAATGTTGTACAGCAACGTCCCTGGAATGTAAATAATCTACGAAGGTACTATTACTAAATAAAAGGCACTTCGGCCGTTCTTTGTTGTAAACTACATTATATTCGTTATCTTCATTCGTCGAAGTATCAAGCCGAAACTTGGTATGCTTGGATCCTCGACCACATACCTCGTCTAAATTGATATTCTTTACTAAGTGTTAAACGAACCTAAGTTACGTCCGTCCTGGATCACCTCGCTTTGGAAAAATTAACATTTTTAAATTTATTCGTCTAAGTATCAAACCGAAACTTGGTATGCCTGGATCCTCGGACCATATACCTCGTCTAAATTGATATTCTTTACTAAGTGTTAAAACGAACCTAAGTTACGTTCTGGTCCTGGATCACCTACTTTGGGAAAATTAACATTTTTAAATTTATTCATCTAAGTATCAAGCTGAAACTGGCATGCCTGGATCCTGACCACAATACCTCGTCTAAATTGATATTCTTTACTAAGTGTTAGAAACGTAACCTAAGTTACGTCTGTCCTCGGATCACCTACTTTGGAAAAATTAACATTTTAAATTTATTCGACTAAGTATCAAGCCGAAACTTGGTATGCCCTGGATCCTCGACCACATACCTCGTCTAAATTGATATTCTTTACTAAGTGTTAAACAAACCTAAGTTACGTCCGGTCTCGATCACCTACTTTGGGAAAATTAACATTTTTAAAAATTTATTCGACTAAGTATCAAGCTGAAACTTGGTATGCCTGGATCCTCGACCACATACCTCGTCTAAATTGATATTCTTTACTAAGTGTTAAACAACCTAAGTTCCGTGTCCGGTCTCTGGATCACCTACTTTGGGAAAATTAACATTTTTAAATTTATTCGTCTAAGTATCAAGCTGAAACTTGGTATGCCCTCAATCCTACCACATACCTCGTCTAAATTAATATTCTTTACTAAGTGTTAAACAGAACCTAAGTTACGTCTGGTCCTCGGATCACCTACTTTGGGAAAATTAACATTTTTAAATTTATTCGTCTAAGTATCAAGCTGAAGCTTGGTATTGTTGGATCCTCGGATCATTTACTTAGGAAGAATTAATACATCGGATATTTGCATAGACCATATGCCTTATCTTTACATAGTTCAAACTAGAGTTCCAAAACGAAGAAACAAATACTCAAAATGCATCACTTAATGCAGTTCTCGGCATAATTAAGCCTTCCTAGGAGTATCAATTTCAATTCAAGCTGTTGTTAATAACTTTGGTAAAAGACAAAGAGATGATATTTATGGAATGATATGATCAGAACAGAGCAAAAAGTAAGAATCATCCAAACAAGTAAAACAAAACATTCGTGCTTATATTAAATTCAAAGTAAGTACTTTTTCAATCACATTTAGAAATTACACTTAGAGATAAAACAAAATAAAAAAAAATAAAAAAATAAAAAAGGGGAAGGAAGACAGCAGGCATTCATTGTTTCAGCTTGATCTTCAGAGGGCCTTTGGGGTCTTTAGGAGATGGAAGTTGGACCGAGGACTCAACGGCAATTCCTTTGCCTTTGGGATCATCTGTCAAGGGTATTGGATTAGCTTGATCACCCAACTCATCCTTCGAAGATACCTGAAGGTCACTTGAGGGCTGTACGTCTTCAAGCGCCTTTTCTTGTACTGGATCAGCTTACTTAGAAGCATCTTCAAGAAGAGTCGAATCCTCAACCAAATCAGCCCCCTTATCCTCAGATGATCCCTGGGCAACTTCTTGGGCAACTTCAGGAATGGAAGAAGCGCGAATTGCGGGAGGATAGTAACACTCTCTCTCCAAAAGAGTGGAAGAGGCATCAACCCTAGCTTGGGAAAGTGCCTCATTCCACACTTGGAGGCAGTAATGCCTACATACCTCGGGAACCTGAGCCTTGAAGGTTTCAGTGACCTCCTTCACGCCTATATCATAACCGTCTTGTTCGGCTTGGTCCCTTGAGACCTCGGCCTCTTCTTTGCTTTCTAGCTTTTCTTCTCCTCAATGGCTTCTTCTTTGCTCTTGATGGCTTCCTCTTTGGCCTTCACGTACTGCTCGCATCTTTCTTAAGATCCTCTACGAGCCTTCGTGCTACTAAGAGATTATCCTCGGCTTGGCGAAGCATTAAGCATCGATCCTCGGCCCGTTTAGTCGTCGTATTCGTACTCAGCCTCTAAGCCCGCCTTAGCACTCTCAGCCTTAGCCAATTTTGCCGTGACCTCCCTGCAGCTTCTTCTTATGAAGGTCCGAGATCTTTGGGCGGTTTCACGCCCGGATTCCTCGGCCCTCAAAGATTTATAGGAGTTGATGGCAATCTCCTCTCGCCCACTAGCGGCGGATCTGAACGGCCTACGAACAAAACATATAAAAATCAGACATATATATATAGGAAATAAAAACAAAGGCCAAAATTTTAGAGAAAGAAAACTTACCATTGCAAGCTCCTTCTTCAAAGTCATGAAGACGGTATGGTCCCTTTTCTTTCTCACTCAACCATATCCTCTGGGAGTACGCCGCTCCAAAGCATCCGCGACGCATGCAACCGTCCCTTCATCGGAATTCCTAATGGACGCATCCACAGTAATGGCCTCGTCATCCATAGACATATCGTGAGCCATAAAGGGGCGCGCACGGCCACCTATTGGTCGCTCTTCTCTCCGACCTAGTCCGTATAGTGCGGGCCTCGCTTTGCACCCTTTTCCACCCTCGGGCTCCTTGGAAACAGAGCCCTTCCCCGCCTCCACCACTTCCTTTCCTTTCGGCTGATCTCTTTTTCTTTTGAGATCGCCTATGTTGGTGCGTTGGGTTTGGGAGGATAGGAGGAGGAGGAAGCCTAGCTTCGTGGCCTTTGTCGCACCCTTTTTCGAGTCCGAGGGCGCACCTCTTTTGGTGGTTCTTGACTCGGGGCCTTATCATTGCCCTCAAGGACATCCTTTAGACTGGGCTTAGTCTTTCGTTGAATGCCCATAGTGTCAAGTTCTTCGTAGTAGCCTTTAAGATATGGGTAGGAGGTGCCGAGGATGGAAGTTGAATCTTCAGGAGAATAGGTTGATTTTAAAAACCTCAAAATCGTCCTCGAATCCGATACCTCAACTATCTCTTCTTCTTCTTCCTTTACAGTGGAGTGAGAAGGTGCGGCTTCACCAAATGTTAAATTTGTGGAGAAAGGAACTGTGGGAATCCCAACCGGAACAAATTGTGGTGGTTGGATTGGTTGGGTGACCAAGGTGCCTTGAGGAATGGCACCCTCCGTAGCAAAAACCCTCAACAGGAACACCGATCCGAGGAAGACGAGGATCGTGGGCTTTGATCACGCACTTCGGCGCCTGAAAGGCTTTGGATATTGGATTGTAGCCGAGGATCAGATGAGCTCGAGTCGACCGTCGCATGCACAAAAACCTCACTTGTAGGATCCTATCCAACCGTCCGAAGTCAACGAGATTGGGATGACGATCCGCGGCGTGTGGATCCGAGTTGTCCAAGTAAGAGAGGGTAAGAATAAGTAAAAAGACAAGAGGATAATAGTATGTAAAAGAAATTTCACCTCTGGAGTCCCTTCCCTTGTTACAGGGCGAGGCCGTAGTGCCAATTTCCCCTGATATGATCGAAGTCGTTTTTTAGGCCCTTATTTGATTCGGGCGGCATTGAATTAGCCTAACTTACCTCGGGTATCTAGATTTTAGGTAATACTCATCTTTTTTGCTTAGGTAATGGAGGTTGTAAACCCAGTTCACGTCGTGGTGAGTGAGCCCTAAGTTCATCTTCTCATTTAAGGCGTCATGGAACCTAGGATCCTAAAGACATTTGGGGCGCACTTGGGTGGGAGCTAATCTAAAGGCCCTAAAGTAATCCCTAGTCACGGTTCCCATGGGATTTTCATTCCCCCTTCGATGAACGCGATCATCGGGATTACGACTTTCCCGTTTTTCTTTTTGTATAATACTCTTCCTCGTTACAGTACGTAATGTATACATCCGAGGGAATTTTGTAATTAGCCTTAATCTGATCTATTTTTTCGTTAGAATCTACCAGGGAGGCGAACCTGCCCATTCTTTTTTAAAGAAAAGGGGGGTGGGAAGAAAACTAACTACGCCGAGGATGAAAGACACAGTGAAAATGAGAAGACGGGAAGGAAAAGAAACAAAAGAAACAAAAAGTTGATAAGGAGGGGAAAGAGTATTGAAGAACTTACTTTTAAAAGAAGAAAGCACGTCACCTCGGACAGAGTACTTGAGAGAAAGAGAGAGTACGGGGAGATGGAAAGTGTGGCAGGTACGTTATCAGGTTTCTGTAGTGTGAGGAAGTTTGAAGAAAATTAGTATTTATATGTCAAAAGGTGTTTTGAAGCGGGCGAATTCCCGCCTCAACACAGGAATCGCTCTCAACCATTGGATATGTGTCATATCAATGAAACGTGGGGGACATAGAAGCGCCAATAATAAATTCGGGGGCGTTTCGCATACCGAAGCATCGGGAACACGCGATGGGTAATTCAGAAGTTATTTCCGTTAGTAATATTCCAGGATCCTGCAGGGTGAAAAGGTCTTTTAAATCGAGATCCTATTTTCCTCCCGAGGTGAAAGAAAAATAAAGAATCTCGAGGGGCTATTGTAGGGGTATTGGGCCCAGTAATTTATAATGGACGGCCCAACAAGGTCTTTTGGGCTAGAAACCCAAATCCGAAAACATCAAAATAATCGTGGAGTATTTAAGTGTCCCATACCGTCCGAGGAGTAGATTTGTCCTCGGAATGTTAAGCCAAGGATATACAGTATACGTGGAGGACAGTAGAAAGAGCGGTGGAATGTCTAAAGTAAAGCTGCTACTACCGCCCATATATTAAAGACCCTGTAATTGATACGCTGACAATATAGATGGAAGGATGAGACCTGAGTATAGAGCTTGGAACTTGGTCCCAAATCCCAGCGGGCTTTAGGGAAGAATGGATGGGACAAGTATCCAAAAATGAGGGTCGCGGCCATAAAGTGGAAGATGATGAAGAGAAGAGGAGGAGTATAAATAGGAGGGAAGGCATACGAAGAAGAGAGAGGCTTTTTGAGAAAGAAAAAGTGTATAATAATCAATATTTGTATCCACACTTGAGAAATACTATTAGAAACTATCCTCGAAAGCAGTCCGAGGAGGAATTCTCAATCTTACTCTTTGCAAACGATTCTTTGTTTTGTCCATTGGGCCCAAAGCCTGTTCTTTTTGTGATTGTCTAAAGCCATCCTTGAAATCTAAATTATAAACCCATCCTCTACAAATTCATTGTGAAGAAAGGCCTTTCAAGCCCATTTTCCTCCTAGTCATAGTTTGGGAACTTGAATTGTGTCCTTACACCTTCTATTTAAGATTTATTTATTTATTTATTTTTAAATGTACCCCACAGGGCACATACATTAATAGTGTAACATGGGATGGAACCATAGGCCAATCTATTAAAGGCTCAAGACAAGCCCAAAATGAATTTCTAAGTCTACATAGGGACCCTTGCACAAGACAGCTTCCCCTATTTTTCCAAAATATTGGGCCCAAAATTTTTAACAGCTTGAAATCTGTCACAACACCAAACATGCATAGAAGCTCAATTAACTTTGCCGCGCAAATTGGGCTTGAAGGCCCAAGAAGCCCAAACCTTCAATCCATCTAAGGACCGAGCCTCCTGTTGTGTTCCTCAAGAAAGCCCAAATTCCTTCCTTACATAAAATAGGCAACCCAAGGGGCTCATGGTGTCTGCCTAAGGACTAAAAAAAAATGAAAAAAAAAAAAAATTCTTTTCCACTCATTTTAGATCTAGAATTCCTTTTTGCTTTTCGGTTTTTGTCTCAATTTTTTTTTTTCAAATTTTAACAAATTTTTTTTTGGAAAAAAAAGTTTAACTTTTTTTTTTTAATCACACATTTAATATAAAGGAAAAGTTAATTAATGCCCTAATAAGGACATTGGTTTAGGGTATACTTCAAAAAAAAATTATGGGAAAAGAAAAAAATATAATTAGTTTTTTTGATAATTTTTTATATTTCTCATAAAAATTGTGTTAAAATTTTTTATTAAAAATTAGCCTAAAGACACCCATTAAAAGGCCCCGTAATATTAAAGTTATTATATTTTTTCTTATAAACACTATACAAATAAGCTATCACATCAAGATAAAAGATGACTTTAATTCATAATTGAGTCTAACGGTTGTTTTTGAATTATTAATTAACTATTTTAGAAAAAAAAAATTAATACTACTTATAAGACATTTTTTTAAAACTAATAACTTAGACATTGTTAACTGAGGACTTCTTTTTTTTTTTGATAAACTGTTAACTTAGGACTTTGGTAACTTATTCTAGTGGATACCCAATAAAAACTAAAAACCACTCCATCTGCTACCCTACAAAGAGCCACACAAATCAAATTGACACAAATCAAATTGTCCCGCAACAAGAAGCCCAACCAACCAATCTTTCAAAAAAAAAGGCCAACCAACAAAATCGCCTACCTTTTCAGCTTACAAAGACCTCTTAAAATTCCAAAAAATCCTTATACTGTGGGCCCCAAAAAATTTGAATTCTAAAAAAAAGTCCTCCACTCCATCACAAACACCACTTTCTCCCTCTAAAAACACACATCACTATCTCTACTCTAATCATCCACATATATATATTATACATCTCAGATCTCCACCATATAAGCCCTAACAAAACCCTAATCCTCAAATCTTCAATCCCATTTTCCTTTCACCACAGCCTCAGAAAATGGCCAAAAAGAAAGTGACCCATCAACCCAAAGACTCCCAAGAAGAAGCCCCACCTAATCAAAACCAAATCCAAAGCCAAAATCAATCCCAAACCCACCAACCAAAACCCATGGATGACTCTACTACTGAAAAGGTGCAGAGCTTAAAGTCACTCAACTCTCTGCTCCTCAAAGAAACCTTTGAGCGTAGACAGCAGGTTGAGTCCTTGGAGCAGGCCAAGGAGGCTTTGGAATCCGAGTTAACTCGGTCTGTAATGGATAAGAATGTGCTTGAGGCTGAGCTGACTCAGGCCAGTGATGAGAGTATTGGGTTGGAGTTGGAGAAGGTTGTGGTTTGTGCTTTTTGGGAGACCCAGATGGGTGAAATGGGTGTTGGGTTTGATGGGTTGGTGAGAGAGAAGCTTGAGGTTGAGAAATTGAAGAGTGAGAGAGAGGCTGAGATTGGGTTTTTGAAGAAAGAGGTAAATGAGGTGAGGGCTAGTCTTGAAAATGAGAGAGATAGGTTGAGCCGAGTGTGCCGAGAGAGGGATTTGCTTAAGACTGAGATTGATGGTCTGGTTGAGGAGAGAAATGGGTTGAGAGGAAAAGTGGTTGAAAAGGAGAAAAAAGAGAGGAAGATTGAGGAAGAGGTTGGGAAACTGAAGGGAAAATGTGAAGGACTAATGGTGGAGAAGGCGGAGATAGAAAAGGCGGTTGACGTGGTTAAGAGGGAGAAAGAATCAGTTCAGAGGAAATTGGAGGTGTCGGCGAGGTTGATTGAGGGATTGAAGAGGGAGATTGATGGTGTTGAGAGGGAAAAGGGTGAAGTTGAGAGGCAGAGAAGTGTGAAAGAAGTGAAGATTGGTGAATTGGAGAAGGAGGTTGGGGAATTGAATGAGTTCATAATGCAAATGCAGAGGGAGGAGGAAGTTTTGCGTGCTAAGGTTTCGGAGTTGGAGAAGAGGATTGATGAGGCTAAGGATAAGGAAAAGGAGATGGTGATGGAGATTAATTTGTTGGTGGAAGAGAAGAGGGAGAAGCAACAAAATATTGAGAAGTTGAAAGATGAGAGGGATTCTATTCAGAGGGTTTTGGATAGCACTAGTAAGGTATCAGAGGATAGGCAGCAAAGGATTGGGGATTTGATTCAAGAGAAGAATGAGATTGAGGAAGTGAAGCTTAGCCGAGAGAGTGAGATTGTTGTGCTGAATATGGAGGCTGGTAAACTCAGGGATGTAATTTCTACATTACAGGAGTCTTGTAGAAATGAAGAAGAGAAAAACAAACAATTAGTGTCTGAAATTGGTCACTATAGGGATGCTTGTGATCGAGTTACGCTTGAGAGGGATCAGGTGCAAATGGGTTTTGATGAGGAGAAAAAGAAAGTGAAAAACATGGAGGTAGTGGTTTCGGAGATGGAGAAGAGGATTGAAGGTACTGTGGAGGAGTTGGGGCGGGTGAGAAATGAGCGTGAGAATCTGATTGAGAGAAATAAAGCAGTGGACAGCCATGTGGAAGATTTGGTGAAGGAAAAGGATTTGGTGCGCAAGAGCCTTGTTGAGGCCCAACGTGGAATCGACGATTTAAAGGCTAAAATGGAATCAGCGAGCATTAATTCAGAGCGGGCATTGAGTATGGTGAAGAGCACCGCGGCATTGATGTGTGATTCAAGAGATGATAGAGATGGTAAGGAAGAAGTGATTATCAATGGGCAGAAGCTAGAGGAAGAAATTCAGCCATATGCGGCAGAGTTGGATGCCATTAGTAATGCTTTCAAAAACAAGGAGAAGATCGTGGAGGATATGAAGAAACAGGTTGAGTTTCTACAGAACTCTGTGGCAAATGCACATAAGAGGAAGAGTTTCTGGACTGTGGTTTCTTCTGCAACTACAATTTTTGCTGCAGCATCTGTTGCTTATGTTGCAAGAGGACGCTGAATGCCAAACGGTTCAAGTTTTGGTCTTCTGTTATTGGGACCAGATGCTTTTGTATCTTGGATCAACTAATCAAGTCCAGTTGACGAGAAAACTTAATGTCATTTGGGTACTTTCAGACTACTTATGATAATAAAGTGTCTCTTAAAGCAGTTGAAATTACTATCTTGGCAAATTGTTTACTGCTCTTTCGATATATGAAACATCCTCTTATCAGTTTATATGTTACTTTCTTATAATGTTAGCATCTGCTCTTCATATTATGCTTTCTTTTGAGTTTATACTGTTTATTATTCTTCACTGCTCTCCTGCTCCTTGGCTATGTGAGAAATATAAAAAAGAAAACGGAAAAAATGCATGCTAGAAATTTGGTCTGTTCAAATGTAATATGCCATTATACGCATGATTATGAAAGAGGAGGCTACATTATCTTAAGCTACTGGTCAGTTCTTTGAGTTGTATTGTTGTTCAAGTTTCAAATTTTCAATGTTACAATTGGTTAGATTTCCTTCTTGATGCCTTTTTTGGGTCAGTAAGTGGTGTTATTTACAATATATGTATGATGCAATTACTTTTATTGGTTAGCAATGAAAGTACAGAGATTCTAGGTTAGGCATATAGAGAAATTGTCCTGGTATACAATTAGTTGGGATTGTTATAATACATATCCAATAAGAAAATCTAGGATTGTTATAATGGAACTTAAAATTTTGTTCTGTTAGGAGTGTTTTGTACCCTTGGTGCTTTTGTTGCGGTTGCTTTTTTTGCATGTGTCTGTGCTCTTGGAGCTTTCCATTAATAATAACTCTCTCATTCACCCAAAAAAAAAAAAAACTTAAAATTTGGTGAAAAATTCTTCACCTTTTCATCTAGTGTTGAGATATATGCTTTTATGGCTTTAGCCATGCAAACTATGATGTGTGACACAAAACTATGGTATGTTAGAGAATACAGATGTCTCAGGTATCATCAAACAGCTTGCACTTCAGGTACACAATTGGTCGCAACTCTCTTGAATTCTTTCAAGGGTTGTGTTAACGGGCACCGACAGGTGTCCGTTAGTAACAATTTTTTTGTAACTTTATGGCAGCTTTTTGCAACTTTTGACACTTTATTATTTTTTTTTAGTATTTTTTTTTGATAACTTTTTCACTTTTTTTATATAAGATCCATAAAAGGAAACATTAACAAGCACCGTCGGGTGCTTGTTAACATTTCCCTTCTTTCAATTATCTTGTCATACAGTCTATATCTTGTCTGTGTTTTCTCTGTGGGGTTGGGGGGAAGAATAATGACAGACGTTGGAGGACCATGTTTTTTAGCACAAGAGTGTAACTGTTGTGCAGGAATAAATAGGTGTTGATAATATGTTGCCATAAAGATGGATGCTGTCAAACTTGGTTTCACTGTTCTATATGTTAATGAATGCTGCAATATGGATTTTGTCTTATAATTTGATTGAACTGGAGGAGTGTATTTCTTGATTTACAGAAGATCAAAGATGGACTTTCGTCATATGGAATATAGTTGAAACCTCTAATTAAAGTTCTTTTTAGGTGAAAATCCAAATTACATCCTTTAAGTTTTTGGTGGATTTTCATTTAAGCTCTTAAAACTTTAACATTCAAGTTTGTCATTCTATCCATTGCCATTTATAAAATTGATACTATTCACATATGTGATACGATGTCCTTTTATTGGACTTATAGCAATCTTTTAGATGGCAATGAACAGAACAACCAATTTGATAGATATGTTCTTTGTAAGGACTAAATAGCAAAAATTAAACTTGGACGAAAATGACAATTCACTTAAATTTGCGGGTTTAATTTGGATTTTTATCCTTCTTTTATTACAAAGCCTTATGTTCTTTTTTCTTTTTTCATCTGAGTTTGCTACTGCTATCTTGTAGATATCTGCTTGTGTTGTTGTTAGTGCATTTCCAGTAGCCTTTTAGGGTGTTGTTTGGCAGGTTTAGGGCTTGACTGTTGTTTGATGTGTAAGAGAGAGGGTGAAGTAATAACTGGAAGACAAAAGACTTGAGCTAATAACTGGTAGAAAATTGTGGTGGGATAATTATAAAATGCTCCCGAGAGTACTATAAAATAAAAATGTGTATCTTCTTGGTTTCAATTAGCTCTCTGATTACGTAAAAAACCAATTGATGTCTTAGTTTGATGATAAATAGCACAGTCATTAGGAGCGGACACCATTGGTTGAAATTCCAACAAAGAAAAATGCGTATTTTAAATGAATAATGAGTTTTCTCATTGAATTTAATCAGTGAAATTCACTATTATGTAAGAGGAGAAAATATGCACTTATTGTGATAATTATTTATTGTACTCTCGATATATTCTATAGGATCCTATTAATGAGTTCTTAAGGGCACAAGTTAATGCTATTCTTGGTTTTAATTTTGACCTAATATTAAAATTACATTTTTGTCTACTAATAATAGCTTGTTACATAAAATTTATTGACTTAAAAGCACAAATTCATTGTGGTTATGTGTATATTTTTGGATATATGTATAGAGTTTTGACTTTATTTTTTGAAAGTTGTATAAAAACATTATTTAGTAGAGCATAATGCATCTTCTTGACCCTTTGTTCTTAAGGCATTCGTTCCATTGTATAATTACCCATTGTAGCTGAGGCACATAGGCAGAGCAATTTGTGAACATTAAGTTTTTGCAATACCATTATACCTCTATAATCAGCATTTGTTGCTAGTGTTGCAAATAGAGTAACTGGTTCAGTCATCTCTTCTTCTTTTTTCTTTTTTTTCTTTTCTTATAATGTGTAGGCAAGGTTTTAAATTGAACTAATCTACTTATGAATTAATGATGCTATTTTGTGTGTGTAATCTTGTCTAATCTGAAAAGATTGTCTTCTGATTGGTACTGAAATCATAATTATGTTTTCACTTTGGGAAATGCAGGCCGTGTAAGTATTTTAGCATATGGGGGGAAATCCACAAGAATCCAATGGATCTTTAAGCCCTTAAAAAATTGTTGTAAACTTGTAAAATTTCTCTATATGGTAAATGAAATTTTACAACTTTTCTTTAAAAAAAAATAATAATAATAATCTGGGATTTTCAGCATCACATCTTGGTTATCTTGGAACAGATGTAATAGGCATATAGACTATATAGTACCAAGATAATAGCTCCTACTTTCTGCAGTTACCTTTATTGGTAAAAATATTTATTGCATCAAAAAGAAGAAGAAAAAAAAAGGGTCTGAATATGCACACAAATTGTCAAATTGTAGTACTGAATTACTGACAGAGTACCGACAGCTAAATAAAGATATCCTATATAATTGTAAATTCATTGTTCTTCACCATGCAAAGAATTCAGAAATATGTCCTCATTTTCCCTTCTAATAATAAAGAAAAAGAGGAATACAGCTATGTTGTCAATTCAACTGTCACATTTATGTTTCATCAAATTTTGTTATGGCATTATTCCAACTTATAAAGGCTCAAATTCATTAGTCATTACCATATGATGTGGCCCAATTTCCTCTTCAAGTTTAACATATTACAAAACTATATGCTCTACCTTCCAGCTGGATTTTTGTTTTCTTGTTTATTAATTTACAAATGCATTGGTTTATGTAGGTTAAAATACTAAATAATTAAAGAGTCATGTTAATGATTGCCCTTAAGACATTGGTTAACAATCCATTTCAATAAAATTTTAATACCACTTTTATGGAAAATGAAAAAAACTGTCAAAATATTAATTGCTTTATTTTATTTTCCCATAAAAACTTTCTTTAAATGGATTATTAACCAATGACCTTAGGGCATTTGTTAGTATTTCTCATAATTAAAACAACTAAAATATCAAGGATTTTGTTAATGTGTGCCCTAAGGGCACACAATAATTTTCAGTTTTGAAAAAGATTTTCTCGAAAACTGAAAAATATTGGCAGTTTTTTCAATTTTTGAGAAAATATTTCCATAAATAGATAGCTTAATGTGTGCCCTAAGGGCACACATTAACTGGACCCAAGTATCAAATACCAAATAACTTATTAATGCTATAAATGCATGACAAGCAATGCAACTTGGACAGGAGGTAGAAATTTGAACTCAGCCAGCTAGACCAAAAGAAAGGTATATGATATCGGCCCTCAGTCCCAAGCTCTGTTTTTGGCCAGGCAAACCACATATGATATGACCCAAATTTTTATTTTTTCCTTTTATGTAAAACATATGACCCAATTGGACTTGGTTCAGCCAATTTCAGTGTCATCTGATAGCTCATAAATTTTATTAGGAGTAAAAAACAAGGGTCCAATGATGAACACTAACATAAAAACAGCTAATATAGAAAGAAACAGATTAGAAGATCTTGGATGCCTAGGAATGTGATTCTAGTAGAGTTCCAATGTTTGAGATAATCATAGTGATAGAGGTAGACCTAAAGATCTATTTAGGGACACTTAAGTGTCCATATGATATGGCTTAAATTTTGTGACTTATTTAGCTTATCTTCAAAATTTAAACGTGTATTACATTTTAATAAGTGAGGTTTGAATAAATTGTGCCTTGCATAAGTAAAACATTAAAAGGTATATATTAAATCTAATAAGGTGACTTTAAAGTTTTTTTTTTTTTGGTGGATAATTTAATAGTTACAATGGAGAGTAGAGATTTGAACTCTAGATATCTCCGTTGAAAATACTAAGATGTGTCAGTTGAGTTACAAAACTCTTGACTGACTTTAAAATTAAACAAATGAATACTTTGTTTATTCTATTGACCTTTAAATATACTTTTTTATTAACTAAACATAATATTAATTGTAGGGATAATCCTATTTCATCTTAGGCTTTGGAGTTAGCATCATAAATATAATGCATTAACTATGAGAGGACAATTCATAATTAGTTGAAAATTTCGGCCTCTACATTTTTGTAACAAAGGGTACTTCATTGCTTGTTCTTTGTTTCTTTTTTTTTTCTCAGACATTTACCTAATTCATTTCCATTGTTTCTTTTCTTTTTTTGAGAAAAAGTTAAGCAAGTTTCCATTGTTTCCATGGTTGGAAAATTAACATGAATCACTCAACAATATGCTTCCAAGTAAAAATAAATAAAATGGACCTCACAAGTTCATTAAATAGGGCTGCATGTCTTTGTCAAAAGCTTAGCTGTTCGTTACCATTGTACTAATATTCTTTTTATCATTGTGAAAGCAAATCCCAACAGCTTAAAGGGTTAGTTCTCATGTGGCCCCTTAGAGACATCCAAATCCCAACCACCTCTATATTGAGTATTTCTCTTTCAAAGCAAGCCAACTTTTGTATTTATCTAGCATCCCAAGCTCAAACTTACTCATTTAGAACAGGGATTCATTGATTAACAAGGTTAAATCAATCAGATCTATGGCAAGAATAATATTAAATGAGTTTGCTTCCATTCATTAATCAAATTGTATGGATACCCTTTTGGTTTTGAACTGTTATTCTTTGTGTAGGATTTCTACGTGAACAGCTATTTGAATCAATAAACAAAGCCTTCACTCATTAATCTTTGGTTAAAATACTCAGTTCCTGCTCAATATTTGGACCTAATGAAAGCCACACCTTTAATATTTTAGGCATAAGACATTAGATCTTTTATATCACCCTATATAATAATGCCCTTTAGTCAGTTCTTCAAAATAAAATAAACCTACAAGCACCTTCCATTTTTCATTTGAGCTGCAAATGAGTCAGGGTCTTTACTAGCAGCTTGAAACCTAAACACAGATTCAGTTTTATTTATGCTTGTTAAGTTAATTAATAAAGAAAGATCAAAAAGTTTAAACTTGGGTGGACTCGTCAATAATCAAGCCAAGTTTGAACAAAACAAAATTAAACTTAATTAGAAGCCCTGTGAGGAAACTTGCAAACAAAGCAAAATAAAATTGATGACCCAAATAGGAGAAATATAAATATTATGTATAAGCAAATTCATTGTCTCATTTGATATGGCTCATTGAATTCGTTTCTAAACTTCGAATATTTCTATGAGCAGTCAAACTTATGCTCCTTGACATCAAATATTTCACCTAATCATGCTTCTTCTTTTTAATTTTCTTCATTTTTGATACAGCTACCGATTAGTACCAATAGTTAGGCCTATGCTTGAAGATTATAATATAAACTATCAGAATCAAAACAAAGGCAAAAGAACACCACAAGGCATAGGCCATCATTAATTTGGCCAGGAAATATTCGTGGAGGTTGAACCTATGAAGCCACTTTCACATAGTGCATTGATTCAACCAGTATCCTCCCATCCACTGTTCTTAATCTTTAATACAAACAGATCTCAGTCTGCTACCAAGAATTTAGTATCCTTGATAACAGTTGCTCTTGACCAATCACAAGATCTGTTGCCTATACAAAGTTCACACTCCTGTAGAACTGGACAACTCCAATGCTGATTGGAACCCTTTGGAAAGCATAATCAAAATGGTGCCAGATATGGCAGTGGCCTTAGAATTAACATCCTAGCTGAAACAGGCAGCTAGGATTCTATTCCCATTTCCGTCCTGGCATAGGAAACATGAGCCCCCTCTACTTACATCTAGTGGTGCCAGCTGCTTATCTGAGACCTAGGAGCTGCCAGTACTGGTTTTAACATAGGATGTCTCACCAATCCCATTCTTCTCTCACTCTCTGGAAATTTGATTCTGTTGTGACCCAAAAGAGAGATTCCCTACAAATATGAATAGGGTTTTTACTGTGGTTTAGGACAGCGAATGAGTGACAGTACAGTTTTTCCTCTTGTTGAAAACATGAGGCCATGTTTTCATTTCAGCCTGTTTTACTACAGAACTCTTATCACATGTACAATGCACCATCTTATCGCCAGAATGTATCGGGGATTTATATGCTCCATTATCAGTTCCATCAAATAATCAGCAAAACATCAGCAAATCCCACCATTCATGTAATAATGCTAACGAAAAAGCTCCCAAAACCCTCTGTACAGATCTAAAATTTTCCAACCACACAGCAAAGGCTTGAAATAAGTTAATTAACTCGGCCTTGTCTTACTCTTATGTCCCATATCTTGTTCCCCACACAAGCACATTGCTAAAGGATGGACGAGTACATAATTCACGCTTTCATAACATTCAACAAAATATTCAAGGAACATACATAGGGAAGCTTAAGTCGAGCATTATCAATTTTTTAAAAAGGATTCTATTTACAGTTGCCAAGTACACTGTGAAACATGAACACAAACATAGAAAACAACCCAAAAATGATAGGGAAAGTAAAGAATTAAATGACAGAGGAAACAGTAAATAAGCAAACTCTCACAAAGAAGAAATAGTAATAAGCAAACACGTTATATAAACTAGAACATATATATGAACATACAGGATCACAATACCACGGATGTTTTCCCATCCATGTTTATAAGATTAGATATAAATATATATTTATATATAACATTAGCTAGGCACCGATCCCCGGTTGATCGGCCACCAAATGTATACCCCTACACTCCTGTCTTCTCCCTTTCATTGCCAGAAGCCAGAATGGGTAATCTTAAATTTGGTGGGTCTGCTAAACTTAGTCAGGTGGCTCCTGCCGCCATGAAAACTTCATCAAACCAATACCATCAAAGTCCAGACAAAAGGATTTCCACCACAAAAAAACATTCAGGTCGAGCTACATGCTGAACCATACCTCTGCACCCAACAATCAAGCCCAGCATCCACATACAAAGAAGATAACCAGACCCAAGAAGCAGAATCCTAATACCACGATGAATAAAACAGTAAGTAGTATTACTACACAATCTTATATACTGCACACAACCACTTAAGTACCCCCAACTGGAATGTCAAGCATTTGTTACATATGGCTGCCTGTAGGTAAAGTTAAGTCTATTAACAGTCAGAACACACAAAGTTATTTATCTCATCCATGACAGTATAAAAGTGGTTGTTATTAGGCAACAAGTAAAACCCAATTGTTGCCTGCTCCAGATATAAAAGTTTTACCACTTGGCCAGCCTTCTCAAGCCCCTTGGCATAAGCCAACTGCCAGTCCTGAGTAAGGTCCAAGCTAGCCACCACAACAAGGCTCTTCGGGAACTTAATTCCTTCCAGACTTTTACCCTTAGGACCAAATGGGTTACATGCTGGGTGGTCTCTATCTTCCCCTTCAGGGAGATATGCTCTCCAATACCAATCTCGGTCTCGGGTCGTAACAAAGTATTTCCCATCTAATCGCGTCTCAGAGTCAGTTCTCTCTAGCCCACCAAACATAGGGTTGAGTAATATATTGCCCAATACTTCAATGTCTGACTCTACTGCCTGTAAAGCAACGTGATGGACAATGTTACCACCAGAACTATCTCCGGCCAAGTATATATGAACTTTTGAGTCCTTACTTTGCAGCCATGACCTTGAACTAACCCACTTAAGAGCTGCCCATCCATCATCATAAGCACATGGGTACCTATTTTCAGGTGCACGGCGATAATTCACAGAGACCACAACAGCTTTACAAATGCCCACTAGCCTGCGACATAGAGCATCATATATAGCACTGTTTGCAGAGGAGTGAGCAAAGCTTCCACCATGAAAGAATACTATGACTGGGACAACCTCAGCAGTCACAGGCTTCTCAAGATCAGCAATATTTAACTGAGGTTCTTCACCATGGGCTTGTCTATAGATCCGGATATAGAGGCTAGTACTCCGGTCTAAAACAACATCAAATGAGAATACGCCATCAACAGGCTTTGCATTGGCAGGAACTTTCCGATCAAGGAATTCTGCTAAGTGCCGGTTAAAGGTGCCATCAGGGCGGCGTAGAAGATTGTAAGCTAACTTGAAGTTGGAGATGAGAACCCACGTATTCAAGGGTACAACCATCTATACAGACCATGAAAAAGAACAAAAAAAATGTTAAAAACATCAAAAATTCAGAGTCAAGAGTCACATGAACAAAAATAGGATATATCCCCAACTGCAGCAAATCCCCCATGAAATACATCAAACTAACTTTTAGCCAAGATTGGCAGTTATTAAACACAATAGGTTGAAAAATGAATCGATTTTTGACATCAAAAGGCTAGATTGGCAGCAAAAGAGCACAAAGTTATTTGTCAGAGTATTCTCTTTGTCAGATCAAATGATGTTCTGTAGACCTTAGCTAAAGTAGCAGTCTAGCATATAATGAAATTTCAGGAGCAAAATCGCTACCTCAAAAACCCATAGCTCAGAACCTAATCCAACTAAAACAAAAACTAAATTAAATTTGGAAAATCCCATCAAACACAAAAGGAACTGCTCCAAAGCCTAAGCAAAAAGTCCTTGAAGAGAAATATTCCAACTTTCTACAAACAAAATCATAAACCCATCACCAAGAACTACGGAGATAAACTAGTAATAGTAAAACAAATACAATAAGTCAATAACAAACGCAAATTTAATGTTCAAAGCCACAAACAATCTGACTTTCAAGAACAAATACCATTTCTTATGTCAAAGACCCACACATAACAGCTCTAAGCCCAACCTAAACTTAGCAAAAACAACATTCAACTTCCCAAGAACAAAAATCAGAAGTCCCAGAATCCGATATTCAAACAAACCCAACAGAAAAGCTTCCACTTTTAGACACATGATCATCAAAACTGTGACTATAACAACACAGATGCAATCAAAACAATCAAAGTGATAATCAAAATATGAATTCAGATAATTACCTTGGACTCATTGAGGTTAACTTCATTACTCCCAGCCATCAAAACTTGACCTTCAACTCAAAAACACTAGTAAAAGTTTGCAAACAGCAAAAACACAAAGAAACACCCCAAGTTATAGATCCTTTGAGAGAATCAGAGCAAACCCACTTCACAAAAAGCCTCACATATTTCTAAACACCAAAAGCTAAACAGAAACTAGCAACCAAACCGACCCTTTAATCCTATATCCACTTTTATATATATATATATATAAAATATATGTCTCTCTCTTTCTTTCTCTAAGATCACTTGCTTAACCCATTACCTTACAAACAAATATAGCTCCTAATCTCAGTGTTTTTTTCCTTCTTTTATAAGATAATGTTAAATCTCTGGGTGCAATAAAACAGACAGAGAGAGAGAGAGAGAGAGACACACACACAGAGTGTTGTGAGTGAGTGTGTGTGTGTGTGTATGTGGGGATGGGGGTGAATGATAAGAATATATGGTGCACGTTAGACAAATGCTAACGTACAACATAGGCGAATGGAGACGAGAGAGAGGACAAAGTGAGTGAGCGGCCGAAAGAAAACTGTGTTGCTGGGACCCACCTATCTAAACTATAATTACTTATTTTTTCTAAGTATAGCTTTTTTCCTTTTTTGTTTTTTGGTTTTTTTTTCCTTTTTTGAAGAACTACTTATAAATAAGAAATTGCTAAAACTTTTTGGTCGAAATTTAATTGTGTCTCTGAAAAAAATTGGTTTTTAAATTGACTCAACAATAAATTTTATCAGTTAGATTTTTTCAACCTTTGTCCATTGACTCAATTTAAATTTTTTTTTTTCTGAATTTATTTGCACTTTTTTTGAGTTTTATTTTTTAAGCCAAAGAAGCTAATGGAATTAATTTATCTTAATTCTCAAGTCTTTTATTTACTAATGCAAGATTTTTTAAATCTTAATTTTTTAAGGTATATACTTTAAATAAGTTTTATAAAAAATAATTAATTAATAAAAAAACTCATAAATTTGGTTTTATATTTTATCAATATTTTTTCTATAAATAGAATATTATTCAAAGCAACAAAAAAAACACATTACAATTCTTACGCATAAAAAACATAAAGAAATCCTCCCTATGCATAATATTTACATTAATACTCTTTTGCTATGCTATGAAGGTAGTATTTTATATTTGATGCGCTTGCTACATGCAACAGTTGTCTCACAATATGTAATTTTATGTGTAGCATTATAGGAATGGCAACATGGCGGAATGGGTTTGGATTAAGGTATTCCATACCTTTCCATCCGAGAAAAAAAAAAAAAAAAAACCATGCAAAACAAGTCAGAGGTATTTTCCTATCTCTAATAAAATCACTTAAACATTAATGAAATATAATATATATATATATATATATATATATATATATATCATTCGTCACTAAAAGTGAAACAAGGTGAGGTAACAAAAACTCATCTCTATCATATAATTTCCTCAAAGCGAAGAAATTTATACGAAGTAGAATGAGACGGGACAAGTCAAAAGAAACAGAAAAATATTTTATATTCCGAACAAAATAAAATGATTCTCAATTAGCCATGTAATAAGATTAATAAATTTTAAAAATTAAAATAAAAAATTATTAAAATTACAGTTAAGTCTAGACATGACAACTGTATTTTGGGCCATGGCTAAAATTATTATTATTATTGCTATTATTATTATTATTATTGGTGAGAAATAAAAAAGAATAGGGAACGGAGGGGACAAAACAGGAGATTTCAGTGCGTGCGGCCGACGCCAGGGCACGTGAGGACAAACGGAGTCCGTCAGAGGTTTAGGTGAATGACAGTTGTAACCTTGCTTGTGGCTTTATTCTACGGAAATACCATTTGAAAGGGAGAGCCAGTTTTGTTTGTACCTATTGTCTTTTTGTAATGTAATTGTGGGGTTGAGATCAGGTGCAATACATAGGGTATTGCAACTGATACAACTCACCCCCTTTCTCTCACAAATTTTTTTTTATTTTTTACCTTTTAACTTTACTTTTTTAACTCTCTTTTAACATATTTTATTTAATGGCTGAGATTAAAAGTTATTTTTTCAACTTTCAATCTCAGCCATTAATTACAATTACATCAAGTATTGCACCTAATTTGAATCCGTAATTGTGGGACTTGGGTAACTTGTTTGGTTCTAATTCTTTTGGATTTTGGAATGTCATGACTCATGGAAAGATCTTTATAAAATTGGAAAAATTATTGTGTACTCCTTCCGAGTACCATAAATACGTATTCCTTCCTCTCACATGAATAGTGGGTCTCACTAATTAAATTCATAGTGGAACCCACCATTCATGTGAGAGGAGGGAGTACACATTTATGGTACTCCGGGAGTACCTAATAATTTTTCATAAAATTGTACCATCATTTTAACTATTTCTTTTTTATTTTTACCCTTTTAACATAATAGATTAACATTAAGGCCCCTCTATAGATTATTGAGGAAAAAGCCATCATATGACACTGTTGTGATATTATTAATCTAGAGTTTTGGATTAAAAAAAAATCATAAATCTACATAAATCATATATTCAAACACATCATAAATCTATATATTTTGAATACATGATTTATCAAGTGGTTTAAGAGCATAAAAAACATGCAATTCAACAGTTAGATTTTCAAAATATGTAATAATATTTATTTTATTAAGTAAAATAAATTTTATAGATAAACTTTGTCCCATATGTATGTATATATACATGTGTGTGTGTGTGTTTTAAATTTACTTCATGATATAATTTTGTTAACATACAAACACAAAGAGAAAATTAAGTTGATCCTAAGTCAATTTTCATCATACAAAAGAGCATGACTTAGGACCAAGGCCACTCAAGTTTATGGTATCTTTGCTTGGAAACCTTTCTTTGAATCTCACTTAAAGCCTGACTTCTTCTTCTTTTACTTTTACTATTGCAGGGTTAAGCGTGCTAAACATTTTGTCTATCTAATGATAAACTTGTTCCAGTTTTAATTCTTAGAAAATTTTAACACAGGTGGTTGTCCATTTAACAACAGCTTTTTGCTTAAATCCATCTTATGTCTCACATTTTACCAAATAAACAAATAACCTACAATTTTTTTAATACAAACTAACTTAATTCTTTTTTTCTCATATTTAAACAAATAAGATACCGAAAACTACATGATGTCAAAAATAAATTAAATGAAAGGAGAAACTTAGACCCAATCATTTAGTTGGAGCATCCCCAATAAGGTTCCTAAATTGACTAAAAAGTCAATTTAGCAACCAATTCCCTAAAACTGTATTTACAGCAAAGAAGCTCAAACTCAAAACAATAATAATAATTTTTAAATGTAAGGTATTAAAAAAATAGTATTTTAATGTATTGATGATTGTAATTATTGTTTATTATATTGCATATATTATTTTATTGTGTTATTTATATTATTTTAATGTGTTGAATGTTAAAATAAAATGGTTAATATTAAATATATAATAATTAAAATTAGGTATTAAAATAAATAAAATAATATTTTAAATGGTTAAAAACTATATATTTTAACAACCTTGCTATAAATGCTCTCTTGGCATATTGTTGTTGAACTTGAGCACTACCCAACAAACAAAGTTGTAAGAAATTTTTTTAAAAAAATGATTAAAAAATCTTTCTTTTCAGTGACTTAAATTCATTATGGAGATCTAATCAAATCCTAAAACAAAGCCAAACGCCAAGAATGCTCAGTAAAACTCTGGCACTACATTTCTGTTATAAGTGAAAGGCCAAAGGCAAAGTGGCGCATCATCACTTATGGGAATACGAGTCACTTTTCTTGCCTAATGTTAACATCTTATCAGACAATACAAAAGCATGTAAAATTGTACCCTACTGCTTACTCTTTCATGCTTCTTCCCTTTCCTCTTTTTACCCACAATGACAAAGTTCAAATTTCAGTTCCATTAATAGAGGGTGTTCACTGTTCCGTGTCTCTTCCCTTGTCATTTGTCAGTCTTGTCAATCGTACTAATGACTAAAAGTGTTTTTTTCTTTTTAACAACTTATTTAACTGAGATTGAAATTTTTTTATTGAAAGTACAGTACTATTTCAGCTAACTTTTATCTTTATTTACAGTACTTTTAGCAAAAAATTTCAGTCTCAACAAAATAACCGGATCTCAAACAGCTTATTGAAAGTAATATTGAAAAAGGTAAAAGTTGATTGAATATTATAGTAAGACTCATGAATAATACCAAAAAGTATAGTGAAAGTTACGAATAATAGCAAAAATATACTGAATAATAAAATAAGCTGGGAAAAATAATTAGACAAAGCCAAACTAGTTATACATGAACTTTTATAGGCAACTTATTCTCAATTCATTAAAGATTAGGCTCTCTCTCTCTCTCTCTCTCTCTCTCTCTCTCTCTCTCTCTCTCTCTCTCTCTCTCTCTCTCTCTCTCTCTCTCTCTCTCTCGTAATGTCACAATACAAAAAAAAAAAATCATAACAATGGAGTTGTCAAGTTTTTAGCAATTCTTACCTGAATTCACCACTTATATTGCCTTTTTTACCTACTATTATCAATCTATCCTATATAGTTGTGAAATATTTTGTTAAAATTTGTGTGCCTATAGATTTTCTTCTCAAAATATGACAAATGATTTCACATGGGCTAATTTTATCTTTAGGCAGGTGGGCTAGTTGCAAGTGTCATGTATTTGCTAAACATATACTTTTTTTCCCGTTGGGCTAAACAATTATTTTTCTTGTATATATATATGGGGTGAGAGATTTATATTTTGAATATTTCTATTAAAAAAAACCAAAAGATGCATGTTTGTCTTAATATTAATAAAAACATACTCCTTCCGTCCCAATTTTTTTGTCATGTTTGAAAAGTCAAACTTTTTTAGGAAATATCATTTATTATCTTGTCTGCCTTATAAAAATGTATAAGTTTACAAAACTACTCTTAAATAAATTTATCAATATCAACTTTTTTTAAAAAAAAATTATTCTTAGTGGGGCAACTAAAAAGGTGGCTCAATAAGATTGATTTTTAAAATATTTGTTAGCTTTTTTTTTTTCCAAATAGTTTTGAAAAAAAAGTAGAGGTATAATAGGAACATTAGTAAATTAATTAAATTTATTTTTAGAATATAGGAAAATATTTTGGGACATCCTAAAATGGAATAGAGGACAAACAAATCGGGACGGAGGAATTATTATTTTATTCTAAAAATAAATAAATATCTCACTCGCTTGATTATTTCAAAAAGAGAAAAATTTAAGTGAATTTTCTTATGATAAGAGCAAATTTTAAGTGAAATTCCTTATGATTTATATATTAGATTGGTTGAATAAATAAGTGAAATTGCCTAGTTATATTGATTATTAAATAATTTGGTTGAATTTAGTTATCTTTACGAGAAGATGTGTTGCATTGATTATACACATTATTGAAGTCAAATAGAAAACTTAAAATATAGTAATTAACCAACAACTTTGTAGCTCAATTGACAAATATCCTAATATTTTTAACGAAAACATTAAGATTTCAAATTCTTCCACTACCATTGTAACTATCAAACCATCGAAAGAAATTATACTTGAGCTTTTTCCTCTTAAAAATTTAAAGTGATATCAAACATTGCATGATGAATAATGCTAGAGATACAAACAATTTTGCAAAAAAAAAAAATACAAACTACTGATATGATAAGTAATTATTGTTGACCACCACGCACCCTTGGTACGGTGGTCACTCCACAAGTATAAAAACTTGTGGGGTGTGGGGAGCAAGAGCTGGGATTCAAGTCTCCGGAAGGGAGTTTTACACACATTTACACTTAGATTAGGCTATAATTCTATCTTGTATAAAAAAAAAAAATGTAATTATTGGTAAATGAAAAAGAGATATTAATACTGGGCCTAAATGAAAATCAATAAGAGATTGACCACATCAACATTTTGTAAAAATATTAAAAAATTGTTTGTGACTATAATATTACTCTTACATGATTACATTGAATTGAAAGAAATTAAAGTAAGCATAAGTAACATTTTATGAGGTATTAAATTAAAATTTATAATGTTCAACATAAAATGAAATAAGAACAATTAAACTTGCCAGAAATATATTACATGACAGAAATATATTACAAATTGACTTGTAATTAATAACATAAAAGTAATTTAAATATTTATTTATATTGTTAATGTGTTTTAAATCTAAATTATAATCACATTAGCTTAACAGTGGGTTCCAATTAGTTCAATTGGTAAAGTCTTTGATGGTTGAATAAGAGATTTATGATTTAATCCTCACCTACACCAAAAACCAATTGGTATCTTAGTTTGATGATAAAGAGCTATTATCAAGAGCGGACGTTATAAGTTAAAGCTCTCTAAAATAAATCACATCAGTTTACAATATTTTTTTATATAATATATTGGTAATAACTTCGACAATTTTTAACCTTAAGGTTACATTTGGGATGTGATGAGAAAATGTCGCTTCTTTTACTATTTAGCTTATTTTTGCTATTATTTATGAGTTTCATTACGCTTTTTTATACTATTTATAGATCTCACTATACTATTTTAGCTAGTTTTTAACTTTATCTACATTGTACAGTACTTTTAGCAAAATATTTTTAGTTTAAATAAGTTATTCTCAAATAAACTCTAAATTTGTTGGCTGATGTGTTTTTTAGGGGTGACACATGTTTTTGTTGTTTTGACAAGAATGGTGACACATGTTATCACGAAGGATTCTTCCCATCACAGAGGAGAGGAGAGGAGAAATACCCAACATGACTTATCGTATGTTATTTGTTTTGGCCACGCGTTTAAAAGAAAACCGTAAATCGCGAATTTTGATGTTGGTTTCAAAAGCTGAGAGTGGGAGCCAAAAAAAGAAAATGCCAAAATCAGAGCTTGTACATGTACAGTACTACAGTGCGAGGTACGTGTTAAACTCTTCATTTACGTTGATAAAAGGAAAAGCTCAAAATTTTGATATTTTTCCAACACAAAGTACAAATTCGTACTTCAATAATAGTATCGCAAAGGAAAATTATTGCAGAGGATTGTGCTGTCCACATTTTATATATATATAAATAATAATTTAACAATAATAAATGCATATTTTGAAAAATATCTTGTAATCTGGTCATCATTTATTAATAGCTTGAGACAAAAATGATTTAAATAAATAAATTGGTCTATTTGAAAAAAACAAAAAAAATCTCATTTACTATTTATTTTTTTGGTCTAAGTAAATAATTTATATATATAACAATAATAAGTGCATATTTTCCAAAAATATCTTGCAATCGGGTCATTATTTATTGATAGCTTGAGACTAAAATAATTTAAATAAATAAATTGGTTTATTTGGAAAAAAAACTTATTTACTATTTATTTTTTTGGTCTAAGTAAATAAGTTTAGTCAAATGCAAAAGAATGTTATGACCCATTTGAAGAAAATAAACCACTTTTTGTCTTATATTTATGCAAAGTGGCATTGATTTTCTTTTAGCCCACATGATTGAGGAGGAAATCAAATAAATCTTGACTCATTTCAATATGGAATCAATCGAAGAAACGACCCCTAAATTGAATATTATTACAATCTTTTTCTTTAAATTTTACTAACATGTAATTCGTCCAATATACAGAATTTGTTAAATGTTATTGGTATTTTTTTTAAGAGAGAGATGAAGTACGTCAAATTGAAGTAGTTTAGTTAGTTTGTGTCTCTTTTCTGTAAAAAGACTTGAGTTGTGTTTTGGGTATTCGAAGACTATTTTCTATTCTATTAGCAACAGTAACGTGTTATGATTTAAAATTGAGTAGAAATTTATTGTTTTAAAGACCTTTTAACATTCAAAAGAGGTAAAAGATGGAGAAATATTAATTTTTTGTGTTTCATGGGAAGATAGACAACTTTTGTAGATAAGTGTGAGGCAGGTAAAAAAATCTCTTTAGATCGAGATCAACGGGTTGGAGAGAGAGAATTTGGAGGCTTTTAGGGATTGTGGAGCAAAACTATGGACAATCTCTTCAAATTTTGAATCCAATAACTCACTTGACTAAAAAAAAAAAAAAGACACGTGGCGTAAAATTCTAATTGAGAATTTAATTAGATTCTATCTCAAGTTTAACTATATATATATACACATATTGGCATACTATTGGGAGAGATGTTATATAGGCAATCTCCTTTGTTTTCTAAGTAGAGACTAGAGACTACATTCTAAAAGAAGTAAATCACATATCTGTCTTGATAATCCCTAATAATGAGAGAATGCTTCAGTACATTAGTACAAACTGATAAGCATGTGTAATGTATAAAGACATTTTGGAGCCATTGAAAAATAGGTTGAAAAAAGTTATGAACAAGTACATGGCAAAACACTTTCATTCCTAGAAGGAATACTTGGGAAAATAGTACAATTGACCAAGAAATGGAAAACGCCTATAATCACATGGAATGGAACTTTTTTAATTCGAATAATGAAATGCTTCAAGCTTCCAAAAGTATATGGATCTACATTTTCTATGTTGTAGCTCTCAATATATTTTTCTTGAATTTTATAAACGAGAGCCCTTTTGTATTCTAGAGATGGTACCCATGTTACAATCACTAGTCTACGATTTACAAACGACCTCTCTAGGGGCGAAACCATGATTCAAACTTAGGGGGCCGAAATTCTTTGTTCAAAAATTTTAAAAAAGTCAAATATCATTACTAGAGTTTGACAATGTTGCATTATTAGCATTAATTTATTAATTATTATTTGTATTCGTTTTTTTTTTAAATCAATAATAGGATTTTATAATTAACAGTTTTGTAAGTCAATTGACACGTCTTGATATTTTCAAGGTTAAACTAATGTGTGGATGGAGCGATCAATATGTGGCATAGGAGTTATCTCTATGGCTATGAGGGTGGAGTCATTTGAGAGGGGCATAGAGTTCTCAAGTGAGAGGGAAAATTTGGGTAAAGGTTATTGAGATTTTGTGATTTTTTTTTGCTAGGATTTGTAATTGATTTTTTATTGTTTTTGCTTAGACCGGATTTATGATTTGTCCAAATAATTTTTTTGGGAAAGGGGGGCCAAGTATATAAATTTCATTAATATACATACTAATATATATTTTTTCAAAGGTTGAGAGGGGAGGGGGGGCAATGGCCCCCTCAGCCTTTGAATAGTTCTGTCACTGGACCTCTCCATCTTTGAGCAAGTGAACATGGAGAATGACTTCTATAAAATTTTGCTTGGAAATTGATATGAAATTGATATGAAATGCATTGAGTCATCAATTATTGTAGGAAAACGACTAGGCCAAGTTCCCCCCGTTTGTGGGCTTGACCTTGTTATGATCCTAGTGTCTCACGTTGGTTAAGTATAAGCTTAACTATGTGTTTATAAGCTCTTGAGCACCCTCTCCTTGTAAGCCGATTTTCAAATGTGAGTTCTACCTATGGGTTTGTAACATTTGGTATCAGAGCCAACCATCACCCTAATTAATCAGGTGTAGCTCATTGAGTATGGGATCAAATGAGTTGCAGCTTTGTAGTCGGGTCCCGGAAGAGGCGACCTAGAGGCTAGATTAAAATTGCTGATAGTTGAGTGGAACCACCAAAAAGAGAAAGGGCTACTAACGGGTCAGTGTCGCTAGAGTGAGCCGTCGTGAAAGTGAGCCATTATGGACGTCGGCTGCGGAGTGTGGTAGTATGTTATGATCCTAGTATCCCACATTGGTTAAGTGTAAGCTTAACCATGTGTTTAGAAGCTCTTGAGCACCCTCCCCTTGCAAGCCTGTTTTCAAGGGTGACTTCTACCCATGGGTTTGTAACAGACGTAGCTTAACTATTTGCACCAATTAGGATATGAAAAGAGTAATATTTTGGATTTGTTTAGGATCCGCTTATTTTACTAAAACTTTTTTTCTGAAAGTACCATAAATAAAGGTAAAAGTTAGTTGAAATAGTACTATAGGACCCATGAATTATACCAAAAAGTGCAGTAGAGTCCATGAATAGTAGCAAAAATAAGTTGAATAGTAAAATAAACTGACTTTTTAATTTAAAGCCAAATGCACACTTCACCTCGTTAGTACTGCAGCATATATAATAGATCTCTTCCTTATGTCTCTCTCAATCATTCTTCTTATCTAGCGAGGGTTTGTAAGCTGTGGATTTCATGTGCCTTGCTCTAGAAGCAAGTATCACCAAGAACAATAACTATTTAATTAGGTCATGATGGCATGATTTATAAATACAAGTTCTTAGAGGTATGTATTCATTGTTTTGAAACCTGCAAGTACCTAGGCTATTTT
The DNA here is from genome assembly GCF_040712315.1 of Castanea sativa. NCBI lineage: Eukaryota > Viridiplantae > Streptophyta > Magnoliopsida > Fagales > Fagaceae > Castanea > Castanea sativa. Next base: position 11,973,679 of record NC_134015.1, read on the forward strand.
AGTTTAATATCTATCTCAAATTGGCATAATTTTGTTTAATTCTTTATATTAAATTATGGTATGTTGAACAAGCTTTCCATTGCCGCAAAAATTATGTAAAATGGAGATTTATAGAGTGGCTAAGTGAGATATAAGGTTGGAAAGGTGAGTCGACACAATAGGGTTTTGTTTAAAGCCCTTACACGTATAATACCCACTTGCAACCTAGAGTGCGTGGGACCTCCGTTTGGTGTAATATTTACACCATTTTCCTCCATATAATTAAAAATAATTATTATACTTTTTTTTGGAAAAGCTTAAAGAGCTAATATTAAAAATTTATTTTCAAAAAATATGTAGCGCACTCTCCACGTGGAATATGTGGGGTGCTCCATGGACCTCCTAGTTAATTGGGTCACCCTACTCTGAGAGTTGAGGGAAACCAGTACTGTTTTGTTTTTATATTCCCTTGAAAGTATAAAATAAATTTCACTATTTTTTTGTGGAAAATTACATAAAATTATGGAAATAAAATTGTAAAGCTATTTTCTAATATGCTCCAGTCCAGTGCACAAAAGGATAAGTTTTGCACTTTTCCAGAATTTTTGTCACGCACTAAGATTTTAAATAATTTTTTTTTTGATAAATGATTAAAAATTATGAAAAATGATAAGCTTTTGTAAAAAATTGTGGATTGCTGAACAAATATGTTCCTATGCATATAAAATTATAAATTCTGAAATTCTGAATTTAAAATTTTTTTTTATTAGCACTCTATTATTTTATTAATTTTGATAAGTAGTTATAAAAAAAAAAGGACTTAAGTACAGTATTTATATGCTCTTTTTTAGGTTCTCTTCTTAAGATTCTATCGTATGGTTTTTTTTCTCATAAGATAAAAGTTTATTTTTAATTATGTAGGTACATGTTAGACTAAGGTTCCATATACAAACCAAACAAAGGATTTGTATGCACTGTTAAATAAGAATGGCTTTGCTATTCCCATTTAAAAAAAAAAAAAGAAAAAAAAGAATGGCTTTGCTATCTCTATCGTCTTATATAAAGGTGGCACTGTTTGTGCCACGCAATCCACCTTTTTGTAGAACTCATTTTATTTTATTTTACACACACGCATATATATATATATATATATATATATATATAGATATATATTGTTTTCTTTTTTGTATTTTTTACTATTTGGGTATTATATGCACATCACATTATTATGGTAAATCTTGCTTTTTCAAGGTTAATTTGATTAAAAAAAAAATAGAGAAAGATTTTATCTATTTTTAATTGCAGGCTTATCATTTAGTTAACAATGCTCATGATTTTGATTCGGATATGTAAAATAATTTACCTCCCACTTTGTAAAATTTAATTAATTTTGTTGTTTGAACTTAGCTTGAACTTGATGTAGTGTTAAATACATAAACATAAATAAGCTTTTTTTTAATCAAACCCAAATTATTCATAAAAATTTAGCTTATTTAAAACTCCAAGAACCTATTTCACATTAGTGTCAGTTTTATCTTTTTAGTTCTTATGTACAGTTTTTTAAAACTTCATATTTTTTTGCATTTTTTCTCTTTTTTAAATTTTTTCAAGGTACAAGTATATTTTAATATATTTTCAACCAAAAGTTAGATAAGCGCGCTGTTCCATGGACACTATTGTAAATAGCATTTGATTTTCTTTTTTGGTTGTATTAACGGTACTGTAAGGTGCTCATTAACAACAGTTTTTTGTCCTTAACAGTAGCCTTTTGTCTTCTTCTTTTTTACAGTTTTATGTTATTTTTTGGCAGCTTTCTAGATTGTGGAACCAACTTCATAAAATTAAAAAAATATAGACTTAGGGCCATTTTTATGTTTTCTTCTATTTATCTAATTTTTTTATTAAAAGATATCCACATCTTGTTAACATGCCTTTCTTTTTTGGTTGAAAATATTGGAAAATATTTGGGTCATGAAGCTAAGAAGCATTTGGCATCTTGTGCTGGTGTCACTGTCGATGAGCATCACAATCAAAGGGCTACTTTGGGGGAACTTTACTATTATTATTATTGCAGCCCACAGTGGGCTTTGGAAGCATTGGCGTTAGGTCAACAACTAGGAACAGTTTTGGATTCTTGTGCTTTATCCTTCTTCCCCATCACATTTTAGAGAGAGAAAAAAAAAATCACATTCCTCACCAGTCACCAATCCCTTTGCAAGGTCACCTTAAATGCATATGGACCAAAACTTACCACCTCATCTCTTTTCTCTTTTGCTTTAATTTCTTTTGGCTGCTTCTGCACTTGTATCTCTTCCTCTCTCACCTGCCTCTATCTGCACAAAAACACACGCTCACACACTCTTTCTATAGTTCATGAGTCATGGGTTAATTGCATTTGCATGTGACATTCCCTGGTCTTGATTTTTTATAAGGGTTCTCATGCATGCATGTAATTTGGCTTATAAAAATGGTGAACATTTTTCTTCAGGTCCAAGTGTCACTGCAAGGAAATTTTATGTTTTTATATATATAGTAAACGCCATAATTGTCATTGGGTGAGGTGACCAAGATTAAGGATTTGTTTAAATAAATGAATATATTAAATTTCGGAGTTAATAGTTTTTCTTGTGTTAAGGGATTGTGTAAGTGGGTAATTATTTATGTCCTAGTTAGAAATATTAATTTTTTTTTACTTGGGTTTCACGGATCTTGCTGACAAAAAACTAGTGCTAAATAAACTTTGCTTATGTAGTTTGCCTATTGAGATAAGTGGGACCTCACATTCTACCAACCTGTTTAGTAAATTTCCATGTTTCTTAAGTGTCCTCTAACTCATTTGACTCATTTGCTTGTAAAAAAATGTATAGGTAATGTAAAGGAATAGTTTAATGTGTAGAGATCAAGATCAATTATTACCTAGTTATATTTTTATTGCTTTCACTAAAGTTTTAATACTTTAGAACTAATTATGATATTTTGGTCCTTAAACTATATGTCTATATTTATATATAATATTTCTACAATCCTCATATTAGTTTTGTTTCCAAATCAACGGTCATTGGAATTTTAAAATCACTTCCGCTCCGTTTGTTTTAATGGAAAACCTTGTGTAAAGATAGTTTTCTTTATTTTCCAATGTTTGGTAGCATAAAAAAATATGAGTTAAAGGAAAACTATCTTTGGTCAATATAAAAAATATAGCTTATTTTTAGAGATTATTTTTCATTAAATTTTTTTGGAAAACAACTCTATCTTACAGTAAGCTAAATAAGTGAAGTTAAGAGGTTGTTTTTCAACTTATTTAAAGTTGCTACCAAACATTGGAAAATGAGATAGTTTTATAGAAAATACTTTTTAGAAAATGACTCATTTTCTAGAAAACATCATTGTTGAAACAAACAGAGCGTTCAATTTAATATTATTGTAACTCTACGTTTTGTTTCTACCTTACCATTACTATGCAAATAACGTGACAAATTTTTTTGGTTCACGTATTCTTAGAAGGTTGGCCAAGCAAGTTATAGGTCACTTGTTAGTCCTGTAATATCAAAATGTAACCCACCGATTGAAAAAAAAAAAAGTCATATTCAATATACAAACCTCTAATTTTTGTGAAAACTAAGAGAATTGATTAATAATTTGTCTTAGTTTCGTGTGTTTAGAAGGGAATCAAGGATTTGAACATATCAATTGTGACTTGTGATTAGATTTGTGATAACCAACCAATTAATTTTAATTAAAAATAGATACATTGTGGTCCTCAATGTGTAATGTGTTTCTAGCTATATGTTGCGATGTTGAAAATTTCTACATAATAACATATCATGCCAAATATTATAAATGTTAAAACAAAATTGCCAACCGTACTAATAATTGCCATTCATATAGTGACAGCAAGGCTAGGTAAGAGTAGCATTGACTATTGAGGTGTTTCTAAAACTGTAATGATTAAATTGAAATAATCGATAATTCGAGAAAACTGGAATTGGGCACAAATCAAAGATCAAAAATTGTGATAAAGGAATCACATACACAGAACACACATACCATACCAATTTTCCAAATATAAGTGTCAGATTTCCAATAATACAATTAGTGATTTGTAGGGCACGTTTGCTATTATAATAAATCATTTGCAAATCGTTCATTGTATTGAATGATTGCAAATTTGACAACTATTTTAGGGTTGATATGGATGGAGGCTTGTAGAAAATGAGCATATATACTTAAAAGGAAAAAAAAATTGGAAGCTACCAGCCACACTTTTTTGCTCATATGCAGCTATCAAATGTGGGGTACAAGTTACATATGCTACTTATTATTAATACTAGCTAACTCTATATACATATATATATATATATATATATATATATATATATATTTTTTTTTTAATTTTTTTATTTATTAAATGTCTCAAACATTGATACCTTGTGAGCCTAGAGGAAAGCCCTTTTGTATTTAAAACTCCAACATATGGTTTAATTATCTGAAAAAAAAAAGAAGAAAAAAAGAAGAAGAAGATATTTTAGACCAACCAAAAATTTCATTGAGAGAGAGGGGCCAAAAGCTATACAACATGCACAAAAGATGATAATGAGAATGTTGTTGACTAAATTTGAAGGAGGAAAAAGGGAACAGGAAAATGGAATCTCCTTGATGGGCTTTTTTAGCTTAGGAATCAAAGCTACACAAGTGCATAGTTGCTGGATTTCACTAGGAAAGGGAATTGGGGTAGCTTGATTTGATGAGAAACCTCAAGCTATTCTAGACTTCTAGTATTTTTCATCATGGGCCCAACATGCATGGCCCATTAATGTTTTCTTTGTTGCTGGGACCTGCTGGGACGTAGAAGTAGTGCCATGTTTCAGTTCAGCCATTCTTTTCGTTTGATTCATCTGCCTGCTGGGTCTCTTTTGCCCCCACCAAAAAAAAAAACATTACAAATCAAATTGAAAGAAGCTCTTAAGCTGACAAATCATGGCATAGTTTAGTTGCATTCGGATTACAGGAGAAGAGGGATTTAAAAGTAAAAAGAAATCCTCACTGTATAACCTTTATTTTAAAGGCTAAGCTAAGACACCAAGATCAAGCCTAACAACCATTCTCATTAGTCCTTTACAAGGGTGGAGATGTCAATAAAATGAAGGGTCATTGATTGGTGTACAACCCACTATTACTTTTTTTTTTTTTTTTTTTGGGAGGGTGGGGGCTTTATATAATGGAGTGTTGTCCTAAGCTTTGCTAAAATTGTTCTCATTCCCTATGCATGAGACACCTTGAAAATCTCATAAATCGATCGTTTGCTAGATTAAACCTGGGATTTTTGAGTTTACGTCATGTCTTAGATTGGTGAGTCCAACATCCAAGTACCTTGATGGGATATTCACTATTATTATTGAAAGAAAAAACTAACATAGTTTAAGGGGAAGATAGATCGAACCAATAATATAGGAATTGGAGACGAGCTCCGTGTCAATTAGGTTTGAAGCATGTTGGTGATGTTATGTCATTTATGGCCTTTGTTTTTTAAGAAGTATATCTTTCTTTCTTTCAGTGCAAATTGAAACTGAAGACCTAGCTTTATGGTTTTAGCCAAATCCCGAGTGGCAAAAAAATATTTCGAAGATACTAGTTGGTATTTCAATACTTAGGGAGTTGAGAGGTTTTTTCCCCCATTTCTTAGGAGTTCATTTTATTGGGCTTTTGAATGGTGGGCCTCAGAATGGCATCTAGTCTTCTGTATGTTATAAGCATTCTAAGAAGGTCCAGTAACGAAGCCCACTCCCTAGTCCCTATTGAATCTGTTTTAGATTTCCATTAATCCCAAAGATGGAAATGAAATTATCAGAGAGAACTCATCCTGGGCTGGAGCTTGGATCCCCTACTGAGTTATGGGCTTTATTGATGATATATCCAGTAATTTTGTAGCACAACTTTGGGCCATGTTGCATGAGATGAAAAGAGTCTTCATAGAATTAAAGAACCTAGGGCCCCGGGAAGTACCATCACATAATGATATAGGGCCGTTTGGTAATGTTATTTTAGTAATATTGTTTAAGTATTGTAGAAATACTTGTGAGTGAAAAAATGTTATGAAAATACGTGTTGTGTTGTGTTGTTTAAACAACAAAAATTGTTGTTTAAACAACACAACCAAATACCCCCACATCTCAATAAATAAAAGTTTGAAATAAAAGATTAAAAAACTAAAAAAAAAAAAAAAAGATATTGATGATGCACGAAAATCGTCAGTTAGTTGTTGGCTCTAAATCGCACTAATAAGCACCTGTAGAACAAGGACACAAGGATCAAACAGAAGGCACCAGCGTGGTACCAGCCAAAAATCCTTCAAAAATCAAGTTAGTGAATGAGAAATCTCTAAGAACTCTATAGTGAGAGAGTTAGAGATTTTTTGTGTCCTTGAGAAAAGAGGAGGTCTGATACTTATATAGTGGTAAATAGTGAACCGAGATCCCTTAAAAGTGGGGATTGTTCCTTGTAGGGAAGATTTGGTATTAAGGTTTCCAAGATTTAGGGTGTCTTTCCATATGAGGGGGATATGGATGTGTAGTAAGGTTTTTATGCGTGATACGCTAGATGTTTCCATAAATGAGCATTCGTGAGGACCAAGCAAGGCCATATAGGACCCGTCAGTTTTCTTCTCTGTCAGTCTATGGTTATCCATTGCTTAGGGATCTTCTGTCGGTTCATGGGGGAGATGCGCCCATCAATTTGTGGGGGAGTTTCGCCTGTTAGTTTCTATGGATGCATTGTCGTTCGAAGGGTTCATCAGTTTTTATGGAACTGACGACCTCATGGGCATCATCAACTTTCACAAACATTCGTTTTATAAGTCTTAATTCCTAGCGCCAAAAATATACCTATCAAATATAATTTTTGTTCAATATATGATCAAACTTACAAATAAAAAGGAAAAAGAAGAAGAGAAACTCAAATTTTAATTAAATTTAAAATACAAGTATTGGAAATTTAGCACTCAACCATCCATTTAATGTGACATTTGAGATTATATAAATTATAATAAAATTAAAAAACAAATCAATGTCACATTTGAAAGATATAGATGGTATAATATATAGTAAATGATTTTATACTTAGAAGCATGAGATCAACATTTGATGCCAAGATATAAAACCAAAACAGGTTAGTTACATAATAAGATATAATTAGCATTTTCATCCCAAAAAAAAAACGTGTTTGCCTAGCCAAACCACCCAACCAAACAAGCTCATAGTCCTTCGTATTTGGAAAAGTCACTTTTGATAATGCACGATGACAAAAATTTACCAAAAACGCATTTTAAATTTTGAGCTTATAAACGTATGTTTTAGGCTTTAACTTGAAAGTGGAACCAAACGCACACAAATTGATATTAACTTGAAAGTGCTATTCAATTCGTTAAAGATATGAAAGTCCACACATTGGTTGGGCTGACTTAGAGACTTGGGCCTAACTGGACAGTGGGTCATGCTACTGAAATATGATGAAATTGGGCTTGTAGTTCCTCACGTGTGGTGGAATGGAAGTAGAACATTCTTGAGACTTCTGACTGATTTTGGACTTTACTTGACTTTTTTTTTTTAAATAACAACAATCAAGAACAACTAGAACTTAAAACACTAGAGACAGAAAATTAGCAATAAGTGACAGATCGTGGTTGGGTTGACACATTTTTTTTCAACCGTTAATATGTTTTCAATTACAGATGATATTTTATTGTTATTGATATATATTCTATAATATATAGAGGGCGTTTGGATGTTGCTGCATCCACGTTTTGCTGTTTTTTTTTTTTTTTTCTCGCTGCTGCGGGGACAAGTGCGCAGTGTGTGTACTGTGCGCATACTGTGTGTGCACTGTACATGTACTTTTTTAGTAATTTTTTATTAAAAGTGGGTCCCGCAGCACTATTTATACATTTAAAAATTATTTTGTTACAGTGTTTTCAGTTTTCAGTTTTCAGCAATAAGTTCTATCTAAACGGACCATAAAGAAGTGCATTTTAAATAAGATTCCTTCCTTTATGTAAGACAAGATGAGAAAAGCAAAACGCGGAAACCAAACACATTGACATCGGTTTCCATCTTTCTCTTTTTCTATTTTTGGAAATATTCTGTCTATAACGTATTAAATTTTCTTAGTGAAGGTAGACTGTTTGGTACGTGATTTTAAGAATTAATTTTTAATTTTTAAATAATATTATATGTATTTTTTTTATATTTTTTATTTATACGTATTTTTAAAAAATACAAATAACGTTATTAGAACAACATGTATAAAGTACTTAAGGGTTTAAAGAGGAAAGGGTTTGAATAACAGAGTTAGCCGCATATTGTAATTATTTCTATTAAAAAAAAACATTATCAGACACAGTTTTCTAAAAATTAATGTTTTTCAAGCACACTCTATGCCACTCCAATAATTCTAAAGTGTTCACCAAAAAATTGAGTTGGCACAATTAATATTCTGGCAATGGAGTGGTGGCCAGCGTAAGTTTCATTGTCATTAGGTGAGCACTTAACAATGACAATATGCTGTTCAATTTTAATTTCTATTTTTGTTCCTTGCATAATATCGGTGGCTGATCATTTTTGCTTTTTATTTTTTTATTATGAATCGCTTTCATTATTTTGAACTTTTACGGTTAAATTTAGGGTTTATTTGGATAGAACTTATTACTAAAAATTGATAACTAAAAACTAAAAAAACTGTAGCAAAATAATTTTTAAATGTGTGAATAGTGCCGTGAGACTTATTTTTAATGAAAAAGTTGCTAAAAAGTGAAGTTTGTGGGATCCGTGAACAATAATGGGTACACTATTCACGGGAGAATAGTCAAAAGTTGCAACTTGAAAAAAAAAAAGAAAAAAAAAGGGTAGAAAATGGGCAAACGTGGACGCGAAGATGCTGGATCCAAACAATTTGTTAGTGCTCCATGAACTATTTGACATCCATGATTCTAGCTTGGACTATCTAATTATTTCAGTCTACCCTAGCTAATAAGTTATATTATACATAAAAATGATAAACAAAAACTAAAAGAAGATCTTGAAATTAGAACTTATATGTATATTATACGTGCATCAAATATTTGGAAAGAAGAAAGATATATAATAGTAATTCTATGGGCGTAAGAAAGTAATAAGATCGGACTGGTTACCGGTTTTCTAGTCCGATCGGGGTCGGACCGATAGTCGAACAAGTGATGTCATAATTAATAATTATAATTAAAAAATTATATAATAATTTTATAGTAACTAATAATATTTACTTTAAAAAATTTATATCATAAAAGTTTAATCACAATCATTAAAAACAAACTTATAATGAAAAATAAATAACTGAGATTCAACAAATACCAATAATAAACAAATTGTTTTTCAAGTTTCAATGTCTAAAATGCTCATAAAAAATTTAAATGTATAAAAAATCTTATTAAATACAACTAATTAAATTTTTTAGTATTATTTTAGATATGATATACTATAGTATATTATATTCATTCATAATGTTATATAATATAAAATACTTTAACAACAAATAAGCATGAAAAGGACCCATCAAAAAAAGAAAAACATGAAAGGGAAAAATCATATGGCCCATACTTAACCACCTGGGTGGCTATTATCAATTGCTTTTGAAGACTTCAAGTTCAACCATACACGTGGTAGGCAAGGTTTTAAAAACCGGACTAGACTGGCCAGTTCAACTGGTTCAACCAAGAACCGGACCTTATTCCGGTCCGGTTACTAGTTAAAATCGAAAATGAAGGAAAAATCGGGCAAATAGTGCAAACCGCCGATTCAATCGGCAAAACCGAAAACCGGTGCGGTTAAATTGATTTTAGCACTTCTTCATAAATACTTCTTCATTAAACTAGTTATTTAGCCAAGTGATTAACTTAGGTAAATTATGCAGATCTAGGTTAACACATATAAATCATATCATTGTAAAGTACGGAAAATAAATAACACAACAATATGATAACTCAAGAAAACCAAACCAATAAAAAACCTGGGGAGGATTTAACCTAGCTATCCTCAAGGTAAAACAAATCCACTATGAAAGAATTGAAGTTTACGCAATAGCGACTTAGACCACTAACATCTTATTGCTATCTCGAGTAGGAAACTTACAACCACAACCACGTGACAGCTCTAAATCCACGGACTACTTCTTTCTTGGATTCCTAGCAAGCACAAGCACTCCCGCTTGTATATTTTTAAGCTCTTGAATCTGCAACTGAATTGATCACCAAGCTCTTGATAACCCTAAGTGTATGTGAAGGCAAACACCTCTAGATCTCACAAGAGATTTACACACACCGCATAAAGAGCAACCACAACAACCTTAAAAACGTGGCTACGGTTTTCCCTTTTATACTTAAAACAAAACATAAAACCCTACACGTCAAACTGGGCTTGGGCTAAGTTGAAAAATTCTGTAGAAAAATAATCTGCACGAGCTTCGATCGATCGAGTCTAATTTTCGATCGATCTAGCCAGATAGATTTACACAGTAAATCCTGCAGTACACTCGATTCCAACTTTACAACTTTAACATACTTTGAGCAAAGTCTAAAACAATACTAAATGTTTTGATCATGGTTTGCTAACATTACAAATTGAAGTTCTAATACATTTAAACCTAAAGTCTTAGAACCCACCACTTTCAAACCCTCCCCAACAATGAGATTTAGGATATGAGCACAACACCTCACGTGCATGAACTCATTTTCTAAAACTGTCCCATTCCAATCTTTTGTTACCCTTTGAAAAAATTTAATTGTGGTTAAATTGGAGCTAGCATTATCCACTGTTAAAGTGAATATGCCATCAATGGCCCACTCACGCAAAAACATCTCAATCTTTCTACTTATAATCTCCCCCTTATGATCTTCAACTTGAAAAAAATTTAAAATTCTCTTATGCAACTTCCAAGCATCATCAATAAAGTGACATGTGAGACACATATAATTAAAATTTTGTATAGAAGTCCATGTGTCCATAGTAAAACACACCCTACAACCCTTCAAGGATTTCCTTAGCTTTTCTCTCTCACTATTATAAATTCCAATCACATCTCTAGCTACAATTTGAAGAAATGGAATATCCTTTAGACGGAGTTTAGGTTGTAAGATAGTTACATATTTCTTAAACTCATACCCCTCAACACACCTAAAAGGCAACTCATCAATTATAAGTATTTTAGCTAGTGCCTTTCTAGAAGCCTCAACAGAAAAAGTTGTTGACATAAGTTGGAACCCTTCATCTCCATCATTTTTGGGTTCAAAAACTAAGGTTTTTTGCCCTTTATCTTCTCCATTAGGGTTCTTGGGACAGTTTGTCACATGAGCTAACAAATTACTAGTACCACAACTCTTACTATCAGCATGATATCATTTTTTACAATAATTACATACAACTATAGTAACATCCTCATCTACCTTTACTTTTTCAAAATGATTCCAAGCTAAAGACTTTTTCCTATCATTACCAGTACGAGTCTTACTCACTATGCTAGGTGGAACTAGGGGCAACTCACCATCAGTAGTTTCAGCTTAGGTTGCAGCAGCAACCTCTTGGATGGCAGTAGAACCATCAGCTTGTGTAGAAACATGGGGAGCACTAGTGGGGGAATCCATAACCTAAAAAAATCAAATATAGAAATTAGCAAACTAGAACAACAACAATAACAACAATTAATAATAATAATCACACAAACCAAACAGGAAAATCTTTGATGCTTGAATCCAGATAACAATATTCTACATAAAATATAAAACTCTAACATAAAACATAAAACAATATCCTACATAAAACTAAACAGAACCCAGATTGGTGCTCAAAATGATGCTTAAAATTTCAATAAATAATAAAAGCAGAAACATTGGTGCTCAAAATCTATTAAAAAAAGATAGCAAACTAGAACAACAACAACAATTAGTGATAATAATCACACAAACCAAAAAGCAAAATCTTTGATGCTTGAATCCAGATAACAGTATCCTAATATTGGATAATGACTTAGCCTCCACCCACTTTGTGAAGTAATTAGTTTTGACTAGAAGCCATCTTCGGTTTCCCACAGCCTTGGAAAAAGGTTGTATAATATCCAGGCCCCACTGAGCGAATGACCATGGATTAGAAAGAGGATTGAGTACACCCCCAGACTGAGGAATGTTCAGAGCAAATCTCTAGCATTGATCACACTTTCTAACATACTCTTGCGCCTCTTTTTGCATACTGTGCCACTAATACCCTTAGGTCAGATCCCTATGTGATAACAATCTACCCCTCGTATGACTTCCACATATTCCCTCATGCAACTTTTCTTGGTTCCACTGCCTCGGGATGAACACAAAGCAAGCATGGTCTAGAGAAAGAGCGTTTGTATAATTTCTGCTCCTCGGACAACAAAAAATGAGGAGCTTTCCTTCATATCTTCTCTGCCTCCCTACTCTCGTGAGGCAAAACACCTTCCTTCAAAAATAGAACTATGAGATCCATCTAACTAGGTTTGACCCTGATCTGGTGTACCTGGACTTTCCCCTTCTTTTCCTCGATGTGCCTATCCAGATCCTCAACAAGTATGACCTGAGGAAAATCTTGTCCAGAAGATGTTGCTAAAGTTGCCAAGGAATTTGTACGCGCATTTCTACTTCTCGGGATTTGTTGTATGGTGAAAGACTCAAAACCTTACTACAAACACCGGCTTGACTCAAATACCCTTGCATTCTCAAATCCCTAGCTTTCAACTCTCCCTTCACTTGCCCCACAACCAGCCTTGAATTTGAAAATGCTTCAACATTTTTTCCTTCCATCTTCTTAACCATAGCTATCCCAACTAGTAAAGCCTCATACTTTGCCTCGTTATTCGTAGCCGAGAAGCCCAACCTCAAGGACTTCTCAATGGTAATTTGGTCTGGAGACAATATCACCAACCCTACTTCAGATCCTTTTTTATTTGCCGCACCATCTACATATAACTTCCAAGGTGAGGGCCCATGTAGAGCAACTACCGAAACTTGCTTTCCTTCAAATCTAAGCTCCTCGACCTCTCCCTGTATTAGAGATTCAGTAAACTCTGCCATCAAATCTGCAAGCACTTGCCCTTTAATTGAGGTACGAGGCATGTACTTTATGTCAAATGCACCAAAAATCGTTCCCCATTTAGCAATTCTCCCTGTATAATCAGTCTTTCGTAGCAAGGACTGCGAAGAGAGTTGAGTTAGAACTACAACTGTGTGTGCTTGGAAATAATGGGGAAGCTTCCGCGTAGTGTGCACCACGGCCAAGATGGCCTTTTCTAAAGGCAAGTAACAAACTTTAGCTTCTTGTAGCGACTTACTCATAGAATAGACTAGCCTCCGCACCCCATTCTCTACTCTCACCAATACTAAGCTAACTGCATGAGAGGTCACAACAATATAGGCACAAAACATTTCTTCCTTTTCGGGTCTAGACATAATGGGTGGCCGAGAAAGGTAATCCTTCAGTTGTTGGAAGGCAAAAGCACATTCCTCATTCCACTCGAACCCTTTCCACTTGTGCAACAGTTGGAAAAATGGCTTGCATTTGTCTACTGACCGAGAGATAAATCTATTCAAGGTTGCAGTCATCCCAGTTAACTTTTACACCTCCTTGGGATTCCGAGGTGGTTGTAAATCATTAATCACTTTAATCTGATCATGATTAACTTAAATTCCACAATGTATGACCATATAACCCAAAAACTTGCCCGAGCTAATGCCAAAAGATCACTTAGAAGCATTGAGATGCAATTTATCCCTCCTCAACACTTTAAAGACACTTCTAAGGTCCTTCAAATGCTCGGAAACTACCTTGATTTTCATAACCATATCATCAATGTAAACCTCAATATTCTTACCCCGTTGGAACTCAAACATTGTAGTCATCATCCTTATTTAAGTAGACCTTCCATTCTTCAATCCAAAAGGCATCACCTTATAATGATAATTCCCAATGAGCGTCACAAAAGCAGTCTTCTCCTGGTTGGCCAGAGCTAATGGTATTTGATGGTATCCCTGAAAGGCATTCAAAAAGCTCATTCGAGGATGTCCAACCGTTGTGTCCATTAACTGGTCTATTGAGGGTATCAGGAAGGAGTCCTTTGGGTAAGCTTTGTTTAAATCCATGAAATCTACACACACTCGCCACTTCTCATTCTTCTTCTTCACTACCATTGTGTTGGCCAACCATTTTGGGTAAAAGACTTCTTTTATTGCCCCTGCACGTTTAAGCGACATGTGAAGAATTGGAGAAAATTCTCATAGACGATGACCCTGAGAGATTCTTTCAGGTAGGAGTTCAATTACCACAGGAAGCGAAAGCGGAGCTGATTTTATTTTTGAGGAAAAATATGGATGTTTTTGCGTGGAATGCGTATGAAGCCCCTGTGGTTGATCCGAGCTTCATATGTCATCATTTAAAGGTCAATCCAGCTGCTGTACCGAGGAGGCAACCACCTCGGTGATCCTCCAAGGAAGATTTTGAAGCCGTAAAAGAGGAAGTGTTCAAACTCAAAAAGGCTGGTGCTATAGAAGAAGTGTTTTATCCTGAATGGTTAGCCCATATGGTGGTGGTGAAAAAGAAGAATGGGAAGTGGAGAGTTTGTGTGGACTTCACAGATTTAAACAAAGCTTGCCTAAAAGACTCATTCCCAATGCCTCGGATTGATCAATTGGTTGACGTTACTGTTGGGCATCTTCGGATGAGTTTTCTTGACGCTTTCCAAGGTTATCACCAGATACCATTGGCCGTAGAGGACTAGGAGAAAACTGCATTTGTTACTCCTATAGGAAATTACCATTATAAGGTAATGCCCTTTGGTTTGAAAAACGCAGGGGCTACCTACCAAAGGATGATGACGAGAATGTTTGAGGCACAACTGGGAAAAACTATTGAGGTATATGTGGACGATATGATGGTAAAGAGTAAAGAAGTTTCTGCACATTTGGAAGATCTGAGCAACACTTTTCAAAAGCTAAGAGAGTACAAATTGCGGCTCAATGCCTATAAATGCTCTTTTGGTGTGGGATCGGGCAAGTTTCTAGGTTATATGGTGACTCACCGGGGAATTGAAGTGAATCCTGCTCAGGTTAAGGCAATAAACAGCTTATACCCACCTAGGAATCCTAAAGAAGTGCAGAGGCTAACAGGTATGACTGCTGCTCTCAACCGATTTATATCTCGGTCCGTGGACAGATGCAGACCTTTATTTCAATTATTGAATAAATGGAAGGGTTTTGAATGGATCGAGGAGTGCGCGGTAGCTTTCCAACAGCTTAAAGAATATCACTCGCGACCGCCCGTTATGTCTCGACCAGAAGTTGATGAAATTCTGTTTGCATATATTGCAGTGGCTAACCATGCTGTTAGTTTGGTTCTTATCCGAGATGACAATAATATCCAGAGACCGGTTTATTATGTAAGCAAATCTCTGCATGAGGCCGAGCTGAGTTATTTGCCACTGGAGAAAGCTATCTTGGCGGTGGTACATGCTACACGAAGACTTCCCCATTACTTCCAATCTCATACGGTTGTTGTTCTTACACAACTCCCTCTTAAATCGATTCTGCGAAGTGCAGATTATATGGGAAGAATTGCCAAATGGGGAACTGTCCTAGGAGCTTTCGAAATCAAATATATGCCTCGCACCTCTATAAAGGGGCAGGTCATCGCGGACCTTGTGGCGGAATTTGCTGAGCCTTCGTTAGAAGACTATGAAGAAGGCATGGGTAAAAAGTTAGTAGGCATGATTTCTTGTGAAGAGCCTCCATTATGGAAAGTACATGTTGATGGAGCAGTAAATCAGAGGGGATCTGGTATAGGACTAGTTTTGAAATCCCCAGAGGGAATTACTTTTGAGAAATCTTTGAGATTAGGATTCTCGGCCACCAACAATGAAGCAGAGTATGAGGCCGTCCTCGCAGGGATGAACATGGTTCATAAAATGGGAGGAAAGACGGTGCAAATGTTCTCAGATTCACTATTGGTGGTAGGCCAAGTAGAAGGGAAGCTAGAAGCAAGGGATTCCAGAATGCGAGAATACCTAATCCAGGTCAGGTATATGCGATCTAAATTTGAGTCTTTTTTACTATTACATGTATCCAGATGTGGCAATACCCATGCTGACTCATTAGCCACGCTCGCAACATCCTCGACACAAAGTCTACCACGAGTTATCCTTATTGAAGATTTGTTGAAACCCACTGGGACGGATGGTAACTCCACTCGAATTCTTCAAATTAGGACAGGGCCTAGTTGGATGGATCAAATAGTAACATTTCTCAGAAATGACATCCTGCCTGGAGAAAAAGCTGAAGCAGATAAAGTTCGCAGGAAAGCCACTCGTTTCTGGTTATCCGAGGACCAGAAATTGTACAAACATTCCTTCTCGGGACCATATTTGTTATGTATGTACCCCGAGGCAACGAAGCTACTTTTGGAAGAGTTACACGAAGGGATTTGCGAAAGTCACACAGGGGGAAGGTCTTTAGCTCACAGAGCCCTTACTCAGGGCTATTGGTGGCCAAATATGCAGAGGGAGGCGCAAGATTATGCGAAGAAGTGTGACTAATGTCAAAGATTCGCTCTAAATATACATCAACCAGGGGGAGTCATTAATCCTCTATCTAGCCCTTGGCCTTTTGCTCAATGGGGCTTGGACATTGTTGGACCCTTCCCCAAAGCAACAGGAAACAGACTGTGGCTCCTCGTCGGAACAGATTATTTCACTAAATGGGTTGAAGCCGAGCCATTATCAAATATCAGAGACATGGAAGCAAAAAAGTTTGTATGGAAGAATATCGTTACCAGGTTCGGCATCCTTCATACTCTCATTTCAGATAATGGTTTACAATTTGATAGCAAAGCCTTTCGGAAATACTGTTGTGATCTGGGCATCATGAATAGATATTCCACTCCGGTTTATCCCCAAGGAAATGGGCAAGCCGAGACTGTCAACAAAGTAATAGTGAGCGGACTCAAAAAGAGGTTGGGTGACGCCAAGGGGAGGTGGGTGGAAGAACTGCCACATGTCTTGTGGACGTATCGAACTACACCACGAAGATCCACAGGTGAAACACCCTTCGCCATGACTTATGGAGCCGAGGCAGTAATACCCTTAGAAACTGGGTTCCCAACCCTGAAGAAAAGCTCCTTCATTCCAGATAGCAATGATGATCTATTAAGGAAAAACTTAGACTTAGTTGAGGAACGACGAGAGAACGCCATGGTTCAACTAGCTTATTATCAACATAAGCTCAAGCAGGGGTATGATTCTCATGTAAAACTTCGACCTCTTGGACCTGGCGACTTAGTATTAAGGAAAGTTTTGGGCACGACGAAGAATCCTGCGTGGGGAAAATTGGGGCCCAACTGGGAAGGACCTTATCGTATTACTTCGGTCGCAGGAATAAGGGCATACAATCTGGAAGATTTGGACGAACGTGTTGTACAACGTCCCTGGAATGTAAATAATCTACGAAGGTACTATTACTAAATAAAAGGCACTTCGGCTGTTTTTTGTTGTAAACTACGTTACGTACATTATCTTCGTTCGTCTAAGTATCAAACTGAAGCTTGGTATGCCTGGATCCTCGGACCACATACCTCGTCTAAATTGATTTTCTTTACTAAGTGTTAAACAGAACCTAAGTTACGTCTGGTCCTCGGATCATCTACTTTGGAAAAATTAACATTTCAACTCTTTCATCTATGTATCAAACTGAAACTTGGTATGCCTGGATCCTTAGACCACATACCTCGTCTAAATTGATATTCTTTACTAAGTGTTAAACAGAACCTAAGTTACGTCTGGTCCTCGGATCATCTACTTAGGGAAAATTAACATTTCAACTGTTTCATTTAAATATCAAACTGAAACTTGGTATGCCTGGATCCTCGGACCACATACCTCGTCTAAATTGATATTCTTTACTAAGTGTTAAACAGAACCTAAGTTACGTCTGGTCCTCGGATCATCTACTTAGGGAAAATTAACATTTCAATTGTTTCATTTAAGCATCAAACTGAAGCTTGGTATGCCTGGATCCCCGGACCACATACCTCATCTAAATTGATATTCTTTACCAAGTGTTAAACAGAACCTTAGTTATGCCTGGTCCTCGGATCATCTACTTTGGGAAAATTAACAATTCAACTTTTTCATCTAAGTATCAAACTGAAACTTGGTATGCCTGGATCCTCGGACCACATACCTCGTCTAAATTGATATTCTTTACTAAGTGTTAAACAGAACCTAAGTTACGTCTGGTCCTCGGATCATCTACTTTGAGAAAATTAACATTTCAACTCTTTCATCTAAGTATCAAACTGAAACTTGGTATGCCTGGATCCTCGGACCACATACCTCGTCTAAATTGATACTCTTTACTAAGTGTTAAACAGAACCTAAGTTACGTCTGGTCCTCGGATCATCTACTTTGGGAAAATTAACATTTCAACTGTTTCATTTAAATATCAAACTGAAACTTGTTATGCCTGGATCCTCAGACCACATACCTCGTCTAAATTGATATTCTTTACTAAGTGTTAAATAAAACCTAAGTTATGTCTGGTCCTTGAATCATCTACTTTGGGAAAATTAACATTTCAACTGTTTCATTTAAGCATCAAACTAAAGCTTGGTATGCCTGGATCCCCGGACCACATACCTCGTCTAAATTGATATTCTTTACCAAGTGTTAAACAAAACCTTAGTTATGCTTGGTCCTCAAATCATGTACTTGGGGAGAATTAACATTTCTTTTCTTTTTGTTAAAACATCAAATCTTTGTATACCTAAGTCAAAAGACCATATGCCTTATTTTTACATAGTTCAACTAGAAGTCCAAAATGAAGAATCAATTACTTAATGCAGTTCCTGGCATATTAAGCCTTCCTGGAATATCAATTTCAATTCAGGTTATGGCTTTAACTTTAGTAAAGAGCAAAAAGATGGTACTTTTGGAGTGATATGATCAAGACAAAGCAAAAAGTGAGAACCATCTAACAAGGAAAACAGCATTCAAGCTTATATTAAATTCCAATAGTACTTTTGCAATTACACTTAGAAATTACACTTAGAAATAAAAAAAAAAAGAAAAAAGAGAAAGGCAACAAGCAAAAACTATGGAGAAGCAGTCACTGTTTCAGCTTAATCTTCAGAGGGCCTTTAGGGTCTTGAGGAGATGGAAGCTGAACCGAGGACTCAACCGCAATTCCTTTGCCTTTGGGATCATCCATCAAAGTTATTGGATTAGCTTGATCACCCAGCTCATCTTTTGAAGATTCCTGTAGGTCACTTGAGGGCTGTACGTCTTCTAGTGCCTTTTCTTGTGTTGGATCAACTTGTTTAAGAGCATCTTCAGGTTGAGCTAAGTCTTCAGCCAAATCACCTCCCTTATCCTCAGATGATCCCTGGGCAGCTTCTTCGGCAGTTTCAGGAATGGTAGAAGCTCGAATTGCTGGAGAATAGTAGACATTTTCTGCTTTCCAAAGAGTGGAAGAGACTTCAACCCCAGCTTGGGAAAGTGCCTCATTCCACACTTGGAGGCAGTAGTGCCTACACACCTCGGGAACCTAAGCCTTGAAGGTTTCTGTTATCTCCTTCACACCTATATCGTAACCTTCCTGTTCAGCTCGGTCCCTTGAGATCTCGGCCTCTTCTTTTGCTTTTTCAGCTCTTTCCTTCTCCTCAAGGGCTTCCTCTTTGCCCTTCATGGCCTCCTCTTTGATCCTCTCAAACTCGATCAAGTCTTTCTTGAGGTCCTTAATTAGCCTCCGTGCTGCAGAGAGGTTGTCGTCGGTTTGGCGAAGCATTAATCTCTGGTCCTCGGCCTGTTTAGTTGTCATTTTTAAGTCAGCCTTTAAACCTGCCTTCTCACTTTCTGCCTTAACCAACTTGGCCGAGACCTCCTGCAACTTCTTCTTCTGAAGGTTCGAAATCTTCTGGGCGGTTTCACGCCTTGACTCCTCGGCCTTCAGGGATTTATAGGAGTTGATGGCAATCTCTTCTGCCCTATGGGCAGATTGAACAGCCTGTGAACGAAAATACAAGATTTATACATACATATAAAAAACAACAAAATATAGCAAAAGTTTAGAGAACAAAACTTACCATTGCAAGCTCCTTCTTCAAAATCATAAAAACGTTATGGTCCCTTTTCCTTCTAAGTTCACCCATGTCCTCAGGGAGCAAAAGTGCCTACTCCAATGCGTCTGCGACGCATGCAGCTGTCCCCTCATCGGAGTTTCTAATGGACGCATCCACGGTGATAGCCTGGTCATCCATGGACATGTCAGGAAGCCACAAAGGGGCGCGCACGGCCATCTGTTGTTCGATCCTCTTTTCCGACATGGTCTGCACGGCCCGGGCCTGCTTACTACCCCTTTCAATCTCGGGCTCCTTGGGAAGAGAGCCTTTCCCTGCCTCCACCACTTCTTTTCCTTTTGACTGATCCCTTTCCTTTGAAGGTCAGCTGTGTTGGTGCGTTGGGTTTGGGAAGGAGGGGGAGGAGGAGGGAGCCTAGTTTCAGGGCCTTTGTCAGCACCCTTTTCTTGAGTCCGAGGGCGCACCTCTTTAGGAGGTTCTTGGGCTCTAAGGCCTTTGTCAGCGCCCTCAAGGACATCTTTTAGGCTAGGCTTAATCTTACGTTGAATGCCCATATTGTCAAGTTCTTGAGTAATAGCCTGCGAGACTTGTGTGGAAGTGCCGAGGATGGGAATTAAATCTTCAGGGGAGTGAGGTTGATTAAAAACTTCAAACTCATCCTCAGAATCAGGTACCTCAACTACTTCTTCTTCTTCCTTTACGGTAGTATGGGAAGACGTAGCTTCACCAGGGACTGATTGTGTGGGGAAAGGGACTATGGGAATCCCAACTGGAACAAGTTGTTGTGGTTGAATTGGTTGGGTGACCAAAGTGCCTTGAGGAATAGGGGTCCCCTCCGGTAGCAGAAAACCTTCAACGGCAACGCTAATTTGAGGAAGGCGAGGGTCGTGGGCTTTGATCACGCACTTCGGCGCTTGAAAGGCTTTTGATATAGGATTGTAGCCGAGGATCAGATGAGCCGCTCAGAGTTGGCCGTTTGTATGCACGAATACCTCAGCTTGAAGGATCCTGTCCAACCGTCCGAAATCGACCAGATTAGGATGACGATCCGCTGCGTGTGGATCCGTAGAGTTATCCAAATAGAGGAGGGTAAGAACAAGTAAAAAGACAAAAAATAATAGTATGTATATAATAGTATAATGGTTTTAAGGGTTCTATATAGAAGCCAAAAAACTTCACCTGGAGTCCCTTCCCTTGTCAGACAGGGGAGGCTGTCGTGCCAATTTCCTAATACGATCAGGAAGTCATTTTTTGGGCCCTTATTAGATTCAGGCAGACACTGAATTAGCCTAACTTCTGGGTATCTAGATTTTAGGTAATATTCATCTTTTTTGCTTAGGTAATGGAGGTTATAAACCCAGTTCACATCGTGGTGAGTGAGCCCTAGGTCCATCTTCTCATTTAAAGCATCTACGGAACCTAGGATCCTAAAGACATTTGGGGCGCACTGGGTGGGAGCTAATCTAAAAGCCCTAAGATAGTCCCTAGTCACGGTTCCCATGGGGATTTTCATTCCCCATTCGATGAACGCAATCATCGGAATTACAACTTCCTCCGTTTTTCTTTATACATAATATTCCTCCTCGTTACAGTACCTAATAGATACGCCCGAGGGGATTTTGTACTTAACCTTGAACTGCTCTATTTTTTCGTTTGAATCCACCAGGGACGCAAATCTACCCATCTTTGAAAGGGGGGGGTGTGAAGAAAACTAAAAAGAACTACGCCGAGGATGAAAGATACAGAGAAAAAAAGAAAAAGATGGGGAGGGAAAGAAACAAAGGAAACAAAGAGCTGATAAGGAGGGGAGAGAGTATTGAAGAACTTACTTTAAAAAAGAAGAAGGTACGGTCACCTCGGATAGGGTATTTGATAAAAATAGAAGGTACGGGAAGATGACAAGTGTGGCAGGTACGTTATAAGGTTACTGTAGTGTGAAAATTTTTGAAGGAAGTTAGTACTTATATATCAGAAGGAGTTTTGAAGCGGGCGAATTCCCGCCTCAACACAGGAATCGCTCTCAACCGTTGGATATGTGACACATCATTGAAACGTGGGAGACATAGAGGCGCCAATAATTAATTCGGGGCCGTTTCGCATACCGAAGCATCGAGAACACGCGATGGGCAATTCAAAAGTTATTTTCCCGTCAGCAATATTGCCAAAATTATGTAGGATAAAAAGGTGTTTTAAGTCGAGATCCTATTTTCCTCCCGAGGTGAAGAAATAAAGAATCTCAATGGGCTATTGTAAAGGCATTGGGCCCAGTAATTTATCAAGGATGGCCCAACGAAGTCTTTTGGGCTGGAAACCCAAATCCGAAGACATCAAAATGATCTTGGAGTATCTAAATGTCCAATTACGTCCGAGGAGTAGATTTGTCCTTGGATTGTTAAGCCGAGGACATAGGAAAAGAAGTTTAGTGTCCCCGGGTTATGTTATAAAGAATCCTACGACTACGGGAATACACAGTACACGTGGAGAACAATAGAAAGAGCAGTGGAATATCTAAAGTAAAGCTGCTACCACCACCCATACATTAAAAGCTCTGTAATTGATACGCTGACTGCATAGATGGAAGGATGGGACCTGAGCATGGAGCTTGAAACTTGGTCCCTAACCCCAGCGGGCTTTAGGGAAGAATGGATGGGACAAGTATTCGGAATCAGGATTGCAACTATGAGGTGGAAGATGATGAAGAGAAGGAAAGAAGTATAAATAGAAGGGAAGACATACGAAGAAGGGAGGGACTTTTTCAGGAAGAAAAAGGGCCAATAGTATATGATTGTATCCAAACTTTAGGAAACCCTATTATAAATTATCCTCGGATTGTGTCCGAAGAGGAACTTTCAGTCTTACTCTTGTAAACAGTTCTTTATTTTGTGCCATTGGGCCCAAAGCCCGTTCTTTTCCTTGTCATCTAAACAATCCTCGAAATCTAGATTGTAAACCCATCCTCTACAAATTTTATTGTAAAAAAGGCCTTTCAAGCCCAAATTCCTTCCAGTCCTAGTTTGGGAATTTGAATTGTGTCCTTACAATAAACATTATATATAAAAAAAAAAATCAAAGTCACATTTGAAAGATATAGATTGTATAATGTATAGTAAATAATTTTATACTTTATTTGTCTTATATTTATTGGTGTTTATTTATGTGGTACTAGGTACACAAAAAAATGTCATAATATTTTCATAACGCTTTTATTTTTAATTTTGGTAAGTCTCAAGCTAATATTTTATTACTTAATTTAATTTGACTTATGAGAAATTAACACCTTAGTGTTATGAAAGTATTTTGATAATTGGTTATGTTTGTAGAATAACTCTATTTAATTATTTTTTTAATAGAAACAGCTCTATTTAAATTAATTTATAAAAAAAAATTCAATATATTTGATTGATTCTAAAGTTGTGTAAATTGTAATTATCCTCTTAAACAATAGCTTTGCTGAAGTACCAACTTTTTTTTTTTTTAACTTTGTATCGATCTTGTCATAAATTAACTTGTTAAAGTACGGCGTCGTTTTGGTACAAACCTCACCGAGTCTGAGTGACAGATTAAAAAATTTTGAAAACCCGCGCAAAACCAAAAACAATTAGAAAAAAGAAAAGACACCCACTTTGCCGCGAATCTTGCCACGCTGGCGATCCGCGTGAACCACGTATCTACCAATACGCTCAAACCTTCCCCACCTATATATTCTCCAACCACAAAACACAACCAAACCAAAGAGAAAGAAAGAAGCAAAGAAAGCAAAGCAAAGCAAAACACACGCACTCTGAACAGAGAGAGAGAGAGCTAGGGTTTTCATTTCTAGAGAGAGAGAGAGAGAGATATGAGTTCGACGGGCGGAGCTGGAGGAGGTTCGACCAAGGGAGGAAGAGGAAAGCCGAAGGCGTCGAAGTCGGTTTCGAGGTCGCAGAAGGCCGGGCTTCAGTTCCCAGTGGGTAGGATCGCTAGGTTTCTCAAGGCTGGAAAGTACGCCGAGCGTGTCGGTGCCGGTGCTCCGGTTTATCTCTCCGCCGTGCTCGAATATCTCGCTGCTGAGGTAACTAAACATTTTGGCTTTTTTTTTTTTTTTGGTGTTTTGTGGGATGGGAATTTTTGATTTTGGGGGGTTTGGGTTTTTGGTTGTTTGGGTATGGTTTTGATTGGTGGAATGAAATTAGGGTTTTTTTTTTTAATGGTAAATTTGTTTTGATTTGATTTGATGAATGTTGTTTGAATTTTCATTTTCAAAATTAGGGTTTTGTGTTTTGAAATGTTGGGTTAATTGGGTTTTGATTTTTATTTTGACGGAAATGAGTATTTTTTGGGTTTGATTGTTTTTGCGTAGTTGATTTTTGAGATCAAAGTTTTCAAATTGGGGGGGTTTTGGTTGAAACTAGGGTTTTGATTTTTCTGGGTTTTTTCGTTTCATGGTCTTGATTTCTTAAGACTGAAATTGGGGGATTTTTTGGGTTTTGATTTCATGGATTCATTTATTAATTGGATTCAATTCAATAAATTTTCAAGCTTTTATAAAATTTTGAAATGATTGGGGACATGAGGTATTTGGATTATCTGAAGTGAAATCAACCTTTTTTTTGGCTTTATATCAATCTCGTTTTTTACAAAAAAATTGGTTTGGATAATTCATTTCAATCTCCTTTCATTACCAAAATATTCATCTTATTTTTAATGGGTTTGGGTTATTAATGTGGCTTTGATTTTGGTGTGTGTATTCAGGTACTGGAGCTTGCTGGAAATGCAGCAAGGGACAACAAGAAGAATAGAATTGTGCCCAGGCACATCCAGCTTGCGGTGAGGAATGACGAGGAGCTGAGCAAGCTTCTGGGCTCTGTAACTATTGCCAATGGAGGAGTGTTGCCGAATATCCACCAGACCCTTCTGCCTAAGAAGGTTGGCAAAGGAAAAGGCGACATTGGATCAGCTTCACAGGAGTTCTAGAATCCTAGTGCCTTCATATAGATAGGGGTTGTTTTAGTAGTTTGTAACATATATGTGTTTTTCTGTTTTTTGTACTTGTGCCAACTGAAACTTCATGCTATGTTTTTTGTTAATGAAATGAATCTTATTGCTTCTGCATGCTTGTCTGATGCGCTTTCTTATATTTGTCTTTTTTTTTTTTTTTAATGAGATTAAATTGAAGGGTGAGCTTTTGGATGATGGTATTTATGGGATATAATGGTTTTGTTGGGGAATTTTCTGTTGGGTTTCTCCTCAAAGTTTTATTGCCTGTGAAGATGGTTCTGTTGTACTGTGGCGTTCTTTGCAATGCACTACCATGTTTCCTCATATGCTTGTTGTGTGTAATTGTGTTTCAGATTAAGTGAAAGAGCCTGCTTTTTTAGATGTATTGTGTAAATGCGTGTGTGATGATATCTTCATATTGGGTTCATTTAACTAAAATTGCTTGCAAATGTGCCTGTGGCCATGGATAACCTTATTTGTTTCAGAGCTGGTGGGTGAGGTGGTTTAAGTTGCAGCTATGAGCCTATGAGGGAGCAAGGTAGATAAAGGAAATCGTATTTTATGCATTGTGATTTTGATTGCTGTGTTGTTTGGCCTAAGATTCTTTTTGCATAAGCAGCGCTTAAGATGACACAGCTTAGTTTTCAAAAACTACACTTGTGTTGTGTGTATATATTATAAAGTAGGAATAGATATCTCTGGTAAAGAATTCTCTGCGATCATTATGCTTACAAGGGACTTCAAATCACTTACAGCTGGAAATTTGCCATGACTACAAGCTTGTACTTTGAGCAGTTCACTTCCCAGTTCAGGACTACAAAGTAGAAGCTAGAAACCCCTGTTAAACCAGAATATCTTCTGCTGGGCCATTTAAGTTGACAACCCTTCATGGTTCAATTAATCTGAATACCGGTAGGGATAGATAGAGCTACCAAATTAATGAAAACTTTGCAAGCTATGCCTTGCATTTCTCAAAATGCAGTCTATCAGTCATAAACCTCATCAACAAAATAACAAAATGACTTGCGTTTTAGTTGTGGTTCCATTCTGCATTTTCACTCACAACCATTCCACTACTAATTTGCATGCTTTTGCAATTCGTGATAGCTACCTACTACATTAGTATACATTTTTTGTTATTTTTTCAACTCTCAAGCTCTTTACATCAGATTGAGATCAGGTGCAACACTTGATGCAATTACTATCAATAGTTGAGATTGATAGTTGTAAAAGACAACTTTTAATCTTAACTATTGATCAAAAAATGTTAAGAAAAGTAAAAAGTAAAATTTTGAAAAGTGAAATGTGAAATGTGAAAAAATTTTGTGAGAGAGAGGAGGGTGAATTGCATCCAGGCGAAAGAATGACAATCGGCAAGAAGATTTGTGGGTTCAACTTTTGGATGGTTCCTAAGCCCAATAATAACAAGGGATCTTGGGCCTTCAAGAGTGGGTGGTTGATTGTTGGTTGGATTAGGCTTGGCTCACTGCAGCCTTATTAGGCCGATTATGAGCCAATCTGTGTACAAGATATGAATCTCACAACACAAATATACATATATGTATAATGTATTATATTGGTTGAGTGAATAATTAAGGAATAACAAATAAAATACAAAGCAAAGAGAGTGATAGATCCTCCAAATTTTGTGATATTCATATTTTATTATATTGAGTGTTCAGGTACATGAGGTTCTACTCTGTTGGGATGTTTCACAAGGCTTAATAAAGTTCAAAATTCACAGACTTGAATAGTATCACTTGGGTCGTCAAGACTTGTGAAGTTTGAATCTCTTTAAACCCAAGTAATTCTTGAAGTGTTTTCTCTAGGATCTTTTATAATGCCTCACTTTTCCCACTCTATCTCAAGTGAAAGCTCAAGACTCTTTTTTGGTGTTTCTTTGTGTCTTGAGTGCTTATGTTTGAATGAATCCCCATAGCTTGGGTTTCACTCCTTTTATAGTTCTGTTTGAAGGTTCTTTAAAATCAATAATCCATCACTTTCGTGCTTTGGGTACCAGAACCAATGTTCTATTTGAAGCATTAGTGGCTGGTCATTTCCCTTTTCTTTTCTTACTTCACTTGCCTGGGGACTGATAGCCAAAAAGCCCACTTGTTGACTTTCCTCTTGCGAGAGATCCTTTCTGAGTAAATTCGAATTCTCCTCTGAGGTCAAAACTTTTCGTTCTTTGAATGGGGCCTTAAAAGGGATACCTCAAAGTTCTGAAGCCTTGATATTGACTTCTCATAATTTGTTTCTTTTCCTAACATGGAGTAGATTCCTTCTTACTGATAGTGTAGCCGAAAAGAATCCTGACCATCTTCTTTCTTGGTTTATCTTTTTGCCTTGCCCGAGGTTCTAGGTTCCTTCAACAAGTGTTCGCCCTGAAATCACCATCTATCTTTATCACTCTTTTCTAGGTCATGGGGAACTATTGTTGACATGACATTCTTCGCCCTTTGTGCTCATTTTCTAAGTGAGCGTACCATATCTTAAGCTATTCACATCCTAGTTGGCGTCCTCCAGCTCTCCTCGGGGACCTGTTCTTAAGTCTGGCGGATCTTGTGCAACTTGGCTCAGATCCTACTCATTCCTTTGGACCTTCTTAGGTATCATGGCTTCCCTATGCCCTTGGGCCAAGCCTCCTTCATCCCTCTTTATCCAAGTCCTAAGATCTGTTTTCTTCTTCTTATAGGCTAGGCTCCCCCTTTTTCATCTTAAGGGGCCAAGTCTTCTTCCTTTTTTCATTTCCATGGGTTGGGTCTTTCTTGCTTTTATGGGCTTTGGCTCCTTGTGATATTTTGGACCTCAACAAGATTCACATTACGGTAATTTCTTTTATATTGATTGCATTATCTTTTGTATCAATGTAAAATCCAATTGATCTAAAGTTGTGATTGTCTCTTGCTTCGTGATGATTGATGATACAAGTGTCAAGTATACAACATTGAGCAAAACCAAATGCTAATTGAATTTCATGGAAATGTATACCTCCTATTTATTTTTCCATTTATACATTTAGTGGAATGCTGTGGCATAAAATATGCAAGGGACCAAACTTGATCCGATCCCATATTTAAGAGACAAAAATTGAACTAACCTTATCTTTAAGAGACTAAAATTAAACAAAAATGCAAGTAAGATATGGATAAAAAGTAATAAATGGATGGAAAATTGATAGAATCAAAAAGTTGTTAGATCCAAAAAATTTGAAGGCTCAAAATTAAATATATCCCAAATTTGAAGGACTAAAAATGTAATTTACTTATATTTAATTGAGTCAATTTTGTCTTTCTACGGTTAATTGTGTCACTTTTATTTTTCTATATTAATTATGTCAAATTTGTCTCACAATTTTAAAAAATGACTCACCCTTTGTGAATATAATTTATTTGATTTAAAAGTTGAAAAACACCATTCACTTAATTTTGAAAGTTGAGGGATGAAATTAAGAATGGAGTGAATTGGATTTAAAAATTGGAGGGAATTGACATGATTTAAAGTATTGGGACAAAATTGAAACGATACTGATTGCAGAGCCACTAAATAATAGTTTGGCAAAATTTAAAAAGGCAAAAGAAAAAAAAAAAAAAAATCAAAACTTATACCCTACGCCAATATTTATTTGTTTATGTTTTATATATTTATTATAAAGATAATTATCCTCGTGTGTGGTTGAGAATGGGTACAAACCAAAGAGTTAAAACAAGCTGGGTCCTGGAATTTACTTTCTGGGCTTTCTTTGAATGGGTACTGTGGCCAATTATGCAAGCTTGTCATGTCGCCTGCAGCTAAAACTTCCCGCTTCAAGAACCACGTGCTCGTCTGAGGTTGTTGTCTCGCGTGGACAAGTTTTGGAGCAAGTGGATAAGGAACTTGCCAAGGGTGATGACAAGGCGGCACTCTCACTTGTTAAGCATTCACAAGGGAAGCCCGGTGGGCTTCAGTGTTTTGGTGCTGCTAGGCAGGTTTGTGACTCACTCTCGTTTTGGTTTCTTTCCTTGCATGTATATCAACTATTGGTTTAGTTCATGTTGGTTTTGTTTTGGTTGGATTGTTGGAGGTTGTGGTGGCAATTGAAATTTTGAAGTTAGTGCTATGACTATATTTTAATGGTTTTCATCCTGTTGCAATAGAGAAATGAAAAAAAAGTTTTGGGTCATATTTAAGACTAAGGATTAAGGAATGAATGGTCTGCCAATTTGGGTTCAGTCTAGTTGTACTTCACTTGGTTACTTTTTGCTACATGGTAGTCTCTGAAGCATGTTATACATGAACAATTCTTGGTCCAAGTGGAAGAGGATCTACATTTTGATTAGGATTGTTTGTTGGCTTTGGAAAATTTCAATTGGGGGGTTGTTAATTGCTGGTGTTTGCTAACTGGAGCAGATTACCGTGTAGGTTGAGTGGCATTGTATGATGCTGATTTTATTTGTTAAAAAAATAAGGTAAACCAAATTGGTCCTAGAAATCATCAAAAGTCCAAAGATGTAGTTTATGTTATGATTTAAAAACTGAACTGAAATTGCTGCTTAGAACCTATTTATGGAACATCAATATAGTAGTCAATGTTACTATTGGAGGGTGGTTTGTTTTATGGTATTTATGTTGTGCAATGCTATTGCAAGCATGATTGTCAAGTTTCATGTTTCTACATATAGTTGGTAGATATCTTGCTCAATGTTTGCCTGTTTAGTGTTGATAGAAATGGTTTCTTCATTATACCTTTTATATTGGTAAGTTTATCATACATGCAGACAGTGTGTTTTGAGCTTATAACTGTACCCTCCATTAATTCTTGTGGGGAGGGAGGAGGTGTTGTTTGAGCTAGAGCTTGTTGTCTAGTTTCTTCGTTATAAAAGGGATCCATGATGCAGGTGCCCCAAAGACTCTATACCTTGGATGAGTTGAAGCTGAATCAAATAGAAACTTCATCTCTTTTATCACCAGTGGATGCAACACTTGGTTCTATAGAAAGAAACCTGCAACTTGCTGCTGTTTTAGGAGGGCTTGCCTCATGGAATGTGCTTAGGTTGAGCTCACAACAAATTCTATATTTGTCCCTTGGATGGCTGTTTCTGTGGACTTTGGACTCGGTGATTCCCTTATACTTCTCTCTCTCTCTCTCTCTCTCTCTCTCCTCATTGAAAAACCATGATCTGAACTGAGAACCTGTTTCATTCTAAAATTATGTGTCTTTTTGCGAGGAATATATATTAAAAACTATGTTGTTTTTCCTGGGTGTACTTAAATTTTATTGTCTGGCTTGCATTTGGTATATTGCCGACTCACATGCTATTTAATCACTTACATTAGACAGAAGTTCTAATTTTCTTCGCCATATGAGTATCTCACTGAATTGATTGTTTATAGGTCTCCTTTAATGGAGGTGTTGGTAGCTTGGTTATTGACACAATTGGTCATACATTTAGTCAGAAGTACCACAACAGGGTTATTCAAGTAAGATACACCTCTCTCTCTATCTCTATATGTATATGTGTGTGTGTGTGTGTGTGTGTGTGTGTGTTTCGTTTGTTTGTCTGTGTTTAGGCATTAGGTGAATAGTTATCCAATAATGTTATGTTCAGATCATTCTACAATGGCATGGTGATG
Organism: Castanea sativa; assembly: GCF_040712315.1. Classification (NCBI taxonomy): domain Eukaryota; kingdom Viridiplantae; phylum Streptophyta; class Magnoliopsida; order Fagales; family Fagaceae; genus Castanea; species Castanea sativa. Next base: position 12,004,408 of record NC_134015.1, read on the forward strand.
AAATGCCACATTCTTGTTTCAAATGTCACTATATGTTCAGGGATGTCTCCTCCTGTATATGTACCATTATTACCTATCTTTTGCATCTCAAATAAATGAGCATGAAGTAACCATCATATGGAACTTCTTTGCAGCATGAAGCTGGCCATTTCTTAATTGCTTACTTAGTGGGTATTCTTCCAAAGGGATACACATTATCTAGTTTGGAAGCTTTGAAGAAGGAAGGATCTCTAAATGTTCAAGCAGGGACTGCTTTTGTGGATTTTGAATTTCTTGAAGAAGTAGGTTGTTTTCTTTTATCTGCTTTTACTTTAGAAATTTCCTTCTCTCATTGTTCTATTTTTCTACCTCAATGCTATTTCTGTTTCTATTAAATTTATTTATTTCTCTCTTTTTCGTTTTTTAAATGGGAGTTGTGGGGAGGGGGGTTGGATTGGGGTTACTGGTACTCCATGTTCCTTGGAAAGCTTGCTACTTAATGGTGCCATGACTCTTCTGCTTTACCCAGGACCACTTGTAATGAATTGAAATGATTTTGCAGCAGAGCTCAAGCCTTTACTGTGTCTTGTCACAAGTGAAATTTCCAAAGCCCTTTTTTTTTTATTAGCCAAAGTGAGTTACAATAACAGGACACACAATAGATCAGTACCAGCTATAAGGAAACCAAAACTACACAAACACTAAAATGAGCAATTCCAACTTAGGCACATAAAATCCATTTCTGCAACAGCCAACTGGTCATCAGCTTCTTTAAGAACCTTTTTATTAACCAACCTAAACCACACTCCTTTGAGTCACCTGGTTGTTCTCCAAATGTCCTCCATAACTGGCTGTAGTGGCCATGCAGAAATTAAAGCTTTCTGTCATAATTTAATCACTTAAGCGTTGGCTAACAGGACAACTACTTCTGTATCCTTTTTTCTCTATTTTTGCATCTCATAGGTTTTGGAATTTCGTACATATTCCCATCACCTGTAGTGCTTCTCTAACAGCCAGACATATAACAAAGCCGAATCTCCCCATCTATTGCACTTGGACCTTCAATCTGTTGCCAGAAGAATTTCTTTCCACCCCACATGTTCAGTGAACCTTCCTTTGATTTTTTTTTGGTAGTAAAAAGTCAGAGTAGATGCCTGTTGTTTGCCCCAAGCCTCTCTGCAAGTAGACATTAACCTTTATTAAATGCCAAAACAGCTTCAGCTCCAATTTACATACCTTCAGAAACTGCTATGTTCTTGAAATGACACAAGGCCCACAAGTTTCCTGCAAAAATGAAGGGAAAATCAAGATATTCCTCAATGCAGTCAAGGCTTTCATTTATCCATTTGAAAATCCATTTTTGTACAGAGGGGTGGGGGATACATTCAGTCCTAATTGTGACTCTGATGCAAACCATATAGCTCTTTCAAGGGGACATGAAATAAGAATGTGATCAAGAATTTCATCATCACCACCATAGAAAGGACAGTAACACCAGAGACTATATTCCTTAGCACTAGAGAAGTGATAAATTCTTGCACATTTATGTAAGTCAATGGAATGCTCAATATTTTCTTAGCACTAGAGAAGTGAGATATTCTCTTTATAAGCTCCTTTTTCCAACTGTTGCTTGACTGATCAATCAGGTCGGCTGCAGGATGGATATCAGGAAAGTACTCCAAGACATTTTCTTTCTTCACCTTAGTCTATCGTAAGCCTTATTCATATCAATCTCAAAAGGCTTGTGTCCAAGTCTTACCTCTCTTAGTTTTCCTAATCTTCTCCAACAGCTCATGAGCCCAAATGAAGTTATCAGAAATGTAGTCTGCCTTTAATGATAGCATTTTGGAATATGTGACAAGAGAATCCAAGAAATATTTTTAATTCTATTCACTAGAACCTTAGAGATAATTTTATAAACCATATTGCAGCTTTTAATTGGCCTGAAATTTTTTACTGTCTCTGGGATACTAACTTTAGGAGCAAGAATAATGCTTTTATTCAATTCTTTCATCAAATAACCATCATCAAGGAAGGATAATACTGCATTAGTGACAGAATTACCCATGATCAGAATTTCTGAGAAAACAAGGCAGGAGTCCCATCAGTATTGATGCTTTCCAAGGTCCCATCTGTTTTAGAGCTTCAATTACCTCAACTGTGAATTCTCACTCCTGCTGCTCCTGCTCACCTATTAAGCTTGTAATGCCAATACACTGCAATTACTCCAAGATCTCTTGCTCATTTTTATTATCTTTCCTGTCATAAGATCTGTTAAAGTACCTCACGAATTTGTTCTGAATCATGAAAGGGTCTTCCAACCATTCCCTTTTGCATACGTTATTATATTGGTAACTCTTTTCTTCCTATTCCTGCCCCCTCCCCCCTCCTCCCTCCCCATTAGCATTACATCCACATTTTTGTGGCTTCCTTTCAACAACCCCCTTCCTTGACATGCCCTTAAGGCCTTACCCAATTGGTGAGACCTAAATGTAAAAAGTCTGACAGATAATGAACAGATAAAGAAGAAAAAAAAATTAAGTATTTGCTAATGAAATAGAACAGGCACTTTGGGCTAGCTCTGATCCACTTATTTAACGCATTGGAATTGGTGATGCTTAGATTTAATATACTATGGCTAAAAACTAGCAGCTTAATCTTTGAAAAGTAAAGTGATCTGTGGAGAAGTTATTTTTAAGAAGTTTTATTCAATGGGAGTTTAATTAGTTCTGATTAGCATGGTGAAATCTGTTATATAGACATTGCTATAGTGTCAAAAGAAAAACACTTTAAGTTTCTTACTCATTGAGTTGAACATATAGTCTTTTGGTTTATTACATTGTTGCCATTGCCACTGATTGTTAGTTTGTTACCTCCTTCCATGTCATGCAGGTTAACACAGGAAAAGTATCAGCTACAGTATGTCACAGACTTTTCACTTTTAAATTTGCTGCTTCTTAAGTCTTTAACATATTGCATTTTACGTTGCTATTTAAACTATGAAGTCCCTTTATTTTGAAAAAGAGGTACCTGACCCTGGGAACTTGTCTATTAGACACTGAACAGATTCTCATGTATAGCTCTGGCTGGTGTAGCAACGGAGTATCTCTTATATGGAGTTGCTGAGGGAGGCCTTGCCGACATAAATAAGGTTCATAATAATTTACATGCTAATAGTTCTGCCATGACAAGATTTTGTTTGTAAAGAGAGGAAGAAGTATCCAACTATCCATGTTACTAACTGAACTTCTGTGTCAATCATGGAATAGTTGGACATGCTACTTCAAGGTTTGGGCTTCACACAGAAAAAAGCAGACTCTCAAGTCAGATGGTCTGTGCTGAATACTGTCTTACTTTTGCGTCGCCACAAATTAGCACGAGCTAAACTTGCGGAGGCCATGTCCATGGGAAAATCTGTAGGAGCTTGCCTTGGCATTATAGAAGATACCATAGACGTTTCAGACATCTAATTGACTTGATCCCCACTAACATGTAACAATAAAACTTTAAACTGTAACAATATAAGAGAAATAACTTGAAAACATATATCTTTTATCCATCCAAATCGAACCCCTAAGCAACACTAAGCAATTCCTCATGAATATTATGCGTATGGAAAAATTTAATTGCTTTTTCATTATTTTGTGGTATTAGTTCCAGTCTTCAAAAAAATTATATGAGATCTTAAACCGCACCTTTTATCAATCCATTGTATAATTTTGAAAGGTGAGATCAAGTATGTCCTAGTGATTTATGTATTGGTTTTGTCTTTTTGTAAACTTCAAAATATATTTGTTAATTATTAGATTTCTGGGTTAGGAAATTAAGGAAATTGGTGTTAAGATGCTCAAAAGATTAATAATTACTAAATGGTCAGAGAAATTCTTATTTTCTCGGCCTTTTTTTCCTATGCACAAACAATGTCAAGGTTTTCTCTGTTGGAATCTTCCTTTGAACGTTTGTCCAGTTGTAGATGAAACAGCCCAAAGGCCTAGATACCAATATGGAATTTGTGTGATTGTTTTGTTACAATGTTGGAATTCAAAATATAATAGCTTTTTAGGCAATCCTGATGGGAAGTTCCACGTTAAAATAATATTATTGCTTTCAATATCATTGCAACCCACCGTCGAATACCCCACCCCACGTAAATTCCCTCGTTAGAAAATTTCTTGAACTCAGTAAATATTTGAACTTAATTATACTGTTATTCCATAATATATAGAATATGGTCTATATATACTCCATATTATATTTCTCATTGCAGCCCTTTAGGGTTTAGTGATGCAAAACCATGGAGAATCTATTCAATAAGAAATATAAACGAAAGAAACACTACTGTAGAATTTCATTGACTTCAAAAAGAATTTACAAAAATATTCAGATCTTCATACATATAATGAATACAAGAAACATGTGGTATGGACAAGCCCTAATGGCTTCTCAGGCCTAAAATTAAGAATGAATAATGGAGTAGACTAAACCCTTCTGTGACGCACCATCCGAATCATGTTATCGTCAGACGTAGCCGTAAGAGGAGCACATCTTTTCATCCTTACCCGAACAACCTCCTTTGCCTTCTGATCATCACTCTGGGCAGTAGCAGCAGCAATAGAGGTATCAGACGTCGTCTCTGGTTTTTCAATATTATTTGGCTTTGGTTGACGTAGACCAACACAAACGTCATAGTCTTCTCTATGCTGCTCGTTACCCAGGACCGCCCACGCCTTGTCCATGAGTCTGAGAGCCTCATGCGCCATTGGAGAGGAAAACTCGTTGGGATGCACCCACTTCGCCAAATTACAATACCTTTGTCTGATGAAGCTGTGAGTGATTTTATGAGTGATTGATGGATTATCACTGGCCGGGAAGCCCAGGAGTGCATAGAGGTCGGTGTAACCAAGCTTGTTCTTCTTGAACTTGCCGGCGTGAATGATAGACATAGCAATGTAGTAACGCTCCACTCCTTCAAAATACGGATCATATTGTTTCGCCATCTTTGCAAATTCGTATGCTTGCTCGTATTTCCCTTCCATCCATTCGCTTTCAACCCAACTCAGCAGACCGTCAGTCATGACTTCACAGAACACAAACACAGAACCAGACAGAGAAAGCAGAGCGGAAACACAGAAACAAAGAGAGAAAGCAGAACCAGTAGCAGTGAGAGCAGAACACTGGAATGTGAAATAAAAACAACGAGAGAAACAGAGATTGAGCAAAATAGCGTGCCTAATTTATAGGAAGAGAATCCTACTCCTTGCAGGAAGAGAAATCCTGCTCCTTATAAATATAGAATCCTACTCGATCAAAGAATAGAATTATAATACTATTCCTACTCGGAAAAGGGGGGAAAAAATATTTTGATTAACTAAGAAAAGAAAACATTTAGCAAATAGATATGAGAGATAGAGAGAGAGAAATTGTGAGTCTAATAAAGACTATTTAAAAGAAGCTGAGATCTTTGCCGCCATAGAATATAATTATATTGTTGATATATTTATATTTAGAGAGGTGCTACGTCCACAACATTTTTACAACATTTTTACAACAAATCATAGGTGGTTAGTTGTTATTGGTTCAAATTTGAACCTAACACTAAGATTACTTTTTTGCCCCAACAATAACAACCAGTAACATCCTGCCATTTAGGATTTGTTGTAAAAATGTTGTCGACATATCATTTCTCTTATATTTATATTTATTTCATTTTCGTAATTGATTTGGGTTTAATTTTTTTAATAATTTTTTAAGTGGTTTAGGAGGTCTTAATTATTATATTTATATTATCATTTTACAAAAATTATTTTTGCAAACTGGAAAGGTGCCCTCAATTTAACTCAACAAATGAAAACAAACCCATTTTCAAAATCAGACCATACCATGTTTCGGATTTTGTTTATTTATTTATTTATTTTTTGGTTAAACAGTGAATATATTAAAGCTAACAACCAGAGTTCAGATTAGAGCCAGGTCTGACCGAGTACAAACTAGAACCATCAAATACCAACCTACTTCTAATGTCCTCAGGCGGACAAGGAAAAAATAAAAAGCTACTGCCCTGCTCAACACCCATCCTAGCTAGAGCGTTTGCACATTTGTTAGCTTGGCGATAGATATGATTAACTTGGACTTGATCAAACCTGGACATGACATGCTTACAGTCATCCAAAATGGGAGAAAGAACATTATTCTCATAATTAACATTGTAAAAAACATCAACCACCACTTTAGCATCTAATTCAACTATTACTGAAGAGATATTTATATTGCTGCACAAAGTAAGCCCATCCCGCAGCCCCCATAACTTTGCCTCGAAGCTGTTAGTAATCCCAATCCTCCTTGCAAACCCAGCCATCCAATTTCCTCTTTCATCTCGCACAATACCACCACAGCTTGCTACACCCGGATTGCCCAAAGAAGCCCCACCGGTGTTCAATTTAGTCCAGCCACTCGGTGGCTTCTCCCATCGAACTAGCTTGCTTATTCTGCCATTAGAAGCTTTAGAAGACGAACAGTAATACATGAATTCCATTGCTTAATTAGTTATCTTAGTGGCCAACCTTGGATTTGCTGGTTTCCCATTGAAAACATAATTGATCCTGCTCTTCCAGAAATGCCAAATAGCAAAGGAATATAGCAACTTCTAGGGAGGATGCCCATCAATGATATGCTTATTCAGATTCCCATTTAAACTCAACCAATCCTTCAACTCTGACTGCCAAAAGCCATGGTTGCTGTCCTGCACTCCTAGCTGTCTCCAAGTAAGCTGAACTTGAGGACAGTCCCTTAAGGCATGGAGTATGGTTTCAACACCCCCTTGGCATATAGCACACTGATTATCACTGCCCACCCCTTGCCCTACTAGGCAATCCTTCACTCCAATACTATTATGGGCACATTTCCATAGAAAAAACTGGATACAAGGTAACGTCTTTAGTTTCCAAATCCAATCTGCATTGAATGGCATATCTGAATCGTCTCCCACTGCTATCCCATATGCACTTTTCAAATAAATAATGCCCCTAGGATTTTCCACCCATGCTAATCTATCACTACCTCTTCCTTGAAAGGAAATTGGAATAGCTTGAAGCATTAATTTGCAATCCGGAGGAAATTCAAAAGGCAGCTTACTCCAGTTCCACCCCGAGTCTTGGATCACATCCTTAATTTCTAGAAAGGAAGATTCTTGAGTTAAAGGTCCTTGGATCAACTGTCGAATAGAACCTTGTTTAGTCCAATTCCTATACCAAAAGATTATCTTGCTATCCTTACCAATCGTCCACCTACTACTCTTCATAAAAACCTCCCTTCCCTTCTTGATGGCTCCCTAAATCCTTGAGCAAGGAAGTCTATACAGTACTTTTCATCAAGCACTTTTGGCCATAAAGCGTCTTTTTCATTATGCATTCTCCAATTCAATTTAGCAAGAAGGGCAGTGTTCCTCTCCCTGGCTGTTTGCAAGCCAAGGCCACCTTTAACCTTCGGTTTGGTCACTTTCTGCTACCCTACCCAATGCATTTTCCTTGCTACCTTCGATGTACCCCACAAGAAATTTCTATTCACCCTATCCAACCCATCAAGAATCTTCCTCGGAAGGTAGGCACACTGCATGACATAGGCTGGGATTGTTGCTAAGGAGGCTTGAATGAGGACATTTCAGCCAGCCATGGAGAGCAGATTAGCCTTCCATCTAGCTAGCTTTTGCTTAACTTATCCAGGACAAAGTTATAGTCTTGGGAAGATGGTCTGGGATGCTTAATGGGAATACCCAAATATTTGCCAAGGTTCGGGATTGAGACAAAACCCAAAACATCACAAAGGTCCTCCTTGGTAGCATCATCCACATTAGCCGAGAAATACACTCTTGATTTAGCTTCACTAATAGTTTGTCCAGAAACACCACAAAAGACATCAAGAACCTCTCTAATGGCAGCACAATTTGCATGGTCCGCTTTAGCAAATAAAACTACATCATCAGCAAAGAGTAAATGGGAGAAGGCCGGGCCACCTTGCGAGGCTTTAACTGGTTGCCACTCCTTCATACTACACTTCTCTTCAATTAGTTGCCCAAGAAAATCTATATAGAGGATAAAAAGGTATGGGGATAAAGGGCCCCCTTGCCTAATCCCTCTCGATGGATAGATTGGGTCTAAGGCTTCTCCATTAACCATAATGGATGTTGACATAGACAAGACACAACTCATTATGATATCAATAAGATCCTCTGGGAGATTAGCTCTGATTAACATTACTCTTATAAAATTCCATTCAAACTTGTCATATGCCTTCTCCAAGTCAATTTTCAAAGCCAGATACCCCACTCTCCCTCTCTTTCTACTAATAGTGTGGATGACTTCTAGTGCTATAATTGCATTATCAATGCCCTTCCTCCCCGGCACAAAGACTGCTTGAAAATGGGAAATCAGCTTCTCTAAATAAGGTCTTAATCTAGTCACAATAATTTTTGTCACTATCTTGTACACTGAGTTACAAAGGCTTATGGGTCTATAGTTTCCCAAAGTTCTGGGCCTTGAATCTTGGGAATGAGTGCAATAAGTGTTCTATTCAAGTAATCTGGCATTCTTCTTCCTGTAAAAATTTTCTTAACCTCATCTGTCATCGACCTTCCCACTGTCAACCAAAATCTCTGATAGAAACCTGCATGGAGCCTGTTCGGCCCTGGGGCTTTAAAGGCCTTCAAGGACCACAAATTTGTTTTAACCTCTTCATTTGATGCCCCCCCACTAATACTGATCTTTTCCTCCTCCGTGAGGCTAGCTTGCCATTGGGTGGAGTATGGTTCTGACCGAGAGACATTAGAGAAGGAAGTTGTATAGATATCATTAAAACTGTTCCTGATAAATGCCTTAACTTCTGCCTCCTCATAAATCCACTCCCCCATTGCATCTTTGATGGCCAAGATCTGATTTCACTTCCTGCGGATCATCGTCAAGGCATGATAAAATGCTGTATTTCACTCCCCTTGAATCATCCAGTTGACTCGGGATTTCATCGCCCAAAGCTCCTCCTCTTGCCTTAGAACCATATCAAACTCTTAGCAACTCTTTTTCAAGGTTGAGAAGAAATGAAGATGGCTTAATTGACACTGCCCGCTGAATACCATTCAATCTAGCCTTAATATTCTTCTTTTTAGTAAAAATATTTCCAAAGTATGTCTTATTCCAAAGACCAGCATCCTTGGTGAACTTCTCCACGGCTTCAGCAAGGCTATGAGTTTGCCCCCAAGCCTGAGAGATAACCTTTGGGAAGGTGAGGTACGTCAACTAGCAAGTTTGAAACTTAAACGGTCTATTCCTTACTACCCGGGTTGGAGGGACTAAATCAAGAAGAACCGGGCAATGGTCGGAGTGACATCTTGTGAGGTGGATAGCTTTAGCTTCTGGAAATAAAAGACACTAGCTCAGGTTGACAAAGAACTTGTCTATCCTCTCTTGAATAAGGGCTTGAACTTCCCTTTTGTTAGTCCAAGTAAAACAAGGTCCAGAGAAGCCAATATCCATCATGTTACAATTATCTAGACAATCTTTGAAAATAAGGGATCTATTAATACTAACGGCTCTACCCCTAAATTTATCATCATCTAACAAGGGTTCATTAAAATCACCCGCCAAAACCCAAGGCATATTATGCAATTCTGCTACTCTATTTAAATTATCCCGCAATATATGCCTTTCGGCACTCCTAGGACTAGCATATACAGCCGTAAATAACCAGCAAGAATTAGAATTCATTACCTTGATGATGGTGTGAATTTCTTGCTTTGTGCTGGCAAGTGAGGTGACTTCCACTCTGTCAGAGTTCCAAAGCATCCAGAGACCACCTGCATACCCAATAGTGTCTGTGTGGATAGCATTATCAAAAGGCAGCCTACCCGAAATCTCTCTAACTCTTTCACCACCAACTCTTGTCTCCATCAGAACTAGAATAGTCGGATTGTGATTACGCACTAGCTCTTGAACATGGGTTTGGAAAGAGGGCTTTAAAGCACCCTTGCAGTTCCATATTATTATATTCATGGTGAATATGTGTTGTGGGGTGGGACACTTATCACAAGGTGGCAGCAACTTCGCTTCCTCCCTCATATTCCATTCGCTTCGCTTTAGCATCTCCTTTGTCTGACCCTCTCCTGGACACAGACTCAGATTGTGCTGGAGCACACCCATTTCCAGTTCATGTGACAATACGTGCAAGCTGAACATCATTGGTGGCTAAAACACTTGATTGAGCTTTGTGATAAGCTTGTTCCCCATGAGCGAGGTAGGCATCAGATCCTTTACTAACATTCTTTTTTCCGACAAGCACTCCCACGGATTCACTATGCACAAGGTTGGTATCGGCGATACCTGGGGCAGAGACTCCCAACCCAGTTCCTGATCCTTCACTGGCAACGACACATCCGTCAGAAAAAACCACCCTTGGTTCTGTGCCTTTGACCTTGCTGCATCCAACAAAAGTATATCGCCCACTCAACGAATGAAAACAAATCCATTTTCAAAATCAGACCACACCATGTTTCAGATTTTGTTAAAGCAATATATATGTGCCCATCAATATATGTATAAAAGCAGAGACCTCATGCGAGAGTGCATGAGGTTCTGCCATGTGGCGGTTTATATGAGTTTTTTGCAATTCTCTTTATTATGAAATGATTTTTTCCAACCTCAAAAATTAAAACAATGCAGCTTTTGTGTTTAGCACTTATTGCTTCATCAAAAATCAATTCACTTCTTCCTCTCTCCTAACTCTTCACTTCTTTCCATTACAAAAAAAGGCTCTTCACTTCTTCCGGACAAAAAAAAAAAAAAAAATTCACTTCCCCATTCAAATTTAAATGCACACTATGGATAAGCACCTGGCAAAGTGAGACCAAGCTTTGCACTATTACACCTAGGGGTGGCAATTCGTGTTCGCGTGTCGGGTTCGTGTCGTGTCAAGTCATGAGTATTCGACTACATAGGTCAACACTAACCCGACATGTTTATTAAACGGGTCAAGATTCCTCAACCCTAACACGACCCATTTATTAAACGGGTCAATTGGTCGACCTGTTTATCAAATTTTATCAAAATGAAAAATAAAAATTAATGAAAAAACAAACAAATAAATATTTTTAATATAAAATTCAGAACTAACGAGTAACTGCATCACAAATAATCATTCAAAATTAAAGCATATCCCAATATCACAAATAATCAATCACAATATGTCAAAGAAAATAAATCACAACGACTAATAGGTTTATATACCTAGAGTTTGAAGGGTATATTGGTAAAATATCATTTAATTATACGGGTCAGACGGGTCAAACGGGTTCTATGTGTTCAACACTAACCCAACCCATTTATTAAACGGGTTAGTCGTGTCAACCCAAATATGACACAAACCCGTTAAGCCTCAACCCATAACCTGCTAATTTCGTGTCGTGTCGTGTCGGGTTTGTGGGTCGTGTTAAATTTTGTCACCCCTAATTACACCTTTACAATAATATTATACTTTCCAAGTAATTTCTGATGAGATCAAACCCATCTTTAAATTTTTTAAATTTCACTCATTCTCTATCTTAACTCTTTAGTTCTTTCTCTGTCTCTTAACTCTTCACTTCTTCTAGCAAAAGCAAAAACAAGAAACTCTTTCACTTTCCCTTTCAATTAAATGCACACTACGTACCTGTTTCTTTTGAAAATTATATATTGATGATAGATCAACGATTCCTTTATGAGTTCATGGACAAAAGCTCCTTTCTTAGTATCTGTAAATAAATATTGCCAACTCTCTCTCTCCTTATTTCTTTCTTTCAATTTTTTTTTTCAAAATTTTATTTGGGATATTGAGTTTGCAATGTTTGAGGGAAGACAGACTCAGGGAGATTGAAGCTTCAACTTTACCTATTTTGGCCAAGGACTAAAGTCACTAAACCCAAGGAGAAAAAGCCATTGGCTCCTAATTTATCAAACCCTTCTTCAGTATCTAAGTCCTAAGAGGTACAAAATACTAATACTCAATTTGTTCATTCTTTGCTGTTGTTTGGTAATGGGTTTTTGACAATCAAACTAGATGGTGGTTTGTTTCTTTTCATTTGAGCCGTTTATCGGTTAAGATTTTTACCGAGCCACCCCATTTTTGTAATCTATGATTTGTCTTTTCGAGTGATTTAAATATGTTACATGAGGATGTGATTAAGAAAATTGGGTACTATTTATACCCTAAGGCAAAGACAGGTTGAGTAAATAATCTGGTTTTGTTGGGTAGGTAGAAAGATCAAGGAGGAAGAAGCTTAATCAATAAATCAAGCTCCTCCATGCCACATGTAGTCGGAGCACAAACTCATGTATCTATATGGATTGGGTCACATTCAAAGCGCCAATGGAGGCAAAACTTTTGTGGGATTTGAAGTGCAAAGAGCCCAAGAGTGATTACATATTTTATTTTGAATCCATAGTGTTTGATAAAATGCTTGACAAAAAATTTATAATTTTTATTTGGTTGTATGATGTAGCAGCCTATATAGTTGGCATGAGTGAAACAAATTAAATTAGCTACGGGTAAGAAAGTTGTTATTATTTTTAGGTGAATAATTTTCTTTTACTTATTGAGGGGTTAAGTATTATTTGGTAGCAAAGTTTTAAAATAATCTCCACAATCTACACATATTCTATGTCCTATTAAATGATAGAAACTCAATTGTTAAAAATAAGAACAAAGAAAGAAACAATAGAATTGCAAAGGTACAAATTAAGAACTAAGTGGGCAGAAAAAATTATGTGGTGTCTCCATTATTTGAAGGTTAGCCTAGAATCTATATAAACTAAAAAAGGGTATTAAAAAATCGTTAAATATATTATACCGGTATACCTTTGTTAAAAATGTTGAATCATGTCTACCTCAACCATCATTGAAACTACTTGCTTTATTTATTTATTTATTGGTCAAGTATCATGTATGGCTATCTGCAAGAGCCTTGACAATATCAAAGTGTGTTTGTTGCTTTGCCTAGACATGAATCACTATGCAACCTTAGTATTGCTATAGTTAAAATATTATTGAAGATGCTTCATAAGATCAACACCTTAGTTAGTCATTTCGTATGACAAGGGATAGGTTGAAGGAGTTTGATATGCATAATGTATGCTTGCAATTAATTGGTTTACGATCAACTAATGGTATGCAACAAAATATGCCTACATGCTCCGAAGTTTCTACTATAATTCTAGGTGATTTTAGCAATGAAAATATTCACCATTTATGCTATAATATATGTAAAAAAAATTTCAAAAACTATTTTACATAAAAGCTTATAGCATTATCCGCGCAATGCGCGGGCAACCTTCTAGTTTAGTTAAAAAGCTATAGGAAAGTATCAATCTTAGTTATATTAACTTTTTTAGGTAAGCTTTTGAGTTATATTAGGATTAGATTTTAAATTCTTATTATGGTTGATACAACCTTACAAGCTTTTGAGAAAAAGGTATAAGGCTCTTAACTAATTCATTTCTATTTGACTGCATTCCAATCATTTATATTTTTATTAATTTTCATTATATTCTTTCTATAAATCATAAATAATGTAAAAATTGAAACCGTGGTTAAAAAGCCTAGCTTTCATACACACAAATGGAAATAATTCAATTCATTAATTCTTAAATTTTTTTGGGGACCTTCTGTTTTGAATGACTTTAGAGGAGATTTAAAATAATGCTTCTGCATCAGGAGCAGTGGCAGCGCCACCTTATGGCCAGGTGGTTCTAGGATCACTTTGACTTGAAAAAAAAAAAATAATTTAAAATTATATATTTATTTATTTAAAATTTTTTTTTTGGGACCACCCTAAATTTTTTTTATGTCAATAAAATTAAATTTTGGTCCCTAATTTGAGCAACTTAACAATATATTGGGGTCTTTCAAGCAAAAAGGAAAAAACTCAAAAAAAAAATTGAACTAAAATCTAAAAAAAAAAAATTATAATAAAACTACTACAGGCTAGACAGTGGTTTGATTCCTTTGACTAAGCACGCTGCCCAATACAACACAATTTTCAACCTTTTATTATTTTTTATTACAATATTATTTTTCCTCATTAGGCATATATTACTTACTTCTCATTTTCAATTATTTATTCTTAACCACACACGTATTCTGTCTTCTCGATTTTTACACTTCATACTTTTAAATTTTATCACATCTTCATCTACACTTTTACATCTACGTTTTGCCTTCCTCCTTATTCGTAACTTCTGTGTCTTCTACTAGTTCCAGTGCGGCAGTGTCTCTTCTCAAGTTTTGAGTCTCAAATTTCTCAATATGATTTTTTTTTAGCTGTACATGTACATTTGTTCATTTCTTTTCTTTACAATTTTTTTTTTTTTCCCTTTTGAGGTTTTTTGGTTTATAGAATGCAAATTTGTTTTCGTTTTAAGAACTATCTTTTTTTTAAGCACAAACTTCATGCCAGTCGAATCTTGAATTTCAGCTGGTATTTACCGAAACACCCCGAAACACCTGAAATAGACCGGAATGACCTGAAATGTTTTCCAAAGTGGAATAGAGTGGGTTACTATTCCGGTTTGTTTACCAACACGGTATTTTCCGGCTGTTACGATCGGAATGGAATGAAATTAATAATATTAAATCAAACCTAATTACCTAAAGGCTAAAAGGAAATAAGATTGTGTAATTTATGTTTCCTAAGGAACACCCTGAACAAATTTCCTGGAGCCGCCATTGATCATGAGACATGAAACTGAGCTGATTGTGCCACTCCTTGTGGTTAAAAAGTACTCTCTATTTTGTTTTGCTTCAATTTGTGTAGGTTTTTTATTTTTATTTTTTCACTTTTCTTTTCTGGTCGGAGTAAGAACTTCAATCAAGTGCAACACAGGTCCTTAACACACATCAGTGCTACCTATAGTTAATAAAAACTAGCCGAAATCCCGCGCGATGCACGGTGCACTTTGAAATATTTTGTAAAAAAAATTCTTTTAACCCCTTGTGCTCATTAATACAATTATTGTTAGTCATGTTTAATTTACAACATTTTAATAGTAGAACTAAATTCAAACCAAACCCTAGTTCCTAACCATAATCAAATCCTATTAAAGCTCAATATTAAAATTAAAAATTCTATTGAGTGCAGTTAGTGCCAAATCTGCGAAATTTAGATTTGGAAACATTCTTTATATTCGGTTGCCCCTTTAAAGCTTTCAAATATGAAATTCCTCAGTTTCTTATAGCTGGAAAACATGAATGGAATTTACGTTCTTTAATGTGTTATTGTGTCATTGTCTGAATGGTCCACTTTCTACAGAAGATTGCATAAAGTTCATCTCCTGTACATGTAAACTCAGACCTTTTAATTCACCTTCTTGCACAAAGTACATTAAGAAACACATAAACTAACATGAGGTCTACTACACTGATGCTTAACTACATCCAAATAACACTCAAAATTGATTAAGAATGAAAACATTAATATCCAAATGTTTTATGGAATCAAAAGCATATCATTAATTAACAACAAAGAATGAACATTGACAAAGAGCAAGTTAAATTCAAAAGAGAAAGAAGACTAAATTCAAATGCACACGAAAGATGAAATTTGTGCTGTGTTGATATCTAGCAATAATATATAGTTAAACCAAAAATTCCCTATAGGGCCTTTGAGCACTGTAGCACCAATAGGTGGCTAATGCCTAGCTGTAGTTGAAATGAGATTTTAATCGTGGATAGTCATTATTCAGCCCCATATTGTTTCAGTTACGTGAATGAAAGTTGGAAAGTAAGAAAAGGACGTATACTAATAGTTATGATAAGATGCTCTAGATTTTAACCTTTGCATATGATGATTGTTGTCCCCAAAAAATAAAAATAAACTCAGTTGATTACTGAAATTAAAAATAAAATCCCAAAGAAAATAACGGGAAAAATAAAATTGACCTCAAAGGGACATTCCAATTATGATGATATGTTTGTGGTATATGCAAAGGTGTGGAGAGAGAGCAATTGGATACGATTGGATTCCTTGCCATTGCCCTTGTCATAGGATTTCATAAACCACTTCTTTTTATTTGCATGTAATAATTCCAACAAAACACCCAACACGTCAAAATTGCAAACTCTAATATAAGATTGATAACAACAAAAATTAATTTAGTTTATATTAGTTAAAGCACAGTATTTGTTTTTCCTCTTACTTAGCCAAGAACACAATCACTTTTCTAGAATAAAATTTCAAAAGGAGAAAAAGAATAAAATTTCAAACCCTTACGTACCATGCTTGAACTTAACAAATTCTAGAATGCAAAACCACGATTTTGCCATAGGATTTACTCATTTCAAGCACAATCTGTCCAACAATACATCAAGAATTTGAGTTATAAAAATGTGATTGCAAAAAAACGTGTAGCTAAAGATTTTAGAAAGAAGAAGGAAAAAAAAAAAAAGAGAGAAACATTAAAAGAAAAGAAGAGAAGTGATTGTAAAAGGAGACTCATGGCTAGAAGGAAGTGTACTAATTAATATATAACTTAGATAATTGCAAGAGTCGGGCAACTGAAGGGTTAGATGTAGAAGAGCTGAATTAATGGTATTTTTTTTTCTTTCTTTATTAAACAATTAATGGTATACTTGAAAGTTTAAAAGTTATTTTAGTCAATTGAGAATTGAGAGAGAGGAGTGATGAGGAGTAATAAGTAACAAATGAGGTGTAACTTGAACAAAAAAAAAAAAAATTGGATGGCTATCAAAGAAGGCGCCACATGGCGGAACCTCATGCTTTCCCACATGAGGTCTCTGCTTTTATATATATATTGATTTGATTTTGTCAACAACAAATTTCCTTTTTTGTAATAAATATTTGATTCTATTTACAATAAAATAAGGCTTAAGGATCATGTTTAAAAAGTCATTAAAGTATCTGACAAAATAATTGTTTGATAATCCATTCTTAGTAACATCCAATATCTTTTGTAAATATATAGGTGCAGGAGGATATATACCCAACTGTTTATTTTATCTTTTTGAGAATGTACCCAACTGTTTATAAATGGATTAAGTGGACCTTAACTTAGTTTACAATATGATCTTAATTTTTATTAACGCATCTCTCTCTCTCTCTCTCTCTCCAAATATTGGATATTATCAATTTTTGAATTTTGGCCAAGTTTGCCTCATTCATCCATATATTCAGTCTTATTTTTCCATCCAAAATATATCCTACTTCAAATTAAAGAAATTTGCCTCTAAATCCTTTTCCATGGTAACAAAAGGACAATATTTGAGGTTGGACTCTATTATCCATTTCATCATCCAAACCAATATTTATTGGTAGATTACTATTATACTTCAACCATGAGGCTTGGACTATAAAAATTCTCCAATATTAAGCCCTAATTTTTTTAATAATTTGATAATTGGACGAGATTGGAATTTAGATATTTTTATTGTAAACACTAAAACTCATGATATACCAATTAAGCTACAATACCCTTAACATATATATTATTATTAGGCGAAACTACACTATTAGTCCTTGAAATTTACCCTGTGTGCGCAATTGGTCCCTCAAGTTTTAAGTAAGCACAATGAGTCCCTTAAGTTTTTAAAATGAGTAAAATAAATCATTTGATTAACTTCTATTAACGGTGTTACTTACGTGGCTAACAAAATAATGACCTGGCATTTTTAAATGATGTGGCGTTTATTTTTATTAAATACCATCAATGGCTATTGAATTAGATTAATTTAGATCATCCCAAATACAATTTTCCACCGCACCATTCATTTGTATCACACTCCATATATTATTTACACACATCGGTTATATTCGGAATCTTCAACTCAAATACTCTATTCCAACTTAGACCTCCCCACTTTACTCTCTCACTCTCTAAGAGTTCCAAATTGCTGGCCACATTTCCGTTGGCCCATCACCAAACCCGACCCGTAAAATCATTGGACCATCCTCCACCAAACATGGATGACCACGGTGGTGCATGTCTGCAACTATTCATGGATGGGGCCACCTTTTACAACTGCATTGTTCTTGGGAGTCTCTTGTCAATGAAACTGTGGGACCCACTACCCCACTTCATCCAAACATGGGTCCGCAACTACATTGGTGGAAATTTTTAGTCTAACTACTCTTTGGTGGAACTTTAGTGTTGGTGCAAACACAATGATAATAGCAATAACACAAAGAAACTAAATAATACTTTTGAATTTTATTAATTTAAAGAGAGAAAGTACACAACACTATTTGGACTGAGGCGCAACACTCGCTCTCTTTAAGGAGATTTAATTGGTTGGACTAAGGCACGTAAGAGGATCGGCTAAACTTTGTAACCGGTGCAGACCGTCACCATTTTTGACACCTCCACCCTTCACCTCTCCCTTTGCGCATGTATCTGGCCCAATATTTGAGACAATTCATGTTAGCCCATTAATCATCATAATTAAAAAGAACAAAATAGTCTCTCTCATTTTCAATGTGAGATTAAACATTTTTACTAACTACTCGTCTTCCATATTCACTCCCACATCTTAACATTTATTCATTTTAATTATTTAATATTAAAATGCTCCAACATTTAGCCTACCTACTCTCTGGCTTCCTCTGGTATTTCTGCAAAGCTCGTAGATCTCTTCGAGCTTGTACACCAGAGTCACCTTGTCTTCGTCCGACGTGGCACCGTCAATCATTCTAAAACAATTGCATAAAGGTTGCACCGTCGAACAATAATGTTTTTCTTTAAGACAATTGCAATTGTCTTAATCCGATTAAAGCCAAGGCACATAGTTGATGGCGCTGGATAAAGTTTTTCTAAAAACAATTGCACCGTCGAACAATAAAGTTTTTCTTTCCATTACATTGACATTGCCCTGACACCGTCGATCACTTTTGTACTGGGCTAGGACAAAGATTTAAATTAGAATGGCCTAATTTCTTTCTTATGTGTTAATTTAATTTTGTAATTTTTTAATAAAAAGGAATGCCACGTCATTTAAAAAAATGTTAGGTCATTATTCTGTTAGCCACATAAGTAACACCACTAACGGAAGTAAATCGAATGACTTATATTGCTCATTTTGAAAACTTGAAGGACCAATTGTGTACATAGAGTAAACTTCAAGGACTAATTATGTAGTTTCGCATTATTATTAAGTTTAAGATTTATCTCTAATTTGAGATTCATGTAACCACTAATATACTAATATTTTTTTTGAGAGAGTTTCAACCTATAGCATTCGCTCCTGATGATAGCTCTTTATCAACAGACCAAGACACCAATCAGTTTTTGGTGTAGGTGGGGATTGAACCCCGGATCTCTTAAACAACCATCAGAGATTTTACTAGTTGAGCTAACTGGAACCCACACTAATATACTAATATTTAGGGCAAAACTTAGGTACAATACCTTAGGTTCCCTATTTAAAATTTTGACACTGTCCAATTTAACGGGCCAAAATAACGGCGTTAAAACTAAGGTTTTTTTTTTTCCTTCTTCCTTCTTTTTCCTGTACTTGCAAACGCTTCCCTTCCAAACCTCTTTCTCTTCAAAACCACTAAACTTTCAAATATTACAATCTCAAACACCAATGTGATCCAATTCTAAAGAATAAAATATTTACAAGAAAAAAAAAATCCAACTTGGATCAAATTGGAACCTGCAAATCACAAATAAGAAACAGAATCCAAAACTTCTTTCGAAATTCAAATCTATCTCCAAAATCCAGAGCCTATCAGATCGATGCCTACACAAAAACTTTTTTTTTCCCTTAAAAAAACCAAAAACCCAATAATGAGAAACATATATTCAGAGAAAAAAAAAAAAGACTTACCTCTATGCCAATGCGCCTCAAATTCCAAAACCCAAATCAAAATCCTAAACTTTAAGTCTTTATATGAACTGGGTTTTTCCTATTGGGATTGAATTTAAGACTTTCTGTTCCGAAAAATTCTTAGAGAAAATCCTTGGTATATCTGTTTCCTTTCTTCTTTTCTGATCTATGATTCGTTCTCTTCTGATCTATGATGCTTTCTTCTTTTCTGATCTATGATTTTTTCTCTCTCTCTCTGTCGGTGTGTGTATGTATGTGTAACTGCTTCCTTTCTCCTTTTCTGATCTATGGTTCTTTCTTTTCTGATCTTTTTTGATCTATGATTCTTTTCTGATCTATGATTCTTTCTCTCTTTTTTGATCTGTTCTGTCTTCTTTTCTGATCTATGATTCTCTCTCTCTCTCTCGGTGTAGATTTGAAGCCGTTTTTTCTCTTTTCTATCTTCTTTTCTGATCTATGATTCTTTCTCTCTCTCTTGGTGGATCACCGTCACAGCACAGGAAAAAAAGGAAGAAGGAAAAAAGAAATTTTTTTAAGCCATGGGTTAACGCCATTATTTTGGTCTGTTAAATTAGACAGATGTTAAATTTTTAAGTAGGGAACTTAAGATACTGTACCTAAAAGTAGTGCACCTAAGTTTTGCCCTAATATTTAAACACTAATTTGAATGGTTTTTTCAAGTAGAGTAATAACTGTAACATTTTATGGTTTCTCTCATGTACTAATGTCCAATCAACGAATAACTGCAGGTAAAAAACATTTATAAAAAAAAATTTCCAAATTTTATCAAAGAAAAATTGAGAAAAAAAACAAAACATAGACTTGGAATCATGAGTCAAGTCAAACTCTTCCAAGTTCCAACTGCCACACAAAACACACAAGAATTACAACATGTCCAAAACTCTCAATGCCCTCCTCTCTCTCTCTCCCCTCCTCCCCCTCCTCCTCCTCCAACCCCAAAAAAAGAAAACCCAAAAAAGCAAGAACCCATCTCTCTCTCTTTCTCTAGAAGCTGTCAGAGATAGATGGCAGTGCAGTGGGTTCTGGTGTGTCACGGCCTGATCACACTCTTGGTTTTGGTTTCATTTCTGTGCGGGCAGTGGCCTATCTTTCAGGGGACTTTCATCGAACGCATTCACGTCTTTCTCACCTTCGGCGCCTACGATTACTTCCTGTACTCCCTTTCTCTCTCACAATCGATTTTGTTCCATTGCTATTCGTCCTTAATTCATTTGTTTGATCATTGTTTGTCTTGGCTTTTATAGGCGGTTCGTTGGGGCTGTGTTTGGGTCCAAAGGGACTAATGCGATTCTATCCGTTGAGTATTTCTGCTGTGACCGACCCAATCCTATTTTACAGGTTTGTCACACGAAATTTATGTTATTTCTGTATCCAATTGGTTTATTTTGAAATGGGTATTTTTTTTTTTTTTTTTTAAAGTTTTTAATTTTAACGAAGGAATGAGAAAGAATTGGGTTTGCATTGAATTGGATTGTGGTTTTGGGAAATGGGATTGTTTTCTATTATTTCCTAACAAGTTAAGCTTTTGAAAAAAGTGATCTTTAACAGAAGGATAGCATATAGTAGGATGCATTGTGGTGTAGGATGTGGTGGTCATGGTTGACTTGTTATTTGGAGACCTTACAGAATTTTATTTTTTTTATAGATATTTATGTGGAGATTTAAGATGGTTTGCATCATGTGGGAATTCAGATTGTGCTTGCTAGGCATTTTCAATGATTCAAGGAAATGGAATGAATTTGTTTTTGGTATAGAGGATTATATAAAATTCAGTTCATTGTGTTGTTTGATAGTTCGTTTCCTTAGGTTTTTGCATGTCGGTTCCAAGAGCTTTGTAGCTCAATTGAAGCCTTTTGGTGTTTCCAATAGAGATGTTTAGGGTTCAAATGCCCCCACTCCCAACTAGTGAATTAAAAAAAAAAGGTTTTTTCATGTGAGCATGTTTATGTGTTTTAGAGAGAGCCTAGTGGTAAGGATGTGATTCAGAGATAGGGCACTACCATATCTGAAACTTACATGTTGTCATTTTTGGGCCTTTGGATGTGTGCCAAAGGTCAAGCCATGTAAACTATGGTGGTCTGGTTTGTGTGGATTCATTTTTTCCTTTAATTTATTTGAAAATAGAACTAGATATAAGGCTTACTGTGATGAAGTTCAGTGTTCAGATAAGTTGATTTTTTCCCACTAGGGGTTGGAGAAGTTTGTCAACTCCTCAGGAGGACAGCCAATGGCTGTGGTTTTTTTGATGTAGTAAGGTGGGTGGGACAGTCATGTAATCTGGAAACACCTTTAAAAAGTATTTATCTAGCTATTAATGTGCAGTTGCAAATAAGCAATACGAAAATGATGTCACCTCTTTCTCAGGTATCAAATTATTGAAACAATTATGCTTCTTACTGCTGATCTGATCTAGAACAGATTGCCCCTTTCTTTTCAGTTGGGAATTAATATTTATTTATATATTCTGTATCATTTCAGATCATATATTTTGCAATACTTGGAGGAACCTATTACTTTGTTGCAAAGTCTTCCTTCGGCTATATTCCTGGCTATTATCTGAGTGGAGTGCACAGGTATGTAGGAAGGAGCTTGCATACTTGCTCTCTTATTCTCTTTTTGTATTCTTTCAGCATAATTCCATCCTAAATTTTCTCAGACTTTATTTGTTCTTGCAGGTATACAAGCTTGTTGGCTGTTGGTATAGGCGTACTACTCTTTCTATTGACTAGCTTTTCTGATCCAGGAACGGTGAAGGCTGAGAATGTTTCTCAATATATCTCTGCCTATCCCTACGATAATGTTATATATTCTGAGAAAGAATGTTCAACTTGCAAAATACCAAAGTGAGTTTTTACCTGGTGAGATTTCTTTGGAAACTTTTATTTAATTCTTTTAATAATGATTGTTTCCTCCTTTGATTCAGACCTGCCAGGTCCAAGCACTGCAGCATTTGTGATCGCTGTGTTGCTCGCTTTGATCATCATTGTGGATGGATGGTAAAATATCAAACTATTTTGTTTATTATTTTTTAATCTTCTGTAGTGAGATGGTTTGTTTTTTAATTGTTAAATATTACTTTCAATTTCTACTTAGCTCTTCATTGGTGCAGAATAATTGTATAGGGGAGAGAAACACTGGCTACTTTATGGCTTTTCTTTTGTGGTGAGTAATATCTGATTTGCAACAGAGTTTATACTTTCTAGATATATGCTATGGTAAATAGCCTTCTCTGGCTACATAAAATAGTTCATTATTTTAGTTAGTGCCTCCTGCTTAGAAGATGTTGATAATGAGGGGTAGCAAATTTGTGAGGTGATTAGGAAAAAGAAGACATACTATCTATGCTATATAAAACTTTTGAAATTCATGGCACAGTAGTGGAGAAGTTCCAAACTATTTTCTTAACTTTCGTTACAAGTTTTAAATAGCGTCAATCAGTGAGAAGTTTCCTTGATGTTTCTTCTATATTTTTGTATCAATTATTGTAACTTTATTTGAGATGTAAGGCAATATGTTGTATCTGTTTGTTCTTCTCTGATTTTTATATTAAGATTGTTTTTCAGGTTCTATTTATTTTACATGCTTCTTTAACGATTTGCAGGCATTTCCTTCTCTGCATATATGGAGCAGTTACCATTGGGCTGATTCTTGCTGGACGATTAAAAGAATTAAGAGTTATATATATTCTAACTGGTAAAATTCTGATTTGCATTATATAATTTCAAGTTTATGGCTTAGTTGCATCCGAGCCTAAATGTGACATCCTTTTCCCCGTTTATTTGTTGCAGTTTATTATGGTGTAGAAAATTCTTTTTTAAGTTTAGCTCCACATGTTGTGCAGGTGAGTGCTCTATTTCCCTACCTTTTCTGTCATGATTTGATATCTTTAGATTCCTCCTCAACTAAAAGTCCGCTATGAAGAAACTTAAAGGAAGAATAATCTTTAACTGCTTTAAGGGCATATTTGAATTCTTCTCTAGCCACCTAGCACCTCCCCCCTTATAAGTTCTTGGTGGAGGGTGAGTTCATGGGTTCAAGACCCACTGGGTGCAATAAAAAAAAAAGAAAAAGGTTTCAGTAAAGGTTTACTGTTGTCATGCTGATGATTGATGATTAAAGGCATTGAAAATTCTTTTCATAGTTTAGCTCCACATTTTTTATAGATGAGTGCTTTCTTTTTCCTTGTTCTTCTTTCATTTGATATCTTTTTATTCCTCGACTGATGGTCTGCGTCGGAGCAACTTAAAGGGAGAATAAACTTTAAAGGCGTTTTTGAATTCTTCTCTGTAAATAGATAACTTGATTATTAGTTTCAGTTAAAGATTTTAGTTTTCATGCTATAACTTTCAACATGTTATGCAACATATATATATATATATATTTTGGTGTGAAGCAGATTTATCATGACCATACTCTTAGCTATTACCATGTTTCTGGTGTGAGTCAAGTAGCCTTTCTTTTAAGGCTGCATGATGCAGGATCTTGGAATTAACACTCTAAGGAGAATCTAAGAATTTTGGGGCTGGTAACGGTTGAGAGGAAACCAGTTGATCTGGTGCAGATCTGTACAGATTAGGTTTGTTGGTTGAGTTCAGGGCTGGCATATTGGTGTAGGGCTGGAATAAATAATAATCTGACTTAAGGGTCTGGATTACAGAAAACAAAAGAAGAAAGATCAACCTAGCATTGCACAAGGGTACTTGAACATCACACATCAAACAGCAGCTGTGTTTTCCGTTCTTTTCCTATTAACTTCTAAGAATATCAATACATGACTTTAGATAATTCTCCAGAAGAAAGATCAACCTAGCATTGCACAAGGGACCAATTTTTTTCATTTTAATAACAATGGAATTTTATATTAATTTTCATCCCTCTACCAAACACACATGATGGAAAGCTGATATCTTCTACCTCTTCTCACTTTTATATCCTTCCTACTTTCTTTATCCTCCCACTTTTCCATCCTACTAAATTGAGCATTCAATAATACAGCTGCACATTGTTGAAGTTCCATACTTGAGCCATTTATGATAGTGTGCTTAACCTTTTTCTGTGCATCAGGGTGGGCTTTAAAGAATTTCTATTTATCTACTCTTTTTTAATCAAATTGCTTTTTTTTATTTTATTAAGTCTTTAATTATACTACATGGTTCATTGCTTTTGTTTGTCTCTTTTCATTATGATTTTTTGCTTAATTGTTTTCTTCTTTTTAACAGTGGTTGTTGGCCTCCTACAATACACAAATACTTCTTATGGTGTTTCTTGCAATTGTTTCACTGCTATTGGCGGGTTTCTTTAGCTATCATGCGAAGCTTTGTCTCACAAATACCACCACAAATGAGGTTTTATTTTTCAACCTTGATATTTCTCAGTAATTTTATCTATTTTCTTTTTATAAAATCATGGAAGGGGAGGGATGTGGGGAATAAGTAATCATATAGGATAAGCTCATGAGGCTGCATTGCTGCTACAGAATCACTACCCATGGCTTGGGTGGGTTGAGGATGCTTCAAATTGTTATAGCTGTGGTTAGACATGCAATTTTCTTCATTTTGATCACGACTTTTGCTTGATCTCTGAAGAACATCACTTAATTTATAAGAAGAATTCCTAGGAACAAAACCTAGTTGACATTTTTGGATTTTATAAAAACATAATAATATTAATAATACTAAAGAAAGGAAAAGGAAAGAAATCAGCTTGATTAAGAAGGTAGCTTGGAAACAAAGATTCCAAGAGATGAATACCATTTGCTGTTGTGATATCATTTTCTCATTGTTTCACCCAATTGGGTTGTTCCTGCGATTAATCATTAGTTGAGACAGAATAGTGGGAACCGTCAGTTCTGTTAAGTTATGGTTTTGTAATATTTCATAAACTAATTTGTTGTGATTTAGATGCTATTGCAATCATATTCTCTTGGAAACCCTGAAACTCACTGTAGCACTTTTTCCTTGGAACTGCAGACTTTCAAGTGGCAAGAGTACATAAGTTGGCAGGGAAAGATAAATGAAGCAAAGGCAAGTGCTGCAGCCCTCAAAGCGAGTATCAATGGGATGAGTACCGAAGGAAAGCCTCCAGAAAGCAAATGGAGAGCCTTCTTTCGAAAATCCCCATTGGAAGATGTGCAGGTTGTTAAAAATAACATTTATGATAAAGGATTTTTTCACAATCTTCATGAGATCATCTTTCCCCCCTCAATGAGATCCTCATTTCTGCAATCTAAATCAAAGTCGGGCTGAATTGCCTTTACTGCTTTGCTTGGCTGGGTTTTCTTAAGATGCTTTGGTGGCTTGGTTAGCCTGTTCCTGAAATTGCTGATTTGTTGTAGATGGCTGGCTAAAGAGCTCAGAGGGACGATTGTAAATGAGAAGCTTTTTTCTGCATTACTTATCATTGGAACTATAATCTATGGCTATGGTCCATTGCATGCTAAAAATTGTTGGTAGTGAAATACAGAAAATCTCATCATAAATTTAATTATTGAAATTTACTTATGTGATAGGAGGAAGTATCATGTCACTGCACTATGTAAGTTTTGATCTACTTATGGAAAACTCTCTAGAAAAGAAAGATTTATTTCGTTTGAATGGTAGCACTAAATAGTAGCTTGGTTCTACCTAAAAAAATAAAAGTAGCATTGGAGGTTTCATGCAAACTGGTCAAAGGGGTTTTTTTATTTTTAATTTAAAAAATGAACAAGCTTCATGTTTTGTAATCTTTTTATGGTGGTAGTACAACTAGAAACTTATATTGCGTTAAGTTCAGCTCTCCAGGCTGCTGTAGCGTTCTTGTGTGGGTTTCTCCAAAATGGCTTGACCATCAATAGAATCAACTATGGAACATGTCCTATCTGAAAGAATCTTTGATCTTTGAGAAAAGACAAAGATTGAATCTAATCAACTCTATATCACAGATGAGCAAGAAAAGAAGCAAGAGAAAATATCAAGAAGTGTAAGAGAGAGAAGAAAAGAAAGAGAGAGATTAGAATTGGACTGAAAATTTTATCTTTTTTTTTTTCATTAATTTCAGATCAGATACACTTCTCAATGTATAGTACAAAACACTCACAGTTAATCATTGATACAATCATTTACATTATAATTAGATCACTGTAACAAACTCAGAATTTTCTCACGTGCTCCGTAATAGAATTCGTAACTGCTTCTGAACTAATAGCTACTATACAAAAGACAGCGTCTGATTAAGTGATGCATGCGTGGGAGGATTGAATGACACCGTTTGAATCCTTTTCTCTAAAGGGTGGACTTGTGGAAATGGCATCGTTTGAGTGCTTTGAATTCTTACTATTATCACTAGATCTTGTCAAACGGTTTCATCTGTTTGGTGAATCCAAATTTATAATTTGGATATTCATAAAAATAAAATATTATAATATTTCTTTGAGAAGCCAAGAAGTTAACTCAAGCACGTGGTCCACGTGGATTGCTCTCTCACTTATCCCAGCCAAAAGATAGAAAGCAAGGGTGAAAGGGGCTAGTGGAATGGGATGCAGGTTCCTAAAAAACAATTGATTGTTGCAATTTAGAATACACATTGTTTTGGATCTTTTTGTTAATTTCTTAGTATAACTTTATAAGAAACACTATACTTATTGATGATGCGAAGAAAATTAGTAGGTTGGATGCTTTGGGTTAGAAATAATTACTGACTGTCTTGATGGCTTGAAAAATAAAGAATTGCGATCAAAGGTGACTGTGGCTGCCGGCCAAGAACCCTCCGATGACAAAGTTAATTTTTCTCTCTATAAGTTTGGAGTTCCAACTTTTCAGGAAATGTAAAACGTACCTTTGTCTGGTCTGAATGGACGTTTATATAGTACACCATGGAGGCGGTTATTAGACTTGTAACCTCCCCTATATTTGAGGAGGTCTATGGGTTCAAGGATAACTTCCATAACCGTTTAGAAGTTACACTCTTCATATAACTGTCACTGGAAGTTATTCATGTGATAAGGGGTTATTGCACTTCTCTTGCATTTCACTCGTGTCAGGAGCTCGTCCAAGAGTCTTCTTGGATGAGCGTACCCTGTTCCTAGGGAAGGTTGTCCTTCCATGGACGACCTCCTTATATTTCCTAACAGGGGCTTGTCTAGGGGCTTTCCCGACGAGCACAACTTGTTCTCGCAGCAGGTTGTCCTTATAAGGACAACCTTCCCACGGACGGTTATCCTCACATGGAGGGCCTTGTGTGATGCATCCTCATTCTCTGGACGACTTCTTTGGACGACATGGAGTTGGTCAGATTTATCGTTCACCATCACTTATAAAATAAATAAATAAATAAATAAATAAATAAAGTTCTAAAATTTTGTAAAAAATGGATCTATGTCAAAGAATCAAAAAAGGGAGTAATTACCAGTTTTTTAGTCCAACCAGTGAAGTCATAAATAAGTTAATTAATATGAATTGTGTTGTGTTTAAATAATTATTATATCTATTGTATGAGTTCCCTTGATGGGAAATTTTTTTCAAAACCGAGCTTCTATTAATAAGTAAAGTTCATTGTGGATATGTATTGGTGAATCAAATTAAGAAACTTTTCATTAAAACCAAACTTCGCCATGACATTCATGAGAAAGCCTCATGCTTTATTTTTATTACTATTATCATTATGCAATGTTCTAATATTTTTTGGCGTATGGAACAAATTAACTATATTTTAATGATATGTTGGACATAGCTATATCTTGATTATATATTCTTTTTCTTATGTTACTGTTTAATTCTTTTTTTTTTTGGTTTCTCCCATGTTTCTTTTACTTGATCATTGTTGTTTGGTTGCTTGGAAAAAGATCAATCATTGTGCGTGTGTGGCTAATTTAAGTAATTGTACAATTTACTTTTAAGTTTGTGTAAGTGCACAATTTGTACCCGGACCCAAAAACAAGTGATGGGCTCAGGCCCAATGAGCTTTATACAATAAAATTTGTAGAGTATGGGTTTGAAACCTAGGTTTGGGATGTTGGAAGTTGATTAACAGGCTAGAGTGCCACAATCTATGCAAGTGATAAATAAATATGACAAAGAAACCTCATCGGACGTAAGCCGATGACAATTTGTATAGTATTTCTCTTTCTATGCCAAAGATTACAATTCTAAGTTCTTTTCTAGCTAAGAAGAAGGTCCCCCCTCTTCTTTCCTCTCTTGTTTTCTTATACACGTCTTCTTCTTCCCTGTTTCATCCATGTGTCACACAAATCTTTCTCTTAGATACTTGTCCCATCCACCACCTTCTTGAAGTCTTCAAATAATAGCAAGAAGGCTAAATCCTACTGTTCAGAGGTCATTTCTCCATTAATGCGGCCAGGGAGGTAGATACAGGGCCTTTAATGTGGTGGTAGTAGCTTTTTCCTCAGATATTTTTCACACGTTCCTACTTCTAAAGGGTGCTTGGATCACACTTTTACCCACCAGTTCTTCCAAAATTCTGCCTCTAACCCGTTTAGCGAGTTCCAGGGCCATTGCTGGGCCTGTCCGAGGAGATACTCCTCCTCGGACAACTCCTCGGACCACTATAATGCGGACCGACTTGTGGGCCTAGAGACCCTGATC
This sequence comes from Castanea sativa, assembly GCF_040712315.1. Lineage (NCBI taxonomy): Eukaryota > Viridiplantae > Streptophyta > Magnoliopsida > Fagales > Fagaceae > Castanea > Castanea sativa. The sequence continues at coordinate 12,033,840 of NC_134015.1, forward strand.
AAACAGACTTGTATCAATTAATCAGGCCCAAAGCCCAAACGTTTGTTCAAACACTTTTAGCCCCCACAATAGCCCCTCAAAACTTTATTTTTCCCTCCCATCCGAGGGGAGAAATAGAGTTTTGAACCAAACAGCGCACCCTCCACACACTTTGCAAACCGCCACACGTGTAGGGGTCCTTTCGTTCCCTGAAAAGGTCTCTAATGCTTCGAAACCTGGAACGAGCGTATTTATGACCGCAAGTTACATCCTGTTCCCCACGTTTAATGGTGGGATACACATCCAATGGCCCAGGTTTGTTCTAAAAATTTGAGCGGAAAAGTTTTAATTTCGAGGCCGCCTCCCGCACGTCAAAACGCATGGGAACCCGTATCTCCATCCATTCTTTCAGAAATCAATCAAATCTAAGTGCCAATTATTATCTTTTCTCTCAAGAAGCTCGTGAAGAATCGCCTAATCAACTCCCGTAAGTTCTCACTATTCTTTATTTATTCCTTCTCGGCTTCTATCCTCGGCCACCATCTAGATCCCTTTCCTTCTTTAAACTTTCGTTTCATTCCCACCAAATGGGTAGATTTAAGTATCTAGTTGATACCGACACCGGTATGGAGGGTTTTAGGGCCAAATATCAGATTCCTCACGACGTAGGCTTGAAATATTGCCTAGTAGAAGCCATAGGTGACGCTAGGAAAGAGGGAGCAATTATCATTCCCATGATCGCCTTCATAGAAGGTGGGATGACCCTCCCCATGAAAAACGTAACCAGCGAATACCTACGTAACCATAGGTTATGCCCAGATCAGTGCACACCAAACGTATTTAGGGTCTTAGGTTGTGTCGATGCTTTAAACGAGCAAATGAGTTTGAACCTCATATGGCACGATGTTGTCTATATGTACGAGTGCCATAAACTCAAAAGTGTAGGATACTACATTAAATCCAGGTCTAGCATCGTTAGGTTGATATCCTGTCTTCCCAAATCCAACAAAGGTATGAAAGACGACTATCTCATCGCCTCGGGAAATTGGTTTGACGGTCCTCACTGCCCAGTCAAATGGGGAGAGCCAGGTGTGACTCCATAGGAGTTAGATTTCCTAACCCATGACTCAATCCCGTTACTTTTGCCATTTTTGAATTATATTGCACATTATTGTTTTCTTTTTTTCTTGATATTTATCACTAATCCAACCATGCTCGTCTTCTCGAACGTTTCTTTTCACAGATAAACAACACGTACGTCCGCGTCTAAGCTTTTGCAACGTCGCAGACTTAAATCGTGTCCTTCGCTCCGAAGTCTTTGTCAGTGAAGACCTACAAGTGAGAGCTGCCCACCTGATACTAGGATACGATCCTTTATCAGTGGACTTCCAAGAAATTGCCAACGCGATCAATGCGGGAGACAAGCGACGCAGAAGGATAGATGTGGCACGACCCGGCTTCCTTTCTAACCGCGAACTCCCAGAAGATCCCTCCATCATCCTATACTCTCGCCCGATTGCAGTGATTCCTCTTTCGGCACATTCCCAGACAACTGCCGTTCGAGAAGAGCCAGGGTCCTCGCAACAATCGTTAGACAAGGAGATCGACCAGTTTCGACTCGAGGAAGTTGAGAGACCTCGAGAAGATCCACTCGTCATCCTCTCGGACGAAGAACACGCGCCCGTCGAAACTTCGGGCATACAAGGTCTAGAAGTTGCACAACCTGATTCCAGCTCCGAAGAAGAAGATATCGACGCTCTACGGAAGCTGATGAATAAGAGGGGCTCGAAAGTCTCTCAAAAGAGAACGGGTGGGCCGCAGGTCCCTCCGTCCTTGCCACCACCCCCTCTTCCCTCCGATCCTAAGCCTCTCATTCCGGAGCCTAAGAAGAAGAGGAAGAGTGAGGCCGAGGAGGCAGATGCGGAAAGGCAGAAGAAGCTGAAACAAGAACAAGAACAAGAACAAGAACAACAACAACAGAAACCTAGCAAAGGCAAGGGACGTGCCTCTTCAGTGGAAAGCGGGGAGAACAGGGACCTTGCCGAGGTATGCCGCACACCTGCTAACTGGTCTCCCGAGCTGAAACTGGATGGGGCACCAATCTTCTGCCAATCTAGTGTTAGGGCGTTCCAACAAGGGCACGCTCACCACCTGGCCGACGCCTTGGAACATCCTCTTCTTCTGCCCAAGGACATGGACGCCCTGGACAAGATGAGCCAGCCGCATCTGTTCCGTTCACTAAAAAGGGAATTGGCTTTGGTGGATATCTAAGTCTTATCCTCACTTTATTACTTTTATTACACCTTAACGAAAGAAACATTCTTATGTACTTTAGACTCGTGCTACTAATAATGCATTCATTTTGATATTTCACCACAGGTTATTCAGGAAGTCTTTGCTGCCGAGAAGTGGGTGGAAGATTCTCGGAAGAAAGCTGCACTTGAACTGGAGCTTAGGCAGGAGACCGAGAAGTCCTTAGGCCAAGCTCTTACGTAGAATGAGAAGCTAACCACACAGTTGGCAGAGCTAAAAAGGGAAAGGGACGGTGTCGAGGCCAGCCTGAAGACAATGGGGACCCAGGTGGAGGGGCAACGCAAGCTTCTTCGTCAAAAGGACGAAGACTTATCCAAAGCTCAACAAGAAAACTCCGACCTGAAGAAGGAGCTTGCTAGGATGAGGGATGAGGCTCGTACCTTCAAGACTCCATGGAGGCTGCGAAGAAGGTTGCTTACAAGGAAGGGGTGGAGGCGACAGAAAACCAACTAACTGAGGAGTTTGCCGAGCTGTGCTGGGAATATTGTGAACAAGTGTAGGAGGAAGCCTTAAATGTGGCAGGGATTCCCTCAACCTCCGAGTTGAGGAAACCTAAAAACATCTGGCTCCCCCAAGACATCTAAGTGATAGAAGAACTTCCTCCTGTCGCACCTGCCCCTGAGACAGCATCTTCCACGCTCCCTTCCATGATTCCAGAGCCCATTCCAACTCCTAAAGAACCTGAGGGTTCCAACAAAGAGATGGAACAGGGCGATGGCACCGAGAAGACTGCGAGCCAAAGTGCTGAGCCCAATGTCCCTCCACCAGTGGCAACAGATAAGGGAAAACAAGCCCAGACCTTATTTGAAATAGAGATGAAATGAACAGAGGCTGCTAGCACTTTCGAGCAGGACCCCCTTCTAAGGCTTAGGGCTTAGGCTAGTTAGGACTTCTTCGCTTTTTGTTATGTAACAAATTTTAAGGTTTTTGCTTTGCATGTATATTAACAGAAATTAATGAGAACTTTTGACTGGTTTGATTTTCATTTGACTTCCAATCTTTAGTATGAAAATACTCATCATGCCTTTAAATATTTCAATTTGCCATAACTTTAAATAAAAGTACACATACTTAGCTTATACTTGTAAATCATGCCTCAAGAGCATAACATATGTGACACAGCAATACACAATCAAAAACTTGACTTAGAATTCAATTTGGGGCATGAAGCTATTCAAGTAGAGGGTCCGAAGACCCGACATAACTAAACTTCCTTTTAACAAAAAGTAGGATATCAATTTCCACAAGGCATATGGTCTGAGGGCCATGCATGTTCAAGTTTCTGTTTGATACTTAGAAATAGTAACTTGAAATGTTAATTTCCCCAAAATAGAAGGCCTGAGGACCCGACATAACTAAGGTTCTGTTTAACAAATAATAGGATATCAATTTCCACAAGGAATGTGGTCCGAGGACCATGCATGTCCAAGTTTCTGTTTGATACTTAGAAATAGTAACTTGAAATGTTAATTTCCCCAAAGTAGAAGGTTTGAGGAACCGACATAACCAAGGTTCTGTTTAACAAACAACAGGATATCAATTTCCACAAGGAATGTGGTCCAAGGACCATGCATGTCCAAGTTTCTGTTTGATACTTAGAAATAGTCACTTGAAATGTTAATTTTCCCAAGGTAGAAGGTCTGAGGACCCGACATAACTAATGTTCTGTTTAACAAACAATAGGATATCAATTTCCACAAGGCATGTGGTTCGAGGACCATGCATGTCCAAGTTTCTGTTTGATACTTAGAAATAGTAACTTGAAATGTTAATTTTTCCAAAGTAGAAGGTCTCAGGACCCGAGATAACTAAGGTTCTGTTTAACAAACAATAGGATATCAATTTCTACAAGGCATGTGGTCTGAGGACCATGCATGTTCAAGTTTCTATTTGATACTTAGAAATAGTAACTTGAAATGTTAATTTCCCCAAAGTAGAAGGTCTAAGGACCCGACATAACTAAGGTTCTATTTAACAAACAATAGGATATCAATTTCCACAAGGCATATGGTTCGAGGACCGTGCATGTCCAAGTTTCTATTTGATACTTAAAAATAGTAACTTGAAATGTTAATTTTCCCAAAGTAGAAGGTCTGAGGACCCGACATAACTAAGGTTCTGTTTAACAAACAATAGGATATCAATTTCCACAAAGCATGTGGTCCGAGGACCATGCATGTCCAAATATCTGTTTGATACTTAGAAATAGTAACTTAAAATATTAATTTTTCCAAAGTAGAAGGTCTGAGGACTCGACATAACTAAGGTTCTGTTTAACAAACAATAGGATATCAATTTCCACAAGGAATGTGGTCCGAGGACCATGCATGTCCAAGTTTCTGTTTGATACTTAGAAATAGTCACTTGAAATGTTAATTTTCCCAAAGTAGAAGGTCTGAGGACCCGACATAACTAAGGTTCTGTTTAACAAATAATAGGATATCAATTTTCACAAGGCATGTGGTCCGAGAACCATGCATGTCCAAGTTTCTGTTTGATACTTAGAAATTGTAACTTGAAATGTTAATTTTTCCAAAGTAGAAGATCTGAGGACCCGACATAACTAAGGTTCTGTTTAACAAACAACAGGATATCAATTTCCACAAGGAATGTGGTCCGAGGACCATGCATGTCCAAGTTTCTGTTTGATATTTAGAAATAGTCACTTGAAATGTTAATTTCCCCAAAGTAGAAGGTCTGAGGACCCAACATAACTAAAGTTCTGTTTAACAAACAATAGGATATCAATTTCCACAAGGCATGTGGTCCGAGGATCATGCATGTCCAAGTTTCTATTTGATACTTAGAAATATTAACTTGAAATGTTAATTTCCCCAAAGTAGAAGGTCTGAGGACTCGATATAACTAAGGTTCTGTTTAACAAACAATAAGATATCAATTTTCACAAGGCATGTGGTTCGAGGACCATGCATGTCCAAGTTTCTGTTTGATACTTAGAAATAGTAACTTAAAATATTAATTTTTCCAAAGTAGAAGGTCTAAGGACCCGACATAACTAAGGTTCTGTTTAACAAATAATAGGATATCAATTTCCACAAGGCATGTGGTCCGAGGACCATGCATGTCCAAGTTTCTGTTTGATACTTAGAAATAGTAACTTGAAATGTTAATTTCTCCAAAGTAGAAGGTCTGAGAACCCGACATAACTAAGGTTCTGTTTAACAAACAATAGGATATCAATTTCCACAAGACATGTGGTTCGAGGATCGTGCATGTCCAAGTTTCTGTTTGATACTTAGAAATAGTAACTTGAAATGTTAATTTCCCCAAAGTAGAAGGTCTGAGGACCCGACATAACTAAGGTTCTGCTTAACAAACAATAGGATATCAATTTCCACAAGGCATGTGGTCCGAGGACCATGCATGTCCAAGTTTCTGTTTGATACTTAGAAATAATGAGAGATAAACCCAAGTACATACTGATAATTTGAACAACGAATGATAAAAATAATTTTTATTAATAATAATACCTTCGTAGGTTGTTTACATTCTAGGGGCGTTGTATAATTTTTTCATCTAGATCAGCTAATCGATATGACCCTAGGCCCGCTACAGAGATGATCCGATATGGTCCTTCCCAATTTGGTGCTAGCTTTCCCCATGCTGGGTTTTTGGCAGTACCCATAACTTACCTCAACACCAAATCCCCAGGTGCTAGTGGCCTTAGCTTCACATGAGCATCATATCCTCGTTTAAGCTTCTGCTGATAATAAGCCATTTAGACCATGGCGGCTTCTTGCCGCTCCTCAACCAGATCCAGGCTTTTTTCAAGGAGGCCATCGTTATTTCCCGGGCTAAAAGAACTCGTCCTTAACGTGGGGAAACCAGATTCTAAAGGTATCACCGCTTCGGCCCTATAGGTCATGGAGAAGGGTGTTTCTCCAGTGGATCTTCGTGGCGTAGTCCGATATGTCCACAGAACATGTGGTAACTCCTCTACCCATCTACCCTTCGCATCATCCAGCTTCTTCTTAAGTCCACTGACTATGACTTTGTTAACGGCCTCAGCCTGCCTATTTCCCTGAGGATAAGCTGGGCTAGAGTATCTATTTGTGATGCCCAAGTCATTACAATATTTTCTAAAAACTTTACTATCAAATTGTACGCCATTATCTGAAACAAGTGTGTGAGGTACCCCAAATCTAGTGACAATATTCTTCTAGATAAACTTCTTGGAGTCGATATCCCTAATATTTGATAAAGACTTAGCTTCGACCCACTTGGTGAAGTAATCAGTTCCCACGAGTAGCCACCTTTTGTTTCCCACAGCCTTCGAAAAAGGCCCAACTATATCCAGTCCCCATTGAGCGAATGGCCAAGGACTCCCCCAAGCTGATGAATATTGGGAGCAAACCTTTGGCATTGGTCACACTTTCTTGCGTAGTTTTGAGCTTCCCTCTGTATATTGGGCCACCAATATCCCTGAGTCAGAGCCCTATGGGCTAAGGATCTTCCCCCAGTATGGCTTCTGCAAATTCCCTCATGCAATTCTTCCAGAAGTGCCTCCGTTGCGTCAGGATGTACACACAGTAGGTATGGTCCGAAAAAAGAGCGTTTATATAACTTCTGATCCTTGGACAGCCAGAACCGAGGCGCCTTTCTATGAATCTTATCTGCTTCAGACTTATCCTCGGGCAAAATATCATTTTTTAGAAAAGAAACCACATGGTCAATCCAGCTAGGTTTGGACCTTATTAGATGGATATGGACGGCACTTGAAGTGGTTAGAGTTGGTTTCAGTAAGTCTTCGACGAGGATAGTCCTAGGTAAACATTGAGCCAAGGATGTTGCCAAAGTGGCCAATGAATCCACATGTGTGTTTCCACTCCTAGAAACGTGCGAAATGATGAAAGAATCAAACTCAAATTGTAAACATTTGACCTGGGTCAAATACTCTTGCATTCTTGGATCCCTGGCCTCTATGGTCCCCGTCACCTGACCCACAACTAATTGAGAATCTGAGGATATATGAATTGCCTTTCCCCCCATTCTCCGTACTATACTCATACCGACCAAGACCGCTTTGTACTCGGCCTTGTTATTAGTGGCCGAGAACGCCAATATCAATGATTTCTCAAAGATGATTCCCTCAGTGGATACCAAAACAATTCCAACGCCAGATCCACTCTGGTTGGCCGCCCCATCGACATACGCTTTCCAAATCAGAGGTCCTTTGCTCGTGATCATGCCAACTGATTTTTCATTCATGTGTGATTCCTTTGCAGTTTCTTCTAACGATGGTTCGGCGAATTCTGCCACCAAATCCACGAAAAATACTTCGTAACACTGATTTGAGAGGCAGTTGAGTCAAAATCACAACGGTGTGGGACTGAAAATAGTAAGGAAGCTTTCGCGTGGCATGGACTACAGCCAGGATTGCCTTCTCTAAAGGCAAATAACGCACCTCAGCTTCATTCAAAGATTTGCTAACATAATAAACCGGTCTTTGTACCCCGCCGTCGTCCCTTATAAGAACCAGGCTGACTGCATGGATAGCTACGGCTAGGTATGCGAACAGGATTTCATCGACCTCCGACCGAGACATAATGGGTGGCCGGGAAAGATATTCCTTAAGTTGCTGGAAAGCTAAAGCACACTCATCAGACCATTGGAATCCTTTCCATTTATTTAATAGTTGGAAAAAAGGTCTACACTTGTCAGCTGACCGAGAGATAAATCTGCTGAGAGCAGCAGTCATCCCGGTCAATTTCTGAACTTCCTTTAGAAACCTAGGTGGTTGCAAGCCCTGAATGGCTCTGACTTATGCCGGATTCACCTCTATTCCTCTATGAATCACCATGTAGCCTAGGAACTTTCCGGAACCCACCCCAAAAGAACACTTTGAGGCGTTAAGGCGCAGCTTGTACTTCTTAAGTATTTGAAAGGTGTTGTCCAGATCTTTCACATGCACAGGTACTGTCTTACTCTTCACTACCATATCATCCACATACACCTCAATGGTCTTTCCAAGTTGCGATTAAAATATTCTGGTCATCATCCTTTGTTAAGTAGCCCCAGCATTTTTCAACCAGAACGACATTACTTTATAGTGATAGTTCCCTGTTGGAGTAATGAAAGCAGTCTTCTCCTGATCACCCAATGCCAATGGTATTTGGTGATAACCCTGGAAAGTATCTAAAAAACTCATTCGAGGATGCCCGACTGTAGCATCCACAAGCTGATCGATGCGTGGCATCGGGAACGAGTCCTTTGGGCAGGCTTTGTTCAGGTCTGTGAAGTCCACACATACTCTCCACTTTCCGCTCTTCTTTTTCATTACAACTGTGTGCGCCAACCACTCCAGGTAGAAAACTTCTTTAATAGCACCAGCCCTTTTGGGCTTGAGCACCTCTTCTTTGACAGCCTCGGAATGCTATTTCGAAGAACGCCAAGGTGGTTGCCTCCTAGGAACAACGGCAGGGTTGACGTTCAAATGATGGAAAATGAAGCTTGGGTCAACCCCCGAAACCTTATAAGAATCCCAGGCAAAGACATCGATATTGTTTTTCAAAAACTTCACAAATTCCATCTTCTCCTAGTATGGTAATCGTATCCCAACTTGGAAGAACCTTTCGGAATCATCGGTTATGAGAAATCTCTCTAAATCTTCACACATGGAATCCTCTGCTGTCACCGCATTAGGCGCATTCAGAGTTTTTAATTGCTATAAGTCTTCCACAACTGAGGCCGAAGGCTCTGATTTGGCTTGGTGCAGTACTGCAGCTGAGATGCATTGCCTTGCCACTGATTGGCTGCCAAGAATTTCTTCAATGAATTCCCCCGAAGGAAATTTTACTTTAACATGCAAAGTTGAGGAGACAGCACTCAAAGCATGCAGCCAAGGCCTGGCAAGGATGGCCGTGTATGGAGAATATGCATCAACCACAATGAAATCCACATCGACCGTTTCCGAGCCAGACTGTACGGGCAATCGAATCTGTCCCTTTGGTATAATAGCCTTCCCTTCAAAAATTATCAATGGCGAGTCATAGGGAGTGAGATCCTCCAGTTTTAACTTAAGCCCCTTGAATAAGTCAGGGTACATAATATTCGCATCGCTGCCTTGATCAATCATCACCCTTTTGACGTCGTAATTCCCTATCCTCAACGTGACCACCAGGGCGTCATCATGGGGTTGAATAGTCCCAACCTTATCTTCATCAGAGAATCCTAAAATAGGCACACACCCTCTGATCCTCTTTGGCTTCGAGCCTGACTCCTCGGCCTGGGAGTGTGACACTGCCATCACCCTGGTAGGACAGGAACCGGTCCTGCCAGGTGCAGCGAAAATGACGTTAATCGTCCCCAAGGACGGCCGAGATGAGTTGTTCTTCTAATTATTTGAACCTGACTAACTGCCTTGCTCATTTGGTTGATACAGGTGTTGCTTCAATTTTTCCTCGCTAACAAGCTGCTCCAAATGGTTCTAGAGGGTCCGACAATTCTCAGTGGTGTGACCCACATCCTGATGATATTGACAAAAAAAGTTCTGATTCCGCTTCGTGGGGTCCCCGGCCATCTTACTGGGCCACTTGAAGTAGGGTTTCTTACGGATTTCTCTAGCAGTTGGTGCACTAGTTCTCGGAATACAGTATTAACTACCCAGAGTAACCTCTCCTCGGTTTATTGTTATGGTACCTGTCCGACCTAAAATCCATTTTCTCCTGCGGGATAACCTTCGCCTTACCCTTACCTTGTTGTTGATCTTCCTTAACTCTTTTGTACTCGTTGATGCGGTCCATGAGGCGACGTACACTCTGTACGGGCTTTTTGGTTAGGGATTTCCTTAAATCATGATTAGTGGGAAGGCCCACTTTGAAAGTATTAATCGCCACTTCGTCAAAATCTCCATCGATCTCATTAAACATCTCCCAATGCCTGTCGGAGTATGCTTTCAATGTCTCACCCTCCCTCATGGCCATAGATAATAGCGAGTCCAACGGTCGAGGGACCCTGCTGCATGTAATGAATCGAGACGCGAATGCCTTAGTAAGTTCCATGAACGAATCGACAGACCCCGAATTTAGTTCGTTAAACCATCTCATAGCAACAGGTCCCAGGCTAGAAGGAAAGACTTTGCACATCAAGGTTTCATACTGAAAATGCATCGCCATCCTCTAATTAAAGTGGCTCACATGTTCCACCGGGTTTGTTCAGCCATTATAAATAGTGAAAGTGGGCTGGGTGAACTTTCTAGGGAGCCTTCCCCTCTCGATCCTGCGTGAGAAGCTTCCTATGCTTACGACCTGGTAGGTCATCCCCTTCGTAAGAGAATGTTTTGTTAGGGGGAGTCATGGACCTTGAATTGTAACTGCTTCCCCGAGACCCCTCTGAGGAAGGATTAGATGGGGCTGAAGCCCACCTTCGTCTGACACGGCGTAGCTTTTTCTTGAGGTGGTCAATCTCCCTCTGCATGGCCTTGGCATCATCCTCATGGGTGGTACTACTTCCACCACGCGTATAACTTGCGCTAGGATATACGGTATGCACACTTCCCTCTCGATCCTTCCGACGCTCAAAAAGATCTTCGGGCTGGGATCCCTGAGATTCTGCATAATGTGAACCTAAGCCTGCCATGATGTTCCAATTCCTTCAACGCTAGATTCCCCACAGACGGTGCCAATTGTAAGTGCACAATTTGTACCCGGACCCAAAAACAAGTGATGGGCTCAGGCCCAGTGAGCCTTATACAAGATTTCCTTGGCTTTGCTTTTCCAAAAATAGATTTATTTGCTCATTAAAAGTTATATTTTTTATTTTAACATTGCTCAAGTCAATTTAACATGTGATTAGGCTCTAAACCAACCTTGGGTCTTAGAATTTTAGCATCATTAGAGAATGGGGGCCCGAGTCGTAAGGGATACAAAATGCGGTGTTTAGATTGCTAAACACAAAGTTTTTCAACACAAAAAATTAACTTTAAGAGAAAACTTTGGAAACAAGGGTGATACAAATTACTTCCAAAAACAAATAAAACACTCAAAAACCTTTTTGGTTTGATCCACAAATGATTGAGCTTACACACATCACATTAAAAAACGTACAATCACACAAATGAAATAGATATTCATTGAACATTAGACTTGTGCGTTGTGTGTGAGTATCTAGTATGAATTAGTCCATAGTCTAGAATGAAGCTACAATGATCAATTCAATCAAGTCATACACAAATAGCACTAAATCAAGAGACCTATCTCGTGAATAGAAATGAATGTATATGACTCCTCACCAAAGCGTTTACATTGATTGAAAGCATTTCATTTGGCTTCCATTTGCATACTTTGATCTTTACAACTCAAATTTTTTAACATCGTTGCCTTGAAATCTTTGATATTTGTTTGAAGAGTAAGCCTTTGGCTTTGGCATCATACATTTGAACACATTTTTGCTCCACCTTTTCCTAGTCTAACTAGTTTTCGAAGCAAGACTTTTTCAGCACTCTCTTTTTAGAGATTGATGTTTGAAGAGTTTTTTGACAGAAAATTAAATGTGAGGAGATACATATGATCAAGTCTACAAATGTGTTAAGATCAATCAAGAATATTGACTAGACATGCATGACAAACTTGAAGATCCACTTACAACAATCAAACATAGAATTCTAGATTTCTTTTAAACAAAAACAAGTAAAAGAAACATGCTAGAGGAAAGCATGATGACCAAGTGATATTCCAAAATGAGAATGCAAATGAGAATATGCATGAAACTATGTCCCGAATCATTGAAAGAATTGATGCATGAGTACCTTTCTTCACCCATACTGCACGGGTGTTGTGATTGAGATCCTTAACAGGGGGAGGTATGAGGAACAAAACGCTCAAACCTTGGGGAAAAGCTAGCCAAGCATAATGAAATGCTAGAGAGCATCTCCACAACATGATCAATGAGAAGACCACCATCTCCTCCTTTATCTTGCTTTCCTTGTTGCTTTCCTTGTTGTTTTCCTTTACCATTTCCAAGAACATTTTGTTAATTGGCTCTCTTGAGTGCATGTAGTTTGAAGCAATTTTGGTCTAGTGTGACCACGAATATCACAATGATGACAAAAATGCTTCACTTGAGGTCCTCTTTGATTCTTAGGCAATAATTTTCCTTTTACCTTGGATTTTGCCACAACGACCTTCTTTTCATCAGCCGGACCCTCAACCTTGGGCTTCTCCTCAAATTTAGCTGACAAAAACTTCATCTCCTTCTTGGGTTCAGCACTTGAACTTCCTTCACTGATGTATCCCAATTCGGTCTTGTCCGAGAAGGTCTTTTGAGATGTTAAAACATTGTCAAGCTTTTTGGTTGATATGCGCTAAACCTTTTCACTTGCTTGGATCACTTCAAGTTCAAGGAATTTGATCTTGGAATAGGCATTCAACAATTCTTCTTTCAAATTCTCAATTTCACATTTGGCACCTTTTAGTTGCGTAAGAGTAGAATTGTGGTCTTCTTCAATTTTCTTCATCTTCTTGACCACATTCTTTGCAACTTTAGCATATTTACCACAATCTTCAAGAAAATCATCATATACATCCTGAAGGCTTCTATCACCTTCTTCAAAACATTCATCTTCATCATCGGATGCTTCAACACCTCTACATCGGTGTGCTCACCAAGTTCATCATTCAACTCATCTAATTCTTCCTTTGAATCCATAGAGGTGATTTCCATAAAGGCAGAATAGTTTCCATCACCATCACAACCATCTTCTGAATCTGAGCTAGAGCTCTCGAAATCACTAAGGGTGGTAGTAAGGACCTTACCCTTGCTTCTTAAGTAGTTTGGACATTCTCTTTTCAAGTGTCCATGCCTATTGCATTCATAGCAAACTATTCCTTGAGATGATGATGAATCTTTGGTATCCTTCCACTTGACGTCTTTCTTGTCATTTTTGAAGGAAGATGAATTTCCTTTGCCAAACAATTTCCCATTATTCTTCATTTTGAGAAGTTTTTAGAAATTCTTTGCAAGGTAAGCCACTTCTTTTTCTACACCATCCTCATCTGAGGAGTCGTCAATTTTCTCATTTATGGTCTTTGGAGCTAACGACTTTGCTTGTTTTGTGAGATGGCAATCCAAGCTCATAGGTTTGTAGTGACCTAACAAGCTCCTGAATGTTGATGGCATCTAAGTCCTTGCTCTCTTCAATGGTAGTGACTTTTGTCCGGAGGCTTTCGGGTAGAGACTTTAACACCTTCCTCACCACTTTAGTGTCTTCAATTTTCTCCCTGAGATTTAGCTTAGCATTAACAATCTCATTGAATCTTCTATAGAAAGAGTTGAATGACTCATCCTCACTCATTTTCACTTCCTCAAACTGGATAGTGAGAATTTGTAGCTTTGTATCCTTGACCTTCTTGGTTCCTTTGTAGGTCGTCTCAAGGATCTTCCATGTCTCTTTGGCGGTCTGCACATGTGAAATTCTATGAAACTCATTAGTAGACATACCACAAAAAATAACATTTATTGCCTTGCTATTGGCATTGGCCAAAGCTACTATGGCCTTGGGTGTTTCAAGCCTAACCCATCCAAGCTCAACAGAGTCCCAAACACTCTCGTCGATAGCACATAGGAACGCACGCATGTGAACCTTCCAAAATGCATAGTTGTTCCCATCGAAGAAGGGAGGTGCATAAAGGGACTAAGATTGGTCCATCTCAAAGAGGAGTCAAGGATCACACTTAGATATTTAAAAAAAAAAAAGTGTACCTGCTCTGGTACCATTTGAAAGCTCAATAGCAAAACCACTATATCTTGATTAGGCCCCCAAATTAAAACTTACAGCTTAATGGATTTTACTTTACTTAACTAAGTGCAGAATAAGAGTAAACAAAACACAATTAACCGGAACTACTCTCTAGTGCATGGGCATACATAATAAACAATTAAATGAAAAGCACAAAGAGTAAAAGTAGAGAGATGCAAACACACATAACATGGCGATGTGTTATCGAAGAGGAAAACCGAAGTACTCAGTGTAAAAACCTCTCTGCGGCCCTTTAAGCTGAAATGATCCACTAGTGAATAAAGTTGGAGTACAAGGATATCGAAAAGATCCTCCAAGCCTAATATACCCAAAGTACTTGAACCCTCCAAGTTCCAACTCCCAACGGACTTCACCGAGTCATCTCTTCACTAATTCTCTAGATCTCGCAAATAGCTCCAATTACATTTACCAAAGAATAGTTTCATCCAATGCTTCCTATAAGCACCAAAACAACTCACAGCACTCAGATTGGGTGAGGTATGTGTTTGGGCTACGAACCTCTCAAAGAGTTTGGAATTGGAGAGGTAGGAGTAGAGGAAAATTAAGAGAAATGTATAGAGGATTGTGGGTGTAAAATCTCTAACTCTTAAATAGATTTCTAGGGTTTTCTCTCTGAAAAACTCCTTACAATTTCATGGGTAATGTGGGCTTACATAGTGTGGGTAAAGAAATGAGGAAAGCACACAAAACAGGTTGGCAGTGTATCTCGCGGGTCATCTTGCGAGTTGGCTAAGTCGCAAGATGAGTCGCAAGATGCCTTTAGGCACTTGCCTCTTCAGCTTCCAACATGTGCTTCTCACGTGACTTTTTGCGGGTTGTCCACTTGCGAGTCAGTCGCAAGTTGTTTTGTTCTTCACAATTCTTCACCAATTTCATACACTAACCTTTTATATTGAATCCCACAAACATACATGGAAATGATTGAGGAAATACAATCAAATTTGACACAGAATTAAAGCCAACATAACATAATTGAAAATCACAGTTTTACGTTAATAAAGAAATAAATTTGCAAGATGATGAACATGATGATAACATTGACTTTGATGGAGATAATTAGGTAAAATGATGGATATGATGAAAATAAAATTATTATTTTGGCTCATATATCATGTATAAACACTTTTAAATTTAATAATTTTTTTTGGTTGATAATTTGATAGTTACAATGGAAAGGGGGAATTGAACCCTGGATATGATGTCCTGAATGTAATGTTATAAACATATGCTTATTTGATTTATCTAGTTAGCTTTGTTAAATATTATTACACAAGTGACAATTAAATTAGTCATAGTTCACTATATTCCAAATTTATAATGAATATACCTTTTATATATGTATATTTATAATTTTTTGTATAAATTTTATTAGAGGTTTGTGTATCTTAAGATACATTATACATTAAAATAAAAAATCGATTCTCGTTCTGAGAACTATGATTGTGGTTCTAATAATTGTTTTTAAGTTGCTGCTAAATTATGGTTGTAATAGTTGCCCTTAAAAAGAAAAGAAAAAAATAGGCAAAAGTGTAAATGAGGAAAGAAAGTTTGGAAGCTTGAGATATGTTTTTTTCCTTGAGACATAAAGAAGGGAATGTATGATTTTGAAAATCTTTCAAATTCCCCCATCAAACATCATTTCATAGACAAAAATGAACTTCTGTGCTCTTTATTTTTTTTTGGAGAGAAGGAATTGAGGATCAAAAATCAAATTCTTCCATGAGATACCAGGTAGTTCCACAAAACAATAAAATTGTGCAATTTTCCCCTTATAATGAAACTAGTGAGAAATTGATCAAGGTAGATGCCTACTGCCTACCATCAATAATTCATTGCTATTTGCTTCCGACCTTAGTACTAGAAACCAAAAAAATTCCCTAAAATAAAATAATCAAACATCATTTTATTTTATTTTAGATTAAGTTGGTTTAGTTTTTTTTTTTTTTTAATAATTTAATTGTCGGCTTTCAGCTTTCCTGTGTATGCCCGCGTGAAGACAGTAGAAGACTAACTGTCTTCATTAATATTCCAAAGACAGAGGTATGTCATTACATTGGCTTCTTTTGTCCTTCAATTTTGATTACACTTTCGTTGTTGTCATCGTTTTTTATTGGGCTTTTCTTTGCCTCTACTCTCAGGATATCAGCCCAGCCCAAAAAAGCAGACCAATCAGAAGCACAAAAATGGAGATTCTTACGGAGACCGTTAAAGTGATCGTTGAAAAAATTGTGGGTTACACAATTGGAGCAGTCGGAAGTCAACTGGATTATCTGATTAGCTACAAAAAAAATGTTGACAATCTCAGTAACAAAGTTGGCGATCTCGAAGATGCTAGAGATAGCGTGCAGCGTAAGGTTCAAGCTGCTACTTTCAATGTAGAAGAAATTGAACCTAACGTCCAGAGGTGGCAGACACGTGTTCAAGGGATCACTGCAGAGGTACAAGAATTTGTTGAAAAGGAAGGCCTAGCAAAGTTGAAGTGTTTTAATTTGAAGGCCCGTTATCAGATTGGAAAAAAAGCACACAAGATGGGATTGGCCGTCAAGGAACTCAAGGATAAGGCAGACACATTCCATACAGTAGGCCACCGTGTCCCTATAGAAGGGGATACTACTATTTCTACTAAAGGTTATGAGGACTTTGAATCAAGAAAATCAATTTTTGACGGAGTTATGAAGGCTCTAAAAGATGAAAATATTCCTGCCATTGGGGTTTGTGGGATGGGCGGCTTGGGCAAGACCATGCTTGTTGGAAAAATTGCAACACAAGCCAAAGTAGACAAGTTATTTGAAAGGATTGTTACAGTAGTTGTATCCCAAACTCCTAACTTGAAACAGATTCAGAAAGACGTTGCAAAACAATTACAAATATCGGAGTTTAAAGATGAGGACGCTGATTTCCAAAAAGCACATTTGCTACGTAAGCGGTTGAAGAAAGAGAAGATTCTTTTGATTATAGATGATATTTGGGCCGAGCTAGACTTGGAGGATCTTGGAATTTCTTTTGGGGATGATCAAAAGGAATCAAACTATTGCTGACGTCTAGATTTCGAGATGTATTAGGCATGTATGTGGATGCTCAAGAGATATTCTATGTTGGAGTTCTGTCACACAATGAATCAGTATACTTGTTTTCGAAGATAGTGGGTGATTTAGCTGAAAACTTGAATTTACAATCTACCATGATTGAGGTTGTCAAAGAATGTGATGGCTTACCGATTGCCATTACAACAGTTGCGAATGCACTGAAAAATCAAAAGAACCCAAATGTTTGGAAGGATGCCTTGCGACAATTAAAAAGGGCAAATCCAACGCAGATCAAAGGGATGCATGAGAAGGTATACTCGAGTATAAAGTTTAGTTACAAATTTTTAAGTAAGGAAGCGCAATCTTTATTCTTTTTTTGCAGTTCATTTGAAGAAGATGAGGTCATAGAAATAGATCTCTTATGGAGATATTTGGTGGGTTTGGACTTCTTTGAAGATGTTTATAAAATGGAAGATGTGAGAAATAGGGTTCACACATTGGTTGAAAGTCTAATGGCCTGTTTGGGAGTATAGAAAGGGAGGAGAGTAGAGAGGAGTAGAGGGGAGGGGAGTAGTGAGGAAGAGAGTAGAGGAAAATGATTACCCTCCACCTTGTTTGGATGTTTTTATAATTAGTAAGGGGGAAGGGAGTAATTAGCCCTTCCCCTTGTTTTTAACATTGTAATTTTATAAATATAATAAGGGTAAATTAGGTAATTTACTTTAGCAATAATTTTATGTGCTCTACTCTCCCTCCAAATCTCTCCAATTTGGAGGAATTAAAAATGAGGGGGTTGGAGGTAATTGAAACCCTTTGAAACCCCTCCAAACCCCTCCCCCTCCTTCCTTAAAAAACTCCCAAACAAGGTAATTGAATTACTCCCATTCCTTCTACTCTACTCCCCCTCCTTTTTTAAACATCCAAACAGGCCATAAAGGATTCTTGCTTGCTGTTAGAAGGATATGGAAGTGGTACCTTTAAAATGCATGACGTCATTCGTGATGTTGCCATTTATATTGCAGACAAAGAAAAGGAAATGTTAACCATAAGAAGTTCGAAAGATTCGGAAAAAATGTCCAATATGAGAAAACTGAAAGATTCCATTGGAATCGCACTTTTTCAAGCTAAGTTTAGTGAGCTTCCTGAAAGGTTGGAATGTCCACGTCTTAACTTCATTATTTTGGGTGATAAAGAAAATTCTTAGCGGATTCCTAATCACTTTTTTGAAGGGGCGAAAGAGCTAAAAGTTTTAGTTTTGATGAGAGTAAGTCTCCCATTTCCCTCATCCCTTTCATTTCTTCCGAACCTCAAAACATTGGCTTTGCTTAATTGCGAGTCAGAAAACATAGCTTTGATTGGAGAATTGAAGAATTTGAAAGCTCTTGTCCTAGTTGACTCCAAGATTAAGCAGTTATCCATGGGAATAAGGCAATTGACTCAACTTCAATTGTTGGATTTGAGAAGGTGCACTGAACTTGAAGCCATTCCATCAAATGTACTATCAAATTTGAAAAAATTAGAAGAAATACATATGAATCATAGCTTTAATCAATGGCAAGTCGATGGGGAAATTACAGAAAGAAGCAATGCTAGAGTCTCAGAGTTAGGTCATTTGTCACAGTTGACCACATTATGTATACATATTCCGAATCCCAAGATTCTGCCAAAAGCCTTGCTTTTTGGTAAGCTGGTAAAATATGAAATATTAATAGGCCCTAAATGGTATGGGAATTGGGATAGGGATAGTAATGTTGAGTTTGAAATCTCAAGAACATTGAAAATTGACCTTGATAGAAGATTTCAAGAAGAGGATGGAATTAAAATTTTATTGAAAACTTGCGAGTATCTCAATTTGGCCCCTGGGAAGGGTATTAAGAATATTCTTTGTGAAGTTAATAAGGAAGGCTTTCCACGATTGAAGCATCTTTATGTTCAAAACAGCGTTGAGATTCAATACATCATTGACTCGATAGGGTTTCAATGTGTTGCCTTTCCTGTTTTGGAGTTACTTTCTCTGGTCAATATGGTTAATTTGGAAAAGATATGTCATAACCAACTTGCAATGGGGTCTTTCCACAACTTGAGAAAGTTAGAAATGAGAAAATGTGATAATTTGATATTTGTCTTCTCCTTAAGCTTGCTCGAGTGCTTTTCGCAACTCCAAGAAATAGATATTGAGGATTGCAAGGTAATGAGTACAATTGTTGCAGTGGAAAGAAAACATGGGATACAGGTCAATGACGACATCATTACGGATACAATTGACTTCACTCAATTGCGTTCTTTAAATCTAAAAAAATTACCAAATTTATTGGGCTTCTGTTCTAATGTTGATTCTCAACCACTTTTCAACAAAAAGGTATTGTTATGACTTATGATTTTATATTCTCTACAGATTGTGATAACCTTCACACATACACATTTTAAAGTTGAGCATGAATTTGACTTTCACTTGTATGGAAATTACTTGCTAGTTATTCATTATTGCAAAGTCAAATCCCTTATATCATGATCATGACTTTCATTTTGATGGAAAGTATTGATTCCATTGATATCATTACTTCCCACAAATTACTAGATTGATGTAATTTGCTCACAAAGTTTCCTTATGAAGGAATATGTTAGATAAACACATATCACATCGATCTTCCTATTAGTCAATAATTGAGTTTCTTTGTGCGTGTCAAATTACTTCAATCATGTCCAGTTTATTTCCTTAACTTATTTGATCATTTGTAATTTATTTAGAATGTTTAAATTAGTTTGTTTAATTACTAGTGTTAAGGTCCAAACTAAGCTTGTTAACCATAGAAATCTAGAGGGATATTGTATATGTATTTTTATTGCCGATTTAAGCTTCAATTAAACTGAAACTACCCCTCATTTTCAACTCTCATTCTCGTTTTAAAAAAAATTGGGTTGGGTCAAGTGCCCATTACCTAACGGGACGGGAAGAGAAAAATTGTTGCTGAAGTGGTCTTTACTCTTTAGAATCTCTGAGCTAAATAATTTGCTCCAAAGTGAGATTTTACTTTAAAAATTCAATTTTTTATTTATTTATTCTCGAAAGCAATATTGTTATCTAAATTTTGTGAGCACAGGCATCACATTTAAGAAAGAACTCGAAGAAATGAACCTACCATTTTCCACTCAACTCTCTCTTCATTAAAAGGCTGGTTTGTTTTCCTTTTTCCCCTTTCTTTTATTAGTTTCTTGATTTTTCCATGTTTTACTTGCTTTGTGGATTTTTGGAATATAGTTTAATTAACTTTTCTCATGTTTGTCTCTATGCCTTATTCTCAACATATGTCTTCTTCTTTGGGTAATATAAAGGTATGTTATTGACTCACTCAATAAATATGTGAGAATTGTAGGTTGCATTTTCTAACTTGGAGAATCTACACATCGATGCCATATATAAGCTAAAAATGTTGTGGCACAATCAACTCGTTCCAGATTCCTTTTGCAAATTAAAAAAGTTGCGTATTGAAAGTTGTAATAATCTAATGAACATTTTTCCGCCTAACATGTTGAGAAGACTCCAAAATCTTAAAGAATTGGAGATAAGGTATTGCAATTCGATAGAAGAGGTATTTGAAGTTCAAGGGAAAAATGTTGATGAAATATGTAATATGGTATCCACTCAGTTCAAAGTCCTGAAGTTAATCGATCTGTCGAAACTTAAGCATGTATGGTCTTTGGATCCCCAAGAAATTTTAACATTTCAAAATCTGCATGAAGTTACAGTTTTTAATTGTAAAATTATGAAAAGTCTCTTTCCAGCTTTGGTGGCCAAAAGTCTTGAACAACTTGAGAGGCTACAAATATATGATTGTGGATTGGAGGAAATTGTTGCTATGGAAGAAGATTTGGAAACAGTGACTAAATTTGTGTTCCCACGACTAGTCTCTCTAAGTCTTCAATTGATGTCTGACCTCAAGTGTTTCTATCCAGAAAAACACAGTATAGAGTGGCCATCACTGAAACTGTTGATGATACACAAATGCGACAAAGTGAAGATTGCTGCTTTGAATGACTTAAGCTTCCCAGATACAGATGGGTTGGGCTATGATGTTCCGATTCAGCAGCCCTTTATTCAAATTGAAAAGGTATGGACTTGTACTTGTTTCTTTGTTGACATGGATATGACAATCATCTTAAAATTATCCTAAAATTAAAATGAATAACAATTTGTTTGTCAATACTTAAAATGAAAATTTATATTTAGAAAAATTATTAAGTGCTCTCGAAGCTTGGTGACATAGTGCTCTCTCGTTTCACATCTATGATGGAAACTTAATTAGTGGGATCTAACATAAATGTGAAAGAAATAAACACCACATCATTGTTGCTCTATAATACCTAATAATTATTCATTTATATAAAACCTGCATCAGAATATTGTCATTTCATATTTTCTTTAAATGGTATAATAAATAAAATCATATATAAATATAACCATAATAAATACATATTAGTAATTACTATAATAAATATTGTGAGGACCCGAAGATCCGAAGACCCGAGGATCCAAAGAACTGAAGACCCGGAGACAGGCTGGACGGTATAATGAGCAGAGGAGAATAAAGGAACCTCCCCGAGGACAAAGTGGGATGAACGGGTAAGGAATGAAAGAGAGATTGACGATGTATGAGACATATTGCAAATATCCGGGTGGGGTTGGATAACTATGAGCATTGCATTGAATGTTCTGTACCAACCATTCTGGCCGCATTAAATAAAGAAATATCAGCTTTGTCCGCTGCATTAATGTAGACATGACCTGAACAGTACAAAACACAGAGCTAAAGCTTTTCTCTATTACCGACTACAAAGGATTGGACAGGTGTCAGTATAAGGGATTGAGTAGATGGAGAGGTGTAGATAATAAGGGCAAAGGGTATAAATAAGAGATGAGAGACACAGAAGAAATGACTTTTGTTGTTGTTACGCTCTCTACAAAATTCATTGTATTCGGATCTCTAATCATAAAACGTATTGTGGTGGTCAGTTTGTTAGACGATTTTTGGTCCTTACAAATATCAAATTTCATATGTAGGAAAAAATTACAATTTATTATTATAAAATTACATTATAAGGTAAAGTACTATTTTGGTCTATAAATTTTATCAAAAGTTTTTTTTATCTGTAGAATTACAAAAGTTTTTTTTTTCATCCTTAACTTTGTAAAGCGTTTTTTTAATACTTTAGAGAAAAAATAGGAATGAAAAAAGAACTTTTTTCCAATAGTTTAGGGATGTAAATTTTTTTTTTTATAAATTTAAGGACTAAAAGTAAAACATTTTTAGTATGTTTAGAGACAAAAGACGAATTTTTCAATAGATTAAAGAAGAAAAACAAACTTTATAATGTTTAGGAATGAAAAATTGATAAAATTTAGGATCAAAATAATATTTTTCCCTATAATATATTATTATAGATATCCACTAAATAATATAATTGTTGTGTCAACAATAAATATCCACTAAATAATTTAGGACCAAAATAATATAATTGTTGTGTCAACAATAAATATCCACTAACCACTATCAACTTCTTCCATTATTTTTTGACATTTATTCCCAATTAAAATAATTTTCATTCAGTAGAAAACTTAAAAACGAAAAACATTCAGAATTTGATGCCAATAAAAAACAACATTAAAATGTTTGAATTTAAAAAAAAAAAAAAAAACAGTAAAATGTTTGCATTGTACAGCTTTTATAATTGATGGACATTGTTCGGTTGACATTTTTTATTTTCTCGTTAAAATGATTCCACTTAATGCTTCATATAAATCTAAATAGAGCTCTGTCGTTTAACCTCTACAAAACTGAATGAAGCTAATTTTTTTTTTTTTTGGTGATGCTTTTGTACTGCTGCAATTTTTTTTTTTTCACCAATATCTTTCGGTCACATGCCGTTAATTCTTCCTACGTGAAATATACAATTTCCCCCCTTAAATGTGCACCACCGAGTCCTTAGTCCAATCATTTCTTTTTAACTTTGATTTTATATTTTTACAACTATCCTAACTTGCACTACAATCAAAATCCTTCCTTCATATTCCCATAAAAAAAAAAAAAAAAATCCTTCCATCATATGATTAAAAAATAAAAAATAAAAGGATAAAATATCATTTTTGTCTCTATATTTTTACAAAATTTAGTTTTTCGTCTCTAAATTTTACAAAACATTTTACTTTTCATCATTTTTTTTATGTATATTCTTCTGCCTCTATTTTGCAATCTTGCTTCCTCCGTCTCTTTCTAATCTTGAACTTTTCAGTTTCTCACCTTCCCTCTATTTTTTCACATCTCCAATATAGCATTGACGCACGATTTAAAATAATTACATAGCTACATCCCATAATTTTCCAAATCTTATGACTTCTTCCTCTCATGTCCCTAGGATTCCTCAAACACATCACTTTAGAGCCAATAAAATTTTACATTCCCTCCCTTTCTCCCCCCCCCCTTTTGGGTGTTGGAATCTTATCATTATCATATACATTGAGATTTTCCAATTATTTTAGGTGTGATATAGTATTTCCACTCGCTTTTTCTTGGAGTCTCTGCAATTATCATATTACAGTTGTCAATTGTTTGTGATTGAGAGATATGAAGTTTGAGAGCTCACTATATATATGGTTAGTTAGGGATGTACAAAGGAAGACGAAATTAGTATAGGGGGAATCATGCAGTTCAATCATGTGAGTTAAGGTTAAATCATACCGTTCGTAAAACGAGCATAAAAATGAAGGTCGACACTGTATTTTACAGCATTTTTGAGATTCACTCTGTCCTAAATTTGATCATACAAGAGTGATAATCTTGATTCTTGAGTCACTCACTCTTAACCCATAGGTCACCATGATCATGACCTCAGTGTAGCAATTCTTTTTCTTCTTTTGCAAGGAAACTAACGAGCTTGATATGTGGATGAGAGTGATTTTATTATACATGAGTGATAATCTTGATTCTTGAGTCACTCACTCTTAACCCATATGTCACCACCATGCCCCTACCAAGTTGTTTATTTTTAATAGTTGTGGTTTCTTTTTGTTAGAATTATTACTTGAGTATTTATATATATATATATATATATATATATATATATATATATACATATATATATATATATATATATATATTTTGGTTAGAATAATTGCTTGAGTATATTTTAAAGCAAAATTCAATAGTAACAGCTAGGAATATTCTTAGGCATAGAAAATCATTAAGAATTGATACATGGAGGACCAACAAAGAGTAGATGGTTATTATAACTCAAGGAAGAATGGCTCATTGGAGTCTTGATTAACCGAGGTAGCCCAGTGAATGGGAGATCATAAAAATTTTCTTAAATTTATATAAGGTCAAGTAATGTTATTAATTAACTTTTTTATTTTTTGGGTGATGTTTTCTTTGATTATGAGGAATCTTTAGCAAAGTATAAGAAAAGAAAAATTTGGATATATTTGGTAACTGTTTTTATCCCTTTTATTTTTTGTTTTCAAAACAATTTTCTATTTTTGAAATTAAAAAACTTGTTTGGTAATCCAAAATACACAGAAAACAAAAATTGTTCTCAAAACTCAATTTGTGAAGGAAACTGAAAACATGAAAAATAGTTTTCAACTTCTAATTTTCAAAAGTCAATGAAAATATGCATTTAATTTAATAAATCTGTCTCATTTAATAAGTTAACATTAAAGTTTAAATCCTAGTAACAACATATTTTAATATTTTCTATTTTTTTCTTCAAAAAACTATTTTTTTTTTAATTTCAACTAACCAAACATGTTTTTTATTTAAAAAATACTAGAAAATTGTTTTTCTTTATATTCCCAAAAACAAGTTTTTGAAAATAGAAAATAAAAATTGTTACCAAACATATGCTTAGTGTCTTATATATTGGTAGAAAGTCTTTATATTTAAAACAAATAAATTTTTTAACAATATACTGCACAAAACTCAATTATCTCAATCTACAATTGTACCATGTAGAGCATTCTTTTAAACATAAAGAGATTCTCTTCAATTAGCCTTCGATGCATCTCATCAAAATATTGCATTTATAACAAAGCATTAATTAATTGCCATATGTTAATGGGATAAATATATTTATTTCAATGTATTAATTGTATGTATAAGGTTCACTAATTATTCATAACTATATTAATTTATATAATTATTTTTAAAAATTGATATAAGAAATAATTTATTTGGATTACTTATTATAAAAATATATTTGAAAGTAGGGGTGGCAAAATTTGACAAGACCCGTGAACCCGACACAACACGACACGAAATTAGCAGGTTATGGGTTGAGGCTTAACGGGTTCGTGTCATATTCGGGTTGACACGGCTAACCCGTTTAATAAATGGGTTGGGTTAGTGTTGAACACATAGAACCCGTTTGACCCGTCTGACCCGTTTAATTAAATAATATTTTACCAATATGCCCTTCAAACTCTTGGTATATAAACTTATTAGTTGTTGTTGTGATTTATTTTCTTTGACATATTGTGATTAATTATTTGTGATATTGTGATATGTTTTAATTTTGAATGATTATTTGTGATGCAGTTATTCGTTAATTCTGAATTTTATATTAAAAATATTTATTTGTTTGTTTTTTCATTAATTATTATTTTTCATTTTGATAAAAGCTAATAAACAGGTCGACACGACTGACCCGTTTAATAAATGGGTCGTGTTAGGGTTAAGGAATCTTGACCCGTTTAATAAACATGTCGGGTTAGTGTTGACCTATGTAGTCGAATACTCATAACTTGACACGACACGAACCCGACACGCGAACTCGAATTGCCACCCCTATTTGAAAGTATATCATAAATCCTCGTCAAAAAGAAAAAGCAAATATAATAACACATGATACTTCAATGCAAAGATATTTGTGTGCTTAATTTCGCCAAAATATAAAAATATTTGTGAATTTATCAAAGTAAAATGTTATATTTTTAGTAATGGACTATGGTCCTTTCCAAAAAATAAATTTTTTTTATATTAAAACAATTCACATTTTCTAACTTTTTTTAATGACATATATATAATATATATACATATAACCAACAATTGAAAGAAAAAAAAAACCCAATAAAAGACAAAAAAAGATTTTTTTTTTTGAGTAATAAACACACATGCAAGAGAGAGAAAGAGGTTCTAATACAAACACACTACAAACTTCACTAAAAATTCATGGTAAAAAAAAAAAAAATAGTAAAACAACCAAGAATATAAAAAAAGTAATTGTCCGCTTATGTTAGTGGATATAAATAAGAATTTGTACTTTAATTATATCAATTTTAACAATTTGCATTTTCTCAATTTTTTTAGTGAAATATAATATAATTGAAATTAATTCTCTAAATATTATACCACATAATAGATATTATACATGAGCAATACGATAATTCATTCAAATATTAAAGATGTAATGCACATTACATGGAACTTTTTTTTTTTTTTTAATTTTATTTGAGAAACACATCGCATGGAACTTGGGCAGTTATTACTTATTTATGAACTCTGAGGAGTAATTTTTAATAATGAAAATTATCATCTACTTAGTAAGGATGTATATATAACGTATGGAAATATTAAATTATTATTAAAAGATGAGATTAAATTATGTAAGAACATGGTGTAAAATAAATATTTTACCCTTCCAATCCTAACATGTCATATCATCTTATCGCATATTTAAGAATAAGTACAACCACACCCAATTAATTTTAATACTCATATATAAATCGAACTAAATTGAGAGTTTATTAAGATATTATTAAGTATGGTAGGAAATATTGGTTTTTAAGCAAAATGCTGATGTAACATTCTCTTATTAGAATGTGTAAAATATGAGTTTTACACCTCATCCTTACCGAATTCAGACTCTTAAAAGATTTTGAAGCGTTTGCATTAGAGTTTAGAGCTAAATTGATACCTCCCCATACACTAATTGCTCGGGGATCTAAAAAGGAAAGGGTTCAAGATGTAGAGTTAGTAGCATATTTTAATAATTTCTGGAAATAAAAAGTCTAAGAGACAAATGTTCAGATGGATGTGATAATTATTTCAAAAATGATATACCAAAATAATTTTATAAAAAATATTGATCATTAACTTTTCATTATGTGATATATATATATATATATATATATATATATATATATATATATATATATATATATATATATATATATACTCACAAAATTTTACATAACCAAATTCAATTTCGAGAGCAATGGCATGACATTTTTGAAAGAACCTGAAGAGATGAACCTCTGTCCTCCCACACAATCTCTCTTCAATTAAAGGCTGGTTTGTTTCTTTTTTCCTCAGTTCTTTCATTAGTTTGCTCCATGTTGTGCTAGCGTCGTGGTTTTTTTAGAATATAATTTAATTTTAACTTTTCCCACGTTTGTCTCTCTGTCTTATAACCAACTTAAATCTTCTGTTTCTCAATTCTTTTGGTAATATAAAGGTATGTTATTGACCCACTCAACAAATATGTGAGACTGTAGGTTGCATTTTCTAACTTGGAGGATATACGCATCAGTGACAAAGATAACCTGAAGATGTTGTGGCACAATTATCAACTCGTTCCAGATTCCTTTTGCAAACTAAAAAAATTAGGTATTGCAAGATGTAAAAATCTAATGAACATTTTTCCGCCTAATATGTTGAAAAGACTCCAAAATCTTGAAGAATTAGAGATAAAGGATTGCAATTCAGTAGAAGAGGTATTTGACATTAGAGGGGTAAATGTTGATGAAATATGTGATTCGGTATTCATTAAGTTGAGAGTCTTGAGGTTATTCGATCTTCCGAAACTTAAGCATGTATGGAGTTCGGATCTCCAAGCAATGTTGACATTTCCAAATCTACATACTATTGAAGTTTCTAACTGTAAAAGTCTGAAAAGTCTTTTTCCAATCTCAATGGCCAAAAGTCTTGAACAACTTAAGTGGATAACAATACGGGATTGTGGATTGGAGGAAATTGTTGCTATGAAAGAAGGATCGGAAACAGTGACTAAGTTTGTGTTCCCACGACTACTCTCTCTAAATCTTGAATCGTTGCTTGAACTCAAGTGTTTGTATCTTGAAGATTTGCAGATAAGAAATTGCAATTTAGTAGTAGAGGTATTTGAAGTTCAAGGGAAAAATGTTGATGAAATATGTGATATGGTATCCACTCAGTTCGAAGTCTTGAAGTTAATCAATCTACCGAAACTTAAGCATGTATGGTCTATGGATCCCCAAGCAATTTTAATGTTTCAAAATCTGCATGAAGTTGAAGTTTCTAACTGTAAAAGTATGAAAAGTCTCTTTCCAGCTTCAGTGGCCAAAAGTCTTGAACAACTTGAGAAGCTAAAAATATACGATTGTGGATTGGAGGAAATTGTTGCTATGGAAGAAGGATCAGAAATAACTAAGTTTGTGTTCCCACGACTAGTCTCTCTAAGTCTTGAATTTATGCCTAATCTCAAGTGTTTTTATCTAGGAAAACACACTCTAGAATGGCCATCACTGAAACATTGGACGATACACAAATGCGACAAAGTGAAGATTGTTGCTTTGAATGAATTAAGCTTCCTAAATACAGATGGGTTGGGCCATCATGTTTCGGCTCAACAACCCTTTCTTCTATTTGAAAAGGTATGGACTTGTTCTTGTTTCTTTGTTAACATGGATATGACAATTATCCTAAAATAATCTGAAAATTAGAATTAATAACAATTTGTTTGTTAACATATTCAAAAAAATTAGTAGGTACTCCTGTAGTATGGTGATGTGGTGCACTATCATCTCACATTTATGATGGATCCTATTATGAATTTAATTAGTAGGATCTACCATGAATGTGAAAGAAATAAGCACAACATTATCATTGTTCGATAGTACCTAATAATCACTAATTTATTTAAACCCTGCATTTGAATCTTGTCATATTTTATTTTCTTTAAATAGTATAATAGATAATTCAATATATAAACATAATCAATACATATTAATAATTACTATAATTATTATCAAATTTCATAGTAGAAAAAAATTACAATTTATTAAATTTTGTCATGCATTGCACGGGTTATCAACTTGTCTAATATATAGTATAAGGTAAAGTACTTTTTTAATCCTGAAAATTTATCAAAAGTTTGTTTTTTATCCTTAAACTTTAAAAAGATATTTTTTTTCATCCTTAAACTTTGTAATTTTTTTAACAGTTTACAGGCAAAAATATGGATGGAAAAAAAAAAAAAACTTTTTCCAATAGTTTAAGGATGAAAAAAAAAAATCTTTTTTATAGTTCAAGTTCCAAAAGTAAAACATTTTTAGTAGTTTAGGGGAAAAAAGTCGAATTTTTCAATAGTTTAGAGACGAAAAACAAACTATTTAAAATTTAGGGATGAATTTTTTTTTTTTGGATAAAGTTTGGAGATTAAAATAGTATTTCACACTATAATATATTATTACAAAAGCCTAGTCTATGGCTATACCATTGTGAAATATATGAAGCTTCCAACACTTGACATGTGGCAAATTTCTACATTTATTTAGATGAATTGGAAAGATAATGTCATATGGCAAGCAATAATTGGTATATGTCAATTTTGTTGACAACAAAATTGCTGTGTCAACAATAAATATCCACTAAATACAAAAAACTCCTTCCATTACTTTTTGGCATTTATTCCCAATTAAAATAATTTTCATTCATTGGAACACTTAAAAACGAAATACATTCAGAATTTGATGCAAAAAAACTTAAAAATTAAAATGTTTGAATTTTATAGCTTTTATACTTTTTTTTTTTGAGTAAATTATAGCGTTTATACTTTTGATGGACATTGTTCGGTTGACATTTTTTTTTCCCGTTAAAATGATTTCCACTAAAAATGCTTCCAATTAAATACGCTTTTTCGCCCCTTGGTCCAATCGTACGTTCTTTTTTAACTTCGGCTACACCACCAATTTTTACATCTATCCAAAACTGCACTACAGTCAAAATTCTTCCTTCGAATGATTAAAAAAAATAAAAATAAAAGGATAAAGCTTTGCAAAAGGTTCTATTTTTCGTCATTCAGTGCATGTATCTTCTTCAGCCTCTGTTTTGCAATTCATTTTGGATAATGTGTGCTGTTGGGACGAGGTCATTTGTCGTCGTTTTACGTTTTATTTTTAATAGCGAGTAAATATAAATGTGAGAACATTTATGATCACAATATTATAACAACTAATTATTTAGGATTTAATGTGAATTTTTTTTAAAAAAAATATTGTGAACGTAACACCTCTCAATAGAGATAAATCAAGGAAATGTTATTTGGGGGTCAAGCTTAAACTATCGTATTTTCAACCTTTATACAACAGAAATGTGCTATATTATCTTTAGCAAGTATTTAAAAAATTCAAAACAATCCTTTTATGATTTAACCAATTTTAACCTAAACTAAATATATTAGTCCAAGTGTAAATGACTTAACCAATTTCCAAACAAAACAAGCTACACTATACAAAGTACGGCAGTATAGTAGTGTAAAGGAAATAGAGGTAAAAGCGTGGAAACCACACTAAACACCAAAACATGATTAAGAAGTGGAAAACCCGGGCACCAGCGCGTAATAACCTCTCCCCTGACTACTCATCGGAAATCTCCACTAAAATAAACATAAACCCTCTAATTATATTTCTCACTGTGTACTTAAGCCCTCCAAACTCCAACTAGCAACCAACTTCACCAAGTCTGTTCTTCATCTAGCTTACTGGAGAATCTCCATTCAAGCACCAATGGAAACACCACCAATAGAAATTGCATTTGAGTATAGTTTCCCACCTTCCCTCTATTCTTTCACATGTCCATTACAGGATCGACGTGCGCTTGAAAATAGTTATATAGCTAAATCCCATTATTTTCCAAATCTTATGACTTCTTCCACTCTTTTCCTAGGATTCCTATAACACATCATTTTAGACATTGAGAATTTCACTTTTTTCCCCTTTTTTCCTTTTGGATGTTGGAATCCTATCATTAACATATACATTGAGATTTTCCAATTTTCTTAGTTGTGATATAGTATTTCAACTCTCTTTTTTTATTTTATTTTATAGATTTTTCTGCAATTGTCATATTACAGTTGTTAATTGTTTGTGATTGAGAAAAATGAAGATTGAGAGCTCACTGTACAATGTACAAAGGAAGACGAAATTAGTATAGGGGAAATCGTGCAGTTCAATCATGTGAGTTAAGGTTACATCATACCGTTCGTAAAATGATCGAGCATAAAAATGAAGATCGATACTGTATTTACAGCATTTTAAAGATTCAATTCCTGTCCTAAATTTGATTATACAAGAGTCATAATCTTGATTTTTGAGTCACTCACTCTTAACCCATATGTCACCAGGATCATGACCTCGGTGTAGCAATTCTTTTTCTTCTTTCGAAAAGAAACTGAGGAGTTTGACATATGGAAGAGAGGTTCTATAATACTAGTGATAGTCTTGATTCTTGAGTCAGCCACTCTTAACCCATATGTCACCACCAATCCTCTACCAAGTTACTGTATATTAGATTTTTTTTAATAGTTGTGGTTTCTTTTTGTTAGAATAATTGCTTGAGTATCAAGTATATTATATGTATGTGGCACTAATTATTTATAAATAGATTTATATATTTATTTTTTGAAATTCATATAAGAAATAATTTATTTGGAGTACTTAGTATAAAAATATATTTGAAAATATAGCATAACTCCTCATGTATATTTGTTTTCGCAAGAATTGAAACCAAATCATCAAAAAGAAAAGGCAAATACAATAATACATGATACTCTAATAAAAAAAATATTGTGTGCTTAATTTCGCCAAAATATATAAATATTTGTGAATTCATCAAAGTAAAATATATTCATATTTTTAGTAATAGGTCTTTCCAAAAAAATTGTTATATTAAAAGAATTTACATTTCCTAACTTATTTTAATGACATATAATATATATACATATAATAAATAATCTATAAAAAAAAAAACCCAATAAAAGACAAAAAAGATTTTAATAACACAACCAGTAATATAAACAAAAAGTAGTTGTCTGCTTAAATTAGTAGAAATAAATGAATATTTGCATTTTAATTATATTAATCTTAACAATTTACATTTTTTATTTTATTTTTTGGTGAAATATAATATAATTAAAATTACTTCTCTAAATATTTTACTACATAATAGATATTATACATGAGCAATATGATAATTCTTTCAAATATTAAAATTTTAATTCTAACTTTTCCCATGTTTTTCTGATTGTCTCTATGTCTTAATCCCAACATAAATCTTCTTATTCTCAATTATTTTGGGATTATAAAGGTATGTTATTAACTCACTCAATAAATATGTGAAAACTGTAGGTTATATTTTCTAACTTGGAGGATATATGTATCGGTGCAATAGATAACTTGAAGATGTTGTGGCATAATCATCAACTCGTTCCAGATTCCTTTTGCAAACTAAAAGTGTTGCGTGTTAGAAGATGTAAAAATCTAATGAACATTTTTCTGCCTAATATGCTAAGAAGACTCCAGAATCTTAAAAGATTGGAGATAAGCTATTGCAATTTTGTAGAAGAGGTATTTGACATTAGAGGGGTAAATATTGATGAAATATGTGATACGGTGTTTAACAAGTTGAGAGTCCTGTGGCTATTTGATCTTCCGAAGCTTAAGCATGTATGGAGTTCGGATCTCCAAGCAATTTTGACATTTCAAAATCTGAGTGAAGTTGAAGTTTCTAATTGTAAAAGTTTGAAAAGTCTTTTTCCATTCTCAGTGGCCAAAGGTCTTGAACAACTTAAGGAGCTAACAATAACGGATTGTGGATTGGAGGAAATTGTTGCTATGGAAGAAGGATCGGAAACAGTGACTAAGTTTGTGTTTCCACGAATAACCAATCTATGGCTTCAATCATTGCCTGAACTCAAGTGTTTTTATCCAGGAAAACACACTTCAAAATGGCTATCACTAAATTTTTTGTATACATCTAAATGCGACAAAGTAAAGATTTTTGCATCGAATGAATTAAGCTTCTCAGATACAGACGGGTTGGGCCATCATGTCCTAGTTCAGCAACCCTTTTTTCTGATTGAAAAGGTATGGACTTGTACTTGTTCATTCGTTAACATAGATATAAGTATTTAACACTTAGTGTGCATTTGGCATTGGTTGAAAAAGTCAGTTTTTTTACTATTTAGCTTATTTTTGCTACTATACATGAGTCTTATTGCATTTTTTGGTACTACTCATGAGTTACACTGTACTATTTCAGTTACTTTTTAACTTTATTTACAGTACTTTTAGCAAAAAGTTTTCAGTTTTAGCTAAATAAGTTGTTTAATTATCCAAAAATTAAAATTAATACTATAACAATTTGTTAATCAATAAGTCTAGGTACACAAATAATTCCACCAAAATGTTTGAATATATTTTTTTTAAAAACAAAATTAAAATGTTTGAATTGTATAGCTTTTATACTTGATGGACATTGTTCGGTTAACATTTTTTTTTCCTGTTAAAATGATTTCCATTAAATGCTTCATATAAATCTAAATGGAGCTCTGAATATTAAAAATGATTTATTTATTTATTTATTCTTTTTGGGGTGCTTTTGAACTGCTCCATTTATTTTTTTTACCAATTTCTTTCGGTTACATGCCTTTAATTTTTCCTACATTAAATATGCTTCCCCCCTCCCCCTTTAAATGTGCACCACCGAGTCCTTGGTCCAATCTTCTTCTTCTTTTTTTTTTTTTTTTACACATTACACCACCGAATTTTCACAGCTATCCTAACGTGCAGTACAATCAAAATCCTTCCTTCATATGATTTTTTTTTTTTTAAAGGCTTCCTCCATTAAAAATGACTTCCTCTTTCTTTCCTTCTTTTTTTGTTGGTTAATGTGCACCACCACTCCTATAATAGCTCTACATTAATTTGTTTACCCTTTCTTTTTGAATATACCATTTTTTTTATTGCTATTGTAAAAATATTGTGGACATAGTTTTTTTTTTTTTCCTCATATGAAGGTTGAGAGCTTATTAAGGGTTAGATAGGGATACAATGTACAAAGGGAGAATAAATTAGTATAGGGGAAATCATGCATTTCAATCATGTGAGTTAAGGTTAACTCATACCCGTTGAACTATTTTGAACTCATTGCATTAGAGACTATTGTTTAGAGTAGATGTGATACTAGTACTAATATAATCAATTGTTAAACAATATCCCAAATAATTTTATAAAAATTTGTGACCGCTTAATCATTTCTCATTATGTGATTTAAAGCCACTTCATACCATATATAGAATCTCTTACCTAAATAATTTGCCCTAAACTCACGAGATCTTACAGAAGCAAATCAAGCAATTCAATTGATTCTCAAAAAAGAAAAAAGAAAAAATAAGAATTGATTCTCAAAAATAAAATTAAAAACCAAGCAATTCAATTGTTTTTGTTTTTATATTTTTGGTTATCTGAATTTCGAGAGTACATCCATCACATTTTATAAAGAATTGAACTTGAAGAAACTAACCTCTGTACTCCCACAGAATCTCTATTCAAGTAAAGGATGTTTTGTTTCTTTTTTCCTCAATGCTTTCATTAGTTTGCTCCATGTTGTACTAGCCACGTGGTTTTTTAGAATATAATTTAATTTTAACTTTTCCCATGTCTGTCTCTATTTCTTATTCCCATCATAAATCTTCTTTTTCTCAATTATTTGGGAATATAAAGGCTATGTTACTGACTCACTCAATAAATACGTGAGAACTGTAGGTTGGATTTTCTAACTTGGCTGATATATCCATCAATGACATGGATAACCTGAAGATGTTGTGGCACAATCATCAACTCATTCCAGATTCCTTTTGCAAATTAAAAGAGTTGCATGTTAGCTGATGTAAAAATCTAATTAACATTTTTCCGCCTAATATGTGGAGAAGACTCCAGAATCTTGAAGAATTGGAGGTAAGGGATTGCAATTTGGTAGAAGAGGTATTTGACATTAGAGGGGTAAATGTTGATGAAATATGCGATACGATATCCACTCGGTTGAGAGTCCTGAGGTTATTCAATCTTCCGAAGCTTGAGCATGTATGGAGTTTGGATCCCCAAGCAATTTTGACATATCAAAATCTGTGTGAAGTTGAAGTTTCTAATTGTAAAAGTCTGAAATGTTTTTTCCAATCTTGGTGGCCAAAAGTTGTGAACAAATTGAGAGTCTAACAATAGGCGAATGTGGATTGGAGGAAATTGTTGCCATGGAAGGAGTGGAAACAACGATTAAGCCTTTGTTTCCACGAATAACCTCTCTATATCTTGAATCACTGCCAGAATTCAAGTATTTCTATCCAGGAAAACACACTTCAGAGTGGCCATCGCTGAAAAGGTTGAGGATATACAATTGCAACAAAGTGAAAAATTATTGCTTCAAATGAGTTAAGCTTCCAAGAAAGAGATGAGTTGGTGCATCATGTTCAGGTTCAGTAGCGTCTCTTTCCAATTGAAAAGGTATGGACTTGTACTGGTCTCTTTGTTAACATGGATATGATACTAGCTAGTGTAATTATCATAAAATAAAAATAACAAATTTAATAACAAATTTTTAATACTAAAATGACTAGTGGGACTACATATAAGTAGTTCGATTAGGTTATCTAAAAAAAACTTAAAAAGTGGGTTCCAATTAGCTCAACTAGTAAAGTCTCTGATGGTTATATAGGAGATTTGGAGTTCAATCCCCGCCTACACCAAAAAATGATTGGTGTCTTGGTCTGAGATAAAATACTATCATCAGGAGCGGACACTATAAGTTGAAACTCTCTAAAAAAAAAAAAAAAACTCGGACCAGACGTTGACTTGGTCTATGAGCTGGGTCACCAGGTCATTGGTTCAACCAGTAGGTCATCGGTCGAACTACACGGTCAAATAACAAGATTTTAAAAATTAAATATATATAAAATTAAGTTTGAGAAATCATAACCTGAATATGTAAATTAAAAAAGAAAAAGAAAAAAAAATAGACATATGCCTAAATTAAACTTGCCATTATAATTCAAAATCAATGTTTCATAAGCAATAGCATTAGAAATTCTATAAAATTCACAAGGAAAACAAACAAATGTCATGAGATTGCAACAAAGTTTTTACTAAAGAAAATCTTGTTACATGTCTAAAAATTATGTATATTAAATAAATAAAAAGGAAAATTTCAAACTCTAATGCGTATTTCTCTCAGTCTCTCACACACTTACATTGAATTAAACAAAAGATGCTTAAACTAAAAAGCAATCAAGAAATAAAGTACTAAAAAAAAAAAAAAAAACTTGAACAAAAGAAGATAGTTGGTAGCATAGACTTATATGGTCATACTTACATGCTAATTGTTGGCCAAGTACATCTCTTCAGACTTCAAAGCATAAAAAAAAGTTATGCACAGTAGCAGCCCGTAACAGTAGGTTTTGAGAATTGTGAAAACTGAAAATGGAAACAATGCATTTTTTTGGATTTTTTAGGTTTTTTCTTATTTAAATTACCATATTATTATACATTTAAATAATAAAAGAGTCAATTAAATTGATTTATTAATGTAATTTTACACAATTAACAAACTTGGCTGGGTTAATAAAACCCAACCGAGTCACATAGGTTGCTTAAAACCCACTGGGTTCAACTGGTTTTGACCGGGTCGCTAGGTCACTAGTTCGACTAGCCAGGCCGAGCCGGGTTTAATAACACTAGGATTAGGAGCCCAGTTTCCAGCTGTACCGTAGTTGTGTTGAAGCTATACGAACTAACAAGTAAACGTTCAGAATAAGAAATTAGATACATTGGGTAGGTTCGTGACTACCTTGACGATATTTTCTAGATTTCTTTTTTGGAAAATGAAGGAAATAATTGAGATATCCAACTGACTAAAACCTTATATGAAATCATCTTTTTTAAAACTAATTAGGGTATCATTTTTGTGTTTGATAATTTATATAGAGAAGCCTTTCATTTTACTAGTCAAAAGATAATTTTCAAATTAATTATGGTTGGTAGGTTGGATTCCATATTATTGTTTAATTTTCTAAACTTTTATTTGAGTTTGGTTCTAAAATAATTTCAGAATTTTGGGTTTGACTAATATGTTTTGCTGATCTCGTGATAGTTTCAAATTTTTTGTTTTAGTTTATTAAAAAACTTGTTGACGCATATGGATTACAGTGGGACAATTTTGATGGGTATCTCGACCCATTATAACCATAATTTTGCATATGATTTGTCACATGTTGGGTTTAGACCACTGTCAGATATATATGATTATTAATCACATTTAAGGCCAAGTTGATTATTAGATTTATTATAAAGATAGCCTTTAAAAATAAGATAAACATCAATAGCATCATTGAAGAAATGAATCACTACTTAAATAATTGTTTAATTGTCTTTTAGTATTAACATTTGCTAATCACTGACGAATTGACTAGCCCATGCCTGAGTCCCCACTAAACAAACAACAAATTAAAACAAATTCAAAATTAGCTATTCCACTCACAAATTCGGTCAGAAGTATAAATTAATTGTAACTTTTATTTGCAAGAATAGATTTTTAATAGGATCATATTCAAACTAATTATTTCAGTTGGACTTAAAAAAGATTTAAGGTCAAGGAGTTGAGAAGTGGTATGATCACAATTTCACAACAAATTCTAGGCAATAGGTTGTTATTGTTTAAATTTTAATCCACCACTAAAATTACTATTTTGCCCACTCTTGTAACAACTATTAATAACCAATTACTTAGGATTTGTTGTGAAAATGTTATGTACATATCATTTCTCCAGGGACTCAGGATGTTCACAATTTTATTTTAGAAGGTCAAACAAAAGAAAAATTAAAATTTTTTCTTTTTTTTTTTCTTTGCCAACTCTTGGGTTCATTTGAACACACTAGACTAAAGCTAACGCCGCTCCTAGTAGGCACAAAATCTTTTAGATCTCAAATGAGCAACTCCAAAGTCCCTAAAAACATTTTTTAGAGTATTCTTTATATTCTGAGTAAAATAAAATATG
Source organism: Castanea sativa (assembly GCF_040712315.1). Taxonomy (NCBI): domain Eukaryota; kingdom Viridiplantae; phylum Streptophyta; class Magnoliopsida; order Fagales; family Fagaceae; genus Castanea; species Castanea sativa. The sequence continues at coordinate 12,072,069 of NC_134015.1, forward strand.
AAACCCCAATCACTTGATGGGCTGCTAGGCTAAAAATCTATTTTAGTGAAAACGCATTTCAATTGATAAAACTATAAGTTTTTTATCAGTTGAAATGAATCGAATTTTCATTCTTGCACATTCAGAAACAAAATCTTGAGCACCTGTCTTAACATACTTTTAAACTCTAAAAACTATAACAAGACAAACTTTGATTCACATGTTTGCTCATACAAACTAAGATATTTAAATCCTAACATCATATTTTGTTGGTTATTTTTGTCTTTGGCTTACAATTTTTCTAGTAGTTTCCAACTACTTCAACTGATAAAGTTTGTTATAAAAAAAAGATCTAGGTTAAAATTCTTCATACACAAAAAATCACTAAATGTCTTGACCTAATAATAAAGAACTATAATCGTGCAATCAATACTATAAATTGAAATCATCCAACTTTTAAACACACCTTTAAAACCACAAGTGGCAAACCCTAGTTGAATTGGATCATTTTTACTTTTATATTTCCTTTATAAAAAATAAAATAAAAAGACACCTTGTACATATTTGTACTCAAACTTTTGTGCGTGAGTGATCTTGTTTGAAACCAAATCCCTCAAGTTGCACACTATGCCTCTCTCACATATAGATTAGTAGTTCATTTGTGGGGTTTACTCCAATGTGAGATGGTGTTACATGCAATGGTGTTACATGTTGGGGATATTAAACAAAGTAATAATGGAAGAACAAGGTTAACACAAAAGACAAATAAAAAAATAGATAACTTGGAGGCACAATATCGTTTTCCTTAAACAATATTTGCCCCCCACGCTATTGTTGCTAAAAGGTTATCGTAAATTTGTCCTTAGGATACAACCAAGATGTTGGGTTCTACAGATAACAATTCTGGAAAATGACCACAGGATTTCTTGTATTTCTCTCTAACTTACTATTTTGTGGGTGAACATAAGCCTTTATTTATACCCATAAGGTTATATTTCATCAAAAGACACGTATGGAGAGTTAAAATGTTTCATAAAACTATTCACAGGGCTTGAACCTCTTCAAACTCTCTGAACAATCATTTGAAAATTCTGCAGAAAATCCTAATTCACAATTTTCGATCAGTCGAAAATTACTTTCGATCGGTCGAAAATTACTTTCGATCAATCAAATGCTCTTTTCGATCGGTCGAACAAGAATCGAGCAGCAATCGAGACATCTAGAAATTCCAGGATTATTTTCTTACCATTTCAATCGATCTAGCCAAAGTTTAGACCGATTGAAACTAACTTCGAATTTTCACTTAGAAAATTTCAGAACTTGAATTTTCACTTTAACAACTTTATGAAACAATATTATCAAAACTCAAACATCATTATTACAACTTATCCTTGTATATACCTATATATACAACATAACATGCAATCATTTCACAAGATAATCAATCGTGGCATATTAGTATCTGATGTTAGAAAATCGTATATAATATTAGTATCTGATGTTAGAAAATCATCTATAAGCAATCGCCTCATGACCTCCCCAAAATCATATATAATATTAGTATCTGATGTTAAATTGCCAAGTACATCTCTTCAGACTTCAAAGCATAAAAAAAATTTATGCACAGTAGCAGTAGGTTTTGAGAATTGTGAAAATTGAAAATGGAAACAATGCATTTTTTTGGATTTTTTAGGTTTTTTCTTATTTAAATTACTATATTATCATACATTTAAATAATAAAAGAGTCAATTAAATTGATCTATTAATGTAATTTTACACAATTAACAAACTCGACTGGGTTAATAAAACCCAACCGAGTCACACAGGTTGCTTAAAACCCACTGGGTTCAACTGGTTTTGACCAGGTCGCTAGGTCACTAGTTCGACTAGCCAGGCCGAGCCGGATTTAATAACACTGGGATTAGGAGCCCAGTTTCCAGCTGTACCGTAGCTGTGTTGAAGCTATACGAACTAACAAGTAAACGTTCAAAATAAGAAATTAGATACATTGGGTAGGTTCGTGACTACCTTGACGATATTTTCTAGATTTCTTTTTTGGAAAATGAAGGAAATAATTGAGATATCCAACTGACTAAAACCTTATACGAAATCATCTTTTTTAAAACTAATTAGGGTATCATTTTTGTGTTTGATAATTTATATAGAGAAGCCTTTCATTTTACTAGTCAAAAGATAATTTTCAAATTAATTATGGTTGGTAGGTTGGATTCCATTTTATTGTTTAATTTTCTAAACTTTTATTTGAGTTTGGTTCTAAAATAATTTCAGAATTTTGGGTTTGACTAATATGTTTTGCTGATCTCGTGATAGTTTCAATTTTTTTTTTTTAGTTTATTAAAAAACTTGTTGACGCATATGGATTACAATGGGACAATTTTGATGGTTATCTCGACCCATTATAACCATAATTTTGCATATGATTTGTCACATGTTGGGTTTAGACCACTGTCAAATATATATGATTATTAATCACATTTAAGGCCAAGTTGATAATTAGATTTATTATAAATATAGCCTTTAAAAATAAGATAAACATCAATAGCATCATTGAAGAAATGAATCACTCCTTATCTAATTCTTTAATTGTCTTTTAGTATTAACATTTGCTAATCACTGACGAATTGACTAGCCCATGCCTGAGTCCCCACTAAACAAATAACAAATTAAAACAAATTCAAAATTAGCTATTCCACTCACAAATTCGGTCAAAAGTATAAATTAATTGTAACTTTTATTTGCAAGAATATATTTTTAATAGGATCATATTCAAACTAATTATTTCAGTTGGACTTAAAAAAGATTTAAGGTCAAGGAGTTGAGAAGTGCTATGATCACAACAATTTTACAACAAATTCTAGGCAATAGGTTGTTATTGTTCTAATTTTAATCCCCCACTAAAATTACTATTTTGCCCACTCTTGTAACAACTATTAATAACCTATTACTTAGGATTTGTTGTGAAAATGTTATGTACATATCATTTCTCTAGAGACTCAGGATGTTCACAATTTTATTTTAGAAGGTCAAACAAAAGAAAAATTAAGAATTTTTTCTTTTTTTTTCTTTGCCAACTCTTGGGGTTCATTTGAACACACTAGACTAAAGCTAACGCTGCTCCTAGTAGGCACAAAATCTTTTAGATCTCAAATGAGCAACTCCAAAGTCCCTAAAAACATTTTTTAGAGTATTCTTTACATTCTGAGTAAAATAAAATATGAAACCCCAATCACTTGATGGGCTGCTAGGCTGAAAATTAGTGAAAACGCATTTCGATTGATAAAACTATAAGTTTTTTATCAGTCGAAATGAATCGAATTTTCATTCTTGCACGCTGAGAAACAAAACCTTGAGCACCTGTCTTAACATACCTTTAAACTCTAAAAACTATAACAAGACAAACTTTGATTCACATGTTTTCTCATACAAACTAAGATATTTAAATCCTAACATCATATTTTGTTGGTTATTTTTGTCTTTGGCTTACAATTTTTCTAGTAGTTTCCAACTACTTCAACTGATAAAGTTTGTTATAAAAAAAAGATCTAGGTTAAAATTCTTCATACACAAAAAATCACTAGATGTCTTGACCTGATAATAAAGAACTATAATCGTGCAATCAATACTATAAATTGAAATCATCCAACTTTTAAACACACCTTTAAAACCACAAGTGGCAAACCCTAGTTGAATTGGATCATTTTTACTTTTATATTTCCTTTATAAAAAAAAAAAAAAAAAAGACACCTTGTACATATTTGTACTCAAATTTTTGTGCGTGAGTGATCTTGTTTGAAACCAAATCCTCAAGTTGCACACTATGCCTCTCTCACATATAGATTAGTAGTTCATTTGTGGGGTTTACTCTAGTGTGAGATGGTGTTACATGCAATGGTGTTACATGTTGGGGATATTATACAAAGTAATAATGGAAGAACAAGGTTAACACAAAAGACAAATAAAAAAATAGATAACTTGGAGGCACTATATCGTTTTCCTTAGACAATATTTGCCCCCCACACTATTGTTGCTAGAAGGTTATCGCAAATTTGTCCCCAAGATACAACTAAGATGTTGGATTCTATAGATAGTAATTCTGGAGAATGACTACAAGATTTCTTGTGTTTCTCTCTAACTTGCTATTTTTTTAAGTGAACACAAGCCTCTATTTATACCCATAGGGTTATATTTCATCAGAAGGCATGTATGGAGAGTTAAAATGTTTCATAAAACTGTTCACAAGGCTTGAACCTCTTCAGACTCTCTGAACAATCATTTGAAAATTCTGCAGAAAATCCTAATTCACGATTTTCGATCGGTCGAAAATTACTTTCAATCAATCAAATGCTCTTTTCGATCGGTCGAACAAGAATCGAGCAGCGATCGAGACATCCAGAAACTCCAAGATTATTTTCTTACCATTTCGATCGATCTAGCCAAAGTTTAGACCGATTGAAACTAACTTCGAATTTTCACTTAGAAAATTTCAGAACTTGATTTTTCACTTTAACAACTTTATGAAACAATATTATCAAAACTCAAACATCATTATTACAACTTATCCTTGTATATACCTATATATACAACATAACATGCAATCATTTCACAAGATAATCAATCATGACATATTAGTACCTGATGTTAGAAAATCGTATATAATATTAGTATCTGATGTTAGAAAATCATATATAAGCAATCGTCTCATGACCTCCCCAAAATCATATATAATATTAGTATTTGATGTTAAATTGCCCCTAATAACACATACATAAAGCCCCTTTACTCGAAGAAAGAAACAAATATCATCATACTAGTTTTTGTCTTTTCATAGTGGGCGCACTCCTGTATGGTTAGAGTATTGGTGTTTTTTGTTTTCAAAACAATGTGAAAACAGTCATCAAAAAAGTAAATTCAAAATTTGCTTTCAAATTCTCATAATACAAAAAGTGAGTTTGTCACCATGTTTTCAGGTTAGTTTTTTAGGGGCTGAAAACACAAAAATTGTGTTTGGAACTCTAACTCAATTTTTTAGAATAATGCAAACTTTTTCTGACAAAAAGTCACGAAGAGAGAGAAATCTCGCAATGCCCAAACCTTTCATTAAGATAAGACTTAAGTGGGGTGGTTTTGGTTTAGGTGTTTTTTCAACACCCATAAACCAAAACCACCCCTCTTATCTTAATGAAATCACTTTCTACCTAATTAGATTTTAGGTAATCTCTAAGAGACCAATGAGACACTGCCACCTCACCATCTAATCTCTTTTGTTTCCTTTTAATTTTAACTCATTTAAAAACTAATAATATCAAAATCCTAAACCCCATCTCTTCTAAAAGTCCATCAGGCAGCATGTTGAAGTGTTTCCACATGTTCAAGCATAAAAGACAGAACATCCTTAACCTTAACCCTGCGACATTTGCACCGAACTCATCAAGTCACATGATGACTCTAGGACTACGCTGACATAGACTTTGCTTGTCGATGGACTCTCCGACAATCACAATATCATAGAGATTTGTATGACAATCACGTACCATAGTATTGTGTACCTATTTTGTTATTCATACCATTATTATTTTTCCAATTTAATTATACTTTCAATCTTGTCATTTAATCTTTCCCCAATAGAGTTGATATCCTAGCTTTGCCACTGGTTAGATACATTCGATCCCTACTTGAAATTGTTGGGAATATTATCCTAACTTGCCTAGGGAACACTAACTTTTCCTTCTTATGTTCAATACTTTGATCTTTCCCAGGATATATTGTCTAACTTGGAAGAATTGAAATTGGATTGGGATGATACCATAAATCAGACATATGATCGATTAAAAGCACAGTTCTCTTGCAAACTGAAAGTCCTCGGGCTGTACAGCAAAGATAGGTGGACAGCATTCCCTTGGGTATTTGTTCAAGGATTGTACAATCTTAAGGAGCTTGACATCAGTAATTTTTTCTTGGAAGAAATTTGTCCATGTGGAATTGTCAATAACGGAGGACAATATGCTGAGATGTTTGAACGTTTAACAACTTTACATTTATCTAAAATGCCCAAGTTGATGCATTTGTGCAAGGAAAACTCTCAACAAGTTAGGGGCATTCAAAATTTGGAGTCTCTACATGTATCAGAATGCGGCAGATTAAAAAATTTAGTGCCATCCTCAATGTATTTTCGAAATTTAAACACTTTGGAAGTATCGAAATGCCATGGGTTGAGTAGTTTGGCAACTTCTTCAACAGTCAAAAGTTTGGTCCAACTCAGAAGATTGACGATATCTAAATGCAAAAGAATGAGAGAAATAGTCACAAACGAGGGAGAAGGTGAAGCGGGAGATGAGATTTGTTTCAATCAATTGAGTTATTTGTCGCTTTATGATTTACCCACTCTAGGAAGCTTCTTCCACTTGGGTATTCGCACCATGAAATTCCCAACACTACAATTTCTACATGTGAACAGATGCCCGGAATTGAAGATCTTCTCTAATGGAGTCCTAAGCATGCCGAAGCTAATTACTTTTACACTGGATGGAAACCGTTGGTCGGTACACCAAAGTGATCTGTTCCCGGTGGAAGATGTGAATACCTTCATAAAAAGATGTTGGGAGAAAAGAGATGATCCACGCTTGCGACAACTGTTCACTCAGAAGGTATGTTGACTATGTTCTCACGTTTTTATTTTATGTAATTCTTAAAAGCATTTTTGTTGGAGTTAACACAAGGAAAGTGACATGATGCGAACCCAATGGTCACATATCCTAAATCCCAAGGCAACATAACGTTAATAATATAATAATATGTATAACACTTGCAATTGTTAATATACTTTTTCACTACTTGGTCGTTAAAAGGTGCGATGCACTGAAATGTGAATTCAACTAGTTTTAATATTGAGTTAGTTTATACATTAAAACAAAAGTGAATTCAACTAGTTTTAAATTAAAAGATAAAAGAAAAAGTTATTGACAAACACACATGCCACTTTGGCAATCATTTTTAGAAGGCTTTTGGTAGAATAATTTGCTTCGACTGCCATGTATTATGCTTTGGTTTCTTGGCAAGTTGAATCCAAATAAATAAGATATACATTTATTTTTCATATATTTATCTACAGACATGCACATATGGTATACATTTTTTTTTCTTTATTTTATAAGTGTGGGAGTTTTGTTATCATATTTACCATCTAGCTGACATAACTCATAAGTACATTTCCATTTTATATATGAACTCATTTTTCTTCTACGGTGATGAAGTACTCATTTCTCCTATATATAACAGCAAAATGATAAGAATTTTTTACACAAGCATATCTCACTCGTTTACACTGATATAGAAACACTAATTTAATCATTCTTTTTTTTTTGGGTTTGACAAAAAAAAAAATCTTCTTATTTTTGCTCTTGAGAAATTTGGTTAGAAAAGACTTGATATTTGTTCTTGTGCTTGTTGGATCTTCTGACTTAGGTATCAACTGCATTTATTATTGTATATAAGAATGAGATTGTTGATTAGATCATGATCTAGTGTTATGTTGTTTTGGGATTAATTTTCTCTTTCATCTTTTTATTTTTTTTGGGATTAGTTTTCATTTGGGGCGTTAATTTGAACATCTTTTATTGTAGACCAATGCAAGCACAAGTGAGGCCGGAGAGGAAAATGATGTTGATGACCTGGAGGATGACTCAATGTAAGATTCAAGTAAGGGGAGACAAGAAAATGCCGGTGATAGCTTTGGAGGATGACTCATTAAGATTCAAGTGAAAATGGAGAGAAAAATGATTGAAATGACTTCGAGAATGACTCAAAGGAAGATTGATCTTGTAATTTATTAATGATTGATTTCTAGAACAATATAACTTTTATTGTTGACGAGTGATGTAGTGCTTTTTGTTTTTGGAGGTGATGTTATAGTGGTAGACATTATTGGATGGACCAAAAGGTTCGCCTTAATATATTGGTGTGTTACGGATAAGGATGAGACTCATAGACTCATAGTAGCTTTGTTATGGGGCTTTGGAGCTAAGACAAGGCTATTATATGGTCCAAGAAATCATATGAATTTTTATTTGTGAAACTGTAGTTTCATAGACAAATTGATGGATTGCTTTAATCAAGTGGTAAATTTTGTACTCATCCTTGCTCATCTCTAAGAGGTGAAAACCATATAGCAGGATCCCTAGCTCATATCTAAGGAGTGAAATACAAATATTCAGCCAAAAAAAAAAAAAAAACAGAAGTGAAAAACAAATACTAGCCTACCGTTTAGTTTGGGTTGGTGAGGTTCTAAGTTATTTTACATTTGCTTTGCTAATGATCTTGCTTAGTATGTTTATATTTATTTATTTTAGATGGAATTAATGGGGATCATACCTTAGACATTGAGACACAACAAAGGTTGATCGAGGTGCTATTAGGCCAAAAAAACAAGTGTGAGAATTGAGATTAAGCTGTTAGGATGTGAATTTAATCATTGGTCTTAGTGACCCATGTTAAAAAATGGTTAAGTAGCACAAGTAGAGGCCACCCCATTCAATTAAAGTTGGTTTTGATGCCTAACACTATCCCAAGTTTGTACCCTATCTTCTTATTACTTAAATGATTGGTCTTTACACTCTTAATCAAGACGAAAATAGCAAAATTTCTAAGAGTGTAATGTTTTAAATGACATAGAAGAGTGCCAAATTTGAATACAATGTAACAAGGCCTTTAGTAGGCATATTGCTACTCAATGCTGATACAACACAAATAGTGAAACACTTACCTGCAAGTCTGCAACACATTTTTCCTTTTACTAACAACCTAGCTATATATTAAGAGGAATGATATATCCACAATATTTTCACAACATTTTTACAACAAATTTTAAGTGACGAATTGTTATTGGTTGTTATTGTTGGGGCAAAAAAGTAATCTTAGTGTTAAGTTCAAATTTGAACCAATAACGACTAACCATTTATGAAAATATTGTAAAAATGTTGTAGAGGTAGCACCTCTCATATATTAAATATGTGTTTAATATTTGTACTTACACAATGCAAAGACACCTTCTATAAAAATAGGCAAACCCAAATCCCTATTTATAGGGCCCCTTAGCTCCAAAATTTATCTCTTCGTGGAGTGGTCCTCTCACAAACATGTGGGCTCATGGATGGAGCTATTTATGGACTAGGTCGGGGTAATGGCCCCCTAAAGTTTTTTTTTTTTTTTTAATATTAGTATATTAGTAGGTACTAATTTTAGCAATTTTGTTCAATAAAATTACACTTTGCCCTCCCTTAACAATGCAAACAATTCTTTTAAGAGTAATATTATTGTCGCAAACTTTTTTATAACATTTTTATAAACTATTGAGGTAACAAATTTTTATTCGTTTGCACACTTGGATTACTTTTTATTTTACCAATAATCACTCACCACATTAGCAATTTTGAAAATTTTTGTAGTTTTATTATTTTCCACCTTTTAAAAGCCATAAAAAATTAATATATTAAATCTAAAAAAAATATACAAGCCCAAAAAAATTAGCCTAACAACAAAAATTAACAATAAAGCTAAAAAAAATTAAGCTCAAGCAACTTATTTTACCCAAGACAAACAATTTAGCCTCTTAAAAAGTTTTGAACAAAAATCCTTAGTAATAAAGCAGGAGAGTCAAAGGCCGGAGATGCTGTACACAGCGAGCAGCAGAGCCACTCCCTAACTTCAAGTTTTGACTCTATCCCTGTATGAGCTTACACCATGACAACGACACTTTCCTTAAGAATGAGTGCACCCAAATCCCTATTTAGCCCCTTCCTTAAACCATTAGTTCTTCACTGTTTTTATGTTCTGATTCATTGATATGGTATTTGTTCTAATAATATTTTTTGAAACTAATTTGTGAAGATGGAGATGCTATTGCAACCATATTGCCTTGAATTAATTAATAAAACCCTAAAACTTATTGTAGCACTTTTTCCTGTAAATACAATTTCAAGTGACAAGAGTACATAAGTTGGCAACTTGGCAGTGGCAATGGCAGCGGAAGACTGGAAGCTAAAAATGAAGCAAAGGCGCATGCTAGCAGTAGCCCTCAAAAGCAAGTACTAATGGGGTAATTTTACCTTGAGTAGAGATCACTGGCAGCTTCATGTTCTTCCAAAAATATCGACCATAAAAACTAGTTGGTCAGTCAAATTGAATGAAAGTTAAAAGGCAGAATCAATAATGATTTTAAGATTTTAGTTTGAAGGGTTATCTTAAACTGGTCTTGTGTCATGAAATGGAGAGGAGCAATATCATTCGAATTTGGGTTTAAGGTTCAATGGTAGTGATGTTGAAGGGCACTCGTTACCGATTTGGGTTTCAAATGGGGAAGAGGATCCATATCATTTGGGTTGGGTAGTGCACACATTAGGCACATAGAGACAACAAAACAAAAGAGAATAGACAAAGGAACCAATTATACTCATTTTGAAAATTTAGTGGTTAAAAGCGTTCATTTAAAATATTAGGAACTATAAAAGCACTCATTATGTAAAAATTATGGAGCAAAAGTTTTTTTTTTTAAAACCTATATAATATAGTTTTTGACAAATAATGAGAAAATTGAGTTATTTTTAAAAAAGAATTAAAGTCTAAGGTCTTGCATATATTATATTATATTATATAATATGATTTGATCTTAATTAAATAAATATCAGAACTAAAACATCTGCCTCCATGCTTTGTGTTTAAGATGTAAATTTTGAAAATTGTAGCTGCTGAAAAATATTTGCCAATGTGGTGTGATTGGGGTGTGACTTTGATAGATCATATTGTTTTACAGCTCATGCTTTGTCTTCACTTCCACTGTTTGCATCGTCCTTTGTCATAAATATAGATATGTCGTTTGATTTCTTAATTTTCATTTGTCCTTTTTTTCTTTTGAATGTTTTTGGAATATATGTGTCCTTAATTTTATTTTATATTTTATAAATATGCTTGTTTTTAATAACTTTCCATCCTATCATTAAGCCTCCAGACTTAAATTAAATGTTTTAATGTTGGGGTACATCACTGCTAATGGATAGCCCTACTAACGTGATGGCTAGTTTAAGGTAAATAATGGATGGGGCTACATTTTCTGATATTCAAAGGGTTAGGGTCTATCGGGTTGAGGAGAAGAAAAAGTAATAAGATAGAAAAGTAAAAGGATAAAAAAATTTAAAAAAAAAAAACTTTTTTATTTGATTAAGTAGAAAAATTGGGATAAAAAAAAGTAGTTAATATAAATTTACTTTTATACTCCTGCAATTTGGTTTATTTTTCTTTATTATTACATTACATTATATTATATATGACAATTATAGAGGAGCCATCCATCATTTGGTTAAAAAATGAAAACTACCATTGATTCAAAAAAGTTTAAAAGAAAAAAAAGCTATTGTTAAACAGAAAAACAACCGTTGAGACTTGATTAAAAAAAAAAACCACAGTTTGATAAAAGAAAGAAAACACGTTGAAAGAAAAAAAAAATCCTATTGTTTGATAAAAGAAAGAAAAAAGAAAGACCAATGATTAAAAATAACAAGTCACTGTTTGAGAATCAGAAAACACGTTCCAAAAAAAAGAAAAGGAAAGGAAAATGAACTGAACCTAAAACACAACACAAACACAATAAATGAATTAAGCTTCCCATATTCAGATGGGTTAGGCCATTATGTTCCAATTCAACAGTCCCTTTTTCTGATTGAAAAGGTATGAACTTGTAGTTGTTTCTTTAATTGTTAACATGGATATGACCTTCAGTATATTATCTTTAAAAAATCCTAAAAATAATTTTTTAGATTTCTTTTTTGGAAAATTATGAATGACTTATTTGAGATGTTCAAATGATAAAATCCTTTATATATATATATATATATATATAAATCTTTCAAACTAATAGAATTTCAAATTTGGTTATTTATATCCATAGCTTAGGACATTTTTTAGTAGGTTCCAATTAGTTTAACTTGTAAAACTTTTTTCCTTAGACGAAAGCGCTAGGTTTGAATCTACGTATTTACACTAAAAATTAATTAGTATCATGAACTGATAATCAGATCCTTTTTTACCTTTTATTTTTTCCTTAAAACAATAATAAGAATAAAATAAAATTTAAAAAAAAAAAAAACTTAGTGCATTCATGTACTAATACTTTTGTGCCTGAGTGGTCCTGATTGGAACCAAATCACTTGAAAAGGAACTATAAAACAAAAAAAAAAAAACTATATATTAGGCTCTCAACTCATAGGAATGGATTTCAGCATTAAGGGGCAATGGGGATTCACGTCCACATAAGATATTATATACAATTATTGCACAAGACAATAAATGTAGATGCATTGATGCACATCACTCCTAGCCACTTTTTTTTTTTTGAGAGTCCACTCCTAGCCACTTGATTTATATACATTTAGTCCCACTTGAAATTGATGGGAAGATCATCCCTGACTTGCTTAGACAACACTAACTTTTGCTTTCTTTTGTTCAATACTTCAATCTTTCCCAGGATACATTCGCTAACTTGAAAAAATTGAATTTGGATTGGGATGATACCAAGAATCAGACAAATAGTCGACTTTATGGAGAGTTCTTTTGCAAACTAGAAGTTCTCAGATTGTACGGCAAAGATGATAGATTGATAGTAGTCCCTTCGGTATTTGTTGAAGGATTATGCTACCTTAAGTATCTTTCCGTTAGTAATCTTATCTTCGAAGAAATTTTTCATGTCAATAACAAAGGACAATATGCTGGGACATTCGAACATTTGACAAAATTGAATCTATCTAAAATGCCCAAGTTGATGCATTTTTGGAAGGAAAACTCTCAACAAGGTAGGGCATTTCAAATCTTGGAGATTCTACATGTATCACAATGCAGCAAATTAAAAAATTTAGTGCCATCCTCAATGTATTTCCAAAATTTAAACACTTTGAGAGTATCGAAATGTCATGGCTTGATTAATTTAGCAACTTTCTCGACAGTCAAAAGTTTGGTTCAACTCAAAGAATTGACTTTATATGAGTGCAAAAGAATGAGAGAAATAGTCACAAGTGAGGGAGAAGGTGAAGCAGGAGATGAAATTTGTTTCAATCAATTGAAATATTTGTTGCTTCTTGATTTACCAAGTCTGAGAAGCTTCCACTTGGGCAATTGCATCATCAAATTCCCATCACTGGAAAATCTAACTGTGACTGGATGTCCGGAATTGAAGATCTTCTCTAATGGAGTCTTAAGCATGCCGAAGCTAAAGGAAGTTGGACTGGGTGAAAACTATTGGTTGGCAGTTCGAAGAGAAGTGTCATGGGAGGAAGATGTGAATATAGCCATAAAAAGATATTGGGAGGAAAACTATGATCCATGCGTGCGACAATTATAAATTATTCACTGAGAAGGTAATGTTCTAACGCTTTTATTTTATGTAATTCTTAAAGAAAAAAGTTGACCGAATGCTCTTTGAGCATTGGTTTAGAAGGTAATTTTAGAAATATTAAAAAGCTATCAAAAAAGTTAATTTTGATGCATATATAACCATCAAGTGTTAACAAATAAAATGTTAAATTAGAGGATTCGTAAAAGAGATTATAATTAATTTAATTAAATTTGTGTAAAGAACATCAAATCTAAATCAATCGGAGTTTTTTTAATATTGGATTGCTTTATATTAAAAAATAAATAAACAGTGAGTTTTACTTAGTTCTATGTTACAAAGATAAAAGAAAAAGTTGTTCACAAAAGCACACACCAGTTTGGAAATCATTTTTTTATTTTTAATTTTAATTTTTCATATTTACCATCTAGCTAACATAGAAATTTCCATTTTATGTATGAACTCACTGTTTCTCCCCATAAAGTCCTCCTATATTATATATAATCAGAAAATGATAAAAGTTTTGATGAAAATATATACCATTTTGGTTCCTACATTTTGGGGTCATCCTCAACTTAGTTCCTACTGTTTAACTCATTAACAAAAATTTCCTACAAGTTGACCACAAATTGAAAATAACATGAACCAAATTGACAGATATCAAAATATATGAATTATATATACAGTAACCCCAAAATGTAGAAACCAAAATAATATTTTTGCCAAGATTATTTTACATAAACATATATCATTTGCTTACACGGATATAGAAACACAAATTCAATTATCTTATGTTTGTTTCTCAGGAATTTGGTTTGAAAAGACTTGATATTTGTTCTTTTGCTTGTTGGATTTTCTGACTTAGGTATCAATTGCATGTATACTTGGAATTAATTTTCTCTTTCATCTCAGGTTGTTTTTGCACTAGTTTTTCGTTTAAGCCATTAATTTAAACTTCTCTTATTGTAGACCATTAATTTGAGCTTCTCTTATTGTAGACCATTAATTTGAACTTCTCTTATTGTAGACTGATGCAAGCACAAGGGAGGACGGAGAGGAAAATGATGTTGAAGACTTGGAGGGTGACTCAATTTAAGATTCAAGTGATATGGGAAAGGAAAATGTTGGTGATGACTTGGAGGATGACTCACTAAGATTCAAAATGTGTGAGGTGATGGTTTTTTTTTTTTTTTTTTTTTAAATATTTTACTTTAGATAATTAAAATATATAACAAAAAAAATCGTAAGGGTAGGATTTAGTTAAATAGGTTGACATGTGACAAGTTTTTATTGGTAGTATATAGAGTGGGGCAGAAAAAATAAGATATAAGATTTGAACTCCCACAAATGAGGGTTTTTTTTTTTTTTTTCCAACCTTTATGTATATTAATAATTTTGTCTATTTTCTTATTGTCAAATCAAGGAGGAGGTAGGATATGGGTGTTGGGTTTTGGAAAACCTAGTTGTGTTTGATCCAAATTATGACCCGACCCGAAATAAAATTGCTACAGTTTTTAATGGGAGATTTTTTGAGGTTTAGTCCATAGAATGGAGGCTTGGGCCTATAGGATAGAAAATTTGTTGTTTTTTGGAGATTGGGGTTTGATATTGTTTTGAGAGAGAAAATTGTACTGCTGCAACTTGTAATATTTCCCCGAGAATAGTGAAATTCCTACAACTCCATAAACGTAAGCAAATTGTTGAATCACGTAAATATTGTCTTATGTGATTGTTTTTCATTGGCGCATTTTTTCTTCTTCTATTTTTGCATCTCACATATTTGATAATTTTGTGTATATTTCCTTAAATGGGGAATAAATTATCATATAGTATATAAGCTCCTGAGGCTCCATTGCTGCCACAGATTCACTACCCATGGCTCCCTTGAGCGTACGTTGCTTCAAATTGTTGCAGCTGTGGTTCAGACATGCAATCCTCTTCACGCTGATCACAACTTCTGCTTGATCTCTGAAGAACAGCATTTACAAAAGAAATTCCTTGGAACAAAATCTAGTTGGCATTTGGATTTTACAAAATAAAAGAAGAGAATGATATATGAAATCAGCTTGATTTTGAAGGTAGCCTTGAAGCAAAGATTCATTTTAGAAATGAATACAATTTTTCTGATGTGATATATATTTTTCTCAATGCTTCTACCAACTGGGTTGTTCCTGCCTTAAACCATTAGTTCTTTACTGTTTTTATGTTCTGATTCATTGATATGGTATTTGGTCCTATAATATTTACGAAAACTAATTTGTGGGGATTTAGATGCTATTGCAACCATTTTTCCTTGAATTCATTAATAAAAACCCTGAAACTTACTGTAGCCACTTTTTCAGGAATTACAATTTCAAGTGACAATAGTAAATAAGTTGGCAGTGGCAGAGGAAGCGAAATGAAGCAAAGGCGTGTGCTAGCTGCAACCCTCAAAGCAAGTACCGATGGAGAGCCTCGTTTCGAAAAGCCCCATTGAAAGATTCGTTTCCTTTTGGAAATCAAAGTATGGCTACTGAAATGCAATTTCTGATTTGTAAATGGCTGGCCAGAGAGTTCTGAGGGACTATTGTGAATGAGAAGCTTTATTTGCGTTACTAATCATTAGAAATTTAGAACTATAATATGTTGCTATGCCTCGTTACAATGAAGTGGTTAGTTTTGATTAGCAGTTAACAGTTAACACAACCATTGTTTGACTATGGACCTCATTCGTGAGTGTAGGATGAAAGCTGAGAATCACACTAAACGAGCCCGGCCCAACGAGCCTGGGAGTTGGGACTAAAGGATACACAAACCTTATAATTTAAGTTTTTGTAATAAATTAAATTTTATAATTTCAAAAGTAATAAATAAATCTTGAGGTTTGAAAAGTTAATAAATTAAATCCTTCACTCATATTAAATCCCAAACACAACATTATTTCACTTAAATGGTCAAAGATTAAATTTGTTTTACTTCTTTAAAATGTATTTTTTTCCCCTTTTATATGGGTCCAATTAGAGCATACATTAATAGTCTTTTCTTTTTTTTATAAAAAAATTGTGAAAATTTGAAAAAGCTTTCCAAAAAGTTTGATGATTTTTTTAAATTTTTCATTAAATTTTTCTAAAACGATTCACAATTCATTTTATTATTATATATCATTAATTCTATAATATTAATTTTACTATATAATACAAACTACAAAAGTGGGCCAATTTCACCTTGAATTCCTAAAATCTAAGCCATCAAGTTTGTAATGAATGAATTGAATTTTATTGCATCATTAATAACTTAAACAAATATTCAAAAATAATAGTTAAAGGTTTTTTTTAATATATTAATGATATGGTAAAATTTAATTCATCCATTTCAACATGAAAAATAGAATTTCAGATATTTCAAGTTGGAGTTATTCCAAAAAAAATACAAACTTTCCCTTACTCCTTTTGTTATTCTCTATAATTATCTTACTTGGTCAAAAATTTCAGAAAAAATTCTAAAAACACGAACTTTTTTACAAATTTATTTATGGAGAGCTGATGTGGCATCGAGCTTTGGGTTTACTTATTGGTTGAATTAAAAAAATAAAACCCACTGGACATAACGGAAAGCACATCAATGATCAATCCTTTGAAGACTGCTTGTACTCTCTGTCTCCTTAGCTTGTAGCATATTGTAGCATCTCTCTCTTCTTCTAAAAAATAAAATCAAATATATACGGTCTCTCTCTTTCTTCCCGGGCCTTTTCATTAGATCATTTCCCTTTTAATTGAAGGACTTGACAAGAAATAGATTTCCAAATGTGTGTTTTGACAATGAGCCCAGTTGGTGCGCAAGGGTTGGAAACACGCAAGGGTTGTAAAGGAAACGCAGACTCTCTCCAATGAAGGGCCTTCGCTACAGCCTAAATACAAGTTTTTTTTTTTTTTTTTTTTTTTTTTTTTTTTTTTTTGTGTTTATCTTTTTTTTTATAGAAAGAGTCTGTAAATTTTATTAGGTAACAGCAGTCAAATAGACTTGAATTATAGCGACTTTAATTATTGCAGAGATGTGTAGTGAGACATCTTTCATCTACACTAAAAAACTTGTGACATGAATTACATATCTAATAAGGTTGTAAGCTACATAGTTAGGTTTGTTTTCACTCTTCACATGCAATGAATCATAAGCCTACGTACATAAATTAATCAATTTTCTTTGAAGTTGAAAAAATATTCTTGTCGCAAATATGTCCAAATATTGAGGATGCAGTGTGTTTGGCCGTATTGTATTTGGTTGTTTCTTGCAGCTTTGCCTTGAACTCTATTTTAATTTTCGTTTATAATTTATAATTAAGGGACAAGTTGATTAGTTTTGTGCATGACAGCTAATCAGCCCAATCTTAAGCATTGGGTAGGTAGTAGCCTTGTACGCATGCAGTAAGTTACAATTATTAATACTAGTTTATTGTTTTATTTTGTCTGAGTTCTGACAGCTAATCTTTATTATTGGATTCCTAAACAGAAGATTAGGACTGATTTATAATTAATGGACAAGTTGATTGATTTTCGTGCCTGTAAGCTAATCTTAAGTTTAATTTGTATTAGAATGGGGTTAGGTTAGCAGTTTTTTCAAGTCATTTTCTCTCCCAAGTTTTTAGTCAAAATTCAATCTCCCGAGTGTAACACTGTTTTTTTTTTTTTTTTGGTTTAATATATCCCCACCCATATAAATCCCCGAAGACAACATTATTCTAATTAAATTGGCTGATATTAACATTATGGATTTTAATTATAATTTTATCTTTTATTTTTATATAATTAATTCTATAATATGAATTTTACATAAGGCTGTAAATGAACCAAGTCATTCATAAAAAATAGAGTTTGTTTGAATAATAAAAAAATAGAGTTTGTTTGAATAAAAACTTATTCATGTATGTTTGTTTATAAACAGCCAAAATGAGCATTTGTCCCTTTTGCACAAAACAAGTAGCAAAATGCCCATTTCGCCCAAAACAAGTAGTAAAATGCCCCTATTCTGAAACTATCCAGCAAAATGCCCTAGTTTTGGAACTCAATTTTTAAAAAATCAAGTTTCAATAAAAAAAAAAAAAACTCGATTTAATGAAAATCGAGTTACTTGCAAAATGTTACATGGAACTCGAGTTCCATGTAATTTTTTTTTTTAAGTTTTTTTAAGTTTAAGCATATGGCTAAATAATTTTAGAACCGAGGCATTTTGCTACTTGTTTTGGGCGAAAGTGGCAAATGCGCATTTTGGCCATTTATAAACAATCTAAACTTGAGCCTTTAGTCTTGCTTAATAAATGAGCTAAGTCCAAGAAAAAAAAATTGATGATAAACATGCTTGTGAACATTAGGGCTCGATATAAAATAACCTAAGTCTAGACTTGATTATGAGTTTAGTAAAAAGCTTGAAATAAGCTTGAAAATTCAGTCCATATTAGTTCAGATCACTCATCTAAACAAAATATGCTTGATATAGGCTTGATAATGTAATTGTGTTAGATATCAAGCTCAAAAACTTGATATTAAGCTTGATGTTTGGCTCGAACTTGGGTAAACTAATGAATCAACTCATACCAAGCAAAGCTCAAGATTTTAGACTTTTTCCCAAACTTAAGCTCGAACATCATTTATATGCTTAGTTCGAGCTTCAGCCAATCTTGAATACTTATTACTTGATAAAGCTTGTCTCATTTATAACCCTAATTTTTTTTCTCTCTCTCCCTTTGAGGGAGAAAGGATTGAATTTTATTACGTCATTAATAATTTATTCATATATTAAAACAATGATAGCCAACGTTTGTTTATATAGTATCGACTTGGTAAAATTTAATCCACTTACTTCAAAATAGATCATAGATGGATAGGATTTTATAAATTTTAAGTTAGAGTCATCCTAAAAAGTTTAGAGGACTCTAATTAAGTCCTAGCAAGTCTTTTTTAATAATTAATAATAATAATAATAAAAGATCTATGCTTTTGAAGATTTTGATAATAGACCGAGTTCATTATAAAGATTGGGAAGTAGCATGAGCTCAATTGAAAGAAAGTAGGGATTAAACAAAACGCATACCATGGACGGAGTTATTATTGGACTAGTGCCCCCTAAATTTTTTCTTAAAAAAATATTATTATTAAGTACTAATTTTAGCAATTTTGTTCAATAAAATTACACTTGCCCCCCTTTAATAATGCTATCAATTTTTTTGAGAGTAATGTTATAGCCACAAACGTTTTACAATGTTTATATAAACTATTGAGGTAGCAAATTCTTATTGGTTCGTACACTTGCATAAAATTTTGTAGTTTTAGCATTTTTCACCTATTAAAGAATATAAAAAATTAATAGATTAAATTTAAAACAAAATATACAAGCCCAAAAAAATTAGCCAAACAACAAAAATTACCAATAATAATAAAAAAAAAATTAAGCCCAATCAACTTATTTTACCCAAAACAAACAACTTAGTCATTTAAAAAATTTTAAACAAAAATCCTTAATAGTAAAGCAGTGGACTCGAAAGCTGGAGTTGCTGTACACAGGTAGCAGTAGAGTTGCCCCCCCTAGCTCCAAGCCCTGGCTCCGTCCCTGACACATACCCTCTTGAGCCTCGAATGCAAACATTTACCTTATAAGATTGTTTCATGTAATGTATTAATGTTCCCTCTCATAAGATGTGGGTGAAATAGATGTGTGGAATACATCAAATATGAGAGAAACATTCAATGAGACAATCTCACGAGATACTTCTTAATTGGAGAGCATAGTTGCAGATCTTGTCCAAGTTTTAACTCCTGTCCATGGCAAGGCGCCACACTCTTATTATTATTATTTTTCTTAACAATACCTATGTATATAGTATAAACCAGTGAAAGCACCCTTCTTTGGAGTCCATAGTCCAGTGTGTGAATGGATTGATAAAAAGTCACAAGTCTTACCTCATAGGAACTCTGATTGCCATAGGCATGCTTACTTTACTTTCCTGGACAGCAGTTACTAAGACAAATTTTATTTTGGTTTGACAATTGGCTTCCTTTTGGACTTGTAAGGAAAATTCCTGCAGTCCTCTTACTAAGTTGGAGTTCAATCTTAAGGTGGTGGGACAATCTCTCCACTCGGGAAAGTGGGATTTTTATTGTAGTCGGATTTTCCTTTGAAATTCCTTACAATTACAAATAAGTAATCCAACTATGCAAGTCACTATCTTCTCAAAATAAAAAATAAAATAAAAACAAAAACAAAAACTATGCAAGTCACTCATGTCACAAATCCACCTTCCCATGATAAACAATTTCGGCCGACCAACTCAGGCAATTTTTTAGTCTAGGCTGCCTTTCGATTCCTTAAATAAAATAACCACAATGATAAGTGTTACCAGATTACAAATGGAAATAGACGAGATGACCAATATAAAATAAAATCAAATATGAAAATAAAAATTTTTAAATATAAAAGATTAGAATAAATTAACAAAAAATTTAAGTACAAAAGTTGTATTTTAATATATTATATCATATGAAACACAAACGTAGGCTTTGATCAACTTTAAGATGCCCCGAATAAGAAAAATAGTGTACTTTTAATCGACTCAATAATCCAGCCTCCCTCTATGGCACCACCTAATGAATTCGATGAAGAAAGCAAAGGGAAAGAATGGGGAAAGAGTAAAGACTGAAAAAAAAAAAAAACAAAAAAAAAAAAAAAAAAAAAAAAAACGAGAGTAACTTAATAAACTCAATCATTCTGCCTCTCACCATCCAATATAGACAAGGAAAAAAAAAAGTTATAAGCTCCTGTCCCATGACTCTTTGGCATTTTCCTATAAGAATTCAAAAGATTCGTTCCACATCACGTGGATCCAGAATTATTTATAATAAAAAAAAAAAAAAAAAAAACTAAAAACAAGGACTTCCATGCTTGTTTTTTGTTTGCGTTTAGTCTTTAGAACTCTTCAACACTTTTAACTACTCCTCCATATGCATGTTAGTTTAATATACATGAGGTAATTACAACGATGAATCTCCTATGAAATCTCTTATGAGTAATCAAAATATGTTTAAATCTAGGACTTCGTGAATTTCAAGAGGTTTGGAAAATTGCTGCACCAATCTTTTGAGGTTTTCCAGCTTTCTTAAATTGGAAGCGTAGTATGAATCTCACAAATATAGCTGTATGCTCAAATCTTTATACATAATTTTTGGCAAGATATACACGTAAAATTTAACTTGAATGTATTAATTTGTTAATATAGTATTAGGTGAAAATAACCTTGCAGATGTTCAATGCCGATGAGAAAAACCATATAGTACTTTTGCTTTTCAAATTAAGATGGGAGATGGAATGATATCATTGATATGTGCACACCAATGCAATTCTTGTAGCGGATTATCTTTGGCTCAAATGGCATTTAAATAGGATTGTTGATTCAATAGACATTTTATGCATATGTATTTTACCAAATAAAAAGGGGAAAAAAAAAACTATATCTTTCTCCCTTTCAATTGAAATGTCAAATTTTCATTATTGGTTACGTCTTTCTTTATTTTCGTAGAATGTTAGTATAATTTATTTGACCTAGAACAACGCCCTTCTCTGTAGTCCGTAGTCCAATGTGTGAATGAATTGATAAAAATTCATAGGTCTTACCTCATAGGAACATTGATTGCCAAAGGCGTGCTCACTTTACTTTCCAGGAAAATAGTCTCTAAGACAAATTTTATTTTGGTTTGACAATTGGCTTCCTTGTGGACTAGCAAGGAAAATTCCTGCGGGTCCTCTTGCCAAGTTGGAGTTCAATCTTAAGGTGGTGAACAATCTCTCCACTACGGAAAGTGGGATTTTTTTTGAAGTAGGAATTTCCATTCCTAACTATTACAAATAAGTAATCCAACTATGCAAGTCACTATCTTCTCAAAAATAAAAATAAAAATAAAAACAAAAACTATGCAAGTCACTCATTTGTCACAAATCCACCTTCCCATGATAAACAATTTCGGCCGTCCAACTCAAGCAATTTTTTAGGGATAATGCTAGAGATATAAACTATTTTACAAAAAAAAATTTATAAACTGCTGATATAGTGAATGATTATTGGTAAATAAAAAATAAAATTAATGGTGGACCTAAATGAAAACTAATAAAAGGTTGTTCATATCAACATTGTGTAAAAATATTGTAAAATAATTTATGTATATAGCACTACTCATCATTTAGTCTAAGCTGCCTTTCGATTCCTTAAATAAAATAACCACAAAGATAAGTATTACCAAATTACAAATGGAAATAGACAAGATGGCTAATATAAAACAAAATCAAATATGATAAATAAAAATTTTGAAATATAAAAGATTAAAATAAAATAACAAAAAATTTAAGTACAAAAGTTGTATTTTAATATATTATATCATAATTTAAAAATCTATTTACAGTAATCTTATGAAACACAAACGTAGGCTTTGATGAACTTTAAGATGCTCCAAATAAGAAAAATAGTGTACTTTTAATCAACTCAATCCAGCCTCCCTCTATGGCACCACCTAATTAATTCGATGATGAAAGCAAAGGGAAAGAAGGGGGAAAGAGTAAAGACTGGAAAAAATAATAATAAAAATAGTAGTGTACTTTAACCAACTCAATCATTCTGCATCTCGCAGTCTCGCTATCCAATATGGTGAAGAAAAGTAATGTGAAAGGAGGGAAAAAAGACAACGAAGAAATAAAAGTTATATCTCCTGTCGGACCTGTCCCATGACCCTTTGGCATTTTCCTATTTAGAATTCAAAAGATTCGTTCCACATCGATTATGTGCGTCCAGAATTTCCAAAAAGCTAAACAGCAATAATTGTAAAGCCAACGAATCGCGTAGCATTGATTGATCACCAATACTACGAATAAATAAGGTAATGGGACAAAAACTTCCATGCTTATTTTTTGTTTACTCAAGTGTTTAGAACTCTTCGCATACTTAACTACTCCATATGCATGTAATCTTCTGTCTAATATACATTAGGTAATTAAAACAATGAATCTCTTATGAGTAATCCTATTATGTTGCTTAAAATATTTAAATCTAGGACTTCTTAAATTTTATGAGCGGAAAACTACTGCACCAATCTTTTGAGATTTTCCAGCTTAAATTAGAAGAGTAGTATAAATCTCACAAATATAGTTGTATGTTTAATCTTTATATATACTTTTTGGTGAGATATATATACATGTAAATTTAACTTGAATGTATTAATTTGTCAATATATTGGAAATAACCTTGGAAATGTTCAATGCCAATGAGAAAAACCATATAGTGCTTTTGTTTTTCAACTTAAGGTGGGAGTGATATGTGAACATCTACGCAATTCTTTGTAGCAAATTATCTTTGACTCAGATGCCATTTAAATAGGATTTTGGATTCAATAGACATTTTATCATATGTATTTTACCAAATAAAAAAGAAAAAAATAAACCTATATTTTTCTCCCTTTCGATTGAAATCTCAAATTTTCATTATTGTTTACGTCTTTCTTTATTTTTGTAGATTGTTAATATAATTTATTTGACCCAGTTCATAGGTACACAATTCTTTTGGAAAATTTTTGTATTTATCTCAAGAATTGATAATTAATTTTTTTGTACTCACCCAACGGGCAAAAAAATATTTTCTGTCTATATCAGGATTTGGTTCAAATATCTTTTTACAATGATTTTAGGAGAAATGATACTTTATCACCCTAAACTAACTCACATTACACTTTATACTCTAAACTTTTCAAATACACGTTTTACACCCTAACTATGACCAATGTTACATTTTACACCCAACATTAAGTTTGCTATTAACTTGGATCAAAATTTAAAGTTTAGAGTGCAAAGTATAATTAGAAGTATATTTTAGGGTGGTAAAGTGTAATTTATTTTTTGTTTTTAAGCATTAGGAAAATGGTCAATTAGGTCTTTTCATGTAGTGTCATACTTATCCATCCAAGTTAACAGTAAAATTAATGTTAGGGTGTAAAGTGTAACAAAAATCATAGTTTAGGGTACAAAATGTGCATTCAAAAAGTTTAGGATGTAAAGTGTAGTTAGGAGTTTAAATAGGATGATAAAATATAATTTTCCCATGATTTTGCATAGGAATTATATTCGTAGAAAACTAAAAAAAAAAATGTAATATACATGTGCTTTTATATGTTGTCATCCTAATTTTATTTTTTTGTCTAGAAAAATGCCCCACTAAATTTTGTGTTCTACCATTAGAAGATTCACCTTGGCCTTCCTAAAATTTCATCTCAATTTTAGAAAAAAAAAAATTACATTTTCTATTTTAGCAAACCACTTTTCAAAACATTCATATTTGATTATCTGTCCTATACCCTAATACATTAAAATACTATTGTTTATTATTTCTCTCACTTTTCAAAACATCAAGGGGTGCTTGGTTGGTGTTTTAAAACAATCATTTTTAGTTTTTAAACAACATTTCACGCATTTTTACACACTTTTTCACCCACACGTATTTCCACATATTTTCAAACAACAATTTTCAATTTTTAAACACATATACCAAACGAGTCCCAAATTTTCTTTATTTTGGTTACTAAAACACAAAAAAGAACAAAACAATTGTTTGAGGGAATGATTTTTATTATTTATTGACCCATAGTACATCATGTTGTTTATTTTATTATTTCTCTCACTTTTATTTACTTTATTTTCCTAGATTGGTCTCTCACCCTATTTTAGGGAGATGGATGAGAATGCTCAGTTTAGACTTGATCCGGCAGACTTGTAAGTTGTATCCCGTTCTTCAATATTCTATTCCTTTTACATATCAAGTTTGCCCATGAAGCATTATATCTTAATGGAAGATAACTCAAACAAAGATTGAATTGTCAAATACAAAACACTTAACCATAGATTTATTAGGTTTGGTGGGTGATGACATCATCAAACTGACCAAGAACAGGACTCTGTGATTAAGTTTAAGTGAAATTGAGAGACGTCATTTTTTTTTCTTTCTAATATCTAACAAGGTAAAGGGTGCCTAAGATCTAAAGTTTTACATTTATCAAAAAAAAAAAAAATCTAAAGTTTTTGAGAAGTTAAGCTCGAGTTAACTCAATTAATAAAATTTATTATTGTCAAATAAAATATTTGATATTCAAACTTGTTTATGTCAAAAATTAGAGTAATGCAACAACTACAAACTATTTTACAATAATTTTTACAAAATGTTGATGTAGTTAGCCTCTTATTGATTTTCATCTAAGTCTACTATTGATATCACTTTTTCATTCACCAATAATTACTCACTACATCAACAATTTATAAAAAAATTTATAAAATAATTTGTACCTCTAGCATTATTCCAAAAACTAAACAACATTTTAAAATGATAATTAAGAACAATTATTATGAAGCAGTCGTAATAAATTGAAATGCTATCTTCCTTATTAAAAAAAAAAATTAATGAGCAAGAAAAGAAACTCTCTTCCGTCCTTTTGAAAGACCTTTCCTACTCTACTTTCCTTCGTTTCATTTGTCCTCTGAATTAATTTTCGCAGCAGCTTTCTGTGTTGTCTCTCTTTGCCCTCTCATTTTGGTTTTATTTTGCTTCACTTCTAAAAACAAAAAAGTTTGATACTTTCTATTATACACCATTAATTTTCGTTGTAGTCATCCTCTTATTAGTTTGGTTTTGCTTTGCTCCGGTTCTTTTAATAAAAAAAAAAAAAAAATGCTGTAAAGAGTGAGATTTTTCCGGTTCTTAATTGTCGTTTTAGTTTGATTTTGCCCCACTTCTCAAAAAAAAAGAAAAAAAGAAAAAAGAGTGATGTATTTTTAGCTTGTCACCGCTGCTCTCATTTACTATAGCGACCATCCTTGATCTGCTATGTCAAAGGAGTAGAAGAGAAACCTGCTGAAATTGTAGTGTGAAGGAGAGTGGTACTTCCTTTTATTTTTGTTACCTTAATTTTGTCCTTGCTTGATCTTCTTCGCTTATGCTATCCATTCATTCCTCTTTTTGTTAGATTTATGTTTTTGTTATATAAATTTTAATTTTAATTCGCTCTACTTATCAAGACTTGTAACAAAGGGAAAAGAAGAAGGTATCGTCAACTATTTAGTTTACTGATACTCAGCAGAAAGACTGTCCGAGTGGAAAAGAAGCTGCTCTTGAAAACAAGGTACCTTCTTACTTCTTTTTTCTCATTTGTCCTTCCACATGGTTCTTGCTTTATTCAGTTTATTGTGGTTGTATTTTTTTTCTTCTTTTTATCTCAGTAATTGTGGTTTAAATAAGTAATAGCCGTTCCTATTGGTGCTTAATTAAGGATGTAATAGCTGACCTTATAAAGAAAAAAAGAAAAAAAAAGAAGGCATACGAGTAGATAAGGAAAGAAAGTATCACACTTAAGAATTTAAAGAAAGTACCAATTCTAATAGTAATTTCCATTACAGAGATTTTTTTTTTTGTCTTGAGACATACAAACTATTTTTTTTAAAGAGAATTTCAACTTATGACGTCTGCTCTTGATAAATTTTTTATCATCAGACTAAGACACTAATTGATTTTTAGTGTAGGCGGGAGTTAAACTCCAAATCTCTTATTCAACCGTCAAAAATTTTAACAGGTGAGTTAACTGGAACTTACAAAACATACAGGCTTTTTTACAAAAGAAAGAAATGAATGATTTTAAAAATCTTGCAAATCCCCCATATGACAAAAATGAACTTCAGTACTATTTTTTCCTTTTTCTTTTTCTTTTTTGAGGGAATGAACTCAATGAAGGGAGGTTTAAAATCTCAGGTTCTCCAATGAGAGAAACTAGGTAGTTCCACTCAACAATAAATTTATAGAACTGTGAAATTTTTGTCATCAAAACAGAAACTTAATTAACTTCTTCTTTTTCCCTTATTTAAAGAAACTAGTTTATCATGTATGCTATTGGTAATTGGTAACCATGTCCATAATATATAAAAGGGAGTTAGGACACCAAACGGCATGAGAACTTACATTTCAAGAGCCAAATTTTTTTTTTAGAAGCATTTCAAGAGCCAAATTAATTACCTATTAGAATTGATATTATATTTATCCCAAAAAAAAATCATATTAAATTCGATTTTTTTTTGGTTATTCGTGGACCAATTTCTTTAAATGATGGATCCGATAGAGGATATATGATAATAACTACTACAAAATAACAAAATAGCTTCTCAAATATCATTGTGGAATGTTATTTTATTGAATTGGTAGATCTCTTGAACTTGGCAAGGATGTGTTCTTTGGGAGTGGTCTGGATCTTGGAGGATATTAAGTTGATTTGTGAACAATTTGTTAGTATATTCTTTGTTACTGTTCCTTTCAGATATAATCTTATTGCTCTAACTCTTGTTAATGCATAAAGAGACTGAGGAGATCATTGTTTGGTTAGAAGAATACTCTTCTTCTCTCTTTCTCATTGAACAGCATGATATTGAATGAATTAGTGGCGGAGTCAAATTAAGACCAAAGGGCGCTTCCCCCCCCCCCCCCCCAAAATTTTTTTAAAATTAATTAGTATATATTAATATGATAATTATCCTTACCAATTTAAATTTTTCTAAGAAAATGTTGGAACTGCCCCCTCCCAATTTTCGGATATGATTTTTGTATAAAAAAAAATGCTAAAAGCACAGTATTTTTACAACAATTTCACAACAAAACCAAGATATCAAGTAGGTAAAAAAAAAAAAGTTAATAATAGACCAAAATGAGAACTAATAATAATTTACCACTGAGCTTTGTTGTGAAAATATTATACCTACTTAAAAAATGAAAAATAAGATTCTTTTTTTTTTCTCCATTTTCATGGAATAACCCTTGGGCTTTGGACTTTTGGATTTGACGGCGAGAAGAGCTCTTCTTCATTCTAGAAAAATCATCGGCCGCATTGTTGAACACCTCCATCATATTTGCACCTAAATGGATAAGAGATAGGTAATACACTAATACACCCACAACAAATGAGCCTTTGACTCTTTTCTTTCTCTAATTCTCTCCCCTCTCTCTTCTCTCTCTTTGTTTGTGTGATTTTTTGAACTGGTTTGTTGTTTTATTTTTTATTTGGATAAATTTCACAAATATACCTGAGGTTTGGGGTAATGCCAATAAAGTGCATAACATTTAGAATTTAGAAATTGACCATCTCAGTCCAATATCCAAACGGCTTGTTAATGTCGTTACCTTTCTGGGTAATTTTTTTGTTTCTCTCTCTCTGTCAGAACTCTCCTCTTTCTCGTGTCTCTTCTCTTTCTCTTCTTCCTTACTCTGATCCTCTCTCCGATTTATGTTTTCTTTTTCTTCATTTCTCTCTCTCTCTTCCTTTGACCCTATCGCCTCTCTCTGATTTATAATTTCTCTATCTTCCTCTGACCTTTCAGCCCATAACCTCTAATTCTCTCTTCGTCTTTTCGGTGGCATCATGGTGGTAGGTTCACTAATTTCACCTCTCTCTGTCTTTGTGGTGGCCCCATGGTTGTGGGTTTTGTAGTGGGTCCGTTTTGATTTGGATCGGTGATAGAGGATATGGGTTTTTCGTGGGTGTGTTGGAGTTTTGTAGGTTTTGGTTTGGATTGTTGGTTTGGGTGTATTGTGGGGTGGTCAGTGGCAGATTGTCAAAAAGCCACAAAGGAGATGTGATGAAGATTTTGTGGGTTTGAAATGTTTGTGAATTTGTTGATGCATGTGGTTTGTGGTTGCTAGTTTTGGGTTTGTGGTTGAGTTTTGCTGATGGGTTTGTAAGTTGATGGTGTTTGTAGGTTGATGGTTTTTGTGGGTTTTGTTGACGCCATTGTTTTGCTGGATTTGTGATTTTTGCTGATTCCATTGTTTTGCTGGATTTGTGGGTTTTGATTATGGTCGATGGTCACTGGGTTTTTGAGATTTGTTGGGTCGGTGGTAAGGCTTTTTTTTTTTTTTCCTTTCTTCTGTTTGTTTTCCTGAGAAAGTCGTTGTTCTTCAATTTCTTTTCTTCTTCTCAGAATCTGAGAAAGGAAAGAGAGAGACTTTTAGGGAGAGGGATGAAAGAAAGGAGAGATGTAACGGACATTACAAACCGTTTGAGGATAAGAACTGAGATGGTCAGTTTTTAAATGTTATGGACTTGATTGGTATTTCCTCAATCCTCAGGATATGTTTGTGAAATTTACCCTTTTTATTTTTTTCTTCTTTGATACTTTGTCCCATGGTCTCAGGTCCTAGCTATTATGCTAGACTTTTAAGCTTAAAGACTTGAAGTTCAGACAAGATTTTTTTGACAAATTTGAGATTACAATTTGGTCCATGTCCTACATATGTATGGTTTTTCTTCATAAGCAAAGGCATTACTATTTGCACAATAGTGCAATACTTTTTAGAATCTCAATACTTTCATGTATGACTTTTCTACGACTTGTCATTTGTTATTAAATTAATAATATACAAATATAATAAACGATTATATATGTAAGATCATCCACAGCAGTGGAGTTAAATTTTTAGCTTTTTAACATCACAAAAAGTCACTTTATCTATTTTTCCTTCTCACATCCAACAGTAGTGGTTTTATTTTAGTTTTTAATACAATAAAATAATATAAACACTACAATAGAATAATATTTCATTCAACCACCAAAACACAACCACAACCAAAAGTAGTGTGAACTCATGGTGGATATTGGGAGAGACACGGAGAGGTAGAGTAAGGAGAGAGACAAAAGCAGTGTGAACGCAAAATAAAAAATATAGCTTTGGCTTCACTATTGCAGGGTAGTGGTGCTAAAAATAAATTTATAGCTATTTAGCACCACTATTGCTAGGTGAGTGTTTTTTGTTTTGGGTGAATAGGTAATGGTTATTATTATATGGTTTTGTACTTATTTAATAATTTTTTGTTATTTTTGACAAATTGAATAATTATAACAAAAAATTGGAAAATTTGAACTTTTAGATGTATCTCTTAGAAATACCATGAGATGTAAGCTAAGTTTACAAGATTCTAGACAACTTTTTCTTTCTTATAAGTCTTTTAGCAGTCTTTAATCATCTCATTCAACTATTGTACATAGCATAGATATATACATATAGTAAAAGTTAGGGAAAAAATATTAATCTTATTTTATGTATAGCCCTCCAAATACAAATTCCTGGGTTCTGCCACTGGGATGAATAATGTTTACTATTTTTTTCTACTCAAAAAAAAAAAAAAAGAGTGAAAATAATGCCACCATATATTTTTATTTCCATATAAATGTTAGTAAAAAAAGATAAATTGATCAAAGTAGATGCCTACTATTTACCATTAATAATTCATTGCTATTTGCCTCCCTCCTTATTACAACATGACGCATTATTACCATAATTTAGTGTAGTAATTATGTCTTTTTACACAATTTTATATGACATGATATGGGTGAATTTTGCACTAGGTTAGCTAAAATGTGGTTTTTTTTTTATATACAGGCACTAATACAAGTGCTCTTATAAGTTATAAGCCAAAAAAATCTCTCTAAAATAAAATAATCATACATCATCATTTAATTTTAGATTAACTTGGTTTAGCGTTCTTTTTTTTTTTTGGGTGGAAATTGTCAGCTTTCAGCTTTCCCTTGTATCGCACTCGCGGCCCACATGCAGACAATAGAAGACTAATTATCTTCATATTAATATTCCAAGACAGAGAGGTAAGTAATGTCATTGCATTGGCTTCTTTTGTCTTTCAATTTGATTACACTTTCATTGTTTTCATCGTTTTTTATTGGGCCATTCGTTGCGTCTACTCTCAGGACAACAGCCCAACCCAGAAACAAAAAAAAGCATACCAATCAGAAGCGAAAAATGGAGATTCTTACGGCGTCCTTTCAAGTGATCTTTGAAAAAATTGTGGATTACACAATTGGAGCAGTCGGACGTCAGATGGGTTATCTGATTTGCTACAAAAAAAATGTTGACAATCTCAGGAGCGAAGTTGATGATCTCGAAGTTGCTAGAAATAGTGTGCAACAAAAGGTTGAAGCTGCTCAAAAGAACGTAGAAGAAATTGAAGATAAGGTCAAGGGGTGGCTAACAAGTGTTGAGGAGATTACTGTAAAGGCACAAAAATTATTTGAAGAGGAAGGCCAAGCAAAGTTGAAGTGTTGCAATGGGCGCTGTTTTAATTTGAAGACTCGTTATCAGCTTGGCAGAAGAGCACACGAGCTGGAATTTGACGCCAAGAATATCAAAAATAAGGGCACGTTCAAGACAGTTGGCCATCGTGTCCCTATACCAGGAGGTACTTCAATTTCTACTAAAGGTTATGAAGACTTCGAATCAAGAAAGTTAATTTTCGATGGAGTGATGAAGGCTCTGAAAGGTGATAATATCCGTGCCATTGGAGTTTGTGGAATGGGCGGCTTGGGCAAGACCATGCTTGTTGGAAAAATTGCTAAACAAGCCATAGAAGACAAGTTATTTGAAAAGGTCGTTACAGTAGTTGTATCCCAAACTCCAAACTTGAAACAGATTCAAAAAGACATTGCAAAAGAATTAGAGTTGAAGTTTCAGGATGAGGACACTGATTTTCAAAAAGCACATTTGCTATGTGAGCGGTTGAAGAAAGAGAAGATTCTTTTGATTATGGATGATATTTGGAATAAGATTGACTTGGAGGCTCATGGAATTTCTTTTGGGGATGATCACAAAGGAAGCAAACTATTGCTGACGTCTAGATTTCAAGATGTATTAGGCACGTACATGGATCCTCAAGGAATATTCAATGTTAAAGTTTTATCAAATGATGAAGCAAAATACTTGTTTTCGAAGATAGTGGGCGATTTTTTTCAAAACTTGAATTTCCAATCGACTATGGTTGAGGTTGTCAAAGAATGTGCAGGCTTACCGATTGCCATTACAACAGTTGCAAATGCATTGAAAAATCAAAAGAACCCAAATGTTTGGAAGAATGCCTTGCGGCAGTTAAAAAGGGCAAATCCAACACAGATCGAAGGGATGCATGAGAAGGTATACCCCAGTATAAAGTTGAGTTATAATTCTTTAACTAAGGAAGCGAAATCTTTATTATTGTTCTGCAGTTCATTTGAAGAAGATATGGACATACATATAGATCTCTTGTGGAGATATCTGGTGGGTTTGGACTTCTTTGAAGATGTTTATAAAATGGAAGACATGAGAAATATGGTCCACACATTGGTCGAAAGTCTAAAAGATTCTTGCTTGCTGTTAGAAGGTAATGGAAGTGGCACATTCAAAATGCATGACATCATTCGTGATGTTGCCATTTATATTGCAGACAAAGAAAAGAAAATGTTAACCATAAGAAATTCAGATGATTCGGAAAAATGGTCCAATATGAGAAAACTAAAAGATTCCTTTGGAATTGCACTTTTTGAAGCTAAGTTTAGTGAGCTTCCCAAAAGGTTGGAATGTCCACAACTGAACTTCATTATTTTGGGTGATAAAGAAAATTCTTTGCCAATTCCTAATCACATTTTTGAAGGGGCGAAAAATCTAAAAGTTTTAGTTTTGATGAGACTATGTCTCCCACTTCCTTCATCCCTTTCACTTCTTCAGAACCTCCAGACATTGGTTTTGCTTGAGTGTGAGTTAGAAGACTTGGCTTTAATTGGAGAATTGAAGAATTTGAAAGCTCTTGTCCTATTTAACTCTGAGATTAAGCAGTTACCCATGGGAATAAGGCAATTGACTCACCTTCAATTGTTAGATTTGAGAAGGTGCACCAAACTTGAAGCCATTCCATCAAATGTATTATCAAATTTGAGAAACTTAGAAGAAATACATATGAATCGTAGCTTTAATCAATGGCAGGTCGATGGAGAAATTACAGAAAGAAGCAATGCTAGAGTCTCAGAGTTAGATCATTTGTCACAGTTGACCATATTATGTATACATATTCCGAATCCCAAGATTCTGCCAAAAGCCTTGCTTTTTGATAGGCTAGTAAGATATGAAATATTAATAGGCCCTGATTGGGGTTGGGATTGGAATAGTAAAGTTGAGTTTGAAATCTCAAGAACATTGAAAATTGACCTTGATAGAAGCTTTCAAGAAGAGGATGGAGTTAAAATTTTATTGAAAAGTTGCGAATATCTCAATTTGGCTCCTGGGAAGGGTATTAAAAAAATTCTTTATGAAGTTGATACGGAAGGTTTTCCACGATTAAAGCATCTTTATGTTCGAAACAGCATTGAAATTCAATACATCATTGACTCGATAATGTTTCAATGCATTGCCTTTCCTGTTTTGGAATTACTTTCTCTTGTCAATTTGATCAATTTGGAAAAGATATGCCACAACCAACTTGCAATGGGGTCTTTCCAAAATTTGAGAAAGTTAGAAGTGAGAAAATGTGATAATTTGATATTTGTCTTCTCCTCAACTTTACTCGGATGCTTTTCGCAACTCCAGGAAATAAAGATTAAGAATTGCAAGGTAATGAGTGCAATTGTTGCAAAGGAAGGAGAACATGGGATACAGGTCGATGATGACGTCATGATGGATATAATGGACTTCACTCAATTACGTTCTTTAAATCTAGTAGATCTACCAAATTTCATGGGCTTCTATTCTGATGCTGATTCTCAACTACTTTTCAACAAGAAGGTATCATTATTACTTAATATCCTTTACAAATTTTGATAATCTTCACACATGCATACACGTCTTAAAGTTGAGCATGAAACTAAAACTTCACTGCTTTATTAATAATGTCTCATACATATGTTTATAATAATGTCAGTAAGAATAAAAAAATATGTTTAAGTGATTGAAACTTTTGGAAAAACAAGACAAATCAAAACTTTATTTTACCCATTCTCTATACCCTTTCCTTTTTTGGGGGGGGAACATTTTTGGAATTTTATTTTTCTTCATGTATTCTTGCCATTTTTTTCTGAACCATCTTCAACACTTCAAATTTTTTTATTATTGATTTCTATAAAACTTCGGAAATATGTTGTTGATCCACAACTCTTGATATAGTGCAAGGATGGAAAGAACCTATTAAAGGGCATATACCCAACCCAACATGCACA
Organism: Castanea sativa; assembly: GCF_040712315.1. Lineage (NCBI taxonomy): Eukaryota > Viridiplantae > Streptophyta > Magnoliopsida > Fagales > Fagaceae > Castanea > Castanea sativa. The sequence continues at coordinate 12,106,498 of NC_134015.1, forward strand.
AATTTTTTCCAACTCAATAGGGGATTTGAGAGTAGGGTCGGGTATTGGTATTACCTAGCCCAACCTAATGATTCTTTTTATCTTTTATTGAATAATAGAACTCTTTTTTTTTTTGCCATAAAAAAACTAAACCAAAGATAAAAATTAATATTGATTACTGAACTTTGATGATAGCTTAGATTAGGATAATAAATGTTTACAATTTGATCCAATCTTGTTAGGAATACCAGTTAACCCACACCACAAGTTCTACTTCTATTGGTTCCTAATTTTTACATAACATATAAGAAAAGAAGCAATCTTAATAAGAATTGCTCTAATCCCATGATTATAAAACAGGCTTAAGGTTTATGTTTAATTAATGGACGTTCTTATTCTTCTAATAAATTAATTAATGGAAAAAATATCCTTAAATTAACATCATAATTGCATAGATGCATTTTGCCTAATTGAATTTTGGTTTGTGATTATAACACGAATTTGACTTTAACTTGTATGGAAAGTATTATTGCTAGTTATTCATTTTCTGTAAACTCAAACATCTTATATTATGATTATAACTTTCATTTTGATGGAAAGTAATGATCCATTAATATCACTACTTCCCATAAAATGCTAGATTGACATAATTTGTTAACAAAATTTCCTTACGAGGGAGTATGTTAGACAATCACAATAGCACATATCACATCAATCTTATTATTAGTTACTAATTAATTTTCTTTGCAAATGTCAAATTATGTCAATCATATCCTTTTTATTTCCATACTTAACTTATTTGACCATTTGTAATATATTTAGAAAGTTTAAGTTAGTTTGTTTAATTACTAATGTTAAGGTCCAAACTAAGTTTGTTTTCCATTAAAAAAAAAAAACTAGAGGAAAATTTTTTAAAAAAAATTATTGCCGTTTTGAGCTTCACTAAAACTAAATTACCCCTATTTTCAGCTCTCATAGTCATAGTCTCATTCTCACTTTAAAAAATATAATAAAAAATTCAAGTCGGGTTGGGGGGAAACCCACCACATGCCCAGCCCGTGCCCATACCTCGATCCCGCCCACAAGTTCTTAATTTGACAAAAGTTTCAAAACCACATTTGGTTTAATCTGCTGGCCTTTTTTTTTGCCTCTAGAAAACGCAGCTTTTGTGTTGTTTGTAGCTGAGTGTGCGATGGGTTTATTCTGGTGGGGTCTGGGGTGGCAATGTGGCACACTACCACAAATCATCATTTGGAAAACACAAAAATGGGTGGGCGAGATTTTGCCCAAAATGAGATTTTACTTAAGAAATTCAATTTAAAAAAAAAAAAAAATCTTTGAAAGCTATATTTTTATCCGAATTTCATGAGCACAGACATCACACTTTAGAAAGAACTCCAAAAAACGAACCTATTGTCTGCCACTCAATCTCTCTTCATTAAAGGCTGGTTTGTGTTTCTTTTATTAGTTTCTTCCATGTTCTACTTGCTTCGTGGTTTTCTGGAATATAATTCAATTAACTTTTCCCATGTTTGTCTCTATGTCTTATTCCCAACATAAACCTTCTTGTCCTCAACTATTTTGGGCAATATAAAGTTATGTTATTGACTCAATTGATATGTGACAATTGTAGGTTGCCTTTCCTAACTTGGAGGAATTATTCATTGATGGCATAAATAACCTGAAGATGTTGTGGCACAACCAACTCGTTCCAAATTCTTTTTGCAAACTACGAGAATTGTTCGTTGACAACTGTGAAAATCTAATGAACATTTTTCTGCCTAATATGTTGAGAAGACTCCAGAATCTTGAACAATTGGTGATAAGAAATTGCAATTCAGTAGAAAAGGTATTTGAGGTTAGACGGGCAAATGTTGATGAAATATATGAGAAGGGATCCACTCAGTTGAGAATCCTGAATTTAGTTAGTCTACCGAAACTCAGGCATGTATGGACTTCGGATCTTGAAGCAATTTTAACATTTCAAAATCTACGTCAAGTTGAAGTTTCTAAATGTGAAACTTTGAAAAGTCTTTTTCCAGTCTCGGTGGCCAAAAGTCTTGAACAACTTGAGAGTTTAAATATAAATGATTGTGGATTAATGGAGGAAATTGTTGCTTTGGAAGAAGGATTGGAAACAACGACTAAGTTTGTGTTCCCACAAATAAACTCTCTAAGTCTTATATCGCTGCCTAAACTCAAGTGTTTCTATCCCGAAAAGCACACTTTAGAGTGGCCATCACTGAAAAGTTTGACGATAAGCAATTGCGACAAAGTGAAGATTGTTGCCTCGCATGAATTAAGCTTCCCCAATACAGATGAGTTGGGCCATCATGTTCCAGTTCAACAGCCCCTCTTTCTTATTCAAAAGGTATGGATTTATACTTGTTTCTTGTTAACATGGATGTGACACTTAGTGTAATTATCCTTAAATAATCTGAAAAATTAAAATTAATAACAATATATTAATACTTAAAAAACTAGTCGAGTTATAAATTTTAAAAAAAAAACAAAACAAAACAAAAAACAACAAGACTAGTCGAACTACATATGAGTAGTTGGATTATAGGAACCTAATTTCCAGTTGTACCATAGTTGTGTTGAAGCTATACATAGTTACGTACATACTAACTTTTAACTGAGCAATTCTTGCTCAGACAAACATAGCTACATTTAGCCAACCTCCAACCAAAAAAAAAAAAAAAAAAAGAAGCTACATTAAGTAAATGCTTGGAACAAGAAATTAGATATATATTGGGTAAGTCCATGAACACTTAATATTATATAAATATATATATATATATATATATATATATATATTGTTTTGCAGAAAAAACAAAACAAAAAATTTAGATTTCTTTTTTGGAAAATTTATGGAAGACTTAATTGAGGTGTCTAAATGATAAAACCTTATATAAAAAGATTTTCTTTCAAACTAATTAGGATTTCATATTTGGTTATTAATGTTTTTAAATTAGAATTTTTCTAGTGGGTTCAAATTAGTTTAATTGTTAAAATTTTATGTTCTTAAATAAGAGATTTGAGCTTGAATCTACTTACACTAAAAATCAATTTAGTATCTTGAATTGATCAATAAGACCCTTTTTTATATTTTATTTTTCCAAAAAATTAATTTTAAAAATAAAAAATAAAAAATTGTGTGCATTCATGTACTCATACTTTTGTGCTTGACTTATCTTGTTTGGAAGCAAATCCCTTAAAAAGAAACTATAAAACATGTAAGAGGTAGTATCTTGTATAACAACCATATAGGAATGGGTTACCTTTATGGAGGAGATGGGAATTCACATCCACCAGAGAAAATGTTATATATAATTATTACATAGGATAATAAATGGAGATGCATCAATGCACGTTGCTCTCCCTCTCTAGATAGCCACTTGATTTACATACATTCAGTCCCACTTGAAATTGTTGGTAATATTATCCCAAACTTGCTTAGAGAACACTAACTTCTGCTTTCTTTTGTTCAATACTTCGATCTTTCCCAGGATACATTCCCTAACTTGAAAGAATTGGATTTGCATTGGAATGAAACCATGAATCAGACAAATGGTCGACTTTTTGGAGAGTTCTTTTGCAAAGTAGAAGAACTCAGTTTGCACGGCAAAGATGATAAATTGATAGCAGTCCCTTCGGTATTTGTTGAAGGATTACGCTATCTTAAGTCTCTTTCCGTTAGTAATCTTTTCTTCGATAACAAAGGTCAATATGCTGGGACGTTTGAACGTTTGACAGAGTTGTATCTACATAAAATGCCCAAGTTGATGCTTTTGTGGAAGGAAAACTCTGAACAAGGTAGGGCACTTCAAAATTTGGAGAATCTGACAGTATCAGAATGCGGCAGATTAAAACATTTAGTGCCATCCTCAATGCATTTCCGAAATTTAAACACTTTGAATGTATGGGAATGTCATGGGTTAATTAGTTTAGCAACTTCCTCAACAGTCACAAGTTTGGTCCAACTCAAAGAATTGTATTTATCTGGATGCAAAAGAATGAGAGAAATAGTCACAAATGAGGGAGAAGGTGAAGCAGAAGATGAGATTTGTTTCAATCAATTGAAAAATTTGTACCTTGATGATTTACCCAGTCTGAGAAGCTTCCACTTAGGTAATCGCACCATCAAATTCCCATCATTGGAATATCTACGTGTGACCGGATGCCCAGAAATGAAGATCTTCTCTAATGGAGTCTTAAGCATGCTGAAGCGAATACAAGTTCGACTGGGCGAAAACTTTTCGGCATCATACAGAAGAAAACTATTAGTGGAGGAAGATGTGAATAGCGCCATAAAAAGATACTGGGAGGAAAACTATAATCCATGCTTGCAACAACTATTCACTGAGAAGGTATGTTCTAACGCTTTTATTTTATGTAATTTTTAAAAGCATTTTTGTTGGAGTAGACACAAGGAAATTGGTATGCGATGTGGACCCAATGGTCACTATCGTAATTTCGAAGGTAACATAAGGTTGTTTGATATATGCGTAACATTTGCAATTGTTAATATGGTTTGTCACTAATGGTCGCTAATAGTTTCAATGCACTAGAACAGTAAATATTTTTATAAAAAAATTATATATATTTAATTATTAAGTGTTTAATTTTTAAGTATTTAATTATTAAGTATTAAATAAAAAGTTAAAATACAGATTTTTTATAAAAGAATATATATATAGCTAATTTAATTAAAATTTGTTAAGAGAACAAACTCTGATTAAATTATAATTTAATCAGAGTTTGTTTGATATTAGATTGCTTTATATATTCAATTTGAACAGTAAGTTTAACTTAGTCTTAAGTTTGGCTTCAAAAATAAATAAATAAATGACAAATACACACGCCACTTTGGCCCCTTTTTTTTTCCTTTCAAATTTACCAATTAGTTGACTTATATAATTCCCTCCCAAAAAAAAATACTGACTTATATAAATTTCTATTTTATGTATGAACTTATATTTCTTCTATGGTGATGAAAGTGCTCATCGCTCCTATACGTAATCACAAAATGATAATATTTTTTTACATAAGCATTATATCATTTGCTTATATCACTGATATAAAAACTCAAATTTAATCTTCTTAATTTCTTATTTTTGCTTCTAAGGAATTTGGTTTGAAAAGCAGTGATATTTGTTTTTATGCTTGCGGATCTTCTGACTTAGGTTTCAATTGCATGTATATTTGGTAGATAAGAAATTAAGAATGTTATTGTTTATTTGATTATGATGTAGTGTTGTGTTGTTTTGGGAATTTTCTTTCATCTCATGTTTTTGGATTTTATTTTCATTTGGGCCATTACTTTGAACTGATCTTTTATTGTAGGAAAACGGTGTTGATGACTTGGAGGATAACCCAAAGGAAGATTGATCTTTTAATTTATTAATGATTCAATTCTAGAACATATAAATAATTTATATTGAAGTTGTTCAATGTAGGTTTTACTGTTGAACGTGTGATGTAGTCTTTTTTTTTAGGGTGTGATGTAGACTTTATTGGTTGGACCAAAAAGTTTGCCAGAATGTATTGGTGTGTTATGGATAAGGTTGAGACTCATATATAGACTCATAGTAGCTTTGTCATGGGGCTTTGGAACTAAGACAAGGCTATTATATAGTCCAAGAAATTATATGAAGTTTTATTAGTGAATCGTGTAGTTTTGTAGACAAATTAATGCATTTTGTACTCATCCTTGCTCATCTTTAAGGAGTGAAAAACATATAGTAGGATCTCTAACTCATATCTAAGGAGCAAAAAACAAACACCTCTTCTTCTGAAACTATGATAAATTACCAATGGTATCAAATAGGAGATCTTGAGTTTGATAACCTTATATGTAGGACCTAAGATACAGAAATAAAATTAGGACATTCACCCTGTAAATAACAACTCTTTAAGCCATGTAGTATGTATTTTAATTTCAAATTTTTAATTAAAAATGCTTAAGAGGGAACCAACTCAATGAGACCCATATTAAAAAATGGCTAAGTAGTACAAGTAGAGGCCAACCCATCATATTAGGTGGGCTTAGGTGCTAACACCATCCCAAATTTTTACCCATTCTTACTTAAACGATTGGTCTTCACATTCCCCCACCCCTCAAGCACACTGCTTTCTATTTTCCTTGTTTATCTGCAACACTTTCCCTTTTGCCAACAACAACCCAACTATATATCAATTTAATGTTTTGTGTTTGTACCTCCATAATGAAATAACACCATCTATAAGAATAGCCAAACCCAAAACCCTATAGAGGCTCTCTCACACTAGAACTTAACTCTTAATAGTGGCCCTCTCACAAACATGAAGGCCCACACCATGGCATTAACACCTTCCTTAAGGATGAGTGAACCCAAATCCCCACTTAGGCCCCTTGCAAGACCAAAAGTATCTCCAAATAAAATATGTATCTCACAGTCACAGATATGTGAACTTCACAAGTATAGACCCCACATCTTTGTGTGAGACCTACTCTATGAAACGAGCTATAGCCCAAGGGATACTTTCACCTTTACAAGACTAAATTATTTATTATAACTTTTTTCAATGGTTTATTTTACTTAAAAATAAAAAGTTGAATAAAGGTAAAATTATCCCTAGACAAGATAAAGTTCAAAGAAAAAAACAACTATACTTTTTCTATTAGGATGAAATAAAGAGATATTTACAGGCAAGTCAACCAGTTAATGGTTTAGTCTTCAGACCTAAAAAAAATTGTTAATAACAAGCTCCTTTCAGGTAAGTAGACCTATTAGTGGTTCAAACCTTTTAAAACTTTCAGTTGTTGTGAGCAAAATCAGCATTTTTGTACATCTTGTGGACCTAGAAAATGTTCTCAAGTAGACGTTGGGCCTACATGGAGAAGGCATGGCTTGATATCTCTACCCCGCATGTATGTCAAAAACTGTCCAGGTAGCTCTTCCAATAGAGCCTGAACCACAGAAATCTGCCCACCTGTACAAACCAAAACTAATTTATTAGATGAAACAGAGTGAAGAAGCTCATTTAAAAAAAAAATACAAGAAGTACAACGAAATGAACAAATAAGCATCAGGAATTCATCAATTCCAATTGATAAAACAGATAATAGAACAAATAAGGAAATCATCAAATTCCAATTGATAAAATGGATAAGAGGCTCAAAAAGATGATAAAAAACATCAAGAGGTAAGATACATAGAAATCAGCTTGTTAAGTATGCATTCACACTAGATTGAAACCATGACCCCATTTTCTACCTATAACATGTTCAATGGGTACTGGAAAAAGGTGGCTGCAAAGTGTATTAGACTGTTAACAACAATATAGACAAAGACAGGATCAAAATAGTAGAAGCAACGGCAATCCATGCAATGTCTTTGTTTAATACATTTTCAAAGTTCTCACACACCTATTTGGGCTTTTCTACGATACGAGTAAGCAGTGATCTAAAGCTTTTTTGCTAGGGGAATTCAAACCCATACTTACCCACCATCTCATGCATACGGAGGGAGAAAGTGTCATTTGGTCCAAAATTTATTGGCTACAACAAATCTTCTAATACTTTGACCCACAAATTTAGCATGCTTTTAGGACATATTACCAACAGGGAGAAACTTGTGAATGCACAATTACAGTTAGTGGATGCTTTTAGATGTAATAACAAAAGCTTTGTTGAGACAAGCAAGTGTCATTGTGTACTCACTATGTACTTCTCGCATTGGAACAAATTGTACAATGTCACGTGTTGCCACACGACCTGTAGAGCTCTCTAATGGTCTTCCATCGTCAGCATCAAGCACCTACCAAAAATTAAGAAACATTAATCATTCAAGTGGAAATTCTAAAAGCTAAATTTCCACCATTCATTGTACAAAATAATTGAAATAAAGCAATCAAAAGAGTCTTAACGGCTAACAGGCCATTATATTAGGAAAACAAGAGTATACCTCCATTTGCGTAAAATCAGCACCTCCCACTCCTACTATGAGAATTGATAGTGGAAGATCAGATGCCCTGACCAGAGCATCTTTTGTTTCTTGTAGGTCTGTAAGGACTCCATCCTAGAAAGATGACATTTTATTTAATTAACAAATGAAAAATTGATGGAAAGAGAGATCAAATAAAGTAACATTTTTATTCGAGAGAGCTTCATGTATAGATCCTCTGTACATAAAACCTCTCCTTTTCAATGAAAGTTGTAATTTATAATAAATAAAATCAACTAAAGTAGACATTCTCTAATTTTTCTTTTCCTTTTATTAACCATGTTATTAAAACTTCTCATTCCCTCTAGGTCTCTCTGTAGCCTAGAGCACGTAGAAGCCTCAAGCTTGTTGTTTGCCTCCAAGATTCTAACCTTTCCAGGTCTGGTCAGTCACTGTGGTATGGGTTTTTCTTTTTTTCTTTTCTATTGCTTTCTTTTGAGTCCTTCTCTGCGTCTGGGGTATTTTATTCTGGTGGATAGTTTTCTTCTGGTGTTATTTGATGAAATTAGAATTGGAGGAAATGTGGAAGATGTTCCGTTATTGCAAGAGTAGGGGGGGTGAAATGGTGGTTAAATCAAAGGAAGTGGTTTACTCCAATAAGCAATCTCAATTTGATGTGCTAGCAAAACTTCAGATCAATAAGGATTACAATAAGGAAGCTTTTAAAGCTACTGTCAGACGTTTGTGGCCATTTTTGAGAAGGAGAATGATATGGAGGAGATTATAGCTAAAGGCCCCTAGTCTTTTAATAAACGTCTCGTCCTTCTGAAAAAGTTCCAGAAACTATGATGTCTTCTTCTACATCCTAATACGTCTCAGTGATGTGAAATTCCACAATGCCTAGTTTTAAATTCGTGTTTTTAATATTCAAACCAGACATTGGCTGCAAGCAATGGCACTGAGACAAAAAATCCTAGGATCTGCACGACATAATCTTCATTCTCAATGTGAAACCACAATACCAAACAATCGGGAGGTAGACAAAGATGTCATTGTTTCTGGGGACGATTTGGAACTGGTTTTGCCAATGACTAAGTTGAACCCGCTGGAAACACACGAAGCTGTGGTCCCAGCAACACAGGTAATGGTCCACTAGGTTTTTTAGGATGACAAGGATACAATGGCTTCGGAGGTTGATCCCTACACTCATGGGGATAACAACTCATCTGATTTGAAAGTAAGACCACCTAATTCAAATTAAAACCTTGTAACTGACTCAGAGAAGTGTATCGATAAAGATAAGAGGGGAATTTTTGGATAAGTCAACTTTACAAGAGAGTTGTGATACGGGTAGAGATAATGATAAGACTTTTGTAGTGGATTGGGGTCGGTCCATAACTTTACAAAATTTGGAACTAGCTGATGGGAATTGGATTGCCTCATCTAGAGTAACTAATATAGAAGATGAAAATTGCGAGATGTATGTTGTTGATAACGTTCCAAACTCAAACTGGTATTGACAAAGATGATCCAGTGACTGCAAAAAAGAGATTTGTGAAGGTGTGTAATACAAAAGCTCAAATTTCCACTATTGAGGCTGTTCTTCAACCTTTCTACCCTCCATGAAAGTTCTAAGCCTAAGCTGTCCTCTAGAATTGCTTGGATTTTAGAGGATATTTCCATTATTTATTAAAGCTTTCGTACTAAATCTTTTTTGTTAGTGTTCCTTTAGAATGTAATTGTGCTGCTCTAGCTCTTGCTAGTGTTGCAAAAGAGAATGAGTCGGCCTCTGTTTGGTTAGAACATGCCCCTTTTCTCTTTCCCATTGTACATGAATTTCAATAAATAAAGTCGACTATCATTTCCTTTGGAAAAAAAAAACAAAAAAAAAATAGTAGACATTCTCTTTACCGTAATAATGAGTAAAACAAAGTACTTGCTGTTGTTGTATGAGATCGACTGGCCAGCAATTTGTGCAGCTTTGTTGATCACTTGGCCAAATAAAGTGGGTCCTGCTAGAGCAACATTATGTAGAGCACTTGAATAAGCAGCCATGATGCCTTCAACTCCTTCAACCTATTGATAAATAAAAGAAATTAAATAGTTCATCCCAAAGAAAAACTTGCAGTTACTTAAAGAATTTAATGCAGTGTTCAGAATCGTATCAACTTATACTTGACAGTTGTTAACTTACAACACATGAGAGATGCATCTGATGGTACCATCAATCATTTTCTAAGATATCTAATCTTCCGGTTATGATGCAAAACATATGATGTTCCAAAGTGTATTAGGTGATAACTCAATCCATTTAATTTGCATCAAGGGCCTCTGAACTTTCTCAAATCTTTTGAGGACAAAACTCAGTATTTGGGGTTTTTGAATGTGCTGTTAGTTGTAAGTGGGGTTTTTGAACTTTAAAAAAAAAAAAAAGGAGATTGGTTGAAAATGATGGTGATGTAGAAAATGGGAAATCCTAAGCAAACAATCTATTAAAAGTAGTAAAAGGAGAAGGAGAGAGAGAGAGAGAGAGAGAGAGAGAGACCTGTGTGCAGTATGAAGAAGATAAATATTTTCAGACAATATGACAGCCAGATTCTTCAAAGATTAAGCAAATCAAAGCATTATAAAGTCAGTTCCTCTCACCTCAAAGGCACCTGCACTTCCATTCAAGTTAAAACAATGCGATGTGGTCCCATCACAAGTTCTTCCTCCAAAGCCCCAAGCAGGAAAGCGCCTATCAGAATCATAAAACTGAATGACCTCCCCAACCTCCAATATAGCCTGCAAGTTTAATATATTAAGTAGACAATTACTTCATCAATCAATGATGATTTCTTTGAAGTATATGCTAACAGAAGACCCCCTAACAAAAATTTCAGAAATACAGAACTTACTTTATGCAAATGTCACTTTCTAAGACATGTTCCATGTATGGTTTTTTCTATATTATATAGCACTTACATGTTCTGCATTAAGGCTTCTTCTTTTTTTGTTTGGAAAAGTAGATATTGAGAGGGGGAGGATGAGGGTGAGGTTTGAACCATAGATACGAGGCACCATAAAAGAAGCCATTACCACTAAGCAATCACCTAAATGTTTATGTTCTGCTTTAGTTGGGAGCAAACACACCAGCAGGCGAAATTTGATATGTAAAACAATTAGCTTGATCATATTAGGTCATGACAGACATAAAAGACAACAATTTACAAACATTTGCATTGACCAATTCAATGTAAAAGCCAAGTTTTCTTATTCTAAAAGCAATTTTCCAAGTTGTTTTGTGCCTCAAGAAACCATATACAATTAAAACTGCATGGGGGAAGAGATGCCATTCAGTCCAAGGATCTCTTGCACCTAATGTTTAGAAAAATACAAACATACAAGTGCCAGAGACAAGCAACCACCCTCTTGGGAGCACCAGAGGATGCACAGCCTTACCCGTTGATAAGAATTCAACCGACCAGAAGGATCAATGTAATGTAAAGAATCTGGGTTCCGAGGATTTCCATTTGAGGCTAAAAAATATATTGAATATTCAAAGTATAAATAAGTCATTAGCCAAAACATTTAAACCGAGGAAAAAGAGAACGAAAAAAATCCACATATATAAAATAAAACTATATAACTCCTCTAGAATGTGAAATAATTTACCTGTAAAGTCAACAGCAACCATAAAGTTAAGCTCAGATCCACTAGAAATGTAATCCAGAAAGCTGTACTGTTGCTTTTCACAAAATTGATCCACAAACAGCTGTCCCTTCAAAACCTATATTGATCAATTAGAAAGGAAATCAAAATTTAAACACAAAGACTAAAAATATTTTATTTAAAAATAAAAATAATAATTACAAGTATGAATAAGTACCTTATCACGACCATGATGAGAAGATGGTAAGGTGAGATTTGCACCACTTCTTTCTTTATGAAGTTTTTCCAGGTCTGCCACTGACTTCTGGAGCTTACTGGTTATTTTAAGATCAATATCCTCTTTTAGTAACAGAGACTAAATTGTGAAAACTGAAAACAAACAAAAGGTGAAAAGTGAAAATAATACAAAACAAATATGGACATCGATAAATTTAACTTACCCAATAAGCACATGATTGCCACTGCTATTGAAATCAAAGCACTCAATAATTAATGGGTTATCCTGCAGCAAGTCAAATTGCATATGCCATGTGAATCTTCAGTAATTATCAAAATAACAAAACATCCTATAATTATATTCTAATAGGAAACCAAGAATTATAAATCGACAAGCTTACCTTACTTCCAAACTGCTGTACACTCAGGCATAGGGGGTTCCAAATTGGATTCAAATTGTTGTTCACCACTTCAGTCTTGAATATTGGAACAGAACCTCCGGTCTCAACGATTCTAGATATTCTTAAAAAAGGATCCTAAAATAAATGAAGAAATTTATAAAATAAATACAATTAAGAATATGTATGCCTAAGTAACATTAAACATTAAGGTATGTGCTTTGCAAATACATACACTTTTAGAGAATATGTCCTTGTTATCCAAGTGGGAACAATGGACTAGCATCTCAACACAACTCCTCGAAGCAATTGTTTCCTCTGCATGGATAGTGAGTGCCCCAAAGTTCATCAAGCCCGTATGCCCATTTTTGATATGGAGATTTAGGGTTAAACTCCGAGTTTGTTTAGTCACTATCTGCCATGAGAATAGAAAGAAAGAATAGAAGGAAAAACAAATACCAAAGTTTTAGCATATGGAAACCAAATTACTATGAAATAATTAAGCCACTAATTACATTTGAAATGTACTTTTTAACTGCATCAGTGGTGGTCTAAAATACGATGTTCAAAATCTTAAAATAACATTAACATAGTGAAGTAGCTCTCCCAATTTTCTTTCTGCCTTTGAAATTTTTAAGAAGAATATACTGAAAATTAAAACAACTTTATACTCAAATTTCACCAACTTGAGGGATATACATTATATAATTTCAATGAGCCCAACTAAAGACAAGGGGATATACCTCTGATAGAACACAAGTGGCCTCTCCAAGAAATTCTTGATCCTTCAATTTTAGCGTCTGCAAGGCAACAAAAATAAAATTTCAAACAAAAAACTTCATCATAAACTAAATCTGTTAGATTATTCTGGATAAGGTGATAACAAATTAAAATTTATACAATCCTTTTTAAGTTGTTGCCTTATTTTCTCATATCTGTATATGGTTAAACTGTAACAATCTTTAAAAGTATCTATCAATTCATAATGGATATGGTCAACCAACCAAATTTGGCTTTTTTTGTGTAATTGCTCCTAGTAAATAGCAGGTCTAGCGTGATAAAATATGCATTCCTTGCTTGGTACAAATTACCATAATCACAACCATGGAGTTAACAATTATTAAAAAAAATATAAACATCACAAATATTACTTGGAGGTCTTACTTTCATTTCTTATTTGTTATAACCTCTTTACTGTATCAGGGACAAATTGGCACCAGCAACAAATCCAGTTTAATTATTTTGAAAGTGGTAAATGCAACACACACAAAAAATAATTTCATAATAATTTAGTGCAAGTGCTTTCCCATACAATTATACCATGCACAATCGCATCTATGCCTATTGTCAAATTGACTTTCTCTGAGATTTTCTAAGATATATAACACATTTCGTATCAAATATTCATTTATAATTGTTCACTAATAACTTTTGTTTCCACTTCAATGTTTTTGAACATGGATTGACCAATTTAGTGTTTAGCATACCTGCAAAAATATAGTGTGATCTTGTGAATACACATTTCTTACGTTAAAACTCAAAAATGTGGTTAAAAGTTTTATCTTGCAAATTGCATTATTCAGAACTTGAAGATTGGCAGAGATGCTACAAGAAAACTTAGCACGTACACTTTATGCATGTAATTTATTAACAGAGCAAAATAATTGAACAAACACAACCTAAAAAACATGAATTAAAGTAATGGATACTTAAAGTGCAGAAACTGATATATATACCTTCACAGGTATATTATGATATTTTGTATCCACATCATACACATGAAATCTGGATCCAAAAAAAAAAAGAGGCAAACACGAGCCAACCAGTCAAATTAAAACATCACTTATAGTAAATCAAGATATATCTAAACAAAGATAAGCACTTAAAGAAATTTGTAAAGCTTACACCAATGGCTGCACGATCTCGAAATGGAATGCAACTGTAACTTTTTCTATCCATGCAGGATTCAAACTATTCAGTACAACCTCAGTGCGACCTAACTCCTCTAGTTTACCATCTATTTTCTTTGCATATACCACAGCCATGGGGTCACTCTGAATGAAATAAAGTATATATTAAAAAAAACCATAGTAAGACCATGGCATGCACGCATGTCATACAAGCACATAAACAAACTACCAAGGACTGTCAAACTTAAGACCTTTAGATATATGAGAACATTTATCAGAAACAGCCACCTCCTTAAGTACGGGACCATCCCCATAAGAAAATATCATTTGAGAGAGGTGATTGGTAGGCAGCCAATTTTTTTGGAGAGGCCGAACTCCAGACTTGAACCCACAAATTATAGTAAGTTTCCATGTGTTATTTAGTAATAGGAAATGTACCCACTGCAAAAGAACTTCCAGCCTAATAGTACCCATTTGACTTAAAGCATTTTGCATGTGTTATTTAGTATGGCATATCCTTACTAGCTTAGGTTGAATGGTGGGCTACAAATAAGAATAGAACAATTTCTCACTTTAGTAGGTGAGTTGTTGTCTTTGATTATCAAAAGATGAAACAAGTTGGCTTGAAAGGTGTAAGTAATGTGTCTTTGTTTTACTTATAGGCGATAGGCTTCTATTGCTTGTTTCCTTATTTTTGAATTCTAGTATTGGTAGGTATTTCATTCTATATAAGGACTCCCATCAATTGCAAGGGTACAAAAATGCAAGTGCAATAAGAAATAAAAGAGAGAGTGAAGAGTGGTATGGTGTGTGTAGCAAATGAAGACTTACTACATAATATTTGATAAGATACGTTATTCCTGAGTGCAAAATTTATTATTCTAAAAAGCTTCCGCTATGAAAAATCTCAACAAAGTGTGATTCAAATCATTACTTCCCAAACCTAGTCAAGTGCAGGAAATATGAAGGGCAAATAAAGACAAACCAACTCAAACATCACACTAATACAAAAGGTGCACTATGTTTAAATGAGCTTATTTTCGTTGACAATTTCTTTTTTTAAAAGGTTGTGTAAAAGTACAATTGAATCCAAAAGATAGTGAAGTTTTAAAAGGTTTTACATAAACTAATGGTAATAATATGCTGGCATTATAAAGTAAAAACAAACAGACCCTAGTAAATTACCAAAATATTTAGCACATTGCAAAATTATTGCATAACCCTGTAATTATTTCACTATCAAATGATGTTATCTATAGAGATGAATACCTTTGAAGTGATGTCACGATCAAGCAAGTTAGATGCTGATAGAGATAACTGCAGCATAAAATTGAAACACAAGAATGCATAAATACATAATGAGAAACCACAAAGGGCTAATGTATAGAATAATATGGAAATAAAAGACAAAACAGAAGAGCCATTGACGTAAATTGAATAACAATTCCAATGTCAATATACGCAATACTAATGATCCTATCTTGAGTTAAATTATTTCAAAATGCACGATTGCTTAGGAGCTTTATAAAATGTCACTCATGTATGGTGAAGGGGTGAACCAACACACTCTGCAATGTCCATTAGTTGGAGATAGAATAAAGGTACTTCAATACAAGCAAATGAATATAGATATACAATACTACACACAACAACAAAAATTTTGGAATCATTGTTTTTTCTGATGCTCCATCTTTGAATTGGCACCACAAAATGGGAATCTTAATGTTCCCCTTGGGGGAGCATTTTGTAGTGCAACTTTAAAAAAAGTTCAGGTGGGCTCATTGATGTGGACATAAAGTAGCAACACAGTAACTCAACCATATAAAGAACATGCAAACACCAACATCTTCAAAAAAATTAACATGTATGAAAAAAGATCTGTTGCTGTGAAGCAATGGAACATAGTGGAAACCTAACTACACTATCTATTCTCAAATTCTAAGAAAATGTTCATAGATGATATGCCAAAGGGCAGTACATAATGGATCACGATGTTAATAACATTTCCTTGGCCTGCATGCCCTGCAGTGCATAAACTCCAAGCTTGACAAGAACTAAGGACACATTTGGTATACTGTAACAATAATTACATTGTAATAGGAATAACCATTACAAGAAATAAAAGTAGATGAAATGTAATGATTATTCATATTCATCAGTTTGGAAATAACATAAGAATAGAAATGTGGAATGGCATCGTATTAGAAAATTTTCCTAAAGTACCCTTTTTTAAATGAATTATATATTTACACTTTTTTGTGAATCTTGCTTTCCGTCTTTTTTTTTTTTTTAGTAACTTCTGAATCTTGCTCAACATTCTATTATCTATAACTGTAAAAATAATATCGAATAAATATTACTGCTTATTGTCAAACTTAATATTTTTATAAATAAAAAAGATAATATCTCCATGTTCCATGTTCGCACCAAAGAGAGGGGAATAGTTGTGATTGGTGCTAGCATTCTTCCTAGTTGAAATGGAGAATTAAAATAAATTTAAAACAATGAATTTTTCAGAAATTGAAAACAATAAACCTCATGAAGTGCAATTCTGGTAGAACAATGGGAAAAGGGGGAAAAATGCTTATCAATCAAGACTCAAGAACAAAACCATGAAAAACAATGGTAGAGAGAGAGGAAATGGAGAAAGGGTACATGGCGATCGGTGAGGAAGAGCACAGTTGCTTGGGGCTTTTTGGGAAATTTATATTTCATAATTATTAAGTAGGTTAAGGAATAGCAATTACACTCATTTTGGTAAGGAATAATTATTCTTTGTTTAAAGAATAGCCATTCCAAATGAATAACTATTCCTTGTAATAAAAACACAACCAAACAATTGAATGGTTATTCCTAATGAATAGCTATTCTATTATAGGGTCTATTACAGTGTATCAAATGTACCCTAAGATAAGTGAAGCTTTAACACCATTGAAATAAGAAAAATCTCCTCCACTATGTGATGATAATTAATTAGATCTGTCTGTGTACAACAAAAAACACTCAAATTTATAGAAAATTAATATCATTATTTCTTTGTTAGGTCCAACAGCGGACATTCCAAAAATCTTTTATGATTCAGTTACACGCCTCGCATTTATTTGAGCAACAATGATAGCAACAAAGTAGTATCACTAGAGAACTTTTCCTAAACAAGAAATATTTCACTTATAAGAATAACCATATTTATGTTATTCTTGTTCTCAATACTATTGTTTTCAAAGCAGCATCCAATGTAATAATAATAAGCAACATCCAATGTAATAAATTAATAATCAGGTAACATGTATCTAATTCATGAATCAAATTATTCTCGTTAAATCAAGTAACATGTATATAATTCTTGAGTCAAAAAATTCTCGTGACGAAAGAGACCGAGTTCTACAACAAGAATGCAGTGTAGTTCTCTCCCAAAGATTTTTCATGCTCTTAAGTATGAAACTCTCAGCCAAAGAAATCCCCAAGATGCAACTTCCACCACATGTCAAAGCAGTGTCTCATGCTCTATTTCACTGTGGCATTAAATAAACCATCATTCAAGATATTCGAATCAAAAGTATTGTATATTAAAATTTCAGTCCCCCTATAATTTGTAGGAAATTGAAAACAATCTCAAGCCCTGTAAATCTTGTTCCTTCAGTATCGAAATTCTAATAGCAATTACCATACATAATAATCTAATAACATACTATACTAACTTGTTCCATTGGCTTATTTTGCTTAAAAAAAAATAAGCATGATCCTATTCCTACCTAAATAAAAAAAGTGAGACTTTAAAAATGTGTACATTCTCTTTTAGGTTTTTTTTTTCCCCCCTTAAAAGCAAGCTAGACCAAAATACACATTAAAAACCGTTCCCTTTTTTATCCGAAAATCTTATTACATACTAGCTATTGCTACTGCACACTTCCATACACATTTTTTCACGATTTTAACCCAAGTTAAAGTAAACACTATTACAGTCCATGTGACAGTGTGTACTACTAAGCATTACACTAAACATTAAAATTGACACAGTTATTACAAATACAATAAGCACTAATAAATCTAAGTAACATATAAAAAAATAAAAAATAAAAAAGTAAAACAAATAATTCAGGGAATTGACTAAATTGGACTGACTCTGATCCAGTGTGGGGTACAGAATAAAGAATAACACAATTCGTACACATACACATCAAATATTGATAAAATTTCTGGCATTGTTTGGTTTTACACTTTATATACAATACCTCAATTTGAGTGAATAGAGGTTGAAGGCCACGGGACTTGTAGAAGAAGTCAACGGCGTCGTTGTGACCACCATCGTTGGCACTAGTGGGCCTCTGTTGGGCCCCACCCACGGCCTGCTTTCCTCCCTCCAAATCTGAAAAGCAATGTCCCATTCTCTTTTTTCTCTCTCTGAGTCTCTATAAAAATTCAAGAGCAATTTTATGTCACGCGGCCCGTGTGTGTGTCACAATAAATAGGTGAAAGATTTTACGCGTTTGTAAGTTACGGATTCTGATTTCGGATTGTTATATATATATATAGGAGAGAGTAACTGACTTTAGTTTTTGATTGGAAACTTGGAAATTTAAAGGGAATTTCAGGAAAAGGAGTTTTGGTTTTGTAGTTGAATGTATACAAGTAATAGTAATAGTGGTAGAGTATTCAATTAATTCGCAGGGTCTTATTTCGCGCGCTGAAATCAACAACGCGTGTTTTTAAAAATAGAAATTATATGAAGCTGGGTCTCTTTTTTCCTTAATTTCTATTTATGGGAGAAGCGTATGCGTATGATGTTGGAATTTGAAATCGGGGAAGAGTTTTCCTCAAGAACAAAAAACAAGAATTTACAGGAAAGGCGAGAGATATAAATACTAATATAAACAGAGGGGAGAAGAAAACCTTTTTTTTTTTTTTAATATAAAAGGAAAAGAAAATGAAGAAGAGAAATTGCTAAGAAAGAACTTAGTAAAATCCATTAAAGTATTCTTGAAAGACCAAGAGGGATATTACATGTGTGCGTGTGCGTGGCACATGCTGATGATACTCATATCAATCTCATCACTCACCTCGTGCATCATTTTGATTGGTAAAAAATATTGAGCAGTTCTAATCTTGAACGGAATATAAGTTTGAATATCCTTTTCTTACTTTGTTTAAGTAAGATGATAAAATTGGTTTCGGATATATTTTGTCAAAAATAATTAATTATTTTGATGGTTTTTTATATTTCAAATAAAAGTGGTGTCAAAATTTTTTTTAAATGATTTGTTAACAACTGTTTTGAGAAGCATTCGCATCAGTCTCAACAAACTAGTTTAAGATTAAAAATATAATTAAAACCCCACAAAAAACCCACACATCAATCTCATTAAACTACTCTCTCTCATGAATTGATCAACATCAATTGGTGGTTGGCTATGGTGGATGTGGTGGTTGGTGACAATGGCTGGGTTTTCATCAACGTTGATGGGTGGTTGCATGAGGTTTTGGGGTTTTGTAGGGTGGATGTTGGGAAGTAGTTGTT
Source organism: Castanea sativa (assembly GCF_040712315.1). Lineage (NCBI taxonomy): Eukaryota > Viridiplantae > Streptophyta > Magnoliopsida > Fagales > Fagaceae > Castanea > Castanea sativa. Next base: position 12,126,098 of record NC_134015.1, read on the forward strand.
GGGTTTGTTCTATTTCCTTCTCTCATCTCTCTCATGCAGAGATTGACCATGGTGGTTTGTGGTAGCTTGGGTTTGATATGATTTGTTCATTAATGGTGGTGGATGAGTTTCAACGGTGGCCAATGATTCCTAGGTTTAGTGCTTGAAGGTGGGTTTCGCCATTTCGCTGTTTCTCTTGTGATTGGGTGGGTAGTGCTCGGAGGTGCGAGCTTGAAGTTGGCTTTGACTAATGGTGGGTTTTGCTTTGGTGGTGTTGGATGTGTGGTTGGTGGGGGCAAAAAAAAAGTAGAAAAATAAATTTTGAGGCCGATATATGTGTCTATTTATTAAAATAGTAAAAGTGGAGCTTTTGGGGTTAGTTTAGTTAAAATTCTGGAGAGACTAGTGTGAATGCTTTAAAGATATCCGTTAATGGAACATATTATTTTTATAGGAAAAAAATTAATGTTAAGATACTATAAAAATTTGTTTATTTAAAATATATTTATTATATTGTTAGTGTCCTATACTATTTATTATTTTTTTTTTTTTTGAATAAGTAAAGGGGTGTCTAGAATAGCAGTATATATAGGGATGATAATGGAGATAGGGAAGGTGCCAGGACCCAAGTGTAGACGGATGGATGCCTCCCCAATTTTTTTTTTAAATTATTAAAAAGTATATATATTTTCTAATGCATTTTGGAATCAATAATTTTAATTTTGTTTGATGCTTCAAATAAAAGTTTTCAAATGTCTTTTCTTATTATACATTTTCTAATAAATTTAATAGTCATATTTTAGTGTCAAAAGTCTTATAATTTAACAACATAACCTAGTCTCTTTTATTAAAAGAACCATGATTTAAATTTCTCCTTGTGATCTTATAACTATTTAATTATTCCAAAAGAAAAGTCTTAGCAAGATAGCATTAGAGGAATTTGGACCAGAAGGGCCAGGTCTTTTTATTCTTTTCTTTGTTTTTTTTAAAGGGAAACAGAGCCAAGTCAGTCTTCTTCTTCTTTTTATTTTTGTTTAAGCCAAGCCAGTTGAGTGAACAAGTAATACAACAATTAAAGTAAACATATTTTTCCCTTTTCTCTTCTTTGAAGTCATTCTATATCATTAACTCCAGCAACTACGTACGACGAGTCGAGATCTATTTTTCAATATAATAGCGTGTTATATTACACATTCCAAAGTCTTTGATACAAAAAATAACAACCAACGTTATTAGTTTTAAAGTCTGAAGTTGATTGCTAAGTTTATTGATTGTTCATAAATTCTAATAGTTGAGAAGAAGCAAGAAGAGAAAAGTGTCAATTCTTCTTATAGTTGGGTTTAATTTGAGGGTTTCATCGTAAAGTTAGAACAAAAATTTTTTATGAAAAAATTTGGCATAGCTATGATGCAGGCTTTGTTAAATTCATAAGAAATGCACGGCTATTTAGCAAGGAATTGCAGAGAGCTACGTAGAAGTAAAGGCAACGGCAAAGAAAGTTGTGACGAATTTTGTTGATCGAGGCAACTAAGACATAGCACTTTAATAAATGCAGAGAAAGAATTGTGGAACGCATTTCAGGGAGGTATGTGAAGGTGAAGCAAAATTATTGTACTCTTCAAAAATAAAATAACATATATTTACCGGAAAAAAAAAATAACAAATATTTATAATTAGATAAATGGGAGAGATAGGGAATAAAAATAGATAGTTTTTGGGTAGCAATGGATATTTCAGCAACCCATTTGTTGTGAAGTGTACCTTTTAGGTAGAAAGTGGGAGAAAGAGGCATGGAATTCAAACCACATACATTTTTTGAGAAGCTCAAACCACATACATTGAGGAACCATAAAAATGCGGATACTACTTAGTTATCACTTAAACCCCTGCTACATGTAGTAAGTTAATGTATTATCCCATTGTCTTTTAAAAATCATTTTATTATTATAAGTGTGTCCCAATTAATCTCATATGTCATACATAAGGATTATCCACAAAATAAACAAGCATCATTATTCATTATAGGTAAAAGAATTTACATATGCACCAGAATAAGAAAATGACCAATTATTGCATGAATAAAGTTTGGCTTCAAACTAATTTAAAGCTATCCTGTTTAACTCATTACGTGATGATTTATAAGATTCTATTCAAGTATATTATTTATATAAGATTCTACTGTGTTTCTTAATTGACACTTTTTTCATAAAGAATTGTATAAATGTAAAATTAATAAATATTAGTTTAATTAACATAGCTCACTTATAGTGATCCACCATCAAATTACATAAAATATCAATACTATTTCCATAATATTTCTTTCACCAATTATGAAGAAATCTCAATCTCACATTAATTTGTTGATATCTGTATTCTTAAAACATATATGTGTGTAAATGAGAAAGAGAGAGATATATCTGTAAATACAATGTTACAATGTTCAAATGTTTGTAAGTTGTAACTATAATGTTATTATTATTATTATTATTATTATTATAAACACATGGTTAAGCTTACACTTAACCAATGTGGAACACTAGGATCATAATATACCACCACATTCCGCAGCCAACATCCACAACGGCTCACTCTAATGACACTGACCCATTGGTAGTCCTTTTCTCTTTTTGATGACTCCACTCAACTATCAGTAATTTTAATCCAGCCTCTAGGTTGCCCCTTCCGAGTTCTGACCAAAGAGTCACAACTTATTTGATCCCATACTCAATGAGCTACACCCGACTAATCAGGGTGATGGTTGAATTTGATACCAAATGTTACAAACTCATAGATAGAACTCACCCTTGAAAACCGGCTTACAAGGGGAGGGTGCCCAAGATCTTATAAACACATGGTTAAATTTACACTTAACCAATGTGGGACACTAGAATCATAACACGATTTTCCACGTCAACACAATATTTAAATAAAATTATCATTTTTATTTAAATAAATTTATTTTTGTTAGTCCAAACTTAACAAGGAATAAAACTCTATCACTCTAACAAAGTCCAACTTAAACTCAAACTCATTATTATCATTTTTTTAAAACAAAATATTTTCCACGTCAGCACAATATTTAAATAAAATTATCATTTTTCAAAACTGTTTAGTCCAAACTTAACAAGGAATGAAACTCTATCTCTCTAACAAATCCAACTTAAACTCAAACTCATCATTATCATTTTTTTTAAAGAAAATATTTTCCATGTCAGCACAATATTTAAATAAAATTATCATTTTTTAAAACAAAATTATTTTTGTTTAGCCCAAACTTAACAAAGAGTGAAACTATATCTCTCTAACCAGTCCAATTTAAACTCAAACTCAAATATTGATAATTTATCTCTAAATTTGCGAGGTTAATCATAAACACTATAAAAACAAAGCAAACCCTAATATTTTTTTTTTTAAGTCGAGTAGAGGTATGAACTCTTCTTATATTATTTTCTTTTCATCTACTTTGTTAAAAAAAAAAATTATTTTATGATTTTTTATATATTTAAAAAAAATTAATTTTTGTACATAAACCACCAAACTCTCTTTAGCCGTTTTTTACAAAATAAAAAAGCTTGTAATAATTGAAATTATTCTTTCAAATGTAACCCATCTTTCTCTATTGTTTAGTCATATATATTTTGTTTTGTTTCAATAATTTCTAAGCCGTGAATCATCTAATTTTTTACTATTTTTTGGTCTTCCAGAAGTTTTAATATCTGAATTTTTGAGTTTTTTTTTTGCAGTATCTAAAATTATCTGACAAATTTTTTGTAAGCCATTGGATGTTCAAGCAATGGCTTATTCATCAAATTGTAACACAAATTGATGTCACACAAGATAAAAACATGCAATGGTGTAGTTTCTTAAATTTTTTATAAAATTATTTTAGTTTACCTCACAAATAGATAGCTTTTCATGCATAACACAGGTTAGTGACTAGTTAAGTTATAATGTTATAACATTATAACAATAATGTTATAATGTTATCAAAACAATAATGTTACAATTAAGTGGTTTTATATCTATAATTTTTTATTATAAAATGTCCATAATTATTAAGTTACATGAAAGATAAAAGATCATAATATGAATTTATGATGACATCTACGATCCCAAATAACAAATTATTATCTACTAGTTTTAAAAGAGAATTTTTCCATTAAAAAATACAACTTAAGAAATAATTTTTTAAAATAAATAATAATTGTAATACAAGTCCAGTACAGGCAGCTATTTTGTCAGAGCTATATTAATATTTTGCAAGTGCCGGATAATTTCTTACGTTGGTTTTGTCTCAACTTCTCCGGTTTTCTTTGAATTGAAAATATAATAGAATTACGTTTTTGGAAAAGGATTCCTTCCAATTGGTTTTGTCACCACATATATAATAATAATAATAATAATAATAATAATAATAACAAAAGTTCTTTTAGAAGTGTATTAGGTTCCAACTCATTCAACTAATGAATTTTCGTCAAGATATTCACTACAATAAAGCTGACTTTTTTCAAGGGTCAAAATCCTTGAAAAATGTATTAAAAAATCTTGAGAAAAATTATTTTAAGAGTCAAATCGACCATGGATAACCTTCGAAACTTATACCGTCAAAAACAAAATTTTGAAGGCCTTCGTGACCCTCAAAACAAGTGCCCTAATATTATTTTAAGGGTCTTTTGACCCTCAAAATAAGATTGTCTTATAAAATAAATAATTAAATAAAAAAAAAAAAAAAAAACCACAATCATGCACAAAAACCACATACTACAACCAAATACATCAAGTCCAATGTCCTAATTGTCTAACTAGTATATTTCCTGTATACTTGGGTGGCTCATTTTTTCGGATTTATATAATCTTATTACTTATAACAAAAAAAATAATTCTCCTTTGCACATACAAAGATCTTATTCCTAGGGCATCACAAAAACCGCTAGTTCATATAGAGCCATCAAACTGGCCGGACTAGCAACTAGAGCTCTATGCATTATATGGATAGATATCAATCAACCCAGATCATTATAAGACAAAAATTAACATCTGAAAATAAGGATATTGTAAAGGTACTGAAAGAGTACGACCTTGGAACTGAATTCTTCTGTCGAAAGCCAAGAACCCATTTTCAACAAGGCAGCCAAAGCAGGGGCAGCAGCTGAACCAAATTCAAGTGCAGAAGCTAATAATGGAACTAACTGTAGAAACAAGAAAATAAAAACATAAGCTGGCATTCAAAGACATTTCAAGTGGATATATAACATTAGAATTTCCATGTCACACCTTTTTCAGGACAATTGGACGAGGAAGCTGCTCTGCTAAATTTGGAAGCTTGCGGAAGAAGGTCTCCTTTTCAACACTGTCTTTTAAATTTAGAATCTGCCTAAAATGTATCGTGTCCACCAGTTTATTTTGGAAATATTCTGCCAATCCATTGGTTGAAAAACTTTATAATAAGAGGAAAAAGAATGGCAGAGAAAAGAAAATCCATGAAGCAACATTATGCCTAAAACAGAAAAGCAAAGCTGAGAATAAGAATTCATAGCGAATTTCATCAAAATAGGTACACAACTTGACATAGCCACCACTCACAAGGCACATCATGTAGCAGGTTACCAAGACTAGAGTTTCTCCAAAATTATTAAATACAATCAAGTTTAAGAACTCACCACTATTTTCAATAAGCTTTGATGTATTCAACCTATGAGAAAGCCGCTGATAATCTGGAAGCAAAGACTGTGAGGCAAGAAAACAGATGCAAATGAAAATTGAATCAAAGCAACCAACGCATGCATAAACAAAATAACACAACAATTAATATATTACTACAAAATAGAGGTAATGAAGGCGAAGGTTGGGTGGAGATAGTATAGCAAAGAGGCAGGGAAATAACTCATTGTAAGAACTCACAAAGCCCTACACAAAACCAATCCAAAAGGCCAAAAAAAATAAAAATAAAAATTACCCAATTCCTGAGCTTTACCCAATTCTGTTTAATCTAAAGTTGGATTAAAAATTTAAAAAAATCTTCAATGAGGGACACACCTTAAGTTGTCCTCAACCGGAAAAGAGTACTAAATCCAACGGAAAAGCCTGCATAAAAAAATATTTCAACGTTAGAGTTTCAATCTTGTTGAGGATCTATAGACTACTCCAATGTTTTGGGACTAAGGCTTTATATCAACAGTCAAAATCTGTTTTACTATTGCTAACTCATATGACCTTAACAACTTTTGCTCAAGATGTACCAACAAATTGAAATTGGTCCATCTTATCACTCACAGTGTGTTCAAGGTGACATTATGTTATCAAAAAAATTATTTTATCAATCAATAGCGAATCATATGCCTTCACTTGTCTCTATTGCGATCTCAATCTCCATCTTGCTTGTGAGTTGTGAGGAAGATAGATACCTACTGTTTTATCCATTTATCACTGTGGAGACTGTCATTTTGTTGCTGAACTTAAATGCATCATCTTTCAGGCAACCTGATATATATAGAATCTTATTTTTATTTTTGAAAGACCCAAAATTTAAAACCATTACCTACTAGCTACTAGTGAAGATCTTTTTATTTCAGAATTGAAATCACCCTGAGACTTGAGTTGCATTGGATAAACACAGCTTGTTAATGCCATGTGTTTGTAAAATATGGCTAAAACAAGATTTTCATAGAAATCCCATGATAAAAGCATGAGTGTGTTAACTAAATGCCTAATAAACTGGTAACAGGTGACAGAAAATTCATTGACATACAAATTCGTATGCAAGGAAGAATGATCGCCTATATCCTCTTTAGTAAAAAGCTTCCAAAGAGCAGCAATGTGACCATCAGCTAAGTCCATGACATGGATGTAGTCTCGGACCTGTTTAACACAAAAACATTTGATATTTTGTAAGTGAAAAAAAATTTGTCAATTTAATTGAATTTTATGTAATGACAGAAAGTCAAATACTACTGCCATGGTTATAAAAGATTATAAGTGGAATACAAAACTAGATATAGTCTGTGTCAAAAAGTCCATGAGATGGGACTAATGGATATTACTGAAACTAGGGAAATTCCTATCAACTACTACTCAAAAATATTTACACAAAAAAGAACATACCGCACTACCATCCTTTGTGGGATAATCATGACCATACACATTAAGCTCAAGCAATCTGCCAATAGCCCACTTGCTGTATTTATGGCATGAGATTGATTGGGATGCCCTTTGGATCTTCACCAATTCTACCACTCTCATGAGCCCCAACAGGATTGAAGTAACTGAGTCATATAATTTTCCAATCTGGCTCTGCCTTCTGAATATCTCGAGCAATTTCTTCAAGGAAAAGCTATAAGTATAGAATATATTAAAAGTCAGGAAAGAATAGAAACTGCACTCCTATGAACGCAAGAAACAGCAAGTGGGATTATCCAACTTCAAAGACGGATCCTATGTGTGGTATGCCCAAAATAAACATTACTAAGCACCCAGTGATACATACCTTGGTCCTTCCATAAGGATACATAGCTTTCAATTCGAAATCCTCAACACAAGGCATTTTTTCAGGTTGACCATAAACTGTTGCAGAAGATGAGAAAACCATCTATTTGGCCACAGGATAACATTACTTGTGTCAGTAGTGGACAGAGCATGCCAACATGTGATGTAATCAATAAAAAAAATGGTTCACATTCTAAGACTTAACAATTCTCTGTTAAAGATTCAACTGGAACTTGAATGCTATAACTACTTTGGACAAACAAATAATTAGACATTTTTTATGATTCAATAGTTACAATGGTGGGTGATATACAAGGCCCGTGACGTCAAAAGAATTAGACATTGAACATAAAAACTTCAATTTAGCAGTAAGACACCAAAAACAACAATATTGCTTCCACAAATATACAGCTACATATACAAATCATAGTTTATGCAATTATGATTTGAAAAGAAATATACTGGAATCAAAGATTTTTCAAAATCAAATATGACTAAAATGAACGTTTAATGCATAACTCAACAGCCAAAAATTCTTTAAGACATAGATTATTGTTGATTCACTTCCAAATCATTTGTTACAAGAGCAAGATTCAAAAACAAAATCAAACGAATTCAAGAAATTAAATCGTGGACCTTTTTGCAATCATATTTTGCCATAACCTTATACAGATTAATAGTGGCAATCAAATTGTTATCAAAATAACGGCGAGGGTTTGCAACACTCTCCCCAACAGCTTTTAGGCCAGCAAAATGGATCAAAGCATCAAATCTGTCTCAAACAAAGCCAATGGCACAAAATTAAGCCAATTCTGAAAAAGTCTATGATTCTGTTTGTTTCCGCAGAAAATAGTTAACAGTAAAACTGAATGAAAACAGTGGAAAATCATAGCACTGCTAATGTAATTGAAATTAAACATACTGTGTTTGAGAAAAGAGCTTCTCCAAGTCCTTATTCCTAAGATCACCCTGCAATCAAACCAACACGTAATGTAACCAAAAGCCAAAAACCTCAAAACGCCACCATTTGGTTGCCAAGAAACTGTTAAAAAAAAAATTTTAAATACAAATCTCCCGAAAATTAAAACCAGCATTGCTCAAGATATTCAAGAATCTCTAATTTCTAACCTTCTTTTCCCTCATTTTCACGGTAACCAAACAAAACAGAAATTTACACACACACACACACTACCAGGTGGAATTCAAGATTCTGAGAACGCTTAGGGCCACGAACCCTATCAACAGCTTCGGCGACGGAATTATCAAGATTGTCGAAGATCGAAACCCTAAAGCCTTCATTGAGAAGCTGAACCACAGTGTGAGAGCCAATGAAACCGGCTCCTTCAGTAACCAGAATCGTCTTTTCCGAGAAAGTCATTTTCAATTCGAACTATAAAGAACAGGTAGTTCTGATAATATGTTCAAACCTCGTACATCCAACCCATACTTCAGATTCCAAAGGACAGGTATGTACAGGGGGGTGCCACCTTCTGGCCAGGGTAGTCCCAAGGCACCCTGATCCGAAAAAAAAAATATATATATATATATATATAATTTAAAATTTTATATTTACCTACCTTTGAAAAAAAATTTCGAAACACTTTAAATTTTTTTTATATCAATAAAATTAAATTTTGATCTATAATTTAAGAAACTTAACAATATATTAGAGTTTTTCAAGTAAAAAGAACTAAATAGTAGTTTTAGTTAATTAAGTGAATAAACTTAAAAAGTTACTTAATTTTTATATAACATCAATTAATTCATTATATATATATATATAATAAACTTTTTATTTTTATAATTATAATTAAACATGTAATTGTCCATTTTAAGGAAATTTGATTAAATTTACACGAAAAATGTCACTAAATATTATGTTTTTACATTTTTCTATCATATTATTAGTAATAAACTTATTATATTTTTATTCATATAATTTAAAAGTTTATTAATTATATTATTTATGACGACACCGGTTCGACCATTGGTCGGATCTCAGTCCAACCAAAAAACTAGTAACTAGTCCATTTTCTGGTTCTTTCACTGGTTTATAAAACCATGGAAAAAACCCAAAAAAAAAAAAAAAAAAAAACTTGAACAAAAATCTGGAAAAAAAAAATTATAATAAAATCACTAACAAGGTCCAAACCAAATGCCAATAAAAAAGCCCAGTACAAGATCAATCTCATTCCAAACTAAGACTATCACTACTACAACACCAACAAGATTATGTTTTTAATTCAACAAATATTAAAAAAAAAATCATCAGTGCCTTGCGGATTCACAAGTCATATTAAACAATTTAAACTAAAACTAAATCAAACCTAAAGGCTAAAAGGAAATAAGATACTCACTTACTCTCCTTAACCATCGTCGTCCATCCCTGTTCAGCAACACTAACAACAACCACAACTGAACTCCAAAAGCTTTATATTGTAAAATTTTATGTATTTGCGTATTTTTTTATTATTGTTGTTGTTGTTGTCAATATATACATTTTTCTTTTTTATTAGATTGTGTAATTTATACTTCTTAAGAAACACCCTAGAAAAAATTCCTAGAGCTGCTACTAGGTATGTAATTCCATTTCCAAAGTATCCAAAACCTAGCCCCAAATTATATTATTGGCGAGGAAGAGGAATATCAATGGAGAGAATGAGAGAGAGAAAACAAGAGAGAATACCAAAAATTCTTTGCAAAGTTCTACTAGGTAATTTCCAAATTCAATTTTTTTTCTCAGGAAACAAACAGAGAGAGAGAGAGAGAGAGAGAGAGAGAGAGCTGTAATGGAACAAAGGGGCGGAGGAGAAGGCTCTGACTATCAACGGCTAGTCGTCGTCGAAGATATGATCACCGACCACAGCGCCTCAACCTACCGTCGGAGATGAGATGAGCTCCAAGAGAGAGAATTTTATAAGAGTTCACATTTACTTTGGAGGAAACAAAATGATAATGGGTTTTCTAAGAGAGTGAGCAAAGACTTTATTTGAAAATTGGTTTTTTGAATTTTGAGTTCGTGAAAGAGAGTCTTTATTCCGAGGGTTGTGTTAGAATTCCGTTGAAGAATGTAAAAATTTGAAGGAAACAATTACGCGGGATTTTAGTGTTTTAGTTTATTCCAAGGGTTTTAATGACCATTGTAAGAAGATTAGTCAGATTTTAATTAGCGCGCCAGTTTTTAGCATTTGTTTCAACCATTTTCAGTAAACCCTTAGAAAAAAAGGGTTGAAACAATTCTTTTTTTTTTTTGTAGTGATTACAACTGGTTGGCTCATCTATGATCATGAATTCATGATTCATGATAGCTATTATAACTATTGAACTATCCAAAAATATATATTAATATTGAATTATCCAAAAAAAATTGGCAAAATCTTTTACCCTTAAATAATACACTTAAAAAAATATTAATATTTCGGCCTAATAATAAGCATTAATTATTATAAAACTAACGCATAAGCTCAAGTCATATGGTATCCATAAAGTATTTGGAAAACATATAGTATCCACAAAGAAAAAAAAAAAAGTAACGATAGTCACTGTAGACACCCTATTTCGTTCCTCAATTATAATGCATACCTTTTGTGTATGTGTCCCCCAATGATGAACTAATTGAATGATGTGCATAACTCTCTGATCTCTGTCTCTCATTAGACACTTTTTTTTTTTCAACTCCTTTATTTATTCATTCATAGTTTTTACTGTCAATCTTTTATTTTAAGTGCATTTGAAGCAACAATTTTATTCATGCTTGACTTTTTTCCCCTTTTCCACAAAATCCTCAGTTTTTGAAAGTTATATCCAAAAAGGTCAAGTTTTGTCCCTCAGGCTTCGTTTGGGAGTTCATAAGGGCATGGAATGAAATAGAATAGAATGATCATAAGGAAATGGAAAGGAATGGAATGGAATAGAATGCATTTAAGTAAGGGAAAGTAATGGAAAAGAATGGAATTAAGTAACCTTGATTGGATGTTTTAAAATAAAGGAATGGAAAGGAATGAAAATGAATGGAATGTAAGTAATCTTGTTTGGAAGTAACATGAAGGGAATGGAAATGAATCATTTTATGACAATATTGCTATTAGACCCCTATTTTAAAATAAATTGTTGAATATATAGGGGTATTTTGAGAGTTTTAGTAAAAAATTCATTAAATCTAATTTCATTCCTTTCCATTCCTTCCAATTTCGAGGGGAATGAAAATTTGAGGTTTAGAGGGAATAGAAATGAATGAGTGTTCCCTCCTACCCATTCCATTCTCTCCCACTTAAACTCCCAAACAAGGGAATGAACTTTCCATTCCCTCCATTAAAACTCCCAAACAAGAGAAGAGAAGAGAAGAGAAGAATATTCTAAAATTATTCTTTTTCATTCCTTCCTCCCAAACGAGGCCGCAAGTTTCTTCTATTAATTTAACTTGAAAACAATTGCATTTATTTCAAATATATTGGTAAACCCAGCTTTAGTGGTCAAAAAGAAAAGGACAAAAACAAAACAAATGGTGAGACGTCCATTTTCAGTATAGTGGATAGACACCTCCCACACTAAGTAGGTCCGACATGCCCTCCTCTGCACGATTTTTGTCTTGGTTGTCATTCCACTGTTCCAGCGGGGGCAGTAGGGTGTGTGCAAACAAAAACAGATAGGGTGATTGGATTTGGAATTTTTGAAAAACAGGAAGGGGGGAGAAAGAAGGAAAAAAAAAAAGAAGAAAGGAGAGAGAACAGAGTAAAAGAAAAGAAAAAAAAAAAAGGAAAACAGGGAGACCATTTTTTCCACTGGATTCCAAAACTAGGACGGACCCATCTTTTTCTCATCTCCAAAAATCATTTTCATTACACCTCTTTGAATTCTAATTTTCAAAAAAGCTTTCAAAAAACAGAAAAAAAAAATTTGAGAGATTGAAATTTCTTGGGAGAAAATCTGGTCCTGATGGGGGACAAATCCCACACTGTACGCGGCTAGTTCAGCACCTCTCCGTCAACCATCGTCAGTGGAGCGTCGCGTGGTGGGAGGACCATCCATTAGAAAATGACGTTGTCGTCACCATTCGTCTTAGTGGAGTCACCATCAAACTCGTCCAAGGGTGCTGGGTATGTTTTCGGCGTTCCCACTCTTTATTCTTGCGTGTTTCAGTTGTTTGAAGCTTGGTTGCTTTGCTGGGTATTTTCTTTTCAGTCTAAATGTTAAAGCTTGAAGCTTGGCTGTCTTGTGAACAAAGAACAAAGCTTAGTTGTAATAAAAGAAACTAAAACTAAAAGTGAAAAGTAGGGTTAAATCATGTCAGCATGTGACTTCTTAAAAGGTGGACCCATGCATTGAAAGCTTGTGACGAAGACATAGTTTTATTTTTTTACACCGTAGCTAATCTCTACAAGTTGCCTAGACCCATGTTGTTTGCAACAACCTGATTTCAGTTTCCACAAACAAAATAAAAATATACTTTTTTTTTTACTTCAAATCAAAAGCAAGTCTATATTTTCGGTTTCCAATTTCCACATACAAAAATAAGAATATGCTTTATTTTTTTACCAAGTCCATCATTTCAGTTTCCACAAACAAAAATAAAGTTTTTTGTTTTTTACTTTAAATCAAAATCAAGTCACAAGCTAACCTGATTAAGCCCCACTTTTTTCTTAGAAAAAGTATAACCCCACTAGTTCCCTTAAAATGAAATCTTCTCATGTTGCTCAGATCATGACTTGGAAGAGTTTAAGCTTGCACATGTTTTTTATAATAGTCGTTATATCAATTCCTCGAAATGCTTCTTAATTTCTTGGTTATTGTTTCGTTTTATTATTAAGTTGCTGCTTCTTTTTATTATTATTATCTTGTCTTGTGATCTAGCTTTAGGCCACCATGCCATAAAATCAACTACTTGCTTGATTTGGTGTAATGAATTCGATTAATAATATTGTGCCCATTGAACAATTAATTGAACATCAAATAGTCCTTGCTTATTTAGTAGAGACCGGGTAGACATATCGGGCGTGCGTGGGTGCCTCATACCTTCCCACGGCGTAATTTGACCCCCGAACTTGTCCCTGGTGGACATAGACCGTTTTCCTTATCCATTGAGTCAATCAAATAAAAAAGAAAGGGTTTTTATTTCTTGTTTTGTTTTCCCTTAAAAAAAATAATAAAATAAGTGGTGGCTCCTCAACTTTTTTCAGACTCGTGATTTTTCTAATAAAAAATACTCCAAAAATCAAACATTTCTTTCCTTAAAAACCCATCCCAAGAGGCGTCATGTGGTCGTGTCCACAGTCACACACTTCTCGTTACATACCCACCATACGTGTATTGCCACATGAATTGAAATGTGAAATAGTGAAATTTTTTGAATTCACAATTTTTAGAAAGAAAAATAAGAATGCACTTGGATCACGTCTTGTATGGCAACAATAAAGTGCTAAATATACTTGAGTATAGTGCTAAATGTACTACAAAGTTTACTAAATTGGCTTACAAATTGATATGTTACCAATCATAAAGAGTCAAGTTAAGTGCCAAAATCAATTTATAATATTATGTAATAAAATTTATAATATCTTTCCGCATTTTTAATAAAGTTTGTAGGCGGCATTTTAGGTGCATCTTCAATAAACATTACCCAAGCTTTAGTTTGGGGGTTGAGCCATCAGTCGTGAGTTGATTGGGCTTACAAGTATTCATAGTCAATGCAAATCAACCAATGACTTTTCCCTACATATACAAGAGAGTTAAGGGTCCATTTGGTTGGAGGAGTGGAAAAGTGGGAGGATGGAAAATTAGTAGGAGGATGGAAAAGTGGGAGGATAGAAAAAATTTGGTTTTCCCTCATGTGTGTTTGGTTGGAGGGGTGGAAAAGTGGGAGTGTGGAAAACTTTTTTGTTTGGTTGGATAGAAAAATGGGAGAATGGAAAATGCAGTTTATATAAATTGACTATTATGTCATTAGGAAAGTGAGTGGGGGTAGGTGAGTACAATAAAGTGAGGGTATTTGTATAAATTACATCATTCAATATCTTTTCCTCCTCATTTTCCTCCCAAATTGGAAGGATAAAAAAATGTGGGTCTGGATGGATTATTTTCCTCCAAATTTTCTGTCTCTTTTGTTTTCTCTCCTGAACCAAATGGTGAAAAATGCAATTTTTCACCCTATTTTTCTCTCCCTATTTTCCATCCTTCATGTCTTCACCCTAACCAAGCATACCCTTAGGCACCAACAACAATGCACATATCAATCACTCAGCCAAAAAAAACAACAACAACAACAAAAGGTCATACTCATATCAATTCAAACTAGATAGCATGGCTAGGCATGAGTAATTTGCATGGGATGCTTATTACTTCTCATTTTTTTTACCTAAAAGCAAGCCATATAAACAGTAGACAAAACCAACTAAGCTTTTAATTAATATATATAATTAACTAATTAAGGTCCCCTTGTCCCTTGGGCTTTGTTCTACACATGGTTTTAAAAATCGGTACGGTGAAAGAATCGGTCGAGGAGTTAATTACCGGTTTTCTGATTGAACCGGTGACGTCATAAATAATTTAATTATTAATTATTTAAATTATATAAATAATTTTTAATTTTTAATATACTAAAACTAACAAACCAATAGTAATAAATATGTTTCCTTTAAAAAAAAAAAAGTATATAACATTTTTTTTAAAGAATTTAACATAACAACATTACAAAACAATCATCCTTAACATAATAAAGTTTCAACAAAACCAAATAAATAAGTTCATTAGTCATTACATTTACATCCAAATGGCAAATAGCAAATAAGTTCATTACATCCAAACAATAATGCTACTCTGTAAATATTTCACAAACAATAATGCTACTCTGTAAACTATTTTCACAAACAAAAAAGCTCTGTAAATCAAATCCACAACATAATCCTCAACACACACAAAATCGCATATAAACTAAAATGATATGCTAAACTAATAATTGAAAGAATAAATTGAATAATTAATTTAATGAGAGAAGTTACCAATGAAGTCACTGAACTGATTGGAAATTTGAAGGCAAAGAACATGAACAGAGAACTTGAGATGAAGCTAAGAGAAATGAAAAAAAAAAAACAGAAGCCAAGAGAACCAAATCACAGATTGATGCTAAGGTGAATAATTGTGAGACAAATGAAAGAAAGAGAATCAACAAATTACAATCAAAAGCAAAGGAAAAAGAAAAATAATCCAAATACCTGATGAAGCAGAGCACAGAGGATGGGCGTGACCGATACCGAGACGGTGACATTGAGAATAAAGAAGAAAAAAACCCGAGACAGCAAGAGACGTGACCCGTGATGATGAGAAGCAAATCAGATGAGAGGCTGTGACTCGTGAGCTTGAGTGAGGTGAGAGTGAGAGTGAGAGCGAGATAGAGGGGCGAGAGGCATGAGAGACTGAGAGGTGAGACTTAAGAGTGAGAGGCATGAGCGTGACAAAGAGGTGAGAGGCGTGAGTGAGAGTGAGGGTGAATCAAGTGGTTAGGGTTAAGATCTAGTTTTTAGGTTCCATTGTTCCAAAACGAGGTAGTTTAGGCTGGGCAAAACGGTGTAGTTTAGGTTTTCAACCCAAACGGGCATTAACCGGTTTGACCGTGTAGGTTCCCAGTTGAATCGGCCAGTTTTCGATTTTTCCCGATTTTTATGTAATTTTTAGTTTTTACTCATAATTGGACCAGATTGAAGGCCGGTTCCTGGTTGAACCAGTTGGACTAACTGGTCCGGTCCGATTTTTAAAACTATGGTTCTACATCCATGGTTTTATGAGTATTATAGCAATCTGAAAAGTCAAAGCACTTTTTATTTATAAAAGAAATCTTAAAAGGGTCAAAGTCAAAGTTCAATTATTGGAAGTACTAGGGTTGGAGCTCAATGCAAAAAGTGAAGCTTTCAAAACAATAAGAATGTTGTTATTTGATATTCATATGTAACCACATCTTGTACATTCTACGCCTTGGCTAGTTGGCTTTGCTCAAATGATCAAGATTTAAGAGGATCTTCAAGGAGTTAATGTAAGTTCCTTTTTTTTTTTTTTTTAAATTAAAAAAAACCATGTGCTTTGTTTTCTTTCTTCACTTTGAAATCTTAGGTTTAATTTATTTTTATTTCTCTGCTTTCGTTTCGTTCCTAGTTTAGAAGTAATTGCATGTTAAGATAGTGGAGATATAGAAATTAGAGTTACAAATGTGTGCGTAGCCCTCCATTGTGTATGCATCTTGAAGCATTGTGTAGTGTGTACACTGCTCTAGTCCCTACCTAAGCATATGCCTCAGACTCAGAGAAACCCTGAATTCCTGCTTTCTTTCATTGGTTTTCTTTAAAGAAAAGTGATTCACATGTGGTGCTTGTCAAGGTGATGTCTGAGCAACTTTAAAATTGAAAATTTCCAATTAGGGTTTTATAAATGAAGCCCTAAAATTAGGACACCCACCTCTAAGTGATTGATCTTTGAGCTTGTGGTTTATGTATTTAATCCTATATATGTGTGTGTGTGAGAATTTTACATGCTTAGAAGGGAACCAACTTAGTTGGACCTTGTTAGAAAATGACTAAGCAGTACAAGTGGAGGCCAGTCCTTTAAGTTAGGTGTGCATAGTTGCTTAACACATTCCCAAGTTCGTATTCTAACTTCAAAAGACTTAAAGTTTGGTGATTTAACCTCTACATAGGCATCAAAAGAACGGTTCTTAGACCCAACTCAAGTGACGACTGATGACTAGCTCCCATCTTTGCTTAGACTTTGCCCAAACCATGATCCAGTGACATATTATCATATTTATGTGTAAGAGTATTCACATCAGGCAACACTCAAGAGAGTCATCCCATGGTAGACATTGTGGAATTCACAAAATATTTGAAATCATTCAAAAAAGAATCCTTTACATTCTTTGTAATATAAAAATTGAAGCATTTCTAAAAACATAATAATACAATGTAACGAGGCTCTTTTTGGAGGAATGTCACTATTCAACGCTCACACAACACAAATAGTGAAATACTTCAACCGCAGTATATTATTCCTTTTGTTAACAGCTTCTCAATTAGATATTGATTTAATCTAAAAATGTTTGTACTCCACACAATGTAGTGACATTCGATAAAGATAAGTGGACCTAGATCCTTATTTAGGGCCAAAAATTGCTACACCAAAAATTATCGCCAGATCACATACATGTGAACCCACAACGTGACAACAACACCTTCCTTACAGATGGGCGCTACAAATCCTTGTGAGAGTCCTACTCCATGGAACTAGCATGTAGACCAAAAGACACTTTCTCCTTGCAAAACTAACTTCTTTTTCATTGCTTTGTTTACTTAAAATATAGGTTGAACTTGAAAAAAGTTTAAATTCTACCTATACAAGATAAAGATTTTTTTTTTTGGGTTAAAAAATCTGTACATTTTCTTTTAGGATGATATAAAGAAATTCTTTCAGGAAATTCAACCTGTTAGTGGTTCAGACCTAAAAAATTTGTTAATAGATAGCTCCTCTCAGGTAAGTTAACTTGTGATTGGTTCAGACCTAAATTTTTTCAGTTGATATGAGCAGAACAGCATATTTATAAATCTTGTGTACTTGGTAAATGTTAGTCAAGCAGAAGTTGAGGCTGCATGGAGAGGGCTTGGCTTGATATCTCTACTCCGCATGTATGTCAAAAACTGTCCAGGTAGCTCTTCCAATAGAGCCTGAACCACAGAAATTTGCCCACCTGTACAGACCATAGCTAATTTGTTAGATGAAACACAATGAAGAAGCTCAGGCCAAAGAAAGTACAAGAAGTTGAAAAAATAAGGATATAATCAATTCCAATTGATAAAACAGATAATAGACTCAAACAGATGATAAAAAAGTCAAGAGGGAAGATCATAGAAATGGTTTCAAGGTTGTAAGGGAGCCAAGCAGTTTTAGAATTTGTAGGGCTTGGTCAAGCTTGGTCCGGTCAGGCTCAGCAAATCAGCTTGTTGAGCACACATTCACACTAGATTAAAACCATGATCTCATTTTCTACCTATAACGTGTCTAATGTGTACAGACAATCTAGCCAAAAACAGTGGATCAAAACAACAGTGGCAACGGCAATCCATGCAACGTTTTTGTTAAACACAGTTTCAAAGTTCACACACACCCTTTTGTCCTCTCATCACTCCACCCATCAATAGTTATCTGACTGGCAGAACTAATCAAATGTTCATTCCATTTTTTCTAGAATAATTATCTAACCGGGATAGTTGTGAATGCAGAATTACAGTTAGTGGATTCTTTTAGATGAAACCACAAAAATTTTGTACAGACAAGTGCCACTATGTACTCACTATGCACTTCTCGCATTGGAACAAACTGCACGATGTCACGTGTAGCCACACGACCCGTAGAGCTCTCTAACCGTCTTCCATTGTCAGCATCAAGAACCTACCCAAAAATTAAGATACATTACAGTCATTCAAGAGAAAATTCTAAAAGCTAAAATTCCACCATTTTTACTGGATAATTAAAATAAAGTGTAAAAAGGTATAAAAGACATCAAATTAGGAAAACATTATACCTCCATTTCTCTAAAATCCGCACCTCCCACTCCGACAATAAGGATAGATAGAGGCAAATCGGATGCCCTGACCAGAGCGTCTTTTGTTTCTTGCAGGTCTGTAATGACTCCATCCTAGAAAGATGACAATTTTTTTTGAATGATTAATTGAAGAATTGATTTAAAGAGACATCAAATAAAGACAAAATTCTCTTTAGGAGAGCTTTGTGTATAAATCCTATGTACATAAAGTGTCTCACCTACTTCAATAAAAGTAGTAATATATCACAAACAAAATAAATTTAATTCGACATTCTCTTTACCGTAATAATAAGCAAGACAAAGTATTTGTTACTGTTGTACAAGATGGACTGGCCAGCAATTTGTGCAGCTGTGTTAATCACTGGGCCAAATAAAGTGGGTCCTGCCAGGGCAACATTATGTAGAGCCCTTGCATAAGCAGCCATGATGCCTTCAACTCCTTCAACCTATTAATAAATAAAATAATTTGATTAACTTACAAAGAAAGAAACTGGATGTTACATAAGAGTATGAAATGCAGTGTTCAAAAAAAGATGAACAAACTTATACTCAATAGTTATTAACTTACAAAGAATAATATGAATCCTATGGTACCATTTACTTGTAATCATTTACAACAGACATCTAATCTTATGATACAAAACATATAATGTTCCAAATTTTATTAGGTGAGATAACTCAATCTATTTAATTTGCACCGTTCTCATGGACTTCTTTTTAAGGGCATCTGAGACTTTGTCAAACCTTTTGATGATAAAATTAATGTATTTGGGGATTTTGAATGTATTTTAGTTTTTTGTAAATAGGGTTTAGAACTTTTCGTGTTTGGTTGAAAATGTTTGTGATTTAGAGGTAATAGAAGAAGGTAAAACATCAATGGTGACAGAGCCAGGTTTCAGATGCTATTCAACAGAATTATAAATAAATAAAAAACTATATTTGACAAAAAGAAAGGAAATATGAGATAATAACAGTAGGAATAAGAAGACATGAATAAGCATAGATTTCACTTTAATAATAATTAAGGGGTTTCCAATAAAAATTGCAAGAGGATTACAGAGAAAGAGAAAGAGCTGTGTGAAAACAGCTAGGCAATATGCCAGCCAGATCAGATTCTTCAAAGATTAAGCAAACAAAGCATTACAAAGTTAGCTCCTCTCACCTCAAAGGCACCTGTACTTCCGTTCAAGTTAAAACAATGTGATGTGGTACCATCAATTGTTCTTCCTCCAAAGCCCCAAGCAGGAAAGCGCCTATTGGAATCATAAAACTGAATGACCTCCCCAACCTCCATTATAGCCTGCAAATTTTCTTAATTAAGTATAAAATGACTTCATCAATCAATGAAGATTTATTTTAAGTATATGCAAACCGAAGAACCCTAACAAAAATTTCAAAACAAAGAAACTTTTTTTACACAATCCACAATCTCAGACATGTTCCACGTATGGGTTTTTTCTTTTTTATTTAAAATTTCTCTAACATGTTCTGCGTTTAGTTGAGAGTAAAAGAACCTGCAACCTTGATATGAAAAACAAGATGCTTGATCATATTGAGTCATGACAGACAAGATAGCAAAAGATAGCTGCTTGATCATATAGACATTGCTATCGACGAATTCAATGTAAATGTTATTTTTTCTTTCCCAGGTTGTTTTTGTGCGCCTCTTTTTGGACCAATTCAATGTAAAAGCTATTTTTTCTTATTCTACAAGCAATTTCTAGGTTATTTTGTGTCTTTTCTTCTTCTTTTGGCGTGTGTGTTACAAAAATACAACTCACGAACCCATACAGGATTTAAATTGAGGGGGGGGGGGGGAAGGGGGAAGGATCTGTTGTATCTAATGTTTAGGAAAAAAAACACACACACACACATCAGTGCTAAAGAAAAGCAACTACCCTATTGGGAGCACCAGAGGATGCACAGTCTTACCCGTTGATAAGAATTCAACCGGCCAGAAGGATCAATGTAGTGTAAAGAATCTGGATTCCGAGAATTTCCATTTGAGGCTAAAGAAAGAGATATTGAATATTCAAAGCATAAATCAGTCATCAGCCAAAACATTTTGAACTAGGAAAAAAAGAACCCAAAAAATAAAATAAAAAACTATATAACTCCCCTAGAATGTGATATATTTTACCTGTAAAGTCAACAGCAACCATAAAGTTAAGCTCAAATCCACTGGAAATGTAATCCAGAAAACTGTACTGTTGCTTTTCACAAAATTGATCCACAAACAGCTGTCCCTTCAAAACCTATATTGATGAATTAATAAGCAATGTAAAAATTTAAACATAAAGATTAACATGAAGTATTTTTTAAAAAAATAACTGCAAGTATGAATAAGTACCTTCTCATGACCATGATGAGGAGATGGTAAGGTGAGATTTGCACCACTTCTTTCTATATGAAGTTTTTCCAGGTCTGCCATAGACTTCTGGAGCTTACTGATGAGGTGAATTTTAAAATAAATACCTTCCTTTAGTACTAGAGACTAAATCATGAAAACTGAAAAGTGAAAATAAACAAAAACTAAAACTAATCCAGACAACAATAAATTTTAGCTTACCCAATAAGCACATGATTGCCACTGCTATTGAAATCAAAGCACTCGATAATTAATGGGTTATCCTGTAGCAAGTGAAATTGCATATGCCATGTGAGTCTTCATTAATTATCAAAATTACAAAACATCCTATAACCATAATCTAATAGGAAACCAAGAATCAAAAATCGACAAGCATACCTTACTTCCAAACTGCTGTATGCTCAGGCATAGGGGTTTCCAAATTGGATTCAAGTTGTCCTTCACCACTTCAGTTTTGCATATTGGAACAGAGCCTCCACTCTCAACAATTCTAGATATTCTTAAGAAAGGATCCTAAAATAAATGAAGAAACTTAAGAAACAAACACAATCAAGAATATGTATGCTTAAGGAACATGAAATTTTAAGGTATCCGCTTTGTGAATACATACACTTTTAGAGAATAGGTCCTTGTTATCCAAGTGGGAACAATGGACTACCATCTCAACACAACTCCTAGAAGAAACTGTTTCCTCTGCATGGATAGTGAGTGCCCCTAAGTTCCTCAAGCTCATATGCCCATTTTTGTTATTGAGATTTAGGGTTAAACTCCGAGTTTGTTTAGCCACTATCTGCCATGAAAATAGAAAGAGAGAAAATGGAGGAAAAACAAACACCAAAGTTTAGCACATGTTGACCAAATCATTCTAAAAGAATTTAAGCCACTAGTTACATTTGAAACATAATTTTTTGGGGAAATTACACTTTGCCCACATGTAGTTTGCCCAAAAAATACTTTACCTATCTATGGTTTAAAAATTGGCACTTTACCCACCTAAGGTTAGCTCTGTTTGTTCCTCTTACCCACCTCAATTAAAAATCAAGATAAATTTGTATTTTTATTACCCTTTTATGTCTCTCTCCTCTCAAAACATAAAAAACTTATCAAGGGAAAAGAAGATCTAAAAGCTAGGTTTTGTAAAAATTAAAACCTAACTTTTACATCTTTTCATGTGTCAACTTTTAGATTTCTATTTTAACAAATTAAAAATTGAATTGAACAATTTTTGGAAAAGAGTGTACTCGTCAACACTGGATGTTGAGCCATCAGTTTATGTTCCCATTGAAAGACACCATCAAAAATATCACACAATCTTTCATCAGAATCTGCATTCCCAAAGCCCAAGAGCTCAATGTCTTCAGAAAATTGCTGACCACCATCCCCTCCAAATAGTCTTGACTGAGTGGACAATTCCTTCTGATGTCTAAATTCGTCCAATGACTGCTGACAACCAGCTTCTTGTCCTTGTCAGTGTGACTGTGAGTTGGTAACATGTAGAGCTAAGGAGCTACTTCCAATTTTACATCTCTCAAAGGTCAATACTCTAATGCACTTTGAATTGAAAAATTTTATACCAAGTGCTACTGTTTCATTCTTTGCAGCCTTGAGTGCCTTCTCTATCTTTCACTCCCCTTATTTTTCCCAGCTTAATAAATTAAATAAAAGTCGTATTTCTAATTTTATATCACTATTAATACAATAAAATACGCTCTCCCTCTCCAAAACTTTTTTTTAGTACTACGTAAAATTAAGTAATACAATACATTTTTGTTAAAATAGAAGATTTAAAAGTTGATATATGAAAAAAATATGTAAAAGTTAGATTTTAATTTTTACCAAACCTAGCTTCTAGATCTCAGTTTCCCTTGATTTTTTAGTTTTTTATGTTTTTAGATGAGAGAGACATAAAAGGGTAACAAAAATACAAATTTACCTCTGTTTTTAACTGAGGTGAGTAACAGGAGACAAACGGAGCTAATTTCTAGTGGGTAAAGTGCCAATATTTAAACCACAGCTAGGCAAAGTGTTTTTCGGGCAAACCATAGGTGGACAAAGTGTAATTTCCCCTAATTTTTAACTGCATCAGTGGTAATCTAAACTATGATGCTCAAAATCTTAAAATAACATTATATTGAAGTGGCTCTCACAATTGTCTTTCTACCATTGAAATTTCTAAGAATAAAATACTAAAAATTAACGCAAATTTTTACTCAAATTGCACCAGCATGATATATATGCTTTATATAATTTCAATGAGCCCAACTGAACCCAAGGCGATATACCTCAGATAGAACACAAGTAGCCTCTCCAAGAAATTCTTGATCATTCAATTTTAGCGTCTGCAAGGCAACGGAAATAAAATTTTAAAATAAAGACTTCATCATCAACTAAATTTGTTAGATTATTCTAGATGAAATGATAACAAATCAAAAATATAATCCTTATAAGTTACCTTCTTTGCTCACATCTGAATATGGTTTAAATTGTCACAATATTTCAAAAGTATCAATTAATTCATAATTGATATGGTTAACCAATCAAATTTGGTTTTTTGTCAAAAAAATTTGCATTCCATGATTTGTGCAGTTACCAAAATTACACCCATGGAGTAAAAGATTATTAAGAAAATTATAAACATCACCAATATTACATGGAGGGCTTTAGAGTTTAAACTAAATTTCCCTTTACTTTCATTTCTTGTTTGTTATATAACTTCTTTCCTATATCATGGCCAAATTGACAGAAGCAACAAATCCAGTTTAATTGTTTTTGAAAGAGCTAAATGCAACACACTGAAAAAAAAAAAAAAAAAAGTTTCATAATAATTTCCAGCAAGTGATTTCCCATACAATTACACCATGCACAGTCACATGTATAGCTACTATCAAAATAATTTTTTCCTGAGATTATCTGAGACATATCACACAATTGACATCAAACATTTGTTTATAATTGTTCACTAATTACTTTTGTTTCCACTTGAATGTTTTTGACCATGTATTGACAAATTTAGTGCTTAGTATACCTGCAATTTATAGTGTGATCTAATCAAATCAATACACATTTCACATATTACAAATGTTGATAAGAGTTTTATCTTGCGAAGTGCAATAGTCAGAACTTAAAGATTGGCAGAAATGCAACAAGAACACTGAGCATGTACAATTTTTTGTGTATAATTTATTAACAGTGCAAATAATTGAACATAACCTACAAAACATGAATTAAATTAATAAATACTTAAAAGAGCTAAAACTTATATATACCTTCACAGGTACATTATGATATTTTGAATCCACATCATATACATGAAATCTGGCGCCAAGAAAAATAAAGGCAAACACAAGCCATCCAGTCAAATTAGAAAATCACTTATAGTAAAATAGGATTTATCTACACAAAGATAAGCACTTAAAGAAATTTGTAACGCTTACACCAATGGCTGCACAATCTCAAACTGGAATGCAACTGGAACTTTTTCTATCCATGCAGGATTCAAACTATCCAATACAACCTCAGTGCGACCTAACTCCTCTAGTTTTCCATCTCTTTTCTTTGCATACACCACAGCCATTGGATCACTCTGAATGAAATAAAGTATATTTTAGCAAAAAGCATAGTAAGACAAGCCTGATCACGACTTGCATGCACATCATACAAGCACATAAACAAACTACTGTGGATTGACAAATTCAAGACCCTTAAATATATGAGAATCTTTATCAGAAACAGCCAACATAACAGTTCTGCTTGCTACATATCCAAGATTATACAAAGAAGTGCATCTCTGACATAAACACTACTTATGGCACATGTAATTTTGACATACCCCAGGTAGGAACCAAGGACTACAAGTCATACCCATAGCACAACTCACCCATTTTTACAGGGTTTGAGAGAGGTGATTGGTAGGCAGCCTTATCCCCATTTTTTTGGAGAGGTCAATTCCCTGACTCAAACCCATGAATGCTAGTAAGTTTACATCTATTATTTAGTGATAGGTAGCTGTACCCAGCACTATACTCCCACCCTAGCAATAGGCTGATGATTTGTTTTAAAGCATTTTGCATGTGTTATTTACTAAGCTTGCATATCCTTACTAGCTTAGTTGGTTGGTAAACTAAAATTATGAAAGAGAAAATTTCTCACTTTAGTAGGTGAGTTGTTGTCCTTGACAATCAAAAGATGTAACAAGTTTAGCTTGAAACAAGTATGTAATATGTCTTTCTTTTGCTTTTAGGTAATAGGTTATTATTGCTTGTCTTGCTTTGTTTTAGAATGTAGTGTGTAATTTTAGTCTTTCATGTATACTATATAAGTCTTGGCATTGATTGTAGGAGTATGAAAATGCAAGTGAAATAATAAGCAAGAGTAGAAGTGAAGAGTGATGCGGTGTGTGTAGCAAAGGATATGTACTGTTTTAATTATCAATAAAACTCCTCTTTCATTGAGAACTCCATTGTGTATTTTGCTTGAGTGTGGTGAGACTTATTATGAAGTACTTGATAAGATACTTGCTTCCTAAGTGCAAAATTTATTATTCTGACAAATCTTCCCCAACAAGAAATCTCATTTAGATAATAACTTCCCACACTGTCACATATTAGAAATTTGAAGGGAAGATGAAAACAAATAAACTCAAATTTCATACTATAAAACAAAAGGAGGTTGGATAGCGTTTGGATGATATTTTCATTGGCATATTTCTGTTTAAAAATAAGCTAGAATTTTAAGCTAAAACAAATAGAGCCATAGTAAATTACCAAAATATTAGCAAATTGGAAAATTATAGTATACCCTTAAAAAACTCACTATCAAATGTGGTTTTGTATAGAGAGGAATACCTTTGAAGTGATGTCACGGTCAAGCAAATTAGATGCAGATAGAGATAACTGCAGCATAAAATTGAAACACAAGAATGCATGAATACATAATGAGAAACCAAAAATAGGCAAACCACATAGAATAATATGAAAAGTCATGAAAAAACAAAAGAGCCATTAATGTAGATTGAATAACAATTCCAATGGTAATGTACACAAGACTAATGTCCTATCTTGAGTTAAATTATATAAGACAGTATTACTGCTTCAGAGCTTTATAAAACGCCACCCATATATAGTGAAAGGGTGAACCAACAAACTCCACAATACCCATATGTTAGAGATGAAAAAAAGGTAGGACAACTCATTCTTTTCAAAAATAGAGGCACTTCAATTACTTAAACCTAAATTAAGATAAAATTTCTTTTGATTGATAAGTTACACATGCACCCAATAGGTCCTAAACCGACAACCTCATCCTCTATCCCATTCTTATGAAAGAAGGAAATGTCATTTGAGCCAAAACTCATTCGACTAAAATGAGATTAATATTTTTACTCTTGTATGTTAAAATGCAAAATAGTTGC
Source organism: Castanea sativa (assembly GCF_040712315.1). NCBI lineage: Eukaryota > Viridiplantae > Streptophyta > Magnoliopsida > Fagales > Fagaceae > Castanea > Castanea sativa. The sequence goes on from NC_134015.1 coordinate 12,152,915, forward strand.
TTCACAGAGCTTCTTCAGTGTCCAAGTTTACTAATATTTCATCAATATAGCTTGATTAGCAATTTGCACAACATCAAATTTATGAAGTTAGTTACTTTTTGAAGTAGATAATTAATGGACCATCACAAATCGCTTTTAGGTTTCATGACTTGGCTAGCAATTTCGACATGATAATTATATATACAAGGAAAATTCCAAACTGTTGACCCCAATAGGACTTGCAACAAAGTACACATCGATAAGAAAAATCAAATAAAAGCATCTAGTGGTCCTGAATATAAGCAAATGAATATAGATATAAATTTTTCTATACCACAATAAACAGATTTTTTGAATCAATGGTTTTGTCTGATGTTCCATTGTTAAATTGGAACTAACAAATGAGAATCTTGCTAATGTTCCCCTTGGGGGAGCATTATGCAGTACAACTTTTAGGAGGAGGTCAGGTGGGCTCATTGATGTGGACCTTGGTGGCAATAAAACTACTAACCATACAAAGCATGCAGACGCCTACAGTTTCAAAAAAACTAACATGCATAGAGAAAAGGTTCCTTGCTGTGAAGCATTGGAACTTGGTGGAAGCCCTAACTACACGATCTATTCTCAAATTCTGAGAAATTTTTCATTGGCCAAACAGTGCGCTACATATTGATCACCATATGAAGAACAGAATACAATGAACTAAGGGAAATGAAACTTTTAACACCATTGAAATAGTACAAATCTCCTCCACTATGCATTGATAATTAATTTATCAAATATGTCTTTGTAGACAAAACAGTCAAATGAATACAAAAAACTGTCATTTTGTTTTAAGTCCAACAGCAGAGATTCCAAAAATCTTTTAAGATGAAGTTAAATCCTTGGATTTATTTAAGCGCAACAACTATAGCAACAAAAGTAGCATCACTAATGAACTTTTCGTGAACAATAAATATTTTACTTATAATGAAGATTAACCATATTTATGTTATTATTGTTCTCACTAGTATTGTTTTCAAAGTAACATCAATTGTAATAATCAGGTAACATATATATATATATATATATATATATATATATATATATATATATATATATATATATAAAATTCATGAATCAAATAATTCTTGTGATATATATATATATATATATATATATATATATAATTCATGAATCAAATAATTCTTGTCATGAAATCAGAGACCAAGATCTAAAGCTAGAATCCACTGTAGTTTCTCCCAAAGAATTGTCACACCCTTTATGTATGAGACTTCATCCTAAGTAATCCCCAGGATGCATCTTTCACGACATGCCAAAGCAATGTCTCATGCTCTGATTCACTGTGGAATTAACCATTATTCAAGATACTTGTATCCAAAGTTCTACCTGTGTGCCTTGTTTTATTCATTGTATTTCCTCGCTTATTTTTAAATGAAGTTATTTACTTATCAAAAAAATAAAAAAGACAATTGTATCAAAAGTATAGACTGTATAGTATATCAAAATTGCAGTCTACCTACAATTTGTAGGAAATTAAAAACCATCTCAAGCCCTGTAATTTTTTTTTTCGGCATCCAAAGTCCAAGCTATAATAGCAATTCCCATAAAAAACAATTGTAACATCATACTATAATAATTGGTCCCATTGGTTTCTTTTTCTTAAAAAACAAGTAAAATTGTTAGCTTCACGTCCAGAACATTTTCTCAACAACCAAATAGAACAATAAGGAATCTTAAAAATAATTATAATAAGCCATATATGTAAAATATGTACTTGAAAAAGAGGAATAGATAATGCCCAAATCAACAAAGCAATAGATTCATATATATATATATATATATATATATATATATATATATATATATATATATATATAAAAGCAGTACCAGCAAGCACTAATACAGTAAACATTAAAATCGACAAAGTTACAAACATAAGGCACACTAAAATATTTATAAAAAAAAAATATAAAGATAGACTCCACTCGTTAAATTTATAGTAGAGTCCATCTGAATGTGAGAAGAGAAGCACTATTTTACTATACTCCGGACTACCTAAATATTTTCCGGAAAACACAATCCGTACGCATACAGACAGTATCACCATTAGCACTACAGTGAACATTAAAATTGACACAGTTTACATGTAAAACAAAACAAAAAGACCCAAAATTTTTGAATGACTATAGGAATTGACTGAATTGGACTGACTTTCGACCCAAAGTGGGATACAGAATAAAGATTAACACAACCCGTACACATACAAAATATGGTTGTGTGTGTGTGTTTATGTAATGAGATTTTCAGTTATACATATAAAAGCATAACGAAATATTGAAAAAGTTTCTGACATTTTCTTTTTTTTTTGTACTTCGTATTTGACATATATTACCTCGATTTGAGTGAAGAGAGGCTGAATACCACGAGACCTGAAGAAGAACTCAACGGCGTCGTTGTGTCCGCCATTGTTGTTGTTGGTGGCGGCAAAACTATTGGGCCTCTGTTGGGTCCCACCCACTGCTTGCTTGCCTCCCTCCACATCGGAAAAGCAGTTCCCCATTCTCTCTTTCTTTCTTTCTTTCTCTCTGAAACGGATTGAAAGAAATCTTATTACGCGTTTGGATGTAACAGACAGACGTAACAGATACAACGTGTTTTGATGAAGTTTCTCCGACCCAGATTGTAAGTTGTGGATTATTATGTAATCTCGATATATATATATAGACACAGAGTATAGGGAAGACGAACTGTCTCTCTCTTGTTTTGGTTAGAAACTTTGGAGGGAGTTTCGTTGCAAAAGCCAAAGACTTGACACGGTTGTGAAACTTTGAAGCTTCTTTTGTTGAAAACAACTGGTCTTAACTCAAAGATCCCGAACTATGAAAACACGCAGAGGCGGAGCAGGCTTGGGGCGAGGGGGGCAATTGACCCCCTGACTTTATGAAAAATTCCCCAAACTTAGAGTGCTTGACGCTTTAACCCACCCCTTGGATACGAGAGAGAGAAAAAGCAGGCCTACTCCACTGAAATTAGGGAGGAAAAAAAAAGCTACAGTAAAAAAATATGAAGAAGTGATATATTTATAATATTTTTATAATAAATTATATGTATAAAATGTAATGTTTTAATTTGATCTTATTATTGAAATTAATTTTTTTCTTCATCAATAATAATTTGTAATAACTTATTGTTTAAGATTTGTTAAAAAAATATTGTGAATATAGCACATTCCTTATCTTTGTTATTTATTACATTATTCATGCATTTGTCTTTCTTGTTTATCTCTCATAAATGATCGGTTCCATAAATAAATAGTGAAATGCCATTTAAATTATATTGTCTTTTAGATAAATAGGATGGGGCTTTTTTTTTTTTTTTAACAATATGCAACATTTACTTTTTGTTAAATTTGTTTACAATTATTTATTTATTTTGTTACAATAATCGATTAATGTATTATTTTTTTAAATACTATCTTTTAATCTTGTCCCCCTAAACTAAAATACTACCTCCACACGATGAAATCAAATTCTGTAAAAGAGAGTTTTTATTTTCTTTTTCTTTTCCTAAAACGGGAAATAGGAGAACTTGTTAAGAAAGATTATATCACAAACACACTTTTTCATACACTTTGTCTTATGTGACACGTTGTAATTGGACTTTTTGTCATTGTTACGTGTACTCATCACTATTACTATTTTTTTTTTTACCGTAACAATTTATTCCATAGTTGATAGTTCTGCTGAAACAGCCAAAATTTTTCATTCCAACTTTCCAATCTGGTAACAAGTACTAATCTACAAATCACCTATCTATTCTATCTCAATCTAAATTTCATCTCATTCCACTTGTTTCAGTCTATTCTTTCTATCATGTATTGTGATTCTGGCCGACATGTGAACGAATTATTATTCTTTTTCCTAAACCCTTTTTTTATTACTTCACTCGTATATAACGATTTATTATTTATTTTAACAAATGTGTTTTTTTTTTTTTGGTTTACTTTACTTATATATGACAGTTTTTTTACTTCATTAATATATATTTTTTCTTTACTTATATATGAAATGTTATATATTTATATTATGCAATGATGATATTACTTAAGAATGTGCCTTATTTGATATTGAATTTTATATTTTGGTACGGTACAATATCATGTGATCCGGGCTTAGATATTAAATTTTGTAATATGTATAATTATAATACCATTTTTTAAAGAGTTTTAATTTACAGCGTCCGCTCCTAATGATGTTCTTTATCATCAGATTAAAACATTAATTTGTTTGTGGTGTAGGCAGGGATTGCACTCCAAATCTCTTATTCAACCACTAGAGATTTTACCAATTAAGCTAACTGGAACCCACAATTATAATACCATTTGATTTTGAAAGATCGGCTGAAACAGTCTAGTATTAAAACATTCTTATCACAATATGAAAACTAAGGTGCCATATAAAAAGTAAATAAAAATAAAACTGGGAGGGGGTGTACGTGTGTGTGTGGGCTTGGTGGCTTAGTTGTTGGTTCTTGTGTGTGTGGGCTTGGTGGCTTGAGTGTAAGGTAGGGTAGGGCTGCTATGATGATTAAATGATGTGTGCTAGGCGTTGGGCTAGTTGGGGATGGCTGAATGCATGGACAAGTGCTAGTGGGTTGATGACAATTATCTACGTGCTACATGTAGGCATGTTGTGTGGGCTGTAGTGCTGATGGGAGGCTTTGAGCATGGGCCAAGCCTCCCCAAAACGTGTAAGAACATGTCAAGTGGGGTGCTGGAGGATGGGCAGAGGCCCCATGGTCTACTAAGACATGGGTTGTGCATGTGCAGCATGTGCGATAGCAGTTACCAAGCAGTCCCTAGATTTCCTGATGTTTAGACCTACTATGTAGGGGTTGGAAACATGGAGAACATACCAAGATAGCATCAGTTGAAGGTATCCTAAGTCAAAACACAAGTGGCAGATTGTCCAACACAAGCTGTTACTAGGTGTAACTGTCATAGCAATTAATTCTGTGTATTTAATTCTTAAGCTGTTGGGGGTGTCAACAGCAGAGTATATTTTGGCCTTGAGAACGTTTTGTGTAATTCTCTAGGGCTTGTAAAAGGGTTTCCTTTGTACTTGAGATTAGGTAATAAAAGTTGGGGGTGAGTTCCCTGTAAATATTATGTGTGCTGTGTGTTTAAACATCCCTATATAATTTGTTCTAAGTGTTATTACAGTGGGTGTGTGGTGTTGGCTGAGACTAAGTCAGGGACTTAAGGCCATCACAAGTAGAAAATTTGAGTGAAAAATTGACCCTGTGACAACGTGGCACGCTAATACAGTATCACACTCATTTTGTGTTCAATTTGTTTTGGCAGCATTGTTCGGCTCTACTCGTGAATGGAATAAAGTTTCAATATCCTTTCTTTATTTTTATTTTTGTTTTGGGAAAAATTATTTATATACTGTTAATGTCCAATCTCTCATATTTATTGTTATGTCTTTATATGGTAATGTATAGGATGAAAATCGGACTAGATGGGATCAGATCATGGATTTTCCATTATCACCTCGTATTCTTTTTATGATGGGAAAAATTTATGTAGGATGGGAGTAGATAGTTTGCAGGGTAGAAGTATTTTATTATATCCCTAATTAATTAGGTGATTTTTTTTTTAAAGAAGGTGCCACTTAATATAATATTTATAAAACTAAGTGAATATATATATATATATATATATATATATATATATATATATATATATATATATATATATATATATATAATGTTCTTAAAAATAAGAGTCCAAATTGGATAAGGAAGGGTGTAAAACTCATGGTTTATACCATTCAATTAGAGATTTCCACATTATCTTTTTGCTTAAAACTCAATACATTTTACCACATCTAATAACATCTTAATACACTTCTAATTTGGATGGATTTTCATATAAGCATTAGAATTGATTCGGTGTGGTTATGTTTATTCTTTAATATGTAATATAATGATGTGGTATGTTGGGATTGGAGAGTGTAAAACTTAGGTTTTACACCACATCCTTATAGAATTTAATCTCTAAAAATAAACCTAATACACAGATCTCACATTCCTAAAAATCTTATGAATTTCCTTATCAAACTAAACATGGAGATACTTATATTCTCGGATATTTAGGTTCTTTATCACATTCCCAATAATTTATTAGATACCATGGAAAAAAAGTATCTGATGCAAATTTTATTTGTTACGCATTGATGATGTGCTAAAATCGTCAGTAAGTTGTAAGCTCCAAATCGCTCCAACGAGTACCTGTGGAATAAGAACAAATGGACCAAACAGAAGGCACCGGTGTGGTATTGGCCAAGAACCCTCTGAAGGTCAAGTTAGTGGATGAAAAATCTCTAAGAACTCTATAGTGAGAGAGCTCGGGATTTTCTACGTACCTGAGGAAAGTGGAGGTCTGGTGCTTATATAGTGATGAGTGGTGAATCAAAATCCCTTCAAAGTAGGGATCTTTTCTTGCTGGGAGGGTTTAGTACTTAGGGTTTCCAAGATTTATGAGTACCTTTCCATATGAGGGTAATACAGGTGAGTAATGGGCTTTATCTTACGTATCACGCAAGATATTTCCATGTATAGACATTCATGGGGATCAAGCCACGCCATGCTGGACCCGTCGGCCTCTTTACCCTGTTGACCTCTTCACCCTCATTAGTTTACAAAGGTTCCCATCAGGTTATCATTGTGGGGTTGCCACTCGTGCTACCATTCCCCTTAATCTTTTAGATCGTTTTTATACAGCTAATGGGACTGTGGGCGCCATCCACATCTGTGTGTGATGTGTCCAGGGGTATTAAATCTCTGGCTAAAATACCCCTATCAACTGCCCCCTACTCTGTGGTACCGTTGGCTTTGGCTGACGGGCCGCGGAGTACATAAGTATTCATGATCATTAATTATGTGTTTTATTGGAGAAAGTGTCATTAAATGGTGTAAGTAACCCTACGTGGCACTTGCTGGTTGGCCTCATTTCTAATTGGAAGCGTTGCTTCGTATGTCATGCCCCTCCTCTTTATAAATAGTCCCCCTCCCCCCCCCCCCTTTTAGTTATTACTTATACCTTGCTGTTTATTTCCTTAAGAGCTCTAGAGATTAGAACTGCTGTGCTGTGCAACAGTCATTTGCGTGCTCCGTCATCTTTTAGGAAACTGTTAGCTCGAGCCGTCGTTCGTACCTCGTAAGTTTCTTTGTCCTGCCTTGTTATTATCTCCAATTTGTTTTCTTAGTTGGTCCTTACTTTCTTAGAGATCCATCAAGTAGGCTCTTAGAATACCTCCATCGCTTATAGGTGAATAAATGTCAGGTGATAAAGAAGCAACAAGTGAATAGTTGTCGTCAATCCGTGAAGGCACGAGCTACGACGAGGTCTATCCGTTAGGGCGCGAGCCCGAGGAGGATGTAACATGGTCCCAAGAGAGGGATCCGTCTGCCTATTCCCCTGCCAAGAAGGAAAAGGAGTGTGAAGAGGGCGAGGAAGGGGAGGAAGAGGGAGCCAAGGAGGAAGATGATAAGGAAGGTGCCGAGGGTGACAGAGAGAAGGTAGGTCAAGCGGACGGTGACAGTCATAGGCCCTTCATCCTTCCTCTAATATGGAAAGTTAATGATTTCTACTCAACTATGTCCCTAAACGTCTTTAATAAACTTCGTGATCGCTTCTAAATTCCAGAGAACATTCATATCCGTTTGCCTAAGAAATTTCAGAAGTGTTACTCTGGAAAGACAGCAGGCGTTGGTATGTTTGACGCCATGTTTGCTGCAGGACTGAGGCTGCCACTGACAAAGTTACATCATTAGTTAGCTAACTACCTAGGTTTATTCGTCAGTCAAATAGCGCTCAACGCGTGGAGGATATTCATTGGAGCTGAAGTGCTCTGGAGCCAGCTTAGTGGTGGCAACCATCGGCTTATCCTTGACGAGTTCTTCTATTACTACAAGCCTCAGCAGATTTCTTTGTCTCAAGGTATTTATCATTTTTTGGCGAGGAAGATGTCGCTTAGGCTAGTGTCTGATATGCCCAACTCAAATAGGAATTGGAAGAACATATAGTTTTTTGTTGAAAGGACGGACTAGGTGTGTAGGCCTAAGGAATGGGATAGCATGCCCAACAGTTTTGATAATACTTAGGGTATAGTGAGGGAGTCAAGTGTGCCATCCGATTTTATTCTCACCACCCCGTCTTATTTTGTTATGTATCTAATATCCCTTCTTTTTCTTGCTTTTAGCTCAAGTCCGTCTGCAAATTATTGACGAACAGGAGGCTTTCATCTGTCGTGTTTTGGAGATTCCTTCGAACGAAGGAAGTGGAAGGATTTAGTCACCCTTGATACTCTCCACGCATTTTGTGGTGGCCCCAAACCGGCGCCAGTAGCCCGAGAGTTGCACGCTTTCTCCCGTTGACATAAGTCTTAAACCTTATACCCCTTCCAAATCGTCTACTTTCTTTCTAACATTCCTTGTCATCTCTTTACAGAAATGAATGCAGGTAGACAAAAGGGCCTTAGTGAGGAAGGCCACCGCCGCGCGTAAACAACAGAGGCAGGCTTTAGGGTAGACCCCTAAGGGGGCCACTAAAACCACCCTAAAGAGGAAAAACGATGACAAAGACGGCAAGGACAACCTTCCGCCTAAGAAGGGGACAGGCCCGTCCGTTGGAGATCACCAATGGAAGTCTCCCTCTCCTCTTCCTCCCTATCACGGCATTGGGAAGGCTTAATGACGGGTAAGGGGCCCGTCATCTCTGACTTTGTCCATAGGCTGGTCACTCACAAGGACTACGCCGTTGAGATGGATAATTCGATCATCAGGGAGACTGATTTGGATCGCTGTGGTGAGCATTCCTCTGAGGACTTGGGGCTTCTGGCCTTTTTGACTTGTCACGGGTACATTTCCGTCGCTTATGGTACTTGGTTTATTTTTTGCATTCTTGCTCTAACCGTCGATTCTTATTTCAGTAGTTGGTGTGCATAAAGGCCCTACAGGATAGGTGTGTGGCCAACGAAGGGGTGATCCAACGGTTCCGTAAGCGTCAAGAGATACAAAACAAGGAAAAGGCACAATATACATATGTCGTCCATACCCTTAACGAAGTGCTGATGGTGAAAATTGCGGCGCTTACAGAGGAGACTCGTCAAGGGGTTGAGGCATAGAAGGCAAGGACCAATCTAGCAACGGAGCTGGTTGCTCTTCGTGAGCAGATGGAGAAAGCAAAAGCTGACGTTGTGGCGGAATTCTGAACCTTGCAACCTTACTTTGACTTGTGCATTGTTTATTATGGTGATGGGTTTGACGACTACTTGAAACAAGTTGGATCTATCTACCCCTACTTGGACTTGTCTAAGATTGCCATAGATGAGACCGTACCGCAAACACCTAGAGGAGATGACGTCGCCAGCGACGAGACTGATGACTCTGTTCATACGGTTGAGCAGGAGGTGAAGGATGATGATGTGGTCCTTGTTCAGTTTGCCCCTAAGGGTCCTAACGCCCCCGTAGCTCCGTCCATTGTGGATCCGTGGTCTAGAGATGGCCCGGCTTCCGTGAACCCAACACTCTTTAATGCTTCTCTGTCTTGATTCCCCCCTTCCCCTTTTTTAAGTTGTATCTAAATCCTATTTTTTATGAGTTCATTTGTCAGACAATAGTGAATGCCCTTTTGGTTTTGGGGCTTTTATGTAAAAGATTTTACCCCTTGGGTTTTTATCCAATGTTTTTATTCGTTGCTTGCACCTGTGGTTTTATTTTATTGGTTGATCGTGAATATACCCCCGTCACATGTGTATCATCAATATTTTACTCCATCCGTTCGTCCTGTGGGACTTATAATATTTTGCAAACCAAGTACCCGTAGGTAGGACTTGGTAGAAATTTAACAACTAAGGCATCCGTCCATCCACCTCGTAGGTAGGATTTGGTGAAATTTAAAGAACAGGTACTTGTCCGTTGGTAGGACTTGGCAAAATTTTAAAGGTTAGGTACTCGTTCGTCCACCCTGCAAGTAGGACTTAGTAAGATTTCTAAGACCAGGTACCCGTCGGTATCCTTGGTCGTCTGTCCACCCTGTAGGTAGGACTTAATAAAATTTCCAAGACTAGGTACTCGTCAGTATCCGTGGTCGTCCGTCTACCCCATAGGTAGGACTTAGGAGAATTTTTATTGGTTGATCGTGAATATACCCCCGTCACATGTGTATCATCAATATTTTACTCCATCCGTTCATCCTGTGGGACTTATAATATTTTGCAAACCAAGTACCCGTAGGTAGGACTTGGTAGAAATTTAACAACTAAGGCATCCGTCCATCCACCTCGTAGGTAGGATTTGGTGAAATTTAAAGAACAGGTACTTGTCCGTTGGTAGGACTTGGCAAAATTTTAAAGGTTAGGTACTCGTTCGTCCACCCTGCAAGTAGGACTTAGTAAGATTTCTAAGACCAGGTACCCGTCGGTATCCTTGGTCGTCTGTCCACCCCGTAGGTAGGACTTAATAAAATTTTCAAGACTAGGTACCTGTCAGTATCCGTGGTCATCCGTCCACCCCATAGGTAGGACTTAGGAGAATTTTTTATGACCAGGTACTCGTCGGTATCTGTGGTCGTTCGTCCACCCTGTAGGTAGGACTTAGAGCGAATTGGATGGTCCACTGAAGGGTAGAGAATAGAGCAACATTTTTGATAATGCATCCAAGTCTTATTAATAATAGAAAGAGTTTAAAAAAGGAACTTAACATCCTTAGAATCTCATCATCTCTTGTTAACCTTAATAATAAAAAAGAAAAAGAAAGCAATAAAATGAGCTGCTTCTAATTACTATTGGTAGTACTTCCTCGAGTGTTCGGTGTTTCATAGGTGATGGAGTTTCTAGCAATCGAGGGTTTCCAGGTAGTAGGTCCTTTTTCTATGATAGTTGACAATCTTATAGGGTCCCTCACAATTGGGGCCCAGCTTGCTTTGTGAGGAATCTCTAGTGGTCGTTGTTACCTTTCCTAGGACTAGGTCCCTAACTTAAAAGTGACGAGACCTGACCTTGGTGTTGTAGTGCTTTGCCATCAAATCCTAATAACGGGCCATCATTTGTTCTGACATTGCTCTGACTTCATCAAAGAGATCTAATTGTAGGCATCCCTTCCTTGTTCTTTTCTTCATTGTGGTGGGACACTCGATAGTTGGTCAGTCCAACTTCTGCTAGGATGATGGCTTCATGTCCGTATACGAGGCAGAAGGGTGTCTCGCCCATAGATGTGCGAGTCATTGTCCTATATGCCCACAAGACGCTGGGTAGCTCATCTAGCCATATACCCTTTGCCCCCTTAAGCTGAGTCTTGAACATCTTGAGCAGGGATCGGTTTGTGACTTCAACTTGCTCGTTGGCAAAAGTTCCTGAATGCGTCGTTGTCAAACTGCTTTCCATTGTCAGAGACGAGGACCCTGGGGATTCCAAAACGGCAGATGATGCTTATCTAGACGAAACTCTAGAAATTCTTCTCTGTTATAGTGGCCAATGGTTCTGCCTTAACCCATTTGGTGAAGTAGTCGATCCCCTCGATGAGGAACTTAAGCTGCCGTATGGCAATGGGGAAAGGTCCTACTGTGTCCAGTCTCCATTAGGCGAACGGCCAGGAGGCGCTCATTAGTGTAAGTTCCTCAGTTGGTTGCCTCATGACCTTGCTGAAGTATTGGCATTTGTCACATGCCTTTATGTAAGACTGGGCGTCCTTTTACATAGTGTGCCAGTAGTATCTAGCCCGTATCATCTTGGACTAATGAGTGTGCCCCTAAGTGATTCCCGCATATTCCTTCGTGTACTTCTCTTATGACATAGTCTGCTTTGATGGGGGTTAGGCATCTCAAATATGAACGGGAGAAACCCCTTTTGTAAAGGACATCCCCAATCATTAGGAAACGCGAGGATTGCACCTTTAGTTTACGAGAAGTGTTACAGTCTTCTGGCAATGTCCTGTTCTTGAGGTAGGATACGATTGGTGTCGTCCAGTCGGTCCCCAGGAGGATAACCTGCACCTCTATTTTGTCAATGGTAGGGGAATATTGGACAATGGCTAGTACCTAATCAGTAACGCCCGTATGTTCTGTGGATGCAGCTTTGGCCAAGTGGTCTGCTTGTTCATTCTTTTTCTTTGGAACTTGCACAAACGTAGCCGAGAATTCCTCACTCATACTGCTTCTAATTATACTCAACTATGCTTTCATACAGGCATTTGTGGGGATCAAGCCAAGTCATGCTGGACCCGTTGGCTTCTTCACCCATCGGCCTCTTCACCCCGTCGGTCTACAGAGGTTCCCGTCAAGTTATCACTGTGGGGTTACCGCTTGTGCTGCCGTCCCCCTTGATCTTTTAGTTCGTTTTCATACAGTTGACGGGGCTGTGGGCGCCATTGGCTTCATTGTGTGATGTGTCCAGGGGTATTAAATCTCTGGCTAAAATACCCCTATCACGCATCTATTTAATGATGGGAGTCCAATTAATAGTAAATTACATGTGAAATCAATAAAGAAAAATGTTTATCGAGAGTATTAATAGTTAATACACTAGTTCTATTGGAATTTGATGTTTACAACATATTAATTAAACTCAAAAGCTATGAAAGTTACGTGTTATCTAACTGCAACTTATTTGGTTTGGTTAATTTGGGTTGGTATGACATCAACCTCAATGCTAACCTCAATGAAGTTTCTTAGTAATGACCTTATCCCATTAGGTCAAGAATCATTTTCAAAATTTCGTAAATTATAGGGAAGTTGTGAAGTTCATCCGTTGGAAAAAAATTTATGGAGATTAGTCCATGATTTACAACTACATGCATATCGCTTTCTTTTTTTCATGAAAATAAAAGGAATGACAAAGTGAAAGAATTCGCCTTTTTGGGGGAACTAGGTCCACTTATTTTAATAATTTAGAGATCTTAGACAATCTTCAAATAAAAGTTTTCCAAATATCTTTTTTGATTATCCATTTTTTTAATGAATTTAATAGTCATACTTTTGCTAGCAAGATAGCATTAGATTTGCATGTAATTTTGCGGACCTGAAGAGCCAAGTCAATTGAGTGAACAAATAATATAACAATTAATTAAAGACTTTAAAGTCCCAAAAAAATAAAGTCCCTTTTTCTTTACGATGAGTCATTCTATATCATTTTTGAGTTAAATAAATGCAAAATGCCCTAAAAAAAGAAGGTACCAAAAGGCACTTGGCCTATCAATTATCAAGATTTGGCCATAACTCCTGATGATGCACAAAATTGTCAGTGAGTTGATCGTCCACACGCATGCCAATTAGGGTACCTGAAGACCTACAAAGAGCACAGGCGTGATGCTGGCCAAAGATCCTCTAGAGATTAAGTTAGTGATAGAAGAATCTTCAATAACCCAAAAAGTGTAAGAACTAGGAAATTGCACGTACCTTGAAGAAAATGAGACTTGGTGCTTATATAATGGTGTATGGTTGACTAAGATCCCATGAACGTAGGATCTTTTCTTATAGAGAAGATATGAAGCTAATGTTCTAAGATCTTAGGGCTTTACTTCTCATTCTAAGAGGATACAAATATGTAGAAGGATCTTTGGACGTGGTATGCAAGTTTTTTTTTCATATAGAGATGCATGAGTGGAGAACACGCAAATGGCGTGGGACTAAGTGTAATCCACCGTTATACCGGATAACCCGACAGGAGAAATGGATGGAGTAGGGAAGTGTCCTCGTTGGTGTCAAACTTGAAGAGGGACCTCCAACCCGAAGGGTATCCTTACCCCCGAAGGATACTCTAAAACCGAAGGGTACTTTTATATTTCATTATTAGATGTCATGTAGAATTCATTGCTAAGTTTTCAATATAACAACAATAACCTTAATCCCAAATTTTGAAGCTGATAGTTTAGTTTTCTATATTGGTCAAAATTTCTAATTGCTGGAATTCTTGAGAAAATGGAAGGAGATCAGAAAATGTAAAATCTTCTCAAAGTTTGGTTATTTTAAGGGACTTCATGGTAAAGTTAGAACAAAACTCTTGCAAGAAAAAGTTTGGCATAACTATGAAGTTTTCCAGACATTTGACGTATCTTCATGCATGCATGCATATATGGCAATGACAAAGAAAGTTATGACTAATTCAGTAGAGGCAACTGAGGCATGCCTCTTTCTCAGCGTATACGAAATGCTAATGCGCATTAGCATTTCGTAAACGCTGAGAAAGAAGCGTGAAACCATGTTGCATTTATGGGAGATAAGTCTATGTGCTTTCCACGTAATTTTGTCTCCACTGATCTCATTTCTTACTTCTTTTCCCTATTTTTCTTCTTCAGCTAGGTCTGTCGTGATATTATATTACGCCGTAATATTACATTATTATAATTACATTAATATAATCTCAATACAAAAATACAATGTTATATTGTTTAGAAAGATGATGAAATTAAGATGTTATATATGTGTAGAGAGGGAAAATTCCCGACCTATCACAAGCTGACACATCATACTACCAAGTCCACAAAATACAGCCAATTACAAGGCGCCACGTATTGCTGCTAGGTTTTTCCATCACTATTCGGATTCCAATAGAAATTTGCCAAGTGTCATTGAAATAAAGGCATGAAACTGCATCAGCATGTGTAAGCGATGACACAAGCAGCCCTGCACGTGTAAGCGATGACACAAGCAATCCAGCACGTGTAAGCGATGACAAAAGCGGACCAATCAAGCTATGACAAGTGTCACCAATCAAACTCCGCCATGTGTCGCTCACCTACCCCTAAACTCCTATAAATAAAAGCCTTCCTAAGACATTTGGGAGGACAGACAGACAGGACACACAGAACAGAGAGAAGGAAGAAGATATCTTGAGTTCAGAAACCCAGAAGCTCTGCCAGGATCAAACCTCAAAGCCTCCAAGAATTTCAAGAACTTCAACCTCGAATACAAACAACATTCGAAGCAAAATCATCCAAACTACTCGTCCAGATCTCAAAGTTCACTAGAACCAAGCTCAAAAGCCTTCAGAAACCTCAACAAACCACAAATTGGTGAAGCTCTATGGATTCAAGCCTCCAAAGCCCTGAAGAATTTCTACCACAAACCTTGAAACACGAAGAACACACGAAAAACACGAAGAACACGAAGAACAAAGAATTTCTAACAAGCTCATAGTCAGAGATTCATTGTAATTCCGTTTCAAAGATCTTCGATCCATTCCTCAGCTAAATTGAAGAATATCTTATGTTCAAATCAAAATCACATTACCACAATTACAATCAATAAATCTTTCAAGGGGATCGAATCAGAGGATCACTCTTTTGTAATTACAGAGAATTGTACCACACATTTATCAATACAAATTTGTATTTGTGAAACTATTTTACTTGTTTGATTTATTTCGAACTAAGAAATTTAGTCGTCTACAAATTCTGGCACGCCCAGTGGGACATCTCTGCCTCTCATCTCATTCTTCTTCAAAGAAAAAAAAAGATTTCATCATCTTGCTACCAACTTCAATGGCCTCTAGCAAGAACATTCAAGCTTCAACAATAGCTACTTCAATTAAACTTGGTACGGCTACCACCAACAGTTACATTGGAGTAATCAATTGTAGCCAACCTAAAGCTCACAATAAGCTTCAATCTCAATCAACCGAGGAAGCCAAGGTCCAGACAATCATCTCTTTAGACCCTCTTAAAAGAAACAAGGTCATCAACAAAGACATCTCCATCTTGGAACACCTCAAGTATGGGGGCAAATCCCCTTCTTCCTTCATAAGAAGCTGGTCGCACGATTTCTCTCTCATCAAAGGGAACCCAAAAGATGAGATTTCACGTGCTCACTTCAATTCACTTCCTTCTCCATCATCTGTGGAAGTTGTGTCAGTCATGATGACTAACACCTCTACCATGGAAGAAAAGATGGCTGAAATGGAACAAAGGGTCGTCCTTCTCACAAAAGCACTTGAAGATAAGGACCTCCAAATTGCAACTTTAATGAACAAACTCGAAGTACAAGATCTTGGTGAATCAAGCCATGGTCATAAATTCGCATCTGCGAAGGATGATGAAGGGAAAGAAATTAAAAACACTCCCCGACAGGAACAATCCACCTCAATGGCCTCAATATCTGTCCAACAACTGTAGGACATGATAACGAATACCATACGAGCACAATATGGAGGTTCTTCTACAAATTCTCTCTTATATTCAAAACCCTATACGAAGCGCATTGACAATATGAGAATGCCAAATGGGTATCAACCCCCTAAGTTCTTGCAATTTGATGGAAAGGGAAACCCTAAGCAACACATTGCTCACTTTGTAGAAACTTGCGAGAACACAGGGACTCAAGGAGGCCTCTTTGTAAAGCAGTTTGTTCGTTCACTAAAAAGGAATGCCTTTGATTGGTATACAGACTTAGAACCCAAGTCAATCGATAGTTGGGAACAACTTGAAAGGGAGTTCCTCAACCGGTTCTACAGCACACGCCGTACGGTAAGCATGATGGAGCTTACCAATACTAAGCAGTGGAAAGACGAGCCCGTTGTTGACTATATCAATCGATGGCGTTCTTTAAGTCTAGACTGTAAGGATAGACTTTCTGAAATATCTGCTGTAGAAATGTGCATCCAAGGCATGCACTGGGGACTTCTGTACATGCTGCAAGGGATAAAACCCCGAACATTAGAAGAATTGGCAACTCGTGCGCACAACATGGAATTGAGTATCTCTTGCCATGAAAATACAAAACCTCCCATACCTGAGGAAAGCAGAAAGGAAGTAAAGATGAATGACAGAAATGCAAAAGGCAATCTCAAAGACCCAATAACTATTAACACTACCATAGTTAAGGTTCCAAGGGGAGGAGCAAAGACAAATGAAAAACAACTTGAAAGATGGCAAAAGAACGAAGTGCGTCGTCTGACCTTTAAGGAACGTGAGCAAAAATCATATCCGTTCCTCGATGAAGATGTGCCAAACATCTTAGAACAACTATTGCAATTACAGCTGGTTGAATTGCCAGAATGCAAGCGACCAGAAGACATAGGGAAAGTTGATGACCCTAACTACTGCAAATATCATCGCATCATTGGCCACCCAATTCAAAAATGCTTTGTCTTCAAAGAACAAATCATGAAGCTTGCCAAAGAAAACAAGATTGATCTAGACCTTGATGAAGTTGTCGGGTCAAACCATGTGACCATTGCTTGTGATGTACTTCCAACTTTTTGGCAGGGGGCAAACACCAATAAGGCTTACAAATTGATTGACAATGAGGGTGTAAGGATCGGCCCCATCAATGGAAAGTTCCTCAAACGCTTCTATGCTTGAAAATCAAGAATTGCTCCTCGGTAAGAGCTTAAACTACCCACTACAGCACTACAAGGGTACATGATGTTTTCCCACTACCTTTGAAAGTGCACAAATAAAGAGAAATTAATCCCACTCTATGTCACCATTTGTGAGTGTGGCGTAGTGGTTGGATGCCCATGTCACCCTTAAGGCCAAGGTCTCGGGTTCGATTAGAGGTGATACCCACTATTGCACAATTGGTACCCATGAAATGACGTGGGGTGTAGGGCGAGGATTACACACGTGAGCCCTCTCTTTTTGTAAACAAAAAAAAAAAAAAAAACAAAAAAACAAAACAAAAGAAAAACAAAGAAAAAAAAATCATCAAAACCATGAAAAAAAAAATCATCAAAACCAAAGAAAAAAAAATCATCAAAACCATAAAAAAAAAAAAAAAAAAATCATCAAAACCAAAGAAAAAAAATCATAAAAAAAAAAAAAAAAAATTGGTTGAACTACGTAAATGACTTGATCCCTCTCCGGGGTACATAGGCAGCTTAGTACTTTTCACTAAGTTCAGTCACATAAAAAGAAGAAGGACTGCCAATCTAGCTTGAAGAGTTTGTCCAAAGGTCGTCAACATACTTTCAAGAACCCTTTGATTGGCAAGGCATCGCTTAAGATCAATCAATTGCTCACTATATGATGATCAAAGATTATTGTGGTAGAAAGTGATAGCTGCAAAGAATTGGTGTCACTTAGCTTTCCTTGAAATAATGATAAGTTGATTCTCGGTTGTGAAATAAAATAAAATCTTCAACCTCTGTTGCAAGGAATGGAGTCTGCATGGCATTGCTCATCTTTTGTGGACATATTCCCATGTCTCTGAAGTATACTTTGCATCATTTATCTCCTGGGGGCATCTTTTTTTGTACCTTTCAAGTCTAGGCTATATTGTCTCTCTTCTAGGTTGTGCCACTTCACAACTCTGAAATTTGAACCACATCATCTCCCTTTTGAGTGGTATTGTTTCACATCATGTCTCTGAAATCTGGACAACGTCACCTTCCTCCAACATCTGAAGTTGATGTTGCATCATCTCTCCTCTAAGGGCATGTTCGTGCAATGTGAAAATCATGGCGGCATTCTTCTCACATCTTCAAGGTTTTATTGGCATCTCTTTGCATCCTCAAAGTCTTGATGGGAGCTTCTTGAAACTTCAAGCTTCATTATAAAGGCTAATATTAGTGCAGCTTCGATGTGAATGAAGTGTTGACGTAGCTTCATGGCAAAGATGAATGTTGGCATGGCTTCTGTGCAAATGGAGTGTTGACACGACTGCATGACAAAGATGGATGTCGGCACCACTTCAATATAGATGAACTGTTGGCCTAGCTTCGATGCAAATGAAATGTTGACGTAGCTTCATGGCAAAGATGAATGTTGGCATGGCTTCTGTGCAAATGGAGTGTTGACACGGCTGCATGACAAAGATGGATGTCGGCACGACTTCAATATAGATGAACAGTTGGCCCAGCTTCGATGTGAATGAAGTGTTGACGTAGCTTCATGGCCAAGATGAATGTTGGCATGGCTTCGATGCGAATGAAGTGTTGACGTAGCTTCATGGCAAAGATAAATGTTGGCCCAGCTTCAATGCGAATGAAGTGTTGACGTAGCTTCATGGCAAAGATGAATGTTGGCATGGCTTTTGTGCAAATGAAGTGTTGACGTAGCTTCATGGCAAAGATGAATGTTGGCATGGCTTTTGCGCAAATGAAGTGTTGACGTAGCTTCATGGCAAAGATGAATGTTGGCATGGCTTTTGTGCAAACGAAATATTGACGTAGCTTCATGGGCGATAGCATTATTGCCTAGCTGAATATTATTATGGAAACGTCGTTGCAAAGATGAATATCACTAAAAGATTGTTGATACAAGAAAAGAATGTAACAACATGAAGGCATACGTTCTTGCAACGTTGCTATCAATGAAATACAAAGCCACCAAAAAAAGGCAAACACTTCTATGAGAACCTCAGCGTGGAGTTTGATGTCAAAACCCAAAGATCAAGGAAACTGAGCTGCAAAACAAAAACAAGCAACAACAAAAAAAATATCAGAAGAAAATCTCATTGCATGTCTAAACAAAGGACAAAAGAAAAAGGAAAAAAAAAATTCTTAAAAGCTGGAGAAGAAGACTGAAGGCTAAGAATGCCCAAATGAACGAAGCCAACCTCACATCTTATATAGAGAATTTCTGCTAAACTAGTAGACAAAAAAAAAAAAAAAATGAAGAAAGTCAGCAAACCCAACTGACCAATAAAAAAAAAATTTACATTCACATATCAGAAATGTGAAAACAATTGGAACTCAAAGTCAGATTTTGCAAACTCAAATGCACTTAAAATCAGAGAAGTCCAACAATTCTTCGGAGGACTTCAAACAAATATGGAGGAGTCCAACAATGCTTGCTTATCTTCCAAACTTTCAAAGTTCTCTGATAAAGATGACCCAAAGAATCAACATTCAGCGGCCACCTTAATGTCTTCATCCTGTCAGGGCGGCCACCAGAATTTCTGCATCCTGTCAGGGCGGCCACCACAAAATTAGACCAGAAAAAAAAGCCATAAGTCCAACAAAGACCCACGACTTTCTCATCCAAATTTGTGAAAATCCAGACCTTATTTCACAAATCTGACACCACAGGAGTCTTCGATCCGCCAAACCTGAAAATTTCAGGCCCAGATACCCGGCCACGCGCCGCCACACACGGCCACAAATCTCAGTGAACCACGGGTTTCTCACTCAAAACTGTGCAAATCTGTGCACAATTTCAAAAAACCGACCACACAGGGCTCTTCAACAGCCTTAGATCTACAAAACCTAAAAATTTTAGGTTCAGAGGCCAAGCCACGCGCCGCCAAAAACTCCGACGAAGGAACACGTGCTCCCACGCGCCACCGTCGTCTTCCACGCGCCGGATCTTCGTCTCCACGCGCCACACGCGTCGCACGCGTCAGATGCAATCCGATGACGTCATCCTTTCGACCCGGTTCGACCCGAGAACCCGACCTGGATCCAGACCGCCTGGAAAAAAAAAAAAAAAAAAAAAAAACTTTAACAAATTAAGACTTTGACTTTGACCAAAAAGTCAAAATTTTCAAAACGGACCTGTCCCACTCAAATTTTCGCGTACTTTCCAATTTTGGGATGTTTCTTCAACTGAGGCTCGAAAATTGTACAACAGTCCAATTTCTAAAAAAATTGACTTTTGCACAAACTTTGACCAAAAGTCAAAATTTTTAAGATTGACCTGTCTTGCTCAATTTTTCGCGTACTTTCTAATTTTGGGGTCTATTTATTCATTTGAGAATCCAAAATTGCTCAAAATAGTGTGATTCTACAACTATGGGCTTTGATGTAAACTTTGACCGAAGATCAAGATGTTCAAGCAAAACTTGTCTTATTAGGTTGTCGCAAAGATTTTGATTTTGAAATCTAGGTATTTGTTTTGGACTTAGAAACTACACCCGCTTCTCCAAAGTACTAGCGGTGTCCAAAATTTAAGCTCTCAAGATCATAATTTGAAATCCATCCATTTGGTCTGGATTCCCTCAAAATTATCCTCCAGACTTGATCAAGGCTCCCCTTTCAAAAACAGACGAACTCTCACAAGTATGTCTCAAAATTGAAATTACATTGGGTCACTACTTCAGCCAATTATTTCCGTCGGTGCCTACCAGTCTCCAACCTAACATTCTCATTCGGCGCCTACCGTTCCCATCCACCATTCTCACCAAAAAGTCTCGTCCGCCATTCTTAAACCACCGAGCTACCATTCTTCATCTCTTCACTATAAATAGAAGGGCCGGATCCGCTAAATCCATCAAGAAAAAAAAAACACATACATTGAGTCATGAAATGAAGATTTGCTTCTTTCAAATTTTCAAATCCTCCTTCTCACGGCCATTTCTCACTGTGGCCTCATCATTCTCAACACCTAGCAACCAAAATCGCTTCATAATCAGCTTGAAATCAACCCTCTCATGGTTCAGTAGAAACCCTTCTCACAACATTATCGCTGTTTTAGGATTCAAACAAATTTTGTTTCCCTACTTAACGACCTCATTTGTCCATAAAGTTACTCATAACACGGTCTGCATCGTTGTTCCATGCTTTCTTGGATTTGGTTGACCAGGAAATCCAAGTCCAGCAGAGACACCCGTTCCTAAGATCAGGGCTTTCGTAGTCTCTCTCCAACTGCTTGGTCTCCCATTAGAAGTAGCAATTCGGAACAAACAACAACCTGGTTGGTTTCTAAAACCAGGATCACAAGTTAGCTCTATCTTTCATCTTTTGTGCTTTTCCAACAAGTGGCATTAGGTGAAGGTTGTAAAACGTGTTGGGGTATCCTACAAATTGTCTCCCATCCAACACTTGTGATGACCTCCAAGGTACCAGCTCATCAGAAATTAACCTTTGGTGTCGGTGAAGGGTTACCAAAGCCTCATCCCATGTTTCCGCCATCATGGGGTCCAAAGGTCATCGTTGCTGGTACCACAAAACACACTTTCTGGAATTACTCCAACTTAAGATCACTTTGAAGAATTTCGAAAATATACTTCCGAAATTACTTCAACTTAATGTCCGTCGGTATGGTCCAATCACACATGCACATTCAACGACTTGCTATCGGACCTCATTCAAGATGCAATTCCACATCCCAATGTGTACTTCCAGAGACATCTATGCCAGAGAGTCCCCAACATGCAGGGTCAGTACCATGGTGTCATATGTTTCACTCATTCACTTCATTTTCATTTCTATCTTCTTCACCATCAACATCAACAAACCTAAAATACTCTTCTGAAATTACCTCAACTTAACCTGAGTGATGCAATAACACATGCGCATTCAACCACACTCCCACATGTTCTCTCTGTGATTCGAAGTA
Source organism: Castanea sativa (assembly GCF_040712315.1). Lineage (NCBI taxonomy): Eukaryota > Viridiplantae > Streptophyta > Magnoliopsida > Fagales > Fagaceae > Castanea > Castanea sativa. Next base: position 12,175,175 of record NC_134015.1, read on the forward strand.
TACCCTTCAGATATAACTTCGCCAGAAGTTCTTAAAAATAAGAGGCTAGCTCCAGAGCTCTGCATGCTGTACCCAGCCAACATCCTCACCTCTTCTCCATCTTCAACACCCTGTGATCGCCACCAACGATCCAAAATACTCTTCTGAAATTACTTTGACTTAACCTTTGCTCAGAAAGCTCGGTCACACGAGCACATTCAAATACTGGCAGACCCCTTCTCGGTCTCATCAAAACCTTTCATATGGGTGGGTCTACTCTTCTGCAATTACTTCATCCTGTTAAAAGCTCCACCACCTTCAACTATTTCACTAGAAGAGTCAAGTATAAAAAGATCCATTTTCTTTCAAGACTCATTCATTCACCACACTCCAAAACTGTGTGCATGAATGAGTCTCGAGAGGGCATTTGTAGAGAGGGAAAATTCCCGACCTATCACAAGCTGACATATCATACTACCAAGTCCACAAAATACAGCCAATTACAAGGCGCCACGTATTGCTGCTAGGTTTTTCCATCACTATTCGGATTCCAATAGAAATTTGCCAAGTGTCATTGAAATAAAGGCATGAAACTGCATCAGCATGTGTAAGCAATGACACAAGCAGCCCTGCACGTGTAAGAGATGACACAAGCAATCCAGCACGTGTAAGCGATGACATAAGCGGATCAATCAAGCTATGACAAGTGTCACCAATCAAACTCCGTCACGTGTCGCTCACCTACCCCTAAACTCCTATAAATAGAAGCCTTCCTAAGACATTTGGGAGGACAGACAGACAGGACACATAGAACAGAGAGAAGGAAGAAGATATCTTGAGTTCAGAAACCCAGAAGCTCTGCCAGGATCAAACCTCAAAGCCTCCAAGAATTTCAAGAACTTCAACCTCGAATACAAACAACATTCGAAGCAAAATCATCCAAACTACTCGTCCAGATCTCAAAGTTCACTGGAACCAAGCTCAAAAGCCTTCAGAAACCTCAACAAACCACAAATTGGTGAAGCTCTACGGATTCAAGCCTCCAAAGCCCCGAAGAATTTCTACCACAAACCTTCAAACACGAAGAACACACGAAAAACACACGAAAAACACGAAGAACACGAAGAACAAAGAATTTCTAACAAGCTCATAGTCAGAGATTCATTGTAATTCCATTTCAAAGATCTTCGATCCATTCCTCAGCTAAATTGAAGAATATCTTATGTTCAAATCAAAATCACATTACCACAATTACAATCAATAAATCTTTCAAGGGGATCGAATCAGAGGATCACTCTTTTGTAATTACAGAGAATTGTACCACACATTTATCAATACAAATTCGTATTTGTGAAACTATTTTACTTGTTTGATTTATTTCGAACTAAGAAATTTAGTCGTCTACAATATGATATATTTTGTAATTTTAAATTATAGTAATGTTAGAAAAAATAAAATAAAATAAATTAAAAATTTTAATTTCATATTATCATAATATGCATCACATAAAAAACACAATACAATAAACGAAACACGTCTTAATTTTAACACAATCAAAACAAAAAAAAACTATGGAAGTGGTAAGAAATCCTGTTCAACAAGTGAGTTTGGTACTGTGTGGAGATCGTGAATGATATTGGAGGCTTTTTGTCGTCATTAATTCTCGTCAGCAAGCTGTCTTCACTCTTTAGTTGGGTTTAAGGTTTCCTAGTGTGATTGCAAAACTGGTCAAATCCCTTCATCCCTTGCTGGTGCTTAGAATCAGAACTCTGTTGAATCCCAACTCTTTGGCTTTAAAAACACCTTCACTCACTGCTTCCTATAAGGCTAGGTAGTGCTTCTTCTTTTCACAGCTGCTGCCGCCTGAAAATATGATAGCTCCTTCTTGATTTAAAGCCTGATAAGCAAAACAACTGCTAAGCCTTAGTTCTAAATATTTTGCATGAATCTTCAACAAATTAATTTGCTAGAGTTGATCACATGTATTTTACTACTTTGATTACATATGCGTGTGTATATATATATATATATTAATGAATGTAATTCACTAGGGAGTGATCACATGTATTTTACTACTTTGATTACATGTGTGTGTATATATATATATTAATGAATGTAATTCACTAGGTAGTGATCACATGTATTTTACTACTTTGATTACATGTGTGTGTATATATATATATATATTAATGTATGTAATTCACTAAGTGATTACACCATCAGCTTATATATATACTATTCTCATAATATTTTATAAAAATTTTAAGAAATTCCAATCTCTCATTTGTTGATATATATATATATATATATATATATATATATATATATATATATATATATATATATATATATATTTTTTTTTTTAATGAGTAAAATGCAAAAACATCGATCCTTGGAGTTTGGATCAGCTAGCTATAAACTAATCCCATATACTATCAATTTTGTATTATTGATCATGAGGTATAATTATCCAAATTGACCATTCACCTTAATTTTGTTAACTATAATTGATAAAATAAGGTCATATGGTATGCTCATATTATTTTTAAAATAGTTTCTTTTACAATTAAGAGGTTACATGCACCTGATTAAAAAAAAAAAGAAAAAGAAAAAAGAGAGAGGTTACATGCACACTACGTGACTATGTTTTGCACACCACACGACCATTTTTTGTGAGAGGAAATGGGTTTTTGCCCTTTTTTTTTTAAAATAATCCAGCAAAATGCCATGTATCTGAAACTATTTAGAGAAATGTCCCTGTTTTGAAACTCGATTTTTGGATAATCGAGTTATAGTGAACTGAAAATTAAAAAAAAAAAAAAACTATGTTTACGTTCGCTATAACTCGATGTTCCAAAAATCGAATTATATATTTGAAACTTGATTTTTAGAAAATCGAGTTTCAAAATAAGAACATTTCATTAGTTAGTTTCAAACATGGGATATTTTGCTGAATATTTTAAAAAGAAAGGACAAAAGCCCATTTTCTCCCCATTTTTTGTGAGTTATACATTTAATAGAAGTAAGGTAAAGGTCAATTTTGTTTGACCTATTGACGGATAATTTCGGAGTTGCCTTTGTTTTTGGTTTTCTTTGAATTGAACTTATCCGTTGAGCCAAACAATTATAATTAGCAAAAGTTAATGTCACCACAAGGATATACAAACGAATACAAATCCTCTGTATTACTTTTTGTGTTCTACTTTGTTTTCTATCAATTATAACTTATCATGTGTTTTTTTTTTTTTTTTCTATTTTAAACTTTGCTTATTTTATAAAGAAAGTTAAACAAATACATTGCAAATTGTAATTGGTGAAACATAGAGTGAAATATAAAAATTGGTATAGAAAATTTGTATTTCATTCGAAGATTGTCATATTTTACTAGGTATGAATGGTATTTTAGCGGTTTTATTAAAAACCCATAAAGAATATTAATATTGTAAGTTTCAATTAACTCAATCATTAATTTTTTTCTTTTTTTCTTTTTTTGACATCCAATGACTTAGATCTTCGCAACTACGTTAAAAAGAAAGCTTCATTGTGTTAGTATGATGATTATAAAAAGAGAACGCGTCAATGTGGCTTGAAAGCTAAGATAGACAAGGACCATGTCTTGTATGGCTTCAATGAAGTTTTATAGGCAGCATTTGTTGCCACAAAATTTCTGAGTATGATGCCTTTACGTGCTTATTCAGCCAAAAAAAGCTCCATGCCACCAAGACCAACACCAACCTAGCTAGCTTCACTGTCCAGAACCAGTGAGTTAACCAAACTTTCCAAACAATGAAAACTAGTAGACTTTTAGAAAAGAATCACTTTTGGGTAATTGTGAGGGTTGAAACCAAAGTTTTCGTTTGGGGTTGGAGCCGTGAATAGTGAGTTGAACAAACCTGCATATATTCATATAATTAAACAATGACTTTTTTTCCTTCTCAAAAAAAAAAAACAATGACTTTTTTTTTTCCAATTGACTTCCACCACTCATATATAAATCATGATCAATTGCATATAGTTGTACAAATAGGTGTGGACTTGGTTGTGGTCTTAAAATTTTTCAAGAGGAGGTATAGGCCTTAGGCATCAGCAAAGCATGACGTATCAATTCAACCTACACAGCGTGGTTAGGTAATTTGGGATGCTTACTTCTCATTTTCTTTACTTAAAAGCAAACCATATGGACAGAACAGAACCAACTATATGTAATTAAGTTCTCCTTCTCCTTAGGCATTGCTCTAAACGACTACAAGTAGTACACTAAAAAAAAGGATCAATTTTTCTACTGCTTGTATTTTATTTTATATTTTTTATAAGTTTAATTTTAGGATATTTCTTTGGAAACAGCTTTGCCTAATTTAAAAAGAATAAGTTATTCATACATCCATTAAGTCTTAGGTCCGTCTAATTAGTGTTTCTATTCAAGAGGTTTTTTTTATATAATTTAATTGTTACAATAAATAGGGATAAGGAATTTGAACCCTACTTCTTTTTATAAATAATCAAACTAAATAATATTATTGAGCTACAAGACTTTTAATGCTTTTTAAGGGATACTAAAATATTTTAAGGCATTAAAGCCCTTAGTAGAAGTTTCCAAAATATCGCTAAAGTGCTTCTTAAACTCTCAACTTTAAGGTTAAAAATGAAATTTAGAACTTTTTAGGAAAGAAATCTAGGATTCATTTTTCATGCTGATAAATCAAAAACTTTCAAGCATCATTCTTTGTAAATTTACCAAACACTCAAAACGCTATATAAATTTAGTTACTGTTCTATATCAAAAAAATATATACAATTAAAACTCTACTTCTTACAATACCAAATGAACACTTAAATTCTCAACCTCACCTTCCACCCTATTCATGTGGAAAATCATATGAGAGATCTATGCGAACCACACTTCATCAAAAGTTGAAGTAGACGACCTAACCTCTCAATTGTCATACTTTTGGAATCAAGGCCAAGTATGACAATTGGATTGAAATTGTGGCCAAGTACTTCTGAAAAAAAGAAAATTTGCTTTGGGTTTACAAGTCCAGGTAACGTGAGTTTTATGGACTTTGATGCTAAATTTTAGCATATCCGGAGTTTTAACTCCCGATGCCAATGCTCTTAGTAGAGACAGAAATAAAGAGGGATTATCTTCTATCTAATGGTTAGATAATTGCTAACTTTTGAAGGACGGATGGTTAATATCAGTGGCGGAGGGAGAATTTTAATCTAGAGGGGGCAAAATTAAAAGACGATATTAAAAGTGAAATTTATTTAAAAAACATTAATCAACAATAATAACAAAATAAATAAACAATTGTAAGCAAATATGAATATATTTCATATTATTAAAATAAATAAACAAAAACAACCAATTCATAGCTGTTAAAAAATTTACAAACTGATGGAGTAAAAATATGATTAGTGTTACTTAAAAAATATAATGAATAAATGTTTGAAATTATTTATTGTGATTGCTGACATGCCAATTTGTAAGATATAAGTAGTAAAATTTGTAATATTTTTAGCATCATTCAAAGATAAAATGCTGTGAAAAGTATCATAAATAGTAAAAATTTTGTAAATAATAATATAAAAAATAATGAAATAGGTGGTTTGGCCATTTTCAAGTTTCAACAAGTAGAAGTCTTTTTTTTTTTCCTCGTGACTACTAATACAAAAAAAAAAAAAATAGGAGTCAGGGGGCAGGTGCCCCCCCTCGCCCCCCTCTGGCTCTGCCAGTGGTTAATATATTAACAGTTTTTAGAATTGGAATACAACACAACAACCATTAAGCTTTAGCCACAAATTTTTGCATTAATTATGAATCTTCAACAAATTAAGTAAGGTTGACCATATATTTAACAGTACTAATAAGATGAAGAGCAGGAGAAGTCAATTTTGTCTGAGCTATTGACGGATATTATTGTGTAATTTACGGATAATTTCTGGAGCTGCCTTTGTCTCTGGTTTTCTTTGACTTGAATTCTTATCCATTGAGCCAAATGATAATAATCAGCAAAAGTTAATGTCACCACAAGGACAAATGAACGCTTTCATTTTTGACTAGGTGTGAATGGTATTTTAGCAGTTTTCTTTATAAAAAAAAGGCATCAAAAATATTAATCGTAGGCTCTAACTGATAAAAAATTTTGACGTCCAATGACGACTTAGATCTTTGCAACTACATTAAAAAGAAAGCTTCATATATTGTGTTAGTACGATAATAAATAATTATAATAAAACTAACATCATAAGTTCAAGTGTCAAAGGGCTTGTAGCTGAATTGACACCTCTCTATATACAAAGTACTTGAAGGTTTGAGGAGAAATGATTCGAGCTGTGGGGTTAGCAACATACTGTAATTATTTCTCAAAAAAAAAAAATCATAAGTTCAAGTAATATGTTATCCCTATCCAAAAAAAAAAAGGTAATATGTTATCAATAAATGAGGACACACCAATATGGCTAGAAATCTAAGATAGACAAGGACCGCGTCTTGTATGACTTCAATGAAGTTTTATAGCCGCCATTTGTCGCCGCAAAATTTCTGAGTATATATGAGGCCTTTACGTGCATATTGATTTAACCAAACTTTCCAAACATTTAAAATTATGGTATTTATTAATGAATTATTTTTAAAAAGTTTTGATATTACTCTTATGAAGAATATAAAAAATTGTCAAAAAATTAAATATTTTTTATTTTTTGTTCATAAAAAATTTTAAAACACTTCTTAAACCAATATCCTTAGAATATCAATTAATTTTTCCCTTACATGAAAAAAATAATCAGTTTTGGGAAATTGTATGTTGGAACCAAACCTACAAAAATATTCATATAGACAGTCAATGACTTTTCCCCGCGTATACAAGAAATAGCCTTAGGCTGGCCTTCAGCGATGCATGCACGTATGGCGCGTAACAATTCATATAGTAATTAAGGTCTCCTTTTCCCTTTGGCGTTGTTCTCTTAATTACACCAATGATTTTATGAGTGTTATAGCCATCCGAAAAGTCTAAGTATTCTTTTTAGGTGGGTTGAGAATTTGAGATCTACATCTATACAGAAATTATATACATCTGTGTCACGTTTAAAATGGCAATACCACATACCTTTTGAAATCACGTTTTTAAACATGATTTTTTTATAAAATTTTATTGTTTACTAAGGACATATATGTACAATGTCAACGAGTGTATTATAAAAAGCATGGGACTATTATTACTCTTTGCATTTTTTTTTATTTGCTTTCACGTTCCATAAATAGCTAACAGTTGGGACCGTTTCATAAATAGACCAATATGGCCATTCCATGCATCTTAAAATTTCCTTCTTGTATAAACAAAAACAAAAAAAAAAAAAGGTTCAACTTATCCTGCTTTTACTTCTTTTCTTTTTTTTTTAAATTAGGATGAAACAGCTTGGCCTCATTTTTCTTACTTATTAAATTATTCATACATCCATTGAGAAGGAGTCCGTTTAGTGTTGCTATTCAAGGTTTTTTTATATATAACTTAATTATTGTAATAAATAATTTAGAAATAATTTGACCACATCATGTAACTGTGCTACAAGACTTTAAGTGCTTTTCAATGAATGTTAAAATACTTTAAGAGCCTTACAGCTCTAAGCAGAAATTGCCAAAATATCGCTAAAGTGCTTTCAATTTAAGGTTAATAATAAAATTTAGAACTTTTAGGAAAGAAATATAGGATTCATTATTCATGCTTATAAATCAAAAACTTTCAACCATTATTCTTTGTAATTTTACCAAACACTCAAAACGCTATATAAATTTTTAGTTAAGAGTATATATCACAAAAACTCTACAATTAAAATCTACTTCTTACAATACCAAATGAACACTTAAATTCTTGACCTCACCTTCCACCCCATTCATGTGGAAATTCATATGAGAGGTCTATGTGGACCTTGCTTCATCAAAAATTGAACTAGACGACCTAACCTCTCAATTCTAATACTTTTGGAATCAAGGCCTAGTGTGCTATTGCAGACAACCAAAAATTAAAACCTATACTCCTAAAAATACATGTAGTGGTGTGAGTAAGGATCGTTCCCACAGAAAGTATCTAGCCTAGTTTTATGCTACGTGAACAAGGATTGGGGGGGGGGGGTTGATTATAAGGCAAAGAATTTTAAGAAAAACAACTGAGGAACAATTTAAATCAAAGTATCAAAATCAATCAAGAGAACAAACCTTGGTCTAAGTCAACATCCACCATCGGAATATTATAACTGATCATTGATGCAAGCATATATCAATTCACACTTTGAATATTCACCGTTGGAACTATTTTCCTATTTTTCCTTAGTCGCAATTAATTAGAAAACAAGCAATCTAATTAACCCTAACTACTAAACAACCCAAGACAAGCACTAAAGGTTTAATCTAGTAGCAGCCTTAAGAATTAGAAAGATCGATGAAGCTAAACAACACAAGCACAAGCAGTTGCATTTAATTTAGTCGAGCGTTCTTCCTAAGATCTAATAGTTTTTGACGCAGCAAATAATTAAATCTTGGTTGCTTCACAAATTAGAGAGATCAAACAATTATGGATTTGATATCTAACCTAGTAGTAGATTGCAACGAATAATAAACTAGTAGACCTCCTAGTAATTAAACGAGACAATCATGAAAATAGGCACAGAAGAACATCCAATATTCAAAGCATAAATTGAACAATAAAAACAAATTAGATCTCTTAGTTTTATTGAGTCCAAGGCTTTAGTTTCCTTCGACCAAGTATAAAAGTTTAGCCAAGCAAGGTCATGATGAAAACTCAAAGGAGAAGTTACAGAAGAGGGGAGAGAGAGGCATCTGTCCAATCTAATTTCTTCTCCCCTCTTTAGCACGTTAATTCCCATTTCCCAAGCTTACAAAAACTCCTAAAAATATTCTAAATAATAATATCCAAATTTGACTAATTAAGGAAAATATTAAAAATAAAACAAAGTCCTAATATAACTAGGAAAGTGGTGTTTTTCAGCTGAAATTTTCGTGCACTAGATCTGGAAGCTTCTGAAAATAAACCGCATTAGGTATTAGAATTTCAGGCAAAGGAACATTCCAGAACGTCAGCAGTGCAGGTGCAACAACTTCAAGCCCGATTTCGACCTTGATGCAGCCAGTATCTCTCAAAACTCAAAACATGAAAGTTGTAGAGATTTTTCTTGGCGTTCCATAGCATCTTGAATCATTTCAATCAGAGCTCTGATGAGAGAGTTATGCCTAGATTACGAAGCGATATTGAAATTGTCCAAAATCGCCCAATTAGCTACATTTTGCACTTAATGCCTCCATTTGCATCCTAAATCAAAATATAAGAATAATGAGTACATTTAGGCACCAAATAAGTATAAAAAACTAAACATTAAGGGAGAAAAATATGACAATTTGCATTCTCATCAAGGCCAAGTATGACAATTGGTTTGAATTGGTGGCCAAGTCAACTTATGAAAAGAAAAATTGCAACATTATAACTTTTTTATTTTCTTTTCTCTTTTCACAAGATTTATTCAATAGATCTTTTTCCACTTCGAAGTTTTGATACCAAATTTATAAATTTCCTTCACAATTAAATCATTTAAGCCAAATTATAGGGACATGAGAAACTATTATGATCCTAGTGTTCCATATGAAATAAGAGTAAACTTAATCATGTATATATAAGCTCTTGGCCACCCTACCCTTACAAGCCAGTTTTCAATGATGCGTTTTATGCATAGATTTGTATCATTTGGTATTAAATCCAACCAACATGCCGAGTAATCAAACTTAACTCATTAAGTATGAGATCAAATGAGCTGTGGGTTTGTGGTCAGATCTCGGATAGGGTGACCTAGAGGCTAAATTAAAATAACTGATAGGTAAGTGGAATCGCCAAAAGAGAAAATACTACCATTGGGTCAATGTCAATAGAATGAATTGTCGTGGACGTCAATTTAACCATAATGGTGCCAACTAAGAACAAACTTAGGGTTGGGGGCAAATTTAAGGGCATTGATAATAGCCTTTTTTTCTTTTTAACTAAGTAAGGATATTAATCATTTTCCAATATTAGAAAAAGGAAAAACTAATGGGAAATCTGAAAGTTCAATTTTTTTTTTCTTTGTGAAAAAACTAGTAATAGAAGAGTTTTTCTAGACTCTTGCCACTAAAAAATTTGGATACCAAATTAGTAAATTTTCATAAAATTAGATAATTCAAACAAAATTATAGGGAGACTCAAGATACTGGTCAGTCAACATTTGGCTGTAATGATAACAACTAGGAAGTAAGAACAGATTTGGGGTTAGGGGCAAAGTGCATTAATATTATCTTCTTCTTCTTCTTCTTCTTCTTTTTTTTTTTTTTGTCTCATAAAGATATTAATTAGTTTCATTAAATAAATAAAAGGAAGGACTAATGAGAAAACTGAAAGTTCCTAATTTTTGGTGAAAAAATAGTAATGCAAGTCATTCTACAGATTTTTAATACAGAAAAATTCTAATACTAAATTCGTAAATTTCCTTCACAAATTAGATAATTCAAACCAAATTATAAGAACTGGTCAATCAAACTATGACCGTAATGGTGACAACTAAGAATACACTTGGGGTTGGGGGCAAAGGTTGTCGATATTAGCCTCTCTTTTTTTTTCTTTTCTTTTTTTTTTCCTTTTGGCTAATTAAGTTGAGATATTAATCAATTAATTCTCAATATTAAAAAGAAAAAATAATGATGGGAAAATTGCAATTTCCAATTTGTTGGTGAATAAAATGATAATAGAAGTTTTTTTTTTTTTTTTTTTTTTTCCTTTTGGCTAATTAAGTTGAGATATTAATCAATTAATTCTCAATATCAAAAAGAAAAAATAATGATGGGAAAATTGCAATTTCCAATTTGTTGGTGAATAAAATGATAATAGAAGAACCACATGGGTAGTACCTCCCCCTTCCACTAGCTAAAATTGGCCCATTAACCCACCTTTTTAATATATATACTAGCCTCTGAGCAAGCGCTCACACGCGTGCTCAGAAGCTCTTCTATTTTTTGGGTAAAAATTAATAAATTACATTTATTATAATTTGAAATTTCCACTTTTTTCAATCACAAAAAAAAAAAAAAAAATCTAAGGGTGTGATGAATACGTGGGGTGAGTTTTGTAGATTGGAGGAGTTTTAAAACTAACAAAAGAGTGATTCTATTTTGTAGGGAGTTAGTGAGTAGATGTAGGAATTTAAATCAACGTAAAAGTAGGAGTTTATTAGAAGCAAGAAGGCATTTCAACGTAAATGCAAGAATTTACTATTTTTGTCAATTTACTATTTTAACCCCATTTTTAAGTTTTAGGTAGGGGTATTTTTGACAATAAAAAAACAATAACTAACTTTCTTTTGCCAATTTACTATTTTAACTCCATTTTTAAATTGTTGGTTAATTAATTTAGGGGTATTTTTTATAGGAAAAAAAAAAGCAATAACTAACTTTCTGAATCCTCTTAATATATACAGATGTATATAAATTATGAGAAAGATTACATTAGTTTATTTGGAGGAATATTAGTGACTTTTGAAATAAAGCTACCTGAAAAAAAGGGCACGAACTAATTTGTTAGTGTTTGTTTCAACACTTTTTATTAACCCTTAAAAGGAGTGGGTTGAAATAAGGAAAATCTTTTGTAGTGTTAGTCAACCTTTGACCATAATGGAGTCAGCTAAGACCTAAGAGCAGAGTTTGGGTTGGGGCAAAGGACATTGATAATTTGATATTAGCCTTTATCTTTTTAACTAAGGATATTAATCATTTTTCAATATCGAAAAAAGGAAAAACCAATTTGTATGGTACATTTATATTTTTACACAAAATTGACATGACTCTATAAAATTAAAGAAAAAAAATGAACCAATTGATATCTAAATTAAATAATATTTTTTTAAGAAACAAGGATAAAAATTGACATTTTTCAATATCAAAAAAGGGAAAAATTAAATAAATAAGCTAAAGAGGATGGAAAGAAACTCCGGCAAGCATGACGTCATAAAATTGACATCTTTTCTAAGGCACACTTATTATATTTTTACACACATTATTTTTAAAACAAAATGAACCAATTTGCCTAATCTAAGCATATATAACAATTTAATTATTTATTCAAAGGTATTAAGCATATAATTTTCAAATATGTGAAAAAAGATAGCACCATATTGTCTTACTCTGAAAATGCAAAATAATTTTCTTTCCATTTATTAGGAAGTTTCAATAAAGACTTTCCAAAAGAATTTTAAAGGTCATTACACCCAAAAAGTTTATCCCTTCAGTGATAAACATTTCTAGCAATTTGATCTTCAGTAGGGCTCACTTTAAAATTGAAGTTGCACGATTATAGACCTTAAAAAGAAGTCTTGGACGAATATTAATCGTTAGTGGATTGGACTTTCTTTTTTCCTTGTGATAAACGAGTACAATAGCTACTTGAATCTTCTAAATTTGAGTTCTCACAAACCAATTTGCACCTGAATTCTAGGTTTCTTCCTAGAAATATAGGCGTAATTTCATAGAAAATTCAATCAGTAACCCAAAAACGATTCGCTTATTCTAACCAAATGTATCGGGACTGATTAACGAGCACACAAACCAACATGAATGATGAACCCGACTTCTAAGTTTCTTCCTTGCAATTCAGATGTAAATTCAGAGTATAGAATTGCTGGCCCAATTGAATCCGACCATCTCAGAAGTTACTTCAACAATTTAAAGACCAATTGACTTATAGTCAAATAGTCGTCTACTACTTTATATAACGATATTTTTTTTGCTAAAAAAAGCAATATTTTTTTTTTCCAATAACGAAGTTTCAAAAACGGCGGCATAAAAGCAATATTGTGATAAGAAAAAAAAAAAAAAAAGAATTTCCTCAAATCTTTTTTTTCCTAACCCCCGCCCCTGAATTGAAATTTATAAAGCAGCAATAGTTATGATATGTGCAAATTTATATAGCAGCAATAGTTATATACCAACATAAAATTTTGATTAAGGTAACATCATGTGGGCTCAAACTCAGCTTGCATCGGATCTTAAGCCCAAATCTATCATCCATACAAAATGCTAGTGATAAATGTACCTACCCATGTCACCAGCCCACAAGCAGAAACCCAAGTGCCTATTTATTAGCCTAGAGTCCAGTGCCACCCTATGCAATATGAGTTTGCCTGCCATTCGCTACATTTGCAAGGCACTTGGTGACAACTAACAAAGATATAACATAACATACTGCCAATAAATTACAGAGCCTAAATACCATCATGGGGTGATCAACTAATTCTGATATCTGAATATCATTTATAACAAAAGGAAAGTGAGAAAATTAAAGAGGGTTTTAGGGAGGGGGGAAGGGGGATTAATGATGCAAATTCAGTCAGCGGAACGAGAATGATGGACCCGCAAAAGAGTACCGAGATGAAACTGGCACAGATACAGCTTCAGGCTGGGCAACCTGACGGTTCTCTGTCTGGTTATAACGCAGTAGGGCATCAGCAGCATATGTGGAGTATAACCTATCCGCTCCTTGATCAGTCTCTATCCTACGTAAATGTGCAGTCTCTCCTAGAAACGTTCCACCAACAGAATAAGAACTGGAAGGGACTTCCTCTCTCCTCACAGATGGTAAATATGGGTCCCCTGATAAAGCACCATAACGATAGGCGTAATATGGATCATTTGCATAGGAGCCTAAAGCAGTAGCAGATGTCACAGTTGCTACAGGAACTGCAGGTGGCAATTCTCGTCTAGCACCAAGACCATAAGCCTGATACTCTTTCTCATTAATGTAGAGAGGGTCAATACTAAGAGTTTCTCTCTGCGCAGGGATGGCATCCCTGTATAGATAGTCTGGCTGTCTTGGAAGGTGCTCTCTTTCATATTCTTTCTGGTACATTTCTAAAGTAGGCGTAAATTGGGATGGGATACTTAAATTTTTTATCTCTCCCTGAAGACCATAAGCTCGATACTCCCTTTCAGTTAGATATAATTCATGAGGAATTTCCCCTCTTGGTATAGAAGTCACATCTCTGTGTGCAATACGCTGATCCCTTTCATGAGACAGCAAGGGATAACTAGTAAAATCACCATTGGAGTAAGGATCCCTAGGGAGTGTTTCGTTGTGAGAATAGGGCCAAACTTCTCTTCCTCTTTCATGAACTTCCCGAGTTTGATCATAAACTCTAGCAACTTGTGGAGAGTGGACAGAGCGTGCATTTGAGAGGACCCCAGCTGGTCGGAAAAGTTCTGTGAGCTTCCTAACCTGATGGGGAAAATTGGAACATTATGAATGCTAAAAATACTATCAGAAACAATGACCCCAAACTACTGAAGAAACAAGTAAATCTTACTTGTCTAACAGTAAGCTCTGTTTTGAATTTGTTCGTTTCATTATAAATTTCCTTGATTGCCTTCTTAAAAACAGCCTCGGACAGTGGGAAACAATCCTTCTCAACTGTGAACCGCACCTGAAAATTAAAAAATTCATCAGCACACGTGTGGCTAGAAAGATGAAGAAAAACACAAATTATCAAGAAAAGTCAGCCACAAGAAAATCTGACCTGAACAGGAAAAGCGCCACCAAAAGCTCTTGGCTCAAGTTTCATGCCCCCAGAAGACGATGCCTTATAAATCCCATACAGAAGCTTCAGATCAAAATCAAAGAGAAATAGTTTAAGCCCAGGTTTGATACTCATCACAAGATCTTTTTTACTTGTTGAAACACCCATTACAGAATAGCGGAAACAATCTGGCTTTGTCTTTGAATTGCACATGAAGATCAAGCCACCAAGTTTTTCTTCTTTCTTCTCCTTATTTCGGTTCCTTTCCCTGCCATCATGATTTTCTTTATTCTTTTGACTCTTTATACTATTATTGGACCCACCATTATTTCCTTTGTTTCTCAGTTTTTGTTTGCGCTTTTCCAACTCAGAGATCTTCTCTTGGTTCTTTTGAGGCCGTTGCCTCTTATCATTACGCTCTCCAATAACAATATTCTTCTCTTTGTTTTCTTCTCTAGACCTTGGCTTATTAACATCTTGTTCCTCATTGTTGCTACTTTCTTTGTTGCCCTTCCATATTTGCTTCTTCTTCCTCCTCCTTTGTCTTCTCCGAACATGTGCACCAACATTATCTTTTCCTGTGTTCAACGAGTTACTAGCAAGAGGCTTCTTTGAAATTTTGGATTTGGCCTTTAATGATCTTTGAGTTTTATTTCTTGATGGCCCTGCTTCGTTCTTGTTAGAATCTGGTTTACTAGATGCCTTTTCAGGTGCCTCCACTGCCTCTTTGTTTTCTTCTTGTTTATTCATGTTAGACTCTGGTAAGGTCTTCACAGGAGTCTCTGCTTCCTTGTTATTTTCTTGTTCCATACTCTACGAACACCCAGGCTTCCCAACCAAGATGTACCCCTGCAAGCACATTGCAAATGGAAATAATTTTTCTTTGTTTGCAGATTACCAGAAAAAATAGGATTAAATAGCTACAATAAAATGAAACTGAAACAAAACAGAGACAGAATCGAAATTAGAAAGTCAGAAACTTGAAGTAAACTGCATTGAGATGGGAAGATACTTTAACCGCTTACAGGAATCTTATTCAATAGTGCACCAAATGCGCATGCTAGGAAAAAAGGAGTGGCAAAGAGGGTTCATCCCCAGTTTATAAAACTGAAAAGCACAGAAAGAAAGAAAAAGGAAGGTTTTGTCTTCAAAGCCCATTATTTTTAAGAATAAAATAGGTTAAGGCCGATCATTTATAGCTCCAAATAGGCATACATATCATCAGCCTGCTAACAATATCTCATCTTCGTCCAACTACAACACCCAGACCAACTTTCAAGTTCTCTGAAACTCCTTCATAGTAATATCCACTAATCAAATTCTCAATCTCTCTTCTTACTTGTATTAAAGTACCACCACATCTATCCATGAATTATATACAATTTTGCACTTCTTCCCTAGTTCTGCAAAAAGACTTCAATTATATAATAGCCCCACCACTACCACTAGAAAGAAAAATTCCTTTTATTTTTCATTGATGCTTGTTCTTAGAGTGACCACCAAACAAATTATTATCTTTTGACAGATGCATGGTCAATCAAACAAGATAGCTCATTCTTACAAAGTCACACCATTAAAATCTATAATAGAGATCAATCAACTTCTCATGAAAAATATACTGACAAAACAGAAGATGTAAAAGCTTACAAAAAGCAATCAAATAAATCACAAGTTTCTACAGCCCGCGATTGGGCCGTAATATGGTACAGCAGGTACCAATAATGTAATGGGTCCCAAAAAAGAAAAACCTTCTATATAAAGGATCAAGAGTGCTATGCACGCAGCCAAGTAATTAACACACTAACTTAACGCTTCAGGTGTTTCAAACCTCTTTAAAGTATATAGACGACTAATCAGAGAATTAGTTGTATCCTAAAGATTTCCATTTTTAATTCTCTTACCTATAGGCTATAACATGAACAAGCGGTGACCCTTCAGTGAGATCCTAAAAATAAAAATATACATCATCAAAAGGTAAAACATACATTTAGCATTATCTATTATTATTTACAATTAAAAATATATATAGTCCCGTTTGGCATTGTAACAGAAAGAAGAGTATTCTTTGTACAAGTAGAGATTTTATTTTAGAGAGAGAGAAGGAAAAAGGGCACAGCTTTGGTAACCAGGGGTATCCCTTAAAAGAACCACTGCACCAGTCCTTAATAGAAGTTCACATTCCCTTTCTTGACTGTTCTGAAATTTGTGTCCATCATTAAAAATTACCAACAAAAATGAAAAAGAAAATCCAATATCTCCATCAAAACCCTTGTATGTGATGTACTTCTCCAAGAAACGGTAATCACAGAAAGTTAATTACAAAAGCAGGTCAATAACTTTGTCAAAGTTGCCAATTTTTTTGAGGAGAGTAAATTCCAAGATTTAAGGCCTCCAAAAATCTGAGTGCAAGAATAGAGGCTTCAGCTTACTCTGAGCAAGAATCAAAGAAGGAACCAATGGAAAGGAACTGCACTCTAATGCTTTTTCTTTTTCTTTTTTTAATTAAGTGGGCACCTACTGTGATACCGGTGAGGGGAAAAAACAAACAAACCAAAAAACATAAAGTTTTCCTATCCTTCTGATTCTGAAAGTTTTTGGCAAGACTAAATTTTTTTACAGACATGATAACAAAATCTTCCCTGTTAATAACTCAACCTACACTAAATAATTATACTTTAATAAACTAAAAATAATTATACTGTTATATCAACTAGTGCCTGTCATCTAAAATCAACAGACGGGAAAAAAGAGTCTATCAGTACTACATCACCAAGGGGGTGATAAGAGTTAAATGAGTGAAGAAGGAACTTCTAATATGAATATTTGCATGCCTCAACATCCCAAAAACAACATTATGTGCTAGTGTGTACATCTGCACAGCCAGAATGCTTTTAATTACAACTTGAGAGAGAGAGGGAGATCCTAAGGAGCACCAAATGTGAAAGCTGGATCTATTATCAGCCTCCTCAATCAAATTAGGAAATCCCTACCTATCAAACAAACTAAGTTACCATGTTTACATTTTAGCTTCCTGTCATCTATGAAGACATGACTTTTGCATGTTTCCTTCAAGAAAGGAGTAAATCAAACTACATCCTCCATAATCACCATTAAATGTCTAATTTAAAACATACATGTAGACTTCTTTCATCTTCTCCTATTACCAAGAACTGCCACATTAAAGGAAAGATATCAAGCCTGAAAATTCTAGTATAGAAGGGATGAAGGACTTCCTGGAATGAGAGTTACAGAGCAGTCAGGAAACAACTTTTGCAAGTCTGGCCAGAATATCACGTTCTTCTTAATACTATCGTAAACGCATTGTACTTTTCTTATCAATAAAACTCTTATTACCTATTAAAAAAAAAGGATTCTTCTTAATTTCAGTAAATACAACAGCTATCAACTCTAGCTCAAGTGGATACTCCTCTTGTAAGAGCAAAGAGGAGGGTGAGGTCATGAATTCAAGAACCACCAGGTGTATGTAGCTTACCATCAAATGCAGTACATAGGATGGAAATTTTTCTTGACAGTGAGTTTAATTTGAATGCAGGAAAAATGGGACAATAATAGTGTTCAATGAAATATTGAAAAAACTGACATCTTCAAAGAAAACCTTAGATGCAAAGAATGTGTTGAAAGAGGAAAAGGGGAGTGGGAGGCTTATTTACTGTTAGGTTCCATTTCATTGTCAATAAATAAAGCAAAATTAACACCTAAATTTCATTTGAGGGCATATTAAGACCAACAATTTAAGCTATATATATATATGTATGAATGTATGTATGTATGCATGTATGATAAGTAAAAGCCTATTTTAATAATGAGAGCATCATGTACAGTTGAGCACAAAGAAGTTTAAAGAATTACAACAGATTATGTACAGAGGGCTAAAGATTCTAAAAAATCAGCAATGGAGTTGGTGTTGCTAAAACCCCACCAATTAAACAATGAACTCACAAATGATTCTATGAATTGTGTCCTTAACTTCCCATATCTTCAATTACAAAAATTACATTCCTGCCACAAAGTCCATATTAAACATGACGGGACAATATTCCAAATATTTGAAGAATGCTTGCCTACCCAACCATACCAAACCTATCCATGTATATTTTATAGTCCAACACTACATATATAGAAAGACATTACGTACAAAAAACAGACATCCAGCTAAACAGCGATCTAACAAATGAAAATTTAATCAGTGCATAGGAACCTCAAATTTGTCAACTATTTGTCTGAAAACATAAGCTGTTCACATTCTTTTTCCAATAAACTCCAATATCAAAGCTCAGCACTTGTACACCCTGAGCCATCTGTAGACTAAGCCAACCAGGATAAAAAAATAAAAATATTACCAGATAAATGCCCATCTTCCATCACCACCATATCTTGATTCTGGACACACTAACTATCAAGATATCTCCTATGGGCAAACAACTTAAATAGATGGATTCCAATACATTAATTTTGGTCTAGCCAATAACCACAACAAATGACTTCAAAAACACCACGATACAAGGCTTTAACTACTGAATTTTCTAGCAGTACTTGCCAGCAAAGCAGGAACATGCCACACTTGCATAGATTGAGAAATATATAAAACCGCTATCCCATTGTAACAATTTCAATAATGTTCATCATGTGTAATCCATTACAATCCTGTATACATGCTTCACAACACATCCTCAGAGCAAAAATTTCCCCAGAAACCCATCTCAGACTAAATCCTATAGAAACCCAAATCCAACATTCTCCACACTTCTATCAAATGCAAAACCATTCATTCACTTAGAACCCAATTTTTTTTTAAAAAAAATCTTATAACCAACTTTTATATAGTCAACAAAGCAATATATCAACACCCAAAATCTTTAACGTAGAACACAGAAGAAATCTGTTTGGCTACCCAGAAAAACATAGAAAAAGAAATAAAAAGGTAAAATTTTGAAAACTATCATCTCAGAATGGATTTGCTAGAGCCGTGGAATTCAGTTCAACTAAAGCCAATTCAGTAGCTCAGCAACAAAGAATTGAGTAAAGGGGATCGCATTATAGGCTCAAGAATTATAAACAACCAACAATCATACTTAAAATCCAATTCTTATTATTTTCTTTTCTTTTCTTCTCTTAACCCTTATTATTTTCTCGGGAACCAAACAGAAGTTAAGTGAATTTCAAACAACAATTAATTTTTAAAAGATAGAGATTTGTAATCGAATCAAACCCTAAGAGAGAGAGAGTACCTGGAGAAAGCAGAAAGATAGAGAGAAACGTTAAAGAGAATACTAAGAAGAATTCCGGTTGAGAAAATTGGAAAAGAGAGACAGAGAGAGTATCTGTTGTGGATGGGAATAAATATAAAAACGTGACTGACTATATTGGCCTCCTTATATATCCATGCATTTATCATTATTCTCACAAATTAATTTTTGATTAATTATTATATTTTAAATGGTTTCTTTTTTTTTTTTTGGAAAAGAAAAATGTTAGAAATTAAATAAATTACACTTTTGGTTTATAAAGTTTGGAATTTTTTTTGTTTTCACCATTTATTATGTTTGATTCTATTTTTATATTGATAATACCGTTCATCTACGTTAATAATCTAACTGATTGCTAAGTGCCATATTAGCAGTCATATTACTAAGCATTTAGCACTCAAGTCAATTATTGACATAGATAGACAACAAAAAGTTAATTTGACAACAAAATCAAACATTTAAAAAAAATTATATTCTATAAAAATGTAATTTAAGACTCAAGTTTTATCCTTCCTCTTATCAAAAAAAAAAAAATAAAAGTTTTACCATTTCAATTCCAAGTTTCCAACATGTCACATCATCATATTAGATATTATTAATAAATAAGCACAAATACATTTAATCAATTCTAATACTCATTTAAAAATTCAACTTAACTGTGAGTTTATGGAGATGATATTATGTGTGGTAGGCTATATGTATTGAGTTTTAAGTAAAAAACTAATTGCGACCATCTTTTATTAGATAGTGTAAAACATGAGTTTTACACCCCATCCTTACCAAATTTAAACTCTAAAAAGAAACATACAAAAGAATGAAAATTGGGTTCTAATATAAAGATACTATAAACTTTGAAACTCGCCATTGCAAACAAAATCAAATATGAATTAACTCAAATGAAAACTTTAAAATATAAGAGTTCAAAATTGCATGACTTTGACACTCCTAGTATCACCACATTCAAAATGGAATCCAAAAATATCAAACTCAATATTATCACACTCAAATATGAAATATGTTGACGAAACAAGATACAAAACGAAATTGCGAAATATCTTTTTGCTAACATGCATTGAAGGGAAAAGACTTGTACACCCTTCAGGCCACTTTTATATAGTTACAAATCTTCTTCAAGAGGAAGAAGAGTTGGTTCTTTTATATAGAATTTGCAAAGAAATGACTGTTTATGGATTTCACAAAGAGATAAGGGAGTTATTATGACTTTAATAATGGAGATTGACATAGAACCAAGTCGGTTTAAATTATACCTAATGCTTTCAAAAGTTCCAAATGAAACCTCAAAATTTAATATTGTTACAAATTAATGTTGTATATATAGGTATATACAAAGATAGATTGTAATAATGATGTTTGAGTTTGGAGAATATGGTTTTATAAAGTGAAAATTCAAGTTCTAGTAAAAATTCGAAAATTTGAATTTTCTGAAATTTTCTAGAATTTTCTGCAGAAATTTCTGGTGACTATTCAAAAAGACTGAAGATGTTTCAATCTTTGTTAACCGTTTTATGAAAAAATAACTAACTCTCCATACATGCCTTTTTATGAAACATAACCCTATGGGTATGAATAGAGGCTTATGTTCACTTGAAAAATAACTAACTCTCTATACGTGCCTTTTCATGAAACATAACCCTATGAGTATAAATAGAGGCTTATGTTCACTTGAATAGAAAAAACTCCACAAAAATAAAAATTTTGAGAGAAACACAAGAAATCCTATGGTCATTCTCCAGAATTGTTATCTATAGAACCTAATATCTTGGTTGTATCCTAGAGACAAATTTACGATAACCCTTTATCAACAAAAGTGTGGGGGGCAGATATTGTCTAAGGAAAACGATATAGTACCTCCAAGTTATCTATTTTCTATTTGTCTTTTATGTTAATCTTATTCTTCCATTATTACTTTGTGTAATATCCCCAACAATTAAATCTTATAATTTCGTTAGTTTCAAATCGAAATCCAAGCCAAAATGGGGATATACTCCTTTCGGTGAAAAATTCTAGCAAAATACTTCTTTTCTGAAAATATTTAAGGATATGCCCCTATTTTGAAACTCAATTTTCTAAAAATCAAGTTTCAATGCAAAACTTGATTTTTAGAAAATCGAGTTATAGCCAAATTAAACTTAAAACTCGATTTTGATAAAATTGAGTTTCAAAACAAGAGCATATCCCTAAATAGTTTCAGAAATTGGGCATTTTGCTGGAACTTTTCGCCAAAAGAGGTATATCCCCATTTTGTCCTCGAAATCCAAGCAACAAATTTTTTCCTCAATTTAATTTGTAATCAAACCCATTAATCAAACTAAAAAATAATAGTTTATATTGATTTGATTTTAACTTTGCCTATGTTTGTTTCTAGTGTCATATGTTTTTGTTCACAACCAGTCACAAGTCCGAGAAATGGTGAAGGATTGTAGTAGGTTGATGGTCAATATAAAATTTAGTCACTCTATTATGAACGAACTCATAATAGATAATCATTAGGGTGTCCCTACTAGCAACATGTTGCATCAAACCCCAAATGCAATGAAAAGTTGGAATCAATTAGCTAAGGTATACCCTATAAGTGATGTGCTTCATTAGCGCTTGGGTGAGGTGACAAATGGGCAGGATTTCCCGCACTTTGATCAATGGATGCAGGTAAAGAAGTTAGTCCAAGAGAGAATACATGTGGTCAACTCTACCTAATTTGTTGAAGATCAATATCCAATTCAAAATTTGGGGACTAAGGCTTTGTCGCTGTTGTATATTGATACAATTTTAAAAAATTTAAATTTTTATTTGAAACTAGCGAAATTATAAGGTTTAATGTGAAAAAATCTTAAACTTTGTTTGAAACTTTTGAAATTATAGATTTAATTTTATACTATACCCATAAAATATAGGGTTTAAAATATAATCCACCATTTTTTTTTTCTTGATTATTTTTTCCCCTCTTCTCTCTCTTTTGTAAGTAACTTAATTCTTTTCCACTAATGGCACTAGAAGAGTAACATGAGTTTGGTTTGTGCAAAATGATTCTTCATCAAACTTATGAGTTCTTTTATGGGAGACTTCGATAAATTTATGTTCGAGAGCACAGACTAATTCTAATGGGATATTCGCACGAAGACACTATGTGTGAGACAAGATTTCACACCAAAAGGATGGGCTCTGCTACTGCCTGACTCAATAGGACTTTTTAAGGTACAAATCAACCAATGAGGGTGAGAAAATAAGAATCAAATCAAGTACACAAGTAATCAAATAATAAATATTAGACAATAGAACTCACTTGATATTATAATAGCACAAGATCAATGTCACTTGATTACAATAGAATACAAACTTAAATTGGTAAGATTATATTACAATTAATCCTACTTCTAAAAGTTAAGTTACAAGCCTACTCCTAGATAATTCATGCAAGGTGGTGCACACTTGTAAGTATGAAGTTATCATTCCATTGATAGGAAATAATCACTCTTGAATCTTGATAGAGGATTACATTATTGTTGGAGAGACCTTTACTTGTAGACTTCCAAGTTCCAATTTTCACTAATACGCAATGGGTGGTGGTTACTTTTAGCCCATAACTACCCACAAATCAAGGAGAGGTTGATTTATGTGTAGGAAATAACTATCATATGTGTATGAAATAACTATCATTAATTTGTGTATGAAATAACTACTACTTACAACTGTCATTTTTTGCCAATTTATTTAATATATGACATAAATGAAAACTATTATTTTGTTTAATTAATTTTAATTTTATATAAACACTTACTAACTATATTTCTTTATCTATTTCCCATTAGGTAAATTGAAATTAAATATTGATGGTAACTTCAAAGGTAATCTTTTACCCCTCAAGTGGTTAAAAGTGTAATTCAAGACGTCTTTTTGTGTGTTTCTCAAAAAGACCATTACGATAATTGATTAATGTGATTTGCTATGAATGTTGGACATACCTAATCTGTTATGATTTGTGTGAGAGTTTAAGAATTTAAAATAGTTTAGTGGCCATAAGTTTTCTATTTTGCCTTTTAAATTTCTTACCTCTAATATGTTGATTCTCTTTGGTGTGATGTTTTGGTTCATGATTGTAGTAGAAGGTTAATGAAATACTATTGTATCTAAAAAATAAAAAATAAAAAATCTTTGTGCTCGTAAAGTAGTAGAATTTTGTGGCACTTTATTGAATAATTACTGTAAGTGCACAATTGCACCTGGACCCAAGAACAGTTACGGGCTCAGGCCCAATGAGCCTTAAACAATATGAATTTGTAGAGTGTGGGCTTGAAACTCAGGTTAGAAGTATGTGAGGATTAAATGACAAGCCAAAGATTGCAAACACTCAAAAAATAATGGAGAATATTGTAAATCAACCTCCTCGGATGTAAGCCAAGAGTTGTTATTATATTATCCTTTTCCCTTTTTTCTTTTCCTTTTCTATTACAAAGAAGTTCCCCCTCCCCTTTTGTGTTCTAGGTTGCCCCTTAAATACTCCTCTTTTTGATACTTTGTACACGTGTTGTCCCATCTCCCCCTTAGCCTAGATATTTCTTTTCTCAGTGCCTTTGAATAGTAACCAGAAGTTTCCCTTCCACTGTTCAGGTGTCACTTCCCCATTAATGCGGCCAGGGTGGTAGGTGCAGGGTCTTTAATGCGGATGTGGCAGCCTTTATCCTTGGTATTTCTCTAGCATCGATGCTTCTAGGACATTCAAGGGTTCACCCCCTTTTACCATTGGTCTTCATCGTGTCATTCCCTAACCTTTACAATGAAGTCCCGGAATCTCCGATGTCCGTCCGAGGGGAAAAATCATCCTCGGCTATACCCTCGGATCCTCGGCGAATGGGCCGACCCGTAGTACTACCAAGTTCTAAACCCAGGAGCAGGTCGGCCTTCCTTAGCATGGCCCAGAGGCCCATATACCCATCAGGATCTTTTTACTCCCCACAATAGCCCCTCAAAACTCTAATTTTCAACGTCCGAGGAGAAAAAATAGGGTTTTGATCTGACGAGAACTTACTCCACACACTTTGTGAGTTACGGCACGTGTGGAAATCATTTCGCATCCCAGAAGATGCCACTTGGCGGTTTTATTTTCAAAAACGCGCGCATTTATTATTGTAAGTTACACTTTGTCTCCCACATTCAACGGTGAGATGGGCATCGAACGGTCCTCGCTACTCCACGAAACTTTAGGCGGGACAAATATAATTTTGAGGCCGCCTCTTCGCACGTCGTGACGCTGCGGGAACCTGCGCCTTCATTTAATTCCTCAGGGGCTAATCCCATCAAAACATCAACCATCATACCTTACCTGCAGAAAACCGTGGAAATTTGCACACCTTCAACCTTGTAAGTTCTTGCTCTTTCTATTCTTAACCTTTTCTCCTCGGCCTTTGTCCTCAGCTGTCACTACAAACATTCTCCCTCTTAGAGTTTAATCTCTCGTTCCTCTGTAATGGGAAGATTCAAGTGTCTAGTTGATACCGCCGCTGGGATGGAAGGCTTTAGGGCCAAGTATCGCATTCCCAGCGACGTAGGTCTAAAGTATTGTCCGGCGGAAGTAGTGGCCGATTCTAGGAAAGATGGAGAGGTTATCATCCCAATGATAGCCTTTATAGAGGGTGGGATGACCCTCCCAATGAAACCTGTAACTAGGGAGTACCTTCGCAACCACCGGTTGTGCCCCGACCAGTGCCTCCCAAACGTTTTTAGAGTTTTGGGTAGTGTCGATGCTCTAAATGAGCAAATGGGTCTGAACCTTACCTGGCACGATGTCGTCTTTCTGTATGAGTCCCATAAACTTTCCAACGTAGGTTACTACATTAAGTCCCGTTCTAGTGTCGTTAGGTTAATCTCCTGTCTGCCCAAATCCAACAAAGGCATGAAGGACGACCACCTGATCGTCTCTGGGAACTGGCACGACGGCTTACACTGCCCAGTTGAGTGGGGGGATCCAGGTGCAATGCCGTAGGATTAATCTCCCCATAACACAACTTCCTATAACACACACAGAAATGCGTATTCATACTTACTTAAACTTATTAAATATCTGTGTGAATCTGACCAGGTTTGTTTGTTTTGATGTCTTTTTTGCAGATAAGCAACACGTGCGTCCTCGTTTGAGTCACTGTAACATCGCGGACCTAAACCGAGTACTTCGCTCCGAGGTGTTCGTTAGCGAAGACTTACAACTCCGGGCTGCTCATCTCATTCTGGGGTACACTCCCATTTCCTCGGACTTCCAGGAGATAGAAAACGCCATAGTTGCGGGTGACCGAAGACGAAGGAAGATAAACGTAGCCCGGCCTCGCTTTCTAGACGACCGCGACCTCCCGGACGCCCCTAACACCGTTTTGTACAACTAGCTTATAGCAGCAATTCCCCTCGCCGTGCACTCACAGGCAACTGTCGTTCCAGAAGAACGGGTGTCTTCTTCGCATACACTAGACGACGAGATAGATCAATTCCATTTCGAAGACACCAAGAGACCTCGCGGGAATCAGTTTGTTGTACTTTCCGACGAGGAGGAAGAAGCCACCGAGGCCTCTGGAATTGCAGGGTTTGTGGTTGCCCTATCCGAGGACGAATCTAAGGAAGATATGGGCAGGATGCAGGGTCTCCTTACCAATAGAGCTGCGAAGGTTGTGGAGAAGAAGACGGGGACGTCCCAAGTTCCCCCATCTTTACCACCTCCCCCTCCTCCAGCTGAGCCAAAACCTCTAGCCGAGGATCCCAAGAAGAAGAGAAAGGGGGATACTGAGGGGACGATCAGTAAGGACCCCAAGAAACCAAGGCAACAACTCCCACCGGTTCAGCAGAAGAAGCTGGACAAAGGCAAGGGTAGGGCCCGCTCAGTTGAAAGCGGGGAAATCGGGGACGAGGCTGAAGTGCGCCGAGCACCGACCACCTGGTCCTCCGAATTAAGACTGGACGGCGCACCCATCTCCTGCCAATCCAGTATAAGGGCGGTTCAACAAGGTCATGCCCACCACTTGGCCGAAGCGTTGGAGCGCCCTCTCCTGTTGCCCAAGGACATGGAGACCTTGGAAAAAATGAGCCAGCCGCAACTATTCCTCTCTTTAAAAAGGGATTTAGCGCTGGTAAGTTTACCCCTTTTTAGGAAGATTCCACATTTAACAATATTCATAAGTTTGTTTACTATTCCTAATTCCATCACACTTTGTTACAGGCCATTCAGGAGGTCTTTGCAGCCGAGAAATTTATAGAAGATACTCGGAAGAAGGCCAGGACTGAGATGGAGATTAGGCTGGAGACAGAGAAGACCCTGGGCACAGCCCTTGTTGAGAACGAAAAGCTTACCTCGGAGGTGGCTGAGCTGAGGAGAGAGAAAAATGGGGTCGAGTCAAACTTGAAGACTATGAAGACCCAGATAGAAGCGCAGCGCAAGCTCCTCCGCGAAAGAGATGAAGAGCTTTCCCAAACCCAAAGGGAGTGCTCGGATCTGAAAAAGGAACTGACGCTGATGAAGGAAGAAGCCAGCTCATTCCAACTCTCTCTACAAACTGCCAAGCAGGCGAGTTTCGAGGAAGGGGTAGCAACCACTGAGGAGCAACTGACAGAGGAGTTCGCGGCTTTGTGCCGAGAATACTGTCAAAAAGTCTGGGGGGAAGCTTTAAACGTAGCAGGAGTTCCTCAATCTTCGGATCTGAGGAAGTCCGAGAACGTTTGGCTTCCCCTGGAAATACAGGAGATTGAAGAGGCTCCTGCTGCTACTCCTACCCCTGAGACAACTCTTCCTACTCTTCCTCCCATGGTCCCGAAGCTAATTCCAGATCCTACAGAACCTTCGGGTTCCAATAAAGACAAGGAAGGAGGCGGAGATGCCGAGAAGGGACTGAGCCAAGCCATGGAGTCCAATGTCCCTCCAACGAAAGTAGCAGACAAAGAAAAAAAGGTTCTGTCTCCTTTTGAGTTGGAGTTGAAAGAGACAGAGGGAACCAGCACTTCTCAGCAAGATCCTCCTCCAAAAGCTTAGGACTTAGCTTAGGGCTTCTATTTCTCCATGTTCAGCCTTTATATGTAATGCATACCCAAATGATTAATGAAGAACAACTTTATTTGATTTTTACTCGTGTTGCATTTGTTTTTACTTTATTCTTTTTATATTTATCGCGAAAGTTTCCTATTAATACATAACAAAAGTCTCTTGGAGTAAACAAATCTAACTCCCAGGATTGCACAATCACAACTTCCCCATAATCATACGCACATTATTAAAGATTTAACAACAGGTGATATGATTGAGATATTTAAACAATGCCTTTGATTAAAAAAGAAGAGAAGACCTCGTAAAACGATTAGACTCTTGTAATGTACAGCGTCTTTTCTAGTAGGATGTAAGGTCCGAGGACCATTCCTTACGCAAATTTGCATAACACTTAAAAATATAAAACTTAGGATCCAAGTTAGTAAACAGCAACGCATTAGCACCCAGACATAATAAGAAGTTAACTTTGATCAAAGTCGTGGTCCGAAGATAAGACTTAACCAATTTTTCGTTTGATTCTTAAAAATTGTAACTTCAAAGGTTAATTTTCCCAAAGCAGTAGGTCCAAAGACCCGGCATAACTAAGGTTCTGTTTAACAAATGACAAGACATCAATTCCCACAAGGTTTGTGGTCCGAGGACTACACTTAACCAAGTTTCTGTTTGATTCTTAAAAATGATAATTTCAAATGTTAATTTTCCCAAAGCAGGAGGTCCGAAGACCCGGCATAACTAAGGTTCTGTTTAACAAATGACTAGACATCAATTTCCACAAGGTTTGTGGTCCGAGGACTGCACTTAACCAAGTTTCTGTTTGATTCTTAAAAATGATAATTCCAAATGTTAATTTTCCCAAAGCAGGAGGTCCGAAGACTCGGCATAACTAAGGTTCTGTTTAACAAATGACAAGACATCAATTTCCACAAGTTTTCTGGTCCGAGGACTGCACTTAACCAAGTTTCTGTTTGATTCTTAAAAATGATAATTCCAAATGTTAATTTTCCCAAAGCAGGAGGTCCGAAGACCCGGCATAACTAAGGTTCTGTTTAACAAATGACAAGACATCAATTTCCACAAGGTTTGTGGTCCGAGGACTGCACTTAACCAAGTTTCTGTTTGATTCTTAAAAATGATAATTTCAAATGTTAATTTTCCCAAAGCAGGAGGTCCGAAGACCCGGCATAACTAAGGTTCTGTTTAACAAATGACAAGACATCAATTTCCACAAGGTTTGTGGTCCGAGGACTGCACTTAACCAAGTTTCTGTTTGATTCTTAAAAATGATGATTTCAAATGACAGAGCTACTCATGACTTTGGAATGTCAACTAACAAAAGCACATTTCATTAATAGTAATACCTTCTAAGATTATTTACATTCCATGGACGTGGTACAATTCTTTCGTCTAGGTCAACTAACCTATACGACCCTATGCCGGCTACTGAAACAATGCGATAGGGGCCTTCCCAGTTGGGTCCCAACTTACCCCAAGCTGGGTTCTTAGAAGTGCCTACAACTTTCCTTAGTACAAGATCACCTGGCGCGAGTGGTCTTAGTTTCACGTGGGCATCATACCCTCGTTTTAGCTTCTGTTGATAATAAGCCATTTGGACCATAGCTGCCTCACGCCGTTCCTCAAGTAAATCAAGATCCTTTTCTAGGAGTCCTTTATTATTCTCTGGGCTAAAAGAACTCGTCTTTAGGGTAGGAAAACCAGATTCCAGTGGTATCACCGCCTCAGCTCCATAAGTCATTGAGAATGGCGTTTCTCCAGTGGACCTGCGCGGTGTGGTCCGATACGTCCACAGAACATGAGGGAGCTCTTCTACCCATCTACCTTTCGCATCGTCCAACCTCTTCTTGAGCCCGTTGACTATGACCTTGTTAACGGCCTCGGCTTGTCCATTTCCTTGAGGATAAACTGGGGTGGAATATCTATTTATGATACCCATGTCACCACAATACTTCCTAAAAGCCTTACTATCGAACTGGACACCATTGTCTGAGATGAGTGTGTGTGGTATTCCGAATCTAGTGACGATGTTTTTCCAGACGAACTTCTTGGAGTCAACATCTCTAATATTTGCCAAGGGCTCGGCCTCAACCCACTTGGTGAAATAGTCTGTTCCCACGAGAAGCCATCTTTTGTTTCCAGCAGCCCTCGGAAATGGCCCTACAATGTCCAAGCCCCATTGTGCGAAAGGCCAAGGACTGGAGAGAGGGTTGAGAACCCCTCCAGGTTGGTGAATATTAGGGGCGAACCTCTGACATTGATCACATTTTCTGGCATAGTCCTGAGCCTCCCTCTGCATATTGGGCCACCAATAACCCTGAGTCAGGGCTCTATGGGCTAAGGACCTTCCCCCAGTGTGGCTCCCACAAATTCCCTCATGCAGTTCCTCCAGTAATGCGTCTGTTGATTCAGGGTGCACACACAACAAGTACGGTCCTGAAAAGGATCGTTTGTATAGCTTCTGGTCCTCGGACAACCAGAAACGCGGCGCCTTTCGACGTATCTTTTCTGCTTCAGCCCTGTCCCCGGAAAGGATGTCATTCTTAAGAAAGGATACGATCGAGTCCATCCAGCTAGGTCCAGGCCTTATTAGATGGATGCGGGGTGCGTCGGCAATGACAACAGAGGGTTTTAGTAAATCCTCAACGAGGATAACCCTAGGTAAACCTTGAGCCGAGGTAGTTACCAGCGTGGCTAAGGAGTCTGCATGGGTGTTCCCGCTCCGAGAGATATGGGTTAAGGCGAAGGAACCAAACTCAATTTGCTGGCGTTTGATCTGGGCCAGATATTCCTGCATTCTGGGGTCTCTAGCCTCCATGGTCCCCATGACCTGGCCGACCACCAGTTGAGAGTCCGAGAAGACATGGACTTCCTTACCACCCATCTTACGTACCATCTGTATGCCTACCAAGACTGCTTCATACTCGGCCTCATTGTTAGTAGCTGAGAAGGCCAATCTTAAAGATTTTTCAAAGACAATTCCTTCAGGGGACATTAGAACGAGTCCAATACCAGACCCTCTCTGATTAGCACCCCCATCCACATACACTTCCCAAATCGGAGACACCGCAACTGTGATTGCCTCAACTGATTTTTCACCCATGTGGGCCCCTTTCAGAGTTTCTTCCAGCAATGGCTCGGCAAATTCCGCCACCAGGTCAGCGAGGACCTGGCCCTTCACCGAGGTGCGAGGCTTGTATTTAACATCAAAAGCCCCCAGGATGGTCCCCCACTTTGCCACCCTTCCTGAGTAGTCGGCGCTACGCAGCACTGCCTTGAGGGGCAACTGAGTCAGAACAACCACCGTGTGAGACTGAAAATAATGGGGAAGCTTTCGCGTGGCATGAACCACGGCCAGGAGCGCTTTCTCTAAAGGTTGATAACGCACTTCGGCATCACCTAAAGACTTACTAACATAATATACCGGTCTTTGCACCCCGTCATCATCTCTTATCAGGACCAGGCTGACCGCGTGGACGGCCACTGCCAGGTAAGCAAACAAAATCTCATGTGCCTTCGGACGAGACAGAATAGGTGGCCGAGAAAGATATTGCTTGAGCCGTTGAAAAGCTAACTCGCAGTCCTCAGTCCATTGAAATCCTTTCCACTTATTCAACAGTTGGAAGAAAGGGCGACACCGGTCAGCCGACCGAGATATGAATCTATTCAAGGCAGCAATCATTCCCATTAACTTCTGGATTTCTTTTGGGTTCCGAGGAGACTGCAAGTCCTGAATAGCCTTGACCTGCACCGGATTTACCTCTATGCCTCTATGAGTAATCAT
The DNA here is from genome assembly GCF_040712315.1 of Castanea sativa. NCBI lineage: Eukaryota > Viridiplantae > Streptophyta > Magnoliopsida > Fagales > Fagaceae > Castanea > Castanea sativa. The sequence continues at coordinate 12,206,847 of NC_134015.1, forward strand.
ATATCCCAAGAACTTTCCCGACCCCACGCCGAAAGAGCACTTTGAGGCATTGAGGCGCAACTTGTACTTTCTCAGTATCTGAAAAGTGTCGGCCAAATCTTTCACGTGTGAGGATATTGCTTTGCTTTTCACCACCATATCGTCAACATATACCTCAATGGTTTTCCCCATTTGCTGTTCGAACATTCTGGTCATCATTCTTTGATAGGTAGCCCCAGCATTCTTTAAGCCGAATGGCATGACCTTATAATGATAATTCCCCGTCGGTGTTATGAAGGCAGTTTTCTCCTGGTCCTCTAATGCTAAGGGAATCTGGTGGTAACCCTGGAAGGCGTCCAAAAAACTCATCCGAGGATGTCCGACAGTGGCATCCACCAGTTGATCAATACGTGGCATTGGGAACGAATCTTTAGGACAAACCTTGTTCAGATCAGTGAAGTCCACACATACCCTCCACGTTCCATTCTTCTTTTTCACAACAACCGTATGGGCCAACCACTCGGGGTAGAAAACCTCTTTGATAGCACCAGCCCTTTTAAGCTTAAGAACCTCTTCCTTCACAGCCTCGGAATGTTCCATGGAGGATCGCCGAGGTGGCTGCCTTCTAGGAACGATAGCTGGATTGACATTTAAGTGATGACAAATGAAGCTCGGATCAACGCCTGGAGCTTCATAAGGATCCCACGCAAAAACATCAACATTGTCCTTCAAGAATTCTAACAATTCCATCTTCTCTTGGTGTGGCAAAAGTACACCGACTTGGAAGAACCTCTCTGGGTCATCGGCTACTGGAAACTTCTCCAACCCCTCACAATATGTCTCCTCCCCTGTCACCATCCCAGATGAACCGGGAGCAGTTAATTGCTATAATTCCTTAGTGATTAGGGCCGAAGATTCGGCCTCCGTCTGATGCAGGACAGCAGCCGATATGCACTGCCTGGCCACCGATTGGCTGCCGAGGACCTCTTCAACATATTCCCCTGAGGGAAATTTAACTTTAACATGCAAGGTAGAGGAGACAGCTCCAAGAGCGTGCAGCCATGGCCTGGCAAGGATGGCTGTATACGGAGAGTACGCGTCAACCACAATAAAGTCCACCTCAACCGTTTCTGAGCCGGATTGAACGGGCAAACGAATTTGTCCCTTCGGCACAACGGCTCTCCCTTCAAAACTTATGAGCGGCGAATCATAAGGAGTAAGATCTTCCAACCTCAACCTTAACCCCTTGAATAGATCAGGGTACATGATATCTGCACCGCTGCCCTGGTCTATCATCACCCTTCTCACATCATAGTTCCCTATCCTGAGGGTGACCATAAGAGCATCATCATGGGGCTGAATAGTCCTTACCTTATCCTCCTCGGAGAAACCTAGGACGGGCAAGGTGCCTTCAACCTCTTCGGCCTGCTACCCACATCCTCGGCCTAAGGATGGGAAACCACCATCACTCTAGTGGGACCTGAGCCGGTCCTACCAGGCGCAGCGAAGATAACATTAATTGTTCCTAATGCAGGCCGAGATGAATTATTCCTCTGGTTGTTCGAAACAGGTTGACTGTCCTGTCCACTAGGGTAGCACAGGTGCTGCTTCAGTTTTCCCTCACTGACAAGCTGTTCCAAGTGGTTCCAGAGGGTCCGACAATTCTCAGTAGTGTGGCCCACATCCTGATGGTACTGACAAAAGAGGTTTTGGTTTCTTTTCGCAGGGTCCCCTGCCATCTTTCCTGGCCATCTGAAGAAGGGCTCTTTATGAACTTTCTCTAGTAACTGATGCACTGGTTCTCGGAACACAGTATTTACTGCCTGAGGTGCTGCCGAGCCGGATTGGCCGAAGTAATCCCTCCTCGGCTTGTTGTTGTGGTATCTGTCCGACCTGAAATCCCTTCTCTCCTGCGGGATAACCTTCTCCTTTCCCTTCCCCTGCTGCTGGTCTTCCTCTACCCTCTTGTACTCATCAATACGATCCATAAGGCGGCGTACGCTGCGGACAGGCTTTTTCGTCAAAGACTTTCGTAGGTCGTGGCCAGTAGGAAGACCCACCTTAAAGGTATTAAGCGCCACTTCATCAAAGTCACCATCTATCTCGTTAAACATCTCCCAGTATCGGTCGGAGTATGCTTTCAGTGTCTCCCCTTCCTTCATGGCCATGGATAGCAGGGAGTCCAATGGCCGAGGGACTCTGCTACACGTAATGAACCGCGAAGCGAATGCCCTAGTTAGCTCCCCAAACGAGCCTACAGACCCCGATTTGAGACCGTTAAACCATCTCATAGCCACAGGTCCCAAGCTGGAGGGGAAAACCTTACACATCAGAGTCTCATTGTGAGAGTGCACTGCCATCCTCTGGTTGAAGTGACTCACGTGCTCCACCGGATCAGTCCGGCCATTATAGATGGTAAAGGTGGGCTGGGTGAACCTTCTGGGAAGCCTCCCCCTCTCAATCCTCCGTGAAAACGGAGATTTAGAAAGTTGGTGCAACGCCCTACTCATGGCATCGTTGCCTAAGCCCCTAGAACGAAGCTTCTTACGTCTGCGGGTTGGCTGGTCGTCCTCCTCACCGGAGGATGTTGCACTGGTGGGGGAGCGCGACCTTGAACCGTAGCCACTTCCCCTATCATTCTCCAAGGAAGAATTAGACGAGGACGGTGAAAACTTACGTTTAGCACGGCGCAACTTTCTCCTCAAACGATTGATTTCCTTCTGCATGGATTTAGAACCCTCCTCGTGGGTGGTACTACCCCCGCCATGAGTATGGCTAGCGCCAGGGTATTCTGTATGGACACTCCCTTCACGATCCCTTCGACGTTCAAGACGTTCGAAATGGTCTTCCGGTTGTGATCCCTGTGACTCTGCATGGTGAGAGCCTAAGCCTGCCATAATATTCCTACCTCTTCTAGACTAGATTTCCCACAGACGGCGCTAATTGTAAGTGCACAATTGCACCTGGACCCAAGAACAGTTACGGGCTCAGGCCCAATGAGCCTTAAACAATATGAATTTGTAGAGTGTGGGCTTGAAACCCAGGTTAGAAGTATGTGAGGATTAAATGACAAGCCAAAGATTGCAAACACTCAAAAAATAATGGAGAATATTGTAAATCGACCTCCTCGGATGTAAGCCAAGAGTTGTTATTATATTATCCTTTTCCCTTTTTTCTTTTCCTTTTTCTATTACAAAGAAGTTCCCCACTCCCTTTTGTGTTCTAGGTTGCCCCTTAAATACTCCTCTTTTTGATACTTTGTACACGTGTTGTCCCATCTCCCCCTTAGCCTAGATATTTCTTTTCTCAGTGCCTTTGAATAGTAACCAGAAGTTTCCCTTCCACTGTTCAGGTGTCACTTCCCCATTAATGCGGCCAGGGTGGTAGGTGCAGGGTCTTTAATGCGGATGTGGCAGCCTTTATCCTTGGTATTTCTCTAGCATCGATGCTTCTAGGACATTCAAGGGTTCACCCCCTTTTACCATTGGTCTTCATCGTGTCATTCCCTAACCTTTACAATGAAGTCCCGGAATCTCCGATATCCGTCCGAGGGGAAAAATCATCCTCTGCTATACCCTCGGATCCTCGGCGAATGGGCCGATCCGTAGTACTACCAAGTTCTAAACCCAGGAGCAGGTCGGCCTTCCTTAGCATGGCCTAGAGGCCCATATACCCATTAGGATCTTTTTACTCCCCACAACATGTCTCTCATTTATTGAATTTTAATATGACTGATGCGGTATCATTTGATATTAAATACTTTCTCGAGAATCCCACTACTATGTGGAGTATAGGACCTGTCGTTGTGAGAGAAATGATACATATATTGAAATCGTTAATATAAATGTAGAAAAGGTTAAACCCTTTTATTACCTTTAACAAAGCCTGTATTTCTTTTAAAGAAAAATATATTTAGAAATTAAAACTAGAATTTAAAAACTAAATTAGTGTGTGTGGCATCAAATCAAGTTATACTTGGTGCAAACTCTTTGTTAATATTGCATTGTTCAATAATTTAATGTACAATTTAGGATAGATTAAGTGGTTTCAATTTTTTACTTAACCATGAGAGAAAATCAATTTAAAAGTTTTGCAAAACTAAGTTTTAGAGATTTTCTTTAACGGGTTTGTCCTTTTTCTCAACAATGATACAAACTAAATTTGTTGTCAAACTTTCACCTAAGTCAAGAAATTATAATAGTTCCACTTGTTCTATTTGGAAGGGAATTTGTCAAACTTTCAACTAGATTTGTTCTCTCTTTCCACCATGACATGAAATTTTTTGAAGTGCTCAAATACTTGGTTTTTTGTTTTCAAAAACATAAACCCACATCTTTTGTGAAGCATCATCAATAAATGTAACAAAATCTTTATTGTTACCTAAAGTCTCAACATCAATGGGACCACATATATCAAAATAAACAAGATCTAATACATTGAGTTTTCTAGTAAAGGGTATATAAAATGGAATTATATATTGTTTGCCAAGTAAACAAAAGTGACAAGGATTTAGTGATGTACCTTTGGCAAAGGGAACAAGGGACTTCTTTACCAAAATCTGCAACCATTTTTCACTCATGTGAGTCAGCTGCCTATGCCACAATTAGGCGAAGAATCCTCCTGAGCTGCACTAATAACATTATAGCACAAATTTAATTGTGTCTTGTAAAGTGTACAACAAAATTTTCCTCTAACAAACACCAATGACCTGTTGGTAAGTCTCCATTTTCCATCACGAAAATAATTTTCATAACCTTCTTTATCAAGACCATGAGTCAAAATCAAATTAAAGTATATATCTAGAACATTTCTCTCATCCTTAAAAGTCAGGGTGTATCTAGTGTTAGCCCTAGCACATATATCACCAATTCCTATAATATCGTCATAATTATCATTGCACATCCTCACTCTCCCAAAGTTTCTTGCTTCGTATAAAGTAAAGAATTCATTTCTTGGAGTAACATGACAGGAAACTACTAAATCAATCACCAATTCAACATACGAATCTAAAATAGTACAATGATCATCCTATCCTTTGTAAAGGACCACATCTTACAACACTGTGATAGCAGTGATGTTCTCATCATTCCCTTTTTCTTTTTCTTTTTTCCTTTCAGATTTTTCTCTTTCTATTTGTTTTTCCAAGCCCTGCATTAATTTCTTTTTATGTGACCTTCTTTATCATAGTAAAAACTGATAGGCCAAAAACGTATTGACCCCTTGTGATGGATTAAATTGATTAATTAGCCAAGTTATTAATTAATCAAATTAACATGCAAAGCGCGTGGTAACACAAACAAATCACCAATTAAATTAAAGTATGCAGCGAAAAATAAATGACACGGTGATTTGTTTACGAATGGGGAAAACCTACACGGCAAAAACCCCACCGGGTGAATTTAAGGTCACTACTCCCGAAACTTCACTATTATCACAACAAGCGGTTACAAGTAAAGGAATCACAAGTACCTTACCAACTTACAATTAAACTCTTACCCTAATACCCAATTGGACTTGTTCTATAGTGACAGTTTTTCGTTTTGATGCACGGCTCCCAAGTACGTGACTAACCAATTGCGCGGATCCCAGTACGCGATTTCAATTACCAACGAGAGAAGATTGTTGGCTGCAAAGTTCTTCAATTTATCCATACGATGAAGATCAAGAAGATACTTTATTACAAAACCCTACAATGCAAAGACACAGCAACTTCTTCATAAAAGAGATGAACTAGGGCAAGAACTTCGTCTCAAGTTACAATTTGCATGAACAAGGATTTCTCAAAGCTTGTGCAACTTGCTACACTTTGACGGCCCTCAAAATAATCCTTTTATATGTCTAGGGTTAGGAGAAAAGAAGGCTCAAAGACACATCCACGGATTAGAATCAAAACAGAACTAGGAATCTATTTTTCTTAAATCTCGACAGCTACAGGTGTCGAGGTGCTGTCGAGCAGCTGTTAAGCCTCGGGACTGGAACAGCTTCTTAAAACTCAATAGATGCAACTATTGAGCTTTAATGAAGAGCACTTCTAAACTTGTTTCTTGGACAGACTTGCATGGCTTTAACACTTGATCTTGAAACCTTGTTTCTTGAAGTATTAACCTCATCCTAAATCTACCCAATTACAAGTAAAGTGCGTTTTGACAAAGGATTAGCCAATTACATAAATAATGAATGACTTATGTTCTAAACAAGTGAAACACATATGTCCTAACAATCTCCTCCTTTGGCAATCCGTGACAAAACTACAAACAACAAATGAACATATGAGAGAAGTCATAAATCACTCAACTCATATTTACTTGTTGAATACAATAAAATCTATCCTAACACAAACTCTTAAAAAACTTTGCAAGAAGAGAGTTTATGACAAGTAGATTTTAACAACCTGTATTTTTGAAACACTTTAAACAAAACTTATCAAGGCATCTTAGTGTGAAACAAAAATAATATATTGCATACAAATAAAGAAACATGTGTATAAAGAGAGAAAGGAAACAACACATGTAGAGATAGGTGAAAGAAACATACATCATCATATATATATAACAAAATGAGCACAATGTATGTAATAATGGTCACAAGACCTAGGTACAAGAAGAATATGTATCTAAAGTAGAGAAAAGAAAAAGATACAAGTAATCCTCACTACATCCCTCAGCACTCAACACTCCCTCTATCAAAAAGATGTCCCTATACAAGCTCTCCCCCTAAGTATGACTACTCTCATAATCCCAAAACTACTCCCCCTTTTTGCCACGAGTGACAAATGGTAGAGTGTCAAGTAGACATCTCATCGGTAGAGCTAGCATCTCCATCATCATCATCATTCGAAGCATCATCGTCATCACCATCATCGTCCCCAGACGTGGAAGCCACAAGAGGTGGTGAAAGAGAAACCTCGGGAGCAAAACCACCCATGGAATGCGATCAACACAAACATTCACCTGATACAACTCTATAGAGAGCGTATCCAGGCGAGCATCCATGCGCTGAAGTTGCGCTATGATATCTCCTAGTGACACATCGCTTGAAGAAGAGGAGGGAGAGGATGAAGCACGAGCAGATCTGGATGGAGCGGAACGGGAGGAAGGAGCTGCAAGACCTGTTTGACGCGACCTAAACTGTGCCTTACTACGTTTTACGGTAGCGGCATCAATGGTAACCACGACAGAAAAAGGGTCAAAGACAGGAAAAGGGATAGAAAAATGGCGTAAAATCTTCGTGATAGCGGAAGGAAAGATGAGCTTATCACGAGTAGCCGTATCCTTATACATATCTATGATAGAAAGGATGAAATGTGAAGGAAAGTCAATGGTAAGATCCTCAATAAGAGACAACTAAAAATAAGCACGAGGCTCTGTGATAGAGTTGTAGTGAGAGAGAGGATGCAAGACAAAAGTCATCACCATGTTTAAGAAACGAGGACCTTTAGCAAAAGGTCAACATGACGTAAACTGGTGCTCACCCCAATCAGAAGGGCGCTCACAGAAAGCGGAAATCATCTCATCTTTGGACACAGTCCGTAGATGCTCACAACCGAGGTAATCAGGATGCGCAACCCTCGGTACTTGGAGCACATCGGACACCAATTCCGGTGTGACGACTATGCGCGTACCTCGAACGCGAGTGAGAAAGAGAGGTACTGAATAATCAAATCCATACATGTTGGAGTAAAACTCCTGGATCAGCACGGAAGGGCAAGTGACCGGGACATCACACAGTGAGTCTCATTCCCGTTTGTGAAAGACATCGAGAAGGTCAGTGTCGGCAAAGTCTGCCAGAACAACTTGGCGTTCCGAATGAACACCTCGTTTAGAGAAGTTCTCCAAGAATTCCTGGTGGGCTTTCTCATCACGAAACCGAATAGAAAAAGGAGTAGGATCAGAACATGAAGAGGCTCTAGAACGAAGAGGATTCTGGGACGGAATAGACTTACATTTTGGTGCCATAGACACTACTAACGCAAACAGAAAGAGAGGGGGGAAAAAGAAACACTCGGAATAGTCCCAAAAACAATTCAAATATAATAAGTATATTGAAGAGAGAACGTATGCATGGGGAATGCATGAACATGGGACATACAATATGAAAAACATCATGGGCTCAGCCCAATCCAATCCTACCAGCACACAAACATATTTCACACATCTAAATGCATGAGAATATCGTTAGAATGCGAATGAGATGCAATGCATGGAGTTTTTAAGATCAAATCTACAAGACCCATCCCAAAATTTCAACAAGAACTCATCAATTTTGAAAAACCCCAAAAATTTTCAAAAACAAAAACAAAACCTAGGTTTCAAAACATGAAATGCATGAGAATGAGGGAAAAGAAGCTTACCAAGTGAAGAAAAACTTGAAGAAGCTTGAGGAAACCTTGAGAAAAGGATTTGGAGTGTAAGAGAGAGAGGTTGGGAAGGTGAAAAGACAAAACTGTCGAGAGAGAGATCGGTAGAAATGAGAACCGGATCGCGCAGAATAGTTATGGAGAACCTCAGTAAATCCCGACAGATACAGGTATCGAGGTGCTGTCGAGCAGCTGTCGAGCCCCGGGGCTGGAACAGCTTCTTAAAGCTCGATAGATGCAGCTGTCGAGCCAACTGTCGAGCTTTAATGAAGAGCACTTCTAAACTTGTTTTTTGGACAGACTTGCATGGCTTTAACACTTGATCTTGAAACCTTGTTTCTTGAAGCATTAACCTCATCCTAAATCTACCCAATTACAAGTAAAGTGCGTTTTGACAAAGGATTAGCCAATTACATAAATAATGAATGACATATGTTCTAAACAAGTGAAACACATATGGATTTACCACACCCCTCTAAATAATTAAATTTTCCTTTCAATTTTCACCGACTTCTGGATTTACCACACCCCTCTAGAATTTCTACTCTTATTTCTCCCTCTATTATGACAAGAGCTTATGCATTATCTTTGCCCATATTGTTTCTTCTAGCTTTTTCATTAAGCAAACTATCTTTAACTATGGCAAATTGTAGCTCAACATTAAGCAAAGTCTCTCAATTGTTAGGTAAGGAACTCAAAAGTAATAAAGCTTGTAACTCATCATCTATTATCAGCTTCATTGTGACTTACCTTCCTTAAGCTTCAAACACATAAACTTTCTAGCAAAAAAATCTTTCTTTTGAGTTGTCTTTCTTTTATGGAGACTCTTTAATTTTTCCCAAAAAGCCTTTGCATTTTTGTTTCCTGAGACAAATGGTGAAAAACACTAACATCAATGAATTGTCTAATACACTCAACGGTTTGTCTATTTAACTTCTTTTGGTCTCTATTAGACATATCACTAGGCATTGCACTATCAGCCTCAATAGGGTCATGCAAATCCTTAAAATAAAGGACATCCTCCATCATCAGCTTTCAAATTGAATAATTTGATGCTGAGAGTTTAACCATAGTATTCATAGTCATATTCTCCATTTAATCCAACAAAAAACAATCACACCCAAGCAACCAATAGCTCTGATACCAAAAAACCTAAATCCCCTCAATGTCTATGTGTGGATTAAAATAATTTACTACCAAACAATAGCAATATCTATGGAGATAAAATTTTCAGTAAGCACAACAAAAACACAACCACACAAGAATACCAAGTCTTACATGAAAAACATCCTAGTGTAGAGGGAAAATCACAAGACATCTTCGAAAAATACCCACTATGAAAACAAAAATTATAACTATCAAGTTTATGCCAAACTTGAGTTCACAATAAATTGGAGATACACAACAAATAAATCTCTAGGAGTAAAATACAATCTCACTACAAAACCTAGCAGTAAGATTTTTCTCTAAGCACTCCAACATTTTGTGGTTATAGCACTAAAAAATCTTCCAAGATAACTCCACCAATTTATCTTCCTTGTTTGTAGCTTGAGCAAAGAAAAATGTTACATTTTTCTTTTTCACTCACTCACTCTCACCATGTATCTCTCTCAAGCTCTCTAGCTTTCATTGTGTTTCTCTCTTCAGTTTTTGGAACTGAACTCACTAAAGCATTCTCACACAAATAGCCAAATGACCTTACTTTGCTTTAGTCCCTTCCTTTCTTCCTTCCTTCCTTCCTTCAGTGTGTTCCACAAGCCTAATGTCAAGTCCCATTAAGTTAGGCTGACATTGGAGTTTTATGGTCTGTTTGGATTAAGCAGGAGGGAAAGAGAGTAGAGTAAATAATAATTGACTTAAAATTAGTCTATTTTCAGTCAACTCAACTCTACTCTCCTCCCTCCTCTCAAGGACAAGCTCACTAGATGAGCTTTGACAAATGTATGTGTGTGTGTTGGAATACAAGGGTCACGTGCACCCAACACTATTGTCATCATCAAGGAAATCCTTTACGCCGCAATGAACTTGTAAAAGTGCAGCATTAAAAAAACTTTCTTGCATCATAAGTAAATATTTTGTGGAAAAAAATTCAATTGATGCCAATTTGAGTAACTTAGCATTTTCCAAAACCAAAATGCATCAATATTTTTGGAGGTGAAGGGAAAGCAAGTAATGTAACCTTAGAAACCACAAGGAAACCTAAAAGAATGCATCACAATATCATTAATCAAACCTGTAGACGACTAAATTCTTAGTTCGAAATAAATCAAACAAGTAAAAATAGTTTCACAAATGCGAATTTGTATTGATGAATATGTGGTACAATTCTCTGTAATTACAAAAGAGTGATCCTCTGATTCGATCTCCTTGAAAGATTTATTGATTGGAATTATGGTAATGTGATTTTGATTTGAACACAAGATATCCTTCAATTTGGCTGAGGAATGGATCGAAGATCTTTGAAACGGAATTACAATGAATCTCTGGCTATGAGCTTGTTAGAAATTCTTTGTTCTTCGTGTTCTTCGTGTGTTCTTCGTGTTTGAAGGTTTGTGGTGGAAATTCTTCGGTGCTTTAGAGGCTTGATTCCGTAGAGCTTCGTTGATTTATGGTTTGTTGAGGTTTCTGGAGGCTTTTGAGCTTGATTCTAGTGACCTTTGAGACCTGGACGAGTAGTTTGGATGATTTTGCTTCGAATGTTGTCTGTATTCGAGGTTGAAGTTCTTGAAATTCTTGGAGGCTTTAGGGTTTGATTCCGGCAGAGTTTCTAGATTTCTGAACTCAAGATATCTTCTTCCTTCTCTCTGTCCTCTTAAATGTCTCAGGAAGGCTTCTATTTATAGGAGTTTAGGGGTGGGTGAGCGACACGTGGCGGAGTCTGATTGGTGACACTTGTCACAGTCTGATTGGTCCGCTTATGTCATCGCTTACACGTGCTGGATTGCTTGTGTCATCGCTTACACGTGCAGGGCTGCTTGTGTCATCGCTTACACGTGCTGGTTTGCTTATGTCATCGCTTACACGTGCTGATGCAGTTTCATGCCTTTATTTCAATGACACTTGACAAATTTCTATTGGAATCCGAATAGTGATGGCAAAACCTAGTAGCAGTACGTGGCGCCTTGTAATTGGTTGTATTTTGTGGACTTGGTAGTATGATGTGTCAGCTTGTGATAGGTCGGGAATTTTCCCTCTCTACAAATGCCCCCTCGAGACTCGTTCATGCACACAGTTTTGGAGTGTGGTGAGTGAATGAGTCTTGAAAGAAAATGGATTTTTATATACTTGACTCTTCTAGTGAAATAGTTGAAGGTGGTGGAGCTTTTAACAGGATGAAGTAATTGCAAAAGAGTAGACCCACCCATATGAAAGGCTTTGATGAGACTGAGAAGAGGTCTGCGAGTATTTGAATGTACTCGTGTGGCCGAGCTTTCTCAGCAGAGTTTAAGTCAAAGTAATTTCAGAAGAGTATTTTGGATCGTTGGTGGCGATCACAGGGTGTTGAAGATGGAGAAGAGGTGAGAATGTTGGCTGGGTACAACATGCAGAGCTCTGGAGCTAACCTCTTATTTTTAAGGACTTCTGGTGAAGTTATATCTGAAGGGTATACTTCGGATCACAGAGAGAACATGTGGGAGTGTGGTTGAATGTGCTTGTGTTATCGCATCACTCAGGTTAAGTTGAGGTAATTTCGAAGGGATTCCCGGGTTTGTTGATGTTGATGGTGAAAAAGATGGTGATGAAGCAAAGTGAATGGGTGAGACATACGACACCATGGCCCCGACCCCCGCATGTTGGGGACTTTTCTCGGCGTAGATGTCTCGGGAAGTACACCTTCGGATGTGCGGGACCGGCCGCATGCCGAATGAGGTCCGACGGCAAGTCGTTGAATGCGCATGTGTGATCGGACCATACCGACGGACATTAAGTTGAAGTAATTTCGAAGTATATTTTCCGAAATTCTTCAAGTCGATCTTAAGTTGGAGTAATTCCGTAAAGTGTGTTTTATGGTACCGCAATGATGACCTTTGGACCCCATGCCGGTGGAAACATGGAATGAGGCTTTGGTGACCATTCACCAACACCAAAGGCTAATTTTCTCGATGAACTGGTACCTTGGAGGTCATCACAAGTGTTGGATGGGAGACAATTTGTAGGATACCCCAACACTTTTTACCATCTTCACCTAATGCAACTTTGTTGGGAAAGCACAACAAATGAAAGATGGAGCTAACTTGTGATCCTGGTTTTAGAAACCAGCCAGTAAATGCTTGTTCCGAACCACCGCTTCTAATGGGAGACCAAACAATGAAGAGAGACTAGGAAGCCCCGTTTTTAGGAACAAAAAGTGTCTCTCGCCGGACTTGGATTTCCTGGCCAACCAATTCCAAGGAAGCATGGAAGGTCGATGCAGACCTTGTTATGAATAACTTTATGAACAAACGTGGTCATTATGTGAGGAAACAAAATTTGTTTGAATCCTAAAACAGTGATGATGTTGTGAGAAGGGTTACTACTGAACCATGAAGGGATTGATTTCAAACTGATTATGAAGCGATCTTGGTTGCTAGGTATTGAGAATGACGGGGCCATAGTGAGAACTGGCTGTGAGAAGGAGGATTTGAAAATTTGAAAGAAGCAAATCTTTATTTCATGACTCAGTGTATGTGTATTTTTTTTCTTGATGGGTTTTAGTGGATAGGCCCTTCTATTTATAGCGAAGAGATGAAGAACGGTAGTTGGGTAGTTAAGAACGGTGGATGAGACCTTTTAGTGAGAACGGTAGGCGCCAAATGGGAATGTTAGCTTGGAGACTGGTAGGCACCGACGAAAATAGTAGGCTGAAGTAGTGACCCAATGTAATTTCAATTTTAAGACATACTTGTGAGAGTTCGTTTGTTTTTTGAAAGGGGAGCCTTGATCAAGTCTGGAGGATAATTTTGAGGGAATCCAGACCAAATGGATGGATCTCAAATTATGATCTTGAGAGCTTAAATTTTAGACACTGCTAGTACTTTGGAGAAGTGGGCGTAGTTTCTAAATCCAAAACAAATACCTAGATTTCAAAATCAAAATCTTTGCGAAAACCTGATAGGACAAGTTTTGCTTGAACATCTTGATTTTCGGTCAAAATTTACATCAAAGCCAATAGTTGTAGAATCACACTATTTGAGCAATTTTGGATTCTCAAATGAATAAATAGACCCCAAAATTGGAAAGTACGCGAAAAATTGAGCAAGACAGGTCAATCTTAAAAATTTTGACTTTTGGTCAAAATTTGTGCAAAAGTCAATTTTTTAGAAATTGGACTGTTGTGCAACTTTCTAGTCTTGGTTGAAGAAACAGACCTCAAAATTGGAAAGTACGCGAAAAATTGAGTGGGACAGGTCCGTTTTGAAATTTTTGACTTTTTGGTCAAAGTCAAAGTTAAAGTCTTAATTTGTCAAAGTTTTTTTTTTTTTTTTTTTTTTTCAGGAAGTCCGGATCCGGGACGGTTTTCCGGGTCGAACTGGTTCGTGGAGGATGACATCATCCGTGACGTCATCGATCTGGAGCGCGTGTCACGTGTGGCGCATGCATGCGCGTGAGAGCTTGTCGGCGTGTGGGAGCGCGTGGTCTCATCAAGCGGCGCGTGGGAGCGCGTGCATTTGAAGCTTGTGATTACCAGACCTTCTGGTGGCGTGTGGAGGCGCGTGGTTGATCGTTTGGGCTTGAAATTTTTAGGTCTTGTAGATCGGTGGCCGTAGGATCGAGTGGTAACGCCACTTTTTTGAAATGAAGTTTGGATTTGTGTGAATAGGAAGGAATATGCCGCGGTCCTCTGAAGCTTTTGGCGGCGCGTGGAGGCACTTGGCAGAGTGTTTGCTCCTGAAATTTTTTGGGTTTTGCCGATTTTTGTTGGCTTGAGATCTTGGTGGGTTCGGCTTTGTGAAATGAAGTCTGGATTCCCACGAGTTTGAAGAAGAAGTCTGTTGGCATTCTTGGACCTGTAATCTTCTTGGTCTATTTTGGTAGTGGTCGTTCTGACAACATGTAGAAATTCAGGCAGGATGTAGGTTCATGGTAACCACTGAATGTTGATTTTTTGGGTCATCTTTGTCAGAGAATTTGAAAATTTGGAAGAGAAGCTTGCAAGCATTGTTGGACTTTTCCTTATTTGTTTGAAGTCCTCCGAAGATTGCAAGCATTGTTGGACTTCTCCTTATTTGTTTGAAGTCCTCCGAAGATTTTTGTGGCATCTTGTTAGAGGATTTGGAAATTTGGAAGAGAAACCTACAAGCATTGTTGGACTTTGTTACTTCTCCCTTTTTTTTTTTGTCTGTTATCTCAAAAGTTTTCTATATAAAGGCATGCGGGGCATGCATGAAGTTATACAAAGCATAATCTCCTGAGTAACGTAATACAAGTGTAGAGATTTTTATTTTTTTATTAATTATTTATTTGTTATTATTATTATTTTTTTTCACTTTTTGATTGATTTTTTTTTTTCAGAGAATCATGATGCTTTATTTCAAGGATTCGAAGATTGGGCAAGAACCAGCCTTATTTATTTGTAAAGAGAAAGATGACAAGGATGCAAAGGCTACGACTTTGATTGTTCGTCCGCCCATAATTGGAAGATTTTCAGAGAGATGGGGCCGTAACTCTTATCCTCTCAATTTGCCAAAATGGTCACAAGTTATTCACTCTGATGGCGGCTCTAATTTGGAGATAGTTACCCTTCTTGCTTCACATCACAAAAATGTTGCCAAATCAAAGCCGTACAACACTTTGGAACGAGAGATAATCTCAAAACGCGCCAATTGGGATTCTTCCTTTAGCATGAATGGAGGGTTTTCCTATTTTTTTCTTTATTGGGATTGGCTAGAAGATGTGCTTGGTCGGTGTAAGCACCTTCTTGATGCGGTCCACCTTTACAACACTGTCTTTGCCTCTCTATTCACATATGATTATGATGAGAATCTCATGAAGGCGTTGTGTGAGTGTTGGAGTCCGTCTACCAATACCCTCCACACCTCAGTTGGGGAAATTTCTATCACACCATGGGATCTTTCCATTCTTGGTGGACTTCCTTGCACAGGTGCATTTTATGATGAAGTGGTACCCAATGCGCAAGAGCTAGATGGAACCAATGACGAAGGACGACCCTATCTACTGCACAGCTGCCGCTACCTTTTCATGGCGTATCATCACCTTCAAAACTGGATGACAAGGCAAGGGAAAGTGAGTGTTCGTGACTGGATTATTTTTGGTACAGAGGAAACAGCAAGTACCCAGCTCCCAGAAAACCAGCGAGACGGGCAACCATTCTCAAGTGGAGTCAGAATCCCTTTGGCGAGATAAACGAGCCTGGACCATGGTCTGATAAAGAACATGGGGTCTTTGCAGACCTTCAAATTGAGGGTGACTTAAAGGAGGAGACTTACCTATCGGCACTTCTTTCCTGTTGGCTGTGCATATTTGTCTTTCCTAACAAGGATCTGAATAGTATCCGTCCCGGCACTTTCAAGATTGCTAGTTCTATGGCCAATGGTCGTTCATTTGGCCTTGCCCCCTAGTACTGGCTAGCATTTATCGTGGGCTTAACACCATTTCTTCCTCTCCTACTCCGAGCAAGTCTGGAGCTAGTTTTGCTATTCATTATGTTTACGCCTGGGTGGGTCATTTTTTCAGAAGCAACCGCATTGTTCATGCCAAACTATCCCATCCTTTGATGACTAAATACTCCGGTATGGGTTCTGCCTCTGTATTTAGTGAATTGTCCGCACGAAAGCATATACGAATTGCCACCGACTTCTTTTGGCACGGGACTGCTTTTAATAAAAGATATGACCAGACATTCGTTGACAATGATCGTTTATCCATTCAGAGGTTCGACTACTTTATGAGCCTTCGCTCAGGGTACTTGACATTTCGATGTGAAGACCAACACATTGTAGAAGCATATAGCCCCCACAGATTCAGTCGGCGCTTTGGATTTCATCAAGACATTCCAAGTGACTTAAAGGAAGAAATTCATACAGGTTCTTTAAAAGATCTGTACCAATTCTACCAATCTTTCATTTGCCGCAACACAGATTCCAAGGTACTCATTCTGGCTTTTGCGTCAGACTTTCAAAGCCGGGTCAGACATAGCTACAAACGATGGTGGGAAGGAGTATGTAAAACTGATTTTACCAAAGGAACAAATTTACTAGTTGAAATTGCCTCCTCTATTAAATCGCTGACGTCCAACAAGCCTCAGAAGGGAAAGAGGGATCTTCAAGATTCAGACATTCCACAATCCTTGTCAAAATTTGCACAAAGTCAAAGCATCAAAGGTTTGCTTACTGTACCAGTTAGGGATGCCATTGAAATTTTTGAAAAGGAGGTGTGTGACGACTTCGACCCCAGTTGGAAACATTCGAAGAATCCAATGAAAGGTGTTGATGCGGAGACTTCTACTGATCATGCACATCTTCTTACACATAGTCAGTCTTCTACCTCAAAACCATCTACGAAGAGTTCGGATCTCAAGAGGCGTAAGTTTGCTGATGCTAGCACGTCATCCAAATTTCCGATTGAGACAGAAATGACACCTCTCTCATCCTTGCAACCAATCGACCCTCCAAAAGCCTCTATATTTCATGTCAAGGTGCATATTTCTTCCGTGCGTAGGACAGGAGCTTTTATGCTGGGAGATGTTCTTTTAAACAGGCTTTCGAATCTTTCTATAGACAATATCCTTCCACAAGTTGAAGCACATGAAATTTATAGTGAGATTGCAATTCTTGGAGTGGACCCTCAATACTTGTGCGAAAATGTTGACAAATATTGCAAGGGTGTTGCAGAATACTTGAAGATGAAAGAATCTCTGAATACACGACCAAGTCCAGCTGTCTTAATTCAACGTGAGACTGAAGTTGAATTCCTCCTTGCTGAAGCATTGCATGAGAAGGCATCTTTGAAGACCGAGCTTGATACTGTTACTTTGAGGATGGCTAACTTGCAAACCGAGCTTGGCCAATTAGAACAATCATTGTCTCAAATCGAATCTCATCAAGTTGAACAAGACGACGTTGTGCAAGCTTTGGAGGAACAACTTGAAGAAGTCAAATCCGCTCCCGTTCTTGAAGACCAAGATATGGAGGCTTTAGAGAAGATACGAACCTTGCTGGAAGATAGTCGTTCTAGTTTGAAAGACTTAAAATGGATGTCGTAATCTTTTGTATTTTAATTCCTTTCATACGTGTCATCATGCTTTCCCCTGTACCACTTTCCTTTAATCAATAAAGAAGACGTATTCCCTGCTCTTTTCTTTTCATGTTTTAACAATGAAACTCTTTTTTTTTTTTTTTCAGAGACTGAACTTAGCAAAAAGATACTAAGTTGCCTACGTACCCTCGAGAGGGATCAAGTCATTACGTAGTTCAATAAATTTTTTTTTTTTTTCAAAAAGGGAGAGCTCACGTGTGTAATCCTCACCCTACACCCCACGGCATTTCATGGATACCAATTGCGCAATAGTGGGTATCACCTCTAATCGAACCCGAGACCTTGGCCTCAAGGGTGATATGGGCATCCAGCTACTATGCCACACTCACAAATGGTGACATAGAGTGGGATTAATTTCTCCTTATTTGTGCACTTTCAAAGGTAATGGGAAAACATCATGTACCCTTGTAGTGCTGCAGTGGGTAGTTTAAGCTCTTACCGAGGAGCAATTCTTGATTTTCAAGCATAGAAGCGTTTGAGGAACTTCCCATTGATGGGTCCGATCCTTACACCCTCCTGATCAATCAACTTGTAAGCTCCATTAGTGTAGACTTCTTGTACAACATAAGGTCCATCCCATTTCGAGGTGAACTTACCGCCTGTACGATGAGTCATGATGATAGGTCTTCGAACAGCGAGGACTAAGTCACCAACTTGGAATGATCGTGGTTTAACTATTTTATTGAATGCGCTTGACAAACGAGCTTGATAGCACTCAAGGCGTTGTTGGGCCTTGAGCCTTTTCTCATCCAGTGCCTCCAACTCTTGTAACCTAAGCTTGACATTTTCCTCTTTAGTTAACCCTTCTTGAATGGCGATCCGTAATGATGGGATCTGGCGCTCTAAGGGAAGGATAGCTTCTACTCCATAAACGAGAGAATAAGGGGTCGCTAGAGTAGGCGTTCGAAATGTTGTTCGATATGCCCATAATGCTTCTCCAATTTTTTCATGCCAGTCTCGCTTAGTTTTGGATACCACTTTCTTTATCAAACTGCCAAGAGTTTTGTTAAAGGTTTCGGCTAATCCATTCGCTGGGGCATTGTACATAGAAGAATTGTACTGTTTGAATGCAAATTTCTCGCACAACTCTGTCATCAACCTATTCTGAAACGATTTGCCATTATCGGTTATGATATATTGAGGGACACCATACAGATAGATCAAGTGAGTTTGGATAAAATTGACCACCGTCTCTTTCTTTACTTCCCTAAGAGGCATAGTTTCTGCCCATTTTGAGAAGTAATTAGTTGCAGCCAAGATGTACAAATGGCCACCAAATGATTTTGGTAATGGTCCTATTGCGTCAAGCCCCCATGCATCAAAAGGCCAAGAAGCTACAGTTGAGTGTAGAGGTTCTAGTGGCTGATGGATGAAGTTTACATGATATTGACAAGCTTCGTATTTCTTAGCATACTCCATGGAATCTTGCACCATCGTAGGCCAATAGTAACCCATTCGCTTGATCCTGTAGTGTAACTTAGGACCTGATTGGTGTGCACAGCATATTCCAGAATGAGCTTCTTCTAAGGCTTGTTTAGCCTCTTCCTCTCCTAAGCAACGGAGAAACAAACCATCAAATGAACGGTGGAAGAGAGTTTCTTTATAGTAAATGAATCGAGCAACCTTTCGCCGAACTTCGGTCTTGTGGCGTACATCATCTGGGAGTCTTCCATGTTGAAGGTACTCAATGATTGTTTGTCGCCAATCTTCCTTTTCGACAAGGCATACAGAAATGACGTTGGCTTGCTTTTCTTCTTTTTCTTCTTCAACCACGAAAGGCACCACCCCCCTTTGGAAATGTTAACTTTGGCTGTCTCTTCTTGGGATAATGCTAAGGTGGTAGCCAAATTAGCTAAAGCATCAGCCTGTCTATTCTCCTTCCTCGGTATATGCTCCAATGTAATTGCCTCAAAATTTGCGAGCAACTTCTTCGCATATTTGCAATAAGGGACAAGGTCCTCTTTCTTGACATCATACTGCTCCAAGATTTGGTTAATAATTAATTTGGAATCCCCAAAGATCTCGAGTTGCGATATGCCGATTTCAATGGCCATTTGTAGACCAATAATCAGTGCTTGATATTCGGCTACATTGTTAAAGCAAAGTTCGCTTAATGAGAACGAATATAGAAGTATTTGTCGTTGTAGAGAAACAAACACTACACCTGCCCCCGCTCCTTCTTGACGTGTAGCCCCATCGAAAAACATCATCCATGGTGGCATTACTTCAATGTAAAACACATCTTCGTCTGGGAAATCATCAGAGAACTCCCAATCAAATGGAACTGGGTGATCAGCTAAGAAATCTGTCAATACTTGTCCTTTGATAGCTTTTTGCGGAACATATGCAAGGTCGTATTGTTGCAGCAAGACTGCCCATCGAGCTATGCGACCCGAAACCACTGGCCTAGAGAGGACATATTTAATCGGGTCCACCTTTGCTATCAAACGGACCGTATGTGCTTGCATGTAGTGCTCTAGTTTGTCTATGGCAAAGAAAAGAAAGAGGCACATCTTTTCAATAGGAGAATAATTTAATTCAGCTCCATTGAGAGTCCGACTTAAATAATAAAGGGCTCTTTCTTTCCCTTCTTTATTTTCTTGTGCCATAAGAGCACTTAGAGACCTTTCTTGTGCCGCGATGTACAACACCAAAGGCTTTCCAGGGATAGAAGCACCTAAAACTGGAGGATTAAGCAAGTATCTTTTGATGCGCGCAAAAGCATTGCTACAAGCCTCATCCCATTTAAAGTGTGCATCCTTCTTCATTAATCTATTGAAAGGTTGACATCGACCTGCCAAGTTTGAAATAAATCGTCGTATGTAAGCTAGTTTTCCTTGCAAGCCTTTAAGTTCTCGCAGGTTCTTGGGCTCTGGCATTTTCTAGATAGCTTCAATTTTGGACTGGTCAATTTCAATACCGCGGTGCCTCACAATGAAACCAAGAAATTTCCCGGATGTTACGCCGAAAGCACATTTGAAAGGGTTCATTTTAAGCTGATACTTTCTTAAGCAGTTGAACACGGATCGCAAATCTACCAGATGGTCTTCCCTCCTTTTTGTTTTAACCACCAAATCATTGACATAACACTCCACGTACTTATGAAGTACATTATCAAAGATCTTTTGCATGGCTCGTTGATAAGTAGCACCAGCGTTCTTTAATCCAAAAGGCATTACTTTGTAACAGTAAATACCTTTAGGGGTACGAAAAGCTATGAACTCTTCATCTTTAAAATTCATTCGAATTTGGTTGTAACCAGAATAGCCATCCATGAAAGATAAGGCTTCATGACCAGTAGTGGCGTCAACCATGATCTCAGTGATAGGCAACGGAAAATCATCCTTGGGACATGCATTGTTCAGATCACGGAAGTCAATGCACACCCGGATTTGTCCATTCTTCTTTTTGACAGGGATGATATTAGCGATCCACTCCGGATACTGTACTTCACGGATGAAGCCTGCCTCAATTAGCTTATTGACCTCAGTTTCTATTTGAGGGATAAGCTCCGGCCGAAAGCGTCTTTGAGCTTGTTTTACTGGGTGCACGCCCTTCTTTACTGCCAAATGGTGTAAAGCAATACTTGGATTGAGCCCAGGCATTTCTTTGTAAGTCCAAGCAAACACATCTTTATATTCTACCAAGAGTTGGAGGTATCCTTCTTCTTCTACCGGAGTGAGAAGGGCACTGATGAAAGTTGGTCGAGATTCTTCAGTAGTTCCTAAATTGATCTCTTTAAGTTCATCAACTGTAGCCTGTACTCCATCTTCCAAGGCTAGGGGAGCTTCATCAACCTCATTCTTTGCGGCTTCATCATCTGACAGTATATCTTCTTCTACTGTAATATGAAACAAGGATGATACTTCTTCAATTTGCGCATTGTGGACGAGTGACTGACTTGTGTGTACAATCGTTCGCCTTTTGACTTTGAGAGCTTCTTTAGTGCTAATATCTAAGATAAAGTTACGCTTCATGCGTGAAGGAATACTACTACGTATCTCATCATTAGCTTTCTCCTCCTTTTGGTCCTCAAAGTTTATTGAGCTTTGAGAACAAGTATCAATGGGCCTTTTTGTTGCCCCCAATCGATTAAAGACTGATCCACACGCAAAAGTGTCCTGACTTTGCGTTAAACAAGCCGTATTCAACCTATCGAACACTGTAATTCGTGACGATGAAGCCTTAATGTAATCGAATACTGAGATGCGTGATGAAGAGTGATCTTTTCTTTGATTCGAACTTTCATCAACCTATACTATTATGTATTGGGAACTTGAAGCATTGCTTCTTTTATTGATCCATATTTGAGCTGGTGGTTCTGGAGTATAACCTATTCCGGTCTTTGGGATAGGAATTTCATGCCCTTCAAGTCGCATTTTCCCTTGCGTTTTACTAAGGCCGTGCATCTTTTCTCCAGTGGCTTTTGGAATTAGTTTCCCTAGGCCGCTTTGTTTTGAGAAATCATAGCCTGCTTTGGCTAATAGCCTATATGTCTTTAGGTCAAACCATTCTTCCGTCCGTTTACTTGGTAGAATACCATGCTCTGTTAGACTTTGTGAAGACTTCACGAATCCATTTAGTGGCTTTGAGGGCAAAGGATTTATGGATGAAGTTAAAGGCATTACATGATTTTCTTTCAACATGGCTACATCCTTCATCGTGAGCTTTGTAGGAGGTCTTCGCATGTCCATTGTAGATTGAAGGCATTCCGTGAATGGTGATTGTCCGTTTTTGCGGCGTGACAATGGTACATAACGGAGGAATGGAGGGTTATTGGAAGGCGTAGAACTTTCATCCGCTCTCTCTGAATTGCTAGTAGACTCACTAGACTGGTTATTCCCATATCATGGATCTTCCTTTGGGGAAGGAATATCCTTTCTAGTGATGAATTTAACATGCTTCTTTTCACCCTGCTTGCTTTTCATGGACGGGACTTCAATTGGGAGAACTTCATTAGGGATATTGTCTTCTACATAAAACTTCGCGTCAGCAAAGTGAGCTTCAGTTTCAGAAAAAGGCTTCAAGTGGGCATCTACTTTGTTTATTCCACCTTGAAGATACTTGAAACATTGGTGCAAAGTTGACGGCACTATTCCGTTCCCATGGATCCATGGATGTCCTAACAACATGTTGTAGGTTGTCTTGGCATCAATGACATAGAACAAAACATTGCTTGTCAATTCTCCAATAATTAACTCCAAGTGTATCATGCCGATGGCGCGTTGTCCTCCTTGGTTAAACCCTTGTATGACCAAGTGACTGTGTGATAATTCCTCCATAGCAAGACCAAGTCGTCTCATTGTCATTTTCGGTAGTATATTAATAGCTGAACCTCCATCAATGAGAATGCAATCAATCTTTTGTTCACGAGCATAACCAGAAACATAAAGTGGACGATTGTGAGGCTTAGGGCCTAACAATAGATCCTTGTCAGTGAAAGTCAAGTCTGGAGAGCACGCGAAATATTCATGTGTTTGTTGAAGTGTATTGGTACAAGGAGTGTAAATCTTTGGCTCTTCAAAAGCTTGGATGATCCCTTCTTTCGGTGAGGTGGAGGATTGCGAGGGTTCAACTTTATCAACCTGAGATTTGAGTTGTTCTAAAGACAACAAAGTCTCATTTGAACTACCATGGTCAACACCTTTTTGTTTTTCATCAACTTCACAACGAGAGACCGTGTGAACACCCTCCGCTGACTTGTTTTGAAAGAATTTTATGGGGAAAAATTCTTCCAATGTGACAAGACTTCGAAATTTTTGGGTTTGTGCTGAATCATTACACATTTCCATTCTTAGTCTTTCTTTCCTTTTATCATTCTTTCTTCTTGACTGCGGCTGAATTTGGTTTTGTGCTATTCTGGACTCTTGGGTGATCAAATGAAGAGGGAATACTCGTCTCTTCTTCCATCTCTTACGAGTAACCAACGTCCAACCCTCTTTCTCATCCATTGTTGACTTTTTATCATCATTTGAGTTATAATCAGATGCTTTTTGTGAGAGCTGAACTTGAACAAGTTCCAAAGAACCAAATCGGATGAACGTGGTATTCGCCCTCTGCTTAGTAGTTGGAGACTTGCAACTAGGCGACCCGTAAGCAAATGTTACAAGGTTTGATTGAGCAACATCATTAACATCTAAGTTGATTTTCCTTTCCTTGGCTAGCTTCATGATGAGTTCTTTAAGAACAGAGCATTTTTGGATCGGATGACTTATGATGCGATGATACTTACAATAGTTCGGGTCATCAACCTTTCCTACTTCTTTCGGTCGTTTGCATTCTGGCAATTCAATTAATTTCAAGTTGAGCAGTTGTTCTAGCATTTCGGGTATATCAGCGTCAAGGAAAGGATACACCTTTTGTTCCCATTCCTTGAGTGATGAGCGACGCGTCTCGCGTCATTAGCCTCCCTCAGGCCTCTTCTCGTTAGCCTTTACATTTCTCGTTGAAATTTTAACTGGGGCAGGGTTGACATTCATGGAGTGTTTGACATTACTTTTTGTATTCCTGCCATTTTTCCTTATTTCTCGCCTTTCTTTCTTTTCTTCAGGTACGAGAGGTTTCATATTTTCATGGCAAGAGATACTCAATTCCATGTCATGCGCACGAGTTGCCAATTCTTCGAATGTTCGGGGCTTTACCCCTTGTAGGATGTACAGAAGTCCCCAATGCATGCCTTGGATGCACATTTCTACAGCAGATATTTCGGCATCCTATCCTTACAATCTAAACTCAAAGAACGCCACCGATTTATGTAGTCAACAACGGGTACGACTTTCCACTGCTTAATATTGGTAAGCTCCATCATGCTGACCGTGCGGCGCGTGCTGTAAAACCGGTTAAGGAACTCCCTTTCCAACTGATCCCAACTATCAATTGACTCAGGTTCCAAATCTGTATACCAATCAAAGGCATTCCCTTTCTCGTGAACGAACAAACTGCTTTACAAAGAGGCCTCCGAGTCCCTCGCGTTTCACAAGTTTCCACAAAGTGAGCAACGTGTTGCTTAGGGTTTCCCTTGCCATCGAATTGCAAGAACTTGGGGGGTTGATACCCATTTGGCATTCTCATATTGTCAATGCGCTTCGTATAAGGTTTTGAATATATGAGAGAATGTGTAGAAGAACCTCCATATTGTGCTCATATGGTGTTCGTTATCATGTCCTGCAGTTGTTGGACAGATATCGAGGCCATTGAGGTGGAATGTCCTTTTTGAGAAGTGCCTTCACCTTCTTTTCCCTTATCACCCCTAGCATTTTCTCCCTTCAAGGTAAAGCCAGGAGGGTGCTCAAGGTCTAGATTTGATTCACCCGAATCTTGGACTTCCAGTTTGTTCATCAGGGTTGCAATTTGGACATCCTTATCTTCAAGTGCTTTTGTGAGAAGGGTGACCCTTTGTTCCATTTCAGCCATCTTTTCTTCCATAGTAGAAGTGTTGGTCATCATTACTGGCATGACCTCTAGATATGATGGAGAAAACGATGAGACAGGATGAGTCAAAGGCATTTTGTTCCTTAGACTTCTCATCACAGGTAAAGAGTTGATAGAAAAGGTCTTTGTTAGGGATGATTCATCATTAATCTCAAAATCCTTCAAGACAGATGAATCCTTAGCGGTAGCTTTCCTTTTTGCAAGAAATTCTAGAGAGATGATATTATGAAGCTTGCTTTCTTTGGTTGATTGGGGTTGCGGTTGATCAAGAGCTTTGGATCGACTACGAGTGATTGGGCCGACATAATCATCCACAACAGAAGCATCCATCACCAATTTTTGAGCATTCTTGTTAGAAGCCATCGAAGCTAGTAGCAGATCAAATTTCTTTTCTTTTGAAGGAAAAAAAGATGAGAGGCAGAGATATCCCACCGGGCGTGCCAGAATTTGTAGACGACTAAATTCTTAGTTCGAAATAAATCAAACAAGTAAAAATAGTTTCACAAATGCGAATTTGTATTGATGAATATGTGGTACAATTCTCTGTAATTACAAAAGAGTGATCCTCTTATTCAATCTCCTTGAAAGATTTATTGATTGGAATTGTGGTAATGTGATTTTGATTTGAACACAAGATATCCTTCAATTTGGCTGAGGAATGGATCGAAGATCTTTGAAACGGAATTACAATGAATCTCTGGCTATGAGCTTGTTAGAAATTCTTTGTTCTTCGTGTTCTTCATGTGTTCTTCGTATTTGAAGGTTTGTGGTGGAAATTCTTCGGTGCTTTAGAGGCTTGATTCCATAGAGCTTCGTTGATTTATGGTTTGTTGAGGTTTCTGGAGGCTTTTGAGCTTGATTCTAGTGACCTTTGAGACCTAGACGAGTAGTTTGGATGATTTTGCTTCGAATGTTGTTTGTATTCGAGGTTGAAGTTCTTGAAATTCTTGGAGGCTTTGGGGTTTGATTCCGGCAGAACTTCTGGATTTCTGAACTCAAGATATCTTCTTCCTTCTCTCTGTCCTCTTAAATGTCTCAGGAAGGCTTCTATTTATAGGAGTTTAGGGGTGGGTGAGCGACATGTGGCGGAGTCTGATTGGTGACACTTGTCACAGCCTGATTGGTCCGCTTATGTCATTGCTTACACGTGCTGGATTGCTTGTGTCATCGCTTACACGTGCAGGGCTGCTTGTGTCATCGCTTACACGTGTTGGTTTGCTTGTGTCATCGCTTACACGTGCTGATGCAGTTTCATGCCTTTATTTCAATGACACTTGGCAAATTTCTATTGGAATCCGAATAGTGATGGCAAAACCTAGCAGCAGTACGTGGCGCCTTGTAATTGGTTATATTTTGTAGACTTGGTAGTATGATGTGTCAGCTTGTGATAGGTCGGGAATTTTCCCTCTCTACAAAACCTTTCTGTCATTCAACAACATTGATAAGACTATGTATGAAGTAATGAAGGCCTCATATGATTTTTTCTCATTATAGACTCCACATGTTGCAACTATATATGTAGATCATTTATTGATGTAGTGTCTGATACACATTTTATTCCTTTCTAAAGTTTGCTTGATGGTGGACTTTGAGACCATGGCTTTATATTTCCAACCCTTGGGAAAAGAAGAAATCAAATCACTCATCACCAAGTTGCTAAGGGCGGCCACAGACATAAGTACATAACCAAATTAATTAATATATCAGTTCATAATGCATGGAAAATTTATAAACTAATTTAATTAAACTTCACGTCAAGACTACAGTTCTGCAAAAGTTTGAATATCATAGTTCCTGATGCATCAAAATGCTCCGGACGTTTTAAAATTTTTTTTTTTTACAGAGGCTATATATACAAGTTCTCCAAACAATTGTGGTCATGATTCTTTTGTGAAACTAAACTAGCAAATTTTCTAAGCAACTTTTATCACTAGTTTCATTTCATTCCATGACTTGCCATCCAACCTTACCTATTCTTACAAGATACTAGAGAAGAAAACAAAAACACAAATACCAAAGAGATATGCACATAACCCAGAAATTTTGTATTTGTCTTACACAAATAATATTTTTAGATACATAATATTGGAAAAGGTATGAGGAAATGTCAGTAACACAAATTTTGTCAATAGTTTTATACAATGAGAAAATGAGGAATTCTATGTCAAGCATTGTCAAATAATCAGCGAAAGAGTATTCTAACTTACTAGTTTCATCGCACACGTAAATTGCGTGCAACGAAACCTTTTTTTTTTTTTTGGTCTAATGTCACAATTTTCCTTTTAAAAAAAAAAAAATTGGTTAAGTTTGTTTGGAAGACATGGATTAGTAGAAGAGTGTTTTATTTTGTAAGCATTTTAAGTGGAGTTAAAAAAATATTTTTACTGGATTGTTCCCAAGTTTTTTTTTTCCTCTTAAACATAAAGTTTAGAGATATTTTTAAACTACATAAAAGTTCAATTTAAAGAGAGAAATCATTTTATAAATAGTATAAATAACAAAAAAAAAAATTTCGAATTTATGGAATTAAATTAATAGCCACTGTGCCAGAGGGACTGACCATGGTCGAAATGATCTGCGGGGCATTGCGTTTGAAGCGTCCGTTGTTTTTAAATAATAATATAAAGTATGTTTAGACATGTAAGGGCATTTGGTCTAGTGGTATGATTCTCGCTTAGGGTGCGAGAGGTCCCGAGTTCAATTCTCGGAATGCCCCCTATCAGTAATTATTTTTTTATCGGATTCCTTTTGAGCCTTACTTTAATTGTACACATTATTAACTTTATTACTTTCCTAACATGTTTTTGACGTTCCTTTTTGGGCCTCCAAGTAAATTGTTGTTGTGGGCAGTGGTAACATGTTATTATCTGGGATCTGGGCCATAAAACCAATCAAATCAGAGTCCATATGGTGATTATAGTGGGCCTGTCTGGGCTTCGTGACACAATTTTATATTTTAGGAATTAAAAAAAAAAAAAAAGCTCTTAAAAATGGTCAGAAGGGGCATTCCGAGAATCGAACTCGGGACCTCTCGCACCCAAAGCGAGAATCATACCACTAGACCAAATGCCCTTGAGGATACTGATTGCTTTTTGTATTCTGTGTTGTTCTAAAACTGTTCTTAACCCAAATCATTCTACCCAAAAACCAAGGGTGGGAATATTTTATTACTTAATGGTTCTTTAAATTACTAATGGATTCTACTTTTGTTGATTTTGAATAGAATAAAATAGTACCAAAATTTGAAGAATAAAATGAGAACAGTACACATATAGACTATATTATAACACATTTTCCCTTCTTGCAACTCATGACCATACTATGCCCTTACAAATTTAATAAGAACTATACACATTTAGACTATGCTGATCATTAAACAAGGACTAAAATAGAGAATAAACAATAACTTAACCTAAATAAAAATGAAATTATCAGCTTTCTTATGCAGCTTCCAAAAATATCTTTGTATAAGCTGACAACAAATCCAAGATTGGAAGAGGACAGAGATACAAAGGATAGTTATAGAAAAAATAATAAATCATTCTCAAGCAGCACTTTGGATTTGAAAGAGGACAGAGATACAAAGGATAATTATAGAAAACAAAAATTAATCATTTTCAAGCAGTACTCAATTTGAGAGGGGCATAGAAGAATTCTTTACTAACAAAAAATTCTTTATGAAAAAAGAAAATCTTATCAAATCAATTATTTAAAAAAAATAAAAGCACAAAACCCACATAATAATGAATTCCATCCAAACACACACAATCTCATTTATAAAAAAATACAGTATTCAAAAGTATAGCATAGATCGGCCAAATATATAAAATTAGAGAAAAATGAATACCAGAAAATAGAAGAATTTGACCTCGTGTTCACTGAGCAAAGGTTGATAAACCCAAACAAGAAGACTGGCACAGTAAAAGGCTATGGCATTGAGCAACGAAAATTTCCGAATTAAGAGAGAGAGAGAGAGAGTGTTTCTGATAAAACAGCAAAATCATTCCTGCCCCTCTCTACTAATCTTCAGTGGTTGACAAGAGTAATCACCTCACCAGGGCAGCTGGGCCCTAGAAAATGTGAAAGCATCAGCTCTCTTTTGTGTCTCATTCTCCTTCTGTAAAGTAAACGCGCACATACTACCGCACACCCTCACTTGTGAGGCGTGATAACAAAGGCCGAGGTTCAAATTTTCAAGAGTTTCATACATATATATATATTTAAATTAAACTAGAGTAGAATTTCTATCTTGTATCAAAAAATAAATAAACGCACATATTTAGCCAACAATTCAAAGATGAGATAAGCTCACCAAAACTAATCCCAAAAATTAGGAACTAACACTAATCTGAATACACAACACAACCTTTCAAAGATATAAGCTCACCACAACTAATCCTAAAAATTAGGAACTAACTAGTATTTGAAAACAGTGCAAATCTGAAAATTTATTTAACCTAATCCTGCCGCAACTGTTTCAGCTGCATAATCATTTTGAACTGCAAAGCTTTGAGCTTGGCTTATAAATTCAAGGACATAGCAGTCCTCAAGAAAAATGGGGCAACATTGCACTAAATGTACTGTATAGTTTGTTTTTTATTTTATTTTTTTGGGTTTAAGCCAGAGTCAACTTCCTGAAACACACAATAAGCAGAAGGAAATCTGTCTTGATACTTGTTAAACAGTAAAAAGGAAAACGCTAACAAACCAATTTTCAGTTAACATAATTTGTTTCCGAAGTTCCTCTAGTAACAGGCACATTCAATACTGCATCGTCCCAAATATCCAGAATTTACAGTTGGGAGTTACATCTTGGCAAATTCAGCTAATAGTCCAGTCAGCCTTACTTCACCCAAAAGGTCAAGCTACAATGCACGGCCAAAAAAAATTTGAGGAAAAGGAAAAGCCAAAAAGGTATCTCAGAAAGACCAACAAAACCACCTCCTGTGTGACAAATCTGGACTCCGAAGAAAAGGATAGATTCTGAACCCTTTCATGGTTTCAGACATAAAAATTGAAGAATCAAACTAAAGCTTCTCTTAACTTCATTTCATTTGTCACTGAGATCATTGTGACACAAAGCTTCTTCTGGTTATAATAAATTTAGGAATCTAGGATGGATACAATGTACCACGTTGCCGATTCAGTCTAAACAAATTACAAGACCAGGAACTGCTTTGGGATCAAGCTCCCAACACCCTCTCAGGAGAATATCTTTTTCCCCCGAGTGCTGGAAAGCAGGAATCTGATGAGAGAATCTGGCAATCTTATCCCGCGGTACAACAATGACACCAGATTTTGACCTCTGGATTCTTGGAGACCTGTAAACTGATGTAAACCCACTAAGAGGTGACAAAACCACAACTTCTGTGCTGTTGTCATTGACTTCTAGTACTTCCACTATGTCACATTCTCCCTTCCAAATGTCAGAACATGTCCCCTCTGAGTTCAGGTTCTTGTATAACGCCCAAACCTCACCTCTTCTAGGGTAAATTTCGTATCTATGCTTACCAACACGTTCAACTATTAATCGATGAGAAAACGCTAAGCGGGTAAGGACCTTAGTCCTACCATTTTTTACCTCAAATACCCCACAACAAACTGACTGATTAGTGTCTTTTGGTGGCGAGCAGGGTTTAAGCAATGCCACATGCAATCTAAAGTTAGGTGTGGATTCAATCTTCTTAACTTGAGCATAGTTCTTAGGCATCCCATCCTTATCAACGTATATCGCCCATATCTGATCAAGCTGAAACTTCTCTTCTGATTTTTCTCCATAAAAGTCATAGCACTCACCAGAGCTTTTTGTCAAACTACTGGAAGAATGGTCTTTCACAGGCAACTGCATTTTCTCATCAGACTGACAAGAAGTACCACCTTTGGACTTAGTGAAGCTGACACAGTTTTCGCCTATGTTGGCATCTGAATGCTTAACAGTTCCCTCATTCGTAGAGAGTCCATTTATCAGACCATTTTTCTTGCTTAAGTCCCTTGGCGATCTTCTAGGATTTAAGGACACTTGTTCAATATCTTTCTTCTTCTCATGCTTCTTTGGGGTGTTAATCTTCTTATCAGCCTGATGTGAGGTAGCAGTTCCTTTGGGCTGAGGGAGGTCACAATTTTCTTTACTATCATCCTCTTTTGTTTTACATTTGCTTGCATCTACTTGAACATTATTTGTATGTGTTCCATTTGATTGTCTTGGAAATCTTTCATGCATTGTGGTCTCTCTCCCTTGGTCATCCCCTTCATGCTTCATCGATGTGCTAGAACCCATAACATGTTCCATTTTCTTTTCTGAGGATTTACAACACAAATTACTGACTTCAGCATCCACGCGTCCATTTTCCATCTTCACAACATTGGGATCATCATACATATTGAAATCAGTGGGCAGAGCAGCAGGATCGAGTTCGAAACATCCTTTGGGAACACCTTCTTTTTCCCCACCAGTCATTCTGAATGATGGAATTCGATGTGAAAATCTATACAGCTCCTTAGGTGGTACTTGAAAAGAAGTAATTCCATGCTGCTTAGTTTGCTGGAAAAGGCTAACAAATCCCTTCACTTTGCCCAAATATGCCACGTAAATGCCAAAACCATCAACAAAGTCTGAAAGGACTTCCACAAATTCAAATTTGAATGGCATATTCTTTTCTGGGTCAGAACTCCATCTAATATCCCAATTTTTGAAGAGGGCCCAAGTTTCTCCCTTTCTAGGATATATCAAGTATGAACCTCTAGAACTGCCTTTTATGCAATGCATCTGATGAGAGAACATAAGACGCTCAACGGCTTCTTCAGTGTTACCAAGTTTGAACTTACCACAAGCAACAGGCAATTCTCCATCACACCAATCAATCTCATCTTGGTCATCTGGATTGGCCTCCAACCAAGTGATCTGCAGCTTAAAACCAGGGGAGAACACTTTCTTGACACGGGCATAAAATCTTGGCATACCATCTAATGTATCATATATAGCCCACATTTGATTAACAGCAAAGCAGTTTTCTTCCTTGCCCTTCTCAAAATCACTAAACTCTTGATCAGGAACTTGAATAGCTACATCATCTGATACAACATTAGAATTCAATCCAGATCTATCATCAACTTCAGACTTTCTGTCATCCTGATCTGGCATACCCTCTTCCTCTGTCTTTACATCACATTCTCCCATTTTGCACTTTTTGTTTGGCAAACTCTCTTCAGTGGCACTTGCTTTTTGCTTCACACTTTTGCTGGATGATTTGCAATTCTGCTTTGGAGGACTCACAAAATCATCATCATCATTTAGATTCTTCTGGTGAGAAATATTTTCCTTTTGCCTTTGCCTTGAAGATCTCCTATGGTTCCCAGAAGGATTACCACCATTTTGGTTAATACCCACATCTTTTTCATTGTTGTCACTACCTCCAGTCTCATTACTTTCACTGGATTCCACAGCTGACTTCCTCCCTCTCTTCCTGCTCACATTTTTCGATGATCCTGGTTTCTGAGCCTTTGCTGGATTAGACTTAGTTACCTCAACACCTTTCTTCCCCACATGCCCATCTGCTTTCACTTCTGCTTTAGAACCCCCACGAACCTCAGCAGTATTTCCTGCCTTTGACTTTGGATCTAACCCAGCAGATCTATCCGGAAATCTCACATTGGAAACATTTCCACCATTACATTTTAAGGTTACTTTTGAGGGCCCCTGATTTGAAGCTACTTTTTGATTGGGAAACTGACCCCAGGGAGTTCTTACCGGAACATATTGAGTACCCACATCCTGGGCAATGAAGGCTTTGGAGCAAGTCTGACATCGCAAGAGTTTATTCTCAGAACCTTTGTAGTATTGAAACCTAGTACTGCAGTGGGGGCAACATGTCCAGAATGTCTGGATTGGGGGTGCCTGGTGATTAGGATTCAAATTAGTGTAAGGTGGATGAGGAGGTTTATGGAGATTATTGTCAGCCCATGACTGTCTGTTGACAAACAAATTGCTATTTGACTGATGGGGTGGCGGCTTTGATTCAGCAGTCCTCGCTGAAGATGCATAATTCTTATCAAATGAAGTACGCTTTGCCTGGTCTGAGAGGACCCTATGTGCTTCCCCAACTAGCTTGAATGCGGCCTCTGCACCAGCAAGCTTATTTTTATCAGGATGAAGTAACAGTGCTAGCTTTCTGTACTGTTTCTTGATGGTCCCCTCATCAGCTGATTGTTCAATCTGAAGAATTCCATACCAGTCCAAATCTGACTTGCTAACCTTTATCAATGCAGAGCAATGAACCTCACAGACTGCAAGCAATTGAGACATGTTCTCAAGCGCAGGAAACAGCTGCTGAGCCTTCATTGCGATCTTCCTTGCCCCTACAAAATCGTTTTCGTGCATCTTCTTCTCTGCAATCCCCCTAGCCCTGATGGCCTCCTCTTTGTTGCATTCCATGGTTGGTTTGAAAATCAATAAATTAACCACCCAGGATATTTAACATAAACTATATACACCAGGAAAGGGGTAGCTTTCTTTTGCCTTGTCTCTCCACAATCCAGCAATCATCCAAATTCCTCATCCTACAAGAATACGACCCCAACAAGCTCAGTTGAATTCTACCAAACAATTTGGTATTTATCCACTAATATGAATTTACATATACAAGAGCCCACGCCCATGTGTGATTGTGTGTGTGTGGTGATAAACGAGTGAAAATTTATTAACAAAACCATAAATTACAACAGTTTACACACAACACTGTGAACTTCTTAAACTGCAATGTGTATTAACTTAACATCCCAAAACAGAAATTAGCAACTCACCCACCATCTTAGTAAACAATTTGAAGCGGAGACAGCTCCTAAACGGATTAGCCAAGCATTGGCCCTTTGGAACCAAAAGGTTTTGAGCAAACCCACCAATGCACACAATAACCTAAACCCCAGAAGCCTTTGCAACTTGGAATTGAAACCTGAGACCCAAATAGTGATACACTGAATAAGAATCGCCTAAACAACTGCCCAAAAATACCAAAATCAAAATGACACAATTTCTAGCTTTGATTGGTACGTTACACAGGCACACAATTTGAAAAGGGTTCCAAATTCAAATAAAAATAAGCAAAAATTTCACAAATGAGCTCTGGTTCAAACAGCACTTCTTTCATGGGTTTAATTTAAAGATTCAAAACCCATTGAGCGGGTGGGTTGCATAACTTACCAATCAAAGAATAAGCAAACATTTGAACCAAAAAAATCAAATCCAGCCTAAATAACCTCAACAAATTATAGGTGGTAAGTTCTTATTCATTTTAATTTGAATCTAAAACTTTAATTACTTTTTTGCTCATCCATAACAACCAATAACAGCATGTCACTAAAGATTTATTGTAAAAGTATTGTGAAAATATTGCGGACATAACATTTCTCTTCTAAATAACTACTTAGAACAAAAATCCTAGCACAAACCAATCAAAATCTCTACATTAAGTTGTTCAGAAAATATAGGAAAACAGAACAGAAAAAAACCAAAATACTGAATCTAAAACCAACTCTCCATTGCCTACAGAAACATAAATAAAAACCCACTGAACTAAGTCCAATAAAGCCATTGATAACATAACCCCCAAAAAAAAAAAAAAATTCTATTGCCCCACTATTTTCTTCCACTTTCCCATCTACCAAACAAACCCACATAACAAAACAGCACTATAAATAAATTCAAAAACCCACAAAAAATCTAAAACCCTAGATTCTCAGCATCCAATACCACAAGCAACAAATATACAAAACCCAGAACCCCAAATCAAAAAATAGTATCAAACAAAAAAAACCCAAAAAGAAAACAAGGCATGCATGCACGTGAATTAATTGCAAAACGAATGGCATTAATGTCCAAAAAGAAAATGAGAGAGAGAGAGAGAGTTTCCAACCTAACCTTTCAGAGAAGAAATTCCACAGTAAGAGAGAGAGAGAGAGAGAGAGAGAGAGTTTTGTATAGAAATTTTTAAGGAGTGGGGTTGGAGGGAAAGGATAGCGGGAAGTGAAAAAAAAAAAACAGCGAAAATTGTTTTGGTTATTAGAGGGAAGAGGAGACTGCGGAGACAGCCCCTCTTATTTCTGTGAAATTCGTTTTTGGGGCTCTTTTTTAGGTTTTTTTGTTTCTTTCTGGTTGCAATTTGCAATGATGGTTTGTTGTGGATGACTGTATATTGTTGTTTCTAGAATATATGCTTTGTGGGACTTATTTCTTGGGCTTTTCATTTTTTTTTTTTCTCCCAATGTTATGGGATTTTCTCTTTTTTTTTTTTTGGTTTCTAAAGTGGGTTTGGGTTCAAATTTTTGAGCCTGTTTTGGATCAAATTTGAGCCCAATCTAGTTAGGACTTAAGGAGGATTTTGTTGTGTGCTTTGAGCCCAACTCATTTAGGATTTGAGAATGATTAAGTTGTACATTTTGGACCCAACTCAATTAGGAATTGAGAATGATTCGATTGTATAATTTGAGCTCAACTCATTTAAAATTTAAGAATGATTCATTTGTATACCTTGAGACTAATTCATTAAGGATTTTAAAAATATTTGGTTGTATACCTTGAGCCCAACCCATTTAAGATTTAAGAAAATTTTGGTCCTACAAGGATTTGGTTGTACATTTTAAACCCAACCTAATTATGTGCTTAAGTAAATTATTCTAATATCCCCTTTTTATTATTATTTTTACCAATATCCTTATTGTTAGTTATATTTACAAAAGGAAATCTTGGGGGGTTTTATACTATGATTAATCATGCATGCTAATGTCAATTTTGAAAGACTTTATGAAAAATAAAATTATAAACAATTTAGGTAGCAATTAGTTTTTTTTTTTCATTGCTTGAACTAAAAGTTATTACAATTTAAATGTTATATTTTTTTATTTTTCTATTAGTATGGACATAAAAAAAATGTATACAATATATAATGGAAAAAGTTTAGCTCCAAATCGGTTTGGAGTTATATTCCTCCAACCAATTATTTGATGATCTTTTTTGTTGATAAAAGATTATTTGATGATTAAAGAAATTATTCATGTGTAGTTTTAGTCACATGACTTTTTTAATAAGTCAATTGAGTTTTGGGAAAAAAAATTAGGAAAAATCAATGGAAAACAAGGGAGTCACAAATCAATTGTTTTATTTAAGATGATATTTATTTTACCCCATTCAATTGAGTTTTGCTTAATGGGTTCTATTATTTATGATAATTATTTATAGACAATAAAAAGTTGCTTTCGAAAATATATTCATATAAAATATTTGTTGGGTTGGGTGAGAAAAAACCTTGAAAGTGGACCTAGGAGTAAGTCAAATATTTGTTGGGTTGAGTTACTTACTAAATCCACACATTACAATATTATTCTCTATCTTAGTAGGCTTACGTTGATGTTTCTTTTCCTTTTTTTTAATGCATTAATGTTATTAGACGTTTTTTTGAAGCAACCTAGTATCTCAGCTGGTAAATTTCCTTTAAAATAACAGCAACATATGCCTAAGAAGATATCCAACAATGTTGATGTTCTTATCAGCTGGTATACTTCAGCGAAGGTTCCCGCCGGCTGTGTGAATTTTTTTAAAAGGGGTTGAAAGTTCAAACTATCAACAGTAGGGACGGAGCCAGGATTTTAAGTTAAGGGAGGCGACTTTGACCTCTAGTTTGGCAGCATCTTAGTCGTGGAGGTTTTTTTTTTAGTTTTTAATGTGTGCATTTGTTAGGTAAAGACAAAATTATTCTATTTAAAACTTTTTAAAGGCAGTTGTTTATTTGAGTAAAATTGGTTAATTAGACTTAATATTTTTTAGCTTTGCTATTGGTGATTTTTGTTGTTGCACAAATGTTTTTGGGCTAGTATATGTTGTTTTAGATTTTAGATCTATAAATTTTTTTAATGGCCTTTAAAATGAGAAAAGTGCTAAAAGTATATTGATGATATAGTGAGTAATTATTGATAAGTAAAAAAGCGATGCAAGTAATAAACCCAGATAGGAACCAATAAGAATTTGTACGTTTATAAAAATATTGTAAATAAGTTTGTATCTTTAACGTTACTCTAAAAAGATTCAATAATATTGTTAAAGGGGTAAAATGTAATTTTATATAATAAAATTACTAAAATTAATGCATATATATATAAATATATATATTTTTTTAAATTAGGGGGGCCACTGCCCCCCTTGGTCAATGAATGCCTCCGTCCCTGATCAACAGGGTCATGATAAAAAGATCAAGTGAAGTTATATATCTAAAATATAAGTTTATAGGTCATATAGTAAATAATATTCAATTAACACAAAATTTGATATGTATATTAAGAGCATAAAGAACATGTAATCAAATAGTAAGATTTTCAAAATATGTAATAATGTTTTTTTTTTTAAGATGTTATAGTCTTAGACTACAACTAATTTTGTTGCTAAATTTTGTCCATTTTTTTTAAAGTAGTATTTCTTAAACCAATCCCTTAATTAAAACATAAATTAATTATACGTATAACTGCTCAATATTTTTACCAATCCAAAAGTTACTCTACAACTCTACAGATATAAGTACTTGTAGGGTGTGAGGTAAGAAATAAGATTTAAGTTTTTAAGAGAGTTTTATACATATTTACGCTTAAATTAAATTAGAAAAGAATTTTAGTGATGGTGACACTATCAGAAAACTTGGTCTCCCATAAAACTTATTTGGATTCTACGAAGTTCTTTCTTAACCATTTCTATTCTCCCTTTTCTCTATTCCTTTTTATATTAAAGGAAAAAAAAAGTTTTTCTTCTCCCTCTCTGTTTATATTACTATATTAGCACTTTAGCAGTATTTAGTATTTACTATATAGCATCTCTGGACTTTCCCGTGAATTCTTTTTTTGGAGAAAAACTCTTTCCGTGATTTGAATTTTCAAGTTCCTACTTCCAACATCGTACGCTTTTCCCAAATAGGAAAAAGGAGGAAAAAAGAGTTCCCAATTACTTCACACCTTTCTATTTTTAAAAACACGCGTTGTTGATTTCTAATAAGACCATAGCCGAAATATTGAACTTTAACTAGTATTCATTAAGCTAAAAAACAACTACTACAAAGTACAAAGTACTAACCAAAACTCCTTTCCCCGAAATTCCCTTTAAATTTCCAAATTCCAATCTAACAGTAAAGACAGCTCCCCTCTCCCTTATATACATAGACATGCATATAACCATTAACAATCCACAATCAGAAATCAGAATCCTCATAGATTAAAAATAAATATAAAAAAAAAAACCACATTTTTTCTCTTTAAATCCGTATCATCCAAACGTGTAATATCTTTCACCTATTTACTTTGACACACAAATATCAGTTTTAGAAAGAAAGGAAGAAAGAAAATGGAAAGGATGAGATCTTGCTTGTGCCTTATAGTCATCATATGCCTAAGAAGATATCCAACAATGTTGATGTTCTTATCAGCTTGTGTACTTCAGCGAAGGTTCCCGCCAGCTGTGTGAATATTTTTAAAAGGGGTTGAAAAGTTCAAACTATCAAGCATTGATAAAAATATCAAGTAAAGTTTTCTATTTAAAATATAAATTTATAGATCATATAATAAATAATATTCAATTGGCACAAAATTTGACATGTATATTAATAGCGTAAAGAACATGTAATCCAATAGTAAGATTTTTAAAATATGTAATAATGTTAATTTTTTTTAAAAAAAATTGTAACCTTAGGTTACAACCAATTTTGTAGCTAAACTTTGTCAAATTTTTTTTTAAAAAATTTACCAATCTAAAAAATCACTCCACAAATATAAAATTTTGTGGAGTGTAGAGAATAAAGACCGAAATTCAAGTCTCCAAAAGGAGCTTTACACACACACACACACACACACATATATATAGTTAAATTAAGTTAGAGTAGAACTTCTTTCTTGTATCAAAATTCTAAATCATACATGAGGTGAGTGGTAGTAATACTCTATAGATTTTACTAACATATGCCCTTAGAGCACACAAATAATATATCATTTTTTTTAAAAAAAATTTATCTTAAATTGGAAAAGTTTTACAACTTTTTCAATTCTCTATAAAATATTTTCAAAAATAAATGATTTAATGTGTGCCTAAGGGCACATATTAACCGGACTCATATTTTATATAGCATGCCACGCACGCATAGATACAGTCGTAATATGTACTCCCTTGGTCTTTCAGAAAACTTGATTGGATTTTACCAAGTTCTTTCTTAACCATTTCTCTATTCCTTTTTATGTTAAAGAAAAAAAAAAGTTTTTCTTCTTTCTCTCCGTTTATATTACCATATTAGTACTATTTAGCATTTACTATTTATTATCTCTCGACTTTCCCGTGAATTCTTTTTTTGGAGAAAAAATCTTTCCGTGATTTGAAGTTGCCAGTTCCAACATCATTCACTTCTCCCAAAATAGAAAAAAAGAGGGAAAAAGAGTCCCAATAACTTCACACTTACCTATTTTTAAAAGCACGCGTTGTTGATTTCTAATAAGACCATAGCCGAAATATTGAATACGTTAACTAGTATTCATTAAACTAAAAAACAACTACTACAAAGTACAGAGTACTAACCAAAACTCCTTTCCCGAAATTCCCTTTAAATTTCCAAATTTCAATCTAACAGTAAAGACAGCTCTTCTCTCCCCTATATATATAGGCATGCATATAACCATTAAAAATCCACAATCCACAATCAGAAATCAGAATCCTCATAGATAAAAAATAAATTTTTTAAAAAAAAACCACATTTTTTCTCTTTAAATCCGTGTCATCCAAACGTGTAATATCTTTCACCTATTTATTTTGACACACAAATATCAGTCTTAGAAAGAAAGGAAGAAAGAAAATGGAAAGGATGAGATCTTGCTTGTGCCTAATTATAGTCATCATATTGCTTTTGTTTTTAAGATCTGAAGCTCGCCCTCTTAATCCAAACATGAAGGAGGAGAAGAATCACCAATCCTTCTTCAGGTAATCATTTCTAATAATGTAAACTAAGAATTTTCCTTTTTAAAATCTCCGTTGTTGCTTAACAAAAAACAATGATTTTTTTTTTTGTACTTCTCTTTTGATTGTTTTGTTTTGTTCAAAGACATATTTGATAATTAAGTATCATTGCATACAGCATACTACAGGAGTTTTTTTTTTTTTTTGCCAATGGTGTTAGAGTTTCATTTCCCATATCGTGAAAGAGGGGAGTAGAGGAAAGTAAATATGTA
Organism: Castanea sativa; assembly: GCF_040712315.1. Lineage (NCBI taxonomy): Eukaryota > Viridiplantae > Streptophyta > Magnoliopsida > Fagales > Fagaceae > Castanea > Castanea sativa. The sequence goes on from NC_134015.1 coordinate 12,247,105, forward strand.
GTGCACTATTTGGCCTACAAGCCATTTCTCAGAATTTGACCGAGTTCCAAAGCTCCACGGCAACAAATCTTTCCCATACACACGTTAGTTTTTTCCGAAAATGTAGGTGTATGCGTGTTCTTTGCATGGTTAGTAGTTTTGTTGCTAACAGTGTCCACATCGCTTAAAAAAAAACAAAAACACCAAGCAGGTCCACCATCAATGAGCCCACCTGACCTCTACCATGCAAATGCTCCCTCCTAGGGGAAAATTAGCAAGACTCCCATTTTTTTAGTGCCGATTCAACGATGGAGACTCAGACAAAACCATTGATTCCAAAATTCTGTATGTTGTGGTGTAGAAAATATTCATCTGTATATCTTTGCTTATATTTTGAACCACTAGATGCTTTTATTTGATTTTTGTTTTTATGTATACCTTGTTGTAAGTCCTATATATTGTTGTCAGCAGTTTAGAATTTTCCTCGTATATATGTATAATTTATCGTATCAAAATTACTTAGCCAAGTCATGAAACCCAAAAGCGACTTTTCATGGTCCTCTAATTATTCACTTCAAAGTTCAAATCCCAAAGGGTTGGTTAATTAAGTAGTCCTAAGGTGCTATGATATTTATGATAGCTTAAATTCAAAACTTTTTGCCAGCATTTTAAAGTTATTCTCAAGGGATTTTTTCTTCTAATAACCTAGGAAGACTACATATACCTGAAGAAATAGTTAAATACTTAAACAAGTCTGGATATTCTTTTATGTCAAAAAAAAAAAATTATCTATTTCAAAACTTAACCTACTTCATAAGTCATAATCTTTTTTTGAAGTTCCTCCTGATTTCAATGATGAGACCATAGTTCGGGTATAGCCGTATAGGAAGGAAACAGGACTTTTGTGTGAAATATTATATTGATTTCATAGTAAAACTTTTACTATCTGTCAGTTAGTATATATTCAACTTAAAAAACTTCAAAGTTTCACAACCGTGTCCTCTCTAGTTTATAATCAAACACATAGAAAGACAGTTCCTCTTCCCTATATATATATATATGTAAAGATTACATAACGATTAACAATCCACAATCAGAATCCTCATTAAAACACGTTAACCCTTAAGCCCGTGTGTATATTTTGGAACTACTAGCTAAAGAAAAAAAAAATTGAAAGGATGAGAAATTGTGCATGTGTGCCTTATAGTCATCATATTGCTTTTGTTTTTTTAGATTTGAAGCTCGCCCTCTTAATCCAAACATGAAGGACAGGAAGAACAGATCCTTATCCAGCTCATCATTGTTAGCAATGATCAAAGACCGGTATGTCCCCAAACGAGAGATTCCAGGAGGTCCAAGGTTCCTTGGTGAAGTTGTTCCACTTAATAGAGGTCCTGTCCCACCTTCTGCCCCTAATCCAGTCACCCATCATGCCAATCCCTGATGAAATGAGTGGTAGAAAATGTCCAGTTGATAGCTCTTTCAAACTTTTCTGTAATGTTTTAAGAGTCCGGTTAACGAGTAGGAGCAATGGTTACAGTAAAGTTTTTTTTTTTTTTTAATATTATAATTGGTTAGTTTTTTTGTGCAGTCTTTATGTCTGTACATAAATAAGTTTTTTTTTTTTTTAATTGTTCTCCAATGGAGTGGTCTCATTGAATTTCAAGTATATTAACAAAAGATGTAATGTAAATAATTTAATTGTAATTTCTAGTATATTATTATTAATAAAATAAGTTTTACAATAAAATTATAATAGATGTGGAAGTAGGGTGTGACAGATTAACACAAAATAAAGTTTTGTGGGGGTGAGTAGAAGCCCAACAAAGTCTCAAATGGTAGAGATGAAACAAGACAATTTTTTCTATTATGCTAGACATGGATGAAATAAGACAAAATCTTGTCAGGCAAAGGTAATACTCCATCCTTCGACCCACTTGCCCCATCGCCATCCCCAAATGTAGCCTGCCCAATGCATCTCAAGAGATCTTAGTTTTTTCCTTAAAATATTGAGTAAATAGGAACGAAAGATCGCATAGATTCATATAAGTTATAACATATTGATATGGATGCATGTCCCGGTCATTTTCACTTGTCAGTTGTCACAATGGTTAACAAAAACGACTTGAAAAGTAGTCAAAGCAAAAGTAAGATGCGTACCTCCATAAAAATCTATGTGAAATTTTTTGTGTCCTATTGAAAAATACCTAGAATGTTCACCCCAAAAAAGTGAATTCTTTCGCTTTCATCATTCCTTTTTCATGAAATAAATGATGCATGTAGCTGTGAACATGATACACCAGGACCGGAGTCAAAAAAAATTTGTTTAGGTCAAGTTACATCGTTAATATATTTATCAAGATAACTTTTATATATATATATATATATATATACATGCACGTGTTTTTTTATTTTATATATACATATATATATATATATATATATATACTTTTTTATTTGATAAGTTATATATATACACACACCCAACAAAAAAAAAATTAAACTTAGTATTTTCAATAAAAATTATTTTTTAAGGCGATTTTTCATAAAATAAAATTCATTTTTTTCTATTTTCATAGTCAAATTCTTAAAAAGTTTCATTTTTAATACAAATTATCAAATTTTATGCTAAAGTAAGTAAAAAATCTTTTAATTGAACTAATAAAATTTTCAGAAACATGAATGATTCAAAACTTGAAGGAATAAGTTAGGCTCCAAACATATTTAAAGCTATCTTACTTTAATCCATTATATGGTAACTAAAGACACATTTCATGTGTAGTTTTAGTGACAAATTTTTTTTAATGAGTCAATGACTTGTTAATCGTCACATAATGGGTTGAAAAAAATAGATTCAAATATGTTTGATACCAAATTTTATCAAATATTTAACAGATATAAAAACACATTTTTACAATAAAAAATAGAATTGTTAAAAATAAAGTTATATCTCTATAACTATTAGACCAATTATTTTTTTTAAGAGCATTATTGGACTAATTTAAATATTTGGAGGGGCCAACTCTTATTTTTGTAGACTAAATTTTGATAACATAAAAATAATTGTATATATATTTTAAAAAATTTTAAAATTTTGGGGGGCCATGGCCCCCAACCCCCCCCCCCCCACCCTTATACATGCCTCTGCCCCTGGATACACTAAATAATCTCCATAAAAAAATTTCGAACCCATGAACTTTCACAACTTTCCTATAATTTACAAAAGAGAAATGATATGTCCACAACATTTTTACAACAAATCTTAAGTGGCAGGTTGTTACTGGTTGTTATTGTTGGGGCAAAAAGTAATCTTAGTGTTAGGTTTAAATTTGAACCAACAACCAATCACCTGTAATTTGTTGTAAAAATGTTGTGGATATAGCATCTCTCTTTACAAAATTTTGTAAATGAAAATCGTCATGATACAAGGTAATAAGTACCAAAGAGAATTCACTTAGGGTTTGAATTCGTGTAAAATAAAAAATGACCTAGAGGTACGGGGTAACTTTTACAACTTTCCATACTAGAGAATTCGTTTTGGTCATTGTGAAACTTTTACAACTTTAACAATTTTTGTCTAAATTACCAATACTGTTGTACTACAGATTTGTTATGCATTAATCATTATCCTAACTCTTCCTAACTTGTACTGCAACTTTAAGATTAGTTTATGGTTAAGCCTAGACTTAGCCTACTCTATATATACCGAACCATAATCGAGTCTATTGTAATTAATATACTGTGATAAAATATAGTAATATTGAGTCTACCTGTAAAATCGATTCTATTTATAATTTGATTTTTTTTTTCACATATTATGCTATCATATCTTAAACGCAATATTATCTTTCTTTTTAGGCACTATTACTATGATAGTGTATAATGATGATGGATAGTCACATACAGTAATTTTTCACTTGGTAAATGTTTTTTTTTTTTTTTTTGAGAAGACACTTGGTAAATGATGTTGCTTCATAGCCGTGAAATTTATTTCTTTAAAAATTATTAATTAAACGATATTTGTGAGATTTATTTCTTATAAAGTTATTAATTGAACGATATTTGTGTAAAGGAATAGCTTTTAATTTTAATTTTTTTTTAGAAACACACACACACACGTATATAGGGGAAAGGTGAGGAGATAAGGGAATACATTCATATGCTAACACCAAAACTGCATGCAGTAATTAGTGTCACAGAGCGGTATAGCTTTTAAAATTGATATATCTATTTATAACAGAAATGTATCTTCACATGCAAGGAGCATGTACTTGCCCATAAGTACTTCTGGGCATTCATTTGTGATTTTGTGTAGACACATTAAAAAAAAAAATCTCTGCAAACACAAATTCCTACGTTTGTGATTTTCACCCTGAACGGGGCTGTCATCCACATCAAGGACCAACAGTGGCATCATAGCCTAGGTTCTTGATGCAGTTTCTTTAACAAGATACTGGCAAACATAGGCGGAGGGAGAAGGGGCCATGGCCCCCTTGGATTTTCCAAAAAATGCCCCCTCCTCCTTTATTTAATGTTAAAAATTTAAAGTATTGAGTAAATTTTAGGTGATGACCCCCTTTTCATTAAAAAAAAAAAGTATAAATGCACTTTAATTTATTGTTGTCTCCTTTATTTTCCTTTTAATGTTGACTTTTTTGTCATATAAAGTCATTAATATTAGGAATATTTAAAGTATAAGTTGTTGGGCTATGTGGAGCCTAGTTGTATTTGATCCGAATTATGACTTGACTCAAAATAATATTGCTACAATTTTTAATGAAATTTTTTTTGAGACCTAGTCCATGAAACAGAGGCTTGAGCTGTTTTATAGCCCGCTGTGAATCCTGTGCATAGGATAAAAAAAACTGTTGTTTGGGAATTAGAGTTTTGTGTTGTTTTTGAGAGATAAAACTATACTGTTGTATCTTGTATTTTTTTCTGTAAATAGTAAAATCTTTGCAACTTCCTGGATGTAGGCAAATTGCCGAACCACGTAAATACTATCTTGTGTGATTGTTTTTCTTTGGCGCATATTTTTTCTCTAATTCTGCTTCTCACATATCTTGGAATTTCGTGTGTATTCCCTTCCTAAGTTAATAATAATATATAAGTAATATTCTTTAGCAAAAGATTTTTTTTTCCAAAAATAAAGTCATACGCATTTATATAGAGAGTTAAAAGCTACCAAAATACATTAATACATTTGGCTTGGCGCCTCTTGAAAAAATTTTCTGGCTTTACCACTGCTGGCAAGTGATTATCATAAACCCAAAGCCTTTTTTCTATCAAAAGACAGTCGCATAGCTGTTTCATGCGATGGTGAATCGGTGATTATCATAAAGCCATATTGCCCTATCTCCAAAGTTGGTCACTGTAAGCACCACAAAACAATTTGAAGCAGAGACAGCCACTAAATAGATTAACCAAGCATTGACCCTTCAGAATTCAGAATCAAAAGTTTTTGAGCAACCTCTCCAATGTACACAATAACCGAAGCCCTAGAAGCCACCTATGGAATGGGTGAAATTGAATACAGATGGATCAATCTCTGGGCAATGTACCTTTGATATATTTTGTTTTCTTATCCACCGCCTGTGGTGAATCAGCTATGTACTCTTGATTAAGAGGGAATATTTTGTAATAGTCTTATTTAAGTTCAATGTCAACAATCCTCTTTTACCAACCAGAAAAAAAAAAAAGAGGATATATTGAATAAGAATCACCTAACGAATGCCCAAAAATACCAGAATCAAAATGACACAATTGAATCCAAAATTATGTATGTTGTGGTCAGGGGCGACTCGATGCATTTAGGAGCCTAAAGCAAAAACTAACATTGAGGCCTTATATATATATGACTTTAAAAAGTTAAATATTATTTAAACTCTATTATCTTGTTTTATATGCAAAATTATTACTAATTAACATAAACTACGTAATTTTATAGATACAAAAAATTTGACAAAACTTTTCAAACCTATTAATGTGGTAGATTAATAATGGTAAGTAAAATAATGATGTTAGTGGTGGACGGTGTGGACTTAAATGAGAATTAGTAAAAGTTTGTCAACTCAACTATTGTGAAAAATGTTGTGAACTTTTTATTTTTTTGAGAAGTTCTACATTCACAATATTTTTCACAACAAATCCTAGGTGTTAAATTGTTACTGATTCTAATTTGAACCTACTACTAGAATTATTTTTTTACCATCAATAACAACCTATAACAATTTGCTATTTAAGATTTCTTGTAAAAGTGTGAAAAATGTTGTAGATATAACGTTTCTCTCTATTTTTTTCTTTTCTTTCATTTGATTAAAAAAATTATTTTATTTGTTAGCTAATATTTGGGCTTAATTAATTAAAAAATAACCATATTGGTTAAAATTTGGAAGCCTTTTTTTTTTCCTACTTGGTGCTTTAAACAACTATATCAATTGCACCTACTATAGAGCCGACATTGATTGCATTGTAGAGAAATGTATATCTATATTCATTTGCTTATATTTAAGACCACTAGATGCTTAATTTTATTTGATTTTTCTTAAGATGTATACCTTGTTGTAAGTCCTATTGTTGTCAGCAGTTTAGAATTTATCATGTCAAAATTACTAGCCAAGTCATGAACCCAAAAGCGATTTCAAAAAGTAACCTACTTCAAAAAGTAGGTTACTTCTCATCACCTCTTCTTAAAGTTCCTGCTGATTTCAAGTTGTCTGTATTAGGAAAGTACGCGTGGGATGGAATTGATTTCATCATGAGACCATAGTTCGGTTTTAGGAAGGAAACAGGACTTTTGTGTGAATAATGTATTGATTTCATGTAAAACTTTTACTATTAGGCTGTGTTTGGTTCAGTGTAAAATATTTTCCGAGTGTAAAATAATTTCAGGTGAAAGCATTTTCGGGAAAGGAAAATATTTTCTAGTATTTGGTTGCATTTTAAAAATTATGTTGAAAAATAATTTCAAGTGTTTGGCAACATTTTTAAAATGTAAATTTTCTAATAGATTATCACATTTTTTCAGCCATTTTCTCATGTTCCAAACAAATTTTATAATAAAAAATTGCAATAATCCACCACCAACCACTACAAACCCAGCCACCATTATCCACCATATAACCAATTAATTTGAAAAATCATAATCAATATCAAAGCCCATTAATCTCAAAATTAATATCAAAACCATCTACCAAAACCCATAATCCACCACCATTGAAACCCATAAACCACCATAGCCAACGATCCACCACCCCAATCGACCACCATTAATGCTTAAACTCACCCCTAACCCACCACCACTAAAACCCATGAGTCACCTCAACCACCAATCTTCCAAAACCCAAGCAAAAACGTTATTTTACAATAATATATATATATATATATATATATATATATATATATTTATATATAAGGCAGTGATGGCGTGGGTGGGAGACTAGATCAGATCGGCGATGAATGAGAGAGAGGACGAAGGTGAAGCAGATGAGAAACTACCTTCACTGGCCGAGGGGCTTGCAGGCATGACGGTCGGGGACTGGGATGTGGTGAAATCGGGGTGGGTTTAGCTGGGTTCATCGGAGATGGGTTTGAGCACAATGGAGGAGCTAAGCCGGCGCGTTCAGATCGGCGATGGGTTTGAGCAGTGCGATTGGACCTGCGTGGCCGCGGGTCGTGGATTGGATCTGGTCTTCACCGGCAATAGCTCTCTCTGTCCTTCGACTTGGGCTTAGCGTGAGTAATGAGAGCAAATGAGGAGAGAAATTTTCTGAGGAGAACGGAAATGGTTTGAAGGTAAAATAAAAGTGTAAAATGATTTCCGCCTGAAGTCCTCTTATTTTACAGTCAACTAATTTAATTTTCCCTTTGACCGAATTTTCTGAGCATCTCAAACAGCAAGCACGGTGGAAAATATTTTCTTGATTTGCTTTACTGTTGAAACAAACGCAGCCTTAGTTTAGTATTCAACTTAAAAAACTTCAGAAGTTTCACAACCGTGTGTCCTTTTGCAACGAAATCTCTTTCCCAAAATTCCCTTTGGTTTCCAATCAAACACATAGAAAGACAATTCCTCTTCCCTATACTATATATATTACTATAATTCAGTAAGTATATTCAACTTAAAAAAACTTTTTAGTCAAACAAAACTTAAAAAATTCAAAATTTCACAACCGTGTCCTTTTGCAACGAAATCTCTCTCCCAAAATTCCCTCTAGTTTCCAATCAAACACATAGAAAAGACAGTTCCTCTTCCCTATTCTATATATAAATATCGATATTACATAACAATTAACAATCCACAATCAGAATCCTCATCAATATTCAATACACGTTCTCTCCTAAGTCCGTGTATATTTTGAAATTATACTAGAGAGAAATACTGGAAAGGATGAGATATTGCGTGTGCCTCTTAGTCATCATATTGCTTTTACTTTTTAGATTTGAAGCTCGCCCTCTTAATCCAAACATTAAAGACAAGAAGAACAGATCCTTATCCAGTTCATCATTGTTAGCATTGATCAAAGACCGGTATGTCCCGAGTCAAGAGATTCCAGGAGGTCCAAGGGTCCTTGGTGAAGTTGTTCCACTTAATAGAGGTCCTGTCCCACCTTCTGCCCCTAATCCAATCACCCATGATGCCATTGCCAACCCCTAATGAGATGAATGTAGGAAAATGTACAGTTGATGCACAAATTAAGCTCTTTTGATTTTCAATGAACATATTTTCTTTTGTTCTATTTTAGCAAGTACATGACAACAATTTAAAGTTCAGTTTTTTATTATAATCAATCAATTTTTGGTGCAGTCTTACATAAATAAGTTTTTTTTTTTTTTTTTGGTGTTCTCCAATGGAGTGGGCTCATCGAATTCCTCCTATATTATTATCACCACAAAAAATAAATATATAAAAGGAAATGTTTTTGCTAGCTTCCGTAGTAAAACAGTGACAACAGAATTAACAACAATGAATGTCAAAGCTTTAAAAACTGCTCTTAAGTTGCAAAAGCATATGGCTAGAAGCTCATTGTTTTCTTAGTATATTTCAGATACTTGTTTGATAACAAGGCAGAAAGCAAATCGTTATATTCATTTATTCAACTTTTACATTTTTCATGAAAATGAATAGTTGACCAAGACTTCGTTTGTTACATGCAAATCTAATGCTATATTGCTAAAGTAAGACTTCGTCTGTCGATAGTTATAATAACTGAGAGAGAGAATTCAAACTGTAGTTCTTTAAATAAAGAAGATTAGGCCATGTCATTGAGTTACAAGATTTTTGGTATCAAAGTATGATTTTTTTTTTCTTTTTTAGATAGATCCAAGTATGACTATTAAATACATTAAAAAATGTATAATCAAGAAGACCATTTGAACTTCCTCAAAAAAAAAAAAGACCATTTGAAAAACTATTATTTGGAGGATTTTCTAGAATCATGATCTCTAAATATTTAAAATAACTAGAACGTTTGCCCCCAAAAAATTGATTTCTTTCACTCTCGTCATTCCTTTTTCATGAAATAAATTATGTATGTAGTTGCGAATATGATGCACTAAATAATCTCCATGAAAAAAAAAAAAAAATCGAAAGGATGAACTTTCACAACTTTTCTATTTTACAAAATTTTGGTCATTGTGTCTAAAACTCTAAATTACCAATACTGTTCTACTGCATATTTGTTAAGCATATCCTAACTAGCTAGTACTGCAACTTTAAGTTAGTTTTATGGTTAAGCCTAAATTTAGCCCACTCTATACCCAACCTATATCGAGTCTATTGTAAATATGTAATATAAATTGATAAAATGTAGTAATAGCAAGTTTACCTGAACAATCTATTCTATTTATAATTTTTTTTTTAAATTCTATTACCATCTTAAAGGCACTATTATCTTCTTCTTCTTTTTAGCACTCATTATGTTAGTGTATAACTGTAATAGATAATCACTCCATAATATAATATATCCTCACATGTGTAATAACTATAGTGTTGCTTCATAGACATGAGATTTATTTCTATAGAGAATTATTAATTAAATAGTATATGAGTAGTGGTAAAACTTATGGAATTGATATATCTCTATTCACAATAAATTTGCCTTTTTCGAAGGAGTATGTGATTACCTATAAATACTCTGTCTATTTGTCTTTCTCGTTCATTTGTGAATGACAAAGACACTATATCTCTATGGTGTTGCTTCATAGACATGAGATTTATTTCTATAGAGAATTATTAATTAAATAATATTTGTGTAGTGGTAAAACTTTTGGAATTGATATATCGAAGGAGTATGTGATTACCTAAAAATACTCTCTGTCTTTGTCATTCATTTGTGTAGATAAACATTTAAAAACAAAATTTCTCTTTCTGCGACACAATTTCCAACAACTATGTCTCATGGCCAGTTCATGCGATGGTGATTATCTTAAATCCATACTGCACTATCTCCAAAGTTGGTCACTGTTGTTTGACCAGTGCAAGTGATCGTGGTTATGGGAACACCAAGGCCACCTATTCTATTTGATTACTGTATTCAAAATTGGTTGGATCTATTACTAGCCAAATCAAAATGTATGTACAAATTTTGATCCATGTATCTTTATCTCGTGGGCTAATTTGGACCAAGCATAATTTCTTCCAAGAGTTGCATTGGACTGTAATTCCTTAGAGATCCACTATGTTGGGACTTAACAAGTGGGTTTGAGCAAGTTGTCAAACAATGACCTCTTGCTTAGACAAGAGAAACCAAACCATGAACTCAAGCTTTATGCAGTTTTCCAACTTCAGAGAGAAGAAGACTTTTACAAAATTACCAAATGGATGACAAACTTTATTAAATAGCCTTTAAGGCAAGGCCAGACATGCTCTTACCCCTTTTGAAGTCCTTTATGACTTCAGAAGGTTTGGCTTTGGGCCTTTGATGATGAAGTGCTTGATTGGCATTTGTTGGCAGTAACAAATAACATTTATGATTTTTCAACAAATGGCAAGAGTATTTCTGGACGTGCAATTCAAACAAATACCAATACCCTATGGTTAAGCAGATCCAGCAGTTCAAGCCTCATTTCCAATGCCTTGGTCTTTTCCCTCTCTGAATTTTTGAGAAGAGGGCTTTCAATGGTTGGATCTCAGATGCCAAGATAGGCCTTTTCTACAAACTCACAAACTTGTGAGAAGGCTCATTACTACTGCTATTATTATGTTGTTATTTTTCAATACTACTGAAGCAGTATGGAGATCATGATATGGTTCAATCTATCTTATCTTGACTAGCTAGTGAAGCTATAAAAGCAATCCGCTCTATTATTGGACAATCAATATGAAAAAAAGAGCGACAAATGGCCCATCCTATGCTATATAAAGTTGTTTCAAACTTCCAAAAAGTGAGAAATGGCTACATGAATCCTCTCTGGTGAAACTGCCCTATTTGTGGGTAAGATCGACAAATTTTAGAATTCATGATCATAACTAAATAGACAAGCGTGAAAATTTTATTGGTACAACAGAATAAGCCAATAGCTGATGGTACATTTAGAAATTGAAATGAAGTAGATGTAATGAAGAAACTAGTTTCAGCTGCAATATGAGCCACCGGACAGATTCCTTCTTATGTATTTCTTGCCAAAGTATCTCTAATAAGTTGCTTTGGTGCTGCAAGGAAGATTGAGCCAAAAATCATAAGAAAATGAAAGAGAAAAGTGAGGATGTATAGAAATTAGAAGTTTTATACAGGAACTCCTAGGTTTGTTAATATTGTTGGTTTATCTTACCTGGCAAACCAGTGAACTTTTCAAATTGTACAAATGCTTGGTTAATGAACATTTCTGTCCCATAAACAATAGTGGCTCCAGACTCTTCAGCTTCTCTTAAGAGTCTGGTTAGTTTCGGTGTGTAGATGGCATCAAAAACCAAAGAATAGTGCTTCAGAGCATGCTGTCAAGACAAAGAAAGAAGAGATGTCAACTTATTTTGTCACAAGAAGATTAATTGTTAACGCATCATGATAAGTTAATGTTTTTGCCTAAATGACATATGCTACAGAATTTCACCACATTTGCATACATTATTTAGAGAAGTTAAATTTTAAATGAAACAAGAGTTACAACTTACAAGTAAATATTGCAGATTAAGCAAAAAATATTTTTTGGAGGAATAGTGAAACACATTAATTTCTTGACAGCTGTGACTGTGAGAGAGAATTATTTCACAAAACAAGTCATATAGCTAAACAATTGACTCCACCACATATACTCACTAATCTACTCAAAAAAGGAAAATCACAAGGAAAGATGATGGCTTTGTTGTAGTGAAAGTAGCTTAAAATTCCTTTTACCATATGAATGCATGTAGGCATTTTAAAAAAGAAACAAACTTTTTGATGTGTATCTGGAGAGAATTGAATGGTAAAGAGTAAATGATTTCAGATTGTAACAGCCCATGTAAACTGAAAGGTCTTGTCTTAGATATGCCATTCAATGGTGAATGAGAATGAAAAAACCAAAACGTATATGGTGCTTCCTACAGGGAGAAAAACCATCATCTTATATGACATTATTTCATTCCACACAATGATGGACTTGTAAAAAAAAATGCATACAAAAAGAAATATGAAGCAATTAATTTTTACTTGAGGCCAGTGAAAATTTCCAAGAAACATTCTCCAGCATTCAATTCAACAACAGAACACATAAAATGACAGTGACAGGGAGGCAAACCTTGGGTAATGGTGTGTTCTCAATTTTTGGTTTCATTCCAACAGATGTAGTATTTGCAAGAATCATCCCCTCCTCTGGATGGAAATTTTCTAATTCAGCGAGACTTATAGCTTCTCCTCCAACTTTACTGGCAAGTTGTTTGGCTTTGTCTAGCAGCCACAAGAAAACAAAAAAGTTCTCCAAGTTAGCAAGTAGATTACATCAATGCTCCTCTCAGAAGACTAACACTAGTTGAATAAGAAAAAATGATAAGTGCAGTCCCAAATTATACCCACTCTGGATGCCTTTTCCTTTGCATTAGTGCAAGTATTTCTACATATTCTAAAAATTATCTTACACAAAGAAATGACTCCAGTAATTTTCATGTCATTCATCCTTATGCTTTCGAAGTTATTGACAGAAAGAGCAAAAGTATGAACAAACCCCACGCTGGGAGGTGGGGGGGGGGGGGGGGTGAATCTCTTACTGGAAGCAATCTTCAACGTCATGGGTGAGTTCAAATGATTTTTACACTATATCATGTGAGCTTACTGTAACAAAACTAGTCATTGTTGTTTTGAAAGTTCAACTCTGATCTCACTCCAAACGGTGATTATGCTTTTGAAAGCTATAAAACACACATTAATAAAAGAATAAACCAAAACTGTTCCACTTAAGTTAAGATTCTCACCATATGAGCGATTGGCAACTACGACTCTTGCTCCCTTTTCTTTTCCACCAAAAGCAAGTGCCTTTCCAGCACCACCAGCTCCCATGACAACAAACAGTTTACCAGCCAATGGGGAACCAGATCCATTGCTTGCACCATTTGATGCTGCATATAAAAATTTGATATATTAAACTGATCCACCCAAAAAGTAAAATAGAGCATTGCATAGCTTGTAATATAATCTAAACCTCGAAGTCCTTCCTCGATAGCTGCAATGGCTCCAAGATAGTCAACATTGTAGCCCTTTAACTTCCCATCAGGTCTCCTGATCATGCAACTAATAGCTCCTATTTCCTGTAATACAAATCGAAAAATTAACAAAGCTTGCATGAAACTGAAAATATGGTTCCAGACAAACTTAGATATCTTGATTCATGAGGGTATGGAAAACTGTACAGTTGCGATCATAACTAAAGACATAATTGAATACCTTGGCAATTGGATCTATCTCGTCACAGCAATTAAACCCAGCCTCCTTGTGAGGAATTGTATAACTGCATTTTAAATAAAAATTATTTACAATAACAAAGAGAACAACCCAGGGTCCCAGACCAAACATATATTATGTCATCTAGACCAGACATTGCAAGCATATCTATCCTCTAACCGTCACATATTGCCTAGTTTACCATTATGATAATTCAATATTTTTGGAGCTCCACTATTTTCCTTTAAAATGTTCCAGACATTTACGGTGTTACATTTTTGTTGCTACTTGCATTGTCTTTAACTGTTTTACCTAATTAAGTTCACTTCCAAATTCATTTGAGTATAAAATGAAGTCAAAGACTAAGAACCTGCTCATGAATATGAGAATGATAAATAAAAGATAAAAAATAAAAACAAGAAATTTATAGTTTGACAAAAGACAGCATTATTCTGAAGTTTCTAAAATGAGATTTTACCTGTATCCAACAAAATCAGGAGATGAGTAGGTGTTGAGAAAGTTTGCAACATTATCAACCAACAGAGGCAAATAAATTCCATTAAAGTTTACTGACTTGAATGCTCCATTGTACAGATGAGGACTTTTGCTGTGACCAATAGGATTCCCAATAACACCATGTACTTTGGTATCGGGCCCTATCTGTCTGAAATTGTATAAATCCAACAAATCTGTTACACTTGGTTGCCCAGGAGCTGATACCACTCCCGCCTCAATAGAACCAAAAGTGAGAAAACCACCAAATTTTGCACTAAGTATTCTTGAAATAAAACCCTTCTCTCCCATGACGATTCCAATCATTGGGACCTATAATGTCATTTGAAGTGTCATTCAGCAATGTAGGACTTCAAAAGACAGGGATATGACAAATAACAAGAGAAATTACAATAAAAGAAACTTTTATGTGGGGCTTCCTCAAAGAGGGAGCCAAATCAGTAGTGGTGCTAAGAATTGAGAGGTTATTATTTTGCAGATAGTGCACATTGATTCTATCACATGCTTATCATGCAGTCTCTTATGGTTTACTATATATCAGCAGTTTACACATTTTGATAGATTGGACATAATTTACAAGCGACAGATTCCGAGATTTCAGGGACCAATAGAGAAGAGAAAAATACTAAACAATACTAAAGTTCATGAAGGGTGAATATAGTGTCTAAGTTACTTACTTGAGAATGCACAAGAACTTGAAAGACACGTGCAGAGTCTATGATGTCTAAGGCAGTTGTTGCAACCTTCACTATGTCAGCTCCAGTAGATAGTATTTTTGCCACAAGATCGCCAATTTCTTCAACAGATGGAGTGCTTTGATAGTTGTGTGAAGAAACAATAATTTTGACCTTTTCAGGTTTCTTTCCTTGAATGGCATTGTAGAAATCATGAGCTACCTTCAAGAGGCAAATTTAAATGTCTGAGTAACTTGTTCATGGGAATCACAAAGGAATATCTAGTTTGAGGAAAAAACAGATAGCTGTTTAAAGTTTAAACATCATTATTGGCAGCTTGGAATATGGGTAGTTTACTAATGTATCAGAATCACATGTAATCATAATCACAAAAGGGAATACCCATATATCTTATATCATATAGATTGTTGACTAAGGGCATAATACCAAAGAGAAGAAAGAAAACAATTTCAAAACATAGATGAGATAACAACCTTAAGCTCAACATCAACATAATCAGCTTCCAGCTCCACAGCTAGACGTAATGCATTTTGTCGCTGGCTTTCATCACCATCATACTGACCACCTTCCCATATTGGTCTAAAGGATGTATGATTCATGGTAAGTATTGTTAAAACAGAATGAAAAATGTAGAGTGTAAGAAATTCTTTCTGAGTTAACACTTAACATGAGAAGAGAACTCGAAATGTTCCGATAAAGACTAAAGCAATTTACATCTTAAACAATGTTAGAAATATAGCTTACAAAATTAGAGTAATAAAAAAGAACCATGATCTCTAATTAACAATATTATCATTAAAGATATTTAACTACTCAAAGGGTTTTCATGTAAAACTGTTTTATTAATCATCAAGCAACACGAATGATGCATCACTATAACATGGCCAATAGATGATGTTTATATTTGATAGAACAAATGGATGGAATTTAATGAAGCACTACTTTGAAAAAGTGTGATCAGGCCTAGAAATGAAATGTCATTTTTTTTGCCCCCCACTTGCCAAGACTGGACATATCGGTTATGAAGTGAAGGTCCTAAAATGGAGGATTGTGACAGAGGGCTAAATTACAAATTATACCCTCTAAATTTGATCTAATTTCTATTTGTTTCTTCATGTAGTTCCATCCAATCTCGCATTAGTTTTATATTTTTCACTTTGCAAAAAGATGTTATTTTGGTGGACTTAACGGTGTGAATTTGGACGGAAGGAATACATTGGGAACAAATGGAAGTTAAAGGACTGAAATGAAAAAAGGAAAAAAAAGAAAAAAAGAAATCTAAAGGACTGAATTGAAAATATGCCAAAGTTAGAGGGTGTAATTTGTAATTTAACCAACATAAAACGAATATATAATGCAACTTGCATGATAACATCGATAATCAAAAGTGTCCCCAAGATTCAAATGGAGGACCTTTCTGGGTAGTTCAGACAAAAAGGTCTTAATTCCATGTTGGTTAACCAATTGTGCCCCCCAAAAAAAGGTTTTAGCTTCTTCTTTTTTTTGGGAACCAAAGAAAGGTTTAAGGTAGTTGAAAATGTACGGATTATTTATACAAGCTAACAGCATATACAGCAAGATGGCACAACCAGCAGCAAGCTTACATGAACAAAATTCAACTTCAACAGATTAGACACATTTTTGTGAGCTATATATTCATTACCTGTAAGTGATAAGAGTGGGCAAAGGAGATTGCTTGATCAAGATTTCAAGATCCTGTCTTGGACTGAAATTCTTCAAGAAGTCAACTCGAACCTCAACGAGGTCAGCACCAAGTTCCTTCGCCTTACGCATCAGAAGCAGCATCTGATCAACTGTTTCCGCCATTACGGGCGCACATATTTGAGTGGAACTCCTTCGAATTCCACCTGAAATTTGAAGATCCGAGGTAGCCAACTACAAAAACACCAATTAAGCCATGGAAAATTTTACAAAATCATCATGTTGAATTTAATATTACAATTTATACACAATCACATACATATAAGACGTCATATAAGACATCAAATTGCCTAGTTTGGTTGCTGAACAAGTGGAACCTGAATATAAAAATGAAACATTCGAAGCTTTGATTTTATATTCACTTTTCATTTCCTTGGTTTTCCCAGAAATTAAATTGAGAGAAACAAAGGAAATTAATCAAAATATTGAATCTTTCACTTTCAAACATTTGAGAAACTCAAAAAAATGAATGACCCATCAACTTTATCCAGTCCTGATCACCAATTGACTTAGTACCAAAACAACAAGAGCAATAAAACCCAAAACCCAATTTCCATTTCCATTCCAAATTGTCCACTTTCTTAGCAACCAAACAGAGAAATGGAAACATCGAAAGAGAGGTGTTACCGGAATGCTGCTGAGAGTCATTGTGAGTGAGAGCTTGAGGTTTGAGCAGTGAGAGATTTTTTTGGTTGAAGTATTTGGAGAGAGAGACAGAGAGAAAAAGAGAGAGACTTTGTTTGGTGGGCGGGGTTAGGTGTATATTTATACAGCGGAAGGAAGAACTGTCAGCTGTGAGTGACACCATCATGCTTCTCTTTGCGTACCTTTCTTTCTGTTTTTTATTTCTTCTTCTTTTTTCTTTTTTTTTTTTTCCTTTTTTATTATTATAAAACACGACCGTTAGCTGGTTTGGATTTGGGTTTTATTTTAGAAAACTGCTACCAAGTTATTCATCACCATTTTTATGGTGTGATACGATGGTAACGGGGAAGTTGGGATTATATATATATATTTAATAATTTGTATTTATTATAATTTAAAAATATATATTTTTTTTTTTTTTTATAAGATAATTTTTTGTTTTTCAAATAAATAATAACGATAAACTTTAGATATAAACAAAAACTATAAATTATTTTTTGAACATTTGCTTAAAAGTGACTTAGTGATATAGAAAAAGAATATTGTTACATCTATAAATTATTTTACAATATATTTACAAATTGTTAATGTGGTAAATTTTTATTGGGTCTCATTTAGCTCACCACTAACATCATTTTTTTTATTTTATATACCAATAATCATTTACCACATCAGCAGTTTGTAAAATATTTTTTAAAATAATTTGTATCTATATCATTTTTCTTAGAAAAAATTTTAGATAGAAAAAATAAGATAAAAGTAAGGGAGAAAGAATGCTAAATTTTAGGAATTCTCTTAGTTTTTTATTTTTTATTTTTCAAATTGGAGGTGTTTTACTTTTATTAAGATGAAAAAAAAATAAAAAGGCTAAATTTTAGGGAATAAAAAAAATGAACTTTGAAGGAAAAAAATTCTAAAATTTAGGAGTTTTCTTTTTGAATTCAAAATAAAATTTGTTATGACTCTATTTCTAAGAGAAGTTACTCTTCATTAATGACATTATTTTTGAACTATATAAAAGTCTGGTTCAAAGAGGGGAATTTTCTTATAGATAGTGTATGTGTGTGTGTGTATTAATTATAGCAATTTCAACATATTTTATTTTTTTAAGTTTTAACTTATGATGTCTACTTCTGAAGATTATCTTTTTTGGTGTATGTGGAGGTTGAAATTTTTTTTTTTTTTTGAGAAGCGAGTGAGGATTGAATTCTAAGATACCAATCAGTTTTTGGTGTAGATGGGAATTGAACCACAAATATCTTATTCAACATATTTTAGTGTTAGTAATTGTAAAAAAAAAATATTGTATCACCAAATCTATTGTATATTTTTCAAACTACAAATTACACAAGTTTTAAGAAAAATCCATATGCTTTAGTTTTTTTTCTCTTTAATTTTAGAAAATTGTAATTGTATAGCTTTTTTACTCTATTTGATCAGAGTATAAGACTATTGAAATATATTTAATTGCAAAATAATTACGAAAATATATATTATTTTAAAGGGTCCTGTTAACAGATGTTCTTAAAACATTTGTTAATAGGTAATTTTAGGAAATTCTTAATATTACATTCATGAGAAATATAAAAAAAAAATGGCCAAATTTTTTTTTTCCCCATAAAAATTTTCAAAAAGTATTACCTAAGTCAATAGTCTTAAAACATTCGTTAACTTTTCATTTTTTTTTTTTTAAATTACATTGAAATTTTCTAATAAATAGTTATTCCTGTAATAAATAAATAAAAAGAATAATAAATGTGGTGAGGGAGGGAGATGGTATCTAGTGATAGTGTGAAACTGCTCCATGGAGGGGGCTACTCACAATCGGTCTCACATGTGAATAGGGCCATCATTTGTGAATAGAGTAGGCTCATAAGATAAAAAGGAGAACAATAAAACATAAAATCACACAGAAGGGGAGGACACAAGCTAGCATTTTGGAAACGCTTACTAATTGTCTATGTTTTGCATTCTGTAAATATGTATAGGGCATTTTGTGTATAGAGATTCCATGTGAGTGCCCTTTAGTTCCCGCAACTAGACACCTTTCATAAGTGTCTCTTGGACAAATCTGATACACTTGTAAATTAAGGCAGGAATTTTGGCAGCCCAGGTAAAAATAGTGAGATAAGAGTTCTTAAACCCGACTCAAATCAATAAATACTTATATAGAGAGTGGGATGAATAAGTTTGGACTTCGCTCAAGGACACAGATAGAGAAAGAAGGACCAGAGGCCTAAGATTCAAATAGATGAATGAATCTTTACAAGCTTGCTTGAGGACAATGTTTTTGGTTGTTACAGATACTGTTCACTCTCTCTCAATTACTGTTCTAGCTATGATCTTTTTCTCTTAATTCTTTTTGGATCCTCCTTATTTGGGAGTCTATTTCCTTTATGTACTCAATGGCATCTTACATCCTAGCCCTTCATATACAATTTTCCCAAACCTCCTTAGGACACATGTTCCATTGGACTTCTGGTGAAGGTGGTGGAAGGAACTGTTGAGCTGTGGATCCACTGTTCATGTCACTTCCTCATCAATGCAGCTGATAAAGCTATTGCCAACCATTTAATGCAGAGGAACATGTGAGACTTTACAAGAAACTTCCCCCAAAGATCTCGTTTATACCCCGAGTCACCCACTTCACCCATTATATCCCTCCAAGGACACTCTGTCACCTCCCATTCTCTCCTCTAACCACCTCACTCCTCAGGACATGAATGCTCCTTCAAAAGGAACAATTGAAGGCTACAACAGTGCTTCCTAACTTCGGTCCTCGAGCCTCCACAATATTAATTATTTTATATAAGGGCAAATTACATTTTGTCCACCTGGAGTTTGCCCGAAAAACACTTTACCTACCTATGGTTTAAAAGTTGGTACTTTACCCACCTGAGGTAAACTTTGTTTGTCTCTAATTATCCACCTCTGTTAAAAACATGGGTAAATTTGCATTTTTACTACTATTTTAAGACTCTCTCCTCTCAAAATATAAAAAAGTGATAATTACAGTAAACTCACCTGTAGTATGATCCGTTTTCACTTTGCTTACCCGTGTTTCAATCATTTACATTTTGCCCACCTGAACTTCAATCCATTACCCATTCGTTACCCACCTCACCCTTAGACGTTAGAAAAATACCCTTTTATTAAAAATAAGAACATAACACGGATCAAAAATACGAACCATTGAATCTTTTCCTCACGAACACAAGAACACAACATTTGTAAATATAGTTCAAAATTTTCAGTTACACACATCCAAAACCAATTAAATCCTCTGAATCCATACCAAAAATCCCTCTCATTTTTCAAACCCAAATTGTAATAAAAAAAGTTTTAGAACCCAATCATAGATTAAACAGAAAATAGAAACAAACCAAAGAGAGAATTTCAATCACGGGCAAACAACACCATTGTTCATCTTGCCGATGGTGGTGGTCGAGTGTTTCGACCTTAAGTTTGACGGTGGCTTGTACGGCAGCTTGGCTGTCGTGGCGGTGGCTCGTAGTGGTGCTAACGGTGGCCATGGAGGTCAACCACCACTAGCAAGCCAAAATCATATAAAACCCACAACCAAAAAGCCAAAAAAAAAAAAAAATTTGAAACCCACGAAGCAGTTTGATCGCCTTCATCCTCTCTTTCACTCTTGTCCACCCACTCCACCACCACCACTATCAGAACCCACAACTCGACACCACCACCACCTTGCCCACAATCCACAACCACCACAAGCCACAAGCCATAACCCTACCATAATTAAATCATTATCAAACCCACAACCCAAAAGCAAAAAAAGAAAAGAAAAAAAGAAAACCCATGAAGCAAAGATAGTGGTTGATCTGGGTTTTTGCTGAGGTGGCGACGTTGATGTAAGGGGGTGAGCTTAAGAGGGGCGGCCATGGAGTTTGTTTGAGAGAGTTTTAGAGACGAGAGAACAGGGGTTTAGAGAGAGCTCAGGCCAAGAGCTTAAAGAAACTAAGCTCGGGTTTAGAGTGAAAGAGAGGGCTTGGTGAGACTGAGCTCAGGCCGAATCCGATGACCCCACAACTCGGCGAATTCGACGGCTCTCCTTGCAACTCCTCAACCCAGATCATAATCGTGATCATGATCATCTTCAGCTTCCGGGGCAACGACAACGAGGAAGAAGCTAGGAGTGGACACGGCGGCAAGTATGAGGCAGATAATTGGGTTGGGGAAAGAAGCCAAGATCAGAGTGGGATTTGTGTGTTATTCCCTCTGTTTTGTCCTTATAGAAGTTCTTAAGCAATCAAAACCCTAGCTTTTTTATTTTTGTTGTGTTTGTTTTTCTCTAAAAATGTGTTTTTCTAATGGCAAAGGGAGAGGTGGGTAACGGATTGAAGTTCAGGTGGGCAAAGTGTAAATGATTGAAACACGGGTAGGCAAAGTGAAAACAGGGTCATACCACAGGTGGGTTTACTGTAAAAAACTAAAAAATCAAGAGAAAAGAAGATCTAAAAGCTAGGTTTTGTAAAATTAAAAACATTCAACCAAAACAATCATCCAACCAAAATTAAGAACATTCAACCAATCTTGATAAGTCAATTTTCTTCTCATCATTAGCACAATAAAAATAATCCAACCAAATGATATTTCTTTGCTTTGGGTGTGAAAATGCAGGAAGCAAGAAAGAAACAATTACTAGAAAACTGTAAACTTAGAAAAAACTATTTTGGTGGTGGCCATAGAAGCAATCGACCCAACTGCAAAAACTCAACCAAATTTTAGATGCTTAATGGGTCAGAGAAAAAATCCCATCCTCCAAACCACCACCATCTTCCTTGTTCTGCCACCACTGACAATCATTAACCTAAAAAAAAAAACTCTCAATCTCCCACCGTCATTGGTATCAGAGCTCCACCGAAAAATTTCGTAACTCATCATACCCAAAACCCATATCACAGTACCCACATCAAAGCTCCAATGATCCTAGCTACCAATCCTAGTCGCCGATCCTAGCCCCCGATTCCATTCATCAAACCTAAGCTACCATCAAACTTAGTCACCGATCCCACACTAGCAAAGCCTATGAAAATTGAAGAGTAAGGGGAGGAATTGATGTGTCAGTGTGGGGGAGATATTAAAAGTAAGAGGAGGAACCCAACAACATTACTCAATACTAAGTATTTTTAATTTTAACAAGAGCAATATTCTGATTGTTCTTAAATTTTATAAAACCTAACTTTTATATCTTTTTTCTCTTGATTTTTTTAGTTTTTCTTGTTCTAGGAGGAGAGAGATTAAAAACAAAGTAGCAAAAATACAAATTTACCCCTATTTTTAATAGAAGTGGGTAATGGGAGACAAACAAAGCTTACCTTAGGTGGGTAAAGTGCCAATTTTTAAACCATAGGTAAGCAAAATGTTTTTCGGGCAAATCAAAGGTGGGCAGAGTGTAATTTGCACTTTATATAAATAAATCTCTCTTCTTAACAATAAATAAATAAAAAGACCAGACTAGCCATTTAGTTTTCTGGTGGAGTTCTAAAAAAAAAAAAGTTTTCCGAGAAAGTGTGTTTGCGACGCGAGTCTAGATATTTGTTAAGTAAAAATAAAAGTCTCAGTTTGAATTATTTGTAAAAATTAGGGAGAGTACAAGTTGAGAATTCAAAATCAATTATAAGTTGAAAATGGGAAAGTAAAATGCAACTTTATAATCAATCAAGAATTAGAGTGGGCTATTCATACGGTTTAGGTTTAGCTATACTATGTAGTTCGGTTAATTTTTAATTACAGAAACAATCATTTATTATGAATAACTATTCTATAAAATGAGGAATAATTATTTATCTCTAAAAGCGTTGCAATCATGGTTTTAGAAATTGGTATAGTTAAAGAACTGAAAAAGTTCTTGGTTTTCGATTTTTACTGGTTCTTGACCGGTTTTGAGGGTTTTAACTGGACCAAATTGGTGCCTAGTTCTCGATTGAACCAACCAGTTCAGTCCAATACTAGTTCATTTTGAATTATTTGTAAAAATTAGGGGAAGTACAATTTGGGAATTCACAATCAATTATAAGTTGAAAATAGGAAAGTAAAATGCAACTTCATAATCAATCAAGAATTATGAGAGTGGGATATTCATACGGTTTAGGTTTAGCTATACTATGTAGTTCGGTTAATTTTTAATTACAAAACAATCATTTTTTTATGAATAACTATTCTATAAAATGAGGAATAATTATTTATCTTTAAGAGAGTTGTAATTATGGTTATAGAAATTGGTATAGTTAAAGAATTGAAAAAGTTCTTGGTTTTCGTTTTTTACTAGTTCTTGACCAGTTTTAAGGGTTTTAATTGGACCAAATTGGTGCTTGGTTCTCGGTTGAACCAACCAGTTCAGTCCAATTTAAAAAACTATTTAGGGTTAGCTATACTATGTAGTTCAGTTAATTTTAAATTACAGAAACAATTATTTCTTGTGAATAACTATTTTATAAAATGAGGAATAATTATTTCTCTCTAAAAGCATTGTAATCATGGTTTTAGAAATTGGTATAGTTAAAGAATCGAAAAAGTTCTTGGTTTTTGATTTTTACTGGTTCTTGACTAGTTTTGAGGATTTTAATAGGACCAAATTGGTGTCTGGTTCTCGTTTGAACCAACCAATTTAGGTCAATTTAAGAAACTATGGTTGTAATAACTATTCTTGAGTAAGTGTATTAATTTTCTTATTAATATATTTGCAAATATAAAAAATTTCCATATGCACATAATAATTATATAAAAATTTTATCTTTCAAATTAAAAAAAATTATTTTTAGAAAATATAATTGAACAAATAAGATATTTCTTAAATATACATTTTTTTGATAATCTTAAATATAGATCTTTAAGTTTATTCTAATTTTATCTCAATACCATATTAAACTTGATACATGTGCCTATGTGGAGCATGTATTGATAATTTAATATATGTGCTCAAAATTCATAATCTCAAAGGAGCAAAATATGAGTAATCCGATTCTATTGCAAACTACTTGTATATGATATAAAGAGAATTAAACTTTTGTTGTTTAGTACTAAAGTTTAAAATGTTCTCTCTAAATTAAAATAAATTAATCTAAAAAATAAAATAAAAAACTATGGTTGTAAATT
This sequence comes from Castanea sativa, assembly GCF_040712315.1. Classification (NCBI taxonomy): domain Eukaryota; kingdom Viridiplantae; phylum Streptophyta; class Magnoliopsida; order Fagales; family Fagaceae; genus Castanea; species Castanea sativa. The sequence continues at coordinate 12,271,634 of NC_134015.1, forward strand.
AATTAAAGCAAGTATCCAAAGTTCATGAATATTTAATTTTATTCCAAACACGAGTCAAGCTCAAGCTCACCATCAAACTAAATTACATATTCAATTTTTTTTTTTTTCTTATCAAACAAACTCAAACTTGTTCACAAGCTACTAGATTAACTTATTATTTTCAATATATAACAAACACCATCATTAAAATTGATAACTAAATTAATGTTGAAATTATATGATTGAAGTTATTAGATATAATAATTTAGCTTATGAAATTGTATAAATTAGTTTCACCAACCGTATATTGTTACAATAATAAATTACAAATAATATTTTATATCTTATAATAAACTTATTACAAACTTACACATTCAAATTTGAAGTTTTTTTTAAAAGTATATTTCTATACATGTATACATATAAACATCTATTAATATATCTATTTAAATCAAGCCTAATACTATTATGGGCTTGTTCATGAGGACGCAATTATGTTTGAGCTCCAGCTTAACTCATTTGCTTAATAAATAATTATAAAAGTCTCTTTTCCAAATTGGGCCAAAAACATTCATAAAAAAAAAAAAAAAACTTAATTTTATTACAACCCTGATAACAAGTAGAAAAAGTAAAAAGAGAACGAGATAAATGCCAAACTTTTTTGGAAAAATGCAACCGGCATGGAAAACATAGAAGAAGCTTATGCACGTAACAATATTGGAATTTTTTTGCACTTCTGCAAAAGCTTGAAAGTGAATAAGAGCTCTTTAGTGTTAATTAGGTTATTTTTATCTTAAAAGAAAATTTACAGTTTTTTAAGGTTTCACATTTTTTCTAGAAACAATAATACTTTTTTCTAATTTATGTTTTAGACAAAAAAAAAAACCAAAAAAATAATAATACTAATTTTTTTTTGGGAGGGTTAATAAATAGTAAATAGTAATTTTAAAATAAAGGATAAAATTAAACAGATTATATTAATTAATATAACGAGTTAATCAAGTGCATTACTTAACCAACTATATCGTTTTATACCTAAAAAAAAAAACTTAACCAACTAAATTTCCAAAAAAAAATGAAAAAGAAAAGAAGATGACTATGAAACAACTAACTTTTTTACCAAAAAAAGCAAATGAAAAACAACTAACTTTTGAAAATTTTGAATCGGCAATTCATCGTGAGAGTTAGGTAGACAAAACCGCCACGTGGGCGTGAAGTGGGCTTGCCGACATATGGGCTGCTCTTAAGTATTTAGGTGTCGCCGATTTGAGGTTGGTGACTTTATATAGATATAGTTCGGTTTACCAGAATGTCCTTTCTTTCAGTCCGGTTTAGACCAGAATGTACATATTATCATCTTACTTGTCTTTTGCCAATTGCAAGTCCTCCTTGTCTCTACATTCTATTGCAACTTCAAAGACTCTCTGACCTACAGTTACTGAGGTTTGGTAGGCCCTTATTTATAAAAAATTCTTAAAATTTTAATTGTTCTTTTATTACTTATATGGGTTTAATTAATGAGTCTCTTAAAATATTTGTTCACTAACTATTTTAGTAAAGTTTTGATACCACTTCCCTTGAAAATTTTATCAGTTTTTTCTTTCTTTTTTGAGAAAAAAGTTTTAACAAATACTATTTTTTAGTATGTCTTAAGGTTATCGGTTATTTTTTTCTATTTTTTTTGGAAGTTACTTTTCTTTAGATTTCAATGATGATGTGTCGATGTTACCTATTTGCTTGACTCTAGCACAAATCCCATGCATCATCAGGTGAGAGTCATTAAGCATATATATCATTGAATCAGTGAAATACAAATCATGGTGGGTGAGAATCATTGACCATTTAAATTTTTCAATGCCTATGTGTGATTGTTAGAGATTATATATATATAAAGACAAAAAAGAATGTTGAGAGATTCATTATCTTCAGATGTGAGCGATGAGGGACATCTAGCACTTCATCACATAGTTAATTTTTGCATTCGATCAATAACACCATATTTAGATTTAGGATGTTTCATATGGCTGTATTTTCATTGTGATCTATCCCCTTTTTCTTTTCTTAGGTTTCATACGGTTTTCTTTTTCCTAGAATTATAAGTTGATGTGAGGGGTCGATACCTTATGTTGACTGATATCAAAAAAGAAGTATTGGTACTTGGACCAGTATCATGAATGCTGAAAGTGAATCCTACGGATCTTTGCTATGGGAAAATTCTTAGGTAGTCTCGGAGTATAGTGAAATGGTGCTCCTTCCTCTCACATTCATGGTGGACTCCATCATGAATTTAATAAGCGGACCACACCATGAATGTGAGAGGAGGGAGCACCATACTCCGTACTCTGGGAGTACCTAAGAATTACTCCTTTGCTATGAGCCCGTGAGTGACTATTCTATTAGATCATGTAAAATTGGACTCTATAAAAAAAATCATGTAAAATTTCTCAAAAGCATGTGATCAAAATTCAAAAAGCATGAAAAATGAAAATACCTGCAAGCATATTTGTGATGTGTCAAGAGGTCTAAGAGCATCACCACTGGGCAATGCAAATGCCAAATGTAAGGAAAAATTGATATTTCAAGTCTCAAAGTGCTCAGCATTTAGGAATGCAAAACCCAAGTATTGTAAATTTTTTTGCAATACTGCTATAGTGCAATTCTACATGTAGAATTGCACTGTAGCACAATTACAAAAGAAAATATTAATATTTTATCTCTGTCTCTCCATCGCTAAAACTTCACCAAACCGCAACCCACAACACAGCTAACCCAGCACCACAAATCAAACACTGAACCACCGTTGTAGCTAGACATCGAACCACCATTGCTACCCAGCAACCCAAGCAAAAAAATCCAGCACCACAACCACGACCCATGGCCCATGGCCACACTGACAGTGACACCCACAACCCACGGCCAAACCGACGATGACGCCATCGAGCACAGCCAAACCCACAAATCTAACCCCTATAACCAACAAAAACCCACCGGAGCACAACAACCAACAAAAACTCACAGGATCACAACCAACAAAAACCCATATCACGAATTCACGATCCACAATCGGAGCACAGACCGGAGCACAATCAAACCAAAAAATGTTTTTTATGTTTGCTTCTGGACTTAAAAAATAATATTTTAATAAAATGGTAAAATAATAGAGTTTTGGGATGCTGAATGTATTGTAAAATGGTATGGTTGGGATGATAAAATAGAGTAGAATTGGAATTTTGGGATGCTGATGCTTTAACGATAAAACATAAATGCAAAAATGCTCCCTGCGGTTTAGGTCTGGGTCAATTGCAAAAACATTTCATGAGGTTTCAATTCTTTCTTATAATATCATGATTTTTCTATATCCATCAAATTGACTCTTGAGACTAATTTTTGTTAGCTCTTATGAATTGAAATATATCGTGATTATCATGAGACTAATGAGTAATGATGCAAATCAGTTTGTTAGTCTTCTTAATGTAGTCATGTGATGGTCACATGATTTTTTCATCCCTAAGAGTTAACACAAATTAGTTCCAAGGGTTAATTTAGCAGATATGAAACCTCATGCAGTTAAAAAGGAAGAATTGAAATCTCCATGAGTATTTTTGCAATTGACCCAAACCCTTTGGGTGTATTTACATTTTTAACATAAAGTAAAGTTTTATTTCAGACATGATGTCAACATAGTCTCTCCCTCAACATAGACTCATCAATGTCACGTTTGTATAAGTGTTCGTGACACGTCGTGAGGATTTTTTTTAGTATTTTATTTTCAGGCATAAATTCACCACAATTTCTCTCTATCTTCCTCAACTATCTAATCATTCATACATCTTTGATGATATTTAAATTGATTGCCAAAATATTCTATTGGTGCTATTTCATCTCTCTCTCTCTCTGGGAAAAGGGTCTCTTTTGCAGGGGTAAAAAGGGTAAGGGAACACCATCGCTCTTTTTTCTTTTTTTAATTTTTAATTATTATGTTTGGTCCTTAATTCATAAAAAATTATCTTATGAGATAGACTTATAAAATGTCTCTCTCATAACATGTTGGGTCCACAAGTTTTTTTTTAATAATAAATCCTTTGTTTATTGTTATTTTTAATTATTTAAATCTAAAATTTTAATTTAAAAAAAAATAACTACTCTATGAATGAAGAGAATTTTATAATTGCTATTAAATATTTTAAATGAAATGCAGGTGATAGTAAAGTAAAACAGTGGTTTTACCTTCTTCTTCTTCTTCTTTTTTTTGTTTTTTTAATTTTTTTTTTAAGAATCGAAACAGTGGTTTTACTTGGTTTGTCTCTAGAGAGAGAGAGAGAGAGAGGCGACAATGTGGCAAGCTTATCATTCAAACTTGGATTCTTTTGGCTGATATGAATGTTCAGTATGTCAATGGCCACAAGTTTTATGTTGTTTAGATATAAAAAATTATTATATATAAACACAATTTATTAAAAAATATAAATAACACGTCAAGGTTCAACCTGTATTGAACATCGGTTCGATTTCAAAAATTTTGAACTCTTTTTTTGGTTTTTTAGAATGGTTTGAATTTTAAAATCACAGTTTCGTAGTAAAAGACAATGGTAAAAGTAAGTCAAAAGATAATGAAAGACTAAAAAGATGTGGCTGCAAGCTTAATTGGAAGGGGGGCCGACCCTTACATAAATGGACAGGGGTTCCCATTTCTAGGTCCCCTAGTTCCTCTCTTTCTCACAGTAATATTTAATAGTATGTTTTTGCCATTTTGGGTTCAAAGGGTTAACCCCACTCAAAATTACAGAAATCTGAATTCAGATAATGAAGGAATACACCTATGAAGCACAGGTGCGGGTGCGGGTGCGGGTGCGGGTGCGGGTGCGGGTACGGGTACGGGTGTGGGTACGGGTGCAGGACTCGGCAATTTTTGAAAAAAGTGGGTGCGGGTGCAGCGGGACTCGGCAATTAAAAAATTATTAAAAATATTTTTATTTATATTTTCTATATATTTTTACTATTAAAATATTCTTAAAAAACATATTACTAATTTACTATGCATTGATTCACAAAACAAAGAAAGAAAAAAGCAAGAAACACAAAACACAACACAAAACCAAAAAGAAAACACAAAAGAAGCAACAAATATTCAAAATAAAATTAAGGAATGATAGATTTAGGGTTTTTGGGTTTCATTTAGAGCCTATTTCGGCTGTTGCAGCAAGATTCGAGGCCTGTTTCGGCCGTTTCGGGCCTGTTTCGGCCGTTTCGGTCGCCGGCCGATACGGACCGATACGGCCGAAACAGCCCGATTCTGGCCAAATCGGCCCGAATTTGCTCGAATCGGCGCCGCGTCGGCGCGATTCAAGCCGCGTCGGCGCGAGTCGGCGGGAAAAAGAAGATGCCACGTGGCCGACGCGGTCGGACGCCGCATCGACGCGAGAGCAGCGGCGTCCCTCGCGCGTCGGCGAGTCCAGCCGCGTCGGACGCGGGTGCGGCGTCCATGCATCCCAGGAATACACCATAAATTACAATAAGAAGAATAGAGGTGCTTTCCACAGCCATATACGACTGCCTAATAACTAAGGTTCTAATCAAGACCTACACATAGGATTGACGATTGAGATTGATGACAAACAACAAAAGGCCACACCCTAGAAATTTTGGTGCAGGTGGTCCCGTATTTGATCCTAACATGGTATTGTCTATGTCAAATTCTGATTCCAACAGGAATTGACTGTGCTAACATTCTAGGATAGCAAAGGACAGTTGTGCTTCTGTTTCAAAGCCAAACTTTCCGAACCTAACATTTTCCTCTACTTTTCTATTACCCTACCACAGCATCACTTCAACGTTACACCTAGTTTAGGACTAAAAGATCAGATGCAATACTTACCATTCTGGTACATGTTAGAATGATGATTAATTTATTAAATTTATTATTTCATAACAGTTTTTTTGGGACAATATAGTACCTCCCATTGATGGAGTTAAAATTATGGATAAATGATTAAAGGGTTGTGTTAACGGCTACTGTAAGGTGCCTATTAACAACACATTTTGGATAATTTTTTGTGTAATTTTTTCAACTTTTGCCACTTTTTTAGTTTTTGGCAAATTTTTTTTTATCTCTTTTGACAATTTTTTTGATAGCTTTTTTTCCTCTTTTTAAATGAAACACAAAAAATGAAATGTTAACAAGCACCGCACGGTGCTCGTTAACATTTCCCATGATTAAATTCATTATTTTCTAACGGTTTAAGCTTAGCACAACCAATAATTTATCAATACACATATGATTACAAGATAATGATTAAATAATCAAATTCACTTCAAATAATTAAAGAGCAAATCTACTAATTTTCCAATATGGTACTATCGAGAGATTAATTTAAGGATGCTGGGCATTGAAGCTCATTTTTTTTTTTTTTTGGGTTATTTGAAGGGTAGCTCAATCTCTCCCTTCCTTCCCTTTTCAGCTACTCACTTCTTAATAAAAAATAATAAAGAGTAAAAGGAAGTTCGTTCTTAGTCAAAGGTATTAGTTTTCTCTCCCTCTATTTCCTAGTTTGTCAAAGACTCAAAGGTGTAAAAGCTTATCATCAAAAAGTTGATGGGGCACATTAGATATATACACTAAGTTGACCCTCTGATGGACACTTTTAAGCTATGCAGATCTTCTAGGTGAGCCCTTCTCTAATCATACAATCAGACGGGACCCCAACAAAGTTGTTGGTGCTCTTGCAAAATGGGGTCACATGTAATTCTGCTGCTTTTTCTCTCTTTGTAATCTGCCCTCAGGCTGTTAAGAGTTGCCTTGGGAATAGCTAGTTTTTTGTCCTCTTTGCTTTCTATCTTCTTTCTGAATAAAATAAAATAAATAAATGACAGTGCTGAATTCCCATTGTTTGTTCCTATTTTGGTTTAATCCCTCTTCAAGCTTAGCAAGAGTAATGTAGCACTTCATGGCACTGCAAAATATACCAGTGGCAGTCTCTTTGAGTCATGGATGACTGATCAAAGTTCCTGTTTGTCTGGTTAAGTTGCTTTACATACATTTGCATCCTTGAAGTTTTATAGTTTCATAGTTTTAACTACTGCTTGAAAAATTCAATGAAGCAGTGGCATGTAAAGAAACTCTAAAGAAAAAGAGTTGTCCACATTAGCTCATTAACACCATTTCTCATTATGAAGGGTCATATCTTAATGCATAACATTGCAATTTTAGCATCTAGTTTCCATAACTCATTCCATTAATAGAAACAAAGATTTATTCATACAATATGATTACTCAATAGCTTGTCACACAATACAAAAATTGAAGCAATTTGAGCTGCATTGGGGAAGCATAATTCAGCTGCAAGCTTGTAATAACAGAGTACCAAGCCAAATCCCATTACGCGTGCTTCTCCATGAGTTGCCTAAACAAATCTTCTGGTGCTGGAATTATAAATGAAACAGATTCAAAATAAAGTCCAACGAGTTAGTAAATATTAAGAACCAATAACTTAGGACTCAAAAATACAACAATATGGTGCATCTTACCAGGCAAACCAGTGAAATTTTTGTATTGTTCAAAACCTTGACGGATCAACATCTCTGTCCCATAGACAACAACGGCTCCAGTCTCTCTTGCTTCTCGCAAGAGTCTGGTGTCCTTTGGTGTGTAAATGGCATCAAAGACCACACAATAATGTTTCAGAGCTTCCTGCAAAATCAACAAAATACATTTACTTATTTGGCATATAAGTAGATGAACCTATCATGATGTAACTACAGTATGTTGTTTGATGCAGTGCATCAATGTCACTTCAAGTTTCATTCAGCTGTTCCACATTTTGAGCAAAGTCTCTTTAATTTTTTTTAAAAATTAAATATTGACATCAATACAGCCTTCAACATGTATCATAGTTACAGATTCAACACGTTGATCTGTAGCATACATGAGACCTCTTTTTGGGTAAGTAGCATATATGAGACTGACATCATGATGGAACAGCTTAGTGACCCTTTATGCAAGGTTTAGTGAAAAAGAAAGTAGGATGAGAAATATGTGAGGCAAACCTTTGAAATGGGAGTCAAATCAATTTTAGGTTTCATTCCCACAGAAGTAGTATTTGCAAGAACCATCCCTTCTTCTGGATGGAAGTTTTCTACTTCAGCAAGAGTCATAGCTTGTCCACCAACTTTGTCAGCCAGTTCTTTCGCTCGTTCTGTTAGAAGAAGACACATGTCATTCAAGTAATTGCAAAGATTGTTCATAAACTTAAGGACTTAAAAGGTATGTAGTTTGTGCTAAAAAATATATGATAGATAATCTGTATTATCTCTATAGAAGCAGTACCAAATTTGAGGAATTATGTTTTAGCTCATTGTTTCATGAGATGTCGTTTGAAATAGTATATGTTCTGAAACACAGAGCTAGGTTATTACCAAATGTACGATTGGCAACCACAACTCTTGCTCCCTTCTGTGCAGCACCATAGGCAAGTGACTTGCCAGCACCACCAGCTCCCAAGACAACAAACAATTTACCAGCTAAGGGTGATCCAGCTGAAGGAATTGTACCATTCAAACCTGTAAAAAGGAGAACACCAACTTAGTGAACCATGAAAAACAAGAACGAAAGAAAAAGAACTTGTCCAAACATCTCTTGGATAGCTTGTAGAGCACTCAAACCTCGTAGTCCATCCTCAATAGCAGAAATAGCACCAATGTAGTCAGTATTGAAAGCAATTAATTTTCCATCGGGTCTCCTGACGATGTTATTAATAGCTCCTATTTTCTGTAAAGAATAAAAAAGTAATGGTAAGTAACTAATAAATTTCTGGGTAATATCATAACATACAAATAATATAATATTTCAAGGTGAAGAGATAATCAGATACCTTGGCAATAGGGTCAATATCATCCATGCACTTCAGTGCTGCCTCCTTATGTGGAATTGTACAGCTGCATTCCAAATTCAATTTCTATTATTTTGCTTATCAAGAAAATAAAGTTCTAGCAATCTTATACCATACAGAAATATGAGCACGGTCTATGCTAAATCTCTCTAGCAGATTAATCTTCTGCTAGTACTAATTCAGCACAATGACAAGTCATAGCAACCGAGGTACAGCAATTCAAAGCTGTTGGTTTAATTCTCAGTGCTCAGAGAAACCAAACTAAATTGATGCTATAAATATAAATTTTTGAGATATATCTCCTAAACGGAGGAAATCTTACCTGCATCCGGACCAATCAATGGATGAATAGGTATTGAAAAACTTTTCAACATCATCCACCAAATAGTGCACATAAACTGCATCAAGACCAACTGACTTGTATGCTGCATTGAACAGAAGTGGACTCTTGCTGTGTCCAACAGGCTTCCCAATAATACCATATACTTTAGTATCAGGCCCGATAAGCCTAAAGTTATATAAGTCCAATAAATCTTTTGCTGTTGGTTGACCAGGAGCTGATATAGCACCAGCCTCAAGTGCACCATAAGTGAGATACCCACCAAACTTGGGGCTAAGTAACCGTGAAATCAAACCCCTCTCACCCATAACAATTCCTATTGTTGGAACCTACAAGTTTTGGTAGATTTGTCAATTGCAGATCATAGAAGCTTTACAAGGATAAAGTTTTATGGAAAACTGTAAATAAACAAAGTTTAGTAGAAAAGAAATTCCATGCAATGTGCATTACATACTTGAGAATGCACCATTATCTGAAAAATGCGTGCACAATCTGTAATGTCCAATGCAGTTGTTGCAATCTTCACTATGTCAGCTCCGGTAGCCTGGATTCTGGCGACAAGATTGCCAATGGCCTCAGCAGATGGAGTATTGTGAAAATTGTGTGAAGAAACAATGACTTTGAAGTTATCAGGCTTCTTTCCATTGATGGAACTGTTGAAGTCATGAGCGACCTGCATAGTAGGTGAGCTTGAAAATCTAAGTAACTTGTTACTTAAACATGTCATCACATAGTTTTGACATTTTTCAACCATTTTACTTTCTTTCATAATTTCAACCAAATAGAAAGAAAATAGGTTTCATATAGATGCTAAGCACAGGAAATATCAGACCCACCTAGATTTAATAGTGTAATAAAAATGGAGGGTATGACTATAAGCGTCATATACTTGCTATTGAATTTAATCATTCAATAATTTCTTTGACTGCATAGATAGGCCAAGCCAAGCACATTTAAATGCAGGAAAAAAAACATGTTCTTATAAAGAATATGATCTTTGACTACATAATGTATGAAGTATTAAAAGATTATTGACAATAAAGTACCTCAAGCTCAACATCAATATAATTAGCTCCCAATTCCATTGCCAAACGAAGTGCATCCTGTCTCTTGTTTTCATCACCTTCATACTGACCACCTTCCCAAATTGGTCTGAAATGTAAAAGAAAACAGGACTTACCATCAGCATAAAAAAACCTTTTTATTTGTGAGATATAACTTTAGGACAAACATAAAGCATATTGGACATTGAAATTGGTCAAGTATATATGGAATCCTCAGTGAATTTTTTAACTAAAATTCTCAGTAAGTACAATTTAATAAAAATAAAACAGAAATTTCTTTTATACATACGACTGATTATAAAGAAAGTATTATATTCCAAAGAATAACTTAAAAAGTCAGAAAAAAATTTCTCTTTCATTTAAGGAAGACCACAAAAAAAAGAAAAGAAAAAGAAGTTATATAACAGAAGGTAGGATTGAACTAAAAATACTCACTGCCCATTTCAACAAAGGAAAAAAAAAAGAAAAAAAAAAGTAAAAGGAATAAACATTTTTATATTTTTATTCTAGTACTACCCGTCTACCACATGTCAGATTGTCACATTAAAAGCCCCTTTAGTTTGAGCAATGCTACAAACATAAAGATTTCACAACATTTTTTACAATAGTTGATTTAATAAGTTTTTACTGGTTATTTATCTAAATCCGTTATTGACATTACTTTTCTATCTACCACTAACAATCTACCACATCAACAAGGTCGGAATTCTTTGTCTTTTGTGTTTATAGACTTTCTCTTTGAGTTTTGACAGATAGTTGGATTCAGTTATGCTGAGTTATACAATTACGTATGCGCTTCAACTAAAATTGATTGTGTGTCTTACACATAGTCTATAACTATCACCACACTTAAAATACTTTTTTTTTTTTCCTTTTTTAAATTTATTTTTGAGAATCCACTCTTAATATACTAGAATCTTAAGTTTAAAAATAATTAATTAAAGTCCATCACACTTTGTTATATAATAATAATAACAATAATAAATAAAAACATCAAAATAAACTAGTAATTGTTCCAAAAGTTTAAAGTAATAACAAACAATAAATTTAATGATTATTTAACCAATATTTTAACAATATAAACAATATGTGATATTATTATTATTATCTGGCTCTCTAAATCAAACCTGTAAGTGACAAGAGTTGGCAAAGAAGAGCGTTTGATGAGAATTTCAAGATCTGGGCGAGGATTGAAGGTTCTCAAACAGTCAAGTCTGATCTCAACAACATCAGCACCAATTTCTTTGGCCTTTCCCATCTCAATCAACATTTGATCCACAGTGGTTCCCATCAATGGAGTACAGAGTAAGGTGGGGCTGCTCCGAGCTCCATTGGTGCTTGTTTGCAAGTCCGACACAGTAAACTACAGTACACATTAACAAGCAAAAAAAATGGTAATAAGCATATTTTCATTGAACATGCAAAGTTTACAAATAATACCAAAGAAACTGAAAAGGTTTTCACCAAAAAAAAAAAGGTTGGAAAATGAATGAAATTGGAATATTTGAAGCCATTACTAAAATAAATTTGTGAGCTGAGAAATCATTAAAGAAAATGGAAAACGTTGAAAGAAATTTCATCTAACATAAAAAATCAACAAAAAATTTGGACCCTTACTCAGTGTCACATTCACAAAAGACACAAATTGAAGATGTCACATGAGGATGCATGACACTTCTAGCTTGTATTTTGTGCATGTATGCAGAGATACACAAGCCAAAACCCAAAAATTTGACACCAAATAATAGTGAAAATATTGAAGCTGGGTAGAACTAGAACATGTAATTTTCTATGAACATGCAAAACTATAATTGAACTTGAAGTATGTGAAGCAAAATTAAGAGAAGAAAAATGTACCGGAAGGCTTCCCATGCTAGCTGAGTGTTGAGTTTCGGTAGTAGAAGTTGTTGGTTCAAAGAGAGATTTGATTATTTAAGGAAGAGAGTGTTTTATAAGATGGAACTTGGGAACTTGTTGACTACTTTTTTATGTAATATATGACTTTAAAATTATAATAAGTGGGTCGCCATAAATGTAAAATAGTATTCCTCAAGAGGATGCTAACGATTTTTCTTGTTACGAGGGATACAGTAGGTACAAACAAAAAACAAAATAAATTACAGATGGAATAAAAATTTGAAGGGAGGGTGGGTTGAAAGTTGGGTAGCAAAAGTCTCTCTTTAGTCTCTAAGGTATATTCAACCAAATTGTTTTTGTAGCATCATAGAACATTAGGTGGCCCTTAATTAAACAAAGATTAGTTGTTTATGTTAATTTTTTTTAATTAAAGTTACATTTATGAGAATGTGATCCATCTTCAGCTATATGTCAAAAGCAATTTTTGATTTTTGATTTTTTGGCAATATATGTCAAAAGGACTATTTTAAACAAAAAACAGCAAAGGTTGTCGCCTAAGATGCACTTTGGTCCCCAAATCATGGTTTATGACAAGGGTATCCCTATTATACTATCCATCCAAAGTAAATTAATAAATAAATTCAATAATTATTAATTATTTTAGATTCACTGAAATGAATATGAATGATTTCGTCCTTCTGCCGCCGAATACAAGAAGAATTTGTTAATGAATGCCATAAAAGCATTTGTTTAAAAAATATTTTTGTGTGAAAGAAAAAAATAATTGATTTTTTAGATAATTTTTATATTTTTCATGGGTATCAATTTTTTTTTAAATGCATCAATATTTTAAGAGCACCATTAATTGGGCCCATAAAAAAATAATAAATGAGTAATTTTTTTTTATATACTATGTCCTTATTATGAATAGTAGTGTATAAGAGTGATATAAAATGATTTAAAATTGTAAATAAAATACTTTATAACCCTAATATGTGTTGTGTAAAAAATATATTTATTAAACTTTACAGATTGTGTAAATGTTGAAAAAAATATTTGATATTCTTAACTTATCTTTAATCTATAATATTTAAGCACTAGAGAAATATAACAATATATAATAATACAAAAGCTAAATATCTTTATATAAATTACAATCATATAATTTAAGGACTAAAACCCTTTTTTTTTTTCCTTTATTATTTGAGATAATTGTTAGGATAACTGTGTTCATTATAATTTTATGATTTCCAATTAATTTATGTAATATTTATATACAACTTATCATTCATGGGATTGTGAATATATCTAAATAAATATAAATCGCCTTATAATTTCTTGTAAGAATTATATTCTTTAAGTGGGTTCCAATAAGTTTAATTAATAAAATCTCTTGTTGTTGAATTAGGGACTTGAATTTGGATCCAGTCTATAGCAAAAACTAATCAATGTCTTTGTTTGATATTAATGGTAACTGTAAGTGCACAATTGCACCTGGACCCAAGAACAGTTATGGGCTCAGGCCCAATGAGCCTTAAACAATACGAATTTGTAGAGTGTGGGCTTGAAACCTAGATTAGAAATGGGTGGGAATCAAATAACAAACTAAGGGTGGTAAATAATTGGAAACAACAAGGAATATTGCAAATTGGCCTCCTCGGACGTAAGCCAAGGGCTGTTCTTATATTATATCTTTCTTTGTTTCTTTTCTTTTTAGGTTACAAAAAAGTCCGTCCTTCTTTCTGTCCCAGGTCCTCCCTTAAATACTCCTCTTTTTAATACTTTATACACGTGTTGCCCCATTTCCTCCCTTAGCCTAGATATTTCTTTTCTTAGTGCCTTTGAACAGTAACTAGAAGTTTCCCTTCCACTGTTCAAGTGTCACTTCCTCATTAATGCGGCCAGGGTGGTAGGTGCAGGGTCTTTAATGTGGAGGTAGCAGCCTTTATCTTTGACATTTCTTCAACACCGGTGCTTCTGGGGCGTTCTAGGGTTTCCCCCTTTTAACCATTGGCCTTAACTGTACCATCCCCTAACCTTTACTATGAAATCCCGAGTTCTTCGGTGCTCATCCGAGGGTAAGCTCACCCTCGGCTGGGTCCTCGGATCCTCGGCGCATGGGCCGACCCATAGTATTAACAACTTCTAAACCCAAGGTCAGGTCGGCCTTCCTTAACACGGCCCAAAAGGCCCATGTTCCTATCAGGATCTTTTTACCCCCCACAGTAACTATCATGAAATAGACACTATATGTTCAATTCTATTGCAACTATTAAAAGAAATAAGTTAATTATATACTTTCATAGACAATTTTTATTTTAAGATTCTTTAAAAAAAATTTGGCCAGAGTTTATCCTAAATGCATTTGACATATGCTCCTTTTGTTTTCTTCTTTTGTTTGGTTGATGTAAAACATTTTATAATTTCTCCTTTTCTAATTAGCACTACTATATTTTTATAAATTTTAATTTTTAAATATATTAAATCAATAAAAATAAATTATGTCTGAAAACTTAGATTTGTGTTAAAAACACAAGAGCTATTTTGACCCCAAATTAATAATTTACGGCTCGGTTGCTTTTACTCTAACTTATCTAAGTGCGGAACAAGAGTAAATGAGACGCAATCAACCGATACTACTCTAGCGCATAAACATGAACAACAAACAATAAAAGTAAAGCACAAGAGTAAGGGAAGAGAGATGTAAACACAAGATAATACGGCGATGTGTTATCGAAGAGGAAACTGAAGAACTTGGCGAAAAACCTCTCCGTCGCCCTCTAAGTAGTAAATCGATCCACTAGACAATAAGTTAGGATACACTAATCTACCCAATGTACCTAAGCCCTCCAAGCTCCTACTCCAACAAGGTTTCTCAGAACTGTGTCTTGTCTAGCTTTCCAGATTTCGCAATGTGTCCGATTGCATCCGCCAAGCCTCACCGGCTTCTTTTGGCAAATCCCTAAAGCTTCCAAGCTCCAAAACACTCTCTACACTCTGAAAAGGTGTGAGTTGTGTTTGGGTACAAATCTCCTCTCAAGGTATGGCAATGGGAGAGGAAATGAGAAGAGACTACAATGATTTCTTACTAAGGATGAGTAGCTCTCTCTTTAAAAAATGGGTGTCGGTGTTGTAGAAAATCTATCTAGGGTTTTTTTTTTTTTTTTGAATGACCTCTTTTCACTTTTGTGGGTAATGACGGTATATATAGTATGGGTAAAGGGTAAGAGAGTCACACTTAAAAATCCTCTAAGCAGAGAGTTTCGTGGATATCTCGTGAGAAAGCCTTACTAGCAAGACACTCGCGAAATCCTCCAAGCTGGCATGACTTTTCAGCTTTCAGCATGTGCTTCTCACGTGCCCTTTTCGCAGGATACTCTTCTCACGAGTTAGTTGCGAAATTGCATTGATTCTTCATTTCATGCTCGATTCTTCACCAACTTAATTCTAAACCCAATACAATAAAATCCCACAAAATACAAGAAATAAAATTAAAGCAAATACAATATTTTTTTTGTTATGGAATAAAGCCAACATAAAACATAGTTGTAAATCAGAACTTTACAAAGTCAAATGCATATGATAATAAGATTCTTAGATCGGAAGTATTCATGTGAGTACACACCCCAATCTCACACCCAAACCTAAAAAATGTAAGATCATATAGGAGAAAACCAAATCAAGTAAAATAGAGAAGTCCACTCCACTGTGAAGACACAAGGGCTTGGCCATGAGGAGAAGACTATCCAAATGCTTGAGATCCATGCTTAAGATCATTATTGCAATAACAAAAATTGTGTTAAAAAGGTAAAAAATTAAGTAGATAAGTAGGTTAACAAACTAAATAAATATGCCATTAAATGTCAACTATTATATCTCATTAAATACTCTATTAACCTTTGGGAAAAGTTAACGGAACTCCAAAAGGCATTAGTTTAGAAAATATTTTTAAAAACTTTTTATGAGAAAAAAAAGCAATTAACTTTTTTTAACATATTTTATATTAGGTCATGCTAATGAATGCCTCTGGGCATTGGTTAACATATTTTCCATAAAAGTTATGTTAAAATTTTCCTAAAATGAATTGTTAATCAATGCCTTAAGGGTACTCATTAGCATTTTCCTTTTATATTTCATAAAATATGTCATTAAATGTCCATTGTTAATCTCGTCAAATACTCTTCCTAAATAAATATGCCATTACATGTCCACTACTGATCTCGTCATATACTCCATTAAATTTTTATCCTATTTTTTCCGTTTTTCTTTTCTTCAACCTTATAGGTGATTGGTTTGCCATGTATCATTTATATGTTATCCACATAAATTCCTGAATAAATATGCCATTAAATTTTCACTACTAATCTCATCAAAAACTCTATTGACTTTTTACCCTTTTTTTGGTTTTTTTTTCAACCTTTTTATTTATTTATTATATGAGATATAAATCATACTTTAGCTTAATCTAAGTATATGTGTATGAAACTCCCTCCTAAAGACTTGAACCTCAGCCCTTGGCTCCTCCACTCTAAAAGAACTTATACTTGTGAAATGATCATAGTGCCAAGGGTGTGTAGTGGTTCTCAACTTGATTGCTGATTTGTTTTCTATGTGTCAATAATAAATGTTATCCATAATTTCCTAAATAAATATGTCATTAAATGTACATTATTAATATCATCAAATACTCTATTAACTTTTTTACTCACAAGTATAAGTGCTTGTGAAGTGTGGAGGGCAATAGCCATAGTTCAAGTTTTTAAGAGAGAGCTTCCTTTTACCTTCTTTGGGTTAAACTTCCTTACACATTTTTTTAAGAGAGATGCTACGTCCACAACATTTTCACAACATTTTTACAACAAATCAAAGGTGGTTAGTTGTTATTAGTTCAAATTTGAACCTAACACTAAGATTACTTTTTTGTCCCAACAATAACAACCAGTAACAATCTGCCACCTAGAATTTGTTGTAAAAATATTGTGAAAATATTATAGGCATATCATTTTTTTTTAAATAAGTCTTTTAGTTAGTTCTAAAAGGTAAATTCTATGAATGTGCGAAATAGTTTATTCACAAATTTTTATAAATTACTCTTAGATTTATGTCCTATGTCACGTCTAAAGAAGTTAGTACGTACTTCAAAATATCTCTTTTTGAGATAGAGTTTCAACCTATGATACCCGCTCTTAATGATAGCTCTTTATTGATAGATCAAAAATGTATTGACCAATTTAGAAAATTAATTAATTAATTAAGTCAATTTAATATGCAATAGCGTGGTAGCACAAACAAATCACCAATTAAACTAAATGCAAAAGAAAATAAATTTGACACGGTAATTTGTTTACGAATGAAGAAAACCTTCGAGGCAAAATCCCATTTGGTGAATTTAAAGTCACCACTCCCGAGAATCCACTATTATCCAAACAAGCAGTTGCAAGTAAAAGGAATCCCAATACTTAATACCAACCTACAGTTGAACCCTTACCCCAATACTCAATTGGACTTGTATTGTAGCGGCAATCTCTCATTTCAATGCACGAATCCCAATACGTGACTAACCAATGATGCACGGATCCTAGTACGTAATACACCAACTTGAGGAAGATGTGAGCTGCAAAGTTCTTCAATTCATCAACATGAAGATCAAGAAACTCCTTGGTCACAAAACCCTTCACGTAAAGACGCTATAACTTCTAGAGAGAAAGATGAATTAGGACAATTTCTGTCTTCGGTTACAATATGCGTGTAACAACAAGTGCAACAACCTTGAGACGGCCCTTAAAATAATCTTTATATATGTCTAGGGTTGTGAGAAAAGAACCCTATACAAATACTCAATGATATGCGTGTAATCAGATCTGAAAATTCTGATTTCGTAATTCTCGACAGATACAGCTTCTGTCGAGCTTCAACATCAATCCTCAATAGATAGGCCTCTGTCAAGATTTAATGAACAATACTTCTTCACTTGTTTCTTGGACAGATTTGCATGTTTTAACACTTGACAAGTAAAGTACGTTTTGTCAAAGGATTAGCTAATTACATCAAATATGTCCATAACATTTATCGTCAGACCAAGACATCAATCGATTTTTTGTATAAGCGGAGATTGAACCCCTAAATCTCTTATTCAACTATCAGAGACTTTATCAGTTGAACTAATTGAAGCTTATTACTTCAAAATAACGTAGAGTCTACCATGTGTTGTGTTACCTTCCTCTACAAAGTACAAACCGACATGTGACTATTCATCTAGAATGAATGGGCAAATAACACTAGGTGGTAGGCTATGATGTGTACACATCTCGCTTATAAATTCATACACGCCATGTGTCAAAAAAACAAATTAAATGCGTCTTTAATGCATATTCTTTAATATATATTATATACTTCTTTTTGAAAGAATCATGTTGTTGTTATTATTATTATTATTACTATTTTTGAGAAACAACATAAATGTTAAATGCACACACTTAGTTACACTATTTCACCAAACTCAAACACATTACTTATCCCAATTTCCAAAGAAGCATGTTATTATTGGTACAAGTGAATTGTATTTTTTTGTTGTAAACCTATTTGAAAGAAAGTGTATGCAAGAAGATGTTTATTATGCTTTCCCCCTCTCCTCCCAAAGAATTTAGCATGCTTTTATTTATGTAATATTTTGAATGTATATGATTTATTATTTATTAGGTAGAAACGTGTATATATTTCAAAGTTATTAGATTGTTTTCTAAGAGCTTTTATAGCTCAACTGACAAATCTTGATACTTCAAATTGAGATGTTCAAGATTCAATCCCCTTCCTTCAATTTAACTATCAAATTATCAGCAAATAGCTTCCTCCACATAGTTTACCCAACAACACTTTTGCACACCTCTATTAATTCTAGTTTATCAAAATCTTCCTAAAAAAAATCAACAATGTTTTTTATTAACCTTTCCAAATTCATACTAACTTTATCACCAACAAAATTTGAGAGAAACCTGTTAACTCCAATGAAATCATAGTGCTGAATGTGTTTAAGTTTAAGCTTTGGGAGATTGAGACTTTATTTGTCAATAGAGAACCCTTTTACTCCAGAACAAATCAATTGTTCATCAATATATATGTTACATGGATCCACAATTGACATCATTTTTATTATATGTCGGTAATAACATGTCACTCAAGTGGAAAATGTTGTGAATTTTTTTTGGGTTACTATAGACTTATTTTTAAACTATTAGCTTTCAATTTTGGATTACTTCATGCCATCTGGACAAGTTGTAGCTTCTATGAATAGGCCACCACGAGGACCCCAAAATCAAACAGGTAGTTTTTGCATTTTTAATTTTATTTGACACGTATAAAAAATAAAAAATCTGTTACGAATCCAGAAACTACCTAACCATTTTGCCTAAACATCTTCCATTCAAACCTCCAGGTCTTATCCTGAATTTCGGATAGCCCCCTCTACAGTCTAAAGACGGCAGAAAATTTGTTTGTTACTGTTCCTTGTTTTTTTTTTTCCTTTCTCTTTTGAGTTTTTTTAATTTTTGAAAATTTTGAAAATAGGTATACTCAATTGATTAATGATTCATAGTTTTCCAGATTTGTTATGTACTGTATATATGCATTCAACAAATCAGTTTGAATGTAATACAAATAATCGATAATTTGATATAGATAAGCCCAAAACCTTGTAATTCAATTGGCACTTCTTAGTATTTCTATTGAAAAAGTTTATGAAAAAAAAAGTAACAATGCCAGGAATTAATTGAACATTAGGAACACATGATTACTCCTCACTCGAGTTGTGGGAGTGTGAGAACTTTGAATAATACAATTTGCAAGGAAAACTTTTGACCTCTGTTTCATTATGTAAATTAATCATACATAGAGCTCATTTAAAAATTCCCAATTAGAAACGGTCAAGGAGCAATCCTTTTCCTCTAGTTTGAAGGGGGAGGAGGGGAGAGTGCCAAGGTCTATTAGTCTCTTCAAAATTGTTTTAGCTCAAGTTTTGGAGGTGATATTTTGCATCACGAATTTACGTCACGGAATATTACTGGGATATTATATATTTTCGTGATACAAAATAAAATTTTCATGCTTAGAATCTGTTTTTCTTTGAATGAAAATTTATTAAACCATTTACCTAAAAAAATATTAAACCAGAAGCACAAAAAATGATGGAAAGAATGAAAAATTAATTTATTAAATTTACTTGAGAAAAAAGAAGAAGAAAAGAGTTTATTGATCCAAAAGTGCAAGAGAATATAATCTTTCATATGCCAGTTAGTTTTAGGCGACTTGTTGTTTGCTAGCCCAAATTCAGGCTTTCTGGCTAAAGTCTATAGAAATTTCACTCTGCCTAAATCAAGTTGGGCTACAGATTTAGGCCCAACGTTCACTTTGGACCAGAAGATAGTGGATTGACTTTAATTTGTGATCAATCATATAATTTCTTTTTACCTAAATCAGGTTGGGCTAAAACGTCAGGCCCAAAGTCCAATTTGGACCAGAAAATAGCTGTTTAACTATAGCTTGTAATTTATCTAATTACATTAAAGCCCATATTTCATTGCATAATAAAAATCTTCTATTTGGCTTACAACAAGTGGAGGATGCAACAAGTTCTCTATAAAAACAATCGGGTAGTGCTATTGAACCTGTTGTCCTTGCTGAAATAAAACACTACTTTTGAGCTTCAAAGTGAATGGCAATACTTCTTGCCTTGACTTTAGGAACAGTTTCTATAACCAGTCATCTAAGAATCTAAGAAAAAGCATTGGTATTCTCACTTATTTGCCTTACACAAAGTATCTGAAACTGAGCCAGCATATAAGATACTCACAGCATGGTAGGGTGGTGATATTTTGTCATCTCTAATGAGGTGACTCCAAAATTAATGAGATAGAGATGAAAAAGAAAAGTGAGTGGGCGTAAGAGTAACAAGAGAGAGTGAAAGACAGCCGTTTCGGGATGATAATAATTTATGTATAAAAATAAATTATAAATAGGATGTGGGTAAAACCCACATGGGACAAGACAAGGTGGGAGAATTTTGCCATCCCTAAATTGTTATTTTTTTTGGGGAGTCAAGTGGAACTGTGGAACTATTACACAAAAAGGTAACTTGGTAAAAAATCACACTACGACAGAGGATTATTCCTCACAATGGGGAAAAAAAAAAATTCACTTACTGTGGATTGATTCACAGTTGAAAAAATATTTAAAATTTGAAGCTCTCTATGTCATACCATGTAGAACTGGATATTTGTTTTGATGTCAACAACACTTGTCCAAGTTGATTGTTTCACATTAAATCTTGGTCCACATTAATTATTTTATATCAGAATAAGTTTCATCGTTCACAGTTTTGGTTCATTAGTTTGATCCTCTGAGAAATTCACAAAGCATATTATTTTTCTTTCTTGGTCTTAGAAAATATTTTATTTGATTTTAGCATATCCAAATTTCTTTGTGATAAAGTTTGAATTAATAAAGAAATGGAAGCATAAGTTACATATAACAAGTTACAACATTTTCTGAGTAATGCAATACATCATCAGAACTTCGCTAAGATGATGTCCCACATGAACTCTTCAGGTGCTGCAAAACAGAGGAAGCCAAAGGGTGTCAGATTGCTCGATCATGTTAGGAAACCTGAAAGTCCAGATTGACATTAAGAGTTCTCTCACCAGTAAATTGGTAAGTGGCATAAGTTTTAGAATATCATACAAACCATTTACGGGGCTTGATTTAGAATATTAGATTGCATAAGACTTCAAGATGTCAAGTAGGTGCCATGACATCTTTCCTATGTTTATTTTATTTTATTTATAAATGTAACCATACAATAGCACTTGGCACTTGAATAGTACTTGCTAGGAATTATGGATAAGCTACAGGCTAGATCTTCCGCTATTTCCACAGTCTCAATAATGTAGTTAGTACTACTAGTTTGGAAAGTTTTAAATACTTTTTGCATGGAAGTTCACATGTTGCAGTAGCAAGGTCAAGAATTTCATCAGAAATATTAGAACCTAGGAACTTATGGCCACAAACACACAGTCTAGCCTCTGAGCAGATAGAAGTCAAGAGATACCTTCTTTTCCTGTAAAGAGACTGAGCTGGCCAATGGCCTGCCGGAGGAACATTTCAACTCCGCTCACAATGATGGCTCCTGCAGCCTCAGCATCTTTTAATAGTCTGGTCTTTCTTGGTGTGTAAACAGAATCAAAGACAAGCTGGTAATCCTGCAAGGTCACCTAGAAAAGCAAAAAAATAGTTCTAATAATCGAAATCAAAATTGAAATGTTATTCAAGTAAATAATAACTAGTAAGGATAGAGTAGTGGACCTCAGCTACAGGAATTCTATCTGTGTTTGGATGCATTCCCAGAGGTGTTGCATTTGCAAGGATTGCCCCTTTCTCTGGATGGAAGTTAAATACCTCTTCAAAAGGCCGAGCTTCACCAGATACCTCGTGAGCAAGAGTCTTTGCTCTCTCTTTTAAACAAATGATGAGAATTAGGAAAACAGGTTTAGAAAAAATATACAAATCAGCTTCTTAGTTACTAAATCATTGTGGTGCATCAGGAACTGGAAAGTGGTTTCATTACAATTGAGAAAAGAGGCCATTTTCTTTAATTTTATGTTTATTTCTCTTGTATTTATTTATTTAAATATTTGGGGTGGAAAGGAGGGTGGGGGAGTGGGAAAAATATGGCAGAGGCTTGTCTAAATTAGCCTAGTTTTCAGTGGCATGAAAAACCAAGTCGCCTTCCATTAATGTGCCATATTAGACTAATAGTATATATATAAATATTTTTTTATCATTCTAGATTGTAGAGCTAAGGTTAATATACCAAAATCAATGTCGAAAATGACCACCCGAGCTCCTCTGCTTTTGGCACCAACTGCTAAGGCTCTTCCTGCACCTCCAGCACCAGCTAGCACAAATTGTTTTCCAGCAAGAGGTGAATCGAAAGATGTTTCCCCATTAGTGCATCCCCGATCTGTGATATCTCAAATGCACAAATTTTGGTATATCACTTTCTAGAATTTATCAATTGTCAATGAAGAAAACCAATTTTGTAGAAAATTAAAAACAACTCTGTAGGTAAAATTATAAATATTGTTATGCCAGTACGTTTAAGAGCATCTTCAATTGCAGTTATTGACGCCTCGCAGTCTGTATTATAGCCAACCCATTTCCCATCACTTGACCTCCTTATAATAGTATTGACAGCACCTATTGCCTGATAAATCATGTGAAAATGATTATTTCATCAACCATGCAAACAGTCATCCATTGGGACTGGGATAAACATGATGAAGACAGTGTAAGCAATTCTACGAAATTAAAATACCCCAAAATAATATACAAAAATTAAGAATGGTAGATTAAGCCAACCTTCGCAAGTGGTTGGACTTCATCGCAAAATTCAACTACAGCTTCTTTGTATGGAAACCCAACACTATATTCACATGAATCAAGAAAATGAGAGGTTATGCTAAGAGCACCAGAAAAACACACACACACACACACACACACAAACACACACAGAATTATTGTATAGCATTGAAAATTAAAAAACACTTTAACGAAACGAAAGCTATTCTAAGTTAACCAAAAGCTAGTGAGAATAAGGGCAAGTAGGCTTCATTTCATCCCAACAACCTTTAATATTTCTAAACTGGACAAAATCAAGGAAAGGCTGTATATGTTGTGAGAGAAGATAAAAAGAAAAGTCTAGATTTGACAGACTTCAGATGCAAATAGTTATACACTCTTCTTATATTATAGTGCACCAAATCGGAAATGGCTGGTAATAGCATTTCACTGCCTCTGGAGGCAAAATACTTAAAAATCGAGCCCAATTTTCCTTATCAATGAAGGGTTTTCAGAGCACTATCTAGACCCAATCCTGATGTAGCAAAATTGGAAGGTTATCAATTAGTTGCCAGAGTTTGAACAGCTTACAATGGCTGGGTCCTCATGTGAAAAGAGAGCTGCTAAGATGATAAGTTTGGGCAAAACAAACATAAAACATCAATCACATTACGTGTTCTAAATGATACATCATCCAAGCCATAAAAATTGAAGTATCATTCTTTTTGTCAGCCTAATATATATTTTTAAGAAATTAAAATGTAATATATGCTTGCAGCATACCTGAATCCAGCAAATTCAAATTCAGAGCTAGAATAGACACTGAAGAAGTCCTTGAGGTCATCAACAAACATTGGGACATATATTGCATTATATTTCACACGCCTGAAAGTAGGATTATGCAATAGAGGGCCTTTGCTGTGGCTAACTGGTTTGGAGATGAGCCCAAAAACTTTAGTATCTTCATCAATATTTTTAACTTTATAAGCCTGTCTAAGGTTTTCCAAAGTAGGCAGTCCTGGAACTGAGTTTCCTTCCATAGATCCATAGACCAGAAAACCACCAAATTTTGGGCACAGAATCTGGCTTATAAGACCTCTTTCACCTATTGAGTATGCAATTAGTGGAACCTGCATGTAGTAGCCAGAGCTGATCTCTCAATAGAGAAAATATGATTTTACAAAAATTCCAAAAAACTGACAATTTCACGACTTTGAAAATTTTCATTTGAAAATCAACTTATTTCATATGTTGTTGTTGCTTGATTTTTTTATCATATATTTGAAAAATTTCCCTTTACCCCCTTTCTTCATTTTCCCTTTCATTTTTTAGTAATTTCTTTTACTTTTAAATTTTGTATGAAATGTACCACTCTTTTTCAGTTTAAATGGTAAATCACTTAAACAGAATTTGAAGGAAGATAAGCTATCATCACAAGAGATACCTGGCAATATGAGAGAAGATGAAAAATTCTTGATATTTCTGTAATATTAGTTGCATTTATGACAAGTTTGATAATATCTGCTCCAGTAGATTGCATACTCATGACAAGATGGTTCAGATCTTCTTCTAAAGGGGTCACACCATTCACATAGCATGATACAATAACTTTGCTACCACTGTGACAATTAATTTTCTGTTCTTCCATAAGATTAGAAGCCACCTGAACAATCATATGACTCAAGTCAGATGAGATTACCGAATCAACAAAATATTTCAATCTAAATAAATATCATTAGAAAAATAATTCTCAACTATTTCAAATGTTTACCCACTGACAGAGAAACTACACATGGCAGTGTGGCCATTTAACAGGACGGTTCTAAAGTAATCATCATGGAGCAGATGTTATAGATTTCAAATCCTATCATACATAAATCTCTCTTGCTTTATTATAGAGTATTACAAGGACTTTTTGCCTTATAAACACATAAGCAGATGATTTAATGGCATACTAGAAATGTTGACAGAGCATAATCAAGTATTGAATAAGTCCTGTACACACTTCAATGTCGAATACGAATTTCAAAACAGTACCTTGAGCTCAAAATCAATGTAATCAGCTCCCAGTTCTTTGGCCGTATGAAGAGCTTCCAACCGTGTGTGCTCATCACCTTCATACTGACCACCTTCCCACTTTGGCCTTGGAGAAAAATGGTACATAATTAGGATAGATGCGAAAATTAATGTTTAGATAGCAATAAAATGAAATATATAATGTGTGTGTGTGTGTGTATTTATTTATATATTTATATATAAGGCCTTCTCTAGTTTGATGAACATGTGCCTGGTGATTTACAAGGGAGAGAAGAAACAATAAGGAACCAATCATCATGGTAGTCTTGCCTTATTAACCTTTGAACTTTCTCATCCATGTCATTTTTCCTTCTTTTGTTCCTGTTTTCATGACTTGACACAATAGAGAATCTTGCTAAATCACTAGTGTATTTTACATGTGAGGGGACTAGTAATTCCTCCAATATATAAGTTAGAGCACAACACTACTGTCTTCCACCTTACAAACCTAATGCCAAGCTTTTAAAATCAAAATAAGAACTTAACATTGCAGAGGCAGAGGAAGTCTATAGATTGGCATCTTAAAATAGTCTTTTTAGCTTCTCTGTTGGTCCAGTTATTACCTATACCTATGAGTCTGCCACATGTTTTACAAAAAAAGATTCACCACACACTGCATCTTACTTCACAGATAATGAGTTCCAGACAATTGAATCTGAGTGATTTTGGCCGGTAAATTTCATAATCATTTCTGTTGCAATTTAAGGACACTGCAAATTCTGGACAAAACGACAGAGAGCTTGCAAGTAAACTAGGGATTTAAAAAAAAAAAAACCTGGGTTGAAATGTTGTGCAATTGGTCTATTAGGGGAAATTCATGAGATGATGAGTCTTAATCCATCATTTTTGGATGCTGATACAATTACACTAAGAAGGAGCCAAATCTATACAACTAATAAAATAAATAATATTTTTATGTATCTGATAAAAGAAAATTTTACCAGAGCAGAGCTTGTCCTCTCCATACAGCAGTAATATGAGCATCCCCGTAATGATTTTGGCACTTAATTAGGCTTCTACAGTCACTGGTATGACACGACAACACAGGCAATTTCTAAAAAATTTAACATGACATAGCGGGTATGACACAGTACGGCAGACTAAAGAAGTGTCCAGTGCTTCCTAGTTAGGCTTCCACCTAATCAACCTTTAGCTACAAGATAGTAGTACTTGCGCTACTCTTAAATTATTTTATCTGAATGATTTTTGGAGGCCACTCTAATTTAATACTAGCAATGGAACCCACAGAGAGTGGCAGTAATCAACTTGTGGTTTTAATTGTGAGCTCTTTTTCATCCTTTCAATCATATTCTAACAACATTTCTATAAGCCTAAGAATGATAATTACACTAAGAGAATTTATATCACATTTGACCAAAACTCAAACCAGTAAACTCCAAGAATAGGAATTAAAAATATAAACACGTACTGTTTGAGCTAGAAAACAGAAAAAACTGAAAAAGAACAATTGAGTTGGGAGTTAAGTTTTGAATATTACCGGTACACGATGAGCACTGGCAATGGCTTCTTTTTGAGTATGGTTTCAAGGTCTTGGCGAGGCTGGAAGTTCTTAATATAGTCCAACCTGATTTCAACTAAATCAGCACCTTGTACTTTTGCCTTGTACATGTCAGTCATTATTTGCTCAACAGTTTCAGCCATTAATGGAGCACAAACCAGAGTTGTTTTGCTGATCGCCATTCCAACACTTCCCATTTTGGACACACAAGAATTGAGTCAAATGATAAAATGGCTTGAATTGTGGTGTTTATATATATAGCAAAAGGGGTACTATTGTGTGGAAAAAACTTTGGAAAAAAGAAGAAGAATGAAGGAAATAATGAAGGCTGCAGATTTGTACTATTTAATATTTATCAACACTACCCATTTGAAGTAAAAGATTAAATGGTGAAAACTTAAAAGAAAAACAAGATGAGCTAAAGCTGATCAAACACTGACAAAGGAGTAGTGCAATCAAAGTACACAGCTTGGTTGGTGGTTGTTATTTAAGACCCATTTGAAGATTAAAAAAAAAAAGAAAGAGATGGCAAACCCAACTACAACTCAAACAACGTATGTAAAAAAAAAAAAGAAGTTGCTCAGATTGATTGCGTGTCAGAGAATATATAGGACGAGGGTTGGTGAAGTGAGAATAAACTATTAGTGGATAAGGTTTGGTGGCATTTACAGTTTACACAACGCTATCATAATTTTTCATGTAGACGTTAAAATTTTTGGGAAAATTCAAGTGGGGATCAAGCTAATAAGGACTGATTTATGCTAGAAAGTAAAGAATAATAAATATTCAATTATAACCGATTAATTACCTTAATGCCTCAGAGATTTTGGCGATAAAAGCTAGAATGAACAAAACTCAGGAATTCTCTTGGATTAAAAACTTCATGTCTGTATCTTGGAGTCATAAGAGATTTCTCCTCATATTAACATGATGTAGTAGGATCGAGATACGGCACATATTCAAAAAAATAGTTGAATATTAAAAGAGGTCTGAATACCTTTATTTATAAATAAATAATTGTTGTTGGCCAAAATAATTAATTATTCCCTTTTTTGCCTAATTTATCCCGAAGGACCTAAGACCAATTTTTTTCTCTCATTGAATTCTATTGATAATTAAGGTGTATATATATTGAGAACATGGTATGTTTAATACTCTATCAAATAATATAATGTTTTAAAAATAATTTTCAAAAAAATAAATTAAATTATGCATAAATTTCAAGAAAAATACACACAACCACATAAAATTGTGCGTCCAAATCAATAAATTGTGTTTTAATTTATATAAAAAAATGAATTACGGTTCATACTTAACAAAACTCCACAATTAATTACTTAGAAAAAAGAAAAGTGTTAGAATACAGGGAGTGAACTATTGAGTAAAAGTATAGCAAAATGGAAAATAACCGTGTGCGCAGTTGGTGGAGATCTGATTTGAACTCTTAAATTAAGAGCTAAGGTCCCCCCACTTCAAATTCTCAGCTCAAAAAAGAAAAAACAAGAAGGGGCTAATGATCAGTAAAAATGACCCACGTTAAGGTTTGCATGAGTTGCTATGTCATTTCTCTACAATATTTCAGGAAATTCAAGCCGCCATGACTGTGATTGTGATGGTTTTGGTTTTATTGGTTGGTGGGTTAGGTTAGAGACAAGGAGTTAGGTTAGGAAAGGATCTCAAAAGAGTGTATACAAATGCTTCTGTACATAGTGCCATGTGATTCTCAAAAAAAAAAATAATAATAATAATAATAATATTGCCATGTAATTTGACACAGAGATCCTTCACTATCATCATTATTGCTGTTATGACCAAATTGATGCCGGTAAAACAATATTGGAGACGCAAAGATCTTACCAAATCTATATATTGCTAACTAAAGCATGTAAATTAAATATAAAATATAAAGATCTTATCAAGAAAATTATTTGCTTCGAATTTTACTACCAATGCTTTTACCTATTAAGTATTGTCGGTAATAGCCCTATATCACCTAAATTATAATTGTTTCAACTAAATAAACCGTCGAAAAGATTGTGAATTTTTGTGTGTTTAGCATTATTTGTAATGTATATGTTTGTACATCAACATCAAGTGAGTTTACTACTTAATAGGTGATAGCATGGGTACCGCCTATCCTTAATTAACAAAGTTTTTTATTTCATTTTGACCAAAATTAATGGAAGGCCTTAATTAAATAAATTTGAAACTTAGAGAAATTGATTGAACAAACGTGAAGTTAAAAGGACTAAATTGAATTTTGAACAAAATCAGAGGGTATAATTTGTAATTTAGCGTAATAATTTCATGTTTACCTGCACCTAAATATATGATTATTTTGACTACTGAATTGTATTACTTTACTTATTCTTACTATTGAACTTGTGTCATTCTAATGTTACTTTGTTGCTGAATTTTCTACCTTACACCGAATATAAACCAGTATTCTTCTTCGAGAAAGGAAGCATAGATAAGGAAAAAGTAAAAAAATAAACTAAATCTTTTTTATCCCCACTTTTTCCTCCCCCAACTAACGAAGCATTAGATTAGAAAATGTTTTGTTTTTGTTTTTGTTTTTGCAGGCTTAAAAGTGCACTGCTAGCCATTGATTGTTCACGAGTTAATATTAGTTTTGGGCTTGACTCTTTAAAATGAATCTCCAAACAAGGTTAGCCTTTCAGCTGTAGATCACGTGGTCACTACAAATTTAAACCCCCAACACTACATAATGATAACTTTATTATAAACCAAAAAAGAAAAAAAAAAATCCATAAACGTTCAACTGTGAAAAGTAAAGAGACAGTAGGAGATTTTATGTGAGGAAAAAAAAGTTTCGTTTTTCCATTCTAGCCTTCAACTTCAAGGGTGTTAAATGGGGGGAAATTATTGACGGTATCAAAAACAAAACACTCCCTAGCCAGTAGCCATGGAATGTGGATGTCATGTCACCATTTTCAAAGAATCCTAAATCCTATAGAAAGGAGGTTTAATAGTGTTCAGAAACATCTTTGTTATCCATCTTTGTTATCCATTGGCCTTTTCAATTGAATTTTCATAGGAGATTTTGGCGTAATGTGGATGTCATGTCACCATTTTCAAAGAATCCTAAATCCTATAGAAAGGAGGTTTAATAGTGTTCAGAAACATCTTTGTTATCCATCTTTGTTATCCATTGGCCTTTTCAATTGAATTTTCATAGGAGATTTTAGTGTTCAGAAACATCTTTGTTATCCATCTTTGTTATCCATTGGCTTTTTCAATTGAATTTTCATAGGAGATTTTGGCGTAACATCATTGATCCTATTTTTTTGAGAGAACCCCATCATCGATCCTTTTGGAGTTGAAATAGACTTGCTGACAGCCTGATACTAATAACTCAGATTTTCTGTATCAAAAAAAGAAAAAAAAAACTCAGAATTTCTAATTATGTGGGAGAGAAAAATCTAGGATTACAATTCTTTTTGCCACAACTTTACACAACTGTAATGTATTAATGTGGCAGATTATTAGTAGTGGAGAAAAAAAATGATGGATTTATGCGAAAGTGATAAACAATCACTTACTATTTGCCAGATTAATATTGTGAAAGAGTATGAGTTTCTGTCAAGTGGCGCATTGTATGACGTTCTTTTAATTTAGACTTCTACCTCATCTAAATCTAACATTTATGTCAAACTATTAAGTAATGGTAGATACATTTATTTCAATGTATTAATAAAATCAATAAAATTCATATGTATTTATAACTTTAAATGATTTGGATAGATACAGATGGATCTAAAAAGTCATAGAAAAGGTAGGAAGTAAGAAATCTTTTAAACTTTCTACATAAGTCTAACTTCAATGCATAATTGCAAGAGTCGGATTCAATGAATTAGGTACTATTATATGATTATTTGTCTCCATATTTATCCAATATAAATCCTCATTTGTCCACATTTGTCCAATATAATTTCTCTCACAATATCTTTGGTTCTCTTTTTGAAAGGTATGTTAATTTCCAAAATATTAAGTTCATTTAAATATTTTTTTTAGATTTTATGTATATGTTTTTATTGATGTAGCATTGTAATGTGTTTAGGCTAGTTTTTTCATATTATGTGTCAATTTAGATTTTTGGATTTTCATATGATGCATATACTTGGTAGGGATTTGTAGTATTTTTGGTGTTTTGGCTACTTTTAGGGAGGTCAAATTACGATATTATTATGTCACTATGGCATTATTGTTTTTGTTGTTGTATCATGAAATTATAGCTATTTTTATACTTAATTGATTAAGATATCATTCTTTCAATTTTCACCTTATTATAATTACGATCTTAAAATCAAACTTTTCTTCAATTAAAATGTTAATGTGCCTTAATTTAATCTCTCATGTCAAATTTGAAACTAAAGAAAAGCTACTTTCAATGACATAAAAACTATAGGTATTGATATAGTGGAGATAGAGACTTTAGTGGTATAAGAAGTGTAGAAATTAACATCATATAATCTATATATAAAACATAAATCATACAAGAAAGACACTAGGAACCAACAAGTTTGTAGATGTCAATGTTAATTGTGAGTCCGTGACTAAAAATAATAGTATTATTGAAATCAAAAGGAAGGACATAAATAATTTCTTACAAAATTTAATAAAATGCATCGCACAGGATATCGGAAAATGTGTATAATAAGGGGGTAATATATATATATATATATATATATATATATATATATATATATATATATATATATATATATATATATATATATATATATATATAGTATCATTTCTACTCAAAAAACAATTTCATTGTTAATTAGAATTGGATACATACAAGTATATAACTCTTTTTTTTTAAAAAAAAATTTCAGAACATAATTAATTCAAAAGGTAGAAGAATACTTACCATGGTTATCGTTAATGGCAATTTTGACAAGCTCCCTAGCTCACAACAGATTTCAGAATTTTTGGCAGCCTCCTCCAGTAGCAAGTTTCCAAACTAACTTCGACGGGGCATTGTTCAAAGACAGGTTAAGTGAGTTTCATGGCCGTCATAAAAAATGAGAAGGGTATGGTTATAGCGTGAAATGTCCAAGAAAGTTGCTCTCCCACTTTGGTTGCTGAAGTTGAAACCATGGCAACCATGAGAGCTCTGGTTTTTGCTATGGAAATTGGCATTACTTTAGTCATTCTCTAGGGAGATTTCGAGGTGATCATTAATTCATTGAGAGATGAAGATTATTCTCTTGGCGTCTTTCGGCCATTTGATCTCTGATGCAAAACTACCAACAGAAACCTTTAGAGATGTTAGTTTTTCACATGTATCAAGGCAACTTTGTAACTCTCAACTTTGCTAGGCATGCTAAACAAGTTACAAATTTATTAGTG
The DNA here is from genome assembly GCF_040712315.1 of Castanea sativa. Lineage (NCBI taxonomy): Eukaryota > Viridiplantae > Streptophyta > Magnoliopsida > Fagales > Fagaceae > Castanea > Castanea sativa. The sequence continues at coordinate 12,304,121 of NC_134015.1, forward strand.
TGGATGGAAGATGTTCATTCACTCTTCAATGTTGCAATGTTAGCAGATTTGGCTTCTCCTGTGTAATAAAATTGTAGCTTCTTCTTATAAAAAAAATAATAAAATAAAATAAACAAAAGGAAACTTCGCCGACTACATCTATTAATGGAAGACCAAATCAAAATGGACAGTCCACCAACCATATCAGCAAAAATATCTCAACATAATTATGAAAATTAAAGTGAGATGGAAAGCGAATTGCTCAAATGTAATGATCATGTTTGTAAGAGCTCTCTATGGATCTGTTCGGTTAGAGGAGTGAAAAAGTAGGATGATGAAAAATTGTAAGAGGATGAAAAATATTTAGTTTTTTCTCTTATGTGTCCGGTTGGAGGAGTGGAAAAGTGGGAGGATAGAAAACTCTTTTGTTCGGTTGGAGAGAAAGATGGAATGATGGAAAATGTAATTTATATAAATTGACTATTATACAATTGTTACATAATATGTAAGAAATATATTTATTTGTACTCATTACATAATATAAAACTTATTACATCATATATATAAATTATTTTTATTATTATAATGTAAAAATTAGATTAGGTCACGTTGAAAAAAAAAAGTTCAGGTAATGTTGAAAAAAAAAAAAAGAACGTTCAGTAACGTTGAAAAAAAAAAAAAAAAAAAAAAGAGATGAGAAGGAGATGGGAAGCATCAGGTGGGATGGGGTTTTTGTAGTAAAAGTGCAAAAGATCACTTTTCTCCCTAACGTTTTCCTCCCAATTTGGGAGGAAAATATATGTGGGCCTGGGAGGAAAATTTTCCTCTCGGTTTTCCATCCTTCCTATTTTTTTTTTTCCAAACGAACAGTGGAAAATGCTACCCTATTTTCCTTCATTTGTTTTTCATCCTTCCTATTTTCACTCCAAACGGACGGGGCATAAAGAAACTTGTGAAACAGAGCACAATAGACAATAATATAGAATTTGTGGATTCCATGCTTTCAAATTTTCTGTGATGCCCCCTATATAATTGACATGTGTGGGTGTATAATGAGTCCCACATCGAATATATATTGAGTTGAATTGAGTTTTATTAATAATTATAAAAAGTCTCAATTGTGACTAATTTTTTTGAGGTATAGTATAGATGTGGCTAGTACTTTTGCTTGGGTAATTTGTTTTTTTCCTTTGTTTCCTTTCATTTTTTAAAAAATTATTAAACAAAAACGACATTGTATGACGTGGGAATGGAATAATGTCCATATATAATAATAATAGTAGACATACATATTGTCGTATTGAAATATCTGTAGAGTGTCACTTTGTATAAAAATTTTCTTCTATTTATATAATGTTTTTAGTGTTGGGTGCAAGTTGGCACCAGGGTCCAGCCTACGTGAAAGCTCTTTAATGAGCTAAGCTACTCTTATTGTATTTAGGAGCTAGTGTGTTGAATAATTAATACATGACAAGAATTCTAGTTGAAGTTGATTAAGGAATCCAAGTGTTCCTAGGAAAAGAATTAGAGTTTATGTGCTACTAGGAGTGTAAGGTAGCTGAAGTTTCTTTTGTATATAAAAGGCATGCATGTGCTAAAAAGAAGGATACACAAAAGTCTGGTTTACCAAAAAAAAAAAAAAGGATACACAAAAGCTGAAAAAGAGTGCCGGATAGTCAAGAAAAAAGAAAAAGAAGCCGCATAAGAAAAAAGTGATCGCAGCCAAGAGGGAGCCGCTTAGAGAAAAAGAAAACAGCCAAGAGAGAGAGAGAGAGCTGTGCCTGGAGAAGAAAATAGAAAGGAGAGTGCAAAGTGTTGCCTCCTTTGAGAGAGATAATTTGTGTGTGTGAGAGTAAAGAAAAACAAGAGAGATTTTTCTTTAGCTATGAGACATACATAAGAATCATTGTAATTGATTTGATGATAGTGAAATTATTTGGAGTTGGTCCCGTGATTTTTTCCTTCAAAGAGAAAGGGTTTTCCATTCAAAGAGAAAGGGTTTTCCAAGTAAATTTTGTGTTATTTTGAATTGCTAATATTTGTGATAATATTATATGGGACCCAACAAGCCAGGTAAGAGTGGAAGCGATGGCTGGAGAAGAAGGCAAGGCTTCAAGAATTGAGAAATTTGATGGAACAGACTTTGGGTATTGGAGGATCTAGATTGAAGATTACCCATATAGGAAGAAATTGCATCTGCCTCTTTTGGGGGAGAAAGCTGAAACTGTGAAGGATGAAGACTGGAACCTTCTTGATAGATAGGTATTAGGAGTTATTCTATTAACTCTGTCAAGATCAGTTGCGCACAATGTTGTAAAAGAAAAGACCACAGTAGATTTGATGAAAGCTTTGTTTAGCATGTATGAAAAGTCGTCAACTAACAACAGAGTGTATCTAATGAAGAAGTTATTTAATCTGAAGAAGGCAGAAGGCACTCCTGTAGCGCAGCATCTGAATGAGTTCAATAAAATCACAAATCAATTATCCACAGTGGAAATTGAATTTGATAATGAGGTTCGTGCTTGATTCTTTTGGCTTCTTTACCAAACAGTTAGGAAGTCATGAGAATGACAGAACTTAAATATGATGATATTCGAGATTTGATTTTAAGTGAAAAGGTTCGCAGGAGAGATGCGATTATAGACAATGCACAAGATCAAGCTTTTTTCACGGAGAACAAGAGCAGAGGTAGAAGCAAAGGACCTAATGATCAAAAATTCAATGGTAGGTCACAATCAAGAGATAGATCTCAGTTCAAGGAAACTAGAGAATGTTTCCATTGTGGGAAAAAAGGTTACTTAAGAAGAGATTGTTGGCATTGAAATAAGAAATAAAATAAAGGAAAATATGAAAAGAGTAATAATGAGAAAAATACTACAGCTGCTGTGATTGCTAAGGATATTGTGGTGTTCTCTATTGAAGAGCAAAAGTGTGAGCATGTTGCTAATAATAATGTTGAGTGGGTTGTTGATTCCGCATCCTCCCATAATGTTATCCCTATGAAGGGGTTGTTTACCACGTACAAAGCAAGAGACCTTGGTACAGTGAAGATGAGTAATTCTAGTTACTCAAAAATTGTGGGAATTGGTGATATGTGCATTGAAACCAATGTTGGTAGCAGTATGATGTTGAAGCATGTACGACATGTTCCAGAGTTAAGAATGAATGTGTTTTCTACATTGGCTATAGATCGAGCAAGATATTGTAACTACCCTGGTAATGGAAGATGGAAACTTACTAAGGGGAAATTGGTTGTTGCAAGAGGACATGCATGTTGTAGTATGTACATGACTCATGTGAAGATCTGTAAGAAGAAGCTCGATGAGATTAAAAATTTTGAGAAAACTCCAGAAATGAGAGTTGGGATTAAGAGTGTTGACACCAAAAGGTAAAATTCTCATTGCCTGATAGTGCTTCAAAAGAGCAAGTGGTAGGTGATAAAACTCTAAAGATGCTAAGGTTACATGGGATGATGATGAATTGAAAGACCTTTGAGGTCTTGAGTATGGGGAACAATATTCTCCACTAGAGATTGTTGAACTTCACGAGAAGAGGATTGCTAGAGAACATCAAACTGTTAGCTTTAAGAATAATTGGGCTTCTGATGAAGGGGAGCCAAGAGATTGGATTAAGGATATCCAAGATGAGATTAACTATTTGAGAATGAAAGGGATTGACATTGATGAGGTGTTCTCAGTGTTGGTGAAGATAATGAAGAAGGTCAAGCTTGGAGTTGGCTTGACCGACATGGAATTGAATTGATGGGTACTCCCCTACTTAGGCCCAACGCTTATAAGTCAGGGGGGGAGGCATAGTTCCCCGATGTGGGAAAAAACCGTGAAGGTCTTCACCCAAAGCGGACAGTAACTTCTAAGGGAGCTCATCCCTCCACATTAAAAGGTGCCTTTTAATGTGGAGGGGTGAGCTCTCTTAGAAGGTACTGTACTCACATGATGGGTACTCCCCTACTTAGGCCCAGTGCTTATAAGTCGGGGGGGAGGCGTAGTTCCCCGATGTGGGACAAAATCGTGAGGGTCTTCACCTAAAGCGGACAGTACCTTCTAAGGGAGCTCAACCCTCCACAAAAATGATACAATTTTTCTCAGGAATCCAAAAGGTAAGTTAGTGAAAATATTCATTTTTTAATAAAATATATTTATAATATTTTGTGTATCATTGAAAAGTATATAGAATTTGGAAATTATTATTTGTAGTTTTTTTAAATGAAAAAAAAAATACTTTCTCAAACCCAATTTTTTCTACCCTACAATCCAAAACACCAAAAAATATATCTCAAAAATTAATTAAACTCAACAAAACTATAATTCAAAATAAAATAAAAATGGAAATGGAAAAATAGAACTCACATCAAAGTTAAACCTTTTCTCCCGAATATGTAAAACATAAAATGTGATGTGATCAAGCCTAAATATCCAATACAAAATCAAATTCAAAATTTTTAATAGGACTTTGAAGTCACACAATAGAAATAGGTGGCTAATCCCAAGCAAAAGTGACGGTTGTAGCTTTATACATGATGATTATAATCTAATTCAAGAGTACAATTCCAAAGAGGAAGAAAGTAGAGAATTTTTTTGAAAAAAGAAGAAGAAGTATTGTGTAAATACTTTCATAATCTAATCCAACATGTGAATAATGAATAGATAAATAAATAATTTTAAACACAAAATTGAATTTGTTTTTTTTAATCTTAAAAAAATACACTAATGAGATAAGAAAGACGAAGAGCAATATAAAATATTCATAAACGCTTAAAAAAAATTACTTAAGTATCTAGAAACGTCATATAACAAAGACATAAAAATTTGTTGCTAATTTGTTAAATAAAATATCTACAAATAGATTTTTCAAAAAAAAAAAAAATACAAACAGTGAAAAGAAACTGCACAAATACCATTTTCTTCACCCACATAATTTTTCTTTATTATATTATCCAAACTATCATTTTTCCCCCCCAAATAAACTAAAACCTTATAACAAAAAAACATTATAATATAATTTCCCCCAAATCAAGTCAACAACAAACCCCATTCATTAAAGCATTTAATATTGTAAATAAAATGGTAAATAAAAAACTTGCATCAAGGAACGCATATAATTAGTTGATAATAGGAAAATGGGGGCACAAACCTCGAGTAGGAGATTTGTAATGATTCAGACTCCTCCTATGGGGCCGTTGTCAAGTTGTATCTTTTTCACCATCAAAGATTAAGCAAGACTTGTGAATACCTTTTTTATAGACATTTTTTTTATTCTTCATTGATTTCATTTTTTAGTTATAAACATATAAATTAAAGTAGATGAACAAGTAGAGACAAAATTATATGTATAGTTAAAACTGTCCAAGATGAATATATATAGACAATATTTTTGTTATAATTTTTCATTGATTTATTATTTAGATATAGCATCAAAATTAAAACAGATAAATATGTAAAGTTAAAACCTAAGATGAATTTGTAAAGCTAATATTAGGAGAGACAAAATTATATGTAAAGTTAAAACCGCCCAAGATGAATATGTATAGATAATAGTTTTGTTATAATTTTTCATTGATTTATTATTTAGATATAGCATCAAAATTAAAACAGATAAATATGTAAAGTTAAACCCTAAGATGAATTTGTAAAGCTAATATATCTGTATATTTAATATTTTCAAAAACATTAAAGGTAAAAAATAAGTACGAAAAAAAAATAATAATGTGGCGGATGAAATGGCTCAATAGAACCATATTCAAATAATTTAAAAAATAGGATCATATATCACCGCGCACTCTTGATACGGTGATCACACCACAAGTATAAGTACTTATGGGGTGTGGGGGGCAAGAGCCGGGAGGGAGCAAGGGCTGGGAGGAAGCTTCACATACATATATATTTAGATTAGGTTAGAGTAGAAATTATATCTTGTAAAAAAACAAAAGGACCATATTAAAATAATAATAAAATCTTAAGATAATCAATACTTCTAAAAAAAAAATTATGGCAAAATGCAAAAAAGGACGCACTAGGGTGAGATCAGTTGCACACTAACCTCCTGCTTTATCAATCTTATATCATCGACTCCTAAGGTTTCAGAATTATCCAAATTCTCCCCCACACTTATCAAAAAGTGATGAGATACCACTTTACTACAAAATGTATATATTAAAAAAACAAAAAAAAAAAAAAACGTGTGCAACACACGTGGGACATTAATCAACTTAAAAAAAAGTGCTTCACAATAACAAAAATTAAAATAAAATAAAAAATATCGACAATTTACATTTTTTACCTAATAATATTTTTACAAGACTTTTTAAAGAATTAGCATAATATGAAAATGATTATCAATAGTATTTAGAATTATACTATGCATCTTATTGTATATCTTAAATATATTCATGTATATGCATGAGGTTACAAGCTAGTCTAATTAAAATCATATATATAAGGTAAGATTTAGGTACAGTACTTAAGTGTTATTCCTTAAATTTTTTTTTTAAGATTTTGCCATATGGATTTTTCCTCATGGAATGAAAGTGTACTTTTTTAGTTAAGAAACCACGTGACAAAATCTTAAGAGGAGAACCTAAGAAATAACATCTAAGGTACTGTACCTCAGTTAATAGGCAAAACTGAGAGAAAATCCAATTAGATTTCAAATGAAAATTCAATTAGAGTCTCATTTTGCGCCACGTATCCCATTTAATCTAAACTTTTAAATTTTTGTACTAAGTGAGTTAATTTAGGGTAGAAAACGAGGAGTCAATATAAATAAATCATAAAAGAAACCTAATAATATATCTAACTCTATATATAAAATTAGAGGAAAAGAGAGTTTGAATGATTTTATATTTATGAGCCATTTTTTGTGTAACTAAAAATAATTCAAATTTATAAAGTATTTATGTAATATACCATGACTATATACAGTTCATTACTAACAAGTTAATATATATATATATAAAACCAAATGTTAGAGAAAATTCAATTAGAATCAAAATTGGATTTTGCTTTTGTTAGCTTTCCATAAAAATTAAATTGTTAGTTTTTTGCTTGTTTCTCTGAACTAATGAGTACACTTTTTATACTATTTTTATTCAGATATTTTGAATGCAAAAATCTTGAACCTTAAAAATTTTAATTGAGCTGAACAATCTCATGCACCTATCCTCATTCAATTTAGGAGATACTATTGGGTCAATCTATTCTTTTTATTTTGTGTTGTATTTAGTAGAATTTCACGTACAATAATTGTGAATTAATATATATATATATATGTAGTATCCAATAGTAATTTTCAAAATTATATATATAATAACAATGTAATAAGAAACTTGGCATAACAAATATTATAAAAATTATAAGGAAAAATCATTTTAGTACGTATAAATATCCTGGTTGAACTAATGTCTTATATATTTAATAACTCAAACTAACATCAATAGTACCACTTCAATTTATCATTTTCATGCGTAAGCATGAGTTACATACTAATTTTTATAAAGTATAGTTAACAAAATTCATATGTAACAGTTAATTTATACAATTTTGTAGATCTCAGGGGTCAAATAATACAAAATTTATAGCACAGGGGTGAGTTTGCAATTGACCTAAACCCTAGGGTCTTCTACACGTTGACTTTTTTTGTTCACCTGTAGGGTTGTGAATTTTGATGGCTTGATCACAGTCAACAATGCTGCCAGGTTGTCCAAAATTTTTTTATAGGACGTGGCTGTACAGTTGGTAAATGATGTGACAGATAAATTAATTTTTTTATTATTTTACATGATAAGTCATGCTTTTTCATCTAAAGGATAACGACAAGAAGTAAAATGATATAACACTAAAATGTTAAGCACTAAATTGATACAAATAAAATGTTAGAAACCAAATTGACATATTGTGTAAAAGATAAGGACTATTAATGTAGTTTACCCTTAATTTTACAGTGAGTCATTATCACTACATATTTCATTTTCAAAACTTTTTTTTCACTTGATTCGATTGCATCTGTTTCACGATTGTTATAACTTTCATTGGGTCAGGCTACTTATTGTTAAATCAATCGAAGTAAAAAATAAATAAATAAATAAATAATTTACTCAAGTTATTTATATGGTGCGCTAAAACCAAACCTCGTTGGTAGGAATAGGATGGGCAAGCTGAAAGGTTGGGTCAAATATTACCAGTCACACCCAGTACTAATCCTAAATCTTAGATCATCCAATATAGAGAATTTTAAGTTCATAATATTTTCACAATATTATCAACAAATTTTAATTGGTAAGTAATTATTGGTTCTAATTTAAATCCTTCACTAAAATTATTTGTTTGCTCATTAATAACAAAGAATAATCTACCATTTAAAATTTGTTTCAAAATATTGTAAAAATATTATGAAATGGTTTTTCTCTCCAAATAAATTATTACTGCAAACATATGTATAAGACGCGGTAGAAGTTGTAGGTTGAGAAGAGTTGTGGTAGCTAGGATTGTCACGTGAATCTTGTTTTGGTTGGTGATTGTGTTAGGTAATCATAGCCAGGCGACAACCTAGGAAGGTTTTATTCTCTATAGGTAATATCCCAGGACGGAAGGGTCTCTATTCTCTAGTAGATGTAGATCTGTGTCTCTCCAAAATATAAGATTGCTTTCATAATGCAAGACCCTAGCAACTTCCACTTTCAAGTTGCTTCCACAGTGCTTGAGATTTTTAGCTTGAGGCTAAATTTGAAGAGCAAATGTTTGTTATGCTTTCCTGTCATCAAAAAGATGAAATCATCTTTTCAATGTTTTTAGCTAATAAAATCTCTTGTTTAATTCAAATTTTATTTACACAAAAAACAGTACGTATGGTGTCTTAGCAATTATCATAAAGTAAACGTCATAAGTTAGAATCCTATCTTATCCAAAATAAATTAATTTGGAAACCGTGTTAGGTTAAGAGAAATTAATATTGTGGACATAGCCACAATATATTATTTAATATTTAATATTTATCTATATATTTTAATTAAAAAATTTTTTAAGTCATTTTATTGGTCAATAGAATGCATTAAAAATATCTTATTGTATCTAAAATACAAAATATTAAAAAAGAAAATAAAAAAAGGGCTCCACTGTACCATACACAACACTGTATGCATAGCTGATAGCAGTAACACATGCCCATAACATACTAGTAGACACAGCCACATGACCCACGGCGCTAAAACTAACTTCCCTAAGACACTAACCCACCCACTTAGCATAAATAGTCTCTTTTACTTTATTATAATTTATCATACCAATTAAAAAAAATTATTTAATGTATTCTAAAATTAAGTGAGTTAGTCATATTATTAATTGAAAAAGAAGTGTTAGAGAAACTTAAAAACAAAAACCCAATTAGTAATTTTGCATCTCAAAAGTTAAAAAAAAAAGATTTTAAATAAGAAATAAAAAAGTTAAATAAATATTATTTAATAAATATTTAAATAAAAAAATCCCACTTAAAATTTTGACCTTAGGCCCCAAAATTGTTGAGCTAGCACTATCACCACGCTTTCTTGTCATTGAAAAGATGAAAGCATCTTTTCGATGACAAGAAAAGATGCTAGAAGGAGATGCTCAAACAAAATGAAAGCATCTTCTTGGGCTCAAACAAGTGATTCTCGAAGGAGATGCTCAAGTGGTGATCAATGCTCTGTTAGGAAAATGTCTCCCACCAACTTCAATCCAAATGATAATAATAGGAGCAAAGCAATGGAGGTAGAAGGTCCAAGAATGAAAAATCAGCCATGTACGTAGAACAAGAAACCTTGCAGCCCACCTTATGGCTCGGAATGCCAAACTTATTTCTGATTGTGTGGTGTGGGTTGAGGATACTCCACCCATTATTTAATGCCAAGTGCATAGAGATGTAATTCTATTGAATCAGAGTTCAAATTAATGAAAGTTATTTGCGATTGACTATCAAAAAAGAAAAAAGAAAAAAGAAAGGATGAAAGCATCAAAAGAAAAAGAAAAATTGTAGACAAGACTACTTTGACCAATCTATAAAGGATGGGAATATTCTTTTTCTTTTTCTTTTGTTTTCTGTTCCTTTTTCTCATCATGTGTATAAAAGTGCGATCCTGTGATTGTGCTCATGTCATACAGGTCACCAATCAACGTAAGTACCCACTAGAAATTATTAAGAAAACTTATGTCGAGTGAAGTTCTATCATTAGACATGACTAATTTTTTTGTCTTTCTTCATGGTTGGGGATTCAACTTTTATCATGAGATCTTCTATTGGATTCAGAGGCGTGAGACAACCTGATCCATTTAACCTAACATAGCTTTGAAACTCTCCACCAAAGAGGCTTTGAAACTGACAATTTCCCCCCTTGCGCATGAGAATTTCTTCCCTTTGATCTTTTAGAACATTGGGTTACAAAAGCTATATGATAATTAGCTTCATTAAAATTTTTAGAATTGTGAAGAATCTTCATTGTTTTATTTCTTTGTAATTGTGAGAACTACAAATCATGGGGACCACTTTACTTCACTTGAATGGATTAAGAGAAGGAACCCCTAGTCATGCTATTCATGAATCTCAAGATGAAGTTTTAGTAGTCGATTATGATTTCACTTAGATTAAGGAATTTACAATGGAGTTATCATTTAATTAATTTACAATAGAGAAATTTTTAAATAAAAAAAAAAACCTTAAAATGATACACTGTATCATAGTTATTAAACATTTAAATCTGACTAGCCTAACTAGTTGGACTAGTAACTCAATGAATGAGTACCTAAACCGGTAAAACCTAATAAAATTCAACATTACTTTTGCAACTTGTGCAACCCAAACGTATTGTTTTGACCCAGTCAATTTTGTCAAAATCAATATTTCACAAGTATAATATTATTACAATTTTAATCAATTCCATAGAAAGTGGAATGATTTTCATTATAAAAATTTCTAATTTATTTAAACTTGCAATAATTCTTCACGATCACAACTACATAAAAGTTTGAATATTATTTAAGTTTTCAACTATTGATGTAAAAAAAATTATAATATCAAATTAGATTGTCTATATAATATCAAATTATTATCTATAATTTATTAATAATATATACTCCATTTCATAATAAAAACTATATATGTTTTTTTTAACTATATTCTTGAATCTAAATTTTATAAGAACATAAATAAAATTACTTTATCTAATTAATTTAAATAATATACTCTTAATTTTAATATATTTAAAACCAAAAATAAGAAAAAATTCAATTAGATTTCCAAATTGAATTTCAATTGAGCTCTAATTTTATGACCTGTGTCAATTCAAATTCTTAATTTTGGTGAAGGTATTTACTACTCATTTCAAAAATTGAGAAATTTGTTAGTTTTTTATAGGGTAAAATATTATTTTTATCCCTAAAATTTCACAAACGTTTGTTTTTGTCCCTAAATTAAAGTATGTTTTTCGTCCCTAAAATTTGCAAAATGATTTACCTTTCGTCCTTCCATTTATGTTTGTTAGTTTATGTCGTACGTGGCCTAACGAAGTGCTGATGTGGTATTTGACTTGAACTAAATTATTTATATTATAAAAAAAAGATACATGGCAAAGAGTTATTGGTTACCCCCTAATAACAATTATGTAAAAGGACAAAATTACCCCCACACCTTTAATGATCCTTCAAACCTCACTTCACCCCTCTAGCCATGCATTCTCTCTCCTCTACGGCTCTACCACCCCACTTTCTCTTTCCAAACCCCATCACATTCCTCCAAAAGCTCAGCTAAGTTCATCCTAAACTTGGATTCCACTATCCCACTCTTAACTTCGCAAAAACTATCGAAACCCAAATCAAAATTATAATTTGATAAAGACCCACTATTGCTGTTCGCAAATTTACTAATTTCATCTTTATCAAACCTCTCAAACCCATTAGTTGTTAAGGAAGTCTTGCTCTTGAAGCTTGTGGGTTCTAGAGGCTTGGCGGTGGATTATTTGCTGTAATTTGGAGACTCCATGAGCTGAACCTTTGGGGCTTCGAGTCGGTCGTCATTTGATGGGTTCGGGTAGAACTTGCTGTCGGGTCGGATAATGTTTGGACTTGAAGAGTAAGTAAAGGTAAAGAATTAAAGAAGACATTGAAGGAGGAATGTGATGGGGTTTTAGAGAGAGAAATTGCATGGTGGAGGAAAGAGTGTGGCTGGGAGGGGTGAAGTGGAGGCCTAAAGGATCGTTAAAGGTGTGGGGGTAATTCTGTCCTTTTAAATAATTGTTATTAGGGTACCAATAACTCTTTGCCACATGTCTATTTTATATATATATATATATATATATAAAATAATTTAGTCCAAGTCAAATACCACGTTAGCACTCTATTAGGTCACGTATGACACAAATTAACATACATAGACAGAAGGACGAAAAGTAAAACAGTTTGCATAGTTTTGGAACGAAAAACAAACATTTGTGAAAGTTTAGGGACGCAAATAATATTTTATCCCTTTTTTATATTAAAAGTAATACCACATTCAAGTTGAATTATTTATATTTCAAATATAAGAATTTTATAGCAATTTTTTTAATTTTGGTGTTGGTATTTACTACTCATTGCAATAATTGAGGAATTTATTAATTTTATATTAAAAGTAACATCATATTCAAAGACCTTAAATATTCAAGATTTTTGTAAGAGTTAACAAATTATAAGAATAACCATCAACAATATTTAACTTATTTGGTTATATTTGGTAGGACCAATCTATTAGCTTGTGAACCATATAATATATATCCCAATTAATGCCACTCTCTTCAAATATTCTTGTAAATTGGCCTCAAATGAACTAAGCTAACATTTTTATTTTTTTTTGAGAATGAACTAAGCTGACATGGTGGTATAGCTGAAACCGAAATTTCAACCTAGTTTAAGACTTTAAGTAAAATTTTGGATTATGTTTGAGTCAAATCCAATAAAATATAAAATTTAGTATAAATTAGTAGTATAGCCATGTGCTACACAAACAAAATCAAAATTATATGCAAATTCAAGAAATTATTTTATTAATACTCCATCAAGTAAATTAAAAAATATATATAATTTATTTTATTATAGCAAATGGTTAATAAATTTAAAATAATAAAACTTGTTTTAAATTTCTTGAAAGATTCGATAATAGAATTTTAATTTGAGTAGTTTTTAAAATTTTGAAACTTTGATAATAAAATATTATCTAAAGTGAACAATCTTGATTATTAATAAGGAAAAAAAAACCCAAAAAATACGGGTAACATTCATATGTTGAGTAACATAATACAATCACAATATATAAAACCCAAATATTTTTATTAAAAAAAATTATGGTAGAAATAAATTTAATTTAAAATAAAAGAGTGAAACGTCTTTTTAAGTTTATAAAAATATTGGTCATAAAATTTTATGGAGTGATATTCTTAACTCCATTAAACTTTAGTAATCGAATTTCACATATAACAAAATGTGTCCTAACAATACAAGAGTTAATAAAAAAAATCTAACGTAGATTAAAGAAATTTTTTTTTTCATATCATTGAATTGTATGTTCAAATATATATATATATATATGTGTGTGTGTGTGTGTGTGTGTGTCCTTGGTTACATGATGGGAATCATATTGGGTCTAAACGAGCTTAACTTGTAGAGTAGTAAATGCTTGAGCTTGCTTCAATCTCGAACCAAGCTTACAAATAATGTTTGAGCTCGAGTTTGTCAAAGGGTTTAAAAACTTGAATTCGGCTTGGGCTGGCTTGATTCATTAGTCAAGCCAAGTTTGAGCTCTATATCAAGCTCTTGAGCTTGAAATTCAACACAATTATATCATTAAAGCCTATTTGGTTTGGACAAGTAGTTCAAACTCCCAATAAATTAAAGTCTTAATAAGATATGAGTATATTTGTTAAGCTTATATCAAATTTATCACAAAGCCCATAAACAAGATTAGGCTTAGATTTTTATTTATTGAGCTTTATTGTTCATTAGCATATCCGTCAATAACTTTTTTTTTTGTTTGGGCTTGGCTTGTTTTATTAAACAAGTCTAAAACTAAGGCTCAAACACAAATGCACAAGTTTTTTTTATCTAGTTAAGTCCAAATTGTTTATGAACAGCTTGGTTTATTTACAATCCGGTTAATTTTTTTATAAAATCAATAATTGAAGGAGATATCTAGTTAAGTCCAAATTGTTTATGAACAGCTTGGTTTATTTACAATCCGGTTAATTTTTTTATAAAATCAATAATTGAAGGAGAGATTTCTAAACATCTTTATTGGAAACACTATTACATTGAATAACAAAGCTCTTGACAATTTCTAGAACATTATTACGTTGATAATTGTGTATTAGAGCACAGTTCTGTTGAGTTGTAAACTTGTAATAGGTTATAAAACAGCAGTGCAATTGATATAAATTTTGAATTTGCTCTTTTCGCAAACCCTGATTGACTAAAGCATAAATGGTGATTCAAGAAAGCTTTTAAATTTTAAATTTAAATTTTCTCATTTTTGTTTTGTACACAGGATTATGGTAAAAGTACAGAAACAGTTACAAAGGTGGTAAAATTTAGCCACCATTGAAAGGTTAGGGTGGTATATTACGGCCACCATGAGGCATTGGCCAATTGTACAATCCTGGTCCCCTGATTGCAACCCCAGGACGACCTAAGGGTGGCGGCCTATCATAATAAACAGGTTCCCTAATTGCACCCTCAGGGTAATTAGGACTATTGTACGAGTTCATATGTAAGCTTGCAGGAGGAGGATGGCCTGACAAACTATAATGTCCAGCTGATGTGTTCAAGTGTGGAGAACGCTGATCCATAAACAAAACCGGTCGCTGCCAACTAGGGGGTTGCATAGAGTGAAATGCAGAAGTAGCACCAACAGAATCAATTGGTGGAACCTCTTTTGGAACTTCTGTTTTCTGACGCTTATTATCACTTTGTTCTTGAGGCTCAGACTTGGGAGTATTGACCGAATTTATGGTAGATGTTGCAAAGGAGGCTGTTATCTTGTTTGTTGGAGCAACACATTTCTGCTCACTATGCTGCTGCAATGAAGTAGCTTTAGATCCAGTAAGAAGTCCATTTTTGTCATTGGAGTCATCATACTCGCACTTTTTCTTTGTCTGCTGCCTTTCCAGTTCCGCAATGATTTTTTCAAGGATTTCGGGCAAGTATGGAGCTTCATGCTTGTAAATTTCAATGTAGCTTAGTAAAGCTCTTAAAGAAGCTAATTCTTTGCTTATCCCCTCAAGCTGTAAGCAAGTTTTACCCAAATCATAAGCAAATATGTACAATAAAAAGGTGATTGGATGTTTGAGTAGCAAGCACATACAAACGTAAGCAAAAAGGTGAGGAAAATACCTGAACTGAAAGTGAGTTATTTCCTTTCTTGCATAGTTCCTCTGCTTTTCTTTTAGAATTAATAAAATGATCATTTAAAAGAGGCAATGGTGGGAACTTGTCAACCAGCTCCAGTGCACAGATATATTTAATAGCTTCCAACTGCTGCTCTTCTTTGATAAGATTTTGAATAAAATCTATTACATGAAAATATAAATTATTAGAGCTAAGTAATTGAACCAATAAGAACTATAATAATTAGACATAACCAGTGTAACAATGATGACAATAATTGAAGCAAAGGGATTAAAAAATATAATATACTTAATGACATGAATAGGGGGGGATGAGGATAGGTGGATTAGGCATGTTATCATCATTATCAAGGGAAACTCCTAAATATCACATCAGACGGAGGAGATAATACAACTACAGGAAGATAATACAACTACAGGAGCCCTCTTCTTGAGAGTATACTCTGTTAAAACAACATTAAAACCATGGTAAATCCCATTTTGGTTCTCCATAAGATTTCTTGCATACCCTGGTGAATTTGACGAAATGCAAATTCATCTCATGCAAAACAAGTGATTTATATTAATTTTACATAACAGTTGAGCATTACTTAAAGTGTTCTAACAACAGTTCCAGATAAAACCTTTCACCCATTCAGGTTCTTATTACATTTCCTACATACTATCTCCATAAAGTTCCCTTCTATATTTCTCAATCATATAATTCCCATCTTCCATATTTTTTATTCAAACACATCACAAATTCAGCAAAAAAAAAAAAAAAATGATATAGAAGAAATAGGAGCCAACAATTTCTAAAGACCATTACAAACCAGATAATGCGTTACAACAGAAAAGCATACGGAAGATATAAATCAGTTATGTACATATCCCAATGAAAGTTCCTTGTGCAAAGGTAGTAATGCCAAGGTATCATGTACTGTATGAAGGAGGAATGATAGCCAAACAAATGAAAGAGTTTTCGAAATATAGTAACAGAATCTAACCATTTATGGAGGGAGAGAGAGAATACACACCAGGCATAATATCTGACAGGCCAAGGGCCTGACATAAATCAGGGACCTGTTTACGCCAAACATCAGTATCCAAAAGACCAAGAACCTCATCCGCATAAAAAGAAGAGCTCAACCCATAGACTACTAAAAATAGCAGAAAAGCCACAACCAGCAAATGATCACCTCTCTTCTTTTTCAACTTTGATTTCCAAATAAGTGCATACTTCATGGCTTCATCTTTCACCAGAGGCTTAATCTGGAGTGAAACTCGTGGTAGCTGTTTCAACAAAAAAATGAAGTTTCTAGAAACATCCAACTCAGAGCCTCCATCTCCCTTTAAGATTGAACGAAAAACTACCTTCATTGCATCCAAAACAATCTTCTCTGGATCCGATGCCGATTGAAGAGCATCAGAAAATTGATTGTGTATTGACTTATAATCCACTTGCTTTTTAAGTAACAATTTCAATTTCTTTTTTTTCCTTTGATTTCTTTTAAATAATGTTAGCAATTTCTGTCCATTCTCTTTTACAGATGAGCATTTAGGATCCGGCTTAGATCTCACCATTGAAGAAGCAACTCTGCTGTACAATTGCAAACTTTCCTTTGACATTTGCCCACTCTTTACACGGGAATGAACACTGCTTGCTATGCACGTAAAACACAAACCATTCAATATTCAACAGAAATGCCAGATTGGATTAAGAGTACAAAATTTTTGTATTCCATGTATTAAAAGAAAGTGCATGTTTGATGGGTAAGTTAAACACACACACCCAGAAGGTCTTGAACCCACAACTTCACCTTCCACCTAGCACTTTAAGGGAAGAAAGTGCCAGTTGAGCATGAGCTTATTGGCATATTAAAAGAAAGTGCATAGGTTTGATTATTGAGATCAATCAAATCATACAAAAAAACTGAAGAATGAAGAGGCAATATTCAAAATCTACTTTATCCAAACATTTACTCAAATTTTGATTTTATATATATATATATATATCAATTTTCCTTGTCCGCTGTGTGCCTTAAAATGAGTAATATAATATAATCTTTTCTTCATAAAAGATAATCCCTTTCATTTCATTATAAGCCAAAAGAAATTGAAAAGAAAGAAAAAGAGGTGTACATGGTCTTGTTAGGCGTCATTCTGGTAACTATGCAAGGCATACGAAGCACTCAAATTTAATAAAGAAATAAATTTAAAAGGTTCAAATTATCCGCACAAAAAAACTATGCAAGGCATAAAAGTATTCTTGAGATGACCAAACTATGATTAGAACCATGAAAGTTTATGCCAGGGAATAGAACAGAATTATTTAGCTTGATATTAATAGAATGAATACATTGAAATAACCTTAAACTAACAATCATTTCTCACACTGAAACCAAGAACAAGAAGCTTAGTACAGAGAGAGAGGAAGGGGTCAACACCATACAATGCCATTTATACAGAAGCCTGTGAACTTATCAAAACCTTGCACACATTTCAGCAACTTAAAACAAAGGAATGAAAAGAGAAAATGATGGCAATTTCCATCTTTTGTATTCCTTTCTCAACATGGGTAAGTACAACATGAATTTAAGATGGAGAAACCATACTTTGCTTCTAAAGCAAACATTCTAGCAGCTAACAGGGGTTCTTCTAAAACAGAAAGTACAACATGGGAGAATGTAATCTGATTTTGAAACTGCATCAAATTAATGGACAGCTATAACTTATCCAAAAAAAAAAAAAAGGTTTTAGCTATATCAATATGTCTAGTGAAGGTGGTATGGAGTTGAGAGGATTAAATGAGTGGAATAAGGCAGCAATGATGAAACATATTTGGAATCATCTTGTTTAATTTGGTTCTATTTGGGCAGCTTGGGTGAATCACTACTTGCTTTAAGGCAAAATTTATGGGGCTGTTGGTATCCCCAAGGACAGCAGGACTGCACATGGGGGTGGAGAAAGCTTCCAATCATCAAAGAGCAAATTTAGGCCATTGACAAAGCACGAGGATCCAGTAATCAACACCTAGAGTTTAGGCCCTGATTGATGTAATGATGATCATTTGATGCAGGAAAAATAAACTAGAATGGGGCTTTTATTCAGGAAACAAAATAAAGGGATAGGACCCAGGAATTAACACCTAGAGTTTGCTTGAAGTCAGCATCAAGAGGATAAAATGGAAAATACATAGAACCTAGGCATTGGCACCTAGGGATGCTTGGAATCAACATCAATCATAATAGGAACCCAGGAATCAGAATCTGGGTTTGCTTAGAATCAACATTAAGTTCTGGACAAAAACTCCACCCCAATTTTATAACTTCATAATTAACAGCTTACCATACTGCATTTTGGGGCCTTTAAATAGACTCTCAATTTACATCATAAAAGAAAGGAAATAAATGTCCAACCTAACAAAAAAAGAAAATAACTTGTAATCTGTAACATTAAAAGCAAAATAAAAGAGAATAAAATCCTAAAAGTCTGAACATCAATCACGATTAATCAAGTTCAATAAAATCAATCATTATAGCACTTTTGGTGTCTGCACTAATTCTCCTAGGGTGGGAGAAACTCAACCCCATATATTGTAGCTCACGGTGGTACTAAATGGATCAGAACGGGTTTTTGTGTGTGTGTGTGTGTGTGTGTGTGTGTGTGTGTGTGTGGGGTGGTGTTAATGGAGAATTGGGTGATGCATGGGTGGTTTGATTTTTTTTGGGATTTGGACCCACAACCGGAGGCTGGTGGTTGAGCAGTAATGTTTGTGGATGTTGATTTGGTATGGTTGGCCCTTCCTCTCCCCCCCCCCCCCCTCTCCCACCCCTACTCCCAGCCAACACCTTTCCCTACTCTGCCCCCCTCTTTACCACTGCCTTTTAACCAGCCACCCCGTCTTTTCCCTGGCTTCTTTCCTTCACTGTTCCCATCACCTTTTGGTTTTTTCCCTTATCACTCTTTTTGTCCACCTCGCCCCTTCTCCAACCACCCCACCTGCGGCTGACCAGCCTTTACATCTACCTGTACTGCCTAGACCAACCACCACCAAACCACTCACACCCCTACCTAACTTTTTGCCCCTCCCTAACTCAGCTCTTATACCATCTCCTCAGGGCAGAGGGGGCAGTAACAGCTCTTTTCGCATAGACTCCAAAACCTTTTACTTCTCCTTTGACGGTGGGCGGGCTGATTCTTATGCTGTACACGAAAGTCACAGGGATATTAAAAGTTCTGTTTGGTTGGGTCGTAAGGGATTGGAATAGATTCTCTCATGCTTTGCAGATATCCGTGATTGGATTCCAGGAACGGATGTATCGTGCAAACTTTATAGAGAAAACAATAAGTTGTTCGAATTCCGGGGAAGGTCGAATAAGGCTGGAATGTTTGTGGAGATTGCTGTGGAGCTCGTCATGGTTGTGTTATGGTACTTGCGAGTTCGAACCGGTCTGGGTGGCGCTTGTTTTCTAAAGAATTTGAATTTGCTCTGATACCAAAAGTGATGCAGGACAAATTGACTAGGAGGGGCTTTTATTTGGGAAACAAGATAAGAACAAAAGAGAGAGAGAGAGAGAGAGAGAGAGAGAGAGAGAGAGAGAGATAGGATCTAGAAATCAGCACCAAAGGTTTGCTTGAAGTCAGCATTAACCGGGTAAAATTAAAAATATACAAAACCCAGGCATCGGCAACTAGGGCTGTTTGCGATGAGATGAAAAAAATTATTATTTTTATCCCCTTCCTTTAGCAGAAGCATCTAAGACTTTTGCCTCCAATGTATTTCCTCCTCCAGCATAAGTTTCTCAAGTTTCACATGGCTTGTTCGCATTGCACCTTTTCCTTGTCTATCAGGGATCTATCCTCATTAATCATTGGATGATGCAGGTTAGCAGTGTGTTTTCTACGCATTACATTTCCAAAATCCGTTTCATTCCACTTCTTCAAATCTAATTTTAGTGCCTTCAGCTTGTTGACCAAAACAAAACTAGGCGAGCTGTGAAACTGATAGCCATACCACCCCCCCCCCCCCACCCTATCAGTAAACCCTTCCACCTTCAGCCACATGTTTCTTCTCCCATTCTTAAATTCCCATAAACTTAAAACCTTGCAAACACCTATTGATTTGTCACCTTTCAAATCCTAAAATTCAAAACTTCAAAACCCTAAACCCTAAACCGCCTATCATATAGACCTAAATAACCCTCAAATAGCTCCATTACTGTCCACTTGTTACTGTTCAGGACCCTGGAATAGCAACCCAGACCTTGGGTTTTCCCCTTTGTTTCATCCCCAAATCCTACCATTCATTTTCCCCCACCAAAATCTAACTCTAAATCCTCAAAATCCAAGCATCCCAGCTCTGCCAGGTCTGATTTGGCTTCATTCCTATTTTTCCTACATTACGTCATCAATTCTTTTAATAAAGAACATCAGCAATTCATCTAATAAATTACCAACTACCCCAAAACTAGTGTCGTGTAGGTTGTTTGATCATTGATTGATGTTGATAGGCTTGTAGTTAGCAGCAAAATGTTACTTGTTATTGTGATTATACCTCTTTTTATTATCAGTTTTCTCCTAGGAAATAAAATCATTCTCTTATCTGGAGACTTTAAAATGCAATTCTGTTGGATAGTCTCGCACTATCATAGAATGTACTCAGAAGAATGTTTGCTAACAAAATCTCCAAGACTACCATCAATTAAATTAAAACCAAAAAGGGTTTCCAATAATAGAGATGAATAAAACTGTGATGGTCAAACAAAGGAACTGAAAGATGTGAATCAACCCACCTAAATATAGTAGTAGCCCATTATTAAAATATTAAGCTTCTTGAGATTCTCCATGAGCATATGTAGTGATAAGTGGCCAGCATTGTAAAGAAAAGTTCAGAGTAAATTTAAAAGGCCACCAAATGGCATCAAATAATTAGCAGATTAGTAGTATTCAGTCATGGAGTACCTTGATTGCTGAACAAGCTTGCTGGCTCCTGATGAGGTAGTTTTATTAACTGGACAGCTGAAGGGGAACCATTGGAAGTATTTGGTGCAGCATCTGCAAATACAGCTGTTCGTGGACGCTTACCACCACTATTCTGTTGCATTGGAGTCAAGGGCACAGGGGCAGTGATTTGGCCAATGGTTGCTGGGAAGGTGAGGTTATTCGCCATAATGGATATAGGGATAGGAGCAGGGATGGGGGCAGCAGGAGTGGCAGAAGCAATATGTTTTTTCACACTCTGCTGTGGTGGTTGAGCCTCACTGCCAAGGGCTGGCTCAGTTGCTTTGCTCATTGCTTCTTGTTTCCTCAGAAAAGCAATGAACTCCTCAAGGTTCTGAAATGAAATTTCAGATTCAAGCTTGTGGTCTTTAATGCATCTAAGGACATCCTCCATGTCTGCTATTATCCTGTTTAGGGCCGCATTCTGCTACCAGGTTTATATAAATGATCTCACTCAGGCTGTTGGCCCTACACAAAGTATGCGTTCACATTGAAAAAGAAGGAAAAATATACCTGTTCTTCGGGTGGTCTGTCTTGCTTTCTGCAAAGCCTATTGGCAGATTTCCTTAAATGCTTCAAGTAAGGTCTCAAGAGGGGTATTGGTGGAAACTTGTCGGCCAACTTAAATGCATAAATGAACCTAATAGCCCTGAGAAGCTGCTTTACTTCAATAAGATTTTGAATGAATCCTGGTACACATAAACCAGAAAATATAGTTAACATGTTCCATTTTGGGAAGGGGATACAAAGGGTACTTAAGGCTAATTAAGTAAATTCCTAACATTAAGCATGAATTGAATCATTTTAAGACCATGGTTAAGAGACATCTACTCCTAGAAGAACCTGGAGAAGCCATTTTCTATCCAACCTTACAAATGGGCAATGGGCAGGAATGGTCATGTCACCAGGGAAAGTCAAGGCTTAAAATTATATGCTTGCTTATACTCTCAGCTAGTTCAATGAAATACATTCTACAATCAATTAGTAAAAATAAATATCGGTAATGCATGACTAACATTTGTACATCTTTTTAGATAGTCTACTTTAAGTGCCTTTGAGGGCAAAACATCTCAAAACTGAATTTCCATTTTTGAATTTTTAAAGGAAACTAAGAAGTTTCTCCAAAAGTTCTAATGAATTCCATTGGATTGTCCATCGTTACAAGTTCCTCCAAGCTTTTCATGACCAAATGTGCTAAAATTCTTCCCAAGAAAATTGAATGAAGTATCTTCCACTTTTAAAAGTCTTAATGAAAAAAGAGAGCCCATTTCCACTACCATTACCTCAAATGATTTGGATTCAATTGTAAAGTAGTCTTACCACCCATTTTTCAACAAAAAAGGATATTTAATGGGGAATGACAGAAGTGAATTCAGAGACTACCACCTCTAACAGGGAGTTCTCCCAACTGTGCCATTGGCTAACGTTGAGGGTAGTTATACCATTATACCACTTTTCATTCCAAGAAGTTGTTATACTATTGTCTTTAATGAATCATACACACAGATTACATTTCAGAGAAACTTTCAAGTAAAATAAAAATTAAGATGAGGGTAAGCTATATGAAGCCAATTTTCAGAAGGTTTACCTGGAATATTATCATCAAGACCAAGGACACCACACATATCACGCATCTGGTCATCCTCAGCAACTGTCTCCAAATACTTTACAAGCTCATCGGCATCAAAAGCAGAAGCCAATCTGTAAGAGGCTAAGAGTTGCAAAAACCCCAAAACCTCCAAAGAATGATCAGCATCCACCCTCATCTTTATCCTCCAATCATTGGCCAATCTCATAGCTTCCTGTTTCACCTGAGGTTTAATATCTGGTGAGAGTTCCAATAATTGCTCTAACAACAGAACACAGCTCCCTTGAACAATACTCTCATCAAACTCCACGTTTCCCTTCTTCAAATGTGGAGGGTAAAACCATTCCATTGCATCCAAAACAAGCTTTGCAGGGTCTGATGACAATAGAAGAGCAGTAGCCACTTCATATCTCATCGAATCATGCTCTTTTGAACGCTCATTTAGGAATATAAGCAAGCTCTTTCCATCCATAGCTACCCAATTTTCAGAAGATTTACGTGGGAGCTTCTCATGAAGACGAAGGACTCGACACAATCCAGGCATCTGGTCATGCTTGGCAACTTTCACTAAATACCTTACAAGCTCATCAGCATCAAAAGCAGAGGCCAATCCATAAGAGGCTAGGAGTTGCAAAAACCCCAAAACCTCCAAAGAATGCTCAGCATCCACCCTCATCTTCGTTCTCCAATCAACAGCCAATCTCATTGCTTCTTGTTTCACCTGGGGTTTAATCTCTGGTGAGAGTTTCAACAATTGCTCTAACAACAAAACACAACTCCCTTGAACAATAATCTCATCAAACTCCACGTCTCCCTTCTTCAAACGTGGAGGGTAAAACCCTTCCATAGCATCCAAAACAAGCTTTGCAGGGTCTGATGACAATCTAAGAGCAGTACCCACTTCAAGTCTCATCGAATCGTGCTCTTTCCAACGCTCATTTAGGAATATTTGCAAGCTCTTTCCATCCATAGTTACACAAAATCGCAGACTAGCAGTAGAAGAATTATTAATAACATTGTTAACTGGAAAATCTTCTAAGGGCTCTGTCTTTACTCGGGTATGAAGGGAGTCAGCGAATCTTTTCTCTCTCAATTCAAGCTCTTTAATCCGCTTTTCAAATAGCTTCTCTTTCAATTCGAGCTCTTTAATTCTCTCCCCCAATTTATTCTCATTCAATATGATTTCTTCTGATCTCTTCTCTTTCACTTCAAGCTCTCGAATACTCTCAGTATACCAATTCTCCTTCAAACCAATATCTTTCAATCTTAACTCCATGCTTTCCTCTCTCAATTCAAATTGCTTCTCTTTTGACTTGAGCTCTCTAAATCTCTCTTCCAATTTCTTCTCATTTAACACAAATTCTTCCCATCTTTCTTTAATGTTCTTCTCTCTCAACTCAACCATCTCATGCCATTCCTCCAATTCCTTCCAACTTTCCTTCAATCTATCCTCTTTCACTTCAAGCTCTCCAATACGCTCTGCATACTGCTCCTCTTTCGCCCCTAAACCTCTCGAACATTCCTCAATCCTCTCCCCTTTCAATTCAAGCTCTTTAGACAACTCCTCAGTTTTCTTCTCTTTCAACTCCAAATCTTTCAAACATTCTCCCAATCTCTTCTCTTTCGCTTCAAGCTCTCGAAAACACCCTCCATACTGCTTCTCTTTCGCCTCTAAACCTCGCGAACACTCCTCAACCTTCCCCTCTCTCACTTCAACTTCTTCAAATCTCTTCTCTTTCAACTCAAGCTCGTTAGACCACTCCTCAATCTTCTTCTCTTTCGCTTCGAGCTCTCGAATACACTCTCCATACCGCTTCTCCTTCACCTCAAAATCTCTAGAACGCTCCTCAATCCTCTCTTCTCTCAGTTCAACCTCTTTAACTCTCTCCTCCAATTTCACCTCTTCCAACTCAAACTCCTTCAAACACTCTCCAAATCGTTCCTCTTTCGCCTCGAAACCTCTCGACAACTCCTCGAGTCGCTTCTCTCTCAGTTCAAGCTCTTCGAACCGCTTCTCTTTGGACTCGAGCTCTTTCGCCTGTTCCTGGAGAAAACGACGCGTCGAATCGAAGTGGTCTTCCAGATCCTTCCATTGAAGAGAGAACAAAAGCAGCGAAGACGAAGAACTGTGGATTTGCTCCAGCGTTTTCCGCAGAGTTTGTTTCTTTATCTCCGCCACTTCAAATTCGCTTGAGACTTTCTCCATTACAAACGCAATGAAATAAAGAAAACCTAACTATATCTATATACATTCAATAAACAGAGAGAAAAGAACAAAAGGAGGGAAAATAGAGCAAAGTGATTGTTTCGCAAATTTTCTCATGAGTCAATCAGGGTTTAATGGTTATGTTTATTTTTTTTTGGAGGGGGGTTTTAATTTTCTTACAATAAACTCTTCTAACGAGTTACATTATGATAACTAATAAGACAAGATACTGTAGTATAATGAGTTTTTTTTTTTTTGTGTTTTAAAAATTGATTTATACTATTAAACTTTAAAAATAAAATCGCTCTACATATTCTACACTTCTACTTAAATATGTGAGGTTTAATTTTTTTTTTCTTGAAATTTCAAAGTTTAAATTATTATTTTGAAATTATAATATTTAATTTGTTTGAGATTAAACTTAAGATTTAAAATGTATTTTTCCTTTTAAAGAAAAAATATATTTATTTTCTTTAAGTTGTGTGAATTGCTAAAATATATTTTTCATTTAAAAAAAAAAAAGTGTCCAACCTCAATTTTTGTCCTTTAAATTTATAAAGTTATAATTCTATCATAAGAAAATTAAAAAGTTATAAACTTTTTTTTTTCTAGGTTATGCAAACTTTTTAAACATTTCATTTGATAAAAGGAAAATTTAATATACTTTACAATTTTAAAAGTAAAGTGATGAAAATGAAACTTAGATTTCAAATGAAGCATCTCTAGGGAATCCAAGGAAGGCAGGTGGGGGAGGTCTTATTCGTGACTATCATGGAAAGTGGGTGCTAAGTTTTGGGCCTTGAGGGATGGGCTGGTACTTGCATCCCACCTTGGCATCACCCAATTACTTGTGGAACTAGATGCAAAAGTTATTGTTGATCTTCTCCTTACTAAGAAACCCTCTAACAAATTGTACTCTTCGATGCTTAATGACTATAGGTACCTCCTACGCCAATTCCATCAAATCAAGATCAACCACGTGTATTCAGATTTTGTTGCTCCCATCTAGGGGATTTTGTTGCATTAGATGCTCCTCCTACTAATGAATTATGTGTAATTTTGAATTCTGATGTTTCCGGTTTGTACTCTTAAGGCTTTTAGCCACTATTTCGCCTTTTATGGCTAGTTAATTTCAATGCATTCCCCTTTTAACCAAAATAAAGAAAAAAGAAACTTAGATTACATTTTTAAGACTGAAAAATATATTTTTATTGTAGGGGAGTGGGTTTGATTCCAAGTGTTGATGGCCTGTTAGGAAGATTAGCCGAATACCTAGCAATGCAATAGCTCAGAGAATTG
This sequence comes from Castanea sativa, assembly GCF_040712315.1. Taxonomy (NCBI): domain Eukaryota; kingdom Viridiplantae; phylum Streptophyta; class Magnoliopsida; order Fagales; family Fagaceae; genus Castanea; species Castanea sativa. The sequence continues at coordinate 12,330,587 of NC_134015.1, forward strand.
AGATCTAACATCTTGAGAGTAATAGTTTGAAGCCGATATCCATATAACACATCTCCTTGGATGACCTTGGAGACAAACTCAGCATCCTCAGAAGAAATGTCCAAGGATCTAGAGGGTGGCTTATAGGTAAAGTAGCAGTCACCTTCGCATTAATTCAATTCACTTGCTTGACACAGTTGCATTTATTGCTAAATGGCTAGCCTGAATAGTTTTAAACACTAAAAGTATAGATGCATCATGAAAGGAAGGGAGAAGGTGTTTAATGTGACAAACAAGTAACTCGCTAGCTATGCGTTGAGATAGGGTTCCAAGGGAGTATAAAGAGAAGCAAGACATGTAAAAAGAGGAGGTGATCAAAAAGGAGAGAGAGAAACACATAGAGAAAAAGTGTATGTTTATATAAGGAGTTTTATTGGAAATAAATGAGAGATCTTTTCTTTGATTGTTCCTGATTGATACTTGTAGTTTCTTACCCTAGTTTAAGTTTCCCATTGTGGATTCACTTTAAGCCATCTATTGCAAATTAATTGTGATGTTAAAACATCGATTTTAGCCACCACATGTATTTTTTTTAGAAGCTTTTTAAAAATGAATACTTATATTTTGTTTTGGAAAATTTTAGACCTTTTTTTAGAAGAAATTAATTTTGTGAGTTCATAAATAAATAGCTATTCGGAGTAAAATTGATTTAAGTTTTAAGAAATATTAATCTAATGATAATTGAAGTTATAAATTCAAATTTATGCAAGAAATAGTTAATTATGAAAAAACAAGATAGGAAATACTTAACTTTAAATGAGAATTTTAATTCAACAAAAGGCTTATAAATTATAATATTACCAGAATATTGCTAAACTAAATCATGATTTTGTATGATACTATAGACTATCATAGGGCTTCAAAGTGTTACGTTAAAATATATAATTACATCAATTTTTTTTTTCTTTTTTCGGGGGTGGGGGGAGGGAGTCAATGTTAAGTCCTTTATGTTTTACCAACATGTATCTTTAATGTGATAGTCACTCCACATGTACAAAGTTCTTGTTAGGTGGGGGAGTAAGGACCGAGATTCAAGTTTCCAAGAGGAAGTTTCATACATATATACACTTAGAATATGTTATAGTAAAATTTATATCTTATATAAAATATAAATCTCATATATGTTTTGTGTCACTCTCATTTTTGCATTTTTTGTTTTAACAAGGTGATTCATTATTATCATTATGTCTCTTATCTTTGTTTATTGATACATTTTCCTCTTAAAATAAGAAGTTTGAAACTCAACCTAGATATTGAATTTGACTAACCTGATATCACGTTTGTTTAATAATTCTACCAAAAGTTACTAAGGATATAGTTAATAAATGATGCAGTCTATTGGAAATAAAAAAAAAAAAAATTTGACATAATTAGCTAATCACCAAATTTGGCTCTTTTTTATATATATAAAAAAAATGGCATAATTTACTATTCAAATTTTGACATAATTTTGCATTCTATTAGTGCAACATACTTTCACTGATATCACCACCTAATTCACTTTTTGTTATAAATTAATCACAACTTAACACTTCAACAATGGTAAAAAAATGTTATGAAATTTATTGTGTGCTTATTGATATACTAATTCATATTCAAATACAAAAGATTGGCTTGGTTTTTCACAAGAAGTTATTTTGCCTAGTCCAAAAATCTTAGATCTCAAGAATAGACAAAATTGGTTAAATTTTATTTGTTGATGTTCTTCCAATCCTCTACTAAATATTTCGCTCTATTAATAATTACCATAAGTATTAAATTATATATTATAAAACAGATAAAAGAGTATACAAATTTTTGTTGAAATTTACCATGCATTACTCAAATAACTAACTAGTGTAAGATTCACAGTCAAGTGCCTTCCATTCCCATAACTTTGTTTATTTTTAGTATTCGACCATTTTTAACAACTTGGAAGTTAGAACCTTATTTAAGCATTAAAATACTAAGGGATTACACACAAAATTTCCTTTGCCTTTGTTAGAAGAAAAATATTTACTTGAGGCATAATTGTTGGTAAAAAAATTCAATTTATATACTTTAAATTTTTGGTAAATTGTCATTTCGGTTCATAGAGATTAGCTCGACATTTTAATCCTTAAACTCTAACAAATCTATCAAGTTAGTCCTCCTGAAGTCTTGTCCATTACTATCTACAAAACTACCATTAATCCGATAAAACACTGTTAAAGTTTTATGTGAACAATGACAGTTTTATTACTTTTTATATACCGTAAAAAACCGAGATGACCAACCTGATAGAAATGTTAAAGTTTAAAGAATTAAAAGGACAAAAATAAGCTTTAAGACAAAATTAAGTAATTAACAATCTACCAAAACCGCCAAACATAAAGGGTAAAGGGTAAAATTAAATTTTAAACTAGTTGATTAATTGACAAGGTTATCCTTATCCTTCGAATCACTAGCGTACACACTCTTTATTTTGGCTTGCCATTAGCTTTTTCCTTTGAAAAAATTTTGTTACAAGGTGAAAAATGAATTGAGGCCTTTTATATTTTTAAAAATAACTTTTTAAAAAAATAATCTAAATATTGCTTAAACTCTATTCTCTTGTTAGATGCAGAATTACTAATTAATATGAACCACTAGATTTTTTTTTTTTTTTTGAGAACGTCTATAGACACAAAAAATTTGACAAAACATTTCACACATCAACATGTGGCAGATTAATAATAATAAGTAAAAAAGTGGCGTTAGTGGTGAACCTAGATGAGATTTAGTAAAAACTTGCCAACTCAATTGTTGTAAAAATTCTTGTGAAATTTTTTGTGCATTGCTTTTTTTTTTTTAGAAGTGCTAAATTTATAACATTTTTACAGCAAATTCTAGGTGTTAAGTTGTTACTAGTTCTAATTTGAACCCACTATTGAAATTTTTTTTTTAACCGCCAATAACAGCCGGTAACATTCTGCTACCTAGAATTTGTTGTGAAAGTATTGTAAAAATTATTGTGAACGTAGAATTTTTTTTTCGTAAAAATATAATATTTTATTTATTAGCTAATATTTGGGCTTAATTAATAATATTAAAATGAAACAAATAGCTCATTTGGTTAAAATTAGGGGACCTTTTTTTTATGCCGGGCCATAGGCGACTGCCTCTCTTGCTTATATGCTAGAGCCGGCTGTGCCCTTAAAGTAAGCATGCAGCATGCTAAGCCTATACTAATTTGCTATTTTATCCAACCTCTTATGTGATATATTATAAAACTATTCAGGTGTATTATTAAAACAAATCGCATAGCCCATTAAAAAAGTTATGTGACTAAAATAATACATGGACCGCCTCATTAATTATTAGCAAGATAATTATAAACATGTTTAAAACCACAATCTTTTCCTATTTTCTATGCCCACTTTAATATACCCATGGGCTATGTAAGTGAGTAACCCACTTACCTTGTAGGTATTGAAAGGCGGCCGAAGAAGGAAGCTTTATCAACACTCGGGTGTAAAGCACGCAACAGTCCATTCCTTGCATGAAATTTTACAAGCAAAGGGAATTTGCATGCAATCATTTCATAAGCCACGTGGTCTTCTTGGACCATGGATTTATATGCAGGCATTTCGCAAGTCTTTTCTAATAATCACTTAAATTAAAAGGTATTGTCGAGAGAGAGGGGTGAGGCCCGTGGGGGGATGAATCAATTAGTTCAAGATAAAAAAAAATGTACATTCTTAGAGGAAAAATATAATTGGGAAAAAAAAAAAAAACAGATTTGACTGCTAAAAAGAGCTGAAATTTTCAGCACACTGTTGACATAATTTTGAACTACAGTATAGTTGAGTTGTGTTGTTCTAGGTTATCAAAACAGCACAGTTGAAGCAACTAACACATTTTAAATTTGCTCTTTTTACCAAACCCTCAGTAATTAGAGCCAAAAAGGTGATTCGAGATTTTTTTTTTTTTTTTTTTTGGGGTCTAAATATGGTTCAGGCAAATGTATATATTTCTGTTTCAATTCCCTTCTTAGGAAACCATTGTATGATCATTCCCTCCATGCATCTCATAGAGCCAAATTGATGGAAAACAACAGCAATTAATAGGTGAGCTTTAGCCCATACCCTGTAAGAATAATGGACAAGCTTGTGAGTGCATTTGGATGCATTTTACTAATTGTTTATCTGCTCAAAGTGCTGTAGAAAATAAAGGGAAAAGTTTTTATTGGATCAGCTAAAATAAGCTCAAAAATCCTAAAAACTTGGCTTTTTTTTCTTTTTTTTTTTGCACTTGCCAAACGCAAGTGTTTTTAAGTCCAGAAGAACAAGGTACTAGGGTGGTAAATTATAGCCACCATAAGGCATTGGATAATTGTACAAACCAGGTCCCCTGATTGTATCTGCAGGATCACTTATTGGCCTATCATAATAACCAGTTATCCTTTCATAATAACCAGGACTCCTAAGTGCATCCCAAGGGTAATCAGGAAAAACGTATGGGTTCATATGTACGTCAGGCAGAGGATGGCCTGACAAACTATAATGCCTAGCTGATGTGTCAAAGTATGGTGCATCTTGATCCATAAACAAACCTGGTGGATGCCAATTAGGGGGTTGCACAGAGTGAAAAGCAGAAGTGCCACCAACAGCATAGATTGGTGGAGCCTCTCTTGGAACTTCTGTCCTACGACGCTTACTTCCACTGTGTTCTTGAGGTTCAGACTTTGGAGTATTGCAAGAAGTTAGGGTGGATGGTGCAGTGGTGGCAGTTATCATGGTTGTTGTAGCAACACATTTCTGCTCAGTATGCTGTGGTCGAACTTGATTAGTTTGTTGAGGATCCATCTCCGACCCCAAAGTTTTGGAACTACAGTTTGTTTGTTGTTGTTGATACTGTTGCAGTAATGTATCTTTGGATCTAGTACGAGGTCCATTTTTGACATTGGATGAGTCATACTCACGCTTTTTCTCTGCCTGCTGCTTTTCCTGTTCCACAACGTGTTTTTCAAGGATTGCATGAAAGTTTTCATCTTCAAGCTTGTAAATTTCAATCCAGCTGAGTACAGCTCTTAAAGCAGTTAACTCTTTGCTTATCTCCTTAAGCTGTATGCAAGTTTTACTCAATCATGAGCAAATATGTACACAAGGAAGGTTGTTGGACGTTTGAACAAGAAGAACATACAAACATAAACAAAAGGGGGTGGAAAATATACCTGAACTGGAAGTGACTTATTTCCTTCCTTGCATAAGTCCTCCGCTTTTCTTTTGGAATTCTTCAAATGATCATTTAAAAGAGTTACTAGTGGGAAATTGTCCACCAGCTCCAGTGCACAGATATATTTAATAGCTTCTAACCGCTGCTCTTCTTTGATATGATTTTGAATGAAATCTATTACATTTAATAAAGGAACTATTAGCATTAAGAAATTACCCTTAAATGGACTAAAATGCTTAAATAAAATTAGTGCAACGTCTAGGAATTATCCCTTTCCAACAACCTTTTCAAATCCCACAGAAGTGGGAGCATTGTATATTGGGTACGGCCATTTTTTTAATCAGTGTAACAATGATGACAATAATTGCAGCAAAGGAAATCAAAGACATAAAAAGAAAATAAAAAAGAAAGGAAATCCCAAATATCACACGGCAGATAGAAGAAAGAAATTAACTACTGGAAACCCTCTTTCATGAAGAGAAGATATCTTCGCTGAAACTAAATTAAAACCACGGGAAGTAAAACCCATTTTGGTTCTCTATAAGATTTCTTGCATAGCATGGTAATATTTGACGAAATGCAATATAATCACAGGGAAAACAAGTGGTGTTTATATTAACTTTACATCACATTCAAGCATCACATCAAGTGATCTAATAACAGTTCAGATAAAACTTTTCACCCCTTCAGGTTCTTATTACATGTTCTAAAAACTTTCCTTTCTAAATTTCTCAATCATATGAGTCGCTTCTTCCATCTTTGATTCGAACACATTACAAATTCAGCAAAAGCAAATGATATACAAGAAATATGAACCAGGAAACTTTAAAGAACATTACAAAAATTTTCACAAAACAAAATCTTGCAGAAGATGTTAATCAGTTATGTACAAGTCCCATTGAAAGTTCCTTTTGTGAAGGCAGTGATGCTAAGGCATTACTGTACTGCATGAAGGAGGAATGACACCCATTCAAATGAGAAAGTTTACAAAATATATGAACAGAATTTAACACAGATGATTTATGGGTACACACACACACACACACACACACCACACAGAGAGAGAGACAGAGAGAGAGAGAGAGAGAGAGAGAGAGGGAACTTACTAGGCATGATATCCGTCAGGCCAAGGACCCGACATAAATCAGGGATCTTTTTACGCCAAACATCAGTATCCAAAAGATGAAGAACCTCATTTGCATAAAAAGAAGAGGCCAACCCATAGGCTACTAAAAATTGCAGAAAGGCCAGGACCTCCAAAGGATCATCTCTCTTCTTTTTCAATCTTGATTTCCAATCATTTGCAAACTTCGTGGCTTCTACTTTCACCAGAGGCTTAATCTAGGGCGAAATTCCTATTAATTGTTTCAACAATAAAATGAAGTTTCTAGAAACACACAACTTAAAGCCTTCATCTCCTTTTAAGTTTGAAGGATAAATTCCCATTATTGCATCCAAAAGAAGCTTATCTGGATCCAGAACAGATTGAAGAGCATCAGAAACTTCACTTCGAATTGAATCATACTCCACTTGCTTGTTAAGTAATGATCTCAATGACTCTCCATGCACATTGACAGATAAACATTTAGGATCCTGCTGAGGATTCACAGCCAATGAAGCCACTCTGCTGTCCAATAGCGAACTTTCCTTTGACAATTGCGCACTCTTTACATGGGAATGAACAGTGCAGCTCACTAAACAAATAAGACAAAAAATTTAACAGTCAACAGAAAATGTTAGCGATTGGATTAAGGGTATAAGATTTTGTATTCCAAATATTAAACAACAGTTCATGACCATAAAGTGCCTGGGTTTTACTCTTGATATCACTCAAATCATGCAAAAACGCTGAAGAACAAACAGGAATTATTCTAAAGCCACTTCAACAAACAGGAAAAATTCCCCTTCATAAAAGTTAATATTTTTCATTCCATTAAGCCAAAAGAAAAGGAAAGAAAAGAAAAAGAGGTGCAAATGGTCTTGTTAGTCATTCTCGCAACCATGCAAGGCATACACAAGTATTCTTGTGATGACCAAAATATATCATTGGAAGCATGAAAATCTATGCCAGGAAAAAGGACAGGACCAGATAAGTATGCTATTTGACGTGATGTCAATAGAATAAGCACACTGAAACAACCTTCTTAAACTAAAAATCACCCTTCACAGTTCACACTGAAACCAGGACCTAGAAGTTTAAATGGCCTAAGATGTTGTCTGTCAACACCAGACAACATCTTCGGCCGTTTAAACAGAAGCCTGTGAACTTAGAAAATTATTGTATGCATTTCTATAACTGGAAGAGGAAAGAAAAGAGAAGATAGCAGCAACAAAAGTTGTTGTCTTCTTCACTTATCCAAAAAAAAAAAAATCAAGAAGAAGAGATTAAAGCCAAGTTCCATGTTTTATATTCCTTTCTCAACTTGGGTAAATAGAATGAGAATTTAAGATGGCAAAACCATACTTTGCCTCTCACGAAAACTCCAAGCAGCCAGCAAGAATTCTTGTAAAACAGAAAGAAAAAAGAAAAATAAAAAGGGAATGTAATCAGAATTTCAAACAGCATAACATAATGAACTTAGCTAAATGTATATCTCTAGCAACGATGATATGTATGAGGAATCTTTTGTTAAATCTGGTATTCTTCCAAGAAATACCTGCATATGCCAGTTTCTATTAACCTTGCGACTAGGAAGGAGTGGTCATGTCACTAAAGAAGCTTGAGGCTTGAAATTCTATGCTTGCGTATATTCTCAACAAGTCTTCATTGTGCTTTTTAGCATTTTGTAAACAAATTTTAATTAATTAGATTCCATATTTTCTATAACTTTATGGATATATATTTGAACATTTATCATTTATAACCAAATTTTAATGAACTTTACAACACATCGCACAGGTTTGCAAAACACTTTCAAGTCAAATTAAAACATAGGAGAAAAGGGCAAGCTATATGAAGCCCGATTTCCAGAAAATTTACCTGGTGCCATATTATCAACACCAAGGATCTGACACAAACCAGGCAACTGTTCATACTCAGAAATTTTCTCCAAATACATTATGAGTTCATCATCATCAAAAGCAGAGGCCAATCCATAAGAAGCTAGGAGTTACAAAAACCCCAAAACCTCTAGAGAATGCTCTGTGTCCACCCTCATCTTCACCCTCCACTCAATGACCAATCTCATTGCTTCTTGTTTCACGTCAGGTTTGATACTTGGTGAAAGTTTCAACAATTGCTCCAACAACAGAACACAACTCCCTTGAACAATACTCTCATCAAACTCCACTTCTCCCTTCTTCAACCGCGGAGGGTAAAACCCTTCCATAGCATCCAAAACAAGCTTTGCAGGGTCTGATGACAATCTAAGAGCAGTACCCACTTCAAGTCTCATCGAATCGAGCTCTTTCCAACGCCCATTTAGGAATATTTGCAAGCTCTTTCCATCCATAATTACACAAAATCGAAGACTAGCGGTAGCTTCTCTTTCAACTCGAGCTCTTTAATTCTCTCCCTCATTCAATATGATTTCTTCTGATCTCTTCTCTTTCAAACCAATATCTTTCAATCTAAACTCAATGCTTTCCTCTCTCAATTCGAGCTCTCTAAATCTCTCTTCAATTTTCTTCTCTCTTAATTCAAACACCTCATTTCATTCCTCCAATTCCTTCCAACTTTCCTTCAATCCATCCTCTTTCACTTCAAGCTCTCGAATTCGCTCTTTCCATTCCTCTCTAACTCTCTCTTCCAAATTCGCCTCTTTCAACTCAAATTCCTTCGAACACTCTCTCAATCGTTCCTCTTTCGCCTCGAAACCTCTGGACAACTCCTCAACCCGCTTCTCTCTCAGTTCAAGCTCTTCGAACCGCTTCTCTTTGGACTCGAGCCCTTGCACCTGTTCCTGGAGAAAACGACTCGCCGTATCGAAGTGGTCTTCCAGATCCTTCCATTGCAGCGAGAACAAAAGAAACGAAGACGAAGAGCTGTGGATTTGCTCAAGCGTTTTCCGCAGAGTTTGCTTCTTCATCTCCGCCGCTTCCAATTCGCTCGAGATTTTTCCCATTACAAAACACAATTAAATACAGAAAACCTAACTATTATATCTACATGCATTCACATGTGTATGTATGTAGCACTGTATAACGTGAAAGACAAACAGAGAGAAAAGGAGGGAAAATAGAGAGAATTTATTGTATCGCAAATTTTCTCTGGAGCCAATTAGGGTTTAACGAGCATGTGTTTTTGTGGTTAATTTTCATAATCTTTGCTGAATAAATACTTTATTACTCAACCAAGGAAATACACAATTGTTTGGACCTAGCCCATTGGACAATGAGATGAGCACTATAAGAGTGTTTTTTTTTTTTAATTGATTTATTTTAAATTTTCAATATAAAAGAGTTCTACATTCTACAGATTCTGCACTTCTACTTAAACATGTGAGATTTAATTTGTTTTTCTTGAAATTTCAAAGTTTATATTATTATTTTAAAATTATAAGATTTAATTTGTTATAAGATTAAACTTAAAATTTAAAATGTATTTTTTTTCCTTTAAAGAAAAATAATATTTATTTTCTTTCAATTGTGTGAATTGCTGAAATATATTTTTCATTTTTTTCGAAAATTTTTTTCTAGCCTCAAATTTTTTTCCTTTAAATTTATAAAGTTATAATTCATCATAAGAAAATTAAATAGTTATAAACTTCATTATTTTTTTCTAGGTTATGCTAACTTTTTTAACATTAAATGTTGTTCAGCTTGTTATTATGTAATTTCCTTAATAAAAGAAAATTTTAATATACTTTAAAATTTTAAAATTTAAGGGATGGAAATTAAACTTAGATTAAATTTTGAAAACAGAAAAGTATATTTGTATTTTTTTTAGAAAATTTTAAAAATGAATAATTATATTTTTGTTTTGGAAAATTTAAACCTTTTTTTGGAACAAATTAATTGTGTGAGTTCATAAATAAATAGCTATTCAGAGTAAAATTTATTTAAGTTTTAAGAAATATTACTCTAATGATAATTGAAGTTATAAATTCAAACTAAGAAGAAACAAGTTATGAAATACTTAACATTAAATGAGAATTTTGATTTAATAAGAGGCATATAATACTACAAGAATATTGCCGAACTAAATCATGATTTTGCTTCAAAGTGTTATTATACATAGTAAAATATATAATTGCATTAAAAAAAAAATTGGGAGGGAGGAGGGGAGGGAATCAATATTAAATCCTTTATGTTCTGTATCACTCTCATTTTTAGTTTTATTAAAGTGATTCATTATCACCAATCATCATTATGTCTCTTATCTTTGTTTATTGGTACTTTTTCTTTTTCCTCTTGAAATAAGAAGTTTGATTTTTTTTTATTAATTCTTCCAAAAGTTACTAAGGATATAATTAACAAATAATGCAGTCTATTGGACCATAAAAAATTTGACTACTCAAAATTTGACATAATTTACTAATCACCAATTTTCACTTTTTCTAATATATAAAAAAAAATGGCATAATTTACTACTCAAATTTTGATATAACTTGCATTCTATTAGTGCAACATATTTTCATTCAGACCACCACTTAATTCACTTTTTGTTATACATCAATCACAACTTTAACAACAATAAAAAATTGTTATGAAAATTGTTGTGTACTTATTCATTTACTAACTCATCTTCAAATACAAAAGGTCAGATTGGTTTTTTCACGAGAAATTATTTTGCTTAGTCCAAACATCTTAAGATCAAAAGAATTGACAAAATTATTTTGCAACCCTCTGCTAAATATTTCCTTATATTAATAAGTACTGTAAGTATTAAATAATATATTCTAAAACAGATTAAACATAGAGAGTAAAATTTTTTGTTGAGATTTACCGTGCATTACTCAAATTACAAACTAGTGTAAGATTTAGAGTCAAGTGCCTTCATTACCATAACTTTGTTTCTGTTTAGTATCCAACCATTTTAACAACTTGGAAGTTAGAACCTTATTTAACTAGTAAGATAATAAGGGATCACACACAAAATTTACTTTGCCTCTATTAGAAGAAAAATATTTACTTGTGGCATAATTGTTGGTCAAAAAGTTTAAATTATCTCCTTTAAATTTCAGTAAATTGTCATTTTCGTTCCTAGAGATTATCTTTTGACATTTTAATCCTTAAACTCTAACAAATCTATCAAGTTAGTCCTACTGTAGTCGTGTCCATTACTATCTATAAAACTAGTAACTACCATTACATCCGATAAAACACTGTAAAAGTTTTATGTGAACAATAAAAATTTTATTACTTTTATTTACCGTAAAAAACGAAAGGACCAACTTGATAGAAATGTTAAATTTAAGAATTAAAATGAAAAAAAAAAAAGCTTTAAGACAAATTAACAATCCACCCAAACTGCCAAACACTAAGGTTAAAAGGTTGAAATTAAATTCTAACCTAGTTATTTGCAAGGCTATGCTTCGAATCTACAAATATACGTAAGACCTTAAATCAAACTAGTGTACACATTCTTTATTACATCTCACCATTAACTTTTTCCTTTGAAATAATTTTGTTACAGCCTTATAGTAAGCATGTAGCATGTTGAGCGTTTAGCAAAAAAATGTAGTATGTTGAGCATATACTCAGGGCTAGCTTAAGCATAGAAACAAGTGATGCAATGGTCTAAAGCCCCTAAATAAAAGAATGCCCCCACTTGTATATAAATATATATTGATGATGCAAGGAAAATCAGTAGGCTGGATGCTCCAGATTTGAAAGGACCACTCGCTCTCTTGAAGGCTTGGAAAACTAAAGAAAAATAATCAAAGGTGACCGGGATCGCCGGCCAAGAACTCTTCGATGGTAAAGTCAGTTTTCTCTCTATATTTGTGAAAGTTTCAATTTCTTGGGAAATGTTCAATGTACCTTTCATTAGTCTGAATGGCTGTTTATATAGTATCCTGAAGACAGTTATTAAAATTGTAACCTCCCCTGGATAACTCCCATAACCACCTGATAGTTGCATTTTCTCATACAACGGTCACCGGAAGTTATGCGTGTATTACGGAATGGTGAAGTGCATTTTAGTAATTCCCAAGTGTACGTGCTCGTCCATGGGTATTCCTCGTGTGGACGAATATAGTCAGGACGAGGTGGTCGCCTTTTGTGGACGAGAGACGTGGGTTTGACTTCGTCCATGGACGGCTATGGTGTTAGTCACGTCTCGAGCTTTCTTTTGGACGGATGTTGGCGTGGATGAACGTGGATGACCTGGAATATTTCATTCCTCATCAGTTGCCCCTCGTCCAGGGGTCATTCAGTGTATCACCAGATTTTAGGATGATTTTTTTTTGCCACGTGTCACACTTTCATAGGTGGTTGGCCGCGTCGATTCATTCCTTCGAGGCAGGTGCCACGTGTCGTTTTTCCATTGGTCTTGTCGTTGTGGATATCGAGACTTTTCTACCTATAAATAGTGGTTTCCCTCTCGTGCCCCTTTCACTTTTTCAGATTTTCTGTTTTGACATCCTCGTCCATCGTCTCGTCTAGGAGTGTTCTCAGCGTCCGTAGTGTCTCCCGTCTAGAGCCAGGTTTCCCTTTACTTCAACTTTCAAACTTTTCCTTTTTAAGTGCTAGGATGTCCTAAATGGCTTCCTGTTCGTCTAGCGACAGTGTAGTCAAAGCCATAGACGAGTATCATGACTCTTCTAGTTATGATACTTCTAGTAACAATAGCAGTAGTAGTGGTCACACAACAGAGGAGTATATCTCTGGCATCCCAGGAATTCCCCTCGAGGCCTTACAAGAAAATGTTAGGACGAGGGTAGCTTTTGGGGCTGACACCTCGACGAGTTCCCCGCCGTCCTCCCCTTTGGATGAAAGGGAAACTGTATATAGTTGTGCTATAGAGGTTCCTTCTAGGACGGACGAGAAGAGGTTAGATGCTCTTAGGAGTTGGTTTCAAATTCTTGACGACCTAAACCCTAGGTTAGCTGTCCGAGGTGAATGGTGTTGCCAGCCTCATTTTGGAATAGGTGTTTATGAAGCTTACTTGTTAGGGGGACTTAGACTTCCTTTGAATGCCTTTGCTAGGGAATTGCTCACTAGGTTAGGCTTGGGAGTGTGTTAGCTTAACCCCAACGCATAGAAACTAATTGTCTCTATGCAAGTCTTATGGAGGGAGGTATTTAATGGGGACCGTCCTATCATCGTGGACGAGTTCTTGTATTGCTATAAACCCTCCGAGATAAGTCAATCTCTAGGCTTCCATCAGTTTACAGCAAGAGGCAATGATTGTAGATTGATTAAGTCTTTGCCCTCGTCTGATAGAAACTGGAAGACATAATTTTTCTTCGTCTCTAGTTTTTGGGTGGGGCATCCTGTTGAGGTTGGTAGAGACTCGTTTGCTCCTTATACTGGAGACTTAGGGAACCTTCGTTCAGAAGGTATGTTATGCTCTTCTTATTTATTTATTTATTATTATTTGTTTTGTCATACTTTATCTTTAAGCAGTGATCTAACCTTAACTCCCTTCTTCCTTTTTCAGCTGTTGTTCATCCTTCTTCGAGCAGGTTCCACCGTGATTGCGTCCACAGGGCTCGTCTACACTCCTAGAGAGACTTTCACTCGTTGGTGACCTTTCAGCGTCTACACAAGTGGGAACTTGGCCCAGAACCGTCCGTCGAAGCTTTAGCACACGAACAAACCGTCCGTAGACGTAAGTGCTTCTCAAAGATATATGTATCTTTCATTTTTATTTTATTATTATTATTTATTTGTATGTTCACGTGTTTTTTTTTTTTTTTTTTTTAGGAATGGCAACCATGAAGGGAAATAAGGGGAAAGAGGTGGTCGACGAGGCAGCTAGGCCTAAATCTCAACCCCAGCCTCGTCTTGCTGCTGGAGACAAGAGGAAAAGCTTGTCCAAGCACGTGGACTTGGCTAGCTTGCCCAGTCGTCGGGGGAAGAAGGCCAAGCATGGGTCGTCCAGGCCCGAAACTGCTAGGCCTGACCCCCTTCCTCGCAGCCGTCCGTCTTAGTTGTCGACGTTGACTCGTCTATGCCTGTCAGCGTCACTCCGTCCAAGTCTCCTACCCCTAATTCGTCCCAGTCTCCTCGAAGGATTTCTACAAATTTGTAGGAGAACAAGGATTTGGCTTGGGAACGATTCCAGGAGGACGTGAAAGGCGAGGACGTGGCTGCGTGCTACGACATGTCTTTAAAGGAGTTCGAGCACTTCGGCGTCCACAATCTTTTTAAGGTGACCATTTTTGCCTCGTCTTGGTTTAACCATGTTGTCCAATGTTATTTCTATCTCTTGAACTTTCTTATCTTCCATACAGGCAATGTCAAAGTTCATAGCTGCGTCCAGGCAGGCCATAGAGATGGACAGGACGAGGATCCTTCTAGAAAAAAGAATAGAAGAGATCAAGAATGACTGCAGACCTAAGATGAGGTGGCAAACAAGGCCAAGAACGAGGCTGAGGAGTTGAAGGTTTTGGTGGGGGAGCTGAAGTCCGACGCTGCCAGGAAGGACGATCGTCTCGACCTTCTTCAAAAGGAGAATGACGAGCTGAGTCTTCTTCTTAAGAAAGCTAAAGACGAGGTAGTGGAGGAATTTAAAGCGTCTAAAGATTTCACTGACCTGCTGGACATGAACTACACAGCAGGGTTTGAGGATTTTAGGATGGACGCTATAGACAACTTTCCTAGAGTTGACTTTAGCACCATTAAACTCAACCTTGGCGCTGCTACAAGTTCTCTCATCCATACAGGCTCAGACAATGTCAACATCGAAGACGACGCTTCCACCAAACCAGCTCAGGATGACTCCAACATTGATGCCCCCCCCTCTTGAAGAATTTTTTTTTAACTAGTGTTATTGTTGTTTGGCTTTCTTTTCTTTCTTTCTTTTTATTTAAAATGTATTCAAGTACAATTACCTCATCTAGATTGTTCTGGACGAGTTTATTAACAATTTCCTTTTAATACTTATTTTATAAGGGTTTTTGGACGGTGGTCGTCTACCCTCTTTAGACTAAAGAATATCTTCTTTATTTGTTACCTATTGTATGGACGAGCTTATTCATTGTTATCATTTATGCAATTGTCTTTTTTAAAAAATGTTCTAAGTGTTGAATGATCGTCTACACGATTTCTTTGTGGACGACCCACTTAGGACGATACTGATGACTGCATTACTTTTGCTTGTCCTTTAGGCAATTATTGCTCGTTTTCTCGCAAGGAGTTCATAACGTTTATGTTTTATCGTCTTGACTAGCTGCTCGTCTTTGGAATGCTACGCCTTAATGCCTACTTTCTTTCTTAGACGAGTGGGCCTTGGCCTTTTCTTTTTGCTTTATACTCATTTAAAGGAAATCTTGGACGAGTATGTCTTAGCTTCTTTCTCTTTGCTTTATCCCTATTTCAAGGAAAGTTTAAAGGAAAGCCTTGGACGAGTGTTTTTACGTCCGAAGATTTCTATTCGTCTTAGGCTTTTGCCCTTTCTGTGGGTATTATTATGGAAACTAAATCTATGCATCAAATACATAAGAGATTTAAACCATATTATTACATGAACATTGTCCACAGGTATGGCACACGCTTATGAGCTAGTGCCTTATCAAAATGCTTTAGGAAATACATAGCCTTGTCTTTGCAAAAGTTTATGAACTAATGCACTTTTTATTCTTAATACACACTGTAGTAGTAGTAAGAACACAACAGTAAATATACGCGAACACGTAAACCATAGTTGTTACTTTGTCACCGACTTCCCTCGTCCCTGCTCCTCATTGATAGTACCTCCTCAGATGCTCCACGTTCCAAGGATGCTCTAACTTCTGCCTGTCCAGAGCTTCCAGGTAGTAAGACCCCTGCCTCTTGCAGTTGATTACCCTGTAGGGTCCTTCCCAATTGGGTCCCAATTTTCCATGAGCTGGATTCCTAGTTGCCAAGGAGATTCTCTTGAGGACAAGGTCCCCCACACTGAACCGTCTAGGTTTCACCATGGCATCATGCTGTCTAGCCATAAGATTTTTGTACCTTGCTGTCCTTTGCTCCGTGCCCATTCTTACCTCGTCAATAAGATCGAGGTCAAGACAAAGTTGTTCCCCATTCTCTTTCTCTTGATACTCCATCACTCGGTGATTAGCCATATGAACTTTTGCTGGTATGACAGCTTCACTTCCATAGGCTAGTTTAAAGGGGGTCTCTCTTGTCGGAGTTCGTACAGTCGTCCTATAGGCCCAAAGAACACCTGGTAACTCGTCTGGCCATATCCCTTTTGCCCCCTCGAGCCGAGTCTTGATGATTTTCAGCAGGGATTGATTTGCTACTTCTGCTTGTCCATTTGCCTGTGGGTGGGATGGCGAGGAATAGTGATTCTTGATTCCAAAATGATTGCAAAAGTCCCTGAAGGGCGCATTGTCGAATTGACGTCCGTTGTCCGATACCAATACCCTAGGTACTCCGAACCTACATAAAATATTCTTCCATACAAAAATTTTCACATTTTGCTGAGTGATCGTTGCAAGAGGCTCGGCTTCTACCCACTTGGTAAAGTAATCGATTCCTACCACCAAAAACTTCATTTGTTTGGTTCCCATGGGGAAGGGACCTAGGATATCCAGTCCCCACTGTGCAAAGGGCCACGGGGCCATCATTGGGGTCTGGTACTCCGACAGCCGTCTAGGTACGTTGCTATAGCGCTGGCACTGGTCACATACCTTAACATAAGCTTTAGCATCTACCTGCATTGTAGGCCAATAGTAGCCGGCACGGATGATCTTATGGACTAGCGATCTCGCCCCTAAATGGTTTCCACATGCTCCTTCATGGACTTTCCTCAAAACATAATTTGACTCGTCAGGAGCCAAGCACCTTAAATAAGGCTGAGAAAAACCTTGCTTGTACAACACTTTATTTATGAGGACGTACTTGGCTGCCCTGACCCTCAGCTTCCTAGCTTCATCTTTGTCCTCTGAAAGCCTTCCATCTTTAAGATAAACTACTATTAGACTTGTCCAATTCTCTCCTGCTTCTATCTGCTGTATGTCAGGAATGTCTATGCTTGGCATATACTGGACGTTGTCATACTCGTCCGTAACTCCTGCTGAAGCTGCTTTTGCTAAGGCGTCGGCTTCCATATTTTCCTCCCTGGGGAGTTGAACAAAACTTATCGCTGAGAACTTTCGTGCAAGTCGTTTCACTCTACTGAGGTATTTCTTCATCCGGCCCTCCTTAGTATCACACATTCCATTTACTTGGTTGATGACTAGCTGAGAATCTCCTCTGATTGTTATCGACTCCGCCCCTAAGGACTTAGCCAATTCCAATCCCTTGAGTAGCGCTTCATACTCGGCCTCATTGTTGGTGGTTTGATATTGTAGACAGGTCGCGTACTCCAGCTTGTCACCCTCGGGGGACTTCAATATAACTCCAATCCCTCTTGCATGCAGTGTGGACGATTCGTCTACATTGATCACCCACTTTTTAATTCCTTCATCCTTGTCCAGGTCGTCTTGGCTGGGGGTGAACTCTGCGATGAAATCTACCAATGCCTGCGCTTTTATCGCACTCCTTGGGATGTATCTGATATCGAACTCGCTAAGTTCAACGGCCCACTGTACCAGCCGTCCAGCAGCTTCCAACTTGTTCATTGCTTTCTTTATGGGGTGGTCCGTTAGGACGTTGATGATGTGAGCTTGGAAATAATGCCTCAGCTTCCTAGAAGCTGTGATCAATGCAAAGGCCAGCTTCTCCATCATCGGGTATCGTCCTTCTGCTCCTCTCATTGCACGACTTGTATAATAAACCGGATTTTGGACCCTTCCCTCTTCCCTCACCAACGCTGAGCTTACTGCGTGTGGGGACACTGCCAAATACAAATACAACTCTTTACCAGGTATAGACGGACTCAACAGCGGTGCTGTCATGAGATATGTCTTCAAGTCTTGGAAGGCCCTTTGACATTCGTCCGTCCATTCAAAAGCCTTCCTGAGCACTTTAAAGAATGGTAAACATTTGTCAGTAGCTTTTGATACAAACCTATTGAGGGCGGCGACTCGTCCGGTAAGAGACTGGACTTCTTTGATATTTTTCGGTGGCTCCATGTTCAGTATCGCTTGGATTTTATCCGGATTTGCTTCAATTCCTCTATGCGAAACCATGAAGCCCAAATATTTACCCGATGAAACTCCGAAAGCACACTTGCTTGGATTTAATTTCATGTTGTACCATGGCAACGTGTCAAAAGTCTCTTGAAGGTCGTCCAGATGACTGTCCTCATCCTGACTTTCTACCAGCATGTCGTCCACATAAACCTCTACATTTCGCTCGATTTGAGGACGGAACATATGGTTAACCAGCCTCTAGTAAGTTGCCCCTACGTTCTTCAAACCGAAGGGCATTACCTTGTAGCAATACAACCCTTGGCTTGTAACGAATGAGGTCTTCTCTTGATCCGCTTCATCCATCTATATTTGGTTGTAACCTGAGAAAGCGTCCATGAAGCTAAGCACTCTGTGACCTGTCGTCGAGTCCACCAGCTGGAAAAATGCGTGGCAATGGGTAATTATCCTTGGGGCAAGCCTTATTTAGATCAGTGAAGTCCACGCACATTCGTCATTTGCCGTTAGCTTTCTTAACCATGACCACGTTCGCTAACCAATCCGGATAATAAACTTCTCGGATGAACTCCACGACAAGCAACTTCTGTACTTCTTCCTTAATAGCATTATCTCGCTCAGGAGCGAAAATCCTTTTCTTCTGACGCACTGGTTTTGAATAAGGACATACATTCAGGCTATGGGCAATAACACTTGGATCAATGCCAGTCATGTCCTCGTGATTCCATGTGAAGACATCGAGGCTTTTCTTCAGAAACCGGACTAAAGCGTGCTTTGCCCCCTCTTCCATGCTCACCCCAATTCTAGCAACCTTCTCAGGATGGTTCTCGTCCAAAGGGACGTCTTCCAATACTTCAGTGGGCTCTGCTGCGATCCTTCTCCCGTCTATACTCATTGCTTGTATATGTTTGTCCATCACCAGCATGGCCAAGTAGCATTATCTGGCAGCCAACTGATCTCCTTATACTTGGCCTACTCCGTACTCGGTTGAAAATTTGATGGACAAGTGGTAGGTAGAGGTCACCGCCTTCCAGCTATTCAGGGTTGGTCTTCCAATAATTGCATTATATGACGATGCACAATCAACAACAAGGAAATTTACCTCCTTGGTTATCTGCTGTGGATGTGTTCCGACGACCACTGGTAATGTGATGGTACGCACTAGTTGCACCTTCATTCCTCCGAATCCTACCAATGGCGAACTCACTGGTCGAAGCTGATCTCGTCCTAACCTCATTTGCTAGAAGGCGGGGTAGTAAAGAATGTCTGCAGAACTGTCATTATCAATCAACACCTTCCTGGTCATGTAGTCAGAAATGAGTAGGGTGATGACTATCGCGTCGTCGTACGGGTGGTGAAGTCGTCCTGCCTCCTCGTCCGTGAACTTAATGGCCTGCTCGTCTACTTCCCTCGTCTTACAAGGTCGTCCAGACAGCTGATGTTCTGCACCACTTTCAGATATGTCTTTCTTGACTTGGATGATTGCGCTGTCGAGTTTTCTCCTATAATTACCCTTATTTCTCCTAGTGGGGGACGTGATGATTCTTCCACCTTAGCTTTCAACTTCTCATATTTTTGGTCTCGTTCAAGGAAGTTCCTTAGTTTTCCTTGTCTAATGAGATTTTCTATCTACTGCTTCAAATCAAAACACTCGTCCGTGTCGTGCCCGTGGTCTCTGTGAAAGCGGTAGTACTTGCTCCTATTACGCTTGTTGGGATCTCCCTTCATCTTATCCGGCCATTTCATGGACGGATCATCTTTGATCTGCATAAGAACCTGCTCCAGTGGCATGGTCAGGGGCATATATTGGTGATTCCTTGCGGAGGAACTTGCTTTCTTCCCATCCTTATCTTTCCTCTCGTCTGCCTGAGATTTCTTTGGAGGAGGTCCCTGATCTGAGTAACGATGGTGGCCCGCTTCCGTGCGCTCTCCCCTTTTTCTTTTCTTGACTATGATAGCGTCCTCGGCATTCATGAAATTCTGGGCCGAGTGGACGAGCTTGGCCATGGTCTGCGGTTCCTGCTCGTAAAGCTTATGAATGAATAAGTCAGAATTGACTCCATTGTGGAAGGCTGCCAGTAACAACTTGTCATCCATTTCGTCCACCGTCAAGGCTTCCCTATTAAACCGAGTAATAAAAGATCGCAGGCTCTCATTTTCCCCTTGTTCTATAGTCAGCAAACTAGAGGAGGAACGCTTGTGGCGCTGTCCTCCAATGAAATTATTGACGAACAACTTACTCAACTCTTCAAACGATCCCACCGAGTTTGGGGATATTTTGCTGAACCACACCCGTGCTGGTCCCTTAAGTGTGGTGGGGAAAGCTCTGCACATAATCTCATCCGGGACCCCTTGAAGGTGCATGGTTGTCTTGAAAGTGGCGATGTGGTCACACGGGTCGCGATTTCCATCATATGAATCCAAGGAAGGCATTTTGAATTTTGGAGGTAGGGGATGACTGTTGATGGAAGCCGTGAAAGGGGAGTCCGTTCGATGAACCATATCATCCACTAGGTTTGCCCGCCTCATGTTCTCCCTCATGTCCTCCATGGCTTTTCGCATCTGGTCCATCTCTCTTTCCAAGTGTGGCATTCTTCTTGAAGCGGTACCCCTTATCTGACTTTCAGACTCGACATTCTGTCCTCCGCCTTCCTGACTCTGGGCTCGTCCCTCCATGTGCCCATCCTGGCGCTGCCTCCTAAGGTTGATCTCCCTATTCAACTCCTGATTCTGACGGGTCAGTTCTGCCATAGCGGCAGCCATGGATTGTATATGTTGAATAGAAGGCGGTTGCATGACAGGCGCCGACCTATGATCACGAAGGGGATTGCTAGATGCATCCCTACTCTCCTGATGGCCTGGGCTGGTAGCCCTTGATCTTGTCCGAACCATTCAGCCTTTTGTCTAGGAAAGGCTGATCCTCAACAAAAGATATAGTCAAATGAAAAGAACAATGAATAGTGTTTATTTTTCCCACAGACGGCGCCAACTGATGATGCAAGGAAAATCAGTAGGCTGGATGCTCCAGATTTGAAAGGACCACTCGCTCTCTTGAAGGCCTGGAAAACTAAAGAAAAATAATCAAAGGTGACCGGGATCGCCGGCCAAGAACCCTCCGATGGTAAAGTCAGTTTTCTCTCTATATTTGTGGAAGTTCCAATTTCTTGGGAAATGTTCAACGTACCTTCCATTAGTCTGAATGGCTGTTTATATAGTATCCTGGAGATAGTTATTAAAATTGTAACCTCCCCTGGATAACTCCCATAACCACCTGATAGTTGCATTTTCTCATACAACGGTCACCGGAAGTTATGCGTGTATTATGGAATGGTGAAGTGTATTTTAGTAATTCCCAAGTGTACGTGCTCATCCATGGGTATTCCTCGTGTGGACGAATATAGTCAGGACGAGGTGGTCGCCTTTTGTGGACGAGAGACGTGGGTTTGACTTCGTCCATGGACGGCTATGGTGTTAGTCACGTCTCGAGCTTTCTTTTAGACGGATGTTGGTGTGGATGACTTGGAATATTTCATTCCTCATCATATATAATAGTTGTCTATATACTTTTCAATTAAAAAAATTTAAGTAGATTGCGTTAAAAAGGCCTTATTGTATCCTAAAATACAAACTATTAAAAAGGGGGGAAAAAAAAAAGGCTCCATAGTACACTACACAACACTACACGCATAGCTGATAGCAGTTGCACACTGCCCATAACATACTAGAACACACAGCCATATGACCCACGGCCTCACACGCTAAAACTAACTTCCCTAAGACACTAACTCACCCACTGTAGCATGAATAATCTCTTTTACTTTATTATAATTTATCATACCAATTAAAAAAAAATCTTATTTAAGGTATACTAAAATTAAGTGAATTAGTCATATTATTAATTGAAAAAGAAATGTTAGAGGAACATAAAAACAAAAAACTTAATTAGTAATTTCGTATCTTAAAAGCAAGAAAAATAGATTTTAAATGAGAAATAAAAAAGTTTAATAAATTTTATTTAATTAATATTTAAATATAGAAAGCCCACTTAAAATTTTCATCTTAGGCCCCACAAGTGTTGAGCCAGCCCTGTATATACTTATTTGCTAGAATAAAGCTTGACTCCAAACCTATTTGACTCTATCTTTTCCAACCCATTACATGATAAATTACGAGATTATTTATGCATATTAATTAAACAAGTCACATGAATAGTCTCTTTAATTATTAGCAAAGATAGTTTTAAATATGCTTAGAATAACTGACATTTTCCTATTTGCTATGCCCCCATTCAATATACCCTTGGAGTTAATCAAGTGAGTAACCCACATGTTACCTTGTAGGTATTGAAAGCCAGCCAAAGAAGGAAACTTCATCAGCACTTCAGCAAGTAGAAGAGCCACCATTGTCCACCTCTCGTGTATAAGTACGTGGCATGTGTTAATCCATGCATGAGATTTTACAAGCAAAGGGAATTTGCATGCAATCATTTCATAAGCCACGTGGTCTTCTTGGACCATGGGCTTATATGCAGGCATTTCGCAAGTCACGTCTTATAATCACTTAAATTAGAAGGTATGGACGTATGGTCGAGAGAGAAAGAGTAGGGATGGCAATTTAAATCCGACCTGCGAATACCCGGTCTAGCCCGACCCTAATGGGCCGGGTTTTACCCGGTCCGATAAAGAATAGGGTCGGGTATGGATTTAAAAAAAAAAAACCCGAAGCGGGTCCGGGTCGGGTCCGGGTTTTATCAAAAAAATCCAGACCCGACCCGGAACCCGACCGGGATAAATACCCGGTATAGGAAATTACTAAAATACCCCTTATATATATATTTTCTGATTTTGTAAGAAACCTAATTCTCTACTCTCTACTCTCTCACACTCACACCAGCCGCCTCTCACACTCAGCCCTGCGCCCCTGCCCTCTCGCCTCTCTCACACTCACAGCCTCAGCCAGCCGCAGCTCTCGCCTCGCCTCGCCAGCACACAGCCCTCGCCTCGCCTCGCCAGCACACAGCCCTCGCCTCGCCTCTCTCACACTCACAGCCAGCCGCAGCTCTCGCCTCGCGGCCTTGCGGCCTCGCCTTTCATCGTCATCATCGTCACACCAACATCACCACCTTTCATTGTCATCATCGTCTCCATCTTCTTCTTCATCGTCATCCATCCCGAGGTTTGGTTTGTCTTCTTTTAATTGCGTCTTTTATTTCCTTTTGTTTTTTCAGTTTTGGGTTTTGTCCGTTTGCTTTTAAGGTTAGTATCTTGATTAAGATCCTAATTATGCTTTTTTTTTTTAAAGATTAAGTTTGTTGATGGATTTGAATTTTAGGGCTTATGGGTATCCTTCTTTTTTGCCGACGTGATCACTTTGAGTTTGGGGTTTTGTTTGTTTCTTCACTTGGTAAAATGAAAATCCACATTTTGATTTGGTTTTTATTCCTTTTTTTTTTTTAAGAAAAAAAAAGAAAAAAGAAATGAGCTTTGAAGTGGGAATGGCTTTAGATTTACGATTTATATGTTGCATAATTGCATTATATCTAATTTAATTTTGGCTATGACATGCTTGTCACTGATGATTATGAGCTAATTAGTCATAATAAATCAACGACAGTTACTTTGAGAATAGAAGCAGTTGATTTTGGCTAAAATCTTAGTTGGTTTGTGTAATACAAGGAGGTGCGGTTTAGATGTGTGAGAACTGGGAAGGTTTGTGATTGCAACGATTTTTTCCTTGTCTCTCCATATTACATTTTGAGGTATTGTGTGTATCTGTGATTCATAAATAAGTGTCATTTTTGCCAATTAGCTCTCCATATTTAGATTCTTCTAATGCTTTTAATTGCCTTATGGTGTTATTTACTGTGTTAAGTTTTTCTTTTGTTTAAAGGGTCGATTATGTAAAAATCCTTTTTCTCTGATTTAGAATTATTATTGCTAATGATGTGAATCTGCCATTTTGGAGTTTTAAGGCTTTCTGCTAGTTAGTTTAAGACTTTTAGATGATTGGTGTGGTGGTTGAGTTGGGATTTTCTGTGGAGAAAGTGGTGAGAGGATTTTCAGGTGTTTTGTTGGGTTTGCTATTTAATATCCATCTTTGGAGTTGCAACAGCAAGAACTTTAAGTAGAGATTAAAACATTGGAAGATCTCTCTTTATTTTGTTATATTTAAATTTTAATTAATTTGATTTTGGGTGATTCATACTTATTATGTAATGAGCGGTAGGGGCCTTGGGTTGAATTTATTGTAGGAAATTGAGATTTTGGGATTGTCACCATTTATACTTATTTGTTTGTCTTTCTCCTTTTTTGGCCAAATACCATTCGTATTGGTTTGGGAATTACCATTAGAGGAAATGGATAGGAACATGACATTTAAAACCTTGGAAGTTTCTTCAATAGATGCATCAAAGAGTATCTTTTGCACAGTTTTTGTAAGCTGTCTATAATTCAGTACTAATCTGTAACATTTTAAAGCTTGCTTCTGTTAAAATTTTGCTTCTATTAAGCCCATATTCAAATGAAAAGCCCATATTCAAAGTAGAAGAAGAGAATAAGTGTCATTTACAGTCTTGAAGAAACTTCTTCTGATCTAGTATGCAAGTAATTCATGTCACATGATTTTGTGTTTGTTGTGAATGCAGAGCCTAAAACGGAGATGGAAAACACAAACAAATCTAGTTCTTCCTCGCCGAGCGGCTCTCCCTTGAGAAACAAATCTAGTTCTTCCTCGCCAAGTGGCTCTCCCTTGAGAACCGAACGTTTTCCTTTGCCAGCTATGCGACCTTCTTCACCATTTTCACGTTCACCCTCACCATTGTCGCTCATGGCTCACCCTCAGGATCACCATCACCTTTATGCCCATTAAACAACGAGTAAGCGTTTGGAATTTGTAGTTAATTATGTTTAATTATATTTGGGTTGATAGAATTTGTGAATCTGTGTATTTATGAATTTGTGCGTATTAATCAATGAGTATGTCACATAATAAATTTAAGTATATTTGTTGTGATTCTAATTCCTAAACTTTTTAACCAATTAGGAGTCCAAAATCCCCAGTGGACTTAGGAGAAGACTTAGAGTTAGAGGGAACAAGAAGTGGGGAGTGAGGAGAGTGAGAGGGAGAGCGAGAGCGAGAGCCTACAAATGAGGGCTTGGAGTTGGATACAACTAGAAAAAGAAAGACTACCTCAGATGTTTGGGATCATTTTACAAGGAAGAAAGTTGATGGAAAAATTAAAGCCCAATGTCATCATTGTAGCAAACTTTACTTGGGTGATTCTAGCCAAGGTACAACCCATTTACGTAATCATTTAGCAAGATGTCCACGGTTGAAGTTTAAAGATATAAGGGATATGCGACAACAAGTGTTAATTAAACAACAAAATAAGGTGGATGGAACTATGAGTTTAAATGCTTATCAATTTGATCAAGGCAAAGTGAGGAATAATCTTGCTCGTATGGTCATCCTACATGAATACCCCCTTTCAATAGCGTTGACCACATTGGATTTAGAGAATTTGTGGTTTCTCTTCTACAGTTGTTTATACTTGTCACAAGAAATAGTGTGTAGAGTGAATTTCTTATAATCTATGATAATGATTGGGAGAAACCTTTGAAGATGACGGACAAGAATGGAAGTAGGATGGCAATTACAACTGATATGTGGACTTCAAGTAACAAAAAGAGAGGGTTTATGGTCATTACCGCTCATTTTATTGATCATACTTGGACGTTGCAAAGCCGGGTTTTAAGGTAATTTTTTTATCTATAAATTGAATGTTAAAGACTTTACATTTAGAATGTTTATTGAGTTATGTTATAATTATTCCTATTATTTTTTTAGGTTTGTTTATGTTCCTTCTCCACACACAAAAGATGTCCTTGCTGATGTCCTTGTTGATTGCTTTTTAGAGTGGAATATTGATAGGAAGTTGTCTACAATAACCGTTGATAATTGTAGTACTAATGATGCTATGATAAGACTTCTCTTGAATAAGCTTGATACTAGTTCTCTCATGTTGGGTGGGTCTATGTTGCATATGAGATGTGCCGCACATATTTTGAATTTAATTGTTCAAGATGGATTGTCTCTTATTGGTGATGGTATTGAAAGGATTCGTGATAGTGTGATTTATTGACCGGATCACCAAAAAGGAGGCAAAAATTTGAAGAAAATGCACGACAATTGCGTGTTCAATGCACCAAAGAGTTAGTCTTAGATTGTAAAACTCGTTGGAATTTAACTTACTTAATGCTTTCATCGCATTGATTTATAAAGATGTTTTTCCTCGTTTGGCTAAACGTGAAACATCTTATTCTTCTTTGCCATATGATCATGATTGGGAGTTAGCTAAAGATATTTGTGGGAAGTTGGAGTTGTTTCATAGTGTGACTCGAGTTTTTTTCATGTCGTAAAGTACCCCACAACTAATATGTATTTTACTTTGGTGTGTGAGTTGAAAATTGCATTGAATGAATGGAGTTTGTCTTCAAATGAGATGATAGCTACAATAGCAGAAAGCATGCTTGCTAAATTTAATTCTTATCGGGCTAATGTTAGTGTTGTTATGGTCTTTGCCGCTATCTTAGATCCAAGATATAAGATGAAGTTATTGGAGTTTTATTATCCTAACATTTATGGTGATAATTCAAATTTGGAGATTGAAAAAATAAAGAATCTTTGTTATGATTTGCTTGATGAGTATGGAGATCTAGATGAGTCCCCGCAAATAATGAAGGAAGTTCTCATATTCCCGCAAGTAGTGCTTCAAGCCCTCGCGGCTCAAATGAAGTTTAGGTTGAGTGGGTCATCAATGTCATGTTTTGATTTGTTTGTGAACAATAGTTCAAAGAAACATGGGAGTGCTAGAATGGAATTTGATTATTTCATTGATGAGGGAGTGTTGAAGAGAAGTGAAGATTTTGATATTTTGGGATGGTGGAAAAGTAATGGTCTCAAGTATCCTACTTTACAAAGGATTGCAAGAGACATTTTAGCCATTCCGTCACAACCGTTGCTTCGAATCTGCCTTTAGCACTAGTGGGAGGCTTTTAAGTCCACACCGTAGTAGGCTACATCCCAAGACTATAGAGGCAATGATGTGTGCTCAGAATTGGTTATGGAGTGAAATCAACGGTTAGTAATTGTCTAATTTTTATTTATAAAATCAAAATTGTATTTTTATATTTGCTTGTTACAAATTGATGAAGTTTATTCCATTTTTTAATTCCTTGTTGTTGTAGGTTCTTCAACTATGTCTGGTGATTGTGATTTTCAAACAATTTTTGATGATAAGGAGCCTAATGAAGAGGAAGGGAGTTGTGTCACAGTTGTGGACGATTAAACATTTTGTAATAATTTAGTAGCCGTTTTAATTTCTTAGACTTGTTAGATTAATTTGTTGGTTTGTAATTATTCTAAACCATTTGCAATTTCTTAGTCTTTTTAATTTGTTGATTTGTGGAGGATAAGACATTTTGTAATTTCTTAGATTTGTGAGATTTATTTTGTAGCTTTTTAAGTAATTTATTGCCATATAAGATGATTTTGGGTGCCATATAATGATATAAATGGAGGTAAATGATTTGGCTACCATATAACAGGGCAAATTTTGGCATTTGGGCCATGTTAAATGACTTGAATGGGCTTGAATTTAGGAAAAAAAATTTAATGGGCTTCAAATTTTTTTTTTGGTTGGGCTAAATTTGGGCCCAATAAGTTAAACGGGGCCCGGCGGGGCGGGTCTGGGCCCCGAGAAAAAAACCCGATTATTATTCGGGCCGGGTCCGGGTTTCGGGTCTTGGCCCGCGGGTCGGGTCCGGGTATGCAAAAACCCGGCCCGAACTCGACCCGTTGCCATTCCTAAGAAAGAGGGGTTGTAGGAGGAAACAATTAGTTCAAGATAAAACATAGACATTCTTAAAGGAAAAATATAAATGGAAAAAGAAAAACAGATTTGACTGCTAAAAAGAACTGAAATTTTCAGCACTCTGTTAACATAATTTTGTACTACAGTACAATTGAGTTAAGTTGTTCAAGGTTATCAAAGCAGTACAATTGAAGCAACTAACACATTCTAAATTTGCTCTTTTACCAATCCCTCAGTAACTAGAGCCAAAAAGGTGATTCAAATTTTTTTTTTTTTTTTTGGTATAAATATGATTCAGGCAAATGTATATATTTCTTTTTTACTTCCCTTCTTAGGAAACTATTGTATGATCATTCCCTCCATGCATTTCATATAGCAAAACAACAGGAATAGAACAGCTATCAACAAGTGAACTTAATCCTATACTTTGTAAGTACAACAGGGTTTCACAACTGTGTGAGGAAACCATTGTATAATCTTTTTTATTTTGATAGGTAATAAAAACTTTATTGATAAGAAGAATACAATGAGTTTACGATAATAAACTCACTGCAAAAAAGCAAATACAAACAGATCAAAGGAAAAGGCTAACAGAATTAATGAAATCAAGCAAAGAAGTGCAATGCGTAAAACCCTATATACGAGACCACTTAAACAAAGTCCTAGTTAGTAAAGCTTTCAAAAGATCCACAGTTCTTTCAGTGTTCTCAAACGTTTGGGCATTGCATTCCTTCCAAGTTAACCACATAAGACATGCCGGCACCATATTCCAAACATTAGAAGAATGAATGCCCAACCAATTCCACCATGTAGAATGTAGAGAGACTACTGTCTTTGGCATCACCCAATGAACCCCAAACAAGTAGAAGACTTCACTCCACAATGTATTGACAAACTTGCAATGTAGTAATAAATAATCCACAGTTTCCTTCTCACACCGACATAGGCAACACCAATTAACAAGAGGCAAGTTCTTCTTAACAAGGTTATCTATTGTGAGAATCCCACCCCTAGCAGCTGTCCATAAGAAAAAAGACACCCTTCTAGGGACCTTAACACTCCAAATGCATTGCCAAGGGAAAAAAACCGACGGAGTTTTCAATAATGATTTATAACAAGAACGCACATCAAAGACACTACTACGATTCAATTGCCAAACCATGGTATCATCACCCCCCTCCCCTAGGTTTTTTGGATGAGATATGCGCAAAGAAAGCATAAAACCTTGCTATCTCCCAATCTTGAAACTCATGGCGAAAGAGTAAGTTCTAGCTTCTATCACCCCCATTAGGTGCAATGTCAACCATATCAGAAATCCTAGCTTCTTTATCCACAGCGTAAGCAAACAATTCTGGATATAATTCTTTCAAAGGGGTAGAACTACTCCAAGGATCGTGCCAAAACCGAATATGAAAACCTTCTCCTGCCGCATACAACACATGACCAAAGAAACTCTCTGCCCCCTTCCTAATGTTCTTCCACTATATAATCATTACTTCCATACATTTCATAGAGCAAAATTGAAAGAAAAGAATAGCAATTAACAAGTGAACTTTAGCCTATACTGTATAAGAATAATGGACAAGCTTGTGAGTGCATTTGGATGTGTTTTACTAATTATTTATTTGCTGAAAGTGCTGTAGAAAATAAAGGGAAAAGTTTTTTAGAGTGGGGGGTCAGCTAAAATAAGCTCAAAAATCCTAAAACTTTGGCATGTTTTGCACTTGCCAAACGCAAATGTTTTAAAGTCCAAAAGAAGAAGGTACTACGGCGGTAAATTATAGCCACCATAAGGCATTGGATAATTGTACAAACCTGGTCCCCTGATTGTATCTGCAGGACCACCAAAGGATAGTGGCCTATCATAATAATCAGGTATCCTAAGTGCCTCCCCAGGGTAATCAGGAATAATGTATGGGTTCATTTGTACATTAGGCAGAGGATAGCCTGACAAACTATAATGTCTAGCTGATGTGTTGAAGTATGGTGCATCTTGATCCATAAACAAAACTGGTGGCTGCCAATTAGGGGGTTGCATAGAGTGAAAACCAGAAGTGGCACCAACAGCAGAGATTGGGGGAGCCTCTCTTGGAACTTCTGTCCTATGACGCTTACTTCCACTGTGTTCTTGAGGTTCAGACTTTGGAGTATTGCTGGAAGTTAGGGTGGATGGTGCAGAGGTAGCAGTTATCATGGTTGTAGAAGCAATACACATCTGCTCAGTATGCTATGGTTAAACTTGATTAGTTTGTTGAGGATCCATCGCCAACCCCAAAGTTTTGGGACTACAGCTTGTTTGTTGTTGTTGATGCTGTTGCAGTAATGTAACTTTAGATCTAGTACGAGGTCCATTTTTGACATTGGAGGAGTCATACTCATGCTTTTTCTCTGCCTGCTGCTTTTCCTGTTCTGCAATGTGCTTTTCAAGGATTTCAGGAAAATTTTCATCTTCAAGCTTGTAAATTTCAATCCAGCTGCGTATGGCTCTTAAAGCAGTTAACTCTCTGCTTATCCCCATAAGCTGTAAGCACATTTTACTCAATCACGAGCAAATATGTACAAGAGGAAGGTGGTTGAATGTTTGACCAAGAAGAACATAAAAACATAAACAAAAGGGTGGAGAAAATACCTGAACTGGAAGTGACTTATCTCCTTCCTTGCATAAGTCCTCTGCTTTTCTTTTGGAATTCATCAAATGATCATTTAAAAGAGGTACTAGTGGGAAATTGTTCACCAGCTCCAGTGCACAGATATATTTAATAGCTTCCAACTGCTGCTCTTCTTTGATAACATTTTGAATGAAATCTATTACATGCAATAAAGGAACTATAAGTATTAAGAAATTACCTTGAAAAGGACTAAATTTTTTTTTTTTTTTTTTTGATAAGTAACGATAAAAATATATTAGAGAAGAACACAGCCCCGTACATAGGAAATGTACTAAAGAGGCAAAAACATCAAGAAACCAAATTACAATGATCAAGCAAAATAGGAAGGGAAAGACAAGAAAAAGATGGTAAAACTAAACACCATTCCAGAAGAGTAAAAAAGAAAAAAGACTTAATCTCAAGAATGGACCGATCGCGACCCTCAAAACTTCTAGAATTCCGTTCCCGCCAGATACACCACATCAAACAGTGCGGCACCATCCTCCAAATCACTATATTGTGATGATGCTTGAAATTGCAAGCCCAACAATCCAATAGATCCACTACCCTTTGCGGCATCACCCAACAAATACCAAACAAGCAAAAGACTATACTCCACATCTCAAAAGCTATAGGACAGTGAAGGAGGAGATGATCAACAGATTCCCCACACCTTTTACACATAAAACACCACTCAATGACAACAAAGTGCCTTTTCCGAAGATTATCAATAGTAAGAATCTTGCTTAGAGCAGCAGTCCAAGAAAAAAAAGCAACCCAGGGGGGAACCTTCGATTGCCATATCATTTTCCAAGGGAAGGAAGTGGCAGTGGGGGGAGGGGAAAGGGAGTGATAATACCCACTCACCACAAAACCACGGCTGCTGGCTAGCTTCCAACAAAGCTTGTCAGAACCTACACCCCGCACCTTTGTGGAATAGATTAAAGCCATACACGAATCCAAAGAGTGTGACTCTTGATCATTCACAAAACGGCGAAATTGGAGGTTACAAAAAATACTCCCATTTGCATAGCACATAACCTTCGCAAGCCTGAAGCATCCACTTGTCCTACTAATATTGTATAATTGGAAACGCCTCCTTAAGAGGACTATCCCCACACCACACATCAACCCAAAACTTCACACGAGTACCATCACCCACGTCATCCGAAGGAACTTGGAAAAATTCAGCCAACCCCTTCTAATGGACTTCCACAAACAAACACCATAAGCCCCAACACGCGATTTTGTACACCAACCACCCCGAGTCATTCCCATACTTCGCCCCAATGACCCTTCTCCAAAGGGCATCATTCTCCTCACCATAACGCCACAACCATTTGGCTAGAATGGCAGAATTAAACCTTCTCGAGCACGAATGCCTAGCCTCCATTCTTCACTGGCCTACGTACCTTAGACCAATTCACTAAATGAAGTTTACGATCGTCACCCGATACCATTCCAAAGAAAATTTCTTTGTAATTCCTCCATCCGCTTAGCCACCTTAACTGGGATAGGAAGGAGAGAAAG
The DNA here is from genome assembly GCF_040712315.1 of Castanea sativa. Lineage (NCBI taxonomy): Eukaryota > Viridiplantae > Streptophyta > Magnoliopsida > Fagales > Fagaceae > Castanea > Castanea sativa. The sequence continues at coordinate 12,362,977 of NC_134015.1, forward strand.
AAAATAAGTAGGCAAGCTAGAGAGAGTACTCTAATAAGGGTAACCTTGCCCCCTTAGATAAATACAATCTCTTCCATCCAAAGCTAGCCTTCGCTCCATCTTCTCCAAAATAGGATTCCAAACCGTCTTATCTCTTAAAGGTAGCACCCAACGGAAGACCTAAATATTTTAGCGGAAGAAGGCAAACTTCTACAACCCAAAATCTCCACTAGCTTCATCCATTAGGCACATCTCCAACTGGAACCAACTCAGACTTACCTAGATTAATTTTTAGCCCTGACACCTCCTCAAATCTAGAAAGAATCCCGCGCAAAGCTGTTATGTGATTGCTATCAGCATCACAGAAAACAAGAGTATCATCCGCAAACAACAAATGAGACACCGTCAACAAGGAACCATTTGCATTCCCCACTGAGAAGCCGAAACTGTTCTGCCGCCGCCGGCACCCGAACAGCCTAACATACGGCCCAACGCCTACAATGACAAGATCAAAGAGAAAAGGGGAAAGCGGATCACCTTGCCTCAGACCTCTAGAACTCCCAAAAAAGTCAGAAGGGCTACCATTGATCAAAATGGAGAATTTAACGCTTGATATACAACACCGATCCACCTTCTCCACTTGTACCGAAAACCACATTGCTGCAACAAAAACAAGAGAAACTCCAATTCACATGGTCGTAAGCTTTCTCGATATCCAAACTTGCACAATACCCCCGGAACCCCTGCCTTCAATCTACTGTCTAAACACTCAGAAGCAATAAGGACAGAATCCAAAATCTGACGACCCTTCAAGAAGGCGTTCTCGAGATTTTGAAATAATATATGTGAACCACCCTTCGCATACGATTGGCTAACACCTTAGCAATGATCTTGTACAACCCTCCCACCAAACTAATAGGCCTAAAGTCTTTAACATCCACGCATCAATTTTCTTGGGAATGAGAGCAAGGAAAGTAGCATTGATACTCTTTTCAAACACCGCATGGGCATGAAATTTATGAAACACATCCATAATATTCGTTTTCATCAAACCCCAACAAGATCGAAAAAATGCCATTGTAAAACCATCAGGACCGGGCGCTTTATCACCATTGAAATCTTGGACCACTCTAAAAACTTCATCCTCAATAAAGGGTCTGCCTCAGCACGTTGGCCTCTTCCCTAGAAATGCCGGAAAAGACAACCTCATCCAAGAGGTCTGTGGACCTCATTCTCTGAGTATAATTGCCTATAGAAAAGAGAAATGCTCCCCTGGATGATCCCTGGATCCGTGGATAACTCTCCATCCACCATAAGCCTATCGATGGTATTGTGTCTTCTATGAGAATTAGCAATACGATGAAAAAATTTGGTGTTCGTCACCCTCCTTAAGAAAAAGAGCCCTAGATTTCTACCTCAACAGATTTCTTCCAACAAGGATGATTTTTCTAGCTCTACACGAATTGATCCTTTTCCATACTTTCCTCCTTCCGAAAGAACACGATCATCCTTAATAACTTCCAACACCTTGAGATCCTTCCACAAATTCTGCACCCTAAGGCCTATATTACCGAACTCCTCCACATTCCATCTCTTCAAATCTAATTTCAACATCTTCAGTTTGTTTGCCAACGAATAGCTAGGAGAGCCTTGGAAATGATAGGACTCCCACCAAGACCGCACCTTTTCCAAAAAGCCCTCATCCTTTAACCACATGTTCTCAAACCTAAAGGGTTTTTTGCCTCCTAGAAAATTCCCACCCTTCAGATCAGGGATTGGAAAATGATCGAGAGCAACCTAGATAGACGACGTTGACAAACGAGATGGAAATTCTCCTCCCAATCATTCGCAGAAGGAAAGGAAGTCCAATCTAGATCTTGAAGCAACCTCTCTAGAACTAGACCAAGTGAAATTCCCCCCAACCAACGGCAGATCAATAAGGCTTTGCTCAGAGATGAAGGCTGAAAACCGATGCATAGCAGTAGTGAAATTTACCGACCCTGAACGTTCAGAAGGAAACCGTACCACATTAAAATCACCTCCCACACCAAGGCACATCCCACCAACTACAAACGCCAGGATAACTCCTCCATAAGAAACATCTATCTCTATCACAATTGGGTCCATAAACACCCGTTGAAAGCCCAAACAAAATGATCCACCACATTTTTGAATTTACAGAGACCGAGAAGCGGCCCACCGCTTCCTCCAACTTCTCCACAACCCCTTGTCCCACATCAATATCACCCCACCTGAAGCAGCCACAGAGCCTATGTAGAGCTAATCCACATGTTGACCTCCCCGCGGAAACTACAAATGACGCCTCTATTAATCAGCTCCATCTTAGTTTCTTGCAAACAAACAATATCCGCTTTCCACATATGGATCAAATTTCTAACCCGAGACGCTTATCCCGCTCATTCAACCCTCTCACATTCCATGAAACAATTCTTAGATTCATTTAAGCACTACCACAGCCCGCTCCCCGCAGCTCTTACTCCTTCTCGACTCATTCTCCTCACCCCAAGAACACAATAAATTCTTTAATTCACGATGTCCTTTATGCCAAGCCTTAACCATCTTCCTCTATGAGACTACATCAACCATCCTCTTTTTCTTCGAGCTTCTAAAGCTAAGAGCAAACACTGTTACTTGTTCTTCAAAACCCTCAGCGGAGGTCCCAACAGATCTTTGGAAAGCTTTAATTCTATTAGTTACCCATTGAGACAATTTGGTATTATCTACATCCCCGTAGCCCCTCTCTCCCTCAAGCGCCTCAACCTGCAGGGATTTCCATAACCCCTGGATTATTCATTGCCAGAGGTGCCACTCTAGCGGTTCACCTAAAAAGTCCCAATTCAACAAACCCTCCTCAGAGTCCCAATCTTTGCCCTCTGACCCAACCTCGCAGAAGTCAACATAGCCCACAACACCATCACTCTCCGAATCCCAACTAACAATTTGTCCCTCGTTAACAAGAGAAGCCATTCCTGGATTAATTACACCTTAGGAAGCATGCGTCAAGACACGGAAATAGGAGAACGAAAGCTGAGAGCGGAATAACTATTTTCCTCCCATCCAGAAGTTCAAGCATCCAATCTTTGGAATTACCCCATGTTCTACTCAAATTTCCAACATAATCACTAATTCTAGGACCAAAATCAAGTGGTGCTACGTGGAAAGCATTCTGTCTCCGAACCCACTCGCTATTTGAGAAGACTTCCGATAGCCTCGAAAATCACCTCTTCCGACCCCATGCCAGCCATACACTCGTCGGAGAACTAAAACCCACCGTATGTGTGTAGAGGGGTGGATCGGCAGCATGCTTGAAAGCATCGGCGGAAGCCCAAAGTCGGCGTCACATGCGAGAAGGTGGAAGGCGCCAAAGACCCAACCAGGAAACACATTCGCAAAGACAGAGAAGTGCTAGCAAAAGGAGGGATCACACGTGCAGTGAAGACCCGATCCCCGGATCGTGAAAACCCGAGTCGTTGGCTGAGGTGAAGACTCGCTTGAACCTCGGAGTTGCAAGCGAGAGAGGAGCTCTCGATCGGAACCACACTTGGGCTGAGTTTCATCCGATATAAAGAGGGTGGGTTTAGTTTCGGAACGTTGTAGCTTAGACTTGGGCTTGTGAGGCAAAACATTAAGATGCCCAGCTTGGGCTTTTGCCCAAAGTTCCGGGCCTTGGCCCACTACCGTTTGTTACCACTTTTAAAACTTGGCCCGTTACCCTTTGTTAAAGCGGTTTAAAACTGTGTAAATTATCATCCCCACTAGCTTCACAACAACCACATTTTTAAAACCTGGCCCACAATCATTTGTTGACATAGTTTCAAAGCTCTGTAGCTTTTTGTCACCACCGGGCTTCGCGCAACCGAGCCCACCTCATTGAAGAAAGCACGTGCCACTTCCCTTCATTCCCACGTTCCACTCGCAAGGAAATCTCCAAGGTCGCAATACATTACCAATCTGCTACACGCATCGCCATTAGTGACCGACGTGACAACCATTCCATCACAATCTTTTCAATCCCGGAAATACCTCCCCCAAGAAAAATATGGTTTCGAAAATTGGGAACCCGACAACATCTCTTTCCCTCTGTTTTCAAAACCTTCATAGCTTCAGAACTTCTCCGCCACCCCCGCGGTTTCGTGTTGGCCCTCCCATGCTTAACACCAAAATTCCTGATAAATTGGAAGGATTGTCTTCCTCAAATGGACTCCAAACCCCTCCATCCACCGCCCAAGTTCCCTTCCCGGTATGACAATGGATCCCCTTCGGCGGCCTTTGTCTAATTCGAGAACAACAAAAAGGTGCCATGGGCATTGGACCCCAACTGAAGGATAAGGATTCTATCTCCCTCCCGAACAGTTCTCGCAAACTGACCCGGCTTTTGCTTAGATGACAACTCCTCAACGTGAAACAAAATACTCTTCGCACTCTCCTTACCCATACAGACAGAACGAGAGATGTTCCTACCTCTTTCAAAAATACGTAAAGAGAAAAACGAACCCCCTTCCTCAATAGCAAATTCAAAGGTCTTAGATTCAATGAAAACAAAAGTAGAACCTCCCATAACTAATCCCTTTAATATTCTGAATTTACCCTTTATTTTGAAACTTAAAGGGTTAAAATGAAAACAACCCTAAACTTTAAAGACCAAAAGTTATCAGTTAGTAACACATGTACCCTAGGACTAAAATTCTTAAATATAATTAGTTTAACAATGTCCAGGAATCATCCCATCTCAACAATCTTTTCAAATCCCACAGAAGTGGAAGCATTGTATATTGGGTATGACCTTTTTTTTTTAATTAATGTAACAATGATGACAATAATTGTACCAAAGGAAATGAAAGACATAAAAATAAAATAAAAAAGAAAGGAAAACCCAAATATCACATGACAGATAGAGGAAAGAATTTAACAACTGGAAACCCTCTTTTCATGAGGAGAAGATATCTTCACTGAAACTAAATTAAAACCAAAGGAAAGGAAACCCATAAAGGTTCTCTATAAGATTTCTTGCATCGCTTGGTAACATTTGACGAAATGCAATATCATCACAGGGAAAACAAGTGGTGTTTATATTAAATTTACATTACATTTAAGCATCACTTCAAGGGATCTAATAACAGTTCAGATAAAACCTTTCACCCTTTCAGGTTCTTATTACATATCCTAAAAACTTTCCTTTCTAAATTTCTCAATCATATAATGCCCTTCTTCCATCTTTGATTTGAACACATTACAAATTCCGCAAAAGCAAATGATATACAAGAAATAGGAACCAGGAAACTTTAAAGTTTAAAGACCATTATAAATTTTTTCACAAAACAAAAGCTTGCAGAAGATGTAAATCAGTGATGAACAAGTCCCATTGAAAGTTCCTTCTGTGAAGGCAGTGATGCTAAGGCATTGCATGAAGGAGGAATGACACCCATTCAAATGAGAAAGTTTTCAAAATATATGAACAGAATTTAACACAAATGATTTATGGGTACAGAGAGAGAGAGAGAGAGAGAGAGAGGGAACTTACTAGGCATGATATCTGTCAGGCCAAGGACCTGACATAAATCAGGTACCTTTTTACGCCAAACATCAGTATCCAAAAGACCAAGAATCTCATTTGCATAAAAAGAAGAGGTCAACCCATAAGCTACTAAAAATTGCAGAAAGGCCAGGACCTCCAAAGGATCATCTCTCTTATTTTTCAATCTTGAGTTCCAATCACTTGCAAACTTCGTGGCTTCTTCTTTCACCAGAGGCTTCATCTGAGGTGAAAATTTTAATTGTTTCAACAATAAAATGAAGTTTCTAGAAGCACCCAACTTAAAGCCTTCCTCTCCCTTTAAGTTTGAAGGATAAATTCCCTTTATTGCATCCAAAACAAGCTTATCTGGATCTGGTACAGATTGAAGAGCATCAGAAACTTTACTTCGCATCGAATCATACTCCACTTGGTTGTTAAGTAATGATCTAAATATCTCTCCATCCTCATTGACAGATGAACATTTAGGATCCTGCTGAGGATTCACAGCCAAAGAAGCCTCTCTGCTGTCCAATGGCGAACTTTCCTTTGACAATTGCCCGCTCTTTACATGGGAATGAACAGTGCAGCTCACTAAACAAGTAAGACAAACAATTTGATATTCAACAGAAAATGTTAGTGATTGGATTAAGGGTATAAAATTTTTGCATACCACATATTAAACAACAGTTCATGACCATCAAAAAAAGCTGAAGAACGAACAGGCAATATTCTAAAGCTACTTTATCAAAATATTAGTTAGTTTTCCTTGTTGACTTTCTGAGACTTTCTGCATTAAAATGAATCATATAATAAAATTCACCTTCATAAAAGATAATGTTTTTCATTCCATTAAGCCAAAAGAAAAGAAAAAGAGGAGTAAATGGTCTTGTTAGTCATTCTCGCAACCATGCAAGGCATACACAAGTATTCTTGTGATGACCAAAGTATCATTGGAAGCATGAAAATCTATGCCAGGAAAAAGGACAGGATCAGATAAGTAGGATATTTAACAAGATGTCAGTAGAATAAGCACACTGAAACAACCTTCTTAAACTAACAATCACCCTTAACACTAAAACCAGGACCTAGAAGCTTAATGCAGGGAGAGAGGAAAGGATCGGGCCTGTCAACACCAGACAACATCTTAAGCCACTTAAACAGAAGCCTGTGAACTTAGAAAATTCTTGCATGCATTTCTATTACCGGAAGAGGAAAGAAAAGAGAAGTTAACAGCAACAAAAGTTCTTTTCTTCTTCACTTATTCCAAAAAAAAAATCAAGAAGAGATTAAAGCAAAGTTCCATGTTTATATTCCTTTCTCAACTTGGGTAAGTAGAAGGTGAATTTAAGATGGTGAAACCATACTTTGCCTCTCACAAAAACTCCTAGCAGCCAACAAGAATTCTTGTAAAACAGAAAGCAGTGAATAGGAGAATGTAATCAGAATTTCAAACAGCATAACATGATGAACTTAGCTAAATGTATATCTGTAGAGAAGGTGGTTTGTGGTTGAGAAGATTGAATGAGTGGAATAAGGCAGCAATGATGATATGTATGAGGAATCTTTTTGATAAATCTGGTACTATTTCAATTGCTTGGGAGAATCATTATTTACAAGGCAGAAGTTTTTGACCAGATGGAGTCCCTCAAGACTGTACATGGGGGTGGAGAAAGCTTCTATGCATCAGAAAGCAAAGTAGGCCATTGATAAAGCTTGATGTGGGGATTGGTGAAATGTTTTCCTATAATCCTATGGCATGATAATTGGCACCCGCACGATGCCTTGCACCCTAAGTATGGCCATCAAATATTTTATGATGCTGGTAAAACATTGTTTGAAAAATCTCTAGCGTCCATAAAGGGGATTGGAAGTGAGCTCCTGCAAAATCTAAGAATGTGGTCAGGGTTCATGAGGGCTGTTTTCATGTAACTCTAGCTCAAGGGGATGCTGTGAAGTGGCTTCTAACAGCATTGAGAAAGTTTGCTTGTAGATAAGTTTGGGAAGAGATAAGAGTCAAGCATTCAGTGGAGGAATAGTGGAAACTAATCTTGTTTTCAGAAGCCATCTCTTAGCATTTGTTTATGTGCTGGTTAGCAATTAAGAACAGGCTAACTGCATAAGATAGGTAGGTCCAATGGGAATACAATGGTAATTGCTTATGCATTTTCTCCAGAGCATTTGGAAAGCTGTGATAATTTTTTTATTTTATTTTAATGTGCTTTTGGCCAGAGAATCTAGCTGCAAGTCTTGGGCCTATCTGGGAAAGTTGGATTTGTGATGATTCGATAATTGGAGAAGGAGGGATACAAACCCTGGATATCTTCGTTAGAAACGCCAAAAATTGCCAACCAGTTGAGTTACAAGGTTTTTGGCAATAAGTTGGATTTGTGGAGGTGGGATGATGTTATCCAGTTGAGTGTTCAGCTCCTTACAAGGAGAAACTTTAAAATTATATTTTGCAGAATAGCTAATGGCAACCACAATTTATCAACCAAGGTTGAAATGAAATGCGAGAATCCATGAAGACCAAGGAAGAACTGAGAAGCAGACTGTCGGATTGATTATAGAGATGTGAGAGCAATGGCAGGAGCTTGCAAGAAGATAAGAAATTCTATCAAAGAACGTATCCTGTGCAGTCAATGGGGTTTTTCAATAATGATGCAAATGTAAAAGAGAGCTCTGTTCAAGAGTTGTGTAGGTTGTTTGAGCTCGTTGGTTGATGTGGATAGGTTTGTAATTCGCAGCTTATCTCTGCTTGTTATTGTGATTGTACTATCTTTTTTTTTCTCCTTAGAAATGAAATAATCACTCACTTCATCCAAACATATATGTGTGTGTGTGTCTAGAGACTTTAAAATGCAATCTGTTGATAATCATAACACTACGAAAGAATGTAATCAGAAAATTTTGGAAAACAAAATCTTTAAGAAAACAATCTATGAAATTAGAACCAAAAAGGGTTTCAAATAATAGATGGATGAATAAAATTATGTGGTGAAACAAAGGAACTGAAAGATGTGAACCAAACCCACTTATATAGTAGCCTACTATTACAATATTCAGGTTCTTGTGATTGTCCGTAATCACATGCTATCAAAAGTAGCCATCATTGTAATCAAAAGTCCTAAGTGTTGGGTGCACCGTGTGCACAAGTCCAGCCCACATAGCATTAAAGCCCATCTATGGACTTGTTTTGTTCTGGCTGTGACTTGCAAGCATCCTAATTCTAGTTGAATTAGGATCCATGTGTAGTAAGTGTGTAAGGCGGCTGGGTTAATATATAAAGATAAGGATTATTAGGTTTTAGGGTGTGCCGCATATAGAAGAGACAGAAAAGAGGAAGCTGCACAAGAGAAAAGAGAGCAGCCAAGAGGGAGCCGCTTAGAGAAAAAGAAGACAGCCAAGAGAGAGTTGTGCATGAAGAAGAAAATAGAGAGGAGAGAGCAAAGCGTTGCCACCTTTGAGAGAGATAATTAGTGTGTGAGAGCAAAGAAAAACAAGAGAGAGATTTTTTTTTTAGTTGTGAGACATACACAAGAGATATTGTAATTGATTTGATAATGGTGAAATTATTCGGAGTTTGTCTTGTGTTATTTTGGATTGCTAATATTTGTGATGATATTATTTGGGACCCAACACTAAGTACATTTCAATGCCCACCAAACGACACCAAATAATTAGCATATTAGCAAGCATGTGAACTATAATGATGTGTAACTAATGTATTCAGTCAGGGTGTACCTTTATTGCTGAACAAGCTTGCTGGCTCCTGATGAGGCAGTTCTATTAAGTGAGCAGTTGAGGTGGAACCTTTGGAAGTATTTGGTGCAGCGTCTGCTGAAACAGCTATCCAAGGGCGCTTACTACCACTATGCTGTTGCACTGGAGTCAAGGGGGCAGGGGCAGGGGCATGGCCATGGCCAGTGGTTTTGGCAATGGTTGCTAGGGAGGTAAGGTTATTTTCCGTAATAGAGGTAGGAATAGGAGCAGGGATAGGGGCAGCAGCAGGAGTGACAGGAGCAATATGTTTCTTGCTGCCAAGGGCCAGATTAGTTTTTTTCTTCATAGCCTTTCGTTTTCGTTTTTTCAGAAAAGTAATGCTGCTCTTAAAGTTCTGAAAACTTACCTGTGCTTTAGGTGATCTGTTTTTCTTCTTGAAAAACCTTTTAGAGGAATTGTTTGAACACTTCAAGCAATCCTTCAAGAGATCTCTTGGTGGAAACTTGTCGACCAGCTTAAATACATAAATCAACCTAATAGCCCCAGGGAGCTGCTTCCTTTTAATAAGATTTTGAATGAGTCCTGGTATACACAAAACAGAAAATTCAGGTAACAGGTTCCATCTAACTATGGGAAAGGGGATACTTTCAAGATTAATTGAGCAAATTCCTAACATTAAGCATGACTTTAATCATTTTAAGACAATGATTAAGAGAAACCTTTTCCTAGAAAAACCTGAAGATGCCAATTTCTATTAACCTAATGATTAGGCAGGACTGGTCGTGTCACTAAAGAAGCTTGAGGCTTGAAATTCTATGCTTGCATATATTCTCAACAAGACTTCATTGTGCTCTTTAGTGCCTTCTAACAAAATTTTAATTTACTTAGATTCCATATTTTCTACAACTTATTTAATTAAGATTTTTATTCATTGATATATATTTGAACATTTATCATTTATAACAAATTTTAATGAACTTTACTGTACATCACACAGGTTTGCAAAACGCTTTCAAGTCAAATTCAAACATAGGAGAGGGAGCAAGCTATATGAAGCCCAGTTTTCAGAAAATTTACCTGGAACATTATTATCAACACCAAGGATCTGACACAATCCAGGCAACTGTTCATGCTCAGCAACTTCCTCCAAATACAATATGAGTTCATCAGCATCAAAAGCAGAGGCCAATCCATAAGAAGCTAGGAGTTGCAAAAACCCCAAAACCTCCAGAGAATGCTGTGTGTCCACCCTCATCTTCACCCTCCACTCCATGGCCAATCTCATTGCTTCTTGTTTCACGTCGGGTTTGACACTTGGTGAAAGTTTAAACAGATGCTCCAACAATAGAACACAACTCCCTCGAATAACACTCTCATCAAACTCCACATCTCCCTTCTTCAAATGCGGAGGGTAAAACCCTTCCATTGCGTCCAAAACAAGCTTTGAAGGGTCTGATGACAATCTAAGAGTGTTAGCCACCTCATGTCTCATCGAATTGTGCTCTTTCCATCGCTCATTTAGGAATATTTGCAAGCTCTTTCCATCCATAGTACTCAAATTTTCGGAAGGTTTACTTGGGATCTTATCATCAAGACCAAGGACACCACACAATTTACGCATCCGTTCATGCTCAGCAACTTTCTCCAAATACTTTACAAGCTCATTGGCATCGAAAGCAGAGGCCAATCTGTAAGAGGCTAAGAGTTGCAAAAACCCCAAAACCTCTAAAGAATGCTCAGCATCCACCCTCATCTTCATCCTCCATTCCATGGCCAAACTCATTGCTTCTTGTTTCACCTGGGGTTTAATATCCGGTGAGAGTTCCAACAATTGCTCTAACAACAGAACACAACTCCCTTGAACAATCCTCTCATCAAACTCCACGTCTTCCTTCTTCAAATGTGGAGGATAAAACCCTTCCATTGCATCCAAAACAAGCTTTGCAGGGTCCGACGATAATCTAAGAGCAGCAGCCACTTCGTCTCTCATCAAATCGCGCTCTTTCCAATGCTCATTTAGGAATATTTGCAAACTCTTTCCACCCATTGTTACACAAAATCGAGGACTAGCAGAAGAAGACGAATTATTATCAACATCGTTAACCAGAAAATCTTCTAAGGGCTCGGTATTTACTTGGGTTTCAAGGCAGTCAGTGAACCTTTTCTCTGTCAATTCAAGCTCCTTAATCGTCTCTTTGAAATGCTTCTCTTTTGACTCAAACTCTTTAACTCGCTCTTCATATTTCTTCTCATTCAACACAAGTTCTTCACTTCTTTCTTCAATTTTCTTGTCTTTCAACCCGAGTTCTTTATGCCATTCCTCAAATTCCTTCAAACAGTCTCCTAATCGTTTCTCTTTTGCTTCTAAGTCTTGAATAAGTTCTACATACCGATTCTCTTTCAACTCGATATCTCTTGATCTCTGCTCAATACTCTCCTCTCTCAATTCAAGTTCTTCTAATCTCTTCTCATTCAACACGAGTTCTTCGGATCTCTCTTCGATTCTCCTTTCTTTCAACTCAAGCAATTTATGCCATTCCTCAACTTTCTTCAAACACTCTCCTAATCGCTTCTCTTTCGCTTCGAGCTCTCGACCGCGCTCTCCATATCTCTTCTCTTTCAAATCAAACTCTTTGAATCTCTCATTCAATTTCTTCTCTCTCACCTCAAGCTCCGCGAATCGCTTCTCTTTCGAATCAAACTCCTTGAATCTCTCGCTCAATTTCATCTCTCTCAACTCAAATCTCTTCAAACGCTCTCCAAACTGCTTCTCCTTCAACTCAAACTCTTCGTACCGTTTCTCTCTCAACTCAAACCTCTTCAAGCGCTCACCAAACTCTTCGAATCTCTCGCCTAATCTCACCTCCTTCATCGCAAACTGCCTCTCTCTCCCTTCAAACTCCCGAACGCGCTCTCCGAACCGCTTCTCTTTCAAATCGTACTTCTTCAACCTCTCGCCGATTATCATCTCTTTCAACTCGAACTCCTTCACGCGCTCGCCGAACCGCTTCTCCTTCTCCCGAAACGCACCGGATTCCTCCGCCTTCGACTCGAGCTCCTGAGCCCGCTCCAGGAGAAAACGGCGCGTGGTTTCGAAGTGGTTCTCTAGGTCCTTCCATTGGAGCGCGAGCAAAAGGACTGAGGAAGAGCAGTCGTGGATTTGGTCAAGCGTTTTGCGCAGGTTCTGTTTCGTCAACTCCGCCGCCTCTAATTCCCTTGTGATTTTCTCCATTGGAGAAAATATGTAAACAAACCTAACTGCGCATTATATACATGTATAGCGTGATTCGCATTTGGTGTGAAAGAATCGAAGAAAACTTAGAAGGTGGTTGTGTTCTGGGGAATGAAGAACAGGCGTTTTTGGTTGGAGAGAAAAAGGAGGGAAAATAGCGTGAATAGCGTGATCGCAATCTTTTCTCTTGAGCCAATTTGACGAAGTTTGTACAGTTTAATATATATATATACACATTTGGTTTTAAGGTTTTTGAATATTTTATTTTGACCCCTCAAGAATTGAGAGTTAAAACTAGACCCCCTCTAAAACTAAAATTAGCACAAAGATTCCAAAAATAAAATGGGCACGTGACCCATTCAAATATTTTAGAATTTAAAAGAATATTAAATTCCATTTTGTTAGATGATTTAGTTGAAATATTCCTTTTTTTACTTTTCTTTTTGTTGAAATCTTGTTAATATTTAGTGGATGTTAGTTTGGATTTACATGAAATTTATTTTCTTTAGAACAAAGTTTAGTTACAAAATTAGTTGTAGTTTTAGGCTACAAACTTATTTAATATTTTTTTTATTAGAGGTGAATTTTGACAAATCCACCATTGAATTACATGTTTTTCTTATATCCTCCGCACTTGCAAAATTTCAAGAAAATTAAAAATCAATAGCTATGTTATCAATAAATTTTTTAAATTGCAAGTTTTTGTAATTTAAAATTATGTACAAAATATAAGCTTATAGATTATATAGTAAATAATATCCGATTGACACAAAATTTAACATGTGTATTAAGGACATAAAGAACATGCAATTCAACGGTTAGATTTTCAAAATATGTTGTAATATTTATTTTATTAAGTGAGTTTGTAGCCTTAAATTACAACCAATTTTGTAGCTAAACTTTGTCATTTTCTTTATTCACTCCTTCTATTTGGAAAGTTAAAATTCTAGTTTTGTCCATAAATTTTAGTATAATTTTGAATTTCGAAAAATTTCAACCGAAGTCAAATGATAAGTCTTGGGTTACTATTTGATAAAATAAACTTACGTAGACAATTAAATTGTCAATTCCATTATATTATCTTGTGGAGCGAGTCAAGATGTTGAGACTTGTAATTTGAAGTAAGGACCTGAAAGATTCGAAGAAGATTAAATCATTAGATTTGATGAAGATCAAGATGTTTGTTAGATCTATTGAAATTTGAGTTCTTTGAAAAATCTAATGGTTTGAGTGCAATCGTGAGGATTGGGAGAAGGGGGTGGAGATGGCCCCTTGGGCTTTTAAAAATTGCCTCTTCCCTCTTGTGATTTTTCTATAATAATAATAAAAAAATCATCGAATTTACTAATTGGTTTTCCCTGCAAAATAAGTCTAGGTTCACCACTAATTTGTAGGTCAGTGAGGTAGCAAGGCGAAGTGAGGAAATAGGAGAGGAATGACAATAAGTCTAGATACTAGGTGACGATCGGGGTGTCAATCAAGTCAAAATCCATTGGGTTAGAGAACAAAGACCAGCCCAAAAAAAAAAAAAAAAAAGAGAACAAAGACCAGGAAGTCCAACTGACTAAATTATCAAAACCATGTGACTAAATCGAATTGGGATGAGTTGGCTTGGCGGGTCAATCATTTTTTTATGGAAAAATTAAATTATGTTAGTTCTTAATATTATTTCTCTCTCTCTCTCTCTTAAATCACTACCCCCCTGGATTGGTATTTTTTCCTCCACCCGGATCAGTACTTTTTCCTCTTTGAAGAGAAGGCTATGGCGATTGTTTGTTGATTCTAGTGAGTATTTGATTCTAGCAATACTCACTAACGAAAACGGGTCCATGAATAATGCAGTGTATATTTGACCATAAGAATTTTGACTACTCAAATCTTGAAATAATTTCACTCATTGAGATTATCATAAAAAGCTCTCTAGCCTAGTCCAAATTAACATCTTTAGATAACAAGAGACAAAGTTTGTCAAATTGAATTTGTTGATGTTACTTGCATTCATATACGAAGTCTCCTTCAGTTGCATGGGTCATTCTCATGTAAGCCCATTCACAGCAATGACAAAATGTAAGATAAAAGATCCACAGCTGAGCACTGTCCATTCTCAACAAGCCTACACTATCTTTTGTAGTCAGATACTTTCAAAACCACGTTGTTGCACAAACGGTCATCCAAATAGATCATTGAAAGAGTTCCCTAATGCTTTAGTGAGGGACTATATTACTTTGGAAAACCATATATTGACATGCACACTTAATCATGAATGAATGGTATCATTGATATGTATGCCATTTTTTCACCCAATTGATTCTCCAATAGTAGACTTACCATAACGTATAAGCAAACCCAATAAAGACCATAAATGATACATACATAATGTAAAACTTAAGATTTCAAAATTTTTCTATTACCATGTACTCATGTCTTGCCTCTCTACACTACAAAAGTCTGGATTATAAAGTGATTTAAAGCTGATGGGTAATAAGATGTTAAACGGCCAACCAAGGTTACCACTATACACTGATTTTTCAAAATTACTCCACTATACATTGGACTGTTACAGTGAGCATATCTAGGTTGTGAAATTAAAGCTTAGCTTTAGGTCAGGAATGAAACAAGTAATGATTTCTAACAAACTGCTGCCCAGCACCCAAATAAGGAGAAAGACTGTAGTTGCCAGCATAACCAAAATGCCCATGGCCTCCATTAGCACCTGTTCCATAATGGTGAGGTGAAATGGCATGAGCAGGAACTGGCATTGCATGGGGTCTGACAGTGGAGACGGCAGTTCGAGCCCGTTTGTTTCTATTCTGCGGCTGCGCTTGCTGCTTGCAGGCTGAACCACTATTATCACATTTCTTCACATCTGGCTGTTTTGGTCCAAATTCAACGGCAGAGGTTGATGCAGCATTTCTCCTTTCTACCTTTAGCTTTTCAAGCTCAAGAACACGTCTTTCAATGTCCTTGGGTGGGAACTGGGATTCAAGGTTGTAATCTGTAATGCATCCCAAGACGTCTCTTAGAGCTGCTATTTCTCTATTTGCGGCCTTATCCTGCGAGCATTCATTCACGTGTAAGATGGGCAAAAGTATCTACACTAGGAAGTTGGCATTTCATGGAAAAGGAGGAAGATAGCAACAGGATACCTTTTCTTCAAGTGATTTCTTTCTCTTGCATGAGTTCTTTGTAGAGCTCCTTGAATTCTCCAAGTATTTTTTTAAGAGTGGTACTGGTGGAAACTTGTCAACCAACTTGAAGGCACAAATAAATCTAACAGCCTTAATATAGATCTTCCTCTCAATAAGATTCTTAATAAAATCTGTAAAATGTAAAAAAAAAAATTGCAGGCTAATCAAACTGCCCCATAGAAGTTCCAATATGCATATGATTAAAATATAAGCACCACCTAAATAACAGAAGCTGGTATGGATAAATGCATCAGGCAGACCCAATTAACACATAGCGTGCGTTTGGATACCGCTTATTTTTCTGAAAATAATAAAAAAATATTTTCGTACTGTTCATTACTGTTTGGCACTGTTCATTTGCCTATTTACACTGTTCATGGGAGGCACTCAGCTGATAAAAAAAAAAACACTAACGCGCAAACCAAACGCACGTATAATAGAAATGACTAGCAAACTAAACACCTAACAAAAATGATATAGGACAAATGGGAGAACTTGCCTATGTGCGCTTGTGGTGGGTTAAAGTTTAGGAAGATTTGTAGATTTTGGGTTTAGAACCTTTTTGAAGAAGGATTAGGGTTCGAGAACGAATATGGGTTCACTAGAAAAGGAAAAATATTTAATTTAGGGTTGAAGAGAGAGAGAGAAACAGATATAGAATTTCTCCAAATCAGTGAGTGTTAACACTACACAAAAACAGTGTGAATGAACAGTTTTGTGAACATAATATCACAAGAAAGAAGACAAAGGGAGGAAACAGAATACTAAGGCCAACTTGCCTATACTCAAAACACAATATTTTATTGATCAACTCTGACTTGTTTGAGTATAGTAAGATACTTATATAGACCATTACTCTTTAAACTTTTCTGAGCAGAAAACTTCAACTTTGAGCAGTAAACCAAACCTTAAATTAAACCAAAACCCACACATATTTGATAAGTAAACAAAATAAGACTTACTTATTAATATAATAAAGAAAACCCAAGGCCCATAACTATGGCCCATACCCAATAATTGTAGACTAACTAAAATACCCTTAACTCTAGAACGACCATATAAAGCATAAAACTTAATACACCACTATGGATACTTTATTCTTGAGCTTTGCCTTAACCGTAGACTTCCAAATAGGAAACTGTTTCTCTAACCATGCTATGGTTGCGCCGTCAAAATATCCAAACTAAAATTGACTTGTACTTAAAGAAACTAAACCCCACACACTTAGAATTTTTTAAGCATAACTCAAAGACTAAAATATCCTTAATTGATAGGAATTACAAAAATTATCAATCTTCCCTAGATAAAAAAAGAAAAAAGAAAAAAGAAATCTTGTAAAATAAAGAGCCAAATATAAAAAGTATATTAACTCTATACTCAACATACCATCAAAACCATAGTACTCTTGCATCGATTGTACATGTATGGAGTTATGGACCCATAAAACAAATCTTGAAATCAATAAAATTGCAAGAGTAGTTCTCACAGAAATAACAAATCACTATTGCATGGTTTCTTCACTCATCAGTCAGAAAAGTAAGTAATGTACACAGCACACCAATAACTCAAGTTGGCACATCTCATCAATGGGCAAAGGTCAGCAAATTGCAGCCCTTCAAGAACCCCAAGGACAATATTCTTCCAATCACAGACAAGAACAGAATTCTAGAAGTTTCAACCAGCCTAGAAAATAAATGCTATAAATTGCACAAAAACTAAAAATCAAAAAAGCATGATGGGCCAATGAGCTCTAACTCAAATGATATTTCCCCTCCCCATAAGAATGTGATAGAGGGTGAGGTGGAAGATTCAAGACCCACTGGATACATGTTTAACTTACTAATAAAAAAAAGGACAAACATATACAGACATGCACATGGAGTGATGATGGGTAGATTCAATATTCAAAAAACATACCAGGAAGTGAATGGGGTTACCTATGAAGACGAATCCGAGATGGCTGACCAGGCTGAACAGTTTTATAAAAATTTGTACAAGGAGACAGAGGAGTGGAGGCCTTTCGTGGAAGGATTGGAGTTTGTTCAGATAGAAGGGTTGGAGAGGGACTAGCTTGAACGGAGGTTTGAAAATGAGGAGGTCCTTCGAGTTGTCAAAGAGATGGAAGGAGATAAAGTTCCAGGTCCTGATGGTTTCTCTTTGGCTTTTTATCACCAGTGTTGGGGAATTGTGGAAAGAGATGTCCTAGCTGTGTTTGAAGAGTTTTATCAACACAGTAAGTTTGAAAAATCTCTGAATGCAACATTCCTAGCCTTAATCCCTAAGAAGAATGGTGCTTCCAATATTCGAGATTTTAGACCTATTAGTTTGGTGGGGAGTGTCTACAAGATTTTGGCCAAGGTGCTGGCAAATCGCTTGAAAGAGGTTTTGGATCAGTAGATATCTGAGTCTCAGAACAATTTTGTGAGTGGTAGACAGATTCTTGATTCAGTTCTCATTGCTAATGAGTGTGTAGATAGTAGGGTGAAAAGTAAGATTCCGGGGGTTATCTGCAAATTAGATATTGAGAAAGCTTATGATCATGTGAACTGGGAGACTCTTCTTGATTTGTTGAAGAGAATGGGTTTTGGGGTGAGGTGGTGTAGGTGGATCCGCACATGCATATCTACAGCCCAATTCTCGGTGTTGTTTAATGGGACTCCGGCTGATTTTTTTGGGAGTTCGAGGGGGTTGAGACAAGGGGACCCGCTTTCGCCCATGTTGTTTTTGGTTTTGATGGAGGTTCTCAGTAAGATGCTGCAAAGAGCTGAAGGGGCTGGTTTAATTCGAGGTTTTAGGGCCCACGGTAGACGGGGGGGAGGGGTTTGTGTATCGCATCTATTGTTTGCGGATGACACGATTCTGTTTTGCGATGCTGATGAGGAGCAGATTCTTTATATTCGGATGCTTCTTCTTTGTTTTCAGGCAGTGACAGGTCTAAAGGTTAATGTGCTGAAAAGTGAAATGGTTCCTATTGGGGACGTTCCTAATATTCATGTCTTAACAGAGCTTTTGGGTTGCCGGATTGGATCTTTGCCTATGACCTATCTTGGTATGCCTTTGGGGGCGTCCTTCAAGTCCCCTACTGTTTGGAATCCTATCTTGGAGAATTTTGAGCGTAAGTTGGCCGGTTGGAAGAAGTTGTATCTGTCAAAAGGTGGAAGACTAACGTTGCTTAAAAGCACTTTATCTAATCTTCCCACTTGTTATTTGTCTCTTTTTACCATCCCTACGCATGTGGCCAATAAAATTGAGAGGTTGCAAAGGGATTTCTTGTGGGGGGACTCCAAGCTACATTTGGTGGGATGGGACAAGGTGTGTGCACCTTTGAAAAATGGTGGGTTAGGGGTAAGGAAATTAACTACCTTTAATAAAGTTTTACTAGGGAAGTGGTTATGGAGGTTTGGGATTGAGGAGACAAGGCTTTGGAGAAGGGTCATAGCCCTCAAGTTTGGGGAAGATTGGGGGGGATGGAAGTCCAAGCTAGGTAGAGGGGCGCATGGGTGTGGCTTGTGGAGAAGTATCCGCATGGGATGGGAGGATTTTAGCAAGAATACTTACTTTGAGGTAGGGGTGGGGGATAGAGTGAAGCTTTGGACTGACCATTGGTGTGGGGAGTCTCCTCTTCAGTTGTCTTTTCCGAGCGTGTATGGGATTGCATCCAATAAAGAGGCATCGGTGGCCTCTTCTCTTGAACGGTTGGGGATTGAGGAGTGGAGAAGCTGGAATGTTCGTTTTATTCGGAGTCCTAATGATTGGGAGATGGGTGGAGTGGATGATTTTCTCCGAACATTGGGTTCTAATCTTCCTCCCACCGAAAATGTAGATCGTATGCTATGGAAGTTGACAAAGAACGGGGTCTTTGATATTCGTTCGTTTTACAATAAGTTGAGAAGCTCCGCGCCTATTATCTTCCCTTGGAAAGGGGTTTGGAAGGTTAAGGCTCCTCGGCGTGTTTCTTTCTTTGTGTGGACTGCTGTTTGGGATAGGATCCTTACAGGGGATAATTTGAGGGGAAGAGGGTTGAGTTTTGTCGATTGGTGTATCATGTGCCGCAGTAATGGGGAGACGGCGGATCATTTGTTATTACATTGTGGAAAGGCTTCTCGACTGTGGAGTTTGGTTTTTAGATCTTTTGGGTTTTCCTGGGTCTTGCCTAGATCGATTGCGGATACTCTATTCAGTTGGTGGAATTGGCCTGGAAAGCACTCGTCTAGCATTTGGAATTTAGCTCCTTTATGCTTGATGTGGTGTCTCTGGAGGGAACGCAATAGGAGGACGTTTGAGGACATGGAAAGCTCAGACGACCAGCTTTTGGCCTCTCTTAGTGGCACTCTGTTTGATTGGTCTAGGGCTTGGGGACTCACCTTTAGTGATTCCCTCCCTATGTTTCTTTGTTCTCTCCTATGTACTTAGTTTATTTTTCTCTTTTCTCTTTTTTCTCTTTCTTTTCCCTGTGTTCTTATCTCTCTGCCTTATGTCTTTTGCATAAGGTAGTGTTCTTGAATGCATATATTTTTACCTATCAAAAAAAGAAAACATACCAGGAATCTGATCTATGAAGCCAAGGGTCTGACATACTTCTAGAGCCTGTTTATACTCTGCAACAACTTCAAAAAGCTTTAAAATCTCATCTCTATTGAATGAAGATGTCAATTCGTAAGTAGCTAGAAGCAGCAAAAAAGCCAAAACCTCCAAAGAATTAATAGCACTGGCTGTGAATTTCATTTTCCACTCAACCGCCAGTTTCATTGCTTCTTCTTTAACTTGTGGAGGTATCTGTGGTGAGAGACTCTTAAGCTGCTGTAGCATTAAGATGTAGCTCTTCATGACACCTGCTTCAAAACCTGTGTCTCCCTTCTCCCAAATATAAGGAAAAGAGCCTTGCATCACATCCAAAACAAGCTTTGCTGGGTCCGATAACAGTTGAGGAGAAGCTAATATTTCGTTGCATGTCAAATCAGCCCCATTCAGTTGCTCATTCAGGAACTGCAAACTCCCATATGTGGTGGCATTTAATTGAAGATTTACAGAAGAAGAACAAGCAACATTTTTGGCTGGTAGATATTCAAGCTGCTCCATTTTAACTTGGGAATGAAGAGCACTGGCCACTGGACAGGTAGAATGAATAGAAACCAGTGGGTAATTTATTAGAATTTTCTGTATTGAATATAAAGCATACTTATCGCATTAAATTTTCTTTCAAGCAGTGCAAATCATCAGAAACTCAAGGAAGAAAGGGACAGCATATCTGGATTATTTCCTTAGAATCATTATCACAATTATACCATAATTTATTACTAGCTGTGTTAGACATTAATGTGGGGGAGGACAAGGAAATAGTGAAGATAGTGTGTTAATCAATAAGCATCCCAGGAATATAACTAAATAACTGATGAATGAATAAACTGTATAGTGTTAAACATTAAAATCTCAAAATGGTAACGCCTAATAAGACATTAAAGTGTTCAAACAAGGCATTTTGCAATAAATATCATTGCTGCCAACAACTAATGGATTAACTATGTGCAGAAAAACTTATCCCATGACCAGTCCCAGGGCAATGGCAGCAGTCCTCCACAAAGGAATGGAATCTGACACAACATAATGACAGAAAAAGTCCCAAACCCATAAGGAAGGGTCATTAACATTTTTAAGCTTTTCAGTGAGGTCTAAAGGGCACAAATATTATCAAAATTGGTTTAATTATATAAAATAAAATAAGAAAGATGTATAAGCCTCTCATTTCAAAGAACATTAGGGACATCACAATTGCTAATTCAAATATTCACAATAGATTAAAAGAAGAAAAAAAATAAGATCGCCTATTTTAGCCTTGAAGTTTAGGCAAATCAAATTAAAAATGAGAGAGAGAGAGAGAGAGAGAGAGAGAGATTACCAGGTGCTTTATATATGATCCCAAGGGTTCGACATAATTCAGGTGCCAGTCTATGCTGATCAATAGTGATAAAAAGACTCTGTAGCTCATCTTCATTAAAGCCAGAGCCCAATCCATATGTTGCCAAGAGCTGCAGAAAACCCAAAACCTCCAAACCATTATCATTGTCCACTTTCATCTTTGCCTTCCATTCAACTGCCAATTTCATTGCTGCTTCTCTCACCTGAGACTTAACAACTTTTGAGGTTTTCATTAACTGCTCTAACAAAAGAATACAACTCCTTCTGATAATATTCACATCAAACACCATATCTCCCTCCCTTGAATGTGGAGGGTAAAACCCATGCATTGCATCTAGCACCAACTTCGAAGGGTCAGATGCTGTTTGAAGAATTGTACAGACTTCACCACGCACCATCTCATGCCTTTGTAAATTCTTATTCAAGAGCAACTGCAAACTTCGTCCATCCATGGTGGTGTGGGATCTCAAAGATGCAGGGTAAGGATCAACAATAACATTGTTGGCAGGTGCGTGTTCATGTTGCTCGGTCATCACTTGAATAGGAAGGTCATTAGTGTTCCCCTTCAATTCCTTCTCTTTTATAGTCTCTTTCAATGATATTTGTTTTGAATCAAATTTTTTCTCTCTCAATTCAAGCTCCTTGACTCGTTCTTTGACTTTCCTTTCTCTCATTTCAAGATTATTTTTTATTGAATCAAATTGTTTCTCTTTCAAATCAAGTTCCTTGACTCGTTCTTTGACTTGCCTTTCTCTCATTTCAAGATTATGTGAACGTTCGTCCATTGACTTCTTGAGTGAGGCAAGATGCTTCTCTTTCAATTCAAGTTCTTTGAGCCCTTCATTCACTGTTTCTTGGACAAATTTCAGTTGCTTCTCTTTTGATTCAAGAGAATCAGTGCACTCTTTGACGGACTTTTCTACCAGATAAAGTTCCTTCTCCTTTGATTTTTGTTCCTTAAAGCATTCCACAATTGCTTTCTGGATTGATCTAAGCTCTTCCTGTTTTGATTTAAGCTCCTTGTCACACTCTTTAATCAAATTCTGTCTAGAATTCAGTTGATTTCCTTTAAATTCAAGTTCCTCGTTGAGCTCTTCAATAGATCTTCGGATTGCATTATACTCCCTCTGTTTTAGCTCAAAATCTTCACAAAATTTTCTATACAATTCTTCGACTGAATCAAGCTGCTTCTCCTTGGACTGAACTTCTTTAGATTGGTCTATCAATTTCTTCTCTATCAAATCTAATATCTTCTTTTTTGACTTAATTTTTTCTGAACTCTCTTTAATGCAACCATCAATAGACTCAAATTCATTCTCTTTCACTTTCAGCTCCATTGTCCGCTCTTTGATTAACTTCCCTATTTGATCAAATTGCTTTTCCTTCGCTTCAAGCTCTTCACTATTTTCTTCAATCAATATTTTGATAGACTCCAATTGTTTCTCCTTTGACTTAAGCTCCATTGCTTTCTCCTCAATCAACTTTTGAACCCCACACAGTTCCCTCTCTTTCAACACAAACTTTTCAGCACAATCTTTTATTCTTTTTTTCGCTAACTCCACTTCCTTCCCTTTCATCATGACTTCATCACTATACTTATCTAACGAGTCCTTCACGGTCTCCAACTGCTTCTCTTTCAATCCCAATTTGTCACAACACTCCACAAACGACTTCTCCAACCAATCCAGTTCCTCTTTTTTCAACTTGAGGTCCCTAGAGTACTGTCCCATTGATTTTTGCATTAAAACCAGTTGCTCCTTATTCAACTGAAGCTTCTCCAGCACCAAACCCAATTCAATTTCCTTTGCACCAAGCTCACTCTGCACTAAACCCAATTGTTTCACCTTCAAACCCATCTCTTTTTCGCGCTCTTCTAGTTCTTTGAACTGGGTTTCAATGGACTTCCTTGTGGAATCCAAGTATTCCTCCAAGTCTTTCCATTGAAGTGTGAGTAAGAGGATTGAAGACGCTTGAGCATTCAAGGCCTCAAACGCTTTCCTCAAACCACTCTGCTTCAAACCTATTAGCTTTAAATCTGAAGCCACTTTCTCCATTGCTACATAAAAATTGTACCTTTCTTGTCCAAAAAAGAAAAGCAAGAAACCCTTTAGAAAAAAAAAAATTTCAAAACCCAGATATAAAAAACAGTACTGACCCAGAAAAAACAACTTTCTTATACTTTTCTGTTTTCACTTTTCAACTATTCAAAAACCTATATTTTTTGTGTGTTTTTAGAGACCGAAAACTCTAAAACCCTAGCCAAGCAATCCAAACCCTAGAGAGAATTTGAAGAAATATATAGTTTTGTTTTTTTTGTTTTGGATGAATAAATAAATAAATGTAAATATTTAAAAAATAATAATTAATACTAGTGTATTGTACAGACTACAAAGACGGCGCGTTTTGCTTGAATGAATAAATGTATTTAATATATTACCAAAAATATAAAAAAAACTTACTGAAAAGTCAAACATTAATGGTGGAAAAAAGTTTAACGGTTTTACTTACAGAGACGAAGTCCGAGGTCGGAGAAAGACAACAATTGCATGCAATTTTGTGAATGCGATGCTCTGCTTTTTTTTCTTTTTTCTTTTTTTCTCTGTTCCCTCACTTTTGGTTTTACTTGGTGATGATTGAAACAGTGAGAGTCTTATAGAATTGGGGCTTTTCAGAATTGGTTTTTATAAAATATAAGAGATTTTTATTCCCACTTGTAAAACCGTACCTTTAAAGATATCGTACTAGTTTGTTTTTTATCAGACTAGTCTAGTAGTTTTTTGCTAAAAGACTAGTGTAGTAGTTAAAATCGAATAACACTAGAAGTTTTATTTTAAAACAATAATAAAAAAAAAAGTGAAGCCTCAAGTTTGATTTTGAATGATATACTCAAATTTTAAATAATTGATAGCGGTAGTAAATATCGGTTAGTTTTTTTTTTTTTAATGATTGTAAGGGGTCAAGTTTATTGATACTGTAAGTGCACAATTGCACCTGGCCCCAAGAACAGTTACGGGCTTAGGCCCAACGAGCCTTAAACAATGTAATTTGTAGAGTGTGGGCTTGAAACCCAGGTTAGAAGTGTTTGAGGATTAAATAGCAAGCCAAAGATTATAAACACTTAAAAACAACAAAGAATGCTATAAGTCAATCTGCTTGGACGTAAGCCGAGAACTGTTCTTATATAATTTCTCTCTCTCTTTTTCTTTTCCTTTAGGTTACAAAGAGGGGATCCATTTTTCTGTCTTAGATTGCTCTTTAAATACTACTCTTTTGAATACTTTGTACACGTGTTGCTTTACCTCCCCTTTAGCCTAGATATTTCTTTTCTCAGTGCCTTTGAATAGTAACCAGAAGTTTCTCTTCCACTGTTCAGGTGTCACTTCCCCATAAATGCGGCCAGGGTGGTAGATGCAGGGTCTTTAATGTGGAGGTGGCAGCCTTTATCTTTGACATTTCTTCAACACCAGTGCTTCTGGGGCATTCTAGGGTTTACCCCTTTTAACTATTGGCCTTAACCGTGTCATCCCCTAATCTTTATTACGAAATCCCGAGTTCTTCGGTGTCCATCTGAGGGTAAGTTCACCCTCGGCTGGATCCTCGGACCCTCGGCGTATGGGCCAACCCATAGTACCAACAAATTCTAAACCCAGTAGCAGGTCGGCATTCCTTAACACGGCTCAAAATGCCCACATTCTCATCAGGATCTTTTTGCCCCCCACAGATACAATTTCGAAACTTTTATTAGGGGAAAAAAGGATTTAAAAAAAAAAAAAATACAATAGAGGTCTAGTAGAGGTCTAGTAAATCAGAGTTAAAAAAAAAAATAGAGATCTCCTAAGTTTAGGATTCAGAGTTAATATAGGAATAATAGGATATTACAAAAAAAAAATCCTTGGGAAAAAAATTTACCTATAATTAATAATAATTACTAATTAATTTAGTGTTTTTCAAAGAATTGTGACTATAAGCCTTATTAAGTTGAAAGAAAATTCTTTCTAAAAAAAAAAAGTTGAAAGAAAATTTAATTAGATCTTAATTTGAAATTAACAGGATTTAAAATATATTTATATATGAGTTTCTAAATTTTGGTGAAAATATTTACTACCCGTTACAATAATCAAGGAAATTATTAATTTTATATTAAAATAATGCCACATTCAATGAGAAATATTTCTTAAATATTATTACACGGTTTTTGTAAATGGTTAACAAAATATAATAACCATCTATAATATTTAATTTATGTTGGAATTAAATTATTAAAATTATGTATTTAGTTA
Source organism: Castanea sativa (assembly GCF_040712315.1). Classification (NCBI taxonomy): domain Eukaryota; kingdom Viridiplantae; phylum Streptophyta; class Magnoliopsida; order Fagales; family Fagaceae; genus Castanea; species Castanea sativa. The sequence continues at coordinate 12,388,828 of NC_134015.1, forward strand.
TATATTTTTAAATGTAGTTTTGTATATATACGAGATTACAAACTACTTAACATTTATAAATCATCCTTAAGTGATTTTTTCTTATGATTATTTGGTGTATGTTAGATGGAGGGATACACACATCCAAACGAATATATGATTTTTAACAAAGAAGTATAATGATAAGCCATCAATGCAAGTGGTGTCGGTCCTGTTGGAGAAAAATAATGAAATATAGATTATAGAGACAAGGCAAGGCACTTCATTCAACGTGGAGTTGGTAGTGGACCACATGTGTTGAGTCAAATTGTGAGACCATAGCTTCTTCTTTTTTCTTATTTTTGGTCTTGATAATCTGAACATTTGATAGCTAGACAGAATTTGAACCTATACATCTTAAAAATATCATGAGGTTACCTACCAAGTCATTGAGTTATACAACTCTCGGTAAGACCATAGCATTTTAGAGAATGTCCTTGTAGAGCTCTCGAACCATTAATTATTAAAATAATAATAATGAGGATGCAACATTATATATATTATTTTTAGAATCCTAACAAAATGCTTTTTATTGATCAATTCAAAAATAAAATTGTCTAGAACTACGATAGGATTTACATATCTCCTCCAACCTTACCTGACATCATCAATTACTCCTGCTTTTCTTTTTCTTTTTCTTTTTTTTTTTCTTTATTTTTTGTTTTTTTAATTTTTTTTTAATATTTATTCATTAACTAAGAAGCAATATTACAAAGGTTGCACTCGCAAGAAGTGCCTAGTTACACACATATTTTACATAAAACAAAATTTGGACATTCATTATATTCTCTGAAACTACATTTTAATGCTTCGGTCCCCTCTTTGCTAGTTCATCTGCGCGCCATCTGCTTCATTAAAAAAACGTGATGAGGAAGGATGATCAATTTTTGCCCGAGTATCATTTTGCAATCCAAAATCAAAACAAAAAATTCCGATCATAGAACACCATATAATATTAGCCAATTGTAGAGAATTTGAGAGTCAATTTCTAGGTTTGTATATCTATATTATAATTCCCAAGCTATTTTTACTTTATTACTCTTGCTTTTCTGGTTAGAGCATGTGTAACGGTGTTACTATTGCGCTTAACAGTTAACATATACAAAACAAGATTACCTTATACTAGTAGCTAGCATTTTAATATCATCAATTACATGGCCAAAGAGAGCTTTACATCATATATATATATAGTCAAACAAAATAATTTAACTGTAACTACTTTTTTTTTACTTACAAATATATAAATATTAAAGACTTTGTATATATTTAAATTGGAATAAAAAATTCATAGAATACACATATCAGTCTATGTATAATAGCATAAGGACTAATTTTCATCAAATTCCAAAAAATTACCCAAATCAAACTATGTAAAGATGTGTAAATATAGAAAAGTTATAATACCATGTAAATATATACGGTTATTATAGTTATGTAAAATGAGAATTTTATTAATTTTTTCTAGAGAGAGGGAGGGGGTTCTAGAGAGAGAGAGAGAGAGAGAGAGAGAGAGAGAGAGAGAGAGAAGGTTGAAGGAAGTAATAAAAAATTTTGAAAAATGAATATTTTATTGAAATAAATTTTTAGAATCAATAATGTTTTTGAATAGTAATGGTGTAAAAATAGAAAATTAAGTTCTTATATTAAAATAAATAAATAAAATATTGCATTAAAAAAATGCTCAAAAGGGCACTCGTAAAAAAATGGGGGTCTTTTCATTTTTGTTGTGAGGATTTAGCCATTTAGGCTAGTTTTTTTTTTTTTTTTTAATGGGAGCAGTAAGCTTATTAGCTTGGGCTGTTTAGGCTTTAGATGGTGTGGATTTTGTTATACTCAGCATATCTGTATTTTCTCATTTGGGCTTCAGTGATAGTTTTTGGTAAGTTTATTTATTTGGGAAAAACTTCGGTTAGGTGTTGTATATTAGGTTTGGGGAAAAAATCTGTTTTTTTTTTTGGTTAATATAATAATTTGATAGAAGTAGAAGGATTTGAAAATTGGATGTCTTTGTTAAAAACGCCTAAAGGTGCTAGTTGAACTATAAAGCTTTTGACATTCTTTGTCATATTTTAAGTGTTTCACTTTATAATCCACCGTCACAGCTTAGCACATTTTTTAAAGTCACATTATTATTATTTTATCTCCTTATAAAATAATTAAAGTTTGAAATATAAAAAATATAATATAAAAGACATGAAATACTATAATTGGAGATAAATTGATTGAGTAATAAAGTGAAAGCAAATGTCAAATTTATTTGGTATTTGACACATCTCAAGGAGGTGATTTTTTGCGTTTAGTGTGCTAAATGCTAAAAATTTAGCTTTTAGCTTACTAATGCTAGTGCTCTAACATCTAAAGTTAAGGGTGAGTGGGATTTTATGGGTATGTTTGTTGTAGCTGATGAGGTTGGTGTGGTAGTGGTGAGAGAACTTGAGTTTTAGGCTTGGAGGGCATTAAGTATTGTGATTTTGATTTGGTTTTGGATTCAGCTTGGTGCTTTGTCAATCTTAAAGTTTTGGGTAAGAGTTTAGAGGAGATTGGGTGCTGTCTTTGTGTTTGTGTATGTGTTGATGTGTTGAGGTCGAAATGTAATTCCTGAGCTGCTGTGTTGGTGCCTTAAAGTTGATTTGTTATGGAGTTGTCCCTTTGTTGTTGGTGAATGGAGTATAGTGATGCTGTATGTATGCCTGCCTAGGTGTACTGCTAAGCTCCAGTGAAGACCTGGTGTGGTATTTTTGTGCCTTTGTGACCTTTTGAATGGTTGGGGATGAGGGTGAGTATTGAGACTTGAAGTTGAAAGTTAAGAGGAGAGAGAGAAATATATGGGTGTGGAAGCTTGAGGAGTGTGAAAGAGAAATAAAAAAGGAAAAAAGGCAGCATGTGATCCGAAGGAAAAGTGCTCTTACTCATTTTGTTTTTATTACAAAAGAATGCTACTCTATATATAGAAGAATATGAGTATAAGAAAACAATTTAAAAGAAATCACTAGGACATGCTTAGGTATTCTAAAGTACAATAATTCTTAAAATGCTTATCAGACTTATCATTTATCTACTTTGTAGATAAACTTACCAAACTTATCACTTATTTACTTTGTCTTCCATGTACAAGAAAGTGGGGAGAGAATATATATTTTTAATTTTTTTTTATTATTTAAAATTGAAAAAGAAAAAGAAATCAATTAATTTTTTTCAAAAATAAAAATTACTTAGAAGAGTAATGATTATCACACACTTGTTGTTGTACATACTTTATTCGCTCCTTTGAAATTGTATCTTGAGAATATGGTTTCAATTAAAATTGCAAAATCATATTTAAAAGTGTGCAATAGCAACTGAGTAACAAGGTTTAGCCTTAAAAAGCTGCCACATGACACATCTAGAGAGTAGAGAGCACATTATAAGAAGATTGGACACATTTCAAAGTAAGAAACACAGTACCTCTTCTATAAAAATCAACCCTCTATTTATTTCGAAAGATAAAGTTTTCTGAAAAATACTTAATAGATTAAAAAAATTGCTTAACGATTTTAAGAAAAACTAGGTCAATGCTCAATACTTGATAATAAGATGTTTTTGTAACATTAATAATTGACATCCTATTGGCGTTTCATTTCAATGTCCAGATATGGGTTTGGAGTCCAGTTGCCTTCTGAATGAGCGTTGAAAATGGCCTCCCAGCAAGATTTGAAGACCTAGTTGATATTCAGAGTGGCTTATTTTTTAAATTGCTGCTTTCTTTCATTCGAGGGGTTCGCACCCAATACTGTCAGGAAAGAGATGATATGGTTTTCTGCTGCAATCTCCAATCATAGCTTCATATGCTGGCTAATGGTCAAGACTAGGTTATAAACCTGTGATAAGCTTGCCAATGGGGTTACAATATTTATCTCCATGTTTTGCATGGGAAATTACCTACGTCGGTTTAGGAACAGTTTATTTAGCTGAAACTAAAAAACTTTTTGCTGAAAGTATTATAAATAAAGCAATAAAAAATAGCTGCAATAGTTCAGTAAGACCCATTAATAGTATCAAAAAGTACAATAAGACCTATAAATAATAGCAAAAATAAGCTAAATAGTAAAAAAAACTAACTTTATAAACCAATGCTAAATGCAACCTTATTTTATGAATGTTCTTATACTAAATGATAGCAGCAATAAGTGTTAAATTTGTGCTTAATCAACTGGCATTTGAGTGATTCAAATGCTAGGTTATAAACTCAGTATTCTCACTAAAGCAAAAGAGTTTTCAAGTCCGTCACATTAATGCTAGATTGGGTTGCCTTCTGGGTGCAACTTTTTTAGTTTATAACGAGAACTTATTATTTTCACTATAAGATTATGTACAAATTTTTGAAAACCCCATCCTTTCAACGTACATATCTACTTTTACATATCTTACTTTTTAAACAAAATACACTAAAAGTTTGTTTAAAGGTAAAAAATAGCTGAAATAGTATAGTTGAATTCATGAATAGTACCAAAAAGTGCAATAAGACTCATGAATAGTAGCAAATATAAGCTAAATAGTAAAATAAGTTGGCAAAAATAATCTTGCCAAACAGACACTAATAAAAATAAACTAAACCAATTGCACAGGGCGGTCTACCAGAAACAACAGGATTGAGTTTGGGACAGGTCCAAACTCAAGCCTAACTTTAAATTCAGCTGCTGTAAGCTGATCCAACCATTATGAATACTCCAAGTCAATCAGTTCAAGGATAAAAATTGGGACGAAAAAAGTCATACAGTATTCGCCAATCTCAATATAAACCTGGTGAAAGATTAGAAATTAAATGTTACTTTTATATGCATATGCTGTATGAAAGTATATTGAATTACATCCACAGCAGAACAGCTCAGTTATCAGTACCTTGTTGAGGCTATGTTTCATTATAAATGCTAAAATGCATGAAGGTTAATTGTTGCACTATTAGTTACTTTTAACATTCTTCTTACATTCTTGGCCACTGGCACCCTCATTACTGAAAAAACAATCTGATAATCAACCAAGCCTCTGCAATATTTGTATCAGAAATTCAAGATATACATGCAACAGAGATTCCTCCCTAAATATTCCTGAGTTTGAACGTGAGATGACCTGATATTGCAGTGTAGTTCACAAATCAAGTAACTGTTGTTCGAAAGGAAAAGGGGAAGATCACAAGTCCTAATTTAAACAATAGCCGATACTTCAAACTGTAGTCCTAGCCCCAATCTTCTGTTGTAGAATTGTAGTGCTCATTAGGCTTTTATGCGAACCACAAATGAACCTGTTCAATAGTTTTAAAAAAAGCATGATTACAAGAAAGCATGCAAAAAGTAGTACCAAAAGGACATGATTTATAAATGGAAAGGCTTAAATTTTCATCTAAAAGGAGCAAAAAAAGTAACCAGAACACAATAAAAATATTTTTGCAGTAGTGCCAAACACAGTCGAAACATATTAAAGTTGATTTATCAATGACATTAAATATATGCATGTCAAATCAAATGGCATAAAATCAACATAGAAAGTGATAGTTTTGTCAACAAAGGAAAATGAAAAAACCAAAGATATGTATGAAGTACTTCTTCGTCAAAAGTAATTTAGCCAGGATCATTATCATAGATGATCCTGGTTTTCTTCCTTTTTCCCCTGAACTAGTTGTGCAAAGGCACACATAATAGGAGGTTCTGGGGAAGAATGATAAAACCAATCAATTCAGTCCAGTTCTTACTATGTTGCATGCATCCTAATGGTAGTTTCAAGCATTCCATATGCAATCTTGGTGGAAAACAGTTTCTAACGCCCTCATAACTCATAAGAGATGCAGTATGTTGATAACAGGATGCAACAAACAGAAAATTGCATATTAGAACAATATAGGGTTTCCTAGGAAAAGCAACGTGCAAAAAGGCCAATAAATATAAAAATGAGGCATGCAGGATTTTCACATACATATGAGCCAATAAATATAAAAATGAGCCAATGAGCTCCTAATAATCCAGAGGAACTCCTAATAATGGATTTTGAATAAAAAACTATTGGAAGTTATAATCAGGGACAAAATACAAGGAGATTCTGCTAAAAGTTTTTGAATGATGAATGAAGGAAAAGAGGGTGGGGAATGGATAGTAGTAGGGTAAGGCAAAGGAAAAAAGAAAAGAAAAAATTTCAAAGATCAAATATTGAAAATAAGATGGAATATGGAGGAGATTACAAAGAAGGATATTGTGGAGAAAGAAAATTTTCCCTAAAAAAAAATATAAACGTATTAGAGATATACACCACAAATGGCTTGTATAAGAAATCAGCTATACAAAAGATGAGAAAACAGTCCACGAACTAGCTAGATTAAACATCAAGTAGCTAATACCTATAAAATAATACCAAGTTGAATATATACAATGATAAGTCAAGGCATTAAAAAACCTAACATAGATGAACTGAGGGGAGCTTATAACCTGAATGAGATCAATGGGACTACTTAGAATTAAATAATATGAATATCAAAGGGACTACTTATCTTATCTGTTTCTTTTGCTTAGATTTGAGACATTAAAAAATATGAATATATATGGGAGGACTCAGGATGATTTGCTCAACTAAGCATGCCTAATATGACATATAAATAACCAGAGGAACATTATGGCAAAACACATACACGTGAAAGGAGAAACAATGAAATTGTGGAGATCAGTGTGGGTATTTCCATAATCAATTTATCCACCTTTACAATGAAAATGAGTGAGTAAGCAAATCCTGAATCACAAGCGAGAAGTCATAAAGCATGTTTCCCTTCATGAATGGATAAACAAATAAATAATGATTATCATGCGATATCTTGAATGAAAAAAGAAAGCATATCATGGAATGCTTACAAAAAAATACAATGTGCATAAAAGTTTTCACAATCCAAAGCACTCAATAACCAGTACTCACATGCAGGAAGGTTGGATATATCTGCAGTAACTGCACAAGGAATTCCCAAATTTGAAAGAGCACCCCTTATGATTCCACATGGGAAATATAGATGCATGCTAGTAGCTTGTGCTGCCTTGTTTTCAGCCGGGGGATTATCTTGAGATAAATCTCCATTTTCAGGAGATGGATCAACTGACATACGTGCAAGCCAACGAAATCGATTATCTTGCAAGACAAATGTACCCTACAAGGGGAAAAAAATCTATTTTCTTAAATTCAAACAAAACATATAATGTATAATCAGTTAAAATATTTGAACTTACTCTATGATTGGTCTTCAAGTTGTCTATTTGCTTCTTGAAGAGCTCGGACCAGAAGTCCTTGCAGATGAACTTGATTGCCTCTAGATGATCACTGAAACGAGGCCGCTCCATGGTATACCTAAAAAGAAATAGTATTTTTACTATTGCAGGCAGCATTTTATAGTAAAGCATGCTGAGAACTATAGCGAGTATCAAATAATCACTAATATATACAAATATGCATACAAAACTTACTATATCAGTAATACCTAATAAGCATCAAGATCTAAATTAATTACATAAACCCTATGCTGCTGATAGCTTCAAAAAAAGTTTTTTCTGCTGTTCTACTACTCCCTAATATATTGATGCTAGATTCAATGCTACCCGCCTAAATAAAGAGCTAGAAATCCATGACAAGATTTTAGGAGCAAAACTAAACAACAGCTTCTCATCGATGCCTTAATTGCAATCACACTCAAATAATCATACACACATGTGGTGGTCAATTGTTAGAACATCCCCATATCAGTAACCACACAATTGGTTAGCTAAGAATCAAGCTTTCGACTTTAAAAAGCAAGCTTTTTTAAGAGTACATTTAGTATGACATATAAAACCCATTTCAAAGAACTTCAAAACAAGTCACTTTAGTTTTGCTCTCCATAAGAAATTATATAATCTTTAGAGCATTCACATCAGCTTGTGTGAAAATTCCTATCTATTTTAGTATAAAAACCTATTTTTTCTATTTTACATACTCACTTTTCAAAACACCCCACTATCTCACATCAAATTATCTATTTTACACTACATTTCATTAAAATATTAATTTTTCTTTTTCTTTTTTTAAATTTTTTTTCTCCTTCTTCGGATACAACAACCACCATCTACTCTTTTCCTTCATCCTCAAGACACATAAAGAAAAAAATAAACAACTAAATGCAAAATGACAACTGTCAGTGTAAATATATATAGCAAACTTGTAAATTTATACAATTGTACATGGACTGATGTGAGTTATTTTTAAGCAAAACTATGTAAATTCTTCACCTTTTTCTATTATACACAGAAAGACTGATGTGAATGCTATTATAGTACTAATGCTCAAAAGAAAAAGTAATCCCATTTTGCAAATCCATATTATGTATAAGCAATTTAATCAAATTTCCCATTTGGGTTTTCCTTTTTTTTTTTTTTTTTTTTTTTTTTACCTGTTTCATTCACATAGTCCTAAATCCTAAATAATTTGTACATTAACTAAGGAAAACTAGAAAAAAAATTAAACTAGAACTAAAATAATAATTCCCTAAGACTAAGTAGAGTAGATCCTAAACACTTTCTCAAACCCAAACAAACAAACATCCAAGAATCTAAATCATACTAGTAACCTTTACTTTCCCTGAACTTTCTTAGTAACCAAACAGCTAAATAAAACATTTCTTTAAAAAACTCTTTCAGATCTAAAGCCCCAATTACTAAAATTAATGCAATGACAGAAATTAAGAAAAAAAGAGGGTAGGGATAAGGTGTGGGGAGGTGTACCGTTCGGAGAGCTGGAGGCCGACCTGAAAGCCGATGGCTTCGATCCGACGAGCGGCGAGGTCAGGCTTATTGGCGTAGAAGCGATCGCAGTAAGAGGATACCATTTCGGTTAGTAGACTATCCACGCAGCTCTCTGACACCTCCCTCCCCATTCTCTCTCTAACTCTCTCTCTCTCTCTCTCTCTCTCTCTCAAGATTTGCTATTCGTTTTGTAAAGTATGAAAATCAGAAAATGGTGTTTCGGTTACTCTGTCTGGCCCATCATAGTCATAATAAGCCCAAAATCAGACAGTCCAAGGAGAGAACCACACTTTTCTGTTTTTGATTTTTTTTTATTTAAATAATATTTGATTTTTCCTCGCGTAAGTTTAGTTGAAAGAGTGGAAAAGTGAGAGGATGGAAAACTTCTTTATTTGGCAGAAGAGAAAAGTGAAAAAATAAAAAATATAGTTTATATAAATTGACTATTATGCACTTGTTACATAATATATATGAAATAGATTTATTTTTACTCATTAAATAATATAAAAATTAACACATATGCATATAAATTTATATTATTTTTCTTTATTATTATATATAATATAAATTTTATAGGCATCAAAAATTATACTATGTGTTAACTTTGCTAGGAAGACATTCTAAAAAAAAAAAAAAAAAACTTTGCTGGGAAGAAAAACGTGGGACGTGGGCAACAAAGTTTTGAATATATCTCTCTCAAAAAAAAGTTTTGAATATATATAAGTTCAACAAATTATATATACTAGACAGAAAAGATCTAGTTAAAATCATGGGCAACATCATCAAAAATGTGGGCAAAATTAATATTGCTAAGTAAAAGATTTTAACTGAGCAAAATTAATATAAGTTCAGTAAAAGATTTTAACTGGACAATGCACCTCAAAAAAAAAAAAAAAAAAAAAGGGCGGTGAAGGGGCTTGTGAAGAGAAGTCCGAGAAGATTGATGATGAGAGCCGGGAAATTGGGAATTATTTGGTGGGGTAAGTGAGATTGTGGGAGCCAAAAAGGAAGGTTACTTTTGTCTTTCTCCCTTGTGAAGTGTTTTCAAGCCAATTTTCTCTCCTAATGGGAGAGAAAAATTTTGTGTGGGCCCGGGTGGAAAATGCATGGGCCCTACCTAAAAATTTTATTTCCCTTTTCCTTACCAAATAACAAACAAACTTATTTTTTCTCCATTATTTTCCATCCACCATGTACATAACAGTTTTCTTTTTCTTTTTTGAGAACAATTTGAGAGTTTTATTTTATATTATTTTTTTTAAGGAAAGAACAATTTGAGAGTTGTTTTCACAACTTTCTTTTAGGTGGCATTTTTGGAAATAAGTTGATAGCATTTTAGTAATATTTTGATGTTATTATTATTGTGGGGGGTAAAAAGACCTTGATGGGAATATGGGCCGTTGGGTCATACTAAGGAAGGTCGACCTACTCTTGGGTTTAGAACTTGTTAGTACTACAGGTCGGCCCATACGCCGAGGATCCGAGAATCCAGCCGAGGGTGAATTTCCCTTCGTACAGACACCGGAGAACCCGGGACTTCATGGTAAAGGTTAGGGAATGACACGGTCAAGATCAATGGTTAAAGGGGGTGAACCCTTGAATCTCCTGGAAGCACCGATGTTAGAGAAATACCAAAGATAAAGGCAGCCACCTCCACATTAAAGACCCTGCACCTACCACCCTGGCCGCATTAATGGGGAAGTGACACTTAAACAGTGGAAGGGAAACTTCTGGTTACTATTCAAAGGCACTAAGAAAAGAAATATCTAGGCTAAGGGGGAGTTGGGGCAACACGTGTACAAAGTATCAAAAAGAGGAGTATTTAAGGAACAACCTAGAACAGGAAATGGGACGGACTTTTTGTAACCTAAAAGGAAAAAGAAACAAAGAGAAAGATATAATATAAGAACACCTCTCGGCTTACATCCGAGGAAGCTGATTTACAATATTCCTTGTTGTTTCCAAGTACTTGCTATCTTTAGTTTGTCATTTAATCCTCACACACTTCTAACCTGGGTTTCAAGCCCACACTCTACAAATTCATATTGTTTAAGGCTCATTGGGCCTGAGCCCATAACTGTTCTTGGGGCCAGGTGCAATTGTGCACTTACAATTATTATTATTAAATCATTAACGTTTTTTTTCTCTCTAACTAATCTCTCTCTCATTAGACTCTCCCTCTTTACTGCAGTTGTTGACTCATTAGATTGTGGACCTTGTGGTGGTTAGGTGTGATCCGAAACCACAAAACAAGTTATACATTTGTTGTTGCACGTTTGGAGCCATGCCACAGCTGTTTTTGTCCTCTCTCTCTAATTAATGACTACGAGTTAGGAGTGAATTATTTTTGCAAAGACATGCAACAATAAGTATTTGGGTTCGTTTGGTTTTTCAATGGCAATGGGGTTTTTGGGTTTGTTTGAGTTGTTATGTTTAGTTTTTAGGTTTTCGTCTGACGAATGGGTTTGTGGTTGCAACATCGGCATCATTGGTAATAGCGTTGGACTATTGTGGTTGGTGGTAATTTGCTATTGGAAGAGAAAATGAGAATTGAATGGGAAGAAGAGAAAAATGGACGAAAATTGGGATGAGAAAATAATGCCAAATAAATGAATTTTTGTTTGAGGTGATAAAACACATTTTGGGGACAGTTCTACCAAAATACCTATAAAACAAAAACTGAAAACACAAAATTGTTTTCCATTTAGCAAATAGGTTCTACAAAATACTACTATTCCACCTTAGTTATTTCTATGAAAAACTAATGTTAGTTCGTCATCATTTTTGTAGTTCAATTGGTACCTACTACCTCCTAGTGTTTTCAACAAAAAACATCTAAACATGTAGGGTTCATATTCCTCCACCCTCAACTATTGAATTAAAAAAATAAAAAATAAAAAAACCAATGTCCATTCCTCTACTGTCTACAAATAATTGCAACTTTTCAAAAATTACATTTTGCTTCAAAAATTAAAACATTGCTTAAAATTTTCAAGTTAGTGATATGCATATATATTCTCATATCATACATATTCCATCTCATGTATTACTAATTAAGAATACCATCTGAAACACTTCTAAAGTAATAATAAGCTCTGTAATACTCCCAAAAATATTTGACAAACTTTATTTCTTACAAATCGGACAAAGTTTTTATCCAAATGTGAAAAAATAAATAAAATAAAACTCATCCAATTTTTGTCCTTACAAATTCTAATAATTTTCATTAAAATTTATTTTCCTTTTCTTTACTATCCTCTTTCATATATTCCAACTCTCATGTTTGGTATGACTTGACAGTAATTACTAGTTAAATAGATTACCCTTTTTTTTTTGGAAAAAATGTGGACGAATAATTATTATTGATGGGTATTGCTTATCCAACATGGAAGTTTTCTGATAGGAGGTCCTCCCTTAGCTCGATCATTCAAATATATGGAAAAACACATTATATGATGGACAAATGAATGTCCTTATATGGAAAAACACCTTCCCTAGAGTTCTAGGGGGTGTCTGGTTTGTGTTTTTAAATAACCATTTTCAGTTTTTAAACAATCATTTTCAGTTTTTAAACAACATTACACGTATTTCTATACACTTTTTCATTCCACACGTATTTCCACAAGTGTTTTCAAATAATAATTTTCAGTTTTTAAACATATGTACCAAATGGGCCCCTAGTATCTATTATACTATGACTATTGAAAATGGACAATATCATAGATACAAATCCTTAGAGCATCCGCACGGACCGCACCAGTGGGTGCAAAATTTTCCTTCTATTTTACAATACAAACATATTTTTTTCTATTTTACACAACCAATTTGCAAAAACAATCATATCAGATTATTTATAATACACCCTCTTTTATTTAAATAATACTTTCTCATCCATTTTTTATTATTATTTCACTTACCCACGAGCCCCACCACTTTACCCCCACACCACTCCACCTGAACACTCTCTCCCTTTCTTTTTCCTTTCTCCTTCTTCTTTCTTCCTTTGCATTTTTCCTTCTTCGGCATCTTCTTCTTTTTCTTTTGCTATTCTTTCTTTCTTCTTATTCTTTTTCATTTCTAAAAAAATTTATTACTCTTTCTCCCCTCATCTCTCTCTATTAAACCAGTGCTCTCTTCAAATTTGGAAAAAAAAAAAAAAATTCTCTTTGCCAAGCCTCTATGGCTCAATACAGTCACACACTCTCACACTTTCTCTCTCATGGCGGCGGCAAGCATTCCATGGTAGTAGTGGCTTGGGTTTTAGGTTGATTTGTATTTTGCCAAATGGGTTTTCTAGGGTTTTATTTTGAGTTGATTTTAAGTTGGATTTGTGATAATTTTTCATTAATTTTAGATTAACTGTGTTTGGATTAAATTGATGTTGTAATGGGTTGGCTGTGGTGGTTGTGGTGGTGGGGGTGGTTGGTTAGTTGTGATGGTGGGTGGATGTTGGTGGTGGTTGGTTGTGATGTTGGGCGGATGTTGCAGTTGTCTTCTTCATCTTCTTGATATTGAAGAAAGGGTGAGAGAGAGTCTGACAATGCAAGGGAGAGGAGCGAGAAAAAAAATCATATACAAAGTTACAATAACCGTGCATATATACACGGTTACTATAGCAATTTTGCATATATGCAAAGTTATGAAAAGTTTTACAAGCACCGATGCAAGTTATTTTATGCTATATTGTGTAAATTTTTGCACATTTTGTATTTTCCACCCACTAGTGTGAATGTTTTTAGATTCTCGCATTCCATTGTTAACGTATCTATTATGCTATGACTATCAAAAATGGACAAAATTAAGGAAGGAATGGTTAGAAAAGACTTCCTCATATGATGAGACACCTTACTTAGGATTACCTAGATAATTTTCTAACAATGGGACATCATGGGTACTTCATAAAATGATGAATTTAATTTGAGATTTTGGACTTAGGATGTATTTGTTTCAGGTGTAATCAAATTTGGGAAAATATCTAATTTCTCTATCAATTCCATTACCCTATCCTTACCCATGAGGTTCCAACATTTGATCCTTAATTGACCTAGGAGTCGTTCCCAGGCATCCTAAAAAAAAAGGTTCTTATACATCCCAACCCTATCCCTTGGAAATAAAAAGGTAGCACCGAAGAAAGGAAAGAGCAAGATGGTTGTTTAGTTGTTCCCGCGAAGCGAAGATCATTCACTTGGCAAATGAAGTGGGTCAACCTCTTTTTGGCTTCGACCAAACACTTTTTCTCGCTGGTCGAGCTTTCTACAAAGAAAAAGCGATGCGAGAACGTATTCTCTTATCTAAGCTTCTTCCTTGTGCATTCGCTCCCCCCATCGTAGATAGTTCAGCCACGCCCGGTGCCACGAAATGATTGAGAACTACGACGGGTCGAAATCCATTTTGTTCTTATCTAAGCTTTTGGATTTTTTTTTTTTTGGGTGAAACCTAGCTTTATAGATGTCTGAATACACATGAAAATACGGTTAAATTGAAAATAAATTTGAGTTAACCGTAAAATGACTCAAGCAGCCAGTAAATCTACCTTCAATATATTAATATTACTTTTTATTAAAAAATAAAAAACCACCACCACCCTGCAATTCCCGTTTTGTTTTATATAGTTCTTTCGGTATTCAAAGAAGGATTAGCATTCATTCTTTTCCTGCGTCTCAAGGCCCAAACCTACCGCCCAAGCAAAGAAAACACAAGAAGTCATATGGATAACCAACCCTATGAGCTTATCCTTTCTTCTTCCGCCTCTACCAAGGAACCACCAACCCTCCTCCTCCATAACCCCAATTTGAATAGCTCACTGGAAACTTGATTCTGGTGGCTATGTTGTCACAAGGCCAGGGACCACCCTGACTAGCGTGCATGGAGTTTTTGCTGCTGGAGATGTCCAGGATAAGTATAGGCAGGCCGTTACTGCTGCCGGAACTGGTTTGTCAATATCCTCCATCTCCCCCCTTCATCATTTGAATTTCGATTTTAGAATTTTTATGTTTGCAGCACTGCTTTTCTTCATTTTATTCAGGATTATATGTTTTGTGTGGGTAATAAGGTGTGTTTGTTTCTGTTTCTGATTTTTGCTGGGTCAAAATTATGTTTATCTCATGATATAATGCTAAACTTAATTCCCTGCTTCACTTCTCTTCTGTACTGCTTACGCAGAAGCATATTTCAACTGCGAGTTGCTGGTTCACATGTTTCTTTGTTCTTGATCAAATTGCCCTCCAGATAATAAAGCGTCTGACTGCAAGAACAGAGAATATGTATGCTTTCTAAATTTGCCAGTGTCTCTAACTTTCTCTAACTTGCTTGTTGCATTAAGGTATTTTCCATATGCAACACATTAGTGAATGTAGTTGCCCTTTACCGATTAAACTGATAATAATCAAAAGGAAATTTTAAGATTTATTTTTTGACTCCCTCTTAACAAGTATATAGTTAAGAAGGTTCTAAAAAGTCCTGTTTCTTGCCCATTCTATGCTTGTGGATTTAAAAACAAAATTAGTCTAACCTTGTGTGACCATGTACTTTTTTTGTTCTTCTTTATCAAAATGATGAAACTTGTGCTTTAGGGTTGCGAAGAAAGTAATCCATTTATGATATGTTTGACATGGCTTGATCACCATCTCTCTATGCAATTGGATGACTGTTGGAGTCTTGATTCAAGCACATTCTTTTGAGATGCTGAGCCCGTTCTTGAGTAAACCCAAGCTGATCTAACTTAGCTTTTAAGAACATGGAGTATTCAGAAATGTGAATATTGGAACTTGATTTTGCCCACCCATTTTTGGCCCCTTAGAATAAGATCAAATGGGTTGTTCACTTCAAGGGTGAGCTGGACTCTGGCTTTTTTTAGTGCTTGGTGACTTGAGATTGAGTGACATGGATGTATGATTTTTGCGCAAATGTAAATTAAGCCTTAGCATGACTTTAATCTCACAAACTGAACTTATGACAAGATACTTGACTAGGCTTGGATTGTTTTGTCTTTTTAAATGTGATTTACAATATAAAAAATAAAAAAATTACATTGATGTGGGAAAGTGTTTTGTGTTCATCATTTAGCTACATTGGGATGCATAAAATTTGACAGTTTCTGTAATTGACTATAAGAGTTGAGATAATACAAATAATTGGCAGTGGTATATAAATAACAGTAGGTTGTTGCTTATTGACTCCAATCTAAAGTGATTCAGCTATTGGGAACACGTCTTTCTGAAATGTTCATTTCAGTCCCAAGATTTGCGGGAGAGGTGGGAAGAGAAAGGCTGCTGCTGGTTTTCTGTTTCATTCTCAATTTTTGGAACAGTCGAATGGAAAATTAGAAATTATGTTACCATTGGTTTTCATTATACCATTGGTCATGGCATCTACCATTGTTACGATAACCTGTTTCTGTCACCAATATTTGGGTTTTGTTGAACAATTTAAGTTATCTTTTTAAATTTAAATTAAAAGATCTGTTCCTCTTAAGTTATGCTTTCTTCACGGTATATGTATTAAGGTCTTCTCTATTTAGTTTACTTGGTTTCTTTAATGATGCAGGTTGCATGGCAGCCTTGGAAGCGGAACATTACTTGCAAGAGATTGGATCACAAGAGGGTAAAACTGATTGATGAGTATCCATCAGGGTGCAGCCTAATGGTTGGAAGCTCGAGATGAGTTGTAGATCCAGACATCCTAGGTTCATCGCCACTAGGAGAGTTTCCTTGGATTACCTGATACACGATTTTGGCAGGTGGGATCATGTATCCTTTTAAAAAATTGTTCAAAAAAAAAAAAAATGATTGATGAGCAATATTTAATCAAGGGCAAAGAATTGTCTCCAAAACAATGACATTTTACTATGTCACTGTTGGATGCATTAATAGATTCCTACATTATGCTGCATCTATTTTCAGATGTAAATTTTCTTGATTGATTGGCTTTGATAATCTGTAAATCATAAGCCTTAGCTTTTGCTCTTTTGGTGGCGTTTAATCATGCGGCTGTAGAATTTTCTTGGGTCTTAGCTACTTTGTTGGTTTCTTGAGATATATCCTGCTTTAACGCCAGGTTTGATGTGCTATATGGCAGGTATTTTTGTTTTTTTTTTTTTTGGGGTGCACTTGGTTAGTGTGATGGCATGTCATGTTGGTATTATTCTTCTCTACAGAAGGACATGCCAAGATGAACAAAGGAATTAAAATTTTTTTTCACCAAGTTTGTAGAGCACCAGACCTTCAGCAGATCCTATAGGTTGGGTTATTTACTCAGCATGCTAATTTGAATTATGGCATGAATGATAAATCTTTGTTAACGTATTCCCTGCAGAAAAAAAGTGTTTAATGCTTTATTAAATTTTTAATCAGTTATTCTGTAGAACCAATTGTATATATGGCCAGAAAAAGCTTAATCGTGGGACCTTGAAAGTTTGTTAATGGCATGGTGGAATTTGTAGAGGAAGTTGCTTGAAACAAAAAAGGTGCTTGTATCATTCGTGTCTTTAAATCAAAGAGACATTGAGTGCCAAAACTTGAAAGAGTAGAAGCTTTTGATAATTTTTGAAATATTTTTTCATTGTAATTTTTATAGAAATCCTTGTTTTTAGTCGTTTGCAAATTATGGGAAGTTTTGAGAAATTAGAAAAGAGCATTAACATGTAAAATCTAAATGTATACAAAAAAACTCAAATAAGAATAGGAAGTTATGTTAGTACCTAGCATTAAAATCTCTCTCTCTCTCTCTCTCTCTCTCTGGGTAAGACCTGGATTTGAATCACCTCTCCCCACTTATTGTAAGTAAGGAAAAATAAAACGAAGATAATTTTGATCATGTATGTTGAAATGTAAATATGATCTTCATTACCATTTTTCAATAATATTTACACCTCTTTCATTTTTGATGAACTGGAAAATTTTATTCAAAAGCAAAACTAATTACAGGGAGAGCAAACTAGCCTCCAATCTAATAACAGATACAAGTTGCCCAAAATCAAAAGAGCCATAGGCATTGTTCAATAAAGGCCACTTTGCCAATGTGTGCATTGCTATACTTGCTTCTTTAGAAATCCAATTAATAGAGCAGTGAGGGATTTGATAAAGGGTGCAATAAATATCAGTGCAAATGCCTCTAATTCTCCAGGGGTGCAAATTTACACCCTTTCATTAGATAGAGCTGGTGGATCTTTGATTCATGAGATTTATGGTTATTTCAGGTTTTTTTTTTTTAAACAACAGCATTCTTCCTATTTTGTCATCAACGTTGCTATTTGTTCTTTTCTTGCTCCATAAAATATTGATTTGGATTTCAATTACATACAATTGTTTATGAATTTACGAAGAGAAGATAATTTACTCATGCATGGTTAAAATCATAAAGATTAAATATTTTCTTCTAACCATCTTTAACTAAAATTTCGCAACCATATATTTTCTTTAACTAAAATTTCACAACCATATACATGATCATTTTTTTTTTCGTAACCACGATGCTAAAAGTCAAGAGAGATCAAATTGGATATGTCAATCTATACAACTGCTTCTATGACAACCTTATATTGTTGGACCCAAATTATCTCCCTCCCGGAGTCTATTATGTGCATGGGTGAGCATGCATGCATGCATGACTGAGTTAGAGAAACGTTTAAAAGGATAAGCAACTAGAAATTCATTATAAACTATCAAACACTTAAAAACTTGACACTTAATGATAGCATGTAGTCTATAACACTCATCAAAATGATAAGCATAACTTCATTCAAATAGTGATATGGTCTTTCTGCACCAAGAAGAGGTAGTTTATAACACTCCAAATAAATGCATCACACAAGTAGTAGTACAGCTATTATTATTGCTACTACGAATACCTTTTGTTTAAAAAAAATTGAAAAATAAGAAAATAATGAAACAATATTAGAATAAACAAAAGATGAATGAACTCTGTACATTTCCATAATCATGGGGATGATGACCCTCTAAGCACATGATTTTAGAAGAAAGAAACATGATTCCAAGTACCACAAACTACAATTACAAGTCACGTTCCCGCTGCTTCATATTTAGGATGATCTCCATCTTTAGAATTCTGAACCTTGCATGATAGAAAACAACATTTTGAAGAAAAAGCATCAATCATTGTAACCGTTGAACTCAAAGTACCATCAAGGAAAAATAATTATCCTTTCGAATATAATTACATTACTTTTTGTGTATGCTTATGAAATGCAAAGGGACATAACAATATGTATGATGGATAAAGTTTGATGCAATTTACAAGGATTTTAATGCTCATAAAAATTGGCAATGCTCAGGAAATTCTATTATGATAATTATCTAGTGGGAGAGTGAAAATGTTGCTCGTGTTCATGCATTATTGCATTAAAAAGATTAAAGTACATGGTGTGGGAAATTAGGAGATTTGTTGAATAATATGCTTACCCTTTCTCTTCCTCAAAAGAACTATTGTGTGATGGTATTATATTTGCTCTCCCAGAGCCAATGTATGGTGGTATTCAAGTTAGCCTTCCAATAAAATTCCTCTTCTTGTGCTGCTTGTACTCTTTCTAGCTTTGGTGTCCCTAAAGCTCCATGAGAGAAAGTCTTCATCTCTGGGCACTCCCTCACAATTACTTCTTCCAAAGATGGGAACTCGAAGGAATAACTTCTAGAGCAAAAGCTTGAGAGGTTTGGCAAGCAATCAAGTTTTAAGTGTGTCAGTTGGGTGAAAGTAATCACCTCACTTGCTTCACCTCCCTCCCCTGTTACAACTTCTGTTATCCTTTCACATTCACTTACACTCATTTTTTTGAGTTGTAACAAACTTTTGGCTGTTGAGGATGTAACTAAATTAATCAATCCATGACATTTCCATATTTCCAGATTTGCCAAATTTTGGAAATATATTGATGATGCCAAAGATGCTGGGCACAAACTTTGCAGACTCTCACATTCCAAAACACATATTTCTTGTAGATTTTGAAAGCTGAAAATTCCTTCGGGGTCCTTATTCCATACCTGCTTCATTTTCAGTAGACGACGCAATATCAATCTTTTTAACGGAATGGCTGTCACAACATGTGATTCTCTAACATCGTGCCTTTGAAGTTCAAACACTTCTTGCAGTGAACTACAATAAGATACTTCAAGTCTCTCTAGACTTTGGAATCTTGTTAGCATATTAGATTCAAAGATGTTCACAAGATTTTCACAGTATTCAACAAATAGAGATTGAAGCTTGAAAAAGGAATGTTCAGCTAATTGATCGTGCCATATGATTTTCAAGTTCTCCATGTGCATGATTGTCAATGTTTCCAAACTAGGGAATGCAACCTGCAAATCCATCCCATGTGTGTTAATAACGTAACCAATCATTGTAAATCACATAATAGAAAATAAGATATATACGAAGTAAAACAGGGGATTATAAAAATAGAATTACCTCTTCACTGAGGAGAGGTTGCACAGAGAATTCATTGTAAGTAATTAGGAAGCAGTTAATTTCTCAAAAGACTAGATTAGTTAAACTTTTGATACCAGTTTCTCATTTTTTTAATAAAAAAAAAAGTTTCTCATTTTTGATTGCCCTGTTTACTACATAAAAAAACAGAGCCTCTCATTGTAACATATACTCACATTTTCTTCTTCAATAAAGATCACAACAATTCTATTTAAAGAGACAGTATTTTTGACAAACCTAAAGTTTCATTTGAGGCAACTTGGCAAGCAATGTGAGGAAGGAGCCATCTAAAGATAAATTCATTAAAATAGCACATTATGATCCTGCCAAATAGCTAGGTTATAAATACGGTTTGCATCTTACTTTTAGTAATTAATTTTTAATGTTTTAATAATACTATTTGTGCCATATGTTGAAGATGATAAAGCTAAACACACCTTTTCATTAAGTCTACAGACAAAAGGCAGTCAGATGTATTGTTTCATTCAAGTAAATAGCTAATGTATTGGTATTGCTCAAATGGTGTCCTATTGAAGATTCAAGAATCAGTTGGTATTGGCGGGCTTTTCAGTTAGGAAGTTGTGATCAACTAACTCAATAAACTCCACCTTTCATGGATCTAATCCGTAATTCCAGGGGTTTTGTTTTATTCAATTAGGGAGATTTACTTGTATAAATACTGTATCTTGCACCAGAATGTAATTAAGCAAGATCAAATACAATTTCTCTTTGATATCTCTCTCTCTTCCTCTCTTTTCTTCTCTCTCTCTCTTTCACCCTTTTCTTCTCTCTTTCTAACTGTTTGTTGTTCTTCAATCTAGCTAAACACTGTTAGATTCTCTCTGTTAGAATTTCATTGCTATAAGCTTTTATTACAATTAGATTTTATTAATACAAGCAATGTATATACACATTTTTATCACAAAAATATAAGAGGTGCTATGTCCACAACAAATCATAGGTAATAAGTTGCAATTAGTTCTTGTATGAATCTATAACTTAAATAATTATTATTTTTTGTCCATTCATAACAAACAATAACAACTTAACATTTAAAATTTGTACTGATGTCATAGAATTTGCACCGATGTTCAACTGAGGTTAAACCGTGATGGATGTTATAATTAATTTACTAATAATAAAAAACAAATAAAGGTATTAAAACGACAAACATTAACAAATTTATACTAAAAATATGTCTAATAAAGTTACACAACTTTCAAATGAATTTTGACCATTTTTATAAGGTTAATAGAAAATAATAAAGCATAAACAAGTCGAAAAAAAAAAAATTGTTTAGTAATCTTTCAAATAAAAAAAATTATGTAAAATAAAATCATTTTCAACATAAATTTATAAATTGTATATTCACATGTAAAAAACATAGTTCTTGAACCTCTAATAAAATTATCAAATAAAAATAGATTGAGATGGGTAATATAATAATTAGGAAAACTATAATCTAAATTTTAAATAAATAAAATATTAAATCCAGGATTGGAATAACAAAGGAGTATAGCCTATCGGTTATTGTATTAGTATTTGACCTACAGATCCCTTGTTCTATCCGTAGCCTACACCTATTATAAAATTTTATATTTAAAAATGATTGAACCGTAACTTCCACACAGATAAAAATGGAGAGACCTAAATAATTAAATAAAAGCTAAAATACAATATTGATATTTTACTTTTCTTCAGATTTCATTTTAGTCCTCTAACTTTGTTTTTGTTCATTTTAGTCCTCTAAGTTTCAGATTTATTCAATTTGTGGCCTTTCTGTTAACTTTTGTTAAAATTTTTTAAAAAAAATTCTGAAAAAAATTTTTCAATCATTAATTGAATTTTTTTAATTTAAAAAATTTGAAGAAAAATTTATTAAATTGAAAAATTAACCACAATATATAACAAAAGTTGATGAAAAAGCCTTAATTGAATAAACTTGAAAGTTAGAGGACTGAAATGAAAAAAAGCAAAATTAGAGAACTGAAATGAAATTTGAAGAAAGTTAGAGGGTCAGTTTTGCATTTTACCTTTAAATAAACTTGAACTATAGGTAACTTAAATGAAGAAAAATAAAATTAAAGGTCTTAAATAAATTTTGGTCAAATATAAAAAGTGCAATTTGCATTTCTAGCAAAAGAAATAAATGAAATGTTGACTTGTTTAATTTTTACTGGCCAAATCAGCGCTTAGATGGATAAAAAAAAAAATACATATCAGCTTCTAAAAATCTCTCTAATTTGTGTATGACGTACAGTTCACCGTTTTGGAAGTAGGGCCACCATGACCTCCGCTGCAAAATGCAGTACGGCCACTCAAAACCCCTCCTTTCTCTTTTCTTTTTCTTGGCTCTTGCCCAACTCTAATCTTTCTTGCTCTATGATTGTCTTTCCCCCACTCTTTTCATAGATACAATACACACAATGATTGTAAAGTTGTTAGATCTAGAATGGCACAGATCTAGAAGTTCTGGGTGGGTTTTGAAAATATACTATAGGGTGAGATCGCTTAGTGGTTGCAAGGTCCTCAATAGCGTGATTTGGCCTTAGGATCATTGGTTATGGGCAATTTTTGTCTTCTATGTGGAGGTTATCAAAACTCAAGACCCACGGTGAAAAGAGGATGGTCTGTGCATGCTTCTAAAACCAGATTAGAGAACAAACCCAAACTGATTTTTCTTTTTCTTTTTCTTTTTCTTTTTTTGGTTTTTATACCTGACCTGCTAAACCTGTAACGGTATAGCACTAACATTAAATAAACGGTCAATATCAAAACACGTAGGCCATGTTTGGTTGTGTGGTTCTAGCACACATTTTAATATTTTAAACAATTTTACACACATTTAACACACTTTTTCACCCACACGTATGTTAAAAACACCCAAACAACATTACTCAAACTTCTTTATCAAACAGAACCTTAAAATCTACAATTAAGATCTAAGGTGGGTACCGTACACACTAAAAAAACTGAGAGTAGCGTAGAATGACCCACAAAGTAAAATAGGGGATAATAAAAATAGAATTACCTTTTCATTGAAGAGAGGTTGCATGGTAGTATGGGAGATCTCCTCTGAACTAACAGGTTTGAATATGAATGACTCCAATTTAGGGCATTTTTCTATCGTCATACCCGTCAAGGATGGAAATCTGATATTGCTTCCTATGCAGAATCTTTTGAGGACGGGAAGATCTTTTAGAAACAGGTCTTCCAGTTGAGGGAAAAACACCTTTGGGATGATTTCTTCTTCTCCAAAGTCTTCTGTGAGTAGTAGTATTTCTTCCATTACCTTACAATCCTCAATGTAAAGAATTTTGAGCTGAACCATAAATGTCGCTGTAGAGGAAGACAATAGGTATTTTAAATTGCCAGAGCCCTTCACGGTCAATTTACACAAATTTTGAAATCTTGAGTCTGTTTGTATGTTTGCTAATTTGAAAGAGGAGCTTGCCCGATGTTGGTTGAGCGGTATCTCTTCAGAGTGTATATAGGACAGTTCCAACGTTTCTAACTTGGGGAACACAACCTGTAACAAAAATTAATCACCCCCTTCAGAAAACTTGTTAAAAGAGATGAAGAAAACGATGTCGTATTTGCCTAATACAACTAGGCCCAGACCTCAAACGGTGATGACTGATGAAGTCCAGACTCAAAACGATGCCGTAAAGACTTGGGAGTAATTAAATGATGCTAGTGTTTATTCACGCGATCATTTTGCTCACGTTGTTATTTAATTAGACACGTTGCCTAATTCCATTGGTTGTACAAAGAATTCCTTGTAAGTAATTTCAAACGCATAGATTAATTAGTTACGAATTCAGTTTCTCATTTTTGGTATGATAGGTAGTCTTATCATCAATTGTTTATGATAAGTAGTCTTATCCTCAATTATTTTAGTGAGGTTGATTCAAGCGCTCGAACTTATGACCTACCATGGAAGATACTCGTTGTCACACACATGCAAAACTCTAAAAATTAATATTTGGCTAAAATACAAACTACAATCTTAAAGTTTAGAAACGCTTAGATTTTATATTTTGAAATTTCAAAATTTGGATTTTACTCTTTGAATTTTTATTTATTTTGCATCAGTAGCCATTCCATCCCTATTTTCCGTGTCATATAGGTTTGTCACGTGTATTTAGTTTTTCTAATAAAATGATGTCACGCTATTTTTTTATGCCATCTCATTTCTAATTTTTTTAGACCACAAATAATGTCACATTATTTTAATGGTCAAACTAAACACACAAACCAAATTTGTGTGGCACTTCATGGAAAATATGGACAAAAGGGTTACTAATGCAAATGGAATAGAACTTTAGGGAATAAAATCCTGATTTTGAAACTTCAGGATATAAAATTTAAATACTTCCAAACTTTAGGGGTATAGTTTGCAATTTAACCTTAATATTTCTTAAATCATGAAGTATAAAATAGCGATTTTTTATTATTATCTAACTAGGTCAATTACATCTTAGTTTTTATATATTAAAATTTTTGAGATCTGTAGCCAACCCCATAATTTTGAGATTTTATTTATTCATTTATTTATAATATAAGGAAGTGGTGTCCTAACCTTTAGTCGAACTATTCCACTCTCTTACCAATAATACGTTCCAAAAATCTAAATAACGCATTGTATGGTGGATTGAATCTGAAACCCTCTCTCTCTCTCTCTCTCTCTCTATATATATATATATATATGTCACAGCTCACACCAACGTGCCCACCACATGGTTTTTTTTTTTTTTTGAGAAACCACGTGGATATTTTCATGATGGTTCAAAAATTTTGAAATTAAAGTTTTTTAATGTTTGATTTTTGTCGTTGTAATAGTATTATAGTATAATAATACTATTTGTGCTATAAGCTTTTATTACAAGAACATCTTATTAAAATTGGGAAAATTGCACTGGGAGGTTACTAAAATTACTTTCCCTAAAAAAAAAAAACTAACTTATTGTTTTGGACTGTACAGACCTTACTTTCCTTTTCCAAAAAAAAACTACACTTTCTCCCTTAAACATTGTTAAAAGTCAGTAATGAAAGATGACTTATTTAGGATTTGTGACAAATCTAGCTTCTTTTGTTTACCACCCAGTTGTTCTTCTCCTTGGCACAGTACACCTTCCTTTCCATATAGCTCTACGGGAAATTTATCAAATATTTTCTACACTGTTTATTCAAATCTGTCCCAAAACAGCCTCTAACTACCCACCTACTTGTTCAGCCATAGCATAAGCACATATGTTAATTAGAGACCCGAATAAATTTCAATACCACATGCGTGGGTAAGTATGATTCCAATTTTTGAATTCCTATAGTCATCAAGTAACAATCACTTAAAACTCAAGAAAAACCCAAGTATCTAATTCACCGAATCATCCAAGCTTGTAAACCCGATAAGCCAGTGGTTGAACCAACCTGATTTCCCCTCCTTGTTTAATCAATCACCAGCTTTGGAATCGCATCTGTCTACACATCAAACTCACTCAAACACCTCTAGAAATCCGCCACCATCCACCAAACCCACATCATACAACCAAAGCTCACACCTCAATCCTCGAGGGTGGGAAAATCAAAATCAAAGAAAAGGGAAAGATAAAAAAGGGGGGGGGGGGTTCAATGCTAGGATTAGAGAGAGAGAGAGTAGATTTTAGTCATAGCCTCACAAGAGAAGACAGAAGCAACCAGAAGATGGGTTTTGGAGGGTGAATGATAATTTCAATTAGAAAGTGATGGTAAAATATATAAATTTATTAATTTCTGGATAGTGACTTTTTAGTTTTAATGGTGTAAAGCTAACAGGATTTGAATTAGGTACAATTTCCCCCTCATCACTCATAAAATATGTTTACCATCTTTACTTTTTTTTTTACTTTTCAAATTTTATAACTTTTTTATTCAATAGTTAAGATTTGGAAGTTTCTTCTCAGCTATCGAGAGTTATTGCACATAATCTCAATTCTGAGAGATGATAGTTTATTTTGAAGAGCATTTGTATTAGTTTGTGCAAAAATTTATTTTTATTTTAGGATAAAAAACTACTTTTTCTATTTTACATTCTAACTTTTCAAAATAACCCACATCAAATTATCTATGTTACACTACATCTCATTTAATAATCAATTTTCTTGATTTTTTAATTGTTTATATTTCTTCACACACAACAACCATTATTCTCTCTCTTCTTTCATCCTCAGGTTACGCAAAGAAAGAACAAAAAATAAATACAAAATGAATAATGATAGTGTAAATTTATACTAATATTGTAGCGACTATGCATTTTTACACAACTTTACATGGTCTAATATGGGTGAAGGTTGGACTTAGTTGGTTAAAATGTGGTTTTCTTTCTATTATACTGGCATTGGTGCGAGTGCTCAAGGAAGGTTTATATACAATTCAAAATAATGAAAGAAGTCAATGAAATTTAGTAAACTTCAGGTTAGGTTAGAGTAATTTTTTCCCATTAAAACAGATTTGGCTATGTACATAAAAGCTAATAGGTGAGACCACACCCAATAGTCATTTAAAGTCTCATTAAAAATTTTAATTAAATAATAGGGGCGATTAAAATAAGTAATAAAATTTTCAATATTTAAGTGTTCATTTGGTAACCTCTTATTTTTAGGTAGCTTATTTTAGTAGTGTTTATAATATATATATATATATATATATATATATATATATATATATATATGCTTCCCAAAAAATATATATATATATATAGTTTTTAGTAAATTTGAAGTTAAATGTGTGACAAAAAACCAAAAAGTAAACTTATTTTTTGAAAAATTAAAAGTTAGATTATTTATAAATAAAAAAAAAAGTTGAAAAAAATTAGACCAAAAGAAAAAGTCAAACAGACTCTAAATTTAGCTCCATAAATTAGGACACAAATAATCTTCAACTATATGTAAGGCAAGAACCTCACTTGAGGCACTTGTCTCTCTCACGTGTCCAGGGATTGTTTGACCAGGAGGAAGGTCATGTGTTTGTCACAACTCACAACTCACAAGCACCCAATAGTGCGTTGCTTCCTATACACTTCAATTAACAGTAGATAATTGACTATCAATATTTTACTGGTATTAATGTTTCATGATTTATATTGCTATGGAAGGTGTAATTGTAAAGAATGTAATCACTGCTATGTGGAAAAAAGAAGCATATACTCCAAAATAATAAATTGGTTGGTTTCCACGGACAAATTGGACAAGCAATCTATGTGGGTGTGTGCCCCATCTTTGGGATCATTATATGCAAATCTAAACTTTATTATACCTGTTCCTGTAGGATTGGCATGTGAAAATCCAGCTCCCATTCGGGAATGATTTCTCCAGCATCATTTATGACTGACTTTTGTGTGTTTAAAAAGCTCACGAGTTTTGGAAGCTGACAGAGTTCTAAGTGACGCAATTGAGGGAACAAGATCATATCTGTGTCTTCTATTTCGCCCTCTTCTTTTATGATTATTGCACCCATTATGCTGCATTCTTGTATCGCCAGTTCTTGAAGTTGTGGAAGGCCCTTGGCTATGGTTGACGAGAAGATAAATTTTAGTTTCTCACAATGTTCCACTTTCATAATGCTTAAGTTAAGGAAGGATGCCGAGGGAATTTGGCCATGACATATTTCTTCCAAGTTGATCATGTTTTTCAGAGATAGCATCTCCAAGACAGGAAAGACAACATCAGAGATAATCATCCCTCTCGAGTTGATGATGTACTCGATCTCGACATTGTTTTGGACATGGAGATGCTTCAGTTGTTGGAAGCCTGTCATATCTAATTCATCGATGACGCTCTTAACACCCTTTAACTCATCCAAACACAGATTTTCAATACCATTCAGCAACATTTTAATCCCCCTCTCCAAATGAAAGCTTGTATTCAGCTTGAGTTTTAGTGCTCTTGAGTTTTCATGTTTATCAGACCAATCCCACACATCTCCTACGAATATTTTGTATCTTTGCAACTTCTCGAATAACAGATCTTTTGGCAACATGTTGGCATCTGGAATGTGCACTTCTAAAGTAGTCAACCGTGACAAATGCTTTAGCTCTGCAAGGCTAGCTCTTTCATTGTTGAGTCCTTCAACGTCCCACTGAGTGAAGCTATTGCGGACATATAGCTTTTCTAATTGTATCAAACATGATAGGACATTTGGTGGAATCACTTTAAGTTCGGTACAATTTCTCAAATCCAAAATCCGTAAATGAGTCAAAAGCCCTGTTTCTTCCGGCAACTGTTTAACATTGGAGTGAAGAAGGCTAAGAATTTCTAAATTTCTCAGCTCTCCAATCATAGCTATGTCTTCCAACACACGCTGATGCAACCTCAATATTTCCAAACTAGGGAATGCAACCTGCAAGTCCACTCCACGTGTGTTAATAACATAACTAATCATAGTAACTCACATAATAGAAAATAAGACATACGAAGTAAAAGTGTAAAACAGGGGACTATAAAAATAGAATTATCTATTCATTGAAGAGAGGTTTCATAGAGAATTCATTGTAAGTAATTAGGAGGCAGTAAATTCTCTCTTACGACTAGATTAGTTAAACTTTTGACATCAGTTTCTCTTTTTTTATTATCTTTTTTATCCACAAAAAAAAAAGTTTTTAATTCTGATTGCTCTGTTTACTACATAAAGAAACAGAGCCTCTCATTGTAACATATACTCACATTTTCATCTTCAATAAAGATCACAGCAATTCTATTTTTGGCAAACCTAAAGTTTCATTTGAGGCACCTTGATAAACAATGTGAGGAAGGAGCCATCTAAAGATAAATTCATTACAATAGCACATTATGATCCTGCCAAATAGCTAGGTTATAAATACGGGTTGCATCTTACTTTTATTAATTAATTTTTAATGTTTTAATACTACTATTTGTGCTATAAGTTGAAGATGATAAAGCTAAACACACCTTTTCATTAAGTCTGCAGACAAAAGGCAGTCAGATGCATCGTTTCATTCAAGTAAATAGCGAATGTATTGGTATTGCTCAAACGGTGTCGTAATGAAGATTCAAGAATCAGTTGGTATTGGTTGGCTTTTTAGTTAGGAATCTGTGATCAACCAACTCAACAAACTCCACCTTTCATGGATCTAATCCGTAATTCCAGGGGTTTTGTTTTATTCAGTTAGGGAGATTTACTTGTATATATACTATATCTAGCACCAGAATGTAATTAAGCAAGATCAAATACAATTTCTCTGTGATATCTCTCTCTCTCTCTCTCTCTGCAATTGTTTGTTGTTCTTCAATCTAGCTAAACAATGTTAGATTCGCTTTGTTATAATTTCATTGCTATAAGCTTTTATTACAATAAGATTTTATGAGAGGTGCTATGTTTACAATAAATCATAGGTGATAAGTTGCAATTAGTTCTAATATGAATCTATAACTTAAATTTTTTTTTTGCCCCCTCATAACAAATAAGTTGCAATTAGTTGTAATGAGATTTTTTTTTTCTCATAGCCTAAGATTTGAACAAAGATTATTCAAGTCAATACGAATTTGCTTAGAAGGTGAATCTTGCAATATAAAAAGAACAAATAAAGGTGTCAAAATGACAAACATTAAAAAATTTATACTAAAAATATGTTTAAAAAAAATTACACAATTTTCAAATGAATTTTCACCATTTTTATAAGGTTAATAGAAAATAAGAAAGCAAAAACAACTGGAAAAAATTTGTGTTTAGTAATCTTTCAAATAAAAAAATTATCCAAAATAAAATCATTTTCGAAATAAATTAATAAATTGTATATTCATATGTAAAAAACATAGTTCTTGAACCTCTAATAAAATTATCAAATAATAATAGATTGAGAGGGGTAATATAATAATTTTCCAACTAATTTTTGTATTCTTTAAACTAATTAGGATTAAATAGATGCAATGCTCCACTAATTTTTTTTTAGGGAAACATGGCCAAGAGGTTGACAAGAATCTCTTTGTAAATATGCTCTTCTTCGTTCATCTTGATCATTATGATGTAAAGATGTAACATTTTCTCATAGCCTAAGATTTGAACAAAGATTATTCAAGTCAATACGAATTTGCTTAGAAGGTGAATCTTGCAATATAAATAAGTTCCTTATAAGAAATTTGCTCCACTAATTTTTTTTTTAGGGAAACATGGCCAAGAGGTTAACAAGAATCTCTTTGTAAATATGCTCTTCTTCATTCATCCTGATCATTAGGATGAAAAGATGAAATATTTTCTCATTACCTAAGATTTGAATGAAGATTATTCAAGTCAATACGAATTTACTTAGAAGGTGAATCTTGCAATATAAGTAATTTTCTTATAAGAAATTTGATTATAGTGCTAGCAAAACAGTAAAGGGTAAACTTTAAGTTCATTCAATATATTCAACGTGGACATTCATTTATTATATTAATCATGTCCAATAAAGTATTCAGGTATTATTTTTGTGCATATGCATGTGTATAAAATGTATTATATAAATTCAACAAATTCAGCTAAAGACTAAAGCAAGTACTAACTAATTATATGAAAATGTGCTTTTTTTTGGAAGAAGAAAAAGCAATTTTAAAAATATGCCTTTTTTGAAAACAAAATTTGTTTGAGCATGCCGTATGATTTTCTAGTTAATTGATCATGCTATATGATTTTTAAGTTTCCCCGGTGCAAGATTCTCAATGTTTCCAAACTTGGGAACGCAACCTGCAAGTCCATCCTGTGTGTGCTATTGACATATCTAATCATAATAACAAACATAATAGAAAATAAAATATATACGAAGTAAAACAGGGGATAATAAAAATAGAATTACCTCTTCATTGAAGAGAGGTTGCATGGCAGTTTGAGAGATCTCCTCTGAATTCACTTCCTTAAGTTCCTTGCTCAATGTCATGCCTGAACTAACAGGTTTGAATCTGAATGACTCCAATTTAGGGCATTTTTCTATCAACATATCCTTCAATGATGGAAATTTGATATTGCTTCCTACGCAGAATCTTTTGAGGACTGGAAGATCATATAGAATCAGGATTTCCAGTTGAGGGAACAACACCTTTGGAATTATTTCTCCTTCTCCTAAGTCTTCTGTGAGTAGTACCTCTTCCATTACCTTACAGTCCTCAATGTAAAGATATTTGAGCTGAACCATAAATGTTGCTATAGAAGAAGACAATAGGTATTTTAAATTGCCAGAGCCTTTCACTTTCAAGTTACACAAATTTAGAAATCTCGGGTCTGTTAATTTGAAAGAGGAGCTTGCCCGATGTTGGTTGTGCCTTAGTATCTCTGCGGAGTGTATAGAGAACAGTCTCAACGTTTCCAAGTTGGGGAACACAAGCTGCAACAGCAATTAATTATCTCCTTCGGCAAACTTGTTAAAAAGAGATGCAGAAAACAGTGTCGTATTTGCCTAATACAACAAGGCCCAGACCTCAAACATTGACGAAGTACATACTCAAAACGATGTTGTAAAGACTTGGGAGTAGTTTCTTTTTTTAGAGAGTTTTAACTTAAGTGACGCACGCGTGATCATTTTTTATTCATTTAGCTCAAGTTGTTAGTATTTGATTAGACACTTTAAAGTAATTAGGAAGCAGTTAATTCTCTCAAATGGCTAGATTGGTTAAGACTTATGAAGGAACAGAGCCTCTGTTACAACAGTTAATTCACTCAAGCATTTTTGGTCACTCTGTTTTCTATATAAAGGAACAGAGCCTCTCATTGTTTTATAGTGAGAGAGTATTTTTGACAAACCTAAACAGTGCATAAGTTAGGGTACGTATACTATTGTTATTTCATTTGAGGAAATCACCAAATTTTTTTTTTGAACAGTGGCATGGCAACTTGGCTAGCAATGAGAGGGAAGAGTCATCAAAAAAAAAAAAAAAAAAAAACCACAAAGACATGCATAAACAGAAATCAAAGACCAATGAAAATGTGACGAATCCTGTAAACAATACTAAGTATCTACAAATAAAAAAATTTGTGAATTGATTCTCTTAGGTTACCACGATTTCATGGTGGAGTCATGGTTTTGTGAACAACTGTTTATGAGTATGGTCCCAAAATATTACAGTAATTATCTAGGTGAAAAATACAAACAAAAAATTAACATAATTGAAGATTAAAAAAAAGTATATGACGCTTGCAAATCAAACGTAAGGTGCTGTCATTTATAAGAAAAGAATTTTAGAAAGACATGATAAACATTTGATCAGCTTTTTTGCATCAAATTTCATAGCTTACCACAATTCCCACATATGGTACTATCAGGTTTCCAAAGAACTAAACTTTACGAATGCAGGGTTCATCAAGACAAAAAGTAGAGATGCCAAAGACTCCTAACTCCTAAGTTACGAATGCAAAAACTGCAAAATCAAAATAGGGAAACATGGCCAAGAGGTTAACAAGAATCTCTTTGTAAATATGCTCTTCTTCATTCATTCTGATCATTAGGATGAAAAGATGAAATACTTTCTCATAACCTATGATTTGAACGAAGATTATTCAAGTCAATAAGAATTTGCTTAGAAGGTGAATCTTGCAATATAAGTAATTTTCTTATAAGAAATTTGATTATAGTGCTAGCAAAACAATAAAGGGTAAACTATAAGTTCATTCAATATATTCGACTTGGGCATTCATTTATTATATTAATCATGTCCAACAAAGTATTCAGGTATTATTTTTGTGCATATGCATGTGTATAAAATGTATTACATAAATTCAACAAATTCAGCTAAAGACTAAAGCAAGTACTAACTAATTATTTGAAAATGTGCTTTTTTTTAGAAGAAGAAAAAGCAATTTTAAAAATATGCCTTTTTTGAAAACAAAATTTGTTTGAGCATGCCGTATGATTTTCTAGCTAATTGATCATGCTATATGATTTTTAAGTTTCCCAAGTGCAAGATTCTCAATGTTTCCAAACTTGGGAATGCAACCTGCAAGTCCATGCCGTGTGTGTTATTGACATATCTAATCATAATAACTCACATAATAGAAAATAAAATGTATACGAAGTAAAACAGGGGATTATAAAAATAGAATTACCTCTTCGTTGAAGAGAGGTTGCATGGCAGTATGGGAGATCTCCTCTGAACTAACAGGATTGAATATGAATGACTCAAATTTAGGGCATTTTTCTATTACCATACCCTTCAATGATCGAAATATGATATTTCTTCCTACGCAGAATCTTTTGAGGACTGGAAGATCTATTAGAAACAGTGTTTTCAGTTGAGGGAACAACTCCTTTGGAATTATTTCTTCTTCTCCAAAGTCTTCTGTGAGTAGTACCTCTTCCATTACCTTACAGTCCTCAATGACAAGATATTTGAGCTGAATCATAGATGTCGCTGTAGAAGAAGACAATAGGTATTTTAAATTGCCAGAGCCTTTCACTATCAACTTACGCAAATTTAGAAATCTCGGGTCTGTTAATTTGAAAGAGGAGCTTGCCCGATGTTGGTTGTGCCGTAGTATCTCTTCGGAGTGTATAGAGGACAGTTCCAACTTTTCCAAGTTGGGGAACACAAGCTGCAACAGCAATTAATTATCTCCTTCAGCAAACTTGTTAAAAAGAGATGCAGAAAACAGTGTCGTATTTGCCTAATACAACAAGGCCCAGACCTCAAACATTGACGAAGTACATACTCAAAACGATGCCGTAAACACTAGGGAGTACTTAAGTGACGCCCGTTTACTCGCATGATCATTTTTCATTTAGCTCAAGTTGTTATTTTGTTAGACACGTGTTATGATTCAATTGGTTGTACAAAGAATTCGTTGTAAGTAATTAGTTTCTCATTTTTGGTTGCTCTGTTCTCTAAATAACGAAACAGAGCCTCTCATTGTAACATATACTCATATTTTCTTCTTCAATAAAGATCACAGAAATTCTATTTAAAGAGAGATTATTTTTGAAAAATCTAAACATTGCTTAAGTTAGGTACCTATTTGGCTATATTATTGTTATTTCATTTGAGGAAATGACCAAAAATTTTATTTAAAGATAGTGGCATGGCAACTTGGCAAGTAATGTGAGGAAAGAGTCACCTAAAGATAAATTCATTACAAAGTCACATTATGATCCTGTTACATGTTTTTCTTTTTTATCCCGAACAGAAGAGAAGCGGGATTCTAAAAAGGAATTCTCTTTTTTAAAGGGAAAATGAAGTTTTTTATTTTTATGTTTTTATGGGAAAAATGAAGTTTCTTCAAAAATGAAAAAATAGTGATTTTTTAAAGTAACTAGGTTATAAATACGGGTTGCATCTTACTTTTATTGATAAATTTTAAGTTTTTAATAATACTATTTGTGCTATAAGCTTTTATTACAATAAGGTTTTATTCAAGCAAGATGGCTATACATAAAACTAATATGTGCCACGGTATCCATAAAAAAAATGTGGCATGATAGCTAATACACAATAAGTGTTGGAGTATGTGTGCTTCAAATACTTTAAGTATGCTCGTGTCCCACATTGATTAGAGATGAGCTATCATATATGTTTATAAACCATAGCACCACTTAAGTGTTAGCTTAAAAGATCATGGGCTAAGAGTTAGAGTTGAGTTTGAGTTGGGTTTAGGCTTGTTTCCATCTTTCTTGTTTTTCATTCCTTCTCTATTTCTTTTCCTTTAGCCCAATTTGGTTCGGCCTGTTGGGCATTAAATAGGCAGCCCATTGGGGCATTTAATGTGCAGCCCGTTGGCTTGCACAGTAACTGTTGCATGTAGCCCATTAGCCCTCACATCAGTTACTATATAAAACCCTCAATTCCCCTCTTTAGTTTTTTAGCTACAGCAGTCGCCTCTTCCCTCTGTTTTGCTCTTTTTTTTCTTTTTTTTTTTTGCTCATCTCCACTAAAAATTTCAGCATCAATTTTAGTTTTAAGAAAAGTCAAATTAAGGTTATTCTTAGTTCTTCTTGCTTGAGTGTGTGATCAACTTGAAGAAATCACTATAATCGAATCTTGGGGGTTGTTCGGTCAAGAGAGCCATTCACACCGAGTTCTACTCTGGTGGCATGAATCAATCTTTAAAGACAACGCATTTTGCGTGATTCTATAGTTTGTGAGATTTTTTTAACTCTATCTATTTATTTTTGTCATTGCTAATTTTTTAGGGTTTGTATTGTTGAATCAAACTTGTTCATTTAGCCTTATTTTCCTACAAGAAGTTGCATGCAAAATTTAGAATAAAAATCCTTTATCTCACCTAGTGTTCTACTTTATGTTCTAAGTGAGGGAGGGGGGATGAAAGTCTTTTTTTTTTGTTTTTTGTTTTTTAGACTAGTATGTGATTCAAGAAAGAAAGAAAGAAAAAATAATAGTAAAGTTAGTGCTAGAATTTGTATGGTTAATGGGTACAATGAGTAGTGTGTTATTTATTTAAAGTGCTAAGTGAACGTTACCAATGGGTGTGAGGCAATGCTGCATGGCTATGTTCTGGATGAGTGTTGTGTGTAGTTGAATAATTAATAGGAAAAAGTTTAGCTACAAAATTGTTTGTAGTCTAAAGCTATAATCCTACTCAATATCTTTTTATTGGAGGTGAATTTTGATTAATCTACCATTGAATTACATCTTCTTCTTATAATTTTCATACTTGCAAAATTTCTAGAAAATTAAAGATCAATAGCTATATCATAAATAAATTGTTTAAATTGCAAGTTTTTGTAATTTAAAATTAAACATAAAATATAAGTTTATAGATTATATAGTAAATAATATTTAATTGACACAAAATTTGACATGTGTATTAAGAACGTAAAAAATATACAATTCAACGATTAGATTTTCAAAATATGTTTTAATTTTTATTTTATTGAGTAAGGTTATAGTTTAAGGCTACAACAAATTATGTAGCTAAACTTTGTCTCAATTAATATAGCTCGTTGAGTTTTGTCTTTTAGTTTAGAATTTGAATATCCATTTTCCTTAATATTTAATCTCACAATTACTAGACCAAAAAAAAGAAAAAGAAAAGAGAATGAGGCTAGTTTTAGAATAAGAACCTATTTTTTTTCTATTATATATACTCATTTTTCAAAATAGTACACATTAAATTCATCTATTTTATTCTACATTTCATTAAATTATCAATTTTCTTGATATTTTTTTTAATTGTTGCTTTTTCTTTACACACAACAACCACCATTATCTCTCTTTTTCATCCCCGAGTTATGTAAAGAAAGAATAAAAATTAAATATAAAATGAATAATATTAGTGTAGATTTATATGGTTACTGTAGCAATTATGTATTTTTATGTAACTTTCCATGACTTGATATGGGTGAATTCTAGATTAAGTTGGCTAAAATGTTGTCCTTTTTCTATTATATAAATTATAAATATTGATGTGAGTGCTCAGGGAAGGTTTATGTACAATTCTTTTTTGAGGGAGATCTATGTACAATTCAAAACAATCAAGAAGTAAATGTAATTTTAGTAAACCTGGTTAGTGTAATTTTTTCCATTAAAACTGATTTGGCTATATAGCTAATAGGTGAGACCATACCCAATACACTAGTCATTTAACATCCAAACTCAATAGTTATTTAAAGTCTCGTTAAAATATTTAATCAATTAATAATAGGGGTGATTAAAATAAGTGCGGCCTTATTTTCCTCAATTAATTACATTCAAGTCTTAAAATTTGCAATATTTAAGTGTATGGTATCTCTTATTTTCAGTAACTTATATTTTCATAGTGTTTATAAATAAAAAAGTATATAGTTTTTAGTAACTTTTACGTTAAATATGTGACAAAAAATGAAAAAGTAGATTTATTTTATGAAAAACTAAAAGTTAGATTATTTAAAAAAAGAAAGTAAAAAAAAACGTAGACAAAAAACAAAAGTTTTTAACAAATAAGAAAAAGCCAAACGAACTCCAAATTTAGATTCATAAATTAGGACACAAATAATTTTCAACTATATATAAGGCTATAACCTCACTTGAGGCACATGTCTCTCACATGTCCAAGGATTGTTTGCCCAGGAGAAAGGTCATGTGACTGTCACAAGCACCCAATAGTGCGTTACTTCCTATACACTTCAATTAACAGTAGATAATTGACTATCAATATTTTACTGGGGTATTAATGATTCATGATTTATATTGCTATGGAAGGTGTAAAGAATTAAACCACTGCTATGTAGAAAAAAGAAGCATATACTCCAAAATACTAAATCGGTTGCTTTCCACGGACAAATTGGACAAGCAATCTATGAGGGTGTGTGCCACATCTTTGGGATCATTATATGCAAATCTAAACTTTATTATACCTGTTCCTGTAGGATTGGCATGTGAAAATCCAGCTCCCATTCGGGAATGATTTCTCCAGCATCATTTATGACTGACTTTTGTGTGTTTAAAAAGCTCACGAGTTTTGGAAGCTGACAGAGTTCTAAGTGACGCAATTGAGGGAACAAGATCATATCTGTGTCTTCTATTTCGCCCTCTTCTTTTATGATTATTGCACCCATTATGCTGCATTCTTGTATCGCCAATTCTTGAAGTTGTGGAAGGCACTTGGCTATGGTTGACGAGAAGATAAATTTTAGTTTCTCACAATGTTCCACTTTCATAATGCTTAAGTTACGGAAGGATGCCGAGGGAATTTGGCCATGACATATTTCTTCCAAGTTGATAATGTTTTTGAGAGATAGCGTCTCCAAGACGGGAAAGACAACATCAGAGATAATCATCCCTCTCGAGTTGATGATGTACTCGATCTCGACATTGTTTTGGACATGGAGATGCTTCAGTTGTTGGAAGCCTGTCATATCTAATTCATCGGTGACGCTCTTAACACCCTTTAACTCATCCAAACACAGATTTTCAATACCATTCAGCAACATTTTAATCCCCCTCTCCAAATGAAAGCTTGTATTCAGCTTGAGTTTTAGTGCTCTTGAGTTTTCATGTTTATCAGACCAATCCCACACATCTCCTACGAATATTTTGTATCTTTGCAACTTCTCGAATAACAGATCTTTTGGCAACATGTTGGCATCTGGAATGTGCACTTCTAAAGTAGTCAACCGTGACAAATGCGTTAGCTCTGCAAGGCTAGCTCTTTCATTGTTGAGTCCTTCAACGTCCCACTGAGTGAAGCTATTGCCGACATATAGCTCTTCTAATTGTATCAAACATGATAGGACATTTGGTGGAATCACTTTAAGTTCGGTACAATTTCTCAAATCCAAAATCCGTAAATGAGTCAAAAGCCCTGTTTCTTCCGGCAACTGTTTAACATTGGAGTGAAGAAGGCTAAGAATTTCTAAATTTCTCAGCTCTCCAATCATAGCTATGTCTTGCAACACACACTGATGCCAAAACAATTTTTCCAAACTAGGGAATGTTACCTGCAAGTCCACTCCACGTGTGTTAATAACATAACTAATCATAATAACTCACATAATAGAAAATAAGACATATACGAAGTAAAAGTGTAAAACAGGGGACTATAAAAATAGAATTATCTATTCATTGAAGAGAGGTTTCATAGAGAATTCAT
Source organism: Castanea sativa (assembly GCF_040712315.1). NCBI lineage: Eukaryota > Viridiplantae > Streptophyta > Magnoliopsida > Fagales > Fagaceae > Castanea > Castanea sativa. The sequence goes on from NC_134015.1 coordinate 12,427,602, forward strand.
TGTAAGTAATTAGGAAGCAGTAAATTCTCTCTTACGACTAGATTAGTTAAACTTTTGACATCAGTTTCCTTTTTTCTTTTTTTTTATATCCCAAAAAAAAAAAAAGTTTCTAATTCTGATTGCTCTGTTTACTACATAAAGAAACAGAGCCTCTCATTGTAACATATACTCACATTTTCATTTTCAATAAAGATCACATCAATTCTATTTTTGGCAAACCTAAAGTTTCATTTGAGGCAACTTGACAAGCAATGTGAGGAAGGAGCCATCTAAAGATAAATTCATTACAATAGCACATTATGATCCTGCCAAATAGCTAGGTTATAAATACGGGATGCATCTTACTTTTATTAATTATTTTTTAATGTTTTAATAATACTATTTGTGCTATATGTTGAAGATGATAAAGCTAAACACACCTTTTCATTAAGTTTGCAGACAAAAGGCAGTCAAACGCATTGTTTCATTCAAGTAAATAGCTAATGTATTGGTATTGCTCAAACGGTGTCTTATTGAAGATTCAAGAATCAATTGGCATTGGCGGGCTTTTCAGTTAGGAAGCTGTGATCAACCAACTCAACAAACTCCACCTTTCATGGATCTAATCTGTAATTCTAGGGGTTTTGTTTTATTCAGTTAGGGAGATTTACCTGAATAAATACTATATCTGGTACCAGAATGTAAATAAGCAAGATCAAATACAATTTCTCTTTGGCATCTCTCTCTCTCTCTCTCTCTCTCTCCCTTTTCTTCTCTCTCTGCAATTGTTTGTTGTTCTTCAATCTAGCTAAACACTGTTAGATTCTCTCTGTTATAATTTCATTGCTATAAGCTTTTATTACAATAAGATTTTATTAATACAAGCAATGTATATACACATTTTTATTACAAAAATATGAGAGGTGTTATGTCCACAACAAATCATAGGTGATAAGTTGCAATTAGTTCTAATATGAATCTATAACTTAAATTTTTTTTTTTGCCCCCTCATAACAAATAAGTTGCAATTAGTTGTAATAATATTTTTTTTTTCTCATAGCCTAAGATTTGAACAAAGATTATTCAAGTCAATACGAATTTGCTTAGAAGGCGAATCTTGCAATATAAATAAGTTCCTTATAAGAAATTTGCTCCACTAATTTTTTTTTTAGGGAAATATGGCCAAGAGGTTAACAAAAATCTCTTTGTAAATATGCTCTTCTTCATTCATCCCGATCATTAGGATGAAAAGATGAAATATTTTCTCATAACCTAACATTTGAACGAAGATTATTCAAGTCAATACGAATTTACTTAGAAGGTGAATCTTGCAAATATAAGAAATTTGATTATAGTGCTAGCAAAACAATAAAGGGTAAACTATAAGTTCATTCAATATATTCAACTTGGGCATTCATTTATTATATTAATCATGTCCAATAAAGTATTCAGGTATTATTTTTGTGCACATGCATGTGTATAAAATGTATTACATAAATTCAACAAATTCAGGTAAAGACTAAAGCAAGTACTAACTAATTATTTGAAAATGTGCTTTTTTTTAGAAGAAGAAAAAGCAATTTTAAAAATATGCCTTTTTTGAAAACAAAATTTGTTTGAGCATGCTGTATGATTTTCTAGCTAATTGATCATGCTATATGATTTTTAAGTTTCCCAAGTGCAAGATTCTCAATATTTCCAAACTTGGGAATGCAACCTGCAAGTCCATCCCGTGTGTGTTATTGACATATCTAATCATAATAACTCACATAATAGAAAATAAAATATATACGAAGTAAAAGAAGGGATAATAAAAATAGAATTACCTCTTCATTGAAGAGAGGGTGCATGGCAGTATGGGAGATCTCCTCTGAACTAACAGGTTTGAATATGAATGACTCCAATTTAGGGCATTTTTCTATGAACATATCCTTCAATGATGGAAATTTGATATTGCTTCCTACGCAGAATCTTTTGAGGACTGGAAGATCGTTTAGAATCAGTCTTTCCAGTTGAGGGAACAACTCCTTTGGAATTATTTCTTCTTCTCCGTAGTCTTCTGTGAGTAGTACCTCTTCCATTACCTTACAGTCGTTTATGACAAGATTTTTGAGCTGAATCATAGATGTCGCCGTAGAAGAAGACAATAGGTATTTTAAATTGTCAGAGCCTTTCACGTTCAAGTCACGCAAATTTTGAAATCTCGGGTCTGTTAATTTGAAAGAGGAGCTTGCCCGATGTTGGTTGTGCCGTAGTATCTCTTCGGAATGTATAGAGGACAGTTTCAATGTTTCCAAGTTGGGGAACACAACCTGCAACAGCAATTAATTATCTCCTTCAGCAAACTTGTTAAAAAGAGATGCAAAAAACAGTGTCGTATTTGCCTAATACAACAAGGCCCAGACCTCAAACATTGACGAAGTGCATACTCAAAACGATGCCGTAAACACTAGGGAGTACTTAAGTGACGCCCGTTTACTCGCGTGATCATTTTTCATTTAGCTCAAGTTGTTATTTTGTTAGACACGTGTTATAATTCAATAGGTTGCACAAAGAATTCATTGTAAGTAATTAGTTTCTCATTTTTGGTTGCTCTGTTCTCTAAATAACGAAACAGAGCCTCTCATTGTAACATATACTCATATTTTCTTCTTCAATAAAGATCACAGAAATTCTATTTAAAGAGAGATTATTTTGGAAAAATCTAAACATTGCTTAAGTTAGGTACCTATAATGGCTATATTATTATTATTTCATTTGAGGAAATGACCAAAATTTTTATTTAAAGATAGTGGTATGGCAACTTGGCAAGTAATGTGAGGAAAGAGTCACCTAAAGATAAATTCATTACAAAGTCACATTATGATCCTGTTACATGTTTTTCTTTTTTTATCCCGAATAGAAGAGAAGCGGGATTCTAAAAAGGAATTTTCTTTTTTAAAGGGAAAATGAAGTTTTTTATTTTTATGTTTTTGCGGGAAAAATAAAGTTTCTTCAAAAATGAAAAAATAGTGATTTTTTAAAGGAAAAAGTTTCTATCCAAACTAGTTTGGAGAGAAACCCTTTAAATTTATCAAATATTTTTATATTGAGTGTGAAATTTGAAAATCTAACCGTTGGATTGTATGTTCTTATTATATTATTCATGCTTGTAAAATTTCAAGAAAATCAAAAATCAATTGCTATGTCATCAAACAAATGTTAAAATTTCAAGTTTTTGTAATCTAAAATTGTGTATAAAAATTAAATTCATTGATCAAATAGTAAATAAAATCCGATTTAAACGAAATTTGATATGCATGTTAAGAACATAAGGAACATGAAATTTAACGGTTAAATTTTCAAAATTCACACCTAAAAAAAAATATGATAAGTTTGAAAGGTTTCTCTCCAAACTAGTTTGGAGAGAAACTTTGTTCTTTTTTAAAGTAACTAGGTTATAAATACGGGTTGCATCTTACTTTTATTGATAAATTTTAAGTTTTTAATAATACTATTTGTGCTATAAGCTTTTATTACAATAAGCTTTTATTCAAGCAACATGGCTATACATAAAACTAATATGCGGCACGGTATCCATAAAAAAAAATGTGGCATGATAGCTAATACACAAGAAGTTGCATGCAAAATTTAGAATAAAAATCCTTTATCTCACTTAGTGTTCTACTTTATGTTCTAAGTGAGGGAGGGGAGATGAAAGCCTTTTTTTTTTTTTTAGACTAGTATGTGATTCAAGAAAGAAAGAAAAAATAATGGTAAAGTTAGTGCTAGAATTTGTATGGTTAATGGGTAAAATGAGTAGTGCGTTATTTATTTAAAGTGCTAAGTGAACGTTATCAATGGGTGTGAGGCAATGCTCATGGCTATGTTCTGGATGAGTGTTGTGTGTAGTTGAATAATTAATAGGAAAAAGTATAGCTACAAAATTGCTTGTAGTCTAAAGCTACAATCCTACTCAATATCTTTTTATTGAAGGTGAATTTTGATCAATCCACTATTGAACTACATCTTCTTCTTATAATTTCTATACGTGCAAAATTTCTAGAAAATTAAAGATCAATAGCTATATCATAAATAAATTGTTTAAATTGCAAGTTTTTGTAATTTAAAATTAAACATAAAATATAAGCTTATAGATCATATGGTAAATAATATCCGATTGATACAAAATTTAACATGTGTATTAAGAGAGTACAAAATATACAATTCAACGATTAAATTTTTAAAATATGTTGTAATTTTTATTTTATTGAGTAAGGTTATAGTTTAAGGCTACAACAAATTATATAGTTAAACTTTGTCTCAATTAATATAGCTCGTTGAATTTTGTCTTTTAGTTTAGAATTTGAATTTCCATTTTCCTTAATATCTAATCTCACAATTACTAGACCAAAAAAAGAAGAGAATGAGGCTAGTTTTAGAATAAGAACCTATTTTTTTTCTATTATATATACTCATTTTTCAAAATAGTACACATTAAATTCATCTATTTTATTCTACATTTCATTAAATTATCAATTTTCTTGATATTTTTTTTAATTGTTTCTTTTTCTTTACACACAACAACCACCATTATCTCTCTTTTTCATCCCCGAGTTATGTAAAGAAAGAATACAAATTAAATATAAAATGAATAATATTAGTGTAGATTTATATGGTTGCTGTAGCAATTATGTATTTTTATATAACTTTCCATGAGTTGATGTGGGTGAATTCTAGACTAAGTTGGCTAAAATGTTGTCCTTTTTCTATTATATAAATTATAAATATTGATGTGAGTGCACAGGGAAGGTTTATGAACAATTCTTTTTTGAGGGAGGTCTATGTACAATTCAAAACAATCAAGAAGTAAATGTAATTTTAGTAAACCTGGTTAGTGTAATTTTTTCCATTAAAACTGATTTGGCTATATAGCTAATAGGTGAGACCATACCCAATACACTAGTCATTTAACATCCAAACTCAATAGTTATTTAGAGTTGCGTTAAAATATTTAATTAATTAATAATAGGGGTGATTAAAATAAGTGCGGCCTTATTTTCCTCAATTAATTACATTCAAGTCTTAAAATTTGCAATATTTAAGTGTATGGTATCTCTTATTTTCAGTAACTTATATTTTCATAGTGTTTATAAATAAAAAAGCATATAGTTTTTAGTAACTTTTACGTTAAATTTGTGACAAAAAATGAAAAAGTAGATTTATTTTATGAAAAACTAAAAGTTAGATTATTTAAAAAAAGAAAGTAAAAAAAAAACGTAGACAAAAAACAAAAGTTTTTAACAAATAAGAAAAAGCCAAACGGACTCCAAATTTAGATTCATAAATTAGGACACAAATTATTTTCAACTATATATAAGGCTATAACCTCACTTGAGGCACATGTTTCTCTCACATGTCCAAGGATTGTTTGCCCAGGAGAAAGGTCATGTGACTGTCACAAGCACCCACTAGTGTGTTACATCCTATACACTACAATTAACAGTAGATAAATGACTAACAATATTTTACTGGGGTATTAATGATTCATGATTTATATTGCTATGGAAGGTGTAAAGAATTTAATCACTGCTATGTGGAAAAAAGAAGCATATACTCCAAAATAATAAATTGGTTAGTTTCCACGGACAAAGTGGACAAGCAATCTATGTGGGTGTGTGCCCCATCTTTGGGATCATTATATGCAAATCTAAACTTTATTATACCTGTTCCTGTAGGATTCGCATGTGAAAATCCAGCTCAAATTCGGGAATTATTTCTCCAGCATCATTTATGACTGACTTTTGTGTGTTTAAAAAGCTCACGAATTTTGGAAGTTGACAGAGTTTTAAGTGACGCAATTGAGGGAACAAGATCATATCTGTGTCTTCTATTTCGCCCTCTTCTTTTATGATTATTGCACCCATTATGCTGCATTCTTGTATCGCCAATTCTTGAAGTTGTGGAAGGCCCTTGGCTATGGTTGACGAGAAGATAAATTTTAGTTTCTCACAATGTTCCACTTTCATAATGCTTAAGTTACGGAAGGATGCCGAGGGAATTTGGCCATGACATATTTCTTCCAAGTTGATCATGTTTGTGAGAGATAGCGTCTCCAAGACAGGAAAGACAACATCAGAGATAATCATCCCTCTCGAGTTGATGATGTACTCGATCTCGACATTGTTTTGGACATGGAGATGCTTCAGTTGTTGGAAGCCTGTCATATCTAATTCATCGATGATGCTCTTAACACCCTTTAACTCATCCAAACACAGATTTTCAATACCATTCAGCAACATTTTAATCCCCCTCTCCAAATGAAAGCTTGTGTTCAACTTGAGTTTTAGTGCCTTTGAGTTTTCATGTTTATCAGACCAATCCCACACATCTCCTACGAATATTTTGTATCTTTGCAACTTCTCGAATGACAGATCTTTTGGCAACATGTTGGCATCTGGAATGTGCACTTCTAAAGTAGTCAACCGTGACAAATGCTTTAGCTCTGCAAGGCTAGCTCTTTCATTGTTGAGTCCTTCAACGTCCCACTGAGTGAAGCTATTGCCGACATATAGCTCTTCTAATTGTATCAAACATGATAGGACATTTGGTGGAATCACTTTAAGTTCGGTACAATTTCTCAAATCCAAAATCCGTAAATGAGTCAAAAGCCCTGTTTCTTCCGGCAACTGTTTAACATTGGAGTGAAGAAGGCTAAGAATTTCTAAATTTCTCAGCTCTCCAATCATAGCTATGTCTTGCAACACACACTGATGCCAAAACAATTTTTCCAAACTAGGGAATGTTACCTGCAAGTCCACTCCACGTGTGTTAATAACATAACTAATCATAATAACTCACATAATAGAAAATAAGACATATACGAAGTAAAAGTGTAAAACAGGGGACTATAAAAATAGAATTATCTATTCATTGAAGAGAGGTTTCATAGAGAATTCATTGTAAGTAATTAGGAAGCAGTAAATTCTCTCTTACGACTAGATTAATTAAACTTTTGACATCAGTTTCCTTTTTTCTTTTTTTTTATATCCCAAAAAAAAAAAAAGTTTCTAATTCTGATTGCTCTGTTTACTACATAAAGAAACAGAGCCTCTCATTGTAACATATACTCACATTTTCATTTTCAATAAAGATCACATCAATTCTATTTTTGGCAAACCTAAAGTTTCATTTGAGGCAACTTGACAAGCAATGTGAGGAAGGAGCCATCTAAAGATAAATTCATTACAATAGCACATTATGATCCTGCCAAATAGCTAGGTTATAAATACGGGATGCATCTTACTTTTATTAACTAATTTTTAATTTTTTAATAATACTATTTGTGCTATATGTTGAAGATGATAAAGCTAAACACACCCTTTAATTAAGTCTGCAGACAAAAGGCAGTCAGACGCATTGTTTCATTCAAGTAAATAGCTAATGTATTGGTATTGCTCAAACGGTGTCTTATTGAAGATTTAAGAATCAGTTGGTATTGGCGGGCTTTTCAGTTAGGAAGCTGTGATCAACCAACTCAACAAACTCCACCTTTCATGGATCTAATCCGTAATTCTAGGGGTTTTGTTTTATTCAGTTAGAGAGATTTACCTGAATAAATACTATATCTGGTACCAGAATGTAAATAAGCAAGATCAAATACAATTTCTCTTTGGCATCTCTCTCTCTCTCTCTCTCTCTCTCCCTTTTCTTCTCTCTCTGCAATTGTTTGTTGTTCTTCAATCTAGCTAAACACTGTTAGATTCCCTCTATTATAATTTCATTGCTATAAGCTTTTATTACAATAAGATTTTATTAATACAAGCAATGTATATACACATTTTTATAACAAAAATATGAGAGGTGTTATGTCCACAATAAATTATAGGTGATAAGTTGCAATTAGTTCTAATATGAATCTATAACTTAAATTTTTTTTTGCCCCCTCATAACAAATAATAACAACCTAACATTTAGAATTTGTACTGATGTCATAGAATTTGCATCGAGGTTCAACCGAGGTCGAACCATGATGATGTTATAATTAATTTAATAAAAATAAAATACAAATAAAGGTGTTAAAATGACAAACATTAACAAATTTATACTAAGAATATGTTTTAAAAAAATTATACAACTTTCAAATGAATTTTCACCATTTTTATAAGGTTAATAGAAAATTATAAAGCAAAAACAACTGGGAAAAATTTGTTTTTAGTAATCTTTCAAATAAAAAAATTATCTAAAATAAAATCATTTTCAACAAAAATAAAATCATTTTCAACATAAATTAATTAATTGTATATTCACATGTAAAAAACATGGTTCTTGAACCTCTAATCATAATAACTCACATGATAAAAAATAAAATATATACGAAGTAAAAGAAGGGATAATAAAAATAGAATTACCTCTTCATTGAAGAGAGGATGCATGGCAGTATGGGAGATCTCCTCTGAACTAACAGGTTTGAATATGAATGACTCCAATTTAGGGCATTTTCCTATCCACATAGCCCTCAATGATGGAAATTTGATATTGCTTCCTACGCAGAATCTTTTGAGGACTGGAAGATCGCTTAGAATCAGGAGTTCCAGTTGAGGGAACAACTCCTTTGGAATTATTTCTTCTTCTCCGAAGTCTTCTGTGAGTAGTACCTCTTCCATTACCTTACAGTCCTCAATGACAAGATATTTGAGCTGAATCATAGATGTCGCTGTAGAAGAAGACAATAGGTATTTTAAATTGCCAGAGCCCTTCACGATCAATCTACACAAATTTTGAAATCTTGAGTCTGTTAATTTGAAAGAGGAGCTTGCCCGATGTTGGTTGTGCGGTATCTCTTCAGAGTGTATATAGGACAGTTTCAACGTTTCTAACTTGGGGAACACAACCTGTAACAAAAATTAATTACCCCTTCAGAAAACTTGTTAAAAGAGACGAAGAAACGGTGTCGTATTTGCCTAATACAACAAGGCCCAGACCTCAAACGGTGATGACTGATGAAGTCCAGACTCAAAATGATGCCGTAAAGACTTGGGAGTAATTAAATGGTGCCAGTGTTTATTCACGCGATCATTTTGCTCACGTTGTTATTTAATTAGACACGTTGCCTAATTCCATTGGTTGTACAAAGAATTCCTTGTAAGTAATTTCAAACGCATAGATTCATTAAGAGAGGTGCTACGTCCACGACATTTTTACAATATTTTTACAACAAATCATAGGTGGTTAGTTGTTATTGGTTCAAATTTGAACCTAACACTAAGATTACTTTTTTGCCCCAACAATAACAACCAGTAACATCCTGCCACTTAGGATTTGTTGTAAAAATGTTGTGGACATATCATTTCTCATTAATTAGTTACGAATTCAGTTTCTCATTTTTTGTATGATAGGTCGTCTTATCATCTATTGTTTATGATAAATAGTCTTATCTTCAATTATTTTAGTGAGGTTGATTCATGCATTCAAACTTATGACCTACCATGGAAGATACTCGTTGTCACACACATACAAAACTCTAAAAATTAATATTTGGCTAAATTACAAACTACAATCTTAAAGTATAGAAACGCTTAGATTTTATATTTTGAAATTTCAAAATTTGGATTTTACTCTTTGATTTTTTATTTATCTTGCATCAGTAGCCACTCCATCCATATTTTCCATTAAGTGTCATATAAGTTAGTCACGCGTATTTAGTTTTTCTAATAAAATGATGTTACGCTATTTTTTTATGCCTTCTCATTTCTAATTTTTTTTAGACCACAAATAATGTCACATTATTTTAATGGTCAAACTAAACACGCAAAACAAATTTTTGTGGCACTTCATGGAAAATATGGACAGAAGGGTTACTAATGCAAATGGAATAGAACTTTAGGAAATAAAATATTGATTTTGAAACTTCAGGGCATAAAATCCAAATACTTCCAAACTTTAAGGGTATAGTTTGCAATTTAGCCTTAATATTTCTTAAATCATGAAGTATAAAATAGCGATTTTTTATTATTATTTAACTAGGTCAATTACATCTTAATTTTTATATATTAAAATTTTTGAGATCTATAGCCAACCCCATAATTTTGAAATTTTATTTATTTATTTATTTATAATATAAAGAAGTGGTGTTCTAACCTTTAGTCGAACTATTCCACTCTCTTACCAATAATATGTTCCAAAAATCTAAATAACGGATTGTATGGTGGATTGCATTTGAAAACCTCTCTCTCTCTCTACATATATATATATATATATGTCACAGCTCACACCAGCTCACACCAACGCGCCCACCACATGGATTTTTTTTTCTTGAGAAACCACGTGGATATTTTCATGATGGTTCAAAAATTTTGAAATTAAAGTTTTTTTAATGTTTGATTTTTGTTGTTGTAATAGTATTATAGTATAATAATACTATTTGTGCTATAAGCTTTTATTACAAGAACATCTTATTAAAATTGGGAAAATTGCACTGGGAGGTTACTAAAATTACTTTCCCAAAAAAAAAAAAAAAAAAAAACTAAAATTACACTAACATTCCTTATTGTTTTGGACTGTACAGACCTTACTTTCCTTTTCCAAAATAAACTACACTTTCTCCCTTAAACATTGTTAAAAGTCAGTAATGAAAGATGACTTATTTAGGATTTGTGACAAATCTAGCTTCTTTTGTTTACCACCCAGTTGTTCTTCTCCTTGGCACAGTACACCTTCCTTTCCATATAGCTCTACGGGAAATTTATCAAATATTTTCTACACTGTTTATTCAAATCTATCCCAAAACAGCCTCTAACTACCCACCTACTTGTTCAGCCATAGCATAAGCACATATGTTAATTAGAGACCCGAATAAATTTCAATACCACATGCGTGGGTAAGTATGATTCCAATTTTTGAATTCCTATAGTCATCAAGTAACAATCACTTAAAACTCAAGAAAAACCCAACTATCTAATTCACCGAATCGTCCAAGCTTGTAAACCCGATAAGCCAGTGGTTGAACCAACCTGATTTCCCCCTCCTTGTTTAATCAATCACCAGCTTTGGAATCACATCTATCTACACATCAAACTCACTCAAACACCTCTAGAAATCCGTCACCATCCACCAAACCCACATCATACAATCAAAGCTCACACCTCAATACTCGAGGGTGGGAAAATCAAAATCAAAGAAAAGGGAAAGATAAAAAAGGGGGGGGGGGGTTCAATGTTAGGATTAGAGAGAGATAGAGAGAGAGAGAGAGAGACTAGATTTTAGTCATAGCCTCACAGGGGAAGACAGAAGCAACCAGAAGATGGGCTTTGGAGGGTGAATGATAATTTCAATTAGAAAGTGACGGTTAAAAATATAAATTTATTAATTTCTAGATAGTGACTTTTTAGTTTTAATGGTGTGAAGCTAACAGGATTTGAATTAGGTACAATTTCCCCCTCATCACTCATAAAATATTTTTACCATCTTTACTTTTTTTTTTTACTTTTCAAATTTTATAAATTTTTTATTCAATGGTTAAGATTTGGAAGTTTCTTCTCAGCTATTGAGAGTTATTGCATCTAATCTCAATTCTGAGAGATGATAGTTTATTTTGAAGAACATTTGTATTAGTTCATGCAAAAATTTATTTTTATTTTAGGATAAGAAACTACTTTTTCTATTTTACATTCTAACTTTTCAAAATAACCCACATCAAATTATCTATATTACACTACATCTCATTAAATTATCAATTTTCTTGATTTTTAATTGTTTATATTTCTTCACACACAACAACCATTATTCTCTCTCTTCTTTCATCCTCAGGTTACGCAAAGAAAGAATAAAAAATAAATACAAAATGAATAATGATAGTGTAAATTTATACTGATACTGTAGCGACTATGTATTTTTACACAACTTTACATGGTTTAATATGGGTGAAGGTTGGACTTAGTTGGTTAAAATGTGGTTTTCTTTCTATTATACTAGCATTGATGCAAGTGCTCAAGGAAGGTTTATATACAATTCAAAATAATGAAAGGAGTCAATGAAATTTAGTAAACTTCAGGTTAGGTTAGAGTAATTTTTTCCATTAAAACGGATTTGGCTACGTACATAAAAGCTAATAGATGAGACCACCCCCAATAGTCATTTAAAGTCTCATTAAAAATTTTAATTAAATAATAGGGGCGATTAAAATAAGTATTAAAATTTTCAATATTTAAGTGTTCATTTGGTAACCTCTTATTTTTAGGTAGCTTATTTTAGTAGTGTTTATATATATATATATATGCTTCCCAAAAAAAAAAAAATTCATATATATAGTTTTTAGTAAATTTTAAGTTAAATGTGTGACAAAAAACCAAAAAGTAAATTTATTTTTTGAAAAATTAAGATTTAGATTATTTATAACAAAAAAAAAAGTTGAAAAAAATTAGACCAAAAGAAAAAGTCAGACAGACTCTAAATTTAGCTCCAAAAATTAGGACATATATAATCTTCAACTATATGTAAGGCAAGAACCTCACTTGAGGCACTTGTCTCTCTCACGTGTCCAGGGATTGTTTGACCAGGAGGAAGGTCATGTGTTTGTTACAACTCACAACTCACAAGCACCCAATAGTGCGTTACTTCCTATACACTTCAATTAACAGTAGATAATTGACTATCAATATTTTACTGGTATTAATGTTTCATGATTTATATTGCTATGGAAGGTGTAATTGTAAAGAATATAATCACTGCTATGTGGAAAAAAGAAGCATATACTCCAAAATAATAAATGGGTTGGTTTCCACGGACAAATTGGACAAGCAATCTATGTGGGTGTGCGCCCCATCTTTGAGATCATTATATGCAAATCTAAACTTTATTATACCTGTTCCTGTAGGATTGGCATGTGAAAATCCAGCTCCCATTCGGGTATGATTTCTCCAGCATCATTTATGACTGACTTTTGTGTGTTTAAAAAGCTCACGAGTTTTGGAAGCTGACAGAGTTCTAAGCGACGCAATTGAGGGAACAAGATCATATCTGTGTCTTCTATTTCGCCATCTTCTTTTATGATTATTGCACCCATTATGCTGCATTCTTGTATCGCCAATTCTTGAAGTTGTGGAAGGCCCTTGGCTATGGTTGACGAGAAGATAAATTTTAGTTTCTCACAATGTTCCACTTTCATAATGCTTAAGTTACGGAAGGATGCCGAGGGAATTTGGCCATGACATATTTCTTCCAAGTTGATAATGTTTTTGAGAGATAGCGTCTCCAAGACAGGAAAGACAACATCAGAGATAATCATCCCTCTCGAGTTGATGATGTACTCGATCTCGACATTGTTTTGGACATGGAGATGCTTCAGTTGTTGGAAGCCTGTCATATCTAATTCATCGATGACGCTCTTAACACCCTTTAACTCATCCAAACACAGATTTTCAATACCATTCAGCAACATTTTAATCCCCCTCTCCAAATGAAAGCTTGTGTTCAACTTGAGTTTTAGTGCCTTTGAGTTTTCATGTTTATCAGGCCAATCCCACACATCTCCTACGAATATTTTGTATCTTTGCAACTTCTCGAATGACAGATCTTTTGGCAACATGTTGGCATCTGCAATGTGCACTTCTAAACTAGTCAACCGTGACAAATGCTTTAGCTCTGCAAGGCTAGCTCTTTCATTGTTGAGTCCTTCAACGTCCCACTGAGTGAAGCTATTGCCGACATATAGCTCTTCTAATTGTATCAAACATGATAGGACATTTGGTGGAATCACTTTAAGTTCGGTACAATTTCTCAAATCCAAAATCCGTAAATGAGTCAAAAGCCCTGTTTCTTCCGGCAACTGTTTAACATTGGAGAGATGAATTATAAGAGTTTCTAAGTTTCTCAGCTCTCCAATCATAGCTATGTCTTCCAACACACAATGATTCCACCACAATGTTTTCAAACTAGGGAATGCAACCTGCAAGTCCACTCCACGTGTGTTAATAACATAACTAATCATAGTAACTCACATAATAGAAAATAAGACATATACGAAGTAAAAGTGTAAAACAGGGGGCTATAAAAATAAAATTATCTATTCATTGAAGAGAGGTTTCATAGAGAATTCATCGTAAGTAATTAGGAAGCAGTAAATTCTCTCTTACGACTAGATTAATTAAACTTTTGACATCAGTTTCTCTTTTTTCTTTTTTTTATCTTTTTTTTTTTCATCCAAAAAAAAAAAAGTTTCTAATTCTGATTGCTCTGTTTATTACATAAAGAAACAGAGCCTCTCATTGTAACATATACTCACATTTTCATCTTCAATAAAGATCACAGCAATTCTATTTTTGGCAAACCTAAAGTTTCATTTAAGGCAACTTGACAAGCAGTGTGAGGAAGGAGCCATCTAAAGATAAATTCATTACAATAGCACATTATGATCCTGCCAAATAGCTAGGTTATAAATACGGGATGCATCTTACTTTTATTAATTAATTTTTAATGTTTTAATAATACTATTTGTGCTATATGTTGAAGATGATAAAGCTAAACACACCTTTTCGTTAAGTCTGCAGACAAAAGGCTGTCAGATGCATCGTTTCATTCAAGTAAATAGCTAATGTATTCGTATTGCTCAAACGGTGTCGTAATGAAGATTCAAGAATCAGTTGGTATTGGTGGGCTTTTTAGTTAGGAATCTGTGATCAACCAACTCAACAAACTCCACCTTTCATGGATCTAATCCGTAATTCCAGGCGTTTTGTTTTATTCAGTTAGGGAGATTTACTTGTATATATACTATATCAGCACCAGAATGTAATTAAGCAAGATCAAATACAATTTCCCTTTGATATCTCTCTCTCCCTCTCTCTCTCTCTCTCTCTCTCTCCCTTTTCTTCTCTCTCTGCAATTGATTGTTGTTCTTCAATCTAGCTAAACACTATTAGATTCGCTCTGTTATAATTTCATTGCTATAAGCTTTTATTACAATAAGATTTTATGAGAGGTGTTATGTCCACAACAAATCATAGGTGATAAGTTGCAATTAGTTCTGATATGAATCTATAGCTTAAATTTTTTTTTGCCCCCTCATAACAAATAAGTTGCAATTAGTTGTAATAAGAAAATTTTTTTTTTTCTCATAGCCTAAGATTTGAACAAAGATTATTCAAGTCAATACGAATTTGCTTAGAAGGTGAATCTTGCAATATAAATAAGTTCCTTATAAGAAATTTGCTCCACTAATTTTTTTTTTTTAGGGAAACATGGCCAAGAGGTTAACAAGAATCTCTTTGTAAATATGCTCTTCTTCATTCATCCTGATCATTAGGATGAAAAGATGAAATATTTTCTCATAACCTAAGATTTGAACGAAGATTATTCAAATCAATACGAATTTACTTAGAAGGTGAATCTTGTAATATAAGTAATTTTCTTATAAGAAATTTGATTATAGTGCTAGCAAAACAATAAAGGGTAAACTATAAGTTCATTCAATATATTCAACTTGGGCATTCATTTATTATATTAATCATGTCCAATAAAGTATTCATGTATTATTTTTGTGCATATGCATGTGTATAAAATGTATTACATAAATTCAACAAATTCAGGTAAAGACTAAAGTAAGTACTAACTAATTATTTGAAAATGTGCTTTTTTTAAGAAGAAGAAAAAGCAATTTTAAAAATATGCCTTTTTTGAAAACAAAATTTGTTTGAGCATGCCGTATGATTTTCTAGCTAATTGATCATGCTATATGATTTTTAAGTTTCCCAAGTGCAAGATTCTCAATATTTCCAAACTTGGGAATGCAACCTGCAAGTCCATCCTGTGTGTGTTATTGACATATCTAATCATAATAACTCACATAATAGAAAATAAAATATATACGAAGTAAAAGAAGGGATAATAAAAATAGAATTACCTCTTCATTGAAGAGAGGATGCATGGCAGCATGGGAGATCTCCCCTGAACTAACAGGTTTGAATATGAATGACTCCAATTTAGGGCATTTTGTTATGAACATAACCTTCAATGATGGAAATTTGATATTGCTTCTTACGCAGAATCTTTTGAGGACTGGAAGATCGTTTAGAATCAGTCTTTCCAGTTGAGGGAACAACTCCTTTGGAATTATTTCTTCTTCTCCGAAGTCTTCTGTGAGTAGTACCTCTTCCATTACCTTACAGTCGATAATGGCAAGAAGTTTGAGCTGAATCATAGATGTCGCCGTAGAAGAAGACAGTAGGTATTTTAAATTGCCAGAGCCTTTCACTATCAAGTCACGCAAATTTTGAAATCTCGGGTCTGTTAATTTGAAAGAGGAGCTTGCCCGATGTTGGTTGTGCCGTAGTATCTCTGCGGAGTGTATAGAGAACAGTCTCAACGTTTCCAAGTTGGGGAACACAAGCTGCAACAGCAATTAATTATCTCCTTCAGCAAACTTGTTAAAAAGAGATGCAGAAAACAGTGTCGTATTTGCCTAATACAGCAAGGCCCAGACTTCAAACATTGACGAAGTGCATACTCAAAACGATGCCGTAAACACTAGGGAGTACTTAAGTGACCCCCGTTTACTCGCGTGATCATTTTTCATTTAGCTCAAGTTGTTATTTTGTTAGACACGTGTTATAAGTCAATTGGTTGCACAAAGAATTCGTTGTAAGTAATTAGTTTCTCATTTTTGGTTGCTCTGTTCTCTAAATAACGAAACAGAGCCTCTCATTGTAACATATACTCATATTTTCTTCTTCAATAAAGATCACAGAAATTATATTTAAAGAGAGATTATTTTTGAAAAATCTAGACATTGCTTAAGTTAGGTACCTATATGGCTAGATTATTGTTATTTCATTTGAGGAAATGACCAAAATTTTTATTTAAAGATAGTGGCATGGCAACTTGGCAAGTAATGTGAGGAAAGAGTCACCTAAAGATAAATTCTTACAAAGTCACATTATGATCCTGTTACATGTTTTTCTTTTTTACCTCACTTGAGGCACTTGTCTCTCTCACGTGTCCAAGGATTGTTTGACCCGGAGAAAGGTCATTGTTTGTCACAAGCAACCACTAGTGTGTTACTTACTATGCACTTCAATTAACAGTAGATAAATGACCATCAATATTTTACTGGTATTAATGGTTCATGATATATATTGCTATATAAGGTGTAAAGAATTTAATCACTGCTATGTGGAAAAAAGAAGCATATACTCCAAAATAATAAATTGGTTGGTTTCCACGGACAAATTGGACAAGCAATCTATGTGGGTGTGTGCCCCATCTTTGGGATCATTATATGCAAATCTAAACTTTATTATACCTGTTCCTGTAGGATTGGCATGTGAAAATCCAGCTCCCATTCGGGAATGATTTCTCCAGCATCATTTATGACTGACTTTTGTGTGTTTAAAAAGCTCACGAGTTTTGGAAGCTGACAGAGTTCTAAGTGACGCAATTGAGGGAACAAGATCATATCTGTGTCTTCTATTTCGCCCTCTTCTTTTATGATTATTGCACCCATTATGCTGCATTCTTGTATCGCCAGTTCTTGAAGTTGTGGAAGGCCCTTGGCTATGGTTGACGAGAAGATAAATTTTAGTTTCTCACAATGTTCCACTTTCATAATGCTTAAGTTAAGGAAGGATGCCGAGGGAATTTGGCCATGACATATTTCTTCCAAGTTGATCATGTTTTTCAGAGATAGCATCTCCAAGACAGGAAAGACAACATCAGAGATAATCATCCCTCTCGAGTTGATGATGTACTCGATCTCGACATTGTTTTGGACATGGAGATGCTTCAGTTGTTGGAAGCCTGTCATATCTAATTCATCGATGACGCTCTTAACACCCTTTAACTCATCCAAACACAGATTTTCAATACCATTCAGCAACATTTTAATCCCCCTCTCCAAATGAAAGCTTGTGTTCAACTTGAGTTTTAGTGCCTTTGAGTTTTCATGTTTATCAGACCAATCCCACACATCTCCTACGAATATTTTGTATCTTTGCAACTTCTCGAATGACAGATCTTTTGGCAACATGTTGGCATCTGGAATGTGCACTTCTAAAGTAGTCAACCGTGACAAATGCTTTAGCTCTGCAAGGCTAGCTCTTTCATTGTTGAGTCCTTCAACGTCCCACTGAGTGAAGCTATTGCCGACATATAGCTCTTCTAATTGTATCAAACATGATAGGACATTTGGTGGAATCACTTTAAGTTCGGAACAATTGCTCAAATCCAACATCCGTAAATGAGTCAAAAGCCCTGTTTCTGTCGGCAACTGTTCAACATTGGAGCCAAGAAGGCTAAGAATTTCTAAATTTCTCAGCTCTCCAATCATAGCTATGTCGTCCAACACACACTGATCCAAACACAATGTTTTCAGGTTTGTGAGGAGATTAATTGAGGAAGGAAGTGATGAAATTTTAAATTTAGTCAAATCTAAAACTTTGAGTTCCCTCATTCCTCCAAAAAATGTTTCTGAAATTTCAGAATAACAATCTTTGGCGCAAAAGTGCAAGAATTTCAATTTTGGGCAATCCAACGCATTAGGAAGTTGTTTGATACCCATATCAAGAACAATGATTTGTGTGTACATTTTCATTTTCTCCTCACTTGGCCATGTTATTGGATCATCACTTCTCATTAGTAATACATTCTCATCCTGGGATGCAATGAATATGGCAGCATCACGAACAAGGTCATGCATAAGGACATCATCACGGATAAGCGGAACATCAAGCAATAAACCAGAGTCTTTGAGACTACTTACTAGAGTATCCATTCTATTTCTTGCTTCTTCTAATGTATTTGGGCCATGAAATAATTTCAGCCCAAAACAATATTTTAACAAATCTCTGTAGTGAATGAAAGGATTCATTTCTTGACCGCAAAACAAAAAGAAGGACCGAACCTCGGGATTTTCAAGATGGTTGTAACTCAACTGTATTGCTGAATATATAACTTTTTGCATTTTTGTGCAATTAATAGAGGAGGGTTGTCTTAGTTGCTGTAGGGCGTTCTTCCATTGAGGCTCACTCTTGTTTTTTAATGCATTTGCAACTGCTTCAAGTGCGAGAGGTAGGCCTGCACACTCTTTAGATACCTCGATTGCTATTGATTGCAAATTTTGGTCCTCGAGAGAATCACCCGCCAACTTCTTGAATAAAAACCATGCTTCTTTTGGTGGTAAAACTTCAAGCCCAAAATTCTTCTCGACGCCCATCTCAGAAAATAACATGTCTCTGTCCCTGGATGTCATCAATACTTTGCATCCGTTACAAGGAATTCCTATTTCATCCAGATCAAGTTTCTCCCATATATCATCTAGGATAACAAGTATCTTTTTAGTCTCGCCTTTTGTTAATCTTGTCTCCTCTTCTGTTAATCTTGTACATAGAGGACTTGCTCTTCCGCTTAAAGTTTCCTTCTTGTCAAGTTGTAGACATTGTGCATCTGCGATTTCTCCTTGAATCCGTAGCTTACCAGAGTCATTTGTTAATCTTTTCCATAGAAGACTTGCTCTTCCCCTTAAAGTTTCCTTCTTGTCAAGTTTTAGCCCTAGTTCATCTGCGATTTCTCCTTGAATTCGTATCTTTCCAGAGTAGTCTACTCTCTGTGTCACAATTGCTATAGCCACTTCATCGAATAAATTTTCTTTCTTGACCCGACTAGCAACTTCTCTTATTAGTGTAGTCTTTCCAACACCAGCCATGCCCCACACCCCAATCTTGTTGATATTAGCATCCTGTAGTGACTCCATAAGCTCCTTCATAGTTGACACTCTTGACTCAAACGTCACCCAATCCATATTTGTTGTGGTCACTAACCCCTGTGAAGTAGGACAGTAGGAAACTTTGTCAAATTTGCCTTTTTTCAGGAGTTCATCAATCTCTTGCAATATGTTCTTTGCTTTCTTACTGTGCTTATGCCTTAGCTTCACATTTGGACATGCCATTTGGGAACAGCTCATATTTGCTTTATCTTCATTGTCAAGAACTTCGTTGGCTTTTCTCAAAATATCATCCACCTTTCTCAACCACAATTTAACATCACGTTCAGTTTCTTCACCGTTGTTTGCAGCTTCATTAACGCGATGTCGCACCCTATCTCTTGCAGCCTCCAAATCCTCTACCTGATTCTTCATGTTCTTAATGTTATTGTTGTACTGAAACGAATGACATAGCCACTGTCCAACTGGTTGAATCGTGTACTCAACGATTTTTGCAGCAATTGAAATTAGAATCTCCATTCCCTGTTTTGATTTCTGCAATCATACACATGAATTCGGAAATGGATTAGATTAGTTATGTTCAGTACTCTTAACAAAATACGCACGAATTTCCTTTTCATTGTGCTTAGAAGCATTCCTGTCAAACACAAGTCACAGCAAGAAAATTGATTACTTCCAAAAAATCAAGAAGGGTCACCCAAGAAAGAAGAGAACCACCCCCCAAAAAAAAAGGCATGACTGAAGAAGGGAACACAGAGGAAGAGGAAAAAAGGCGCAGCATAGCGGAGGAAAGAAAGGACAAAGGCCATTTCGCATTCCGTTATGATGTTTGGGCGTTCAAACTTAGCCCCTCAAATTTAAGTGCGGGATATCTGTTTAGTTGTTATTTTTTTCTTGTTGTTTGTTGTCTTTATTCGCACCAATTTACTTGTAATTGTTAAAATTTATTGTCCTGGGTTTAGCTTCAAAATAGTGAAATTTTCTCAAGACAGGCAGCTGGACCAGCACAAAAAAATCCTGCACAAATTAATCTCTCCTTTGGCAAACAGCATTTGTTCCAGGCAGGAAAATCCAAGAAAATACTTTTTTGGCCCAAGAAATAATTCATGATATGAAAAAAAAGAGGAAAGGGAAAACAAGTTGGATGAGCATCAAAATTGATATGGAAAAGGCATATAACCGGGTCAAATGGAAATTTTTGGCAAGGGTCATGAAGTGTTTCGGATTCTGCAATACTTGGATTCATTGGGTGATGCAATGTGTCACTACCACCTCCTTCTCGGTACTTATTAATGGTTGTCCCTTTGGTTTTTTTCAAACCTCAGAGGGATTCAGACAACTAGCTGCAAACCTACGCGTTGCGCATGATAATTATTTTTATGGTGATTTTATTAATTTTTTTATGCAGTTTAATACTAATTTAATAAAGACTAATGTATTTTGTAATTATATTTTTATTTTTTATAAGAATAATCATAAATATAATATAGGAACAATCATAAATTTTAATTTTTGTCGTACTAAAATGAAAAAAATACAATCTTTCTTAGAAATTTAAAAGGCAAGTTAACGAAAATATATATTTTTTAATAAAATTTATTTATAACATTTCGTTAATCATTAAAAAGAATATAAAATTTGGAAATTACTCTTTTAGTTTTAAACAAACTTTCTTAAATTTATTTTTTCTCCCTACAATCCAACATACTGATAAAAGTAATTAAAAAAATTAATAAAACTTAACTATAATTAACTAGACCAATTAGGAAACAATTTGTTGTTTATAATCTACTAAGGTTATTTTCTTTGCAAAAATTGTAATTTCGTCCACCCAAAACATATTATTAAATAAACATTTATTAGCAAAATCTAAGAATTAAATTTCTATATATGCATTTTTATAATAATAATAATAATAATAATAACAATAATAATAATAATAATAATTATTATTATTAAAGTAAAATTGCGAAAGATAAAATTTGTCTCTCATCCAATAATTTTTGTTTAGCCAACCTTTGCTTTTCTCTAAATAAATGGTATTATAGAGTACTTCTAATACAATTATTAAGAGTACTTTGTCCACTACAAAGGATTAAAAAATAAATAAAAATGATTAAAGTCTCATAGTTTAACATCTAAATTGAGCACTATAAAAATCATGCTATCAAATTACAATAACTACCAAATTAAATTATCTAAATCATGCTATGTAGTAGAATAATATTATATATCTATATGCTATATTTAGTCATTTATAACGCAATAGGATAACATTTAACAGTTAAAGAGAGAAAAAAAACAATTAAAAAAAAAGCAAAATTGAATCGCATTAACCTAAAGTTGATTAAAGAATATAAAAAAATTATCAACCTAAAGCGAAGATGTAAGAAAAAAAAAATCCACCCAAAAATTGTGTGTGTGTGTGAGAGAGAGAGAGAGAGAGAGAGAGAGAGAATCATTTTTTTTTTTTTTTGTAAGAAAAAACTATGCATAGAATGAAAAAGCTAGTATCAAATTTATAGGAAGATACTGTGAATAAGAAGAGACAAGAATGGAGGAAGATGAAGGGAAAGATGAATAATGATATTAATGTAGAGGATAGTGGGGAGATGAGAAGGTGAGGGAATGAGAAAGGTTGGAGAAGTAGTGGGGAGATGAAAAGGTAAGGAAGGGAGAAAGGTTGGAGAAGTGTAAATATGAAATAAAAATAATATTAAAAATAATTATAAAAAAATGGAAAAAAAAAAAGATAATGACGTGGACGCTGACGTGGCTCAATGTGAGCAAAGTAGCATTAAACGCTACGCTTCAGCTTTTAGTAATATATAAATGAGATCCCCTCTCTCCATTCTTGTTGTTGGGTGCAAAGTACCGTGTGAGTCCAGCCCACATGCCTTGTCAAAGCTCATTAAAGAGTTTGTTCCAAAAGTCTTCAAAGTAACTCTTTCATTTATTGAGAAATGACCAATGCATGGGAAGGTCTGACTTCTCTTAATGAGAAGTGATGCATAGTTGAGTTAGTGTGTGAGACACGCTGAGGAGAAAAGAAAGGCCATTCGGCCTTGTGGAGAGCTGAAGCAAAAAATAGGGAGCCATTCGGCCATATCTGTGTGAGTTCCAGAGTGAGCAAAAACACAAAGAGATATTTAGCCACTTGAGAGGTGCAGTCCATGTGAAGAGATAAAGAGAAACACAGTGAGAGTGTGAGAGAGTGAAAAAGAAAAAAGGAGTCATTTTTCTTTGTTCAAGTTACACACAAGGAAGATAAATTGGTGGAGTTTTCATGGAGTTTTTGAGTGCTACAACCATGAAGAGTTGAAGTATTCAGAGGAAGATTTTACTACTGGCTTTGTAGTGAGATTGTATTTATTCCTTGAGATTTATTTATTGTATATCAAATTTATTATGGACTTAAGTTTAGCATAAACTTGATAATTGTAATCTCTATTTCATAGTGGATATTTTTCGGAGCTGCCCCGTGATTTTTCCCTCTACACCGAAGGGTTTTCCACTTAAGATTTGATGTTCTCGTATGGTTGTGTTTATGTGGTGCTTGCTGAATTTTTTTTTTTTTTTTTTTTAAATTTCCATAATATTGCTATTGTTTGGTATTTATATATTTTAACTCACACATAGACATAGAGGGGATTAGGATTTTTCCCCAACAAGTGGTATCAGAGCTTTTGGTTGCTTGGGTTTGACTGTCTTGTGTTGGATTAAATGGAGAATATGGGTATGAATACTATGGTTAAACTCTCGACATCGAATTATTCGATATGGAGGCTGATGATGGAGGATGTCCTTTATTGCAAGGATTTACATGACCCTATTGAGGGTGATAGTGCCAAGCCTAGTGATATGTTAGACAGAGACTGGGAGAAATTAAATAGAAAAACTATCAGGTGTAATGCGTCGATGTTAGTGTTTTTCACCATGTGTCTCAGGAAACAAATGCGGAGGCTCTTTGGGAAAAATTAAGGAGTCTTTATGAAAGAAAGACAGCTCAAAATAAAGCTTTTATTGCTAGAAAGCTTGTGAATTTGAAGCTTAAAGAGTGTAAGTCCATTGCCGAGCACCTTAGTGAGTTCCAAGACTTGGTTAATCAGATAGTTACAATAAAGCTAGTAATTGATGATGAGTTACAAGCTTTATTGCTTCTGAATTCCTTACCTGACAGTTGGGAGACTTTAGTAGTGTCACTTAGTAATTCTACTCCGAATGATATGTTATAACTTGCTAGGTTTAAAGATAGTTTGCTTAATGAAGAAACTAGAAGAAATGATATGGGCAAGGATATTGCACAAGCTCTTGACACAGAGAACAGGGGGAGAAGGAAGAGTAGAAGTTATAAGGGCGAGGTAAATCCAAAGGTCGGTCAGAATCAAAAGGAAAATTCAAGTGCTTTTACTATGATAAAGAAGCTCACATAAAAATGAACTACAAGACTTAGAAGAACAAACAGAAAGAGGATAAAAATAAAAAAAAGGCGGATGATGAGAACATTGCTGATGTTATAGTGTTGGAAGATGAGGTCCTAGCCATAGGACAAGATGTTGTTGTACAGTTTCATATCCTTATGTTGAATGGATGATTGATTCAGTTGCTTCTTGTCATGTCACTCCAAGAAAGGAGTTATTCACTTCATACAAAGCTGGAAACTTTGGGAGAGTGAAGATGGGCAATGATAGTTATGTAGACATTATGGGAATTGGTGATATATGTGTTAGGGCTAACGCTGGATACACCCTGATTTTGTGGGGATGTGAGACATGTTTCAGATATTTACCTAAATTTGATTTCCACTCATGTTCTTGATAAAGAAGGTTATGGAAATTATTTCCGTAATGGAAAATGAAGGCTTAGCAAATGATCATTGGTGTTTGCTGGTGGAAAAATTTATTGTGCACTTTACAAGACACAAGTAAAGTTGTGCAAGGATGTTGTTAGTGCAGCTCAGGAGGATTCTTCACCTAACTTGTGGCATAGGCGGCTGGCTCACATGAGTGAAAAAAGGGTTGCAGATTTTGGCAAAGAAGTCTCTCATTCCCTTTGCCAAAGGTACGTCACTAAATCTTTGTGACTTTTGTTTATTTGGTAAACAACATAGAGTTTCATTAATATACCCTCTACTAGAAAACCCAATGTATTAGATCTTGTTTATCCTGATGTATGTGGTCCCATTGATGTTGAGACTTTAGGTGGCAATAAATATTTTGTTACATTTATTGATGATGCTTCACGAAAGGTGTGAGCTTATGTTTTGAAAACAAAAGACCAGGTATTTGAGCACTTCAAGAAATTCTGTGCCATGGTGGAAAGAGAGAAAGGGAAGCCTTTGAAGTGTCTCTGTAGTGATAACAGAGGTGAATACACATCTAATGAATTCAAGAGTTATTGCTCTGAGAAAAGCATTAGACATGGAAGACAGTTCCTAGTACCCCACAGCAAAATGGTGGGGTAGAAAGGATGAACCGCACTATTGTTGAGAAGATCAGATGTATGTTAAGAATGACTAATTTGCCTAAGTCATTCTGGGGTGAAGTTGTTGTGACTGCATGCTACCTAATTAATAGATCTCCATCAGTTCCTTTGGGTTTTGATATTCCAGAAAGAATATGAATAAGAAAAGATGTTTCTTACTCTCACTTGAAGGTATTTGGGTACAAGGCATTTGTACATGTGCCTAAAGAACAAAGATCGAAGCTTGATAGCAAATCCACTCCTTCTATATTTGTTGGATATGGAGATGCATAATTTGGCTACAAGTTATGGGATTCTAAGGAAAAGAAAATGATCAAAAGTTGAGATGTAGTTTTTCATGAGAATGAAAACTTGGTAGAATTTGAGAAAATTGAGAAGCCTAAAGCTACAGTTGGAGGTGTTCTTGATCTTACACCTACCTCTTCTTCCTCAGATAATGCCACAAATAGAGAAGAGGTACAAGATGAGAATTATGGTGATGAACCAATTGAATTTGATGCTGATGAGCCAGCAAGTGTTAATGGTGATGATGTGACAGATACAAATGGTGTTGAGCAGGGGGAGCAGCCTCCTCCACTAGAGATGGTAAAACCTCAAGTGAGAATGTCTATTAGAGAGCGTCATCCATTGACTAGATATCCCACTTCAGAGTATACTATGATTACTAAAGAGGGGGAGCTAGAAAGTTTTCAAGAAGTACAATCTCATAAGGATAAGCAGAGTTGGTTGAAGGCTATGCATGAAGAGATGAATTCTTTGAACAAGAATAAGACTTATAACTTAGTGGAACTTTCTAAAGGAAAGAAGGCATTGAAAAACAAATGGGTGTTCAAGTTGAAGAAAGATGGTGACAAGATAGTGAAGTATAAAGCTCGATTGGTGGTCAAGGGTTTCAGTTAGAAACAAGGGATTGACTTTGATGAGATATTCTCTCCAGTAGTCAAGATGAGTTCCATTTGGATAGTTCTAGAATTAGTAGCTAGTTTGAATCTGGATCTTGAGCTTGAGCAACTTGATGTGAAGACAGTTTTCCTTCATGGTGATTTGAAAGAAGAAATCTACATGGATCAACCAGAGAGATTCAAAGTGAAAGGGAAAGAAAATATGGTTTGCAAGTTAAAGAAGAGTTTGTATGGCTTAAAGCAAACTCCAAAACAGTGGTACAAGGAGTTTGACTCATTCATGGTGGGTCACAGGTACACGAGAACAAATGTAGATCATTGTGTGTATGTCAAAAAATTTCCCAATGGTAAATTTGTCATTCTTTTGCTATATGTAGACGATATGTTGATAGTAGGACAAGATGCAGGTGTGATTGGAAATTAAAAGAAGGACTTGTTCAAGTCATTTGATATGAAAGACTTGGGTCCTGCAAGACAAATTTTGGATATGCAGATTCTTCGTGACAGGAAAGCTAAGAAACTATGGTTATCACAAGAGAAATATATTGAGCGGATTCTTGAAAGGTTCAATATGAAGCATGCCAAGCCAATCTGTACACCTCTTGGTGCTCATTTCAAGTTAAGAAAGAAATCTTATTCTTCATCCAAGGAAGAGAAAAAAGACATAGTATCAACTATTTATTCCTCAGCAGTTGGGAGTTTGATGTAAGTTATAGTTTGCACACGACTAGATATTGCTCATGTAGTTGGTGTTGTCAGCAGGTTCATGGTTAATCCTAGTAAAGATCATTGGGAAGCAGTGAAGTGAATTTTCAGGTACTTAAGAGGTAGCTCTAAATTGTGCTTGATTTTTGGTGATTCTAAACCAGTTTTGGAGGGTTATGTAGATGCAGATTGGGTAGGTGACCTTGATGGTAGGAAATCTACATCGGGGTATATATTTATTTTTGCAGAGGGAGCTGTATCATGGTAGTCAAGATTACAAAAGTGTGTTGCCTTATCTACAACTGAAGCCGAGTAAATATTGCAGCTAATGAAGCCGGTAAAGAGATGCTTTGGTTGAAACGGTTTCTCCAAGAATTGGGTTTGAAGCAAGATGGGTATGTAGTTAATTGTGATAGTCAAAGTGCTAGACTTGAGTAAGAATTCTATGTACCATTCACGCTCGAAGCACATTGAGGTGAGATACAATTGGTTGAGACTAGTTGTTGAACAACAATCATTTGAATTAGAGAAGATTCACACAGATGAAAATCCAGCTGACATGTTGACCAAGGTTGTGCCGGCATGAAATCTGATTAAAGACTTGGGTTGAAGATCTCCTTCGTAGTGGGCTGGAGGGGGAGATTGTTGGGTGCAAAGCACCTTGTGGGTCTAGCCCACATGCCTTGTCAAAGCTCATTTAAGAGCTTGTTCCAAAAGTCTTCAAAGGAACTCTTTCATTTATTGAGAAATGACCAATGCATGGGAAGGTCTGACTTCTCTTAATGAGAAGTGATGCAAAGTTGAGTTAGTGTGTGAGACACGCTAAGGAGAAAAGAAAGAAAAAGAAAAGAAAGGCCATTCGGCCTTGTGGAGAGCTGAAGCAAAAAATAGAGAGCCATTTGGCCATGAGTTCCAGAGTGAGCAAAAACACAAAGAGATATTCAGCCACTTGAGAGGTGCAGTCCTTGTGAAGAGATAGAGAGAAACACAGTGAGATTGTGAGAGAGTGAAAAAGAAAAAAGAGACATTTTTCTTTGCTCAAGTTGCACATAAGGAAGATAAATTGGTGGAGTTTTCATGGAATTTTTGAGTGTTATAACCATGGAGAGTTGGAGTATTTAGAGGAAAATTTTTGCTACTGACTTTGTGGTGAGATTGTATTTACTCCTTGAGATTTATTTGTTGTATATCAAATTTATTGTGGACTCAAGTTTAGTATAAACTTGATAGTTGTAATCTCTATTTCATAGTGAATATTTTTTGGAGCTACTCTGTGGTTTTTTTCTCTACACCGAAGGATTTTCCATGTAAGATTTGGTGTTCTCGAGTGGTTGTGTTTATGTGGTGCTTGCTGAAATTTTTTTTGTTTCCATAATATTGCTATCACTTGATAGTTATATATTTTAATTTACACATAGACATAGAGTGGATTAGGATTTTTCCCCAACACTTGTTTGTTTTGGTGTCTGAAGTTCTTGCTAGGCTCATTGATAGGGAAGCATGCTCAAACAATATAAAAAGATTTAAACTAGCTAAAGACTTAACTCCTATTACCAGTGGCGGAGCCAGAGGGGGGCGAGGGGGGGGGGGCACCTGCCCCCCCTGACTCCACCTAAAATTTCTCAATTGGTAAATGTAATTGTAATCTTAAGGGATGCTGACACAGGAAAAAGAAAGGAAAAAATGACTCCCAATTGGTTGAAACTTGAAAGTGATTTTGACATAAGAAAAGGAAAGTTAAAAAAAAAAAGTTTTCTCAAACATCAAATCAATATTCCTTTTTCACCTATTTTACTGTTCTTGTAAGCTTTTGTCTTGTACACGTTTGACACCTATTTCACAATTTTTTTTCTTTTTTAATTTCTATCATTATTTTCACTATTGATGATACTTTTTGCAGTATTTTATTGTTAAGTGATGTTAGAGATATTACAAATTTTACTATTTATATCTTACAAATTGGCATGTCACCAATCACAAAAATAATCACAAACATCTATTTATTATATTGTTTAAATAACACTAATCACATTTTTACCACATTAGTTTGTAAACTTTTTGTTGTAGATTTTGTAATAACTATGAATTGGTTATTTTTGTTTATTTATTTTAATGATATGAAATATATTTATTTTCTTATAATTATTTATTTATTTTGTTATTATTATCGATTAATATTTTTTAGATTAATTTCACTTTAAATATTATCTTTTAATTTTGCCCCCTCTGAACCAAAATTCTGGCCCGCCATGGCCTACTACCCACCTCCAATTTGTGGATGATCTTCTCTTATTTGCCCAAGCTAATGAGTAGAATATGGACAGAATCAAATACTGTCTAAACACCTATTCTAATTGGTCCGGGCAAAAAGTTAATTTCTTCAAATCTGTGATTATTTTTAGCAGGGACACGCCTCACGTGATGAAGACCAGATTGGCTAATATGATAGGTATAAATGCCTCAGATAAAAAAGAAAAATACTTGGGTCTCCTAATGGCATCAGGAAGAGAGAGAGAGAGAGAGAGAGAGAGAGAGAGAGAAGCTGCATCTGAGGAAATCATTGAGAAGGTGAAGCAAAGACTACAAGGGTGGGAGATGAAAACTCTTGCCCAAGTTGGGAGAGGAACTCTGATTTCTTCAATGGCTGCCTCAATCCCGACTTAACAAGCTTCATCCCTTCTCTTATCCAAGCAGGTTTGTTCCAAACTTGATGCGCTAAACCATAAATTCTGGTGGGGATTTGAAGAAGAAAATAAAAAAAATGGAGTTTGTTTAAAGAGTTGGGACTCTATATGCACTCCAAAAGCTGCTGGAGGTCTGGCCTCAAGAAAACAGAGGATATGAACCGGGCTCTCGTAGAAAAACTAACTTGGGATGTGGCTAGTAATGCAGACAAGCCTTGGGTGGAATTTTTTAAGAAAAAAGATGTGCGAGGAAGGAATTTTATGAAGATTCCCATGCCAAAATCCATCTCTTGGACATCGCAAAACATTTTTGAATGCAGGGATGTCATAAAAAATGGATTGTCATAAGAGAGGGAATGGGTGGAACACATGGATCTTGGAAGACTCGTGGATCCCAGAGGAACCAGGTTTCATTCCAAAATTGAAGAATGGTGCTTCATTTGATGAGTACTTGGTGGCTAATTTAATTGATCGAGACACCCATTAATGGGATAGGAGGAAGATTGCTCAATTTTTTGAACCTGATACTATGAACAGAATTATAAGCTTCAAACTCTCCCAACAAGCTTCCCATGATCAAGTTTTCTAGTGCTTATCTCCATCAGGTGAGTACTCAGTAAAATTTACCTATAATGCTTTAAGAGCATCATCATCTTACCACCACCAGCAACTAACTAGTAAATATCGGAAAGCAATTTAAACCTTAGTAGTATGGGCAGTATTTCTATTCAGGATTGGATTAGTTCTGAACCCGAAATCCTCTTTGGGTTTAAAGGAGGATGAAGTCAACCAATTTCAACTATTTGCTTTATTTCTTTGAGACCAGATCTGGATGACAAGGAATAAAGCAAGAGTAAAGGGTCTCAAAAGCAACCCAACTGAGCTATGAAGACAATACTTAGATCCTTTGAGGAAAGCAAGCTTGGTATGCCCAACCAGAACGTTAGGCGAGGGAAATCAAATGGCTAGCCCCACAAGAAAGCTGGGTGAAGCTGAACTTTGATGCAGCCATTGGAGATGAGAAAACATCTATAGCCTTAGTTTGCAGGGATGATAAAGGAGTCTTACTAATGGCATGGGCAGAACAAATTGATCCAGGTAGTCCTATTCTAGGAGAAGCAAAGGCAGCTTTATGTGCAATTAGAAAAGCAATCCAAGAAGACTACAAGAAAGTTATAGTGGAAGGGGATGCTTGGAATGTAATTGGGCCCCTAATAAACTCAGCCCAACAGCCCCACTAGAGCATAGCAGCGGTTCTTGCTGATATAAAGGAGCTTATTAACACTTTTCATTCTTGTTCTTTTTCTTTTGTGTATAGGGAGGGTAATTCCCCTGCCCCTCTTTTGGTCCCTTGGGCAGCTTTGTTCAACTGGACAGGGCCAGTTCCCCTCTTTGGTCTTCTTAGCTTGGGGCTCAAGCATTAAACAAAGATGGCGACAGGTCCTCTCCCTTTTTGTAATCTTGTTTTTGTTTCAATAAAGTGATTTTTTAGCCAAAAAAAAAAAAAAAAAAAAAAAACTAAAGTTATTTAAACGGAAAAACCAACGCGATTTGATAGCCAATCTTTTACTCATTTTTTATTTATTATTTATCGTTTTTTTTTTTACTAGTTTACTATTCCCTAGTTTCTATGATGATGTAAGTAGTTTTTGGTTTCTTTGTCAATAAGAAAGTTTTAGTTTTCTCCCAAACTTCTCTGGGGTTCTTGGAAAACAAGAGTAGGAGTATGAGAATTATGGAGAGTTTAATTAAGCTTTGGAGCAAGCTTTCCCTGAATGATAGGGAAAGAGGTGGTCTCTGTCTGACAGAGGAGAGGTCCTCCACTTTTTCATTATTATAGCAAAGTTTTTGACAAAATCGTGCGTTGAATACTGAAGTAATAATAAGGACCTTTAACCCAATATGATGATCAAAAAATGGTTTCCAAGTTAGAAATGCTGGAGATCATATAGTTTTATTTGTCTTTGATAATAAAGAGGAGGTCGAAAAGATCTTGTTAGGGGATGCATGGAGCTTTGAAAAACATTTATTTATACTCTAGCGGCCTAATAATGATGTTCCAATTTGGGACTTATGTTTCGATAAGGTGTCCCTGTGGGTGCAAGTCCACGACATCCCAATATGTTTTTTGAACAGAGGGGTGGTTAAGGATCTTTGCGAAGCTATCGGTACCAATGAACAAATATATGAAAAGTGCAGAGGTTAAGGGGGGAAGTTTCATGAGAGTTAGAGTTTTGGTGGACGTATCCTTACCTTTGTGCTGTGGTCATATCATCTCATTGGAGTAAAGGGGGTGGGCGAGATTTGGGTATCTTTCAAATACGACTGAATACCAAACAATTGCTACTGGTGTGGATGTTTAAATCACTTCAACAAGGACTGTGATCTCTGGATTGAAAGTGAGGGCTCCCTAACTGTGGAAGATCAAGAATATAGTCCATGGATTCGAGCCTCTCCAATGTATATGTTCAGGAACGCAGTGGTGAGGGTGTCGGTTTCTACAAGGCAACTCTAGAGAGATCTTCTCCCAGTCAGGAAAACAAAAATTCCGTGATCCTTGGAGATTTATTTTCAATTAGGATTTCCGAGATTGATAGGAAATTAATGAAATTTGATAACGCCGAAGGCAAAAATCATGGAGAGAAATTTTCGCCCGAAGAGGTGCATAATACTGAAACCTTTTTGGATAACTTACCAGAGAATCCTCTATTTCCTTTTCCACATTCTGTGGGTGGTGATCCAGTGAGATCCCCTTTAAATGTGCACGCTACTCCCCCCATACTTACTAATATTTCTAATTTAGCACGTAAGGAAGGCACGCGTAAGAAATATGCAGGGCAGAAGTGGAAAAAATCAGCGAGGCTGCCTACTAAGGGTGGGGTACCTTTGATGTTATTGTCAATAAAAGGAAGGGAGGATGAGTGACGGTTTATAGGGTTCCATGGTGAGCCTGATATGAATAATCATCACGTGTCTTGGGCAACTTTAAGATGTCTGAAAGCAAAATACTCACTCCCGTAATGTTTTGCTGGGGACTCTAATGAAATTACTCGGCTCATGAAAAACTTGGAAGGAGGATAAGATTGGATAGGCAGATGCAAGAGTTCAAATATTTTTTGGATGAGTGTGGCTTCAAGGATTTGGCGGTAAATTAACTTTGTGTAATGGACACCGTGAAGGTTATACGGTGTGGGAAAGACTTGACAGAGCGGTGGGTATTATTGATTGGATTTCAATATTTCCATCAACAAAAGTAGTTCATCTTGGAGTGTGAGTCCTTAGACCATAAACCCATACCCATCTATTTAGCTGGGATTCCTAGGAAGGCTCACAAACCTTGGAGGTTTAAGCAGATGTGACTGGATGAGGATGGATGCTGTGAAACGATTGAATCGGTTTGGTAGATTGTTTTTCCGTGTAGGCCGATGGAAATGGTTGAAGGAAAGATAAAGAAGTATCAGTTTAGATTGCAAAAGTGGAGTCGTGTAGTGTTTGGTAATGTTATCCGCTCCTTGAAAGAAAAGAAGGATCAATTACCAAAGGCTGAGCAGATGGCAATTCGGGGTGGCAGTATGGCAAAGGTACAGCATTTTAAAATTTGAGATTAATGGTTTATTGGTAAGGGAAGAAAAGGTGTGGAAACAAAGGTCCAGAGAGAGTACTGGATGTTTCCAAAGTCGATCCAATGTTAAGTGGTTAACAATCTTCAATTTATTATTATTATGTCATAGAAGCCTGAAAAAAGTATACACGATGCTCTATTTAATAAATAGAAACTAAACTGTTAGTTTTGGGTAGTAAACCTTGAATTTGCAAGAGGTTCCCTAAATCCACAATAAGATGGAATCCATTAGAGAAAAGTCTAAGAAAACTCTGCAATTTTATTAATAATGGTCCGATTTGCCTTTAACGGCTACAAAACATATAAATACTACGAAAGTAAACCCTAGAATGATTAGGAAACGTCTAAAATCCTAATTTGCACTAATTACGCTACTAGGTGACAAAAAACCGAAATTTACCAAAAATGGCAAAATTGAGTTGAATGCAAAATCATAAACTACTGACGTTAAGAGTCATTTCAAAATAGATAGGACCTTTTTATGACTTTCAAACTAAAAGTTATTATAGAAAAACAAATATTACTATAAATAGAAAAAAAAAATACACACACACACACTGTTTTCGAGGCCTTAACGAAAAAATTTGCCTAAATTTAGGCGATGCTCGAGTCTGGATCAGAATGCTGTCTCCCTTTAACCAGCAAAATTTCATGCAATTCTAACATTGTTGCCTCGATAGCCTCTACTGGGACCCCCCATTGATCTTGCGTTGTGACTTTTGGCATCCCTGCTGCCCTAGGAAGGCATGTACTATCTATTCTTTATCAGTCCCCCCTCCCCCCCAACTTGAAAAGAACTAAACCTCGAGTTCCCACTATCTAGTTCATTAGGAGGATGATAATCATACAAGTTAACAACATTGAAGGTAGAAGAAAATGCTCATGTTTGGAGGAAGAGCAACCACATAAGCATTGTTGTTGATCTTCTTAGTAATCTAAAATGGTCCATACTTCTTGTCCTTCAATTTGTTGCAGGTACTAACAAGAAAGCTCTCCTTTCTAAGATAGACCAACACTAAATCCCCAACATTGAAGATCTCCTCATGCATTGTCTTATCAATAGCTTCCTTGTACTTGGCATTTGTAGTTTCAAGTTTCTAACTCACCTCTTCTTGCATAGCCTGAATACGGTCAACCATATTCTCTGCAGCTTGACTCACTCCTAGAAACTCAGGTAAAGGTACCAAGTTCAAAGCGTGTTTTTGGGGCACGCAGTAACTAATGGCAAAAGGAGACTTACCAGTGCTTCTGCTGATTAAGTTGTTGTAAGCAAACTCTACTTAGGACATGCAAGATCCCACTGCTTGGGTTTCGCTCTTGAGATACACCGGATCAAATTCCTCAAAGTGCAATTAACTACTTCTGTTTGGCCATCAGTTTGAGGATAACTACTATTGCTATAATTCAAGGAAGTGTCAAAACACTTCCAAAAGGTCCGCCAGAAGTGACTAATGAACTCAATACCCCAGTTAGAGGTGATGGATTTTGGCACTCCATAAGAATGCACAACTTTAAAGAACAAATTGCCCCCTCGAGTAGCATCTGAGGTCTCCTTGCATGCTATGAAGTGGGACATCTTCGAGTACCTATCAACCACAACAAATACAGAATCCATACCTCGCTGGGTTTGAGAAAGACCCAGAATAAAATCCATAGATAGATCCTTTCATGGTGCTTGTGGAACTAGTAATGGCATGTATAAACCAGTATTTTGAGATTGGCCCTCGGCAGTTTGGTAGATTAGACACTTTCTCACATTCTTTCAACCTTAATTCTCTAGACTTTTGCTACAATCTCAGCTCATCCTTTAGAAGCCAACCATCGAGTTCAAGACTAAAAGCAACTTCCAATTCTAAGTTTTCTTTTATTGGGGGGGGGGGGGGGTTGTTGAATCTCGAAAATGTTGGCCTGAAGCAACTTAATTCTCTCCCTGACAATGTCAAAAACCTCCCTATTCAATTTCTTTAAATTGTTCTTCATCCTATCCATCTTATTTGTTGATATTGGTGATATTTATTGTCCTCTCTCTAGGTTGGAAATTGAATCCACCCTTCATCTTTTACTCTTTGCCCAGTAGCGTAAGTAGTGTAGTTTAGAGTCAATGGGGGCTAAGAATGGATTTATTTGGGTTCTCTTCGGTAGTGGATTTCATTCAATTTTTCTGTTCTCCCCCATTTATCAATCAGCTTAGTCAAAAGAATGATCTTTTGTTATTTGGAGCCATTCTTTTTTATGGAATTTGGAAGTTGAGAAACCAAGTGATTTTTAAAGGCCTTTCCTTTAGATGTTATGAACTAATCTCTAAATTTTGGAAGTTATTTATGGAATTCAAATTTTTGAGACTGGATGCTATTTCATTTGTAAGCACCAATCATCCATTGAAGAGGGGATTTGGTTTTCGCTTGCTCTCAAAAAGCGAAAATCACCTTCCCTCTCCAGGTAGAGGCCAAAGCTATTAGATGGGCTCCTTCATTGCCTGCTAATTTGGAGACTGAGAATTTTATAATTGAGACAGATTCTAAGATCTGTCATGATGCTATTCATAAGCTGATTTTGTACCCGCCTTAGAAAATTGCTTCAATCTTAGCTGACATGTAGTCTCTTCTTGTAACCTATTCTAATGTTTCTATCTCTTGGGTTCCTAGGCTAGCTAATATGCAACTCACTCCCTAGCTATGTGGTCTTTAGCTTGTAATTTTTTGGTTCCTTTGGTTAGGGTAGCTGCTATTTTGTTTCTGTTGTTAGGGAGGAAGCTAGTCTTTGTTTGTGATGATGATAAGAAGATCAGTAGGCTGGATGCTTCGGACTTGATAGGACCACTCGCTCTCTCTGCGGCCTGAAGAAAAAAGAGAAGCCAATCAAAGGCGACCGGGGCTGCCGGCCAAAAACCCTCCGATGGTAAAGTTAGTTTTTCTCACTATGTTTTTTGGAGTTCCAACTTTTTTGGAGTAAAATTCACACACATACCTTTGCCTTGTCTGAATCAGTCTTTATATAGCGCCTTCATGAACGGTTATCGAAATTGGAACCTCTCATGGATTCAAGGAGGATTAAACGTAACTGCCATAACCGTTTAGGAGTTACATTTCTAATTCACAACGGATACATGACGGTTATGCGTGGGATAAGGGATTGTCACATTATATTTGGAGATTCTTCTAAGTATGATCTCCTCGTCCTGTAATTCCTTAGTCGAGTGTGCCTGATAATTCCAAGTGTAGCATACTCGTCCACAAAGCTTTATGTGGACGAGTCCTCTCGGGGCAGGCCGCGCGCATCCCCTGGACGAAGGATGTAGCTTCGCTATCATCCTCTGGACGGCCTTGTCCGTTACCCTCGTCCTGAGGATAACTCCTGGACGGCTGCCGAAGTGATGACCGTTCAAGGACGGTCTGAGCGTTTTCATCCCACATCAGTTGCCCCTCGTCCAGGAGTTATGCAACGCATCGACAGATTTCAAAACGCGCTACGTGTCGCACATCCATAGGGGGTTAGTCAACTAGATTACTTCTTCGAGGCATGCGCCACGTGTCGCCTTCCAATTGGTTCCGTCGTTGCGGTTATCGAGATTTTTCTGCCTATAAATAGTGGTTTCCCTCTCATGCCCCTTTCAGTTTTTCAAATTTTCTGCTTTGACACTCTCGTCCGTCGCTTCGTCTAAGAAATATCCTCAGCGTCTTTAGTGTCCTTCGTCTAGAGCCAGGTAATCTTTCTATACTTATTCTAGCTTTCCTTTTTAAGTGTTAGGGCGTCTTCAATGGCCTCCTGCTCGTCTAGCGACAGTGTGGCCAAGGACATAGACGAGTACCACGACGAATCTAGCTATGATACTTCTAGTAATGTCAATAGTAGCAGTGGTCATACAACTGAGGAATACACATCTGGGGTTCCTGGGATTCCTGCAGAAACCTTTCAGGAGTGTATTAGGACGAGGACAGCCTCTAGGGCTGACACCTCGACGAGCTCCCCGCCGTCCTCCCCTTTGGACGAACGGGAAACCGTATATAGTTGTGCTCTAGAGGTTCCTTCTAGGATGGACGAGAGAAGGTTAGATTCCCTTAGGAGTTGGTTTCAAATTCCTGATGATCTAAACCCTAGGTTAGCTGTCCGAGGTGAATGGTGTTGCCAGCCTCGTTTTGGGATAGGTGTCTATAAAGCTTATCTGTTAGGGGGGCTTAGACTTCCTTTGGATGCCTTTGCTAGGGAATTGCTCACTAAGCTGGGCTTGGGAGTGTGTCAGCTTAACCCCAACGCATGGAGACTAATTGTTTCCATCCAAGTCTTATGGATGGAGGTGTTTGACGGGGACCGTCCTATCACCGTGGACGAGTTCTTGTACTGCTATAAACCTTCCGAGATAAATCAATCTCGAGGCTTCCATCAGTTCACAGCCAGGAGCAATGACTGTAGACTGATTAAGTCTTTGCCCTCGTCTGACAGAAACTGGAAGACGGAATTTTTCTTCGTCTCTGGTTTCTGGGCGGGGCATCCTGTTGAGATTGGTAGAGACTCGTTTGCTCCTTATACTGGAGACATAGGGAACCTTCGTCCAGAAGGTATGTTATGCTCTTCTTTTTTGTTTTTTTTTTATTGTACTTTTTCTTTGGACGGTGGTCTAACCTTAACTTCCTTCTTTCCTTTCCAGCCGTTGGACGACCTTCTCTGAGCAAGTTCCACCGTGATCGCATCCACAGGGCCCGTCTACATTCTGAGCGGGACTTTCACTCGTTAGTGACCCTTAAGCGTCTACACAAGTGGGGACTCGGCCCTGAACCGTCCGTCGACGCCTTAGCACACGAGCTAACTACCCGTAGACGTGAGTGTTCCTCTTTAAGATATGTCTTTTCCATTTTTGTTTTATTATTATTATTTATTTGTATGTATGTATTCGCACTTTTTCATTTCATTTTTTTTTTTTTAAAGAATCTTGGACGAGCATGCCTTAACATTTTTTCTTTGCTTTATCCTCATTTAAAGGAAATCTTAGACGAGCTTGCCTTCGTCCCGAGATTTTACTTGTCTAAGGCTTTTGCCTCGTCCGTGAATATTATCAGGGAAACTGGAATTCAAATACATAAGAAATCCAAACCATATTATTACATGAATGTTGTTCACAAACTTGGCACATGCTTATAAGCTAGTGCCTTATTAAGATACTCAAGTACATAGCATCGTCTTTCATAAGCTAGTCTGTAAGTAGTGCAAAAGTTTAAGAACTAGTGCACTTTTATTCATAACACACCATAATAGTAGTAAAAGCAAAAGTAAATATAAGCAAACACGCAAATCACAACTGTAATTTTGCCACTGACTTCCCTCGTCCCCGCTCATCACTGATAGTACCTCCTCAGATGTTCCACGTTCCAGGGATGCTCTAACTTCCGCCCGTCCAGGGCTTCCAGGTAGTAAGACCCTTGCCTCTTGCAATTGATTACCCTGTAGGGTCCTTCCCAATTGGGTCCCAGTTTTCCATGAGCTGGATTCCTAGTCGCCAGGGAGACCCTTTTGAGAACAAGGTCCCCCACACCAAACCGTCTGGGTTTTACCATGGCATCATGCTGTCTGGCCATAAGATTTTTGTACCTTGCCGTTCTTTGCTCCGCATTCATTCTTACCTCGTCAACAAGATCGAGGTCAAGGCGAAGTTGTTCCCCATTGTCTTTCTCCCGGTACTCCATCACTCGATGACTTGCCATATGAACCTCCGCTGGTATGACAGCTTCACTTCCATAAGCTAGTTTAAAAGGGGTCTCTCCTGTCGGAGTTCGTGCAGTCGTCCTATAGGCCCAAAGAACACCTGGTAGCTCGTCTGGCCATATCCCTTTTGCCCCCGCGAGTCGAGTCTTGATGATTTTCAGCAGGGATCGGTTTGCTACTTCTGCTTGTCCATTTGCCTGTGGATGGGAGGGTGAGGAATAGTGATTCTTGATCCCGAAATGATTGCAAAAATCCCTGAAGGGTGAGTTGTCAAATTGGCGTCCGTTGTTGGATACTAACACCCTGGGTACCCCGAACCTGCATAGAATATTCTTCCACACAAAATTTTTCACATTCTGCTAAGTGATTGCTGCAAGAGGCTCGGCTTCTACCCACTTGGTAAAGTAATCGATTTCCACCACCAAAAACTTCATCTGCCGGATTCCTAGGGGGAAAGGACCCAGGATATCCAACCCCCACTGTGCGAAGGGCCATGGGGCCGTCATTGGGGTCTAGTATTCTGACGGCTGTCTAGGCACATTGCTATAACGCTGGCATTGGTCACATACCTTGACATAGGCTTTAGCGTCTGCCTGCATTGTTGGCCAATAGTAGCCGGTACGGACGATCTTATGGACAAGGGACCTTGCCCCTGAATGATTTCCACACGATCCTTCATGAACTTCCCTTAGAACATAATTTGACTCGTCGGGAGCCAAGCATCTTAAGTAAGGTTGGGAAAAACCTCGCTTGTACAACACTTCATTTATGAGGACATACTTGGCTGACCTGATCCTTAACTTTCTCGCTTCATCCTTGTCTTCTGGAAGCCTTCCATCTTTGAGATAAATCATTATCGGACTCATCCAATTCTCCCCTCCTCCTATCTGCTGTATGTCAGGAATGTCTATGCTCGGCATATATTGGATGTCGTCGCACTCGTCTATGACCCCTGCCGAAGCGGCTTTTGCCAAGGCGTCTGCTTCCGCATTTTCCTCCCTGGGAAGTTGAATAAAACTTATGGCTGAAAATTTTCGTGCAAGGCGTTTCACTTTACTGAGGTATTTCTTCATTCGATCTTCCTTAGCCTCACACATCCCATTCACTTGGTTAATGACCAGTTGAGAGTCTCCTCTGATTGTTAACGACTCTGCCCCTAAGGACTTGGCTAATTCCAATCCCTTGAGTAGAGCTTCGTATTTAGCCTCATTGTTGGTAGTTTGATACTGTAGACGGGCCGCATACTCCAGCCTGTCACCCTCAGGGGACTTCATTACAATTCCAATCCCTCCTGCATACAGTGTGGACGATCCGTCTACATTAATCTCCCACATTTCATTTCCTTCGCCCTTGTTCAGGTCGTCCTGGCTGGGGGTGAATTCCGCGATGAAATCTACCAACGCCTGCGCCTTTATCGTACTCATTGGGAGGAACGGCCCACTGCACTAGCCGTCCAGCAGCTTCCAACTTGCTCATAGCCTTTTTTATGGGATGGTCTGTTAGGACGTTGATGACGTGTGCCTGAAAATAATGTCTCAGCTTCCTGGAAGCCGTTATTAATGCGAAGGCTAGTTTCTCCATCATCGGGTATCGTCCTTCTGCCCCTCTCATCGCGTGGCTTGTGTAATAGACCGGCTTCTGGACTTTCCCCTCTTCTCTGACTAACGCTGAGCTTACTGCGTGTGGAGATACTGCCAAGTACAAGTACAACTCTTCCCCAGGTACAGACGGACTCAACAGTGGTGCCGTCATTAGATACGTCTTCAAGTCCTGGAAGGCCTTTTGACACTCGTCCGTCCATTCAAAAGCCTTCCTAAGGACTTTAAAGAATGGTAAATATTTGTCAGTAGCTTTCGATACAAACCTGTTGAGGGCGGCGACTCGTCCAGTAAGAGACTGGACTTCCTTGATATTTTTCGGTGGTTCCATGTTCAGTATCGCCTGGATTTTATCCGGATTCGCCTCAATTCCCCTGTGCGATATCATAAATCCCAAGAACTTACCCGATGAAACCCCGAAAGCATACTTGCTCGGATTTAATTTCATGTGGTACCGTCGCAACGTATCAAAAGTCTCTTGAAGGTCGTCCAGATGCTTATCCTCGTCCTGGCTCTTCACTAGCATGTCGTCCACATAAACCTCCACATTTCGCCCGATTTGAGGACGGAACATGTGGTTAACCAGCCTTTGGTAGGTCGCCCCTGCGTTC
The DNA here is from genome assembly GCF_040712315.1 of Castanea sativa. Taxonomy (NCBI): domain Eukaryota; kingdom Viridiplantae; phylum Streptophyta; class Magnoliopsida; order Fagales; family Fagaceae; genus Castanea; species Castanea sativa. Next base: position 12,468,574 of record NC_134015.1, read on the forward strand.
TTCAAACCGAATGGCATTACCTTGTAGCAATACAACCCTTGGCTCGTGACGAATGAGGTCTTCTCCTGATCTGCTTCATTCATCTGAATTTGGTTATACCCTGAGAAAGCGTCCATGAAGCTAAGTATCCTGTGACCTGCCGTCGAGTCCACTAACTGGTCAATGCGCGGCAATGGGTAGCTATCCTTGGGGCAAACTTTGTTTAGATCAGTGAAGTCCACGCACATCCGCCACTTGCCACTGGCTTTCTTGACCATGACCATGTTCGCCAACCAGTCTGGGTAGTGAACTTCTCGGATGAACTTCGCGGCAACCAACTTCTGCACCTCTTCCTTAATGGCATTGTCTCGCTCGGGAGCAAAAACTCTTCTCTTCTGACGCACTGGTTTCGAATAGGGACACACGTTCAGGCTATGGGTAATGACGCTCGGATCAATGCCAGGCATGTCCTCATAACTCCATGCAAAGACATCGAGGTTTTCCTTCAGAAACCGAATCAAAGCGTGCTTTGCCCCCTCTCCCATGCCCGCCCCAACTCTAGTAGACTTCTCGGGCTGGTTATCGTCCAGAGGGACGTCCTCTAATGCTTCAGTGGGCTCGGCCACGACCCTTCTTCCGTCTATACTCATCGCCTGCATGTGCTCGTCCATGGCCAGCATAGCTAAGTAGCATTCTCTGGCGGCCAGCTGGTCTCCTTGTACCTGGCCTACTCCGTGCTCGGTTGGGAATTTGATGGACAGGTGGTAGGTAGAGGTTACCGCTTTCCAGCTATTCAGAGTTGGCCTTCCAATAATTGCATTATATGACGATGCACAATCAATAACGAGGAAATTTACCTCCTTGGTTATCTGCTGCGGATACGTTCCGACGACCACTGGCAACGTGATGGTGCCCACAGGTTGCACCTTCATTCCTCCGAATCCTACCAACGGCGAGTTCACTGGTCGAAGTTGATCTCGTCCTAGCCTCATTTGTTGGAATGCGGGGTAGTAGAGAATGTCTGCAGAGCTGCCATTGTCTATCAATACCCTCCTGGTCGTATAGTCAGAGATGAGTAGGGTGATGACTATCGCGTCATCATGTGGGTGGTGAACTCGTCCTGCCTCCTCGTCCGTGAACGTAACGGCTTGTTGGTCTACCTCCCTCGTCCTAGGAGGTCGTCCAGACAGTTGGATGTTCTGCACCACCTTCAGGTACGTCTTCCTTGACTTGGACGACTGCGCCATCGAGTTTCCTCCTACAATTACCCTTATCTCTCCTAGTGGGGGGCGTGATGATTCCTCCACCTTGGCCTTCATTTTCTCATCTCTTTGGTCTCGTCCAAGGAAGTTTCTCAATTTTTTCTGTCTAATGAGATTTTCTATCTGCTGCTTCAAGTCAAAGCACTCGTCCGTATCATGCCCATGGTCCCTGTGAAAACGGCAGTACTTGCTCCTATTACGCTTGTTGGGGTCTCCCTTCATTTTTTCCGGCCACTTCAAGGACGGATCATCCTTGATCTGCATAAGAACCTGCTCTAGTGGCATAGTCAGGGGCGTGTATTACTGATTCCTCGCGGAGGAACTGGCCTTCTTACCATCTTTATCTTTCCTCTCGTCTACCCGAGCTTTCTTTGGACGAGGTCCTTGATCCGAATAACGGTGGTGACTCGCTTCCGAACGTTCTGCCCTTTTTCTTTTCTTGGCTATGATAGCGTCCTCAGCGTTCATAAAATTCTGGGTCAAATGGACGAGATCGGCCATGGTTTGCGGCTCCTACTCGTAGAGCTTATGAATGAACAAGTCAGAATTGACCCCATCGTGGAAAGCGGCCAATAATAGCTTGTCATCCATCTCGTCCACCGTCAGGGCCTCCCTATTAAAACGGGTGATGAAGGATCGTAAACTCTCATTTTCCCCTTGCTCTATGGTCAGCAGGCTGGAGGAGGAACGCTTGTGACGCTGTCCTCCAATGAAATTGTTGACAAACAACTTCCTCAATTCTTCAAAGGATCCTACCGAGTTCGGGGGTATCTTACCGAACCACACTCGCGCTGGTCCTTTAAGTGTGGTGGGAAAAGCTCTACACATAATCTCGTCTGGGACTCCTTGTAGGTGCATAGTCGTCTTGAAAGTTGCAATATGATCGCAAGGGTCGCGACTTCCATCATACGAGTCCAGAGAAGGCATTTTGAACTTCGGAGGTAGGGGTGACTGCTGATGGAAGCCGTGAAAGGGGAGTCCGTTCGGTGAACCATATCATCCACTGGGTTCGCTCGCCTCATGTTTTCCCTCATTTCATCCATGGCTTTTCGCATCTGGTCCATCTCTTTTTCCAAGTGTGGCACCCTTCTTGAAGCGGTACCTCTTGTTTGATCTTCGGACTCGACATTTTCTCCTCCACCTTCCTGACTCGGTGCCCGTCTATCTGTAGGCCCATCTTGGCGCTGCCTCCTGAGGTTGATCTCCCTATTCAACTCCTGGTTTTGACGTGTCAGTTCCGCCATTGCGGCGGCCATGGATTGTATATGCTGAATGGAGGGTGGTTGCACGACAGGCGCTGATCTGCGATCGCGAAGGGGGTTGCTAGAAGCATCCCTACTCTCCTAGTGGCCTGGGCTTGTAGCCCTTGATCTTGTTCGAACCATTCAGCCCTTTGTCTGGGAAAGACTAATCGTTGAAAACAGAACAAACAACCGAACGAAAAGAACACTAGAATTCCCCACAGACGGCGCCAACTGATGATGCTAAGAAGATCAGTAGGCTGGATGCTTCGGACTTGATAGGACCACTCGCTCTCTCTGCGGCCTGAAGAAAAAAGAGAAGCCAATCAAAGGCGACCGGGGCTGCCGGCCAAAAACCCTCCGATGGTAAAGTTAGTTTTTCTCACTATGTTTTTTGGAGTTCCAACTTTTTTGGAGTAAAATTCACACACATACCTTTGCCTTGTCTGAATCAGTCTTTATATAGCGCCTTCATGAACGGTTATCGAAATTGGAACCTCTCCTGGATTCAAGGAGGATTAAACGTAACTGCCATAACCGTTTAGGAGTTACATTTCTAATTCATAACGGATACATGACGGTTATGCGTGGGATAAGGGATTGTCACATTATATTCGGAGATTCTTTTAAGTATGATCTCCTCGTCCTGTAATTCCTTCGTCGAGTGTGCCTGATAATTCCAAGTGTAGCATACTCGTCCACAAAGCTTTATGTGGACGAGTCCTCTCGGGGCAGGCCGCGCGCATCCCCTGGATGAAGGATGTAGCTTCGCTATCATCCTCTGGACGGCCTTGTCCGTTACCCTCGTCCTGAGGATAACTCCTGGACGGCTGCCGAAGTGATGACCATCCAGGGACGGTCTGAGTGTTTTCATCCCACATCAGTTTGTAATTTGTTTATTTGTTTATTTGTTCAAAAAAGTCTCTTTTAATCCCCCCCCCCCAAATTTTTTTTCAATTATATTAGCAAATTAAAGTTTTTGAAATATTGTTATAAGTATGGATTTGTTGAAATATTTAAACTAAGAGTAGGATAATATTTATATGAATTTCGTAATTAATTAAGGAATTAAAAAAAAAACTTTGATCCATATAAAAGTGATCAACTATAAATACTATTTTAGTCTATATTGCTAATTTTTCATATTTATTTTATATTCTTTAATTATTAAATCAACTATGACATCATCACAGTTCGACCTCAATCAAAACTCAGTTTGACTTTAAAAACCTTAAACCGTTCCCTCTAACAGTTCTTTGAGTAGTCTTAGTCTGAAAACCATGGTGTGTATAAAAGATATGGATTGCTAAACTAGTAAAAGTAGATTTCTTTTTAGTTAGTTTAGCTAAAAATGTGAGGAGAGTGATGTGAATGCCTTGAGAAGAGTATTTTTCTCATTAGTTCACTATTTCTACCACTCATCATATTACTTTGTGCCTAGGAGAAAAATGCAGCAATATTGGCTAACAAGCAACCCATTAGCATGAGTATTGGACTAGACTACTCCAAAAAACTTAGGTCTAGTCACTGAAGTATCGTAACACATCGTGTCAGGTTACAAAAAGAACCAAACACATGCTTTATTTTTCTTTTTCTTTTTTTGGCAAAAAGAGTAGGCACAAAGAGGTTTAGAATCAAAGCAATCAAGTTCTCAGGAGGAGGTAGCTCTGCTCTCTCCACTGTGGCATAGAGTTTCCCTTCTCATTGAGAAGGATGTTGTGTACCCTCTAGTTGTGTAACTAGTAGGGTTTGTGTGTGGTTTTCTTTCCTCGGGTTGTGACTGTGGTTATCCACAAGGTCATAACATGGAGGATTTGGCTCAAAAGTGGAAAACATTGTCTCTGTCAAAGGTTGAAGATACTAAGGTGGACCTCTCAAGGGGAAAGAAAAAAATTAGATTTCGTGTTAGTTGCTAAGTTCTTTACTCGTAAATCATTAAATGTTGAGGCAGTGGTAAAGACTTTTCGACAACTATGGCGTACTCGAGGTAACTTTGAGGTGTTTGATGGAGGAAATAATATATTGTTGCTAGATTTTGAAATGGACGTGGATGCAGAGAAAGTCATGCAGGGAGCACTGTGGGATTTGGATAGACGCTTAGTGGATTTTCAAAGATACAATGGTGTTTCGATCCAAGATCTTTGTTTTGACAAGATGGCTTTTTGGATTCAACTCCACAACCTCCCTTTCTCATTGTTGACAATAGATACTACACTTAGTATCGAAAAAACTATAGAACCTGTCACCAAACCGAAGGATTTTGGTGAGATGAAAGGAGGTAGTTTCATGAGGGTACAGGTAGAAGTGGATATCTCTAAACCACTATGCAGGGGCCGAAAAATCACGTGGGACCAAAATAGCGAGGGATGGATTGCATTTCAGTACGAGCGTTTACCGAATATTTGTTACTGGTGTGGGCTTGTATCACATGACGACAAAGACTGTGTATTATGGCTTAGTAGCAAAGGAACATTGACGGTAGACGAACAACAATTTGGTCCGTGGATTAGAGCTCCTCAGTTCAATCCAGCGAGGAAAACAATAGTCGAGGTTAAAGGTTTTGATTCAAATAGTCCTAAGTCATCCATGGAAATCTCAAGAATAGTGATGTTGAGTAGGATTATCAAGTCTGTCACAAGGAAGGAGGTGGATTATGTAAACCGAGAGGAGCCAATTATGAATGTAGCAATGCCGATGGAAGTTTTAGCCACGGAGGACGTCAGAAACAATGAAGACGCGGTGAGTGGTGAAACGAGAATGACAACCATGAATCAGGTGTCGTGGAAGCACACGTCGGTTTTTGAGGAGTTAATCCGGTATATTGATACAATTATCAATGCGGATTTGGTGGTTTCAAATTCAAAAGTTAACCAACCTGATCCTACGGGGCTTCAAGATAATACCAGATGTGATCTGATAGAAGTGGTAGTCACGGAAGATAATCCTATGAATGAAAAGTGGAATTTGAAAACAAAAGTGGATATGGATAATGTTAATTCTAGTGGGGTAGCATCTAAAGTGGGATTCAAAGTGGGTTTTGAGGTACCAGAGAAACACTTTAAGGTTGGCTGTGGTAACGGGCAAGGTAGCAAAGGTACTATTAAGGGCCGGCCCAAAAGAAGTGGTAATAAATATAAAGGTGTGAGTCAATCCATTCATAGCCCAAAAGTAGTTGAGTCCATGGAGAAGTCTACTATTGAAAGCTCAAAGGCAATGATCAGTTAGAAGAGGCTAACCACAAGACCTCAGACTCTTAGTAATTCTTCTATTGTTGACGTGGAACCTGGGCAAAAACGGAAGCAAGCAGAAAACGTGAATAAGAAGGCTACGAATGTTAAGTGAGAAAAGAAACATAGAACTGTGGAGAATGAGCAAGGTTTTGTATCAGCTATGGGATTGGTGGAGATTGCAAGGGAACCCTACCGGGCGTAATGATGCTTCTAAGTTGGGAAAAAAAAATTAAAAGATTAAAAAAAAGCAAAAAAAAAAAAAACTCATCCTTTTGATGTCTTTGTAAATCAAGAAGGTGTCGTTTGGCTCTTTTTCTAGTTTTCTGGGCATCTGGAGAGTTTGAAGTGAAGATTTGTTGTTCTTACAGTAGTTTGGATCTTGAAGATTTTCTTTTTTCTTCTTTTCTTTCTTTTCTTTACGATGTAATCGTGCTACTTTAGCATATGCTAGTGTTGCAAAAGAGTATGAGGGGGTCACTATTTAGTTAATATAATGTCCCTTTCTCTCTTCCCCATCGTATATCATGATTCTCAATTAATAAAGTCTACTATCGTTTCCTCTAAAAAAAAAAAAAGAGTAGGCACAAAGAAAAAGAATGATGGAAATTGAGATGATGACAAGCCAATCCATGGACATCACACGCCCAAATAAGGAGAGAACTCAGTTATGAATTTTGAGTGATATGATCCAAAACTGCTCTAAACCAAACAGGCTCTTAGTTCTTGGAAATTAAGCTCCATTTCCTTGCATAATAATCGTTTTTCACATCAAAATTCAATGTAATAATGTTAAGAGTCTTGTACCTTAGCTAATATCTCTCGGTGTTTCTAACAGAAACATTAAAGGTTCAAATCTCCATTCTAATCATTAAATTATTAAAAATAAAGAAAATCAATGCAATAAGCTATGTTCATGTATCTTCATAGAAGTCGTTCAAAATAATTAAGAACAAAAGTGCGGTACAAGAATCAAATAATAGGGAAATAAAGAATTCGGATACTATTGTACTATAATTTGAACTTTAGAAAAAAAAGAAAAAAGAAAAAGAAAAAAAAAAAGGGCAACATGAATACTAAAAGCACGTACCTCTCTTTTACAATTCTGACTTAAAGGAGTGCAAAACGAAATTAGCCACTGGAATGAATCAAGAAACCAAGATCAGAGTTTCGCAGTGAAACATTAAGTACAGCACTACAGCGAAAATGGCAAAGTGGGTAGAGCTTAAGGTGGTCGATACCGTACCGGTATTGGTCAGTGCACGGGTACTAATACATTTTTATTTTGTACCGGAAAAAATATCAGGCGTACCGGTCGCGTAAGGGCCATACTGGCCAATTTCGGGCAATACCGGGCGTACCGACCGGTGCAGAAAAAAACTATTTTTTTTTAGTTTTGTAATTTTTGAATTTTTTTAAAGACATAATGGTAACTTATTTACATTAACTTATTAATATTATTTGTTTTTTTAGTATACAATGAACAACTAAGCTTTCTATTTTTTATATTGTGTTTTTTTTCTTTTTAATTGATACTAGAGTCTAAAACTATGAATAATTTGTTCTGAATTAAGGTAATGTTTTATGATAAACTTTTATATTTACTATAATATAAGTGAAATATTATATGCTTATAAACATGGTTTTAGAGATTTGGTGTGTGTGTGTGTGTGTATATATATATATATATATATATATATATAATAGCGGTAAACCCGAAACGGTACACCGGTATTGACCGGTATCCAAAATATATCGTACCGGTGTCAAATCGGTACAGTCTTCGGTACGATATTGACTTCCTTGGTATAGCTCGAAGACTGAATTATGAGGAAAAAGTAGATGGAGCCAATAAAAGCATTATGGAGAGCTCAAGGCACAAACAACCAATAAAACTATTTAAAAGCAGGTTCTTTTTCTTTCTTTTTCTCTTTGAAGGCCTATAAAGGCACATTCAACCAATCGAAATGAAAGCCACCAAACAAAAGGCAGATGATATGGCCCACTAAGTCACCATGCATAAACCGCAAAGAATAATGATAATGGTTTTTATTCGTCACAAACCCAAAAAAGCAATGAGAACAAAAATTGTACGCTCACCAATGAAAAGATATTATTCTTACTCAATATCACTGAAGAAGGAAAAAAGATTTAGAAGAGTCACCAACCATAAACCGCAAAGAATAATTATAATGGTTTTTATTCATCACAAACCCAAAAAATCAAAAAATCAAAAAAAAAAAAAACCCAAAAAAGCAATGAGAGCAAAAAGCTCTGTCCCACTCACCAAAGAAAAGATATTATTCTTACTCAATATCACTGAAGAAGGAAAGAAGATTTAGAAGAGTTAATTTCCTTGAGGAAGTAAAGAATATTTGAAAATCTGTAACCTTCACGAATTAATCTACCGATTTTGCCAATCTGCTTATGTGTAAACTAGCCTATAAGTATGAGCTCACACATGTAGTTAGAGGCTCTTTTATTTTTTGGGTAAAAATTAATAATTTGTATTTATTATAATTTAGAAATATATTTTTATTTTTCAAACAGATAAAAATGATAAATTTTAGAGATGCCATAAATGTAATTTCTTTTTTGAACATAAAGGGAAAAAATTCTAAATTTTAGGAGTTCTTTTTTTGAATTCAAAATGAAATTTATTATTTAACATTTATGACCATATTTTTAAATGAAATTACCCTTTATTAATAAGGGTATTTTTGAACCACAAAAAATAGTATAGATTATTCTTTAAAAATTTTTAAATTTACTCAACATTAAAATTTTAGAATTCTAGTAATTCAATATTAATTTATGGTTAAAATTGAATCACGTAATTGAAAAAATGATTTTATTATCTGATTTTATTTTTGTTTATGTAACCTATTTGAATAAATTATTTCATAATGAATTATTAGGATTCTTTGCAAATTTGAAGGTTTTATTACCTTTACAACTCTAGAAGATGCCAATCCAATAAAGAAAATTATTTTTATAACATTGACATGCTTGATATTCGTGAGAAACACGATCTCCCAATATGTGGGAACCTAGCGTGTACTAAAGAGTTGTGCTTCATAAATTTTTGGCTTCTTGGAAATCTTGTGTAGTGGTAGCACAAACTATTTTATAAAATGTTGATGGGCCAATTCTTATAACCTAGCGTGTACTCCCACCCTTCCTTGAATATGATATTTCACCATTACGTGCAAAGTTGAAGAAAATGCTCCCATTGCATGGAGCCAAGGCCTAGCCAGAATGGCCGTATAAGGTGAATACGCCCTGACTACTATGAAGTTAACCTGGACTTCTGCATCCTCAACCTGTACAGACAGCCTAATCATCCCCCGCGGAATCACCGGTTTCCCATCAAAGCCTACTAACGGAGAATCGTACTTCTCCAAATCCTTATCTTTCAACTTTAAACCATTAAACAAGTCGGGATACATAATTTCCGCTCCACTTCCATCATCCACCAAGACGCGTTTCACGTCATATCCCCCGATACGAATAGTTACCACCAATGCATCATCATGGGGTTGACATGTTCCCTCCTTATCTTCCTCAAAAAAACCCAACACTGGCATTGCCGAGAACCTCATTCTTTTAGCCAGTTGATTGCTTCCCTGCATAACTTCACTCCCAAAACCACTATGCACAGACATGATCTGAGAAGGATCCTCGGCTCCTCTTCTTGGCTACGCCAAAATGATGTTAATGGTTCCTAATGCCGGCCGAGGAATATTTCCACAATACATTCCCGTACCTTGATGTCCAACTTATCCATCCGGCCTGGACAAGAAATGATTGAGCTTTCCCGCCTTGGCTAATTGGTTCAAATGGTCACGCAACGTCCGACACTCTTCCGTGGTATGTCCCTTATCTTGATGATAATGACAATAAAGATTTTGATTCCTCAACGATGCATCTTTACTCATCTTGTTAGGTTGCCTAAAGTATGGCTCGTCTCGTTTTTTCTCCAATATTTGATGTATAGGTTCCTTGAATAGTGAATTAACCAAAGGAGTTCCAACTAGCAATGGACGACTTGGAAAATCTCGCCTAGGCCGACTACCTTGATACCCCATTCCCCGAAGATCTTTCCTATCCGGAAATAGCTTTGCTTTACCTTTGCTTTGAATCTGGTCCTCCTCAACCCGTTTATACTTATCTATACGATCCATAAGCTGGCGCATGTCTACAGCTACTTTCATTGTCAAGGACTTCCTCAATCCGTGCTTCGTAGGGAGCCTCACCTTAAAAGTTCTTACAGCCACATTTTCAACATCTTCATCAATTTCATTATACATTTCCCAATACCGATCAGAATAAGTTTTGAGCGTTTCTCCTTCCCTCATTTCCATAGATAATAATGCATACAAGGGCTTTGGGACCCTACTACATGTTATGAACCAAACCCCGAATGCCCTTATCAACTCTTCAAAGGACTTTAGGGAACTTTCCTCCAAAGTATCAAACCATCGCATGGCCACTGGTCCCAAACTGGAAGGAAAAACTTTACACATCAATGCTTTATTATTCGAATAAACTGCCATCTTTTGATTAAAATGACTGACGTGCTCTACAGGATCAGTCCTACCATTATAAATGGTAAATATAGGTTAAGAAAATCTGTGGGGGAGTTTTGCCTTATTTATCCGGGCCATGAAATGGGATTTAGAGATTTGCCTCAAGGCTTTACCCATTGCATCATTCCCCTCACCGTGGTATAACCCATCTTCACCTTGCGTCTCCTTCCTCCTCTTTGCCCTGTCATCAGAAGAAGTAATCGAATGGGACTTACGGGGAAGAGACTCAGATGCTTAATGATCACTTCCTCCTTGTTTTTCCTCGGAGCTATCACTGGATGAGTAAGATGGGCTCCTCCTACCACACTTCCTACAATCTAAGCGTTTGCGCAGATAATCTATCTCTGATTGCATTTGCTGCAACACATCATCACGAGGCATTTGCCTCTCAGTTTGTGAGCGTTGTCCACCCACTTGATCACTACGATACGATTTCACCACCAGACTTGGGGTGTGTTCCTTTCCATCTCTGCATTGCATGTTTATAGCTGGGTTTCCCCTTTAGGAACCTACTGATTCTTCTCTTTCCTAATTCGCCTCCGCCATTCACCTTTCAACCAGAACGTCCCACTTTATTGTTCCCACAGACGACGCCAATTGTAAGGACCAAAAATCATCCACAAGCCCAACAATAATAGCGTTTTATAACTCAAGGCCCAAAACAATGAATTTGTAGAGAGGGTAACAACAACAAAGTTTATGGCGTTCTGATCTCCCCCCTTCCCTTTTTCTCTCCTCTCTTATTATCTCTTATACTCCTTGCCCTTATTATCTCAGCCATACACCTCTCATCTACTCAACCCCATTTACTGACATTTGTTCATTCCCTTGTAGTCGGTAATGGAGAAAAACTCTGACACTGTGCCTTGTACTGTTCAAGTCATTTCCACATTAATGCAACAGATAAAGCTGGTACTCTCTATTCAATACGGCTAGAAAGATTGGTGCAGAACATTCAATGCAACGTTCATAGTTATCTTCCACAACCCAGATATTTGCAATATACCCCATACATCACCAATCTACCTTTTATAATTTTCCGGACCATCCTACTTCATCCTTGGGCCCTTGACTTTTATTCTCCTCTACTCCTTACGCTTCCCAGTATGTCTTCGAGTCTTTAGATCTTCGGGTCCTCGGGTCTTCACAGTTCCCTTTTTCCTAATTTTTTTAAATTTATATTTTGAATATTAGCAGTTTTTTTCCTATCGATTCACGTTAAGTGTGTATCCGTTTGTAATATTAATTAATATATTTTTCCTAATTTTTAGTATAATTTTTTAATCTCATTGAAATTTTCATTAAGTTGTACATTCGCATGGGAATAATACTAGTGTTATTATATATTGTGGGTGAGCCGTATATAGTGGACCCATCCACTGAACAATTTAGGCCCATTCGAGATTGTCTTAGCCCAAGATAGGCCTATGCTAGCCGAGTGGATAGTGAAGCATCGTAGGAGAAGGATCCAACCTTGGAAAAACTTTCCAACAAGCGTCCATATAAGCTGAGTATATAAAGCAATGCCTTGGGGGAATCCGCTGCCGAACACAGAATTCAGCGTCAGGCACAAGTTACTAAAGTGTTACCTCAACAGTAGGAAGTGGGGCCCCACTCTGATAAGTGATAAGACACAACGGAACAGTGGGCAAGACCTAAGAAACCACCCAAACTTCATGGGTGGATGGACTCACTATCAGATCGAATATTCTCTTATCATGACAGACCCATTAAAACAAGGGTATAAATTAGAAGGGAGAGGTAGAAATCTGGGGTTGGAAAAAAAAAATAAGGAGAGTGATACATGAGAGAAAGGTGAGAACACAGCTTTGGGAACAGAGGTCTTGCTCGGACTTCAGAAGGGAAGCTCGGCTATTTGAAAGCCTTATTGGCTAGGCTTAATTCGAAGTAGCCCAATAGTAAAATAGAACTAGGGTTTGGTCTACCATAGCACAAATCCGTTCAGAGGTCTCTTATTGTGGGCTAAACCCAATTCAGAATACAAAGAAATTGGGTGCTTGAGCTCAACCAACCCAGGGTTGTTAGTAAAACGCCACCACAACGAAGGCTTAATTTGAAGTAGCACAATAGTACAATAGAACTAAGGCGTGGTCTATTATAGCACAAAATCGTTTTAGGGAGATATCCCATTGTGAGCTAAACCCAACCCAAAATAAAAATAAATTGGGGCTTGAGCCCAACCAGCCCAAGGTTGCTAAGAAAATGCCACCACATATATCTATAACATTAAATGAAGACCCTTCCAAATAAATTTGATGACTCTGCCACTACGTAATAATAAACTCTGTTATATTTAAATTTCATATATCTAGACAAATTTCGTATATCTTTTTTTTTTTTTTTTTTTTTTTGAGGGGAAGATAAATTTCGTATGTCTGTTCCATAGAAACCCTAAATACTTTTGATTGTTTTTGCAACCTCTTAACCGTATCAACAAGGCATTACCCTTTGGAACATCATAATCCCACACCAAGTTAAATTTATACTGCGCTTGGATTATTCTTTCACTTTTCGCTTAAAATTGACAAAAATACAATTGTACTTAGAAAAACTGGGACTCTTAAAAAATTTATCTTAAACCAATAAACTATGAGACTAAAAAAAAAAAAAAATAGTTAATCCAAAACGCAGGCTAAGTAGACTAGAAGAACAAATAAGATCAACAAATAAAAGAACAAAGAAGATAAAGAACAAACCTCCGGCATCTAGATTAAATCCAAGATCCAAAGCAAAAACAAACAAGATCAACAAACCTCTATATTACTCCTCTGACTTAAAGAGTTTAGCCACGATGTCACCGAAATGAATTTGAAATCCAAGATCACAAAATGACAAAAAATAGTTCGTGCATGATGCTCTGTTTGTTTTGCTGTAATGTTTATAATGAAAATATTTTACATTTGAAAACATTTTCAGTAAACCATTTTTAGGCAATTGGTATGACATGCAGAAATTTTCAAACACAAATCAACAGAAACAACGGCTCAGCCACCAGAGCTACCCATCTGGCAGCTGGCAGTTTGATCATTGGACTGACAATTTTGGCAACAGAACAACCAACTCCGGCGAGCCATTGGCTCTGGTTGTCAAACTGGTGGCTGACGGCTTCGACATCTAAATGGTCGACTTCGGCCACTGGACCGACAACCCAGTCACAAAAAAGGGTCACTGTGTTTTTTTGTATTTTCCCAGGTTGTTTAAGGTAAAATGTTTAACAATATTATTAAAAGAAAACATTTTTAAGTTTAACCAAATTTTACGATTAAACAAATATGGTAATATACTAAAAATGTTTTTGGAGGCAGGGAGAAAAGGCACAAAATTTTTATTTTTTATTTAGAAAAAAAAATACAAAAATAGGCAGATAGTTAAAACCAAGAAGATAATTAACACAAGAACAAATGTGCAGTAGGAATATATCATAGGAAAATGCACGGGAATTAAGGAATTTGGATAGTAATAATTGGGAAATTATTGTGTACCAGTAAAAGTGGTCACACGTCACAACAATAAATTTGTAAAGCAAAGCAAAGATGAACAGTAGAAACACGTACCGCTCTTAGCTCCTCTAATTTAAAAGTGCAAAGTGAATGAGCAGCTACAAGCCTTGAACACGAAGACCCAGATCAAAGTTTGGCAATGAAACGTGAAGGGTAGGGAAGTAGGCAGAACGTAGAGCGTGAATAATGAACCATGGATGAGGAAGATAAAAAGACTAGTCAATACAGAAAATTCAAGGCGGAGAAAATAATTCATCAATAATCACTCAAAAGTCAAACTGAAAAGCAAATGCAACCAATCAAGATAAAAAAGGCTCAGACAGAAAAGAAATGATAATATGACTTTTGGCACAAAAACCAAAGATATGACCACTCAACAAAATATGAGCCATCACATTCAATTCACACCAGTGTCGGTAATCAGTGAAAATAGAAAATTCTTGGCAACTCCTTTTGTGAGTTGAGAGGGCCTTGGGGTTAGGCTGTAATTGATGTGATACGCATAATTAGTGTTTACGCTTTCTTTGTTTTAATGAAAAATTTTGTGTAAAGATAATTTTTTTTTTTAAATATTTGATAGCATAAAAAAAATAAGTTAAAGAAAAATTATTTTTAATCAACATAAAAAGTATGGCTTATTTTTAGAGATTGTTTTCCAATAAATTTTTTGGAAAACAACTCTATCTCACAACAAACTAAATATGGGAAGTTAGGAGTTTGTTTTTCAACTCATTTAAAGTTGCTACCAAATATTAGAAAATGAGATAGTTTTATAGAAATTGCTTCTTGGAAAATGACTCATTTTTTAGAAAATATCATTGTTGAAATAAACAGAGCGTTATACTCAATTGTGAGATGAGTCAAGTTCGTAAATCTTTTTTTTTTTTTAGAAGAATCAAGTTCATAGTTAATTCCTTCTCCAAAAAAAAAAGTTCATAGTTAATTCATAAGAAAGTTTAATATAATATAATATATTTATTTTTTATATTTCTTGATTAAATATGAAATTTGATAATTATGAAAATTAGTAATTGATATTTATTATGAATGTGTTTGTATATAGATTTATAAATCATAACATTAGTAATTTATAATAATTATGTATGTATATGAAATTATAAATTTCACTATTTAAATAAAATATAATGTAGCAAAATTCTAATGAAATGTTTAAATATATAATAAAATTAAAATTATATATATATATATATATGTAAAATTATAAGACTTTAAAATCATATGTGGCATAAAGTTATAATATCAGCTGAAAGTAAAACACTTTCAATTCTCTATATAAATTATAGATTTATAAACAAAAATATAGAGTAATATTTTTTTTTTTGAAACCAAAATATAGATTAATATTAATTTTATATAATATTATATATAATATATACATATATTAAAATATATTAATATAAATCTAATATGTAATTGTGTAAATTTGTATATAAGTTCCTAAGATATCAAATTAGTATTTATAATTTATTGATAGTGTAAGTAGTAATTTTTAATGATACAATGATAGTAAATCTAATTTTAATAAATTTATAAAAAAAAAATCAATTTATCTAAGTAACTCAAATATTATAATTTCAATAATAATTTACCTATTACTTTTTAGTATAGATTTGTGAAAAGATAAAAAGTTTTTGTCATATCGATTACTATATATAAGGGGGGGGGGGAATCAAGTAGTTTGTGAACAAGTTGGATCTCATTCGACTATAAAATAAATCAAACTTGAACATGGTGTGTTTGGCATTAGCATATTTACAAATTACAAATTCTTTTCTATTTGACATATTAAAACCCCAAAAACAATAAATTTTTGACTTACTTGACCATATATGAAACCCAATTTTATTTGAGGACCTTTGTTGGTTTAAAAACTATTTCTCTTCCTCATCCCTTCATAATCACTATGTGGTTCCATGAGGTGCTTGATTAAGGGTGGGCTTGGCAGTTTTCTTAAACTAATTTTTCTATATCACAATGGTATTAATATGGAAATTATAGGAAGCACACCCCTGATTGGCATGGTATTCACTTTCTTCTTTTCCTTTACTGAAACATGGTATCTGTAAGGACACAGTTTTGCACCCGAACCTAACAATATGAAGGGAACAAGCTCAAAAAGCCCAACACAATGAAATTTGTAGAGAGTGAGCTTGAAACCTAGGTTCTATGGATATTGGATAACAAAAGCAATGGGCTAGATTCTCAATTCACATGCAATGAACTGTTTATGTAACAGAAACTCTCCTCGAATGAATTAATACCCTTGGATCAGGCCCAAGAACAAGTCCTGAACCTTTTGCCCTCACAATAGTCCCTCAAAATTTCATCTTTCTTCTCCATCTGAGGAGAAAATTGAAATTTTGACCCCATGCGCTAACCTTCGCACGCTTCTTAAACTACCACACATGAAAACATCATTTCCTTCTTTAAAAACTGCTTCTGACGCCTCGAAGTCTACAACTCCCCTATTAATTGCTTTAAGCGACGCATTGTCACCCACGTCCAACGGTGAGATGTAAATCTAACAGCCTGGATTCTTCTTTTGAATTTCGAGCGGGATAACTACCATTCGGTTCGGCCTTTCATATAAAATGCCTAGGAAGTTGTAATTTTCCCATTTACTACGGAAATCGACCAGTTCTAAAGAGTTCCTCACTTTTTCTACTCCTAAGAAGTTCTTGAAGAGTTGTCTACACCTTCTCTCGTAAGTTTTCACACTTTTAAGTTCTTTGTCTTCTCGAATATAGTCTTCGGCCATTAATTGTACCCCTTCCCTTTCCAAATCTTCCTTTTTTACTCCAACCAAATGGGTAGATTCAAATGTCTAGTAGATACCGACGCTGGTATGGAGGGTTTTCGAGCCAAATATCACATCCCTCAAGAAGTGGGTATGAGGTATTGCTCCCCAGAAGCCATAGCTGACGATAGGAAAGAAGGGGAAGTTGTCATTCCCATAATCGCATTTTGGAGGGTGGAATGACACTCCCCATGAAGAACGTAACCAGTGAATACTTGCGTAATCATAGATTATGCCCAGACCAATGTACACCTAACATGTTTAGAATCTTAGGTTGTGTCGACGCTCTCAATGAGCAAATGGGTTTGAGACTTACATGGCACGACGTTGCCCATATGTATGAGTGTCACAAACTTAAAAACGTAGGGTATTACCTCAAGTCTAGGTCTAATGTTGTTAGGCTCATATTAAGTCTTCCCAAATCTAACAAAGGCATGAAAGCAACTACTTAATCGCCTCTAGGAAGTGGTACAACGGTCCTCATTGTCTAGTCGAAGAGGGAAAACCAGGTGTGATTCCATAGGATTTAGGTCCCCTGGCCTGGGGTTTAGTTCTCCTAACTTTATCATTTAGATCTATATTGTATTTTATTTTCCTCTTTATTTGACTTTTATTGTTGATCTAACCATATTCAGTTCCTAAGACATTTTTTCAGATAAACAGCACGTATCGCCCCGTCTAAGCCTATCCAGCATCGCAGACCTCAATAGAGTTTTAAGATCCGAGGTATTCGTGAGTGAAGACCTGTAGGTAATGGCACCCCATCTCATCTTGGGATATGAACCGCTATCAGCTACCTTCCAAGATATCGGCAACGCGATCATTGCAGGTGACTGGCAATGTAAAAGGATAGACGTCTCGAAACCGGCGTTCCTTGCTCCACACGACTTACCGGACGACCCTTCTGTCATCCTATATCTACGCCCAATAAAAGCAGTCCCTCTTTCTGTGCAACTTGAGGCAAAAGCCATCCGAGAAGAGCCCACATCTCCTTGCTTGTCCCTTGAGGAGGAAATAGACCAGTTCCAACTTGAGGAAGCAGAAAAACCTTCAGAGGGCCACGTTGTCAACATCTCGGATGAAGAAAACGAACCTGTCGAGAGCTCTGGTATCAAAGGCTTCATAGTTGCACGTGTAGATAACAGCTCCAAGGAAGAAGAAGAAGAAATGTCTCTATAACTAGGGACAAGTTTGAAGGATCTTCTTGCAAAAAGGGGCAAGCAAGCCACAGTGAAAAACGCTTCGGGATCTCAACCTCCTGCCAATCTATCACCCCTACCTCCTCCACTTGGCTCTCTCATTCCCATACCCAACCTCAAGAAAAAGAAAATAACGGGCGAGGTTGACGAAGAATAGTTGGCCCAACAGAAAAAACAAAAACAACAAAAAGTGTCAAAGGGCCAAACACGAGATCAAGCCAACTGATTTTTCATCCATGTCCAACTTCTTGACATTTTCTTCTAATGAGGGTTCAGCAAATTCTGCGACTAAATCAGCAAGGACTTGACCCTTCATTGAGGTGCAAGGCATATACTCGATATCAAAAGCCCCCAAGATGGTGCCCCATTTAGCAATCCTTCCCGTGTAATCAGCATTCCGAAGTACAGACTTAAGAGGAAGTTGAGTCAAAACAACTACTGTATGAGATTGGAAGTAATGGGGAAGTTTACGCGTAGCATGCACCACTGCTAGGATCGCTTTTTCCAACGGTAAATAATGCACCTCGGCTTCATGTAGAGATTTGCTCATGTAATAAATTGGCCTCTGTACACTATTATCAACCCGTATTAGAACTAAACTGGCGGCATGACTAGCCACAACAATATACGCGAACAAAACTTCATCAACTTCGGGTCGAGACATAATGGGTGATCGCGAAAGATAGTCCTTAAGCTGTTGAAAAGATAAAGCACACTCCTCGGTCCATTCAAATCCTTTCCACTTATTCAGCAGTTGGAAGAAAGGCCTACACCTATCTGCGGACCGAGAAATAAACCGGTTGAGGGCAGTAGTCATCCCTGTCAACCTTTGAACCTCTTTAGGATTCCGAGGTGGCTGTAAGCTGTTAATTGCTTTGACCTGCGCAGGAATAACTTCAATTCCCTGATGAGTTACCATATAACCTAGAAATCTACCAAATCCCACACCAAAAGAACACTTGGAAGCATTAAAGGGCAATTTGTACCTCCTTAGCGTCTGAAAAGTATCATGTAGGTCTCCCACATGCATGGAAACTGTTTTACTTTTTACCACCATGTCATCCACATACACTTCATAAGTCTTTTCCAGCTGTGGCTCAAACATTCTGGTCATCATCCTTTGATAGGTAGCTCCTGCGTTCTTCAAGTCGAAAGGCATCACCTTATAGTGATAATTCCCAGTAGGAGTGACAAAGGCCGCCTTCTCCTGATCATCCAAAGCTAAAGGTATTCAAGAAACTCATCCGAGGATGCCCAACGGTAGCATCTACCAACTGATCTATGCGAGGCATTGGGAAAGAATCTTTAGGACAAGCCTTGTTCAAGTTTGTGAAGTCTACGCATACTCTCCACTTCCCATTCTTCTTCTTCACCACTACTGTATGAGCCAACCATTCAGGATAGAATACTTCTTTGATAGCCCCAGCCTTCTTGAGCTTGAGCACCTCTTCCTTGACAGCCTCAGAATGCTCTTTAGAGGAATGCCGAGGTGGTTGCCTCCTCAGTACTATAGCCGGATTGACATTCAAATGATGACAAATGAAACTCGGATCAACCCCGGGGGCCTCAAAAGCATTCCATGCAAATACATCTACATTCTTTCTCAAAAACGTAACTAGCTCCATCTTCTCTTGAGGTGGCAATTGAATTCCCACCTAAAAGAATTTTTCAAGGTTACCATCTATAAGAACCTTCTCTAATTCTTCACAGGCAGCTTCTTCTACCGCCGCTTCCTTGGGCATGACCAGAGACATTGATTGCTATGAGTCCCCCTCAGCTGAGGCCGAGGACTCCAATCCAGGCAGATGCAAGACTGTAGCCGATATGCACTGTCCAGCCACAACTTGACTTCCAATCAACTCTTCGATCTGATCCCTAGATGGAAACTTGACCTTGACATGTAAGGTCGAGGACACGGCACCTAGAGCATGCAACCAAGGTCTTGCCATAATAGCCGTGTAGGGAGAATAGGCATCTACCACAATGAAATCCATTTCTACCACTTTTGGACCTGATTGCACAAGCAACCTAATTAGCCCCTTTGGGATGACAGCCTTCCCCTCAAAACTTATCAGCGGCGAGTCATAAGCCGTAAGATCCTTAAGTCTTAAGTTCAGCCCCTTGAACAAGTCAGGGTATATAATATCTGCCCCATTACCCTGGTCAACCATCACTCTCTTTACGTCGTAACCCCCTATCCTCAACGTAACCACCAAAGCATCATCATGGGGTTGGATAGCTCCGGTCTTATCTTCTTCTGAAAAACCTAAAATAGGTGGGACATTCCCCTTAATCCTCCTTGGTACAGAGCTAGACTCCTCGGCAAGGGTTTGTGCCACAGACATCACCCTGGAAGGACGAGAGCTAGTCCTACCCAGAGGAGCAAAAATAACATTGATCGTACCCAAAGGAGGCTTTGAAGTATTATTACCTCGATTTATCGAACCTGAATGACCCCCTTGCCCATTGGGTCGATACAAAAACTGTTTCAACCTTCCTTCCTTAACTAACTGCTCCAAATGATTTCACAGTGTCCTACAATCCTCAGTGGTATGAATCCTCTCTTAATGATAGTTGCAAAAGAGATTCTGATTACGCCTCATGGGGTCCCCGACCATCTTGTTGGGCCACCTGAAGTATGGTTCATTCTAAATTTTCTCCAACACTTGATGCACCAGTTCTCGGAATACAGTATTAACCACCTGAGAAGTAGTAGAACTGAATGGCCCAACAAAATCTCTCCGAGGCCTGTTATTATTGTATCTGTCCGACCTGAAATCCCTCCTCTCCTGAGGGATAACCTTCGCTTTTCCCTTACCTTGCTGTTGATCTTCCTCAACCCATTTGTACTTATCAATGCGATCCATGAGCCGATGTACACTCCTTATAGGCTTTTTAGTTAGAGATTTCCTTAAGTCGTGCTCATTAGGGAGGCCAACCTTGAAAGTCCTTATTGCTACATCGTCTAAATCACCATCGATCTCATTAAACATTTCCCTGTATCTGTCAGAGTATGTTTTTAGAGTCTCCCCCTCTTGCATGGCCATGGACAATAACGAATCCAGAGGCCGAGGAACCCTACTACAAGTGATGAAGCGAGACCCAAATGCCCTAGTGAGTTACATGAAAGAATCAATAGAACCTGCCCTCAGGTCATTAAACCACCTCATCGCAACAGGTCCCAGGCTAGAAGGGAAGACTTTGCACATTAAAGTTTCATTTTTGGAGTGTACCATCATTCTCTGTTTGAAATGACTCACGTGGTCTACAGGGTCCGTTCAGCCATTATAAATAGTGAACGTGGCTTGGGTAAAAGGTGACTTGGAAGTTTGGTGCAACGCCCTGCTAATAGCATCACTTCCCAAGCCTCTGGAGGAGGACTTATTGCCCATATAACCATGAAGATAATCCTCCTCATAGGAGAAAGACTCACTAGGAGGAGTTCTTGACCTAGGCCTATAACTACTACCCTAGGAATCTTCATAAGAAGGGTCAGAAAAAGAGGGAGTTCGCCTTCGCCTCTCACGACGCAGCTTCTTCTTTAGGTGGTCAATCTCCTTCTGCATGACCTTAGCATTTTCCTCGTGAGGAATTCTACTTCCACTTTGTGAACGACTCCCACCGGTGTGCCCTGTATGCACACTGCCCTCACGATCTCTTTCTTACTCAAGATGCAAGAAGTGATCTTCATGCTGGGACCCCATAGACTCTGCATGATATGGACTTGAGCCTGCCATATTGTTACAATTCCTAAAACACAAGATTTTCCCACAGACGGTGCCAATTGTAAGGACATAGTTTTGCACCCGAACCCAACAGTATGAAGGGAACAGGCCCAAAAAGCACAACACAATAAAATTTGTAGAGAGTGGGCTTGAAACCTAGGTTCTATGGATATTGGATAACAAAAGCAATGGGCTAGATCCTCAATTTACATGCAATGAACTGTTTATGTAACGGAAACTCTCCTCGGACGAATTAAAACCCTCGGATCAGGCCTAAGAACAAGCCCTGGACCTTTTGCCCTCACAGTATCCACTTGCAAAAAATTTCTACGTTATAAAATAATATCGTGTTCCATACACTAAATCATCCTTTAACCTTTCTTTTTTTAGATTATTTCAACCTATGACGTTCACTCCTGATGATAACTTTTTATTATTAGATCAAGACATCAATAAGTTTTTTGTGTAATTGAGGATTGATCCCCAGATCACCTGTTCAACCATCAGAGACTTTACTAATTGAGTTAACGAGAACTCACAAATTATTCTTTAACTTAGTATTAGAGAAAATTAAATTCAATTTTGCTACTGTGCACGACACCTTTTATAGTCTAGTTCACACGAGAAAAACAGTTCTACAACCCCACGTCTTACCACTGTTTGATTACATGAGCGATTGTAATTGATAAACAGTTTACCAAAATAATAAAGTAGTTTTTTAATTTGTTAAAAATAAAAATGACATATTTTTCTAACAGTTATGCTCTTAGTCAACATTTAAGTGTGAGAACTGAAAGAATGGTTAATTATTCTATTATGACTAACATATTGAACTTACAAAATATCTGAATTCTAATTGTCTATATGAACATATAAATAACTTATTACACACACACACATATATATATATAGAGAGAGAGAGAGAGAGAGAGAGAGAGAAGAAAAGAAAATGAAAGAATAAATTAGAGAATTGGATTTTGTTTGACTTGGAATTTTGATTGCATGGGATAAATATCAAAAAATCAAAAAAGAAAACGTAATAGACTAATAGTTGCTCACTCTTCTATACGTGCATAAAGCATGTAGAGATTCACAATTTCACATTAGCAAATGTATAATCCCGCGATTAAGCCCGTACCAAAGTTTATTCGTAATATCTAGAAATTACGAACCAACTATCTTCAACAAACAAACAAAATTGCAACAAAATTTAAGCAACCGTACAAAAAGTTGGTCATTGGTGCTAACTTTTATCAAGGACTATTAATTTTAACAATCCCCATGGACTACAGAAAATTATTAAATATTCCGGGAGTATCATAAATGCATACTACCTCCTTTCAAATGAATTGTGGATCCCACAATAAATTTAATTAGTGGGATTCACAATTATGTAAGAGAAAGGAGTATGCATTTATGGTATTCTAGGAGTACGCAATAATTACCCATAAACTACTATGACTAAAGAAAGACTTGTAGTCATATTAAATTTTGCATTAACTTGTGTATCGAACGATGACGATAATCCTAACTACTAACTTGGTGCACCTATGGTACACATTCATTCACAATAGAATCTATCATGTGACAAGTTGGTGTAATTGACATTCAAGATCTAATTATTAAGTTGGTTCCCTCCTCTTCTCTGTACAGCTTACTCAAATACATCTTTCAACTGCATGTTGCATGTTTATGTTGGGAAGAAAATTCTATATAACTGTGAATAAATTTTAACAAGTGCAGTGGAAACACAACCATATAAGAACACAAAAATTTACGAGAAAACCCTTTCTCTTTAAAAGGAAAAACTACGAGACAAACTTAGAATTATTTAACTATATTAAACAGAGATTACAACACTTAGAGATACAACATGAGCAAAGAAAAAAAAAAACTCCATTTTTTCTTTTCACTTATTGCTCTCTTCCTCACTGTGTATCTCTCACAATTTTCTCTTGCTCTCTATATTTTTCTCTTCTCTTTTGCTTGCTCTCACTCAAGCAGTTCTCTAAAACTGCATCGACCTTAGTCTCACTCCCTAGGACTTCTCTTCACTCTTTTGCTCCAAATGGCCGAATGGCCTTTCCTTTTATTTCTTATCCTTTTCTTCTTTTCTTCCTTCCACACTCTTCAAATCAAGTCACAATAATTGCAAGCACACAAGCCTTGACTTTTGTGCATGATATTAGACAAAAGAGAGACTCAATAATTACCCATAAACTACTATGACTAAAGAGAGACTTGTAGTCATACTAAATTTTGCATTAACTTGTGTACCTAACTATGACGATAATCCTAACTACTAACTTGGTGCACCTATGGTACACATTCAATCGCAATAGAATCTATCATGTGACAAGTTGGTGTAACTGACATTCAAGATCTAATTACTAAGTTGGTTCACTCCTCTTCTCTGTACTGCTTACTCAAATACACCTTTCAACTGCTTGTTGCATGTTTATGTTGGGAAAAATTCTATGTAATTCTGAATAAATTTCAGCAAGTACTGTAGAAGCACAACCATATAAGAACATAAAAATTTACGTGAAAACCCTTTCTCCTTAAAAGGAAAAACTATGGAACAAACTTAGAATAATTTCATTATATTAAATAGAGATTACAACACTTAGAAATACAACTTGAGCAAAGAAAAAAAAAATCCTTTTTTTTTTTTTTTTTTGCTCTCTTCCTCACTATGTATCTCTCACAATTTTCTCTTGCACTCTATATTTTTCTCTTCTCTTTTGCTTGCCCTTACTCAGGCAGTTCTCAAAGACTGCACCGTCCTTAGTCTCACTCACCAGTACTTCTCTTCACTCTTCTGCTCCAAATGGCCGAATGGCCTTTCCTTTTATTTCTTCACCTTTTCTTCTTTTTTTCCTTCCACACTTTTCAAATCAAGTCACAATAATTGCAAGCACACAAGCCTTGACTTTTGTGCATGATATTAGACAAAAGAGAGACTCAATAATTACCCAAAAACTACTGTGACTAAAGACAGACTTGTAGTCATATTAAATTTTGCATTAACTTGTGTACATAACGATGACAATAATCCTAACTACTAACTTGGTGCACCTATGGTACACATTCATTCGCAATAGAATCTATCATACGACAAGTTGGTGTAACTGACATTCAAGATCTAATTATTAAGTTGGTTCCCTCCTCTTCTCTATACAACTTACTCAAATACATCTTTCAACTGCATGTTGCATGTTTATGTTGGGAAAAAAATTCTATATAACTGTGAATAAATTTTAGCAAGTAGAGTGGAAACACAACCATATAAGAACACAAAAATTTACATGAAAACCCTTTCGCCTTAAAAGGAAAAACTACGGGACAAACTTAGAATAATTTTACTATATTAAATAGAGATTACAACACTTAGAGATACAACTTGAGCAAAGAAAAAAAAAACACCATTTTTTCTTTTCACTTATTGCTCTCTTCCTCACTGTGTATCTCTCACAATTTTCCCTTGCTCTCTATATTTTTCTCTTCTCTTTTGCTTGCTCTCACTCAGGCAGTTCTCTAAAACTGCATCGACCTTAGTCTCACTCCCTAGGACTTCTCTTCACTCTTTTGCTCCAAATGGTCGAATGGCCTTTCCTTTTATTTCTTATCCTTTTCATCTTTTCTTCCTTCCACACTCTTCAAATCAAGTCACAATAATTGCATGCACACAAGCCTTGACTTTTGTGCATGATATTAGACAAAAGAGAGACTCAATAATTACCCATAAACTACTATGACTAAAGAGAGACTTGTAGTCATATTAAATTTTGCATTAACTTGTGTACCTAACTATGACGATAATCCAAACTACTAACTTGGTGCACCTATGGTAGACATTCATTCGCAATAGAATCTATCATATGACAAGTTGGTGTAACTGACATTCAAGATTTAATTACTAAGTTGGTTCACTCCTCTGCTCTGTACTGCTTACTCAAATACATCTTTCAACTGCATGTTGCATGTTTATGTTGGGAAAAATTCTACATAATTCTGAATAAATTTTAGCAAGTACTGTAGAAGCACAACCATATAAGAACATAAAAATTTACGTGAAAACCCTTTCTCCTTAAAAGGAAAAACTACGGGACAAACTTAGAATAATTCACTATATTAAATAGAGATTACAACACTTAGAGATACAACTTGAGCAAAGAAAAAAACACTCCTTTTTTTCCCACTCATTGCTCTCTTCGTCACTATGTATCTCTCACAATTTTCTCTTGCTCTTTATATTTTTCTCTTCTCTTTTGCTTGCCCTCACTCAGGCAGTTCTCAAAGACTGCACCGTCCTTAGTCTCACTCACCAGTACTTCTCTTCACTCTTCTGCTCCAAATGGCCGAATGGCCTTTCCTTTTATTTCCTCACCTTTTCTTCTTTTCTTCCTTCCACACTCTTCAAATGAAGTCACAATAATTGCAAGCACACAAGCCTTGACTTTTGTGAATGATATTAGACAAAAGAGAGACTAAATAATTACTCACAAACTACTGTGACTAAAGACAGACTTGTAGTCATATTAAATTTTGCATTAACTTGTGTACATAACGATGACGATAATCCTAACAACTAACTTGGTGCACCTATGGTACACATTCATTCGCAATAGAATCTATCCTGTGACAAGTTGGTGTAACTGACATTCAAGATCTAATTATTAAGTAGGTTCCCTCCTCTTCTCTGTATAGTTTACTCAAATACATCTTTCAACTGCATGTTGCATGTTTATGTTGGGATAAAAATTCTATATAACTGTGAATAAATTTTAGCAAGTACAGTGGAAACACAACCATATAAGAACACAAAAATTTACGTGAAAACCCTTTCCCTTTAAAAGGAAAAAATACGGGACAAACTTAGAATAATTTCACTATATTAAATAGAGATTACAACACTTAGAGATACGACTTGAGCAAAGAAAAAAAAAACTCCATTTTTTCTTTTCACTTATTGCTCTCTTCCTCACTGTGTATCTCTCACAATTTTCTCTTCCTCTCTATATTTTTCTGTTCTCTTTTGCTCCAAATGGCCGAATGGCCTTTCCTTTTATTTCTTATCCTTTTCTTCTTTTGTTCCTTCCGCACTCTTCAAATCAAGTCACAATAATTGCATGCACACAAGCCTTGACTTTTGTGCATGATATTAGACAAAAGAGAGACTCAATAATTACCCATAAACTACTATGACTAAAGAGAGACTTGTAGTCATATTAAATTTTGCATTAACTTGTGTACCTAACTATGATGATAATCCTAACTACTAACTTGGTGCACCTATGTTACACATTCATTCGTAATAGAATCTATCATGTGACAAGTTGGTGTAACTGAAATTCAAGATCTAATTACTAAGTTCGTTCACTCCTCTTCTCTATACTGCTTACTCAAATACACCTTTCGACTGCATGTTGCATGTTTATGTTGGGAAAAATTCTATATAATTCTGAATAAATTTTCGCAAGTACTGTAGAAGCACAACCATATAAGAACATAAAAATTTACGTGAAAACCCTTTCTCCTTAAAAGGAAAAACTACGGGACAAACTTAGAATAATTTCACTATATTAAATAGAGATTACAACACTTAGAGATACAACTTGAGCAAAGAAAAAAAACTCATTTTTTTTTTCCACTCATTGCTCTCTTCCTCACTATGTATCTCTCACAATTTTCTCTTGCTCTTTATATTTTTCTCTTCTCTTTTGCTTGCCCTCACTCAGGCAATTCTCAAAGACTGCACCGTCCTTAGTCTCACTCACCAGTACTTCTCTTCACTCTTTTGCTCCAAATGGCCGAATGGCCTTTCCTTTTATTTCTTCACCTTTTCTTCTTTTCTTCCTTCCACACTCTTCAAATCAAGTCACAATAATTGCAAGCACACAAGCCCTGACTTTTGTGCATGATATTAGACAAAAGAGAGACTCCATAATTACCCACAAACTACTGTGACTAAAGACAGACTTGTAGTCATATTAAATTATGCATTAACTTGTGTACATAACGATGACGATAATCCTAACTACTAACTTGGTGCACCTGTGGTACACATTCATTCGCAATAGAATCTATCATGTGACAAGTTGGTGTAACTGACATTCAAGTTCTAATTATTAAGTTGGTTCCCTCCTCTTCTCTGTACAGTTTACTCAAATACATCTTTCAACTGCATGTTGCATGTTTATGTTGGGAAAAAAATTCTATATAACTGTGAATAAATTTTAGCAAGTACAGTGGAAACACAACCATATAAGAACACAAAAATTTACGTGAAAACCCTTTCTCCTTAAAAGGAAAAAATACGGGACAAACTTTGAATAGTTTCACTATATTAAATAGAGATTACTACACTTAGAGATACAACTTGAGCAATGAAAAAAAAAACTCCATTTTTTCTTTTCACTTATTGCTCTCTTCCTCACTGTGTATCTCTCACAATTTTCTCTTGCTCTCTATATTTTTCTGTTCTCTTTTGCTTGCTCTCACTCAGGCAGTTCTATAAAACTGTACCGACCTTAGTCTCACTCCCTAGGACTTCTCTTCACTCTTTTGCTCCAAATGGCCGAATGGCCTTTCCTTTTATTTCTTATCCTTTTCTTCTTTTCTTCCTTCCACACTCTTCAAATCAAGTCACAATAATTGCATGCACACAAGCCTTGACTTTTGTGCATGATATTAGACGAAAGAGAGGCTCAATAATTACCCATAAACTACTGTGACTAAAGACAGACTTGTAGTCATATTAAATTTTGCATTAACTTGTGTACATAACGATGACGATAATCCTAACTACTAACTTGCTACACCTATGGTGCACATTCATTCGCAATAGAATCTATCATGTGACAAGTTGGTGTAACTGACATTCAAGATCTAATTATTAAGTTGGTTCCCTCCTCTTCTCTGTACAGTTTACTCAAATACATCTTTCAACTGCATGTTGCATGTTTATGTTGAGAAAAAAATTCTATATAACTGTGAATAAATTTTAGCAAGTACAGTGGAAACACAACCATATAAGAACACAAAAATTTACGTGAAAACCCTTTCTCCTTAAAAGGAAAAAATACGGTAAAACTTAGAATAATTTCACTATATTAAATAGAGATTACTACACTTAGAGATACAACTTGAGCAAAGAAAAAAAAAACTCCATTTTTTCTTTTCACTTATTGCTCTCTTCCTCACTGTGTATCTCTCACAATTTTCTCTTGCTCTCTATATTTTTCTGCTCTCTTTTGCTTGCTCTCACTCAGGCAGTTCTCTAAGACTGCACCGTCCTTAGTCTCACTCATCAGTACTTCTCTTCACTCTTCTACTCCAAATGGCCGAATGGCCTTTCCTTTTATTTCTTCACCTTTTCTTCTTTTTTTCCTTCCACACTCTTCAAATCAAGTCACAATAATTGCAAGCACACAAGCCTTGACTTTTGTGCATGATATTAGACAAAAGAGAGACTCAATAATTACCCACAAACTACTGTGACTAAAGACAGACTTTTAGTCATATTAAATTTTGCATTAACTTGTGTACATAACGATGAGGATAATCCTAACTACTAACTTGCTGCACCTATGGTACACATTCATTCGCAATAGAATCTATCATGTGACAAGTTGGTGTAACTGACATTCAAGATCTAATTATTAAGTTGGTTCCCTCCTCTTCTCTGTACAGTTTACTCACATACATCTTTCAACTACATGTTGCGTGTTTATGTTTGGAAAAAATTTTATATAACTGTGAATAAATTTCAGCAAGTACAGTAAAAGTACAACCACATACGAATACAAAAATTTACTTGAAAACCCTTTCTCCTTAAAAGGAAAAACTACGGGACAAACTTAAAATAATTTCACTATATTAAATAGAGATTACTACACTTAGAGATACAACTTGAGTAAAAAAAAAAAAAAATTCCTTTTTCTTTTCACTCATTGCTCTCTTCCTCACTGTGTATCTCTCACAATTTTCTCTTCCTCTCTATATTTTTCCCTTCTCTTTTACTTGCTTTCACTCAGGCAGTTCTCTAAGATTGCATCGTCTTTAGTCTCACTCACTAAGACTTCTCTTCACTCTTCTGCTCCAAATGGCTGAATGGCCTTTCCTTTTATTTTTTCACCTTTTCTTCTTTTCTTTCTTCCACACTCTTCAAATCAAGTCACAATAATTGCAAGCACACAAGCCCTGACTTTTGTGCATGATATTAGACAAAAAGGATGAATTCAATTCTTCTCTTCACGTCGCCGAATGTCCTTGTGTTTTCTTTAGCCAATTTTTTTTCTTCCTTTAACGTGTTTGGAGGTGAAATAGGGTGGATAGAAAACTTTAGAGACAAAATTGGAAGAAAAACTTTTTTGGTGGGTGTTTGGTTGGAGGGAGGGGAGGGAAAATTTTGGTGGGGCCCGGGTGTTTTCTCCCCGGGCCCACCAAAATGTTTTCTCTCCAAAATGAAGAGAAAACTAAGTGGGAGGAATTTAATAGGTAAATAACGAAAATGCATGGGCTTGTCCTATCCTTCGCTCTTTTTTTCTTTTCTTTTTTTTTTTTCTTTTTTTTCCGTGCTGGTTTGGACGTTGCCTCTTCAACTTTTCCACTTCCAACCAAACAAAAAGGAGGGAAATTAAAATATTTTCTATCCTCTTACTTTTCCACCCTCCCATCATTTTCTATCCTCCCATCTACCAATGCCTCCATAAGTTCCTCCATAGTCGACCTTCTTGACTCAAACGTAATGTAATCCATATTTGTCGTAGTCACTGACCCCTTTGAAGCAGGACGATAGGAAACTTTGTCAAATCTGCAATTTTTCAGTTCGTCAATCTCTTGCACTATCTTCTTTGCCTTTTTACTGTGCTTATGCCTTAGCTTCAGATTCGGGATGCCATTTTAGAAGAGCTTGTCTTTGGTTTCTCTTCATCATCAAGAACTTCCTCGGCCTTTCCCAGAATGTCATCTACCTTATTCAGCCACATGTTAAAGTCAACTTCAATTTCTTCAACATTGTTTATAGCTTCAATAACACGATGTTGCACCCTATCTCTAGCAGCCTTCAACTCCATGGCCCTATTCTTCATATTCTCAATATTGGTGCTGAAGTGAAATGAATAACATAGCCACTGTCCAATTGGTTCAACTGTGTAATCGGCGATTTTTGCAGCAATTGAAATTGGAATCTCCATTCTTGTTATGATTTCTGCAATCGTGCAAACAGATATGAAAATTTGTTTAATTAGGTATGTTCAATACTCTTAACAAAATACACACAAGTTTCCTTTTTCTTTGTGCTGAGAAGCATTAATTCTTTGACAGCAAGAAAACTGGACTTCCTAAAGACAAAGAAGGGGCACCGAAGAAAGAAGGAAACCAGGGCAAGACCGGGATAGAGAAAGTAGAGGAAAAGAAGGCCAAAAGGCCATTTCGCAATTTCTATTATGAAGTTTGGGTGTTCATACTTAGCTCCTTTACTTAAAGCGCAGCTATCAATAAAGCCAAATAAATCACAATAGAGTAGCTTATAAAAAGAGGCAAAAAGTACTAATTTTGGTCTCTATATTTTGGGTTTAAAGTCAATTCAATCCTTACATTTTATTAGTAATTAATTTTATCCACATTATTTTCAATTTGTAATAAATTTAGTCTCTATCATCAGCTCATTACGAAAACACCTATGTGGCAAATGATGTGTATAGTTGATACTATCTTGGCTACTAAAATAATAATAATAAATGCCACGTTAGCATCTATATAAAAAAAAATTCAATTTATCAATTTTAATGAAAAAAAAATAAAAAGAAACTAGTTGATTTTGAACATGATCCCAGATCTAACTTACATTGACTTTTTGTGGACTTCTAATATTATGTTTAGTTTAAACTAACTAAAACTCACCGATTTTTTTTTTTTTGGTTAAAACAAGCCAACACTAAACAAATTTTAATTAAATTATGTTTGGTATTCTCTATACAAATTATAATTAAATTAAGCAAGTTATTTTCTACAAGTTTTTTAATTTAAATTTTTATTTATTTATACGTATCAATTAAGCATGTATTACATATACTATTTTTTCTAGTGAATACACAAGTTACTTGAGATCCACTCTTGTCCTTTGAGTTGGATCTAAATCAAGTCATGTTCTCCTCCTTGAGAAGAATAACATCACGTGGTCAATTGCTCAAAATTGTCGAAGAGTGAAAAATAAAGTACCTACTTAAATATGAGTAAAAGAGGTAAAAACGCATAGTACTCCAATATAGGGAAGATTATCTATACTACTATTTAAGGGGCTTTCCCTGTTTGGATTTTTCATTTGTTAGTTCAAAAATGTCCCTATAGTCCTATGTTTAAGTAGAGACAAAACTAAAAAATAATCCGGTAAAAATGCAACTCTAACTCTTACTAAAACATTGCTTAAAAAATAGAACCACTTTCCTATTAATTTTTAAATTAATTTATTCACTTATAAATTAGATTTTTAAAATAAAAATTATATATATAAAATAATTAAATACAATTTTTTTTTTACAAAATAGGACTACTAAAAAAAAACTCTCATCGCACAAATGAATCGCATGTATCAAGGCTAGTAGACTTTTTATGGGTTTATATACCATTGTGGTTCCAG
Organism: Castanea sativa; assembly: GCF_040712315.1. Taxonomy (NCBI): domain Eukaryota; kingdom Viridiplantae; phylum Streptophyta; class Magnoliopsida; order Fagales; family Fagaceae; genus Castanea; species Castanea sativa. Next base: position 12,500,780 of record NC_134015.1, read on the forward strand.
TGGGGCACCCAAATTTTGCGGAAGGGAGGAGTGGAGGAGCAACTCAAGTGGGCTTGCTCACACACGTGGAAGCTGGATTGGACCTGGATATGTGTGTAGGCCAGTTAGACAATATTGGTTTGTAAGATTTTTCTCCCGATTTTATTTATTCACATATTAACATGGTTTATATAATTTTTATTTTTTTATTATAACATCACAAATAAAAAAATATTTATAATTATATGCGTAATAGTATACAGATTGAACCCATGATTTTGAGCCATCCTTTTATTACGAAAGAATTCTCTAATTCTCCGGATGTCTGACAGGTGTTATTTGTTTGGATTTTGAATAATACATGTTTTACGTCTAAATAAAAATTAGAAAGAATCAAGGGAGGGGACATTAGGGATAGTGTGGACTTAGCCCAAAACTTTGTTTGTGTATTATTAAAAGTACGTCTGTCAACTTACGTCTTCAGCTGCCTCTTCATTCATGTTTGCAAAACAATAAAAACAACCAACTTCAACAAAATCATTAAAACACAAAGTAAAAGGGGAAAAAAATCTTTTAAGCCAATATTTAAATTGTTATATTTAAAATAAGAAAATCCAGATAGATTTGTTTTATCAGTGGAACTTGTGCCATAAAAGGTCTAAGTTCCTTTTGTTGTTTTTGCAACCAATTAAATATCTGATATCCAATCAAAGCATCACTCAAGAAGAACTTATAAAGTTTTATAGTATCATATATCCTACCAAGTTAAATTCGATTTCATTGTATTTTTTCCTCTTTCATTTTTGTTTTTCTAATTAAATCACTCCTTTCTTTTTCTTTTTCTTTTTTTGTTGGAGTGGGGTCGTTTTCTTTTGTTCTTTTTGGAGGCAGGGAGAATAGGAAAAATTAGGGAAAAAAAAAAACTAAAATAGGCACAAAGTTAAAACTAAAGAAGATAATTAATATTAAGAAGAATTGTGCAGCAGGAATAAAATCATAGGGGAAATGCTTGGGAATTAAGGAAACCAGTTGTAGACTTGCGCATTGTGCGTGACAATTTTTTAGTTAAAATATTATTTTGGTTCCTAAATTTTGTAAGGAGTAATTTTTTTTAATTAATTTTATCATATTTGTTATGATCTCATTTGTAATGTTTCTTACCATTATCATATATTTACTGGTTGATATCAAGTTGCACCTAGTGTAATTCTAAGTAATGTTATATCACTCAATAACTTATTATAGAATTTTCCAATTTTATTTCTTATATAATTTCTATTATTATTGGTGAACGTCTCATTTTTAGTTATGATAGGAAATATAATTTCCCTAGTTAGAGTTTGATTAGTTTCAAATATAAATTTTGTATTAGTATATTTCATTGTTGATTATTGATTTAATTAAAAAAATGTAATGGTTGATTTTATTGCACTATAGAGTTTTTAATGTTCTTTATACGGTTGTCTCTATTTTTTTCTTTACTCCTCTTAACCACTTCTTTATTTTCCATTTAACGGTTCCTAATTGACGTTTAATTTCATTTTTTTTCCTTTCATTTATTCTTTATTATTTTGTATGTTCCCTTGCTAGTTGTAATTTTTATGGTTATCAATAAAAAAATGAGATGTGCTGCGTCCACAATATTTTTACAACAAATCATAAGTGGTTAGTTGTTATTGGTTCAAATTTGAACCTAATACAAAAATTACTTTTTTGCTCCAACAATAATAATCAATAATAACCTGCCACTTAAGATTTGTTGTAAAAATGTTGTAGACATATCATTTCTCATAAAAAATATATATCATGGATATCTTAAATAGTAATAGATGTAGTTACATTAGTGGTATATCAAAGGTTGTCTTTGCTCAGTGGTAGAGCGCATGGCTTTTAACTATGTGGTTATGGGTTCCATCCCTTCCACAGACAGCGTTCTCATTTGTTTATAATTATCATTTTGTGGGTTCCAGTTAGCTCAATTAGTAAAGTCTCTGATGGTTGTATAAGAGATCTGGGGTTCAATCCCCGCTTATACCAAAAACTGATTGGTGTCTTCGTCTGATAATAAAGAGATATCATCAAGAGCGGATGCTATAGGTTGAAACTCTCTAAAAAAAATTATTTACCACCGCTCCCCTTTTGTGCAGTGGTCACTCTACAAGTATAAATGCTTGCGGGGTGTGGGGGGGGCAAGGGCTGGGATTCAAGTCTCCAGGAGGGAGTTTCACACACATATACACTTAGATTAGACTAGAGTAGAAATTCTATCTTGTATCAAAAAAAAAAATTGTCTTTTTTTTTCTGAATTTACTAGGAAATATAAAAGACATTTCTCTAATCTGGTCTCAATCAATTAAGGCATCCATAATATCTTAACGAAAGTAATAAAGTAATAATGAGCCTTAAATTTTTTTAATGTATGAAGTGGTTAGGTTAGTGGTATGTCAAAGTTTTTTTTTTTAAATGAATTTCCAAGGAAATGTAAAAAGCATTTTTTTTAAATAAAAAAATTGGTAACTTTTTGAAGAATAAAAATATGATTGTTTTAAATACCTTGTTCATAGATTTCATTATTCAATTATAAACATCTAATCAAAATAGATGAATATATAAATGCAAGATTATATGTAAAGTTACAACAACACAAAATGAATAAGTATAGATATTTTTTATTTTTGATTTTTCTTGAATCAATATTTCATTGTTTACTTATAATTATCTACATTAAAGTTTTTTTTTTTAAAGAAAAATCTAAAATAAAGTAAATGAATATGTAAATGTAAAATTATATGAAAAGTTAAAACTGCCCAAGATGAACGTTTAACCACTCGTAGATATGTGTTTTTTGAAGACTAAAAGTATGCTGAATTGCTTTAGCTAGAACTATATAACTATGTAAATATTTTTGCCAGTGGTTCCACCTTTTGTAAATTATCAAGTTTGGTGGCCTTACAAAATTGGTATTTCACTTTGCAAAAAACTTTACATGACCTCTTCTTTTTTTGTGACAACCTTTTAATTTTTTTTAATTATTATTCTTTTTGCCAAAACAATTTAAGAATATTAAGACTTAAGTTACCACATGTGGTAGTGGTAAAACACATTAGTGGTATAAAAAATAGAAATGTTTAAATATTTATAAAAAAAAATTTGTAGACCGGAATATAAAACATTTTTTTCTCAATATTTTATGTAACTTTTCCCACAAAATCAATATTATTGGCATTCTTTAAAGATGATACATAATATTTTTGAGAAAAAGAAGAAGAAACAGAGAAGATGCTAACACATAATATAAAATTATTAAGTTTGTGTGATTTAAATTTGTGGCAAAAATATTTAATATATCTATGATAAAGGTTTTTATCTATATGATACATAGTAGTCCATATTCGTTTAGTTTTGATTCAAAAAGTTTATTCACAATACCTTTAATTTAAGTATACAAATTGCTCAATCTATAGGCCTAGACACAATCAAGAATGCTATCTAAATTATAAATTATATGACCCTTTATCACACAAATACTTTGATTCCCCTAATATATGGTAAAGGAAGGCAGGTGTGTGTCTAGTCATTTTCTTGATTTGTGCTGCATAATTTAACGATATGGAAGAGGTGGCTAAATTTAAATGTTGAATAAAATAAGATAAGAAGAAAAAAGAGTAAAAATAAAATATATAGTAATAAACATCAAATTATCCAAGTCATGCTATGTAATATAACAACATTATATTATTATATACTATATGTATGATGCCGTAGGATAATATTTAACAATCAAAGAGAATAAAAAATGTAACAACTTAAAACACAAAACTAAATTGCATTAGCTCAAAGTAGAATTATAATTAATACAAAAATTCATCAACTTTTTTTTTGAGAAGAAAGACTAAGCCATTTTATTAAACTAGATTCTGAAAATTAGATAGAACAAAAGAACAAATATATGGTGGATTAGACTCTATCCAAACCTTTAAAGGAAAAGATAATCTTGCTATCTGGGCTAAGGCATGTATAACTGCATTACCTTGTCTAACAACATGAGAGAAAACAACTCTGAAAAGTGTTAAGAGTAAGACACAATGTCTTTTATGATATGACCTCTATGAGAATTTGTCATGCCCCTATCCTTCAAGGAATTATTAATAGATGCGGAATCACCCTCAAAAATCGAGTTTCGAAACCCAACTTCAAGAGAGAACACCATTGCACGACAAACTGCCAACTACTCCACGGTCTCCACATATAGTGGTTTCTTGATTTTCTTCGAGAGAGCAGCCATTACTTCCCCCTCTCTGAATTTCAAATCACCACTCTGAGCCTCGCTTCATCAGACTCTCCAAACAGTGCATCATCAAAATTTACCTTCACAGAGTCCACACTAGGCGGCCTCCATTTCTTTGAAGCAACTCCCTGAGATTTTTCCTTTGGTCGAACCCAAGATAAATAACCCTGGAGATATTCCTAGGCAAAACCAACTATTTTTTCCAATGGTACCGAATGCTCCCGCATACATGACTTATTCTGATGGTGCCAAAATGACCAAGTCATGACTGCAAAAAGAGGAAACAAATTTGGTTTTGTTTGAACTTGTTGCACCAGTTTTGAAAAAGAACCCGAAGCAAATTGATTACTGTCCAGCCAACCAAACTTCCTCTGCCAAACCTGATGGACCTTCTCACATCCCCATATAGCATGGAGAACATCTTCTAAATTTTTGGAACAAAGGTGACAAGCATCTTCTTGTAAAATGGTTCTCTTCAACAAATTAACTTTAATGGGCAAAGATCCGGGTAGTTTTTCCATCCCCTATTCTCCATCAAGCTCCCCATGCAGTCAGATTTCTTAAGCAGTGAATACTTTTCTAAGCAAATGAGCTCGAGGATGACTTTGCTTCAAACACACTGCCATTTGGGAAACATTTCGCCTTAAAAACTTTGTAAAATAGAGAATCTGTGTCATGAATCAGTCTCCACACTTGCTTTACTAACATTGCTTCTTGAATTTACAAAGATCTTTGAAACCCAAACCTCCCTTCAATTTTGGTTTGCACAAAACTTCCCACTTCTTCCAATGAATTTTTCTCCTATCTCCCCTTTGGCCCCACCAAAATTTTCAAATAAGCATCTCCATATCTTGGCATAGACCCACTGGTAACCGGAAACAACTCATAGCAAAGGTAGGGATGGCTTGAACCACCGCCTTAAACAAAACTTCTTTACCTGCTTAAGAAAGCAACTTCTCTTTCCAACCTTGTAGTTTTCCCCACACCCTATCTTTAATATAATTTATGCTAGCTTTTTTATTTCTCCCTACCACAGCAGGCAAGCCCAAATACTTCTCATATTCTTTAATCTCAAGCACCCCCAACAAATTTTTTATTACCTTCTTTGTAGAATCCAAGACATTCTTACTAAAGAAAAGAATAGTTTTTGCAGAATTTATTTTTTGTCCCGAAGCCTTTTCATAGGTACTCAAAATATCTTGAATAGTCTCCACATCCTCCACCCGTGTCTGGCAAAAAAAGAGACTGTCATCTGCAAAAAATAAGTGAGAAATCTTTGGATCGTTTCTACAAATAGAAAAGCCCTCAATTAGCCCACCATCTACTCCATGCTGAATAAGCCCATTTAGTCCCTCTAAACATAGTAAGGAGAGATATAGAGACAAAAGGGTCCCATTAACGAATACCTCTAGATAGAATAATATGGCCCTTAGGTTCTCCATTAACCAAAATAGAATAAGTAATAGACTGAATACACTCTAAAATCCACCCTATCCAAATGGGATGAAAGCCCATTTTCTCCATAATTCGTTTCAGGAAAGCCCCCCACTCCAATTTGTCATACACTTTGCTCATATCCAGTTTTAGAGCCACATGTCCCACTCTTCCTGTTTTCTTCATCTTCATATGGTGGAAGGTCTCAAAAGCCACCAAGATATTATCCAAAATGGCTTTATCCAGCTGGAAAGCATTTTGGGATTCAAAAATAATATGAGGCAAAAGTCTTTTTAATCTGTTAGCCAAAACTTTAGAAACAAGTTTATATAGAATATTACAAAGAGCTACAAGACGAAATTCAGTGACATATTCTAGGCATTTTACTTTTGGGATGAGAGTAATGAAAGTGTGATTCAAACCTAGTAGAATTTCTTTGGCGTTTAGGCAAAATAAGACAGCCTTGACAATATCATCACCAATACTATCCCAATAATGTTGAAAGAAGATCGGGGGCATACTATCAGGGCTAGGAGCTTTTAAGGGCACCATCTATTTTAAAGCTACTTCTACTTCCACTTTTGAAAGTTCCCCAACCAAGAGAGCATTCATATCTACATTCACCACGCTTTTTGTGTGTTGAACCACCATCTCCATGTCACTTTGGTTAGAGGAAGAGAAAAGCTATTTATAATAGTCCACGACCATAGATGATACATTTTCCTCTCTTGACACCAACATACCATGTAAATCTCAGAGCTTAGATATGGTATTTTGACAAAATCGCCGAGATGCCCTATTGTGGAAGTACTTAGTTTTACAGTCACCTGAAACCATCCAATGAGAATGACTTTGTTGCTGCCACATCTGCTCTTCCATTCAAAGTAACTTATTCACTTCAAATTTAAGCTGTTAAAAGAAATCCATACTACCCCTTGCGTCTTCTTCTGCAATACTCAGAGATTTTTTCTTTTCAATTAGAGACTTGGAAATATTAGTAGCATCTATGGTCGGGATAGGCACTGTTCTTTCACAAGACAACAGATTAGTAGCATTTTTCAATGAGACAGTCTATGAAGCTCGAACTAAATGGTTGGCCTATGAACTGGAGTTCTTTGCCATAATACGGACTTAGAGGGAGTTTGCATTATATACAAATCATCAAGCATTGAAGCACATTAACAGTCAAGTTAGCATTAACAGGATACATGCTTGGTAGGTAGCTTACATACAACACTTCCATTTCACATTAAAGCACAAGTCTGGTGTCACTGATAAGGTGGTAGATGCGCTTAGTAGGCGAGCATCTTTGTTGACCACCCTACGTACTGAAGTTGTAGGGTTTGATTGCCTCAAGGAACTGTAAGAGAATGATGAGGATTTTGGTGATATTTGGGGTAAGTGTTAACAAATTCATACTGCTATTTATAGTATGTACATTCAGGATGGTTTCCTCTTTCAAAGTAATCAATTATGCATCCCTAAAAGTTCATTGAGGGAGCAGATTATTAGGGAAACAACCCATCAATAAAAATCACAAGTAACCAATCAAAATAATAATAATATGACTTTTGAGTTTTGACCTAAAAACCAAAGATACGACCCAACCACCCAATATGAGCCATCATTGATCACATTCATACCGGTTGCATTGATAAGCGAAAACAGAATATTCCTGGCAACTTCTTGATGAGTTCAGGCTCCTTGTAAACTATCTAGCAATGTTTATTTGTAAATTTATACTCAACTATAAATATCAAGTGATTGTTTGATAATTGCTTATTTTTGGTATCTCATTTTCATTTATATGATATTTATCAAAAGTTAATTTATTTTATGAAAACTAGCTAAAAATTAGATTATTTATAGTAATAAAAAAATTGAGATAAAAAGTAAAACTTTTAGTAAATAAGCAATTGGCAAAAAGGCAAACCAGCTCAAATATTATAATATATTTATAAATAAATAAAAAATTTAAAAGTTTATAATATTTACACACACTTTTACACACACTTTTTCACCCACACGTATTTCGAAAAAAAAAAAAGTTACTAGAAATCTTCTACCAAACGGGCCCAAAATTTTTAACAATATAATGTTAGCAACCAATCATGATAAAAAAGCACCCAAAAAAAAAAGAAAAAAAAGAAAAAGAGAAATGATGTGACCAAGCGGATCTCACCACAATGAAAATACAAGACAAAAAAGAAGAAGGAAATAATGACTTTTGACCTACAAGCTAAAAACCAAAGACTCACCACTCAAGAAAATATGAGCCATCACATTTACGGCGGTCTCGTTAATAAGTGAAAATCGAAATTCTTGGCAACTTCTTAGGAGCTGAGGCTAGGCTGTAATTTAGAGTCTTTTGGCTGAATATTATAAAAAATAAAGTTTATTTGTGATATGGGTACTGTTCAAACTTATTTGGTAAAATGAGGAGAGAAATAAATTTCGGCAACACCAATGTCGTAACTCTGAGAAAAAGAGAGATGAGAGAGAAATGATGTGACGGATGGGAGAAATAAAAAGGAATTCTGACAATGATATTTCCAAAAAAAAATTTTGAATTGCTGAAATTGGAAGATTAAAAAAAAAAAAACTAAACTATGGCAAGAATAATGTTACGGCCACACACTATTTTACCATATTTTTTACAAACTGTTGTTATGGCCAATTTTTTACTGGTTCTCATTAGTGCCTACCAATAACATCACTTTTTTTATTTATCAACAATCACTCATCACATCAACATTTTATGAAAGTTTTTGTAAAAAAGTTTGTATCTCTAGCATTTTGTCAAAAGTGGATGATTTTAAAAAAAAAAGAAAAAAAAAAGAAGCCAATTGTAGCAGTTGAATTGCCGAAATTGAAAGAGTAAAAAAAAAAAAACCCTTGATTCTGGTAAGATTAATGCTACAGCCACACTTTTTGGAGTAAAATTATAGAGACACATTTAGTCACCCAAAAGTGTGGCGGTATCTTACCACAATCAAGGTTTATTTATTTATTTTTATTTACTCCTTCAATTTTGACAATTCAATTGCCACAATTGAGTTTTTTTTTTTTTTTTTTTAAATCATCCACTTTTGGCAAAATGCTAAAGTTACAAATTTTTTTACAAAAACTTTCTTAAACTGTTGATATTGTGAGAAATTATTAGTAAATAAAAAAGTGATGTTAATAGGCACTAATGAGAACTAGTAAATAATTGGTCATAACAACAGTTTGTAAAAAATATGATAAAATAGCATGTGACCGTAGCATTACTCTTGTCACAGTTCAGTTTTCTTCTTCTTTTTTTTTTTTTTTTTTAATCTTCTAATTTCGGCAATTCAATTGCCACAATTCAATTTTTTTATTTTCAACAATATCATTGCCAAAATTCATTTTTCTCTCCTCTTTTACTTTTTTTCTCAAAATTTCGGCATTGATGTTGTCGAAATTCACTTCTCTCCTCATTTTGCCAAATAAGTTTGAACAGTACCCATATCACAAACAAACTTCATTTTTTACAATATTCAGCCAAGAAGACTCCTATAATTTATGTGGTAAACATGTTTTCTCATGTTCATGCAGCAATGCATTAAAAAGATCAATATACTTACCCTTTCTCAACAAAACTATTGTGTATTAGTATATAATTTTCCCTTCCAAAGCCAATGTATTGGCATTCAGGGCAGCCTTCCAATGCCATTCATCTTCTTTTGGTGATTGTACTCTTTCTAGCTCTGGTGTCCATAAGGGTCCATGACAAAAGGCCTTTACCTTAGGGCATTGCCTCACAATTACTTCTTCCAAAGATGGGAACTGAAAAGAATAACTTCCGGAGCAAAAACTTGTGAGCTTTGGCAAGCAATCAAGTTTTAAGTATGTCAACTGGGTGAAAGTAATCACCTCACTGCTTCACCCCCCTTTCATACTATAATTTCTGCTATCCTTTCGCATTCACTTGCATTCATTTTCTTGAGTTGTACCAGACTTTGGCTGTTGAGGATATAACTAAATTAATCAATCCATGGCATTTCAATATTTCTACTAAAATTTTCAATTTTTGACATAGTGACACGTAGATTTTCTAGATAATGAAAAATTGGGCTTGGTTTTGTGTCTTCTTTCCACAAATGTTTCAACAACGATATGTCAAACAGCTGTAGTTCTTTTAGTTCTGGGAGTATCCTAGCATGTTTTTGCTGACCAAAAAGTTCTTCATATAGGATTATTTCTTCCCAGGAACTGTCCTTCATAACTACTTCCTCCAAATTATGTAATGTTGAAAGAAAAGTACCCCAATTAGAAACAACTAGATAGCCTTCCACGTGAAGGTTTTTTAATTTGTAAAAGCTTTCTTCCGAAAATTGGCCATGCAATATCTCCTTCATGTTGAAATTTCCACCCAAGCTCAAATCCTCCAAGTTGGGGAATGGACCCTATAGAAAATCAAAATATTAAACAAAAGAAAATATGAGTTAGTATCTAATTTCTTAACAATTTAGGCCAATCAATAACATTCATAGTAGGGGCTACAAAATGGATTATATCCATTAAGTTCATACCATTAGAAATATGGTCCCAACTTATTACTAGAATATATCTAAATGAAATATAAATAAATAAATAAAGTTAAAAGAAAATTTCCTAAATACTATTGAAGAATTAATATAAGATGTCAACCAAAAATGATGCAGAAATATGCTTTGTGAATCAAATAAATCAAAAAGTTCTTCATATAGGATTATTTCTTCCCAGGAACTGTCCTTCACAACTACTTCCTCCAAATTATGTAATGTTGCAAGAAAAGTACCCCAATTAGAAACAACTAGATAGCCTTGCACGTGAAGGTTTTTTAATTTGTAAAAGCTTTCTTCCGAAAATTGGCCATGCTATATCTCCTTCAAGTTGAAATTTCCACCCAATCTCAAATCCTCCAAGTTGGGGAATGGAACCTATAAAAAATCAAAATATTAAACAAAAGAAAATATGAGTTAGTGTCTAATTTCTTAACAATTTAGGCCAATCAATAACATTCATAGTAGGGGCTACAAAATGGATTATATCCATTAAGTTCATGCCATTAGAAATATGGTCCCAACTTATTACTGGAATATATCTAAATGAAATATAAATAAATAAATAAAGTTAAAAGAAAATTTCCTAAATACTATTGAAGAATTAAGATAAGATGTCAACAAAAAATGATGCAGAAATATGCTTTGTGAATCAAATGCAAGGGGGAATAAGAGTCATTTTATTAGAAAAGCATTTTCGAAAACCATTTTAATCATTGAGCAGTTATTGGGGATCAATATTTTCAAGTTGTCAAAATTTATCACCTGTGGTATTCCCATATTTCTAGACTTGTTGATGCAGGAGCATCTTGAGGTTTTTATTTTTTTATTTTTTTAAATACGAGTTCCAATCCTGGGTGTAGCCAACTATGTGATGATTAAGGATCTTAATTAGGTTCCAAAAGTGGTTGTATGGCAATTGGAGGCAACTGGAGAGAGTTCCGAAGTTGGGAGTTGTCTGCTGTAGGTAGTTAGTTAGTTATGCCATGTTCGTGTCCAAACAGGAGGTTGCATGCAGTTTTGGATCCAGCAGCCTATCCTAATCTCTTGTAACTAACTCAGTAGACTTTTGGATAATTGTAGAGGCTATACTTAATAGGATTAGGACTCTTAAAAGGCTGAGGCTGCAAGTTCCAAACAGTTAATATAAGTACTTGAATGTAATTCATTGTAATCAGTTTTGTGATTTGAATGAAAATAAGCCTTTGTGTGCTTTCTTGGAACTGTGTTCTTCCAGTGGTGTCTATCCATCTATTAGTTGTTCTAAGCAACTCTCCATTCCCTATTCCAATTCCAAACAAAAAACTATAGCCTATCACATTCCCTGAATCACATGTGGACGAAAAAACTAAGAACACATTTTATTTCAGGTATATAGATTTATAAGCTTTACTGAGAACACTTCTTTTTTTATTCGCGTGTGAAAGATGAGTACTACTAGTACTCCAAACAGGATTATATATAACTTCTTGTAACCCTAAATATTTTAAAAGATTAAATAAATTAGCCACTTACCTCTCAAACCAAGAAAAGTGGTTGTTGGATGGAGGTCTCAAGTTGGCTTTGTTTAACTATTCCTTCAACTTTCAAATATTTTGAAACAAATATCTCAATTTGATCACATTTAATCAACTCCGATACTTTCAACAATGGCTATTTTGAAGTATGCGCCCCTCGAGAATACCACTTGAGTTTGGGCAATTTCTTAAGCATCAAGAGAGTTATTTAAGGGAACACAAGTCTTGCTGCTGCTTCTGCACTATCTTCAAGTGCAACAACTTCCTCCAGTCCACATTTGACTATCCGAAGATCCTCCAATTGCATGTGAAATCTAGCCACATAAGCTGGAAACAAACTTTTCAAACTCTCGCATTCCCAAACAATTATTCGTCAATCTTCATAATATACCTGGTGAAAAATTATGAATTAAATGTTGCTTGTATATGCATATACTGTATGAAATTATTTTTGAATTACACCCACAGCAGTAACAGCTCAGTTATCAGATACCTTGTCAAGGCTATGTTTCATTATAAATACTAAAATGCATGAAGGTTATCTTGGCCACTGGCATCCTCATTACTGAAAAAACAATCTGGTAATCAACCAAGCCTCCGCAATATTTGTATCAGAAATTCACGATATACATGCAACAGCAGAGATTCCTCTCTAAATATTCCTGAGTTTGAATGTGAGATGACCTGATATTGCAGCAGTGTAGTTCACAGATCAAGTAACTGTTGTTTGAAAGGAAAAGGGGAAGATCACAAGTCCTAATTTAAACAATAGCCGATCCTTCAAACTGTAGTCCTGGCCCCAATCTTCTGTAGTAGTGCTCATTAGGCCTTTATGCGAACCACAAATGAACCTGTTCTATAATTTTTAACAAGCATGATTACAAGAAAGCATGCAAAAAGTAGTATTCAAAAGAACATGATTTATATTGGAAAGGCCTAAATATTAGGTTATAAAAGGCTTGTGGTTCATTCATCTAAAAGGAGCGACAAAAGTAACCAGAATACAAGAAGATAACTTTGCATTAGTGCCAAACACAATCAAAACATCAAATGGCATAAAATCAAGAAAGTGATAGCTTGGTCAGCAAAGGAAAATGAAAAAAACCAAAGATATGTGTGAAGTAATTATTTGTCAAAAGTAATTTAGATTGGATCATTATCATAGATGATCCTGGTTTTCTTTGTTTTCCCTAAATAGTTGTGCAGAGGCACACATAATAGGAGGTTCTGGGGAAGAAAGATAAGACCAATCAAGTCAGTCAGTTCTTACTATGTTGCATGCATCCTAATGGTAGTTTCAAGCATTCCATATGCAATCTTGTTGGAAAACAGTTTCTGACACCCTCATAACTCATAAGAGATGCAGTATGTTGATAACAGGATGCAACAAACAGAAAATTGCATATTAGAACAATATAAGGTTTCCCAGGAAAAGCAGCGTGTAAAAAGGCCAATAAATATGAAAAAGAGGCATGCAGGATTTGCACATACCAATATGCAGCCAAGGAGCTCCTAATAATCCAGAGGAACTCCTAATAAAATGATTTTGAATAAAATACTACTGGAAAGTTAAAATCAGGGACAAAATACAAGGCGATTACTGCTAAAAGTTTTTGAACGATGAATGAGGAAAAAGAAGGTGGGGAATGGATAGTAGTAGGGTAAGGCAAAGGGGAAAAAAAATAAAAAAATTTCAAAGATCAAATATTGAAAATAAGATGGAATATGGAGGAGATTACAAAGAAGAATATTGTGGACAAAGAAAATTAACCCTCAGAAAAACATATAAACATATTAGTGATATACACCACAAGTGGCTTGTATAAGAAATCAGCTATACAAAAGATGTGAAAACAGTCTACGAACTAGTAAGATTAAACATCAAGTACCTAATACCTATAAAATAATACCAAGTTGAATATATACAATGATAAGTCAACGCATTAAAAAGCCTAACATAGATGAACTGAGCAGAGCTTATAACCTGAATGAGATCAATGGGACTACTTAGAATTAAAAGATATGAATATCAAAGGGACTACTTCTCTTAACTGTTTCTTTTGTTTAGATTTGAGACATTAAAAGATATGAATATATATGGCAGGACTCAGGATGATTTGCTCAACTCTGTATGCCGAATATGACATATAAATAAACAGAGGAACATTATGGCAAAACATATGCACGTTAAAGGAGAAAGAATGAAATTGTGGAGATCAGTGTAGGTATTGCCATAATCAACTTATCCACCTTTACTAGGAAAGTGAGTGAGTAAGAAAATCCTGAATCACAAGCGAGAAGTCATAAAAGCATGTTTCCCTTCATGAATGGATAAACAAATAAATAATGATTATCAACCAATGTCTTGAATGACAAAAGAAAGCATATCATGGAATGCTTACCAAAAAATACAATGTGCATAAAAGCATTCACAATCTAAAGCACTCAATAACCAGTACTTACATGCAGGAAGATTGGATATATCTGTAGTAACTGCACAAGGAATTCCCAAATTTGAAAGAGCGCCCCTTATGATTCCACATGGGAAATATAGATGCATGCTAGTAGCTTGTGCTGCCTTGTTTTCAGCCGGAGGATTATCTTGAGATAAATCTCCATTTTCAGGAGATGGATCAACTGACATACGTGCAAGCCAACGAAATCGATTATCTTGCAAGACAAACGTACCCTACAAGAAAAAAAAATTATTTTCTTAAATTCACACAAAAACATATAATGTATAATCAGTTAAAATATTTGAACTGACTCTATGATTGGTCTTCAAGTTGTCTATTTGCTTCTTGAAGAGCTCGGACCAGAAGTCCTTGCAGATGAACTTGATTGCCTCTAGATGATCACTGAAACGAGGCCGCTCCATGGTATACCTAAAAAGAAATAGTATTTTTACCATTGCAAGCAGCATTATATGGTCAAGCATGCTGAGAACTATAGCGAGTATCAAATAATCACTAATATAAACAAATATGCATACAAAACTTACTATATCAGTAATAACTAATAAGTAACAAGATCTAAATTAATTACATGAACCCCATGCTGCTGATAGCTTCAAAAAAAGTTATTTCTGCAGTTCTACCACTCCCTTATATATTCATGTTAGATTCAATGCTACCCACCTAAATAAAGAGCTAGAAATCCCTGACAAGATTTTAGGAGCAAAACTAAACAACAGCTTCTCATCGATGCCTTAATTGCAACCACATTCAAATAATCATACACACGTGGTGGTCAATTGTTAGTACATCCCCATATCAGTAACCACACAATTGGTTAGCTAAGAATCAAGCTTTTACCTTTAAAAAGCAAGCTTTTTTAAGAACACATTTTTATGACATATAACACCCATTTCAAAGAACTTCAAAACAAGTTAGTTTGGATTTGCTTTCAATAAGCAATTATATAATCTTTAGAACATTCGCATCAACTTGTGTCAAAATTTTTGTCTATTTTAGTATAAAAACCTACTTTTTCTATTTTACATACTCACTTTTCAAAACACCTCACCACCCCATATCAAATCATCTATTTTACGCTCCATTGCATTAAAATATTAATTTTTCTTTTTTTAATTAATTTTTTTCTCTTTCTTCGCACACAACCACCACCATCCACTCTTCTTTTGTCCCCGAGATAGATAAAGAAAGAATAAACAACTAAATGCAAAATGAATAGCGGCAGTATAAATTTACATGATTCCTGTAGCAAACTTATAAATCTACACAATTATACACTGACTGATGAGAGTCATTTTTTAGCAAAACTTTGTAAATTTTACGTCTTTTTCTATTATACACGGATGGACTGATATGAATGCTCTTATAGTACTAATGCTCAAAAGAAAAATTAATCCCATTTTGCAAATCCATATTATGTATAAGCAATTTAATCAAATTTCCCATTTGGGTTTTCTTTTCTTTTTTTTCCCCCTGTTTCATTCCCATAATCCTAAATCCTAAATAATTAGTACATCAACTAAGGAAAACTAAAAAAGTTTTTAGCAAACTTTTAATTAACAAAAAATTAAACTAGAACTAAAATATTAATTCCGTAAGACTAAGTAGAGTAGATCCTAAACACTTTCTCAAACCCAAACAAAAAGCATCCAAGAACCTAAATCATACTAGTAACCTTTACTTTCCCTGAACTTTTCTTAGTAACCAAACAGCTAAATAAAACATTTCCTTAAAAACCTCTTTCAGATCTAAAGCCCCAATTACTAAAATTTATGCAACGACAGATATTTAAAAAAAAAAAAAAAAAAAAAGGTAGGGATAAGGTAGCAGGTTTTTCATTAAAATAAAATAACGGTTAGGATTAGAGCAAGTAAAATCTACGGTTGATTTTAGCAGGTACCGTACCCACCCAAATAAAAAAAAAAAAAAACACGACCACTGGTACTGGTATTCCAGTTTTGTTCTATTTAAGAGTTTTTTCGGTATTCCAAGAAACAGTTGCGTTCATTCTTTTCCTCTGTCTCAAGGCCCAAACCTACCGCCCAAGCAAAGCATACACAAGAAGTCATGGATGGACTTATTATCTACCAATCCTATGAGCTTATGCTTTCTTCTTTCCCCTCTGCCACGGTACCACCAACCCTCCTCCTCCTCCATAACCCCAATCTGAATAGCTCACTGGGAACTTGGGAAGTCTAGACATTGAGGTAAACATTTTCATCGTCTTCACTTTGTTGTTTACTTTTGGATAACTTTATCTTTTTGGGTTTGTGTATTACATGATCTTAGATGGGTTCTTGAGAGGACAAAAAAACCCACTTGTGGGTATTGGAAGTTTTCACTTGTTGAAGCTTCTTGTTGTTTATCAGCTGTTGTGTCTTGTTAATTTGAGCTTTGAAATGTAGAAAAAACATGGGGTGTTCCAAATTCTTTTCCATTATACTTAGTTTACTCAGTCAGAAGGGCAACCCCACATTGGTAAATGCAGAGAACATAGAATCATTTGAGGGTTATTCTATTTTTTGGAGAATTTTCTTTACTGGGTATGTGCTATAAATCAAAATTAAAATGTAATCCCCCTTTTTATCAGTGCATGCTTTAAACAAAAAATGCTTAATTAAGTGTTTTTTATTTGGTCCTGTTATATTTATCTTTGACTGTATGTAGGTGTAACCTGGAATTAGCTAAATTTAGATTCAATCTGTTTTCATTTGTTTAAATTATTCAATCTTTGCCGTGAAGTGTGTCACCGTTTCTGGTTTGTTTTACTTCATTTTTCATTTCAGGGTTTGCTGCGACTTGAACCACATTGTTTATGAAAATCAAGTACTTAGTGGGTGTTCTGTTTTTGTTTATATCTGTCCTCAGTTTGTTTAATTCTTAGGTTTATTTGTTATTCCTCTTGATTTTCTATATCATCTTTGGTGGTGATTGTTGCTGCTGTTGTTGTAGTCGAATATATATATTTTTAATGTGTAATATTACTATGTGGAATTTATTTGTTTGTTTAGACGTTGTACTTAAAGAATTGTTATTGTTCAAATTTTAATTAGCTTGTTTATGCTTTATTATTTTATTCTAAATTTTTTATGATGCCATTATGGTCCAATCTTAAAAACTTGAACATCTCTTTTTTTTTTCTTTTTTTTTTTTCTTTTTTTTTTTGTTCTCTTTACAATTTGGTTTTCAAAATCATGCTTTTTAACTTTTATAGCAAAAGAGACTGCAGAAAGGAGAAATTATGAGTTATTGCCCTAAAAACAAGCTCTTAAATCTACTCAGAAGAGGTTCCAAGTTTTTTCGAAAGGCCTCCAACTCTGCTGCTCCCACCGTAGCTCCCACTTCCACACCTGGACAAGCATCCTCTGCCGCTGCCATTTCTTTGACTTCGGCCATGGATGATCTCCATACCCTCAAAACAAGGTTGTGCATCATTGGAAGTGGCCCAGCTGCCCACACTGCTGCCATATATGCATCCCGTGCAGAGTTGAAGCCCATCCTCTTTGAGGGGTGGATGGCCAATGGCATTGCCCCTGGCGGCCAGCTCACCACGACCACTGAGGTGGAGAACTTCCCAGGATTTCCAGATGGAATTAATGGCATTGAGCTCATGGACTGCTGCCGCAAGCAGTCACTCCGCTTTGGCACTCAGATTCTAACCGAGACCGTCAACAAGGTGGATTTCTCCACCACCCCTTTCAAGGTCTTCACTGATTCTAAGACTGTCATTGCCAATTCCATCATTGTGGCGACTGGTGCTGTCGCCAAGCGGTTAGACTTCCCTGGCTCTGGTGAGGGCCCAGGTGGGTTTTGGAACCGAGGGATATCAGCTTGTGCTGTATGTGATGGTGCTGCACCCATTTTCAGGAACAGGCCCCTGGGAGTAATTGGAGGTGGGGATTCAGCCATGGAGGAGGCCACATTCCTCACCAAGTATGGTTCCATTGTGTATATCATCCATAGGAGAGATACATTTAGGGCTTCAAAAATTATGCAGCAGAGGGTCTTGACTAGCCCTAAGATTCAAGTTCTATGGAACTCGGTGGTCGCTGGAGCCTATGGGGACGAAAATACTAATAATAGGGTCTTGGGAGGGTTGAAGGTGAAGAATGTACTGAGTGGGGAGGTTTCGGATCTCAAGGTTTCGGGATTGTTCTTTGCGATAGGGCACGAACCAGCCACCAAGTTCTTGGATGGTCAGATTGAACTTGATTCTGGTGGCTATGTTGTCACAAAGCCAGGGACCACCCAGACAAGTGTGCCTGGAGTTTTTGCTGCTGGAGATGTCCAGGATAAAAATTATAGGCAGGCTGTTACTGCTGCCGGCACTGGTTTGTCAATATCCACTATCTCTCCCCTTCATCATTTAAATTTCAATTTTGGAGGTTCTATGTTTGCAGCACTTCTCTTCTTCATTTTATTTGGGATTATATGTTTTGTGTGGGTAATAAGGTGTATTTGTTTCTGTTTCTATTTTTTGCTGGGTCAAAATTATGTTTATCGCATTGATATAATGCTGAACTTAATTGCCTGGTTCACTTCTCTTCTCTGTACTGCTTACTCAGATGCATTTTTCAGCTACAAGCTGCTGGTTTACATGTTTCTTTGTTCTTGATCAAATTGCCCACCAGATAATAAAGGGCCTGACTGCAAGAACAGAGAATATTTATGCTTTCTAAATTTGCCAGTGTCTCTAATTTACTTGTTGCATTATGGTATTTTCTATGTGCAACACATTAGTGAATGTAGTTGCCCTTTACCGATGAAACTGATAATAAACAAAAGGAAATTTTAATATTTATTTTTTGACTCACTCCTAATAGGTGTATAGTGAAGATGGTTCTAAAAAGTTATGTTTCTTGTCCATTCTATGCTTGTGGATTTAAAAAGAAAATTAGTCTCACGAATCTCACCTTGTGTGACCATGTACTTTTTTTGTTCTTCTTTATCCAAATGATGAAACTTGTGCTCTAGGGTTGTGAAGAAATTAATCTATTTATGATCTGTTTGACATGGTTTGATCACCATCTCTCTATGCAATTGGATGACTGTTAAGTCTTGAATTAAGCACATTCTTTTGAGACACTGAGCCCATTTTTGAGCAAACCCAAGCTGATCTAACTCAGGTTTTAAGAACATAGAGTATTCAGATATGTGAATATTTGGAACTTGATTTTGTCCCACCCATTTTTGGACCCCTTAAAATAAGATCAAATGGGTTGTCACTTCAAGGTTGAGCTAGACTCTGGCTTTTTTTATTGCTTGGTGACCTGAGACTGGGTGACATGTATTTATGATTTCTGCGCAAATGTAAATTAAGCCTGTGCATAACTTTAATCTCACAAACTGAACTTATCGCAAGATACTTGACTAGGCTTGGATTGTTTGTCTTTTTAAATGTGATTTACAAAAAAAAAAAACAAAATAAACAAACTACATTGATTTGGGAAAGTGTTTTGTGTTCATCATTTAGCTACATTGGGATGCATAAGATTTGACAGTTTTTGTAATTGACTATAAGAATTGAGATAATACAAATAATTGGTAGTGGTATATAAGTAGGTAAATAACAGCAGGTTGCTTACTAACTCCAATCTAAGTGATTCTGCTATTGGGAATACATGTCTTTCTGAAATGTTCATTTAGGTCCCAAGATTTTGGGGAAGAAGGGGGGGAGAGAAAGGCTGCTGCTGGTTTTTGTTTCATTCTCAATTTTCAGAATAGTCATGTAAAAAATTAGAAATCATGTAAGCAGTGGTTTTGATTATACCATTGGCCATGGCATCTACCATTGTTGCGATAACCTGTTTCTGTCACCAATATTTGGGTTTTGTTGAACAATTTATGTTATCATCTTAAATTTAAATAAAAAGACCTGTTCCACTTAAGTTATGGTTTATTCACAGTATATGTATTAAGGTCTCTCTATTTAGTTTACTTGGTTTCTTTAATGATGCAGGTTGCATGGCAGCTTTGGAAGCCGAACATTACTTGCAAGAGATTGGATCTCAGGAGGGTAAAATTGATTGATGAGTACCTGTTAGGGTACAGCCTAGTGGTTGGAGGCTTAGTATGAGTTATAGATCCAGACATACTAGGCTCATCCCCACTAGGAGAGTTTCCCTAGATTACCTAATACACAATGTGGCAGGTGGGGTCGTGTACCCTTTTAAAAAATTGTTCAAAAAAGAAGCTAATTGATGAACAATATTTAATCAAGAAGGACAAAGAATTGTCTCCAAAACAATGACATTTTACTTTGTCAATGTTGGATGCATAAATAGATTTCTAAAATTATGCTGCATCTGTTTTCAGCTGTAACTTGTCTTGATTGTTTGGCTTTGGTAATCTGTAAATCTTAAACCTTAGGTTTTGCCCTTTTGGTGGCTTTTAAACATGTTGACTGTAGCATTTTCTCTTGGATCTTGGCTACTCTGCTGGTTTCTTGAGATATATTCTTCTTTAACACCATGTTTGATGTACTATATGGCAGGTGTTTATTTATTTATTTATTTTTTTTGGGTGCACTTGGTTAGTGTGATAGCATGTCCTGTTGGTAATTATTCTTCTCTACACAAGGACATGCCAATATGAACAAAGAAATCAAATTTTTGATCACCAGGTTTGTAGAGCCCTGACCTTCAACAGATCCTATGGGTTATTTACCCAGCATGCTATTTTGAATTATGGCATGAATGATAAATCTTCATTTACTTATTTCCTGCAGAAAAAAAAAAAAAAAAAAGTTTAATGCTTCTTTAAATTTTTAATCAGTTATTCTATAGGATCAATTGGATATATGGGCAGAAAAAGCTTTATTGTAGGACCTTTTACCAACCCCACCCTCCCCCCAAAAAAAAAAACAATTTAACTCACAACATGAAGAAGTTATTTAGAATTACGAAGAACTAGTGTCATTGTTACTTCAATTTGTGTTCAAGAAAAAAAAACATTGCTTTGTTACAATTGGCCATGGTATCCACCATTGTCATTCTTAGAACCAATAGTACCATTGAATATTTATACGTGTTTTGCACAAAATAAGATTGACCAAATTGAAGACATTGAAAGTTTTATAATGTCATGGTGGAATTTGTAGAGGAAACCACAGGTGAAAGAAGGTACTCATATCATTTGAGTATTCAAATTAAAGAGGAGACATTGAGTGCCAAAACTTGGAAGAGTAGAAGTTTTTGTTAATCTTTGAATTTTTTTTTCATTGTAATTTTAATAGGGAATCCTTGTTTTTGGAAGTTTGCAAATTATTGGAAGTTTGGAGAAATTGGAATAGAGCATTAGCATGTAAAGTATACAAAAATCCCAAATAGGAATGGGAAGTTGTGATTAGTACCTAGCATTAAAATTTTTTTTTTTTTTTGGGTGGGGGTGGGGGGGGGGTGTGGCAAACCTGAATTTGAATTCCCTCTTCCCTCTTCCCAGTTATTGTAAGTAGGAAAAATAAAATGAAGATCATTTTGCTCATCTATGTTGAAATGCAAATATGATTTTCATTACCATCTTTTAATATAATTTACACCCCTTTCATAAGATAGAGCTGTTGGATCTTTGATTCATGAGATTTATGCTTATTTCAGGGTTATTATTATTTTAACTATTTTAATTATTTTAAAAAAATAACTGCATTCTTCCTATTTTGGTGGTCAATGTTACTATTTGTTCTTTTCTTGCTCCATAAAATACTAATTTGGATTTCAATTACATAAATTTTTTTATGAAGAGAAGATAATTTACTCATGCATGGTTAGTCATAACGATAAAAAATTTCTTCTAACCATCTTTAACTAAAATTTCACAAACATATACATTATCATTTATCTTCCGTAACCATGAAGCTAAAAGTCAAGGGAAATCAAATTCGCTACGATAATCTGTACAGCTGCTTCTATGATAGCCTTATAGTGTTGGTCTATTATGTGCATGGGTGAGCATACATGAATAACTGAGTTAGAAAATTTAAAATAATCAGCAACTTTGAAATAGAATTTTACTCTAACATAATCTAAATGAATATGTGTGAGAAATTTTGACACTCAATGATAGCATGTAGTTTATAACACTCATCAAAATAATAACATGTATGCACAACTTCATTCAAATAGCCATATGGTCTTTTTACACTAAGAAGGGGTAGTTTATAACACTCCAAAGAGAAATGTATCACACAAATAAGATGTAGTAGTACTGCTACTAGCCTACTACTACTACTTTTTTATTTATTTATTTTTTTCAAACATGGCAAAACAAGAAAATAAAGAAACAATAGCAAGATAAACAACAAATGGATGAACTCTATTGATTTCCATAACCATGGGACAACAACCCTTACATGATTTTTGGAGAAAGAAACATGATCCCGAGTACCACAAACTACAATTCCAAGCCTCATTCCCGCTGTTGCATATTTAGGATGAACTCCATCTTTAGAATTCTGAACCATGCGTTATAGAAAACAACATATTGAAGAAAAAACATCAATCATTATAACCACTGACATCAAAGTATCATCAAGGAAAAATAATTATCCTTTTAAAGGTAATAAAATTATTTAATTTGTGTGTGCTTACGAAGTGCAAAGGGTCATAATAATATGTATGATGGAGAAATTTTGATGCAATTTACAAGGATTCTATTATGATAATTATCTAGTGGAAGAGTGAAAAGGTTGCTCGTGTTTATGCATCAATGCATTAAAAAGATTACAGTACATGGTGTGAGAAATTAGGAGATCTTTGAATAATATACTTACCTTTCTCCAATGAACTATTGTGTGAGCCAATGTATGGTAGTGTTCAAGTCAACCTTCCAATGCCATTCATCTTCTTGTGTTGCTTGTACTCTTTCTAGCTTTGGTGTCCCTAGAGCTCCATGAGAGAAAGTCTTCATTTCAGGGCACTGCCTCACAATTACTTCTTCCAAAGATGGGAAATTGAAAGAATAACTTTCGGAGCAAAAACTTGCAAGGTTTGGCAAGGGATCAAGTTTTAAGTATATCAACTGGGTGAAAGTAATCACCTCACTCACTTCACCTCCCTCTCCTACTACAACTCCTGTTATCCTTTCGCATTCACTTACACTCATTTATTTGAGCTGTACCAAACTTTTGGCTGTTGATGATGTAACTAAGTTAATCAATCCATGACATTTTAGTATTTCTACATTTGTCAAATTTTGGAAAGATATTGATGATGGTACTAAAATTTTCAATTTTTCACAAAAAGACACTATCAGATTTTCTAGATTATACAAAATTGGGCTTGGTTGGGTGTCTTCTTTCCACAAATGTGTTAAAGTTGGTAGATCACATAGCTCTAGTTCTCGTAGTTGTGCCAGAATTGTAGCATTATTTTCCTGGTCAAAAAGTTCTTCATTTGGGAATATTTCTTCCCAAGAAGTAAGCCTCACAGAAAGTTTCTCCAAATTGTGTAATCTTTTTAGAAAATTAATCCAATCAAAAACAACTAGATAGCCAAATATGGAAAGACTTTTTAATTTGTAAAAGCACTCTTCCAAAAGTTGGTCACGTTGTATCTCCTTCATTTTGAAATTTCCACCCAATGTCAAAACCTCCAAGTTAGGGAATACTGTACCCTATAAAAAAAATAAAGCATTGAATAAAAGAAATTAGATTTATCAATGAAATTAGATTTATCAATGAAATTGATTATATCCGTGAAGTCTCTAAAATTAATGGTAAGAATATGGTCCAATCTTATTATATCTAGATGAAACTTTAAAAAAAAAAAACAAAAAAACAAAAAAAACAAAGAAAGAAAGTATATAATAAAGAACAATGTCGTAATTCGAAAATACTATCGGACAGTACTAGTCAATCAAATGCATAGTGGTGTAAGAGTATTTACAAGAAAAGCCTTTTTTTCCAAAACAACCTTAATCAATTAGTAGTTGTTGCCAATCAATTGTTTCAATTTGTCACAATTTGACACCTGTAGTACTTTCATATTTCTGGACACGTTGACAAAACAACAACAACAACAAAAACACACACACACAACAAAGGTACCTATGTTTTGATGTAAAAATATAGATTAAGGATTTCATTAAAAAAGAAAAAAAAAAGTATATAGATATATGACCTTTACTAAGAACTTCGCGTTTGAAACTTGTTTTTTGCGTGAGAGACAAGTACTACTCCAAACAAAGTTGTTATTTCTCGTAAACCAAAATATTATAAAAGAGTAGTTAAATTAGCCTCTTACCTCTTCAACCAAGAAAAAGGGTTGTTGAATGGAGGTCTCTAGTTGGCTTTGTTCGACTGTTTCTTGAAAGTTCAAAATTTTTGAAGTAAGTATCTCAATTTGATCACATCCAGTCACCTCCAATTCTTTCAACAATGGCCATTCTGAGGTATGCACCCCTCGACAAAACCACTTGAGCTTTGGCAATTTATAAAGTACTAGGAGAATTACTTTAGGGAAAACAAATCTTGCTGCTACTTCTGCAATTTCTTCACGTGAAACAATTTCCTCCACTCCACAATCGGCTATCCGAAGATCTTCCAATTTCATGAGAAATCTAGCCACAGATGCTGGGAACAAACTTTTCAAACTCTCACATTCCCAAACACTTATTAATTGTAGATTTTGAAAGCTGAAAATTCTTGGGGGTCCTTATTCCATACTTGCTTCATTTTCGGTAGACAACACAATACCAATCTTTTCAACGGAATGACTGTCACAGCATCCGATTCTCTAACATCGAGCCTTTGAAGTTCAAACACTTCTTGTAGTGAACCACAATAACCTACTTCAAGACTCTCTAGACTTTGGAATCTTGTTAGCATATTAGATTCAAAGATGTTCACAAGATTTTCACAGTATAAAACAAATAGAGATTGAAGCTTGGAAAAAGAATCTTCAGCTAATCGATGGTGCCATATGATTTTCAAGTTCTCCATGTGCATGATTGTCAATGTTTCCAAACTAGGGAATGCAACCTGCAAGTCCATTCCATGTGTGTTAATAACGTAACCAATCATAGTAACTCACGTAATAGAAAATAAGATATATACAAAGTAAAACAGGGGATTACAAAAATAGAATTACCTCTTCAGTGAGGAGAGGTTGCACAGAGAATTCATCGTAAGTAATTAGGAAGCAATTAGTTTCTCAAAAGACTAGATTCGTTAAACTTTTGATATCAGTTTCTCACTTTATTAATTAAAAAAAAAAGTTTCTCATTTTTGATTGCTCTGTTTACTACATAAAAAAACAGAGGCTCTCATTGTAACATATTCTCACATCTTCTTCTTCAATAAAGATCACAACAATTCTATTTTTGACAAACCTAAAGTTTCATTTGAGGCAACTTGGAAAGCAACGTGAGGAAGGAGCCATCTAAAGATAAATTCATTACAATAGCACATTATGATCCTACCAAATAGCTAGGTTATAAATAAGGATTTCATCTGAATTTTATTAATTAATTTTTAATGTTTTAATGATACTGATTATGCTTTATGTTGAACATGATAGAGCTAAACACACCTTTTCATTAAGTCTGCAGACAAAAGGCAGTCAGACGCATCGTTTCATTCAAGTAAATAGCTAATGAATTGGTATTGCTCAAATGGTGTCCTATTGAAGATTCAAGAATCAGTTGGTATTGGTGGGCTTTTTAGTTAGGAAGCTATGATCAACCAACTCAACAAACTCCACCTTTCATGGATCTCATCCGTAATTCCAGGGGTTCTGTTTTATTCAGTTAGGGAGATTTACTTGTATAAATACTGTATCTAGCACCAGAATGTAATTAAGCAAGATCAAATACAATTTCTCTTTGATATCTCTCTCTCTTTCTCCCTTTTCTTCTCTCTCTGCAATTGTTTGTTGTTCTTCAATCTAGCTAAATACTATTAGATTCTCTCTTTAGAATTTCATTGCTATAAGCTTTTATTCCAATAAGATTTTATTAATACAAGCAATGTATATACACATTTTTATCACAAAAATATGAGAGGTGCTATGTCTACAACAAATCATAGGTGATAAGCTGCAATTAGTTCTAATATGAATCTACAAGTTAATTTTTTTTTTTGGCCCACTTATACCAAACAATAACAACCTAACATTTAGAATTTGTACTGATGTCATAGAATTTGCACCGAGGTCGAACCGTAATGATGTTATAATTAATTTAATAATAATAAAATACAAATAAAGATATTAAAGCGACAAACATTAACAAATTTCTACTAAAAATATGTCTAAAAAAATTACACAACTTTCAAATGAATGTTCACCATTTTTATAAGGTTAATAGAAAATAATAAAGCATATTCAAGTGGGAAAAAAATTGTTTTTAGTAATCTTTCAAATTAAAAAAATTACCTAAAATAAAATCATTTCCAACATAAATTAATAAATTGTATATACACATGTAAAAAACATAATTCTTGAACTTCTAATAAAATTATCAAATAATAATAGATTGAGAGGGGTAGTATAATAATTTGGAAAACTATAATTTAAATTGTAAATAAATAAAATATTAAACCCAGGACTGACATAATAAAGGAGCATAGCCTATTGGTTATTGTATTAGTATTTGACTTACTAATTTAGGAAATTTTTATATTTAAAATGAAAGTATTGTGAAAATGTTATGGACCTCTTAAACTATTGATCTCCAATTCAATTACTAATAACTTGCCTCAATAAGTAACAATATAAACAAAATTCATATCCATTTTTTATGATATTTTCCAACTAATTTTTGTATTCTTTAAACTAATCAGAGTTAAATAGACGCAATGCTCCACTAATTTTATTTAATTTTTTTTAGGGAAACATGGCCAAGAGGTTGACAAGAATCTCTTTGTAAATATACTTTTCTTATTTCATCCTGATTATTAGGATGAAAAGATGAAATATTTTCTCATAGCCTAAGTCTTGATCGAAGATTATTCAAGTCAATATGAATTTTCTTAGAATGTGAATCTTGCAATATATGTGATTTCCTTATAAGAAATTTACTCATAGTGCTAGCAAAAGAATAAAGGGAAAACTATAAGTTCATTCAATATATATTCCACTTGGGCATTCAACCATTATATTAACTAGTAAGTTACCCATGCAATGCATGAATAATATTGTAATATTTTATGTAAGAAGGTTTTGAAGAATATTGTATATGTATTATAGCATAATTGTTATAGAATTTTATTAGTAACGAGTTTATCATAAAAAACAACAATTATAAATTTCTTACACATCCATTATAATTATTCAATTGAACTAATGAGAAAAAAAAAAAACTTTGGAGAAAAATTATAGAACAAAAGTTGATATAGAATGTGTCTTTCTCTTTCTCCTTAATACTAAAACAAAATATACATTCCAAACACCTACAGTTAATCACATCATTTACAAAACTCCAAATCCACAACGTCCAATTTTAACATCAAAATCGTAATCGCCGTTGTCACTCAATATAAAATGCAAATCCTCCTTCCTTAGTTGTAGCCAACTCAAACAGGATAGGATTAGATGAAACAATAGTGTTAGAGGTAGGTAGGTGTCGCCAAAAGATTGAAGTTTGAAGGTAAATGACATCATTTTTTGTCTGTGTATTTGATATGGGATGACATGAAGGACTATGGGTAGGTATATATAAAAGGGTAGAAATGCAAAAGGTGAAAATAGTGAATTAAAATGCAAAGAGTTTTGTGTGTGTGTGAAAGAAATGAAAAGTCTTGAAACATTGAACCAAAGGATACAAAGAATATTTATTTTTTAATTAAAAAAATCTTATTTCTTATGTGGCTTAAGAGTATTTCAATTTTCTTCATAGAGTACACCACATGGCAAGACCTCATACTCTCTCGTATGAGGTCTTTGCTTTTATATATATATATATATATTGATTATGTTTAATGAAGTATTCGGGGATTACTTTAGTGCATATGCATATGTACAAAATGTATCACATAAAATCAACAAATTCAGCTAAAGACTAAAGCAAGTACTAACATCGTAACTATTTGAAAATGTGCATTTCTTTTAGAAAAAAAAAAAACTAGCAATTTTAAAAATATGCCCTTGAAAAACACAATTTGTTTGAGTATATATGCCATATGATTTTCAAGTTTTCCAAGTGAAAGATTCCCAATGTTTCCAAACTAGGGAATGCAACCTGAAAGTCCATACTGTGTGTTATTGACATATCTAATCATAATAACTCACATATTAGAAGTAAAGTATGGGATAATATAAATAGAATTACCTTTTAATTGAAGAGAGGTTGCATGGCAGTATAAGAGATCTCCTCTGAATTCACTTCCTTAAGTTCTTTGCTCACTGTTATGCCTGAACTGACAGGTTTGAATATGAATGACTCCAATTTAGGGCATTGTTCTATCCGCAGACCCTTCAAGGATGAAAATCTTAGATTGGTTCCTATGCAGAATCTTTTAAGCACTTGAAGATCGTTTAGAATCAAGTCTTCCAGCCGTGGGAACAACACATTTGGAATTATTTCTTCTTGACCTAAGTCTTCTATGAGTAGTACCTCTTCCATTACCATACAGTCCTCAATGACAAGATATTTGAGCTGAATCATAAATGTCGCTGTAGAAGAAGACAATAGGTATTTTAAATTGCCAGAGCCTTTCACGTTCAAGTCACGCAAATTTCGAAATCTCGGGTCTGTTAATTTGAAAGTGGAGCTTGCCCGATGTTGGTTGTGAAGTAGTATCTCTTAAGAGTGTAAAGAGGGCAGTTCCAACATTTCCAAGTTGGGAAACACAACCTGCGACAACAATTAATTATCGGGTCCGGCTCCCCTCCCGGTTCAAACTCTCATGTTATCTCCGGTTTTAATATAGATGAAAGACACCTGGCAGACCAACAATCTAAAGGCTAAAAAAAACCCACGTCATTCTCTCTCTCTCTCTCACATTCTATGTCAATAACAGACCAAGCAAACCCACCGTCATACTCATACACCCAACGCCTTAAATACAATTTTTTCTCCTTTATAATTTGTCTTTCTTTCCCTTTCCTTGCTGTAATCTCTCTCCAATATCATCACTGTCAACAGGGTATTAGAGCTAAAGACCAGATCTCGCTAGAGAAGAAAGCATCACCCAAATGGAAACAAAATTTTTTGGACAAATTCAAAGAACCCAGAAGAGGTAAAGCAAGAAATCTCTCAAAATTTGCCTCTCTGTCTCCCTCAAAAAGAAACCCCAAGAATAACTTTGCAAAACCCATAACAGTAAAATCAAAGAAATTTAAGCCACATACTAGTACCCATAATCAATCACCCATCCATCAAATATATCACAAAATGAAGTGCTAGAAACAAAAAGAGAGAAAAGTAATCATGCAGCAATGATGAAATCAGTAGCAAGAGGGAGAGACATAGACGTTGGAAATTAGGAATATAAAATCAAAGAAAAATTTGTTCAGCTTCTAAAGTATTTGCAGCAGCGATTTTGATGTGCTGGCCACGCATCTCAAATGGCGTCTCCGGCATTATTTTCGACAACTCCTTGCCGTCCTTTGCCAATAGTGTTGGGTGTATGTATGATAGTGCCTAGTGGGTTTGCTTGGGCCGTGAAAACTTCTGAGTAATTGAGAGAGAGAGAGAGACAAAATTGAGAGAAAATGACGTGGGGATTTTTTAGCCTTTGGATTGTTGGTCTGCCAAGTGTCCTTCATCTATATTAAAACAGGAGAAAACATGACAGTTTGAAACGGGAGGGGAGCCGGACCCTTACTTATCTACTTCAGCAAACTTGTTAAAAGCAATGAAGAAAACGGTGTCGTATTTGCCTAATACAATAAGGCTCGGACCTCAAACGGTGATGAAGTCCAATTTCATAATGCAAACTGTTGAGAGAGGTTGAGAGAACTAGAAAATTATTAGGTACTTTGAGAGTATAGTGTTGTGATACTTTCTCCTCTTACATAAAGGTGGATCACATAAAAATTTAAGGATAAAATGCAAAACTGATCCTTTAAGTTTCGTCATATTTTATTTCAGTCTTCTAATTTTACTTTGGTTCATTTGAATCCTCTAAGTTTCAGATTTATTCAACTAAGACATTTTTCATTAATTTTTGTGAGAATTTTTTGAAAAAAAAAATCTAGAAAATAGTTTTCAATAATTATTTGAAAATTTTTAATTTAAAAAATTTGAAGAACAAGGGATCAATGCATTCTTTTTCAGAGGTCATATAATGCGCTAGCCCCACAACTGAAAAAGATAGTGAATGGATATGCATCAATCAATTTTGTATTTCCTTTCTTTTTTAATTAATTTCTAAATATTAGTCGATCCAATATGATACTAGATATATAGAAGACAAAATAAAATAGAGATTCTTTGTTATAAAATAAAATTCTTGATAATGATATGGTCACTCACGTTTGGAGTAGAATAGTCAAATTTCATAATGCAAACTATAAGCAAACTACAGTTGGAAAATTATTAGGTACTTCAAGAGTATAGTGACATGGTGCTCTCTCCTCTGATATATGGTAGACCCCATACTAAATTTAAGGATAAAATGTAAAACTAACCCTCTAAGTTTCTTCATATTTCATTTCAGTCTTCTAACTTTGTTTTCATTCATTTCAATTCTCTAAGTTTCAGATTTACTTAATTAAGGCCTTTTTTGTCAACTTCTATTAAAATATTTTGAAAAAAAAAATTGAAATATATTTTTCAACCATTAATTGAATTTTTTTTAATTTAAAACAAATTGAAGAAAAAGGGACCAAATCATTCTTTTTCAGATGTCATATAATGCGCTTGCCCCACAATTGAAAGATAGAATGAATGGATATGCATCAATCAAATTTTTTTTTTCCTTTCTTTTTTAATTAATTTCTAAATTTTAGGTGATCTGACACGATCCTAGAAATACAGAAGACAAAATAATATAGAGATTTGTTGTTATAAAAAAAAAATTCTTGATAATGATATGGTCACTCATGATTGGAATAGAATAGTCAAATTTCATAATGCAAACTAGAATCAAACTGTTGAGAGAAGTTGAGAGAACTAGAAAAGTATTAGGTACTTTGAGAGTTTAGTGACATGATACTCTCTCCTCTTACACATATGGTGTACTACATAATAAATATAATGATAAAATGCAAAACTGACCCTCTAAGTTTCTTCAAATTTCATTTTAATCATCTAATTTTGTTTTCATTCATTTCAGTCTTCTAAGTTTTAAATTTATTCAATTAAGGCATTTTTCGTCAACTTCTATTAAAATGTTTTGAAAAGAAAAATTGGAAAATATTTTTCAATCATTAATTGAATTTTTTAATTTTAAAAAAATTGAAGAAAAAGGGACCAATTCATTCTTTTTCAGATGTCATATAATGCGCTTCCCCCACAATTGAAAGATAGAACAAATGGATATGCATCAATCAATTTTTTTATTTCCTTTCTTTTTTAATTAATTTCTGAATTTTAGGTGATCTGATATGATACTAGAAATATAGAAGACAAAATAATACAGAGATTTGTTGTTATAAAAAAAAATTCTTGATGACGATATGGTCACTCAAGATTGGAGTAGAATAGACAAATTTCATAATGCAAACTAGAATCAAACTGTTGAGAGAGGTTGAGAGAACTGGAAAAGTGTTAGGAATACTATAAGCATGTGGATAATAATTGTTGTATTGAGATTTAGTTAGTTAGTTAGTTACAATTTCAAGCATGTTAATTACATTTAGCACATGTTGGAATTATTAATGTACATGGAGAATAATAGAACTAATAGGATGAGGCCATGTAGACTTATAAGATTAGAGCTAGTCTCCTATAAATATATGATTGTAATCCAATATGAGATATCAATTGAAGAATAAACCAACTTCTTAGTGCATTAGTGCACCTCTCTCTTTCTCTCTTTCTCTCTCTCTCTCTCTCTTAATCTCTCTATTTCTTTATAGATGGTAACTACCTCGAATTAAGTCAATTTCCCTACAATGCCCATCAATACCCCTACAATTCATACCCATTCCCATTAGGAACCTCTAGATTCCTAACATTTGGTATCAGAGCCGTCGATCTCAAGATAAGTGAATATGACCGACAAGAAATCTTGAAGGACTTATAACAAATGATTAATGAAGTTTCAGAGAAGGTCAAGGTCTTGGTTGAATCTAACATGGCCATGAAGGAAGAACTTTCAAGAGTGCAATGGAATCTTGAGAACATATCCGAAGAAGAGTTACAATCTCTTGATTCAATGAAACTCGAAGACCAAATCAAGTTCCAAGAATCTACTACTGTTGTTGCAAGCCAGGATGTTGATTTCTATATCAAAGTGAATGATGATATACATGTACATGCTGCCCTTAAAGTTCAGTCAAAAGAACCAAACAAAGAAGGTGATGATGGTCTTCTAAGAACCAGTTCTTGATGCACCAATGGAGGCTTCCATTCAAGAGTCTATGATTCAAGAATTGGCAATCCAAGTGTTGGTGATCCAAGAATCCAAGATACAAGCGCCAACAATTTTAATAGTTCTAGAATCAAATGATGTCTTGAGGATACAAGAATATTTCAAGGTTCAAAGAACCAATGAAACCTTGAAGATTGAAGAACCATTAAAGGCTAAAGAATTCGAGCCAAGTATGAAGATCTACAAAGAAGAAACCTTCATGTGCACGGGACCGCTTGTTAAAAAGAACTGCATGAATATGGTGATCAAAACGTCATTAAGGTATTGGTCCGTTGGAAGATCTCCTTTAATGAAGATGCTATTTCACAACACCTTGTGGGCAAGGTGTTTTCAAAGGGAGGGAAATGTTAGGAATGCTATAAGCATGTGGATAATAATTGTTGTATTGAGATTTAGTTAATTAGTTAGTTAGTTACAATTCCAAGTATGTTAATCACATTTAGCATATGTTGGAATTATTAATGCACATAGGGAATAATAGAGCCAATAAGATGAAGCCATGTAGACTAATAAGATTAGAACTAGTCTCCTATAAATATATGATTGTAATCCAATATGAGATATCAATTGAAGAATAAACCAACTTCTTAGTGCATTAGTGCATCTCTCTCCCTCTTTCTCTTAATCTCTCTCTTTCTCTATGGAGGGTGACTACCTCAAATTAAGTCAATTTTCTCACAATGCCCATCAATACCCCTACAATTCATACCCATCCCCATTAGGAACCTCTAGGTTCCTAACAAAAAGTATTAGGTACTTTGAGAGTTTAGTGACATGGTGTTTTCTCCTCTTACACATATGGTGTATTGTATAATAAATATAAGGATAAAATGCAAAATTGACCCTTTAAGTTTCTTTAAGTTTCATTTTAGTCATCTAACTTTATTTTCATTCATTTCAGTCCTTTGAATTTCAAAGTTATTCAATTAAGACATTTTCGTCAAATTTTGTTAAATTTTTTTGTAAAAAACAAATCTAGAAAATAATTTTCATTCATTAATTGATTTTTTTTTTAATTTTAAAAATTGAAAAATTTACCACAATATCAAAAAAAATTGATGGAAAAGTCTTAATTGAATAAAGTTGAAAGTTAAACAACTGAAATGAACGAAAACAAAGTTAGAAAACTGGAATAAATTTTGGTGAAACATATACGAGTGGGTTTTTCATCATTTTAGCCTAAATTTAATTATTTCTAAAAAAAAACCTAAATTTAATTATTGAAAACCAACATGAATGAGTGAGAGAGAGAGCACGAGCACCGCCTCACCATACTCTTACCTATGTATTCCTTGGGAAAATTATACCCGGAACATTATTTATTAGGAATACTAGCCCCAACATTCAACACCTTCATCAATTAAACTCAACTCTCACAAGCCCATACAGCTTCAAACAAACTCAAAGCTAAGCCCAATAAGAAGGCACAAACCCATCAGTTTAGGACCAAATCAACTAAACCAGCCAACCCATATCCAAAAAATCAAAACTAAGCAACCATAGCCCAACGCAATCTTAAGTCCAACCTGAAATAAGACTAAAAATACATCAACCCATCTTACTATGAAATTAACTCATCTGCGCAAACCACACAGGCCCAACCCCAAATCAAACCAAGCTCTCACGTTCTTCACTGTTTTCATTAACATCTTTTAGCAACCTGATCCGATAAAATAACGAACCACCATATGATATTTTGCAATCAAATTTGGTGTCCTAAACTCATGAAACAAATTAGCGATAACATACATGATATACCAGGACAATTCTTCCATACTAAACTCAAAATTGCGGGTAGGTTGTTGACTGTAACCCAATTCAGTTTAAAAACAAAGGCAATTTTTTTTTTATATAGGTAGTCAAGAATTATGGAAGAGAGAGATAGAGAGAGAGAGAGACAGTAAACCCAACACAGTCAACTAAGAAGAGTTTCATTCGCTGCGTTTCCACTCTACCCAATTCTTGATTTTTTTCCCCCTCAGTTTTGAAGCTTCATGAGCCAGCCTCTGTTTTCAAAGTCTAGTAATTGGTGACAATACTGGTGAATTGACATAATGTTGAACTTAATTCCCTGGTAACTGGTTTACTCCTCTTCTCTACATTGGTTACTCAAACACATATTTCAACTGCTGCACGCTTGCATTTTTACTTGTTCTTGATCAAATGGCCCTTAATTTGATCAAGAACAGAGATGATAAAGCCTTAAAGGGGCTTGACCACAAGAACAGAGAACATTAATGCTTTCTTAAATTGCCAATGTGTCTAATTTATTTGTTGCATTATGGTGTTTTCTATGTGCAACACATTAGTAAATGTAGTTTCCCTTGACTGATAAAACTGATAATTAAAAAAAGAAGGAAAGTCTAAGCTTTTTTTTTTTTTAAATAAAAAAAAATTTTTTTTTGGGTAAACCATGAAAAGTGCATTAAGAACTAAGCATTTACAAATCTATTACATTACAAGTCTTTTTTGTCAAAAACTAAAATATTTTCCACCACAGGTGGTGGGTTCAAAAAGACAACAAAAGAAGACAGAGAGCATGCTCCTAGTCTTGCCAGTGCATCCGCGCATTGATTAGCTTCACGGTAGGTGTGGATTATTTGCTTGTTCTGGAAGGTCCTTATAGAAGCAGAGTGATATTGAAGTAAAGAAGCAGAGTGATTCTAAATTCCCACACACGGCCAATGTGAGGTGGGGACTTTCATATATATATATATATATATTGAATTTGTACACAATGACAGGCAACAAATCTGCCATTATAATATTTACATTAAATGTAAATATCCTATTGAGGGATTTCCTTTATTTGGAACATATTTGACTTTGGCTCCCAGCTGCTTTGGTGTGATTGCTTGATTCAAGGAGCCTTGATTCACGTATACTTGATGCATGGGTCCTTGATTCTGAAATTTCTTCAATACTCCCTCGCAAGCTCAACGGGAGCGGCTGGACGTTGAGCTTGGAGCGAAGAAAGGAGAACTAGATGAAAGACAGGGGCTTTGTGAGAGCATCTGCAAGTTGATCTTTACTAGATAAGAAGCAAACATCAAGATCACGACGAGCAACTTTTTCGCGGACAAAATGATAATCAATTTCCACATGTTTGGTGTGGGCATGAAACATGGGATTAGTAGAGAGGTAAGTGGCACCAATGTTGTCGCACCAAAGAATGGGCAAGTTGGGAAGGAAAAGACCAAGTTCCGGAGTAGAGATTGAAGCCAAATCAATTCTGCAGTAGTATTGGTCAAGGCTTTGTACTCCGCCTCAGTGCTAGAACGAGCCACAGTCAGTTGTTTCCTTGAATTTCAGGAGATGAGATTAGGCCCTAGAAAGATACAAAATCCGCTAGTAGAGCGTCTGTCATCGGGGCAACCAGCCCAATCAACATCAGAGAAGGCACTGAGTTAAGGAGAGGGGTTACAACGAAGAAGAAGACCATAATCCAAGGAATGTTTAAGATAGCACAAGATGCGTTTGACAACAGTCCAATGAAGATTTGTTGGCTTGTGCATGAATTGACAAACTTTATTAACAGCAAAAGAGATGTCAGGCCTTGTGAGAGATAAATATTGGAGAGCCCCAACGGTGTTGGGTGACATTAGAGACTGGACTGCCTTCAAATAACGAGAGCTGATGGGCTGTAGACATAGGGGAACTGATTGGTTTGGCATGGAGCACGTTGGTCCTCTTAAGTAGAGAAAGAATATACATCTTTTGACATAAAAATAGCCCATCTTGTGAACGGTAGGCCTCAATGCCCAAAAAATAGTGTAGGTCACCCAAATTTTTGATAGCAACATCGGACCCAAGAGCTAATATGAGAGAGTCAACGGCTTGAGAGGAGGACCAAGTGATGATGATGTCATCGACATAAATGAGAACATATAAATGAAACTTTTCATGGTGAGAAATGAACAAGTGTCTGAGAGAGAGTCGTGAAAACCTAACTCAAGCAATTTCGAACTAAGTCGAGAAAACCAAGCACAAGGGGCTTGCTTCAGCCCATATAGTGCCTTGTGTAGCTTGCAAACATGATGAGGATATTGAGGATGAACAAAGCCGGGTGGTTGTTTCATGTAGAGTTCTTTATCTAAAAGCCCATGTAGGAATGCATTTTGGATATCAATTTGTTTAATGGACCATCTGTAAGACACGGCAAGAGAAAGAATGGTGCGAATTGTGATGGGCTTAACCACAGGGCTGAAGGTATCAGCAAAGTCGATGCCAGCAGTTAATTGAAGCCTTTAGCAACAAGGCAGACTTTGTGGCAATCAATAGAGCCATCAGGCTTGTGTTTGAGTTTAAAAACTCCTTTACAGCCCACAATATTCATGGAAGGAT
The DNA here is from genome assembly GCF_040712315.1 of Castanea sativa. NCBI lineage: Eukaryota > Viridiplantae > Streptophyta > Magnoliopsida > Fagales > Fagaceae > Castanea > Castanea sativa. The sequence goes on from NC_134015.1 coordinate 12,537,856, forward strand.
GGGCAAGAACCAAGGACCAAGTGCCATTATGTAAAAGAGCATCAAATTCAACATTCATGGCGTTACGCCAAGGGGCATGTTTAACAGCTTCAGAAAAACAAGTTGGTTCATCATTTTTGCTTGAACTCACCGCAATAAGAGCTCTAGAAAGAGGATATTTGACAGTACCATTAGAGAACACTTTTGGTTTAGTGATATTGTGTTGTAGCCGAGTAACCATGGGCTGTGTGTGCACAGGAGGAGCAGGAGGAGGAGGAGGAGGAGATGCATGGGAAGATGGTACCATGCCAATGGTGCGAGTGGTTTGTTCAGCCTCGGGCAATGGAGGAGAGGAGGAGGTAGTAGATGGTGAGGTAGGGGAGTGAGCATGTGGAGAAGGAGAGTGAGACATATGAGAAGACACTAATGGAGGTGGTGGGACACAAGGGAGAGAACCACGTGAAGGATGATGAGACACCACGGGTGATGAAGATGGACAGGATGGCGAGGGAGAAATAGATGTGGGCACATGTGTACGAAGGGCATCCTGTCCAACAATGGGAGAAAAATATTAGATGCAAAGGGAAAAAGATTTTCATCAAATATAACATGCCTAGATATGTAGAGACGGCCAGAAGGAACATGGAGGCATTTGTAGCCTTAATGAGAGGAACTATAGCCTAAAAAGACACAATTTTGAGCAAAATTCCATTTTGTGGGTATTATAAGGCCGAAGATATGGCCAACAAGCACATCCAAAAGTTCTTAGAAAGGAATAATCAGGTTAAACCTGAAATAATTTTTCAAATGGGAAAACATTGGTCAAGACTAGAGAAGGTAAGCAATTTACTAGGAAACATGCAGTAGTAAATGCTTCATCCCAATAACACTGAGGTATTGAAGCTTTGGCTAGTAAAGATAAAGCAGTCTCAACCGAATGACGATGTTTTCGTTCAACAGTACCATTTTGTTCATGGGTATGAGGACATGATAAGGGATGTAGAATACCGAGAGTGGAGAAATACTTATGGAGGGAGCGATATTCACCACCCCGATCAATTTGAAGGGCTTTTATTTTTCTGTCAAAGAAACTCTCAACATGCAACTAAAAAACTTTATATACATTCATAACATCAGATTTAAGCTTAATAGGAAACAACCAAGTAAATTTAGAAAAATGATCCACAAAGCTAACATAATATCGATGTCCATTAATAGGGCAAATGGGAGAAGGTCCCCAAACATCAGAGAATATTAAATCTAAAGAAGCATTGGAATGAAAAGCATAATCATGAAAGGGAAGTTGCTGGCTTTTAGCTTGTTGACAAGCACCACAAACAGCATGAGTTTTATTCTTGACAACTGGTAATGAGAAACGGGAGATAATGCGTTGAACAATGCGATGAGCAGGATGTCCAAAGTGACAGTGCCACACATCAAGAGGGACACATACTCCAAGAAAAGCTTGAGGAGATCAGTGAGATGGAAGTGAGGTAGGGAATGGGTAGAGTCCATGTTCACATTGACCACGAAGAAGAAGTCTCCCTGTGGTTTCGTCCTTGACATAAAAATAGTTAGCATGAAATTCAATGAAAACATCATGGTCACGAGTAAATTGACTGACAGAACTAAATTTTTTTGAATGTCAGGAACGTGTTTTAAAGGAAAAGAAGTGGAGGAAGTAAGCAATTTTGAAGAACCAATATGTTTGATATCCAAACCTGTTCCATCCCCAACGCGAATTTGGCTTGGTCCTTAATATTCTTCAGCATGTAAATTGAGATTATGCAGATCAGGTGTCAGTTGATTAGTGGACCCTGAATTTGGATACCAATTAGCATCAAATTGAGATGGAGGATCAACACCAAAGGCAGCCATATTGGGAGATATACCTTGAAAGGAATGATCAAAACGATGGTAACAAGTGAGAGCAATATGTCCAGGTTTCTTGCACACCTGACAAATCAGACGTGAGTTGCCATTAGTTGTATTACGTCCACGCCCCCGACCACAATTATGGTTATGTCCATGATAAGATGGTCCTTGATGAGAGGACTGAGATTATGGTGGAGATCGAATACCGCATCCACACGAATTAAAGGAGTGAGTGGCAGCATTTGCTGAGGGGAATGGGATACCTATGGCAGCATGGTTTCGCTCAATGCGTTGTTCATGGCTAAGAAGATGACTGAAAAGGTCTTCCAATGAGATGGGGTCGACTTGGGTGGTAATTGATGTGACCAAGGAGTCATAGGTGGAATCTAAGCCACCTAAGATGTAAGAAACCACCTCAGAATCCTGTAAAGGTTGCCCAATGGCAGCTAAGGTATCATCAAGTGTTTTAGCCCTTTGGTAATAGTTGGAAATGGAGAGGTTGCCTCTCTGCAAGGTAGAGAGTTGATATCAAATCCTGAGAATATGAGCCTGAGATTGAGATGAAAAGAGACGATCTAGAGTGGTCCATACTTCATGGGAAGTGGCAAGGCCCACCACATGAGCCATAACTTTTTCTGAAAGGGACAAGAGCAGAGTAGACAAGATCATTTGGTCTTGTTGAAGCCATAAATCAAAGGCTGGATTGGGTAGCATCTGCTGTTTAGACGAATTAGTGGAGGTAGTATGATAAAAGCAAGGTGGTGGAGGGATAGAGCCATCCACATAGCCGAGCAAATTCTGTCCTTTGAGAAAGGGAGTGAGTTGGGCTTTCCAAAGTAGAAAGTTATCGTCAGAAAGTCTGATGGTGATCCAATGATTAAGAACAATTATTGGAGTAGTAGGCTTTGGTTGTGAGGGCTGGGTAGGACTTGTCGACACACTCGAAAAGGCCATTGATAAAAGTAGAGAGGAGGTTGGCTATGGGAGGAATATTTGAAAAAAAAAAGAAGAAGATGACATTAAAGCCTTTACTGCTCTAATACCATATAGAAGCAGAGTGATATTGAAGTAAAGAAGCAAAGTGATTCTGAATTCCCACACACGACCAATGTGAGGTGGGAACTTTCATATATATATATATATATATATATATATTGAATTTGTACACAATAACATGCAACAAATCTGTCATTATAATATTTACATTAAATGTAAATATCCCATTGAGGGATTATAATATTCATATTAAATGTAAATATCCTATTGAGGGATTTCCTTTATTTGGTACATATTTGACTTTGGCTGCCAGCTGCTTTGGTGTGATTGCTTTATTCAAGGAGCCTTGATTCACGTATGCTTGATGCATGGGTCATTGATTCTGAAATATCTTCAATAGTTCTCAATAGATTTTTGCAATCAATTAGTAAGGGCTCCATTTAAGGATTTGGGGTGTTATTATTCATTAGAATCACAATGCTTAGAGCATCAAGCTCCACAATCAAATTATTCACCCCAAGCTCTTTGGCTAAAATCTAACCATCTCTTAAGGCCTATAGCTCAGCAATGAAGCTGTTGGTGTTGCCAAGTGATCTAGCATACCCTTTAACCCATTCTCCTTCATGATTTCTGATAACACCTTCATCCCCTACTCTTTTCAGGTTCCCCAAGGCTGATCCATCTGAATTCAGCTTAACCCATCCCTCCGGTAGCTTTTCCCATTCCACTAGAATAATAGTTTTATGAACCTTGGCTTTTGCCTTCATACCCTTGGAGTAGAAATATGCACTTTCCTTGATGCATTTTTGAAAAAACATATGGTCCACCTTACCTGTTCTAAATGCAAAGTTGTTTCAGTGTAGCCAAAGGTGCCAAACTCCCATAGCAAACACTAATAGGGATATAGTTAAGAATGTTCTAAAACATTTCTGTTTCTTGCCCATTCTATGCTTGTGGATTTACAAATAAAATTAGTCCCACCTCATGTAAGTTGTAACCATTTACCTCTTCTTCTTCTTCTTTTTTTTTTTCCTTTTTTTTTTTTTCCATCTTCTTAATTAAAATGATGAAACTTGTGCTCTAGGGTTGCGAAGAAATTAATCAATTTATGATCTGTTTAAAACTCCTTGTGAGCAATAAAGTGCCATTGGGGAATTTAGCTTATGTCCATATATGAAGTTGTACAGGAAAGAGGAAACTGAACTGCGTGTAGTACAAAATGCCATCATACACAATGAAACTTTGAAAAAGAATTCTTTTTTCTTATCATTTTTTCAAAGAAAATTTACACATTCTCCATACTTTTCCTCATTGCATATTTTCTATGGATTAGAGAGTGCAACTAGATTAATCAAGAGCAAGTTTTTGATTCAGCTTGATTGGAAACTTTTTTTTTTCCACTTCGTTTTTTCTGTGATATTCGTGAGAGATGAGGGGGAAGGCGAGAAAGAAAAAACAAGAAATGGATGGGGTAAGAGAAGAATTTGTAGAGATTTTCCCATAATCCCAGTCCAACCTACCCGACTAAAATAATGCCCTTATTAGTATATTAAGCGAATAGTGACTCTATTTGTAAATTCAATGGAAATCACACTAAGTAGACATTCTAAATTAGGACAATCTAAAGCAATGGCAGAGCCAGGATTTGAGTTAAGAGAGGGCAAAATTTGTATATGATACATACACTTTCATGAAAGAAAATAAAAAAAGTCAAATATTATAATAGCTAAGTACAGAGGAGTTTTATCAAGGTTCATGATGGATTGTGGCTTTCCAAGCGGTGAACTTCGCTTTTCACGTTGGTATGCAAGACTGCATTTTTGAAGGGATTAATTGTTGTATATATAGGTATATACATGGATAGGTTGTAATAATGATGTTTGAGTTTGGAGAATATTGTTTTATAAAGTGAAAATTCAAATTCTGAAATTTTTTAAGTAAATTCGAACTAAATTTTTTTTGATTGGTCGAAACTTTTGCTCAATCAATTGAAATGATTAAGAAAGTAATCCTGGAGTCACTGGATAATTCGATTGCTATTCAATTCCTATTCGATCGATCAAACAGAGCATTTGATCGATCAAAAGAAACTCTCAATCGATCGAAACTCGAAAAAAAACTACATTTTCTGTAGAATTTTCTAGTGACTATTCTGAAAGTTTGAAGAGATTTCAAGCTTGTAAATGGTTTTATGAAACAGTTTGATTCTCCATACGTGCCTTTTGATGAAATATAATCCTATAGGTCATTTTCTAGAATTGCTATCTGTTAAACTCAACAACTTAGTTGTATCTTGGGGATAAATTTGTGATAACCCTTTAGTAACGATAGCATGGGGGCAAATATTGTTTAAGGAAAACGATATTGTGCCTTCAAGTTATCTATTTTCTATTTTGTCTTTGTGTTATCCTTGTTCGTCCTTTATTACTTTATGTATTATTCCCAACATTGATCAGGGCCTTTTTGCTAAAGTATAGTAGGAAAACATTAAAACTTATGTGTAAGGCATGCTAGTGGAGGACTTGTGGTTACTTATTTGTTCACTTAGAAGGTAGAGTTATGCTTTATTCAAGACTAAAGAAATAGAGTGGAGTTTTAGTTGGCTAAATTATCTTTAAGTGTGATTGAGTAGAGCTTTTGGTTAAATGAAATTCCTCACATGATAAGGAAGATCTTTGATCTAGATTACTATTTCTATCAAAAGAAAAAAATAGGTTGGGGTTTTTAATAAGTACTAGCTATGAAACTAATGGTCTTTTTTGGACAGGCTGGGGGGCAGCCGCCCCCCTTGAGACACTCCCCCCCCCCCCCCCCCCCCCCTCCCGGGCACCCAGCTCTACCCCTGATCTGATGCTTAATAAATTGGCTGACTTTAACTATTAAGCTCCTCTAGGCTTCTTTATTTGACAAGTACAAGCTCATCAAGGCTTATACATCGACCAAATTAAGCCCAAGCTTGAGTTTTGAGTTAATTTCTAACAAGCCAAGCCTGAGTGATTCCATGCTCAATTTGATAAGAATTTGCTAAAGTCCTTAGGAAACCCACTACAAAGAAACAATACAGACAAGAAGAATGTCTTGATTGCTTTTTTTTGACTCGTAAAATTAAAGATTTCGGGAAATATATGGGCATTTTAGTAATTCTCATGAGTGGGAAATATAAGATTTTCACCATCTAAGAAGGTAATCACATTACAATAATTAATGGTAATGTGAATCTTTTAGTAATTTTACATTACTATAAAATTGTGTACAAATAAACGAACCAAACATTATAATTCCATTTTTCCATAATGTTTTCCTTGTTATTGCAAACTAAACACCACCTTTCTGTCTTCGTCCTTTCCATCTTGAGATGACTACAAATCAGATGATACACCACTGCATATGGTTAAGGTTTATAGGGTTGTATTAGAAGGTTTTATCTTACAAAATAGAAAAGATGTCCCTATACCCTATGCGTTGAATATAAAGGCTCACTGCATTGAATGGATTTTTCTGCTATGTTGATCTTTCTTTAGGGTTCTTGTTGTCATGCAGTTGTATGCTACATTCCTTATGATATAGTTTTCGCACTGTGAGATAATTATCCCACTTGTGATTATAAATTGCACAATATTCACCCATCCTACCATAGTGAAATCTGATCCTAGCTATTTCACCAATATAAATGTCTAAAAATTCGGAAATCCTCATCCATTTTCCCAGATCACAGAACCCTCTTCCCAGAAGACTGAGAATATGCAGCAAGAACACTACTCTAGGCTTTGTTCTTTACACAAAACAGTATGATCACATTGACAAACTAAAGCATCAATATTGATAACATATAAAGAACTGAATTTAGTCTGCCACCCCTTGAAAACAATACGACTCATTTACAAACATAACTCAATGATATCTGAAACTAATGATATCACAACCATGATTCAATCATCAATGACATCAACAAATTGAACTTACTGGTAAAAGTTCAACAGAGTTCAATGTAGTCATCATCCTTCCACAGAATTTTTATCTGATTTCTTGCAGCCACGGCCCCACATTCACCTCTTCGACAGAAAACAAGGATATCATTTTCTTTTCAGTTTTTTTGGTTTCTTGTATTCTCTCCATTTGTCTTTGAATTGACTTACACCTTCAAGGAAATAGGGGAAAGAATCATAAAATTTATAGACCGCCAGATGTGCATGTCACAGAGAAATTCAAAAGAAAATTTTCTTAAAACGCAAGCGCCGACGCGCCGTGCGCACATTGTTGGGTTATAGAGTAATTCTTTGACATGACAAATGCATCTTCTTGTAAGGCAACTTGTACAAACAACTTCAGGTTACAAATGCTACCTTCAATAAACTAGAATAACCCGCAACATCGTAAGCATGAATGGAAAACTTTTTTCTACAAAATCAAGTAGGAAAACCATAATCATATAATTTCAACATGTTGAAATATTCATGTGTGAGTAGTAAGTTTAGTTAAATAGTGAAGTCCCGCATTGAATTTCAATGAAAAGAGTAAGTGGTAAAGAGAACACATAATTGAACTCAAACTCGTAAGTTTAAACTTTTGGGTTAAGTAGTTTCCCTATATGTTATATTAACTTTTCAATTCGAGTCTTTCTAATCCTAAGGTATTCACTCCCCAATAATTGGTATATTAATTAGAAAATGTCTTCCCTTCAAAGGGAATACTAATTAAAGTGCTACAAGTGACTTGGTAGAAGGCCCCCATGGGAAGGAAGAGATTTATTGGAATATTCACATAGTCAAAATGTTGGAAAAGAACTCAAATTTGTACTACTAACATCCCTATACTTAGATTCAGTGTGTCTTGGCTAAATAACTATTCATATGAAGAAAAAAAAAAACCATTTCAACCAATCTTAGGACAAGTATCTAACACTTTCTTATAAAATTTCCTAAAATTCAAAATTTTGAAAAAGAACATATTCTCAGAGTTCATTTCTCATTTGAATTAAGAAACTACCAACAAATAAATTGGATACAACCAAATCACAGAGAAAAAAATCCAGTGAAAAAAAAATGATACACTGAAATGGCAAATTTCAAAGCAAAAGACCTGTTCCTCGATCTTTCTAATAGGTACTCCTTAAACATTCATTCCCTAAACTAAAAAGCTATTACAAATTCGGAGAGTAATGCAATTGTCTCCAAACATTTGAGTTGGACTCTTACCCTAAATTTTAGAGACAAAAAGCATTGTTATCAGCCCCCCATATGCATGGAAAGTTGTCTAACACTCTGACAATTAAGGCAAGTGGGCTTGTTGAGTCTTTATGTCACAAAATATTCTATCTATTATATATAATTGAATTAAAATTTTTATTTTGTCACGGTTTGATCACGATTAAACCTAGTCCGACCTAAAAAATCATGAATTTTTTTTTAAACAGTTACGTGTTTCAAAAATAGGACAAATAATATAATTTATCCTTTTCCCCCTCTCAATTACACCTCGTTAAATGCATCTAAACCCTAATGCAAAAAATAGAAAACAATCCCATTGTCCACCCAATGTCAGGGATTAAATTTGAATGAAACAAATCTCTAATTACAGGTCAAAGTACAATCAGACAAGCTCAAAATATTTTAAATTGCAAAAAAAGAAAAGAAAAGAAAAGAATAAATAATAAATAAAAAGAAGAAGAAGAATGAGGAAGGGGAACCTGGTCATAAGGGTCATCTTGGTCTTTGAGAAGATCAAAGGGATTGATTGAGGAAGGAGTGCCGGAATTGGGAGACTCAAATTGATTGTCATTGATTGGTTCAGGTTACCTACAGTTCCTGTTGAGTATTACATTAGCTTTTGTATAGATAAATAAATTTTAAGATACAGTGATGAATGAGAGATGGGACAGAGAAGAGAATACCTAAAATTAAAACACATCAAGAAGCATGCTTCTTTTCTTCTTCTATTTTGGGCTCGGCTTTTTCTCAAACACCTTTTACACAAAAAGATCTATGCACAACATTTCCCCCGATCAAAAGCCCTTCAACACCACAAAGTTCATAAAACAAAATTATAATAAAAAATTAAAACTAAGCAACATTTCTTCTTCTTTTCTTTTGGTTTCTTTTTTCAATCATTTATTTGTGAGTTCAAACAGCTCTAAGAAAACGATATTTACAAATTTTTTTAGATAAGAGTAAATAAATGATAATCTGAACAACAAACAAAATAAAAAGTAAATCCAAGAAGTCAAACACAAACAGAAAGTAAAAGAAAAAAAAAAGATTTCTTTAAAGCAAAAAAATTTCAAAACAAAACAAAAAGTTTAAAACTAAAATTCATAAGTGGTTTATGAACAAATAGTTGAAACTAATTACTCAGTGAAAACTACAAATGAATTAATCATCCAAAGCTCTTACTACATGCATGAACACAAGGATTCAAAAAAAAATTTTATCACATCAAGAAGCAACATCTCTTCTATCACTGCAACTCAAACATTTAAAAAGATTAGTTAAGGCTCTTACCTCTTACACAAGAAAATTTGTTGAATGAAGATATCAACTTTGCTCTCTTTTAGAGTTTCTTGAAAGCATAGACGTTCAGAAGCAAATATCTCAAAATTTTCACGTCCATGAGTCCATATATCTTTCCGCATTAGTCTTAGTATAAGATTCAGGATTTGCTCGAGGTAGCAGAAATCTAGCTATAGCTTTTGCTCCTTCCACTGCAACATTTTTTTTTTTTTTTTGCTTTTCTTCTTCTTCCTCTTCTTTTTTTTTATTTTTTTTTATTTTAATAATCAAGAAACTTGATTGAAAACAAGCTGGAAACCCAGCAACAATGTACAAACAACAAACAAACAAGACTCCTAAAAAGGCAATCCAACAGCAACAAATACCAGTCTACCACAAATACAGCAGCTACTATAACCTACATATACTAGAGCAGGACTACAACAACAAAGAAAAAATTTATTCCACCCCTAAAACAACTATCTGAAGATTCTCCAATTACGTGAGACATCTAGTCACTAGGCACTGAGTCTGACCAGTAACTTCTTAAACCCGTACTATCAAGGTTGAGATTTGGAAAATTAAAAATTCCTTGGGGGTCCTTATTCCATACATATTTCAATTTGGGTACGCGATCCAAACGCAATTCTTTCAACGGAATGACAGTTGCATCATGCGTTTCTTTAGCATCTTGCTCCTGCAGTTGAAATACTTCTTGTAGTGAACCACAATCAGTTATGGTGACATTCTCTAGGCTCCGAAATCTTGTCAGCACATCGGATTGAAAGATGTTCATAAGATTTTCACAAAATTCAACTTTCATTGTCTGAAGCTTGCAAAAGGAATATGGGGGGACTTGGTTGTCCCATATGATTTTCAAGTCATCCACGTAGGATATTTCCAAATCTTCCAAATTAGGGAATGCAACCTGCAGGGTTCATCCCATGTGTTAATGAAACACCTAATAATAATAACTCACATAATGGAAGATAAAGTGTTAGAATATTCGTGAGTGAGTGCAATGGTTGGTTAAGTGGTCAACTCTTACATTGATTAATAAGCACAAGAAACTAAATCAGGAGGAAAATTGAAAAATATCTACCTCTTCACTGAAGAGAGGGTGTATAGCAACAGTACGAGGGATTTCCTCTGTATTCATTTCCTTGATTTCTTTGCAGACAGTCATCACTGTGTCTGAATTGGAAGGTTTGGATATGAATGTCTTCAATTTAGGGCAATGTTCTATGATCAGTGACCTCATGGATTTAAATTCAATATTACCTCCAACGCAGAATCTTTTCAGAATTGGTAGATCATTTAGTTTCAGGACTTCCAGTCGAGGGAACATCAACTTAGGAATTATTTCTTCTTCTTCTTCTTCTTCTTCTTCATCTCCTAAATCTTCTATGAATAGTATCTCTTCCATAGCCTTGCAATTCACTATGTGAAGATACTTGACCTGCACCATAGATCTTGCTATGGAGGATGACAGTAGATATTTGAAACTATCAGAGCCCCACACGCCCAAAAACAACAAATTTTGAAACCTTATGGATGTTTGCATGTTTTTTATTTTGCAGAAGGACCTTGCCCAATGTTGGTTTTGCTGTTTCTCTTCCAAGTCTATTAAGGACTGTTCCAAACTTTCCAAGTTGGCGAACACAATCTGCAGCAATAATAAATTCTTTTTCAACTCTGACAAACTCAAATCCTCATAAACATATGTACAAGTTAAATATGCTAAAAGATTTTTAATTTTAGCATTTAAAAAAACTCAAAAATAAGAGAAGGGGGAAAGTTTAAAAAATATCTACGCTTTCATTGATGTGTGATTGCGAAGTTGTATGACGATTGTCCTCTGAATTTATTTTCATGAGTCCTTTACTAACCTCCATGTTTGAACTGGCATGTTTAAATGCACATGTCTTCAATTTAGGGCAATTCTTTATGCGACATCTCTTCAATGATGGAAATTCCACATTACTGTCAATACAGAATCTTTTAACTATTGGAAGATCTTCTAAGACGAAGAATTCTAGTCGAGGAAACAACGCATCTGAAAGTATTTCTTCTTCATCTATGTGTAGAATCTCTTCCATAACCTTGCATTCAATTATGTGAAGATGTTTGACATTCATCATAAATCTCGCTGTATATAATTGCTATTTCATTTGAGGAAATCACCAAATTACCTTACAGTCCTTGATGTAAAGAGATATGAGCTGAACCATAAATCTCACTGTAGAGGAAGACAGCAGGTATTTTAAATTGCCAGAGCCTTTCACGATCAAGTTACACAAATTGTGAAATCTTGAGTCTGTTTGTATGTTTGTTAATTTGAAAGAGGAGCTTGGCCGATGTTGGTTGTGAAGTAGTATCTCTTCAGAGTGTATAGAGGACAGTGCCAACGTTTCCAAGTTGGGGAACACAACCTGCAACAACAATTAATTATCTACTTCAGCAAACTTGTTAAAAGAAATGAAGAAAACGGTGTCGTATTTGCCTAATACAACAAGGCCCAGACCTCAAACGGTGATGAAGTCCAGACTCAAAACGATGTCATAAAAACTTGGGAGTACTTAAATAGGTGTGATTCCAATTTTGAATTCCTATAATCATCGAGTAACAATCGCCTAAAATTGGAACCAACCTTGTATACCCGATATCTAATTCACCGAATCGTCCAAGCTTGTATACCCGATATGCCAATGGTTGAACCAACCTGATTTACCCCTCCTTGTTTAATCAAACACCAGCTTTGGAATCACATCTATTTACACGTCAAACTCATTCAAACACCTTTAGAAATCTGCCACCATCCACCAAGCCTACATCATAAAACCGAAACTCACACCTCAACTCTCAATGGAGATTGGAGACCGAGGGAGGGAAAATCAAAATCAAAGAAAAGGGAGAACAAAAGAAGGGGGTTCGGTCATAAGGGTGCGAGAGAGATAGATCTCTTGCCCAACTCTAATCTTTCTTGCTCTATGATTGTCTTTCCCCCCCTCTTTTCATAGATACAATACACAGTGATTGTAAAGTTGTTAGATCTAGAATGGCACAGATCTAGAAGTTCTGGGTTGGGTTTTGAAAATATACTATAGGGTGAGATTGCTTAGTGGTTGCAAGGTCCTCAATAGCGTGATTTGGCCTTAGGATCACTGGTTATGGGCAATTTTTGTCTTCTATTTGGAGGGTATCAAAACTCAAGACCCACGGTGAAAATAGGATGGTCTGTGCATGCTTCTAAAACCAGATTAGAGAACAAACCCAAACGGCCAAAATAGAAAATTAACAATAATTTATAAACAATATAATTAGTAGTTACTGTTACTAAACTATATTTTTTACTAGTATCTCGAGTCTAAGAGTCGATTTTGGGCTTATAAATCAAGTCTTTGAAGGTCGATTTTCATGGTCTGACCATGTCTGATGTGGCATTTTTTCCACGTGGCGTCCACCTGAAAATCAAGTCTCTAAGACTCGATTTATAACCCTTTACATCCCTTGTATAATGTTTTAAGCCCACCATTTACATCTTCTCATAAAAAAAAAAATCAGAAACAGATCGGCGTGGGTGGACCAAATAGACGACCTTCTTCGTCTTCCTTTGCCTTTGCTTATTCCACTTCAAGCTTCTCGTCCACCATTTACATCTTCTCATCAGAGAAGAAAGAGAGAGAAAAAAAACCCAAAAACAGATCGGCGTGAGTAGACCAGATTGACAACCTTCTTTGTCTTCCTCTGCCTTCGCTTATTCCACTTCAAGCTTCTTGTCCAGATCGACGACCTTCTTCAACAACCACCATTGCTCCGCCTCTCTGCCACGCGTCAACATGTACAGAGCCTCACATCCGACGTCTCCTTCGGTGCGATTCTCCATCGACCACCACCGCTCGATGGACAGCAAAACGGCACCATGATCGGCGATGGCGAGAATTCTAGGTTCATGGGTTTTGGATTGCTGATTTTGTGGGTTCATGGGTTTTTTTTTTTTTTGCTGGTGTTTTTGGTTCTTCTTCGCATAGGTTTTTTGGTGTTTGATTTTTTTTTTTTGTGGGTTTGGTTGTGACTGTGGGTTGTTGAAATGGCGGTTTGGTGGCTGTGTTGGTGGTGGTTCAGTAGCTGTGGTTGTGGTTGTCGTGGGCTGTGTTGGGTTTGGTTGTAATAGTGGGTTATGGTTGTGGCTGTGTTGGTGGTGGTTTTTTTTTTTTTTTTTTTTTCCTGTGGGCTGGGGTTGCTGTATGGAGTTTGTTGCTGGTAGAGTGGTGGTGGAGGTGGATGTGGATAGTTGAAAGTTTGTTGTGGGTGATATTATTATTTTTTTTTTTGGGTATTTCTGCCTTTCTAGGAATGGCTTGTACGAGGACTTAGACTAAAGTTTTTTTGGCTTATAAATCGAGTGTTAGAGACTCGATTTCCTAGTAAGCACCATGTGGAAAAAATGTCACATCAAACGTGGTCAGACCATGAAAATCGACCCTCAAAGACTCGATTTATAGGTGTACGGGACTCACCCCCCGTCAAGCCCAATCGCCCTAAGGCCCATGAAGACTAACTCTTATAAGAACCCCGCGCTAATCACACATGGTAACGCATGTGCCGTCCGAGAGGTTTGAGCTCAGAGTGCTCAAAGCAGTCTGTGGCGTGCTCCTGCCGAGCACAAAACTTACATGCAGGGCTGGTCCCAATGCCACTATCAGTTTCTCCTTCCCATCACCAAACATCCACTTAGGTGAAACGGTATTGGACCTCCCTTCCATTGCCTAGGGAACGCCCCTGCCAAGCATCAAACCCAGCGGTGGAGCCAGTTCCAATGTTACTCTCATTTACTCCCACTCCTAACTAAACCCCCACTTATGAGTAATAGTATTAGACCCCTCCTTCCACCCACCAGGTGGATAATCATGACCGTTCCACTAAGTTTGGCTATAAATAGGCAAGGAAGATTCAGTTGAAGAGGTTGGCAACCAGGTGGATAATCATGACCGTTCCACTAAGTTTGGCTATAAATAGGTCAGACCATGAAAATCGACCCTCAAAGACTCGATTTATAGGTGTACGGGACTCACCCCCCGTCAAGCCCAATCGCCCTAAGGCCCATGAAGACTAACTCTTATAAGAACCCCGCGCTAATCACACATGGTAACGCATGTGCCGTCCGAGAGGTTTGAGCTCAGAGTGCTCAAAGCAGTCTGTGGCGTGCTCCTGCCGAGCACAAAACTTACATGCAGGGCTGGTCCCAATGCCACTATCAGTTTCTCCTTCCCATCACCAAACATCCACTTAGGTGAAACGGTATTGGACCTCCCTTCCATTGCCTAGGGAACGCCCCTGCCGAGCATCAAACCCAGCGGTGGAGCCAGTTCCAATGTTACTCTCATTTACTCCCACTCCTAACTAAACCCCCACTTATGAGTAATAGTATTAGACCCCTCCTTCCACCCACCAGGTGGATAATCATGACCGTTCCACTAAGTTTGGCTATAAATAGGCAAGGAAGATTCAGTTGAAGAGGTTGGCAATTCCAGAGTGAAAAGACTAGAGAAAGTAATACTAAAGCCCCCCTAAGGAAGAGAGGGGAGTGTTAGTGAGAAAAGAGGGGAGACTAAGGAAACGGGGCAGCCGAGCATAGCACCACCTGTGGTAGGAAATCCATAAGCCCACTATAAAAATAGATTGTGAGCCCAAACTCCTTTTAGGCCCAATAGCCTTATTTTGGAACGCACAATTGGCGCTGTCTGTGGAAATCTCCTACGTAACTGTGGTGCTATCTTGGCACGCTCGCAAGAATGTCTAGAGGTGCACAGGGAAGTCATGCAAAGAGCGGCATTAGAGGGCCGTCACGAGGGTCTACATGGCGAGAAAGGAGGCAAAAAAGGCAGGAGGACAAAAGGCATGAGGAGGTAGAAGAATCCGGGCCTGGAGAAGGGTCGTACCAAACCTTCCGAACAATGTCTGACGCCTCGGGCCGTAGCTGCCTTGACAGAAGAGACCACGAGCTTGAGCAGAAGGATCAAGAGCTCGAACGCCTACTCAGGACGGTCAGGGATTTGGAGTTGCAAGCACGGGGTCGACGCTGGAGAAAGGACCAGGAAGAACGAAGGGAAAGGTCAGTTAGTGTGGGGAATCGCCGTGAGGCAAGATCTCATCAATCCGAGTCTCGTGGGCACTGCGACCGTTCGCGAGAGTATGCGGACCATGAATCGACTTCCCCCAACGCGGAGCAACCACGCAATGCGGCCATGGATACCATGAGCCGAGCATTGCGTCAAGCTGCCTGGTCTCCGTTTTCTAGAGATATCGAGAGTGCACCTATGCCAAGCCAGTTCGCACGCCCACCGTTCAATTCCTACACTAGGAAGACAGACCCGGTGGAACATGTAAGTCACTATATTCAGATGATGTCCTTACACTCCCATAACGATGCATTGATGTGTAAGGTTTTCCCCTCGAGCCTTGGCCCCACTGCTTGGGGGTGGTTCAACGGGTTGAAGAAGGGTTCGATCCATAGTTTTTCGAAACTGATCCAGGAGTTTGGAGTGCGGTTCATGACTTGCAGCCGGGTGCTGCAGCCCGTGGATGCGTTGCTATCAATGAAGATGGGGGCTGGAGAGACCCTTTGTAACTATGCCAGTCGGTACTGGGAGTTGTATAATGAGATCGGCGGGGGTAATGAAAAGATCGCGGTGAACACCTTTCGGATGGGCTTACCTGAAGAATCCGGGCTGAGAGAATTGTTGACCCTAAAGCCTCCCGAGGATATGAGGCAGTTGATGAGGCGTATCGAAGAGTACAAGCGCTTAAAAGATGATTGGCTGCAGTCCAAAGGGAAGGAGCTGATATTCAGTTATCCTCGGAACAACGGCTTCAACCCCAAACACAGGAAGGATTTGAGAATTCAAGAGCTCGGCTCGGCAGTTGGAGGAGTCAACGCGACGTTTAAGGAGCCCGTACACTACATCATTGATAGGATAAAAAATGAGCCGTATTTTAAGCGGTCGAACAAGATGGCGGGCGACCCGTCAAGGAGAAACCAGAATTTGTATTGCACCTATCACAGAGATAAAGGGCACACCACCGAGCAGTGTAGGGTGTTGAAAGATCACCTGGAACAGTTGGTGAAGGCGGGGCATTTGAAAGAGTTTCTGGTGAAGGCAGGGAATCAAGAGACCTTGCAAGCAGATCGGCAGCGTCGACGACGACCTCGACGACGGCAATTAGAGTACCCACAGCAAAAAGGGTGTTGACCGTGGTGTCAACGGAAGGAAGCGCGAGCGAACAATCCCCGGGGAAGAAGCCGAGGTATAGTAGACAACCCATAGCGTTTGACGACGACGACCTGGAAGGTACTACTCAGCCCCACCACGATGCTTTAATAGTCACGGCCCGAATAAGGGGTTTTATAGTGAAGAGAATAATGATAGATTAAGGGAATGGCGCAGACGTAATGTACCCGGACCTATACAGGGGGCTCGGGCTGAAAAAGGGGGACTTGTCCAAGTATAATACACCTTTAATGGGATTCGATGGGCATATGGTGACTCCAGAAGGGCAGATTTCGTTCCCAGTTATCATGGGGGGCAGGAAGGTAATGGTGACATTCATAGTGGTTGCCTCTTTCTTGCTGTACACGGTAATATTCAGAAGGCCATGGATACATGACATGGGGGCTGTACCGTCTACCTTGCACGTGAAAGTCAAGTTCCGAACTGACGAAGGGATTATAGTAATAAGGGGTGATCAGCAAGCGGCTAGACAATGTTTGGTAGCCGCGGCAAACAAACAAATGGAGCAGAAGGAATCAGCCGAGGAGGCGCCCTATAGTAATTACAGTATCCCCAGGTGAAGGGGACCAACGCTGCCGAGGATTTGGTGAGCGTAAAGATCTTACCGGGAAGTGAAAGGAGTTTTCAGATAGGGGCAGGCTTGAGTGATGGGGAAAGGGTGCAGCTACTGCTGTTCCTCATACAAAACGTGGATGTGTTTGCATGGAATCCATATGAGGTGCCCGGTGTCGACCCCGAGTTCATAGTTCACAAGCTAAATGTGGATCTACTATGCCCTCCTAAGAAACAGAGATCAAGAAGATCAGCTAAGGAGCATGTGGAAGCCGTCAGACAGGAAGTTAGGAAGCTGAGAGAGACGGGAGCCATAAGGGAAACATTCTTTTCGAAATGGCTCGTAAACACGATGGTCGTGAGAAAGAAGAGTGGTAAGTGGAGAGCTTGTGTTGATTTTACCAATCTGAACTGAGCATGTCCGAAGGATCTGTTTCCAATGCCGAAAATCGACCAGTTGGTGGACGCTACGTGCGGGCACCCAAGAATGAGTTTCCTTGATGCCTTCCAAGGCTATCACCAGATTGCCCTAGCTGCTGAGGATCAGGAGAAGACGGCATTCTTAATGCCCGATGCTAACTACCACTATACCGTGATGCCGTTCGGTTTGAAGAACGCGGGAGCCACTTATCAACGAATGATGACGAGGATGTTTAGGGATAAGATTGGACGG
Organism: Castanea sativa; assembly: GCF_040712315.1. Lineage (NCBI taxonomy): Eukaryota > Viridiplantae > Streptophyta > Magnoliopsida > Fagales > Fagaceae > Castanea > Castanea sativa. Next base: position 12,555,708 of record NC_134015.1, read on the forward strand.
ACCGTTGAAGTGTACATTGACGACATGGTGATAAAAAGTAAGCTAGAAGGACAACACCTTGGCGACCTGAAATAAGTGTTCGAGATACTCCGACGACACCGGCTGTGCCTCAACGCCGATAAATGTGCATTCGGGATTGGATCTGGCAAGTTCCTGGGGTATTTGATTACTAAACTAGGGATCGAAGTCAGCCCCGATCAAATTGAAGCTGTGAAACATCTCAAACCGCCGAGCAATTCGAAAGAGGTTCAAAAGTTGACTGGTATGCTGGCTGCTCTTAACCGATTTATTTCCAAGTTCGTTGATCGGTGCCAGCCCTTTTACCAACTTCTGAAGAAGTGGAAGGGGTTCTAGTGGGATGAGGAGTGTGACAGAGCCTTCCAAGATCTAAAGGATTACCTTGGGAAGGCACTGACGTTGTCAGCCCCAGAATCAGGAGAAGACTTGTATATGTACCTCTCAGTATCCGAGCATGCAGCGAGCGCCGTACTACTGAGGGATAGCGGTGTACAGCTCCCGGTTTATTACATCAGCAAGACGTTAGTCAATGCGGAGACCAGGTACTTAACACTGGAAAAACCGGTGCTGGCACTCGTGCATTCCACCCGAAAATTACCCCATTATTTTCAGGCCCACACAGTCCACGTCTTGACCGAGTACCCGCTCCAGTCATTGTTGAAGAGATCTGACTTTACAGGGAGGATAGCCAAGTGGGGGACTCGGCTGGGCTCTTTCGACATCAGATACAAGCCAAGGAACTCAATGAAGGGATAGGTACTTGCGGACTTTATTGCCGAGTTCTCGCCGAGAGGTACAGATATAACCTGTGTAGTAGAAGTCAAGCCATGGAAGGTATTTATGGACGGAGCGTCCAATGCGGCTGCAGCGGGGCAAGGATCGTGGTCATCACCTCGGAAGATTTGAAGCTAGAACACTCATTCAGATTGGGCTTCAAGGCTTCTAATAATGAGGCATAATACGAGGCTCTGCTGGTTGGACTAAGGGTTGTCATAGATCTGGGGGCAAAGGAGGTGGAAGTGTACTCGGACTCCCTTCTAGTAGTAAGTCAAGTCCAAGGGAACTTCAAGGCCAAAGATCCCTGGATGATAGAATATCTACGACTAGCAAAGTAGATGATGGGTAACTTTGTGATAGCCAAGATCGAGCAGATAGCCCGGGGACAGAACCGGCACGCCGATTCTTTGGCAACTCTTGCATCGTCAATAGCTGACGAGGTACCTCGGCTGATTAGGATGGAGTTGGTGCCCAAGCCAAGTATTACAGCCAGGGCATTGATTCTATAGGTCACTGAAACCGAGAAGTGCTAAATGGATCCAATCATCGACTTTCTTGCAGAAGATTGAGCCCCGAAAGATGAGAAAGAGGCAGCCAGAGTACAGCGAACTTCCACTCGGTACTGCTTATCTGCCGATCGACAGCTATATCGCAGATCATTTGAAGGGCCATACCTGCAGTGCCTTCACCCCAGCCAGGCTAAAGAACTATTAGCTGAACTGCACGAGGGAGTCTGCGGTAGCCATGTGGGGGGACGCTCGCTGGCGCACCGAGCAATGACCCAAGGGTTCTGGTGGTCGCAGATGAGGAAGGAAGTTACCGAGTATGCTCAAAAATGTGAACAGTGTCAGGTGCACGCTCCAATGATCTACCAACCGGCTGGGAACTTGAACTCAGTTTGCAGCCCGTGGCCATTCACCCGCTGGGGGCTAGATATAGTTAGACCATTTTCCTAAGTAACAGGCAACCGAAGGTTCGTGCTGGTGGCAGTAGACTACTTCACAAAGTGGGCAGAAGTTGAGGCACTGGCCAACATCTGAGACGTTGACGTTAAAAGATTCATGTGGAGGAACATTGTAACAAGGTTCGAAGTGCCAGAATCTTTAATATCGGACAATGGCCTGCAGTTCAACAGCAGGGCTTTTCGGGAGTTCCGCGAGAACCTCGGTATCCGGAACTGATACTCCACACCAGCCTACCAGCAGAGTAACGGCCAGGCGGAAGCAACAAATAAGGCTATCGTGAGCGGTTTGAAGAAAAGATTGGAGGGTGCCATGGGTAGATGGGTCGAGGAGTTGCCAAACGTCCTATGGGCATACCGAACCACTCCGAGGAGATCCACGAGAGAAAAGCCATTCTCTCTAACTTACGGGGCGGAGGCAGTCATCCCTACTGAAGTAAACCTGTGTAGCGCACGAGTTGCGGGATTCACTTCTAACAAGAACGAGAAGTTGATGGCCAAGGAGCTGAACTTGCTGGAGGAACACCGAGATGTGGTCACCATTTGGCTGGCAGAGTATCAACAAAAACTTGCCCTGAGGTACAATAGAGCCGTCAGAAGGAGGGAGTTCGCCGCGGGAGATCTAGTACTCCGAAAGGTAGTGGGGAATACGCGAGAGACGAGCGCGGGAAAGCTAGCTCCGACCTGGGAGGGGCCCTACCGTGTGACTGCTATTGCTAGAGCAGGGGCATACTATCTGGATGATTTGGAGGAAAAACCACTCCACCGGCCATAGAATGTTCGCAATTTGAAAAAAATTTATCAGTGACCGGACACCCTCCAAAGATATAAACTTGATGTAATCTTGCATTACTGCATGTTTAATACGAAGGCATTTATTCAGCTGAATTTCCCTTTTTCTTTTTGTTTTTTCAAGTTATTATCGCCAAGCAAGAATTATAAAGAGAATCGCGAGGGTAAAGACAACTCATTCACAATAAGGACAGAAACCTGCCCTCGGTTCGATTCCTATCACCGAGAAGGTGAAAACCTTAGGCTACTTTATCTAAGGACAAAAACCTGCCCTCGGTTCGATTCCTATCACCGAGAAGGTGGAAACCTTAGGCTACTTTATCTAAGGACAGAAACCTGCCCTTGGTTCGATTCTTATCACCGAGAAGGTGGAAACCTTAGGCTACTTTATCTAAGGACAACTTGCCCTCGGTTCGATTCCTATCACCGAGAAGGTAGAAACCTTACGCTATTCTCGCCTAGGTACAAGGACCCGTTCTTGGCATGGCCAGCAACGCCGAGCGTCCAGTCACATAAGCCACTACGGCTTGAATTCAAAGGGGCTACTCCCAGCCCCCAAAGGCAGGAAAGTAAGGTATGATGGCATTTACCAACAACATTAACATTAAGAAAGTAATCATTGCACAGGAGCGGCAGTTACCAAGCAAGCGACAGGGAAGCACAATGACATTTAAACAGCATTAATTAAAACAACAATATTTAAACGACATTAATTGTAACTGTTCGGAAGACAGGGAAATTGTTTCATCGCCACAGCCCGGCGATTTAAGCTCATCAAACGTCAAAAAAAAAAAAATAATAATAATAACAGTAATAAAAGAAAAAAGAGACAAAGAAAGGCTAGATCTTCAAACGGCAGGGTCGGTTAGTGTGGGCGGAGGAATAGGCTGCTCAGTTCCGATTATCGGTGGGACCTGGTTTGGTGCAGCTTTGGCCCCAGCGCGGATGTTGCTTGTAACCTCTGGGTCAGCTGCCTCCATGTGAGCGTCAATATCCCGCACGAGGTCAATCATACTCGGAGTCTGCTCCTCATCTGAAGCCTCGGTCTAACTCTGAACGACGGGGGGAGGAGGGGCTGGGTAAGGGATCTGCTCGGGGTCCCAAAGCGGAGAGTCTATGGCCACGCCTATTGCCTGAAGGGCGGCTACCCATCCCTCTCCGAATCCATGGCGCCGAGCTTGGTGAATGATCGGCTCTGCGGAGTTCTCAGCATCCGAGAAGCCGACATTGTACCACTTCTCCTCGCAGGCTTCGAGGGACTCCTTCAGGCTGGCGATTTCATTAGCTTAGGCTAGACTCAAGCTATCTACCGTCGCTAACTTGAGCTCGGCCTCCCCTAGCTTCGCCTCCAGGACAGTCAGCTTTCCCTCGGCGGCCTGTCTGGCGTTCTCGGCATCTATCACTTTCCTTTCCGATGCCGAGGCAGCCTTCCCTTTTTCCCTGGCCGTGGCCTTAACAACAGCCTTTAGCACCTTTTCCCCCTCCAAGGCCTCGGCCGCATCCTTCAACCGCCCGGTCACAATGCTGGTCATCTGCACAGCCTGGAGATAGGATAGTAGCCAAATGGTGAAATTAAAAAAAAAAAAAAAAAAGGCCACTTAGTATAATGTACATAGTCAAGTGGAATAGAGCGTTGCCGCGATGGAATGCCATTGTAGTCGCGTGGCAAGTGTCTCGTCATCGCCCTGCGCATAATAATGGGCATCCTCGGGCAGCATGAGGCCATGCACCAAACTTTGGGCCACTCGCCCCCCTGCACCCTTATCCCATAGCCAGACACTAGCAGTTTTTAATATGCGGCACGGTATCCATAAAAAAAATGTGGCATGATAGCTAATACACAAGAAGTTCCATGCAAAATTTAGAATAAAAATCCTTTATCTCACTTAGTGTTCTACTTTATGTTCTAAGTGAGGGAGGGGAGATGAAAGTCTTTTTTTTTTCTTTTTTAGACTAGTATGTGATTCAAGAAAGAAAGAAAAAATAATGGTAAAGTTAGTGCTAGAATTTGTATAGTTAATGGGTACAATGAGTAGTGCGTTATTTATTTAAAGTGCTAAGTGAACGTTACCAATGGGTGTGAGGCAATGCTGCATGGCTATGTTCTGGATGAGTGTTGTGTGTAGTTGAATAATTAATAATAAAAAATTTAGCTACAAAATTGTTTGTAGTCTAAAGCTATAATCCTACTCAATATCTTTTTATTGGAAGTGAATTTTGACTAATCATGAAGTATAAAATAGCGATTTATTATTGTTATTTAACTAGGTCAATTACATCTTAATTTTTATATATTAAAATTTTTGAGATCTATAGCCAACCCATAATTTTGAGATTTTATTTATTCATTTATTTATAATATAAGGAAGTGGTGTCCTAACCTTTAGTCGAACTATTCCACTCTCTTACCAATAATATGTTCCAAAAATCTAAATAACGGATTGTATGGTGGATTGAATCTGAAACCCTCTATATATATATATATATATATATATATATATATATATATATATATATATATATATATATATATATATATATGTCACAGCTCACACCAACGTGCCCACCACATGGATTTTTTTTATTTTTTTGAGAAACCACGTGGATATTTGCATGATGGTTCAAAAATTTTGAAATTAAAGTTTTTTTAATGTTTGATTTTTGTCGTTGTAATAGTATTATAGTATAATAATACTATTTGTGCTATAAGCTTTTATTACAAGAACATCTTATTAAAATTGGGAAAATTGCACTGGGAGGTCACTAAAATTACTTTCCCTAAAAAAAAAAAAAACTAAAATTACACTAACTTTCCTTATTGTTTTGGACTGTACAGACCTTACTTTCCTTTTCCAAAATAAACTACACTTTCTCCCTTAAACATTGTTAAAAGTCAGTAATGAAAGACGACTTATTTAGGATTTATGACAAATCTAGCTTCTTTTGTTTACCACCCAGTTGTTCTTCTCCTTGGCACAGTACACCTTCCTTTCCATATAGCTCTACGGGAAATTTATCAAATATTTTCTACACTGTTTATTCAAATCTGTCCCAAAACAGCCTCTAACTACCCACCTACTTGTTCAGCCATAGCATAAGCACATATGTTAATTAGAGACCCGAATAAATTTCAATACCACATGCGTGGGTAAGTAGGGGTCGCAAAATTTGACACGACCTGCGAACCCGACACGACACGACACGAAATTAGCAGGTTATGGGTTGAGGCTTAACGGGTTCGTGTCATATTCGGGTTGACACGACTAACCCGTTTAATAAATGGGTTGGGTTAGGGTTGAACACATAGAACCTGTTTGACCCGTCTGACCCGTTTAATTAAATGATATTTTACAAATATACCCTTCAAACTCTAGGTATATAAACTTATTAGTTGTTGTGATTTATTTTCTTTGACATATTGTGATTGATTATTTGTGATATTGGGATATGCTTTAACTTTGAATGATTATTTGTGATGCAGTTACTCGTTAGTTCTAAATTTTATATTAAAAATATTTATTTTTTTGTTTTTTCATTAATTTTTATTTTTCATTTTGATAAAATCTAATAAACAGGTCGACACGACTGACCCGTTTAATAAATGGGTCGTGTTAGGGTTGAGAAATCTTGACCCGTTTAATAAACAGGTCGGGTTAGTGTTGACCTATGTAGTCGAATACTCATGACTTGACACGACACGAACCCGACACGCGAACACGAATTGCCACCCCTATGGGTAAGTATGATTCCAATTTTTGAATTCCAATAGTCATCAAGTAACAATCACTTAAAACTCAAGAAAAACCCAAGTATCTAATTCACCGAATCGTCCAAGCTTGTAAACCCGATAAGCCAGTGGTTGAACCAACCTGATTTCCCCCTCCTTGTTTAATCAATCACCAGCTTTGGAATCACATCTATCTACACATCAAACACACTCAAACACCTCTAGAAATCCGCCACCATCCACCAAACCCACATCATACAACCAAAGCTCACACCTCAATCCTCGAGGGTGGGAAAATCAAAATCAAAGAAAAGGGAAAGATAAAAAGGGGGGGGGGGTTCAATGTTAGGATTAGAGAGAGAGAGAGAGAGAGAGAGAGAGAGAGAGAGAGAGAGAGAGAGTAGATTTTAGTCATAGCCTCACAGGGGAAGACAGAAGCAATCAGAAGATGGGTTTTGGAGGGTGAATGATAATTTCAATTAGAAAGTGATGGTAAAAAATATAAATTTATTAATTTCTGGATAGTGACTTTTTAGTTTTAATAGTGTAAAGCTAACATGATTTGAATTAGGTACAATTTCCCCCTCATCACTCATAAAATATTTTTACCATCTTTACTTTTTTTTTTTTTTTTTTAATTTTCAAATTTTATAACTTTTTTATTCAATGGTTAAGATTTGGAAGTTTCTTCTCAGCTATTGAGAGTTATTGCACCTAATCTCAATTCTGAGAGATGATAGTTTATTTTGAAGAGCATTTGTATTAGTTCGTGCAAAAATTTATTTTTATTTTAGGATAAGAAACTACTTTTTCTATTTTACATTCCAACTTTTCAAAATAACCCACATCAAATTATCTATGTTACACTACACCTCATTTAATAATCAATTTTCTTGATTTTTTAATTGTTTATATTTCTTCACACACAACAACCATTATTCTCTCTCTTCTTTCATCCTTAGGTTATGCAAAGAAAGAACAAAAAATTAATACAAAATGAATAATGATAGTGTAAATTTATACTGATACTGTAGCGACTATGTATTTTTACACAACTTTACATGGTCTAATATGGGTGAAGGTTGGACTTAGTTGGTTAAAATGTGGTTTTCTTTCTATTATACTGGCATTGGTGCGAGTGCTCAAGGAAGGTTTATATACAATTCAAAATAATGAAAGAAGTCAATGAAATTTAGTAAACTTCAGATTAAGTTAGAGTAATTTTTTCCATTAAAACGGATTTGGCTACGTACATAAAAGCTAATAGGTGAGACCACACCCAATAGTCATTTAAAGTCTCATTAAAAATTTTAATTAAATAATAGGGGCGATTAAAATAAGTAATAAAATTTTCAATATTTAAGTGTTCATTTGGTAACCTCTTATTTTTAGGTCTCTTATTTTTAGGTAGCTTATTTTAGTAGTGTTTATATAATATATATATATATATATATATATATATATATAGTTTTTAGTAAATTTGAAGTTAAATGTGTGACAAAAAACCAAAAAGTAAACTTATTTTTTGAAAAATTAAAAGTTAGATTATTTATTAAAAAAAAAGTTGAAAAAAATTAGACCAAAAGAAAAAGTCAAACAGACTCTAAATTTAGCTCCATAAATTAGGACACAAATAATCTTCAACTATATGTAAGGCAAGAACCTCACTTGAGGCACTTGTCTCTCTCACGTGTCCAGGGATTGTTTGACCAGGAGGAAGGTCATGTGTTTGTCACAACTCACAACTCACAAGCACCCAATAGTGCGTTGCTTCCTATACACTTCAATTAACAGTAGATAATTGACTATCAATATTTTACTGGTATTAATGTTTCATGATTTATATTGCTATGGAAGGTGTAATTGTAAAGAATTTAATCACTGCTATGTGGAAAAAAGAAGCATATACTCCAAAATAATAAATTGGTTGGTTTACACGGACAAATTGGACAAGCAATCTATGTGGGTGTGTGCCCCATCTTTGGGATCATTATATGCAAATCTAAACTTTTATTATACCTGTTCCTGTAGGATTGGCATGTGAAAATCCAGCTCCCATTCGGGAATGATTTCTCCAGCATCATTTATGACTGACTTTTGTGTGTTTAAAAAGCTCACGAGTTTTGGAAGCTGACAGAGTTCTAAGTGACGCAATTGAGGGAACAAGATCATATCTGTGTCTTCTATTTCGCCCTCTTCTTTTATGATTATTGCACCCATTATGCTGCATTCTTGTATCACCAATTCTTGAAGTTGTGGAAGGCCCTTGGCTATGGCTGACGAGAAGATAAATTTTAGTTTCTCACAATGTTCCACTTTCATAATGCTTAAGTTACGGAAGGATGCCGAGGGAATTTGGCCATGACATATTTCTTCCAAGTTGATCATGTTTTTCAGAGATAGCATCTCCAAGACAGGAAAGAAAACATCAGAGATAATCATCCCTCTCGAGTTGATGATGTACTCGATCTCGACATTGTTTTGGACATGGAGATGCTTCAGTTGTTGGAAGCCTGTCATATCGAATTCATCGATGACGCTCTTAACACCCTTTAACTCATCCAAACACAGATTTTCAATACCATTCAGCAACATTTTAATCCCCCTCTCCAAATGAAAGCTTGTGTTCAACTTGAGTTTTAGTGCTCTTGAGTTTTTATGTTTATCAGACCAATCCCACACATCTCCTACGAATATTTTGTATCTTTGCAACTTCTCGAATGACAGATCTTTTGGCAACATGTTGGCATCTGGAATGTGCACTTCTAAAGTAGTCAACCGTGACAAATGCTTTAGCTCTGCAAGGCTAGCTCTTTCATTGTTGAGTCCTTCAACCTCCCATTGAGTGAAGCTATTGCCAACAAATAGCTCTTCTAATTGAATCAAGCATGATAGGACGTTGGCTGGAATCACTTGAAGTTTCTTACACTCACTCAAATCCAACATCCGTAGATGAGTCAAAAACCCTATTTCTCTTGGCAACTGTTTAAATTCAGAGTGACTAAGACTAAGAATTTCTAAATTTTTCATCTCTCCAATCATAGCTATGTCTCCCAACACGCATTGATCCAGACACAATGTTTTCAAGTTTGTGAGTAGCATAAGTGAGGAAGGAAGTGATGAAAGTTGCATATAAGTCAAATCTAAAACTTTTAGCTTCTTCATCCCTTTAAAAAATGTGTCTGGAATTTTAAAAGAAAGATCTCGGTCTTTGGGATACACATAAAAGGATATTAGTTCTGGAAAATTCAAATTTTCAGGAAATTCATTAATATCCACTTGTTCAACACAGATTGATGTGCATATTTTTTTGTCATCCTCGTTTGGCCATTCTACTGGGCCCTCATCTCTCATCGTCAACACATATCTCTTGCTTGCAATTGAGAGAGCGGCATCGAGAACACGGTCATGCATACGGACATATTTACTAATATCAGGACCATCTAACAATAAGCCAGAGTCTTTGAGGCTACGAAGCAGAGTATATATTCTATTTCTTGTTTTTTCCAATGTATTGATGCCATGAAATAAACGCAGCCCAAAACATCTTTTTAACAAGTACGCATAAGAAATTCTAGAACCAATTTGAGCACATAACAAAAAGAAGGGCTGGAGTTCTTGACTTTCAAGATAATTGTAACTCAACTCTATTGCTGAATACATTACTCCCTCGGAGTTGGGGCTCTTTAGTTGTTGTAGGGCGTCCTCCCATTCAGGAAAATGCTTGTTTTTTAATGTAGTTGCAACTGTTACAAGCGCAAGTGGAAGACCTTCACACGCTGTGGATACCTCCACTGCTTTGGATCGCAAATTTGAATCTTTGAGAGAATTACCTGACATCTTCTCAAATAAACTCCATGCTTCTTCTTTGGGCAAAATATGAAGCCCAAAATCCTTTTGTGTACCCATCTGAGAAGTTAATATATCTTTGTTCCTGGATGTTACCACTACCTTGCATCCCTTTGGAGGAATTCCTATCTTTTCCAAATCAAGTTTCTCCCATATATCATCTAAGATAACGAGTCTCTTCTTATTATTGTCTTTTGTTAACCTCGCATTTAGAAGTCTTGCCCTCTCGCCTAAAGTTTCCTTGTCAAGCCTTAGATCTAATGTTTCTGTGATTTCTGTTTGAATCTTTTCTAAGCTTGAGTTCGGCTTCACAATTGATATAGCTACCTCATCAAATAACTTTTCTTCCTTGACTTTCTTAGCAACTTCTTTTACCAGTGTACTTTTTCCCACACCAGGCATCCCCCACACCCCAATCAAGTTGATATCAGCATCTCCTAGTGCCACCATAATATCCTTCATAATTGAAATTCTTGAATTAAACGTCATGTAATCCATATATGTTGAAGTCACTAAATCTTGTGAAGCAGGACGTTGGGAAAAATGGTCAAAATTGACATTTTTAAGGAGTTTATCAATCTCTAGCAACATCTTCTTTGCTGTCTTACTGTGCTTATGCCTTAGCTTCCAATTCAGGCATGCCCCTTGGGAAGAGTTTTTCTTTTCTTCATCTGCTTCTAAAACTTCCTTGGCCTTTTCCATAATGTCATCCACCTTTTTCAACCACAAGTCAACATCTGCTGCAATATTTTCAACGTTGTTTTCAGCTGCTTTAACGCGATTTTGCATCCCATCCCTAGTAGCCCTCAAGTTGTTTACCTGATCCGTCATATTCTTAATGTTGTTGTCGTACTGAAAAGAATAACATAGCCACTGCCCAACTGGTGCAACTGAGTACTCGGCGATTTTCGAAGCAATTGAAATTAGAATCTCCATTCCTGTTCTGATTTTTGCAATTGTACACGGTTTGGAAATGTGTTCGAATAGGGATGTGTTCAATACTCCAACAAATTACATGATTTCCTTTTTCTTTGTGTTGAGAAGCATTCCTGTCAAAGTCAAAGGAAGAAAACTGTTCACTTCCAAAAATCAAGATGGGCTACCACTGAAGGGGAACAGAGGAAGAGAAGAAGAGGGGCCAAATGGTTATTTCTCGTTTCCGTATCAACGAAACCAAATATTTAATCGCAACATATCTCAGTACTTTTCTATTATACGACGAAAACATATATATATATATATATATATATATATATATATATATATATATATATATATATATACATATATATATATAATATAATATCATATTATATTATATATAATAAAAGTTAGACTTAGATTCTATAGTTGCGACAAGTGGGCACCAAATTGCAAAAATTTTCTTAGGTTTTTAATTTTTTTTTTAAATAGAAGTTTTCTTCGACTATAATTTCTAAGTGAATAAAAATCTTAATTTGATTAAAGTTGAATTACATTTGCTATATTTCAAAGTGGATAAAAATACAGCAATGTAGTGTTTAATTTGTTCTTTCTTTAGTTTATTTTGTCTAAGGTTGCAACATAGCGTTTAGAATTTTAATTTATAAAATTGTATTCAATTAAACTTTTTGTTCATATAAAATTCTTCAATGTGGAGACCAAACCAGTTTGAATGGCAAAAACTAAAATTGGTCATCAATATCTTTTCTAATTTAACGTCTCATGGACTCTTTTTTTTAACTATTTTTTTCCTTCACTTTTTTATTCTTTGGATAAACTCCAAAATTTAGTATAGAGTTGTATATGATTAACGTTAATATAGATATAGAGTTCTAAATACATGAGGTCTACATTAATTGATATACTAAAATTGTTCGTCCATATAATTTGTAATTTAACGTCTCTTGAACTTAATTTTTTTTAAAAAAAACTACTTATTTTTTTCCTTAACTTTTTTATTCTTTGGATAAACTCCAGAATTTAAAATAGAGTTATTATTAACATTAATATAGATATAGAGTTCTAAATACATGAGGCCTACATTAATTGATATACATGAGACCTTTAAATCTAAAAGATTTCAAATTAGGTGCCTGAAATGCAATTTTTTTTTTTCATTCACAAAAGAGTTCTAATTAATGTGGGGTCATGGATTTTGGGATTTGGCCGAGAGCATATGGTTTTGGCCGCGAGCATGTGGGTTTGGCCGAGAAGCATGGGTGGTCCTAGTCCGAGGAGTACTATCTCCTCGGACAAAGCTAAAAATGTAAATCTAGTATAAATCCTAATGATCAAGGATGACCTTCCAAGAAGTTCTAATGATAGCAACGAGTATCATGAACGTACAAGAGGGATAAGGACTCAAAAATATCTAAGGGAAAGCTGCTATCACCGCATTAATGAGGAAGTGACATCTGAACAGTATTATGGCAGCCTTACAGCCACTCCAGAAGACTTTTAGAGGGGGATGATGGGACAAATATCAGCATAAACCATCAACTGTCCACATGTAGTCCACATGTAGGGTAAGGATGAAGGGGGAGATGTAATATAAATAAGGGTAGAGATCCCAGAGAGACGGGACGGAAAAAAGGAGAAGAGAAAGCACTGTAGCAACCTCAACAACTCCTGTAACCGTGGTCATCCAATATATGCTAGAACAGAGCTCCTCGGATTGTGCCGAGGACAAACTTTCTTGCACAAACCGGGTACAATTCATATTGGCTCATCATCCAAAACCATACTAATTGCTATCCACGCACTAAAGCCTAGCTCTTTGACCCACTCTCTACAAATTTATTGTACTGGGTTCACTGGGCTAAGATCCCTTACATTTTGGGCTTGGTCTGAAAATTGTGTCCCCACAATTAATTGATATACATGAGGCCTGCGTTAATTGATAATTTGATATACATCTTTTTTATCTAAATTTTCAGATTAGGTGCCTGAAATACAATTTTTTTTGTTTTTATCTACAAATTTTATGTTAGATGTTAGTTTAGAATATTTTGCTAATTTCTCTCATCACACGGCACAATTTTTTGCTCATATCAACTTCTTCAACATGGAGTATAAATATATGTGATAAAATTATGATTTTTTACTACCTTCCGTACAAGGTTTTTACTCAATTCTTCTCCTACCTACATAACCTTGCAGAGGTATGTATTTTTTTTTTTTTTATCAAATTGAATAGATATTTTGTATTTTGTTTTGTCTTTTGTTAACCTTATTTCCTTAAGTTTTATCCAATTCATATGTTTATAGTTTAGGAATAAATCATTAAATATGGTTAGAGGTGATTTTATAATATTTTGTATATTATTCAAAAAAATTTGTTATGAACTTGCATGTAAGATTTTTCTTTTTATAATTCTTCTCTCACGATCTCCCATATATTATTAATATTAAAGTTTTTAGTTAACTACAAAGATAAAGTGGGTTCCAATTTTGTATATCATATATAAATTACATGTTTATGACATAGGTTCCAATGTTACTATGTTGTTTCCATCCCTTAATTTTGATTTCAAGGACAACCTTCCTTTTAACTTTAATTTGATGGTAAATTGTTGATAACAATTTATTTATTTTGTTTATATTACCCTCAATTTTGATTTAGAGGACAATCCTATTTTTGGGTTATTCATGACTCTTAGAATAGAAGAATCCACTCAATGATATTCTGGTAGAAAAAAACACAATAAAAAAACAACAACTCATCTTTTAAGAGTTGGTATACAGTACACATACTTGCACAAACTTTTTTTTTTCTTTTACTTTAATAGCTTAGAAAATCAATCTGTGGACAAAAACCATCAAAGTAGACACTTTTAACATTACCATGATATAAAGAAAAGGGGAATGCATCTCTATTTTATTAGTTATTTTAATCAAAGTAATTTTACATAAATATCATAATTTGTTTATCTTGATATTAATATTGTAAGTGCACAATTTGTATTCGGACCCAAAAACAAGTGATGGGCTCAGACCCAAAGAGCATTATACAATGAAATTTGTAGAATATGGGTTTAGAACCTAGGTTTGGGATGTTGGGAGTTGATAAACAGGCTAGAATGCCACAATCTATGCAAGTGTTAGATAAATATGACAAGAAAAACCCTCATCGGACGTAAGCCGAGGACAATTTGTATAGTCTTTCTTTCTCTTAAGTAAAAGATTACAATTTTTTGTTTCCAAAAAAGAAAACCTCCCCCTTTCTTTCCTCTCTCGTTTTCTTATATCCTTCTTCTTCTTCTTCCTTGTTTCATCCACGTTTAACACAAATCTTCCTCCAAGATACTTGTCCCATCCACCACCTTCTTAAAGTATTCAAATAATAGCTGGAAGGCTGAATTCTACTGTTCAGAGGTCATTTCTCCATTAATGCGGCCAGGGAGGTAGATGCAGGGCCTTTAATGCGGTGGTAGCAGTTTTTACCTCAGATATTTCTCACACGTTTCTGCTTCTAAAGGGTGCTTGGATCACACCTTTACCCCACAGATCTTCCAGAATTCTGCCTCTTTACCGTTTATCAAGTCCTAGGACCTTTGCTGGGCTTGTCCGAGGAGATACTCCTCCTCGGACAAATCCCCGGACTATTTATAGTATGAACTGATCTGTGGGCCTAGAGACCCTGATTGAACAGATTTGTACCAATTACTCAGGCCCAAAGCTCAAACGTATATTCAAGCACTTTTACCCCCCACAATAGCCCCTCAAAACTTTATTTTTCCCTCCCGTCCGAGGAGAGAAATAGAGTTTTGAACCAAACAGCGCACCCTTCACACACTTTGCAAACCGCCACACGTGTGGGGGTCCTTTCGTTCCCTTAAACCGTCTTTGACGCTTCGAAACCCGGAACGCTCGCATTTATGACTGTAGGTTACGTCTTGTCCCCCACGTTTAACGGTGAGATATGCATCCAACGGCTTAGGTTTGCTCAAAAAAATTGGGCGGGAGAATTTTGATTTCGAGGCCCCCTCCCGCACGTTAAAACGCCTGGGAATCCGTATCTCCATCCATTCTTTCATAAATCCATCACATCTAAGTGCTAATCATTATCTTTGCTCTCAAGAAGCTCGTGAAGAATCGCCTAATCAACTCCCGTAAGTTCTCCATTTTCTCTACTCATTCCCTCTCGGCTTATATCCTCGGCCACCATCTAGATCCCTTTCCCTCTTTAAACTTTTTTTTTTCATTCCCACCAAATGGGTAGATTTAAGTGTTTAGTAGATACCGACGCTGGTATGGAGGGTTTTAGGGCTAAATATCGGATTCCTCACGATGTAGGCTTGAAATATTGCCTAGTAGACGCCATAGGTGACGCTAGGAGAGAGGGAGAAGTTATCAATCCCATGATTGCCTTCCTAAAAGGTGGGATGACCCTCCCCATGAAAAACGTAACCAGCGAATACCTACGAAACCATAGGTTATGCCCAGATCAGTGCACACCAAACGTATTTAGGGTCTTAGGTTGTGTAGATACTTTAAACGAGCAAATGGGTCTAAACCTCACATGGCGCGGCGTTGTCTATATGTACGAGTGACATAAACTCAAAAGTGTAGGATACTACATTAAATCCAGGTCTAGTATCGTTAGACTGATATCCTGTCTTCCCAAATCCAACAAAAGCATGAAAGACGACTATCTCATCGTCTCGGGAAACTGGTTTAACGGTCTTCACTGCCCAGTCGAATGGGAAGAGCCAGGTGTGACTCCATAGGAGTTAGATTTCCTAACCCATGACCCAATCTTGTTATTTTTACCGTTTTTTAAATTTTATTGCACATTATTGCTTTTTCCCTTGATATTGATTGCTATTCTAACCATGCTCGTCTCCTCGGACGTTTCTCTTCACAGATAAACAACACGTACGTTCGCATCTAAGCCTTTGCAACGTCGCAGACTTGAATCGCGTCCTTCGCTCCGAAGTCTTTGTCAGTGAAGACCTACAAGTGAGAGCTGCCCACCTGATACTAAGATACGATCCTTTATTAGTGGATTTTCAAGAGATTGACATTGCGATTACTGTGGGAGACAAACGACGCAGAATGATAGATGTGTCACGGCCAGGCTTCCTTTCTGACCGCGAACTCCCAGACGACCCCTCCATCATACTATACTCTCGCCCTATTACGGTGATTCCTCTTTCGGTACATTTCCAAACAACCGCCGTCCGAGAAGAGCAAGCGTCCTCGCAACAATCGTTGGTCGAGGAGATAGACCAATTTCGACTCGAGGAAGCTGAGAGACCTCGAGAGGATCAACTCGTCATCCTCTTGGACGAAGAACATGCTCCCACTGAAACTTCGGGCATACAAGGTCTAATAATTGCATAGTCTGACTCCAGCTCCGAAGAAGACGATATGGCCACTCTACGGAAGCTGATGATAAAGAGGGGCTCAAAAGTTTCTAACAAGGGAACAGGTGGGTCCCAGGTCCCTCCTTCCTTGCCACCACCCCCTCCTCCCTCCGATCCTAAGGTTCCCAATCCGAAGCCTAAGAAGAAGAGGAAGAATGAGGCCGAGAAGGCAAGCAGAAGAAGCTGAAACAACAACAACAACAACAAAAGGTTGGCAAAGGCAAGGGACGTGCCTCTTCAGTGGAAAGCGGGGAGAACCGAGACCTAGCCGAGGTACACCGTACACCGGCCAACTGGTCTCCTGAACTGAAGCTGGATGGGGCGCCAATCTCTTGCCAATCCAGCATTAGGGCGTTCCAGCAAGGTCATGCTCACCACTTGGCCGAGGCTTTGGAATGTCCCCTTCTTCTGCCCAAGGACATGGACACCCTGGACAAAATGAGCCAACCGCATCTGTTCCTTTCGTTAAAAAGGGACTTGGCTTTGGTAAGTGTCTCGGTCTCAACCTCGCTTTACTGCTTTCATTACATTTTAACGAAAAAACCATCCTCATGTACCTTAAATTTGCTCTACTAATAATGCATCTATTTTAATACTTCACCACAGGCCATTCAAGAAGTCTTCGCTGCCGAGAAGTGGGTGGAAGACTCTCGAAAGAAAGCTACAGCTGAACTGGAGGTTAGGCAAGAGACTGAGAAGTCCCTAGGCCAAGCTCTTGCGTAGCACGAGAACCTAACCACGTAGCTGGCAGAGCTAAAAAGGGATAGGGATGGTGCCGAGGCCAACCTGAAGACAATGAGGACCCAGGTGGAGGGGCAACGCAAGCTTCTGCGTCAGAAGGACGAAGACTTATCTAAAGCTCAGCAAGAGAACTCCGACCTAGAGAAGGAGCTTGCTAAGATGAAGGAAGAGGCTTGTACCTTCAAGGACACCATGGAGGCCGCGAAGAAGACCGCTTACAAGGAAGGGGTGGAGGCGACAGAAAACCAACTGACTGAGGAGTTCACCGAGCTGTGTCGGGAATATTGTCAACAAGTGTGGGAGGAAACTTTAAATGTGGCAGGGATTCCCACAACCTCCGAGTTGAGGAAGCCTGAAAACATTTGGCTCCCCCAAGACATCCAGGTGCTTGAAGAACTTCCTCCTGTCGCACCTATTCCTGAGACAGCGTCTTCCACGCTCCCCTCCATGATTCCAGAGCCCATTCCAACTCCTAAAGAACCTGAAGGTTCTAATAAAGAGAAGGAACAGGGCGATGGCGCCGAGAAGCCTGCAAGCCAAAATGCCAAGCCCAATGTCCCTCCACCGGTGGCAAGAGATAAAGGGAAGCAAGTCCAGACTCCCTTTGAAGCAGAGCTGAAATGAATAGAAGCTGCCAGCACTACCGAGCAGGACCTCCCCTCTAAGGCTTAAGGCTTAGGCTAGCTAGGACTTCTTCTTTTTTTCTCATGTAACAAATTTTATATTAAGACTTTTGCTTTGTATGTATATTTTAAAAGAAATTAATGAGAAACTTTAACTGGCTTAATCTTTATCTGTCTCCCAATCTTTAATACAAAAATACTCATTCACCTCTTTTTTAGCACAAAAAATGAATGAATGGAACATCTAACTGCACCTTCAAAATTTCAATTAGTCGTAACTTTAAACAACTTTAAACAAAAGTACATACACTTAGCGTATATTTGTAAATCATGCCTCAAGAGCATAATACATGTAACACGGCAACACACAACCAAAGATTTAACTTAGGATTCAGTCTGAGGCGTAAAGCAATCCATCAAACTTACTGTGGCTCATCAATAAATCGACACTAACGTGGTATGATTTCTGGTCATATTCCCAAAGCAGAGGGTCCAAGGACCCGACATAACTAAAGTTCTGTTTAACAAACAATAAAATATCAATTTCCACAAGGCATATGGTCCAAAGACCATGCATGTCCAAGTTTCTGTTTGATACTTAGAAATAGTAAATTGAAATGTTAATTTCCTCAAAGTAGAAGGTCTGAGGACTCGACATAACTAAGGTTCTGTTTAACAAACAATAGGATATCAATTTCCACAAAGCAGTGGTCCGAGGACCATGCATGTCCAAGTTTCTATTTGATACTTAGAAATAGTGAATTGAAATGTTAATTTTCCCAAAGCAGAAGGTCCGAGGACCCGACAAAACTAAAGTTCCGTTTAACAAACAATAGGATATCAATTTTCACAAGGCATGTGGTCCGAGGACCATGCATGTCCAAGTTTCTGTTTGATACTTATGAGCAACACTAAATAAACCGAACTGCACAATGATAGTTTTGAACAACGAACGACAAAAATACTTTTTATTAATAATAATACCTTCGTAGGTTGTTTACATTCCAGGGGCGTTGTACAATTTTTTCATCTAGATTAGCTAAGCGATATGACCCTATACCCGCTACGGAGATGATCCGATATGGTCCTTCCCAATTTGGTGCTAGTTTTCCCCATGCTGGATTTTTGGCAGTACCCATGACTTTCCTCAACACCAAATCGCCAGGTGCTAGTGGCCTCAATTTTCACATGAGCATCATATCCTCGTTTAAGCTTCTGCTGATAACAAGCCATTTGGACCATGACGGCCTCTCGCCGTTCCTTGACTAGATCAAGACTTTTTTCCAGGAGGCCATCGTTATTCCCCGAACTGAAGGAACTCGTCCTTAACGTGGGAAAACCAGATTCTAAAGGTATCACCGCCTCGGCCCCGTAAGTCATGGAGAAGGGTGTTTCTCCAGTGGATCTCCGCGGCGTAGTCCGATATGTCCACAGAATATGCAGCAACTCCTTTACCCATCTACCCTTCGCATCATCCAGCCTCTTCTTAAGTCCACTGACTATAACTTTGTTAACGGCCTCGGCCTGCCCATTTCCCTGAGGATAAGCTGGGGCGGAATATCTATTGTGATGCCCAAGTCATTACAATATTTCTTGAAAGCTTTACTATCAAATTGTACGCCATTATCTGAAATGAGTGTGTGAGGTACCCCAAATCTAGTGATAATATTCTTCTAGATAAATTTCTTGGAGTTGACATCCCTAATATTTGATAAAGGCTCAACTTCGACTCACTTGGTGAAGTAATCAGTTCCCACGAGCAACCACCTTTTGTTTCTCACAGCCCTCGAAAAAGGTCCAACTATATCCAGTCCCCATTGAGCGAATAGCCAAGGACTAGACAAAGGATTAAGGACTCCCCCAAGCTGATGAATGTTGGGAGCAAACCTTTGGCATTGGTCACACTTTCTTACGTAGTCTTGAGCTTCCCTCTGCATATTGGGCCACCAATATCCCTAAGTCAGAGCTCTATGGGCTAAGGATCTTCCCCAAGTATGGCTCCCATAAATTCCCTTATGCAATTCTTCCAAAAGTGTCTCCGTTGCTTCAGGATGTACACACAGCAGGTATGGTCCTGAAAAGGAGCGCTTGTACAACTTTTAATCCTCGGACAACCAGAGCCGAGGCACCTTCCGACGAATCTTATCTGCTTCAGTCTTCTCCTCGGGCAGAATATCGCTTTTCAGAAAAGAAACCACAGAGTCAATCCAGCTAGACCTGGGCCTTATCAAATGGATATGGATGGCACTTGCAGTGGTTAGAGTTGGTTGTAGCAAGTCTTCGACAAGGATAATCCTAGGCAAACATTGAGCCAAGGATGTCGCCAAAGTGGCCAACGAGTCTGCATGTGTGTTTCCACTTCTAGAAACGTACGAAAGGACGAAGGAATCGAACTCGGATTGTAAACATTTGACTTGGATCAAGTACTCTTGCATTCTTGGATCCCTAGCCTCCATGGTCCCTGCCACTTGGCCCATAACTAATTGAGAATCCGAGGACATATGAACTGCCTTTCCCCCATTCTCCGTACCATATTCATACTGACCAAGACAGCTTTGTATTCAGCCTCGTTATTTGTGGCCGAGAACGCTAATCTCAACGATTTCTCAAAGGTAATTCCCTCAGGGGATACTAAAACAAGTCCAACGCCAGACTCCCTCTGGTTTGCTGCCCCATCAACATACACTTTTCAAATCGAAGGTCCTTCGTTCGTGATCATGCCAACTAATTTTTCATCCATGTGAGATTCCATCGCATTTTCTTCCCACGATGGTTCAGCGAACTCTGCCACCAAATTAGCAAGAACATAGCCCTTCACCGAGGTGCGGGGCATATATTTGATATCGAAAGCACCCAGAATAGTTCCCTACTTGGCTACCCTCCCCGAGTAGTCAGCACTTCGTAACACTAACTTGAGAGGTAGTTGAGTCAAAACCACGACGGTGTGAGACTGAAAATAGTGAGGAAGCTTTCATGTGGCATGGACTACAGCCAAAATTGCCTTCTCCAAAGGCAAATAACGCACCTCAACTTCATTCAAAGATTTGCTAACATAATAAACTGGTCTTTGTACCCCGCCGTCGTCCCTTATTAGAACTAGGCTGACTGTATGGATAGCTACAACTAAGTATGGAAACAGGATTTCATCGACCTCCGGCCGAGACATGATAGGTGGTCGGGAAAGATATTCCTTAAGTTGCTGAAAAGCTAAAGCACACTCCTCGGACCATTGGAATCCTTTCCATTTGTTTGACAGTTGGAAAAAAGAACTACACTTGTCAGCAGACCGAGAGATAAATCTGCTGAGCGTAGCAGTCATCCCAGTCAATTTCTGAACTTCCTTTGGATTTTGAGGTCGTTGCAGGCCCTGAATGGCTCTGACCTGTGCCGGGTTCACCTCTATTCCTCTATGAATCACCATGTAGCTTAGGAACTTTCCGGAACCCACCCCAAAAGAACACTTTGAGGCGTTAAGGCACAGCTTGTACTTCCTAAATGTTTGAAAGGTGTCGTCCAAGTCTTTCACATGCATAGGTACTGCCTTACTCTTCACTACCATATCATCCACATATACCTCGATAGTCTTTCCAAGTTACGATTCGAACATTCTGGTCATCATCCTTTGGTAAGTAGCCCCTGCATTTTTCAAACCGAATGGCATCACTTTGTAATGATAATTCCTCATAGGAGTGATGAAGGCAGTCTTCTCCTGATCACCCAACGCCAATGGTATTTGGTGATAACCTTGGAAAGCATCTAAAAAACTCATCCGAGGATGTCCAACCGTAGCATCCACTAGCTGATCGATGCGAGGCATCGGAAACGAGTCCTTTGGGCAGGCTTTGTTTAGATCTGTGAAGTCCACACATACTCTCCACTTTCCACTCTTCTTTTTCACTACGACTGTGTGCACCAACCATTTTGGGTAAAAAACTTCTTTAATAGCCCCAGCCCTTTTGAACTCGAGCACCTCTTCCTTGACAGCCTCGGAATGCTCTTTCGAAGATCGCCGAGGTGGTTGCCTCCTAGGAACAACGGCAGGGTTAACATTCAAATGATGGCAAATGAAGCTCGGGTCAACCCCCGGTGCCTCATAAGGATCCTAGGCAAAAATATCGATATTGTTTTTCAAAAACTTCACCAGTTCCATCTTCTCTTGGTGTGGTAATCGTATCCCAACTTGGAAGAACCTTTTGGGATCATCAGTTATAAGAAATCTTTCCAAATCTTCACACATGGCCTCCTCTGTTGTCACCGCACCGGGTGCATCCAGAGTTGTTAATTGCTATAAGTCTACCATAGCCGAGGCCGAGGACTCTGTCTTGGCCTGATGCAGTACTGCAACTGATATGCATTGTCTTGCTACTGATTGGCTACCAAGAATTTCTTCAATGATTCTATCCGAAGGAAATTTTACTTTAACATGCAAAATTAAGGAGACAGCACCCAAAGCATGCAGCCAAGGCCTAGCGAGGATGGCCATGTATGGAGAATATGCGTCAACCACAATGAAATCCACATCAACCATTTCCGAGCCGGACTGTACGGGCAATCAGATCTGTCCTTTTGGTATAACAGTCTTCCCTTCAAAACTTATCAACGGCAAGTCATAGGGAGTGAGGTCCTCCAGTCTTAACTTAAGCCCTTTGAAAAAGTCAGGGTACATAATATTCGCACTGCTGCCCTGATCGATCATCACCCTCTTGACGTCATAATTCCCTATCCTTAATGTGACCACCAGGGCATCGTCATGGGGTTGAATAGTCCCAACCTTATCTTCATCAGAGAATCCTAAAATAGGCACACTCCCTTTGATCCTCTTCGGCCTCGAGCCTGACTCTTCGATTTGGGAATGTGACACTGCCATCACCCTTGTGGGACAGGAACCAGTCCTGCCAGGTACAGCGAAGATGACATTAATCGTTCCCAATGGCAGCCGAGATAAGTTATTCTTCTTATTGTTTGAACTTGACTAATTACCTTGTCCGTTTGGTTGATACAGGTGCTTCTTCAATTTTCCCTCGCTAACAAGTTGTTCTAAATGGTTCCAAAGGGTCTGACAATTCTCGGTGGTATGACTCACATCCTGATGATACTGGCAAAAAAGGTTCTGATTTCGCTTTGTGGGGTCCCCCGCCATCTTACTGGGCTACTTAAAGTAGGGCTCTTTACGGACTTTCTCCAGCAATTGGTGCACTGGTTCTCAGAATACAATATTAACTACTTGAGGAGTGGCTAAACCAGATTGCCCATAGTAATCTCTTCTCGGCTTATTGTTATGGTACCTGTCCAACCTGAAATTCCTTCTCTCCTGCCGGATAACCTTCGCCTTACCCTTACCTTGTTGTTGATCTTCCTTAACCCTTTTGTACTCGTCAATGTGATCCATAAGGCGACGTACACTCCATACGGGCTTTTTGGTCAGGGATTTCTTTAAATCATGATCAGTGGGGAGGCCTATTTTGAAAGTATTAATCGCCACTTCATCAAAATCTCCATCGATCTCGTTAAACATCTCCCAGTACCTGTTGGAGTATGCTTTCAATGTCTCACCCTCCCTCATGGCCATAGATAATAATGAGTCCAAAGGTCGAGGGACCTTGCTACATGTAATGAATCGAAACGCGAATGCCTTGGTAAGTTCCATGAAAGAATTGACAGACCCCGACTTTAGTCCGTTGAACCATCTCATAGCAACAAGTCCCGGGCTAGAAGGAAAGACTTTCCACATCAAGGTTTCATTCTGAGAATGTACCGCCATCCTCTGATTAAAATGGCTCACGTGTTCGACAGGGTCCGTCCTGCCATTATAGATGGTAAAGGTGGGCTGAGTGAAACGCCTAGGGAGCCTTCCCTTTTCAATTCTGCGTGAGAAGGGTGACTTGGAGAATTGGTGCAACGCTCGGCTCATAGCGTCATTCCCCAAGCCCCAGGAAGGAAATTTCCTATGCTTACGACTCGGTAGGTCATCTTTTTCGTAAGAGAAGGTTTCACTTGGGGGAGTCTTGGACCTTGGACTGTAACTGTTTCCCCAGGACCCCCCTAAGGAAGGATTGGATGGGGTGAAGCCCACCTTCGTTTGACATGGCGTAACTTTTTCTTGAGGTAGTTGATCTCCCTCTGCATGGCCCTGGCATCATCCTTATGGGTGGCGCTGCTCCCACTACGCGAATGGCTTGCATCAGGGTATACGGTATGCACGCTTCCTTCTCGATCCCTCCGACGCTCGAGATGCTCAAAAAGATCCTCGTGCTGGGACCCCTGAGATTCTGCATGATGTGAACCTAAGCCTGCCATGATATTCCAATTCCTTTCAACCTAGATTCCCACAGATAGTGCCAATTGTAAGTGCACAATTTGTCCCCAAACTCAAAAATAAATGATGAGCTCAGGCCCAAAGAGCCTTATACAATGAGATTTGTAGAGTATGAGTTTGAAACCTAGGTTTGGGATGTTGGGAGTTGATAAACAGGCTAGAATGCCACAATCTATGCAAGTGTTAGATGAATATGACAAGAAAAACCCTCATCGGACGTAAGCCGAGGACAATTTGTATAGTCTTTCTTTCTCTTAAGCAAAAGATTACAATTTTTTGTTTCCAAAAAAGAAAACCTCCCCCTTTATTTCCTCTCTCGTCTTCTTATATCCTTCTTCTTCTTCATTGTTTCATCCACTTGTAACACAAATCTTTCTCGTAGATACTTGTCCCATCCACCACCTTTTTAAAGTCTTCAAATAATAGCTGGAAGGCTGAATTCTACTGTTCAGAGGTCATTTCTCCATTAATGCGGTCAGGGAGGTAAATGCAGGGCCTTTAATGCGGTGGTAGCAGCTTTTACCTCAGATATTTCTCACATGTTCCTGCTTCTAAAGGGTGCTTAGATCACACCTTTACCCCCACAGATCTTCCAGAATTCTGCCTCTTTACCGTTTATCAAGTTCCAGGACCTTTGCTGGGCTTGTCCGAGGAGATACTCCTCCTCGGACAAATCCCCAGACTATTTATAGTATGGACTAATTTATGGGCCTAGAGACCCTAGTTGAACAGATTTGTACCAATTACTCAGACCCAAAGCCCAAACGTATATTCAAGCACTTTTACCCCCCAAAATATATAAATTACATGTTTATGACATAGGTTCCAATGTTACTATGTTGTTTCCATCCCTTAATTTTGATTTCGAGGAAAACCTTCCTTTTAACTTTAATTTGATGGTAAATTGTTGATAACAATTTATTTATTTTGTTTATATTACCCTCAATTTTAATTTAGAGGACAATCCTATTTTTGGGTTATTCATGACTCTTAGAATAGAAGAATCCACTCAATGATATTCTGGTAGAAAAAAACACAATAAAAAAACAACTCATCTTTTAAGAGTTGGTATACAGTACACGTACTTGCACAAACTATTTTTTTTCTTTTACTTTAATCGCTTAGAAAATCAATCTGTGGACAAACACCATCAAAGTGAACACTTTTAACATTACCATGATATAAAGAAAAGGGGAATGCATCTCTATTTTATTAGTTATTTTAATCAAAGTAATTTTACATAAATATCATAATTTTTTTTATCTTGATATTAATATGATGATAAATTGTTGATAACATTTTGATTTTTTTTTTAAAATAATTTTTTATCAGAATGGTAGACAAAATCAAAGATATAACATCTTTGATGAAATTGACATTGAAAAAAATGATTGAAATGTAAAGTAAGAGTCACAAGAATGTGGGAGGTAGTTAATATTAAAGAAAATAATGAACTTATGAGAGTTGATTTGGTGTAAGTTTTGAAGTAAAAAAAAAAAAAAATTTATGTCTTCAAATACAATTTGATGATGCAAGGAAAATCAGTAGGCTGGATGCTCCGGATTTGAAAGGACCACTCACTCTCTTATGGCCTGAAAAACAAAGGAAAACGATCAAAGGTGACCGGGATCGCCGGCCAAGAACCCTCCGATGGTAAAGTCAGTTTTTCCTCTATATTTTTGGAATTCCAATTTTCTTGGGAAAAGTTCAGCGTACCTTTCATCGGTCTGAACAGGTGTTTATATAGTGTCCTAGGAGCAGTTATTGGGATTATAACCTCTCCTAGATTTGAGGAAGCCGGGGGCTCGTGGATAACTCCTACAACCGTTTAGGAGTTATATTCTCTCATATAACGGTCGCCTGAATAAAATGTACTTAATAATTCAAGTGTAAAATCCTCGTCCTTGAGTCTTTACGTGGACGAGTCCTCTCGGGACGGGCTGTGTGCATCCTTTGGACGAGGGATGTAGCTTTCCTATAACCTAAGGACGGACTTGCGAACTTGCGAGTTACCCTCGTCTTGATGCTAACCCCTGGACGGCTGCCGAGGTGATGACCGTCCAAGGACGGTCTGAGTGCCTTCATCCCTCATCACAATTTATATTTATTTTTTATTTTAATTAATTTTCTCTTATTTTTTTCAAAATAACCTTATTCACATGCAAGTATTAGAATTTAGAACATCATTTGTTGATTATTTAAGAGATATACAACATATGGGAGACATCACAACCACCACCACTGACCTACAAGCAAGTATTTTTTACATGCACTTGATTTGTATTTCAAATATACATATTGTTAGTTTGGTTGTCTATGCTATAGTTGTTTGCCTTTATTTTTTATTTTTGGGTTAAATAGTTGAACAATGCTGAAATAACAAGAGTTGCAAGATTAAAACGAAGATCGATTATCAATTTATGATAATCAAGATCGGTAGATTCAACCAAGAAAAGGCAAAGAATCATTATTCAAGAATCAACTATTTTTTCAAACAGACCATATAAGCAATGAGCATTTAAAGGTACCAATATGGTCATACATTTATTTTACATAATGAATTGGTAGCAAATTGCAAACTCATTTGGTTGAATTGTGTACATTTATATGATAATAAATTTGTTTTCAAGTGTTTTCAATTCAATAATTAATATTTTTTGGCATAAACTTTTAATTTTTCTTAAAATAGTTGAACAAGGTTGAAATAGCAAGAGGTGCAAGATTAAGAAAAAAATTCATTATGAATGAATGATGCAAAGAGCTACAAATTCAATCTCCAAAAGGCAAAAAAATACTATTCAAGAATCAAATATTTGTGCAAGAGATCATTGATCCTGTAAAGAAAACATTTTCCTTTAAAAAACTATTATGCTGTGACAATAATAAAAGGGTCAAGGATGTTCAGCTATGGGCAGTTGTATGTTGCTTTGTCTTGAGTAACAAGCCCCGAAGAACTAAAGATTTTAATAAATAACAATGATAAACAAGAACAATGATACACTAAAAATATAGTTTACAAAGAGGAATTTAATAATCTCCCAAAGGTAAAAACAACTTCTAACATTTCCTTTTCATTATATTATTGTTAACAAACCTGCAAATTTCTTACAAAACTTAGTACTTATATTGCAGATCCAATAGATACAAAATTTTAATGTAAAAAATTCAATACATGTGACTACAAGTCTCATTATAGCACAATTGGTGTGTTAGAAGATAATTTTTCATTGAAGAGTTATCATTTTATATTTGATGGTTGTTACACCAACACAATTTATTCCTTTTGTTATTATATTATATAAATTTATAATAATACTGTGCAACGCACGAGCCTTTAACTAATATGTGTTTGTGTCTATATATATATATATATAAAAGCAAAGAGTTTTTTTTTTTTACAAGATAGAATTCTACTCTAACCTAATCTAAGAATATATGTGTGTGAAACTCTCTCCTGGAGACTTGAACCCCAACTCTTGCCCCCCACACCCTACAAGTACTTATAAACCAATTATACAATATATATATATATATATATATATATATATATA
This sequence comes from Castanea sativa, assembly GCF_040712315.1. Taxonomy (NCBI): domain Eukaryota; kingdom Viridiplantae; phylum Streptophyta; class Magnoliopsida; order Fagales; family Fagaceae; genus Castanea; species Castanea sativa. The sequence continues at coordinate 12,583,413 of NC_134015.1, forward strand.
TATATATATTAATACATGAAGATAAATGGATTGATCCCATTAAAACATGGAAAACAATTAGTAAAATTTTGTGCTTAACATAAATGCAAAGTTTGGTAAGGTGGAAAGTTAAATAAAAAGATATCTAATGAATATGCTACATAGCAGAATTTGATGCTCTTTCATATGAGGTTCCTTCTTTTATATGTACTAGATAATCTCTCATGTGATGCACATGAAAAATCATTTGAAATAATTTTTATGTTTTATCAAGACCTATTTATAATACTCATTCTGTTGTATAATATTTATATTTTACCACAATATATTTGAATTAATTGAAACTCAATTTTCTTAAATCATATTTTTATATACAAAAAAAATGTCATAGAATTGGTTTCGGCTAGGGTGGTCTCCTATCTCTCTTCCTACTCCTATCACCCACCACGTGCTCATCTCCTCAAGAACGACTGGGTGCTGGACTCAACTCTCTCCAATGATGAAGTTCTTCGTCTTTATGGTGAAGAAGCTCCTTATTCCTCACCGCTTCCCTCTGCGGCATAGCCACTTGCTCCCTTAGCCTTTCCACTTTCCTCTCCCTACTAGTATAGGCAGAACCTTCTATATTGGCAGCAGACGGCCTAACATCTGCCGCATTAAATGGATATGAGATAGCCTAAACAGTACAACCACCTTCCCCCCCCCCCCCCCCCCAAAGTCAGAGTTCCAAGATAAGAGAGGGGAGGAAACTGATAAAGTAAAAGAAAATATCCCTAAGAATTTGGCTAGCAACAGGATAGCTGTAGAGATAAGAACAAAGAATGTAACTATAAAATGGGAGAGATAGGCAAAGAGAGGGGGATCCTGGGAGTGAGAGAAGGAAAAAAGAGTGAGCACTCATAGAGAGAGAGAAAATGTATAACACCACAGGAATAAGAGAGTTTATGGTGGTGACACTTGAGCAATATCTGTAATACATATGTTCAATGAAATCAATTACTTGAGTTTCTCATTGTGGAGTGTTTATTCCCTTTTTGTTTAATTATAAATTGATTGTGTAAGACATTTCAACTGCAATTCATAAAGGTCCTAACGGGCCAGTTTTTTCCCGCCCAAAATAGGGGCTTTCTGTGGGAAAACTCTACTCAGCAGTAAACTTAAGAGTTGATTTACTTCTTCTTGGGAGTATGGGGAATTGATCTCGAAGCGGACCAGCCCACCTAGCACAACCAAGCATTTTAGAAGAATCTGTTCATGTGGATCGACGTGTGAGATCTAAAGTTCATAAGAAAGTTCCACGACCACCTAGTCCACACCCACAAGAATATTGAGTAAAATTGTTCTACTAATCTAAGTTTCTGAGGTTGGAATAGTTAAGATTTTTGGACATTTCTTGGAGACTAACATATTCTATTATATCTAGACTTTATTTTTTAAATTGCTTAAATGATTTTGAAATTTGAAATTTATAAATGTAAATTCAAAGCAGAAAATACTTTCATATTTTAAAATTACAAATATTCAAATAATCTCCCAAACTCTTCCTCAACTACTCAATTTTCACAACCAAATATCGACCCACAAATCTCAAACACCAATTTCATTATCTCAACGAAAGGAAATCATTTGTTAGTACCGGCATATAGAGAATGTGATAAAATAAAGATAAAACGGTTAACACATTTCCATTTATAAAGATTTAATTGCCTTTAGCTAGGCTTCCACATAAAATTAGAAGGGGAAAAAAAACACGAAAAAAACTCTAAAATCATCATTGACTTTCACTTTTATCATCATAGCTCATATTGATATTGCACTAAACAACAATAAAAAGCTACAGAGAAACCTTAAAATTATGATTTCTAAAACATAATAATAAACAAAACAACTAATCTCATTAATAATCAATTAGAATGTTTATTTCTATTCCTCTTCAGTTCTAAAACAAAACACAATTATGACTTTTCCACACCAAACACCTAAAAACCCAAAGACAATCACATCATTTATAGAAGCCACAACATCTAACTTCAACATTAAAACAATAAGTCATTGTTTTCACTCAATAAAATAAGTAGACCCTCTTCCCTGGTTACAGCCAACTCATATGGGTTAAGATTAAATAAGACGATGAAGTTGAAGCTAAGCAGGTATCATTGAGAAAAGATGACATGAAAGGTTGGGATGTATTTGAGATGACATGACATGAAAGGTTGTGGCATGTATATATAAATGAGAAGAAGTGCAAGAGGTTTTTAGCTTGAAACATTGAACCAAAGAAAACAAATAGTCTTACAAAGAATCCTTATTTTGTAATAGGAAAAGTCTTAAAGTATTGAACCAAAAAAACCAAAAGGCTCCACTTTTTGTTCTTATCTTGTGTCTTTAAATTAAGATTATTTCAATTATATTTTCGAAGAGATCACTATATGGCAGAACCTTGTGCTCTCTTGTATAAGGTCTCTGTGTATGCATGTGGAGGGAGAGGAGAGAGAAGAGGTTTGACTTATATTAAAAAAATATATATGAATTGTCAAATTTTCACTTATAATTTCAAGTAATATGCACTTATTTAAAATTAACAAAAACAAGTGTACCTTCGCTAGGTTGGGATCAAGGGTATTAGTGTCTTTCACAAGGGCTAATAAATTTGGTTCATCCCAACCAAAGATCGTGCTTAAGGGTAACATCAAATGCGTGGCCTCTTTGATGTGGTTGCAAGGACTAAAGAAGAAGAATGTGCTCTTGGTTGCTGACCTATGAATTCTTCAAGTACTACCATGGGCAGTGCTAGTCTAGCCAGCAAAAGGACACCAACTCGGCACTCCTATTGGTCAGCTGCCTGCAAGGTCAGATCACTACACCCTTGGAGCCTTCTCATTGGAGCAGAGTGAGGATGGGGCACGACCTTGTCCAACGCTGTCCTTCTCTTTCTCTCTCTCTCTCTCTCTCTCTCTCTCTCTCTCTCTCTCTCTCTCTCTCTCTCTAGGCAGCAGCAGCGGTACGAATGCATGGCTACACCAGCCTTCGCATATTCGGGCTCCAATGAGATGGCGCCACATTGATGTAATCCAACTGCCCTTCCTATACTATAAAAGAAAGGGAAGCTGACCATACTAGGTAAACAAGGAAAAAAAGGGAAAAAGGGCTAAGAAAGAATAGTCGCTGGGTTCTAGATAGAAAAGTAATACCTTGTATTTTTCATAGTATTCATCAAAGAAATCTTCTCAAGAGTAAGGATTTTTAGTCCTTGCTCCGTCGTCGTTTTTCCTCCTCATTTTTTGGGGTTTTTCACGTACATTTGTTTGCATTCTCTTTAACAAATTTATTGCTTTAATACTTTAAAATAGTTGTCAAAGATATATTAGCTCATTAGTATAAGTCCAAGCCTAATTCTACTTTGTGTACAAGCCAAGTCTCCTACTTGTACAAGAAGTCTATTAGTTTAGGGTTTAGTTTACTATATATACACATGTTATAGTTCATTGTAATACAAGATTTGTATTACACTCTAATATATTATTGATGTAGCCCTTTAAGGTTTCCTCCGTGGATGTAGGCTATTAAGCTGAACCACGTAACCTCATGTGTTATTGTGTTTTATACTTTATGCTTTCGCTTCCGCTTCCGCTTCCGCATCTGCATCTGCATTTATACTAGTATATTCAACATGGTGTATTAATGCTAATATTTAACATGATGTCAGAGCCACTTTCTTATGGCCATGATTTTTTATCTTTACGGTGTATTAAGAGCAATCTTTGTCTTCCTTGGTGTTTCTTCGTTGCATTCATCAACTTTGGCTTCCCACTGCTGCCGTAAAATCTCTTCGGTTTAGTTATGCCACCGATAGAAGTCGCATCAACACTGCAAGACCATTGCCTTCCTCAAACCACCGTCATAGAGTCAAACTTCATTCAAGGGATCTTCTCAACCTTATCAAATCTCAAGATTTCATCAAACTTCCATCTTGAATTTGAGAGGGGGTGTCAAAGATATATTAGCCCATTAGTATAAGTCCAAACTTAATTCTACCTTGTGTGCAAGCCAAGTCTCCTACTTGTACTAGAAGTCTATTAGTCTAGGGTTTAGTCTATTATATATACACATGTTATAGTTCATTGTAATACAGGATTTGTACTACACTCTAATATATTATTGATGTAGCCCTTTAGGGTTTCCTCCGTAGACGTAGACCATTAGGCTGAACTACGTAATCTTCGCGTGTTATTGTATTCTATATTTTATGCTTTCGCTTCCGCATCCGCATCTATACTAGTATATTCAACATGGTGTATTAATACGAATATTTAACAATACCATTTTTATACTTCAACAATGGCATTCTAAATGTACTAAAGGTTATGGTTTGGAGGTTACACAAACATGTCCCTAAAACCTTACTTCTACGTACAACAGGTCATAATTGTGAATTTATGTAAGCATTCTCCTCTCATTTACTTCACTTAATCTTCAAATATCCAAATAAGAGGAAGGGGTAACGATTCCCATCCCCTCTTCTTTCCTTCCCTACCTGACCTTCCACTCTTCTCTCCCTCTAAACATTTAAACACATTGTAAAGGTTTCCCATGTCTTATAAAGACTTCTAACTTTTGAGAAAACAGGGAAGTAGAGGAAAAGAAAGCTAGGCGTACGTTTTGGAACACACAAAGCAATATTTGAAGTTATTAATTATGCGCAACTTTAAAGAGAATTTTGTATATATATAAAAGCATATATATATATATATATATATATATATATTTATTTATTTATTTTAAACTAATTTGGATTATAGTGTAAATGAATTAATTATTGTGGTACCCAAGCTTAGTGGTACTTCCTATGCAGGGATTAGGCTCCCAATTTCAGTTGTTAGTGGGAATCCTTGAACTCCTACTTGGGTAAGCTTCAAACGCTACCTTGACAGCCCAATTGTATAACTCTTGCACCTCTCATGCTTAATCCCTTCCACTCCCTAGAATCTTTCCTCACCTTCGCTCCTATTTCTAACACCTCAGTGTTCACCCAAAAAACTCTACTCTCTTCTATTTCTCCTCTTTTATAGTCTCTCCTTAATGGGGATCCAAATGATTACTTCTTCGTCATTTCTCATGTAGCCCCTGCTTCTGCCCAGAATCCCTAGTAAATTGGTCCATTATGAGAATTCTCTTGAAACTTGCACCTGATGCCGAATATCACTCGGCAATGAATTTTCCCAAGGCACTAACGACACTTAGGGACCGATCCAAGTATTGATTGTTACCCCCTTTGGTCATCCCCAACTTGCTCTACGATACTGGGCTGAGCCCAGCCCAATAACAGTAGGCCACCTTCGAGTGCCGATCCTATGTCCTTATACTATTGCTAATGAGTTGGGCCTATCCTAACAACATTAGGCTAATACCGGTCATCGATCCCAGATCCCTACAACAACCCCCCATGATCCCATTCTCACAAAGTGGAGATGGGATCGGGGTCCTTTCGTTTCAAAGGTTGGTATAATTTTTCAAAACTACTGTTACACCTTGGGAAGATCAACCATTAGCCAATAAATGCAATGGACATGACAGCTTGCACTTTTTGCACATGTGGCCATAGCGGTTACATCAACATTCATCCAACGATGAGGCCAAAGTGGCTAGAGAATCTATGTGGCTATTTTGACTCCTTAGGACTCTAGGCACACTCCCTTTTCAAAAACACGCTTATAGAGTCCCGAACAGCTTCAAGTATTATGACATACGTGGGTCCTTCGCCTCAAAACTTCCCTCTACTTGGTTTACCACTAGTCTTGAATCCGAGAATATTTCTACCTCTTCGGCACCTAACTTCGGGGATGCTCTAAGCCCAGCAACAAGTGCTTCGTACTCAGCTTCATTGTTGGAAGCCTGAAAACCCAACCTTAGTGAATTTTTCCAGCCTTAACCCCTTAAGGGATATCATCATGACCCCGACTCCTGATCCCCTTACGTTTGATGCCTCGTCTACTAACACTCGCCACGGTTGTGCCGAGACTTGGCATACAACTACGGTGACCCCTAGTGCTGGCGTGAATTCTGCCACAAAGTCTACTAATATCTGGCCCTTAATAGAGTTCCTCAATTTATACCAAATATCAAACGTCCCGAGTCTTGTTCCCCATTGTGCTATTCTCCCGGTAAAATTCGATATCCTCAAGAGCGATTGCAGGGGGTATTCAGTCAAGACCCAATTCATGTGGGCTTGGAAATATTAGGGCAATTTTCTCATTGCATGTACCAATGCCAGTGCCATCTTCTCTAATGGAAGGTATCAAGTTTCTGAATCCAATAATGTTTTGCTAATATAACCCCCACATACAAATAAATTGTAAGCCCATTATTGCAGCAGAGACGATTTTGGGCACGCACGTGTGTGTGTGTGTGTGTGTGTGTGTGTGCACTCTTTGTAGGGTACATGATTTCTAAAGAATCAATCTTTTGGTTAGAAGTTATACCGACTTTATAAAAAAAAAAGTCACGCTTTGCCTGTTATGTGATATTTTCGTGAGGTCAATATTGGAACTAGGCCTAATCTTCGTACACAATTAGTTAAGTCAGGCTTTTTTCCCTTCCTTCTTTTTGCTGTCCCTGTGAGGCAGAGCTACTATCGGAATTAGGGGCTTTGTTAACTGAAGGCTATCGTCCAATAGCGAAATACTTCGATTGCTGAAGAATAGGAGCTTGGGGATTGTTATTTAGTTCGAGCTCTTAGAGCCTCGAGGACCATCTTCAATGGTTTACATGTAAGCCATCCTCGTTGAGAGTCGCTCTGTGGGACGTCTAGTAGTCTATGACTTGGTCTTCCAATTGTAAGTTTCAAGCCGTTCCTGGCTTGCCTCACTCTTAGGCAGGTCAAAACACCAATTTGTTCTAATAAAAAAAATATACCAATTGATTTTTGGTATAGACCGAGTCTAAATCCTAAATCTCTTACAGATTAACTAGAAAAAATTTAGTGGTTGAGTTAATATAGAAATTACTTCCCATTTCTACGATTTCTTTTAGGGGACAGTATATGCCAAGTAAAACCACGTGGGGCCGGACTACAATGACAGCTGAAATACAGCACGATAATAAAATCAAACAACAAAAAAATTAAATATAGAATGTACCTCTCTTTAAGCTAACAAATTGTAGATTGAGCACTAATGCATGCTGTTTTCCACTGCCTCCACTCGGACTGCAGAGCTGTTGATCAACGACGGTCAATATTCTTATCAAAGAGAGTAAACGTTAAAAATAGATACACCTTAATTCCTTTTTCCCCTATTTTATTTACCTTTGTTTTTCTTGTTTTGAGAAGGAAAACAAATTAAAATCAGTTTAGAAAGGCAGTAGCTGCAAATGCAATAAGAATCGAAAACCAAAATCACTAACCAAAACGTGATTTCGCTGAACAAATTAAAATGAGTTTTTGCAGGGCAATCGCGCATTTTCTCACTTGGGAAAATTGCGTTTTTATGTTAAACCTGAAAAGCCAAAAACCTATTAACGAAAATTGGCATCGCCATTCACCAGGATGCTCCTTGATAAACTATGGGGCTGCCCAGAGTTTGAAAAGTTTGTTCATGCAGGCAACAAGACTTTACTACTCAAGTTGTTATAAACTTTGACTCAGGACGGACCTAGAATTTTAAGTTAAAGGAGACCGAAGTATAAGCAAAAAAAAAAAACTTCAAATAAGCATTCATATAATATTAACAAATTATAAATACACAAAATCATTGTTTCATGATACATTAAGATGCAATCATCTACTAATAAAAACAAAAACAAAAAAGTTTTTTTTTAATACTAGGCTAGCTTTTTTTTTTTTTTTTGTTGAAGTTAGAGTATTTACAGTAGTGGTGCTAAAAAATTAGCTTTTAGCATCTCAAAAAGCTACTATATCTATTTTTATTACCCCACTTTACAATACACTCATAATTTTACTGAGTTATCCTCAAGTTTTTTCTCTATTAAACATAAGGTTTAAGAATATTTTTGAATCACATAAAAATCCAGTCCAAAGAGGGGAATCCTCTTATAGATAGTATAGATAATATAAACAACTCATTAAAATCATAAGGATGAGAGATAATTTGAGTTTTTCAATTGAAGTTAGAGAGATAATCTTAATAAAATATTTTATTTTATTTTTAACAATTTGCTACAGTAAATTGGAATAAATACCAATTCACTATAGTTGCAAAAAATTTAACTTTATCTTCTCAAATAATACATGGTTGTTTAGTTCTTTGGTGGTCAAGTAGTTTTTTTTTTTTTTTGCTACAATACAATCACCATTATGAATGTTTTTATTGTTTTTGTTAAGTTTTTGAGTTAGATAGTTGCTAGTTGTGCTAGGCTGATTGGGGAGGAGGGGGACCTATGGTTTTAGAAGAGGGGGCCAACTACAAAAATGAAAAATAGCATATGTAAGGGGGGAAAAAAAAAAGGTCCAATGGGCCCAAGCCCCTTTTGGCCCCTACTGGGTCCGTCCCTGTATTAACTCTAGACCATATGATTCAACCACCAAAATAAATACATAAATACACACTTTTATCTATCTATCTATCTATCTTTTTTTTCTTTTTTTTTAGAATACTAAGTTTTTTAACACACACACACGGGGAGAGGGGAAAAGGTCTTAAAGAAACTGACATTGGTGTATATCCAAAAGAATATAACTCTTGGACACATAGCACACGCTTTAAACCTCTTTATCTATCTATCTATACTATTAATAATAGAATTCTCTGTTTGGGTTTCATCATTTTGTGTACCAAAATATCATTACACAAATTCTAAAATCACATACCCTTATGTGGCGTTTGGTACAGGGTAATGTTTTAGGATTCCCAGGAATATTTAAATATTCTTATGTTTGGTTGTAAATCACACTTAAGAATTAGATATCAGGGGAATCTGGATTCCCCCTTTAACTCCCTTTCAGTAGGAATGTGGATTCCCTTTAAAACAAGTGGGTATCTAGATTCCTAAACTTAAAGGAAATTGTATTTTTTATAAATTGACAATTTTAACTATTTTTTCTTTATCATTTAAGCAATTGGGATAAAATATAAAACAAATCATTAATATCTTTTCCTTTGTCTTTATCTCTTCTTACCTAAACAATACTAATTATTTTAACAAACACACGGGGAGAGGGAAAAAGGTCTTAAAGAATTTGACATTGGTGTAGATCCAAAAGAGCATAACTTTTGGATACACAACACATGTTTTAAACCTCTTTATTTATCTATCTATCTATACTATTAATAATATAATTCTCTGTTTGGGTTTCATCATTTTGCCTACCAAAATATCATTACACAAAATCTAAAATCACATACCCTTATGTGGCGAATGGTACAGGGTAATATTTTAGAAATTCCAGGAATGTTTAAAGATTCTCATATTTAGTTGTAAATCACACTAGAGAATTAGATACCGAGGGAATCCAGATTTCCTTGGCATCTGGATTCCCCTTTTACCCCCTTTCAGTAGGAATGTAGATTCCCTCTAAAACAAGTCGGTATCCAGATTCCTAAGCTTAAAGAAAATTGTTTTCATTATAAATTGACAATTTTAACCATTTTTATTTATCATTTAAGCAATTGAGATAAAATATAAAAAAAATCATCAATATTTTTTTTTTGTCTTTATCTCTTCCCGCCTAAAAAACATTATCTTTTCCCACCAAAACAACATAAACAGGATAGATAACTCTGTTGATATATTCATCAATAAAGTTCTATTTAGGTTTCACGTGTGAAGAAAAAAAAGTTTGAAATGTTAGACTATAATTTTAATGAATATGTCATAATTTATAATTTATATTTTGTTTTTCATTATTTATTTAGAGGAAGATTTAAATAAAAAAAGAGAGACTAATATTGGGTTTACAAATCTAAGGAAAGAATGAGAAAAATAAATAATTTAATTAAGATTTCTAGGAATAAACCAAACATTATAATCTCACATTCCTAAGAATTTTATTATCTTTCCAACTAAACCAAACATAGGAATAGTTACATTTCTAGGCATTCAGATTGTAAGACACTATATTCTTAGTAATCTGGATGCTAGGAGTAATGTGGATTTCTCTATACCAAACACCACATTAGTTTAATTTTATTTGCTATAAAAGACAACAAAAAGGTTAAAAGCGTAATTTGGCATTATTTAAACTAGACCTATAACTACATTCATCTTATTTCTATTTGAAAAGTTTGTTTCCTATTTGAATTCAAATACTCTCAATTATCCTATAAAAAAATACTCTCTTTTTTAAGGAATTATGTATAACCCTTTAGAGAGAGAGAGAGAGAGAAAAAAAAAAAAGAAAGAAAGAAAAAAAGGAGAGCAAACTCTCCTGATATCAAAGGAATTATGTATAACCCTTTAGAGAGAGAGAGAGAAAAAAAAAAAAAAAAGAAAGAAAGAAAAAAAGGAGAGCAAACTCTCCTGATATCAAGCACGGTTGTATCCAAAAAAAAAAATCAAGCTCATTTTTGTTTTATTTTTAAATTTTAATTAAAAAAAAGAATTAAATTTAAAACAAAGTGATAAACTTCAGATTGAAAAATTTCTAATAGTTTCCTTCATGCACGCCTCTACTAACTCATGTTTAAATGATTAACACAATCTTAACTCACAACATTTAAAAAGATTGTAAAAAACTGAACACTTCTACAAAATATCCCTTAGTAAAAAATTGACAGAGAAAAAAAAAGCAGCAAAAGACCAGAAAACTCTACGAATGATGCATGTTAATCTTCAATACTCGCAGGAAAAAGAAAATGAAAAAGGTTCTCATTTATTTGATGATTTTTATTTTCTATTTTTACTTTTATTTTCCGGAAAATTATGACACTAAAGCAAAAAAAAAAAACTAATCACACGAGTAAAGTGCATGTGATGAAGCTAGTGTGTGTGTGTCTATATATAAATATATCAAAAGTCTTGTGGCTTAACTGGTTGGTACTACCTAATATTTTTAATATAAACATTTATGGTTCAAATCTCCTTTTTACTTGTTGTAACTATTGAATTTTTTTTTATTATTTTAAATTATGCCAATAAAAAAAATTCTTATGAATTAGATAGTGTGGACTGTGGACTAAGTGTTAGTTTGGATACAAAATGCCTTTGCGTTTGTGCTGGCACTGCGTTTTTTGTATGGATCTCGTGCACTGTTCACGAGATCTGCAAATACGGATTTCAACAAATTTTTCTTTAAAATTGGGTTTTACGGTACTATTCACACATTTAAAATTATTTTACAACAGTATTTTTAGTTTTCAATTTTCAATAATAAGCGATATCCAACAAACCTAAGTCCAAAACTTTGTTTTTGTGCAGTAGGAAAGTTCAACCAAAAAAAAAAATCAAAGGGACAAAAATATATTTTAAGGATATATTAAAATTATTATATTGAAAATCAGAAAATCCAGATAAATTTGATTTATTAGTAGAATTTGTGCGATAAAGGCCTAACCGTCTAAGCTCCTTTTGCAACCAATTAACCATATACTAAAGCATCATCCAAGAAAAACTATAAAGTTCTACAGTATGATATATCTCACCAAGTCAAATCCAGCTTCATTTATTTTTTTATTTTAAATCACTCTCTTTTTTTGGGAGGGGATCGTGTTCTTTCTTATTTTTGGAGGCAGCGGGAAAATGAATAGGAACAGATTTTTTTTTTTAGAGATAAAAAATACTAAAAAAAAAACTAAAACGGGCACAACAATAATTAACACAAGAACATATGTGCAGCAGGAATAAAATCATAGGGATATGCATGAGAATTAAGGAATTTGGATATATGGTAATAATGTATTAGTAAATCTAGTCACAACAATAAATTTATAAAGCGAAGCAAAGATGGACGGTAGAAGCACGTACTTGTAGACAAATTAACAGTTACTAGACTTCAATATGAAGACCCAGATCAAAGTTTGGCAATGAATTGTGAACGGTAGCCAGTCAACACTGAAACTTCATGGTGGAGAAGGTGGAAAGTGGAAACAACCCATCAATAAATTATATTACTCAAAAGAAACAATAAAAGCACAAGCAATCAATCAAAATAAAAAGAAAAGGCACAGACAAAAGAGAAATGATGTGACCAACCGGATCCCACCCCAATGAAAGTTCAGAAAAAGAAAAAGGTAATAATAGGACACCCCCCACCCCCAAGAACATACGAGCCATCACATTCATACCGGTTTTGTTAATCAATGAAAAAAGAAAACCCTTGGCAAATTCTTCTAAGTTCATGGTAGGCTGTAATTTATGTGGTAAACATGTTTATGCGTAAATTTACACTCAACTGTGAGATGAGCAAGTTCATAGTTCGTGCTTTGTGCATTGCAAAAGAAAGTTTAATATAACACTTATTATGAATGTGTTTGTTTATGGAATTATATATGAATATATTTAAGCATTTATAATAATTGTGTATATATATGAAATTATATATTTCACTATTTAAAGAAAATATAATATACCAAAATTCTAATGAAATGTTTAAATATAAAATAAAATTTAAATTCCCCCTCAAAAAAAAATTAAAATTGAATATATATATATATATATATATATCACATTTAAAATTGTGAAAATTCAAAATTTTATATTGCATAATGTTATAAGGTCAATCAAAAATTAAATGTCTTTATATAAATTATAAATTTGTAAACAAAACATATATTTAAATTTAATATATGTATATATATACAAATATAAAATATATATTAGTATAAATTTAATATAAATTTTTGTAAGTTTGTAAATAAATCGTGAAGATATTAGAGTAGTATTTATAATTTATTGATAATATAAATAGTCATTTTTAATGATACAATACTAGTAAATCTAGTTTTAATAATTTTAGAAATGAAAATCATTTTATCTAAGTAATTCAAATAATATAATTCCAATAATAATTAATTTATTAATTGATAGTATAGATTTGCGACAGAATAAAAAGTTTTAGTCATAGCGATTACTATATATGAGAAAAACATATGAGTCAAATAGCTTGTGAACAAGTTGGAGTTTATTCGACACTAAAATTAACCAAAATTGAACATGATTTAGTTTCTTGATGAAATCGAGCTTAACTCTTTTTTTTTTTTTTTAATATCAGAGCTTAACTCTCATTTGAATTAAAACTATAAGGACAATCGTAAATTTTTAATACTCAGATCATTTACAACTCTAATTACAATAGATTTTTTACTTACATGATGACATATGAAAACCCTCTTTATTTGATATTCAGGTGACTTTGCCTAGACCTCGGAAGGTTTAAAACCTTTTATCTGCCTAATCCTTTCCCAATCACCAGGTGGTTCCATAGTTTCATAATGAAAAAAGAATAACCTCTTTGAAGAATGGAAATTACAAGTTTTGCACTGAAATCATGTTTTCAAAACATGAATCCAATGTACAATATGTTTATAATGAAGTCGTGCTAACACAATTTTAATAATCTTGTTTTAAAAACAAAATTTTAGTCCCAAATTGGAAACAAATATGCAGTCAGGGAGAATAGGCACAGATTTTTTTTTAATTAAAAAAAAAAAACTAACACTAAAATAGGCATGTAGTTAACCAAGAAGAAAATTAACACGATAACAAATATGCAGCAAGGGTAAAATTAAAATGAAATGCATGGGAATTAAGGAATTTGGATAGTAATAATTTACAAGTAAATCTGGTCACAACAATAAATTTGTAAAGCAAAGCAAAGATGGACAATAGAAGCAAAAGCATGTACCTATCTTTACTCCCCTGATTTAAGAGTGCAAAGCGAAAAAACAGCTACTAGACTTGAATACGAATATCCAGATCAAAATTTGGCAATTAAACGTGAAGGGTATGGAAGTAGGCAGAATGTAAAGCGTGAAAAATGAATCATGGATGAGGAAGATGAAAGACAAGTCAACACTGGAAATACATGTTGGAGAAGGACCAGAAGGTAGAAAGTGGAAACAACCCATCCATTCTTTTTAAAGAGATCTCTCTCACTTGCTATTGGATACGGTGATTAAAGGGAATTTTTTTTTTTTTTTTCAAAATGACACAAATTTTCAAATAATTTCGTTAATTATCACGTTTTCAAAATTATTTAGGAAATTAACATCTCGATTACAATAGACTCGATTTTGGAGTGCTAAATCAAGTCCACTGAACTCGATTCTATGGAAGCAGCAATACAAATTGAGTTTGTAAGGCTCGATTTCATTTTCAATCTAAGAAATCGATTTCGGCATTCTTCAACGAAGACAGAAAAACAGAAACCCAAACTTCTCACGAAGAGCAAGCCCAAACTACGAAGATAGAAAAAACAAACCAGAGAGATCAAACCCAGGTGGCGACGACGAAGGCTCCAAGAGGCGGTGGTGATCAAACCCAAGTGGCGAAGGCTCCAGGTGGCGGCAACGGGGTTTGTTGATGTTTCTCTCTGAATCTTTGGGTGGGTTTCTTAATTCTTGATGTTTCTCTCTGGATTTCATTGGGTTTGTTGACGGATTGTTGCTGCCTCGTTGGAGGTGAGTAAGAGATGGAGAGAGTTAGGTGATTGAAAAATCATGATGTCTCTCTCTGGCTTCTTTGGATTTCGTTGGGTTTGTTGATGGAGTATTGTTGCATCATTGAGGAAGGAGAGAGTTGTGCTAAGAAATCGAGTTCTACAAACTCGATTTGTATAGCTGCTCCCACGGAAATCGAGTTTAGTGGACTCGATTTAGTACTCCAAAATTGAATCTATTACACTCGAGATGTTAGTTTTCTAAATACTTTTGAAAACGTGCTAACTAACGAAATTGTTTAAAAATTGGTGTTATTTTGAAAAAAAAAAAATCTTGATTAAAGCTTGAGACTTCAAGGGTACAAAAAGTGAAGTAGGACCTGTCCTAATGTGGGCCTTAGTGTCACATGTTGCACGTTTTCCTTTTTTTGGTCATCTTTGACAACAAAGTATATGCTCTGTTTTTGAAACTCCAACTCAGCATCCATGTGGTGTTTTTAAGGCCAATAAAACATTGACATGTGTATTAAAAAAAATTAAAAATTAGAAACTCAAGTCAATTAAAATAAAAAGACAAAAATGCCCCTAAAAATTTCAAAGCCTTGCCATTTAAACAACAACACACATTCTCCCTTTTTTGAAAATAAAAATTTTCTATCTTAGCTCTCTCTTGCACCGCTCTCTCTCCTCCAAACCTCCATAGCCACTGCCTAGCATTGTCGTCGAAGCTACGCTGTTGGACATATCCAATTCTGAAAAGATTAACCTTTGCCTGGTTAGAAAACTCCAAAATCATCTCTCATTCTTGTTGCTCCCAACCCCCAAACCCTGAAGCTTTCTTGCCGATTCCAAAACCTGATGTCAAAAGAAGGTTCTCTTATCTCTTTTCTATTTATTTTTTGTATTTTTCACATCTTATTTGTATTTTTTTTTTTACTGAAAATAAAAGGGTCTATCTTTTTATGGCGTTGGATTTGGCACCATAATTTGTCTTATTTTTATAACCAAATCTTACCTAAAATGGTTTTATACTATTATGGGATGAGAACACTTGATGTTGCAAGATTTGTATGATGATGAATTTGGCTTTGCAGGTTTGTTATGGGGTGAGATTTAGGTGTTTTTGTTTAGGGAAGAGACGGTTCTAATGGGGACCATGATTTTTAGACTTGGATCGTTCATAAAACCATAAAAGAGAGAGGTTTATGGTTTTTAAGGTCAGACCGGAGTTCGATCGAGGTCAGACCTGATGATGTCATAATTAATTTAATAAATACAAAATAAAATATCATATTTGTAAAAATGAGTAATTTTGATTAAAAAAAAACAAGATATAGAGAAATTAAATAATTTTCAAGTACATTTTCACAACTTATATATAAAAAAAATACAACACAAAAAAATGAAAGTATAATTACACTTAATCCTTCAAATATAAAAATATTACTTTTGTTAGAGTAAAAAATAGTGCTTAAAAAATGTAATAATTTTGATGTTTCACATAGAATAATATTAAGTATATTAGTCACAATAAAATATTTATGATTTTAATTATAGATCAAAATATATATTTTATAATCAGACTATTGGATTCTTTTTTAATATATCTAAGTTTTTGAAAGTTAAGTTAAAAATAATATACTTTCATTTTAGTGCATAAGAAGCTTTAGTTGCCCTAGTGGTTAGCATGTATGTATTTGTTTATTGTGCTCCCAGGTTACATTCCTACCATTTGCAACTAAACATATTTTTTCAAATATTGACCTTGACTTGACCCGTGTTTGAATCCTATCCAGTTCTTTAAAAACTAGACGGTTCACCCGCGGTTTGAGCCGGTTCTTGATGCTTAAAAAATCGGTCTTTGAGCAGGTTCATAGTTAACCCAGTTGGGGTTGGGGTTTGGAATTGTGATTAGCTATTATTCTTTCAATTTGTATCCCTATGTTACTATCAATGTCTATAAAGTTTACATGGGATTGGGCTGCCTAGATTAATATTGATGCTTCCTTGTAGCTAATGTACGATACTACTCATGTTGGTCGCCAAGCTGAAGTAAGATCATATATTACTAGCAGTGTACTATATTACTGGAATATAGGTGTTACTGTTATTATTTTTTATGCATAATTTAAGACCACAAAAACTTAAATCTAAAAATTTGATTGATACTATAGCTATTGATATTCAATCTTTTAGAAATTTTGTAATAAGAAGAAAATGCAATCCAACAATGGATTTTTCAAAATTTACATTCAATAAAAATGATATAAAATGGAGTTGTGGCCAAATTTTTTCCTTATCTTTTTTTAAGGAACTGGTTGGAAAAGTTTAGCCCACATTGAACTAGGGCTGAGGACAACCAATCCCAAGCCCAGCCCATAAACAAGAGGCCTGAACTGGTCTACGCATAAGCCATCACGTTTTTATAATGGCATCCGACCAAGCCCCATCTATCCCTTGAGGAACGAACATAATGCCTTGGGGCATGAGATTCTGCGTTAGACTCAAGTTACTAGAAAATTATTTTAGGTTGTGTTTGTTTCAACTGTAAAAGGAATATGGAAAATATTTTACACCATAGGGAATGTTTGGATTGGCCAAAAAATTCAGTTAAACGGAAAACAATCTCCGCTGACCATAAAATATCAACCCTTAAAATGTAAAATAGTTTACACTTCTATTTTACCTTTAAACCACTTACACCCCCCTTTTCATCCTACCCAAACTGAGAGAGAGAGAGAGAGAGAGAGAGAGAGAGAGAGAGAGAGAGAGACCACTCACTTGAACTCTAGCACGGCTCCCCAACCCTCGCCATCGCTATTGCCTCAAGCTTGAAGTAGTCGCCGTCATTTTTTGGACTCAAGGAAGCTCTTTTTGTTCTCTCTTACTCTTCGATCTACAAACCAATCTCGTATCTGTCACCTCCTTCAGACCCACCCGCCAATCTCACTTCCTTCAAACCCACCCACTGATATGTGATCCTTTACCTCTCTCTGTCTCAATCTATCTCACTCCCTCTCTCATGATTAGTGCTTATTTTTTAGAAAGATTGAATTTTTTTTTTCGATATATTTTTTGTTGATTTGGTTTATATATTTTGATTTCTTGTTATAATATTTGTTTGGAAGATGAGAAAATAAGAGAGGATGTGTTTTCTAGAGGATTTTTAGGAACAAACCAGACACCTTAAAATATCTTCCAAAGCATTTTTGTGATGCGACCAAACACATGAAAATATTTTACACTTTGAAATCATTTTACATTGAGCCAAACATAGCCTCAATAGCAAAGCGATAGGTCCCACTCCTTAACACAAGATTGGACATGTTGGAATAGTAGCCTAGACCTAGAAGGCCACTCAGACACCATGAGTGGAGGGACCCATATGCCAGCATAATATTCTCTCATCATTATAGGTCCACTAACTGGAGGTTATAAAAATGAGAAGAGCAGTCAATAATGGGGGTTGAAACATCTTTCAAGAGAGAGAGAGAGAGAGAGAGAGAGGCCATATTTCTAGCTACCAACCGTCTCACAACTATTTTATCCACCCCCACTAACCAAACTTCTCTTTGGACTTCCCATTGTGAGCTATAGCCTAATTAGTATACAAATTAATTAGCGGTCCAGGCCCAATGATCCAAATATCATTGTGGGTTTCACCACCACAATATATATAAAACTGAAGGTGTTTCACCATTATTTTACTTTTTCATATTGTGCCACAGCAGCTTTGGAGAGCTTACAAATTTCAACTTATGCTTTTTTTTAATAAATTTTTTTTTCTTTTAATTTTTCACCTGGAAAATGCTAGAGACACAAAATTTCACAACTTTAACCACAACTCACCATGTGGTGAGCTAGGAATGGTGGAAATCAAATCAAATGGTGGGTCCAGACCTTCACCACTCACAATTTGCCACATGGTAAGTTGTAAAAAAAGTTATGGGATTTTTTGTGTCCCTAGTATTACTTTATTTTACCTAACTTGTTCTTCGATAATTCAACTCCCCCCTCTTCTCTCTCTCAAACTTGCCAATGCAAACTATCTCTCTCTAGCAAGGATGATTGACAACCACCACCTAGCCATTGTGGAGCCCCATCTCCCACCATCACATTCAATCACCACCTTCTTCTCCTTTATCTCCACTCTCCAGTCCACTATATATATATATATATATATTCTTCGGCAATAGTTTCAGCCCCCAACACCCCGCGGGAGAACAGCCCCACTTGAATGGCTGCCTTAGTACTACTGCCAAGCGAATCCTAACAAAAGCCCAACTGTGGTAGAGGGTGTGGCTGCATATTTGGTTGTCATAGTTGGCCTCACTAGGTCTATCTTTAGCTTTCTTCTATTTTTTTTTTTTTTTTACTCTCTTTGTTCTGTAATTTTCCCCCCTTTTACAAGATATATATATATATATATATATTTTTTTAATGATGGAATCCTTGAAATAAATAATGGAAACCAATAAGCTTTGATAGTTCTTCATGGCATGAGAAGAGAACAGAGGCCAATCCATCACCTCAAATGTTCAACAATATGCCTGAGCCAAACTGAAAAGGGGGCTTTGGCTTTGAGGCATGGCTTATAAAGATAGTGTTGATGTTTAATAATCTGGTCTAAATAGAAGCGATCAAATCTTTTTTTTAGCAACCGTTCATGCATTATGTTGCTATTATTCACTTATTTCTATTATTAGTGTAGATGAATTTTTTTGGTTAAGATTTATGCCCTCTGAATTGTGTTGGGACCTTAAGAATTAGATCTCTAAAATTTTTTAGGTTTATTGTTTTAAATTAAAAACAAGTTCAAAGTTTAATCTTGTTTTAGATAAGTCATCATGTATGTTATGTTATATCTTTTTTTAGTTTTTGATTTCTCATATTTTATCCTTTTTTTTTTTTTTTAATTTTCCACCAAAATCAAAGATTCAAATCCAAGGGGCTTTTGTTAATTATGTCACTTTTTGTGTTTAATCAATAATCATAATGCTGTTTTCCAAAATCATAAGTATGATTTTAGCTGTATACATTATGTTGTTATCAATTGCTTAGTATGTGTTTTTTTAAGACTTATTAATTTAAAATATAATTTGTGTTAGAGATATATTAGTTCAATGGTATAGGCTCAAGCCTAATCTTACTTTGTGTGCAAGTCAAATATCTTACTTGTACTAAAAGTTTATTAACTATAGTTAGTGTATGGTTAGTCTAGGGTTTACTCTACTATATATACTCTTATTCAGTTCATTGTAACACAATATTTGTATTTTACTTTTATAATAAAGAAGATATAGTCCTTCAGGGTTTCCTCCATAGACATAAATCTTCAGACTGAACGTGTATGGTTAGTCTATGGTTTATTCTACTATATATACCCTTGTTGGGTTCATTGTAACACAAGATCTGCATTTCACTTTTATAATAAAGAAGATATAGTCCTTGAGGGTTTCCTTCGTGGACATAAATCTTTAGACTGAACCATGAAACCCTTGTATTTTTGTATTATTCTATTTTATGCTTTCTCTTCACATCTTTTTTAGCATATTTAATATAGTATCAAAGCTAATATTTAACAATTCGGAATTATCACTTTCTCAAAAAAAATTGGAGTTATCATATATCATTATAAAGTTGATTCTAAGCAAAATTCTTGCCCCTTATTTTAGTGAGATAATTATTTACACTTGATCACTTATTCTTTAATTTTTATTGAACCTTTAACTGTTTTAGGTTGCTTTTATAAGCATTACACTAATTCTTTATCTCAAAGATGAGGCTTCCATTGCTACTGCAGCAATGATGGACAAGTACTTATCCAATGCAAGCATGCTTTATTATTATTTTTTGGATCATTTAAATACACCACATTAAGGCTTGGCTAAGTTAATAATTATAAGCGCAATTATTTCTTCTAAACAAACTTAGTTATTGTTTCTCAAATAAAGTATATATTATGTAATTTTATAAAAAAAACTGTGTTTTTCAACTATAATTATGCATCTAAATAAAATATTTTTTAGTAGGATTTATTCATATTGTTCCCTTTTTCCTAATTTTTTTAAATTTATATTTTGAATATTAGCAGTTTTTTTCCTATCGATTCACGTTAAGTGTGTATCTGTTTGTAATATTAATTAATATATTTTTCCTAATTTTTAGTATAATTTTTTAATCTCAATGAAATTTTCATTAAGTTGTACCTTCGCATGGGAATAATACTAGTGTTATTATATATTGTGGGTGAGCCGTATATAGTGGACCCATCCACTGAACAATTTAGGCCCATTCGAGATTGTCTTAGCCCAAGATAGGCCTATGCTAGCCGAGTGGATAGTGAAGCATCATAGGCGAAGGATCCAACCTTGGAAAAACTTTCCAACAAGCGTCCATATAAACTGAGTATATAAAGCAATGCCTTGGGAGAATCCGCTGTCGAACACAGAATTCAACATCAAGCACAAGTTACTAAAGTGTCACCTCAACAGCAGGAAGTGGGGCCCCACTCTGATACGTGATAAGACACAACGGAACAGTGGGCAAGACCTAAGAAACCACCTAAACTTCATGGGTGGATGGACCCACTATCAGATCGAATATTCTCTCATCATGACAAACCCATTAAAACAAGGGTATAAATTAGAAGGGAGAGGCAGAAATCTGGGGTTGGAACAAAAAAATAAGGAGAGTGATACATAAGAGAAAGGTGAGAACACAGCTTTGGGAACAGAGGTCTTGCTCGGACTTCAGAAGGGAAGCTCGGCTATTTGAAAGCCTTCTTGGCTAGGCTTAATTCGAAGTAGCCCAATAGTAAAATAGAACTAGGGTTTGGTCTACCATAGCACTAATCCGTTCAGAGGTCTCTTATTGTGGGCTAAACCCAATTCAGAATACAAAGAAATTGGGTGCTTGAGCTCAACCAACCCAAGGTTGTTAGAGATCTCCTATTGTGGGCTAAACCCAATTCAGAATACAAATAAATTGGGTGCTTGAGCTCAACCAACCCAAGGTTGTTAGTAAAACGCCACCACAATGAAGGCTTAATTTGAAGTAGCCCAATAGTAAAATAGAACTAAGATGTGGTCTATTATAGCACAAAATCGCTTTAGGGAGATATCCCATCGTGAGCTAAACCCAACCCAAAATGAAAATAAATTGCGGGCTTGAGCCCAACCAGCCCAAGGTTGCTAAGAAAATGCCACCACATATATCTATAACATTAAATGAAGACCCTCCCAAATAAATTTGATGACTCTGCCACTACGTAATAATAAACTTTGTTATATTTAAATTTCATATATCTAGACAAATTTCGTATATCTTTTTTTTTTTTTTTTTTTTTTTTTTTTTTTTTTTTTTTTTGAGGGGAAGATAAATTTCGTATATCTGTTCCATAGAAACCCTAAATACTTTTTATTGTTTTTGCAACCTCTTAACCGTATCAACAATGCATTACCCTTTGGAACATCATAATCCCACACCAAGTTAAATTTATACTGCGCTTGGATTATTCTTTCACTATTCGCTTAAAATTGACAAAAATACAATTGTATTTAGAAAAACTGAGACTCTTAAAAAATTTATATTAAACCAATAAACTATGAGACTAAAAAAAAAATAAAAAAGTTAATCCAAAACGCATGCTAAGTAGACTAGAAGAACAAATAAGATCAACAAATAAAAGAACAAAGAAGATAAAGAATAAACCTCCGGCATCTAGATTAAATCCAAGATCCAAAGCAAAAACAAACAAGATCAACAAACCTCTATATTACTTCTCTGACTTAAAGAGTTTAGCCACGATGTCACCGAAATGAATTTGAAATCCAAGATCACAAAATGACAAAAAATAGTTCGTGCATGATGCTCTGTTTGTTTTGCTGTAATGTTTATAATGAAAATATTTTACATTTGAAAACATTTTCAGTAAACCATTTTTAGGCAATTGGTATGACATGCAGAAATTTTCAAACACAAATCAACAGAAACAACGGCTCAGCCACCAGAGCTACCCATCTGGCTGCTGGCAGTTTGATCATTGGACTGACAATTTTGGCAACAGAACAACCAACTCCGGCGAGCCATTGGCTCTGGTTGTCAAACTGGTGGCTGACGGCTTCGACAACTAAATGGTCGACTTCGGCCACCGGACCGACAACCCAGTCACAAAAAGGGATCACTGTGTTTTTTTGTATTTTCCCAGGTTGTTTAAGGTAAAATGTTTAACAATATTATTAAAAGAAAACATTTTTAGGTTTAACCAAATTTTACAATTAAACAAATATGGTAATATACTAAAAATGTTTTTGGAGGCTGGGAGAAAAGACACAAAATTTTTATTTTTTATTTAGAAAAAAAATACAAAAATAGGCAGATAGTTAAAACCAAGAAGATAATTAACACAAGAACAAATGTGCAGTAGGAATATATCATAGGAAAATGCACGGGAATTAAGGAATTTGGATAGTAATAATTGGGAAATTATTGTGTACAAGTAAAAGTGGTCACACGTCACAACACTAAATTTGTAAAGCAAAGCAAAGATGGACAGTAGAAACACGTACCGCTCTTAACTCCTCTAATTTAAAAGTGCAAAGTGAATGAGCAGCTACAAGCCTTGAACACGAAGACCCAGATCAAAGTTTGGCAATGAAACGTGAAGGGTAGGGAAGTAGGCAGAACGTAGAGCGTGAATAATGAACCATGGATGAGGAAGATAAAAAGACTAGTCAATACAGAAAATTCAAGGCGGAGAAAATAATTCATCAATAATCACTCAAAAGTAAAACTGAAAAGCAAGTGCAACCAATCAAGATAGTACGACTTTTGGCACAAAAACCAAAGATATGACCACATTCAATTCACACCAGTGTCGGTAATCAGTGAAAATAGAAAATTCTTGGCAACTTCTTTTGTGAGTTGAGAGGGCCTTGGGGCTAGGCTGTAATTTTTGTGATACGCATGTTTAGTGTTTACGCCTAAATTTACGATCTATCTGTTTTAATAAAAAATTTTGTGTAAAGATAATTTTTTTTATTTTTTAATATTTGGTAGTATAAAAAAAGATAAGTCAAAAAGAAAATTATCTTTAGTCAACATAAAAAGTATGGCTTATTTTTTAGAGATTGTTTTCTAATAAATTTTTTTTTAAAAAAAACTATATCTCACAACAAACTAAATATGGAAAGTTAGGAGTTTGTTTTTCAACTCATTTAAAGTTGCTACCAAACATTAGAAAATGAGATAGTTTTATAAAAAATGCTTCTTAGAAAATGACTCATTTTTTAGAAAATATCATTGTTAAAATAAACAGAGCATTATACTCAGTTGTGAGATGAGTCAAGTTCGTAAATCTTTTTTTTTTTTAGAAGAATCAAGTTCATAGTTAATTCCTTTTCCAAAAAAAAAAGTTCATAGTTAATTCATAAGAAAGTTTAATATAATATAATAAATTTTTTTTTTTTTTGTATTTCTTGATTAAATACGAAATTTGATAATTATGAAAATTAGTAATTGATATTTATTATGAATGTGTTTGTATATAGATTTATAAATCATAACATTAGTAATTTATAATAATTATGTATGTATATGAAATTATAAATTTCACTATTTAAATAAAATATAATGTAGCAAAATTCTAATGAAATGTTTAAAAACACTTTCAATTCTCTATATAAATTATAGATTTATAAACAAAAATATAGAGTAATTTTTTTTTTTGAAACCAAAATATAGATTAATATTAATTTTATATAATATTATATATAATATATACATATATTAAAATATATTAATATAAATCTAATATGTAATTGTGTAAATTTGTAAATAAGTTCCTAAGATATCAAATTAGTATTTATAATTTATTGATAGTGTAAGTAGTAATTTTTAATGATACAATGCTAGTAAATCTAATTTTAATAAATTTAAAAAAAAATCAATTTATCTAAGTAACTCAAATATTATAATTTCAATAATAATTTACCTATTACTTTTTAGTATAGATTTGTGAAAAGATAAAAAGTTTTTGTCATATCGATTACTATATATGAGGGGGGGGGGGAAATCAAGTAGTTTGTAAACAAGTTGGATCTCATTCGACTATAAAATAAATCAAACTTGAACATGGTGTGTTTGGCATTAGCATATTTACAAATTACAAATTCTTTTCTATCTGACATATTAAAACCCCAAAAACAATAAATTTTTGACTTACTTGACCATATATGAAACCCAATTTTATTTGAGGACCTTTGTTGGTTTAAAAACTATTTCTCTTCTTCAACCCTTCATAATCACTATGTGGTTCCATGAGGTGCTTGATTAAGGGTGGGCTTGGCGGTTTTCTTAAACTAATTTTTCTATAGCACATTGGTATTAATATGGAAATCACACCCCTGATTGGCATGGTATTCACTTTCTTCTTTTCCTTTACTGAAACATGGTATCTGTAAGGACACAGTTTTGCACCCGAACCTAACAGTATGAAGGGAACAAGCTCAAAAAGCCCAACACAATGAAATTTGTAGAGAGTGAGCTTGAAACCTAGGTTCTATGGATATTGGATAACAAAAGCAATGGGCTAGATCCTCAATTCACATGCAATGAACTGTTTATGTAACAGAAACTCTCCTCGAATGAATTAATACCCTTGGATCAGACCCAAGGCCCAAGAACAAGTCCTGAACCTTTTGCCCTCACAATAGTCCCTCAAAATTTCAGCTTTCTTTTCCATCTAAGGAGAAAATTGAAATTTTGACCCCATGCGCTAACCTTCTCATGCTTCTTAAACTGCCACACATGAAAACGTCATTTCCTTCTTTAAAAACTGCTTATGACGCCTCGAAGTCTACAACTCCCCTATTAATTGCTTTAAGCGGCGCATTGTCACCCACGTCCAACGGTGAGATGTAAATCTAACAGCGTGGATTCTTCTTTTGAATTTCGAGCGGGATAACTACCATTCGATTCGGCCTTTCATATAAAATGCCTGGGAAGTTGTAATTTTCCCATTTACTACGGAAATTGACCAGTTCTAAAGAGTTCCTCACTTTTTCTACTCCTAAGAAGTTCTTGAAGAGTTGTCTACACCTTCTCTCGTAAGTTTTCACACTATTAAGTTCTTTGTCTTTTCGGATATAGTCTTCTGCCATTAATTGTACCCCTTCCCTTTCCAAATCTTCCTTTTTTACTCCAACCAAATGGGTAGATTCAAATGTCTAGTAGATACCGACGCTAGTATGGAGGGTTTTCGAGCCAAATATCACATCCCTCAAGAAGTGGGTTTGAGGTATTGCTCCCCAGAAGCCATAGCTGACGATAGGAAAGAAGGGAAGTTGTCATTCCCATAATCGCATTTTAGAGGGTGGAATGACACTCCCTATGAAGAACGTAACCAGTGAATACCTGCGTAATCATAGATTATGCTCAGACCAATGTACACCTAACATGTTTAGAATCTTAGGTTGTGTCGACGCTCTCAATGAGCAAATGGGTTTGAGACTTACATGGCACGACGTTGCCCATATGTATGAGTGTCACAAACTTAAAAACGTAGGGTATTACCTCAAGTCTAGGTCTAATATTGTTAGGCTCATATTAAGTCTTCCCAAATCTAACAAAGGCATGAAGGACGACTACTTAATCGCTTCTGGGAAGTGGTACAATGGTCCTCATTGTCTAGTCGAAGAGGGAAAACCAGGTGTGATTCCATAGGATTTAGGTCCCCTGGCCTGAGGTTTAGTTCTCCTAACTTTATCATTTAGATCTATATTGTATTTTATTTTCCTCTTTATTTGACTTTTATTGTTGATCTAACCATATTCAGTTCCTCGGACATTTTTTCAGATAAACAGCACGTATCGCCCCGTCTAAGCCTATCCAGCATCGCAAACCTCAATAGAGTTCTAAGATCTGAGGTTTTCATGAGTGAAGACCTACAGGTAATGGTAGCCCATCTCATCTTGGGATATGAACCGCTATCAGCTACCTTCCAAGATATTGGCAACGCGATCATCGCGGGTGACTGGCGATGTAAAAGGATAGACGTCTTGAAATCGGCGTTCCTTGCTCCACACGACTTATCGGACGACCCTTCTGTCATCCTATATCTACGCCTAATAAAAGCAGTCCCTCTTTCTGTGCAACTTGAGGCAAAAGCCATTCGAGAAGAGCCCACATCTCCTCGCCTGTCCCTTGAGGAGGAAATAGACCAGTTTCAACTTGAGGAAGCAGAAAAACCTTCAGAGGGCCACGTTGTCAACATCTCGGACGAAGAAAACGAACCTGTCGAGAGCTTTGGTATCAAAGGCTTCATAGTTGCATGTGTAGATAACAACTCCAAGGAAGAAGAAGAAGAAATGTCTCTACAACCAGGGACAAGTTTGAAGGATCTTCTTGCAAAAAGGGGCAAGCAAGCCACAGTGAAAAACGCTTCGGGATCTCAACCTCCTGCCAATCTACCACCCCTACCTCCTCCACCTGGCTCTCTCATTCCCATACCCAACCTCAAGAAAAAGAAAAGAGCGGGCGAGTTTGAAGAAGAATAGTTGGCCCAACAAAAAAAACAAAAATAACAAAAATAACAAAAAGTGTCAAAGGGCCAAACACGAGATCAAGCCAACTGATTTTTCATCCATGTCCAACTTCTTGACATTTTCTTCTAATGAGGGTTCAGCAAATTCCGCGACCAAATCAACAAGGAATTGACCCTTCATTGAGGTGCGAGGCATATACTCGATATCAAAAGCCCCCAAGATGGTGCCCCATTTAGCAATCCTTCCCGTGTAATCAGCACTCCGAAGTACAGACTTAAGAGGAAGTTGAGTCAAAACAACTACTGTATGAGATTGGAAGTAATGGGGAAGTTTACGCGTAGCATGCACCACTGCTAGGATCGCTTTTTCCAACGGTAAATAATGCACCTCGGCTTCATGTAGAGATTTGCTCATGTAATAAATTGGCCTCTGTACACTATTATCAACCCGTATTAGAACTAAACTGGAGGCATGACTAGCCACAACAATATACGCAAACAAAACTTCATCAACTTCTGGCCGAGACATAATGGGTGATCGCGAAAGATAGTCCTTAAGCTGTTGAAAAGCTAAAGCACACTCCTCGGTCCATTCAAATCCTTTCCACTTATTCAGCAGTTGGAAGAAAGGCTTGCACCTATCTGCGAACCGAGAAATAAACCGGTTGAGGGCAGTAGTCATCCCTGTCAACCTTTGAACCTCTTTAGGATTCTGAGGTGGCTGTAAGCTGTTAATTGCTTTGACCTGTACATGATTAACTTCAATTCCCTGACGAGTTACCATATAACCTAGAAATCTACCAAATCCCACACCAAAAGAACACTTGGAAGCATTAAGGGGCAACTTGTACCTCCTTAGCGTCTGAAAAGTATCATGTAGGTCTCCCACATGCATGGAAACTGTTTTACTTTTTACCACCATGTCATCCACATACACTTCATAAGTCTTTCCCAGCTGTGGCTCAAACATTCTAGTCATCATCCTTTGATAGGTAGCTCTTGCGTTCTTCAAGCCGAAAGGCATCACCTTATAGTGATAATTCCCAATAGGAGTGACAAAGGCCGCCTTCTCCTGATCATCCAAAGCTAAAGGTATCCAAGAAACTCATCCAAGGATGCCCAACGGTAGCATCTACCAACTGATCTATGCGAGGCATTGGGAAAGAATCTTTAGGACAAGCCTTGTTCAAGTTTGTGAAGTCTACGCATACTCTCGACTTCCCATTCTTCTTCTTCACCATTACTGTATGAGCCAACCATTCAGGATAGAACACTTCTTTGATAGCCCCAGCCTTCTTGAGCTTGAGCACCTCTTCCTTGAAAGCCTCAGAATGCTCTTTAGAGGAACGCCGAGGTGGTTGCCTCCTCAGTACTATAGCCGGATTGACATTCAAATGATGACAAATGAAACTCGGATCAACCCTAGGGGCCTCAAAAGCATTCCATGCAAATACATCCACATTCTTTCTCAAAAATGTAACTAGCTCCATCTTCTCTTGAGGTGGCAATTGAATTCCCACCTGAAAGAATTTTTCAAGGTCACCATCTATAAGAACCTTCTCTAATTCTTCACAGGCAGCTTCTTCTACCTCTGCTTCCTTGGGCATGACCAGAGACATTGATTGCTATGAGTCCCCCTCAGCTGAGGCCGAGGACTCCAATCCAGGCAGATGCAAGACTTCAGTTGATATGCACTGTCTAGCCACAACTTGACTTCCAATCAACTCCTTGATCTGATCCCTAGATGGAAACTTGACATTGACATGTAAAGTCGAGGACACGGCACCTAGAGCATGCAACCAAGGTCCTGCCACAATAGCCGTGTAGGGAGAATAGGCATCTACCATAATGAAATCCACTTCTACCACTTTTGGACCTGATTGCACGAGCAACCTAATTAGCCCCTTTGGGATGACAGCCTTCCCCTCAAAACTTATTAGCGGCGAGTCATAAGCCGTAAGATCCTCAAGTCTTAAGTTCAGCCCCTTGAATAAGTCAGGGTACATAATATCTGCCCCACTACTCTGGTCAACCATCACTCTCTTTACGTTGTAACCCCTATCCTCAGCGTAACCACCAAAGCATCATCATGGGGTTGGATAGCTTCGATCTTATCTTCTTCTGAAAAACCTAAAATAGGTGGGACATTCCCCTTAATCCTCTTTGGTACAGAGCTAGACTCCTCGGCAAGGGTTCGTGCCACAGACATCACCCTGGAAGGACAAGAGCCAGTCCTACCCGGAGCAGCAAAAATAACATTGATCGTACCCAAAGGAGGCTTTGAAGTATTGTTACCTTGATTTATCGAACTTGAATGACCCCCTTGCCTATTAGGTCAATACAAAAACTGTTTCAACCTTCCTTCCTTAACTAACTGCTCCAAATGGTTCCACAGTGTCCTACAATCCTCAGTGGTATGACTCCTCTCTTGATGATAGTTGCAAAGGAGATTCTGATTACGCCTCATGGGGTCCCCGACCATCTTGTTGGGCCACCTGAAGTATGGTTCATTCTGGATTTTCTCCAACACTTGATGCACAAGTTCTCGGAATACAGTATTAACCACCTGAGGAATAGTAGGACTGGATGGCCCAGCAAAATCTCTTCGAGGCCTGTTATTATTGTATCTGTTCGACCTGAAATCCCTCCTCTCCTGAGGGATAACCTTCGTTTTTCCTTTACCTTGTTGTTTATCTTCCTCAACCCGTTTGTACTCATCAATGCTTTTTAGTCAGAGATTTCCTTAAGTCGTGCTCATTAGGGAGGCCAACCTTGAAAGTCTTTATTGCTACATCGTCCAAATCACCATCGATCTCATTAAACATTTCCCTGTATCTGTCAGAGTATGTTTTCAGAGTCCCCCCCTCTCGCATGGCGATGGACAATAACGAATCCAGAGGCCGAGGAACCCTACTGCAAGTGATGAAGCGAGACCCAAATGCCCTAGTGAGTTACATTAAAGAATCAATAGAACCTGCCCTCAGGCCATTAAACCACCTCATCGCAACAGGTCCCATGCTAGAAGGGAAGACTTTGCACATTAAAGTTTCATTTTTGGAGTGTACCATCATTCTCTGATTGAAATGACTCACGTGCTCTACAGGATCCGTTCAGCCATTATAAATAGTGAACGTGGGTTGGGTAAAAGGTGACTTGGAAATTTGGTGCAACGCCCTACTAATAGCATCACTTCCTAAGCCTCTGGAGGAGGACTTATTGCCCATATAACCATGAAGATAATCCTCCTCATAAGAGAAAGACTCACTAGGAGGAGTTCTTGACCTGGGCCTATAACTGCTACCCTAGGAATCTTCATAAGAAGGGTCAGAAAAAGAGGGAGTTCGCCTTCGCCTCTCACGACGCAGCTTCTTCTTTAGGTGGTCAATCTCCTTCTGCATGGCCTTAGCATTTTTCTCGTGAGGAATTTTGCTTCCACTTTATGAACGACTCCCACCGGTGTGCCTTGTATGCACACTGCCCTCATGATCTCTTTCTTACTCAAGATGCAAGAAGTGATCTTCATGCTGAGACCCCATAGACTCTACATGATATGGACCTGAGCCTGCCATATTGTTACAATTCCTAAAACACAAGATTTTTCCACAGATGGTGCCAATTGTAAGGACATAGTTTTGCATCCGAACCCAACAGTATGAAGGGAACAGGCCCAAAAAGCCCAACACAATGAAATTTGTAGAGAGTGGGCTTAAAACCTAGGTTCTATGGATATTGGATAACAAAAGTGATGGGCTAGATCCTCAATTTACATGCAATGAACTATTTATGTCACGGAAACTCTCCTCGGGTGAATTAATACCCTCGGATCAAGCCCAAGAACAAGCCCTAGATCTTTTACCCTCACAGTATCCACTTGCAAAAAATTTCTACGTTATAAAATAATATCGTGTTCCATACACTAAATAATCCTTTAACCTTTCTTTTTTTAGATTATTTCAACCTATGACGTTCGCTCCTGATGATAACTCTTTATTATCAGATCAAGACATCAATAAGTTTTTGGTGTAACTGAGGATTGATCCCCAGATCACTTGTTCAACCATCAGAGACTTTACTAATTGAGTTAACTAGAACTCACAAATTATTCTTTAACTTAGTATTAGAGAAAATTAAATTCAATTTTGCTACTGTGCACAACACCTTTTATAGTCTAGTTCACATGAGAAAAACAGTTCTACAACCCCACGTCTTACCACTGTTTGATTACATGAGCGATTGTAATTGATAAACAGTTTACCAAAATAATAAAGTAGTTTTTTAACGTGTTAAAAATATAAATGGCATATTTTTCTAACAGTTGTGCTCTTAGTCAACATTTAAGTGTGAGAATTGAAAGAATGGTTAATTATTCTATTATGACTAACATATTGAACTTACCAAATATCTGAATGCTAATTGTCTATATGAACATATAAATAACTTATTACACACACACACAATATATATATATATATATATATATATATATATAGAGAGAGAGAGAGAGAGAGAGAGAGAGAGAGAGAGAGAGAGAAATCTAGAAGAAAAAAATGAAAGAATAAATTAGAGAATTGGATTTTGTTTGACTTGGAATTTTGATTGCATGGGATAAATCTCAAAAAATCAAAAAAGAAAAAGTAATAGACTAATAGTTGCTCACTCTTCTATACGTGCATAAAGCGTGTAGAGATTCACAATTTCACATTACCAAATGTATAATCCCGCGATTAAGCCCGTACCAAAGTTTATTCGTAATATCTAGAAATTACGAACCAACTATCTTCAACAAACAAAAAAAATTGCAACAAAATTTAAGCAACCGTACAAAAAGTTGGTCATTGGTGCTAACTTTTATCAAGGACTATTAATTTTAACAATCCCCATGGACTACCGAAAATTATTGAATACTCCGCGAGTATCATAAATGCA
The DNA here is from genome assembly GCF_040712315.1 of Castanea sativa. NCBI lineage: Eukaryota > Viridiplantae > Streptophyta > Magnoliopsida > Fagales > Fagaceae > Castanea > Castanea sativa. The sequence continues at coordinate 12,615,410 of NC_134015.1, forward strand.
TACTCCCTCCTTTCAAATGAATTGTGGATCCTACAATAAATTTAATTAGTGGGATTCACAATTATGTAAGAGGAAGGAGTATGCATTTATGGTATTTCAGGAGTACTCAATAATTACCCATAAACTACTATGACTAAAGAGAGACTTATGACAATAATCCTAAATACTAACTTGGTGCACCTATGGTACACATTCATTCGCAATAGAGTCTATCATGTGACAAGTTGGTGTAACTGACATTTAAGATCTAATTATTAAGTTGGTTCCCTCCTCTTCTCTGTACAGCTTACTCAAATACATCTTTCAACTGCATGTTGCATGTTTATGTTAGGGAAAAAATTCGATATAACTGTGAATAAATTTTAGCAAGTACAGTGGAAACGCAATCATATAAGAACACAAAAATTTACGTGAAAACCCTTTCTCCTTAAAAGGAAAAACTACGGGACAAACTTAGAATAATTTCACTATATTAAATAGAGATTACAACACTTAGAGATATAACTTGAGCAAAGAAAAAAAAAACTCCATTTTTTCTTTTCACTTATTGCTCTCTTCCTCACTGTGTATCTCTCACAATTTTCTCTTGCTCTCTATATTTTTCTTTTCTCTTTTGCTTGCTCTCACTCAGGCAGTTCTCTAAAACTGCACCGACCTTAGTCTCACTCCCTAGGACTTCTCTTCACTCTTTTGCTCCAAATGGCCGAATGGCCTTTCCTTTTATTTCTTATCCTTTTCTTCTTTTCTTCCTTCCACACTCTTCAAATCAAGTCACAATAATTGCAAGCACACAAGCCTTGACTTTTGTGCATGATATTAGACAAAAGAAAGACTCAATAATTACCCATAAACTACTATGACTAAAGAGAGACTTGTAGTCATATTAAATTTTGCATTAATTTGTGTACCTAACTATGACGATAATCCTAACTACTAACTTGGTGCACCTATGGTACACATTCATTCGCAATAGAATCTATCATGTGACAAGTTGGTGTAACTGACATTCAAGATCTAATTATTAAGTTGGTTCCCTCCTCTTCTTTGTACAGCTTACTCAGATACATCTTTCAACTGCATGTTGCATGTTTATGTTGGGAAAAAAATTCTATATAACTGTGAATAAATTTTAGCAAGTACAGTGGAAACACAACCATATAAGAATACAAAAATTTACGTGAAAACCCTTTCTCCTTAAAAGGAAAAACTACGGGACAAACTTAGAGATACAACTTGAGCAAAGAAAAAAAAACTCCATTTTTTCTTTTCACTTATTGCTCTCTTCCTCACTGTGTATCTCTCACAATTTTCTCTTGCTCTCTATATTTTTCTCTTCTCTTTTGCTTGCTCTCACTCAGGCAATTCTTTAAAACTGCACCGACCTTAGTCTTACTCCCTAGGACTTCTCTTCACTCTTTTGCTCCAAATGGCCGAATGGCCTCTCCTTTTATTTCTTATCCTTTTCTTCTTTTCTTCCTTCCACACTCTTCAAATCAAGTCACAATAATTGCAAGCACACAAGCCTTGACTTTTGTGCATGATATTAGACAAAAGAGAGACTCAATAATTACCCATAAACTACTATGACTAAAGAGAGACTTGTAGTCATATTAAATTTTGCATTAACTTGTGTACCTAACTATGACGATAATCCTAACTACTAACTTGGTGCACCTATGGTACACATTCATTCGCAATAGAATCTATCATGTGACAAGTTGGTGTAACTGACATTCAAGATCTAATTATTAAGTTGGTTCACTCCTCTTCTCTGTATTGCTTACTCAAATACACCTTTCAACTGCATGTTACATGTTTATGTCGGGAAAAATTCTATATAATTCTGAATAAATTTTAGCAAGTACTGTAGAAGCACAACCATATAAGAACATAAAAATTTACGTGAAAACCCTTTTTCCTTAAAAGGAAAAACTACGGGACAAACTTAGAATAATTTCACTGTATTAAATAGAGATTACAACACTTAGAGATACAACTTGAGCAAAGAAAGAAACTCCTATTTTTTTTTCCACTCATTGCTCTCATCCTCACTATGTATCTCTCACAATTTTCTCTTGCTCTTTATATTTTTCTCTTCTCTTTTGCTTGCTCTCACTCAGGCAGTTCTCAAAGACTGCACCGTCCTTAGTCTCACTCACCAGTACTTCTCTTCACTCTTCTGCTCCAAATGGCCGAATGGCCTTTCCTTTTATTTCTTCACCTTTTCTTCTTTTCTTCCTTCCACACTCTTCAAATCAAGTCACAATAATTGCAAGCACACAAGCCTTGACTTTTGTGCATGATATTAGACAAAAGAGAGACTCAATAATTACCCACAAACTACTGTGACTAAAGACAGACTTGTAGTCATATTAAATTTTGCATTAACTTGTGTACATAACGATGACGATAATCTTAACTACTAACTTGGAGCACCTATGGTACATATTCATTCACAATAGAATCTATCATGTGACATGTTGGTGTAACTGACATTCAAGATCTAATTATTAAGTTGGTTCACTCCTCTTCTCTGTACTACTTACTCAAATACATCTTTCAACTGCATGTTGCATGCTTATGTTTGGAAAAATTTTTATATAATTGTGAATAAATTTCAGCAAGTACAGTAAAAGTACAAGCACATACGAAAGCAAAAATTTACGTGAAAACCCTTTCTCCTTAAAAGGAAAAACTACGGGACAAACTCAGAATAATTTCACTATATTAAATAGAGATCACAACACTTAGAGATACAACTTAAGTAAAAAAAAAAAAAAATTCCTTTTTCTTTTCACTCATTGCTCTCTCCCTCACTGTGTATCTCTCACAATTTTCTCTTCCTCTCTATATTTTTCTCTTCTCTTTTGCTTGCTCTCACTCAGGCAGTTCTCTAAGATTGCGTCATCTTTAGTCTCACTCACTAAGACTTCTCTTCACTCTTCTGCTCCAAATGGCTGAATGGCCTTTCCTTTTATTTTTTCACCTTTTCTTCTTTTCTTCCTTCCACACTCTTCAAATCAAGTCACAATAATTGCAAGCACACAAGCCTTGACTTTTGTGCATGATATTAGACAAAAAGGATGAATTCAATTCTTCTCTTCACTTCGCCGAATGTCCTTGTGTTTTCTTTAGCCAAATTTTTTTCTTCCTTTAACGTGTCTGGAGGTGAAATAGGGTGGATAGAAAACTTTAGAGACAAAATTGGAAGAAAAACTTTTTTGGTGGGTGTTTGGTTGGAGAGAGGGGAGGGAAAAAATTTGGTGGGGCCTGGGTGTTTTCTCCTCGGGCCCACCAAAATGTTTTCTCTCCAAAATGGAGAGAAAACTAAGTGGGAAGAATTTAATAGGTAAATAACGAAAATGCATGGGCTTGTCCAATCCGTTGCTCTTTTTTTTTTTCTTTTTTTTTTCCTGCTGGTTTGGACGTTGCCTCTTCAACTTTTCCACTTCCAACCAAACAAAAAGGAGGAAAATTAAAATATTTTCTATCCTCTTACTTTTCCACCCTCCCATCATTTTCTATCCTCCTACTTTTTCACTCATCTAACGGACCCTTCATGTCAAGTCATGTTAAGAGACATGGTTGGCATGAAGACTCTAGAGACAAGGTCATTAATTGAGCTATTCCATCAATGTGGGTTGGAACCCATGTTTGCCACACACCCAACAGTTTATTTTTTTCCATGCTCTTCATCAAATTGCCCTTAACTTAATCAAAAATAGAGATGATAAAGGGTCCAGATCTACAAGAACAAAGAAGATTTGTGCTTTCTTAGTTTGCTAGTTTGTCTTTTATTATTTTTATTTTTTATTTACCACACTCCTAATAGGGATATAGTTAAGAATGTTCTAAAAAATAGATGTTTCTTGCCCATTCTACGCTTGTGGATTTACAAATAAAATTAGTCCCACCTCGTGTGACCATGCACTTTTTTTTTTGTTCTTAATAAAAATGATGAAACTTGTAATATAAAGTTGCTAAGAAATTAAATATATTCATGATGTGTTTGACATGGCTTGATCACCGTCTCTCATATGCAAATGGATAACTATTGAGTCTTGATTTAAGCAAATTCTCTTAAGCTATTGAACCTGTTGATACTGCATTTTGTCCGCCCTCGATTTGTGTGCCGAACCCTGAAAACCCCAAAAAATCATTTTCTCTTCATGGGACCGCAAGAACATGCAAAATGACATGGCGTACCTCGTTCGGACACCGGAGCACCCAAATTGTATTTTCCAGCTAAAATGATCAGAATGCCCCTGGCCAACCTAGGGTTGACCGAAGGTCAAACAAGGTCAAAATCCACACAAAATAGCACCTTTCATAGTTTTTCATCAAACCCGAGCTTCTTGGAGATTTTTATCCACTTTGACCAAGTTTGATCCGAAGTTGACTTCAAGTGGGCCCAAAAACCTTAATTTTGATCCGGCCTTCAGAACGGGTTAAAACCAATGTCATTGCAAATATTATCAAATTCTCATTCCAACGACTATTCACGGGTCGAAATGGGAGTTAGAACGGCCGAGATATCACGAAAACCGGGTTAACGCATCGATTGATGCATCACTAACTTCCCGAAGCCATAACTTTTGATCCAATCGTTGGATTTTTGAGTTCCACCCCTTTTCAAAAATTGAAAATCAAGATCTTTCCAAGGGTTTTAATATCAACCCGATCAAAGGCCTTTTGAGGCCGGCGGTCCTTGAAGAGCTGCTGGCAACCTTACAAGGGCTGCTACCTCGAAAAACTCGCTGGGGCTATAAATAGCCCCAAGCACCCCTTAGGCTAGGGGAGGAAGACATTTTTCTGATTTTCTGCTCTCTATCCAGCTTCTCTACACGTTTTTTCTCTCTTCAAAACACCGAAAACACACAAAAAAGCACCCAAAAACACATAAAAACTTCTTGATTCTTCTCTCTTCACCAAAAGCACAAGGTATTGTTCTTATACCCAATCTTTCTTTCCTTGGTTCTACACTTTGGATTTGGGGTTTAGGGGTGTGGACGTGGCTTTTCTAGCTATCATCCACACCCCTAATCTCCTAAATCTTTTTCTAGCATTTATCTTGCTCTTTTTGCTTGAATAACATGATTTATTGCTTTCTGTAGCATGTTTCTTTCTTTATTTGTGTTTCTAGCTTAAATCTCTTTGTTGTTATGTCTTATGCCATTTTTTGTGCTTAGATCTATGTTCCCACATGTTCATATGTTTAGATCTACATGCTTAGGGTTTTATGACATGTTTTCCCTTGTTTTATGCCTTTTTTTAGTTCTAGGTTGATGATTAGGTTTATATGCTCACATGCTTGTATGGCATTGTTGGCTATGCTTTGCTCGGATCTATGTGTTTCTATGCTTTTTGCCATGTTTTATGCTTAGATCCGCATCCGTACATGTCTATATGCTTGGATCCATGTTCTACCATGTCTTTGTGCTAAATTTCTATATGTTCACATGCATGTTTCTATGCCTATATGCCTAGATCAATGTTTTCACATGCTTGTGTACTTGGATCTATGTTCGCTACATGCTTTATGTGTTTGTGCGCTCCATGCCTGTTTGTGTGCCTAAACCTAGGCTATGTTTGTCATGCCATAAGCTATTGTAGCCTTTTTGTCGCTTTATCTTTCTTTCTTGCGTTTTGGCCTATTGGTTCGAACCCGATCTAGACCCTATGGTTTTTGTCATCGTCCATACACCTTGGCCCACATCAAAGGGTTTGGATCACCCAATTTGAATGTCTATGCTTGCTTGCTTTTGTGCTTTATGCTTGTGTTAGCCTCTCTGGTTCTAGGCTTTGCCAAGCCTGACACCCTTAGCGGATTTGTGATTGTGTGGTTACATTCGACGCCTATGAGGCCTTGTTTGGATGTAATCATTTGAGATGCATCGACAACGATGCTGGTTACTTCGTGCATACCTTTCCCCTTTTTCGCTCCGTGCGATGATATGCTTACCATGCTTGGTTGTGCCACCTGTTGGCTTTATATGCATCTTTACACACTTCCTTATATGTCCATCCATGAGTCTTACTTGCTAGTGTGTCGTCCATGTTTCAACACAATGAAGTTATGGACATCCAATCCAAACCTACATTTGTCCCTCGCGGACACCACCTTTTTCTTGTTTGTTTGTTTGCCATCTTGCTTGTTTGCCTTTTCGCTTGTTTGCTCGCATCCTTGTTTCTATGCTTTCCATGTCTATCATGCTTATCTGCTTTATGCCTCTTCCATACACTCTTTGCACCTTTTCCTTCCATTGCATATCTGCTGGTTTCTTGTCTGCTGGTTTCTTGTCTTTGCCTTTGCATGTACACATATGGAGCGAGGACGCTTGGAGCTAGGGCACGGTCTCTAGGGTGCAAGCAAAAAAGGCGCAGGTGCGAGCTTGTAGATGTGAGTCGAGCAGCTACAGTCAGTAGGTTTAGGAGTTTAGTTTCTCTCTTTGGTCATGTACTCTTTTAAATCCCTTCCTTCCTCCCCCCTTTCTCTCTTAGATGGTTTGTATTAGGTATATCATACTGTGTACCATTCATCCTCATCTCTAGAGTATGATGACCCTTGTTTACTTTCTTGCACTTATATTTTGGGCCATGCTTTAGGGATGTAGGCATTACACTAGCTTTGCATGCTTGCATTGTGCATGATGTATGTATATGTGTATATATATATATATATATATATATACATGCTCGCCCTTTTCCGGTGTGATCGTTACAGTCCGTGTCACCTAAGACAAGCGATGCCTTATTTCTGCCATGAAGGTAAGGTGACATATCGCCAGATTTTCGCCGTGAAAATTTGGCACTTTGATCGAACGCCTTAGGAAACCATAGATTGGGACTACACCCATTCAAAAGCCAAACCTCAAAGCCCCCATGCATGTAAAGCCCCAACAACCAATGCCAAAATCATGTTTTTACTGCCAATCTCCAAAAATTAAGATTTTATCAAAACAAATGACTGTCCTTGGACAGGCGTTGTGGGGTGCCTAACACCTTCCCCACATGTAACCAAACTTCTAGATCTAAGAATCAAGATTTTTTGCCATCCACATTAGATTAGGAAAAATGCCATTTTTCTTAACTTAGAATAGGTAATAAAATTAACTAGAAACAGGTGACCAATCACACCTTAGAAAAACCCAATGATAGGTGGCAACTCCACTTACCTTTGGTAATCCCTTAAAATTTGGCCCAAATTCTTGTTATAATGCCAAAGGTAAACCTATCTTCCTCCACCGAGAGAAAGAGAGAGAGCACTCAAAGCTCCACATGAAGCACGCATGTGCGCACACCATATATACCAAGAGGGGCCCTCCAACGGGGCCCCGCGCACGCGGGAGTTGTCACCACGGCGAGTGGTCGAACGAGGGCCGGCGGCAGCAGCGGCAGTTTTTCTGTTTCCACCCCGATCAAGGCCGGGTGTCGATAGAGCTCATTCTTGAGCAAACCCAAGCTTGTCCAACCTAGGTTTTGGAACTTGATTTTGTCCCACCCATTTTTGTACCCCTTGATCTATATATATCTAAAAGTTGAAGTGTTGCATTTATTGTTGCTACGTTCTAGTTAAGCCACATCAGCACCCAAGTTATTATTCTTTTTTCTTTCCAATTTTCCTATAATTTTTTTTTAACATTAACTTATTTATTTTAATATTTACACTTCCTTTGACCTATTTTCATCCCTTACTTTTTCATCTCCTCACTACCCTCTACCTTAATATTACTATTAATCTTTCACTTCATCTTCCTTTATTTTGTCTCTTCTTATTCACACCCTCTTATTATAAAAATTGTCATTCTCCCTTCCATTCTTTACATAGTTTTCCCTTATAAAAATGTTTTTTTTCTCTCTCTCTCTCTCTCTCTCTCTCTCAAATTTTCGGTGGATTTTTATTTTTATTTTTCTTGTATCTTTGCTTTAGGTTGATAAATTTTTGTGTTTTTTAGAACCCTAATTTGGGTTAATGCGATATAGTTTTGAGTTTTATTTTATTTTTGATTCTCTTTTATTGTTAAATGTTATCCTATTGCATTATAAAGAATTAAAGATAGTAGGTAAGAATATAATATTATTATATTACATAGCATGATTTGGATAAATTAGATATTATTGTTATATCTTTTATTTTTACTTTTTTTTTTCTTCTCATCTTATTTTATCCAACATTAGGCTAGGCTTGGTATTAACATGTTGGTCATGGTTGCAAATTCAGAATTGGAGTTGGGTCATGACATGTTTTTGTGATGATAGGTGCTAATGATTTTCACATGGTACATATGGAGTCTTCTTACTATTTTAGTTTTCACTTTAACAATGTAGAAATTGTTTCGTCAATGATTGAGTGTTTATATGTTACACATTTCTTCAAATCTTTTCAACGAATTGTATAGATTAGCAATTACTACAAATAATAATTGTAAAATCACTTTAAATTTGGGGTTGGATAAGATTAAAATCCAATTTATATATGAATAGTTCTCAAATTATTTCTTTAAGATGTGTACAAGTTTACTCTTATATAGCTTTTTAATATAAATAAATAAAGAAATAATAGAAATCTCAAACAGATGCTTTTCAAAGTCATTGAAAATTAATATTTCATCACTGAATCAGGGGAAAAAAAAAAAGAATATACGGGAACATGGTATACAAATAAAATTAGGCAAGAACTAATTTAAATTGCACAGTTGTTTTAATGAAAAGAAAACAGTCATTATTTTGCTCAATACTGATCACTTCTAAAATCAAGAAGAAAATAATATTTCAAACAAATAACAACTAAAGCTACTTGGGAATGTATTCAAATTACAAAATAGCTGTTGGGGGCATTTTTCATTTGTTGTCTGCATGATGTTAGGGGGGTCAAGACCGAGACTTGACTTTAGGCTTAGAATATGGCCCAAAAGCTATTAGTGAAGTGTAAAAGGCCCATTTTGCTCAAAGTCCGGATTGCATCCAACAAATATTATAATAAGGCCCCAAAATACCTCCTACAAATATAAGTTAGCACAAAGGGTGGCCCACCACAATGAGTGCTTAAATAATAGTCTAGCGGTAAGCAAGAGAAACGTCCAACGGTAGATGTTTGGAAAACTAATAAATGTATTTGCATAGTAAAAATTATGTATTTCCTCCATAGTTGGTTAATATAAAAGTGGGCCCATTATAACAAGTACACAAGAGGAAAAACGGTCCAATAGTGAAAATGACAGACCTCAAGTGGTAGACGTCTGACAGGTTCATAAGTGTGTTTACATGATAAAAATTATATGTTTTCTTATTATTATTAAGTCAACATAAGGGAAAGCTTCCATAGTATCCAAAACATTATGGCTTTCATCATAATAACAATAAACAAGGATTAAGACTTCATAATTACAAATAAAAGAGGAAAAAATAGGATGGAATGAAGAGAGAGAGAGAGAGATTCTAGCTCAGTGTAGCAAATGTTGAACTAAAATTTTGGGGAATATATATATATATATATATATATATATATATATATATATATATATATAACTATAGGCTGTTTTGAGTGAGTGGGTATGTAAGCTTGTGATGGTATGATAGAGTTAATGCTGAAACTAAGTCTTTAATGGGTAAATGGTTGTTTATGACTGATTAGGAAGCATTTATGAGCTTAAAATATGCAAAAAAGGAAAGGGAATGTCTGAAACTAAGTGGGTATGGACAGAAGTGGCTTATTTGTGGGTTAGTGGGGCTAACTACAAGCTGAAATTTGACATAATAACAAGAATAACAGAGGTTTTTAGAGAGTTTGGTGTCTATTTTAAGGTGATGGGATTTTTTGAGAAGATGGAATGTGATGTTTATGGGTAAGTGTATATGAGTATTTATGGACTAAAGGCTCGTTTCTAAACTAAGGGACTAATTTATGGGCTGGAAATAGAATGATGGGTGAGAAATTTTATGATAAGATTTGTTGTCCTCCATGAGTTGATGGTACTTCCCTTTTATAGTGAAACTTAAGGGATTGATTAGCAAAAGTCCAAAAATGTAGGACTGATCAGGGGCAGGACAACATACTTAATTATCTTAGGATTTGGCCTAAAATGGGAGATTTGCTTTTGGGGCTATTTTGCTTCTTTGGGCAATGTCACACATGGGTAAAAATCAGCATAATCTTGCATTAAATGCTAAGAATTCTGAGATTGTGTTCAGCCAATGGGATTAAGGCAGGTATTAAGGAGGAATCCCAATGCTGCAACCGAGATTTGGACCCTAGTAAGTAAGATTCAACACCCCAAGCCAAGTGTCAAAGTTTAAGTCCACTTCAGAGGGTTTCGCTGGAGATCCCTTTATGCCCTCTAAACCACATGTTCCCAAATTTTCCCCTTTAGGATTCATGGGCTTGGTTCATGAACCAATTGCATACAGTTTTAGTAATAAAATAAACTATTTGGTTCAGGATTTCATGAGCTTGGAGGTCTTGGTTATGGCTTCCTTGAGTTGTGACCAAAACTTGGGGAAGAAGGGTATTTATTGCCCATTAGCCTTTAGGTGTCAACTTTTGGTACTATTCACATTAGAGTTGGCAGCGTGACAGGTGGCCAGCTCCTAATTTGGTTTAGGAGCTTGGTTGCTTCTTAAGGTGACTTTCAACGAAAGGCAGAACAGAATGAAGTTCTCCAACAGGGTCAGTTTGCACACATGAGCTATTTTGGCTGAGATTTCATGTTGGGCTTGGCCATAAGGGCTGAGTATTTTGGTGAGCCTCTGACTTGGTGGTTCTCTCCACTTGGGCCTATCCTTTTGCTTTTTCATTATAAGCCCTACAAAATGGACAAAGCTACCATATATTGTCATGGATTTTTATTCCACGTGGGTTTTAGTTGTTAGCAGAAATAAAATGAATCCATGAGGTTTAATAAATATTTAATTCCCATGGGCTTCAAATAACAACTTGTATAGTTTCTCATAATTTTTGCTATGGATTACTTTTTAAATGATATTTTCTTTGGGGCTTTTTAAATAATGACCTCCAATATTTTCTTGAGAATAATATTTACCATGGGTTTTAAATAAGGGCAATATCCATGAGTTTCAAATAAAATATGGTAACAACCACTATAATGGAATAATGTGATATTCCCATGAGTTTTTTTATAGATAATCATAATGGGCATGTAGGATAAATAATTATCATGAGTTTTGGAAATAAATATTATGAATATTGCGATATAAGATAAATAATGACTTTGAGTTTAGAATATGATATGAAATAAATAATCATAATTTTCCATGGGCTTTTATAAGATGTTTGCCATGGGTTTTGAAAATAGATAATTGCCATAGATTTCATGGGCTTGTAATATTATAGTAATAGATTTAAGAACTTAAATTATTGTTCATCATTGGACTTTTAAGTAAAATACTTATGATATAGTATTTTGCCAAGTATTAATAACTTTGAGCTTTTGATAAAATTGTATTAAATAGTTAGCGTAGACTTTTTTATAAAATAGTTCCAAGTAGTTAGCTTGGGCTTTTGATAATACCAATGTTAGTTGGACTTTTAATAGTGTCAATGAGAATTGGGCTTTTGATATTGTCAGCGAGAACTGGGGTTTTGATGTTACTAATGAGAATTGAGATTTTTGATATTGCCAGCGAGAACTAGGCTTTTAGTGATGTTGCCAATGTGAATTGGGCTTTTAATAAATAAATTGCCATGGGTTTAAACCATGGGCTTTGATTATGGATTTGAATTCCATTGATAAAATTGCCATGGGTTTAAATCATGGGCTTTGATTATGGATTTGAATTCCATTGATAAAATTGTTTTTCCATGGACTTGAATTATGAGTTTTTCAAATATTGTCAAGTTCAAGTATTCTTGGGCTTTAAATAGAATGGGATGTGTGTATTAGGCTCATAGGGCCGGTTTTGGACTTAGCTAAATAATGATAATAAAATTAGATAAAATATGAGTTTTTTGTGATAGTTTATATCATGACCCAATTTAGATAATAGGATATGAAACATTTGTGATAAACATAGTAATAGGGCAAAAAATATTTGGGAAAACCCAATAACTTATTAATAGTATTTGAAAATAAATAGGTGGTACTTGAATAAAATTAGGTGTAAAAATAAAAAGTACCCTAACAATAGCCATAATAAAAAGAAACTAATGGTTATATTCTTTTAAAGTGATAAAAAAAATCGGAATAAATGGTATGCCAAACACATCTAAGTATGAAATCAATATTCAATCTATATGTCCAATTAAAAAAAAATCAATCTATATCTATATAATATCTAAAAGCTAAAATGATATAGTTTACTAACTAAAAATTTAAAATGATATAGTTTACTAATTCAAAAATTTACAAAGTGACATGTTTTGTTAGTCTCACATCAACAACCTAATAAATAATCTCCTAATTATTTTTTAGTGATATTTTAGTACAAATTTTACTATATATAAGCCTTGCAAATCTATATATATGTATATAATAGGGAAAACTGAGAGAAACTCAAATTAGAATTCTAAATTAGAGTTCCAATTTTGTGTTATGTGTCCTAAATTATTTATTCTTAAAAAGTTTTATTTCTTAATTTTAGAATCAAATGTGGGACTACATCATAAATATTCATCTAAGTGAGTTATTACAAAAACCAAAGACTCTAGAATAAATGAATCGTAAAATAAAAAATAAATAAAAAAGTGCTTCATAATAATTTAAAAGAAAAAAAAGGGACAATTTACATTTTATACGTAATAATATCCTTACAAATTTTTTTAAAGAATTAACAAAATATAAAAATAACTATCAATAGTATTTAAATTATATATATATATATAGGAATTATATTATACATCTTATTGTATATTTTTAAGTGTATCCATGCATATGTATAGAGTTACAAGCTAGTTTATATAATCTATAAAGTTGCATCAGCATCTTATCATTTTTCTCTCCAATTTTCCTATAACATTTTTAGCATTCACTTTTTTTTTATTTTAATATTTACATTTTCTCTAACCTTTCTTCTTCCCTTACCTTTTCATCTCCCCACAATCCTCTACCTTAATATCACTATCCGTATTTTCCTTTATCATACTTTATTTTGTCTCTTCTTATTTACACCCTCTTTCTATAAATTTTTTTTCCCTCACAAAAATGTTATTTCTCTCTCTCTCTCTGTCTCTCTCTCTCTCTCAATTTTTTGGTGTATTTTTTTTTCTTGCACTTTAGGTTGATAATTTTGTGTTTTTTAGAATTCTAATTTGGGTTTATGTGATTTTTTTTTGTTCTCTTTAATTGTTAAATGTTATCCTATTGTATCATAAAGAATTAAAGATAGTCTATAAAAAATAATATTATTCTATTATATAGCATGATTTGGATAATTTAGGTAATGTTTGGTAAGCGTTTTTGTTTTTTATTTTCAAAAACTTGTTTATGGAAATATTAAAAAAAAATTCTTGTATTTGTGAAATCAAATATATTTGGTTAGTCGAAATTAAAAAAAGATAGTTTTTTTTTTGAAGAAAAAAAAAATACTAAAATATGTTGTTACTAGGATTTGAACTCTAATGCTAACTCACTAAATGAGATAGATTCATTAAATTAAATACGTATTTTTATTGACTTTTGAAAATTAAAGACTGAAAACAGCATTTTGCATGTTTTTAGTTTCCTTCACAAATTGAGTTTTGATAATAGTTTTTGTTTTCTATTCATTTTGGGTTGCCAAACTAGTTTTTTAGTCTCAAAAATAGAAAATTGTTTTTGGAAACAGAAAATAAGGAGAAAAAACAGCTACCAAACATATTCTTAGTGTTTATATATATATCATTTTTTAACTCTCTTTTTTTCTTCTCATCTTATTTGATTCAACATTGAAATTCAACCACATCCTCCTTATCATTAAATTATTTATACTTTATCACCCTTTTTATTTTTAAAAATTAAAAATATAATATTTTACTGAAATTCAAATATTTTACACTTTCTCAAACCTTTCTCATTCCCTTTTCCTTTTCATCTCTCCAAAACCTCTACCTTAATATCACTATCCCTCTTTCTCTTTTGCTTCCTTTATTTTTTTTCTTTTTATTATCATCCTCTAAGCATAAATTTTTCATTCATTTTTCTAGTCTATGCATAATTTTCCCTCACAAAAAAAAAAAAGTTATGTCTCTCTCAATTTTTTGGTGGTTTTTAAAATCTTTCATGCATATCTGTTTTAGGTTGATATATTTTTGTGTTCTTTAGAACTTTATTTTAGGTTGATGCGAATTAGTTGTGTTTTATTTTTTTTATTCACTTTGATTGTTAAATGTTACCTAGTAAGAATAGAAATTGCATAAGAAATAAAGTTAGAAAAATTTAAAATCATTTTTTTGACATTTCATTTAACCTTTTGTTTTATGAATTGCAAATCTTCATTTATTATTATTTTTTTTGAGAGAGAGTTTCAACCTATGGCATCCGTTTCTGATAATAGCTCTTTATTATCAGACTAAGACACCAATCAGTTTTTGGTGTAGGCGGGGATTGAACCCCAGATCTCTTATTTTTTTTAAACTTATATATATATATATATATATATATATATATATATATATATATGAGATGAGTTCAAGTTACACATTTTCTAAACTATTGGATTAAAGTAAATCCAATGGTTAAAAAATGATACTCATTAATGCTAATATTCTTGTTGATCTCATTTATTATCTCTTATTTGTGTCATTCCATACCTATCTATAAACCCAAAAAAAGGTATATGTATTTCTCTCTCTCTCTCTCTCTCTCTCTCTCTCTCCTCCTCTTCTCTAGGGTTCCACCTCCACAGCCAAATTGTCAATAGCAAAATACATATACTCTACCAAGTGATATGCTGATTTGATGATTGTATATTCCATCAAATGAAGGATGTGTAGAGGCAACACTACTCTACCAATCAATCCGAATTGGAGACAATGATGCATAAATTTAAATGATAATCTGCAATTTTTTTTACTAAAAATAAACGGAAACAGAGATACACAATAGATACTAAGTCTGGTGGTAACTTTTTTATTTAAAAAAAATGCAAAAAAAACAACTCTTTTATCGATTAGCCAAGAAGTCCTAACAAATCAAATAAGTGTGAATGGCTCATAAGATTCAGCCGTAAACATATTCTCTCAATATAACCTCTCCTAAGTCCTAATAGATCCAAGAAGTACGAATGCCTTGAAAGCTTTAGCAGTAAACACTCTCTCTCAAAATATGGTTTAAGTATATGGTTTTTTTTTTTTCGCTCCTATAACAAGGACATCATATCCAATCATGACTGGTTTTCCTTCAACTTTATTGAGGTTTTCACTAGTAAAACATCATGTGATAAAGTACCTATTACTTGTACTCAAATGCTTAGACTTATACAATTTAAATATACACACACGCATCCCACCATGTAAAATGCAAGATGTCAGATACTTTCATACCTACTGCCATTCAAAATAATAATTATTCTCATTTTAGAATCCAATTTTTAAAGTGCTTTTATTTATTTATTTAAATTATGCGATTCAAATTGCAGTATTTAAATGGCATGGAAATTGAATAAAATTTTATATTGGAGAAGCAATCTGTTAGAAGAATGATGAAAATGTTTTGGAGGAAGTCTATTAACAATTTTGCCAAAACATGTTAATGTCTCCAAGGATGGCTTTCAATTAAACATTATCAACATGTTGTTTTATAATGGATTCGCAGTCTACCTATTATCTTGATTCAGGACTCTTTTGCTTATAGAAATCGATCAACAAAATTGTATTTTGATCCAAAGATAAAATACACATGTAAAAAAAAAGGGACAAGAGTGCAAAATGATCTGAGAAGAATGAAATGCAACTGGTGGCGGTGGCCTTTTTTGCAGCTGGCGACCTGTCCATAGAGGGGGAACCCTAGAGAGAGAGAGAGAGAGAGAGAGAGAGAGAGAGAGAGAGAGAAACATACTGTAGAGATCAATTAGAATATTAGCATTAATGAGTATCTTTTTTTAACCGTTTGATCTACTTAAATCAAATGGTTTAGAAAATGTGTAACTCTTTATAATTACACCAGGTGTAACTTGAACCTCTCTCTCTCTCTCTCTCTCTCTCTCTCTCTCTCTCTCTATATATATATATATATAATTTTCATACACTATTACATTTTGAAAATCTAATGAATGAAACTACCTCTCATTTAACGTCTCTGTTATATAAATCATTAGTTAGTAAATATATGATAATGGTAAGAGGCATTACAAATGAGATCCTTAATAAAATGATAAAATTAATTAGTAATTATCATTATGAAGTAGTAGTCTATGGTTTTACACATCTAAGAAGTGAAATATAAAAAGTTTACTTAAAGGTATATGTAAAGTCTCATGCCCCAAACCCAAAAGGGTCCAAAACATGAGAAAAACATCTCAAAGGTATCTGTAGATTTTTCCTTTTTGACAATTCAATCCAAAATTCATTATCAAAGTACCAACATCAAGAATTGTCCTAATAATTTCATTGATGATACTCTCAAAGTAAGTTAGAGCTCTATGCTATAATTACAAGGATCATTGGTCACAAAAGAATGGAGGTCTAAATAAATACAATTACATATCATTAACTTGTCTCATCAGTGAAAATAAAGTCATAACCACTATAACATACAAAAGAATGAGTCAAGCCTAATCTAGGATATACATTATCTAAATATCTCCATCACAAAAATCTAGCGTCCATCAGTAGTTAGTCTAACTATTGCTAGCCACAAAAACATGTCTCAAAACAACCATTACCTACTTTGAAAATTTTTGTAAAAGAATGGGATGAGACAGAGCCTAATAAGTAGCATAATTAATGAGGGTGGGAGAAATGCAAGTTTCATTTTCAATAATAATAATATGACAAAAATGATTAAGTAATGCAACAAAAAGTTTCTTAAAGTACCTTGAAACTATATGCTATAATATGTGAGCATTAACAATATAATTCCAAAGCCTTAAAATCTAACATACGGTAATTTATCACAAATATACCACACTACCATGTAGACCGATTAGGGGATTCACCCATTCACAACTGGCATGATATTGTCCTCTCTGGTATGTAGTCTCTTGGACCCATGGGTAGCAGCCTTACCCATACCCTTAAGGTTTTGTCGCTCCCCCCATGGGCAATAGGGAGAATGCATCAAATATGACCTCTTTTACATGTGGTCTTTTGGCCCCATTGGCAACAGCCTCACTTACACACAATCAAAGAACCTCTTCCCCCCATGGGTAGCAGGAAAGAACGTGTAATCCAAAGTGAAAGGGCACTGACCTAGATTTGATTTCGTTGTCATAAAGACTATGGAAACCAAATCGGGTGATCACTAGAAAATCACACATGGCATAAGGTTAAAACAATATAAAGCTCACATGCTACATATACTTTCAAATACATAGTTTATATCCAGGTAATTTCAAAAAAAAAACTTTAAATAATCTAACTTCTACAAAATTTGTAAGGTTTTCAACTTCATTCTTGTCAAAAAGATTTTCTATCAATTTCTCAAATAACAAGACAAGATAAGCATCTTTAAATTTTCTAGTAAACCATAAAATCCATGAATTCATTATCAAAGATTAAATCAAAGATGCTCATATTTTCCATGCCAACAATTCATGCATTTCCTCATATGCAATTTTAAACATAATGCGCTTTTTATATATAATCATATATAATAGGGTCACAACACAAAACTTTTTAGAAAAACATAGTTCCCCAAATAATTTTCCAAAATGTGTTTGACCCAAAAATAACGTTTATGCAACATGGTTATTTTTCAAAAATCCGATTAAAAAGCTACTTACCTTGCAACTAGCAAAAAGCCTAATTCTTCAAGCTCCAACGAAGATTAGTTAGAACCTAAATAATATCAAGCAAACTTATCACAATAAGCATAAAGCTTGAAATTGTATCTAGCTACAAATTAGGAATTGCCAGATAAGCACTTAATTAGGCAAGCCTAGTATTTAGCCTCACAAATAATATTTTTCACTTCCAAAGTTTCTCAACAAATTAATTTACAAGGCATAAACTCCCATAATACTAATGAATCATCCAAGTTATTATCTCTAACATCAAAACCTCAACAATTTATAAGTAGTTTCCATAAGATTTATGTAATATCAACAAGAGACCCATGACACCAAAATCATAATATTCTTCAAGACAAACAATTTGAATCTTAAACTAGCTCCAAATAGTCAATAAAAATTATATTCACCATCTATTTCACATTAAAAAGCCAACCACCCTTCCCCCCCCCCCCCCCAAATCTTCACCACTTAAAGAGTTACCATTGTAAAAACTATAAACCCACTCATCAAATAATTCTACCTGTTAGGACATATGTGGTTCACTTGTTAAGAACATATGTCGTTCTTTTATGTAATTGGCTAATCCTTTGACAAAACGTACTTTACTTGTATTTAGGTAGATCTAGGATGTGTATAATGCGTCAAGAAACCTTGTTTCAAGACCAAGTGTTAAAGCTATGCAAGTCTGTCGAAGAAACAAGTTGAAGAAGTGCCTGTCATCAAAGCTCAACAGCTAGCATCTATCGAGCTTAAGAAGCTATTCCAGCCCCAAGGCTCGACACCATCTCGACACCTCTAGCTGTCGAGGTTTCAGAAAAACAGACTTTCAGATCTATTTTGATTCCAATCCGTGGATATGTCTTTGGACCTTCTTTTCTCATAACCCTAGATATATAAAAAGGATTATTTTAAGAGTTGTATCTGGTTACACACAACTGAGACACAAGTTGCAAAGTCTGTTCAATCAATTTGTGACCGAAGACAAAGTTTGCCCTAGTTCATCTCTTTGTGAAGAAGCTGTTGTGTTTGTGCACCGTAGGGTTTTGTAACCAAGCATCTTCTTGTTCTTTATTGTGAGAATGAACTGAAGAACTTTGTAGCCAACATCTTTCTCAAGTTGGTGATTGAAGTCGCGTACTGGGATCCGCGCAATTGGTTAGTCATGTACTAGGAGCCGTGCATCAAAAGGAGAGATTGTGACTACAGAACAAGTCCAATTGGGTATTGGGGTAAGGGTTCAACTGTAGGTTCGTATAAGGTACTGAGATTCATTTACTTGTAACCACTTGTTATGATAATAGTGGATTCTCGGGAGTGGTGATCTTAAAATCACCCGGTGGGGTTTTTCCCTTGGAGGTTTTCCCCATTCGTAAACAAATCACCGTGTCAAATCTATTTTCCACTATATTTAGTTTATTGGTGATTTGTTTGTGCTACCACGCGTTTGCATGTTAATTTGATTAATTAATTAAACTTGACTAATTAATCAATTTTGGCTAATTAATCAATTAATCCATCACAAAGGGTCAATACGTTTTTGGCCTATCACTACCAATACAAAACCCATACATATAAATACATGAATATCACTTCCAAAGCTTGTAAATCACATGGGTATTATTATAAAAGCTTTTGTTAAGTTCTAAAAGTTTAGAATAATTGGCAAATCATGAACACATAAGAACATACAAGCTGCAGAAAGAAGATTTCAGAATTTGTCTGGTTCAATCGATCGTAGAACAGGCTTGACCGATTGAAAGTCGTATCTGTAGAATTTTAATTAAGCCCAAATAGCAGTTCAAGCCCATTAAGGATTAGGGTTTTAGGTCTACTTCTCCCAGTATATAAAAGAAACCCTAAACACGTTTTTATAAGGCTTTTCAGAGAGAGAAGAGTGTGCCTCTTTTGTATTTAGGGTTTTGTTCCTAAAAAGCTCCCTTATATCTTCTACCGGTGTTATTACTTGAAGAATCTCAAGATCCGGTGTTGTAGAAGTTGCTGCCTTCTTTATTCATCAAAGGTGTTGATGATCCAAACCTTCAAGGGTGATCTTGGAGTCATAAACAGGAGAGTTTGTGTTGCTAAACCTTTGAGTGGGATCTCAAAGTCACAAATGTGGGTGTTTGTGTTTTGCAAAGGCCAAGGAAAGAAGTAATTCGTAGACTCGGAACTATCATGGGGTCATGGTAGTAAGTTTTCTACTCGAGGTAGCAATAGGATGTTAGTTGTTTAAGTCGCTATTGTACAAACTTCAATTCTTTCATAGTGGTTTTGCTGTTTTACCTTGAGGATAGCTAGGTTAAATCCTTCCCAGGTTTTTTACTGATTTGGTTTTCTTGGGTCATCATATCATTGTGTTCTTTATATTTCCACTGCTTTGCATGATATGATTGTTTTGTTTTAACCTAGATCTGAATAATAAACCTAAGTATTCACTTGGTTAATTAATTAGGTTAAACAATTTAGTTTTACAGGGGTCTAAAAACGTACAGCTTAGATAAAAATAACCTTAAGCAAAATTATAAAATCCAACTAAAAAAATTAGAAACTTTTACCTCAAATAAAATATGTGAAGGTGCTTAGAGGTTCTTAAGAATTTTACGATGATCTTGCCAGAAAAATGATGGTGTGTAGTGGGTATCATGGGAGAGTGTGAGGGAGAGGAGTGTGTGTTTAAGTGAGAAGAAGAGAAAGAAAACAAATGAGAGGAAGAGAGATGGCCGGCCAACCAAGAGAGTTAAGGAGTGTGTGAGATGTAGTGGGTAGTGATTGGAATAGGTGGGGCATATGGGACACCCAAAAGATATTTGACCATACCTTTTTTTTTTTAACTGGGGACATTACATAAAGATTCACATTATATATATATATATATATATATATATATATATATATATATATATGAGATACGCGCATGTGTGTGTGTAAAGGTTTAAAAAAAAGTTATATGTAAGGTTTTTATTAACTTAGAAGATAATGATCAAAACCAACTGTTAATAACTAAAATAATAATATTATTAAAAATATATATAATGAGGTCACTCAAAAGAATTTATCATGGGCAACATGCAAGTTTGCAACTAGTTAAACATAAAATGGGTTGTCACTCTAAGCTTGAGTTGGGCTCTAGCTTCTTTCAGTGCTTGCTAACCTAAGATTGAGTGGACATGAATGTATGATTTTTGCAAAAATTTAAATTAAGCTTGTGCATAACCTTAATCTCACAAACTGAATGTATTGCAAGATACTTGACTAGGCTTGGATTTTTTGTCTTCTTGAATTTGATTTAAAAAATAAAATAATTAAAATTAAAAAAAAAAAAAAAAACTCAATAGATGTGGGGAAGTGTTCTGTGTTAATCTTTTAGCTACATTGGGATGCATGAAATTAGGTAGATTCTATGATTGAGTATAAGAATTGAGATAATACAAATAATTGGTAGTTGTATATATAGTACAGCAGGCTGTTGCTTACTAACTCCAATCTAAGTAATTTTTTTTGGGAGGTGGGGAGGAATGTCTTTTTTTCCCCCTGTTTTATTCTTGTTCATTAACCATCATGTAAAAATCATTTTGGCAATGATTTTAATTGTACTATTGGCCATGATATCTACCATTATTGTTTTAAACTATTTCTATCACCAATATTTGGGTTTCTTCGAACAACCAAAGTTACCTTTTAAATTTTAAATAATAAGACATGTTCCATTTAAGTTATGTTTTATTCACAGATTATGTATTATGGGCATCTCAATCTAATTGACTTGGTTTCTGTAATGATGCAGGTTGCATGGCAGCTATGGAGGCAAAACATTACTTGCAAGAGATTGGATCGCTGGAAGGAGGATAAAAGCGATTGACTACCGGGAATGTGCCTCGGATTTAAAGGCCGATTAATTAGTGATGTTGCAGAAGATACAAAAAAAACAAACACGTTGTCCTTCTTAATGAAAAAAGAAACTAAACAAGTTAGCTTCTAAATCAAAGCCTTGAATCCACGAGGGGTTCTTTCATCCACAAGGTGATAAGGTTCTGGAATCTACTAGAAAAAAATAATAGACAAAATTTGTATTTTTATCAATCTGAAAACTAAACTGTTAGAGGTTACAATATGTTTAAATAGTAAAAAGGAAAACCTAGGGCTAATCACACCCAGAAAACCCTAATTCAAGCTAATCACGTAATTAGGTGGTAAAATAGTAATTTTTACCAAAAATAGCAATAATGAGATAATTGCAGAAATTAAAACTACTATCTTTAAGAGACATCCCGAAATAAACAGAACCTTATTCTAACTTTTAAACTAAAAATTATTAAGGAAAAACACTGTTTTCGGGGCTTTAATGAACGAATTCGCCTAAATTAGGGCAATCCTTGAGGCAAAGACTCGAGTCTTGATTAGAATACCATTTTCCTTCAACAGTCCAATTTTCATGCAATTCCGACATTGTCGCCTCGATGGCTTCTACTGACCTTTTTATCTTGCACCATGATTTCTAGCACCTTTGCTGCTCAAGGAAGACTTGTGCCATCTATTTTACATCAATTAGAAGCAATATTTAATTAAGAAGGACAAAGATTTGTCTTTGTTGGATGCATTAATAGTTTTCTACATTATGCTGCATATCTTCCGCTATTATTTTTCTTGATTGATTGCTTTGATAATCTGGAAATCATACGGCTTAGCTTTTGCTCTTTTAATGGCTTTGAATCATGCTGGTTGTAGCATCTCTTGGCTACTCTGCTGGTTTTCTTGAAATATATTCAGCTTTAGAGCCCAGGTTTGAGCTATGTGGTAGTTTTGTGCGTGTGTTAGCATGTCCTATTGGTAATTATTCTTCTCTATACACAAGCAGGGCATGCCAATATGAACAAAGGAATTAAAAAAAAAATTAGCTACATTTTTGTGAGAGGGCATGCTAATTTGAATTATGGCACGACGAATCTTCATTAGCCTATTCCTTGCAGAAAAAAATGTTGAAGGCTTCTTTAATTAGTGTAGAAAAAATTGATTATATGATCAGTAGAAGCTTAACCATTTATCCCCCTCCTCCCCCGGCCAAGACTTGCAAAATGGAGAACTCATGTTAGAATCACAATGAACTAGTGTTGTTACTTCAATTTGTGTTAAGAACATAACAACATAACTTTGTTATTTCAAACGGTTTGCATTGTAATATTGGCCATGAAATCTATCGTAGATATTCTGTAGAACCAATTGCACTGTTAAATATTTACATGTGTTTTATAGAAAAAGAGATAGTGACCAAATTGAAGATATTGCAAGCTTTTTAATGGCATGGTGGAATTTTTAGAGGAAACCACAGGTTTAAAAAGGTAATTATATCATTCGAGTCATCAAATTGGGGAAGACAATGAATGCCAAAACTTGAACGAGAAGAAATTACTTTCAGAAAATAATTAAATAAGTCATTTATTGTAATTTATATATGGAATTTTGTTTTTATAGATTTATTGTGAACAATTATTAAGGGTATGTTTGGTAACTTTTTTTCCCCTTATTTTCTGTTTATAAAAACAATTTTCTATTTTTGAGACTAAAAAACTTATTTCGTAACCCAAAATGGACAAAAAATAAAAACTGTTTTCAAAACTCAATTTGTGAAGGAAACTGAAAACATGCAAAAAACTGTTTTCAGTTTCTAGTTTTCAAAAGTCAATGAAAACACATATTTAATTTAATGAATTTGTCTCATTTAATAAGTTAGTATTACAGTTCAAATCCTAGTAACAACATATTTTAGTATTTTTTTTTTCTTCAAAAAATTATTTTTTTAATTTCAACTAACCAAATATGTTTTTAATTTAAAAAATACAAGAAAATTGTTTTTTCTTTATATTCTCTAAAACAAGTTTTTGAAAATAGAAAACAAAAACGGCTACCAAACATAACCTCGGTAACTGATTAGTAATTAAGAGTTGAGAAATTAGAAGAGAGCATTAGCATTTAGAATCTAAAAGTAAACAAAAACCCGGATAAAAATAGAAAGTGGTGACTAGTTCCTAGCTCGAAATCTAAATATCATCTTGTTGTAAAACCAAAATCGAATCCCCCCCCCCCCACCTATTATAAGCTAGGAAAAAAAACAAAGATAATTTTGCTAATGTATATTGAAATATAAATATTATCCTTGATGATGCCGAAAAAATCACCAGTAAGCTATGACCACTCTCCAAACTGAAGCAACACCTACAAAAGGAGAATAGAAGACCTAACAGAGAGCACCGATGTGGTGCCGGCCAAAAACCCTCCGAAGGTCAAGTTAGAGTCTTTTTTTAAACAACCCTAGAGTGCTAGAGCTGAAGTGTATGAGTACCTTGGCTTATGAGGGTTTTGGGGTATATATAGTGGCATGGACCCGAAATAAGTGCCTTGGTGAGAAAGTACTTTCCTTCTAGGAGAGTAATTTATGGATTTTCCGTATCACCTAGAGCCATTTTTCTTATAGGAATCTTCTTGACTAAGGCCGAGCGTGTAGCGCAAGAACTTTCCTTATAAGCACGTACGTAAAGGACAAAACAGGTTAAGGATGAAGGTTGGGTTACCCCTTCAGCTTTTACCTCCTAAGGTCGTCACCCTACGTACGTCTCCTATACAATCGTTAGCCTACGTATGTCTCCGGCAAGGTCGTCAGCTTAGGACTCTCAGCTTTGACTCCGTCAGCTGATACTTCAACCTAACGCCGTCACGTATGGGATACCATGTACCATAAGAACTTTCCCGCCGTCACTCCGAAGGCACACTTGCTTAGATTGAGCTTTATGTTGTAGGAGCGAAGAGTATCAAAGGTTTCCTTGAGATCCTCCAAATGATCTTCTTCCCTTTGACTTTTGACCAGCATGTCGTCGACATATACCTGGACGTTTCTTCCAATCTGTCGTGCAAACATCTTGTTCATGAGCCTCTAATAGGTTACGCCAGCATTTTTCAAGCCAAAGGGCATGACTTTGTAGCAAAAAAGGCCTTGGCTTGTTACGAACGAAGTCTTCTCTTGATCAGCTTCGTCCATTTAGATTTGGTTATATCCGAAAAATGCATCCATGAAGCTCAGTAGCTGATGTTGGGCCGTAGAGTCCACCAGGATGTCGACCCGTGGGACGGGGTAGCTATCCTTGGGGCATGCTTTGTTTAAGTCCGTGAAGTCGACACACATCCTCCATTTTCCATTGTTCTTTTTGACCATTACGACGTTTGCCAACCAATCAAGGTAGTACACTTCCTTGATAAATCTCGCCTCTTGTAGTTTGCGGACTTCTTCTGCTACTACCTGATCTCTTTCTTGGGCAAAGGTTCTTTTCTTTTGTCGAACAGGTGGGAAAGATGGCGACACGTTCAACCTGTGTACCATGACTGACAGGTCGATTCTCGACATGTCTTCGTGGTTCCATGCGAACACGTCCCGTTTTTCTTTCAAGAAGGTCGCGAGTTCTTGACGTACCGTCGGGTCTGCCAGGGTGCCAATTTTGGTTGTTCGCTTCGGGTGGGTTTTGTCAAGAAGTACGTCTTTGAGCCTCTCGACGGGCTCTGTCGCCACCCGACGTTCCTCTATGTTCATGGCCTGAATGTGGTTGTCCATCTCTATCATGGCTACGTAACATTCGCGTGCGGATACTTGATTTCCTCTCAATTCTCCAATTCCATAATCAGTAGGGAATTTTATCATCAAATGGTATGTCGATGTTACGGCTTTCTATGAGTTGAGGGTTGGACGTCCTATGATGGCATTGTAGGCCGACGAGCAATCGACTACAAGGAATGTTACATTCCGGGTGATCCGTTGTGGGTAGTCTCAAATGGTTACTGCCAAAGTGACAACGCCAAGTGGAAGTACCCTCGCTCTTTCAAAGCCAACGAGCGGGGCGTTAGTCGGAACTAGTCGTTCCCTTCCAATTCCCATTTGTTGGAAAGCAGGATAGTAGAGGATGTTTGCTAAACTACCGTTGTCAACGAGGACTCGGTGTATGTTATAGTCTCCTGCCTATATGGTGACGACCAAAGCGTCATCATGGGGATGATGAAGGCGCCGGGCGTCTCCTTCTAAAAATTCAAAAGGGGGATTGTCAATCCGCGACCTTTCAAGCGCGGAACTTGTCATCTGGACATTCTGAACCGTTCTGAGGTATGTCTTTCGGGCTTTCTTGGATGACCCGATAGTCATGGTGCCCCTTCCAATCATCCTTATATCTCCTATGGGTTGCTTGGGGCGATCATTGTCTCGTCGGGGGCTTGATTTTGTGGCGAGTCCGCCCTCTCCTTGTTGACGAACCTCTGTAGCCTCCCTCGTCTAATAAGAGCTTCTATGTGCTGTTTCAAATCGTAGCAATCAGCGGTGTCATGGCCATGATCTGGATGAAAACGGCAGTATTTGTCTCTTGGTCTCCTGTTGGGATCTCCCTTCAGTTTGCCAGGAAAGGCCAAAGTTTCTTCATCTTTAATCTGCATTAATACCTGATCGATAGGAGTGTTTAGGGGAGTGAAGTTTGTGAATCTTCCTGTAGGCGATTTGGGTCGTCGATCGTCCCGCCGTTCTCTGGTTCTAGCCACTTTTCGTCCCCTGTCCGATTGTGCATCTTCCTGCCTTTCCCTCTTTTTAAGTTTGTCCTCTCGGGCCAGTAATGCGTCTTCTGCGTTCATATACTTCGCTGTCCTGTAAAACACATCGAACATAGTCTTTGGGTCATTCTTGTACAGAGAAAACAAGAACTTACTCTTTCGTAGCCCGTTTGTGAATGTTGCCACAAGTATCTTGTCATCTGCCTCGTCTATCGAGAGGGCTTCCTTGTTGAAGCGGGCTATGTATGACCTTAAGGTCTCGTCTTCTCATTGCCTGATGTTCAACAGACACGCAGTAGACTTCTTATGCCGGTGACTCTCGATAAAGTGTGATACAAACTGTGCACCTAATTCCTTAAAAGTGCTGATGGAATTAGGTGTCAACCTACTGTACCAGTCCCTTATAGGCCCTTTCAACGTGGTGAGGAAAGCCCTACACATGATTTCATCAGGTACGCCCTGCAGATGCATCAGGGTCTTAAAAGATTCTAAGTGGTCCAATGGGTCCTTGGATCCGTCATAATTCTCGACGTGAGGCATGCGAAACTTTGGAGGAAGGGGGCATGAGTTCACGAGCGCTGTGAAAGGCGAATCTGTTTTATGGACTAGGTCGTCCAAGTCGTTGGAGATTTGTCCTCTAAGGGCGTTCATCATCACGTCCATACGTTCCCTCATCTCCTACATCTCATCTCCTGCAAGGTGTCGGAGACGGATGGCCGGTTGGTCTCCTGCCGCTCCGGTCTAGTCGGAGCGTTGCTACCCTCAGGCCCTTCTACGTTCCTTCCTTTCGGACTAGCACCTTCCTGGTCTTCCTCAGGTGCACTTTGGTGTGCATTCCTTTGTCGTAGTTACTCTTCTATATCATGATTCTGCTTGGTGAGGCGCTCAACCGCCACTGCAAGCGTTTGGACTTGCCTCTCTAGAGCTGTGGCGTGCGGTTCGTCGCCTTGATTGTTGTTCGTTGCCATCGATCGAGTGAGTACCATGCAACTTTTTGTCTCAGGAATAAAGCAAAGGCTAAATAATCCTTCTCCACAGACGGCGCCAACTGATGATGCCGAAAAAATCACCAGTAAGCTGCGAGCACTCTCCAAACCGAAGCAACACCTACAAAAGGAGAATAGAAGACCTAACAGAGAGCACCGGTGTGGTGCCGGCCACAAACCCTCCGAAGGTCAAGTTAGAGTCTTTTTTTAACAACCCTAGAGTGCTAGAGCTGAAGTGAATTATGCGTACCTTGGGTTATGAGAGTTTTGAGGTATATATAGTGGCATGGATCCGAAATAAGCGCCTTGGTGAGGAAGTACTTTTCTTCTAGGCGAGTAATTTATGGATTTTGCGTATCACCTAGAGCCTTTTTCCTTATAAGAATCTTCTTGACTAAGGTCGAGCGTGTAGCACAAGAACTTTCCTTATATGCACGTACGTAGAGGACAAAACAGGTTAAGGATGAAGGTTGGGTTACCCCTTCAGCTTTTACCTCCTAAGGTCGTCACCCTACGTACGTCTCCTATACAATCGTCAGCCTACGTATGTCTCCGGCAAGGTCGTCAGCTTAGGACCCTCAACTTTGACTCCGTCAGCTGATACTTCAACCCAACGCCGTCACGTATGGGGTGTAGCTGCGAATGTCAAAAGGAGATGTTCTAGTGACCATCGCTGACGGGCTCAATACTCCCGTCAGCCTTCTTAAAGTATTAGTAACTTGTAAAACCACCACCATCAATCTTCATTACCATCTTTCATTAAAAATTACACCTCTTTCATCATTTAGAAAATTAGATAGAGGTGGTGCATCTTTGAATAATGAGATTTATACTTATTCTAGTTTTTTTTTTTAATAAAAAAAACAATGAAATTAAGTGCATTCTTCCTATTTTTGTGACTAAATGTTGCTATTTGTTCATTTCTTGCTCCATAAATATTGATTTGGATTTCAATTACATACAATTGTTTATGAAGAGAAGATAATTTGGTCGTTCATAGTTAAAGTCTTAAAGACAAATTATTTGTTCCTAACTATCTATAACTAAAATTTCACAACCAATATACACGATTATTTATTTTCCATAACCAAGAAGCTAAAAGTCAAGAGAGATCAAATTGGCTACATTAATCTATACAACTACTTTACAGCCTTCTAGTCATGGAAACCTCTACTTCTAGTGTTAGACACAAATTGTCTCTCTCTATGATTCTATTATGTGCATGGGTGAGCATATGCTCATGACATAGAGAAACATTTAGAAGCATAAGCAACTCAACTAGACATTCATTATAAACTATCAAACACTTAAAAAGCTTTGACACTTAGTGATAGCATGTAGTCTATAACACTTATCAAAATAATGATTACATGATACACAACTTCATGCAAATATGGTCTTTTTGCACCAAGAACGTGGGCGGCGCTAGCCATGGTCCAGGGGGTTCAAATGAACCCCTTAACTTGGCAAGAAAGAATATATAAAATATAAAATATTTATTTTCTTTTGACCCTCTAAAATAAAATTTGGAACACTTTGACCCTAATTTTTTTAATCACAACTAAAATATCCTTAAATATAATCCTCTTACTAATATTTTGGCATTTTTAAACAAAAGAAAAAAGAGTCCAACAATAAGCTAATTTAATCTAAAACCTTGAAAATAAAAATTAGTTACTGAATCCGAAGTGCTTTTAATTTGTTATTTGTTGAGTAGGGATTAGGGGTGTTGGACAAGCCAAGAGTGATTGAATGAAGACAAAAGCAAATGTTAGCATGACAAAAAATTTTCTTAGCATCTATTTGGGAACAGTTTATCTAACTTTTTGCTTAAAGTATAAAATAAGTAGGAAATCACATGAGACTCACAAATAGTAGGAAAAAAGATAAAGTAATAAGCTGGCTTATAATCAAGACCCAAACACACCTAATACAATTACAAAGAACAATAGTTGTCAAAGTTGATTTGAATTGTTAAATACAAGAATGGTAAAGAGTTAAAACAAACCAATAGATAGAAGTATTCTAAGCAATGATAATTAAAGTTCACTTAGCAATAATAATTAATAATTTTATTGTATTTGAAAATTATGGATGATTTTCAAGATTTCATCTTAGCAATAATAATTACTATGTTCATTGTATTGTGAAACTATATACCAAATGAACTAATAGTTTATATTTTATTTTCTTACTAGTACTCTAGACAAATTTGTAATAAAGAAACATCGTAGACCATTTTCTATCTAAGATTTATCTTCTTATTGACCTCTTTAGAAAAAACTCCTAGAGCCACCACTGGCCAAGAAGAGATAATTTATAACACTCCAAAGAGGAATGCATTACACAAATACAATATATCATGTCTACTACTTTTTTTCTCCCAAACATAGCAAAACAAGAAATAAAGAAACAAAAACTACAAATAGATGAACTCTATTCATTTCATTAACCATAAGGATGACAACCCTCTCACCAAACGATTTCAAGAGAAAGAAACTTGATCTTACCACAAACTATAATTACAAGCCATGTTCCTGTTGCGGCATTTTAAAAGTGGCCTCCACCATCTTTAGAGCTCTCAACCTTGTGTAATAGAAAGCAACATATTGAAGATAAAAGCATCAAGCATTAAAAACCATCGACATCACAGTATCATCGTTATATGTGTGCTTATGAGGCCAAAATAGGCATTTGTCCTTTTCGCCCAAAACAAGTAACAAAATGCTCCTGTTCTGAAACTATTTAGCCATATGCCCATGTTTTAAACTCGATTTTCTAAAAATCGAGTTTCAATGAAAAACTCGATTTTTAAAAAATTGAGTTATAGGCAAAAAACTTTTTTTAAAAAATTACATGGAACTCGAGTTTCATGTCATTTTTTGCAACTCAATTTTCATTAAATTGAGTTTTTCATTGAAATTGAGTTTTTCATTGAAATCGAGTTTCAAAAAAATCGAATTTCAGAACATGAGCATTTTGCTACTTGTTTTGGGCAAAAAGGGCAAATGCCCATTTTGGCCGTGCTTAGGAAGTTCATATGGACAATGATCTGTATGATTTGAGAAATATTTATGCGATTTATGAGGATTTTACTATTCCTTAAAATTGGCAATGTTCATATAATTCTATGTATTTCTATTATGATAAGTTTGTTGTGGGAGAGTGAAAAGATTGCTCATGTTTATGCATCAATTGCATTAAAAAGATCAATATATTTACCCTTTCTGAACAAGACTATCACGCACTTCCAAAGCTGATGTATTCGCATTCAAGGCAGCCTTCCAGTGCCATTCGTATTCTTTTGTTGATGGTACTCTTTCTAGCTTTGGCGTCTTAAACATTCCTGGACAAAAATCCTTCATCTCAAGGCATTGCCATACAATTACTTCTTCCAAAGATGGGAATTCAAAGGGATAACTTCCCGAATAAAAACTTGTGAGTTTTGGCAAGCAATCAAGTTTTAAGTATGTCAACTGGGTGAAAGTAATCACCTCACCTGCTTCACCCGTCTTTCCTAATACAACTTCTGCTATCCTTACACATTCACTAACACTCATTTTGTTGAGTTTGACCAGACTTTTGGCTGTTGAGGGTGTATAAATTAGTCAGTCAATGACATTTCCATATTTCTAGGTTTGTCAAATTTTGGAAAGACATTGAGGATGGCACTAAATTTGTCAATTTGCCACAAAGAAACACTCGTAGATTTTCTAGAATATAAAAAATTGGGTTTGGTTGTCTATCTTCTTTCCAAAAATGTGTCAGCAATGGTAGATCAAACAACTCTAGTTCTCTTAGTTGCGTGAGTATCCCAGCATGATTTTCATTTCCAAAAAGTTCTTCATATGGGAACATTTCCTCCCAAGTACTTTTGCTCACAACAAGTTTCTCCAAATTATTTGATTTTTTAAGAAAATTAATCCAACTAGCAAATTGCACGCGCGATGCATGGATAATGTTGTAAGTTTCTATATAAGAAAGTTATGGAAAATGTCAAACATATATTAGAGTAATAATATGAATTATTGTTGCGATAACATATAAGATGATAAAAAAAATATAGACTATAACATAATTGTTATAAAAATTAGAACTTAGATGAAGCAAATATTTTGTCATAAAAAGCGAGAATTTTAAGTTGCACATATATATCCCTTACAATTTTTTTTTTTTTTTGGGTGCTAAATTGATATGAAGCCTCTTAGTTTGGAAATACACTTCAATGACTATGGTGTGCATTTTTATGAGAAAACAAAACAACAAAAAATTCAATTTTGGTTGTAATCCTTTTCGAGTTCTTTCTCAATTGGATACCTCAAAGTTACATGCTTTAAGGGCTGAATGCCAATCATTCAAAGTTACGTGCAACTATGACATTAAAGGTTAAATACAAAATTACTTTGATAAAGCACCATATAACAGAACCCACTGTTTTAAAAAGGGGACCGGATCGGTTGGTCTGACTGGTTCAATCAGGAACCGGGAGCTAGTCCGGTCTGGTTAAAAGCCCCAAAACCGATCAACAACCGATCAAAAATCAAAAAACTGGGGTTGAACTGGAATTTTTTTTTTTAAATGGTTCGATGCCCGGTTCGGTTTTCAAAACCATTGCAGAACCTCATGTTTTAAAATAATATGTATGAAGTTATTTTTATGGTTGCACATTTCATTTGTGATAGAATCATTATTGCAAATAGTTTAACAATGGAAGAACACCAAATGACCAAATACAGTGCTATGGAACTCAAGAGATTGGCGACGCCACTCAAAGTCTAGGGTGTTCCTAGGAACACCCTGACTTGAATTTTTTTTTTTTATATATTATAATTTAAATTTTTTTATTTGTTTACCCTTAAAAAAAAATAGGAACACCTCAAGCAATATCAGGAACACCCTCAAAATTTTTATGCCAAACAAATTTTGAATTAAAATCTAAAAAAAAAAAAATATTGTAATAAAGAATTTGAAAAAAAAAAAAACCAACCAACCAACCAACCAAAACCCAATACAAATACGCGTCGGCCTCAATCATCAAATGGTAAAAGCAAAACCTAAAATCAGAAACCTTACCTAACCTAAAGAAAAAAGCTCATCTGATGAGGCTCATCAACGACAACGCACGCTTCCACCTGAAACCTCATCATCAAGCACATAGGTGCGAAGCGGCGATGGCGCCTCTGCCTGAAACTTGAGCAGCAGAGCTTGGATCGGCCATCGGAGATCAGAGATCGGTCAAATCGGATTAGAGCTTGCGATGTTGATGCTTGGCCTCGAATCCTTCCTCGCCTCGACGTTCTGCTGCGACTCTCGGAGCTGCCCCTTAGGCCTCCCTCAAGGTATTTTACACTTTACTTCTCTCTCTTTTTCTCTCTTAATTTTTGGGTTTTGCTCATTTGCTGTGGTGTGTGGACTATTCTGTTCTGAGAGAGAGAGAGCTCTCTTTCTTTTGAACTGGTTTGCTCTCTTTAAATGTTTATAATTATTCAATTTATTTGCCCCTGTTTTTTTTTTTTTTTTTTTTTTTTTTACTTTATCCATTGGTGTCTCATTGTGTTGGTCCGTTGGTGTTGGTGAGTTTGTCTTTTAGTGTATTGTGATTTGTGAATTTATCTGATTTGTGTGAATCTTATCTGTTGAGTGGGGGTAGATGGGGCCATGGGGCCGTATGGTGTGGGGTCAGGGGTGGGATATTTGAATTGGGGAAGTAAAAGTCATGCAGAGGCAGGGCTGTGTGCACACATGAGGTGTGTGCTAACGCAGAGTAGGGTGTGTACTAGACTCCTAGTAGTTAGTAAAAAAAATGAATGAAGTAACTAAACACCAATAATTAATAATTTAATTAACTAATACATTATAAAAGACAAACAAATTAAATTATGTTAGGCTAAACAACAATTAATAATTTAATAATTAATGAAACAACAATACAACAAATTCTAGTTTATAAAAAACAAACAAATTTATGAAACAACTAAACAACAATAATTAATAATTTTATTAATATTTCAAATGAACTTATAGTTTATTGTATAGGTACCTTTGATCATTTCTTTTCTTTTTATTATGTTTTTTTTTTTCCTTTTGAGGTTTTTCAGTGTACAGAATGATGGTTTTAAGATTTTTTTTTTTTTTTTTTTTTTTTTATAAGTACAAACTTCATGCTTATCAAATCTTGAATTTCGGCTGGTATTTACTGAAACGTCTTGAAACACCCGAAATAGACCGAAATGATCCAAAATTTCTTCAAAGTGAAATAGGAACACCCTGGACAAAATTCATGGAGTCGCCACTGCAAGAGAAGATACCAAATTGAATTATAATATATTGCACATATAGTAATACATGGTGCCAAGAGTGAATTGTCACAAATTCCAAATAATTTGTAAATTAAAAAAAAAAATCAAATGAATTTTTAAAGCCATATGGTTACCAACTTACCACTATAATTCCATTTAAATAAAATTGTACATGTTTAAGGCCGAGTGACTCAATATTGTATTTTTTGAAAGAAATCTAAATTGACGCAAGATCAAATGGGGTCCCGTTGTGTGTGTTGGGTCACCACCAGCAACCATCACTATATTCACCCTTAATTGGCATCAGCAAGTAGCCAATTACCAAAGGTCAATTTGTTTTTATAGATATGAAATCATTTGCTAAAATAATATCTGTAGACACATGCCATGTTAGATTGGCTAATATCAATTCTCCAATCTTATACTAATCCTTGATTTTTTATTTATTTTTTATTGTACAATGAGTAAATTGATCTTAACACAACCAAAAATTTCAAGGAATATAGAAATAATACTATAGGCTGCCAATTCATGTACTCCAGTCTCCATAATTAACCCAAATAAAAAACAATTACCATGTGATATCACCATGACCGATCTTGGATTATTCCATCCATGACATTCACTTTCTTCTTCAATGCAAGCTTCAAATCTTTGATTGTTGTGATTCAACGATGTCGTATCTTCACACACAAATAGAAAGATAGAAGGAAAACAACTATTTTCTTGTCAAAATGAGTATTAGCTTTCAATATAATTTTAGTTACAGCCATATGCTTGTCAACATCCAAAGAGAGAGAGAGAGAGAGTACCAGAGGAAGTGTCATCCAGCAAATTAAGGACAGAGATATGAACGGTGATTCCCAACATGATCACAACCCACAAGGTTCAATATACTTTTATCCCTGCCTTCTTCACATTAATACTTTCACATTTGTATTCTAGTTCTAGTACTTATATAAGAAGATTGGGAATAGGAGAAGTTAGGCAATGCAAGAGTTACATGTGAAGGTGGAGACGAAAAGTCCAAATCTGATATGAAGGCCGGGTAAATGAAAAGCATACTAATTTCTTTTAAGATAAGGATATTCACCCTTTTAAATGCGAGAGAAAGAGAAATTACCACATGGCACTCATTAAACATTTAAGTAAGGTGGAAAGTCAAACAGAAAAATACTTAAAGGCAGCTGTTTGGGTATGCTAAAAGACATGAAGAGAAGAGAGATGTAGAGGGAGTAAACTCTTCAAAGGGAGCGCCACATGGCAAAACCTCATACTTTCCCGCACGAGGTGTCTGCTTTTATATATATACTAGTCGTGAACCTGCGCGTTGCGCATGATAATTATTTTTATGGTGGTTTTATTAAATTTTTTATACAATTTAAACTAATTTAATAAAGAGTAATGTATTTTGTAATTATATTTTTATTTATTATAAGAATAATCATAAATGTAATATAGGAAAAATCATAAATCATAAATTTAATAATTTTTGTTGTACTAAAATAAAAAAAAATACAAATTTTCTCAGAAATTTAAAAGGCAAGTTAACGAAAATATTTATTTTTTAATAAAAGTTATTTATAACATTTTGTGAATCATTAAAAAGAATTTAAAATTTGAAAATTATTCTTTTAGTTTTAAACAAACTTTCTCAAACTTATTTTTTCTGCCTACAATCCAAAATACTGAAAAAAGTAACTAAAAAAATAATAAAACTTAACTATGATTAATTGGACCAATTAGGAAAACAATTTGTTTTTTATGATCTACTAAGGTTATTTTCTTTGTAGAAATTGTAATTTCATCCACCCAAAAGAGATTATCAAATAAACAATTATTAGTAAAATCTAAGAATTACATTTTCATATATGCATTGTTATAATAATAATAATAATAATAATAATAATAATAATAATAATAATAATAATAATAATAATTAAAGTAAAATTGCGAAAGATAAAATTTGTTTCTCATCCAATAATTTTTGTTTAGCCAACCTTTGCTTTTCTCTAAATAAATGACATTATAGAGTACTTCTAATACAATTATTAAAAGTACTTTGTCCACCACAAATGATTAAAAAAATAAACAAAAATGATTAAAGTCTCATAGTTTAACATCTAAATTGAGCACTATAAAAATCATGCTATCAAATTACAATAACTACCAAATTAAATTATCCAAATCATGATATGTAGTATAATAATGTTATATTTTTATATGCTATATTTAATCAATTATAACGCAATAGGATAACATTTAACAATCAAAGAGAGAGAAAAAAAAAACACAACAATTTAAAAAAAAAAAAAAACTGAATCACGTTAACCTAAAGTAGATTAAAGAATATAAAAAATTATCAACCTAAAACGAAGATGCAAGAAAAGTAAAAAATAAAAATCCACCCAAAATTTGAGAGAGAGAAAACTTTTTTTTTAAAGGGAAAAATGTGCATAGAATGAAAGAGATAGTGACAAATTTATAGTAAGATGGTGTGAATAAGAAGAGACAAAAATAGAGGAAGATGAAGAGAAAAATGAAGGATGATATTAATGTAGAGGGTAGTAGAGAGATGAGAAGGTGAACGAAGAAGAAAGGTTGGAAAAGTAGTGAGGAGATGAAAAGGTAAGAGATGGAGAAAGGTTGAAAAAGTGTAAATATGAAATAAAAAAATATTAAAAATAATTATAAGAAAATGGAAAGAAAAAAAAATGACGTGGACGCTGATGTGGCTCAACGTGAGCACAGCAACATTAAACGCTACGCTTTAGCTTTTAGTAATATATAGATTGATTAGAAACAGCTAGATGGCCGATTATGTAAAGGATTTTTAATTTGTAAAAAAAAAAAAATCTTCCAAAACTTGGCCATGTTCTATCTCCATCATGTAATTTCCACCCAATGACAATTCCTCCAAGTTGGGAAATGTACCCTATAAAAAATTATGACATTATTCAAAAGAAAATAGGAGTTAGTATTCAATTCCTCAAAAGTTTGGGCCAATTACTAGAATTTATAGTAGGGGCTACAAAATGGATTATCTCTGTGAAGTCCATACAAATAGTAATATTAATATTGATGATGCGAGGAAAATCAGTAGGCTAGATGCTTCGGACTTGAAAGGACTACTTGCTCTATCGATGGCCTGGAAAAGAAAGAAAAGCGATCAAAGGTGACCGGGGTTGCCGGCCAAGACCCCTCCAATGGCAAAGTTAGTTTTCTCTCTATATTTTCGGAGTTCCAACTTTTTGGGAAATATAAAAACCTACCTTTTTCTAGTCTGAATGGGTATTTATATAGTGTTCTAGGAACAGTTATTGGGCTTGTAACCTCCTCTGGATTTGAGGAGATGCGAGGGTTCAATGATAACTTCCACAACCATTTAGGAGTTATATTTTCTCATATAACGGTCACCGGAAGTTATGGGTATGTTACGTAGTGGTGACATATACTCAGCAATTTCGAAGTGTAAAGGGCTCATCCAGGGGTCTTTTTGTGGACGAACCCCTTTAGGACGGGGTTGATAACTTTCCTAGGACGAGTGCTGCGGGTGTGTTTTCGTCTATAGACAACCATGGACGTTAGCCTCGTCCTAGTGCTTTCTTTTGGACGACTGCTGGTGTGGATGTTCATGGACGGTTTAAAGTACTTTTATTTTTCTTCATTCCTCATCACCATTCAACCACATTTTGATCCCACTCTCCAATTGAAAGCTTGTACTTAGCTTGAGTGTTAGTGCTCTAGAGTTTTCATGTTTATCAGTCCAATCCCACACATCTCCTACAAATATTCTGTATCTTTCTAACTTTTCAAACAATAGATCTTTTGGCAGAATGCTGGCATCTCGAATGTGAATCTCTAAAGCGATCAAATGTGACAAATGTTTTAGCTCTGTAAGGTTAGTTCTATCAATATTGACTCCTTGAATCCCCCATTGAGTGAAGCTTATGCTAACATATAGCTCTTCTAACTGTATCAAGCCTGATAGGACATTCGGTGGAATCACTTCAAGTTTAGTAAAATTCCTCAAATCCAACAATCTTAAATGAGTTAAGAGCCCTATTTCTCTAGGCAACTGTGTCGATTCAGACTGGGAAAGACTGAGAATTTCTAAATTCTTTAAATCTTCAATAACAGCTGTCTCCCAAGTCCCAATTCACACTGATCCAAACACAATGTTTGTAGGCTTGTGAGGAGATTAATTGAAGAAGGAAGTGGTGAAGGACTCATTTTAGTCAAATCTAAAACTTTGAGCTCCCTCATTCGTTCAAAAAAAGTTCTTGAAAATTGAAAACAATGATCTCTAACATGCACGGACAAGAATCTCAGATTTGGGCATCCCAATGTATCAGGAATTTCTTTGATACTCATAGCATGAACAGAGATTTCTGTGTACATTCTCATGTTTACCTCACCTGGCCATTTTACTGTACCATCACTTCTCATGGTTAGTACAGTCTGAGCCTGGGATGCAATGAATATGGCAGCATCACGAACAAGGTCATGCATAAGGCCGTATTGACGAGTATGAGGACCATCAAGCAATAAACAAGAGTCTTTGAGACTTTGTATTAGGATATCCATTTTAATTTTTGTTTCTTCCAACGTACTAATGCCACAAAATAATTGCAGCCCAAAACAATATTTTAACAAATCCGTGTAATCAATGCCAGGATTCATTTCATGACCACAGAGCAAAAAGAATGACTTAGTAACCCCTGGATTTTCAGCATTGATGAATATATAACTTCTTGCATTTTTGTGCGATTATTAGGGGAGGGTTGTCTTAGTTGCTGTAGGGCGTCTTTCCATTCAGTCTCATTCTAATTTTTTAATACTTTGCAACTGTTAACAAGTGCAAGAGGCAGACCTGCACACTCTTTTGATACCTCGGTTGCTATTGATTGCAATTTTTGGTCTTTGAGAGAATCACCCATCATCTTCTCAAATAAACTCCGTGCTTCTTCTTGAGGTAACAAATTAAGCCCAAAATCCTTTTGAGTGCCCATCTCACATGATAATCTATCGCTGTTCCTGGATGTTACCACTAATTTGCATCCATTACTAGGAATTCCTATTTCGTCCAAATCAAGTTTCTTCCATATATCATCCAGGATAACAAGTATCTTCTGATTCTTCTCTTTTGATAACCTTGCTCTTCGAAGATCTGCTCTTCCGCTTAAAGTTTTCTTATCAATCTTTAGATCTAGTTTGTCTGCAATTTCTCCTTGAATTCGTATAAAGTCTGGGCTTTGCGTCACAGTTGCTATAACCACCTCATCGAATAACTTTTCTTCCTTGACTTGCTTAGCAACTTCTCTCACCAGTGTAGTCTTTCCCACACCTGCCATCCCCCACACCCCTACCAAATTGATATTATCATCTTTCAGTGCCACTATAAGTACCTTCATAGTCAACATTCTTGATTCAAATCTGCTGTTTTTTAGGACCTCATCAATATCTTCCACTATCTTCTTTGCTTTCTTACTTTGCTGATGCCGTAGCTTCAAGTTCAGCAGTGTCCGATAGGAACCTGTTGTCTTTGCTCTTTTGTCATCTTCAATAACTAAATCCTTGGCCTTTCCCATAATCTCATTCACTTCTGCTAACCAACTCTTAACATACTGTTTAATTTCTTCACAGTTTCCGCCACTAGCATCAATGGCATTTTTCTCTTTTCTAGCTTCCAACTCCTCTACCTTTTTCTTCATATTCTCAATGTTGCGGGTGTAGTGAAACGAATAACCTAGCCATTGTTCAACTGGTGTAAGTGTAACCATGTTGTTTATGAGCCACTGTGCAACTGGTTTAATAATGTTCTTGATGACCCACTGTCCAATGGGCTCGACAATATTTGCTGCAACCGCACTAACAATCACAACAGTTACAGTAACAATTACACTTAAAATGTCCATTCCTGTTTTAATCACCACAGTTACAGTAACAATTATACTTACAACCGCACTAGCTACCACACCAATCACGGTTTAGAGCTTAACTTTCACACCTGAATTGATTGCTTCACCACCACATCCAATGATGTCTAGTTCTGTATATTCAATGTGTGTAAAATTAGAAATCAAGAGTTGGTAAATGGTAAGATTAAAAAAAAAACATAGAAATCAAATATAATGAAAGAGAGTTTTTTTCATATATATATATAAATAGAACACTCACAAAATCATACAAGTAAGGATGGTGGACAGATTTTGTTTAATGGAATTCTTGACTGTAATAAGACAGATTTAAATTTTAATGGGTTTGGGATGGATTTGGGTTCAAATCAATTAATTCTAGAAAAATCTTAGATTTATTTAATTCTTATTTATCAACTCTTTCTCTGTAACCCTCAGTAGTCAGTACTACAAAAATCCATGTGATATAAAAGAATCTGATTGTTATTTTGCATTTTAAGTATATTAGATTGTTTTTTATGGACTTAATACACACAATTTGCGGTAAAATTTTGCATGAATTGACTGATAAGTATTGTTTAATATATATATGTATATATGTATATTTTATGATCAAATATATTGGTCTTTTTTTGCTGAGTATACATAGTGGTCTTAAACAGCTTAAAATTTGCTTAAATTTGGTTAAGTAACGTGTTAAAATTTAGCCTTGAGTAACATTAGGTAGACTCTACCTATGCTCAAACCTAACCCTTGTTAAGCTATGTGGAGCTTAATTTGTGTTTGATCCGAATTATAACTCAACCCGATATAGAAGTGTTACGATTTAAAAAAAAGAGATGTTGAGGCTTAATCTGTAAAATGAAGGCTTAGGTCAATAGGCCCAAACTTGCACTTAAGCTATGTGGGATACTTGGACTATAACATACCAACAAGTTTCACAGTTGATGTCCATGAAGGCTCACTTTATTAACACTGACACGATGTCATCCCTTTCTCTTTTTTGGAAGCCCCTCTCGCCTATCAGCTATTTAATGACTTAGCAAAACATTTTAATCTAGCCTCCTCCAAGATCCAACCACAAAGCTACAACTCATTTGATCTCATGCTCAACAAGTTATGTTCAATTACTCGATGTGGTGGTGGGGAAACTTTTGGCCCGTTTTTAACAAGGATATTTGCAGAATAACGTTGGTGAGGGAAAGAATATAATAAGTTGACATGCGTTAGAAACAATACTGCAAACTAGCATCTCGAGTTTAAAAGGGTCAATTTCAATCTAAATATTGAGTTTCAAATACTCGAGTTTTGCTGGCTGATCTGGTTAGTTTTTGCCAGATAGATCTCGAGTCTCATAGACTCGAGTTCTAAAAAGCAAAACCGAGTCTCTAAGACTCGATTTTGGTACCTGAAGACGAAGAGGAACGATCTGACGAAGAACAGAGAATAGAGGAAGAACTAAAGAGGAGAACAGAGGAAGAACGAAGACGTTGGAGCCCCAATTTGGTCGATTGAACGAAGAACGCTGGTCAATTGAACGCTGGAGCTCCGATCTGAAGAGGAACAATGTGCAGCGTGGATGATTTGATGAAGAATAGAGAACAGAGGAAGAACTGAAGAGGAGAACAGAGGAAGAACGAAGAATGTTGGAGCTCCGATCTAGTCGATTGAACGAAGAACGCTGGTTGATTGAACACTGGAGCTCTGATTTGAAGAGGAACGATCTGCAATGTCGAAGAATGAAGAAGAATAACGCTAGGTCAAAAGAACTTGAGAAAGAAGAAGGAAACTCAAATGGTGAAACTCGAGTCTTAAAAGTGAAACTCGAGTCTCGAAAACTCGACACGTGGATTTTTCTTCCACATCAGGTACCACTACTTACAAATCGAGACTTAAAAACTCAAGTTTTATCTTGAAACTCGAGTTTTATCTTGGAACTCGAGTTTTAGACACTCAAGATGCTAATTTTCAACATTATTTTGAAATGTGACAACTAACTAAATTTTTTTATATTTAATGTCATTTGGAAAAAAAAATTAATTTTTAACCCATTGGGGATCTGTTGTATGTGATATAAATACTATTGCATCATATTAGGGTTTGATGTGTACTGCATCTTATATAATTTCCCTGAAAATAGTAAGATCATTGCAACTCTATGGACACAGACAAATTGTTGAACCACATAATTTATTATGTCATGTGATTAACTTTGTGTGTGAGAGTTATTTTTCTTCTATTTTATGTATTTCACATATTTAGGAATTCGTGTACATTCTGAACAACCCCTGATAACAATGTATACAAGATTGTTAAATATAAGTAGGATGGAACTATATTTGTGAATGTTGCCCCGTAACTTAAACCTAACACGTTAATTTATAATTTTTTTCAAGTATATATTTATATTATATATTAACATGTTTTTGTTCAAAAGATCTCCATTATTTCTTTCTGCTATAACAATGAGATATCATACGCATAATATTCTCATTCTTAAATAAAATTTTACCTGTAACTTTAACTTTCATCCTATCTTTATGGGAGGAAAGGATGCATTATACTTTGGCTATGGGTTATGTGATTCAAGCACAATAGAGGCATATATTGATCAGCATGAATCTAAGGCTAAATGTGCTTACTGAAGAGCACCCAAAAGCTGCATGTAAGATAATCAAATTAAGTAGGGGAAAAAGGACTTCTTATAATGGCAATTCAAATGGTGAAAATATTCTATTAATGTCAGTCGATTGCTTATATTAAGTGTCCTTGTATTCTCAGCCTGCTTATACCATGACTTTTAGTGATGATTGGTTTGCTATTTATCAGTCAATTAATGGTTTGCTATTTATCAGTCAATTTTAGGACAATTTGTTTTAATATTGTTTAGACATCCAGGAGACCAATCACACCTAATATAAAACCAGTGGTTGGTGGCGACTCTTAAAATAAAAATAAGAAAAAGGAACTCACACACACACACCCCACTGTAGATACACAATCACACATAAGTCACGGTACCAAGGATCCAATGTGCAACAACCAAGGAAGAATCGGGCGTCCGACTCCACACATTGTTACTTCAATTTGTGTTAAAAACATGACAACAACACTTTTTTTTATTTCAAAAGGTTTGCATTGTAATATTGGCCATGGCATCTATCATCGATATTCTATAGAATCAATTGTACTGTTGAATATCTACATGTGTTTTATAGAAAAAGAGACACTGTCCAAATTGAAAATATTCCAAAGCTTTTTAATGGCATTGTGGAATATTTAGCGGAAACCACGAGGAAAAAGGTAATTATATCATTTGAGTCATCAAATTGGGAGAGACAATGAATGCCAAACTTGAAAGAGTAGAAATTAGTAATTACTGTTCGTAATTGAAAAAAAAAAAAGTTATTGTAATTATATGGGGAATTTTGTTTTTTAGAGATTTATTGTGAACAAATATGATACCTGATTAGCAATTAGAGTTGAGAAATTAGAAGAGAGCATTAGCATTTAAGATCTAAAAGTAAACAAAAATCCCGGATAAAAATAGAAAGTTATAATTAGTATCTGGCTTTAAAATCTAGATAAAGTTGTGATTAGTATCTAGCTTTAAAATCTAAAAATTATCTTATTGTTAAACCCAGAGTGGAATCTCCCTCCTCGCTTATTGTAAGCAAAAGAAAAAATAAACTAATAAATTATTATAATTTTGCTAATGTATATTGAAATATAAATATTATCTCCATTACCATCTTTCATTAAAATTTACACTCCTTTCATCATCTTGAAAATTAGATAGAGATTGTTGATCTTTGATTTATCAGATTTATTTATTCCAGTTTTTTTTTTTTTAAAACCTCGTAATTAACCACATTCTTCCTAATTTTCTGACTAAATTTTACTATTTGTTCTTTTCTCGCTCCCTAAAACATTGATTTGGATTTCAATTACATACAATTGTTTATGAAGAGAAGATAATTTACTCATGCATTTTTTCTTCCTAATCACCTTTAACCAAAATTTCAAAACCAATACACATAATCATTTACTTTCCGCAACCACGATGCTAATAGTCAAGGGAGATCAAATTGGCCACGTTGATCTATAAAACTGCTTCTAAGACAGACTTCTATTGTTGGACCCAAATTGTCACCTTTTCTGATTCTATTATGTGCATGGGTGAGCATTTGCTCAAGACTAAGAAACATTTAGAAGCATAGGCAACTCAACTAGACATTCATTATAACTATCAAACACTAAAAAAAACTTTGACATTTAATGATAGCATGTAGTCAATAACACTCGTCAAAATAATGATAACATGACGCACAACTTCATGCAAATATGGTCTTTTGCACCAAGAAGAGGTAGTTTAAAAAACTCCAAAGTGAAATGCATCATACAAGTACAATGTACTACTGGTACTTCCTTTTTTTTTTTTTCTACCAAACATAGCAAAACAAGAAATAAAGAAACACAAACAGAACAAACAACAAATGGATGAACTTTATTCATTTCAATAACCATAGGGATGACGCACCAAATGATTTCAGGAGAAAGAAACCCGATCCCCAATACTACCAACTATAATTACATGCCACATTCCGGCTGCTGCATTTTAAGGATGATCTCCACCCTTGAAGTTCCATATAGAGATCAACATACTGAATATTAAAGCATCAATCATTATAATCATTGACATCAAAGTATCATCGTTATATGCGTGCTATATGAATTGCATATGTACAAAATGACATGTATTATTTGAGAAATTTTTAAGCGATTTATGAGGAGTTTACTGTTCTTTAAAATTGGCTTCATATAATTCTAATGTATTTCTATTATGGTAAGTATCTAGTGGGAGAATGAAAAGGTTCTCATGTTCATGCATCAATGCATCAAAAGGATCAATATACTTACCCTTTCTCAACAAAACTATTGTGTGTTGGTATTATGATTTGCCCATCCAAAACCAATGTATTGGTATTCAGGGCAGCCTTCCAATGCCATTCATCTTCTTTTGTTGATTGTACTCTTTCTAGCTCTGGTGTCCATA
Organism: Castanea sativa; assembly: GCF_040712315.1. Lineage (NCBI taxonomy): Eukaryota > Viridiplantae > Streptophyta > Magnoliopsida > Fagales > Fagaceae > Castanea > Castanea sativa. Next base: position 12,660,126 of record NC_134015.1, read on the forward strand.
AGGGTCCATGACAAAAAGCCTTCACCTTAGGGCATTACCTCACAATTACTTCTTCCAAAGATGGGAACTCGAAAGAATGACTTCCTAAGCAAAAACTTGTGAGCTTTGGCAAGCAATCAAGTTTTAAGTATGTCAACTGGGCGAAAGTAATCACCTCACTTGCTTCACCCCATCAATCCATGACCTCTCAATATTTCTAGGTTCGCCAAAATTTGGAAAGACACTGAGGCCCGCACCAATTTTTTCAATTTTCCACATAGTGACAGATAAAGATTTTCTAGATTATGAAAAATTGGGCTTGGTTTTGTATCTTCTTTCCACAAATGTTTCAACAATGGTAGTTCAAACATCTATAGTTCTATTACTTGTGAGAGTATCCTAGCATGTTTTTGCTGACCAAAAAGTTCTTCATATGGGAATATTTCTTCCCAGGAACTGTCCTTCACAACGACTTCCTCCAAATTATGTAATGTTGCAAGAAAAGCAGTCCAATTAGAAACAGGTAGATAGCCTTCCACGTGAAGGTTTTTTAATTTGTAAAAGCATACTTCCGAAAACTGGCCATGTTGTATCTCCTTCATGTTGAAATTTCCACCCAATCTCAAATCCTCCAAGTTGGGGAATGGACCCTAAAAAAAATAAAAATATTAAATAAAAGAAAATAGGAGTTAGTATCTAATTCCTTAAAAATGTGGGCCAATCACTAAAATTCATAGTAGGGGCTACAAAATGGATTATATCCATTAAGTTCATACCATTAGAAATATGGTCCCAATTTATTACCGGAATATATCTAAATGAAATTTAAATATACAAATAAATAAAGTTAAAAGAAAATGTCATAAATACTATTGAACAATTAATATAAGATGTCTACCAAAAATGATGCAGAAATATACTTTGTGAATCAAATGCAAGGTGGAATAAGAGTCATTTTATTGGAAAAGCATTTTCAAAAAGCATTTTAATCATTGAGCGGTTATTGGGGATCAATATTTTTGAGTTGTCAAAATTTATCACCTGTGGTATTCCCATGTTTCTAGACTCGTTGATGCAGGAGCATCTTGAGGTTTTTTTTTTTTTTTTAATGATGACTTTTAATCCTGGGTGCAGCCAACTATGTGATGATTAAGGATCTTAATTAGGATCCTAAAGTGGTTGCATGGCAATTGGAGGCAGCTGAAGAGAGTTCTGAAGTTGGGAGTTGTCCGCTTTAGGTAGTTAGTTATGCCATGTTTTTGTCCAAACGGGAGGTTGCACGCACTTTCGGATCCAGCAGCCTATCCTAATCTCTTGTAACTAACTCAGTAGACTTTTGGATAACTGTAGAGGCTGTACTTAATAGGAATAGGACTCTTAAAAGGCTGAGGCTGCAAGTTCCAAACAGTTAATATAAGTACCTGAATGTAATTCATTGTAATCAGTTTTGTGATTTGAATGAAAATAAGCCTTTGTGTGCTTTCTTGGAACTGTGTTCTTCCAGGGGTGTCTATCCACCTATTAGTTGTTCTAAGCAACTCTCCATTCCCTATTCCAATTCCAAACAAAATACTATAGCCTATCACATTCCCTGCATCACATGCGGACAAAAAAACTAAGAACACATTTTATTTCAAGTATATAGATTTATGAGCTTTAATGAGAACACTTTTTTTTTTATTCGTGTGTGAAAGATGAGTACTACTCCAAACAGGGTTATATATAACTTCTTGTAACCCTAAATATTTTAAAAGATTAATTAAATTAGCCACTTACCTCTTCAACCAAGAAAAGTGGTTGTTGGATGGAGGTCTCAAGTTGGCTTTGTTCAACTGTTTCTTCAACTTTCAAATATTTTGAAACAGATATCTCAATTTCATCACATTTAATCAACTCCAATACTTTCAACAATGGCCATTTTGAAGTATGCACTTCTCAAGAAAACCACCTGAGTTTGGGCAATTTCTTAAGCATCAGGAGAGTTACTTAAGGAAACACGAGTCCTGCTGCTGCTTCTGCACTATCTTCAAGTGCAACAACTTCCTCCAGTCCGCATTTGACTATCCGAAAATCCTCCAATTGCATGAAAAATCTAGCCTCAGAAGCTGGAAACAAACTCTTTAAATAAACTCCTGCATTCCCAAATAATTATTCATCAATCTTCATAATATACCTGGTGAAAGATTAGAAATTAAATGTTAATCTTATATGCATATACGGTGTAAAATTATTTTTGAATTACATCCACAGTAGTAACAGCTCAGTTATCAGATACCTTGTTGAGGATATGTTTCATTATAAATGCTAAAATGCATGAAGGTTATTTTGTTGCACTATTAATTACATTAACATTCTTCATACATTCTTGGCCACTGGCACCCTCATTACTGTAAAACCAATCTGGTAATCAACCAAGCCTCCGCAATATTTGTATCAGAAATTCAAGATATACATGCAATAGAGATTCCTCCCTAAATATTCCCGAGTTTGAATGTGAGATGACCTTATATTGCAGCAGTGTAGTTCACAAATCAAGTAACTGTTGTTCAAAAGGAAAAGGGGAAGACCACAAGTCCTAATTTAAACAATAGCCGATACTTCAAACTGTAGTCCTAGCCCCAATCTTCTGTTGTATTGCTCATTAGGCCTTTATGCAAACCACAAATGAACCTATTTAATAATTTTTAACAAGCATGATTACAAGAAAGCATGCAAAAAGTACTGTGAACTCTTTGTTTTTATGTTGTTTTTTGTTCTCTGTGCATCTTTTCTTCTTTTCCTTTTTAATAATATTACTTTCTTACCTATCAAAAAAAAAAAAAAAAAAAGAAAGCATGCAAAAAGTAGTATTCAAAAGGACATGATTTATAATGGAAAGGCCTAAATTTTAGGTTTGAAATAGCTCGTGATGCATTCATCTAAAAGGAGCAACAAAAGTAACCAGAACACAAGAAGATAATGTTGCAGTAGTGCCAGAAACAATTGAAACATCAAATGCCATAAAATCAAGAAAGTGAGAGACTTTGGTCAACAAAGGAAAATGAAAAAAACCAAAGATATGTGTGAAGTAATTCTTTGTCAAAAGTAATTTAGACTGGATCATTGTCATAGATGATCCTGGTTTTCATTTTTTCCCTGAACTAGTTGTGCAAAGGCACACATAATAGGAGGTTCTGGGGAAGAATGATAAAACCAATCAACTCAGTCCAGTTCTTACTATGCTGCATGCATCCTAATGGTAGTTTCTAGTATTCTATATACAATCTTGGTGGAAAACAGTTTCTCCCGCCCTCATAACTCAAAAGAGATGCAGTATGTGATAACACGCTGCAACAAACAGAAGATTGCACATTAGAACAATATAGGGTTTTCCAAGAAGCAAAGTGCACAAAAGCCCATAAATATGACAAAGAGGCATGCAGGATTTGCACATGCCAATAGGCAGCCAATGAGCTCTAGCTCAAATGGTACCTATTCCACCCCTTATAAGAGCAAGGAGGAGGGTGAGGTCCTGGGTTCAATACCCACCAGAAATGCATGGTAAATCACCTATAATATGAATGTGTAAGTGTAATAGGTCAAGCTCATCCAAAAAAAAAAAAAAAATTAAAAGAATGGAATTCTAAATTAATGGATTTTTTTTTTTTGTATGACGTGGAACCTCACCCCCCCCCCCCCCCCCTTTTTTTGATAACACAAGGCAAGGCCCTTTGGACCCATCCCTAGTGGTGAGTAAACCATGAGTACACAACCCCACCCGCTAGAACCGTGCATCAGGTAGTCTAGGAGAACTCCTACTAATGGATTTTGAATAAAATACTATTGGAAAATTAAAATTGAGGAAAAAATACAAGGCGATTACTGCTAAAAGTTTTTGAATGAAGAATGAGGAAAAGGAGGGTGGGGAATGGATAGTAATAGGGTAAGGCAAAAAAAAAAAAATCAAAGATCAATTATTGAAAATAATATAGATGGAATATGGAAGAGATTGCAAAGAAAGATATTGTGGAGAAAGAAAATTTACCCTCCAAAAAAATATAAACATATTAGTGAAATACACCAAAAGTGGCCTGTATAAGGAATCAGCTATACAAAAGATGTCAAAACAGTCTATGAACTAGCTATATTAAACATCAAGTTGAATATATACAACGAAATTCAAGGCATTAAAAACCTAACATAGATGAATTGAGGGGAGCTTATAACCTGGGTGAGACCAAAGGGACTACTTATAATTAAAAGATATGAATATCAAAGGGACTACTTCTCTAATCTATTTATTTTGTTTAGATTTGAGACAAAGGAAAAAAGATTAGCATTAGTAGCTGTTTAAACATATATGGGAGGACTCAGGATGATTTTATCAATTAAGTATGCCTAATATGACATATAAATAAACAGAAGAACATCATGGAAAAACATATACACATAAAAGGAGAAACAAGGAAATTGAGATCAGTGTGGATACGGCCATAATCAATTTATCTTTATCCACCTTTACTATGAAAATAAGTGAGTAAGCAAATTTATCTTTATCCACCTTTACTATGAAAATAAGTGAGTAAGCAAAGCTTGAATCACAAGCGAGAAGTCATAAAGCATATTTCACTTCATTTTTTTGATAAGTAAAGCATTTTTCACTTCATAAATAAATGTTGAACAAATAAATAATAATTATCATGTAATGTCTTGAATGACAAAAGAAAGCATATAATGGAATGCTTACAAAAAAATAATACAACGTGCATAAAAGTATTCACAATCTACAGCAATCAATATTCAGTACTCACATGCAGGAAGGTTGGATATATCTGCAGTAACTGCACGAGGAATTCTGAAATTTAAAAGAGCACCCCTTATGATTCCATATGGGAAATTTAGATGCATGCTAGTAGCTTGTGCTGCCTTGTTTTCAGGCGATGGATCGACTGACATGCGTGCAAGCCAACGAAATTGATTATCTTGCAAGACAAATCGTACCCTACAAGAAAAAAAAATCTAATTTCACAAATTCACACAAAAACATATAATGTATAATCACTTTAAATATTTGAACTTACTCTATGATTGGTCTTCAAGTTGTCTATTTGCTTCTTGAAGAGCTCAGAGCAGAAGTCCTTGCAGATGAACTTGATTGCCTCTAGCTGATCACTGAAACGAGGCCGCTCCATGGTATACCTAAAAAGAAATAGTATTTTTACTATTGCAGGCAGCATTTTATATTAAAGTATGCTGAGAACTATAGAGAGTATCAAATAATCACTAATATATACAAAAATAACTACATCAGTAGTAAGTATCAAGATCTAAATTAACCATGCATACCCTATATAGCTTGTAGCTTCCAACAAAGTTTTTTCTGCGGTTCTACCATGCCCTTATATATTGATATCAAATTCAATGTTACCCACCTAAATAAAGAACTAGAAGTCCATGACAAGATTTTAGGAGCAAAACTATATAAAAGCTACTCATTGATGCCTTAATGGCAATCACAATCAAATAATCGTCCACGCATAAAGTGGTCAATTGTTAGTACATCCCCGCATCAGTAACCACACAATTGGTTAGCAAAGAATCAAGCTTTCACCTTTAAAAGCCAAGCTTTTTTAAGTTCACATTTTGCATAACATATAAAACACTTTTCAAAGAACTTCAAAACAAGTCACTTTCACTTTTCTTTCAATAAGCATTTATATAATCCTTATAGTACTAATGCTCAAAAGAAAAAAAGTAATCCCATTTTCCCAATCCATATTATGTATAAGCATTTTAACCAAATTTCCCATTTGGGTTTGGGGAGGTGTATCGTTCGGAGAGGTGGAGGCCAACCTGAAAGCCAATGGCTTCGATCCAACGAGCGGCGAGCTACCATTCTTCAATCGCAGTAAGAAGATACCATTCTCTTCATTCCCTCTCTCTCTCTCTAAAGACTAAACTCTCTCTCTCTTTTGAGTTTTGCTCCTCCGTTCTGTATAGTTTGAAATGGTGTTTCGGCTCAACTCTGGCCCAATGGTAATAATAAGCCCAAAATCACAGTCCAAGGATAGCCACAGTTTTCTGTTATTTATTTATTTATTTATTTTTAATTGTGGAACCCACCAGGATTGATTTTTTCTGGGCCAATTTTTGGAAAACTGTTCTCAAATTTCACTTTGCAAAATTGTCTTTTAAGAACAATTTGAGAGTTTTTCTTTTTCTTTTTTTTAGATGGCAATTTTGGAAATAAGTTGATGGCATTTTATTAAGATTTTGTTGTTGTTATTGTTATTACTATTTTTTTTTCTGTAATTGATCTCTCTCATCATATCCTCTCTCTCTTTCTGTCATTGTTGCTTGTTATGTTGTGGTGGTTAGGTGCGACCAAAAACCACAACACAAATTCACTGTTTGTTGTCACAATTGAAGCCATGCCACCACCATTTTTGAACTCTCTCTCTCTCTCTCAACAACGACAAGAAATAAGGAGTGAATTATTTTTGCAATGACAACAAGTTGCTTGATTCATTTGGTTTTTCAATGATGACGTTTTTTTTTTTTTTTTTTTGGGTTTGTTCAAGTAATTGTGCTTAGTTTTGGGTAGGTTGGATTTCATCCAGCGATTGGGTTTAGGGGTTGTGACAAAGACGTCATTGGTGATGGTGTTGGATTGTTGGGGTTGGGGTTGGGGTTGGGGTGGGGGGGGGGGGGGAGAGAGAGAGAATAATTCCAAATAAATGGATTTGTGTTTTGGGTGATAAAACACTTTTTGGCAACAATTTTGCCAAAACAGATATAAAACAAAAACGGAAAACAAATTTTGTTTTACTAAACAGGCCCTACAAAATATTACTATTCCATCTTAGATATTTATATGAATAAATAATTTTGGTTCGCTAACATTTTTGTAATTCAATTAGTACTTCCTAAATTTAGGGTTAACTGCAACCCACAACCAATTGGTATCTTTTTTTTGTTATCAAATAGTAAATACCAATTGGTATCTTTTTTAAATGAAAACATTTAGGGTTCAAGTTAACCCTAAATGTTTGATCGAATAGTAAATAGGTAGAAAGTACCAATTGAAAACACTAGAACCCACTTCACCTTTACCTTTAGTTATGTGATTTTTTTAAGACATGTATCTTGTTTAAATGATTTAATGAATTATGTGACCGGATGGAGGAGTGTCTAAGCAAGGTGACTAACAAAGTGACCCCCAGTATGATACAAATTTTGTCCAGTGATTTTAGTGCAGATGAAATAAAGGCGGTGGTGTTTCAGATGGCACCAACAAAGGCACCTGGACCTGATGGTATGAATGCTCTTTTCTACCAAAAATTTTGGCATATTGTGGGTGATACTGTTGTTAGTGCGGTGTTGGATTTCTTTAATTCTGGCTTTATGGTGTCTGGTCTTAACCATACAAATATCGTGTTAATTCCAAAAGTGAAACAACCTGAAAAAATGTCTGATTTTCGCCCTATCAATCTTTGCAATGTAATGTATAAAATTATTTCAAAAGTCATGGCTAACCGCTTGAAGCAAATTCTCCCTTATGTTATTTCCCCCACCCAAAGCGCTTTTGTTCCAGGACGGCTCATCACAGATAATGTTCTGTTAGCATATGAAACACTCCATGCCATGCACACTTGGAAAAAAGGGAAGAAGGGCTCACTGGCCTTGAAGCTAGACATTAGCAAGGCATATAATAGGGTGGAATGACCTTTTCAGAAAGGCATTATGGAGAAGTTGAGGTTTCCAAAAAGGTGGATCAGCTGGGTGATGGAATGTGTGACCTCCCCATCCTACTCTATTCTCATTAATGGGAAGTCGTATGGTAACTTGCAACCCTCTAGAGGGATCCATCAAGGTAACCCTCTTTCACCATATTTATTTCTCTTGTATACTGAGGGCTTTACTGCTCTATTGGAGAAAGCAGTACAAGAGAAACGGATAAAGAGAGTCTCTATTTGCAGAAGGGCACTTAAACTTACCAACCTGCTATTTGACTCATTACTCTTTTGCCAGGCCACTCATTTTGAAGTTACTACGATTATGGAGATTCTCTAAGTTTATGCAGATGCATCAGGCCAGTCTATTAATTTAGAAAATTCCTCAGTGTACTTTAGTGGCAACACTCCTATGGAACAGAGACAAAGAATAGTTTCTACATTGGGGGTGAAGGAGGTGGTAAGATTTGAATCATATTTGGGCTTGCCTACCTTGATTGGTCATAGAAAATACCAAACCTTCTCCTTTCTCAAGGATAGAGTTTGGAAAAAATTGCAAGGGTGGAAGGGGGTGTTGTTATCTAAGGCGGGAAAGGAAGTGCTTGTAAAGCCAGTAGCCCAATCTTTGCCCACATACACGATGGGGGTCTTTCAATTACCGCTGAGATTATGTGATGAACTTAATTTTTGATAATCTGTAAATCATAAACCTTAGCTTTTTCTCTTTTGGTGGCTTTTAATTATGCGGTTGTACAATTTTCTCTTGGGTCTTGGCTACTTTGCTGGTTTCTTGAGATATATCCTACTTTAACGCTAGGTTTGATGTGCTATATGACAGGTGTTTTTGTTTTTGTTTTTTGGGGGTGTACTTGGTTAGTGTGATGGCATGTCATGTTGGTATTATTCTTCTCTACAAACGGACATGCCAAGATGAACAAAGGACTTATAAAAAAAAAATTTCACCAAGTTTGTAGGGCACCTGACCTTCAGCAGATCCTATGGGTTATTTACTCAGCATGCTAATTTGAATCATGGCATGAATGATAAATCTTCGTTAACGTATTCCCTGCAGAAAAATAATGTTTAATGCTTTATTAAATTTTTAATTAGTTATTCTGTAGAACCAATTGTATATATGGGCAGAAAAATCTTAATCGTAGGACCTTGAAAGTTTGTTAATGGCATGGGGAATTTGTAGAGGAAAACCTTGAAAGTTTTTTAATGGCATTATGGAATTTGTAGAGGAAAACATAGGTCAAAAAAGGCCCTTGTATCATTCATGTCTTTAAATCAAAGAGACATTGAGTGCCAAAACTTGAAAGAGTAGAAGTTTTTGATAATTTTTGAAATATTTTTCATTGTAATTTTTATAGGGAATCCTTGTGTTTAGCAGTTTGCAAATTATGGGAAGTTTTGAGAAATTAGAAAAGAGCACTAGCATGTAAAATTTAAATGTATACCAAAAAAAAAACACTCAAATAAGAATAGGCAGTTGTGATTAGTACCTAGCATTGAAATCTCTCTCTCTCTGTGTGGGTAAAACCTGGATTTGAATCACCTCTCCCCACTTATTGTAAGTAGGGAAAAAAAAGAAGAAGAAGATAATTTTGATGATGTATGTTGAAATATAAATATGATCTTCATTACCATCTTTCAATAAAATTTACACCCCTTTCATTTTTGATGAATTGGAAAATTTTATTCAAAAGCAAAACTAATTATAGAGAGAACAAACTAGCCTCCAATCCAATAACAGATACAAGTTGCCCAAAATCAAAAGAACCATAGACATTGTTCAATAAAGGCCACTTTGCCAAAGTGTGAATTGCTATATTTGCTTCTTTAGAAATCCAATTAACAGAGCAGTGAGGGATTTGATAAAGAGTGCAATAAATATCAGTGCAAATGCCTCTAATTCTCCAGGGGTGCAAATTTACACCCTTTCATTTGATAGAGCTGGCAGATCTTTGATTCATGAGATTTATGGTTATTTCAGGTTTTTTTTTTCTTTTTTAACAACTGCATTCTTCCTATTTTGGTCATCAATGTTGCTATTTGTTTCTTTTCTTGCTCCATAAAATATTGATTTGGATTTCAATTACATACAATTGTATACGAAGAGAAGATGATTTACTCATGCATGGTTAAAATCATAAAGATAAAATATTTTCTTCTAACCGTCTTTAACTAAAATTTCACAACCATATACATGATCATTTGTTTTTCATAACCACGATGGCAAAAATCAAGAGAGATCAAATTGGATATATCAATCTATACAACTGCTTCTATGATAACCTTATATTGTTGGACCCAAATTATCTCCCTCCCGAAGTCTATTTTGTGCATGGGTGAGCATGCATGCATGCATGATTGAGTTAGAGAAACGTTTAAAAGGATAAGCAACTAGAAATTCATTATAAACTATCAAACACTTAAAAACTTGACACTTAATGATAGCATGTAGTTTATAACACTCATCAAAATAATAAGCATAACTTCATTCAAATAGCGATATGGTCTTTCTACACCAAGAAGAGGTAGTTTATAACACCCCAAATAAATGCATCACACAAGTAGTAGTACCGCTATTATTATTGCTACTATAGATCCCTTTTTTTTTTCAAACATGGAAAAATAAGAAAATAATGAAAAAATATTAGAATAAACAAAAGATGAATGAACTCTAAACATTTCCATTACCATGGGGATGATGACCCTCTAAGCACATGATTTCAGAACATAGAAACATGATTCCAAGTACCACAAACTACAATTACAAGTCACGTTCCCGCTGCTTCATATTTAGGATGATCTCCATCTTTAGAATTCTGAACCTTACGTGATAGAAAACAACATATTGAAGAAAAAGCATCAATCATTGTAACTGTTGAACTCAAAGTATCATCAAGGAAAAAGAATTATCCTTTCAAATATAATAACATTATTTTTGTGTATGCTTATGAAGTGATAAGGGACACAACAATATGTATGATGGATAAAGTTTGATGCAATTTACAAGGATTTTATTGCTCCTAAAAATTGGCAATGTTCAAGTAATTCTATTATGATAATTATCTAGTGGGAGAGTGAAAATGTTGCTCGTGTTCATGCATTATTGCATTAAAAAGATTAAAGTACATGGTGTGGGAAATTAGGAGATTTGTTGAATAATTTCCTTATCCTTTCTCTTCCTCGAAAGAACTATTGTGTGGTGGTATCATATTTGCTCTCCTAGAGCCAATGTATGGTGGTATTCAAGTTAGCCTTCCAATGAAATTCCTCTACTTGTGTTGCTTGTACTCTTTCTAGCTTTGGTGTCCCTAGAGCTCCATGAGAAAAAGCCTTCATCTCAGGGCACTCCCTCACAATTTCTTCTTCCAAATATGGGAACTCGAAGGAATAACTTCCAGAGCAAAAGCTTGAGAGGTTTGGCAAGCAATCAAGTTTTAAGTGTGTCAGTTGGGTGAAAATAATCACCTCACTTGCTTCAGCTCCCTCCCCTGTTACAACTTCTGTAATCCTTTCACACTCACTTACACTCATTTTTTTGAGTTGTAACAAACTTTTGGCTGTTGAGGATGTAGCTAAATTAATCAATCCATGACATTTCCATATTTCCAGATTTGCCAAATTTTGGAAAGATATTGAGGATGACACTAAAATTTTCAATTCACCACAAAGGAGCACTTTTATATTTTCTAGATTATGAAAAATTGGGCTTGGTTGAGTGTCTTCTTTCAACAACTGTGTCAACATAGGTAGTTTAGACAATACTAGTTCTCATAGCTGTGTGAGTATTATAGCATGGTTTTCCATGTCAAAAAGTTCTTTATATGGGAATATTTCTTCCCAAGAACTAGAACTCACAAAAGGTTTCGCCAAATTGTATAATCTTTTAAGAAAAGTAATCCAATCAGAAACAGCTACATAGTCAATCACGTGAAGGACTTTTAATTTGTAAAGGCACTCTTCAAAAAGTTGGTCATGTTGTACCTCCTTCATCTTGTAATTTCCACCCCATCTCAAAACCTCCAAGTTAGGGAATAATGTACCTTATAAAAAAATCAAAGCATTGAACAAAAGAAAACAGATTTATTAATGAAATGGAATATATCCGTGAAGTCTCTAAAATTAATGGTAAGAATATGGTCCAATCTTATTACATCTAGATGAAACTTTTAAAAAAAAGACAAAGAAAGTACATAATAAAAAACAATGTTGTATCGTAAATACTATCGAACAGTACTAGCCAATCAAATGCAAAGTGGTGTAAGAGTCATTAACAAGAAAAGCCTTTTTTCAAAACCATGTTCATCATTTAGTAGTTATTGTAGATCAATTGTTTCAATTTGCCACAATTTGACACCTGTAGTACTTTCATATTTATGGACACATTGACCAAAAAAAAACACCAAAGGTACCTATATTTTGATCAAAGAATATAGATTAAGGATTTCATTAAAAAAAAAAGTTATGAGAGACTACTACTACTCCAAACAAAGTTTAATTATTATAAAAGACTTGTTAAATATTATAAAAGAGTAGTTAAATTAGCCTCTTACCTCTTCAACCAAGAAATGGGGTTGTTGAATGGAGGTCTCTAGTTGGCTTTCTTCAACTGTTTCTTGAGAGTTCAAAAAATTTGAAGCAAAAATCTCAATTTTATCACATACATGCACCTCTAAGTTTTTCAGCAATGGCCATTTTGAAATATGCACCCATCGGACAAACCACTTGAGCTTTGGCAATTTACGAAGTACTAGGCGAGTTACTTTTGGGAAAACAAATCTTGTTGCTGCTGTTTTTGCAATTTCTTCACGTGAAACAATTTCCTCCACTCCACAATCGTCTATTAGAAAATCCTCCAATTGCATGAGACATCTAGCCAAAGATGCTGGGAACAAACTTTGCAGTCTCTCACTTTCCCAAAAACATATTACTTGTAGATTTTGAAGGTTGAAAATTCCTTGGGGCTCCTTATTCCATACCTGCTTCATCTTCGGTAGACGATGCAATATCAATCTTTTCAACGGAATGGCTGTCACGACATGCGATTCTCTAACATCGTGCCTTTGAAGTTCAAACACTTCTTGTAGTGAACCACAATAACATACTTCAAGTCTCTCTAGGCTTTGGAATCTTGTTAGTATATTAAGTTTGAATATATTCACAAGATTTTCACAAGAATTAACAAATAGTGTTTGAAGCTTGAAAAAGGAATCTTTAGCTAATTGATCGTGCCATATGATTTTCAAGTTCTCCATGTGCATGATTGTCAATGTTTCCAAACTAGGGAATGCAACTTGCAACTCCATCCCATGTGTGTTAATAACATAACTAATCCTAGTAACTCTCGTAATAGAAAATAAGATATATATGAAGTAAAATAAGAGATTATAAAAGTAGAATTACCTCTTCAATGAAGAGAGGTTGCACAGAAAATTCATTGTAAGTAATTGAGAAGTAGTTAATTCTCTCAGAAGACTAAATTAATTAAACTTTTGACATTAGTTTCTCATTTTTTTCATCAAAAAATAAAGTTTCTCATTTTCTATTGCTTTGTTTACTACATAAAGAAAAAGAGCCTCTCATTGTAACATATACTCACATTTTCTTCTTTAGTAAAGATCACAGCAATTCTATTTAAAGAGATAGCATTTTTGACAAACCTAAACATTGCATAAGCTAGGTACCTATATTATTGCTATTTCATTTGAGGCAACTTGGCAAGCAATGTGAGGAAAGAGCCGTTGAAAGATAAATTCATTACAATCGCACATTATGATCTTCAAATAGCTAGGTTATAAATACAGGTTGCATCTTACTTTTGGTAATTAATTTTTAATGTTTTAATAATATTATTTGTGCTATAAGCTTTTATTACAATAAGGTTTTATTAAAAGAAGCTATATATATACACATTTTTTATCACAAAAATATGAGAAGTGTTATGTACATAACATTTTCACAACAAATTATAGGTGATAAGTTACTATTAATTCTGATTTGAATATATAAATTAAAATTTTTTTTTCCCACTCATAACAACCAATAATAACCTAACATTTAGAATTTGTAGTGAAAATATTGTGGACATAAAATTTCTCTAAAAAATACATAATTTAATCAAATTATTAAAAAATAACTGTAATTAAATGCATAATAAATTTCAAATTTGAGATCAGTTTTCTTTTTTGAGAGGGATAAGCTATAATTTATGTAATTATGTTATACCACTAGTCTCTTACCTCTTCAATCAAGAAAAGTGGTTGTTGAATGGACGTCTCTAGTTGACTTTGTTCATTTGGTTCTTCAATTCTAAATTTTTTTGAAGCAAATATTTGAATTTCATTAGATCTAGACACCTCCAAGGTTTTCAATAATGGCCATTCTGAAGTATGCACTCTTGGGTAAAACCACTTGAGCTTTGACAACTTTTGAAGTATCAAGAGTGTCTATTTAGGGAACACAAATCTCGCATCTTCTTTTGCACCTTCTTTTTGTTCAATAATTTCCTCCGTCCCACTTTCGCCTATTCGAAGATCTTCCAATTGCTGGAGACAATTGGCTACTGAGATTGGAAACAAACTCTTCAAACTCTCACACCCTACAACTTCTATTTGTTGTAGATTTTGAAAGGAGAAAGTTCCTTGGGGGTCCTTATTCCATACACGCTTCAAGTTTGGTAAATGATGCATAAATAATTTTTTCAATTGAGTGATTGTTACTGCACGTGTTTCCATGACTTCCTGCCCTTGTGGTTCAAATTTTTCTTCTAGCAAATCACAATCTTCTACTACAAGGGACTTCAAGCTCTGGAATGTTGACAGCATATTTCTTCCAATAGTATTAAGCATGATAGGACGTTGGCTGGAATCTCTTGCAGTTTCTTACAATTCGTCAAATCCAACATCCGTAAACGAGTCAAAAGCCCTATTTCCCTAGGAAATTGTTTAATTTCAGACATTCCAAGACTAAGAATTTCTAAATTTTTCATATCTCCAATCATAGCTATGTCGCCCAACACACATTGATCCAAACACAAAGTTTGCAAGTTTGTGAGTAGAATAAGTGAGGAAGGAAGTGATGAAAGTCGCATGTAAGTCAACTCTAAAACTTTTAGCTTTCTCATCCCTTTAAAAAATGTGTCTGAAATTTTAAAAGAACCCTTTCGATCTTTGGCATGCACATATAAGCAACTTAGTTCTGGACATTCCAACCTGTCAGGAAGTTCATGAATATCCCTTTTATAAACAAAGATTGATGTGCACAATTTCATATCAGAGTATATGTTCTATTTCTTGCTTCTTTGAGGCTACGAACCAGAGTATATGTTCTATTTCTTGCTTCTTCCAATGTACTAATACCATGAAATAAACGCAGCCCAAAACATTTTTTTAACAAGTCTTGATAACTGATGACAGAAAAAACTTGATTTTGAGCACAAAACAAAAAGAACGATTGGAGCTCTTGCAGTTTCTTACAATTCGTCAAATCCAACATCCGTAAACGAGTCAAAAGCCCTATTTCCCTAGGAAATTGTTTAATTTCAGACATTCCAAGACTAAGAATTTCTAAATTTTTCATCTCTCCAATCATAGCTATGTCGCCCAACACACATTGATCCAAACACAAAGTTTGCAAAGAAACACTTATTTTTTAATGCCTTTGCAACTGTAACAAGTGCGAGTGGCAGACCTGCACACGCTATAGATACCTCCATTGCTTTGGATCGCAAATTCGATTCTTTGAGAGAATCGCCTGACAACTTCTCAAATAAACACCATGCTTCTTCTTTGGGTAGAACTTCAAGCCCAAAATCCTTTTCGGCTCCCATCTCAGAAGATAATATATCTCTATTCCTAGATGTTACCACTATTTTGCATCCGTCATAAGGAATTCCTATTTCATTCAAATCAAGTTTCTCCCATATATCATCTAGGATAACAAGTATCTTCTTTTTGTTGTCTTTTGTTAACCTCTCTTTTAAAAGATCTGCTCTTCTGGTTAAAGTTTCCTTATCTAGCTTTAGATCTATTTCGTCTACAATTTCTCCTTAAATTCATAATGAGTCTGGTTTATGTGTCACTGTTGCTATAGCCACCTCATCAAATAACTTTTTTTCTTTCTCTTTCATAGCAACTTCTCTTATCAGTGTACTTTTCCCCACACCAACCATCCCACACCCCAATCATGTTGATGTTAGCATCTAACAATGCCTCCATAAGTTCCTCCACAGTCGACCTTCTTGACTCAAACGTAATGTAATCCATATTCGTCATAGTCACTGACCCCTTTGAAGCAGGACGATAGGAAACTTTGTCAAATCTGCAATTTTTCAGTTCATCAATCTCTTGCACTATCTTCTTTGCCTTCTTACTGTGCTTATGCCTTAGCTTCAGATTCGGGATGCCATTTTAGAAAAGCTTGTCTTTGGTTTCTCTTCATCATCAAGAATTTCCTCGGCCTTTTCCAGAATGTCATCTACCTTTGTCAACCACATGTTAACGTCAACTTCAATTTCTTCAACATTGTTTATAGCTTCAATAACACAATGTTGCACCCTATCTCTACCAGCCTTCAACTCCATGACCCTATTCTTCATATTCTCAATATTGGTGCTGAAATGAAATGAATAACATAGCCACTGTCTAATTGGTTCAACTGTGTACTCGGCGATTTTTGCAGCAATTGAAATTGGAATCGCCATTCTTGTTATGATTTCTGCAATCGTGCAAACAGATTTGAAAATTTGTTTAATTAGGTATGTTCAATACTCTTAACAAAATACACACAAGTTTCCTTTTTCTTTGTGCTGAGAAGCATTAATTCTTTGACAGCAAGAAAACTGGACTTCCTAAAGACAAAGAAGGGGCACCAAGGAAAGAAGAAAACCAAAAAAAGGGCAAGACCGGGATAGAGAAAGTAGAAGGCCAAAAGGCCATTTCGCAATTTCTATTATGAAGTTTGGGTGTTCATACTTAGCTCCTGTTCTTAAAGCGCAGCTATCAATAAAGCCAAATAAATCAGAATAGAGTAGCTTATAAAAAGAGGCAAAAAGTACTAATTTTGGTCCCTATATTTTGAGTTCAGAGTCAATTCAATCCTTAGATTTTATTAGTAATTAATTTTATCCACATTATTTTCAATTTGTAATCAATTTAGTTTCTATTATCAACTCATTAACGAAATCACCTATGTGGCAAATGATGTGTATAGTTGACACTATTGTGACTACTAAAATAATAATAATAAACGCCACATCAGCATCTATATAAAAAAAATATTCAATTTATCATCAAACAGCGCATCATCAAAATTTACCTTCACAGAGTCCACACTAGGCGGCCTCCATTTCTTTGAAGCAACTCCCTAAAATTTTTGCTTTGGTCGAACCCGAGATAAATAACCCTAGAGATATTCTTAGGCAAAACCAACTATTTTTTCCAATGGTACCGAATGCTCGTGCATACATGACTTATTCTGATGGTGCCAAAATGACCAAGTCGTGACTGCAAAAAGAGGAAACAAATTTGGTTTTGTTTGAACTTGCTACACCAGTTTCGAAAAAGAACCCAAAGCAAATTGATTACTGTCCAGCCAACCAAACTTCCTCTGCCAGACCTGATGGACCTTCTCACATCCCCATATAGCATGGAGAACATCTTCTGAATTTTTGGAACAAAGGTGACAAACATCTTCTTGTAAAATGGTTCTCTCCAACAAATTAACTTTAATGGGCAAAGATCCGGGTAGTTTTTCCATCCCCTATTCTCCATCGAGCTCCCCATGCAGTCAGATTTCTTAAGCAGTGAATACTTTTCCAAGCAAATGAGCCCAAGGATGACTTTGCTTCAAACACATTGCCATTTGGGAAACATTTCGCCTTAAAAACTTTGTAAAATAGAGAATCTGTGTCATGAATCAGTCTCCACACTTGCTTTGCTAACATTGCTTCTTGAATTTACAAAGATCTTTGAAACCTAAACCTCCCTTCAATTTTGGTTTGCACAAAACTTACCACTTCTTCCAATGAATTTTTCTCCTATCTCCCCTTTGGCCCGACCAAAATTTTCAAATAAGCATCTCCATATCTTGGCATAGACCCACCGGTACTTGGAAACAACTCATAGCAAAGGTAGGGATGGCTTGAACCACCGCCTTCAACAAAACTTCTTTACCCGTTTGAGAAAGCAACTTCTCTTTCCAACCTTGTAGTTTTCCCCACACCCTATCTTTAATATAATTTATGCTAATTTTTTATTTCTCCCTACCACAGCAGGCAAGCCCAAATACTTCTCATATTCTTTAATCTCAACCACCCCCAACAAATTTTTTATTACCTTCTTTGTAGAATCCGAGACATTCTTACTAAAGAAAAGAATAGTTTTTGCAGAATTTATTTTTTGTCCCAAAGCCTTTTTATAGGTACTCAAAATATCTTGAATAGTCTCCACATCCTCCACCCGTGCCAGGCAAAAAAAGAGACTGTCATCTACAAAAAATAAGTGAGAAATCTTTGGATCGTTTCTACAAATAGAAAAGCCCTCAATTAGCCCACCATCTACTCCATGCTGAATAAGCCCATTTAGTCCCTCTAAACATAGTAAGAAGAGATATAGAGACAAAAGGGTCCCATTAATGAATACCTCTAGATGGAATAATATGGCCCTTAGGTTCTCCATTAAACAAAACAGAATAAGTAACAGATTTAATACACTCTAAAATCCACCCTATCCAAATGGGGTGAAAGCCCATTTTCTCCATAATTCGTTTCAGGAAAGCCCACCCCAATTTGTCAT
Source organism: Castanea sativa (assembly GCF_040712315.1). Classification (NCBI taxonomy): domain Eukaryota; kingdom Viridiplantae; phylum Streptophyta; class Magnoliopsida; order Fagales; family Fagaceae; genus Castanea; species Castanea sativa. The sequence continues at coordinate 12,678,622 of NC_134015.1, forward strand.
ACACTTTGCTCATATCCAGTTTTAGAGTCACATGTCCACTCTTCCTATTTTCTTCATCTTTATATGGTGGAAGGTCTCAAAAGCCACCAAGATATCATCCGAAATGGCTTTATTTGGCTGGAAAGCACTTTAAGATTAAGAAATAATCTGAGGCAAAAGTTTTTTAAATCTGTTAGCCAAAAATTTAGGTACAAGTTTATATAGAATATTACAAAGAGCTACCAGATGAAATTTAGTGACATATTCTAGGCATTTTACTTTTGGGATGAGAGTAATGAAAGTGTGATTCAAACCTGGTAGAATTTCTTTGGCGTTTAGGCAAAAAAAACAGCCTTGACAATATCATCACCAATACTATTCCAATAATGTTGAAAGAAGATCAGGGGCATACTATCAGGGCTAGGAGCTTTTAAGGGTACCATCTATTTTAAAGCTACTTCTACTTCCACTTTTGAAAGTTCCCCAACCAAGAGAGCATTCATATCTACATTCACTACGCTTTTTGTGTGTGGAACCACCATCTCCATGTCACTCTGGTTAGAGGAAGAGAAAAGCTGTTTTTAATAGTCCACGACCATAGATGATACATTTTCCTCTCCTGACACCAACATACCATGTAAATCTCAGAGCTTAGATATGGTATTTGACAAAATCGCCGAGATGCCCTATTGTGGAAGTACTTAGTTTTACAATCACCTGAAACCATCCAATGAGAATGACTTTGTTGCTGCCACATCTGCTCTTCCATTCAAAGCAACTTATTCACTTCAAATTTAAGCTGTTAAAAGAAATCCATACTACCCCATGCATCTTCTTCTACAATACTCATAGATTTTTCCTTTTCAATTAGAGACCTGGAAATATTAGTAGCATCTATGGTTGGGATAGGCACTGTTCTTTCACAAGACAACAGATTAGTAGCATTTTTCAATGAGACAGTCTATGAAGCTCGAACTAAATGGTTGACCTATGAACTGGAGTTCTTTTCCATAAACGGACTTAGAGGGAGTTTGCATTATATACAAATCATTAGGCATTGAAGCAAATTAACAGTCAAGTTAGCATTAACAGGATACATGCTTAGTAGGTAGCTTACATACAACACTTCCATTTCACATTAAAGCACAAGTCTGGTGTCACTGATAAGGTGGTAGATGCGCTTAGTAGGCGAGCATCTTTGTTAACCACCCTACGTACAGAAGTTGTAGGGTTTGATTGCCTCAAGGAGCTGTACGAGAATGATGAGAATTTTGGTGATATTTGGGGTAAGTGTTAACAAATTCATACTGCTATTAATAGTATGTACATTCAGGATGGTTTTCTCTTTCAAAGTAATCAATTATGCATCCCTAAAAATTTATTGAGGGAGCAGATTATTAGGGAAACAACCCATCAATAAAAATCACAAGTAACCAATCAAAATAATAGTAATATGAATTTTGAGTTTTGACCCAAAAACCAAAGATACGACCCAACCACCCAATATGAGCCATCATTGATCACATTCATACTGGTTGCATTGACAAGCGAAAACAGAATATTCCTGGCAACTTCTTGATGAGTTCAGGCTCCTTGTAAACTATCCAGCAATGTTTATTCGTAAATTTATACTCAACTATAAATATCAAGTGATTGTCTGGCAATTGCTTATTTTTGGTATCTCATTTTCATTTATATGGTATTTATCAAAAGTTAATTTATTTTATGAAAACTAGCTAAAAATTAGATTATTTATAGTAATAAAAAAAATTGAGATAAAAAGTAAAACTTTTAGTAAATAAGCAATTGGCAAAGGCACACTAGCTCAAATATTATAATATATTTATAAATAAATAAAAAATTTAAAAGTTTATAATATTTACACACACTTTTTCACCCACACGTATTTCGAAAAAAAAAAAAGTTACTAGAAATCTTTTACCAAATAGGCCCAAAATTTTTAACAATATAATGTTTGCAACCAATCATGATAAAAAAGCACCCAAAAAAAAAAAAAGAAGAGAAATGATGTGACCAAGCAGATCTCACCACAATGAAAATACAGGACAAAAAAGAAGAAGGAAATAATGACTTTTGACGTACAAGATAAAAACCAAAGACTCACCACTCAAGAAAATATGAGCCATCACATTTACGGCGGTCTCGTTAATAAGTGAAAATCGAAATTCTTGGCAACTTCTTAGGAGCTGAGGCTAGGCTGTAATTTAGAGTCTTTTGGCTGAATATTATAAAAAAATAAAGTTTATTTGTGATATGGGTACTGTTCAAACTTATTTGGTAAAATGAGGAGAGAAGTGAATTTCGGCAACACCAATGCCGTAATTCTGAGAAAAAGTAAGAGAGATGAGAGAGAAATGATGTGATGGATGGGAGAAATAAAAAGGAATTCTGACAATGATATTTTCCAAAAAAAAAATTGAATTGCTGAAATTGGAAGATTAAAAAAAAAAAAAAAAAACTAAACTGTGGCAAGAATAATGCTACGGCCACATACTATTTTACCATATTTTTTACAAACTGTTGTTATGACCAATTTTTTACAGGTTCTCATTAGTGCCTACCAATAACATCACTTTTTTATTTATCAACAATCACTCATCACATCAACATTTTATGAAAGTTTTTGTAAAAAAGTTTGTATCTCTAGCATTTTGCCAAAAGTGGATGATTTAAAAAAAAAAAAAAAAACCCTTGATTGTGGTAAGATTAATGCTACAACCACACTTTTTGGAGTAAAATTATAAAGACACATTTATTGCCCGTTTGGATTCAACGTTTTCACGTTGCGTTTTGAAGCCCCGCGTTTTTAGTTTTTTTTTTTTTTTCAAGCCGTAGTTGTTGACTAATTCCTCATGAACAGTGCATCCGTGCACTGTTCATGGACCCACAAATTTCACTTTTCAGCAACTTTTTCATTAAAAATGGGTCCCACGGCACTATTCACACATTTAAAAATTATTTTGCTACAGTGTTTTCAATTTTCAATTTTCAGCAATAAGTTCTATCCAAACGGACCCTTAGTCACCCAAAAGTGTAGCTGTATCTTACCACAATCAAGGTTTATTTATTTATTTTTATTTACTCCTTCAATTTTGACAATTCAATTGCCACAATTGAGTTTTTTTTTTTTTTTTTTTAAATCATCCACTTTTGGCAAAATGCTAATGTTACAAACTTTTTTACAAAAACTTTCTTAAACTGTTGATATTGTGAAAAATTATTGGTAAATAAAAAAGTGATGTTGATAGACACTAATGAGAACTAATAAAAAATTGGCTATAATAACAGTTTGTAAAAAATATGGTAAAATAGCGTGTGACCGTAGCATTACTCTTGTCATAGTTCAGTTTTTTTTTTTTTTTTTTTTTAATCTTCCAATTTCGGCAATTCAATTGCCACAATTCAATTTTTTTTTTTTCGGCAATATCATTGCCGAAATTCCTTTTTCTCTCTCCCCATCCGTCATATCATTTTTCTCTCCTCTTTTACTTTTTTTCTCAGAATTTCGGCATTGGCGTTACCGAAATTCACTTCTTTCCTCATTTTGCCAAATAAGTTTGAACAGTACCCATATCACAAACAAACTTCATTTTTTACAATATTCAGCCAGAAGACTCCTATAATTTATGTGGTAAACATGTTTTCTCATGTTCATGCAGCAATGCATTAAAAAGATCAATATACTTACCCTTTCTCAACAAAACTATTGTGTATTAGTATTATAATTTTCCCTTCCAAAGCCAATGTATCGGCATTCAGGGCAGCCTTCCAATGCCATTCATCTTCTTTTGGTGATTGTACTCTTTCTAGCTCTGGTGTCCATAAGGGTCCATGACAAAAGGCCTTCACCTTAGGGCATTGCCTCACAATTACTTCTTCCAAAGATGGGAACTAAAAAGAATAACTTCCTGAGCAAAAACTTGTGAGCTTTGGCAAGCAATCAAGTTTTAAGTATGTCAACTAGGTGAAAGTAATCACCTCACTTGCTTCACCCCCCTTTCATACTACAATTTCTGCTATCCTTTCGCATTCACTTGCATTCGTTTTCTTGAGTTGTACCAGACTTTGGCTGTTGAGGATATAACTAAATTAATCAATCCATGGCATTTCAATATTTCTACTAAATTTTTCAATTTTTGACATAGTGACACATAGATTTTCTAGATGATGAAAAATTGGGCTTGGTTTTGTGTCTTCTTTCCACAAATGTTTCAACAACGATATGTCAAACAGCTGTAGTTCTTTTAGTTCTGGGAGTATCCTAGCATGTTTTTGCTGACCAAAAAGTTCTTCATATAGGATTATTTCTTCCCAGGAACTGTCCTTCATAACTACTTCCTCCAAATTATGTAATGTTGAAAGAAAAGTACCCCAATTAGAAACAACTAGATAGCCTTCCACGTGAAGGTTTTTTAATTTGTAAAAGCTTTCTTCCGAAAATTGGCCATGCAATATCTCCTTCATGTTGAAATTTCCCCCCAAGCTCAAATCCTCCAAGTTGGGGAATGGACCCTATAAAAAATCAAAATATTAAACAAAAGAAAATATGAGTTAGTATCTAATTTCTTAACAATTTAGGCCAATCAATAACATTCATAGTAGGGGCTACAAAATGGATTATATCCATTAAGTTCATACCATTAGAAATATGGTCCCAACTTATTATTGGAATATATCTAAATGAAATATAAATAAATAAATAGAGTTAAAAGAAAATTTCCTAAATACTATTGAAGAATTAATATAAGATGTTAACCAAAAATGATGCAGAAATATACTTTGTGAATCAAATAAATCAAAAAGTTCTTCATAGAGGATTATTTCTTCCTAGGAACTGCCCTTCACAACTACTTCCTCCAAATTATGTAATGTTGCAAGAAAAGTACCCCAATTAGAAACAACTAGATAGCCTTCCACGTGAAGGTTTTTTAATTTGTAAAAGCTTTCTTCCGAAAATTGGCCATGCTATATCTCCTTCATGTTGAAATTTCCACCCAATCTCAAATCCTCCAAGTTGGGGAATGGACCCTATAAAAAATCAAAATATTAAACAAAAGAAAATATGAGTTAGTATCTAATTCCTTAACAATTTAGGCCAATCGATAACATTCATAGTAGGGGCTACAAAATGATTTATATCCATTAAGTTCATACCATTAGAAATATGGTCCCAACTTATTACTGGAATATATCTAAATGAAATATAAATAAATAAATAAAGTTAAAAGAAAATTTCCTAAAAACTATTGAAGAATTAATATAAGATGTCAACCAAAAATGATGCAGAAATATGCTTTGTGAATCAAATAAATCAAAAAGTTCTTCATATAGGATTATTTCTTCCCAGGAACTGTCCTTCACAACTACTTCCTCCAAATTATGTAATGTTGCAAGAAAAGTACCCCAATTAGAAACAACTAGATAGCCTTCCACGTGAAGGTTTTTTAATTTGTAAAAGCTTTCTTCCGAAAATTGGCCATGCTATATCTCCTTCATGTTGAAATTTCCACCCAATCTCAAATCCTCCAAGTTGGGGAATGGACCCTATAAAAAATCAAAATATTAAACAAAAGAAAATATGAGTTAGTATCTAATTCCTTAACAATTTAGGCCAATCGATAACATTCATAGTAGGGGCTACAAAATGATTTATATCCATTAAGTTCATACCATTAGAAATATGGTCCCAACTTATTACTGGAATATATCTAAATGAAATATAAATAAATAAATAAAGTTAAAAGAAAATTTCCTAAATACTATTGAACAATTAATATAAGATGTCAACCAAAAATGAGGCAGAAATATGCTTTGTGAATCAAATGCAAGGTGGAATAAGAGTCATTTTATTAGAAAAGCATTTTCGAAAACCATTTTAATCATTGAGCAGTTATTGGGATCAATATTTTCAAGTTGTCAAAATTTATCACCTGTGGTATTCCCATATTTCTAGACTTGTTGATGCAGGAGCATCTTGAGGTTTTTATTTATTTATTTTTTTTTAAAGACAAGTTCCAATCCTGGGTGTAGCCAACTATGTGATGATTAAGGATCTTAATTAGGTTCCTAAAGTGATTGTATGGCAATTGGAGGCAACTGGGAGAGAGTTCGGAAGTTGCGAGTTGTCTGCTGTAGGTAGTTAGTTAGTTATGCCATGTTCGTGTCCAAACAGGAATTTGCATGCAGTTTTGGATCCAGCAGCCTATCCTAATCTCTTGTAACTAACTCAGTAGACTTTTGGATAATTGTAGAGGCTATACTTAATAGGATTAGGACTCTTAAAAGTCTGAGGCTGCAAGTTCCAAACAGTTAACATAAGTACCTGAATGTAATTCATTGTAATCAGTATTGTGATTTGAATGAAAATAAGCCTTTGTGTGCTTTCTTGAAACTGTGTTCTTCCAGTGGTGTCTATCCATCTATTAGTTGTTCTAAGCAACTCTCCATTACCTATTCCAATTCCAAACAAAATACTATAGCCTATCACATTCCCTGAATCACATGTGGACGAAAAAACTAAGAACACATTTTATTTCAAGTATATAGATTTATGAGCTCTACTGAGAACACTTTTTTTTTTTATTCGTGTGTGAAAGATGAGTACTACTACTACTCCAAACAGGATTATATATAACTTCTTGTAACCCTAAATATTTTAAAAGATTAAATAAATTAGCCACTTACCTCTTCAACCAAGAAAAGTGGTTGTTGGATGGAGGTCTCAAGTTGGCTTTGTTCAACTGTTCCTTCAACTTTCAAATATTTTGAAACAAATATCTCAATTTGATCACATTTAATCAACTCCGATACTTTCAACAATGGCTATTTTGAAGTATGCGCCCCTCGAGAATACCACTTGAGTTTGGGCAATTTCTTAAGCATCAAGAGAGTTATTTAAGGGAACACAAGTCTTGCTGCTGCTTCTGCACTATCTTCAAGTGCAACAACTTCCTCCAGTCCACATTTGACTATCCGAAGATCCTCCAATTGCATGTGAAATCTAGCCACATAAGCTGGAAACAAACTTTTCAAACTCTCGCATTCCCAAACAATTATTCGTCAATCTTCATAATATACCTGGTGAAAAATTATGAATTAAATGTTGCTTGTATATGCATATACTGTATGAAATTATTTTTGAATTACACCCACAGCAGTAACAGCTCAGTTATCAGATACCTTGTCAAGGCTATGTTTCACTATAAATACTAAAATGCATGAAGGTTATCTTGGCCACTGGCATCCTCATTACTGAAAAAATAATCTGGTAATCAACCATGCCTCTGCAATATTTATATCAGAAATTCACGATATAAATGCAACAACAGAGATTCCTCTCTAAATATTCCTGAGTTTGAATGTGAGATGACCTGATATTGCAGCAGTGTAGTTCACAGATCAAGTAACTGTTGTTTGAAAGGAAAAGGGGAAGATCATAAGTCCTAATTTAAACAATAGCCGATACTTCAAATTGTAGTCCTAGCCCAAATCTTCTGTTGTAGTGCTCATTAGGCCTTTAGCGAACCACAAATGAACATGTTCAATAATTTTTAACAAGCATGATTACAAGAAAGCATGCAAAAAGTAGTATTCAAAAGGACATGATTTATAATGGAAAGGCCTAAATTTTAGCTTTAAAATAGCTCGTGATGCATTCATCTAAAAGGAGCAACAAAAGTAACCAGAATACAAGAAGATAATTTTGCATTAGTGCCAATCACAATCAAAACATCAAATGGCATAAAATCAAGAAAGTGAGAGTTTGGTCAACAAAGGAAAATGAAAAAAACCAAAGATATGTGTGAAGTAATTATTCGTCAAAAGTAATTTAGATTGGATCATTACCATAGATGATCCTGGTTTTCTTTTTTTTTTCCCTAAACTAGTTGTGCAGACGCACTTATAATAGGAGGTTCTGGGGAAGAATGATACAACCAATCAAGTCAGTCAGTTCTTACTATGTTGCATGCATCCTAATGGTAGTTTCAAGGATTCCATATGCAATCTTGTTGGAAAAAAGTTTCTGACACCCTCATAACTCATAAGAGATGCAGTATGTTGATAACAGGATGCAACAAACAGAAAATTGCATATTAGAACAATATAAGGTTTCCCAGGAAAAGCAACGTGTAAAAAGGCCAATAAATATGAAAAAGAGGCATGCAGGATTTGCACATACCAATATGCAGCCAAGGAGCTCCTAATAATCCAGAGGAACTCCTAATAAAATGATTTTGAATAAAATACTACTGGAAAGTTAAAATCAGGGACAAAATACAAGGCGATTACTGCTAAAAGTTTTTGAACGATGAATGAGGAAAAAGAAGGTGGGGAATGGATAGTAGTAGGGTAAGGCAAAGGGGAAAAAAAAAAAATTCAAAGATCAAATATTGAAAATTAGATGGAATATGGAGGAGATTACAAAGAAGAATATTGTGGAGAAATAAAATTAACCCTCAAAAAAACATATAAACATATTAGTGATATACACCACAAGTGGCTTGTATAAGAAATCAGCTATACAAAAGATGTGAAAACAGTCTACGAACTAGCAAGATTAAACATCAAGTACCTAATACCTATAAAATAATACCAAGTTGAATATATACAATGATAAGTCAATGCATTAAAAAACCTAACATAGATGAATTGAGCAGAGCTTATAACCTGAATGAGATCCATGGGACTACTTAGAATTAAAAGATATGAATATCAAAGGGACTACTTCTCTTAACTGTTTCTTTTGTTTAGATTTGAGACATTAAAAGATATGAATATATATGGGAGGACTCAGGATGATTTGCTCAACTGAGTATGCCGAATATGACATATAAATAAACAGAGGAACATTATGGCAAAACATATGCACGTGAAAGGAGAAAGAATGAAATTGTGGAGATCAGTGTAGGTATTGCCATAATCAATTTATCCACCTTTAGTAGGAAAATGAGTGAGTAAGCAAATCCTGAATCACAAGCAAGAAATCATAAAAGCATGTTTCCCTTCATGAATGGATAAACAAATAAATAATGATTATCATCCAATGTCTTGAATGACAAAAGAAAGCATATCATGGAATGCTTACCAAAATATACAATGTGCATAAAAGCATTTACAATCTAAAGCACTCAATAACCAGTACTTACATGCAGGAAGGTTGGATATATCTGCAGTAACTGCACAAGGAATTCCCAAATTTGAAAGAGCGCCCCTTATGATTCCACATGGGAAATATAGATGCATGCTAGTAGCTTGTGCTGCCTTGTTTTCAGCCGGAGGATTATCTTGAGATAAATCTCCATTTTCAGGAGATGGATCAACTGACATACGTGCAAGCCAAAGGAATCGATTATCTTGCAAGACAAACGTACCCTACAAGAAAAAAAAAAATTATTTTCTTAAATTCACACAAAAACATATAATGTATAATCAGTTAAAATATTTGAACTTACTCTATGATTGGTCTTCAAGTTGTCTATTTGCTTCTTGAAGAGCTCGGACCAGAAGTCCTTGCAGATGAACTTGATTGCCTCTAGATGATCACTGAAACGAGGCCGCTCCATGTTATACCTAAAAAGAAATAGTATTTTTACCATTGCAAGCAGCATTTTATGGTCAAGCATGCTGAGAACTATAGCGAGTATCAAATAATCACTAATATATACAAATATGCATACAAAACTTACTATATCAGTAATAACTAATAAGTAACAAGATCTAAATTAATTACATGAACCCTATGCTGCTGATAGCTTCAAAAAAAGTTTTTTCTGCAGTTCTACCACTCCCTTGTATATTCATGTTAGATTCAATGCTACCCACCTATATAGAGAGCTAGAAATCCCTGACAAGATTTTAGGAGAAAAACTAAACAACAGCTTCTCATCAACGCCTTAATTGCAACCACATTCAAATAATCATACACACATGTGGTGGTCACTTGTTATTACATCCCCATATCAGTAACCACACAATTGGTTAGCTAAGAATCAAGCTTTTATCTTTAAAAAGCAAGCTTTTTTAAGAACACATTTTTATGACATATAACACCCATTTCAAAGAACTTCAAAACAAGTCAGTTTGGATTTGCTCTCAATAAGCAATTATATAATTCTTAGAGCATTCGCATCAACTTGTGTCAAAATTCCTGTCTATTTTAGTATAAAAACCTACTTTTTCTATTTTACATACTCACTTTTCAAAACACCCCACCACCCCATATCAGATTATCTATTTTACGCTCCATTGCATTAAAATATTAATTTTTCCTTTTTTAATTAATTTTTTTCTCTTTCTTCACACATAACCACCACCATCCACTCTCTTTCTTTGTCCCCAAGATAGGTAAAGAAAGAATAAACAACTAAATGCAAAATAAATAGTGGCAGTATAAATTTACATGATTCCTGTGGCAAACTTATAAATCTACACAATTATACACTATCTAATGAGAGTCATTTTTGAGCAAAACTTAGTAAATTCTACATCTTTTTCTATTATACATTGATGGACTGATATGAATGCTCTTATAGTACTAATGCTCAAAAGAAAAATTAATCCCATTTTGCAAATCCATATTATGTATAAGCAATTTAATCAAATTTCCTATTTGGGTTTTCTTTTCTTTTTTTTCCCCCTGTTTCATTCCCATAGTCCTAAATCCTAAATAATTAGTACATCAACTAAGGAAAACTAAAAAAAGTTTTTAGCAAACTTTTAATTAACAAAAAATTAAACTAGAACTAAAATAATAATTCCGTAAGACTAAGTAGAGTAGATCCTAAACACTTTCTCAAACCCAAACAAAAAGCATCCATGAATCTAAATCATACTAGTAACCTTTACTTTCCCTGAACTTTTCTTAGCAACCAAACAGCTAAATAAAACATTTTCCTTAAAAACCTCTTTCAGATCTAAAGCCCCAATTACTAAAATTTATGCAACGACAGATATTTTTTTAAAAAAAAAGGTAGGGATAAGGTAGCAGGTTTTTTATTAAAATAAAATAACGGTTAGGATTAGAGCAAGTAAAATCTATGGTTGATTTTAGCAGGTACCGTACCCACAAAAAAAAAAAAAAAAAACACGACCACTGTTACTGGTATTCCAGTTTTGTTCTATTTTAGAGTTTTTTCGGTATTCCAAGAAGCATTTGCGTTCATTCTTTTCCTCTGTCTCAAGGCCCAATCCTACCGCCCAAGCAAAGCATACACAAGAAGTCATGGATGGACTTACTATCTACCAATCCTATGAGCTTATGCTTTCTTCTTTCCCCTCTGCCACGGTACCACCAACCCTCCTCCTCCTCCTCCTCCATAACCCCAATCTGAATAGCTCACTGGGAACTTGGGAAGTCTAGACATTGAGGTGAACATTTTCATCGTCTTCACTTTGTTGTTTACTTTTGGATTCCTTTATCTTTTTGGGTTTGTGTATTACATGATCTTAGATGGGTTCTTGAGAGGACAAAAAAACCCACTTGTGGGTATTGGAAGTTTTCACTTGTTGAAGCTTCTTGTTGTTTATCAGCTATTGTGTCTTGTTAATTTGAGCTTTGAAATGTAGAAAAAACATGGGGTGTTCCAAATTCTTTTCCATAATACTTAGTTTACTCAGTCAGAAGGGCAACCCCACATTGTTAAATGCAGAGAACATAGAATCATTTGAGGGTTATTCTATTTTTTGGAGAATTTTCTTTACTGGGTATGTGCTATAAATCAAAATTAACATGTAATCCCCCTTTTTATCAGTGCATGCTTTAAACAAAAAATGCTTAATTAGGTGTTTTTTATTTGGTCCTGTTATATTTATCTTTGACTGTATGTAAGTGTTATCTGGAATTAGCTAAATTTAGATTCAATCTGTTTTCATTTGTTTAAATTATTCAATCTTTGCCGTGAAGTGTGTCACCGTTTCTGGTTTGTTTTACTTCATTTTTCATTTCAGGGTTTGCTGCGACTTGAACCACATTGTTTATGAAAATCAAGTACTTAGTGGGTGTTCTGTTTTTGTTTATATATGTCCTCAGTTTGTTTAATTCTTAGGTTTATTTGTAATTCCTCTTGATTCTCTATATCATCTTAGGTGGTGATTGTTGCTGCTGTTGTTGTAGTCGAATATATATATTTTTAATGTGTAATATTACTATGTGGAATTTATTTGTTTGTTTAGACGTTGTACTTAAAGAATTGTTATTGTTCAAATTTTAATTAGCTTGTTTATGCTTTATTATTTCATTCTAAATTTTTTATGATGCCATTATGGTCCAATCTTAAAAACTTTAACATCTCTTTTTTTTTTTTTTGGTTCTCTTTACAATTTGGTTTTCAAAATCATGCTTTTTAACTTTTATAGCAAAAGAGACTGCAAAAAGGAGAAATTATGAGTTATTGCCCTAAAAACAAGCTCTTAAATCTACTCAGAAGAGGTTCCAAGTTTTTTCGAAAGGCCTCCAACTCTGCTGCTCCCACCGTAGCTCCCACTTCCACACCTGGACAAGCATCCTCCTCTGCCGCCGCCATTTCTTTGACTTCGGCCATGGATGATCTCCATACCCTCAAAACAAGGTTGTGCATCATTGGAAGTGGCCCAGCTGCCCACACTGCTGCCATATATGCATCCCGTGCAGAGTTGAAGCCCATCCTCTTTGAGGGGTGGATGGCCAATGGCATTGCCGCTGGCGGCCAGCTCACCACAACCACTGAGGTGGAGAACTTCCCAGGATTTCCAGATGGAATTAATGGCATTGAGCTCATGGACTGCTGCCGCAAGCAGTCACTCCGCTTTGGCACTCAGATTCTAACCGAGACCGTCAACAAGGTGGATTTCTCCACCACCCCTTTCAAGGTCTTCACTGATTCTAAGACTGTCATTGCCAATTCCATCATTGTGGCGACTGGTGCTGTCGCCAAGCGGTTAGACTTCCCTGGCTCTGGTGAGGGCCCAGGTGGGTTTTGGAACCGAGGGATATCAGCTTGTGCTGTATGTGATGGTGCTGCACCCATTTTCAGGAACAGGCCCCTGGGAGTAATTGGAGGTGGGGATTCAGCCATGGAGGAGGCCACATTCCTCACCAAGTATGGTTCCATTGTGTATATCATCCATAGGAGAGATACATTTAGGGCTTCAAAAATTATGCAGCAGAGGGTCTTGACTAACCCTAAGATTCAAGTTCTATGGAACTCGGTGGTCGTTGGAGCCTATGGGGACGAAAACACTAATAATAGGGTCTTGGGAGGGTTGAAGGTGAAGAATGTACTGAGTGGGGAGGTTTCGGATCTCAAGGTTTCGGGATTGTTCTTTGCGATAGGGCACGAGCCAGCCACCAAGTTCTTGGATGGTCAGATTGAACTTGATTCTGGTGGCTATGTTGTCACAAAGCCAGGGACCACCCAGACAAGTGTGCCTGGAGTTTTTGCTGCTGGAGATGTCCAGGATAAAAAGTATAGGCAGGCTGTTACTGCTGCCAGCACTGGTTTGTCAATATCCTCTATCTCTTCCCTTCATCATTTAAATTTCAATTTTGGAGCTTTTATGTTTGCAGCACTTCTCTTCTTCATTTTATTTGGGATTATATGTTTTGTGTGGGTAATAAGGTATATTTGTTTCTGTTTCTGTTTTTTGCTGGGTCAAAATTATGTTTATCGCATTGATATAATGCTGAACTTAATTGCCTGGTTCACTTCTCTTCTCTGTACTGCTTACTCAGATGCATTTTTCAACTACAAGCTGCTGGTTTACATGTTTCTTTGTTCTTGATCAAATTGCCCACCAGATAATAAAGGGCCTGACTGCGAGAACAGAGAATATTTATGCTTTCTAAATTTGCCAGTGTCTCTAATTTACTTGTTGCATTATGGTATTTTCTATGTGCAACACATTAGTGAATGTAGTTGCCCTTTACCGATGAAACTGATAATAAACAAAAGGAAATTTTAATATTTATTTTTTGACTCACTCCTAATAGGTGTGTAGTGAAGATGGTTCTAAAAAGTTATGTTTCTTGTCCATTCTATGCTTGTGGATTTAAAAAGAAAATTAGTCTCACAAATCTCACCTTGTGTGACCATGTACTTTTTTTGTTCTTCTTTATCCAAATGATGAAACTTGTGCTCTAGGGTTGTGAAGAAATTAATCTATTTATGATCTGTTTGACATGGCTTGATCACCATCTCTCTATGCAATTGGATGACTGTTAAGTCTTGAATTAAGCGCATTCTTTTGAGACACTGAGCCCATTTTTGAGCAAACCCAAGCTGATCTAACTCAGGTTTTAAGAACATGGAGTATTCAGATATGTGAATATTTGGAACTTGATTTTGTCCCACCCATTTTTGGACCCCTTAAAATAAGATCAAATGGGTTGTCACTTCAAGGTTGAGCTAGACTCTGGCTTTTTTTATTGCTTGGTGACCTGAGACTGGGTGACATGTATTTATGATTTCTACGCAAATGTAAATTAAGCCCGTGCATAACTTTAATCTCACAAACTGAACTTATCGCAAGATACTTGACTAGGCTTGGATTGTTTGTCTTTTTAAATGTGATTTACAAAAAAATAAAATAAATAAACTACATTGATTTGGGAAAGTGTTTTGTGTTCATCATTTAGCTACATTGGGATGCATAAGATTTGACAGTATTTGTAATTGACTATAAGAATTGAGATAATACAAATAATTGACAGTGGTATATAAGTAGGTAAATAACAGCAGGTTGCTTACTAACTCCAATCTAAGTGATTCTGCTATTGGGAATACATGTCTTTCTGAAATGTTCATTTAGGTCCCAAGATTTTGGGGAAGAGGAGGGGAGAGAAAGGCTGCTGCTGGTTTTTGTTTCATTCTCAATTTTCAGAACAGTCATGTAGAAAATTAGAAATCATGTAAGCAGTGGTTTTGATTATACCATTGGCCATGGCATCTACCATTGTTGTGATAACCTGTTTCTGTCACCAATATTTGGGTTTTGTTGAACAATTTATGTTATCATTTTAAATTTAAATAAAAAGACTTGTTCCACTTAAGTTATAGTTTATTCACAGTAGATGTATTAAGGTCTTCTCTATTTAGTTTACTTGGTTTCTTTAATGATGCAGGTTGCATGGCAGCTTTGGAAGCCGAACATTACTTGCAAGAGATTGGATCTCAGGAGGGTAAAATTGATTGATGAGTACCTGTTAGGGTACATCCTAGTGGTTGGAGGCTTAGTATGAGTTATAGATCCAGACATACTAGGCTCATCCCCACTAGGAGAGTTTCCCTGGATTACCCGATACACAATTCTGGCAGGTGGGGTGGTGTACCCTTTTAAAAAAGTGTTCAAAAAAGAAGCTAATTGATGAACAATATTTAATCAAGAAGGACAAAGAATTGTCTCCAAAACAATGACATTTTACTTTGTCAATGTTGGATGCATAAATAGATTTCTAAAATTATGCTGCATCTGTTTTCAGCTGTAACTTGTCTTGATTGTTTGGCTTTGGTAATCTGTAAATCTTAAACCTTAGGTTTTGCCCTTTTGGTGGCTTTTAAACATGTTGACTGTAGCATTTTCTCTTGGATCTTGGCTACTCTGCTGGTTTCTTGAGATATATTCTTCTTTAACACCATGTTTGATGTACTATATGGCAGGTGTTTAAATTTTTTTTTTTGGGGTGCACTTGGTTAGTGTGATAGCATGTCCTATTGGTAATTATTCTTCTCTACACAAGGACATGCCAATATGAACAAAGAAATCAAATTTTTGTTCACCAGGTTTGTAGAGCCCTGACCTTCAATAGATCCTATGGGTTATTTACTCAGCATGCTATTTTGAATTATGGCATGAATGATAAATCTTCATTTACTTATTTCCTGCAAAAAAAAAAAAAAAAGTTTAATGCTTCTTTAATTTTTTAATCAATTAATTCTATAGAACCAATTGGATATATGGGCAGAAAAAGTTTTATCGTAGGACCTTTTACCAACCCCACCCTCCCTCCCCCAAAAAAAAAAAGAAGAAAAATAAACAATTTAACTCACAACGTGAAGAAGTTATTTAGAATTACGATGAACTAGTGTCATTGTTACTTCAATTTTTGTTCAAGAAAAAAAAACATTGCTTTGTTACTATTGGCCATGGTATCCACCATTGTCATTCTTAGAACCAATAGTACCATTGAATACTTTTACGTGTTTTGCACAAAATAAGATTGACCAAATTGAAGATACTGAAAGTTTTATAATGTCATGGTGGAATTCGTAGAGGAAATCACAGGTGAAAGAAGGTACTCATATCATTTGAGTATTCAAATTAAAGAGGAGACATTGAGTGCCAAAACTTGGAAGAGTAGAAGTTTTTGTTAATCTTTGAATTTTTTTTTCATTGTAATTTTAATAGGGAATCCTTGTTTTTGGAAGTTTGCAAATTATTGGAAGTTTGGAGAAATTGGAATAGAGCATTAGCATGTAAAGTATACAAAAATCCCAAATAGGAATGGGAAGTTGTGATTAGTACCTAGCATTAAAATTTTTTTTTTTTTTTGGGTGGGGGTGGGGGGGGGGTGTGGCAAACCTGAATTTGAATTCCCTCTTCCCACTTATTGTAAGTAGCAAAAATAAAATGAAGATCATTTTGCTCATCTATGTTGAAATGCAAATATGATTTTCATTACCATCTTTTAATATAATTTACACCCCTTTCATAAGATAGAGCTGGTTGATCTTTGATTCATGAGATTTATGCTTATTTCAAGGTTTTTATTATTATTATTTTTTATTTTAACTATTTTAATTATTTTTTAAAAACAACTGCATTCTTCCTATTTTGGTGGTCAATGTTACTATTTGTTCTTTTCTTGCTCCATAAAATACTAATTTGGCTTTCAATTACATAAAATTTTTATGAAGAGAAGATAATTTACTCATGCATAGTTAGTCATAAAGATAAAAAATTTCTTCCTAACCATCTATAACTAAAATTTCACAAACATATACATTATCATTTATCTTCCGTAACCATGAATCTAAAAGTCAAGGGAGATCAAATTCGCTATGCTAATCTATACAGCTGCTTCTATGATAGCCTTATAGTGTTGGTCTATTATGTGCATGGGTGAGTATGTGTGAGAAATAGAATTTAAAAGGATAAGCAACTTTGAAATAGAATTTTACTCTAACATAATCTAAATGAATATGTGTGAGAAATTTTGACACTCAATGATAGCATGTAGTTTATAACACTCATCAAAATAATAACATGTATGCACTTCATTCAAATAGCCATATGGTCTTTTTATACTAAGAAGGGGTAGTTTATAACACTCCAAAGAGAAATGTATCACACAAATAAGACGTAGTAGTACTACTACTAGCCTACTACTACTACAACTACTTCTTTTCTTTTCTTTTTTTCAAACATGGCAAAACAAGAAAATAAAAAAACAATAGCAAAATAAACAACAAATGGATGAACTCTATTGATTTGCATAACCATGGGACAACAACCCTTACATGATTTTAGGAGAAAGAAACATGATCCCGAGTACCACAAACTACAATTCCAAGCCTCATTCCTGCTACTACATATTTAGGATGAACTCCATCTTTAGAATTCTGAACCATGCGTTATAGAAAACAACATATTGAAGAAAAAACATCAATCATTATAACCACTGACATCAAAGTATCATCAAGGAAAAATAATTATTGTTTTTAAAGGTAATAAAATTATTTAATTTGTGTGTGCTTATGAAGTGCAAAGGGTCATAATAATATGTATGATGGAGAAATTTTGATGCAAAGGGTCACAAATGTGTTAACGTTGGTAGATCACATAGCTCTAGTTCTCGTAGTTGTGCGAGAATTGTAGCATTATTTTCCTGGTCAAAAAGTTCTTCATTTGGGAATATTTCTTCCCAAGAAGTAAGCCTCACAGAAAGTTTCTCCAAATTGTGTAATCTTTTTAGAAAATTAATCCAATCAAAAACAGCTAGATAGTCATATATGGAAAGATTTTTTAATTTGTAAAAGCACTCTTCCAAAAGTTGGTCACGTTGTATCTCCTTCATTTTGAAATTTCCACCAAATGTCAAAACCTCCAAGTTAGGGAATAATGTACCCTATAAAAAAAATCAAAGCATTGAATAAAATAAATTAGATTTATCAATGAAATTGATTATATCCGTGAAGTCTCTAAAATTAATGGTAAGAATATGGTCCAACCTTATTATATCCCGATGAAACTTTTAAAAAAAAAAAAAGTACATGATAAAGAACAATGTCGTAATTCAAAAATACTATCGGACAGTACTAGTCAATCAAATGTATAGTGGTGTAAGAGTATTTACAAGAAAAGACTTTTTTTCCAAAACAATCTTAATCAATTAGTAGTTGTTGCCAATCAATTGTTTCAATTTGTCACAATTTGACACCTGTAGTACTTTCATATTTCTGGACACGTTGACAAAACAACAACAACAAAAAAACAAAACAAAACACACACAAAAAAGGTACCTATGCTTTGATGCAAAAATATAGATTAAGGATTTTCTTAAAAAAGAAAAAAAAAAAAAAAGTACATAGATATATGACCTTTACTAAGAACTTCGTGTTTGAAACTTGTTTTTTGCGTGAGAGACGAGTACTACTCCAAAAAAAGTTGTTCTTTCTCATAAACCAAAATATTATAAAAGAGTAGTTAAATTAGCCTCTTACCTCTTCAACCAAGAAAAAGGGTTGTTGAATGGAGGTCTCTAGTTGGCTTTGTTCGACTGTTTCTTGAAAGTTCAAAATTTTTGAAGTAAGTATCTCAATTTGATCACATCCAGTCACTTCCAATTCTTTCAACAATGGCCATTCTGAAGTATGCACCCCTCGACAAAACCACTTGAGCTTTGGTAATTTATAAAGTACTACGAGAATTACTTTAGGGAAAACAAATCTTGCTGCTGCTTCTGCAATTTCTTCACGTGAAACAATTTTCTCCACTCCACAATCGGCTATCCAAAGATCTTCCAATTTCATGAGAAATCTAACCACAAATGCTGGGAACAAACTTTTCAAACTCTCACATTCCCAAACACTTATTAATTGTAGATTTTGAAAGCTGAAAATTCCTGGGGGGTCCTTATTCCATACCTGCTTCATTTTTGGTAGACAACGCAATACCAATCTTTTCAACGGAATGGCTGTCACATCGTGCGATTCTCTAACATTAAGTCTTTGAAGTTCAAACGCTTCTTATAGTGAACCACAATAAGTTACTTCAAGTCTCTCTAGACTTTGGAATCTTGTCAGCTTATTAGATTCAAAGATGTTCACAAGATTTTCACAGTATACAACAAATAGAGATTGAAGCTTGAAAAAAGAATCTTCAGCTAATCGATGGTGCCATATGATTTTCAAGTTCTCCATGTGCATGATTGTCAATGTTTCCAAACTAGGGAAGGCAACCTGCAAGTCCATTCCATGTGTGTTAATAACGTAACCAATCATAGTAACTCACGTAATAGAAAATAAGATATATACAAAGTAAAACAGGGGATTATAAAAATAGAATTACCTCTTCATTGAAGAGAGGTTGCACAGAGAATTCATTGTAAGTAATTAGGAAGCAGTTAGTTTCTCAAAAGACTAGATTAGTTAAACTTTTGATATCAGTTTCTCACTTTATTAATTAAAAAAAAAGTTTCTCATTTTTGATTGCTCTGTTTACTACATAAAAAAATAGAGGCTCTCATTGTAACATATACTCACATTTTCTTCTTTAATAAAGATCACAGCAATTCTATTTTTGACAAACCTAAAGTTTCATTTGAGGCAACTTGGAAAGCAACGTGAGGAAGGAGCCATCTAAAGATAAATTCATTACAATAGCACATTATGATCCTACCAAATAGCTAGGTTATAAATAAGGGATGCATCTTACTTTTATTAATTAATTTTTAATTTTTTAATGATACTGATTATGCTTTATGTTGAACATGATAGAGCTAAACACACCTTTTCATTAAGTCTGCAGACAAAACGCAGTCAGACGCATCGTTTCATTCAAGTAAATAGCCAATGAATTGGTATTGCTCAAACGGTGTCCTATTAAAGATTCAAGAATCAGTTGGTATTGGCGAGCTTATCAGTTAGGAAGCTATAATCAACCAACTCAACAAACTCCACCTTTCATGGATCTAATCTGTAATTCCAGGGATTCTGTTTTATTCAGTTAGGGAGGTTTACTTGTATAAATAATGTGTCTAGCACTAGAATGTAATTAAGCAAGATCAAATACAATTTCTCTTTGATATCTCTCTCTCTTCCTCCCTTTTCTTCTTTCTCTTTCACTCTTTTCTTCTCTCTCCGCAATTGTTCGTTGTTCTTCAATCTAGCTAAACACTATTAGATTCTCTCTTTAGAATTTCATTGCTATAAGCTTTTATTACAATAAGATTTTATTAATACAAGCAATGTATATACACATTTTTATCACAAAAATATGAGAGGTGCTATGTCCACAACAAATCATAGGTGATAAGCTGCAATTAGTTCTAATATGAATCTACAACTTAAATTTTTTTTTTTTTGGCCCACTTATTACAATCAATAACAACCTAACATTTAGAATTTGTACTGATGTCATAGAATTTGCACCGAGGTCAAACCGTGATAATATTATAATTAATTTAATAATAATAAAATACAAATAAAGGTATTAAAGCGACAAACATTAGCAAATTTATACTAAAAATATGTCTAAAAAAATTACACAACTTTCAAATGAATGTTCACCATTTTTATAAGGTTAATAGAAAATAATAAAGCATATTCAAGTGGGAAAAAAAATTGTGTTTAGTAATCTTTCAAATAAAAAAAAATTACCTAAAATAAAATCATTTTCAACATAAATTAATAAATTGTATATTCGCATGTAAACAACATAGTTCTTGAACCTCTAATAAAATTATCAAATAATAACAGATTGAGAGGGGTAATATAATAATTTGGAAAACTATAATCTAAATTGTAAATAAATAAAATATTAAATCCAGGATTGACATAACAGAGGAGCATAGCCTATTGGTTAATGTATTAGTATTTGACCTACTGATTTAGGAAATTTTTATATTTAAAATGAAAGTATTGTGAAAATGTTATGGACGTAGCACTTTTCTTAAACTATTGATCTCCAATTCAATTACTAATAACTGGCCTCAATAAGTAACAATATAAGCAAAATGCAAATCCATTTTTTTTTATATTTTCCAACTAATTTTTGTATTCTTTAAACTAATTAGAGTTAAATAGAGACAATGCTCCACTAATTTTTTTTTTTTATTTTTAGGGAAACATGGCCAAGAGGTTGACAAGAATCTCTTTGTAAATATGTTTTTCTTATTTCATCCTGATTATTAGGATGAAAAGATGAAACATTTTCTCATAGCCTAAGTCTTGAAAGAAGATTATTCAAGTCAATATGAATTTTCTTAGAATGTGAATCTTGCAATATATGTGATTTCCTTATAAGAAATTTACTCATAGTGCTAGCAAAAGAATAAAGGGAAAACTATAAGTTCATTCAATATATATTTCACTTGGGCATTCAACCATTATATTAACTAGTAAGTTACCCATGCAATGCATGAATAATATTGTAATATTTTATGTAAGAAGGTTTTGAAGAATATTGTATATGTATTATAGCATAATTGTTATAGAATTTTATTAGTAACGAGTTTATCATAAAAAACAACAATTATAAATTGCTTACACATCCATTATAATTATTCAATTGAACTAATGAGAAAAAAAAAAAAAAAACTTTGGAGAAAAATTATAGAACAAAAGTTGATATAGAATGTGTCTTTCTTTTTTTCCTTAATACTAAAACAAAATACACATTCCAAACACCCACAATTAATCACATCATTTACAAAACCCCAAATCCACAACGTCCAATTTTAACATCAAAATTGTAATCGCCGTTGTCACTCAATATAAAATGCAAGTCCTCCTTCCTTAGTTGTAGCCAACTCAAACAGGATAGGATTAGATGAAACAACAGTGTTAGAGGTAGGTAGGTGTCGCCAAAAGATTGAAGTTTGAAGGTAAATGACATCATTTTTTGTCTGTGTATTTGACATGGGATGACATGAAGGACTATGGGTAGGTATATATAAAAGGGTAGAAATGCAAAAGGTGAAAATAGTGAATTAAAATGCAAAAAGTTTTGTGTGTGTGTGAGAGAGATGAAAAGTCTTGAAACATTGAACCAAATGATACAAATAATATTTATTTTTTAATTAGAAAAATCTTATCTCTTATTTGGCTTAAGAATATTTCAATTTTCTTCATAAAATACACCACATGGCAAGACCTCATACTCTCTCGTATGAGGTCTTTGCTTTTATATATATATATATATATATATATATATATATATATATATATATTGATTATGTTTAATGAAGTATTCAGGGATTACTTTAGTGTATATGCATGTGTACAAAATGTATCACATAAAATCAACAAATTCAACTAAAGACTAAAGCAAAACTAACATCGTAACTATTTGAAAATGTGCATTTCTTTTAGAAGAAAAAAAAACTAGCAATTTTAAAAATATGCCCTTGAAAAACACAATTTGTTTGAGCATATATGCCATATGATTTTCAAGTTTTCCACGTGAAAGATTCCCAATGTTTCCAAACTAGGGAATGCAACCTGAAAGTCCATACTGTGTGTTATTGACATATCTAATCATAATAACTCACATGTTAGAAGTAAAGTATGGGATAATAAAAATAGAATTACCTTTTCATTGAAGAGAGGTTGCATGGCAGTATAAGAGATCTCCTCTGAATTCACTTCCTTAAGTTCTTTGCTCACTGTTATGTCTGAACTGACAGGTTTGAATATGAATGACTCCAATTTAGGGCATTGTTCTATCCGCAGACCCTTCAAGGATGAAAATCTTAGATTGGTTCCTATGCAGAATCTTTTAAGCACTTGAAGATCGTTTAGAATCAAGTCTTCCAGCCGTGGGAACAACACATTTGGAATTATTTCTTCTTGACCTAAGTCTTCTATGAGTAGTACCTCTTCCATTACCATACAGTCCTCAATGACAAGATATTTGAGCTGAATCATAAATGTCGCTGTAGAAGAAGACAATAGGTATTTTAAATTGCCAGAGCCTTTCACGTTCAAGTCACGCAAATTTCGAAATCTCGGGTCTGTTAATTTGAAAGTGGAGCTTGCCCGATGTTGGTTGTGAAGTAGTATCTCTTAAGAGTGTATAGAGGGCAGTTCCAACATTTCCAAGTTGGGGAACACAACCTGCGACAACAATTAATTATCGGGTCCGGCTCCCCTCCCGTTTCAAGCTCTCATGTTTTCTCCAGTTTTAATATAGATGAAAGACACCTGGCAGACCAACAATCTAAAGGCTAAAAAAAACCCACGTCATTCTCTCTCTCTCACATTCTATGTCAATAACAGACCAAGCAAACCCACCGTCATACTCATACACCCAACGCCTATAATACAATTTTTTCTCCTTTATAATTTGTCTTTCTTTCCCTTTCCTTGCTGTAATCTCTCTCCAATATCATCACTGTCAACAGGGTATTAGAGCTAAGACCAGATCCCGCTAGAGAAGAAAGCATCACCCAAATGGAAACAAAATTTTTTGGACAAATTCAAAGAACCCAGAAGAGGTAAAGCAAGAAACCCCAAGAATAACCTTGCAAAACCCATAACAGTAAAATCAAAGAAATTTAAGCCACATACTAGTACCCATAATCAATCACCCATCCATCAAATATATCACAAAATGAAGTGCTAGATACAAAAAAAGAGAAGAGTAATCATGCAGCAGTGATGAAATCAGTAGCAAGAGGGAGAGACATAGACGTTGGAAATTAGGAATATAAAATCAAAGAAAAATTTGTTGAGCTTCTAAAGTATTTGCAGCAGCGATCTTGATGTGCTGGCCACGCATCTCAAATGGCGTCTCCGGCATTATTTTCGACAACTCCTTGCCGTCCTTTGTCAATAGTGTTGGGTGTATGTATGATAGTGCCTAGTGGGTTTGCTTGGGCCGTGAAAACTTCTGAGTAACTCAGGCTGCGTTTGGTTCGGCAGTAAATGGTTTCCGGATGTAAAATGATTTCAGCTGAAAATATTTTTAGGTGTTTGGTAACATTTGAAAAAATACTTTGAAAAATATTTTCAGGTGTTTGGTTGTCATCTCGAAAATATTATAGAAAATACATTTTGTATTTGTTGCTCACATTTTCTCACATTTTCTCAACTTCCAAACAAATATCATTTCCTGATCTAGAACAACAAAACCCAAAAAAAAAAACTCATCAAATTTTCTAAATGAAGCACAACAAAACCCAAAAATAAAAAAAAACTCATCATCAAAAACCAAATCCGGTCAGATAGAACGAAGACAGAGAGAGAGAGAGAGGCGACTGGCGATGGCGAAGGGGAGTTCGCGCCGGCGCGGTGCGGCGATGGCGAAGGCGAGATCGCGCCGGCGCGGTGCGGCGATGGCGAAGGCGAGATCGCGCGGCGCGGCAACTGGCGATGGCGAAGGCGAGATCGCGCGGCGCGGCGACTGGCGATGGCGAAGGCGAGATCGCGCGGCCCGGCGATGGTGATGGCGAAGGGGAGATCGCGCCGGCGCGGCGATGGCGATGGCGAAGGCGAAGGCGAAGGCGCGATCTCGCCGGCGCGGTCTGGGTGCTCTCTCTCTCTCTTCGTGCTCTCTCTCTCTCTCTTCGTGCTCTGTGTGATAATTTTCTGGAAAATTTCAATTTGAAGGTAAAATAGACATGGAAAACGTTTTCCGGGTGGGGAGGGTTTATTTTCCGGTCAACTGATTTCATTTTCCGTTTGACCAAATTTTCAGGTGTTGCCAAACACCCACAAATGCTGAAAATATTTTCCGGAAGTGATTTACTGTCGAAACAAACGGACCCTGAGAGAGAAAGAGAGACAAAATTGAGAGAAAATGACGTGGGCTTTTTTAGCCTTTGGATTGTTGGTCAGCCAAGTGTCCTTCATCTATATTAAAACAGGAGAAAACATGACAGTTTGAAACGGGAGGGGAGCCGGACCCTTACTTATCTACTTCAGCAAACTTGTTAAAAGCAATGAAGAAAACGGTGTCGTATTTGCCTAATACAATAAGGCTCGGACCTCAAACGGTGATGAAGTCCAATTTCATAATGCAAACTGTTGAGAGAGGTTGAGAGAACTAGAAAATTATTAGGTACTTTGAGAGTATAGTGTTGTGATACTTTCTCCTCTTACATATATAGTGGACCATATAAAAAATTTAAGGATAAAATGCAAAACTGATCCTCTAAGTTTTGTCATATTTCATTTCAGTCTTCTAATTTTACTTTGATTCATTTAAATCCTCTAAGTTTCAGATTTATTCAACTAAAACATTTTTCATTAATTTTTGTGAGAATTTTTTGAAAAAAAAAATCTAGAAAATAGTTTTCAATAATTATTTGAAAATTTTTAATTTAAAAATTTGAAGAACAAGGGATCAATGCATTCTTTTTCAGAGGTCATATAATGCGCTAGCCCCACAACTGAAAAAGATAGTGAATGGATATGCATCAATCAATTTTGTATTTCCTTTCTTTTTTAATTAATTTCTAAATATTAGTCGATCCAATATGATACTAGATATATAGAAGACAAAATAAAATAGAGATTCTTTGTTATAAAATAAAATTCTTGATAATGATATGGTCACTCACATTTGGAGTAGAATAGTCAAATTTCATAATGCAAACTATAAGCAAACTACAGTTGGAAAATTATTAGGTACTTCGAGAGTATAGTGACATGGTGCTCTCTCCTCTGATATATAGTAAACCTTATAATAAATTTAAGGATAAAATGCAAAACTAACCTTCTAAGTTTCTTCATATTTCATTTCAGTCTTCTAACTTTGTTTTTGTTCATTTCAATTCTCTAAGTTTCAGATTTACTTAATTAAGGCGTTTTTTGTCAACTTTTATTAAAATATTTTGAAAAAAAAATTGAAATATATTTTTCAACCATTAATTGAATTTTTTTTAATTTAAAACAAATTGAAGAAAAAGGGACCAAATCATTCTTTTTCAGATGTCATATAATGCGCTTGCCCCACAATTGAAAGATAGAATGAATGGATATGCATCAATCAATTTTTTTTTTCCTTTCTTTTTTAATTAATTTCTAAATTTTAGGTGATCTGACACGATCCTAGAAATACAGAAGACAAAATAATATAGAGATTTGTTGTTTTAAAAAAAAAATCTTGATAATGATATGGTCACTCATGATTGGAGTAGAATAGTCAAATTTCATAATGCAAACTTGAATCAAACTGTTGAGAGAGGTTGAGAGAACTGGAAAAGTATTAGGTACTTTGAGAGTTTAGTGACATGGTACTCTCTCCTCTTACACATATGGTGTACTACATAATAAATATAAGGATAAAATGTAAAATTGACCCTCTAAGTTTCTTCAAATTTCATTTTAATTATCTAATTTTGTTTTCATTCATTTCAGTCTTCTAAGTTTTAAATTTATTCAATTAAGGCATTTTTCGTCAACTTCTATTAAAATGTTTTGAAAAGAAAAATTGGAAAATATTTTTCAATCATTAATTGAATTTTTTAATTTTAAAAAAATTGAAGAAAAAGGGACCAATTCATTCTTTTTCAGATGTCATATAATGCGCTTCCCCCACAATTGAAAGATAGAACAAATGGATATGCATCAATCAATTTTTTTTTTCCTTTCTTTTTTTAATTAATTTCTGAATTTTAGGTGATCTGATATGATACTAGAAATATAGAAGACAAAATAATACAGAGATTTGTTGTTATAAAAAAAAAAATTCTTGATAACGATATGGTCACCCAAGATTGGAGTAGAATAGTCAAATTTCATAATGCAAACTGGAATCAAACTATTGAGAGAGGTTGAGAGAACTGGAAAAGTGTTAAGAATGCTATAAGCATGTGGATAATAATTGTTGTATTGAGATTTAGTTAGTTAGTTAGTTAGTTACAATTTCAAACATGTTAATCACATTTAGCACATGTTGGAATTATTAATGCACATGGGGAATAATAGAACCAATAGGATGAAGCCGTGTAGACTAATAAGATTAGAGCTAGTCTCCTATAAATATATGATTGTAATCCAATATGAGATATCAATTGAAGAATAAACCAACTTCTTAGTGCATTAGTGTATCTCTCTCTCTCTCTCTCTCTCTCTTAATCTCTCTCTTTCTCTATGGAGGGTGACTATCTCGAATTAAGTCAATTTCCCTACAATGCCCATCAATATCCCTACAATTCATACCCATCCCCATTAGGAACCTCTAGATTCCGAACATTTGGTATCAGAGCCATCGATCTCAAGATGGGTGAATATGACCGACAAGAAATCTTGAAGGACTTACAGCAAATGATGTGAAGTTTCAGAGAAGGTCAAGGTCTTGGTTGAATCTAACATGGCCATGAAGGAAGAACTTTCAAGAGTGCAAGAGGATCTTGAGAACATATCCGAAGAAGAGTTACAATCTCTTGATTCAATGAAACTCGAAGACCAAATCAAGTTTCAAGAATCTACTACTGTTGTTGCAAGCCAGGATGTTGATTTTCGTATCAAAGTGCATGATGATATACATGTACATGCTGCCCTTGAAGTTCAGTCAAACGAACCAAACAAAGAAGGTGATGATGGTCTTCCAAGAACCAGTTCTTGATGTACCAATGGAGGCTTCCATTCAAGAGTCTATGATTCAAGAATTGGCAATCCAAGTGTTGGTGATCCAAGAATCTAAGATACAAGCGCCAACAATTTTAATAGTTCTAGAATCAAATGAGGTCTTGTGAATACAAGAATATTTCAAGATTCAAAGAACCAATGAAACCTTGAAGATTGAAGAACCATTAAAGACTCAAGAATTCGAGCCAAGTATGAAGATCTACAAAGAAGAAACCTTCATGTGCACGGGACCGCTTGTTAAAAAGAAATGCATGAATATGGTGATCAAAACGTCACTAAGGTATTGGTTCGTTGGAAGATCTCTCCTTTAATGAAGATGCTATTTCACAACACCTTGTGGGCAAAGTGTTTTCAAAGGGAAGGAAATGTTAGGAATGCTATAAGCATGTGGATAATAATTGTTGTATTAAGATTTAGTTAATTAGTTAGTTAGTTACAATTCCAAGTATGTTAATCACATTTAGCATATGTTGGAATTATTAATGCACATAGGGAATAATAGAACCAATAAGATGAAGCCATGTAGACTAATAAGATTAGAACTAGTCTCCTATAAATATATGATTGTAATCCAATATGAGATATCAATTGAAGAATAAACCAACTTCTTAGTGCATTAGTGCATCTCTCTCTCTCTCTCTTTCTCTATGGAGGGTGACTACCTCGAATTAAGTCAATTTCCCTACAATACCCATCAATACCCCTACAATTCATACCCATCCTCATTAGGAACCTCTAGGTTCCTAACAAAAAGTATTAGGTACTTTGAGAGTTTAGTGACGTGGTGTTCTCTCCTCTTACACATATGGTGTATTGTATAATAAATATAAGGATAAAATGCAAAATTGACCCTTTAAGTTTCTTTAAGTTTCATTTTAGTCATCTAACTTTATTTTCATTCATTTCAGTCCTTTGAATTTCAAAGTTATTCAATTAAGACATTTTCGTCAAATTTTGTTAAATTTTTTTGTAAAAAACAAATCTAGAAAATAATTTTCATTCATTAATTGATTTTTTTTTAATTTTAAAAATTGAAAAATTTACCACAACGTTAAAAAAAATTGATGGAAAAGTCTTAATTGAATAAAGTTGAAAGTTAAAGGACTGAAATGAATGAAAACAAAGTTAGAAAATTGGAATAAATTTTGGTGAAACATATACGAGTGGGTTTTTCATCATTTCAGCCTAAATTTAATTATTTCTAAAAAAAAACCTAAATTTAATTATTGAAAACCAACATGAATGTGAGAGAGAGCACGAGCACCGCCTCACCATACTCTTACCTATGTATTCCTTGGGAAAATTATACCCGGAACATTATTTATTAGGAATACTAGCCCCAACATTCAACACCTTCATCAATTAAACTCAACTCTCACAAGCCCATACAGCTTCAAACAAACTCAAAGCTAAGCCCAATAAGAAGGCACAAACCCATCAGTTTAGGACCAAATCAACTAAACCAGCCAACCCATATCCTAAAAATCAAAACTAAGCAACCATAGCCCAACGCAATCTTAAGTCCAACCTGAAATAAGACTAAAAATACATCAACCCATCTTAATCTGAAATTAACTCATCTGCTCAAACCACACAAGCCCAACCCCAAATCAAACCAAGCTCCCACGTTCTTTACTGTTTTGATTAACATCTTTTGGCCAAATCGGCCCAATACCACCCTTTCTAAAAAAATTTAGGCAGAGACCACTGTTTCGGAACTAATTGGGGAAGTACCACTTTTTCCAGTACTCGAGTTTGGTGAACTCGAGTACTGGATTTTACAATTCCACCGTGGCATGCCAGCGTGGAATACCAATGTTAAAAAAATGTCCCCAAGTACTCGAGCTTAATAAACTCGAGTACTGTACGATCTGGTACCCGAGTTTAGGAAACTCGGTTACCAATCTGGATTGACACTGGAACTGTTGTGGGTTATGCCGAGTAAGACTCGAGCTTCGTGTGCTCGAGTACTGTGAACAGTACCCGAGTTTTTGATACGCGAGTACTAATCTGGATTGGTCTGATTTGGTCTAATTTGGTCCATTCAGTCCACTTTGTTCCATTTTGGTCAGTTTCGATCCATCTTTGTGTACTTACATATATAATTGGAGACAACAAGTTTAGGTTGAGAGCCCTTATTCAAAATCTAAATTTATTAAAACAAATTCTCGAGTTTGGGGGTCAGCTGTCCACCATTGCTACACTGATATTCATAGTGCTACATGTGCTGCTCAATAGCTCGGCAGCATCGTTGAACCCTATCTAGTCATATCATTCACACTCACGTCAATACACAGATCTGCATCATTTTGCAATGCACTGTTTTCAAGGTGCAGAAGACCCCTGAAAAGTTTATGATGCATTTAACACAACTCGGTATTGTCTTGTCAAGTTCATGTCAGATGAAACACAAGCATGCTAAATACTCTTCACATGAATACTGTTCAGCTGAATAGTCATGGCAGTACACTGCAACTACTGCCCAGAATAAGAGAATCTCACTATGACATTGGGAACATTTGAACAAAAAATTCGTATCGTGGTTTTCCAGCCTGTATTGACATGACAAGCCTGAATATGTTAAATTTTATTATTGAATACACAGTGGAATGAGGTTATAAATGCACCACAATTCTTTTCTTATTCCTACACCACTAACTTTGTAGGTTGAGTAAGCTATGAGTCGCAACGCCTCAACATCATCTTGTACACGTAGAAACAAGTTTCAATCTACTTCAACAAATGAATTATCACAAGTTCCAGCAGATCAACAACTACAAACATACACAGACCACTATGGAGGGAAATGGGTTGGAAAGAAGAGAGATTTCGTTAACATGCCAATATACACGTACAAGAGTCTTGGAAGCGTTGGCCACATCATGGTCGGCAAACCTACAAAACTAAGTACAGATACCACCGCAATGGAGTTCACCGTAGCAGAACCACCATGGTCAACCCTATACGAGAAGAGGTGTGAGTTGGAGGTGTATTGTCGATGGCACGGGTTACGAGTTCCTAAGGCACGCTCAGCCGAGTTACCTAGAGATGAGCCTGCCAACATACTTGCTCGCCTTGAACAAGAGAACAATCAAATGCAAAGGCGGTTAGACCGTTTTCATGCAGTCTAAAAAGCTAGGAAGCATCTAAAGGGGAAGGCGCAAGAGCGAGCCATGAAGTCTATTAATGAAATTACTGCGTTAGATGATGAAAGTGACATTTCAGACTTCTCAGATTCAAGCAATGATGACTTCCAAAAATTTCTACCTACGAACATTCAACGTTGTTGTTGATGTCTACACGTTTTGTGCAATACAAAATGTTGTTGATCATGAGGGCAAATGATCCTATTGTACGTGCACCTTTTGCAAATCTAAAGATGAATTGTTCATTACTTTTGGCTAAGTTTATAGGAAATCACTTGCTCTTTTTTTCCCTGTTGTTCGTTGTTGGTATGTTACGAAAAGATGTACTTGTATTAGTGTTTGGTGAGAATTATAAGTGCTTGGTGAAAATTATGGTCTAAACTCAATATTCCATGAGTAAAACTCGCTTTTCTAACGTAATACTGAATGTCATTATTTAAATTCTTTGACAAATTCTTTGAAATCAATTCGTCCATCTCCATTGTCATCAAAGACTCTGATCATCCTTTGGCATTCCACTTCCAAAGGTTCCATGAGCCCCACTGAACAGATCTAACATTTGAAACAACTAAACCACCGAGCTTTTTTTCTCAAATCAAATAATTTCCTACACGTCACGCCTTAACTCTCTGCTTTTGTTTCTTTTTTTTCTTTTTCTTTTTCTTGTAAATTTTAAATAAGATACAAATTTTAACCTTAGCATATCAATAAACTTCCCTATTTGACAACAATTGATTTGAAATGACTGGTGGCAATATTTATCCCATATTTTAAATTCATGGTTGAAATCTTTTTAGATCCTTTAGTTGAAAATCCACCGAAATTATTGATTAATTATCAATTTATCTCAATTTTGTCTTCCGCAAGATTGTGATTATTAACCACCAATTGGCAATGCACCAAATGATAAAGTAGAAAAAACATCTCCAAAAGAAAAACCATTGCAGGCCGATTAAGGCAATTTATACTATATAAGGAGTTTACAAATTATAAAAGTAAAAAATAAAATCTTTGTAACTAGTCTCTATAACCCAAACACCCCGCAGATAACTCATTGATGTCATCATGGAAATTTAACCAAATGTGAGATTATCAACCAAGAGCTTTGTGGCTCAATGAATATGCTCGGTCTCTTTTACGAGGAGAACCTAGATTTGAATCCCCCTTTCCCTCACTTGTTTTAAGCAAACTAAAAAAAAGTGAGATCAACAATTGAACAAAATATCAAACCACAAACCATATAAAATCTAGAAGGGCAAGCCCCTGCTTCTCCCTTCTTGTTGAAGTTATGTGATGAGAGGAAACAGTAGTTGGAAAATTATTTTGTGATGTCAAGTATTCTAAAATCTGACTCAGGACACTTTTTGAGACATTAGCTCTTTCACATGCAACATAACATGCTATAAACTCAAACATATGGCCTATGTCTTTCTTAGAAGGCCATTCTTCGACCAATCCACTGACATCTTCACTATCTGACCTCTCTGTCTGGGAAATGTCCCTATTAAGCATACAAATAAGAGAGTTCACTGTATCTTGGACCAATATATTTTGACATCCATTGTGGGAGCAGGAGGAACAAGATGATTCGACTCGACAAGGCTTATGAGGATGAGAAAACTGGATACCTTGTAGCTTCATGGCCACAAGTCATTTTCTAATCAACACCACGTTGCAACACCGCAAACATGAGCAAGGTATTCAACTATCAGACGTAGAAGATCCAAAGCTGATACTGAATTTGAAGCTAATGCAGTTCAACAGTTGATTGTTACCATCCTCCAAAGTGTCATCTTGAGAGTGTAAGAGCCCTGTGAATACCACAAACCATCAGCTGGTTGATGCGAAACACTAGAGTAAAAAAAATAAAAATAAATGATAGATTAAATTGTTATATTGGACTGACAATGAAAGAAGGAATGGAAATTACTGATTTGCAAGTTTGGCTTCTCTTAGCCATGCATATGAATCCACATGAAAGAGGATACTTATATCATTACTTCTCTTAGCCATGCATATGAATCCATATGAATCCACATGAAAACTAATCTGTACGAAGCTCTAAGACATAATAATTGATGAAGTGACTCTTACCTGGCCAGCTTCAATTTCAGTTTGAAATTTCCTTGCAGCTACACCAGATGTAGTAAATATAGAAGCCCCATTGCCATATCTGTTCCAGAAGTACAAGTCACATACAAATCACATGTAATACTTCTTTAAGAGAATTATAAAAAGTATGGTAATATATACAACAAGAGAAGAAAATTTAAGGAAGTACTTGTTTATGTTAACAATATTTATGGCCTCTTCGAAACTGTCAGCCTGATGTTGAGAGGGACAGAAAAATTGTATGTTAATATCTCCATACTAGGCAATCAATAACCTGATTGATAAAAACAATGGAGTAATGAACACACCTCCATGCAAATAAGAACTGGGCCAAAAATTTCCTCCTGCAAATGCGGAGGTAGAAAAATGTCAGCATTGTCCTGAAGTCACAGTTCAGCTCTTTTTATCCAATTGGAAAAAAGCAAATGCAAATGCAATAGGATCAGAAGAAGAAAAAGAACATAAAGTTACCTTCAGGTGAATCAAAATTGAATTTCCTAGAGCAAACAATAGTTATATATGGCTTCATTGCCTTCTTCTTCTTCTTCTCATCCTCTCCACTCCGGGTAGTAACATCGCACTCTTCCCCCTCTTCCATGACACGAAACTCTTCAATCACTGAGACAAGAAATCCGCACACTTTTGCATTCATCAATCTCCTAAATGTATAGCACTAACCAAGAAAATTAGCAAACAAATTTCAAACCTAAAACATAAGGCCAGAAATTATATGAGTTGAAAACTGGTTAATTGCCTAGCTCACCTTTCATCTACCACCATATAATATGGATTGCACATGATATGTTCCATGATGCACATCCTTGCTTCCATTATGAAATGATAGAGGACCTGCTTCTGTGGCCCTTTCTCAAAGGCCCATCCATATGTGAAAATTTGATTCATCACAAAATGTACATCCATATGTGAATACCATATACTTTATTAGATGTCTGCGGTATATCATAGAACATCTAGAACCTATTGCTGTTATAATCTCATATATGATGAACTGTATGTAAGATAATCAATTAAGCTGATAAACAATCAAATTCAAAAATGCTGCATTTAAAGCTCGATTTCGGAACTACAAATAACTATGAAAATGGAGGATTCATTTTGGAACATTGATCACCATGTGAACAAAATTTAATATTTTTAAAAATGAAATATGAAAGCAAATTATATGCTAATTAAAAAAAGGCAAGCAAATTTTGGATGCCATGATCTACTGACATCAGTCAACCATTCAAAGGAACCTCTAAAACAGTTGTATAAATTCACAGAATCATTATGTTTATACATCAAAGGATATGCGCTCCATTAAATATTATCAGCACAAGAGAAAAAATGCGAACAGAACAATGAAATATTGAAACATATGGACCATACCTCAAGAAAGAAAGCAACAGTCCAACGCAAGTGCCGAGTAGCCAAGCAATAAAGCCATACTCGCAAAAAATTGCAAAATAGAGATAAAACACCCAATAATGCTGTAAGAAATAGTTTATAATGGATACTAATGCACAAAGTTAAACGCATTAATAATTACATATTGCAATAGATAGCTTAAGTATTAGAGTTAGAAGTAACAATTAGTTATATGATGGAGATAAACTATTTGGTACAGGAATTTGCAACTGAACTACCATATTTATAAAGTCACCTTAGATTAGAGATGGAGTAAGTGGTAGTGCCAGCCTTTGTTAAAAGGCTTTTACTTCCGTGTAGGAAAGCTGGGTTAAAGAAAAAAATTAAGTATGCAAAAATGCTTGTAGGCTCATAGCAGCTTTTCTCCTACATATTCCTTTATTTAGATAAGCACTTTCATTCAACTTACGTAAAACAACTAATCAGAACAGACAAGCAAGTAAGCTTCCTTCAAGAACAAACAATTTATTCATTTTTACAGGTTAATTACAAGACTATATACATATCCAACTCAACTTCAAAGACTTCCACACTGCAGAAATTTCAACTGTAACCACTTCCAACATAAAAACACCATATTTCCATATCCAATACATGCACTCATCCCTTGCGGGGTTTTGATGTCATGCCCCCATCTTCCACTTGAAGTGATCGTAGGAAAGCCATGATTGAACATACAACTGGAGAGAGCAGTAGCACCGCGAAGCCAAATTCAAACTACAAACACAACATTTCACCAATATCTAAATGAGGTGATACAATGTCATACCAAAAACACCTCTAGAGTATAAAAACCCATTTAGTTCCCACCATCAAACTGGAATGATTTAAAAACCCATCGACGGCCACCAAATAAAATTAAAATTAGTCGAAGGAAGAGAGATCCCACTACCTGTTGGTGTGTAGCATTAATGATTTTGATGGTCTTTGGACGAAAAATTGCCACAATGATTGTTTCAAGGATGAAGACAAAACTAAAAAGAACCCACGCTCGCTCTGGAGTACCTGCTACATGGTGTAATACAAGTCTAGACAATTGAAGCCACTTTTCAAGCCCATGAAGTCTTAGCTCTTCTGACAAAGAAATTTGGTTGGGCATAGCATTGTCAACACTGTTTGAGTCAATTACAGTGATATCAGTGTTGTCACGATGATCCATATCTGCATCCAAACTACTCCTCTGTAGCAATGCTAATATAGTTGGATCCAGGTTCTTCTCCTTCAACATCATGGCAAAATTAGGATCCAATCCTTTATCTTGCAATAAGTTAGTCAATTCTAGGTCACCTTGCCTTGCCCTTCTTTTCAACATAGATGTAATCCTAGGGTCATTCAGCCTTTCTTGGAAGGCAAGAGCTAAATAGTCTAACGCTTGTTGATTTGCAGAAGTTGAAGCACTAGACTCACATCCTTGGCTTTCGAGCCCACTACTAGAACAAACCATCAAGGAGCTAGTGTGATCAACATTTTTGTCAGCACACAACGTCCCTATCTCAGCCTCTTGAATGACAGAACGACAGGAACTGCTACGCAATGCTAAACTTGGCCTTCCACTATCTATGCTCTTATCACTGTTTATTCCCTCTTGTGAACTAGCTGTTCGACAGAGGACAACATTATTCCAGGAACCACCATCAACCGTGCATTGTGCCATACTTCTGCCACTTGCTTCAATTACATTACCAAGGTGACCTGCTTCAACACTACTACTGCGTTTCATACTTGAGCCGCAACCTTCAGAAGAGCTAGATGAACTGTTCTGTTCCTTTTTACGAAATCCCTCTCTTAGACGAATCACTGTGCTCTGTAAGGCATCCCTCCTAGCTGCCAATGGATTTGTAGCTGATAAATGACGAGAAACCGCAGCCCCCAATAGAACAGATGCTACAACGGCATAACTAACACAATGCCCCAAGTACCTAAAATGAAGAAGAAAATACAATGACCGTGACAACAATGACATAAACCAGTGACATTACAATTGATGTTTGAGATCGAAAGTTTATAACAAACCAGTAATGCACTCCAAAGCAAATTAGAAAAACCCGAGATGTGCCAGCTACAAACAATGCTGCAACACGACTGTTAAGAAGCTTAAAGCCATACAGGCATGCACCCATATTCCAATCTACATGACAACAAATGCATTTGAATAAATTAGCACCATAATAAGTAATAACATTGCTGTCGAAGCAAAGACAGCAATACAAACTGCCAATTACATACTAATAGAGTGATTAAAAACATACCAAGAATGATAACTGCAGCTGATGTAATGGCTCCCAGCCAATGTGCCTCCTTTGCTGTTACACCATATAAGATGGAGTACACAAGAAGTACCATAAGCGAGCCGAGGTAGAGAAGTCCGAGATGTGAAGCCCTATAAATACAAAGCAACAAAAATTAAAATATGGAAGACAATGGAACAAGATTCAAGAGGAAGAATAAAATTCAGATATATCAAATATGCACCATAATTGTCAAGTAGAAATTGAAGCAAGGTTAAACTGCATATTCAGTCTTCAATATTTGATCTTTGTTAAAATCATCCTTATTCTTTAAAAACTGTTTAAATTTAGTCCCTATACTTTCAAAATTGTTTCAAAAAGGTCATTATCGTCATTTGATTGATGGAAATGCTGATGTGACAAAGAAAATTCATGCCATGTCATCAAAGTGATCACAGTTTCACAAATTCTGTTTGTTATGTCAGCATTTTCCATCCATCAAATGATGGTAAGGACCTTTTTTTTATAAGTAATGATGGTAAGGACCTTGTTAAAACATTTTAAAGTATAAGGATGATTTTGAAACAAATGTCAAAGGTTGAGGACCAAATATGCAATTTAAGCTTTAAACAGGGACAAAAATCTAACAAGAAAATAAATCATACTTGCTGCATTGAATGAAAAGAAAGCAAATTGTTCTCCAAAATTTTATTAAAAATCGCTTGGCAAATTTCCGTCTGTTGTGGGGTTGAGGTACGCCCAAATTTATCAAAACTTATACTGAACTAGTCATAGACTTCCTTATGAATAGCATGGTATCTGTAAATGCAGAACACATAAGATGGACTGATGCATGTACATATCGAGTAGTCAAAAAATGTTTGTACTCTACACGTTCAATAATTAGAAGGATGCCACGGTTCAAACTTAGCGTACCTAGTCCGCGAGACCACCACTCGCCGGGGCCTCATTCCGCTTAGGGCATGTTCTTCGGTTATGCCCCTCTTGGTCACACAACCCGCATTGCACCTTCCTCCCGCCCTCCTTCCATGGTGTGGTTCTAGGCCGTTTCCCACCCTCGTCCATCTCATTCCTGATTCGTGTTGAGACAGGGCGACCTTTCTCTCGAATCAATTGGGGGTTAGGGAGGACCCTTCGAGTTTCTTCAGGATCTGGCCATGATAATCTATCTTTCAAGACAGGGAAAACGGGAGCATAGCTCCGAAACGATGCGTCCACGCTATAGCATTGGTCAATGTACCGCTTCCGCATCATGTCGATACCTAATACAAACTACAATGACATGTGAACATGGTATCTTATACAATTTCCATTTCTGACATGTGCAAGTTCTTTGCAACAAATTAACTCCATGTGTGTGATCCCCATGTCCAGCAGTCCCTGGATTATGCGGTGTATCTACTTGATATGACTGTTGTTGCGCACTCAATCTTGTCACCCTGTGATGCTCCGCCTTCTCCTTATTTCTCATGAAGATATCTAAGGCATGTTTACACCATTTTTTCCCTGAATTCAACTGCTCTATGCTCTTATTGCGACGATCATCGAAATAAGCATTCAGTTTGAACCATGTGTATTTCACCATTGCTGTAATGGGCAGGCTACGAGCACCCTTTAGAACACCATTGAAGCACTCGGAGACGTTTGTAGTCATCGTCCCATAACGGTAACCCTCGTCAAAAGTTAGAGCCCATTTCTCTTTGGGCACATCCTTCAGATATTGGTGCGCATCCCGGTTCACATTCTCAATTAAATCAAAGGTGGCATTGAACTTTTGCTCCTGGGTTGCACTTGCTGCCCTCCATACTAGGTTCTTTAAAGTTTCATTGTTCCATCTAGTGTTCACGTTACTGCATAGATGACGAAGGCAGTAACGATGTTCTGTCATGGGAGGCTGCAAATAGTCTCGATTAGTGTCTCTGAAGATAGCTTGTATCCCAGGGTGTACGTCGGATATGACACACGGGTGTCTCCGGACAGTAACATACCTTCTTATACAAGCCAAGAACCAACCCCAAGTCTCTGTGCTCTCGCTCTCCACAACGGCGAAGGCTAGTGGATAAATCTTATTATTAGCATCTGTCGCCATTGCAATCATCAATTTCCCTTTATATTTTCCATAGAGGTGGGTTGCATCAATACTAATCACAGGCCAACAGTTCTTGAACCCAATAATACATGGACGAAACGCCCAAAATACGGACTTGAATGTACAGGTTCCTGGTTCTTCATTATCGTCCACGTTTAACTTATACTTTGTACCCGGACTTGCATCCTTAAGTCCTGCCAAAAAACGTGGCAACTCTGCATAAGACTCCTTAAAATCCCCATATATAGCTGCAACGGCCTTTTGTTTGGCATCCCAAACCTTGTATGTGAACCATAATGATTATGTTAGAAATTAAGTACAAGTCAAATAATCATAGTTGAAGAAAAAAAATCAAGACTTGTAAGGCTATAAGATAAAGATAATATTTCTTTCTCTTTATTCGTTTTTTTTTTCTTTTTTTCAATTCAATTTCATTTTTCATAACATCAGGTATTCATGGGTTTTGGGAATTACAATCATGCTTATACTTCCATGTATTGAAAAAAGAATGCAAGTTAAAGAATACCTTGTAGTGAGATACTTCGTGTTTTAAGTCTGCCAAAGCAACGTGACGTAAGTTCTTTATCTTATACGCGGGGTCTTCTCGTATATAGCGCTCAAGTACGTATGCTAGGAACACCGAATCAATCATCCGTCCATCATGAGCATTCTGAATTTTGTCGCACGTGTGGGGGCCCTTGCATTTTGCGATCTTCCGTACATTGTCTCCCTTGCAACGTATCGCACGGATGACCATGGGCGGGAATCATCCTCACAACTCACCATCGGCCTCTCGAGTCCGAATGCTCGGTTTTAAACCTAAAATTCTCTCGCAAAGGCGTACCAAGTCAATGCATCTCGCACCGCGAATTTAGTCGCGAATACCATTCCTTTCATTGGCCGTTGCCCGGGCGTCCAACTTGATACTTCTCGCTTGCATAACCGGTGATGGATCAAACATATTATCCCAAGTGTTGTTGGTGAACCATTCCGGCGTAGGATCGGGACCAGGGCATGTGTCTCTATTCTCTTCTACAACCACATCCTCGATATGATCAACATCATCATGTTCACCCATGGTTTCTAGACGCTCCTCAAACTCATCCCTAGTAACATCAATATCGGTTGCATCGTCACCAAGTCCGTGATCATATTCGGGTTCGTATGTGCCCCCATGCAGCTCATCATGAGATAAATGCTCTCCCGCATGCACTTCACGGGGCCCTTGCTCCTCCTCAAGGTGTGAAGCATGGGGAAATGTTTGCCACGGTTCAGTACCATACTCTTCTCCTGTGTTTTCTGCACACCCTTGATAAGATTGTAATGGTATTGAGTCAATGTGCTCATCTACAGTTCCATCCAAAACAGTGTGTTGTGAACCCTCCCCGGCCTCTACTATGGTGGGCTCAACAGTGACGTAGAGATCCGAAGCAAAAAATCCTTTCACCACCATTTGCTCAATAATTTCCCACATCATCTTCACTTGGGTGCCACTCGATAACTGTAGTGAATTGTAGAAAACATGGGTGTCTAGAACCCGTTGAGGTGCTCGATACACGATGGAAATTTTATGCCTAGAGTGGTCTAACCTCATCACGTTCAATATTCTTCGTTGCAATTTCATAAGCCCTATCCCACGCTTCACCCTAACACAATTTTGCTTTTAGTTCGAGCCTTGGTATGACAACCCATGCAAGTCATGATAATACATCTCTCCATCGTAGTATACATAGAAAAAGTGAAAATCCATCACTAACCTGTTGGCATCAATATAAAAGTTGCCATAATGTATAACCACTTGCAACTGATCTTGCATATGATAAAAACAATTTATATTCAAACTCAATCATAGACATCTAAATAATTGAATATTTGACAAATATAAAAACAATTAATAGTATATCGAGTTCTGCGTTCTAGTTAACTCAATTTATAACATTTCTCTCATAAAAAAAATTATAAAATCTCTTATTGTCAAATAATGGTTTTTAAAATCAAATCACATCTAAAAAAAATTATGTGTGTTTTGACATAATTAAGAACCATAATCAAACTGACAATTCAAATACAATCATATTTACATTTTAAATGAGAAAAAAAAAAATAAAGTCAATTTAAAACAACATTGTGCAATGAGTTATTATTTGTTATATAACTAAGGCGATGGACTACCACACAAACTGACATATTACTATAATATTACTGTAGCAAAATAGACTAGATGCATTACTCTTTCTGTAGCTTCAAAGTTGCTTGCTTCCTCTTTCTGTAGCTTGATAGTTCTTGAAATTTGACTTGAACAAACTTGAACAATGTCTAACACCTAATTTAGACATGTTTTGGTTCTCAATTTGCCAACATAAAAATATTTGGAAACTAAACATTTCATCTTAAATATTTAGAACCTAACACGTTTTTTATTTAGTGACGGTAACTTACGGTTTTGATGTTGAAGTTAGGCATTATGGATTTTGTGAAGGTTATGATTTTCTTGAGTTTTTGAAATTTTGGTTTGGGAAAGTCATAAATATATGTTGTCTTAGAATTCATAATTTGTCAATTTCTTTGTAGGTTTTTACTGCTATTTTATGCGGCATGAACCGTAGTGATAAAAATAAAAATCAATGATGATTTCAAAGTGTTTTACCTTTTTTTTAAAAATGATACGAAAGTCCAACTAAAGGCAATTAAATTTATGTAATTTTAGGATATAAAAGTATTTTATGCTTTAAATTATTGTTTATAGATGCCAAAAAAAAAAGTGTTGCTACTACATGTGACTAAAGATAATAGAGAGTATCCTTAGCAATACTATCTTTTGGTTTCTCTAAAAAAAAATAATAATAATAATAAAGGCAATACTATCTTTAGCATCTTTAGTCTACAATTAAAAAAAAAAGAAAAAGAAAAAAAGAAGAAGAAGTAATGTGTTATCGTTGTTAATTTATATAAAAGGATAAAGAAAAATGTTATCATGTGCTTTTATAGAGACTTCTTTTTCTTTCTGTCCTATTCTATCTGCAAGGTTCTGGTAATTTTCCTATGAGATTTTAGGTTATGGACTTATGGTAGTTATCTTTAGGGAACATGTGTCTACTTGTTGGCACCTAATACGTTTACTTCCAGACATTGTTGGGAAAAAAAACATACAGCTTCTTTTGTTGACCATGATTTAACTTTATAAAGCTATTTACTCTTGTACCTTTTTCTTCTTTTCTTTTTAGGAGATGCCTAATCCTGCAGGTTCTTATTTTAATAATGCCCGATTGATTATTTATGCATTCTTTTTTCTAATGTCAAAAACGCTATGGGCACGAACATTTAGGTGACTTAGTTGGTAAGATGCGGGGTCAATAAGTCTTAGTTGGAATTAATGTATGTTTTTGTCTCTACTATGATAGGGTTCAAAATTTATGGTATCTTACACAATAATTGCACGTTGGTCACTAAGTTTTTTTTATTTTGGTGTAGATAAAATCCAAACGTAAAAAATTTCTTATTTGAGTATAAAATACAATATTAGTTGAGTTAATTAAAACACCAATTGCAACTATTTCTATCAACACATAATAAAAATTGTGAATATAAAAATACATTATTGCTCAAATACTATATTAGTTGAGTTAATTAAAACACCAATTGCAACTATTTCTAACGTATAAAAATTGTGAATATAAAAATCTGGACTTGCTAAACACCAATTGCAGTAACATTTCTTGAATTTTATGTGCATGAAGACAATCTCTGAAACTTAAATTCAGATGTGTAAACAACTCAGCAGTTTTACATGGTTAAAATAATCTCAGTAGGGGGCAGAAAAACGCCTCATGCAAAGAAAGCACGTTGGTTACACAATCTAAAACAAAACACTTAACCATTATCTCTACTTACCGGTCACGGCGAGTGTTGACCCAAAGGTTAAATGGACAAAGACGTTGGTCTTGAATGGAGAACTGACACTGAGACTCAAAGACTTGCAGATGGTGACCCAACTACTAGTCTCTCCAGTTTCTTACACAGCAATTGTGCTCTGACTTGAGTTGGAAATATAGGTGAGTAGAGTTGGAAAGATGGTCACAGGACAGCTTCTTGCAGAATTTGGAAAGATAGCCGAGAGTAATATGCTTACTCAAAATAGAAAGATGAAAGCTGATGGGGAGGGTATTGTGAAGGGGTACTCGAGTTCCACAGACTCGAGTACCATTAATTATCCATTGTAGTAGTTACTCCTGCCAGGGACGTCGGTGAAGGTAATAAGTATGTGAAGGGATACTCGAGTTCCACATACTCGAGTATCATTAATTATATTAGTTGTAGTGGTTGCTGCTGCCAGGGAAGTCGGTGTAAGTAATAAGTATGGCACATACTACTCGACTTTAACGAACTCGAGTACAGTGTAATAGTACCCGAGTTCTCTAAACTCGAGTATATCTCGGGTACGGCGTCTAAGAGGTGTGTTTGACACAGCATGGTACTCGAGTTTAGAGGGGTCGAGTACTGTGTCACAGTACTGGCTCCTTTAAATGCATTGCATGACATGCCAACCCCAATGTTGTACAACTGCACCGTTGTACTCGAGTTTCTGAGGCGCGAGTATTATGCTATGGTACCCGAGGTCAAAAAACTCGAGTATGGATCGGGTATGCCTCATTATATGTGTACGAACATACAGCTTAGTACTCGATTTCTTTAGACTCGAGTACTTTTTAATAGTACCCGATTTTTTTAAAGTCGAGTACAAAGTTGTGTGATTGTATCCATTTCATACCCTAACCATTTGAGTTTTATTCTAACTCAGAACTCGGGTTTTTTTTTAGTTTTTTTTTTATAGTTCTCTCTCAAGGGAATAATATAAATGAATATCACGTTGAAATAATATATGTATCACAGAGATCACTTATTAAATGAATTGGTAACTCTTTCTAAACTACTTATCTAGTACCACTTTAAACTGTATCTTACTAACTTTGTAGCAGTTTGCAGATTTCTACCAAGCTTGTATGCATTGTACCAAAAAAATAAACCCCCAAAAACGCGCTCAACCTCGTATGCACTGCACTTTATGTAATGTGATTGGTTACCTCCAATCCATGCTCATTATATTTTGAAGTTACACGATTAGATCTTGAATGTCAAATTCATACAGTGGTAAAAATCAAATGTAAGGATTGAAATTAAAAAATGTCAAAGGGTCTAGATCAAAAACACTTTAGAGTCTTAACCCTTGGACCAATTTTTTTCTTTTTAACTCTTCTTTTTTTTAACCTTCATCTCTCACATTTTTTTAATGTTTTAACTTCTATATTTTAAACCTTTGTCTCTCACATTAAAGGAGGTATTGTAAGGTGCGGTGCAATAGCCAACAAATCTAAATCCTAATGCATCAATGGGTCTTTACTTCGCCTTTACTTCCTCGTAGGTCTGCACAATCGCATCACATGTGGTTTTTCCTTCCATTACAAGGAGGGGGAAAAAAATTAAGGGTGGCTATTCCGTTACCATGCTGATATTTACAAGTAGTCACTAATTAATACACACAACTCATCACATTGTTACCACACTGATATTTACAAGCAGTCAGTAGTTTATGTACATCTCTATCTCTACCTCATCTCATTGATGCCATAAGCATGACACCCCACAGTACAAAATGATGGAAGCTGACGTTAAACACAAATGACGTTAATAACCAGAGGATCTCTCATCACATCCTCCATGAGGATCTCTCAGATTGAGTACAACTACCATGGGTAGCCGTAAGGACGATAGACCCCCAGATGGGAGTGAAGTATCAATGCTTGAATAACCAGAGGATCTCTCATCACATCCTCCATTTGCTGAATTCATGATTTGGAGCTTGTTGATATACTTGAGGAAACAACTGGACCGTTTCCCATGGCTCTTGAAAGATCCATATTCAAGTCACACACTTTCTTGACCTTCTTCTCTTGGACTTGCCTGACATTAAAGCAACAACAACAGAAAACACCACTGGTCTTAGAAAGTTCCACTTCATTATTCAAATAGACTGTTAATATTTTCAGGACTATTATTGCTCACTAGGTTGTTATAATAGTCGGTGCAAATCTTATTCTTACCACACTACATCTGTGTGTGTTGAAACAAG
Organism: Castanea sativa; assembly: GCF_040712315.1. Classification (NCBI taxonomy): domain Eukaryota; kingdom Viridiplantae; phylum Streptophyta; class Magnoliopsida; order Fagales; family Fagaceae; genus Castanea; species Castanea sativa. The sequence goes on from NC_134015.1 coordinate 12,723,561, forward strand.
GAGGGGAGGGAGGAACAGCATTCAAAAAGGCTAATTAATGAGCTGTGTCCTACGAGATATCAAGAGATTAAAAACTAGACAGTTAAATGGTCCATTATTAAAGGTAGCTTTGTCCTTGTTATTTACAGAGTAGGGAGTTTTCACTGGTCCCTTTTTTTTTTTTAAGAAATTAATAATTAATTTTTATATTTCAAGGCCTCCTTACTTTTTGTCTCAAAATTTGTGTATTCCATAATTTCAGAGAGAGAAAAATGCATAAGTTTAACAAAAAACTTTTTAATCCTCTCCTCCTCCCTTTGTCACCACACACCACCCCCTTCCTCCCCCCCCCCCCACACACCCTAAAAAAAAAACCCTCTCCTTTGACTCTTTCTTTATTTTCCGGGTTAAATGTTGACATCAATACATAAGCATAAACGAGCACCCATTGACCACCTTTCTAGGCACTTGCACTTGTGGAAAACTTGAATTTGTTTAAGGAAATAGTAGCACTGATGCATGAAGAATAAGTACTTAAGTGGCTGAGAAAGTTTCAAAAGCTATCATACATGCTTCTCACATTAAGAACTTCAAATTCATGTAGTGACCAAAGTACAGTCACATATGCATGCATTGTTAAAACTTCAAGTACAGCAAAAGAATCTTATGGAAAGCACATGTAGCTCAAAAGCATAAAGCATAATTAAAAAAAAAAAAAAAAAGGAAGGGAAGGATATAAAAAGGTAATATATTATACCTTTAACTTCTGATTAGCATCTTTTTCAAGAACCAGTCCAGCTTCAACATATGCATCAGTAATGACTTCTGAGAAAGTTCAAGAAATTCAAAAATACTTTTTCCACAGAAACAACTTAAACCTAATTAAAGAAGATAGTATTAGTCTTTCTCATTTGCTAGTACAGACAAATTTGGATACGACAAGCACGTAACAGTCTGTCCTCACTGCCAATTTCTTCCACAGGAGCATAAAGAACACGGGCTTTGGCCAAAGAACCTTTCATGCAATCCTACGAGGACATGAAATGAGTTGGTAAAGAAAAATATCATCTTCCGTCACCCATTGCAAACATAACAATGAAAACCACCTTCCAATGTGCCAAAATCTAGAGGGTTTTTAATCCATGATTATGATTTGCAATAAAGAGCTCAAACATTAAATTATTTTCTACTTAATTCACCGAAAAATAAAAAATAAAGTAGATGATTGGTCAGCATATAACACATCTCAACTTAAACACACCTCCCAATGCTTAACAAGATCATTCACAATTAAGGTATAAACTGCATATGACACACCTTAACCTAAACAAATTCAGATACACATTAACTATCTACCAACTGGTGTACATGTACTTACACATATCTATGCACCAGCTACGGTGACCACTGCTGTCAAGAAGTTTGAAGCATGATATCTTTTCAATGCAAATTTAAAACATATATTGGACACAACTATCTTTTTCTTTTTCTTTTTTGATAAGTATTGGACACAACTATCTTACCCTTCGGACATAGAAAAAGATCTTACCAGCCCCTTAAGCCTTATAGAGACAGGCCGATTATCCAAAGCATCCATCACTTTTGAGGAGATACTCTGGTAAGAAATATTACACATTGATGTCAAGCAGTGCCACTTTCAGCCACATTTGACAGAAAAGTTTCCAGTATATATTATTACAACTTTCTTCTTTATTTTAATAATTAACATAGTCTTTGTGAAGATTGTACAATTGGACACTTCAATAGATGACTCATTAATATAATCTTATATACTATTGAAAACAAATAGAACCTGCACCATGTCCTATAAAAATATAAATAAAAATAAAAAGAACCTGCACCATGTAATCTGGTCTGCAAAATTAACAATTCATACATATCCCAAAAATATTATTAGAGGGCGACAGGAAAATGATGGATATTGTTATCTAAAATGTTGCAAGATTAATAAAAATATATTAGTGTATATATACACTGGCGGAAATAAATTGAACGTATATAAAGAACAAACATTGTGTAATATTTACATCTAGATATATCTTATGGATCTAAACTATTGAATAATTGACTCATAATATAGAATAAAATCAGAAAAAAGCCCACACTTGCCACACAATATTGAAGCATACCTGTACCACTTTTACTTCTTGTATGGTCTCTATAACTGATCTTGAATTAGCTAGGCTTGGCATAAGCATTGCAGGTGCTTCTGTGGAAACAGAATTGATTTTGCGTACAGCCACATGATTCCCTCTAAAAGAAAACTCAGATGATTGAGCAACACTTTTCTTTCGATACAGGGGCCTGGCTGCAAGCAATGTGATTCTTACTGTTAAAAATTGAAAAGAGAAAAGAAAATCGAAGTTCTAAAAGTTTAGTTTAATAGGATATAAAAAGCATGGGAGAATGATAGGGAAAAATGATTACTTTGGAAGGACAGTCCCCTCTCGAAGATAGAGCCAATCATTTGTGTACTCATCAAATTCAGCAACCATTGCAATCACATAAGCTAAACCTCTCCAGAAAGATCTTTCCTTCATCCACAAGAAGGTTAAAAGGTTAGTTTAGTTGCAGCAAAAGGCCTATGTTAAATTACAGAGGAATATATTAAAGTATCCACAAACCTGATATACTATAACTGAAGCATACAATCCAATGAAAATGCTTGAAAAAATTGCTATTAATATACTCGCCACTACAAAAATTGGCCACAAAAGGATTGTCAAACCAGCAATGGGGATGCAAGCTGTTTCAAGAAATGGGCCTTCTCGGCTAATTAGATCATGTATCAGTCGAAACCAGCCCTTGAACAACATATATGGACTCTTCACAATAGCAATTGCAGTGTAAAGAGGAATGTCCACCATTAGCCCCATTAACCCAGCAATGATGCATGCAGGTACATGAATTAACCTGCAAGATATATCCAGAGAGTTAGTTCTGAAAGAACTACTGCTTTCACCAAGGATGGTCAGCTCAACCACTCAATAATTGTTAAATTTTAATTTCTGTTCCAAATAAGGTAGAGCTTAGCTCATCAACTAAGTCAAAGAAACATAGTAAGCTCCCCACCATTGGCCAGGCAGGGCCTCCAATTTTTTCTCAGCCCTAGCTAATGAACCTACTAATTTCAAGATTTAATAAAAAGATACTCCCACACTAAGCAACAAAATAAATATACATGGTTTTCTTTCTTAATTGCAAAGGTAATAAGATTATAGTTAATATGATGAATTACATCACCATTACCTAAGAGCTCGAAGCTCATTTGAAGCAGGGGATTCCCGCAACTCCTCCAGGTAAAGTGGGTATGAATGGTAACATATGTCTGCAAAATCTCTAACCACTGTACAACTTCCTTTAATGGTGCCCCATGTTCCGTCCTATGTATTCATAGAAATAAAAGTAAGTATGAACTTGGTCAAACAAAAAGAAAAAGAAACAAAACCCAAAAGCCAACAGTGGGTGCTGAATCAGAGAGAAAACTCAAACAAAAAGGGCAAAGTCCAAAAATTTACCACAATACAGTGTATGAATTTCTTGGACTCGTTGTCCTCTCTGAAGGCCTCAAAAGCAGAAACCCATGGAGTGAAGAATCCATACCCCACCCCCACAAGAACACTCCCAGCAATGCTTAGACCCAACCATAAACCAAACAAGGCTGGTAATCCAGCCAAGATAGCAACTTTAAGTGGTGCATCAAATCTATTAGTCCTGTAATTACCACACCAGTTACCTTATCAGGTTAAAAATTCACAATTTTTGATGGCAGTGCGTTGCAGGGTTTAAGAAATAACGGTGCTCATTAGCACGAAACTGACACCGTTTGGGCTGAACGAAATTATAAAAATGTAAACTGAACGAAAAAGACCTACCATTGCTTTAACCTTTTTTGGCTTCACTTGTATCAATCTGCTTCCTGACAGGTCCCAACTCAATTCCTCGAACCCGTGATGCAAAATTTAAAGAACTCAAAGTCTCACCCACATCCTGGTCTGAAGGACTAATTTGTACAAACATCAACGTTTTGGAATCCCCCCCCTGCCAACACACATATATAAATAACTACATGTAAAAGAAGCAACAAAATCCAGCAAGGTCAAAATCTTTTGATCATATTCATATCCACTGCCTAAATTTTTTTAGAAAGGGTGGTATTGGGCCAATTTGGCCCATAAAACTTTATCCATATCTCTGGACTGTAAACATGGGTATGTGTAAAATTGATTGGAATGGATTAACAAAGCTTCCAACACATATAAATAGGATAATATAACTCGGATAGACAAGAACTAATTGATCCATTAGCTTAAGATTATAATCTTATTTTCCATATGCAAACCAACCATGCAGTTCAATCCCCTATTGCAAATCATGTTACTTCTCATCAATCTTTTAACTACGTAAACCTAATATATCATATATCACATACTCAGTTAAAAATTATATATGTGAATGTCTTAATGCTTCTCTATCATTCCAATTCTTCCTAATTGCAAGTTTCTAACACCTTGGCAAACCTTGCAGAATACTGTTTGCATATGAGCAAACATTACACTTATGATTTGTCACTATCCCATTCAACTCAAAAAGGAGAGGGAAAAAACAACCATTTTATCTTACAAGTTTGATGTAGGCAGACTCATCACCATGTAATACGAAAGTTACTTTTGGTAAGCTCGTATGTTTCCATTTCACTGTTTTTACTCTCAAGTGAGAGATTTACACTTGTTGCAGACAACATATTCTTAAATCCAACTCCTATGCAAATTAGTTAGGACCAACAAAGACAATATAAAAAAACAAAACACACCCATCTGCATAATCATATCAATATGAAGCACAAAAACAACCTAGTAATCAACCAACCACCCAATTGAAACCAAACAGCAGAAACACAATAAAAAGTGTGGAAAAAAAATCCATAGCAAAACTCATGATTGAACCAAAAATAGTTCTAACCCATTACTTGAAATTCCAAATAAACTACAAAATCAAACACCAATCTCATCAAAATAATTAGTTCCAATGTTTTATAATAATTAACATTTTTTGAGGCAAAACTGTGCAGACTTTCAGCTTAGCAAGACATGTTTCATTTCCTCTCCATCGTTCATTTTTCATGCAGCTGAAGCATATTTAAGTGTCCAAAGAATCGATTGTATCAATTCTAAAACTTTTTGTTGGTGACAGTAGCTTTATTTGACTCCACACATTTTTGGTTAGACCAGCGCAATAGAAATTACTCAGTAGACGAAATAGTGCACAATAGTTCTGTAGCTACTCAATCAGCCATGGATTTTAAAGGTAAAAAAAATATATAATGATTTAAAAAGGTGCTTCTATCTTCATTTTATGGAGCTTGTCAAATTGGCTTCATAGTGGCGCTCCATCTCATTGCAAAATGTGAATAATTATTTCAGGAATAATTCTAGTTCCACCTCTGAAATGCTTCAGGCATTTCCCCTAAAGAATACAGTGCAGTATTTGGCTTATTAAGTAAATGTGGGACCTCAAGTAACTTCTTGGATAAAGAATCGGCCATGTTGATTTCAAGGGCTGCCACTGTTATTATTTGAAGGACCAATTCAGGTACTATTTATGAAAGTTCATACAACTTACCAATAATGTACAATGCATATTTTATGAAGTACAAAGATTTTATGATCTTCGTGTATAATTACCGATTTGCTGGAAGCCTGGAACTGAATGCTCTGGACTTTTGATGTCACCTGTAAAATGAATGATATATGATCAGGTTCCACAGGCTCTCATACAAGAACAGCATTTGGATCTCATGGGCTTAATTTGCTCCAATGAATTTTAAACCCTAAAAATAATTGAGATTTTCTGTTTAGTTTCTGAGTTTATAATGTTATCAACCCAAGGGATAATACTTAATAGTCTTAATAGCTCCTTATCAACTAGTCAAAGTTCATGAGAATCATCCAAATAAAGTGGATGGTGATTTTCTTAATAATACTTTAACAAAGGAGTTAAATCTTTGCCTACACAAAAGAATAAATTTTTTTCTACTTACAGTATCTTCCTTGTTTTGAGATAGGAATACATGAGGAAAAATGCTATAACAGCACCAACAATTATCCCAGCTGTTGTTAGCCAAAATGCAAACTGCATCAAGTAAAACAGTATGGTAATGGTAACATGTCCAAGTGAAAACAAATCCATGGAAAATTGGAAGCGACTCGTGTACTTAAAAACAGTTAGTTTTTAGACTTTAGGGACCAACGTACCACATGTTCTTCAAGGTAGGACCTCAAGTTCATGCCAAAAATACCTGCAACCAGGAAACAATGTCTTGACAAGGACATAAGCAGGAAACCACAGAACCTTTAAAATTCTTGAAACAACAATTTCTCCAGCAACTCAAGTAATCCCTCTTACTTAGCAAAAAAAATTCTTTCATGTATTTATTTGTTTTATAAGTAATTGTTTTCATGGAGTCAATTGAGATGAGGTTCATAATGTTTTGACATCAAAAGGATTTCAACCAATAAAGTATAGTATCATTAACCTTCTTATTAAGACTACTCCAAATTTTTTTGTGCAACGGAATCATTTCAAAAGACAAATAATTCCTAAATTTCTATGGAAAACAAATTAGAAATCTGTCCATTATTTATCGAGGATTTATGGTTACCACCGATGACATCAGAAGGGTTGATAAACAACTCGAGCTTCAGTTTTCATACGATACTAGAAATTCCAGCTTTCACTACACATTATCATTGTTTAAAATGTTCAGGATCCAGGAGAACTTTAGTAGTTTGTCTTTTCACTCCATGGGATAATGTGGGTTATGCCCATCGCGGTGTTTGAGTTGCTGGCTTGTTGGAGAGTCAGAAAAGGATGAGCAGATAATAAACGAGTTACAGGTTAGATATATGCTTACCCTGTCTATCCATTCATTATCTATTCAGTCATATATGCAATTGTTTTAGGTTTATTAACCTTAGCCTCAGATTCCCCCACCAAACTGAGAATTGCAACTTTAAGAGGGCTTCCACAACCGTTTGATTTAGGAAGTAATTTGCCACAATCGGAATAACAAGGAAAACTGAAGAGGCCAAGAATAGTTAAGCTTTAGGACAGGTGCTCTAGCAAAAACCTGGCGGTTGATATATATATAGTAAAACAAGGTGAACATATCACTATAGTAAAACAAGGTGTACACACACACTCGTACTCATTCATAACCAAACTGACCTAAATACCTAATGAGTCTTGAAGTAAATGTGTCAATTTGGAGTTCCTGAAACCAAAAAACTAACATTGTTAGAATCACATTTGAATTATGATGGAGAAACAACATAAAGGCAAGCAAGATGTAATGTATACCTGTATGGAATGTGACTACTTTTAAGACCTTTGACTGGTCTCACCCTTTGGTTCCACCAATGCAATTGACCATCGAAAATCATCCCCGTTTTCTTCTCCTCACTGGTTCCTTAACTGGTCTCACCTTGCCTGAAAAGAACACAAGCAAATACTCATATTCAAATCATTTAACCATAAAGAGATGCATATGTAATCAGTATAAGAGGGGAGAGTACCATGTCCAGTCCCACAGTCAGGAGGATGTGTCCGTGTCCGTTGCGGCCTTCGTGGCTGATCCTCACTGTGTGAAGCCTCAGGTGGGGGGGTGGGTATCTCTGTCTGGATGGCACTAGGGGTGGGTAGCCCAGGGGTGGGCATGAATCTCATCTCATCTCTACCACATACATCTCCTGGGGATAGTGCGGTAGTCGGTAGGGGAGAGGATGTGGGTGGGCAGGTATCATCGCGAACCATGGATGGGGACCGACATGTCTGGGCAAACGTATGGGATGGACCCGCATCATCATGTGCCATGGAGCCCATGTCATAACGAGTGTCCTGCATCATCTCATCTGATGTCTGACTTGCCTCCTCCATCGTGTGGTCATGCACGGGTGTGTGACGGCCACCTGATGTGTGACGGCTCGCAGTTGTGAGATACCGACTAGATGCATGGCACTGACTAGATTGACGGCCTCCATGCCCTCGACGTCCACCTGCTTGCCGACCACGCCTTACAGCCGGTTCACTTGCGTTGCCCACAGTGCGTACATCGTCCAAGGTCAATCGACTGATTTCTTCAACAGATTGCAAGGCATTCATACAGTCCGTGTAGATCTCAGACCCTGGTTCGAACTTCGCCATAATCCTCAACTGTGATTCAACCTGTCACAAGTATAGAAGAGTAGTGTTAGGATTTGGAACTAAACTATGCAAAGCAAGGTACATTTATAATAGAACAATCTTTGTAAACTTACCAAAGTGTCCCAGTATGAGGTCTCTTTTGTAATATGCCGAACAGTGATGGAACGATACCACACCATATACTCGTCATTGTAGCTCATTACCCCATGAAAGGGCGGTGATTCAGCAATTGTGGCATGCGCAGCCCATCTAGCAATATGAGTGGCATGTTCTTGAACCCAATTTTTTTCTTGCTTGCCTTGGAGCGTTATCTTGTGAAGTTCAATTGAAGTATCGACATTGTCCGGTACGCCTTGCTTCATCCCAAACTGTCTCAGAACACGTTCGGGGTGATGGCCTTCAATCACCCAAAAATGTATGAGCGGCACGATGGACCTCCATATGTGTTGGCCTGCCGTACAATATGCGGGCAGGGAACCCAAATAATCTCTATATGGCTCCCAGACAATCTACAATGATCCAACAAATGCAAACAACCATATTAACAACATATGTGTAACGATATCTTACAAACAACCATACAAACAACCATAAAGTGGTTGGTTCCCACTTGTAAGGCACGATACCTGATTTGGCCGGAGTGAAGCAAGCGACACACGATAGGCGCGTAGGACATGCATTGGATGGTCAGTTGTTATCTTAGCCCCTTTCCATCTATCAAACAACACAAACATAACCTTCATATTAATTACTTACATAATTCCCATGCGAAAGAAATTAATGCGGAAATGTAAAACGATAACTAAGTTGAAGATCCTACATACCTCGATGACAAGTGGACCCGGGGGCGTGCACAGTGTGGATGCCTCATCACAGGACATATTTGTGGAAACCTCGCCCACGCCCACAACTGCACCAATAGCAGTGCACCACCAATTTGCTTGGCTGTCTTCTCTGATGCCTTACAGAGGTGTCTATATAGCCAACTTAGTGTTGCACTACCCCAACTATAATTCTTTCCATTGCCGATTGGATTGAAAAATTGTAGATACATGATTGAGAGCCGTTCGCCGCATTTGTCCATAAACAGTATACTACCCAACATTTGGAGTATGTAATACCGAGCATATCGTTGCACACGCACCTCGGTGGCGTCGGCGGGAAGAGGGTTGCGAACCGCTCCTCCGGCCATTTGGCTCTTATCCTCGGCCCTTCCAACACCGCAGTTGTTCTTTTTTGTACCAACCGGTCCGTCCGTGGAAGGAAGCCTAGCAAATCTATGCAAAAGTCACGCCGGTTGTCCATATGGGTAAATCCTACCACCGGCAAGCCATGTACGGGTACCCCCGGGATGACCTCTATGTCTTGTAGCGTGATGGTCATCTCACCGTGTGGCAAGTGGAATGAGTGCGTCTCGGCCGCCATCTCTCCACTAAGGCCGTGATCGGTGCATGGTCAAGGTCCATATGTGGGACTCGAAGTAGCCCATCTAACCCCGCATCCGTGATGTAAGTGGCAATCCGTGGATCTAACCCACCATCAAACGTACCTTTATCTCGGTGACGACAAGTCGAACACACGGCACTTCCCGCAAACAAAGCGGCTTAGTATTAATAATAACACTCACTAACCACGTAATAATTACACTTCAAACATAATGCCCAAAATATTTCTACTACATATATTGATTACAATGACACAAGTGCATACCTCGCCTGCCAAAGGAGCATCCCAAAGCAAACTTGAACGATGCATAGGTTGCCTCGTCAAGACAGTCCCTATAGAGGGTCCTGCTCGATGTGGGTCCATACCTGGCATAAATTAAAGGTGATTAATGGCCCATTAGCATCCTCACAAGTCAAATACCCATAAGCTAAATCAAAATGATAACAAAAAACTATAGAACTTTAAAAGGGGAAGTTCCCTTTTTTTTTTTTCCCTCAAAAACTATAGAACCACGTAACATAAACAACACAGTAATTATGTGGATAACAAAATTGATAAAAGAATATACGAACATCAAAATTTTATTATGGAGTTCTTTGATGACATAAAAGTTCCTTTCCAAACACTTGTGTTACAATATTTTACGCACTCAAATATGCTCATTGCATGTTGGCTCATACAGTGTAACTGAAATAAAAATAAAAATACACAGCATTAAGCATTTTAATATGTACCTACATAGAAGATAAACATCTAAATTAAAAATTGTTCAAATGCTCAGTGAATGATGATTAATTATGTGGATAACAAAATTGATAAAAGAATAAACAAACATCAAAATTATCTTATGGAGTTCTTCGAAAACAAAAAAGCGCCTTTCCAATCACTTGTGTTACAACTTTTTACACACTCAAAAATGATTACTGCATGTTGACTCATTAAGTGTCATTGAAATTAAAATTAAAATACACAGCATTAAGCCCTGCAAAAGTGTAAGCTTTGTGCATTGGTCATGACTATAATTTCACAACTACCACCAAGATTTTGTATATGAAAAATTCCAAAGCTCCAACTTTCAACACTACCTTCAACAACAACAAAAAAGAAAAAAAAAACGTTTTAGTGAATTAAAGCTTATAGGTTTAAGATTCACTGGACGCATATCAACAAGAAGCATGCCGTGGTCCCAAGTTTTTTGGGGTTGGCTAGGATCCAAAATCCCATTGGTTTTACAAACTATTTGTAACAACACAATCCTCCAAAAGCATCTTAGAATATGAAAATTAAAGTTTAGCAATGATATGTCACAAAATCCAAAGCTCAATTTTTTTTTGATAGATAAAATCCAAAGCTCAAAATGGGTAAAAACTCATGGAAAGAACAAAAAAAATACCAAACAATGCTAACCTTTGGGTGCGAAGTCGCCGGCGAAGAAATGGGTTTGAGAGTGCGAAGTCGCCGGCGAAGAAATGGGTTTGAGAGTGCGAAGTCGCCGGCGAAGAAATGGGTCTTGAACGCCGGCGCCGGTGATGAAACGGGTTTGAAAGGGGTTTGAGAGTCCGCCGTTGCCGGCGATGAAAGGGGTTTGGGAGTTAAATCTTTTACCGGCGATGAAATGGGTTTTCGGTTTGGAGAGTGAGTGTGCAACTGAGTGAGAAATGAGAGATGAGAGAGTGCAAATGAACGGTTTTAGTTCCCCATACTTGAGCATTACATAATCGAGTACTTTCAACAATACCCGAGCCCATAAAACTCGAGTATAAAGGGCATTTAAACAAAATTGCAATCCAGATTTATACTCGAGCTTTGTAGTATCGAGTACCACGAAAAGTACCCGAGTTCTTAAAACTCGAGTACTAACCTGGATATGCAATTTTGAACCAGTTTGGATTGTGCGGGAAGAAGGGATGGGAATCCAGATTCGTACTCGCGTTTCAAAACCTCGAGTACCATTCAAAGTACTCGAGTATAAGAAACTCGAGTATAAATCTGGATTCCCATCCCTTATTCCCGCACAATCCAGACAGGTTCAAAATTGTATATACAGACTAGTACTCGAGTTTTAAGAACTCGGGTACTTTTCGTGGTACTCGAGACTGGAAACCTCGAGTATTAGTCTGGATTATCCCATCACATGATGTTGTACAATCCAGATTGGTAACCGAGTTTCCTAAACTCGGGTACCAGATCGTACAGTACTCGAGTTTATTAAACTCGAGTACTTGGGGACATTTTTTTAACATTGGTATTCCACGCTGGCATGCCACGGTGGAATTGTAAAATCCAGTACTCGAGTTCACCAAACTCGAGTACTGGAAAAAGTGGTACTTCCCCAATTAGTTCCGAAACAGTGGTCTCTGCCTAAATTTTTTTAGAAAGGGTGGTATTGGGCCGATTTGGCCAACATCTTTTAGCAACCTGATCCGATAAAATAACGAACCACCATATGATATTTTGCAATCAAATTTGGTGTCCCAAACTCATGAAACAAATTAGCGATAACATACATGATATACCAGGACAATTCTTCCATACTAAACTCAAAATTGCGGGTAGGTTGTTGACTGTAACCCAATTCAGTTTAAAAACAAAGGCAATTTTTTTTTTATATAAGTATTCAAAAATTATGGAAGAGAGAGATAGAGAGATAGAGAGAAAGAGAGAGACAGTAAACCCAACACTGTCAACTAAGAAGAGTTTCATTCGCTGCGTTTCCACTCTACCCAATTCTTGATTTTTTTCCCCCTCAGTTTTGAAGCTTCATGAGCCAGCCTCTGTTTTCAAAGTCTAGTAATTGGTGACAATACTGGTGAATTGACATAATGTTGAACTTAATTCCCTGGTAACTGGTTTACTCCTCTTCTCTACATTGGTTACTCAAACACATATTTCAACTGCTGCACGCTTGCATTTTTACTTGTTCTTGATCAAATGGCCCTTAATTTGATCAAGAACAGAGATGATAAAGCCTTAAAAGGGCTTGACCACAAGAACAGAGAACATTAATGCTTTCTTAAATTGCCAATGTGTCTAATTTATTTGTTGCATTATGGTGTTTTCTATGTGCAACACATTAGTAAATGTAGTTTCCCTTGATTGATTAAACTGATAATTTAAAAAAAAAAAGGAAATCCTAAGCTTTTTTTTTTTAAATAAATTTTTTTTTTTTTTTTGGGTAAACCATGAAAAGTGCATTAAGAACTAAGCATTTACAAATCTATTACATTACAAGTCTTTTTGGTCAAAAACTAAAATATTTTCCACCACAGGTGGTGGGTTCAAAAAGACAACAAAAGAAGATAGAGAGCTTACTCCTAGTCTAGTCAGCGCATCTGCGCATTGATTAGCTTCACGGTAGGTGTGGATTATTTGCTTGTTCTAGAAGGTCCTTATAGAAGCAGAGTGATATTAAAGTAAACAAGCAGAGTGATTCTGAATTCCCACACACGACCAATGTGAGGTGGGGACTTTCACATATATATATTGAATTTGTACACAATGACAGGCAACAAATCTGCCATTATAATATTTACATTAAATGTAAATATCCTATTGAGGGATTTCCTTTATTTGGAACATATTTGACTTTGGCTCCCAGCTGCTTTGGTGTGATTGCTTGATTCAAGGAGCCTTGATTCACGTATACTTGATGCATGGGTCCTTGATTCTGAAATTTCTTCAATACTCCCTCGCAAGCTCAACGGGAGCGGCTGGACGTTGAGCTTGGAGCGAAGAAAGGAGAACTAGATGAAAGACAGGGGCTTTGTGAGAGCATCTGCAAGTTGATCTTTACTAGATAAGAAGCAAACATCAAGATCACGACGAGCAACTTTTTCGCGGACAAAATGATAATCAATTTCCACATGTTTGGTGCAAGCATGAAACATGGGATTAGTAGAGAGGTAAGTGGCACCAATGTTGTCGCACCAGAGAATGGGCAAGTTGGGAAGGAAAATACCAAGTTCCCGGAGTATAGATTGAAGCCAAATCAATTTTGCAGTAGTATTGGTCAAGGCTTTGTATTTCGCCTCAGTGCTAGAGCGAGCCACAGTCAGTTGTTTCCTTGAATTTCAGGAGATGAGATTAGGCCCTAGAAAGATACAAAATCCGCTAGTAGAGCGTCTGTCATCGGGGCAACCAACCCAATCAACATCAGAGAAGGCACTGAGTTAAGGAGAGGGGTTACAACGAAGAAGAAGACCATAATCCAAGGAATGTTTAAGATAGCACAAGATGCGTTTGACAACAGTCCAATGAAGATTTGTTGGCTTGTGCATGAATTGACAAACTTTATTAACAGCAAAAGAGATGTCAGGCCTTGTGAGAGATAAATATTGGAGAGCCCCAACGGTGTTGGGTGACATTAGAGACTGGACTGCCTTCAAATAACGAGAGCTGATGGGCTGTAGACATAGGGGAACTGATTGGTTTGGCATGGAGCACGTTGGTCCTCTTAAGTAGAGAAAGAATATACATCTTTTGACATAAAAATAGCCCATCTTGTGAACGGTAGGCCTCAATGCCCAAAAAATAGTGTAGGTCACCCAAATTTTTGATAGCAACATCGGACCCAAGAGCTAATATGAGAGAGTCAACGGCTTGAGAGGAGGACCTGGTGATGATGATGTCATCGACATAAATGAGAACATATAAATGAAACTTTTCCTGGTGAGAAATGAACAAGGAAGTGTCTGAGAGAGAGCCGTGAAAACCTAACTCAAGCAATTTCGAACTAAGTCGAGAAAACCAAGCACAAGGGGCTTGCTTCAGCCCATATAGTGCCTTGTGTAGCTTGCAAACATGATGAGGATATTGAGGATGAACAAAGCCAGGTGGTTGTTTCATGTAGAGTTCTTTATCTAAAAGCCCATGTAGGAATGCATTTTGGATATCAATTTGTTTAATGGACCATCTGTAAGACACGGCAAGAGAAAGAATGGTGTGAATTGTGATGGGCTTAACCACAGGGTTGAAGGTATCAGCAAAGTTGATGCCAGCAGTTAATTGAAGCCTTTAGCAACAAGGCAGACTTTGTGGCAATCAATAGAGCCATTAGGCTTGTGTTTGAGTTTAAAAACCCATTTACAGCCCACAATATTCATCGAAGGATGGGCAAGAGCCAAGGACCAAGTGCCATTACGTAAAAGAGCATCAAATTCGACATTCATGGCGTTATGCAAAGGGGCATGTTTAATAGCTTCAGAAAAACAAGTTGGTTCATCATTCTTGCTTGAACTCATCGCAATAAGAGCTCTAGAAAGAGGATATTTGACAGTACCATCAGAGAACACTTTTGGTTTAGTGATATTGTGTTGTAGCCGAGTAACCATGGGCTGTGTGCGCACCAGAGGAGGAGGAGGAGGAGGGGGAGATGCATGGGAAGATGGTACCATGCCAATGGTGCGAGTGGTTTGTTCAGCCTCGGGCAATGGAGGAGAGGAGGAGGTAGCAGATGGTGAGGTAGGGGAGTGAGCATGTGGAGAAGGAGAGTAAGACACATGAGAAGACACTAATGGAGGCGGTGGGACACAAGGGAGAGAACCACATGAAGGATGATGAGACACCAAGGGTGATGAAGATGGACAGGATGGCGAGGGAGAAATAGATGTGGGCACATGTGTACGAAGGGCATCCTGTCCAACAATGGGAGAAAAATATTAGATGCAAAGGGAAAAAGATTTTCATCAAATATAACATGCCTAGATATGTAGAGACGGCCAGAAGGAACATGGAGGCATTTGTAGCCTTAATGAGAGGAACTATAGCCTAAAAAGACACAATTTTGAGCAAAATTCCATTTTGTGGGTATTATAAGGCCGAAGATATGGCCAACAAGCACATCCAAAAGTTCTTAGAAAGGAGTAATCAGGTTGAACTTGAAATAATTTTTCAAATGGGAAAACATTGTTCAAGACTAGAGATGGTAAACGATTTACTAGGAAACATGCAGTAGTAAATGCTTCATCCCAATAACACTGAGGTATTGAAGCTTTGGCTAGTAAAGATAAAGCAGTCTCAACCGAATGACGATGTTTTCGTTCAACAGTACCATTTTGTTCATGGGTATGAGGACATGATAAGGGATGTAGAATACCGAGAGAGGAGAAATACTTATGGAGGGAGCGATATTCACCACCCCGATCAATTTGAATGGCTTTTATTTTTCTGTCAAAGAAACTCTCAACATGCAACTAAAAAACTTTATATACATTCATAACATCAGATTTAAGCTTAATAGGAAACAGCCAAGTAAATTTAGAAAAATGATCCACAAAGCTAACATAATATCGATGTCCATTAATAGGGCAAATGGGAGAAGGTCCCCAAACATCAGAGAATATTAAATCTAAAGAAGCATTGGAATGAAAAGCATAATCATGAAAGGGAAGTTGCTGGCTTTTAGCTTGTTGACAAGCACCACAAACAGCATGAGTTTTATTCTTGACAACTGGTAATGAGAAACGGGAGATAATGCGTTGAACAATGCGATGAGCAGGATGTCCAAAGTGACAGTGCCACACATCAAGAGGGACACATACTCCAAGAAAAGCTTGAGGAGATCAGTGAGATGGAAGTGAGGTAGGGAATGGGTAGAGTCCATGTTCACATTGACCACGAAGAAGAAGTCTCCCTGTGGTTTCGTCCTTGACATAAAAATAGTTAGCATGAAATTCAATGAAAACATCATGGTCACGAGTAAATTGACTGACAGAAACTAAATTTTTTTAAATGTCAGGAACATGTTTTAAATGGATAGAAGTGGAGGAAGTAAGCAATTTTGAAGAACCAATATGTTTGATATCCAAACCTGTTCCATCCCCAACGCGAATTTGGCTTGGTCCTTAATATTCTTCAGCATGTAAATTGAGATTATGCAGATCAGGTGTCAGTTGATTGGTGGACCCTAAATCTGGATACCAATTAGCATCAAATTGAGATGGAGGATCAGCAACAAAGGCAGCCATATTGGGAGATATACCTTGAAAGGAATGATCAAAACGATGGTAACAAGTGAGAGCAATATGTCCAGGTTTCTTGCACACCTGACAAATCAGACGTGAGTTGCCATTAGTTGTATTACGTCCACGCCCCCGACCACAATTTTGGTTATGTCCATGATAAGATGGTCCTTGATGAGAGGACTGAGATTGTGGTGGAGATCGAATACCACGTCCACAAGAATTAAAGGAGTGAGTGGCAGCATTTGCTGAGGGGAATGGGATATCTGTGGCAGCATGGTTTCGCTCAATGCGTTGTTCATGGCTAAAAAGATGACTGAAAAGGTCTTCCAATGAGATGGGGTCGACTTGGGTGGTAATTGATGTGACCAAGGAGTCATAGGTGGAATCTAGGCCACCTAAGATGTAAGAAACCACCTCAGAATCTTGTAGAGGTTGCCCAATGGCAGCTAAGGTATCATCAAGTGTTTTGGCCCTTTGGTAATAGTTGGAAATGGAGAGGCTGCCTCTCTGCAAGGTAGAGAGTTGATATCGAATCCTGAGAATACGCGCCTGAGATTAAGATGAAAAGAGACGATCTAGAGTGGTCCATACTTCATGGGAAGTGGCAAGGCCCACCACATGAGCCATAACTTTTTCTGAAAGGGACAAGAGCAGAGTAGACAAGATCATTTGGTCTTGTTGAAGCCATAAATCAAAGGCTGGATTGGGTAGCATCTGCTGTTTAGACGAATTAGTGGAGGTAGTATGATAAAAGCAAGGTGGTGGAGGGATAGAGCCATCCACATAGCTGAGCAAATTCTGTCCTCTGAGAAAGGGAGTGAGTTAGGCTTTCCAAAGTAGAAAGTTGTCGTTAGAAAGTCTGATGGTGATCCAATGATTAAGAACAGTTATTGGAGTAGTAAGCTCTGGTTGTGAGGGCTGGGTAGGACCTGTCGACACACTCGAAGAGGCCATTGATAAAAGTAGAGAGGAGGTTGTCTAGGGAGGAATATTTGAAAAAAAGAAGAAGAAGATGGCATTAAAGCCTTTACTGCTCTGATACCATATAGAAGCAGAGTGATATTGAAGTAAAGAAGCAAAGTGATTCTGAATTCCCACACACGGCCAATGTGAGGTGGGAACTTTCATATATATATATATATATATATATATATATATATATATATATATATATATATATATTGAATTTGTACACAATGACAGGCAACAAATCTGCCATTATAATATTTACATTAAATGTAAATATCCCATTGAGGGATTATAATATTCATATTAAATGCAAATATCCTATTAAGGGATTTCTTTTATTTGGTACATATTTGAGTTTGGCTGCCAGCTGCTTTGGTGTGATTGCTTTATTCAAGGAGCCTTGATTCACGTATGCTTAATGCATGGGTCATTGATTTTGAAATATCTTCAATAGTCCTCAATAGGTTCCTGCAATCAATTAGCAAGGGCTCCATTAAAGGATTTGGGGTGTTATTATTGATTAGAATCACAATGCTTAGAGCATCAAGCTCCACAATCAAATTATTCACCCCAAGCTTGGCTACAATCTAACCATCTCTTAAGGCCTATAGCTCAGCAATGAAGCTGTTGGTGTTGCCAAGTGATCTAGCATACCCTTTAACCCATTCTCCTTCATGATTTCTGATAACACCTTCATCCCCTACTCTTTTCAGGTTCCCCAAGGCTGATCCATCTGAATTCAGCTTAACCCATCCCTCCGGTAGCTTTTCCCATTCCACTGGAATAATAGTTTTATGAACCTAGGCTTTTGTCTTCATACCCTTGGAGTAGAAATATGCACTTTCCTTGATGCATTTTTGAAAAAACATATGGTCCACCTTACCTGTTCTAAATGCAAAGTTGTTTCAGTGTAGCCAAAGGTGCCAAACTCCCATAGCAAACACTAATAGGGATATAGTTAAGAATGTTCTAAAACATTTCTGTTTCTTGCCCATTCTATGCTTGTGGATTTACAAATAAAATTAGTCCCACCTCATGTAAGTTGTAACCATTTACTTCTTCTTCTTTTTTTTTCCTTTTTTTTCCATCTTCTTAATTAAAATGATGAAACTTGTGCTCTAGGTTTGCGAAGAAATTAATCAGTTTATGATCTGTTTAAAACTCCTTGTGAGCAATAATGTGCCATTGGGGAATTTAGCTTATGTCCATATATGAAGTTGTACAGGAAAGAGGAAACTGAACTGCGTGTAGTACAAAATGCCATCGTACACAATGAAACTCTGAAAAAAGAATTCTTTGTTCTTATAATTTTTTCAAAGAAAATTTACATATTCTCCATACTTTTCCTCATTGCATATTTTCTATGGATTAGAGAGTGCAACTTGATTAATCAAGAGCAAGTTTTTGATTCAGCTTGATTGGAAACTTTTTTTTTTCCACTTCGTTTTTTCTGTGATATCCGTGAGAGATGAGAGGGAAGGCGAGAAAGAAAAAACAAGAAATGGATGGGGTAAGAGAAGAATTTGTAGAGATTTTCCCATAATCCCAGTCCAGCCTACCCGACTAATATAATGCCCTTATTAGTATATTAAGCGAATAGTGACTCTATTTGTAAATTCAATGGAAATCACTAAGTAGACATTCTAAATTAGGACAATCTAAAGCAACGGCAGAGCCAGGATTTGAGTTGAGAGAGGGCAAAATTTGTATATGATACATACACTTTCATGAAAGAAAATAAAAAAGTCAAATATTATAATAGCTAAGTACAGAGGAGTTTTATCAAGGTTCATGATGGATTGTGGCTTTCCAAGCGGTGAACTTTGCTTTTCACGTTGGTATGCAAGACTGCATTTTTGAAGGGATTAATTGTTGTATATATAGGTATATACATGGATAGGTCATTTTCTAGAATTGCTATCTGTAAAACCCAACAACTTAGTTGTATCTTGGGGATAAATTTGTGATAACCCTTTAGCAACGATAGCGTAGGGGCAAATATTGTTTAAGGAAAATGATATTGTGCCTTCAAGTTATCTATTTTCTATTTTGTCTTTGTGTTATCCTTGTTCGTCCTTTATTACTTTATGTATTATTCCCAACATTGATCAGGGCCTTTTTGCTAAAGTATAGTAGGAAAACATTAAAACTTATGTGTAAGGCATGTTAGTGGAGGACTTGTGGTTACTTATTTGTTCACTTAGAAGGTAGAGTTATGCTTTATTCAAGACTAAAGAAATAGAGTGGAGTTTTAGTTGGCTAAATTATTTTTAAGTGTGATTGAGTAGAGCTTTTGGTTAAATGAAATTCCTCACATGATAAGGAAGATCTTTGATCTAGATTACTATTTCTATCAAAAGAAAAAAAATAGGTTGGGGTTTTTAATAAGTACTAGCTATGAAACTAATGGTCTTTTTTGGACAAGCTGGGGGGCAGCCGCCCCCCTTGAGACCAACCCCCCCCCCCAAGCTCTACCCCTGATCTGATGCTTAATAGATTGGCTGACTTTAACTATTAAGCTCCTCTAGGCTTCTTTATTTGACAAGTACAAGCTCATCAAGGCTTATACATCGACCAAATGAAGCCCAAGCTTGAGTTTTGAGTTAATTTCTAACAAGCCAAGCCTGAGTGATTCCATGCTCAATTCGATAAGAATTTGCTAACAGCTAAAGTCCTTGGGAAACCCACTACAAAGAAACAATACAGACAAGAAGGATGTCTTGATTGCTATTTTTCACTCGTAAAATTAAAGATTTCGGGAAATATATGGGCATTTTAGTAATTCTCATGAGTGGGAAATATAAGATTTTCACCATCTAAGAAGGTAATCACATTACAATAATTAATGGTAATGTGAATCTTTTAGTAATTTTACATTACTATAAAATTGTGTACAAATAAACGAACCAAACATTATAATTCCATTTTTCCATAATGTTTTCCTTGTTATTGCAAACTAAACACCACCTTTCTGTCTTCGTCCTTTCCATCTTGAGATGACTACAAATCAGATGATACACCACTGCATATGGTAAGGTTTATAGGGTTGTATTAGAAGGTTTTATCTTACAAAATAGAAAAGATGTCCCTATACCCTATGCGTTGAATATAAAGGCTCACTGCATTGAATGGATTTTTCTGCTATGTTGATCTTTCTTTAGGGTTCTTGTTGTCATGCAGTTGTATGCTACATTCCTTATGATATAGTTTTCGCACTGTGAGATAATTATCCCACTTGTGATTATAAATTGCACAATATTCACCCATCCTACCATGGTGAAATCTGATCCTAGCTATTTCACCAATATAAATGTCTAAAAATTCGGAAATCCTCATCCATTTTCCCAGATCACAAAACCCTCTTCCCAGAAGACTGAGGATATGCAGCAAGAACACTACTCTAGGCTTTGTTCTTTACACAAAACAGTATGATCACATTGACAAACTAAAGCATCAATATTGATAACATATAAAGAACTGAATTTAGTCTGCCACCCCTTGAAAACAATACGACTCATTTACAAACATAACTCAATGATAGCTGAAACTAATGATATCACAACCATGATTCAATCATCAATGACATCAACAAATTGAACTTACTGGTAAAAGTTCAACAGAGTTCAATGTAGTCATCATCCTTCCACAGAAATTTTATCAGATTTCTTGCAGCCACAGCCCCCATTCACCTCTTCGACAGAAAACAAGGATATCATTTTCTTTTCAGTTTTTTTGGTTTCTTGTATTCTCTCCATTTGTCTTTGAATTGACTTACACCTTCAAGGAAATAGGGGAAAGAATCATAAAATTTATAGACCGCCAGATGTGCATGTCACAGAGAAATTCAAAAGAAAATTTTCTTAAAACGCAAGCGCCGACGCGCCGTGCGCACATTGTTGGGTTATAGAGTAATTCTTTGACATGACAAATGCATCTTCTTGTAAGGCAACTTGTACAAACAACTTCAGGTTACAAATGCTACCTTCAATAAACTAGAATAACCCGCAACATCGTAAGCATGAATGGAAAACTTTTTTCTACAAAATCAAGTAGGAAAACCATAATCATATAATTTCAACATGTTGAAATATTCATGTGTGAGTAGTAAGTTTAGTTAAATAGTGAAGTCCCGCATTGAATTTCAATGAAAAGAGTAAGTGGTAAAGAGAACACATAATTGAACTCAAACTCGTAAGTTTAAACTTTTGGGTTAAGTAGTTTCCCTATATGTTATATTAACTTTTCAATTCGAGTCTTTCTAATCCTAAGGTATTCACTCCCCAATAATTGGTATATTAATTAGAAAATGTCTTCCCTTCATAGGGAAGATTAATTAAAGTACTACAAGTGACTTGGTAGAAGGCCCCCATGGGAAGGAAGAGATTTATTGGAATATTTAAAACTAAAATTCATAAGTGGTTTATGAACAAATAGTTGAAACTAATTACTCAGTGAAAACTACAAATGAATTAATCATCCAAAGCTCTTACTACATGCATGAACACAAGGATTCAAAATTTTTTTTTATCACATCAAGAAGCAACATCTCTTCTATCACTGCAACTCAAACATTTAAAAAGATTAGTTAAGGCTCTTACCTCTTACACAAGAAAATTTGTTGAATGAAGATATCAACTTTGCTCTCTTTTAGAGTTTCTTGAAAGCATAGACGTTCAGAAGCAAATATCTCAAAATTTTCACGTCCATGAGTCCATATATCTTTCCGCATTAGTCTTAGTATAAGATTCAGGATTTGCTCGAGGTAGCAGAAATCTAGCTATAGCTTTTGCTCCTTCCACTGCAACATTTTTTTTTTTTTTTGCCTTTCTTCTTCTTCTTTTTTTTTTTTTTTTTTTTTTTTTTAATAATCAAGAAACTTGATTGAAAACAAGCTGGAAACCCAGCAACAATGTACGAACAACAAACAAACAAGACTCCTAAAAAGGCAAGCCAACAGCAACAAATACCAGTCTACCACAAATACAGCAGCTACTATAACCTACATATACTAGAGCAGGACTACAACAACAAAGAAAAAATTTATTCCACCCCTAAAACAACTATCTGAAGATTCTCCAATTACGTGAGACATCTAGTCACTAGGCACTGAGTCTGACCAGTAACTTCTTAAACCCGTACTATCAAGGTTGAGATTTGGAAAATTAAAAATTCCTTGGGGGTCCTTATTCCATACATATTTCAATTTGGGTACGCGATCCAAACGCAATTCTTTCAACGGAATGACAGTTGCATCATGCGTTTCTTTAGCATCTTGCTCCTGCAGTTGAAATACTTCTTGTAGTGAACCACAATCAGTTATGGTGAGATTCTC
Source organism: Castanea sativa (assembly GCF_040712315.1). NCBI lineage: Eukaryota > Viridiplantae > Streptophyta > Magnoliopsida > Fagales > Fagaceae > Castanea > Castanea sativa. The sequence continues at coordinate 12,746,472 of NC_134015.1, forward strand.
TAGGCTCCGAAATCTTGTCAGCATATCAGATTGAAAGATGTTCATAAGATTTTCACAGAATTCAACTTTCATTGCCTGAAGCTTGCAAAGGGAATATGGGGGGATTTGGTTGTCCCATATGATTTTCAAGTCATCCACGTAGGATATTTCCAAATATTCCAAACTAGGGAATGCAACCTGCAGGGTTCATCCCATATGTTAATGAAACACCTAATAATAATAACTCACATAATGGAAGATAAAGTGTTAGAATATTTGTGAGTGAGTGCAATGGTTGGTTAAGTGGTCAACTCTTACATTGATTAATAAGCACAAGAAACTAAATCAGGAGGAAAATTGAAAAATATCTACCTCTTCACTGAAGAGAGGGTGTATAGCAACAGTACGAGGGATTTCCTCTGTATTCATTTCCTTGATTTCTTTGCAGACAGTCATCACTGTGTCTGAATTGGAAGGTTTGGATATGAATGTCTTCAATTTAGGGCAATGTTCTATGAACAGTGACCTCATGGATTTAAATTCAATATTACCTCCGACGCAGAATCTTTTCAGAATTGGTAGACCGTTTAGTTTCAGGAATTCCAGTCGAGGGAACAACATCTTAGGAATTATTTCTTCTTCTTCTTCTTCTATGAATAGTATCTCTTCCATAGCCTTGCAATTCACTATGTGAAGATACTTGACCTGCACCATAGATCTTGCTATGGAGGATGACAGTAGATATTTGAAACTATCAGAGCCCCACACGCCCAAAGACGACAAATTTTGAAACCTTATGGATGTTTGCATGTTTTTTATTTTGCAGAAGGACCTTGCCCAATGTTGGTTTTGCTGTTTCTCTTCCAAGTCTATCAAGGACTGTTCCAAACTTTCCAAGTTGGCGAACACAATCTGCAGCAATAATAAATTCTTTTTCAACTCTGACAAACTCAAATCCTCATAAACATATGTACAAGTTAAATATGCTAAAAGATTTTTAATTTTAGCATTTAAAAAAACTCAAAAATAAGAGAAGGGGGAAAGTTTAAAAAATATCTACGCTTTCATTGATGTGTGATTGCGAAGTTGTATGACGATTGTCCTCTAAATTTATTTCCACGAGTCCTTTACGAACCTCCATGTTTGAACTGGCATGTCTAAATGCAAATGTCTTCAATTTAGGGCAATTCTTTATGCTAAATTTCTTCAATGATGGAAATTCCACATTACTGTCAATACAGAATCTTTTAAGTATTGGAAGATCTTCTAAGACCAAGCATTCTAGTCGAGGAAACAACGCATCTGAAAGTATTTCTTCTTCATCTATGTGTAGAATCTCTTCCATAACCTTGCATTCAATTATGTGAAGATGTTTGACATTCATGATAAATCTCGCTGTATATAATTGCTATTTCATTTGAGGAAATCACCAAATTACCTTACAGTCCTCGATGTAAAGAGATTTGAGCTGAACCATAAATCTCACTGTAGAGGAAGACAGCAGGTATTTTAAATTGCCAGAGCCTTTCACGATCAAGTTACACAAATTGTGAAATCTTGAGTCTGTTTGTATGTTTGATAATTTGAAAGAGGAGCTTGCCCGATGTTGGTTGTGAAGTAGTATCTCTTCAGAGTGTATAGAGGACAGTTCCAACGTTTCCAAGTTGGGGAACACAACCTGCAACAATAATTAATTATCTACTTCAGCAAACTTGTTAAAAGAAATGAAGAAAACGGTGTCGTATTTGCCTAATACAACAAGGCCCAGACCTCAAACGGTGATGAAGTCCAGACTCAAAACGATGTCGTAAAGACTTGGGAGTAGTTTCTTTTTTTTTTTTTTTTTTGAGAGTTTTAACTTAAGTGACGCACGCGTGATCATTTTTTATTCATTTAGCTCAAGTTGTTAGTATTTGATTAGACACGTTAAAGTAATTAGGAAGCAGTTAATTCTCTCAAATGGCTAGATTGATTAAGACTTATGAAGGAACAGAGCCTCTGCAACAACAGTTAATTCACTCAAGCATTTTTGGTCACTCTGTTTTCTATATAAAGGATCAGAGAGAGAGAGAGAGAGAGGGACTAGATTTCAGTCACAACCTCACAGGGGAAGACAGAAGCAACCAGAAAATGTGTTTTGGAGGGTAAATGATAATTTCAATTAGAAAGTGATGGTAAAAAATATAAATTTATTACTTTCTGGAGAGTGACTTTTAAGTTTTAACGGTGTTAAGCTAACGGGATTTGAATTAGATGCAATTTTGCCCCCTCATCCCTCATAAAATATTTTTACCATCTTTACTTCTTCTTCTTTTTTTTCTTTTTTTTTTTTTACTTTTTAAATTTTATAATTTTTTTATTCAATGGTTAAGATTTGGAAGTTTCTTCTCAGCCATTGAGAGTTATTGCACCCAATCTCAATTCTGAGAGATGATAGTTTATTTTGAAGAGCATTCGTATTAGTTCGTGCAAAAATTTCTTTTTATTTTAGGATAAAAAATTACTTTTTCTATTTTACATTCTAACTTTTCAAAACAACCCACATCAAATTATCTATTTTATACTACATCTCATTAAATTATCAATTTTATTGATTTTTTAATTGTTTATATTTCTTCACTCACAACAACCATTATCCTCTCTCTTCTTTCATCCTCAAGTTATGCAAAGAAAGAATAAAAAACAAATACAAAACGAATAATAATAGTGTAAATTTATACTGTTACTGTAGCGACTATGTATTTTTACACAACTTTATATGGTCTAATATGGGTGAAGGTTGGATTTAGTTGGTCAAAATGTGGTTTTCTTTCTATTATACTAGCATTAATGCGAGTGCTCAAGGAAGGTTTATATACAATTCAAAATAATGAAAGAAGTCAATGAAATTTAGTAAACTTTAGATTAGGTTAGAGTAATTTTTTCCATTAAAATGGATTTGGCTATGTACATAAAAGCTAATAGGTGAGACCATAAGCAATAGTCATTTAAAGTCTTATTAAAAATTTTAATTAAATAATAGGGGCGATTAAAATAAGTTTTAAATTTTTCAATATTTAAGTGTTCGTTTGGTAACCTCTTATTTTTAGGTAGCTTATTATCGTAGTGTTTGTAATATATATATATATATATATATATATATATATATATATATATATATAGTTTTTAGTAAAATTTAAGTTAAATGTGTGACAAAAAACCAAAAAGTAAACTTATTTTTTGAACAATTAAAAGTTAGATTATTTATTTTAAAAAAAAGTTAAAAAAAATTAGACAAAAAGAAAAAGTCAAACTGACTCTAAATTTAGCTCCGTAAATTTGGACACAAATAATTTTCAACTATATATAAGGCAATAACCTCACTTGAGGCACTTGTCTCTCTCACGTGTCCAAGGATTGTTTGACCAGGAGAAAGGTGTGTTTATCACAAGCACCCACTAGTTTGTTACTTCCTATACACTTCAATTAACAGTAGATAAATGACTATCAATATTTTACTGGTATTAATGGTTCATGATTTATATTGCTATGGAAGGTGTAAAGAAATTAACCACTGCTATGTGGAAAAAATTAACAGTATATGATTTCAGTTAATTGATCATGCTATATGATTTTTAAGTTTCCCAGTGCAAGATTCTCAATGTTTCCAAACTTGGGAACGCAACCTGCCAGTCCATCCTGTGTGTGCTCAGTGCTATTGACATATCTAATCATAATAACTCACATAATAGGAAATAAAATATATACGAAGTCACATAATAGAAAATAAAATATATACGAAGTAAAACAGGGATAATAAAAATAGAATTACCTCTTCATTGAAGAGAGGTTGCATGGCAGTTTGAGAGATCTCCTCTGAACTAACAGGTTTGAATATGAATGACTCCAATTTAGGGCATTTTTCTATCGACATATCCTTCAATGATGGAAATTTGATATTGCTTCCTACGCAGAATCTTTTGAGGACTGGAAGATCATTTAGAATCATGAGTTCCAGTTGAGGGAACAACTCCTTTGGAATTATTTCTTCTTCTCCTAAGTCTTCTGTGAGCAGTACCTCTTCCATTACCTTACAGTCCTCAATGTCAAGATATTTGAGCTGAACCATAAATGTTGCTGTAGAAGAAGACAATAGGTATTTTAAATTGCCAGAGCCTTTCACCTTCAAGTCACGCAAATTTTGAAATATCGGGTCTATTAATTTGAAAGAGGAGGTTGCCCGATGTAGGTTGTGAAGTAGTATCTCTTCAGAGTGTATAGAGGACAGTTCCAACGTTTCCAAGTTGGGGAGCACAACCTGCAACAACAATTAATTATCTACTTCAGCAAACTTGTTAAAAGAAATGAAGAAAACGGTGTCGTATTTGCCTAATACAACAAGGCCCAGACCTCAAACGGTGATGAAGTCCAGACTCAAAACGATGTCGTAAAGACTTGGGAGTAGCTTCTTTTTTTTTAGAGAGTTTTAACTTAAGTGACGCACGCGTGATCATTTTTTATTCATTTAGCTCAAGTTGTTAGTATTTGATTAGACACTTTAAAGTAATTAGGAAGCAGTTAATTCTCTCAAATGCCTAGATTGGTTAAGACTTATGAAGGAACAGAGCCTCTGTTACAACAGTTAATTCACTCAAACAATTTTGGTCACTCTGTTTTCTATATAAAGGAACAGAGCCTCTCATTGTTTTATAGTGAGAGAGTATTTTTGACAAACCTAAACAGTGCATAAGTTAGGGTACGTATACTATTGTTATTTCATTTGAGGAAATCACCAAATTTTTTATTTGAACAGTGGCATGGCAACTTGGCTAGCAATGAGAGGGAAGAGTCATCAAAAGAAAAAAAAAAAAAAAAAAAAAAAAAAAAAAACCAAAAAGACATGCATGAACAGAAATCAAAGACCAATGAAAATGTGACGAATCCTGTAAACAATGCTAAGTATCTACAAATAAAAAAAAATTTGTGAATTGATTCTCTTAAGTTACCACGATTTCATGGTGGGGTCATGGTTTTGTGAACAACTGTTTATGAGTATGGTCCCAAAATATTACAGTAATTATCTAGGTGAAAAATACAAACAAAAAAAATTAACATAATTGAAGATTAAAAAAAAGTATATGACGCTTGCAAATCAAACGTAAGGTGCTGTCATTTATAAGAAAAGAATTTTAGAAAGACATGACAAACATTGATCAGCTTTTTTGCATCAAATTTTATAGCTTACCACAATTCCCACATATGGTACTATCAGGTTTCCAAAGAACTAAACTTTACAAATGCAGGGTTCATCAAGACAAAAAGTAGAGATGCCAAAGACTCCTAACTCCTAAGTTACGAATGCAAAAAATGCAAAATCAAAACAGGGGATAAGCAAAATAGACTTACCTCCTCATTAAAAAGAGGTTGCATGCCTGTATGTGGGATCTCCTGAAAATCCAGGTTACCCTCGTGAATGATTTCTCCAACATCAGTTATGATAGAATTCTGTGTGCTTAAGAAGCTCACGAGCTTTGGAAGACATTGTAGTTTCAAGTGACGTAGTTGAGGGAACAATATCATATCTCTATCTTCAAGTTCACCATCTTCTTTTACAACTATTGCTTGCATGATGTTGCATTCTTTAATTTCCAATTGTTGAAGTTGTGAAAGACCCTTAGCTATGGATGACGAGCAGACAAATTTCAGTTTCTCACAGTGTTCCATTTTCAAAATTCTTATGTCAAAAAAGAATGTCAAGGGAAGTTAGGCATCACATATTCCTTCCAAGTTGATTATGTTTTTGAGAGAAAATATCTTTAAGGCAGGAAATACAACATCATCAATTACCAACCCCCTTGAGTGGATGATATAATTAATCTCAGCATTGTTTTGGACACGGAGATGCTTTAGTTGTTGGAAGCCTTTCATATCTAATTCATATACAATACTCTTAATACCATTAAACTCATCCAAACACAGATCTTCTATTCCATTAAACAACATTTCGATGCCACTCTCCAATTGATTGCATGTATTAAGCTTGAGTTTTAGTACTCTTGAGTTTTCATGTTTGTTAGACCAATCCCACACATCTCCTATAAATATTTTCTATCTTTTCAACTTTTCAAATAACAAATCTTTTGGCATCATGTTCGCATCCGGAACATGCACTTCCAAAGTGCTCAATCGTGATAAATGCTTTAGCTCTACAAGGCTAACTTTTTCATTGTTGAGTCCTTCAACCTCCCATTGAGTGAAGCTGTTGCCGACATATAGCTCTTCCAATAGTATTAAGCATGATAGGACGTTGGCTGGAATCTGTTGAAGTTTCTTACAATCGCTCAAATCCAACATCCGTAAATGAATCAGAAGCCCTATTTCTCTTGGCAAATATTTAAATTCAGAGTCAATAAGACTTAGAATTTCTAAATTTTTCATCTCTCCGATCATAGCTATGTCTCCCAACACACATTGATCCAGACACAATGTTCGCAAGTTTGTAAGTAGCTTAAATGAGGAAGGAAGTGATGAAATTCGCATATAAGTCAAATCTAAAACTTTTAGTTTTTTCAATCCTTTAAAAAATGTGTTTGAAATTATAAAAGAACCCTCTCGATCTTTGGCATACACATGTAATAATCTTAGTTCTGGACATTCCAATTTGTCAGGAAGTTCATGAATATCCCTTTTATAAACAAAGATTGATGTGCAAATTTTCATATCGTCCTCATCTGGCCATTCTACTAGACCCTCGTCCCCCATGGTCAACACATTTTGGGTCTCATATGAAATTAAGAGGGCGACATCATGAGTAAGATCATGAATATGAAATACATGACTACTATCAAGAGCATGTAACAGTAAGCCAGCGTCTTTGAGGCTACGAACCAGAGTATGTGTTCTATTTCTTCCTTCTTCCAATGTACTAATGCCATGAAGTAAACGCAGCCCAAAACATTTTTTTAACAAGTCTTGATAAGGAACGGAAGAAAAAACTTGATTTTGAGCACAAAACAAAAAGAACGATTTGAGCTCTGGACTTTCAAGTTGATTGTAACTCAACTTTATCGCAGAATATATAACTTCCTGCATTCTTTTCTGGTTTCGAGGGGCGGGTCTCCGTAGTTTTTGTAGGGCGTCTTCCCATTCAAACAAACACTTGTTTTTTAATGCCTTTGCAACTGTTACAAGTGCGAGAGGTAGACCTGCACACGCCGTGGATACCTCAATTGCTTTAGTTCGCAAATTTGAATCTACGAGAGAATCACCTGACAACTTCTCAAATAAACACCATGCTTCTTCTTTTTGCAAAACTTCAAGTCCAAAATCCTTTTGGGTGCCCATCTCAGAAGATAATACATCCCTATTCCTAGATGTTAACACTACTTTGCAACCCGTACGAGGAATTCCTATGTCATCCAAATCAAGTTTCTCCCAAATATCATCTAAGATAAAAAGTATTTTCTTATTGTTGTCTTCTGTTAACATCACCCTTAGAAGATCTGCCCTTCCTCTTGGAGTTTCCTTATCAAGCTTTAGATCTAGTTTGTCAGCGATTTCTCCTTGAATTTTTATTAGGTTTGGGCTCTGCGTCACAGTTGCTATAGCTACCTCATCGAATAACTTTTCTTCCTTGACTTGCCTAGCAACTTCTCTCACCAATGTAGTCTTTCCCACACCTGGCATCCCCCACACCCCAATCATGTTGAAGTTAGCATCTCCCAATGCCGCCATAAGTCTCTTCACAGTTTACATTCTAGACCCAAAGTTCATGTAATCCATATGGATAACCTTATCAGATCTCCAATTTTTCAAGACTTCATTGATGTCTTGCACTATCTTCTTTGCTTTCTTACTTTGCTGATGTCGGTGCTTCAAGTTCAGGCATATCGAATAGGAAGACCTCATCTTTGATTTTTCTTCATCTTCAATGACTTCCTTGGCCTTTCCCATAATCAAATCCGCATTTTCTAACCACTTGTTAACATCGGTTTCAATTTCTTCAATTTTTCTTGTAGCAGCATCAACCGAATGCGGCAGTGGCACCCTTTCTCTAACGTCCCTCAACTTCTTTACCTGTTCCTTCATATTCTCAATGTTGCTGCTGTAGTGAAACAAATAACCAAGCCACTGTCCAATTGGTTTAACCAGTTTCTCGATGAGCAACTGTCCAACTGGTTTAACCATGTTCTCGATGAGCCACTGTCCAATATACTTGACAATTTCTTCTGAAACCATAGTAGCAATCACAACAATTATAGCGACAACCACACTAACAATGGCCATTCTCGTTTCAATATCTTTCTCTCCCCCTTCTCCCTTTTGTTTTGTTTTGTCTTTTTTTTTGGGTGGTGTGCGTGGAAGTAGCTTCAAACTCAATAACGAAATTACCTCTCCTTAGGATATTGATGGACTGGAGCAAAGAGGCTACTAGAAATAGAATGAAACTGGAAAATGAAATCAACTTAGCAAAGCGAAAATGGAGGCCAGAAGCACAGGCCTCTATTTCAATAAGAGTGATAAAGAAGCAAGATAGGGAGTTTGGAGCAAGTACTAGAGTACAGATGGCAAAATGACCGAGACGTACAAATAATGCATCATGGAAGTGAAAGGACAATATGTTATATCTCCAAAATGGAACAAATATGACTGATCGACCACCCCAATCACAATTTAGATCTTGACTTTCACACCTGAATTGTAACACCCAACCTTTAACCCCACACACAAAAAATAAACAGAAGGGTCATATTTTTGTAGTCCCACACGTGACATCCCACCTACCCACTGATTCTCAACCACACAACCTCACAAATATCTCTCTCCCTCTTGACCGGCCGTCCCTCTTCTTTCACGCTCAAACACAACCACAAACTGTGAAGAGAGAAAATTTCTAGAAGAAAAGCGATATTCTCTTAAAGGAAACTTGTATCCACAAAGAAAATGAAGAAAAATTTTTAAGTACTCTCGGAGTATAGTGAAATGGTGCTCCCTCCTCTCACATTCATGGTGGACCCCACTATAAATTTAATGAGCGAACCCCACCATGAATGTGAGAGGAGGGAGAACCATTCTTCATGCTCCGGGAGTACCTAAGTATTACTCGAAAATGAAAGGAACTAAATAATCTTACACACTAATTTGCTATTTATACATCATTGCAATCAGTTATATGAGCCCAGAAAATTAGGCGAGAATCAAGCAAAATTAACTAACTAAAACAGAAAGTAATCTAACAGCTAAAAGGGAAAACAAATAAAATTACAACACGTGTCCATCTAATTGCCTAAATCACATACCAGCAACTAAAGTTTCATTTAACAATACGAAATTGTTTTTCTGTAGTTGCTTCTTTCCTTTGACAGAAAAGGATGTCGTTTTCTTTAATTGCTTCTACAGATGTCTTGCTTCAAATTCAGCACTCCCCCTCAAGTTCTGAACATCTGCTTGTTCAGTAACTTGATCTTGTGAACAAAATTTCAAGGGTTTTGGAACAAAAATATCAATAAGTCCCAACCTTGCTGCTAATCTAGTGAAAGCAGATATTCCCAAAGCTTTAGTGAAAATGTCTGCTAGTTGTGAATTGCTAGCAACATGAAAGGTTTCGATCATCCCTTCTTGTATCTTTTGTCTTATTAAATGACAATCAACCTCAATATATTTTGTTCTTTCATGAAACACTGGATTAGCAGCTATATGAAGTGCTGCTTGATTATCACAGAAAACCATAGCTGCTCTTTGATGATGAACTTTCAAATCCTTAAGCAATTGTAAAACCCAAGTGATCTCACAAGCTACTGTGGCCATGGCTCTATATTTAGCTTCTGCTGATGATCTAGAAACCAACCCCTGCTTCTTTGACCTCCAAGAAATCAAAGAATCTCCAAGAAACACACTATACCCAGTTAATGATCTCCTGGTATCAAGGCAACCAACCCAGTCTGCATCACAAAAGGATTTGATCTACAAATCTAAACTACTAAAGAAGAAGATCCCTTTACCAGGTGAGGCATTAATGTATTGAAGTACCTTGGTCAATGCTATCATGTGTGGCTCTCTAGGTAATGCAACAAATTGACTTAACCTATGCACTGTATAAGTGATGTCAGGCCTAGTTAATGTTAAATAAAAAAGCCTTCCAATGAGTCTTCTATACTGAATAGGATTAGCAAGAGGTGTTCCTTCATACTTGGAGAATCTTAGAGTTTGTTCCATGGGAAGCTTACTAGGTTTGCAACCTAAAAAACTTGTGTCCTTGAGTATTTCTAAAGCATACTTCCTTTGATTTAGGCTTATCCCTTTATCCGTTCTAGCCACTTCAAGACCAGGAAAATATCTCAATGATCCCAAATCCTTCAAACCAAATTTCTTGTCAAGAAGCAGTTTCAACTTAGTGACATAATCAGGATCATTACCTGTTAACAAAATGCCATCCACATAAACTAACAAGATGGTAAAAGATGAACCTTGAGAGTGTGTAAAAAGGGATAATCAGCCTTTGATTGCACAAAACCAACACTTAAAATAGTTGTAGAAAACTTCTCAGACTATTTCCTAGAAGCTTGTTTCAATCCATACAAGCTTTTGTTCAACTTGAAGACTAGATTCTCCCCCTTGCTGTGAAAGCCAGGTGGTAAGGACATGTAAACTTCTTCAATTAAGTCACTATGAAGGAAGACATTGTTTACATCCATTTGATGCAAAAACCATCCTTTCACAGCAACCAAAGCCAAAACCATACGAACAGAAACAGATTTTGAAACAAGAAAAAAGGTTTCTGAGTAGTCTAAAACCTCCTTCTGTGTGTACCCCTTGGCAACTAGTCTAGCTTTGTGTCTTTCAATGGTGCTATCAGAATTGTACTTAATCCTATACACCCATTTGCAACCAATTGGAATCTTACCATGAGGCAATGGAGTGAGTGTCCAAGTGTTATTCTGTTCAAGGGCAGCAATTCTTTGTCCATAGTTGCTCTCCACTCAGTAGACTTCACTGCTTGATGAAAGAAAGCAGGTTTTGCAAGCGTGGCAGTGACAGACATAACAATAGAGTAAAAGGTGCTGCCAAGGTTCTCATAGCTGAGATGATCTGAAATGTTATAAGGTAACCATGGAGCAGGTTTAGATACCACTACCTTGCAAGAGTAATCTGTGAGGTAAGCTGGAGGATTATGTGGTCTAGTAGACCTCCTAGGACAAAACGTTGGAGATGATGTGGGAGCAAGGACAATATCAGATTATCTAAATGAGGTGGAATCAATAGAAGTAACAGGATCTAAAATAGGGGATAGAGGAGGAGAATTATCTAAAACAGGTTCTAAAGGAGTTGAATTTTCTAAAACAAGTGCAAAGAAGGTGCTGAAAGAATTGAAATATTAGCTAAGGAATTTGGAGGCACATAAGAAGACGGAGATGAACAAAGGAGTCCATTATCAGAACTAGAGTGAGGGAAATCAAAACTATTAAGAGTTAAAGGAAGAGAGGAAGAAGCTTGAGCAAAAGGGTATATGTTTTTAAAGAAAACTATGTCCCTAGAAATATGTATGGAATTAGAATCCAAATCTAAAACCTTGTAGCCTTTAATGCCATGAGGATTGATAGGCCAAAAACCTATTGACCCCTTGTGATGGATTAATTAATTAATTAGCTAAGTTTAATTAATTAACCAATTTAACATGCAAACGCGTGGTAGCACAAACAAATCACCAATAAACTAAAGTGTAGCGGAAAAATAAATTGACACGGTGATTTGTTTACGAATGGGGAAAACCTCCAAGGCAAAAACCCCACTAAGTGATTTTAAGGTCACCACTCCCGAGAATCTACTATTATCACAACAAACGGCTACAAGTAAAAGAATTCCAGTACCTTATACCAACCTACAATTGAACCCTTACCCCAATACCCAATTGGACTTGTTCTGTAGAGACAATCTCTCATTTTTAATACACGGCTCCCAGTATGTGACTAACCAAATGCGCAGATCCTAGTACGCAAATTCAATCACCACTTGAGAAAGATGTTGGCTGCAAAGTTCTTCAGTTCATCCTCACGATGAAGAAAAAGAAGATGCTTGATTACAAAACCCTACGGTGCACAGACACAGCAACTTCTTCACAAAGAGATGAACTAGGGCAAACTTTGTCTCCGGTCACAAATTGCTTGAACAAACTTTTCTTAATGCTTGTGCAACTTGTGTCTACTTTGAAGGCCCTGAAAATAATCATTTTATATGTCTAGGGTTACGAGAAAAGAAGGCCCAAAGACATATCCACGGATTGGAATCAAAACAGATCTGAAAATCTGTTTTTCTTAAACCTCGATAGCTAGAGGTGTAGAGATGTTGTCGAGCCTAGGGGCTGGAATAGCTTATTAAAGCTCAATAGATGAAGCTGTTGAGCCAGCTGTCAAGCCAGCTGTCAAGCTTTGATGACAGGCACTTCTTCAACTTGTTTCTTGGACAGACTTGCATGACTTTAACACTTGATCTTGAAACAAGATTTCTTGAAGTATTAAAACATCCTAGATCTACCCAAATACAAACAAAGTGCGTTTTGTCAAAAGATTTGCCAATTACATAAAAGAATGACATATGTTCTTTGACAAGTGAACCACATATGTCCTAACAAGAATAACCTAAGAAAACACACTTTCAAGCTCTAGATGCAAATTTGTGTCTATTGTGAGGTAAAGTAGAAACAAAACATAGACAACCAAAACATCTTAAGTGTTCAAAAGGAGGTGGTTTGTTAAAAAGTATTTCATAAGGAGTTTTGTTATCCAAAAGTTTAGAAGGGGTTCTATTAATCAAATACACAACAGTCAAAATGCAATCGCCCCAATAGGATAAAGGAACTTGCGATTGAAGGTGCAAGGCTCTAGCAACATTAAGAACATGTTGGTGTTTTCTTTTAGCAATGGCATTTTGCTGTGGGGTATCAACACATGATAACTAATGCAAAATACCATTGCTTTTGAAAAAAATCCTTCAAGTAAAATTCAGTTCCATTATCATTCCATATACATTTCAATTTCTTACCAAATTGAGTTTCAACCATAGCAGCAAATTGAGGAATCAAGGATCCAGTTTCTGATTTATGTTTAAGAAGATACACCCAAGTACATCTAGAAAAATCATCAACAATAGTCAAAAAATACCTGTAACCTTCATTAGTTGCCTTAAAGAAAGGTCCCCAAAGGTCACAATGTACAAGATCAAAAGGAGAAATAGAAACATGTTCACTAGTTGGAAATGAAAGTTTCTTTTGCTTAGCAAAATGATAGATATCACAACATTGTGATTTATTTGTAGAAACAAAAGGTACAAACTTATTCAACATTGACATTTTTGAAAAGGAAGGGTGACCTAAACGAGTGTGCCATAAATCTGAAGAGGTGGAAGATTCAAATTTTGCAACAAAGGCTGAAAAAGGAGAAGTTTGAATAAAATTTTGCTACAGCAAGTACAACACTTTGCTTTCTCTACCCAAACCCATCGTGTTCCAATGAGCTAGGTCCTGGATGAAACAACAATTTCCAAGGAAAATCAAGCAACAAAAATAAGCTTTTGTGAGTTGACTAACTGAAATCAAGTTAAAACTAAAAGATGGCACCCAAAGCACATTGGTGAGAGTGAGTGTAGTGGAAACTTTAACTGTCCCTATGTGTGTAACCATAGCTTGTTCCCCATTTGACAAAAAAAAAACATAGGTTTGAGAGATAGAAGTCATGGTAGTTGATTAAGTCACTGAATGAACCATGTGATCAGTGGCTCCTGTATCAATGATCCAATCACTAGATTTGAATGCTTTCCTATCTACAAGATGAGTAGAAAAAATAGAATAAGACATATTTGGGGGAATCCAAAAGGGATTACCTAAAAAATTGGGTGCAAAGTTACTAGATGAAGGATTATCACTAGTAGCAGCCATCACAGTTGCAAATTGATGGGCAGATGGTACCCCAAAACCTGAAGTAGAATTGTCCTTAAGAACAGATAGATATGATCGCAGCTGTTCACATTGACACTGTGAAATAGGACACTGAGAGGCCTGTGATGATGGAGCCATAAATTGTGGAGAAAAATTCTGTAGAGCAAAATTTTGTGAAGAGAAACTCATTGCATCTGACTGCACACTAGAAGTATTAGTAGCATATTATGGACCACCATAGGCATTGCCATTGGGAAAGAAATTTGGCCCTTGAACCATTGAACCATCTGATTGAAAGCCAACAAAAACCTGATTTGCCATAGGTCTATTCCCCTTTGGTTTGTACCCTGGTGGATAACCATGAAGTTTATAGCATTTGTCTACTATATGACCAGTTAGACCACAATAGGTACAAACTAGCTTCTGCTTCTTCAAATTTCCCCCTTTCCCTCCATGAAAACCTTGACCTTGATTAGGCCTAAAATTGGGATTAAAGCTAGGGTTGTAGCTATTATTAGCATACAAAGCAGTAGGTTCAGTAATCACATTAACTCCATGACCTACAATTCTTCGTTTTTCTTCTTGTAAAATCAAACAACAAACTTTGTTGATTGAAGGAAGAGGCTCAACAATCAAGATTTGATTAGTAATATGATCAAAACTATCATTCAATCCCATAAGAAAACAAAAAGCATGCTCTTTCTGTTGAGTTTCAACTTGAGTTTTATCAAATCTACAAGTACAAACGCAGGTGCAAGCAACATAAGATTGATAACTAGCAAATTCATCCCAGAGTGTTTTGAACTTTGTGAAATAAGAACTCACCAATAGTTGACCTTGTGTAAGATGCAAAATTTCCTTCTGCAACACATAGACCTAGGTGAACTTCCTTGAGAGAAATGATCTTGCAAATCAATCCATAGCTCTCGAGCAGTGTTGATATACCTCACACTCTCCTGAAGGTCTTTGCTAAGGGAATTCACCAGCCATGAAAGAATCATGGTGTTACATCTACACCAAGAATTGTACAGAGTTGAAGTAACCTTTGGTTTGGAAATTGCCCCATTAACAAAAGCAAATTTGTTCCTCTCACTCAAGGCTAAGAACACAGATCTGGTCCAGTCAGCATAGTTCTCTGGACCAATTAGAGGTTGCAAAGAAAGAATGATCCCTGGATTCTCAGCAACAGGGAGAAAATATGGATTATTGGCTGATTCATCTACCATTGAAGAACTTGAAATATTCTGTGAGGATGATTCTATTTGTGGAACAGTTTGCGGAAGGGTGGTAGGATCTGAAGCCATGATTGAAGCTTTAGAGCAAAGAATCACAAAAGATACTTCGCAAGAAAATTCCAAGAACAAAAAAAAAAAAAAAAAAAAAAACTTCAATCAAAGATCAACAATGAAAGAAAAGGATCAACTATCAAAGTTTGAAGGAGAGCAACAATGGAGGAGAAGAGCGAGTTAGGATATCAGCAAGTCACTGAGCTAACTCGTTGCTCTGATACCATGTGAAGAAAGAAAATTTCTAGAAGAAAAGAGATATTCTCTGAAAGGAAACTTGTATTCACAAAGAAAATGAAAGGAACTAAATAATCTTACACACTGATTTGCTATTTATACATCATAGCAATCAGTAACATGAGCCTAGAAAATTAGGCGAGAATCAAGCAAAATTAACTAACTAAAACAGAAAGTAATCTAATAGCTAAAAGGGAAAACAAATAAAATTACAACACGTGTCCATCTAATTGCCTGAATCACATGCCAGCAACTAAAGTTTCATTTAACAATACAACATCGTTTTTCCTCTGTAGTTGCTTCTTTCCTTTGATAGAAAACGATGTCGTTTTCTTTAATTGCTTCTGCAGATGTCTTGCTTCAGTTTCAGCACAAACACAAACACAAACACACACATCCCTCTACCTCTCTCTCCTCCCTCTTAGTCTCTAGGTTAGCTTCTAAACTTTCGGTCATCAAACTCTTCTCCATGGTGTGACTTCTCCCAACATGAATTGTAAGGTAAAATCTCCATGACCCACCTTCTAATATCTTTGGGTTTTTATCCTATATTGTTAAGATTGGTCTTTGTTGTGTGGGTTTTGTTTTAGGGGTTGTTTTGTTGTGTTTGTTGGGACATTTAAGACCTGATTGGAGGTTTTTAATTTTATAGGGGTGATATGGATTTATTGTTTGGCAACCATGTGAGTTGGGTTTCTTGAGAAATCATTTGGGTTTTTGATTTATACGGGAGATTGGGGCTAATTTTTGAAAGATAGTTTCCATGCATTTTGAAATGTCTTTGGCATATGTGGTTGTGACTGTGGTGTTAGCTATAAATTTGTGCAAGAAATGTGAACATGTGTCTTTTGCTTACCAAGTGTTTGATAAATTGCCTATATGAGTTATGAGATTGAATTTCCTAACTTGTGTTGTGATGATTGTTATATTAGGTTATGAGTTGTAATACTAGTTGTTTGTATGTGTTAACACATGTAGCTTTAAGGTTAATCAAGTCTCAAAGCTTTTGGAATAGTATTAAAATTATAATAATTTTCTTTTGGGACTATAAATTTGTCCCTAACAGATTTGAGTAAGCTGCACTATGTGATGTTTAATAAATTATAGAAAAATTATTTTAAGTCGAATTTTTGGTGGTACATACTAGACATATAAGGGCTTCTCCCTATTTAATTTCAAGCTTTTTGGATAACACTAAGTGGACCAAATGGATTTTTAAAAAGAGCCGACTTGTTGCAAATTTAATCAAAAAGTATGATTAGAATGTTGAGACTCTACGGAATTTACTACAAGCATGGGTTTGGGTTTTGATTTGTGGAGGAGGAGCATGACTGATTTGGGTCTGGGTTTTGAGGAGTGTGACGTGTAGGTTGGGTTTTGGTGGTGGTCGATCTGAGATTTTCGGTTGTCATTGTGGACGCAGCTTGGTTGCAGTGTCATCGTGGGTGTGGTGGATTGTTGGTGTTTCTAGTGGTGGCTCCATTCCTTTGCTCAAACCTAGATCCATGATAAACATATCATTTTCTTAGAAATGAAGTGAGTGACACCCATGAACCCATTCAACGGATCAACCATTGAAGATCATATCTTCTTACATCTAGTTTTGACGTTGCTAGGAACAAAATTTGATGTCATTTGCCATCATTTATGGTTTGTTTGTATGTATTAAATATCAATGAGTCCATGATAGTGGAAGTCTTTGATTAGGTCACCCTCGGCTCCTCCATTGTTGCAACCGTGATCCAAAGCTACTGCCTATCTAAACCTGAGTGTGGGAGATGAGAGTAAGTTCATATGTGCTTTCTTTGACAAGTGTTTTACTTCGGCTAATTTTATCATAGTTTGGTAATGACATGCCTTGTATTAAGTTGGTAAATGCACATTGTTTGTGGAAGGGTAATGACATGCTTTGTATTAAGTTGGTAAATGCACATTGTTTGTGGTAGGAAAATTTAAGGCTTTGGTTGTGTTATAGTCCTATGAGTTTCTTGTATGCTTGTTTGGTTCCCTTTTAGGTAGGAGCACTTGTCTTGGGATGGTCAAACTAGGCTTTAGGGCCTTAGGTTTGATTTTTTAGGGAATCCTTTCCGATTTATGAAGACAAATTTGATAGTGTAATTTGTGGTAGGCCTTGTTATTAATAGGCTTGATACTTGTGTTTCTAGGTTCCAAGGTACTTTATAATGGAACTAGTAACTTGATTGGTTGAATGCGGTGCTAAGGTAAATTTGGATTGAAATGCTAAGGTAAGTAGCTTTTTAATGGAATTTTCGGAAAATAACCATGTTGCATAAATGTTGTTTTTGGGTCAAACACATTTTGGAAAATTATTTGTGGAACTATGTTTTCTTAAAAAGTGTTATGTTGTGACCCTACTATATATGATTATATATGAAAGTGCATCATATTTCTTATTGCATATGGGGAAATGCATGATTTGTTAACATAAAAAAGATTAGCGTCTTTGATTAAATTCTTGAGAGTAGATTTTATGGATTTAGTGTATTATTTGAAAGATTTAAAGAAGCTTTATCTTGACTTGTGATGTTTGGGAAAATTGATACAAAATCTTCTTGACAAGAAATGAGTTTGAAGGCTTTGAGAATCTTGTGAATATTTTGGGTATTTCAAAGGTTTTTATGAAACTACTTGAAATTGAACTGTGTTTTGATTTCATGTAAACTGTGAGCTCTTCATGTTTTTACCCTTAGGCTGTGTCATGTGATTACCCAGCTAGATACTAGTCTGTGACATTGTGATGGTTATGAGTTCTGGCTTTGTGTCGACAGATTAGTTTCAGCTTTGTGTCGGTAATGAGTTTCGGCTTTGTGTTGGCAAATGAGTTTCGACTTTGTGTCGGCGATGAGTTCCAGCTTTGTCTCAGCAGATTAGTTCCAACTCTGTGTTGGAAATGAGTTCCGGCTTTGTGTCGGCAATTGTCATGTGGCCCTGGGTTCGATTTTTTGGTTTGGAACGGTGTTGTTATTGCTCACAGTGTATAGTATGTAGTTTCATGTTGAGATATTTTGAGAAATATATACTTATGTAGTTTCACGTTGAGATATTTCAAAGAAGATTTGTGCTATGTTGTTCAAAGCATTCTTGTCATGTCATTACTAGTATCGAATTTTCATAAATCAAATGGAAATTTCCAAAGCATAACATGTTTTGTAAAGTGCTCATTATCATGAGACTTGCATTTCTCCTGCCCCATTAATTATGTTACTTATTGGACTTTAGCTCATTCCACTCTCCAATAGTTTTATAGATAAATTTGCTATACCTCGGGAATGAAGCTTGTCTTATAGGTGGAGATTGGAGTTTTATGCTGAATTGGGAGAGTGACATTATTATTGGTTTGTGATTTGATCTAGCTATTTTAAAGGAAGCAGTAGTTAATTCTATTAGAGGTCAGGCTCTCTTGAGGTTTGTTAGCCCAAGAATTTTGTTGGGGTTGTATATTTTTTAGAACATTAGAGTTTTATGTTAAATCATTTGGTGTTTGGAATATTCATGTAAATTTTGGAGGTATATGATTTGTAGTCCATATTGTTTGTATATGTGTTGTAAAGCTCTGACTTATATAGTGGAGAGATCAATATGTTTATTTATTTTATCATATGGAAAGAAAAAAAAAATCCCCTACTGTTTCTCTTGAAGGTTAGGTTTGGGGCGTGACATGAATTAATTTCTTCACCAGCCATCCAGATATGTTTAGTTTTGAATATTCAAAGCGTAGAATTAGAAATCAGGAGTTAAGGAATGATCAGCTTCTGATTGCTAATTCTACGCTTTGAATATTCAAAGCTAAACATATCTGGATGGCTGGTGAAGAAATCAGGAGTTTGTAAATGGTAAGAATAAAGATAGGGTAAAAAGTAGAGTGGGTCTAAAGCTTGTTGGGCTTCTATTCTAACAGAGATGAGAAAGATGGAGTTTGATTGCAAGGTGATTGTTGGGCGCTTATTGCGTTAGTTTGTATGCAAAATGTGGTGATATCATTGATTCGTCTAGCATATTTTATTATTTTCCTTAGAGAAATGTTATAACATGAGGATACTTGAAGAATGAAGATACAAGTTCTACGTCAATTTTATTGAAAAGATCTCAATAGGAAATGCAGTGACTTTGATTGAAATGATTGATGGGTTCGCAAAGCATTTCAAGGCATTGTCCAACAGGGTTCCTAGGTATAAATATCATAGATACGGATGGAAGGAGCATAATGGGTGTGGTCTCAAAATTGAGGGTATAAATTAACAATTTTAAAATACAAGGGATTAATGTAACAACAAATATGGGGCTATAAATGAATCAAGTTGTTCATAAACACCTTGTTCATATTTATTTTTTATAAACTAGTCAAGTTTGAGCCTTAATTTTAGGCTTGCTAAATAAATGAGCCGAGCCCAAACAAAAAAAAAAAAAAAAAATCAAGAACAAGCTCGTGAGCAATAGGGCTCAATATAAAAAATAAATAATAAAAAAAACAAAAGCCGAGTTTAGGCTGATTTATGAGCTTGGCTATGCTTTATATAGGCTTGAAAAATAAGTTTATATCTTACTAAACCTTTAATTAATTGAGAATTGAGACCACATGTCTAAACCAAATGTGGTTGATAATATGCTTAATATGAGTTTGATAATGTATTTGTTTTGAATCTCCAGTTCAAAAACTTAATATTGAATTTAAGCCTAGCTTGACTAATAAATCAAGTCAAGCAAAGCAGAGTTCAAACTTTTGAACTATCGAACAAGATCAAGCTCAAACGTAGTTTGTAAACTTGATTTGAGCTCAAGCCGAGTTTAAATATTTTACATTTGTTGTCGAGTTGAACTTGAACATTCAATACTCGACAAAGTTTGGTTCGTTAAAACCCTAAGTTATAAACCTAAACTGGGAGGGACCAAAAGATATTTTGCCAATAAAAAATCTCTGTTCTTGCTTTTACCCATTCTTTTCTTCTTTCTTCTTCTGCCTATTCTTTTAGGGGATAGTAGATGCCAAGTAAAACTAGGCTGTGAACTATGATGACAACCAAAGTACAGCAAGATAATTGCATCAAATGACATTATACAATTTTAAAAAAAAGGGAATACACAAAGTACCTCTCTTTATGCTATCGAATTGTTAACGAAGCACAGAAGCAAGTTGTTTCCATTACCTCCACTCGAATTGCAAAGCAGCTGGTCAAGGATGGTCAATATGCTGAACAAGTGAGTAAAGGTGAGAACTGTTAGAGACATATTAGCCCATTAGCATAGGCCCAAACTTCATACTACTTTGTATGCAAGCTAAGTCTCTTACTTGTACTAGAAATCTATTAGTTTAGGATTTAGTTTTCTATATATATCCATGTTATGGTTAATTGTAACACAGATTATATACTACACTCTTATATAATAAAGACGTATCCCTTAAGGGATTCCTCCGTGGACGTAGGTCGACAAGGTTGAACCACGTAACCCTCGTGTTCTCAGTATTCCTATTCTATACTTCTCCTTCCACATCCACTCTAGCATATACAACATGGTATAACACATCGCACTGCTAATATATTTAACATGGTATCAAAGCAATCTTCCTGTAGCCATGGTTTTCTGTCCTTACGGTATGATTAAAAGCAATATTTGTCTTCTTAGGTGTTTCTTCGTGGCGTTAATCTTCTTTGGCTTCCCACTATTGCTGTCAAAAATCTCTAGTATAGTCATGCCATTGTTAGAAGTCGCATCAACACTACAAGAGTATTGCCTTCCTCAAACCACCTTCATAGAGCCAAACTTCATTCAAAGGATCGTCTCAACCTTATCAAATCTCAAGGTTTCATTAAGAATTTGAGAAGGGGTGTTAGCGATATATTAGCCCATTAGCATAGGCCCAAACCTAATACTACTTTGTGTGCAAGCTAAGTCTATTACTTGTACTAGAAGTCTATTAGTCTACTATATATACCCATGTTATGGTTCATAGTAAAACAAGTTTGTACTACACTCTTACATAATAAAGATGTAGCCTTTAAAAGATTCTTTCGTGGACGTAGGCCGACAAGGCTGAACTACATAACCCTCGTGTTCTTAATGTTCCTATTCTATGTTTCTCCTTCTGTATCCACTCTAGCATATACAACATGGTATAACACATTGCGTTGCTAATATATTTAACAAGCAATAGTAGAAACTGTAATGAGAATCAAAAACCAAAATCACCCATCATAAAAGAAAACAATTGAATACAAAATCCCAAGGGGTATCATACCTGATCGGTAACTACAATTCATCAGGTTGAAGTCGTTAATTCTCCTTGGTCCACTAACTTATGTTTAAAACAAAATTCAAATCAATGAAAAAGTAAAATAAAGAAACTGATTGAAGGAAGTATCTCTGATCTCAATCGCACAACACAAAGCAAATTGTTCTACACCCATGACTTGGCATATCATGTATGGTCAACGAGTATAGAGGTGAGCACGCGCGTGAGGCTTTTCTTTTTCTTTTTCTTTTTCTTCCTAAAAGTTAATAATTTTCATTCATAATAATTCAGAGTTACTACATTATCTAAGCACAAAATTACCTAAGGGTGTGATGAGATTTATACGAAAAAAATTATTTTACCCACAATGGCATACCACTCATCACACCCTTAGATATTTTTGTAATTAGAAAATGTAGTAATTTCGAATTATGATAAATGAAAATTATTAACATTTAGAAAAAAAAATAGAAGAGCTTCTCTCGGAGGCTAGTATTCCATAATCATCATATGTTTTTTGCAATTCTTGTAATGTAATTATCAAAGTTTCAATGATTGGAAGATATTTTATGGTATTACTTAATCTTTAGGCCAATATTTTTATTTCAATGTACATTAGGCTGATATTTACTTGATATTTACTTAAATGGATACTTTGATGTAGAAAAAAAAAACTTGATATGATTTTTTTTTAACATCTGAAATCTAAGCCACCCAATTTTCATGGGGATAAAAATCTAATTTTTCTGTAACTTACATCAATTTTCAATTTGATGTAATTTCTATTACCATCTAATATCAAAATCCCCCTTTCATATTGTAAATGTAATTAAATTGGTGGCATGTATAACATTTATTAGTAGGCAAGACTTAAGTGCAGTACTTAAGTGTTGTACATAATTTTTGTCCTTTATTATTTAACCACAAAGATTAAAAAAAAAAATGCAAGTAATAACTAAAAGGAAAAGAATTACTAATAAAAAAAATTACAAACAGTTGTAGAGTAAAAAATAAAAATAAAACCTTGAATACATTAGTTAGCCCAGAAGTACTCGGTTTTGACTTTTGATAAAAGATGAAACTCACTCCTACTATGCTTGAAAACAAACAAAATCACTTTCCAACAACTCAATGGCCATGTTTCAGAATAATCAAACCTCAAGATCAAGATCTCCACAGATAGAGAGTGAAAAAGTAGTGAATTTTGATAGTTGGTATCTGTACATAGATCATTGAGATCGGCATATGAGAATCCCTCACCTCCATAACTTCAACCGCAAATCCAGTCCAGAATTCAATCCTATCTTCATCTCTCACTTCAATTCACATATCACCACAAACTTCATCGTCTGGAACCAAAATATATTCATCTTCACTATTTTCTTGAAAGAAAAATCACAGTGTTGGATTTTGACAGAATTACATATAATCATATGTATTGGTCACTTATTCTATATATAAATTAAAAGATGAAGAAAAATTCAAGAAATTAAAGAATTTAAAAAAAAAATCGTAACTTTAGTGTATATGAAGAGAATTACAATTTATTGACAATTTCCTGTCAAGTATTTGGGGATCACAACCCACGGAAATCACAACACATGATAATAACTCAAATGTCAATAACAAAAAGAAAGATTTGAGTAGTCTACCTTTTCTTTTTTTTTTTCTTATTATTAATTCTATTTTGATCGTTGGCCTCCATTGCAGTCCTATTTTGCTTGTTATGTAGCAATTTTTTTTTTTTTTTGATAATTTTTTCTTTTGTTTTTGTGAATTTGTATAAAATATGAGACGTGAGGATTGAGATGGATAGAGTTCAGATAAACTGTTTTTTATTTATTTTTAATTTAACTAAAATTTAGGAGTTTTTAAATTAGTAATTTTACATGTCTAACTCTATTATTTAAGCTTTACAAATTGGTAAATTTGAAGGTATTTTGGACATTAAAATTGAAGAATCCAAATAGAGGAAGCCCTTAAATAATAGTAGTATAGATTAAAATTTAAAACTTTTTCTTTTTTTTGAGAAGGAAAACTTAAAACTTAAAACCACAATTACTCAGACAAAAAGAAAAAATATATAATTATAACCACAATAAAGCAAGAACCATGTGGAAGGACAAACGAGAAAAAAGAAATATGAAGGTACCTTGTTTTCAAGAGAAGCTTCTTTTCCACTCGGACAGTCTCTTTGCTGAGTATCAGTAAACTAAACAGTTGACGATACCTTCTTCTTTTCCCTTTCTTACAAGTCTTGATAAGTAGAGCAAATTAAAATTTATATTTATATAAAAAAGGGTAAATCAGAGAAACAAACTGCAATAAAAAATCAAATTGAGAAATAAAGGACAGCATAAGAAGAACAAGCAAGGACAAATAAAAGCAACAAAACTAAAAGGAAGTACCACGCACTTTTTTTAGCAGTTTTCTCTTCTACTCCTTTGACTTTGCAGATCAAGGATAGTCGCTATAGCGGTGACAAGCTGAAAATACGAAACTCTTTTTTTTTTTTTGGTGAAGTGGAGCAAAGTAAAACTAAGACTACAGGATAAGAACACAGAAGACTGCAACGAAAATTAAGAACTGGAAAATCTCATTCTTTACAATTTTTTTTTTCAAAGAACCGGAGCAAAGCAAAACCAAACTAATAAGAGGATGATTACAACGAAAATAAATGGAATATAGTAGAAAGTATCAAACTCTTTTTTGTTTTTTTGTTTTTTGGAGAAGAGGAGCAAAATAAAACCAAGATGAGATGGTGAAGATTGATGATACAGAAGCTGCAGTGAAAACTAATTCAGAGGACAAATGAAATGAAGGAAAGTAGAGTAGGAAAGTCTTTAAAAAGGACCTCAACGGAAGAGAGTTTCTTTTCTTGCTCATCGACTTTTGTTTTTTTAAAAAATATAATAAAATTTCACCTTATTACTTAATAATTGTTCTTTAACATAACGTTAATTATTTTATAGTATAAGTAAGTTTGAATCTCAAATTTCTTATTTCACGGTAAAAAATTTACCAATTAAACTAATTTGAACTTGTCTGCTCAAAAACTTTAGATATTAGGCACCCTTTACGTTGTTAGATATGAAGAAAAACTAAATTCTAATATTGAAGAACGGGATACAACTTACAAGTCTGCCGGATCAAGTCTAAACTGAGCATTCTCATCCATCTCCCTAAAATAGGGTGAGAGACCAATTTAGGAAAATAAAAATAAACAAATAAATAAAAGTGAGAAATAATGAAATAGATAACTTGATGTACTATGGTTCAATAAATAATAAAAATCATTCCCCCAAACAATTATTTTGTTCTTTTTTGTGTTTTAGACTTTTATTGCCCGTTTGGATCCGGATTATAATTGCTGCATTTTGCTTTTTGCGTTTTCTCCTTCTTCTTTTTTTTCGTTTATGGTGCGGGGACAAAACGCATAGTGCACGTACTGTTCACTCAATTTTTCAGAAACTTTTTATTAAAAATTGGTCCCGCAGTACTATTCACAAATTTAAAAATTATTTTGCTACAGTATTTTTAATTTTCAGTTTTCAGTAATAAATTCTATCCAAATAGACCCTTAGTAACCAAAATAAAGAAAAATTGATGTTTTGAAAAGTGAGAGAAATAATAAAAATAAATAAACAATAATATTTTAATGCATAAAAGGAAAGAGAATCAAATATAAATGTTTTGAAAAGTAGTTAGTTAAAATAGAAAATGTAAGTATTTTTTTTCTAAAATTGAGACGAAATTTTAGGAAGGCCAATGTGAATCTTCCAATGACTGAACATTTAGTGGGGCATTTTTTTAGACCAAAAATAAAATTAGGATGATAATATATAAAAGCACATGTATATTACAATTTTTTTTAGTTTTCTATGAATACAATTCCTATGTAAAAGCACTGCCAAGAGATATTTTGAACCAAATCCTGATATAAACAGAAAATATTTCATTACACGTTAGGTGAGTACAAAAAAAATAATTATCAATCCTTGAGATAAATACAAAATTTATCCAAAAGAATTGGGCACCTATGAACTAGGCCAAATAAATTATACTAACATTCTACGAAAATAAAGAAAGATGTAAGCAATAATTAGATTTTGAGATTTCAATTGAAAGGGAGAAAAATTAAGTTTTTTTTTTTTTTTTTATTTGGAAAATTACATATGCATAAAATGTCTATTGAATCCACAATCCAATTTAAATGCCATTTGAGCCAAAGATTATTCGCTACAAAGAATTGTATTGGTGTTCTCATATCATTCCCACCTTAATTTGAAAAACAAAAGCACTATATGGTTTTTCTCATTGGCGTTGAACATCTCCAAGTTTATTTTCACTTAATACTACGTACATTGACAAATTAATACATTCAAGTTTAATTAATACACTATATGGTGTTTCTCATAGGCTTTTGAGTGGAGTTTGTAGTGTGACTTTGTATTAGAATTTCTTCCTTCTCCCTTATGTGTGTGTGTGTGTGTGTGTATTTGCATCTAAAAAAAAGGGTTTAATTTTGCACGTGTATCTTGCCAAAAAGTATGTATAAAGATTGAGTATTCAACTATATTTGTGAGATTTATACTACACTTCCAATTTAAGCTGGAAATTCTCAAAAGATTGGTGCAGCAATTTTCCAAACCTCTTGAAATTCATGAAGTCCTGGATTTAAATATTTTAAGCAACATATTAGGATCACTCATAAGAGATTTATCGTTGTAATTACCGAATGTATATTAGACTGAAGATTACATGCATATGGACGGAGGAGTAGTTAAGTATATGAAGAGTTCTAAACACTTAAACAAAAAACAAGCATGGAAGTCTTTGTCCCTTTACCTTATTTATTCATAGGGGTCCTAGTAAGTGATCATCAATGTTAAGCGATTCGTTGGCTTAACAATTATTGTTGTTTAGCTTTTAAAAAATTCTGGATCCACAATGTTGAGCGAATCTTTTGATTTCTTCCTAGGGAAATGCCAAAGAGTCAGGGGCAGGAGCTTATAACTTTTTTTTTCCTTGTCTTTTTTCTTTCTTTCCCATGACTTTTCATCACCATAAATAATATATTAAAATATAACTGTTGTGCTTAAATATTTTGTTATTTTATTTTAATCTTTTATATTTCAAAATTTTTATATTTCATATTTGATTTTCTTTTATATTAGTCCTCTCACCTATTTCCATTTGTAATTTGGTAACACTTATCATTGTGGTTATTTTATTTAAGGAATCGGAACGCAACTTAGACTGAAAAAGTGCCTGAGTTGGATGGCCAAAATTGTTTATCATGGGAAGGTAGATTTGTGATAAATGAGTGAATTGCATAGTTTTTTTCTTTTAATAAAAAAAAAAGATGTGGAAAAGTGGCTAACGTTTGAGTTAACGGGAGTTAACTCTTGAATTTGAGCTTTAATTAGGTTGGACAAGTGTCACTCTCTGATATTGACACATTACAATTTGGAGAGACTTCCTCCCATTTAGATTATAGAGAAACTTTTCATTGGATACTTCCATTACTTTTTGTAAGAGCATCACCAAAAAGCAACAAGTAAAAGTGGAAAGTGGAAATTCACAGAGGTTTAAGGTTGTGTTTTGTTTGATGTAAAATGTTTTCCGAGTATAAAATATTTTCAGGTGAAAATATTTTTCGGAAAAAAAAAAAGTTTTAGGTGTTTAATGGTATTTTAAAAAATACTTTGAAAAATATTTTTTAGTGTTTGGTTGTGTTCTTGAAAATACTATACAAAACACATTTTCTACTTGTTGCTCACATTTTCTTGGGCCAAATTTGCTAAATAGTACAAATTCTGGAAAAATTTCAATGAATGGCATGCGCGTCAGTTAGTTGGACTAAGGAAGCTACAACTAAAGGACGAGGACACTAATAAAATACAAGGACAAGTTGGCAATGGGAGTGTAAGAAGATCATGGAAGCTTATTAATGGCATATATTACTAAGATACTATAGAAAATAACAGCAAAATATGGAATAGAACATTGAACAAGATACAACAAACTGAGGGATATTATTAGATTGAACAAGTTTTTTACAGGACTGAAAGACATAAACTAGGAAATATTACACAAGTGGCTAACTTTTTCTAACTCTCTATTCTTTAATTCTCCAACTCTGTAATTTTTCAAGTCTGCTGAACTAAGGGAATGAGAGGCCTTTTTATAGGCAATAATTTACAAAAAGACAAAAATATTTTACATTCAGAGGATAAACTTTGAGATGTAAGTGCCGACTTGTTCTTGACATTTGTCCAAAATGTGTGAGAGTCCTGGAACCGAAGTGATAGTTGTCTCTTCTAGACGTAAGGATTCCAGTGCAGAAAATATTCGCTTCCGGATATGTTGCTGACAATAGATATAATGAAATTGGGAAAAAGGACGAAGGTCATCATGCAATTGGACATCATGCAATAGTTACAAGCTTAAAGGAATAGCTACGGCAATAGAGAAAGGAAAAAACCAAAATAAGAGCTTTGTTGAAAAGTCAACAAAAGTGGCTCCTGCAACTTTTTTTTTTTTAATATATCTTTTATATATGTATTTTTAATCATCCCACTCGTCTCTTCCTTGAAACCATTCTTCATCAGCATCTGCATTTGGGTCATGGTTATGGTAGTAAGGATCATCATAGCCAAATAAAGGATTAGGCATTTACCAATGGGCTTCATGTGGCCATTGCTGTCTGCAAAACATCTGGGTCAGCTGGTACTATGTCTGGGAAGATTCCCTGATTGAGAGATTCTGCCATTGTGAGGGAATAGTGATAAGATATCCAAGACACGTCTATGTGTGTGTGAAGAGTACCATCAGCATTAGTTACCCAATGTATATCTAGAGGGTGAAAAATTCCTTCTGCGTGAACATTATTTTTGGAGTTTAGCTTAGCTACTATACATGCAGAAGTAATTTTGCGACCAAAACGGGGGTGATCTATTCTTTAAATACTTGAACCATTGGCCATCATGAGCATCATTTTTCAAAATTTCATGCCAGGATTTGTGAAAATACTTATTCTCTCGAGGAAAAATGTATGAGTAGAATTCTAGTTTGAAATGGAGGCACAAGTAGTATTCATTGAGTAAGTACCACATGTAAAGGTAATGTACAACAGTCCAGTTTGTTAGCCAAAATGCAAATGGAGTTTTCCATGGTTGCTCAATTTCTGGGAAAAGGGCAAGGAAATGGTATTGGTGTTGTTTGAGGTAATCATGAAGGACTCGAATGATTCTTTTGGATCTAGCTTGAAGGGTCAGAGTCTTTATTTAGTCTTTTATATCTGGGGGAAGTGTTTCTATGATGTTCATGATATCATTAGGGGCTGAAGTAGAAGGGCCAGAGGATGAGGATGGATCTGTTATTAGATATACACATAAGGGTGGAGGAATTATTGTGGTATGAAGGACTGGAGGCTTTCTAGAAAGGTAGTCAGTGATAAGGTTATCTGTTCCTTTGATGTGTTTGACTTGGAAAGACCATTGTGAAAAGCAATTTGACCATCTGAGTAACTGAGGATGGGGGAGCATTTTTCTTTTGAATTGGAGCATTTTTGGAAAAGAAGACACGTCCATTTCTACAAGAAAATTGTGACCAACGAGGTGAAACTGGAACTTTTCAACTCCATGTTTGATTGCTAGGATTTCTTTGAATGTAGAATGGTAATGAAGCTCTAAAGGCTTGAATGCACCACTTTTATATCCACAAATGTTTCTTTTGCCATCAATTTCTTCAAAGAAAGCTGCTGCCCAATACTCATCACTTGCATCTGTCTGTAGAACTCTTTTGCTTGTTCCCGAAATCTGCAAAGGGGGAAGTTTTTCTGCTAATTTTTTCACTTGTTGGACTGCTTCTGTATGAACTGGATTCCATTCTGGGGGAGATTTTTTCAATAATTTGGACAAACAATCCCTGTGTCTGGAGATTTTTGGGATGAAATCTAACATGTAGTTAACAATTCCAAGAAACTGCTGGATCTGTTTGGTGCTGGTAAGCGTATCTGGAAATTCACTAAGAGAAACTGCGATGTGAGGCTGCAAAGTGTACTTTCCATCCAAAATGTTTACGCCCAAGAAGTCAATAGAAAATACTCCTATGACCATTTTCTTTTCTGAAAGTATTATCCCTTGAGCTTTTACTAAATTGTAAAATTCAGTAAGCAATTGTTCATGAGATTCTGCATCTTTTGAAAATAGGAAGATATCATCTACATAGATCAATGCATTTGACAAAAGCGGTTGGAACAGCGTTACCATTGCTTTTTGGAATTGAGATGGAGCATTTTTTAGGCCAAAAGGCATTACAGTCCATTGATAATAGTGGTCTGGGATGCAAAATGCTGTCTTGTATCTTTCTTCTGGATGGATTCCTAATTGCCAAAATCCTGCTTTGAGATCAAACTTTGAAAACACTTTGCCATGGAAAAGATATTGGAAAATGGCACTTTTGTTTGGCAAAGGGAACTTGTCATCAGCAAGGAAATGATTAAGATCTTGGTAATTAATTACCAATCTAAGCTTTCCTCGAACTTGTTCTGCATGCTTGTTAACATAGAAAGCTTCACACACCCATGGAGAAGTTGTGGATTCAATGAGGTTTTCCGAAAGAAGAGTGGATAACTACTGCTTAGCTAAGGACAAGTGTTCTGGATTCATTCCTCTATGACTAGCTTTTGTGGGATTAACATCTTCATTCTTTTTGAAGGGAAAGGTGATGAAAAAAGTTGGATTTTTCCACAAAGGATTTGGATTTTTAAGGAGGAATTCAGAGTGAGTGGTTGCACAACATTCATTGATAATCTGAAATCTTCAGGAGTCAAAAGGATTTATTGAGAACAAATAAGGTACCTGGGTCCAAGTGAGAAGGTGTTGTTTATGCAAAAGTCTTTTTGAGTACAATCTGAGACTGGGTATCTGGTGAAGGAGGTCAAATCCTATGAGAAGGTCTTTGCCTGTGAGTGGGGATCCAAGGACTTGGTGTCTAATGGTAAGGGTTGAAAAAATTCGAATGTGAATGGGCTTACTTTCTTGGAAAATCAGAAATGTTTCTCCAGTGGCTGCTCTGAACATTTGATGATGGGGTAGCCAAAAATCTTCTAGTAAAATCTTAGGGTGGAGGATTGTTGCTGCTGCTCCTGTATCAAACAAGGTTATTACCGGGATGGGTCTGGAATAAGTATTAAGGAGGATGTGAACTTGAGCTATTGGTGTGGGGCCAGTTATTGGGGCTATAAGAGGCTGAGATGTGTATATGGTTTGGATTTCTGGGTCTGAATCGTCAGTATTGTTTGAATCTGACTCATCTTCTGAGGTTGAATAAGCCATGACTGCCAAGACTTGAGGAGTGTAATCATCATCCAGGGAAAAGAGCGATTCAACATCTGAAAATGGGGTGTCATCTGCATGAATTTGGGCTTGCTCCAAAAGTTTTGCTGCTTTTTCTCTTTTTGGACAATTTTTTTGCAAAATGATCGGGCTTTCTACATACAAAACAAACTTTTGAAGTTTTGCCTTTAAACTGCTTTCTTCTGAGGAATTTCCATTTCTTTTTTCTAAAAAACTTCTTCTTTGGATGATAATGTTTCTTCTTCCAAGAGTACTTTTTGTAATGATATGTTATCTTGGTTGGACAAGCACAATTTTTGTCATAACACTTAATCTTTAAATCTTTCCTTTTACAAGTGTCTTTAAGCTTGCTGTGGATCTTGTCAATTTCTGAAAGAAACTTTCTTTGATTGTAGAGTTTTTCAAGAGCAATGAGCACATGCTGATAAATTTCTCCTAAAGAGGCTTGCTACAGGGTGATTTTTTGAAGATTCATCATACAGAGAATTTCATCACCTAATGGTTCTGGGAATGAATTAAGGAAAGTGTGCTTGGAATTGACATCATCCATTCCATCAAAGGAGTAGTACCTGCTTGACATTCTGTCAAAATGTTTTTCCAAACATTTTCTTTCAAAAGAGCAACATTTCATTAGTAAGAATTCATCTCTTGCTACTTCAATGTAATGAGCTAATGAACCAAGGAATTCATTATGAAGGATTGTGAAAAAATCTTCTAGAGTGTTACACTAGGTTGCTTGTCTTTGCCTGTATTCTCCAAGATTAATCCACCATTGTCTCAATCTTCTTGTAAGTCTTGCGACAAACTTGGCAATGATCTGTGCAACAGTATTATTTGGGGCTTGAAGTTCAGCTGTACACCATGAATACATGTTGAAAATCTCATCATGCCATTTTGAAGGAGGACTGTTACCAATGGTAAACAAGTGTTTTGAATCTGTGGTTGATGAGTAGGTTAATCTTGTGTGATGATCAGGGATGAAAGGTGGTGGAGGAAATATTGGTGGTGGTGGTGGAGGTTGTTTAGGATGAATGACATCTTCTTCCTCTTCTACCTTTGGTTCTGTCATAAAGACTTCATCTAATTCAAGGCCAGACAAGTCGAGATCTGTGTCATCAATGACTGGGAGAACAAAAGGTTCTGCTGGTTCTTGAAGAGTTAAAGTTCTAAGAAATGATGAAATCGGGTTTGGAGGATCAGAATTTATGGCCAACATGTTCATATCTGGGAGTCTGGAAGAAGTACCAATAGTTGGATCTGGTGGTTGGTATAATGGCTCTTTATCTTTTTTGATGAGAGAAGGTTCCTTTTGTGGTTTGGTTTGAGGTTCTAGTTGGAGTGGTGGTGTTGGGTTTATTATGCTGGGAAAAATTCCACTTGGTTTAAAAGGATTTTGAACAGGATGTGTCATGTTTAGTGGTTGGAGGTTCTGGTAGGGGGAAACTGGGGAGAATGTTGAGGGTAAAGGTATGGGCAGATCTTTATACAGTGATTGACGAGGTTGATAAGGCATGTAGACTTATATTGGAAGAACTTGGGTAGCTGCCTTTTGTGAATTCTCCATAGACTAGAGTTGCATCAACAACTGTTTTCTTTCTTTTTCTTTTTGCCCAATGAGGGGAAAGGAGACAGACAAATCTTTTACTGTGGAGGCAATCGTTTCTGATTCTTGTTCAACTGACTGTATTTTTTTCTTCAAATCTTCAATGAGAGAATTTGAAGATGAGAAGGTACGAGTTACTGCTTCAGTCATCTTTTGTTGATTATCAAGAATCTTTGAAAGGACCTGGTTTTGTGCAACAGCATTTTCTGCCTGCCAATTGAGAGCTGCTTCAACTGAGGAGACTTGTTTTTTGGTTCCATCTAGATTGGTTCCAACAAGGTTTTTGATTTTCCAAACATGTTTAACATTGGCCTGTGGATGGTCAAAACTTTCAAGAGGAGGAAAATTTTATGAATAGGAAGGTGATGCATGGTCAAACATATAACAAGGTAAAATTTTTTGTGTATGGGTTTAACTGGGAGGCTTGGGTTGACATTTTTGTATTTGGGGAAGGACTTTCTAGTAATATGGAATTAATTGTGGTTTCTGGTTTTGTTGGTTTTGATCATGACTTTCTCTGCATGGGGAAAGGGATGAAGTTTTTTGCTTTCTGGATCTGGGATAGAGGACATAGTAGTCAAACTTTCCAGAGGGTTCTCCAAGAAGGTCAACTTCTAGATCTCCTGCTTCATATCTTTCTTTAAGAAGCTGCTGAGAAGACTTTTTCTTTTGTCTTTTCTGCTTTTCTTCAACAAATTCTTCTTCTTGGCAATCAGTACAGTCACAAAAATCCCACCATATATGACCGGAGGATGATTTTCCTTCATAGCAAGGTTTTCCATCTTCTCGAAATGCTTTGATTTGAAGACCTTCATATGAGACTGGTTGGATCATAGCCGTTTGAGTAGGAAAGACTATCACTTCTTCTTTTTCTAGTGTGGCTGCCATAAACCTAACTTCAACTTCATCATTTTGGTTTCTGATGAAGAAAGGAGTGTTGGACTGGATTGGTTAGGCTGCCTGGTGAAGTGTCTCATATTTTGTGATCCATGATTCTGGAAAGAGTTTTGTCATCTGCTCTTTATTCAAATGTCTTGGAACAAATGTGCACATCGGCGTCATGCCTGGGTCAACTTGAATTAAGAGAGCATCATTAGACTGGGCTATTTCTGGTATAGCTATGTCAAAAGCATGGTTTTGGAGTCTGTAAGCAAGCTGATAGTGGAGTGTGGCTACAAAAGTATCATGCACTTGTGAAGCTCCTGTGATCTGAACTTGGACTTTAAAAGCATCACAAAGGTGAGGGTCTTTAAGAGACATGTTGAAATTGGGGAAAAGGGTGACAACGACTATTTCCACATTGAGTGTGGTTTGGACAGTTCCTATAACTGCATTATGGTATTCCAAAAATCTAGAATCAAGAAGAGAAATTCTATAAGCTATAAGGAGTCCTTTTCTGCCATGAAAAGTGAGTGCCAGTCTTATTGTACCAAAATGGAGGTGAGTGTAACCTTGTTTTTGCCATGGAATTACAAATTCTCGAGGAAGGGCAAAGGTGATAAAATTTTCTTTTTCACTAGCTGGAATGTTGAACTGGTCAAACTTAGAAGCTTGGACATATTCTTTGACACTAGAAGGATGAGAAGGACCTAAA
The DNA here is from genome assembly GCF_040712315.1 of Castanea sativa. Classification (NCBI taxonomy): domain Eukaryota; kingdom Viridiplantae; phylum Streptophyta; class Magnoliopsida; order Fagales; family Fagaceae; genus Castanea; species Castanea sativa. The sequence continues at coordinate 12,780,695 of NC_134015.1, forward strand.
AACTTTTTTATGGATTTTTTGAAGGTATTTTGAGGTTTATCAAAAATAGTATAAGGATTTACAATAGGAAAATCAGTAATAGGAATTTTACTATCTTCAGGTACATGGGAGATTTCATACAAGTAGTCTAGTCTATTTGCAGTGGATTTACGAAGGGAAAGATCACACATAGTTGTAATGGTATCTGTAACTGCTATGGATGATGAACTAGCCATGATAGGTTCTAAAAAGAACTGTTTTCCTAAGGTTTGACTGGACTAAAACGCGACTTCTAGGCTCACGTCCACAAGATGACTCAGGAAAATAGGTTCTTTGACACTTTGAGAATAACCCCTTAGTGTTCTACTTGATTATCAAATTCAGTGTTCAGATGTGATAAACACAGAGGATCCACTTATTGTGGCAACTGTAATTCACAGAGCATACTAATCAGGACTATAATCAAAGTATACTAATCAAAGGAGAGTGAAACTGGTTTCAAGGCTCTAGCAAGCTACAAGGCTCTGATACCAATTATGTGTAAAGGACGGACAAACTAAAAGAAAGGAAGAACCAACTAAAGGGCGAACAAGGAAGCTACAACTAAAGGACGAGGACACTAGTAAAATACAAGGACAAGTTGGCAATGGGAGTGTAAGAAGATCATGGAAGCTTATTAATGGCATATATTACTAAGATACTATAGAAAATAACAGCAAAATATGGAATAGAACATAGAACAAGATATAACAAATTGAGGGATATTATTAGATTGAACAAGTTTTTTACAGGACTGGAAGACATAAACTGGGAAATATTACACAAGTGGCTAACTTTTTGTAACTCTCTATTCTCTAATTCTCCAACTCTGTAATTTTTCAAGTCTGCTGAACTAAGGGAACGAGAGGCCTTTTTATAGGCAATAATTTACAAAAAGACAAAAATATTTTACATTCAGAGGATAAACTTTGAGATGTAAGTGCCGACTTGTTCTTGACATTTGTCCAAAATGTGTGAGAGTCCTGGAACCGGAGTGACAGTTGTCTTCTGGATGTAAGGAGTCCAGTACAGAAAATATTCACTTCCGGATATGTTGCTGACAATAGATATAATGAAATTGGGGAAAAGGACGAAGGTCATCATGCAATAGGATAGCATGCAATAGTTACAAGCTTAAAGGAATAACTACGGCAATAGAGAAAGGAAAAAACCAAAATAGGAGCTTTGTTGAAAAGTCAACAAAAGTGGCTCCTGCAACTTTTTTTTTTTTAATATATCTTTTATATATCTATTTTTAATCACATAATTGGTATCAGAGCCTTGTAGCTTGCTAGAGCCTTGCAACCAGTTTCACTCTCCTTTGACTAGTATACTTTGATTATTGTCTTGATTAGTATGCTCTGTGATTTAGAGTTGCCACAATAAGTGGATCCTCTGTGTTTATCACATCAGAACACTGGATTTGATAATCAAGTAAAACACTAGGGGGTTATTCTCAAAGTGTTAAAGAACCTATTTTCCTGGGTCATCCTGTGGACGTGAGCCTAGAAGTGGCGTTTTAGTCCTGTCAGACCTTAGGAAAACAGTTCTTCCTTTTAGAAACTATCATAGCTAGTTCATCATCCTCAGCAATTACGGATACCATTACAACTACGTGTGATCTTTCCCTTCATAAATCCACTGCAAATAGACTAGACTACTTGTATGAAATCTCCCATGTACCTGAAGATAGTAAAATTCCTATTACTGATTTTCCTATTGTAAATCCTTATACTGTCTTTGATAAACCTCAAAATACCTTCAAAAAATCCATAAAAAAGTTTTTAGGTCATTCTCATCCTTCTAGTGTCAAAGAATATGTCCAAGTTTGTGAGTTTGACTAGTTCAACATTCCAGCTAGTGAAAAAGAAAATTTTATTACCCTTGCCCTTCCCCGAGAATTTGTAATTCCATGGCAAAAACAAGGTTACACTCACCTCCATTTTGATGCAGTAAGACTGGCACTCACTTTTCATGGTAGAAAAGGACTCCCTATAGCTTCTAGAATTTCTCTTCTTGATTCTAGATTTTTGGAATACCATAATGCAATTATAGGAACTGTCCAAACCACACTCAATGCGGGAACAATCTTTGTCACCCTTTTCCCCAATTTCAACATGTCTCTTAAAGACCCTCACCTTTGTGATGCTCTTAAAGTCCAAGTTCAGATCACAGGAGCTTCACAAGTGCATGATACTTTTGCAGCCACACTCCACTATCAGCTTGCCTACAGACTCCAAAACCATGCTTTTGACATAGCTGTACTAGAAATAGCCCAGTCTAATGATGCTCTCTTAATCCAAGTTGACCCAGGCTTGACGCCTATGTGCACATTTGTTCCAAGACATTTGAATAAAGAGCAGATGACAAAACTCTTTCCAGAATCATGGATCACAAAATATGAGACTCTTCATCAAGCAGCCCAGCCACTCCAATCCAACACTCCTTTCTTCATCTGAAACCAAAATGGTGAAGTTGAAGTTAGGTTTATGGCAACCACACCAGAAAAAGAAGAAGTGACAGTCTTTCCTACTCAAACGGCTATGATCCAACTAGTCTCATATGAAGGTCTTGAAGGTCTTCAAATCAAAGCATTTCAAGAAGATGGAAAATCTTGCTATGAAGGAAAATCATCCTCCGGTCATATATGGTGGGATGTTTGTGACTGTACTGATTGTCAAGAAGAAGAATTTGTTAAAGAAAAGCAGAAAAGACGAAAGAAAAAGTCTTCCCAGCAGCTTCTTAAAGACAGATATGAAGCAGGAGATCCAGAAGTTGACCTCCTTGGAGAACTCTCTGAAAAATTTGACTACTATGTCTTCTATCCCAGATCCAAAAAGCAAAAAGCTCCGTTCCTTTCCCCATGCAGAGAAAGTCATGATCAAAACCAACAAAGCCAGAAACCACCATTAATTCCATATTACTAAAAAGACCTTCCCCAAATACAAAAATGTCAACCTAAGCCTCCCAGTCAAACCAATACACAAAAAAATTTACCTTGTTATATGTTTGACCATGCTTCACCCTCCTATTCACATAATTTTCCTCCTCTTGAAAGTTTCGACCATCCACAGGCCAATGTTAAACATGTTTGGAAAATCAAAAACCCTGTTGAAACCAATCCAGATGGAACCAAAAAACAAGTCTCCTCAGTTGAAGCAGCTCTCAATTGGCAGGCAGAAAATGCTGTTGTGCAAAACCAGGTCCTTTCAAAGATTCTTGATAATCAACAGAAGATGACTGAAGCAGTAACTCATACCTTCTCATCTTCAAATTCTCTCATTGAAGATTTGAAGAAAAAAATACAGTCAGTCGAACAAGAATTGGAAACGATTGCCTCCATAGTAAAATATTTGTTTGTCTCCTTTCCCCTTATTGGGCAAAAAGAAAAAGAAAAAAAGTAGTTGTTGATGCAACTCTAGTCTATAGAGAATTCACGAAAGGTAGCTACCCAAGCTCTTCCAATGCAAGTCTACATGCCTTATCAACCTTGTCAATTATTGTATAAAAATCTATCCATACCCTTACCCTCACCATTCTCCCCAGTCTCCCCCTACCAAAACCTTCAACCACTAAACTTGACAAACCCTACTTAAAATCCTTTTAAACTAAGTGGAATTTGTCCTAGCATAATAAGCCCAACACCACCACTCCAACTAGAACCCCAAACCAAACTACAGAATGAATCTCCTCCCATCAAAAAAGACAAAGAGCCATTATACCAACCACTAGATCCAATTATTGGTGCTTTTTCCAGACCCCCAGATATGAACATGTTGGCCATAAATTCTGATCCTCCAAACCCGATTTCATCATTTCTTAGAACTTTAACTCTTCAAGAACCAGCAGAACCTTTTGTTCTCCCAGTCATTGATGACACAGATCTCAACTTGTCTGGCCTTGAATTAGATGAAGTCTTTATGACAGAACCAAAGGTAGAAGAGGAAGAAGATGTCCTTCATCCTAAACAACCTCCACCACCACCACCAATATTTCCTCCACCACCTTTCATCCTTGATCACCACACAAGATTGACCTACTCATCAACCACAGATTCAAAACACTTGTTTACCATTGATAACAGTCCTCCTTCAAAATGGCATGATGAGATTTTCAACATGTATTTGTATTCATGGTGTACAGCTGAACTTCAAGCCCCAAATAATACTGTTGCACAGATCATTGCCAAGTTTGTCGCAAGACTTACAAGAAAATTGAGACAATGGTGGATTAATCTTGGAGAATACAGGCAAAGACAAGCAACCCAGTGTAACAATCCTTCATAATGAATTCCTTGGTTCATTAGCTCATTACACTGAAGTAGCAAGAAATGAATTCTTACTAATGAAATGTTGCTCTTTTGAAAGAAAAGATTTGGAAAAACATTTTGACAGAATGTCAAGCAGGTACTACTCTTTTAATGGAATGGATGATGTCAATTCCAAGCACACTTTCCTTAATTCATTCCCAGAACCATTAGGTGATGAAATTCTCTGTATGATGAATCTTCAAAAAATCACCCTGTAGCAAGCCTCTTTAGGAGAAATTTATCAGCATGTGCTCATTGCTCTTGAAAAACTCTGCAATCAAAGAAAGTTTCTTTCAGAAATTGATAAGATCCACAACAAGCTTAAAGACAATTGCAAAAGGAAAGATTTGCAGATCAAGTGTTATGACAAAAATTGTGCTTGTCCAACCAAGAGAAGAGATCATTACAAAAAGTACTCTTGGAAGAAGAAACATTCTCATCCGAAGAAGAAACATTCTCATCCAAAGAAGAAGTTTTTTAGAAAAAAGAAATGGAAGCTCCTCAAAAGAAAGCAGTTCAAAGGCAAAACTTCAAAAGTTTGTTTTATATGTATAAAACCCGGTCATTTTGCAAAAAATTGTCCAAAAAGAGAAAAAGCAACAAAACTTTTGGAGTAAGCCCAAATTCATGCAGATGACACCCCATTTTCAGATGTTGAATCGCTCTTTTCCCTGGATGATGATTACACTCCTCAAGCCTTGGCAGTCATGGCTTATTCAACCTCAGAAGATGAGTCAGATTCAAACAATACTGACGATTCAGACCCAGAAATCCAAACCATATACACATCTCAGCCTCTTATAGCCCCAATAATTGGCCCCACACCAATAGCTCAAGTTCACATCCTCTTTAATACTTATTCCAGACCCATCCCGGTAATAACCTTGTTTAATACAGGAGCAGCAGAAACAATCCTCCACCCTAAGATTTTACCAGAAGATTTTTGGCAACCCTATCATCAAATGTTCAGAGCAGCCACTGGAGAAACATTTTTGATTTCCCAAAAAAGTAAGCCCATTCACATTCGGATTTTTTCAACCCTTACCATTAGACACCAAGTCCTTGGATCCCCACTCACAGGCAAATACCTTCTCATAGGATTTGACCTCCTTCACCAGATACCCAGTCTCAGATGGTCCTCAAAAGGACTTTTGCATAAACAACACCTTCTCACCTGGACCCAGGTACCTTATTTGTTCTCAATAAATCCTTTTGACTCCTTAAGATTCCAAATCATCAATGAATGTTGTGCAACCACTCACTCTGAATTCCTCCTTAAAAATCCAAATCCTTTGTGGAAAAATCCAACTTTTTTCATCACCCTTCCCTTCAAAAAGAATGAAGATGTTAACCCCACAAAAGCTAGTCATAGAGGAATGAATCCAGAACACTTGTCCTTAGCTAAGCAGGAGTTATCCACTCTTCTTTCAGAAAACCTCATTGAACCCACAACTTCTCCATGGGTGTGTGAAGCTTTCTATGTTAACAAGCATGCAGAACAAGTTCGAGGAAAGCTTACGTTGGTAATTAATTACCAAGATCTTAATCATTTCCTTGCTGATGACAAGTTCCCTTTGCCAAACAAAAGTGCCCTTTTCCAACATCTTTCTCATGCCAAAGTGTTTTCAAAGTTTGATCTTAAAGCAGGATTTTGGCAATTAGGAATCCATCCAGAAGAAAGATACAAGGCAGCATTTTGCATCCCAGACCACCATTATCAATGACCTTCCAAACAAATATATAACGTCATTTTTCAACTGAGCAACACGAAAGAAACAAAACCCAAAACAAAAATTCGTCAAATCCGGTCAAATTGAGAGAAGAAGGAAGAGAGAGAGGCGACTGGGTTCGAAGACAAAGGCGAGGCGCGGCGGAGGCGAGATTGCACAGCGGAGGCGAGATCGCATGATCAAAGGCGAAGGCGAGATCGCGCGACGTTGGAGTCGATCTTTGCTTGATCGGCGGTGAGAGGCACGGCCCCGATGCTGGGCTCTCTCTCTCTCTCTCTCTGACGGTGACCAGCCTCTCTCTCTCTCTCTCTCTTGGTTCGGTTCTTTTCTTTTTTCTGAAAATGGTTTGAAGGTAAAATAGATTTGTAATTGATTTTCCATTCAACCCAGCTCATTTTACAGTCAACGAAAATGATTTTCCGTTTGACCAAATTTTTAATGCGCAACCAAACACACGGTAGGTTGTAAATTGTTTTCCCAAATCCATTTTCAGCTGAAACAAACACAGCCGAAGTGGAAAGTGGAGAAAAACCCATCAATAAAAAGGCACCGACAAAAGAGAAATTATATGTGACCAAACCGGATCTCACCACAATGAAAATCCAAATAATAATAATAATAATAATAATAATAATATGACTTTTGACCCAAAAACCAAAGATACGACCCAACCACCCAATATGAGCCATCATTGATCACATTCATACTGGTTGCATTGACAAGCGAAAACAGAAAATTCATGGCAACTTCTTGATGAGTTCAGGCTCCTCTGTAAACTATTTGGCACTATTTATTGGTAAGTTTATACTCATCTATAAATATCAGGTGATTGTTTGATAATTGCTTATTTTTGGTATCTTATTTTCATTTATATGGTATTTATTAAAAGTTAATTTATTTTATGAAAACTAGCTAAAAATTAGATTATTTATATATAAAAATAAAATTGAGATAAAAAGTAAAACTTTTAACCAAATAAGCAATTGGCAAAGGCACACCAGCTCAAATATTATAATATATTTATAAATAAATAAAAAATTTAAATGTATATAATATTTTATGTTACATTACATTTATACATATATAAAAATTTATTTATATAAATGTAATACTAAATTGTGTAAGTTTATAATTAAATTCTCAAGATATCAAATTAGTATTTATAATTTATTCACACTACAAATACTAAATTTTTAACAATACAATATTAGCAACCAATCAAGATAAAAAGGCACAAAAAAGAGAAATGATGTGACCAAACGGATCCCACCACAATGAAAATGCAGGACAATCTTTTGACCTCAAAGCTAAAAACCAAAGACACACCACTCAAGAAAATATGAGTTATCACATTCGCGGTGGTTTCGTTAATCAGTGAAAACAGAAATTTTTGGCAACTTCTTAGAAGCTGAGGCTAGGCTGTAATTTATGTGCTAAACATGCTTACGAGTAAATTTATACTCAACTGAGAGATGAATCAAGTTCATAGTTGGTTCTTCTAAAAAAAAAAAAGGTTCATAGTTGGATATCCTTATAATGCACAACAAATTAAAGTCTAGATATGAAATTTGATAATTATAGTAATTATAAATTATTCATAGATATTTATTATGAATATGTTTGTATATGAAATTAAATATTTTATTATTTAAATAAAATATATATAATGTACCAAAATTCTAATGAAAGTTTAAATACAAAATAATGATGCTGAAAAATCGTCAGTAAGCTGCACAATCCTCACGTGCTCTAGACAAAACCTACACAACAAAAAAGAAAGATAAACCCTACAGAGAGTACCGGTGTGATACCGGTCAAATACCCTTCAAAGGTCAAGTTAGAAATTGTTCACAACTCTAGAGTGCCAGAGCTGGGGTAGATTATGCGTACCTTGATTTCTGAGGGTTTTGAGTTTTTATAGTAGTATAGAACCGACTTTGGTTTCTTGGTGAGGATGAATTTTTCCTTATAAGGAAGATCCTCATAAATGTACGTATTTTGCGGGATCCTTTCCATATAGAGATTTTGCTGATTAGGGTTAATCGTGAGGCCTAAGACATTTTCATTTGAAGTTTCTTGAGGATTACTTAAACCATGTGGATGCCACGTGACCTTGCTGCTGTCCACTTTGTATCCGTCCGTCATGGAGAGTCCGTTCTTCTTGGATGCGTCACCCTGTCTTCTTCCATCATTTTGATCATGCACTGCCTAGTACCGTCATTCATGGAAGGTTTTGTCAAACGAGACCGTCCACTTCAATTTTTATCCACTTCAGTTGCCCCCTCACTTCATGGGTCCATCACTTTATGTTCCAGACGGATCCAAGCAACGGACTTGTGGAGTGACAGTCTGACAAAACCCTTGGGACATGCATTTTGATTTGACAGGCTATCCTAGTGTCAGTAATGCAGTAGGGGTACATGGCACATTTTTAGTGGTTACTTGCTCGTACCGAAGCGTCCATTCGTCTTATGTGCCGTTCCCTCTATATATATGTTGCGGCTCACTTTCATTTTCACTTTTCGCAACAAAATTTCAAAGCTTAAGTGCTACTGTCTATTTATTTTTCAGCTGCATCTTCTTTGTTGCTTCGAGTGACCGTCTACTTGGTTCAACCTTTTGCCACACAGTGCCCATTGCCACTACGTATCGTTCAACTAGTAAGCACTTGTTGCTTTATACTGAATCCCTTCTCTTTTTTTTTTTTTTTAAATAATTGCGCACCTGTCGACCATGTAGACTTGTATAGTCTTAAGGGTTTATCCGTCACATGTAGGTGATAGATGTTTAGTGAGGCGTCGAGTAAGCAATCGTGTGTCCACGAAGGAGCAGGCTACAATGAGGTGTTCCTGTCAGGTCAAGAAGACCCCGACACCTCCTATGATGAAAAGGATCCATCTGCCAATTCTTCTGTAGAGGAGGATAAGGACGTGGACTGTTCGGAGGGAGGTTCACGTGGTGATTCAAATAGTTCAGAAGTAATGTACGTTGATCCTCCCGTCCAGTCCATCGTAGATCCTGACGGCTTTAAGGAGTTTATACTTCTCCCATTATGGACTGTAAATGACTTCAATTCCTCCGTCAAGTAAAAATACTTCAAAACCCTTAGGGCGAGGTACCAAATACCCATCAACATCCCCATCTATCTACCCCATAAGTCTAAAAAGTGTTACTACGAGGGCGTTGAGGATGTTAGGGTGTACGAGCAAATGTTTAAGGCCGGACTTAGGTTCCCTTTAAGTGCTATTCACCGTCGTCTTCTTCAGCACCTTGGGCTTGCCATCACCCAAATCTCTCCAAATGCCTGGAAAGTATTCATTGGTGCGGAAGTTTTGTATGGGGTTTTGAGCGACAGGGAGTGTAGGATGACGGTGGAGGAGTTCTTCCATTACTACCGTCCATCAGAAATCAACCAATCTAAGGGCATGTACAATTTTCTGCCAAGGAAGCCTATACTTAGGCTAGTGTGTGATACTCCTAACTCCAACAGAAACTGGAAGAGTCGGTATTTCTTCATCCAGGGTGACGACTAGATGTGTCACCCCAATGACCAGGAGTACATGCCCGTAGATAAAACTTGGGGTGTAATGCCTTCGTCTAGTAGGTGTCCGTTTGGTTTGAATTTTTCTTTTATTTGTTTGTTATTGGTCTAACCATCCCCTTTTTGCAGCTCGAGACCGTTCAAAGGTGACCTTGGAGCAGTGGAGCTTTCTGGAGAAAATTTTTGCCATCAAATTGAAAAAGAGGACGTGGTTGAAGCTTGTTACCTTGGACACGATTCACTGGTACTACAACAGTCTTGAACCCATTGAAGCTACCCGTCGCTACAACAATCAGGCACGCAAACGTAAGGCCATCACTCCTTATCTTCTCTTTTTATTCTTGTAATTTACCTAACTTTTTCTTTCCGTCTATTTTGATGTAAAAATGGAAGAAGGCAAGAGGAGAGCTTTTATTAAGTAGCAGGCTACTACAAGGAAGAAACAAGAGGGAGGTTTGCCTAATAAGGGAACGGGTTCGGTCAACCCATCCACCAAAAGGAAACTATTAGAAAAGACTGACCGTCCCCCCAAAAACCCTAAGGTTACAGAGGTGGCGACCGTCGATGCTACTACAGATCCAAAGAAACTTTATTTGGTTAGGAAGGGTAAAGGCCTCATGACCGGTCAAGTTCCCATCGCTAAAAAACGCCCTGTCCTCCTTCGTGAGGATTCTCAGTATGCGCTTAAGCAGTTGTGGTCCATCATCAAGGATGACGACTATGAGGACTTAAGCAACCACGCAGCTAAGGTCATGGGGGAGACGGGCCTTTTTAGCATTCCACAGGTACATCCGTTCCCTTCTTTTTTCCGTCGAGTTACCTCCTTTCTTTCCAAACCCTTGTGGTTGATTTTTCCTTGTAGGGGATGCTCATGATGAAAGGCCTGATAGATCATTGCCTATCCCATGAGACGGCATTGGACTGTGTGAGGGCAAAGGCAACGGCAGGCAAAAGGTGCCGCTATAGGGAATCAATTAAAACGGACTAATTGCACTTATAGTGGCAGGGAGAAACGTCACTATATATGTAAACCTTTTAGCGGTGGGCAAAAACGCCACTATAAGGCTTCATTTAAATCATAATTTATGCACCTTTAGCTGCTCTTTTTGACCACCACTATAGGTTCTTTTTTTTTTTTTAGCAGGTTTTAAAACCACTATTTTTTTTTTTTTTACAAACCTGTTACAAATAACCAGTAATAGTTTTAGCTCTACTAACACAATACCACAAATGTAACTAATTAACAACACCACAATTGTCTCCAAACTAACGTAAAATTACATAGAAATATATTATCAAATACATAACAAAAGAAAAGATGTGGTCCTTTGTACACAACATTATATTAACTACATAACATTGTCTATATCCATCATCATAAAATTAACAAAAGAAAAGATGTGGTCCTTTGTAACCTAAATTAAACTAATACCATAATCAAAGTTTCAAAGTGTTTCAAAATATTTTTCAACACTTGCAAAAAATGTGTTTGTTCAAATGTGGTTCTTTGTACACAAAATGTCCTCAAACACCAACATAAAATTTATAAGTTGCTTGGTTGATGGGATGCAGCTGATGATTTTTGGAGAGTTGGGGATTGTAGGAGAGCTGAGGATTGTAGGATCGGAGGAATGTCCTACATACAAAAAAAAATAAATAAATAATTAGGACACAACGATATCAAATATTGCAATCCAAAATTGCTTAATGCATGAGCATTAGAAGAGAAATTTGGAGTTTCAAAGGCTGCAACTACAATATGGAAATCACAATACAAATATCAAACACCTTAAAGTATAAACTCACAAAACCGTGCAACTCATCATCATTGGATGATGACGATTTATTTCAATTACATTGAATACAGTATTCATTTCTACATATAAATAAAATAAGTACAACCTCAAACCCAACTATTTCACATTGCTTGTTTAATGTGCTAAAATGTGATATACTGCTGATTGCCAAAAAACCACACAATCACATATAGATATTTTCAAATAACTACTCTATAGATTTACTGCTCATGAGTGTTTCTTTACTTATGCAAACTAATGCAGCATGGGTATATATTATTGAGACATATGACCTTGCAAAATATCACATCCTTAATTGAGCTCTAATTTTGTGACATGTGTCAATTTAATTTCTTAATTTTGGTGAAGGTATTTACTACTCATTTTAAAAGTTGAGATTTTTGTTAATTTTTATATTAAACGTAAACACCACATTCAAGAAGAATTATTTATTTTTTAAGTAAAAGAATTTTATAACCATCCCTTAATTTTGGTGATGAAATTTACTACTCGTTATAATAATCAAGGAGTTTGTTAATTTTATATTAAAAGTAACACCACATTCCATGAGAATCATTTCTTAAATATTCTTACAAGTTTTTTAAAAGAGCTAATAAAATATAAGAATAAATATCAATAATTTTTAACCTATTTAGGAATTAAAATGACTTTTTAAAAAAAAATTAATTATATATTTCTAAATATAGTTATTCATATATATGAAGTTACAAGTTAGAATAGGTTAATTCGAATTTTTATGTTGATTCTTCATAGACTTAAAAAAATCAGTGACTTGACTAAATTCAAATACTTTTTGATCCGATCCCAATCTTGATCCAAACCGTCGTTCCGAATTTTCGAGGGGTCTTTATTTCCCATGTTCACATTCACGCTTCAATAATTTTAACCTCATTTATTACAAATTTTGACCACATTTGTGTTTAGTTCAATCTATGCTTTACACTTCTTTTTAGGTACTTCAGAGTTCACGTGCAATTGTCTTCCACCAATTTCACTAATATAGCACAATGTGCATCCAACACTTTCTGCACTATCTCTTGCCATCTTCCAGGAAATTGCTCCTTTGGCAGACTCTTCTGGATATTTGAACTAGTTTGGTAATGTTGTTTTAGTAATATTGTTTAAGTATTAGAGAAATATGTGCAGGTGAAGTTGTATTATAAAAATATGTGTTATGTTGTTCAAACAACAAAAACGGTTGTTTAAACATCATTAACAAACAGCCAAAATTCATTGACAATTTTTGTAATATTCTAGGTCATCCTCTCATTTTGTATGTAATTTTTAAATTGATTTATCTAAATAGTTGACGTAGGACACAATTTACTGTTTAATTATTGTAATTTATTATTTTTGGTATTTTATGTAAAAACGTTATTTTAGGTTTAGGTGATTTAATTCCTTATTTTTAGGTGCATTTAATGCTTTTTAGGTCAAATTTGATTCCAGATATGGTAAGGTATCAATTAGGAGTTATTTTAGAATATATTTTCTTGTCTGTCAAGTTTTATGGAGCCCTTAAATAGGCCCTGAAGTCTGTAAACGTTTTTTGGAATATATTATTGAATAAAAATCAGAAAAGGTGAGGCTTTGCTCTTCTTTTGGTTCTTCAAGAACTGTGAACTTATCAAGGATTCTTCCTTGTGGCATTCAAACTTTATACCTTCGGTTCGTGATTCTTTATAATCATTGGGTCAAGGTCAACTTATACATTTGGTTCGCGTTTCGATTATAAACGTTGGGTCAGGGTTTCTATCATAAATCTGAATTTTAGCTTTCCTGGGTAAATATTCCAATATTTTTGTTAGATCTCAAAGCATGTCGATTGAGGTTTGCATCATAGTTGCAAGTTGTTTTTGTGATATATCAACTATTAGTTGAGAGATCTTTTTGCGCATGGTTGTTACCTGTTGTTTTGCATTGCTGTGTAGTTGGGATGATCATATGTATCGTTGGATACATGTGTCTACATGGTAAGATTTGTATTGACTGTATTAGTGTGTATAGTATAATCCATAAGCATGTAACTTTATTTTGTGCCGGTGTAAATTTTTAGAGATTAAGAATCTTCTCCAACAAGTAAAAAATATATGTGTCCATAAGCATGTAACATTTTTTTTGGGATCATTATGTTTGTCTTCTTTCCCTTTAATATGTGTGTGTATATATATATATATTTTTTGGGATTTCTCCTTTTGAGTTGAAAGCTTGGATTTGTGCTAAAATACAAGAGCTTGTTCAAACCCCCAATTAAAAATTACGACTAGATTGTTTTTACTCTAACTTAGACTGAGTGTGGAATAAGCGCAATGAACTGATAACTCTACCCTAAGCCATATTCATCCATTATCAACAATAAAATGAAAGCTTAAAGAGTAGAGAAGAGAGATGCAAACACAAGTTAACACCAAGACATGTTATCGAAGAGGAAAACGAAAAACAAAGAAAAACCTCTACGACCCTCCAAGTCGAAATTGATCCACTAGAGAATAAAGTTGGAATACACGAATAATAAAAGACCCTCCAAGCCTAGTCTACCCCATATACTTGAGCCCTCCAAGCTCCTGCTACCAATTGACTTCTCAAAGCCTTGTCTTCTCTAGTTTTTCGAATCCCACAATTTAGCCCGATTGCATCTTCCAATGAATGGCACCTTCCAATGCTTCCTAGAAGCACCAAAATCTCACTTTACACTTAGTATGGGTGTGTTAAGTGTTTGGGTTAGCAACCTCTTAAAGACATAGAGATGGAGAAGTAGGAGTTGAGGAAAAACCATAAGGAAATGTGTAGATGATTGTGGGTATAAGAAATTCTAACTCTCAAGTGTATTTTCTAGGGATTTCTCCCTAAAAAGCACTCCTTACAATTTGTGGGTAATGAAGGTATATAATGTGGGTAAAAACTTGGTAAAGCAAAACACAACTTTTTGCCAAACAGAAAGTTTTGTGGGTCCTTCGTGGGTTGGCCTTACTCGCGAGACAGTTGCAAAAACTCCAGCTTGGCACGACTCTTCATCTTCCAGTCATGTGCTCTACATGTGGCTCATTTCGCGGGTTGCTTCTCACGAGACAGTCGCAAACTCTACTTGTTCAACTTTTGAAGCTTGATTCTTCACCGATCTCTCACACTCATCCCTTAAAATTAAATTCACATACATATAGGGAAAATGATTGAAGAAGTTACAATCAAATTTAGCATAGAATTAATGCCAACACAATATAGTTGGAAATCACAACTTTATATGAGTAATGTTAATGCACAATTTTGTGCTACAATTTGCCACGTGGTAAATTGTGAGTGGTGGAAATGTGATGGTGGGCCATGAGGGGACACCCCTTCATACTCATAACTTGCCACATGGCGAGTTGTAGTACAGAGTTATGAATTTTTATGTATCCCTGTCATTGCTCTTTCTCTTTAATTGTTCGATCGTTTGATTGTTTCATCTATTTCCTTCTATTATTATCAAATTTTCTCTATAGGGTTCAAGAGACCAAAACTAAAAAAAAAATTGTAAGTGTGGCCAGTATAATTGTAAATATTATTAAGAGAAATGTTAATCAATGCCTTAAGAGCATTGGTTAAGAAACTATTTTTAGAAATAAATACACACAAGGGAGAATGAAAATGGTTTTAACATAAACACACACCTAAAAAGCTATGGTATCTTCTAAGAGATAGCAAGGCAAATTGTATTACACACAATATACTCTCTTAAGTAAAGAATTTTATTGCATAAGCAATTGCAGAATAAATCATTCATTGAATTTATTCCAAATTTGTAAGAAATATACTTATATATTTACAACTTTTATAAGTCGTAACCTATTCATGTATCATATAATAAATGATATTATATGTGATATACAAATATGAAAATTTTAAGTATTCAAATTTTGAAAATATACATTTATGAAAAAATAAAATAAAATATATGATAATGACATTTCTACCATACAAACTGGATCTTATAATTGAACCCAACTAATTGCTAAGAGCAGTGGACTTATAATTTTAGCTATTTGGTACTTAAAAAAGCTAGTTTATCTATTTTACTTTCTCACTTTACAAAACATCTAACATCAGTGATTTTATTTTAGCTTGCAATATAATAAAATAATATAAACAATATAATAAAATAATATATTCATTACAATAAAAATAAAAATAAAAAAATCAGTAAAATAATTAAAGTAGTGTAAACACAGGAATAAAAAAATGTTTTTTTTTTAACGTTTGAGCTACAGTGCACAGTCAAAGATAGTTGTACACTATAAATAGGTCCACCAATGGAGCCTTACTTTTGTATTTGGTGGTGTTAAAAATAGCAATATAACTTTTTAGTAACACCAATTCTAATGCTCTGAGTCTTAGGGCCCGTTTGGTAATATTGCTTTAGTAACGTTGTTTGTATTTTTTAGAAATACGTGTGGGTGAAAAAAAAGAGTAAAAATACATATAATGTTATTTAAATATTGAAAACTGTTGTTTAAAATACACTACCAAATAGCCCCTATAATTTCTCTTCAATTATTACAAATTTTGACCACTTCTATCATAATCAACAACTTACACTACTCATCCCTTTTCAGGTACTTCACAGACTGATGATGCTGAAAATCGTCAATAAATCACACTGTCCTCACGTGCTCCAAGTAGGACCTGCACAACACAAAGGGAAGAAGAAGAACCTACGAAGAGTACCGATGTGGTATCGGCCAAAAACCCTCTAACGCTCAAGTTAGAAAAATCTTTTGTTCACAACTCTAGCATGCCATAGCTATGGTAAATTATGCATACCTTGGTTTGTGAAGGTTCTAGGGTTTTTATAGTAGTGTAAGGCTGTCATCCGTACCTTGGTTAAGAAGTTCTTTTTTTGTAGGAGAAAACCTCTTTAATCCGCGTATCTTCCGGAATCCTTTCCTTATAGGAGTCTTCTTTATTAAAGGTAAGTGTAGAGCGCACGATGTTTCCTTAAACACGCATGCGTGGAGACCAAGTAAAGTCATGTCAGATTCATCAAAGATTTATGTATCCCCTTCAGCTTATCTTTGTTAGCTTCCTGTGCCCAAGGTGTAATCATCAACTTCGGAGTAGAGCCGTAGACTTTACACCAATATCATCTCTCTTAAGTGAAACTGACGACTTTGTTTATGACCATCGCCTTGTCACGGGTGAGTATCAGTATTACAAAATTACCCTCATCTGTTGATAGTATACTTACTATGCATGGGGAATTTTTTGCAGCATCTCTTGTCATCTCATCTCATCTTCTAAGAATTTGTTCCTCGAACAGACTCCTCCTGGATGCCCCTATTTGCAATTATATTTTGATCTTTTTTTTATCCATTTTATGTAATTGTTTAATCGATTAATTTATCTTAATGTTTAAGAGAGAAAAATTCATGGGTTAGAAGTACTAGTGACTCCTTTTAATTAATCCAGGTAGTTTTAGTTTGATCCAATCTTGACCTTAATCTATTAAGTTCAAACCCAAACTCAATCATGTAGCCAAGACAGACCAAAAAAAAACTAACCCGACATCACCTTCACGTAAAAGTTGGCACTAACTTTCTTTTTTCTTTTCTTTTTTTCCTTCAAAAAGAGGAGCAAAGAAAATCACAAATGAGCACTTTAAGTGTTTTTTTTTTTTTTTTTTGGGAGGAGTGGAGTTAAGTACAGCAAAGGAAAATTAATTCAAAGGACACATGAAAACCAGGAGATCAAAGGGAGTATTCTCTTTCAGCTGGATTCAATGGAATCCAAACAAAGATAAGGATTGCAGTAATAACCAAATGAAAGTCAAGAATAATATTAAAATTGGGAAGGTAAGAGGAAAATAACATATTAGATATTTTAAGTGTCTATACGCGGTTTCCTAAAAGAAAAAAGTGTCTATACTCGTAGTATGTATAATTAAGACAAAAAAAATCAATCTCAAAGCAGATTATCCAACTAATATGATAATTAATCTACTCTAATATAATTTAATTTAATTGCAAACATTTTATACCAGGCTTACATACTAATGCCTACATCCATGGGTCACGTTCCAAATAATACACTATAATCAACAAGTTGGATGGTTCCAAATGCACAGGAGGTCGAGTAGCAGGTCTTTCAATTTTAAAAATGTAGGTTTTGGGTGGCGTCTCAGGTCCCAAATGAGAGTCAAGAATGATATTAAAATTGTTTTTAAAAAACTTAGACTGAATTTTTTAGTGTCTAGACGTAGAGATTGTGTACGTATAATAAAGACAAAAAGTCAACGCCAAAGCAAACTATCCAACTAATATGATAATTAATCTAATACTCCTATAATTTAATTTAAAATTTTAATTATAAACTTTCTATACCGTGTTTACACACTAAGGCATACATCCATGTGTCACGTTCCAAATAATCCACACCAATCAATTAGTTGAAATGGTCTTCTATTCAGTTTCATCACATAATTAACTTGAGTTAGGGCTGTCTACTAACCCATCAAACTCGACCCATGCGGCTGACTTAATCACCCGTAGATGGCTCCAAATGCACATGAGGTCGAGTAGTGAGTCCTTCAATTTAAAATGTGGGTTTTGGGTTGAGTTTTAGGTCCCAAATGAGAGTCAAGAATGATATTAAAATTTGGAAGGAAAGAGAAAAAATTAAAATATTAGACTAAATTCTTTGGTGTCTAAACTCTAAACATAAAGACGGGATGTATAATAAAGACAAAAAATCAACCATAAAGTAAACTATCCAACGAATATGATACTTAATCTATATATCTATATATATATAATAATAAATAAAATTGAGAGCAAATTCAATTAAATTTTAAATTGGATTTAATTAAAGCCTAATTTTACACCACTTGTCTCATCTAATCTAAGTTTTTAAATTTTTGTGACAAGTGAGTTAATTCAGTGTAAAAATCAAGGAAGTCAATACCGTACTGGAGGCTGTACCGGTTTGGCCACCGGTACGGTATATTTCGGATACCGGTCAATACCGGTGTACCGTTTCGGGTTTACCGCTATTTTATATATTTAATATATATATATATATACACACACATACACACAAAATCTTTATTTACCATAAAACATTACCTCAAAAATCCATGTTTACAATAAAACATTACTTCAATTGTTCATTGCATACAAACTTACAAAGAAAAAAAAAAACACAATATAAAAAACAAAAAACTTAATTGTTCATTGCTTACAAAGAAAATAAATAATACAAATAATTAAGTTAACACAAATTTAATACAAATTACATAAGATCATTTACTCCCATCCATCAAAAGGATCTACATCAGGACCATAATATACATGAGTATTAGCATTTGTCAACACAACATCATCATCACCATCCTCCTCATCAAGAACAACAACATCATCATCATCATTATCATTATCTTCCAAATTCATTGTTGCTAATGGCTCTTCAATGCTAGCCCAATTCACATCTTCCTCAGTTAGTAACAAAAATTCAGAATCTTCAACTACCCAATCATCCATCAAATCAATATTATCAAGGCTTATTGGATCCAAGTAATCCTTTGTCCTTCTAATGTTCCTACCAAAATCAATATCATACATTAATGACATTTTCTAATCATTCAGAATAAAATTTAAATATATTTAAAAACATACCTTTCTCGTAACAATAAATTATAACGAACAAATACTAAGTCATTCAAACGTTTATGCTCAAGCCTATTTCTCCTCTTGGAATGGATAAACTCAAATGTGCTCCAAGCTCTTTCACAACCAGTTGCACTACAACACTGACTTAGCACTCGAATTGCAAACTTTTGTAATTCTGGAGTGTCATTTCCAAATTGCTCCCACCAAGCAACTTCCAAAAATAAAAGAAAGTATTAATTTAGTACAAAGCAAATTCCAAACTTTCAAATGAAATATATATATATATATATATATATATATATATATATATATATATATAGTATACCTGGATTTAGTTTTTCACATTGACGGATTGCCATAGGCATTCCAAAGCCACCTAAAGCCTTTTTGTATGCTTCAATTTGAGAACTAAGAGTATCTTGCTCATCAGGATCACGAACCAACCTTGTAATGGTACTAAGTAGGCCTTTTGTAATTTCTTTTTGCTTCTTAAACGAAGGCCTAAAGAAAATTCCAGGGTTAAGATAACAACCTGCTGCATGTAATGGACTATGGAGTTGTTTATCCCACCTAGCATCAATGACACTAGTAAATGGTATATATGCAGAAATTTTATTCTTCAACCTTGCTTTTATATTCTCCTTTGCTTTATCCATTGCCTCATACAAGTATCCCATTGATGGTTTTTCATCCCCATCTACAAGATGAAGTACTCTAACCAAAGGCTCACTAATCTTCACTATTTGTTGACATTGTAACCAAAACTCTTTATCTTCCAAAACAAGTGCAACCACCTCCTTTCCCATGACATCTCTAGCATATCGAGATTCAACCCATTGATCACAAGTAAACATTTGCCTAAGTTCTTTCTTGAACTTACTTAAGCATTGAAGACTTAAAAACTCAGTTGCAAACCTTGTGATGGCTGGACGAACCAAATCCCTACCATTAGTGAAGTCACTTCTCATCAAAGATAAAACCTTGCCATGGTTGTATATGAATTTGGTAATCTTTTTAGCCTTTTGAATGGTTTCATGAATGATAGGAAAGTATCTCCTATCTGAAAAATTCTCCAACATTAAATCAATGCAATGGGCTGCACAAGGAGACCAATAGAATGACCCATATTTCTGCATTAGCTTCTTTCCTGCAGACTTGTAAGCAGAATCATTATACGTAAGCTGCACAATGTTCTCAACCCCAACTTCTTGAACAACTTTATCAAACAACTTAAACAATGTATCTGCATCCCTTGTTAGGCACACATCAAGGGATTTAAGAAACATAGTACCTCTTGGACAATACACTAAAAAATTAATGATTGGAGTGTTCCTTTGATTTGTCCACCCATCTGACATTATTGAACATCCATAAACTTTCCAATCATTTTTCACATCTAAGAGATAATCATTCATTTCACACACATGTTTTTGTAATAAAGGACCCCTCAAGTCATGATAAGAAGGTCCCTTAAAACCAGGCCCAATAGCTACTATACTATCTATAGCTTCTTGATAATACACGGAAGCGGGCTGCATGGAAAGGTATATTAGCATGGTACCACCACCTTGCAAAATTCATTCTTGCCTTCTCAACCATTTGCTTTGAGGCCAAAGAAGACTTTATGGATGGTTGAGAACCAGGAATTGTTCTTGGAGCAAAAAAGGATTTAATGTTGGACCTTTCTCCAACTTTTTCTTTCCCTTTGGTGTTATAGTTACTAACTGATGAATGACTCTTTGAACCCCCTCTCTCATTATCATTATTACCTTCATCATGATCATCATCATCATCCTCCTCCTCCTCTAAATCATAAGGATTTGCAATTTGTTTACTAATTCTTCTTTTTTTCTTTTTAATTTTCTTTAAATCTTCAAGCAACTATTTCATTTGCCATTTTACATCTTCAGATACTTTTTTACATGCTTCAACATCACCCTTAATCCTAGCTTAATGATGATTGAGCCTAGTAATTCCTCCCCCCCCTTATCATTTTAGAACAAAAAATACGTTGAGTGTTATTCCTCGCATCCGACACAGCACGGCCATAAGCCCATGCTGGATCCTCGGATCTTACAACCGGGCCAGACGCTACACTTGATTGATTTTCAGTCATAATTCACACTGCATATATACCATCAATTATTTGTTAATAATTCTAAGTTATCTTTTTATTAATAATAGTACTAAGTTGTAAATTATTATTACTATCCCAATATCTCAAGCTAACCAAAATCAAGAATGAAATAACAATTCATAAACACAGTAACCCAATTCATGAACACAGTAAACAATTTGTTATTTATCACAGTAACCCAATTCATGAACACAATTCATGATCACAGTAAACAATTTGTTATTTATCACAGTGTTATTTATCACAGTAACCCAAATTCATGAACACAATTCATGAACACAGTAAACAATTTGTTATTTATCACAGTAACCAATTCATGAACACAGTAAATAACAAACATCATCAGAATCTCTATTCCACATTAAATATAATTCCACTAAAAAAATTAAAGTTTATACCTGAGGCTGAGAATGAGAAACGAGCCAACGGTAGGCCGAGAGACGAGCGAGTGAGAAAAAAAAAATTCAAACAGATTATGAAAAAACAAAAAAAAAAACAAATAGATTTTTATACATTATGTCATTCACATGCATTAAAAACCAAAAAAAAAAACTCTTAACTAGTAACAAAGCAAAAAAATCGAAATCATATAAAAAAAAAAAAACACGCACATACCAGTTCCGACGGCAGTCACGGCACTCTTCCAACTTCCGACGAAGGACCTCGATGCAGAGAGTGAGAGAAGTGAGAAATGCAGAGAGTGAGAGAGTGAGACGCGGAGAGGGAGAGAAGTGAGAACGAGAGAGTGAGGGAGAAGAGAAAGTGAGAAACCGGAGCAGAGAGTGAGAGAAGTGAGAACTTAAAAAGATATTTTGTTGACTCAAGAGTCAAGACAGTGAGACGCAGAGAGGGAGAGAAGTGAGACGCAGAGAGTGAGGGAGAATTGGAGAAGACAAACCGGAGAAGAGAAAGAGAGAGGGAGGCTGCGGCAAAACACAAAATAGGAATTAGGTGCTTTAGGGTTAAGCCGAAATTACCATCCTGCCCTTAAAAAAAATCCCCAATTACAACAACAACAAAAAAAAAAAAAAAAAAAAAAAAAAAAAAAAAAAACAGAACCCAGAACACATTTCGGACCGGTATTCCTTTACCGGCCGGTACGGCCGGTACAAGGCCGGTACACCTGGTATTTGGCCCGGTACGGTATGGGGGGTGTACCTGTACCGGGGTACGGGCCGGTACGATACGAAATCGCCCCCTGGTAAAAATTGGATTTCAATTAGAGTTTAATTTTGTAACATGTGTTCCATTTAATCTAAGTTTGTTAATTTTTATACCAAATGAGTTAATTTCGTGTAAAAGACGAGAAGTCCAATATAAGTAAACCATAAAAATAAATAAAAAAATAAAACATAATTTTTGAATGATTTTATATTTATGAGTCTTTTTTTTTTTTTTTTTGTAGAACTAAAAATAATTCAAGTTTATAAGTCATCTATATATATATATATATATATAGAGCTGAGAAAAAATTCAATTAGAGTCTAATTTTGCGCTTCCATTTAATCTAAAATTTTGAAATAAGTTAGTTAGTTTGGTGTAAAAATTAGATTTCAATTAGAGTTTAATTTTGCGACAGGTGTTCCATCTAATCGAAATTTTTAAATTTTTGTGTCAAATAAGTTAATTTAGAGTGGAAAACGACGAGTCCAATATAAATAAATCATTAAAAAAAACATAATCATATATCTAACACTATATATAAAATTAGTGGAAGATGGAGTTTGAATGATTTTATATTTATGAGTGTTTTTTCTATAACTAAAAAAAAAAATTCGTTTGGCACAAAAATTATATATATATATATATATTAATAGGTAAAAATTAGAAAAAATCCAATTAGATTCTATAATTGAAGTCCAATTTTGCGCCATGTGTCCTGTAAGGGCACAATTTCTACCCAATCCATTCACCAAATGGACTCAGGCCCAAAGAACCTTATACAATAAAATTTGTAGAGTATGAGCTTGAAACCTAGACTATGGATATTGGATAAAGAGGAGAATCAGGCTGGATTGCCGTTATTTGCGTGTTCAATAGATGAGAATAGCAAAGAAACTCTCCTCGGACATAAGTCGAGGACCACCTGTATTGCCTTTCTTTCTTTAAGAATAATATTACAACTACAGTTCGAGTATTCAAAAAATCCCCCTTTCTTTTCCCCATCCTCTCTTTTTTATATCTCTCTCGTTCCCTTGTATCCATCTTCTTCTTCCTTCCTCCTTCCACGTGTTTCACAAATATTTTCATTAGATACTTGTTCCATCCAACACCTTCCTGAAATCTTCAAATACTAGCTGAAGGGCTGAACCTGACTGTTCAGAGGTCATTTCTCCATTAATGTAGCTAGGGAGGTAGGTGCAGGGTCTTTAACGCGGTGGTAGTAGCTTTTTCTTCTCTAATATTTCTCACATGTTCTTCCTTCTAACCATTACATGGATCATGCCTTTTCCCAATAGATCTTTCGGAATTCTATCCCCAAACCCCTTGGCATGGCCCATGACCTTTACCGGATCCATCCAAGGAGACACTCCTTCTCGAACAACTCCTCCACCTCTCGTAGTGTGAACTAGCCTATGGGACTCAAAGACTCTGCTTGGACAGACTTACTCCACTTAATCAGGCCCAAGACCCAAATACATGTTTTAACCATTTTACCCCCCATAATAGCCCCTCGAAACTTCATTTTTCCCCCCATCCGAGGAGAGAAATGGAGTTTCGAACCAACAGCGCAGTCTCTACACACTTTACGAACCGCAACATGTGTTGGGGTTATCTCGTTTCTTTTAAACCACCCTTGACGCTTCGAAACCCGGAATACCCGTATTAATGACTGCAAGTTACGTTTTTCCCCACGTTCAACGGTGAGATGCACATCCAATGGTTCAGGTTCTTTCTCAGAATTTGGGCAGGATAACTCTGATTCTAGGCCGCCTCCCATATGCCAAAACGCCTAGGAAATCTAATCTCCATCCATCCTTTCAGAAATCAATCACATCTAAGAATTACTCATTCTCTTTTCTCTCAAAAAGCTCGTGAAGAATCGCCTAACTATTGCCCGTAAGTTCTCAATTTTCTCTATTCATTTCTCCTCAACTATTATCCTCGGCCACCAATTACACCCTTCCCCTCTCCAAACATACATTCACACCTCCACCAAATGGGTAGATTTAAGTGTTTAGTAGATACCGACACCGGTATGGAGGGTTTTCGGGCTAAATATAATATTCCCCAAGACATAGGCTTGAGATATTACCCTGTAGAAGCCATAGGTAACGCTAGAGAAGAGGGAGAAGTTATCATCCCTATTATTGCATTCCTAGAGGGTGGGATGACCCTTCCCATGAGAAACGTAACCAGCGAGTACCTACGTAGTCATAGGTTATCCCCAGATCAATGCACACCAAATGTGTTTAGAATCTTAGGTTGTGTCGATGCTCTAAATGAACAAATGGGTCTGAACCTCACATGGCACAACGTCGTTTACATGTACGAGTGCCAAAAACTTAAAGACGTAGGATACTACCTTAAATCTAGATCTAGCATTGTTAGGCTCATATCCTGTCTTCCCAAATCCAACAAAGGCATGAAAGACGACTATTTTATCGCCTCAGGAAATTGGTCTGACGGTCCTCATTGTCCAGTCAAATGGAGAGACCTAGGTGTGACTCCATAGGAGTTAGATTCCCTAACCTGTGACTTAGTCCTATTAACTTCACCATTTTTAGTTATCTTGTTTGTTTTCCCTTTTTACCTAATATTCGCTTCTGACCTAACTACACTTGTCTTTTTGGATGTTGTTGCAGACAAACAACGCGTACGACCTTGTTTAAGTCTTTGCAGCGTCGCAGATCTCAATCACGTCCTTCGATCCGAAGTGTTCGTAAGCGAAGACCTGCAAGTGAGGGCAGCCCATCTGATATTGGGATACGATCCTTTATCAAATAATTTCCAAGAGATTGGCGACGCGATCACTGCAGGCGACCAGAGACGTAAAAGGATAGATATTTCAGGACCGAGCTTCCTTTCTACCCACGAACTTCCAAACAACCCCTCCGTCATCTTGTACTCTCGCCCCATTGCAGCAGTTCCTTTCTCGGTGCATTCCTAGACAACAAACATCCGAGAAGAACTGACATCTTCACAACAATCGCTTGACGAGGAAATTGATCAGTTTCGTCTTGAAGAAGCTAAGAGACCTCAAGAGGATAACCTCGTTATCCTCTCGGACGAAGAACACGTGCCTGTAGAAACATCTGGCATAAAGGATTTGAAAATAGCACAGCCCAACTCTAGCTCCGAGGAAGACAACATGTCTACTCTTAGAAAGCTGTTGTCTAGGAAGGGCACACAGGCCTGCAAAAAGGGGGCGGTTGGGTCGCAACCCCCTCCCATTCTGCCACCACCTCCTCCTCCCACCAATCCTAAGATTCACGCCCCGAATCCTAAGAGGAAGAGGAAGAACAAAGCCGAGGAAGCAGAGGTGGAGAGGCAGAAAAAACTTAAGCAACAACAACAATAGCAGAAAGCAGGCAAAGGTAAAATGCATTCCTCTTCGGTAGAAAGTGGGGATATACACGACCTGGTCGAGGTACGCTGGGCACAGGCTAATTGGTCTCTCGACCTAAAACTAGATGGGGCCCCCATTTCCTATCAGTCTGGCATCAAGGCATTCCAGCAAGGACATGCTCATCACTTGGCCGACGCACTGGAACAGCCTCTTCTCCTACCGAAGGGCATAGAGGCTCTAGATAAGATGACTCAGCCATATCTCTTTCTCTCCCTAAAAAGAGACTTGGCTTTGGTAAGTGTCCTTCAATTATTTCCATAATGCATGTGCTAAATGAATTTGCTTCAACAAGAGTTCATTTGTTCAATATTTCAATGCAGGCCATTCAGGAAGTCTTCGCTACAAAGAGATGGGTGGAAGACTCTCAGAAAAAGGCTACAGCCGAACTCCAGGTCAGAATCGATACTGAGAAGGCCTTAGGCCAAGCCCTAGCGGAGAACGAGGATCTGACCAAGAAGTTGGCAGATGAAAAGAGGGAGAGAAATGGTGCCGAGGTCAACCTTAAAACAATCAAAACGGAAGTGGAGGGGCAACGCAAACTCCTGCACCAAAAGGATGAGGACCTGTCTAAGGCTCAGCAAGAAAACTTTGACTTAAATAAAGAGCTTGCTTGAGCGGAGGAGGAGGCTCGTACCCTCAAGGAAACCATGGAGGCTGCTAGGAAAGCTGCTTTCAATGAAGGGGTTAAGACAACAGAAGATCGGCTAACAGAGGATTTGGCAGAGCTATGTAGGCAGTACTGCCAACAAGTATAGGCAGAAGCTCTGAACATGGCTGGAATTCCCTCGACCTCGGAGTTGAGGAAACTTGAGAATATTTGGATTCCCCGGGACATCCAAGTGTTCGAAGAGCTTCCTCTTGTCACGCCTACCCCCGAGACTGCACCTTTAACACAGCCATCCATCATCCAAGATCCCATTTCCACTCCTAAAGAACCTGTTGGTTCCAACAAAGAGAAGGAACAGGGTAGCGAAGCCGAGAAGTGCCTGAGCAAGGATGCCGAGCCAAACATTCCTCCAACAATGGAAAAAGACAAAGGGAAACAAGTCCAGACCTTATTTGAAATGGAACTTAAACAAATAGAGGAGGTGGATATGACCAAAGAAGTTGCCAGCAGGTCCAAACAAGACCCCCCCACCAAGACTTAAAACGTAGGCCAGTTAGGACCCCATCTTCCTTATGTAATGAATTTTTTGGTATTAAGGGTTTTATCTTAACTGTTTTATTTCAAAGTTTCATTTCCAATGTATCTCTTGACAAAAATTAATGAGAAACTTGAAGGGTTGTTCTTCAACTGATTTCCAATCTCCAATAGTAAAATACTAATTCACTTTTCCTTAATGTGAATTATATGCATGAACTGTAATAGATGAAGTACAACAACATACAATTTAAGACTTAACTTGGTAATTAGTTTGGGGTATAAAGCAAACCATTAATCTTACCATAGTTTATCAATACGTCAATTTCCATGAGGCATGTAACCACATGACATGGTTTCTGTTTGATACTTAGAGAAATGGACCTGACGTAATGTTAATTTCCCCGAAATAGAAAGCCCGAGGACCCAATGTAACTAAGGTTCTGTTTAACATTCAATAAGATATCAATTTTCACAAGGTACATGATTCGAGGACCATCCATGATCAAGTTTCTGTTTGATATTTATAACAAATAGATCGCAATGTTAATTTTCCCAAAGTAAAAGGTCCGAGGACCCGACGTAACCAAGGTTCTGTTTAACATTGAATAAGATATCCATTTCCACAAGGTTCGTGATCCGAGGACCATCCATGACCAAGTTTCTGTTTGATATTTATAACAAATAGATCGCAATGTTAATTTCCCCAAAGTAGAAGGTCCGAGGACCCGACGTAACTAAGGTTCTGTTTAACATTGAATAAGATATCAATTTCCACAAGGTTCGTGGTCCGAGGACCATCCATGACCAAGTTTCTGTTTGATATTTATAACAAATATATCGCAATATTAATTTTCCCAAAGTAGAAGGTCCGAAAACCCGACGTAACTAAGATTTTATTTAACATTGAATAAGATATCAATTTTCACAAGGTTCGTGATCCGAGGACCATCCATAACCAAGTTTCCGTTTGATATTTATAACAAATAGATCGCAATGTTAATTTCCCTAAAGTAGAAGGTCCGAGGATTCGACATAACTAAGGTTCTGTTTAACATTAAATAAGATATCAATTTCCACACGGTTCGTGGTCCGAGGATCATCCATGACCAAGTTTCTGTTTGATATTTATAACAAATAGATCACAATGTCAATTTTTCCAAAGTAGAAGGTCTGAGGACTCGACGTAACTAAGGTTCTGTTTAACATTGAATAAGATATCAATTTTCACAAAGTTCGTAATTCGAGGACCATCCGTGACCAAGTTTCTCTTTGATATTTATAACAAATAGATCCCCATTTTAATTTTTCCAAAGTAGAAAGTCCGAGAACTCGACGTAACTAAGATTCTGTTTAACATTGAATAAGATATCAATTTTCACAAGGTTCGTGGTCTGATGACCACCCATGACCAAGTTTCTGTTTGATATTTATAACAAATAGATCATAATACAACATAATGATAATTGAACGAAAATGACAAAAGTGTGTTTCATTAATAGTAATATATTCGCAAGTTATTTACATTCCAAGGACGTTGTACAATTTTTTCATCTAGATCAGCTAAGCGATACGACCCTATACCCGCAATAAAGGTGATTTGGTATGGTCCTTCCCAGGTAGGTGCTAACTTTCCCCACGCTGGATTCCTGGAAGTACCCATAACTTTCCTCAAGACCAAATCTCCAAGCGCAAGTGGCCTTAGTTTCACATGATCATCATATCCTCGTTTGAGCTTGTGTTAATAGTAAGCCAGTTGAACCATGGCGGCCTCTCGCCGCTCCTCAACCAGATCCAGGCTTTTCTCTAGCAAACCCTCGTTATCTTCTAGGTTGAAAGAGCTTGTCCTTAATGTCAGAAACCCAGATTCCAAAGGAATCACTGCCTCGGCCCCGTAAGTCATGGAGAATGGTGTTTCTCCTGTGGATCTTCGCGTTGTAGTCCGATACGTCCACAAAAAGTGTGGCAACTCTTCTACCCATCTACGCTTTGCGTCATCCAATCTCTTCTTGAGTCCACTGACTATAACTTTGTTAACAGCCTCGGCCTACCTATTTCCCTAAGGATAAGCTGGAGTGGAGTATCTGTTTGTGATGCCCAAGTCACTGCAATACTTTCTGAAAGCTTTACTATCAAACTGCACACCATTATCTAAAATAAATGTGTGGGGTATCCAAATCTAGTGATAATGTTCTTCTAGACAAACTTCTTGGCGTCTACATCCCTAATATTTGATAAAGGCTCAGCTTTGACCCACTTGGTGAAGTAATCAGTTCCCACGAGTAGCCACCTTTTATTTCCCGCAGCTCTCGGGAAAGGCCCAACTATGTCCAGTCCCCATTGAGTTAATGGCTAGGGACTAGACAAAGGATTAAGGACACCACCGGGCTGATGGATGTTGGGCGCAAATCTCTGGCATTGGTCACATTTTCTCACATAGTCCTGAGCCTCTCTTTGCATATTGGGCCACCAATATCCTTGGGTCAGAGCTCTATGGGCTAAAGATCTCCCTCCAGTATGACTTCCGCAAATCCCCTCGTGCAATTCCTCCAAAAGTGCCTCCATCGCTTCAGGGTGTACACACAGCAGGTATGGTCCAGAAAAGGAGCGTTTATACAGCTTCTAATCCTCGGACAACCAGAATCGAGGTGCCTTTCGACGAGTCCTATCTGCTTCAGACTTCTCCTCGGGCAACACATTGCTTTTTAGAAAAGAAACTACGGGGTCCATCCAGCTAGGTCCGAGTTTTACCCGATGAATACGGATGGCACTTGCGATTGTTAAAGTAGGCTTCAGCAAGTCTTCGACGAGGATAACCCTAGGCAAGCCCTGAGCCGAGGATGTTGCCAGAGTGGCCAATGAGTCTGCATGTGTGTTTCTACTTCGAGAGACATGCGTCAGGATGAAAGAATCAAACTTGGAATGTAAACATTTGACCTTAGCCAGGTATTCTTGCATTCTCAGATCCCTTGCCTCTATGGTTCCCATCACCTGGCCCACGACTAACTGAGAATCCGATGACATATGAACTGACTTTCCCCCATTCTCTGGACCATACCCATACCACCTAAGATAGCTTCATACTCAACCTCGTTGTTAGTGGCCGAGAACGTCAATCTAAACGATTTTTCAAAGGTGATTCCTTTAGGGGATACCAAAATAAGTCTGATACCTGACCTTCTCTGATTCGTCGCCTCGTCAACATATACTTTCCAGACCAGAAGCCCTTCGTATGTGACCATGCCAACTGATTTTTCATCCATGTGCGACTCCTTTGTGGTTTCTTCTAATGAGGGTTCGGCGAATTCTGCCACCAAATCGGCAAGGACCTGGCCCTTCACGGAGGTGCGAGGCATATATTTGATATCGAAAGCTCCCAAAATAGTTCCCCACTTGGCTACCCTCCCTGAGTAGTCAGTGCTTCGCAATATCGACTTGAGAGGAAGTTAAGTCAAAACCATAATGATGTGGGATTGGAAGTAATGAAGAAGCTTCTGCGTAGCATGAACTACGGCCAAAATTGCCTTCTCCAAAAGTAGATATCGCACTTCGGCTTCATTCAAAGATTTGCTAATGTAGTAAACCGGTCTCTGTACTCTATTGTCGTCCCGTATTAAAACCAAACTGACTACATGGATAGCTACAACTATGCATGCAAACAGGACTTCATCGATCTCCGGCCGAGACATGATGGGTAGCCGGAAAAGATACTCTTTAAGTTGATGAAAAGCCAAAGAACATTCCTTGGTCCATTCGAATCCTTTCCACTTATTCAGCAACTGGAAAAAGGGTCTGCACCTATCAGCGGGCCGAGAGATAAACCTGCTGAGAGCAGCAGTCATCCCAGTCAACTTTTGAACTTCCTTTGGATTTCGAGGTGGTTGCAAGCCATGGATGGCCCTGACCTGTGCCGGATTTACCTCTATTCCTCTATGAGTCACCATGTAGCCTAGGAACTTACTAGAGCCCACCCCAAAAGGCACTTGGAGGCGTTAAGGCGCAACTTATACTTCCTAAGCGTTTGAAAGGTGTCATCCAAATCTTTCACATGTATAGGCACCGTCTTGCTCTTCACCACCATATCATCCACATATACGTCAATAGTCTTTCCAAGCTGCGACTCGAATATCCTAGTCATCATCCTTTGATAAGTAGCCCCTGCATTTTTCAAACTAAATGGCATCACTTTATAGTGATAATTTCTCGTAGGAGTAATGAAGGCAGTTTTCTCCTAGTCATCCAACGCCAAAGGTATTTGGTGATAGCCTTGGAAGGCATCCAAAAAACTCATCCAAGGATGCCCAACTATGGCGTCCACCAGCTGATCAATGCGAGGCATTGGAAATGAGTCTTTGGGACAGGCTTTGTTCAAGTCTGTGAAGTCCACATATACTCTCCACTTCCTGTTCTTCTTTTTTACCACAATAGTATGCGCCAACCATTCTGGATAGAAAACTTCTTTAATAGCCCCAGCCCTTTTGAGCTTAAGCACCTCCTCCTTGACGGCCTCGACATGTTCTTTGGAAGAACACCGAGGTGGTTGCCTCTTGGAAACAACGGCAGGATTGACATTCAGATGATGGCAAATAAAGCTTGGGTCAACCCTCGGAGCCTCGTAGGGATCCCATGCAAATACATCAATATTGCTTTTCAAAAACATCACCAATTCCATCTTCTCTTGATGTGGTAGTCGTACCCCAACCTGAAAGAACCTTTTAGGGTCATCATTAATAAGAAATTTTTCCAACTCTTCACACGTTGCCTCCTCTACTGTCACCGCACCGGGCGCATCTAGAGTCGTTAATTGCTATAAGTCTTCCGCAGCCGAGGCCGAGGATTCTGGTTTGGTCTAACGCAGTATTGCAGCCGATATGCATTGCTTTGCTACCAGTTGACTCCCAAGAATCTCCTCAATTTGTCCTCCCGACGGGAACTTTACTTTGAGATGTAAAGTTGAGGAAACAACACCCAGGGCATGCAGCCAAGGTCTTGCAACGATGGCCGTATATGTGGAATAAGCGTCAACCACAATGAAATCCACATCAATTGTTTCCGGACCTGACTACACCGACAAACTAATTTGTCCCTTTGGTATGACGGCCTTCCCTTCTAAGCTTATCAGTGGTGAATCGTAAGCCGTAAGATCCTCGAGTTTCAAATCGAGCCCCCTATACAAATCAGGGTACATAATATCCGCACCACTACCCTGATCGACCATCACCCTCTTTACATCGTAGTTCCCTATCCTTAGAGTAACCACCAGGGCGTCATTATGCGGTTGGATGGTCCCAACTTTATCTTCGTCCGAGAAGCCCAAAATAGGCAGAGAAGCACCTTTAATTCTTTTTAGCCTGGAGCCGGACTCCTCGGTGAGAAAATGTGATACGGACATCACCCTAGTAGGATAGGAACCAGTCCTGCCTAAGGCTGCAAGGATGACATTAATCGTTCCCAAGGGGGGCCGAGATGAATTATTCCTCTGGTTAATCAAACCCGAATTGCTTCCTTGCCCACTTGGCCGATATAAATGTTGCTTCAACTTTCCTTCACTGACCAGCTGTTTCAAATTATTCCAAAGTGTCTGGCAGTTCTCGGTAGTATGGCCTACATCTTGATGGTATTGGCAAACAAGGTTCTGATTTCGCTTCGTAGGGTCCCCTGCCATCTTACTAGGCCACTTGAAGTAGGGCTCCTTGCGGACTTTCTCCAACAATCGGTGCACAGGTTCTTGGAATACGGTGTTAACTACTTGAGCAGTGGCTGAACCAGATTGCCCAAAGAAATCTCTCTTAGGCCTGTTGTCACTGTACCTATCCGACCTGAAATCCCTCCTCTCCTGAGGGATAACCTTCGCCTTACCCTTACCTTGTTGTTGGTCTTCCTCAATCCTTTTATACTCGTCAATGTGATTCATGAGCCATGGTACACTCCGAACGGGCTTCTTGGTCAAAGATTTCCTAAAATCATGATCAGTTGGGAGGCCCACCTTGAAAGTGTTAATCGCCACTTCATCAAAATCGCTGTCGATTTCATTAATCATCTCCCAGTATCTGTTAGAATACGTTTTCAAGGTCTTACCCTCCCTCATGGCCATAGATAACAATGAGTCCAAAGGCCGAGGAACTCTGCTGCATGTAATGAATCGAGACGCGAATGCCTTAGTGAGTTCCATGAAAGAATCAACAGAACCCGCCTTCAGTCCATTAAACCATCTCATAGCAACAGGTCTCAGGCTAGAGGGAAAGACTTTACACATCAAGGTCTCGTTCTGAGAGTGTACCGTCATCCTCTGATTAAAATGACTCACATGCTTAACTAGGTCCGTCCTACCATTATAGATGGTGAAGGTGAGCTAGGTGAACCGTCGTGTAAGTCTTCCCTTCTTGATCCAACGTGAGAAATGGGACTTGGAGATCCGATGCAACACCCTGCTCATAGCGTCATTTCCTAAGCCCCTGGAGGGAAACTTTTTATGCCTACCACCCGGAAGCTCATCCTTCTCGTAAGAGAAGGTTTAGCTAAGAGAAGTCCTAGACCTTGGAATATAACTGCTTCCCTAGGAGCCCCTAGAGGAAGGATCGGAAAGAGGTGAGGCTCGCCTTCATCTGACACGGCGTAATTTTTTCTTAAGGTGGTCAATCTCCTTCTGCATGGCCTTGGCGTCATCCTTATGGGTGGCTCTACTTCCACCACGCGAATGGCTTGCACCGGGGTGTACCGTATGCACACTTCCCTCTCGATCCCTCTGACGCTCGAGACGCTCAAAGTGATCTTCATCCTGGGACCCCTGAGACTCTGCACGATGTGTATCTAAGCCTGCCATAACGTTCCAATTCCTTCAACACTAGGTTTCCCACAGACGGCGCCAATTGTAAGGGCAGAATTTGTGCTCGGTCCAGTCACCAGATGGACTCAGGCCAAAAGAGTTTTATACAATAAAATTTGTAGAGTATGGGCTTGAAACCTAGACTATGGATATTGGATAAAGAGGGGAATCAGGCTAGATTGTTGTTATCCGCGTGTTTAATAGATGAGAATAGTAAAGAAACTCTCCTCGGACGTAAGCCAAGGACCACCTGTATTGCCTTTCTTTCTTTAAGAATAATATTACAACTACAGTTCGAGTATTCAAAAAATCCCCCCCTCTTCTTTTCCCTTCCTCCCTTTTTTATATCTCTCTCGTTCCCTTGTATCCCTCTTCTTCTTCCTTCCACGTGTATCGCAAATCTTTTCATTAGATAATTGTCTCATCCAGCACCTTCCTAAAATCTTCAAATACCAGCTGGAGGGCTGAA
Source organism: Castanea sativa (assembly GCF_040712315.1). Lineage (NCBI taxonomy): Eukaryota > Viridiplantae > Streptophyta > Magnoliopsida > Fagales > Fagaceae > Castanea > Castanea sativa. The sequence goes on from NC_134015.1 coordinate 12,814,893, forward strand.
CCTGACTGTTCAGAGGTCATTTTCCCATTAATGCGGCCAGGGAGGTAGGTGCAGATTCTTTAATGCGGTGATAGCAGCTTTTTCTCCTCTGATATTTCTCACATGTTCTTCCTTTTAACCATTGCATGGATCATGCCTTTACCCAACAGATCTTCCAGAATTCTGTCTCCAAGCCCCTTGGCATGACCCATGACCTTTACCGAACCCATCTGAGGAGACACTCCTCCTCGGACAACTCCTCCACCCCTTGTAGTGTGAACTGGCCTGTGGGCTTCAAAGACTCTGTTTGGACAGGCTTACTCCACCAAATCAGGCCCAAGGCCCAAATACATATTTTAACCATTTTACCCCCCACATGTCCTAAATTATTTATTTTTAGAGAGAGTTTTATTTCTTAATTTTGGAATCAAATGTGAGACCATATCATAAATATCCATTCAAGTGAGTTATTGTGTACAAAAACCAAAGAGTCTAAAATTAATGAACATAAAAATATTTTAAAAAATTGACAATTTACATTTCTACCCAATAACATTCTTACAAGACTTTTTAAAGAGTTAAAAAATATATATAAGAATGACTAGTAATAATATTTAAATCATATATGTAAGATTATTATACTGTGCATTTTAATGTGTATCTTTTAAGTATACCCATGCATATGCATGGGGTTACAAGCTAGTTTAGTTTAATTGTAAACTTTCTATCCCTTGGTTACGCATGCACTAAAGCATACATCCACATGTCATGTTCCAAATAGTCCACTATAATCAACAATTTTCAATGGTCTTCTACTCAGTTTATCACACAACTTGAGCTAGGGATGTCTACTAACTGGTCAAACTCAACCCACATAGCCAACCTAATGACCTGCAAATGGCTCCCAATGCACAAGCAGTCAAGTAGCAAGTCCTTCAATGTTAAAAATGTGGGTTTCGAGTAGTGTCTTAAGTCCCATATTAGAGTCAAGAATGATATTAAAATTAGGAAGGTAAGAGAAAAAAAAAATTAGACTAAATTTTTTAGTGTCTATACATAGATACTGTATGTATAGTTAAGACAAAAGAATCAACCCCAAAGCAAATTATCCAACTAATATGATAATTGTTGATGTTCGTTTTGGAAGCCCGGTAGTAGGAAGAAGTCCAACAATATGGACAGAGTAGAGTTAATGGATTAATGGAAAACCCACTAAGCCCGAATGGCAGGAACAATGGATTATAGGCCCATAAAGTAAATAAATAGGCCTTAAGAAAAGCAAATGGACCTATGATAGTAAACTCATGGGCATTATGAGATGTAGAAAAGTAAGAATGGGTCATGGCAAGCCCGAGATAATGAAGTAAGAAAGTAAGGGGTTGGTGGAAAACCCGTGAGTAAGGATGAAGAATAAGGTAATTGGGCCAAGGAAGCCCAAAAGAGTTTGTAAAAACCTATGGGAATGCAAAGTTAGAAAATGGGCCAAAAATGCTCAAGAAGAAAGAAATGGGACAAATGAGCCCACGAGCAATGTAATGGGCTAATAAAACCCAAAGTAGCATGAGTATAAACCCAATGACCATATTGAATTATTAAGAGGAGAACAGGCAGCAGGCCTAAAGAGGTCTAGCAAGCACGGGTCAAGTAACACCATGGCCAGAATAGCAGAGTGGTATGGCAAGAATGGCAACAAAACTACGGAAGGAGCAGAAGATGGTCTAAAGAAAGAAAAACCCACGATCAAACAAGGCCCAGTCCTTGAAAGAAGCAAGCCAATAAAGAATGGAAAATTAGAAAACAGTTCACGCCATAAAAGGTCAAGGATGAGCAGCAGAATACACAGATGAGCCTTCAGACCATGACAAACGCATGAGCAGTAGACAAACTTTCAACATACACAAGAAGTGGAGCACGCGCAAAGCCCAGGCACTACCAACCTGTACCTAGCCAATACAGAAGTGGTGGGTCATGAGCCAGAGGTAAGAGAGGGTATGGTCTAGCGGTAGAGAGAAGGGAAAGCCTATTCTGGGGTTCCCGCTCATATTCTTTTGGGGGTGATGTCTAGCTGGAATGACATACCATCCAAAAGAATGAATGATGAGTTGGAACCACTAAGTGCATGCCATAAGAGATAGCAAGCCATAAGAGATATCAAGAGAGAATAACCACACTGTGGTAGATAAGGATACCACGGTGAGCAAGCAAACAAAACAGTCTTCTTTGTTTGGTAATAAGGAGCGGCACAACCAGTATAGATAAGTGGTGGTGGCTGGATAGCTGACAAACCAATGGGTGGTCGGGAGGAACACCCTAAACCAGACAAAAATGGTTAATGGCTAAAATGGTAAAAAACCAGTCACGGCAAGCAGTATATAAAGGGTCCTTGTTGTGCACAGTTAAAGGACCACAACCATAGTAACCTCTAGAAGAGAATCCCAGCACCATCATCACCATAACACCACATGAGCAAGCATTAAGAAAGAAAGAAAGGAGTGGGAAAGAATCAAAGTAACAAAAAACAGAGAGAAAAGAGAAAGAAAAGGAATAAGGAGTGTAGAATGCCAGGCATGCACCAATAGGTTAATCCATTCTCTCCCTCTAAAGGCCTACCCACTATTGAGGATAAAGAACTCATTTGGGCACAAGCCATTCAAGCTCGTTCCCTCAAAGTGGATAATTTCTACAGCAGGATCATCCTGTGAGATTACCCACGTTGAGGAAGTAGTTCCCCCCTTGGTCTTAGCCCCGCAACACAATTTAACACAGCAAACTGATCTTTCACTCTTTGATTTTATCATTTATTGCTACTATTTCTTATCTCATCTTTACGATTTCATCTATAATGTGTCCTTCTTCCCTGTTTTAATTAAGGATCTCTTACTTATTTTGCCTAATAGTGACGTATTTCCTTTATCATTGTTTTATTGCATTTTCTATCATAACTTTTCTATAGTAACTTCATCTGCCATGGGCATGTGATTAAGTTTCGGCAAACGGGGCATAGTTTGTGCACAAGCCGGACTAAGGTGAGTTGCGATTGGACCGGTCCCAGCTCTCTTATCCAGGACACTTAGGCCTAACACAGTAGGAGATAGTCCAGCCCAAAATTACACTCAAGCCCGCCACAATAATTAATCAAATATAATTTATTTAATTGTAAACTTTATATATCGAGGTTACGCACTAAATACTACATCCTCATTTTGCAGTCCCATAATTCATTATAATCAACAAGTTGCAATGGTCTTCTACTTAGTTTTATCATACAACTTGAACTAGGCCTATCTACTGACCAACTAAACTCGACCTTGAATGACCTAACAACCCGCAAATGGCTCTAAATGCACAAGCGGTCAAGAGGCGGATCCTTCAGTATTAAAAATGTGGGTTTCGGGTCGAGTCTCATGTCCCATGATTCCTATCCCATCGACCAAATATAAATTCAAAAAAGAAATTAATGTATTGGTGTCACGCTCTCATTGGTTGGAAATCCAACCTTGTTTGAATCTCCTCAAGTTGTTTCACACTTCATTTGCAATAGAAATATACTAACAACAACAAAACCTTAGTTCCAAATTTTTTGGAGTCAATAAATTAGTAGAGGTTAGTTATATGTATTCTTTTTTTCAATTCTATTCTATCTAGAATCATAATCTTTTTTATTTGGTTAATTGACATGTCATTTTCAACTATTTATATTAATGTTATTTTTAGTCTTTTTTCGCTCTCTCAACTTGAACAAAAAAATTATTTTATATAAATTTTCTTAATTTTTACCATATTTCAAATCCAAATAACAAAAATATTATTTATGTTCTCATATTATTATAATTCAAAATCATTTGACCTCTTTCATTAAAATATAATACACGCAGGGTGTACACACGTATGTCTCAAAATCCTAATCATTCTTTTTTTTTTTTTAAGTCCTAATAGATTAAAGAAAATTATGAAAGTCGTTATTTCATTATAAACAGTAAAAAAAAAAAAAGAACTGAAAAACAATAATGATGATTTTTATTATCATATATAGTGTTGATAACAGTATTAAAGTTTAGTTTAATTGAGGTATTTTGTATAAGCATAATACAGAAAAACGTTTATATATGTTTTATATTTTTTATTATAAAATGTGTTTTTTTTTTTTAATCTTTCTGTTTCATAAGTTTAATACACTCTGACTCTGAATGTGATGCTGGATGTGTAAATTTGTACTCAACTGTAATATGAATCAATCAAGCTCAAGTATAACAATATATTTGTAAACAAAAAATTAGACTTAAATATATATATATATATATATATATATATATATATATAATTATATGTATACATACATAAAAATATACTAATATAAAAATAATATTGAATTATATTAGCTTGTAAATAAAATCCTAAAATATTAAATTAGTATTTATAATTTATTGATAATATAAATAGTAATTTTTAATGATTCAATATTAATAAATATAATTAATGATATCAGACCTGACTTATCGTCACTTATCATCTTTCAAACAACTAGTGATTAGTTTCTCAAAACAAAACAAAACAAAAAAGACAACTAGTGATTGGAAAAAGTTCAATAAACAAAAATCATTTTATCTAAATAGCTCAAATTATATAATATAAAAATAATAATCTGTTTACTAATTATTAGCATAAATTTGTGAATGGATAAAAAGCTTTTGTTGTTGTGTTTAATATATATGATGACAAAAGATTAAGTTTTTAGTGCTAAAACACACACACACACACTTTAATTACACTCTCTCACAAGCTCAAACACATTACTTAACCTGAAGTACCACTACAAAATGGCCTAACTAAAATTAATCAAATTTGAATATGTAATCTAACTCCTTTATGAGCTTAGGTGGCTTTGTTTAATGTTTAATTATTTTGATTTTATATTATTATTATAACTATGTGTGCACCAACAATGCAAATTGTTTGCCACATATGTATTTTCTATTAATAAGTTAACAGTATGGACCAAGTTGATTGCAATTTAAAAATAACATAAACTAAATTGATTGCTACCAAAATGTAGTGATTAAATTGATAGTAACCCTAAAATGTAAGAACCAAAATAATATTATTGCCTAAAATTAAATAAACAATCCAAACTTGTTGCAATTTAAATATAACATAAATCAAATTAACTGTTACCAAAATATAAGAACTAAATTGACTGTAACCCAAGAATATAAGAACCAGAATAGTATTTTTGCCTAAAATTAAGTGAAAAATTAAGATTTTTTAATACTCAATTCATTTGCAACCCTATTTATAATAGACTTGCGACTTACATGACTTGAAATCTGAAAACCATATAAATTTGATGTTCAAGTGACATTGCCTAGATCATCGTAGGCTTAACAACTATTTCTCCTCCTAATCCTTTTCAAAACCACCGTGCGTTTCCATGAGGTGCATGATTAAGGGTGGGCTTGGCTGTGATCTCAAATTAGTATCAAGCACACCACGCTCCGTTGTTTCGCTGTGAAATGTTTTCAATCAGAATATTTTCAAGTATTTTGTATGACATTAAATTTTTCAAACACAAACCACCAAATGAGGGTGTTAGAGACACGATGTCTTTTTGTAAAATGTTTTAACAAGCTTTTTTTTTTGTAAATGTTTCACAAAATTTTACAGTTAACGAAAACTTTTTCTTGCTTGACCAAATTTTACAAATTAAACGCCGGAAAATACTGAAAATATTTTCAAAATTACAGCAAAAAAGAAGAAGAAGAAGAAGCGAAATTGGCATGGTATCCACTTATGTTTATGGCTGAAACATGGTATATTGAGTATCCACTTGCTAACGTTATACAACACTAAAACCACACACTCATCAGTCATCCTTCAGCTTATTATCAGAAAATTTCTTTCAGTTTTGTTTGACAAGGTGCAAGACACCTTTTTTGGTCCAGCCCACTCTGAAAATTAGTTCTTCAATGAGCTTTGTGTGCTATCAAATGACCTCAACAAAAGGAAGTCCTCTTTTTAACTCAGACAATGAACATATATCAAGGTTCTCCTGAATTCCCATGCAAACCTGGGTTAGTCTGAGGAATTTGGTCTGTTCTTCTATCTTGCGTGATTTTATTTATTTTCTTCGTTACCTGGGGTTATTTCATCTAATTGACACAGACAGCAGTGAATAATGATCCCAAACAAGTTTCAAATTTTCCATATTTTGGTTAAATCAAGAACATATGGAAATCATGTACTTCATCAGCGTATGTATACGGAGCTCATTTACACACATCCCCTCCCTTCCCACTTCTCTCTTAAAAAAAAAAAAAAAAAAAGAATCCGGTATACTCACAGCACACTTATATTCCATTCCAAGGAAATTGGCCAGAAAGAACATACTGACTAAAATACCTCCTCTGCACATTTATAATGAGGGGAGAGAGATTCTTATACCTCTATCTGTAACTGGCTAGGAATTAATCATGTAGTGTTAATGCTTTGTAAAGTGTTCAACGGTGTAAAAGGTATCCAAGCTCAACACTGACGATGGCCACCATACAAACAAATAGAAGAGGAAATCCGACTTGAACTCTTCTCACTCCTCTTTTGCTCAACTCTGACTGCAAAGCAAGAAAGGTAAAAGAAAAATGTCAATGCCACAAATAAGGAACAAAAGCAAAGGAGGAATCAATTGATGCAAAAAGCAATTGGGGAAAATGAGGTTGGTATGCTACATATAGGAGCGCAGGACTAGATGTTTTTAATAAACAGATAGTGACCAGATAAGATTTACAGTCGATAAATTCCATTGCACTAGGATAGGGAAAAAAAAAATGCATTGCAAGGCTTATGGCAGAACTCACTGACTTTAAGAATATCAAAAGAAACACTAAGAAAAGAATATGTTCAAGAAGTAACAACTTACAAGTTTCTCCTGGAAGACTCTTATATCTTGAATGCTTGAACTCTTCTCCTCTGTTAGCTTTGAAATAGTAACTTCAGCCTGCAAAGGAAATCCAAAGACTTGAGTGCTATAGAACAAGATTTCTTCCTTGTACTAAACAGATTCATTATAAATTTTATAAAACAACAAAATTGAACTGATATCAAAATACCATATAAAACAAAAGAAATATATATGGTCATTCCATATGCGAGGACTACTATAACTAATCAATTCCTAAGGCATAATTGTAAAGAATCTGATATGATCAGGGGGCAAATAACACAATTATCCCCATCAGGGGGATAATTGTAACAAATATGATATAAGCAGGAGGCAAATATCACACAATTATCCCCATCCCAAAGAAGTTTATAAGAACCAAATATTAGATGATCCCGTGGGTAGAACATACAATAAGGGACTGAGCCAATAAGGACGGAGAAGAATTACTGAAGAAAATTTTCATTTTCAATAGGGACTTCATCATAAAATTTCAACCAAAACTCTAAATTGAGAAGAAATGCCAACAATAGACCCTGTGGATGCATAAGATTATAGAATACAAATCCTAAATAGTCATTGAGATAGTGAATGAACATGGGACCAGGGAATTTATTTTCAGAGGTCATATAGCCCTACAACTGCGAGAGTTAATGAATGGATATGCATCAACCTTTTTTTTTTTTTTTTACAATTGATTTCTAAATCTTAGTTGATTTGATATGATACTAGAACTATAGAAGGCAAAATAAAATAGAGATTTGTTGTAATGAAACCATATTATATCGAAAGAAGGTAAGTGGATAAGAAATGGATTTCAGTAACCAAATCCTTGATACGGTCACAACAGAGTGCAATAATTGAATTTCAGAGTGCAAACTGGACGCAAACAAAGAATAGCAACACTATTCTATTCCATTTATTTGTTATTGCCCTGATTAGTCACACTGTAATTATACCATAAATTTTAACAAAGATTCTAGAAAGACTGACCTCCTTTAGCTTTGATTCAAGACCATTTAGTTTTGTCTTCATCTCCTCGACATCTTTAACTAAATTTAACTCATCAACATTCTTTGCTGATTTCAACTCCACATCCTCTGCTGGCTCCAATTTTGCATCATTTGCTGGCTCCAATTCTGCATCCTTTTCGGGCTCCAATTCTGCATCCTTTGATAGGTTCAGCTCAGAATCCTTAGCTGGTTCCATTTCTGCATTATTTGCTGGCTCCAATTCAGTATACTTTGCATGCTTCAGTTCAGTGTTCTTTGCTGGCTTAAGTTCTGCATCCTTTAATGGCTTCAGAACTGAATCCTCTACTGGCTTAAGTTCTGCATGCTTTACTGGCTTCAGTACTGCATCCTCTGCTGGCTTCAGTTCTGCATCCTTTGCTGGCTGCAGTTCTGTATCCTTCACTGTTTTCAGCTCCATATCCTCAGCTAGATTTAGCACCTTTTCGTTAAACAATTTGGACTCATCTATATCCTTAGCAACCTGAACCAATAAAATAAGCACTACCATATGATTTTCTACAAGCAATTCTAGTTTACCATTTAATATGCTTGATCTACTTGAAACTCAATCAACATATTAGTGATAACATATACCAGGATAATTCTGACCTATCAAAAAAACATATATACCAGGATAATTCTTCCCTACTAAACTAAAAAACGCGGGTAGGGTGTTGACCCAAGACATGGTGAAATCAAATGAAAAACAAAGGCAACTTATTGAAGTATTCAAAAATTATGGGGGAGAGAATTAGTTAAGCCCAACATTGTTAACTAAGAAGAGTTTATCTAACCGTTAGCTGCGTTTCCTCTCTACCCAATTCTTGACTTTTTTTCAATTTTGAAACTTCATGAGCTAGCCCCTGTTTCCGTAGTCCATTAATTGGTGACAGTTCTGGTGAACTGGGCGGGCTAATGAGGGTCACTCTCAACTTGTTTTCTTCAATGTACTTGCTGCCATCCTTGGCAAACTGCCAAAACAATCTATGAGAAGCCAAAATATAGAATCAAGAACAACAAAACTACAAAAACATACCATGCTAGGTGTAATGTCCTCATCAATTGTTCCAGCAGGAACAATAGTGCTTTGGATCAAAAACTTGTCTTTGCACACCATATCAAGCGGAGCTGTCCGTTGAGCTTGCATTGTAACTACATGGACACATAAGGCAATTAAGATAGATAAAATAACAACATAAGGAAATAGAATGCCAAAAACTGGAGCAAAACCAAGTGAAAAATCATATCTAGACCAAAATTTTCAAGTATCAGCAAAAAAATTTAATCACACTATGACCTCATGACATATCAATGGTTTTTTATTTAAAAATTTCCTGATGAAATCCATATCAAATTATGGAGCAACCAAATTTCTTCCCCAAAAACCACAAAACCTGTGCATGTGTCCCTGACTATGTTTATGTGTGTGCGTGACTGTGTGCAATATGAATTTACAGATGGAAAGATAATAAAAAAAATAAATTAAAAAATTACCAAAGAGCAACAAATTCAGCTGAGACAAATCTTCCCTTGCTAGGCTCAAAACCATTGTTTGTGCTTATTATAATTTAAGCATCATTTTGATTGCAGGGCTGTGTTGATGGCCTTTGTCAAGCCCTTGATTTTATGATTTGACTTTGTTTCTAAAAGTGTATGGGTCGGTCCATTTTGCCTCAATGAAGAGAAAACATTTCCTTATCAAAGGTGGTTCTTTAATACCAATGGTAACTATGTTAATTGACATCAATTATCAATATGAATACCAAGTAACAACTAAATCAATGGAGAGAATATCAATATCCTAACTGTGACTAAAAGAAAAAAAGTTATCCAACTTACGAAACAATGAAACTCAAACTAAAAATGCTATTATCAATGCAAAAAAGTAAAGAGTGCACTAACATAATAGCTAGAGATCTAATTAGTAAAACTTAAACTTACAAAGCTACTTACTTGCATTAACACCTTGATAGGACTAGCAAAAAAACACCCTTAAACTAGTGGATTACAAGCAAAATAATAAGAGGAATCAGTTTAAGATGTCTTCTTGCTTGGAATGTAAGTCTCCATTTTACTTGAGATCTTGACAGTTATCAATGGATGCTTGTAACACGTGGAGTTCCATCCTTTAATTGTATATGACACTTGTCACTAAATCAACATCAAGAGTTAATTTCTCTTTTGAATTTTAGTAAACGTAGTGATTAGTATATTCCACTCCTTTATTTTAAGTAAAACACTGCCACCTCATCATCATGTTGATACTCCTTACACATGCTGTCTCCCTCTCCCTCAGGCACCACTTATTTCTTTAGTTACAATACTAACCATTGAATTTAGTAACAACGTTTCAGTTTTCGTCCCTAAATATTTGATACATCTCTCTCTCTCTCTCCCTCCCCCCCCCCTTTTTAATATTTTAAATAAAACACTGCCACCTCATCATCGCATTTTAAATATATTGCGCCACAGTGTACTGATACTCCTTACACATGTCTGATCTCCCTCTTTCACCCAGTTAGACAGGGATCTTTTGTTGCCAGACTTGAGTCAATTAAATCCATTACTGCAGGAAGCAAAATTCAAACCATTTGAAGTGGCTACACCAATCTTCTTTTGACAACATGCACTGTCCATTAAGCTTCTCAATTCTCAACATTAATTTAGTTATATTTAATTTTAGGAGTCAATTGTATTTTTACTGGTCAAATCGATTTTATTTTAGGTCTCAGTAATTAATTAGGTTATTAATAATTTTAATTAATTTCCTAGAGTCAAGGCTATTTTTATAATTCATTAATTAGTTTTCCTAAGTCAAGTAGAAATAGGGTTTAGATCTAATAGTCTATTTAGGCTTGCTATTGTACTCCTATGGAGACAATTTTGATTGAGTAATAAATTGGGTTCCAGGGATACCCTAGTGACTCCAAAACCTCTTGTGATAAGTAATCAGAAAGCTTTTATAAATGAAAGAAAGAAAGTCATACAAGAAGTTCATGATGATGAACAACAAGAGAAAAGCTACTAGAGAGATAAGCTAAGAGAGGACATAAACACACAGAGAGAAGAACAATTAGTAAACCCCCAACAACGAGACCACTCTAAGAGACTACGCTGGCATAAAAGATTTAGCTCAATCAAGGTCTTCTCTTTGTCCTCAAAGGAACGGCGATTCCACTCCAACCACACAATCCACATTAAGCACCCTGGAACCAAGTTCCATATGTCCGACTTATCCTTTCCATGCCACTAATACCAATAACAGATCAAATCCACCACCGATCCTGGCATAACCCAAGGAATCCCAAAGGCCTGAAGCATACAAGACCAAAGGGCATGTGTAACAGGACAATGCAGGAGAAGGTGGTTAACCGACTCCCCATCCTTGCAACACAAACAACACCTATTAACCAAAGTCCGACCCTTAAGCATGAGGTTATCCAAGGTGAGAATCCGGCCATGAGCAGCAGACCACAGAAAAAACTCTTGGAATTCTTTCAATTGTCTAGTTCTAACTCCAACCAACAGTCGGTGTTGACTCCTAGATTTTCTATCTTTTTGGCCCTTGCTCCAAACAATCCTAAGTGCTAATTCCTAGGTTTTTATTGTTTCTTTCTTTGTTTCTCTATTGCAAATTTTCTTTCAATCTTAGTGCTGCATGAAAAATCAATCTATGATTTTCAGACATCGCTGTGGGTCACAACCAAAATTGAAATAACCATAAAATGCAACCATCACCAAAATTTGAATAACCAGAAAATCCAACTTCGTTCAACCCCATCATCTGTGAAACCTCCACTTTGCACACAACCAAGGTAGGGCATTCGCTTTCCTTCTCCTAGCCAAAAAACCACCCACACCAACCCAAGCCTAGTGTATTCATATCCCCCCCCCCCCAAAAAAATACCCAAACTACCCACACAGCCAACAACCCGCAACCAGTCATCTTTGTCATATCCCAAACAAACCAACCCTTGGCCTCAACTGCAAGTGCCAAAACAGAACCCAAAAATAAAATAAATAAACAAATAAGACCTAGCAACCATCTAAAGTCTTGACCTCATCATCGGTAATCCCAACTGATCCACATTCTGAGACCCACCCATTAAAAAGAAGAAACTGCCCTTTGACTTATTGAGCCTGCGATTTGATCACCAAGATCCTCAACGTAAACCCCATCAATTGCAGACAAACCAAAAGAACACCATAGTCAACGACAACTCTCAGACAATTTTGGTTTTACAGTCCTTTTGTGTCATGTTCATTGACCTTATCCATTCACTGCACCACCATATTGCTTGTTCCTACTTCAACAAAGAACCATTGACAAGCCTGTTCAGTGCACACAACTCTTCTATTGTTGCAGTTTGCACACTTTTTCTAATTCAACTGAAAAATGGGTAAAGAGTGCAATGTCGTTTAGCCTGTTTCCAACCCAACTAAGTTCTTCAAGGTCATGTGTGTAGAATACTAAATGGCTAATAAGCCAAACTTTCAAGATACCACAAGTCCAGACCGTGATTCAGTTGGGGGCTAGTGATAGGCTCATGGCCAATGATAGCCAGCAGCCCAGGTCAGTAAGTCCAGGTTTTAGTTCCAATTATTTGTTCAAACTTTATTCTAGTGAGCATTGGTAATATTAAAGACACCTAGTTTTGATGGTTGACAAGATCCATGGATATTCAATAAACTGGTTACATGAGATGGACAATTCTTTTAAACAAGTAATCTTATCATATAACAAACAAGTTAAGATTGACAAAATGAAACTCATTATATAACACTAGAACAATATTGGGAACCTTCAACTTGAATTGTAAAAGTTTGCCATAACTGATTGGAAAATAAATGAAAGAAAAACATAATTGTAATTTTGGTTCCTAATTTGTGCCCCTAGAGTACATCCCCAATGTACTTGGGTTGGCTTTTTTATTTTTATTTTTATTTTTATAACGGCTTTTTTATTAATATATTTCGTTACCTATCCAAAAAAAAAAAACATAAAAAGGAATATCTACCCCAACCCTATTGAAAGATCTACCACAATCTCACCAGGATCATTTTCTAGTTCAAAGATATAGTCTGAGGCAAGAGAACAAACAGTCTATAGCACTATTTGAAGAAGAAGAAAAAAATGAGTGTTCAAGAAGTTTTTCTAATCCTGAACCCATTCCAATACAGTTTTCCATAGAGCCAACCATATCTAGTAAAAGTCGTGCAAGACTTGTCTGCAGAGGTTTGAACAAGAGTTTGGCAAACTTAAAACCTAGCTTGATTCATTTGGGCTGTCAAGGACAATCAATTGCAATGAAATTACTGCTTCCCATACAGGAGAAAATGTCTTAGTAATGAAAGAACATGAAATACCACCAAAACCAAGTTTTGAAAGAGGAGTATATGTGTCAACTGATGTTGCTTCAACATTAATACAATTATAAAGCCTAAACAGCAGGGTAAAATATTTGAACTGTGTGTAATAAACTTAATTCATCCCATTTGATAGTCAGATATATTGTTTATCATTGTCATATATATTGCTTATCACCAAACAAGAAGACTTCTCATTTCTTGAAGTAGATAAATTTTCACCAAAAGAGCAAAGACTTAAAGGGTGGATTCATTTTCCTAGTTATTCTAGGTTCATCTTCAACTTCTAAAATTGGCACGAACCAAACTATCATGTAGGCAAAATTAATCAAACAAAGTATTTATGCATGTATTTTAAAAAAATGTAATCAACCAAAAATACTTGATGACTGTAATCATTTCATATTATTTTAACTTACTAGATTTATCAAATGAAATTTGCGCAAATTCTATATATAATTTAGATATCTTATAATTGTGAACAAGTAAAAACCGAATCCCACTCCCCCCTCCCCACCACTCCACAAAAAAAAATAATAAATAAATGCAGCAGCCTATAATAACACTGTTTTTCTTTTTTCTTTTCTTTTTTTCCCCCTTACTCTATGTGGCAAATGGTTAAACTTATTTTTTTGTCTTTGATTTTTATCCGATGTAGAATAATAGCAATTTCCAATAATAAAGTGGTCCTGGCAAAACTATATATTTATTGGAGAAACTATTGATAATAATCATTGTCTATTGAATCTGGCCACTTACAGCTTCCTACTTCATTCTAATAAACATCACAGGCACAACTGCAAGCTTACAATGTACTCACTGAGATATGGGAAGGACATACCTGTAAACTCACAAGTTGATTTCGGAGAAATAACGCCTACATTTGGTCGCACACAGTACTTTTTAGGAGATGTAGTTTTTACCTGCCAAAATTATCTAGCTATTAAGCATTCCATCCTCTACAAAGAATTTTATACTAAAACTCTATAAAGCTGGGAACAGAAAAACATAAATAGAAGTGAAACACACCTTAAAAGCAACATAGTGATGGGTGTTATTGGCAAGTCGAACTGAACACGAGCTATGCTTCTTCAATTCAACTATGGAAAACAAAGTAATTCAAACATGTTAGTCCACAAAACCTCGCATTTCAGAAGTAGATGCATGCAACAAATACATACCATGGAGAAGCCACCTATTTTTCATATAAAATCAATGACCATATATGAGTAATGCTAAGAAAAGATCACATTACATATCTAACACATCCGACTTGAAGGCCACCAAAGTCAATCCCGATATAAAACCATTAAGGATACTATAAATTAATCTGCAAAGTGGTTTTTTTCCCCCCTGTTTCCAGTTAATATATGGACCCAATTGAATGAACCCGCCCCATCCCATAATCACCTAAGCCAAGACCCCGAGGCCTACTAATTTATTCTATTATCAAATTCATTGGTTCCAGATACTACTTCCATATATTTTAAAAAATAGAACATTGGAATCCTCATGTTATTTTCATTTTTTTTTATATATCAAAATTGGCAGAAAAACGAAATCAACAATTCTTATATGTCTTCTACTAGTTATTTGCTATTTCGACAATTTAAATAAGCTGTGTTTGTTTCCATTAAAATTTATTATAAAATCCATATGTTTGCCAATTCATCAGTGATCAAACAGAGTGTGAAGAAATTCTAACAATAATGATGGTAGATATAGCCCATATTATTAAAACAAAACAAAAAAAAAAATTGAAAGGTTAATAATTAAAAGTGGGTCATATGGTAATGATTGACTTACATATAAATTTGAGTTCCTTGGGTTGAATATCCAAAAATTGAGTACTCATTTCTCTTCCTCAGTAACAACTCCAAATTCAAATTTTAATAATCTCAGTATCCAAAAGCTCGCCGCCAATGCCGAATCTTCTCTTTTCCTACATAGCCAAACACTTTACAAAACAAACCCCACATTTCCAATTCTTCAGAAAATATAAATAAAATTAAAATTAACTCCACACAAACATATAGTGGTATAATATAGAGGGAAAGCAAATATAAATAAATAAATAAATAATTGGAAATGGGAAAAATTAAAATCGAATTTGTGAAATTATTTTCCTGTGAATTTTAAGAAATAAAATCGAATTTGTGCAAAAATAAATAAATGAGAAGGTAAAGAAAAAAAAAATATTGCCAAAAATAAAATCGAATTTTTCTGCTAAGAGAGAAGGTTAAGGAAAAAAAAAAAAAAAAAGGAGAGTTAGTAATGGCAGATTGTACATGATTCGGTGCCATTTTCCTTTGTTTTCTCAGCAACCAAACACATAGTACATACGCCAAATTCTGACTCGGTTTACTTTAATCAATTCAGACTCTAACTCAGTTTCTACTCGCTGATCGTTCAAAACAATAAAAGCACAACAGCGAGTTGAGCTAGACGACACCGTATTAAACGAGAAAAGTAACGAGGAAAAAGAGATGAATAGTCAACGAAACGAGTCAAAACTCGGACTCTGTTTCAGTTTCTTTACTCGGACAAGTCCGAAAACCAAAAAAAAAAAAAAACGAGTCGGAAATCCGAAACGTTTTTTTTTTCCCCCTGAAAATCAGTCCAAGCATTCAAGTGAACCCGAATTCAAACTCGTTTTTCAACTCAGATCGTTCGAAAAAAAAAAAAAGTCACCAAAAAACGACCGCGTTTAGAATCAGAGAGTGAGACTCTGAAACAAGCTTATTATAATACCTTACCGGTTTTAGCCTTTTAACAACAAAACTTCAGAGAGAAACGACGCCGTTTAAAGAATCGCCGGAAAAACCAGTCATAAAAAAACGACGGCGTTTAGGATCACCAAAACCGTTTTTGAGAGAGAAGAAGAAGAAGAAAAACAAAAACTATGGCGTTTTAAGAACTTCGATTGTTCGAGGAACGAGTAAAGAAAGGGGAAAAAAAAAAGTCTAAGAAAACGACAGCGTTTGGAAACAGAGAGATGGAGACAGTGAAGGCTTACCTCGCTGGGGAGAGAGAGAGAGAATTAGAGAAACGAAGGCGTTTTAGGAGTCAGATGAAGATTTTGATTGTTGGGAGATGAAAAAAGAAAAACAGTGGGAGAGAACGACAGCGTTTTCAGAATCTGAAAGAGAGAGGGAGGAGGAAGTGGAAATGGAAATGAGGAGGAAACCGATAGGCAAAAAGGGAATGGGAATATTGAGTGGGAAAAATGCGGCTTTTTATTTAAGCTTTGTTGTTGGGATCGATAATTCCAATTTTTATTATGTACAGGACTCGGAATTCTAAACTGAGTAAAATATTAAATTTATTTTATTTATTTAAAAGAGAGTTTGGTGGTCTGAACTAAAACACTGTAACTTGAAGGAAGACTTTTTTTTTAATTTTGGGAGGGGGAAGAAAAGAAGTGAAAGCCAAGTCTCTGTGCCTGACGGATGGTAGAGCCACTTCTAGTGATGTTAGTTGTACCGGCCGTTTTAACCGAAACTCCATCCAATGGATCAACCCGGATTCGTGTGGGTTGGTTTTGGTACGCCTTTTTCTTTTTCTTTTTTTTTCTTTTTTTTTGAGAAAAAATTTTAAAAGTCTACGCCTTTAGCCAAAAAATATTAAAATAAATGCTACGTTCTTAATATTTTTAAAATAAAGTATAGGTAATTAATTTAATTAGTAAAGTTTTTAATGGTTGTATAAGAAATTTGACGATAAAAAGCTATTATTAAGAGCAAACATCGTAAAGTGAAGCTCTCTCAAAAAAATTTGTTATTATTAGTTCTAATTTAAACTTATTATTAAAATTAATTTTTTGTCCCACTAATAACAACTGGTAACAACCTGTCACTTCTGATTTATTATTATAGTTGTTACTTATATTAGTGATGAATATTAAATAGCGTCACACTTTTTTATTAATTATTGATAGCTTAATATTTTTTTTATTAAAAAATTAGTATAATTTTTTAGCTTTTAAGCAATCAATCTGGCACATCACATAATTAATAACTTTTTTTTTGTCATTTTATATGTTATAATAATTTTATTAAATTTGTTAGTAAATTAACATCACATTGAATATGACCTTCATAATTAATTAATATTATAAGATTGGGAGAAACCATATAAAACGTGATAGAGAGAGAGAGGATTGCCATTTATGCCGATTAGTTTACAAATTCACAACGTGGTAAGCAGCATCATTGAGTAATTGCTTCTCAAAACATTTTTTTGTGTCCTAAAAGGTACTTTTCTAAAATTGTTACAAAATGTTGCTTTTTTAAAATAAATGGGTTTACGAAAATCGTAGGTTTCCACTCAAAAATTAATTGTAGATTTCTATGTATACCTTCTTCTTCTTCTTTTTTGACATTATCTCTCATACACTACCCTATTACATACAAAGTACACATAATTTATATTTTGAACTAAAAAATTATGTCTTGAAATAACGATTTCAGTACAAAAAGAAAAAATTATCACCTCCAAAATTAGTACTTCATGATACTTTTTTTGTTATAGAAAAGTTATGATAGGAGTACATTTGTGCATAGACTACTAGTACCCTTGTGGTGTGTTTAGATGACATGATTTGAGCATTTAGATTTGAATTTAGGTGATTAAAATGCAATTAACTTGTTTGGGAAGTTTTCCTATCAAAAAAAAAAACTTGTTTGGAAAGTTTAAAAAATGTTATGGATCTGAATTTGACAAATCTACTAAGGATTTTAAACCTTTAAAATGCTTGGATTTGAAATAACTCTTAAATTCAATGAATTTCAAATCTCTTAATTTCAAATCTATTAATTTAAAATACAAACGCAACCTTGATAGATGAACAGTATTAGCATGGGAGATAGAAATTATGGTTTTGGAAATAACATTTATACTTTTCTTTACTTGACAAATTGTAATGAATAAATTGGATTTTTTTTTTTTTTTTTGGTTACTAAAATGAATAAATTGGTATTTTATTGAGTTGGTGTATTTAAGAGTTATCAGTCATGTTATGTATAAATAAATATAAATATATTGTCTGTACTTGAAATTACTTGTTCTGCTTATTTAAATCGTGTGGATGTGAGTAATCGTTATGTAAGCATTTAATGTTAGGGGGTCATGCATCATGCCGATCATACGCATTCGTTGTTTGACTCATTAAAAAAGATATTGTTCAATGAACTTTTAGCGTTTTTTATTCATTGAAAGTCCTATGTAAAAGTGTGGAGTCAATAAGAAAGATATTGCTAATAACTCTCTGTTTCAGCAAAACAGGAAGCACGTTTAATAAAGAAAACACACAGATGAATTTTATGTGAATAAAGATTTTTAGCTAGCCACCTGATAAAAATTGTGATTTGAGTTTAATCAGCAAAAAATAAAAACAAAACAAAAAATAATAATTGTAACTTGGGTTTCAGTTTTTATTATTTATAAAGCTAAAATATTAACTTTCTCCCGGCAGAAAATAAATAATAATTTACTTTCATTTTGGAGTTTGGACTTTGGACTAGCTAGCTGCTTTTTTCTTTTTCCTTTTTGGTTAGAGATAGTTTCAAGATAAATTATTATTTGAATTAAAAGTATTTAAATTTAGACTTAGTGACAAATCTTTATATGAATAAGCATATTGTTATTTATTTGTATACAAATTAATTTTTAGGTTTTAGGATAAGATAAGATTGGTTCTTATGTTTTAGAATTTGTTGATGAGATTATCTCATCATTTACTATTTATATAGGTTGATTGCATTAATGAGAATTAAGCATAAAATTAACCCAAAAATTTCAGGAGGTAATCACCTCGACTAAGTTAGATAAATTATTATTTGAATTAAAAATATTTAAATTTAGGTGTAGTGATAGATCTTTAGCTGAATAAGGTATCAGTAAATTAGTATTGTTAGTATTTATTTGTATTCAAATTAATTCTTATGTTATCTCCACACCAAAAAATCTATATTTTAGGATTTGTTGATGAGGTTGTCTCATACTTGGGCTTGGCTATTTATATATATTGAATGCATTAATTAGAATTAAGTATAAAATTAACCCAAAAGGTATATTTTCCCGTTCAAGTTTAGAAGGCTGGTCTTCTAGAATCCACTAAGTTATCTTTTACTTTTTCTAGTTCACATTAAATGCATTTATCATAATTAAGCCTAAAATTAATCCAAAAAGTCTATTCCTCCTCTCAAGTCCAGGATCCTAGTATTCTATAATCGACTAAGTTATCTTTTACTTTCTTTTTCTTTTTCTTTTTTTTCTGGTTCACAACCACGTCTGCTTTTAATAATTACTCTTTATCATCAGACCAAGTATACCAATTAATTTTTAGTGTAGATGGGGACTGAACCCCATATTTCTTATTTTCAATGACAAGAGACTTCACCAATTAAGCTAACCAGTATGTAACTCGTACTCATGTACAGGAATGATGAATTGTAGTGGTATTATTGATGTTAGTTTGAGTTATAAAACATATAGATATTAGTTTGAATAGGCATGCAAAATATCTAAATAGGAACAGTATAAAAAATATACTCATTAGTTTAGAGAAAAAATAACAGCAAAAATCTAAACAATTGAATTTATATGAAAATCTAAACAATTTAATTAGTTTTTTATATACATACATGCTAGAATCCATTGGACTAGTCAGCTTTAGGTGTCAAATATGAATACATATTTCTACTCAACTGCATTGAATTATAGAAGTGATTCATAATCCTAGTCCTATGTTTATCTAGTCTCTCTGTAAAATGTTTCAAAACCATGGATTAGGAGAAACTATAAGCAAAAATAATAATCATACAGATCAGCCATACTGTTTCTGAAAAAAAAAAGGGATCAGTCATACTAATTAACATGCCTAAAACAACTGGTGAAGAAAACATTTTCAGCATAATTATAACAATAATATATTTCCTTCTGCAAAATTATACTTATGAAACATTAAAACATAAAAATAGACTTAGTTGTCAATCCAAGTTAGATGCACAATTTTATTGTGTAAAAGTATAGTTATAGGTATTTTAAAAGAAAAAAGTAAAAAACTTAAAATTCTACCTACGAAATAACCAAAACGAGATAATGAAATTGAGTTCATCCAAAATGAGATTTATCACTCGTTGTGTTGGTAAGTCGTCTAAAAATTCTATGTATTTATTATGATTTATGCATGATTTATACCGTCTTAGAAACTGAAAAGATTAATTGTGGTTATTATAAAATATTCATATTTATGTTAGAATAATTAAATAAAAATATTATGAATGCTGTAATTTTAAGATAAAGTTTAGCTACAAAATTGGTTATAATCTAAGATTACAACCTTACTCAATATATTTTTATTGGAGGTAAATTTTGACAAATCCATCATTGGATTATATTTTCTTTCTATATCTTCCATGCTTGCAAAATTTTTGAAAAATTAAAGATCAATAGTTATATCATTAATAAGTTATTTAAATTGTAAGTTTTTGTAGTTTAAAATTATGCATAAAATATAATCTTATAGATCATATAGTAAATAATATCTGATTGACACAAAACTTGATATGTGTATTAAAAGTGTAAATAACATGCAATCCATTAATTAAATTTAGGATACAACCAATGTTGTAGTTAAACTTTGTCTGTAATTTTGTTCCGATTCTAAATTAATCATGTTATATTTGGGGCGAGTCAAAATATGTAACATAATTGATAATATGACTAAGTTTCTTTAATTATAAAAAAAAACGTTAAATTTGACTCCCCTCAAATCTCCCAATAAACACAAACTATTATTGTCATTATCAAAATCTAGATGAATGTCCACCATATGCTTGAGCCAGGTTTTTCTCGAGAAAAAAAAAATGCTTGACTCAGGAATCTGAAAAGTTCACTTGTAAGTTGTGAAAGCTCGAATTTGTGTTAAAAACACAAGAGCTGTTTAGACCCCAAATTAAAAAATTACGGCTTAGTTGATTTTATTTTAACTTATCTAAGTGCGGAAACAAGAGTAAATGAAGCGCAATCAACCGATATTACTCTAGTGCATAAACATGAATAACAAATAATAAAAATAAAGTACAAGAGTAAGGGAAGAAAAATGCAATCATAAGATAACACGGTAATGTGTTATCGAAGAGAAACCGAAGAACTCGGCGAAAAACCTCCCCGCTGCCCTCCAAGCGATAAATCGATCAACTAGACAATAAGTTGGGATACACGTATAATAAGAGACCTTCCAAGCCTAATCTACTCAATGTACCTAAGCCCTTCAAGCTCCTACTCCAACAAGGATTCTCATAACCGTGTCTTGTCTAGCTTTCTAGATCCCGCAATATGCCCGATTGCATCTGCCAAGCCTCACCGGCTTCTTTTGGCAAATCCCCAAAGCTTCCCAAGCTCCAAAACACTCTCTAAATTCTGAAAATGTGTGGGTTGTGTGTGGGTACAAATCTCCTCTCAAGGTATGACAATGGAAGAGAGAAGGAGAAGAGGCTAGAATAATTTCTCACTAAAGATGAGTAGCTCTCTCTCTAAAAGATGGGTGTGTGTTGTAGAAAACCTATCTAGGGTTTTTCTCTCTGAATGGGCTCACATACTTTTGTGGGTAATGAGGGTATATATAGTGTGGGTGAAGGGTAAGAAGGTCACACTTAAAAATCCTCTAGGCAAAGAGTTTCGCAGGTATTTCACGAGAAGGCCTTACCCGTGAGACACTCTCGAAATTGACAATCTGACATGACTCTTCAGCTTCCAGTCATGTGCTTCTCACATGCCCTTTTCGCGGGAACCCTTCTTGCACGCTAGTCGCGACATGCATTAATCTTCAATTAAGCTTGAGTCTTCACCAACTTAATACTAAACTCAATACAATAAAATCCCACAAAAATACAAGGAAACAAATTTATGCAATTACAACACTTTTTGTCATGGAATAAAGCCAGCATAAAACATAATTATAAATCACAACTTTACAAGTTGTAACTTGCTTGTTGTTCACTCAAAATCATCAAGCTTTGAATTTTAACTTTTAACTATACTTTATAAGCTTATATAAACACATTATTGTATACAATTTTTGGAAAGTAAAAAAGTTGTCATATCATAGCAAGCCTTTTATCCTAAGCCTAAAAAGAGAAATCATCATTGTGCTTTTTTTCATAAACAATACATTGAGTTTCTATATACATTGAGTTTTAAACCTTTCTTGAAATCACATAGAACTTTTCTAGTGTGTTCACTACAGTAATATTCAAGAAAGTTTTGGTTTGTACTAGCGATGAGTTTGTGGAGGAAATTACTCTAGAAGGGGTCTCGAGGTTCTGAAGTTACTGCTGTAAAAAGGCAAGAGTGATGTTTATAAAAGTTACAATAGATATTCTAATTATGCAATGGTTTTGTAAATTGCAAGTACATTGTTGTAATTGTTCATATGTAGTGGATTTCCTAAAAGACTAGGTCCTTGAGTAATTTTTCAATCCATTAAAAAGGGTTTTTATTGATTTTCTACATCAAATTTGTGTATGCTTTTAGTGTTTTCGTTATTATTATTGTTTTAGATTTGACATTTGATATCTATGGTTTATATATCTGCTTAGGTGTGAAAATTATAATAAACGTGTTAAATTGATTTGTACTTTTTTCTCACAAATGATTCTAATATATAATTTTCAAAATAAAAAATACAATGACCAAAATCACACTCATGTCAACATCGACTAATGTGGTATGCACAATAAGGCGAAGTCATAATATTATTTTTGGAATCCAAACTCAATATATCAATAATTTGTATGCACAAATATATAATTTATACTTAAAATAGGTTGTTAGCATTATATATATACATATATACACCCACATAGAATTTTCTCTTAGATAAGAAGATTTTATCAATTTAATAATGTAAAATTCAATACAATTAATTTTATGCATTAAGTCAAGTGTAATTATCATTTAAAATTGTATTTATCAACTATAAATGTTCTTTAAATCAATGTCTATTTGTTACATAAATAAAAGATAATTTATTAGAGTATAGTTTTAGAAAAATATCAATTTTATGTCTTAACATATATACAATGTAATATAAGAGGGATAAAATCAAGACAAAAACTAAATAAAAAGCTTTATTTTATGTATATATAGAAAGTGTAGGGATGTTTATCAAAAAAAAGAAAGTGTAGGAATGATAGGTCCAATAGTATTTATTGGGCCGGGGGCCCGATCCGAAGATGTCTAATTGTCCGAGGACGGGTAAACATTGTTATGGAGGTTGGCATTGATGAATAAAGAAGGGGGTCTGGTTATGATGATCCGAGAAGGGGGTCCGAGGAGGGATGCTTCCTCGACTGAGCGAAGCAAAGGTCAGAAGGTATGGTCTGCCATCTAGAAGCAACGTTCCAGGAGATTCTATTGATAAGGATATATATCGCGTGAGCACAGGACAAAGAAAAGCTATGAAATATCTAAGAGAAAACTGCTACCACCACATTGAATGCTTTGTAACTAACTCTCTGGCCGCATTAATGAGGAAGTGATACCTGATCAGTAGTTTTTAGCCTTACAACTACTCCCAAAGACTTCAAGAAGGTGTTGATGGGACAAGAATCAACACCATCAATCTGATTTACACGTGAAGAGTAGAGATAAAATAGGGAAGATAGTATAAAATAGAGGGAGGATCCTGAGGGAAAGGGATCGGGGTATGAAGAGAAAAACAGTGTAGAATCAAGAACAATATTTGTAATCAATCCCAAAAGAATAGATACAAGAATCAACCTCCTCAGATTGTGTCTGAGGACAATTTTCCTTAGATAAAATCAGTTCATCTTTATTCTATTGTTATCTTTACCCACTATGATTGTTGTCTAAACTCATTAGAACTTAGTTTTCTAATCCACTATCTAGAAATTCATTGTATTAGGCTCTTTGGGCCTACTCCCTTTATTCCTTTAGGCTTAGGTACTAAATTGCGTCCTTACAGAAAGTATGTCCCAAAATTTTAACTATAAAATTCTCTATATTTACTTATATATTTTTATCATTTGTGCTTTAAATGCTTATAAAATTAATGACTTATATATGATAAAAAATAAAATGTTTAAAAAAAGTCATTGGTGTTATTATCAATCTATATATTAGTGTGTTCCACACACACGATGAAGTCTTTCACCTTGAATCTCCAACATGAGTGCAAATCTAGCTGGTCAACGTAGCTTTAGATCTAAAACATGAATGCAACAATATTGAATGGGACCAAACAATACATCATGACAAAAGGTTTTATGGCACTTCGATCTATAAAAGTAGCTACACTTTCTAATCTAATAAAATCATTTCTAGTTGTAAAGCCCTTTTCCTTTTTCTTTTTTCGTATTGGTTCTAAACTTTTGATGACCAAATCTCCTTAATTTGAGTCTTTTACTAATTGCACGAGGAGGAAAAGCATAAAGGTAATGATTAGTATACAAATTGGACCTAAAAAAGTCTCATTACCATATTATATATTATATGATTTATCTGTTAATTTACGCATCCATATAAAATAAACAAGGCATTAAATTTGAATGCATGAAAATGATATAAAACCAACTAGGTAGTTGAGACTTTGAAAATGAGATGAGGAAGTTTTAATAACCGGGCCATTGTCATCTTGAAGCTTCCTTCAACTAACTTCTACTTTGTTGCACACATGCATGCAAGTGTAGGAGCAAAATGTAAAAGCTTTTTCTTTGACAACACTAGCGTGAGTAGGATTGAAAATGAACCCAACTATTCAGAAATTTTTTGGGCTTAGCTAGAGAACAAAACTGTTTATTTGCGTTATTTAACAAACGAGTCAAATTCAATTGCAAATTTAAGTGTCATTGTTAAATGAATCATGTTCAGATGACATAATGATATGTTCTTGGACAAATTTGCAAGTATGATATTCAATTTAAATATGCTTAATGTTATATGTTTTATGTGTATGTTTGTAGGTTTGCAAACAAATTTTTAAGATATCAAATCATTTTTTTAATTTCTTAATAATATAAATGATTCACTTTGTAGAAAAAATTATATATAGTTTTTAACAATATAATGTATTGAATCTAATTTCTATAATCTCATAAACAAAAACATTCTATCTAATTATTAACTCAAATAACATAATGTCAACTAGAATTTAGTTGTGACATATACTATATATAGAAAAATAATAAGTTCATGAAGTAACTCATGAACAAACTCGAACTTGATTGCCAAAAAAATTAAACAAATTTGAATATTCTCTATCACTACTCTGTCGGTCTCTCTCCTTTTTAAATCATAATTTGGGAGAGTGGATTTATAGGGGGAAAAAAATTTTCAATTCATTCTCTTGAACCAAACAAATATGCTTAATGTTATATGTTTTATGTGTATGTTTGTAGGTTTGCAAACAAATTTATAAGATATCAAATCATTTTTTTAATTTATTAATAATATAAATGATTCACTTTGTAGAAAAAATTATAAATAGTTTTTAACAATATAATGTATTGAATCTAATTTCTATAATCTCATAAACAAAAACATTCTATCTAATTATTAACTCAAATAACATAATGTCAACTAGAATTTAGTTGTGATATATACTATATATATAGAAAAATAATAAGTTCATTAAGCAACTCATGAACAAACTCGAACTTGATTGCCAAAAAAATTAAACAAATTTGAATATTCTCTATCACTACTCTGTCAGTCTCTCTCCTTTTTAACTCATAATTTGGGAGAGTGGATTTATAGGGGAAAAAAAATTTCAATTCATTCCCTTGAACCAAAAATTGTTTCACTTTTTTTTTTTTAAATAAAATACAAAAAGAGTATAAATGAGACTTTTTTTTTTTGAGATACTGTATAAATGAGATTTGATACAACACAATTTATCCATCAAATTCCGTACATATGATTGAGAAGTAATCAATTGTCGGAGATGCCATTCAACTCATAAAACATTGCTTCCTTTTTAAACCATTGAAAATGGTTTAGTAAAACTATTGCAACGAAGCCTAATATATATCACAGATTCACAATCAATGATGTTACTTGAGGATAAGATTTTGGGGGTGGGTAAGTGAAAATGAAACCAAGCTTGTGATCATGCTAATTAAGCTGATCGAAGTTGCTTGAAGACAATGCTAATCAAAAGTTGCACGTAAAAGAACGGCTTTGACGGCAACCCTTGTGGGCTATATCTAAATGTCTTCTGACCTTGTCAATGTTACATCGACACACAGTTTTTTTGCTGGCAACAATTGAAGTGTCTATGCAATTATTTCCATGGATGTGAAAAAAGAAAAGACATTACAATTGCTACTGTTTGTGTTGAGTGTCAAACGACTCAAACGTCCATGCAAATTTCTATTATTGCTATGAATTTCCATTGTCATTGTCTAAAGAAAGAAAAATGAATTTAAAAAAAAAATTTATAATGATTAATTTGTTATTGCCGACGCATCAACGTCTATGCGATTTCCATTGCTGTGAATTTTTTGATGTCATTGTCCCAAAAAAAAATTACAACTACTAATTTTGTCCCATAGCCCCCCCCCCCCCCCCCCCAAAAAAAAGAAAAAAAGATTGCAACTGCTAATTTTGTCCCACAGCCACACACACAAAAAAAAAAACCTTAAGTAAGGTGGAATTGACTTTAAATTAGTGAAAATTTTTTTACTAAACATGTGGAATTGAACTAAATGATTTAATCATTCCACACTTTAGTGAGTAATGACTTCATCATGAAAAGTTAAAGAACCAGAAATTATCCAGAATTTCACTTGAAAAGGAAGAATAAAAGCGAAACTACTAGATTTTTCAGTTATTGAACTAAACGTTGTTAAGTTGCAGGGAAGTTGAATAAAGTTTATTTTGAAAATCAAGGTAGTTTTGTGTATGATTAGAAACAATGGGGTTGGTCAATGTAAGTTCAGTATAACTTACAAAAGCTCGGTGCAATTAAAAAAAAAAAAAAAACTTTCCTCCCTCACAAAAAAAGAAATAAATAAGAGAAAAAGAAGAATAAATTCTGTAAGTGCACAATTGCACCTGGACCCAAGAACAGTTATGGGCTCAGGCCCAATGAGCCTTAAACAATATGAATTTGTAGAGTGTGGGCTTAAAACCCAGGTTAGAAGTGTATGAGGATGAAATGACAAACTAAAGATTGCAAATAATTGAAAACAACAAGGAATATTGTAACTGGGCCTCCTCGGACGTAAGCCGAGAGCTGTTCTTATATTATATCTCTCCCTTTGTCTGTTGTCTTTTTAGGTTACAAAAAGTTCCGTCCCGTTTCTGTTCTAGGTCCCTCCTTAAATACTCCTCTTTTTAATACTTTATACACGTGTTGCCCCAATTCCTCCCTTAGCCTAGATATTTCTTTTCTTAGTGCCTTTGAACAGTAACTAGAAGTTTCCCTTTCACCGTTTAAGTGTCACCTCCCCATTAATGCGGCCAGGGTGGTAGGTGCAGGGTCTTTAATGTGGAGGTAGCAGCCTTTACTTTTGACACTTTTCCAACATCGGTGCTTCTAGGACATTCAAGGGTTCACCCCCTTTAACCATTGGTCTTGACCGTGCCATTCCCTAACCTGTACCATGAAGTCCCGGGTTCTCTGGTGTCAGTCCGAGGGGAAAAGCATCCTCGGCTCGGTCCTCGGATCCTCGGCATATGGGCCGACCTAAAGTATCAACAAGCACTAAACCCAAGAGTAGGTCGGCCTTCCTTAGCAAGGCCCAACGGCCCATATCCCTATTAAGATCTTTTTACTCCCCACAAATTCTTAGTGCTATAGATGCTTCTTTCTTCTTAAAACAAAAAAAAAAGACAAAAAAAACAAAAAAAAAACAAAAAACAAAAAAACAATTCTTAGTGCTATAGTGAGATGCTATGTTCATTAAGAAATAGGAAAAGTCAAAGGGGATTTTTTTTTTTTCCTTCCTAAGATCCTCAATTTTGGAGATGACAAGATTTGGTTCTAATAAGTTTTCTAATCCAATACCAATTTTTTTTTGGGGGGGTCAAAACAACTTGCACTTAGTCTAAGTCTAAATCTTTATTTTAAATATATATATATAAAAAAAAAAAACTCTAAACCTTTATTACTATATAAAAGAACTCTATTGTAAAATCCCTAAAATCATATAATTTATTTAAACTGAGTGAATTAGATTTGCCAGGTCATAAACATTAAAAAATAAAAAATAACTACCAAGAATTGTAGCTCACTTGGCATTTTTTAGAGTTTCCAACATTCAAACCCTCCCTTCCTAACTATTTAACTATCCAAAAAATAAATAAAAAGATTGACTAATAGTTAGGGACAAAGCCAAGACTTAGAGTTGGGGGGCAACTCTGTCACTAGCTGTGTGCGGCAGCTCTAACCTTTGACTTTACTATTTTATCATTAAGGATTTTTATTTAAAACTTTTTAAATGGCCAAGTTGTTTGCTTTGAGTAAAATAGATTGATTGGACTTAATTTTTTTTAGCTTTATTATTGGTAATTTTTGTTGTTGGGCTAATTATTTTGGACTTGTATACTTTGTTTTAGATTTAATCTATTAATTTTTATGGTCTTTAAAAGGTAGAAAATGCTAAAACTACAAAATTTTTATAAGTTGCTAATGTGGTGAGTGGTTATTAATAAGTAAAAAGTTATGCAAGTGTGAGAACCAATAAAAATTTGCTATCTCAATAATTTGTAAAAATATGTGACTATAATATTACTCTTAAAAAAATTGATGGCATTATTTAAGAGGGGCAATATGTGATTTTATTAAACAAAATTGTTAAAATTAGTACCTATTAATATACTAATTTTTTTTTTTTTAAATTTGGGGGGCCATTGCCCCCCAGTCAATATATAGATCTGTCCTGCTAATAGTCTAATACTTTTTCGTATATATTTAAATTATTGTTGATGTGGTACCTAAAATTCAATCTACTCACCCATAAAAAATTTGTTAAAGACAACAACACATTTAATTTCTATTAAATAATCAAAAAATTTATTGAGCCAAACCAATAGACATCTGTGATGAATTCCCCCCAAATTTTTTTACTAGACGAGCATTTAGGAATTTATTTTGTAATTATCTTGCACATGTATGATAGAAAATTAGTATTTCCTAAAACGAGAAAACTCTCTAAAAAAAAATGATGTGTTACGACTACAACAATTTCATAACAAATCATAGGTGACAAGTTGTTATTGATTCTAATTTGAATATACATTTTAAATTACTTTTTTATTCACCTATAACAGTCAATAGCAACCTGTCATTTAAGATTTGTTGTGAAAATTTTGTAGATATAACATTTCTCTAAAAAAGTATTGTCCAAGACGAAGAAAATAAGGAAAATCCACCAAGCCTACCCGTTGAGGAAGACCAAACTTATAAAGAAACTTCACCAACCCAATCAGCAAAGTCTTACCCGCGTAATCAGCAAAATAAGACGCAAAAGGAAGGAAATGGCTCCAGAAATAAATGTAGATTAAATAATTGTTGAAATTTGTCTCCCAAGAATGTGTTTATATATAGAGAGAGTAGAGACCTCTGTGAAAGAGATTTGTATTGCAATATAAAAGAAAAATATGAAATAGTGGATGTAGGCCTTAGAACCGCACCACTTAAAATTCTTCTTTTTTTTTTTTTCTTGTAAATTCATATTTCACAAAATTGGAATAAAACATAGAAAAAGAGAGAATTTTTTCTTTTTAAGAAAAAGAAGAAGAGAGAGTTAATTACACTTGTTTGGCCTATGATTTTGGCCGAGTTTATTTGCTCATATGTGATTACAAAAGTTACACATTACCAAAATGATATTTTATTCTAAAAACCATTAGTGAAGTATGTAAATGATGATTAGACATCCAAATCCAATACATACATTTGTTACAGGACATAATTTTTTATTAAACGCATATCAACCAACTCTATATATGATAATACCAACTAATGCCTAAGGTGCATGCAGGGACGGACCCAGGTGGGGGCCTAAGGGAGCCCGGGCCCAAAAACAAAATTTTCTTAGTATGTAAAATTTTCAACAAAAAAAAAAGGGGGGCTTGGGCCCCCCTTGGATTTTAGCTCCAGCCCCCCTCACCTGAACCATCCCAATCCCAAAAAATAAAAAGACTTGGGCCACCTTAATTTTAGCTTGGCCCCCTCCAAATTTGTAAAACCCGGCCAGCCAGCCCACTGCCCACATTAAAACTCAGCAGTCCAAAACTCAGCCGGCCAGCCCACATGTAAAAAAAAAAGAAAAAAAAGGGTTAGTTAAAAAATGTAAACCCAGGCTACCCTACCCAGCAGTCCGAAGAGTATATTGTCTCCAAACGAGGAAAAAAAAAAGAAAAAAAGAAAAGAAAACCTAAGTGCTAAGAGGCAACTAGCAAGACAGAGAGAGTGAGAGGCGAGAGACTAAGAGAGACTCTGCCACTACCCACGCCGTGAGTGAAGCCGCCAAAATGCGAGGTGAGAGCTTGTTGTTGTTGCCCACGCCGTGACGCCGCTACCACGCGAGACCCATCTTGTAGACACACGCAACACCCATCTCACCGTGACGCCGCTGCTAGCTTTGATCTGCTCCAGCCTTCACACTTCACACTCAACTGACTCAAATATTTAATCTATCCTTCAAAATCTCAGAATCTATGCTTGTGTGGTTTGTGTTTTAGTGAATCTGTGCTTGTGTTATTTTTTTTGGCTTTTTGGCTTTGTGACTATCTTTGTGCCTTTGTGAATTGTGACTCTGTGTTTGTGACTATCTCTCTTATATTATATAGAAAAGAGAGAGAGAGAGTAGAGTGAGTCTCTAGAGATTTGAGAAAATATTAGAGTTTGACTGTTTGTTGTGTGGTGGTTGGGCAATAAAATAGGTACAAGTCACAGCAATAGGAAAAGTGATTCAACTTTCAAGGAATTAAAATTGTAAAGTGTTTGTCGGTATTGCATAATAAAATCATAGTGTCGATAGTGTCCTTCGAAATAAAATGGAAATGATTTTTTGACGGACTCTTTGATGTTATACATTGAAAATGATATAGCTTCGACATTTAAATGTCTGGATTCAATTATAGATGAATTTGAAGATTTGAAAGAGCGTCGAGTTTCCTTTTCATAGATGATTGTATTAAGAAACAATAGTGTTTCGTGTCTTTTGTTTTTGTTGGTAGATGATTGTATCTTAATATATTAAGAAACAATGATTTTTGAGTATTTTTCTAGGTTGATAGTTTATTAATACTATATGGATGCGTATTTGAAAAAAAAAAAATTCGCTTATCTTCGACCCCCCTAGCTTGAAATCCTAGGTCCGTCCCTGGGTGCATGGGACTAGACCACTCAAGGATTCATTCGATTTTCTTGTTTTACACACCCAATTTCAATTGACAGGATATTACTATAGTTATTAGTTATACCCCAAGTAAAAATGCCACCTTCGACCGTTAGGGGCGGCGTCATCTGAGATGGCCAAAATTTTTTTATATATATAATATTTTAATTTTAATTTTAATTTTTTATTGACTTTTGACCTCCTAAAATAAAATTTTGAACCCCTTGACTCTATTTTTTTTAAACTCAATTGATATAAGTTTGAATATGATTATTTTAACAATCTATTCTTGCAAATGAATTTATAATTAATTTGAAAAATGTTATGTCCACAATATTTTAACAATAATTTCACAAAAAATTTTAGGTGGCAAGTTGTTACTGGCTGTTATTATTGGGTAAAAAAGTAATTTAAGTGGTAATTTTAAATTAAAATCCGTAACAGCTTGCCATATAAGTAAGTGGAGTGGCTGAATTTGAACGTGCTTTTAATTTGTTATTTCTTGAGTGGAGACTAAGGCGTTGGTTACAAATGTTAACACTAAAAGGCAATTGGCAATTAAACAATTAGATAGATGGTGATTCTTTAAAAAAAAAAATATATTAGGCTATGATCATGGGACAGGGGAGTGATTGAGTAAAGACAAAAGAAAATGTTAACCCAACCAAAAATTTTCTAGATACAGTTGCAAAGACCAATAGTTCCAAAAGTGAAGTTGAATTTTTAAATAAAAAACCACCAAGTTAGACCATTTGCGAGTAACTATTTAAGCCCACTACAGCTAGAAAAACAAAAGAACAGACTACAACCCAACTATATTAAAGTCCATTTCAAAGCCGGCCCAGATGTGGCTCTTCCAGTCTTTAACATTTGATTTTGACAGCACCACCATTTTACATAAACGACAGCAAATGACAGGTGTCCAAAACCCAAAAACTCCCAAAACCTCCAACCTTGGAATCTCCGAAGTCCCCTTGAAACCTTTGTCAACAAACATCAACAACTATACTTAAACCTCCTATATATGCAATCTACTACACCTTAAAACAACATCAAAACTCTGAACTCTCTCTCTCTCTCTTTCTCCTGCATTTTCTCTCCTTCTGTAGAATCCTCCAATGGCAGCCACAGCCGGTGCATCACCGTTGATCTCCATGCACTCTCGCCCTTCTCACTCCTTCCAACATGGCTTGGTATGTTTATGTTTAATGTTCCCACCTCAAATTTCATTCTCATCAAAATATTTGCCAATCCTTAATAAAATCTCCTATTATTTTTGTCAGTTAACTTTTCAGTATTATAGCTTAATCTGAGTTCCATTGCAATTATGATTTGACCCGTGGGATTTCATATTATATGTTATGTGGGTTTCGTTTTATCAATTCTCATTTCTATGTGCTATAACTATGTGATTTGATTTAGAAGAACTCTTATCCCCATAAATATTTATTAAAACTTTAGTGATTAGTGTGTTGTGGATAGTCCGTTAAAAATATTTGAAACATTAAATAAAAAAGATAATTAAAATATACTACTAGTAAACGAATGTGATTATTGATTACTATAAAATGCCCAGCTTCATGGCTCATAAAACAATTTACTCAAAGGAATTACTATTTCCACACCGATAATGACTGCTTGCACACCCCTCTATGACATGTGGCGTGGTGTGGTTTTGGAAGTGCCCAATATAGGTGTGGAAATAGCACTACCCTTTTCGCATTCTAAACTTTGTACTTTGCCTTACAAAAATTGGAGGTAGTTTAATTATTATTTTTTATTCTATTTTTCTGATGTAAATTATTCAATTGAGGTTCTTGTGGTTGAATGTGTTAAACAGGCAACACTAAGGGTTTCTGGTTTGAAGCCAGTTTCGCTTTCTTTTTATGGAAGAAGCAGCCTCTCTTTTAGGATGCGGCCACTGCCAGTTCGTCTTCAGGTTTCTTGTGCTGTAAGTTTTTAGCTCATGGAGTATTTTTCTCATGAAATATCGATTTCTTGTTGAACTTTGTGAATTGCGTGAATGTAAGATACTCCAAATTCGGGAGTACAAGAGTTTTATAAAACGTTTTTGACTGAAAAAAAATGTGAATGAAAGATCCCTCTGAATTGAATTGAATTGGGTCCATGATTGTTCATTGAGCTTTTTACTTTGTCTTGCATGACCACCAAATCTGTTTCTCTATATGACAAAGCAAATTGAATTAAGTTTTGGTTATATTGATAGAAAATTTGGACACCATTTGCTCTTATCAATTTTGAATTTATGATCAATTGATTGGAAGCTGAATAAAATACTCAGTTACTCCAAGTATGATGTCAAACACAGAATTAATATATCACAAATTCCTAATTCTGTATCTGGCAGGCTTAACAATTCTTTTTAATAGGAGGTAGGTGCCTCATCCTTTAGTTCTAATGTAAGACTAGAGGGGTGCAACTTTGCTCATGTTGACCCTAGGTTAATTATGGAGCCATATCTTTCCATAAAATAAAGTATCGGTCATGATGTAACACTCAAGGATGACATAATATTTCTTATGTGGAAGTCCTGAAGTGAAGACACTCCACTACCTATTAATTTTATGCCAATAGTATCAGTTTTCTGCAGATGTAGAATGTTCTTGAAGCTCATTGTAGGAATTTATTATTTGATATGGAAACCCCATCATCTGATTATTGGGACTTTATAATGTGGATCATCCAGAGGGTGTTCAAGAAGTTTTATACGGATATGTTAATATTGTTATATTCTTAATATCCTCACAACATTGGTTGATGTTATGTTAATGCGTCTCAATGACTCATAAATTACAATTGACTTCTGTTATCTTGTGGTGTGCACCAGCACTATGGAAATTCTATTCGTTTTATTTCTGTCTCCTTGTTGGCTTTTATGTTGGGAATCTTGTGCATTTTATGCAAATTCTCTTGAAAATATGCAAGTTATAACAAATGTATTATATGTAAATGAGCAGGCCAAACCAGAGACCGTAGAAAAGGTGTGTAATATAGTGAAGAAGCAGCTGGCTTTACCTGATGACTCTACAGTTACTGGCGAGTCAAAATTTGCAGCACTTGGGGCTGACTCACTCGACACGGTACTAAGCAATTATCTGTCAACAATTACACAATACTACTAGATATTCTGACAACAATTTTACACAATTTCACCTTTCTCTAATTGTGATGGTTTTTTCTTGTTTATTGAAGTGCACCCACTTATGTCCTATGAGCACAGGTTAATAGCATTGCTTGATGTACCATAAAATTTTTATTTTCTCAACATCGCCTCTTCATCTGTTTTCTCATGGATTTTGTGGTACTAATCTAAAAGTGATATGTAACTTCTTTGCCAAAATTGTCAATTAGTGATCATAGTGGTAAGCGATGGTGATGTGATGAATGCCAGGACTTAGTGTAGAGACTTTTTCTTTTTAAGTCATGAATCAGTTCCATAAGGATAGAGAGGGAGATGAACTGCTTTGATTTCATTCCCTTCTGTCCAAGTTATTTTTAGTTTTAATTGGTTGCTTTTAAAGTCTACTAAACGTTTTTGGGTGGTGCCTGTTTAACATATGACACTTCACACCTTTTTAGGTTGAGATCGTGATGGGACTCGAGGAGGAATTTGGGATCAGTGTAGAAGAGGAGAGTGCCCAGAGCATTGCAACAGTTCAGGATGCAGCAGATCTCATTGAGAAGCTCATTGAGAAAAAGTGAGCAAAAGGGCGCATCGAAGTAACATTCAACCTAACATCGAAAATGGTTTTTACTGCTGTCATGTTTTAGCCTGCTGTATGTGGATTATACAGCAATTTAGTAATGAAATCAGATCTTGTGTTTGTTAAATCTGAAAGGAACAAGTTGGTTGTCAAATTATGAAGACATGCCTATGCATTAAATTACTGCTTTTTTTTTTCTAGCCTAATGGTTATGCACTCTATGATCAAATGAAGAATGGCCCTTAAGGTAAAGGTTATTGACAGCATAAAGGTTGTTTGGTTGTGCAATATTACATCTATGAACCTTTCTCCACACACACACACACAAAAAAAAAAAAAAAAGAAAAAAAGGTTACATATATGACCATTCCCACCGTGCCTACCCTCCTAACGAAGGAGTTAGCCCTGGAGCAAAATCTATCTATGAATAGACATGACACCCTTCCAGGCAAGGACCTGACAAATCAGTTTGCAGTCCCAGTTCCTGGGAATTGCATCCGAAAAGATGGAATGATGCGTGTTACATGATGATTCAGGAATAGTATTTGCTGCTTATTACTCAACAACTTTTCTGAATGGCATACTGTTAGGCTTCTGGCTTCAACTATGCCATCAGGGAATTTGATTTGTAAAGTGAACTGGGATTCGTCCTATCATGGACTCTTGAAGTTGATCAGTTTGAGAGTCTTATCAACCCATCTCTTATTCTTAATTAATTTAAGAAAGAAAGAAATGAAAATGACATACAAAGCAAATAATCTTGGACTATAAGTATCCACATTAGCTGGTGAATACTCTTCTATAATACAAAAACTCTTTTATTTTACACATTTTGGCCAAAAAAACACCCACTTCAGTGGGTATAAAATTGTGTAAAAATATACAAATTCATCCACAAGCTACAGTAAACGTGTATATTTACAAGGTTACTATAGCTTGTCTATCTATTAATTTATTATTTGTTTCTCTCTCCTCACCTCACTCTCTCCTTTTTAGCTTCTACTCTCACCTCTCTCTCCGGCCCCTCAATCCAGCCTCCTCCATTCCCTGAGAGTGAAGCCTTCCTCAGGCTCCATCTCCTTTGGAGGGGGCGAAATCGAACCATCCGATCCAGAAAGAGTTGTCATTGCTGTGATTGTTGTTGTGGAAGATCGGTGAATCAGTGGCCGAGTCCTTGAGTGGGTCAGAGCTGGCGATCTGGTAAACGGAGAACATAGCGTCCTCTTCGTTGACGTCGACTTTGGCTTGAATGAGTCTGATCAACCTTCGCTCTGATCAACTTTGGGTTTTGGCTTGAATGGGTCTGGGTTTTGGCTTGATCTAGGCTCTGATCAACCATGAGAATGAGAAACAAAAAAATCACAAAGCTTGGGTCTGAGAGGTCTGCATTTCGGCATGATGGTGGCTGGGTGATGATGACGGTGGTTGGGTCTGAGAGAGAGAGAGGCCATGAGTGAGAAAATAATAAAAAATGTAAAAGAATGAATATTTCATTGAATATATATGTAGATTAGATAAACTGATGTGGGTGTTCTGTAAAAGTGGATGTGTAAAATAGAAAAAGTATGTTTTTTCTTGCAAAATAGACAAAAAATTTGGACGAACTGATGTAATTGCTCTAAAAGTTACCAAAAATAATAAAATAACTGCCAATGTCCAAAGAGTAGAGCAATCCTATCATAGATTTGAGACAACGTGGCTGATAACATAAGGGGAAACAACGTAGCTGATAACATAAGGGAACGATAGTATTCCAAAGAACCCAAACCTAAATGTAGAGCTCATGATAGAATTCCAAGCCTATAGCTGATAACATAAGGGCCAATAGTATTTCAAACTTATTACGTCATTTCATAATAATTGTTTATTATCGTCGGGCCAAAACACCGAAATCTCTTATTGATAACAAGAAACTTAATTATTATTATTATTTTATGAGAGAAACTTTACTAATTGAGCTACCTAGAGAACCCATACTTTACACTACACAAGAACTTAATCATTCAGTTGATAGGCTAGTCCATACCCTCAATGCGGCTTAAGCAAGAGCTGCAAACCTGCAATACAACAGTGGCACCCTATATCCCTATCCCTATCTCCCACATCAGAAGTCCACGTTGAGGACACTGTCGAAGGGCAGGCTTTGCAGCCAGTCATATGGAAGCACTATCAAATTACACATACTGGGAGAGAAAGGAGGGGGAGGGGGGGTTGTTTGGTGCTACGTTGCCAATCTTATGCCCTCTTCCGACTACCTTCGAAGCTGATTCCCAAATCAAAGAATGCTAAAAGCCTTAAAACTGTGAATGTGAGTTGGTCCTGATAACAACCCTAGGGCCGGCAGTTAGTCCACCCCCGATCAAGAAGGAAATTGCCAGAAAACCTGATGCCTTGGTCTCAACAACCTCCAACACCCCCCCCCCCCCTTCTCCCAATCTGCTATAGAAATCTTTTCACAAGTGGTTACATAAGAGAGCTGCCAATCAGCCTAAAAGCCATTGTCACTTCACATCAATCTGCCATAATAAAGATGATTACTTGACGTGAAGCAAACTGAATCCTACGTGCCAAAAGAAACCAACCACATGGTACAGGCAAATTTACAAGTTATTGCAAATGAGGAGATGGAAGTGGATTATACAGATAAACAAAATGTGCTCCCCACTTTGATTCTAAACCACCATGACGTTATCAATACATTAGTAATTATTATGCATTTTGGAATTTGAAAAATCCCATGCTTACACCTATTTCACCATATATCCAAATAAATATAATGCAAAGTATATATGTAGACAAGGTACACTCCATACTATTAGCTTTTTGAATAGGGAAGCAACATTTGCAAAAGAAGTGAAATGAGAAAAAGATAAGAAGCCATACAAACATTATAAGCATCCCTTACATCTCAACAGTTTGTAATTCTGGTACATATTTACTTGCATTTACAGAGTATGATCACAAGATCATATTTTGATTCAGAAGTAACCATATCACTCCCAGTCACCATCAAAGAAACCAGCATCTTTCATCTCCGAGTAGTATACATTCTCTAAATGTAAATCTTCCTCCTGTGGTCATCAAGAAAACATCAATTTAAAACAATAAAATCTTATAAGTTATATTTAAAAAGGTTTGGGGGTTGATCAAGATCAATGAAAACATATTTTTAACAAAATAAATGCCACGAAGAATAAATGATGACAATGACCTGGAAAAAGTCTGCAAGGAATGTTACATATAGAAGAGGAAGATAGAAGGCATGGTAGCAAACAATGGTGGCGCCATACAACCTGTTACAAAAGATTTAGCAAAAAAAAAAGGCCATTAGAAAAATGACTCTGAAATAGATGTTTCTGTGGAATTAATTGAAAGAGATTGAATAAAAATTACCAGAACCCAAAACCAGCCCCACTTCCAGTAAGTGCACAAGCTAATAATGCAAGAGCATTCATCAAGAACATGACAGCAATATAGTTGTAGAATGCAGGTCTTGCTGCAGATAATTTAAAGAAAAAAAAAAAACCCAAGATTAAACAATCATGAAATTGATATGAGACAACTGTAACAATTTGCATATGTCAGACAAACTTACCAGGTAATCTTTCTCTCCATTTGGAATGGTACATGAACAGTATGAAGCCATAAACCGCAGTCAGTACCAGCCTATGAATAACCCACAAGTTCCACTTCAATGGATGTGTATGATCATCACTGTCAATGAATAATGGGATCCCAAATCCGAACATATAAATTGCCTGGAAAAAAATGTCAACAAGTTTGTTAAGAAAAAATTAAAAAGGAAGTATTGACATTAATCCATACTTAAGTACTAGCATTAATGTGTAGTTCAATATGTGCAAAAGCACCTATATATCAGATTCAATTCCATACAGAGTCAATTAGAAATGGCATAGGAATTCATCGGTCCGTAACTCTGCAAGCTGAGACTTAAGAAATGCTGAGTGCATTATTAACACACATATAAGAAGGAAAGATATCATGTTTTTTCCCTTGCAAAATATACTGTCATGATCACAGACAGGCAAACATTATTTATAAGATACATATGTGTACACACACACACACACACACATCAGAAATCAAGAAATACCTTTAGAAGTAAATCTAAACCAATGATAAGCCCTGAGACCACAAACGTCTTTGTCAAAGCTTCTAATCCACTCACATGATTTCCTTGGAACAAAAAAGCCACCAAACTTACTTCCAAAAACAGCATTCCAGATGTTGTAAACAAAGATAAGAGATTCCAAACTAGTTCTTTTCCAGGAGTGCACTCCCATGCCTGTGTCAACAAAGATAATCCAATTCTTAGCTAAAACACCAGGAAATGTCCAACAAAGAGGATTTTAGATAGCAAAAACAATAAACAAGGTTCAGTAGCAGTTGCCTAGCATGTGTGATCAAACAAAATTAAGGTGTTTCTGAGAAGGCATCTAACTTGTTGCATAACAAAACCAATTTAAGAAAATCGGACAGTGGCATGAAATATGTCAATGTGCAATGGTTTGTAAATTAACAAGAATTTTTGAAACAACGGTGATAAAATAATGCTAAGCACAAAAGGCTTGCTTCCCAAATCATCAAGTTAAACATTACAAGTGCATACAAACTAGATAAGAACATGTAGGTAAATCAAAGTGTACACTTGTTGGAACCATAAATTTGAAGTGAAAAGAAAGAGTTACAGAAACAATCAAGCTTCAAGAGCATCAGCAAAATGTGACCAACTGACCATGCAAGAGGATGGCCCTTAACAGAAAATTTTGACGCCTTCTACATTCCTATTCTAAACTTATTTTCGTAAGTAAAAAAGATTATATTTTTTAACATTATTCTTTCTTTTGTGCATTTCCTAACTCCTTTCAATCAATACATTGGTTGCCACCAAACATTCATAGGCCACAAGACCATTCTTATATTCTTCCAAGTGCAGAGATTAGCTGCCAAAAGTAATTTTCAATCATATTTTAGATATCGACCTGCACGCAGATCAAATATGTAATTTTTCTAACAAGTAAACGTGATCAAATCCAAAGTTCTATTGGCCACCAAAGTTCCTCCATTAATCTTTCATGTACTCTGGCTAAAATAAAGATGATTTTGACAGTAAATTTCATAGTAGTTTCCACTAAAGGAAACCACTATATTCAGTATTCCAATTCAGATTCTTGAGTGATTTGGTTTTACTCAAATAAACCATACAGCTTGATGTTAGTTTTTTTTTTAAGGTAAAACAAATAAATAACAGCTTGATGTTAGTCCAAAGACACAGGTTTCTACAACCTAATTTTACTACCCCAAATAAAGTCACTGTACCCAATTAAAAGCCCAAATTATCCGAATATACACCCACAGACCCACTAACAACTAAACCCATTCAAGGAATCAACCACAAGCATTAACTCTCTCTTCTTCTTTTTCCCACTTTTCTTCCTTTTCTGTGTACAACGTGCGCTAGCTCAAACACACA
Source organism: Castanea sativa (assembly GCF_040712315.1). NCBI lineage: Eukaryota > Viridiplantae > Streptophyta > Magnoliopsida > Fagales > Fagaceae > Castanea > Castanea sativa. The sequence continues at coordinate 12,855,776 of NC_134015.1, forward strand.
AGCATATCCCCTTAACATATTTTTGTGATTTTAAAAATCCCAACTATTGAACAAGAATCCATAACATATTTTTGGAAAGTCATCTTTAGTTCAGTTACTAAATCGAAGAACAAGAATCCAAATTCAGAAATCACAAACAAAAGCCATGAGCCAAAAGCCAAAATCAAAAACAAATTTAGCCATTAATACCCCCATATAGCAACCACCACAATTGAAGAAGCCCAAAAAGGAAATCACCCAGGCATATTCAGCTACTAAATTTAACAAACCAGAAAGAGCTACAAAAACCCAAAATTTCAAGAACCCAAAACAGAAAAAGAACTCAAATTTGCAATAACCCATCACACAAATCCAAAAAAAAAAGCATAAAGAAAAAAAAGAAAAAGAAAACCCAGAACCTGAAAAGTGCACCAGATCAAATTGAGCAGGCTAGCAAGCCAGAGGCAGGCGTAGTAAGCGATGATCACATAAGAGCGGCCATGAGTGAGCTTGGAGAAGCTCTTCCTTGCTTGAAACGACAAGTAGAAGATGAAGAGAAGGTTCGGAACAATGAGAGCCACGTTGTGCCAGAACCCATGGCACTCGAAGAGCCAGTCGTAGAACCTTGGAGAAATTGGCGATGAAGCTGCTGTGATTGGTAGGTTTGGGAGCGCAGAGACTGTGAGTGATTCTTGGAGATCTCGCATTTGAGACAATTTGATTGAAGGATTTGGAAAAACAAACAAACAAACAAACAAACCCTAACCCTAGGTTCTGAGAGTTTATGATACTATGTCGTTTTTTAGGTACCAGAAAAACAAACAGAGTTTGTTGTGCTCTGTTTTATGTTGTTGAGGACAAGCGGCAGAAAATGGGTTCCACAACTTTCAAAGTTGATCTTGCAAAGCGTGCTGTCATCTAATCTTCAATGAGACTGACAGTTTGGTAGAGTGCTTTTTTATTTGGCATTTTGAGTCAAAGAGATGAAAGAAAGACTAAACAAGTTTGTACTGTGTAAAAAGAAATATGCGGCTATTCTACACAATTTTTCCCTATAAGTTGTGAATAGTGAAGCTTTTAAAAAGAAGAATACTATCGTCACAATATTTTACGCAACTTTTACCTAATAAGTTGTGAATAATAAAAAAGTGGTGGGTTCATATCGCTACCACTTATTCGATAAATTGAAGCAAGAGTTGCCTATAAAGTTGTGATCTTAGGCTAGCATTGTTTAGTGTGAAATGAGCAAAAGTAAAAGTAATAATTATACACTGCGTCAAATGAAGTCGTGTTTTAATTCAATTACAAGGTTTTAATTACAATTATGAAAATGTTGTTTTTATCATTTTACAATTATAATTAAAATTGTGTTTTAAAAACATGATTCTAACCTTTGTGTGTCCGGTGGCGTGTTCTAATGATAATTTCTTCAAAAAAGTTAAGTTTAAAAAAATAAAAAAAAAGGAAGTCAAAGCTCTTCCTAACTCACTAAGAATTATCTCTTGTATGGGGCTTTCTTATTTAGGTAAATAATGGGGAATGGAGGAGGTAGCTGGATAGACATGGATTATCTTACCTATCTCTAAAAAGTATTTTTAAGTTTTCAACTTTTTCTATAAAAAAAAAAATCTAAAATAGATTTCCTCATAGTTTCAATTACTATTATCATTTAGCCCAAAATAAAAATCTGCATGTCCTTTTTTTTTTCTTTTTACCTTCACAATTATTATGATTTTGTTAGGTAGCATTTCGGATACTTTAAAGTTTGAACAAAAATGAATTTCTTCCTGTTGGAATAATTGTAGAATTAGAAATTTCAAGGCTAAACCCATCAAATCCTTTTATCCTTTCCTTCCTACCATTTCTTTTGGGCAATTGACCATCAAAATGATATATTTAAATGGGGTAGTATAGTGCGATTAAAATCTTTGTCAAAATACGGACCAAGCCATAGGAAGTTAGGAACATATATATATGTGACAAAAATAACCAAACTGGCCGTTACTTCTTCAAACCAAACGTGGCATAACCTGCGCCAAAACCTCCACTTTCACCTCCCTTCCTTTGGATCCCATTGGTTCCAGCTTTAGCAATGAGACCCCAAAATCGAATCCTAAAAATATTACCACTGCCTTGAAAATCTCCACCCTTTTTTTTTTTGAAAAATTATTTTGAGTTTATTTTAGTTTGATTATTATCAAAGTTCAATTTGGAAAGAGGTTACAAATACTGAATTTCAACTTTTTTTGCATGGAAGATCATTGGTGTTTCTGATTTTTTTTTTTTAAACAAAAGTTTATGACCAATTTTTTTAACTAGAAGTAGAAGATCAACTTGTTCATCTATTATCATACAAAGAACCTGAGGCATTAGCATTGTATCAGGTTGGTTTCATAAAGATTTCTGTATTTTGTATGTATGAATTTTTGTGTACGTGAAAAATGCTTTTGGCTCACAATCATCATTGAATCATTTTTGTTTTCTCCTTTGGGTTTTATTTTTTTGTTGGATTTCAATAGCAGTAGCTATGGACAGAATGAGGCCTGTGTATGTCAGGCAGAAGAGCACAGTAGGGACGCCAGGAGGGCCATCATCCCCAATGATGTCACCGCTGCGCCGCCATGCACGGTCAGGATCTACTGGGGTGGCAAATCTAAAGAAACAGAAAGCCGCAGCTCAGAGGCTTGCTCAGGTGATGGCACACCAACAAGCTGATGAGGACGATGAGGAGGATGACCTTTTCAATGATTATAGTTCAGTGAATGTAGGGAGCATAGGGCTTGCAGGTGGAAGGTCAATGCGGTCTCGCTCTCCTTTGGTAATTGGCCTAATATCTATGCCTTGTTGTAAAAGGAACATGGGTTCTTGTAGTTTTGAATATGAGAATCTATGTTTTCCTGGTTAATGATATTGGTGATCTGCTTTACTATGTTCATGAAATGATAATGTGCTAGTTGTTGTTTTAAATTTCCTTTGAAACCTTGGAGTAAAAAAAGCATGTATGCATTTCTTTATGAACTCCTACAAGTGTACTATTAGAATAAAATTGAAATTCTTTATATTGGTATTATCATGTAGGAGAGTGTTAATTATATTGTCTTGACGAGTAGTAGTGTACCTTACTGATCAGGGCAGTTCCTTCTCTTTTTACTTACATTGCACTGTATCACAATAAAGCCAAGTATTTTTAGACAGTCTAGGACCATTAACATGATAAACTTAACATTTGGACGATGAACATTAAAATGATCATAATGGATGACAATCTCTGGCATTAGAACATTTGTAAATTACTTTTTCATATTTACAGTATACACCGAATTTCAGTCATTCTTATTTGTTATCGGACTAAGGTTTTCTAAAAGGATGAAGAGAATATAGCACTCGGCATTTTTTTATGATTGTATTTTGGTTAGCAGTTGTATTGATATTTTAATGTGATATTACTCGATAATCTTATTTTTAGTTGATTCTTCAATGTTGTTTTTATTAGACAGCCCCTTCAGTTCAAGAACAACCTCCACCCGTGAATTCTTCCTCAGGTGGTCGATCATCCCTATCTGTCAACTATGTCGAACAACCATCCTCAGGTCGTTCAATATCAGCTGGCCGGTCATCCCAATCCTCTAACTCTGTGGAACAACCTCTATCTGCTCGTTCTGTAACAACTGGCCGATCTTCTGTGCCCACCAATTCCATTGAACAACCTCCATCTGCTCGTTCTACGTCAGCTGCCCGTCCGCTTTTAGGTGCCAAGCCAGTTCCCTTGGTACCATCTAGCGTACCTATATCACTAAGGCCAACATTTTCTAATATTCCACCAGATGTTCGTATTGATAATCGGAGGGATAAAAGGTATATTGAAGTTCTGAACTTGTATACCTTTCTTGTGAAGAATCATGTCATCAACACTGACACATTGTCATCTTCTTCTTTAACTTACTCTCTTATGAGAAAACAAAATATTTTCTTCCTCTTGTTGAGGGGTAAGAACTGAATGCTAATATTTTATTACATGTTTGTTGCCCATTTATACATTCAATGAGATCTTTCCCTGTTAACCTGACTTTCGAAGTCCAAACAATACTGAATTCTATGAGGATATAATATTTGCCATTGAGACAGTTTTACAACAGAAGTGAGCTGTCCATGCCTTCATTTATCATTACAGTGAGCCTGTGACTTTTAAGAGCTTGGCTATTAATCTGTCATGAATGTCTTATTTTATAAAGTATTTCAATCCATCCCTATCCTACATACTGACATAAAGGTGATTCAAAATATACATACTCATCAATTTTGGCTTCTGAAATAATCTAAATTCCTTTTAGCAATTACTGCTTGTACAACTAATCCTCTGTAGTTTTGGACAATGATCAGGATGTCACTGGATTTTGGGAGTATGAACCTAAAAGAAACTAGTAATCAGTATTCTTCTGCTCTACAAGATGAGGTATGGCTGCTTTTCAAGATGATATCATATGTGCGTTTAAGGTCCATGGTTAGTTACTGACTTTTATTGTAAAGCCTGAAAGTTGCTAATACATGTCTTTGGCTAAGAATACACTTCCTCTTTCACCTAGCCTTAGTAATTAGGATCATTGTGAATTGTTTTTGTATTTATTGAGAATCTTTTAATGAGGTGTGAATTTCATTGCAGCTTGATATGCTACAGGAAGAAAATGAAAGTTTACTTGAAAAGGTGATCCCAACATATTTTTCACTTCATTCTTATATTATTTAAGTATATGACTCTGGCTGTCTATAAAGAAGAATCATATTATACCTGAGCAAATCAAGCCAGTTTTCTTCAGCTCTTGAAGCACCAACATAATGTTTGGGGGGTTTTGCAATAGTAATCTCCAAGCAGTCAGATATGATCAAATTGAGCACTTGTCATGCCGATATTGCTATTGCAGCAGCATTTGCTCAAAAAAATATATTTTATTATCAGAAGAACATTTAGTGGTCCAATGGTCTAATAAAGATATTGTATCATATATTTGTTTTGGCAACCTATTCTGATATGTGCCTCCCCAGCTTCGACTTGCAGAGGAGAGGAGTGAGGAAGCAGAGGAGAGAGCTCGGCAGCTTGAGAAACAGGTAATTTTTTATAGTGAAAAAGGCAAAAAAAATTCGAGGATGCTTCTACATAACTATATCAAATGGCAAATATTCCACTCTCTTATTTTTTTAGATAGGTAAAAACCATGCCATTTATTTTGGGGTGACATTTAGGTGGATAACTGTTATCAATTTATGCATGATTTTCACTTTTAAAGTCAGGTACTTGCAATATATGAATCAATGCAATAAAATGGATTTACATTTTCCACTCATTATCGGAAATTTAAGAATAAGGTTGCTTATTTGTTGAATGATTGCGTAAGCATACTTGTTGATGTGTTGGACTATGCAGAAGAATAGAGAGATATATATGTGATGGACATAGCTTAGTTACTTGTTAAATAATTTTTATTGCCCATAAGTGATTTATTGAAACTTCATCTCATGGAAGGTATGCAGAAATGTTCTATTTCACATATTATCTTATGTTTGTAAGGAAGTAATTTTTTTAGTGTATAAATAATTACTTATATATGAAGTTTGAATGCAGTTAGTCTTAACTCCTGGCTATTACCATTCCAATTCTTCTGTCCCAGTTTTGGTGTTCTTTCAATCTTATTGTTTGTGGTGTACATATTCTAGTATTGATGGGGTCTCTATTTCCCTAACTGTATATTTTTTTTTGCTTTAGATTGCTAATTTTGGAGAAGGTGTAACTTTAGAAGCTCGTCATTTAAGCAGGCAAGCTTCAAGGTTCATTTGTAAATGTCAATTCAATTTATTAATTTATTTGGTATACTAATTTTTGTGCTGGTTACTCCTCAGAAAGGAGGCAGCCCTGCAGCAAAGGGAGGTTTGTAGTTCCAATACTGTTGCTATCTCTATTACCACACAGCTCTGCAAGTGTGAATTGGTCATATAATTTACTGGAAATTCATTTACTTACAAATGTATAGTATGTGCACTTACAAGTTATATGCATAAGTTTATGTTACTAGGTCAACGTGGATTAAATCCTGCATGTCTCAATGCATTTATTCTACAGAATCAAGATATGAATCAGTGTCATATGTGACACATTCTTTGGTTCATGCTAGTAGAGTCACAAATCCACACAAGCAACATGCACAATTTTAACATATCGCTCAAGATCTGTCTAAATGTTGCAAAATTTTAAAATGATAAAAATAGTGCTGTTTTATATAGGGTTGCTAACTGCTAAGTAAACTCACTTTTTGCTCATTATCATTTTTAAGAAATTGATTTGTTTTAAAAAATAAAAGACAAATAAAATAGTGTTATTGCATCATTAAAAAGTTCTTTCAGATGTTCTGAAATATCACTTTGCTTGTTAAAATAAATCTCAATTGATATATAAACATAACAAGAACAATTTTCAAACTTATTCACTTGTCTTGGAAATTTTATAAATCTTAAAAGGTGTAATAATGGATAAAATTTCAACTTGTTAAAAATCTCTTACTTGTAAACATATTATGAAACATGATACTTTGTACTCATTTAATGAATCCAAAGTACTAGTTGGGCAAGAGTCAGCAAAGCTGATATTTCATCAAAAACAATTTTGATGAGCATGCTGATTTTCATGTTAGTTTTTTAGAACCTACATGCTGTTAAGAATTTAAATTACATTAAAGGAATGTGACCAATAGAAAATAGGACAGGCCTTAGGAATTCAGTCACTAAGAAAATTCTGCACCCCTCTGACCTTGGTGCTTTAGTGTATCCCAAAATTTTACTAGCTTCAAATTTTTAACATGAACAGCATGAGGTGTGCCTATTCCATCACATTATAGACTACTGGACTGATTCTATGGATTTGATCAAATATATGACTATATGTCACATTATTAATACTACTTGTTTTAAAAGAGCACCATGTTGTAGACAGCGTGTCTCTGCTGTTTCGAAGTCTAACAGAGTATATTTTACTATTCAGATGGTACATGAACATAGTTTTCCTTGCAGGCTGCTCTGAGAGTTGCTGCACAAAATCATGGTAGTAGCAGTGAGATCATTGCCCTTCGGACAGAAGCTGAGGTATCCAGAACTTCTAGCTTGTATGTTTGTCCTTTTCTTTATATTTTTCTTCTACTATTCTTTAGTAGGGCATAGCAATGTCCTGTGAAATTTAAATGTAAATATTTCATGAAAATTTGACTTAGAGTGCAAGGGATGAGGCAACATATGCTTTGGAGCAGCTGCATGAAGCTGAGGATGAATTAAAATCACTTCGGATCATGACTCAGAGAATGATACTGACTCAGGAAGAGATGGTCTGTACTCACTTTTTACCCCATATATATATAATTTTGGTTTCTTAATTCTTTATGCCATAGTAATGTGAATTGCAGTTTTTATCTTAGGAAGAAGTTGTTCTAAAGAGGTGTTGGCTTGCTCGGTATTGGAGTTTCTGTGTTCAACATGGTAAATTGATATTGTCTTTGCAACTCTTTCAGAACATTAAAAGTTTCCATGCCTTATATAAAAAGGGAGAATCTACAACTGTGTCCAATCTAATTGAGAGTTGGGCTTAGTTGAGTTGATATGCATAGATTGCATGAGTTTATGAGCATAGGGGATCTTAGTTGCAATCTTACCTATTCAATATCATCTTAGAATTATAAACATATATATACCTGAATACCAAGTTTGAACTTGTTAGAACTGTTATACATATATTTACATCCTCTAACCAGCAATTATGAATGATTTAAATGTCATAATAAAGGCCCTTGGAATTCAACCTTCATAGAAGTTGCTTCCAAAGACACCATAAAACAGCCTAAACTAGTAGTAACACTTACATGCTACTGACCATAGTGGATGGCTCATGGCTGTCTAGTCTAGTATACTAAACCAACCGTAAGCCATTGAATATAGTGATCCTGGAACCTTTATTAAGGTTGAAAATGCAGTCTATCCCTATTTACGCTTGAAGTTATCTTGGTAAAACCACATTTTCTTGTCCAACTGAAGGTTTCTTGGATGTTATGAGTTCTGCAAACTAATGCCAAAAAGGGTAGCTTTCCCTATGTTTTGATGTTTCTGAATAAGACTCTATAGTCTAGACTTATGACTTCATCACTTTTAATCTTTTCCTTGGATGATTGATACAAAAATATTAAATGATGATAAAATTCACTGTTATGCCTTCTAACTCATTTAACATGAAAACTTCTTAGATGATTGATGGCCACTAGAACACTTTGGCAGGTATACATGAAGAGATTGCTGGGGCAAGATATGAGTACTGGTCATCTTTTGCCCCTCTCCCGGTTGATGTTGTATTAGCTGCAGGAAAGAGAGCCAAAGAGGAGATTGGTAAGAATGGTTGGTCCCTTTTTTTTTTTTTTGGCTGTGTTAAGGTAATAAGGGATTTTACTACCTCACCTCTAGGGGCGGCTCAAGGCCTTGGCCTTAGGCCCCCTATAAAAATGGTCCTATCCCAATTAAAAAAAGCCACATCCTAATATAAAAAGGCCCCATCTTGTGAGTGAATAATTGGTTTCAAAACAATACAAAGTCGCATACCAATTAAAAAAAAGGGCCCCATTCCAATAATTGTTTTGGCAGAAACATTTTTTTAAAACAAATTAAAAATTGAGAAAATGCTACTTTAGATTAATTTAAATAGCCACATCATCAATTGAAAAGAACATGGTAGAAAAATTTGTAATTAGGTACAAAATTAATACTAATTTTATATCTCAAAAGTTAGAAGCATTTAAATTCTAAACTGAGTTGCCAAATTTCTAGTTAAATATATAAAAGGGCCCTGCCCTGCCTTACCTTTTGATTTTTGTGACACAACTTGATCCTAAATTTAACTCATTGTGTTTCTTTGTTCTCCATGCTGATCAGTAAATGATGATTTGGAGGAAAAAGAAAAGGTTCCAAGTGATTCGAATGGACTTTCTGGAGAGGGAAATATTGAGAACATACTTTTAGTTGAGAAAGGTTTGCGAGAACTGGCTTCACTAAAGGTTTCTGTTCATAACCTTATGCTTGAAATTTTGTTTATAGATATCATCTGTCTTCTCCTGGAAATCTTCCTAATGGAGAAGTGCATGTGCAAATCTGTAGTTCTGCTTGATGAGGGGTACAGAAAGATATGTCCTGATATTGGATGGTTAAGTTTCATATACTGCTTCTTCATTAGTTATTTTTCCTCTTCACTTGACACCTTAGAAGAGTAGAAATTTGAATTTGTTCTTTGTAATGTGCGTTAGACTCCTGGACATTTAATTTTAATCTTTCTAAAGTTATGTAATTCATCTCTTTTCTCAAAGAAGATAATTGCCTTATCCAATCAATATCTTCATGCTGCAACTCAGTGTCACTTATAGAGTTAGATATGAATGTTCTGAAATACCTTAGACCAGCTCTCTATGCTTGACTATATTCTAACTTGTAACTTCTTTGACATTGTTTAGTGACTAATAAACAATTGAACTTTCATCCTGTAATACAATTCTACTAGGTTTTCATTTAAATTTAGTACATATTACTCTGAAGGAGTTTACCCAAAGGACTAAATTTATACTTGTATTCAAAATGGTAAAGTGCCCCACAGTGCAAGGTCATTCTATATATGTTCTCATTAATTAGAGAACCTAATACTTTCAATAGCTTTCATTTTTGGACTTTTATTTTACTGAATCAAGCATATTACTTTTGGAGTTCAGATGGAAATTATTGGAAAATTTGACTTTCAATTTTCAGATATGTACTTATATCATTATATTAATTGACACAGAAATCAGTAGTTGCAGAGCTTTTCAGACATATAACTTGCTCTCTTGCTTTTCTTCCCCATTTTAACCATGTTATTCAAACTTTTTTTTTTAGAAGTGGTTCACCACATTACTGTATATGTGAGTCTAGCATTATATATTTTGTTACTAGTAATCCAATTCAAGAAACAAAGAAGCATTTTTTTCTAGATCAGTAATTTTTTTTTTTTTTACAATTGAAACACCAGTTTCTTCTAACTAGCTGTTTTAATGTAATTATTTGAAAGGTAGAGGAAGCAGTGGCACTTGAAATGGCTCAAAAACGACGCCCAAGTTCACTAAAATCTGGTAGCACAGGTGGGATTAATTATTGCTTTACAATTGAAACCCCTTTTCTCCCTTATGGGTCAGAAAACTATAAGATACTTTATTATCAGCAAGCTCTTGCGGTTCTGTTGTATGCATCCTTAAGCTCTTGCGGTTCTGTTGTATGCATCCCATGACAAGGTTATTATTATTGGCAGAACTTCTCATGTACATAGTACAGTTTATCTGAACAATGAACATCTCATCCTATCAATAGAAGAGCAGTTAAGTTTGAATCATAGGAATCTGGTATTTTTTGGTGTGTGTGAGTGTGTCATGGGTTGTGTGTGTGTTCTATAAATTGCAAGTTATTTAATCAAACAACTGAACCTAATATGGATGGATCATTTGTTTATTCTTTTCTTAATGTTTTATTAATAATTAATTAAATTCACCATTTCCTATCAACTTAAAATTGTTAAATAATAGTACTTTTATTATGGTATTAGAGTAGGTAATCTTGAGTTTGAACCCAATCTCCACCCACTTCTCATTTTAAAAAATTAAAAAATGTATCATGACCGATTATTGATAATCTCACATGCTTCGCTTTGTTACATGTAACGCGCTAGAAACTTTAGGATGATCATAAGAATTAAGAAGTAAAATTTGACCGTGACTGGATAGCTGTCTTGCATGCTGAAACTGTTTTCTAGTACTGATTAATCCAATTTTCTTTTATGAGTGAATGTTTTTGTTTACTGGTTCAAATCATCATAATAAGTGACTTCTGGTTGACTAACAATTTCTTTTTGCTTCGTCTTGATTATGTGTGTAGATGAAGTGAAGCTACCAAGTGAGGGACAGTTTGAAGCATTTGGTAATTTGTCACATACCACATTTTCAAATTGAAGTTTTTCTTTTACACTAACTAGTGGGATTGCACATTTAGTTTTTTTTTTTTTTTTTAAATCATAACACAAGATATGCAGGATGAGAGATGATACTCCATGTGGTTTATTTTGCACATTGGTTTTTCACTGTTTTTGAAATAAATCATAACACAAGATATGAAGGTGCTTACTACATTAATTGTGCATATAGAAAAAACCTTACTTCTTTTCAGCTAAGCCAAAGGTCCATTCAGTAGATGGTAAATCTAAATTGATAATAATTTAGTTTGCTCCGACTGGAAACCTACAGAGTGCAAATAAGCTTATAGCATGACATGTACTTTTTTTTTTTTCCATGTTTATATATTTTTGTTTCTAGCCCATTTATATAGCTTGTTGCCATTTGAGTTAGTAGGATTAAAACATTGTCTTTTGTACTTGTTTTTATACATGAACCTTATACATTTTGGTTTAGGGAAATGTCTAGTGCACATCACTTAATTCACACATGGTATACACCAGGGACGGAGCCATTCTTTGGCTTTGGGGGGCCATTGCCCCCCCCCCCATTTTGGAAAAAAATCAAGGAGTATATATATATATATATATATATATATATATATATATATATATATATATATATATATATTACAGGGTTGAGCAATTTTGCCCAAAACAATTACAATTGCCCCCCTAAGCAAAATCTTTTAAACAAAAAGAAAAAGCAAATTAAAAATTTACAAATCTAAAATCCCAAAAAATACAAATCGGGAAACCCAAAAAATCAGGCCAACAAGAAAGTCACCAAAATAGAAAGGCTAAATAAAATTGAGCACAATCAAAAAATTTACCAAAAACATTAGCCCAGCCCTTAAAAAATTTGAAAGAAAACCAATTTGACATCAAATCATTCCATCAAATTGCCCAAATAAAAAAAATAAAAAAAAACCCCCTAAACCAAAGAGAGACACTAGTACTAAGACATGAGGCAAAAGGAATGAAGACTGAGACCAAAAATGCAGCAGCACCGCACGGCATGTCAATAGCAGATCTACTTCTGAGAGAGACCAAGAAAGCACCAGCACGGTATTTCCCTCTCTCATCTTAGCTGAGCAGGTAGAGCCTCTTAGCTGAGCAACTTTCTTTTCTCTCTTTTTCAACGGAAGATGGAGAACTTTCATACTTTTTTTTTTTTTTTTGCTAAATGAAAAATCACTATTTCTATATCAATACTTTAACTATCTTTTACTGTTTGGAGTTTGGACCCACGTACTGGATGTTTTTTATTTTTATATTTTTTTTATGAACTACCCCTCTATTTGGTGATTTTGTTTTTTTATTACATATGCCCGCTTGAATAAAGAAGCAACAATATCAATGAATAAAGGAAAAACAAATAATTAATGGTTGTGCTTGTCTTTTTAGTGTTTTTTATTTTTTTAAAGTTGAGATGGTTTGAAATTTTAATAGTTTTTTTTTTTTTTTTTTTTTTTGAGATAAGATAGAAATTCTATTTTAACTTAATTTAAGTATGTATGTGTGTGAGTCTCCTTCATAGAGACTTAAACCCCGACCCTTACTCCCTACATCCTACAACACTTATACTTGAGGAGTAACTATCGCACTGAAAGTGTGCAGTGATGAAATTTTAATGGTTAGTTGTTAATATTTAATAAAGTTTGTTGATTTTAGTGTTATGCTATATGCGTCGTGTTATTATGTGCCTTTTTTTTTTAATAAGATTTTTTTTAATTTAACTTTGCTCCCCCTAATTTGAACTTCTGGCTCCGTCCCTGGTATACACACTGTCCAAAACAAGGGAAATCATGATTTCCCTTGTTTTTGAGGAGTGTGTGTGTGTAATACACACTTCCCCGTTCGTTTATGTTAGTTATATTATGACGTGCGTTGTAGTAGCAGGGTGCTGGTTTCTAATGCTTATGTTTATAACTTTTATGCTTGTCTTCATGAGCCTTACTAAAACAACACGTCTAATGAATTTTTATCTTTTTGGTTATATTGATGTTATAATCACCATTTAAAAGAAAATACTTTTTTTTTTCCAGAATTGAGTCCAGAGGAGTGTGAAGATGTGCTTTTTAGGCAGGTATGGTGACACCTTTACAGTTTGAAATTCTCCTTTTGAGTCCAAAGAAAATTCCCTTGTCTGTTCACTGTATTATCTCTCTATCTATTTTGATTTGCACGTGGGGTCTTCTCCTTATCACCAATTATGAAACAAGTACTAAGAATGGGAAATTTAATAAATTTGTTGTGCTCAAACCTTTAAAGGAGACTCTCATGTTCCCTTTATTGATTTAAAATCTCTAAAACAAAGAGTACATTGGCTGATGAAAAAGGAGGTGAGTATCAAATAGATATCTTGATGTGTTGTAGGCATGTATTAAGAACTCAAAACTAGCACAAAATGATTGTGGGGCTAAGCGAAATTTTGAATAGGAATTGGAATACATCAGGGACCTCCCTTCATCTTCTTGGGTCGATTAAGGAAGTCTTGTATATAATTTATGTGCTCCTAACCACTTCATTGACATTGAGTGCTTGCCTGGATGCTTGTTTGTTATGTTCTTGTAGGCTTGGCTCACATATTTCTGGAGAAGAGCAAAAATCCATGGGCTGGAACCAGACATAGCTGATGAGCGATTGCAGTTTTGGATCAACCACCAAAATAAGTCACCTACTTCACATGATGCAGTTGATGGTACTCTCTTTCTCTTTCTCTTGTTCACATTCTATGAGACAAACACATTCCAATCTGAAGACTGTGTGTTTGCCTCATAGACTTCTTTTTTTAACTAGACTAATGTTAAATGGTGGATATATTTCAGGAACCACAAAGCAATGCCTAAAATTTTGGGATCCTCAAAATGAGTTCTTTATTTGACATGGTCCCCCTATTATGTAGTCTATTATGATTCAGACCCAAAAATCTTTGTATAGTGATTCAATGTCAATCATGCGCCACATCTTAAAAACTAACATAACATGGCGTTAATGAAATAAACCTCAATTTTCTCATTTCAATTGTTTGTAACATGGAGTGCTATATTTTTTTAACTCAGAATATTGATTTACTTTGTTATGCTTGGATCCCATTTACAGTTGAGAAAGGCTTTATGGAGCTCAGGAAGCTAGGTATTGAAACTCAACTATGGGAAGAATCTCGCAAGTGGCTTGAGCAAGACTCCTCGTCTAAACCGCGTAGTCAGTCTGACTTCTAATACACAGTTTAATACAACTGGAATTGATGTTTCAGAGACCATATCTTTTTATGTGTTCACTTAGTTAATGAAATGAGAGACAGCTGCATATTATGAGTCCGGTCTCAATATCTCACTGATTTTCATGTAAAATTCTCCATAGTGTTACATGGTCATTTCAATTAAAGGACTATGCAAGTAAAATTATATTGTTCCTTTCTTCTTCCTTTTCTCCCTTCCTCCAACTCCTCTATTTTGTATCAAACAATCTATTTACCTTGTGAAGTGAATTGTTATATGCCAAGTCCTATTTACTACCTGACTTGGACCTGGTCCTCAGCTACAAGCTAATTTAGATGAAGTTAATTGAAATTCCTGCAAAATATTGATATTTAATAGTCAGTGCACCGGAAATTTTTGGAGAGAACTTCTTGCACTGTTCATTGATCGTTGAATTTCAATATGTTACTTGGCTGAGGGGTCCCAAGTAAAATTCTAAATTTCTTAGGAAGTTAAATGCATATTGGAGAGCACCTTGAAGTTGCTTGAGTAATGATTCATTTTAAATTAAACAGGTTGTATCCTAGTATTTGAACTTACTTTTTTTTTTTATAATCCTGGTGGCTAATATGTGATTATGTGGAATTGGGCCTAGGCTGTACTATTAAAATGTAAGAACATGCCATTTGTATAAAACTCATCTTCAACCTTAAGTGTGAGTGGGTGATAATACAGGTGAGGATGAGTGTAATTAGTGTGCACAAACTATATCCACAAAATTTGTACATGTTACATTCATTAATATTATAGCTCACAATATTACATCTTGTAGCATAATTTTGTTACCCAGATCAACAAAAAAAAGGGAGGAAAATGCTATCTCTCATTATGAGGTGTTCCAATTCATGAAAGATATTACAATGGGATGTCAGAGGCAGAGAGGCCTTAAATTGGAATAGAAAGAGCTGGGCAGGGCTGTTTCATGCTTCATCT
The DNA here is from genome assembly GCF_040712315.1 of Castanea sativa. NCBI lineage: Eukaryota > Viridiplantae > Streptophyta > Magnoliopsida > Fagales > Fagaceae > Castanea > Castanea sativa. Next base: position 12,870,992 of record NC_134015.1, read on the forward strand.
CAGCCATATCCATCCTTCACCAAGTAAGCCACCCTTACTTGTGGTGGTAGCATTTTATATTAAATAATTAAAATGAATAAAAAGTTTGCAACTTAAATGTAAATATGGGGGAATTAATACAAAAGAGATTCATTTATTATTTATACTAGTGTGTAACCCCATGTATATGCATGGGTACATTTAAAAATAATCACAATTACATATATATACTAGACTCTTTAGTTTTTACATCCAATAATTCACTTGCCTCAAAAATTAAAAATAAAAATAAAAAAAGATATGACACATGACGAAAAATTGAACTTCAATTAAAATTCAATTTAGAATCTAATTGAATTTAGACTCTTTGATTTTTGGACCTAATTATTCATTTGACACACAAAATTAAAAATTAGATGAGACACATTACGCAAAATTATACTCTAATTTAAAATTTAATTGGATTTTCTCTTAGTTTTGATTATATATATATTGTATTGTTTATCCATTAGAGGTATTTTACACAAGTATATGTATTTTTTCTCCTGAAGTCAAGATTCCACTTATATATGAAAAAGATTGTTAGTAGTTTGGACTAACCTCAATTGCAACTTATGTCATGAATTCTTTTTCTTTTTTTTTTGATATAGGATAAAAATCTTATTCTAACATAATTTAAGTGTGAATTATTAGTCACACTTTGTATACCATAGCTGAAATTCCTAATTTAACATAATTTAAGGAATTTTATAACATAATCTTATTATAACATAATTTAAGGAATTTTTTGAGAGAGAAATTCCTTTTTGAATACCCGAACTCTGGTTCTTGCTTCCCTCACCCACAAAAACTTGTACTTGTAGAGCGATCATCAATTCACCACACTAAAAATGCACGGTGGTAATGTCATGAATTCTAATATGACACACTTTGTACTTTTAACTCGTCTCATATTTACGAATCTCATTCCAAACATAAAATTAACAAAATTTACTAATCACTTTGATTCTTCTTTTAGATTCAATAGCAGACCCGCCTATCCTTTCTTTATTTACAATTTTTGGCTTCCAAAAGGTGATTTTCAAATAGGATTAAAGGTGATATTTTTCATAATTAAAAAAATTCAACTTTTCATTGCAAAATTTTCCAAAAAATATTGTTTCTTATTTTATAAAAATTATTAGTCATTACTATTGAAGTGTAGAAGATTTAATTAGTAAATTTAGTCTAGAGATTATATCCACTTTTTTCTTAATAATTAAAAAATATATATTGGGCAAAATAACCCTTTAAAAAAACTTATTTGGCTAAGTAGCCTTTTTGCCCTCTCATCTCTTCCACATAAGATTCTTATATGATTCTCAATCAGAATTGTATTTGGCAAAATAACCCTTTTTGTATTTAAAAAACATACAATTTCTCAAGTTGGGACTCCTCTTTTGAAGAGACAAATACCATGCTAATGTGTCGTTTGTTAAATATTTTGTCTATCACTCTATCTAGATATCGTCTCTTCAATCTGCTAGTAGCAACCCCAGGCTTCCCATGCATGTAGCAAGCTGCATGGCTTGTTGGTAGCATGCCATAGCTGCCCCCACATGTTGCAAGCCAAGGTTGCCGACTGCCTGAAGGAAAGACTATAGAGGGGGGGATAATGAATGAATTGAAGCGACACAGGATTGAATTATTGAAGCGAAATATAATTGAATTTCAATGGACGGTAGCAACTAGGGGTGGAGGTACGTTGTTGGGTGGGGAGCCCCAAAAGTTTAAAATATTTCAATAATATGGGCTAAAACATTAATTGGGCTTTTAAAATAAAATTTAATAGTTGGGACTTGGGACTCCAAAATTTAATGGGTGGCCGCTCCGAAATAATATTTTGACTATCGGGTCTAGACTTTACATTTATGCAGTTCAAATTTTGTTTGCTGAAGTGATCCCAGCTAAATGACACTTTTACAGTTAAACCATAAATTACTTGTTGGTTTTCTTTTTTCTTTTTTTACTTATCTGTGCAAAAGTGAAAACATGCACTATGCAACAACATAACTTTTTGTTTTTGTTTTTGTTTTTTATTTTTATTTTTGATAGCTCATGCAACAACAAGCTAAGAGCATTCTTATCAAAGGTGCTAAAAATGCTAAATGTTATTTTTTAGCATTTTTAACACCTCAAATGATAAAAACACACCTACATTAAATATGCTAAATCTTAAAAATTTTAGCATTGAGCTACAGTGGAATTTCATCTTTGACATCTTACTGTAGCAAGATGCTAGAATTTTTTAATATATTTTTTTCTTTCTCTCTCTCTTACTCTCTCTTTGTGACGTGCCTTTCTTCTCCACTGCTTTCCTCTCTCTTTCTCTTTCTCCTTCTCAGACCACCATACGCTCTCAATCTCAGTCTCAAACTCTCTACGAGATGATGTCGGAGGAGCAACACCGCAAATCGAAGCTCTTTGATGATAGACGCCACAAGCTCCACCTTCACATTTCAAAAATCCTCGACGAAACACAAACAAGGACAACATCGTTCCGAGGCCAAAACGGCATGAACGGTTTGGGGTTCGGTTTCGGAATTGGTTTGGGGTTTGGTTTCAGAATTGGTTTGTTGACGGCGCAGATGGTTATGGTGGTGCGGCTGTTGATCTCGCCTGCAAGGTGGTGTGAGGGAGAGGTAGTGGTTGAAGGTCGAGAAGTTTGGGTGCTAAGTTGATTTGTGGGTCTGGGTTGATTTAGTGGCTTTGGACGTGGAGGGTTTTTTTCTTTTTCTTTTTCTCTGTTGTTGTTTGTGGTTATGGTGGATCTGGCTGGTGGTTGGTGGTGGTGATAGTGGGTGGATGTGGTGGCCGGCAGTGCTGGGTTGAGAAAGAGAGAGACAAAGGAGAGAGAGGCAGAGAGAGAGGAAGAATAAAAAATGATAAAGAAATAATATTTAAATGAAGTGTTAAAAAAATAGAAGTTTTGATATAAGAGATATTGTGGAGTGGTGTGTTATATATTATAAAAATTCACTATTATCTGTTAAACCATGATGATGAGGTGGCTAGAGAAAAAAGCTCACCCAAAAGGTATACTGGGCTTTAGTGATTTTTTTGTTCTTTCTCTCTCTTCTATGCATGGTATTAAAAAAAAAAACATTACTTGCTTAAATTTGCAATTTTTTGTTACTGGTTGATTAAGACTTAAGATAATTTTTATTAATTGCGCTTAATGGCTCTTCTTCTATACATGGTTTTCAAAAATAAATTTTATATGTTTAAATTTGCAATTGTTTGTTACTAGTTGATTAAGATTTAAGATTTTTTTTTTTTCATTATGCTTAATGCAATAGTTAAATATGGGAAGTGAAAGTCATACCATAGAGGAATTATTAATTAAAATTAAAAATTTATGATTTTTTTCTAGATTAATTTTTTAATTATTTTCTTAAAAACTAAAGAGATGATAATGGATGATTTTATTTAATGAAAGAACTTTTTCAAGCATAATTTTGGTGAGAGATGCTAAATTCTTCATTAATATATTTTGTACATCTTTATAGCAAGAAACTAATTTTTATATATTCATTTGAGTTTAAAAATATTATAATTTATTTAATTTGATAATATTATGACTAACATATGAATTCATAATTCAGCTCCCGATGTGAAAATTTTTTACTTCGCTCTTGATGACAATAAAGTCTGCTCCGTTTGTTTCGATAAAAAACTTTTTTTAAAGATAGTTTTTTGTATTTTCTAGTATTTGGTAGTATTAGAAAAAAATGGGTCAATGAAAAACTTTTTTTGGTCAACAGAACAATTATGGCTTATTTTTAGATATTGTTTTCCACTAACATATTTTGGAAAACTACTTTATCTCATAGCAAACTAAATAAAGAAAAGTTAGGAGATTTTTTTTCAAATCATTTAAAGTTGTTACCAAACATATGAAAATGAGATAGTTTTATAGAAAATACTTTTTCAAAAATGACTCATTTTCTAGAAAATATTATTGTCAAAACAAACAGAACCACACCACATATTTAAAACGTCTATAAATTATTACTATTTTCTCCACAAAAAAAAGTAGTAAATTTTCTATCAGTGAGACGGTGAGAGATTACCAGGTCTTGCTTCTTCAAAAAAAAGAGTTTCATAATTTGTTTAGATGGAATTCACCTCTACATTTAAATGAACCAAAAATTTTAAAATGACTACTCAAGATTTAGTACTAAAAGAACTAGTCTCTTGTAGAGACAAGATCTAGAAGAAGTTATTTCGCAAAATAAGTTGCAAACAAATAATTATAAAAGAATTATTAAATAATATGACAAAAGATTTTCTAAGAACATTCACAATGAGCTCAACTTCCTTTTTTTTTTTTTTTTGCCTAAAATTTTGGTGAAAAAAACTCAGTGTTTCTTGCTCCAATGAACTAATAAATGCCTCATTAATTTTTTTGGGGAGCAAAACTCAATTTTGCTTTGAACAAAATCAAACTATGCAGATTTGTGATAAAAGGATTGTTTGAAGAAAAAAATAAAGAAAGAATATCTTAATATAGTGGAGAAAATAGAATTTTTGTTGAAGGGGTGTATTAAAAAAGATAGGTAATTAAAATAAAACATTAAAAAAGGTTTTTTTTAATAGAAAAAATAAAAATAGGGTTGGTAACAAAACTGACCATAATATAAAATAGAGATGGATTCAAGTTACACATTATGTAACTCTAAATAGTTACACATTTTTTAAACCACTGGATTTAAGTAGATCCAACGGTAAAAAAAAAGACCCTTATTAATGCTAATATTCTAATTAAGATCTCATTAATTATCCCTCATTTATTATATTTTTATCTATCTCTAAACCCAAAAAAATGTTATATTTGTCTCCCTCTCTCTACGTTTCTCTCTCTATCTCTTTCTCCTCCACCGTTGTTCCACCTCCATGGATAGATTGCCGGCAGAAGAAGGAAAAAAAGAATAATAAAAAAATAACTGCGGAACATTGACATTAGAGGTTCCTGAAAAGGAAAACAAAAATGAAAACGAAGAGAAAGAGATAGAGAAGGAAAACAAGTAAATGCAAACAGAAAGCAAGAACTTGTATTAATCAATAGAAAAGTTTCACCAAAAAAGGAAAAAGATGGAACAATTTTATGATGTAGGTATTCTTTTACACGAGTATATATATACTGGAGCACCATATCATTGTGTCCAAATGTTCTTTAGTAATCTTTTTGGTTGGAATGTGGATTGGAGGGGATAGAATTGTTTTAGGAGGGAAAGAAATATCATTACAATTTTAATTTACATACCAATGCTTTCATTCAATTTTCCATGTTCATTGCCAGCTTTCTCGTCCCCTATTATCACAATTTTTTTTTTACAACAATGAGTTAGATTAGACAGACATTAGCACACATCCGGGCTAGTAAGGGATTAACTATTCATACATGACATAAAAGAACTCAAAAAAGAAAAGAAAAGAAAAGATTCTTAACTATTTTGATTTGTCAAATTGTTGTAGCAATACCAAATTTCCACATGGTTTTCTAATCATGATTAGATAAACATCGATCTTGAAATGATATCTCCATTTGAGGATCCCTAGTAAATGTTATCCATTCTTAACTTTAAAATTAGCCTACTAAAGAAATGCACGTCTATAATGGAGATGCATCTATCAAGATTTCTTTGGATACTAGATGCCAAATAGCATGTGTAAAATCAAGTAAATAGTTATAATCTCTCTCTCAACTGTTATTGATAAAAACTAGTGAGTGTTCCTTTCAATTTTAGTGTTTTGCTGTTTGTTTTGTTTTTTTTTCCTGTCGGCAATCTATCCATAGAGGTGGAACAATGTTGGAGGAGAAACAGACATTGAGAGAAACGTAGAAAGAGTCGGATGTAATACTTTTTTTTGGTTTAAAGATAAGTTTAAACTATAATAAATAAAGAATAATTAATAAAATCTTAATCAAAATTTTAGTTTAATAAAAATCTTTTTTAACTATTAGATCTAAGTATATCTAACGGTTTAAAAAAGTTGTGAGATGAACCATCTCTAATAAATAATAGTAAAACCTAAATTGGATCGGACAAACTACAAAGATACTGAAGTTACCATTGTACCCAAAATGAGTAGTAGGTGTTGGAAAAGTCTAGAAGAACACTCTGCCTCATCACTACTACTCTGTCACAAAATTGACTTGTGTACTATAAATAGGATCATAGCCAAAAATACAGTCCACCACATACTCTCATTTGATTTGTGATCTCTCATCTCTACAATCTGATCATTTTCCACCGATTCTAAGGGGTGTTCTGAGGTGAGCTCCTCTCTTTTTCACTCCTAGTTTCTGAACATAGGCTTAGATTGTTCTTTAATGATCTGGGTTTTGGTTCTCTCATCTGTATTTCAAGGGAAAAAAAAGAGCTCATTTTCTTTTTTGTTTATAAAAAAGGTTGTATTTTTCAGTTATTTCTCAAATTTAGCTTGTTTTTTTGCTTTAGATTTTGAAGATCTGCTCTTTGTTCTTACTTGTAAACCAGTTGTTCTTTTTTTTTTTGTTAAAAGTTTTCTCTTTTGGTCAATGTGACTGTTGAGGAAGTTATATTTAAGGATCCCGTACTTAAATTTGGTGTCTTTTTGTGGTTTTTTTTTTGTCCATGTTTGCGAATTTTTATGAGCGTTCACAGATCGCTTCAGTTTTTGGTTTTGGTGGGTTAGATAATGATTTATGATGTTTTGATTATCTGTTTTGTTCTCTTAATTTTTAGTTTGATTATGTGTGTATGTGTGTGTGTATTATACTCTTTGTTGGGATGTTGAGAGATGAGAAGTTGAGAAAAATTAAGAGGATTTATGATGGGTATTCTTATTTTGACCTAATATTTTAGGTTGTATCTACTTTACCCACTGTATCCATGGAAGTTTTTGTTTTCCGACGGTTTAGGGTGTGGTTGTAATAGAAATTGGAGTAATTAAAGTAACCCATATATGTAATATTTGTGCTCTACTGGTTTTTGAGAAGTAAAGATGAAAAAACAGTGATTGTTCACCTCAAACGAGCCATATAACAGTTATTTTAGCTAAGTTTAGTTTTTGTTTTGTAATGCTATCTGTTGTATTTATCAGCTTATTTGAGTTTGTGGTTGTTCAGATTCTGTGATAGCAAGTTGCTTTAGTTTCTAGATACACGCAATAAATCTGTTTTCTATCTTTGAAAATATGCAACAAACTATTAATTTTTATGAGACCATCAAGTCTTTTCTTTTTTGTTTCATAAGAAATCAGCAGCCAAGAGTTGGATTATCGATTGCTGTAATTGATTTCAGCTTCCTTCTGGAATGTTGGAAAACACTAGCTACTAGAAAAGGATTTAAGATTCCAATTACCAATGCTAAGCTGTCTGCCAATTTTATGTTAGTGGTTACATTATACAAGCCTTTACGCTTACATGTGGGTTTTATTTTCCTCAAAAGTAATTGGCCATCATTACAGATCCGGAACATAGTTAGAGTGGTCTAATGTCTTTTTGAATGTTATTTTCCATTTCGCTGTGAAGGAATACTGTAATCAATAAACAGTCTTATTATTTCCCACAAGTAATTGGCCCTCATTACATAACCTGGATGTAGTTGGAGTTGTCTGATATCTTTTTGACATTTTATTTTCCTTATCTTTATGAAGGCATGCTGGGATCAAATGAACATCTTTATTTTACATTACATTGATCCTTTTCTTTATTACTTGTAATTGATTTGCATGTCATCCGTGTTCCTTTTCTTTTCAATGGTTTTTGTATGTTTAATATCATATAGTTTTGATTAACTGTTTCATTTAGATCACATAGAACGATGGTGAAGGCTGTGGCTGTTCTTGGAGCTAGTCCAAATGTCTCTGGCACTATCTACTTCACCCAGGAAGGAGATGGTAACTTGAAATTCCTGTATGATTAATAAGAAAATGTAAATTGCTATTTTCCTATTTAAATTAATAATTTTCATTTTAAAATGTTTTCAGGACCAACTACAGTAACTGGAACGATTTTTGGTCTTAAACCTGGACTCCATGGCTTCCATGTGCACGCTCTTGGAGACACAACAAATGGTTGCATGTCAACTGGTATTTTCCAATGATCATATTGATCATAATGTTTGTATATTTGTTTAGGGGAAGGGATTACACTTTGTTCCGATCACATGCCCTTCTGTGTTTAATTTTTAATTCATTTTTTAATCTATCTGCTTGTAGGACCACATTTCAATCCTGTTGGCAAAGAGCATGGTGCTCCTGAAGATGAGAATCGTCATGCTGGTGATCTGGGAAATGTCAATGTTGGTGATGATGGTATGTCTTGTACTTAATTTTTCAGTCTTAAATTTGTTTATTGGTGGCTTGGAGTTCCATTAGATTCTGTGTTTTATTTTTGTAATGGACAATTGCTGTTAGTTAACTGATAAGAAGGGTTGAGATAGGAATGTATTTTGTATGACACATTTGGGGTACTAACATTCTCACTACATTGTTGTGGTACAGGCACAGTAAATTTCACAATCATTGACAAGCAGGTATGCTTCATTTCCTAGTTGATTTTAGTGTTTTTTTTTTTTTGGTTCCTGTTGACTTATGTATTTTATATATATTTCCAGATTCCCCTTTCTGGACCAAATTCCATTATTGGAAGGGCTGTTGTTGTCCACGCAGATCCAGATGATCTTGGCAAGGGTAACTATTTACTCACCTTGGAAACCAGTGTTTTTTTCCCTCCTAGATAACCGTTGATGATTTGACTGAGCTTTTAATGACTTAGTGACTCAATTAAAAATTTGATCTGTGTATAAATTGTATCTTTCTGGAGTAAATAAAAAGTATGAATAGGTGCTTTTGTTTTCGTTTTGGGTTAATGGGTTGCTATGTCAAGCTAGACCTCTAAAATTTTTGGGTAAATTTTAGGAACCTGAAGTTTTGATAATCCCTTTGCCCCTCCTCTCTTTCAAATCGAAAGTTCAATAATACTACTCTCAAGTTATATCTGAGGAAAAGGAGACTACTCTCAAGCTATTGACATTCAAGTGAAACTTAGCATTGAGCTGGAAATGGAAACATGTTCCTGAAAGAGGGTTGGTGACGCTGATAACCCACCTCTTAATGATTTCATTTGAAACCTCTGAATTGTTTTCTGATATTGACTTTTGTAAATGAAGTTTTGCCTTTCCCCTAGTGCTTTTGAGTTTTGACCTTAATGATCATATTTTTTAAGTTAAAAAAAAAAGTTTTGACTTTAATGATCTTATTGGAAAGGTCTGAATTGTTTTCTGTTTATTTTAATGGTTGATCATAAATTTTTGTGATTTTGCTAGCTAACCCTCTCTATAATTATTATTACTTTTTTAAATGTTGTCTGCTTTTACTGGTCAAAAATAGTTTCCTTGTGTGCTTTTACTTGCCATGATAGGTATTGTTATCTATAAACTTACGTTTAACTTTTCTCCTATCTAATCCTTTTTTTATAATATATATCCAGGGGGACATGAACTTAGCAAGAGCACTGGAAATGCAGGTGGCCGAGTAGCTTGTGGTATGTAAATTTGCCAGATTACATTGAAATAAAATCAATGCATATATTTAAACGTGCTATACAACCAAATTGATACATTGCTTAGTAGCTTAGGGTCCTCTTTATAGTATTTCTAGATTTTAATCATATATATGGTGATACTTACCTTAAAAAAATAGATATAAAAAAATCCAATTGTGCAAGACTGAGTAAAATTTTGATAGTTGTACCAAACCCAGGTACTTGATGCTCCTTAACTAGTTTTTTGATAAAATTGCTTAGAACTTATGAAAAGGATTTCTAGTTATATTCATTGCTCTCCTTTTCTGAAAACAACATATTATCTTTGACAAATGTAGATATTTGTTTGTTTCTCATCTTATCTTGGATTCCATCTCTTTTGTTTGAACTTTGGTGTCATAGTTATTGTACTCATGCCTTTGTTTCTTGTGCAGGTATCATCGGTCTCCAAGGATGAACTGCATCTTCTAATCTCTACTCTGTTGTATGCTTTGCGGAGGACTTGTCGAGAACTCTTCTAAATAAATAACAAACTTTGTTCACTCTCTTCAGGTCTAGTTTTGTGATCGTAAGTTGCGTACTGTGTGTCCTTTTGATGTAATACCAACCTTTAATTATCAGTGTTGCATAAAGTCTCTGCTTTCATCCACCTAACCTAAATGCTTTTGGTTCATCTTCATTCTATTAGGTTTAACTTGCCCTTTTTACTCAAAGACGTGATATCATATGGCCGTGAATGCCTTTAGAATTTTCAGAGTTAGAACTTATGCTTGCCTTGTGGCATCGACTAGTGTATAAAGGACACACACTCCCACATCATTGTTGGGCATCCACATATGGGCCCAACCAAAAATGCATTCTCTCTTTTTTTTGATGAATAAAAATATGCATTCTCTTGGAATAGGCAACTCTCTAAATCAATTCTCTAAATATCTGAAGAATGTGAAATTGAATTGCCTTCGGGGCTTCTCAAAAGTCTTGTAAGTTGGGGATAATGTAAACGAATGAAAGTGAGAGCAATTGATAAAGGAGATGCTTTGATGCATGTTCTCAAGGAGAGATGCAAGAGATTATCTAAAAAAAAAATGGAGAGATACAAGAGAGGGACGACGTATACATCAAGATGAAACTCTACATTTTTTATAAATGTTTGGTGGGCTAGAAAACGTGAATATTAGTAGTTGTCAGGTTAGAGAATCTATAGCTGTGTACAAGATAGAAATTTGGTCCAACAGGAAAGACACAAAGGATAACAAACACCACCAGTTAAATTTGATTAATTTCCAACTTTGTGGGTTCCTGACCAAAATAAAATAGAAGAAAACGGTTAAATCCAAATGAACTCATAAACAACTTTATGTGAGATATATCACAACATTTTGTCATAAGTGGAAACTCAATATTAATTAGACAATGATGATTAGATTTATCCAGTCTGGTCTCTTGAAGAAGTCATGGGCAATGTCATGAATGGATCCATAAACAACTTTACGCAAGATACATCTCAACATTTTGTCATAAATGGAAACTCAATATTAATTAGACAAAATGATGATTAGACTTATCCACTCTGGTCTCTGGAAGAAGTCATGGGCAATGTCATGAATGGATCCATAAACAACTTTATGCAAGATACATCACAACAATTTTTTGTCATAAATAGAAACTCAATCAATGTGAACTAAATCCTTCTGTGACATGACAAATAAGAACCAATTTTAAAGATAGTAATACAAAATGCTAATCTACATAAAACCAATGCAATATATTGTACCTCCAAATTTGTAATTGAGATCTGGAACTCAACCATAGTTCTTTAAAAATTAGTACCTTTTGTTTCTCAAATTAGGATTTAAGTTTTGGGATGTTTGAGGTGCACCATGAAATTATTACAAACAGTGAGTCAATGATTGGAGTCAACTGTTTATTTTATATAAAGTAGATATGACATTATAGGAATGTGAAACATGATTGATAGGAATTGAAACTTTGTAAATGGTGCAAAATTCTTAACTTTTAAAACTGTTTCTTCCTATTTGATTCAACAATCAGAATTATTTGGTGACTCTTCCTTCATCTTGTAAAAAAGTTGAAATTAAAATCACTTTTTATTTTCCCAAAGTGTCAAGGTACTGCTTGCATCATTTTAATTAGCTCCCTATTTTAATTCAGACTACTTTCCATTTTCATGTCAAAGTCATAACAAATTATTATTGTCCACTGCTGCAAAATCATTCATTCCAAAACATTAAAACATGACGTAATATGTCAATGGCTTGGTAATTCTTGCCTCAATATTCTTTTGTATAGAGATGAACTTGTATTATAGAGAGAAAAACACATTAAATAGTTTTTAAACGCCCCTAATTTAGGTGAATATCATAGAGAGTATGTTGTGTTTAATGGGTTTGCTTTCCCTTTTTTCCCATGAGGTTTGAAATTTAGTGCCCATTTGATATAGTTTAAGTTTATTGGTTTATTTGACTTGAACGTATAGTTTTGCAAGGAATGCCGAATGTTTCACTAACTTTTACACATCTTACTTGCATAACAATTAAAAAAGCACTTGACTGGATTAATAGTATAACTCAAAAACACAAAGGAGGGCGTAAAATGATTAAATGAATTATTTGGTGTCGAGAGACTTTTCTCTTCAACTTATCATAAGCATGAAATTGTTAAATTCATAACATAAAAAGACAAGAGGGTAGAAATGCTTCTTAATTTGGAGAAAAAAAAAACATTGTAGTTATTACTTAAAAGAGAAGTTAGAGGAATATCAAGTCAAACACACACATGGTCAATCCAACCCCTCATTTTGTTGTTGGGGAACTTTTGACCTATGATTAGGATGTGTGTTATCCTTAAATTTCTTAACTTGATAGTTTGAGGAAAGAAAAGAAAAAAAATCCATGGTTCTAGCAATTTCCATAAACTGCATGCCGTTTAGCACACGTAGAGTGAAGTTGATCACTCACAATTCACAAAAAGCAAAAGTCGTTACACAAATCCCCTCCTCCTACCAACCCTGTTGTCTAGTCTAGGAATTCTCGCTTTCCTCCATGTCCTCCTCGTCCACTTCCTCCTCAGTTCCAGACCTTCCTCCACTTCCACAACTCCCACACAACCTTCGCAAATCATTCAAACTTCTCAAAACTCATGCTGCAGCTGTTGCCAATTTCACTCTCCAATGGCAGGACCTAGAGGACCACTTCCATTCCATTCACAATTCAATCCAATCAAAACTCCAAGAATTCCAATCCCAGCAAAAAACCCATTTGGATTATAAAGAAACCATTTTGATTCCAACCCATGAATCCCAAGTCAATTCCAAAGAAACCCAATTGAGTCCAGCTCTTGAATCCCAAGAAAAATCTGAGGAAACCCAATTCTCAAACCAACAAGACCAAGCGGATACTGAGGGAACTTTGCCTGAAAACAATGGGAATTCTTATGAGATTCCAATAAATGAAGGTTGGAAGGCAGTGTTGTTGTATTTGAATGATCATTCGAAAGAGCATGAATCTATGCACAAAGATTTATATAATGCACTTAAGGATTATGTGGATCCTGGGAAGCTAGTGTTTGAGGCAGTGAAATGGAGTCACTTACAGGAATTGGAGAAGGGGAATACAGATAAAGAAATTCGTGTTTCAAGGTGGAGTTGTGCGCTTTTGTTGGAGGAGTTGTTAAGAGTGAAACCAGTGGTTAGAGCAGAAGTGAGAGAAGAGGTAATGAAACTAGCCCTTGAATTGAAGGGAAATATAAAAGAAGACGATATTGAGAATTCTTGGGAGATTTTGGGGTTTTTGCTGCTTGTGGGTGCATTTGGATTGGTGGCTGAGTTTGATGAGGATGAGGTTTTGGAGCTTTTGAAATATAGTTTGCATCGTAAAGAGACTCCGGAGTTGGTTCGGGCTCTTGGTTTTGCTAACAGGGCCCTCGGTAAGTTTCAATGAATTGTTCTTGCCTTTGAAATTGAAAATTTTCTTAAATAGATAGTTTGAGGAGTGTTTTTGGTGCTTGTTATTTATAATTATATGTGGTAATGTGGTAATGTGGTATTATTATTGCACTATTTGGAGTGGTAACTCAATGGCCTTACTAATTACTACTGCTCTTTCTGTACTTTGTATGGTCAGTTGTTCTTATATAATGCAAAAAATGTAATGGCTGAAAGCTTGAGGGGTTCTTACTCTTTAGCTGGTTTGGTTAGTTTGAATGCTTTGATATGAACATGCATTTGATGCTCTGACAAATTAATTCTTCATCACTTATGGGATTTCTTCTAGGACAGTGAGTCCCATGTTTGATCGCATTGTTTATCAGCATTAGTAACATCAAATCTTGGTATTGACCATTCAATATTCATTTCGAATCAGTATGTTTGAAAGTTGTTGCAATGAGCGTGTCAATTAGACAATTACCAAAATGTAACCTTTCATGGCTGAACGACTTTTTATGTCTTAAACTCCATATCTACTTTTATTCATTTTTTTGAACTTTATTACTTGTCTACCCCTAAGATTAAGTTAAACAGTTTCAATCTTATTTATTATATGATTATGGTGCTCAGCCACATGAATTATATAACCGTCTTAAAATAGTCACAGTTCTCTTACTTTTCTGACATATAACGTTCCTTATTGATTCTATAAGATTTAGATATAGTAGTCCATAGCTCTTTGGCTCTCTCTGGCATTTTGATTTCTTCTGTTGTACTTACACTGCATTTTAACTGAATCTGGAACTTTTCCTCTGTTCTAATATGAATTTTTGAAATGTTGTGCCGTGTAATGTAGAAAAAGAAACGTTCATGGGTCTTATAAAAAAAGAAAAACAAAGAGATGTTTCCTGGTTGGAAATCAGAGTACTTCTGGAACATAGATTTTGATACATTCAGATTTGCCAATTCATGAGGACTCAGGGTAGCCCTTGTGGTTTTGAGTGCCTCATGGTAACACTTGATTGTTTTATGTGTAAATTATTTTTATTAAGTGGACCCTGCAAAGGGAATTTATGGTAACTGTGCTCTTGCTGTTGTAAGTCTTTGTATTGTATTCATTGCTAGGGGGTTTATTTCTTAGTAAATTATATTTTACTTTATTGTTCACATTTTTTACTCTCTATTCTTCCCTTCCACAAGTGGAATCTCTTCTTGCTGCATCTGTCACTGTTATTGCCTTGGTATTTAGTCAGGCTATTGCTTATTTTGTTGTTATCATATTTTACTCCTCTTTTCCCAAACCCTGATGAAGGTCCTTCATTTGTGTTTTACATGTCCTAGATTTTATCCAAAAACTCCTTACAAAGAATAAGCGACTTGATGCTATCAGATTTATATATGCATTCGAACTAGATGACAAGTTCCCTCCAGGACCCCTGCTCAAAGCCCATTTGAAGCATTCCAAGAAGAAAATATGGAGGAGTATCAGTAGAAACTACGGATCTATACAACCTGACCAAAAGGTATATTTGCCTCTTCCTTTTCTTTATCATAGTTGCTTTTGATAACTAGGATCAAATGGCTGCTTTGCTTATACTACAATTCATTAAATTCCTCACAGAATGAGATGGCAAATAGAGAAATAGCTGTTCTAAAAGCGATGTTACGATGCATTGATAAGTACAATCTTGGATCCCATTATGATCCTAGGAACCTTGTAAACCGCATCGAGCTTCTGAAAAGGCAGAATCAAGAGAGGAAGGCAATGAAAGCAGCTTCTAAATCCAAGGCTCAGGTGCAACAGAAGATCACAAATAAATGTACTGCCAACTACCACAAAGCTGGCCGGGATCAGCAGAGCAGATTTAAGCGTCCTCAGACAGATGAATCTTGTGCATCTGTGAATGCAGCTTTCTCAATCCACTCAGTACAGCCATCTTATCCTCAGCGAGAAGGTTTTTTTGTAGGTCAAGGTGCAGAATACTTAAACCCACCTGCTGGAATGGCTGTGGCAGCAGCTATTCCAAATGTTTCCGTTGGTACAATCCACTCGAGGCAACTAACTCATTATCAGCCAGAAAGCTCATTCACAGCTCAAGATTCACAATTCTTAACCCCATCTGCTGGACCGTATGGTTTGGCGTGCTCCTCCCCTGATCCCACACGTGTTAGTTTATCAGGTGCACCGTATGGTTTCCCGTACTCCAGTCCCGTCCCCCAATATGCAAACTCGTCTGTTGGATACTATGGAATGGTGGGCTCCCAAACTGGCACCCCATGGAGCTCGTCATCTGGTCAGTATGGGACAAATATTATTGCAAATGGGAGCACTGAGCAGATTGGATCAGCTGGAACCCAAATAGCTGTAGGCATTGCTTCTAATTCACATCCAGACAGATCAATTTCTTATTACCCAGGGAATCGACTTAGGAGCCCTAATTATCATGATGATAGGTCAGTGTCTCAAACTCACAATAGAGATAAGCAGTCTCAGTGCCCGCCACCTGCTATTTATCACCTTTAGATATTGCTTTTTTAAAGAAGTTACATTATAGTCATTACTCTTACAGTTTTACTTTCATTCTGTCTTCCCTCTCAATGAAATTTAGCTTGTCCATGAATGAACATTTTTGTATATGGCTTGAAGATAAAAAGAACTATTGTTTCAGTTTAGGCAATCTGAAAGTCTTGATGATTGCTCATATCTCTCACTGGCAAATTCGCGATGTGTTGTCTAATGCTTTCTGTATATACGAAGCCTTTGATGCTTGTCCTGTGTTTTTCAATAAATTCACTCATACTCATAATTCATCTAAAAAAAGGGTCTCCAGTACTTTTTTTAACCAAGTTCAGACCGAGTTCAGGTAAGCCAAACCCCTAAAAAATTATGGGTCAAACTGAGTTCAGTCGTCCCACCACTTGAGCTTATGCTCTGGCCAATTCTCTGTAGACTAGCTCAGTTCGACCACATTAATAAACTTGTTAGTCCTCTCAGTTACAATGGATTCCCTAGTTTGCTTGGTAAAAATTAAATCATAAAAGGGCCTTCGAGTACTAGTTGGAAGAGGCAATCATACATTGTGAGTTTATATTAAGGGATAGGAATCGGCGACACTAATGTGGACTGATTAAAAATTTTGTCCCATTTTTCAAGTTTCACTTTATATTTCCACCAATTATATCATTTTTTTTTTTTTTTACTTTGGGTATTTTAAGAGAAAATTTTTATATATATATATATATATATATATATATATATATATATATTTCAAATTGTGATTGGTAGAACATAATGTAAAACACAAAAAGTGGAATGAAGGATTTATATTCTACAAATTTTACTATCTAAAAGATCGTTATTAAGGTTGTGTTTGACATTGGCTTAATTATTTATTTATTTATAATTTAGCTTATTTTTGCTATTATTCATGAGTCCTATTACACTTTTTGGTATTATTCATGGGTCCCGTTGTACTATTTGAACTACCTCTTAGCTTTATGTACAGTATTTTCAGCAAAAAATTTTCAGTTTCAGCTAAATGAACTATTTCCAAATGGACTATAAAAGGTACTAAATTTTTTGTTATATATGCTTCAAATTAATGACTATTTTATAATAAAAAATTTATAATTCAACAAACAATTACAATGGAGGGAGGAATTAGAATTTGAATTCCGAATGTCTCTATTAGAAATGCTAAGATGTGCCAACTAGTTGAACTACATAGTTCTTAGCTAAGATGTGCCAATTAGTTCAACTACATGGATAAGTCAATTTTTAGATACAGCAAAAGAGTAAATAATCAAATTATTTATTATATTGTTGATGGGACACCAATTATATTAAATGTCATATCAGTTTTGCAACCATGTATGCATTTTATAAAATCAAATATGGAAGGCCACGGTATACATGATTCTACCTATCTTATTTATCTATTTGATATCTAAAATATGAATCGTAGCATTTATTGTTGCTTTGATCTTGTTAAGCCATTGAAACATTTCTATCCATTAGGTCGATTTTGGTCTGTTTGGTTCACTTTGATCCATTTGGTCCATTTCAGTCCATTCTAGTCTACTTCGATCCATTTTGGACTAATTGGACCTTGAACTAGTTCTTTTTGTAGTTTTATCTTTTCAATTTTGGGCTCAAAATTTTTTTTTCTTCATCTTAATTTTTGGGTTGAATAGTATGAAATTTTATGTTATTTGGGCCAAACTTTTTTAGTTTTAGGTTAAAAAATACAAACAAAATAGGCATTTGAAATTAGAGATCATACCCTAAAAAAGCAATAAAATAAAAAATATTTAAAAGATTACCTTAAAATTCAGGTTTTAACAATATAAACATTATATTTATATTTGAAAAGAAAAAAAATGTTATTATTCTAAACTTATGTAATAATTTAAATTTAATATACCATGTTAAATGTGTTCCATTGAATGTGGGAGTACATTTAAAAATGAAAAAAAAAAAAAAAAACTTAGATGTGTTCAAATTTGTCAACCGGTTATGATATATTTAAAATTTCTTTTTCATAACACCTTCTCCATTTATATAAAATAATATTATAATAATGTGATTTAAATATTTTTTTATTAAATTGCATTTTTCATATATATATATATATGTATGTATGTATATCTATATATCTATATATATATATATATCTATATATCTATATGTTGTTGTTGTTGTTAAATGCAAAATGCATTATATGTTCCATTACATAAAACTTATAAAAATAGAAAATACTTTAAAATAACACGCATTATTAAACTACAAATTTTACATTATATTCTTCTAAAATATTTATGTGGGGAGTAAAAAGACCCCGATGGGAATGTGGGCCTTTGGGCCATGCTAAGGAAGGCCGACCTGCTCTTGGGTTTAGAATTTGTTAGTACTACGGGTCGGCCCCTACGCCGAGGATCCGAGGATCTAGCCGAGGGTGAATTTCTCCTTGGACGGACACCGGAGAACCAGGGACTTCATGGTAAAGGTTAGGGAATGACACGGTCAAGATCAATGGTTAAAAGGGGTGAACCCTTGAATGTCCTGGAAGCACCTATGTTAGAGAAATACCAAAGATAAAGGCTGCCACCTCCACATTAAAGACTCTGCACCTACCACCCTGGCCGCATTAATGGGGAAGTGACACCTGAACAGTGGAAGGGAAACTTCTGGTTATTGTTCAAAGGCACTGAGAAAAGAAATATCTAGGCTAAGGGGGAGTTGGGGCAACACGTGTACAAAGTATCAAAAAGAGGAGTATTTAAGGAGCAATCTAGAACAGGAAGAAGGGATCCCCTTTTTTGTAATAAAAAAGAAAAAGAAAAAAGAGAAAGAGATAATATAAGAACAGCTCTTGGCTTACGTTCGAGGAGGTGGATTTACAATATTCCTTGTTGTTTTCAAGTGTTCGCAATCTTTGGCTTGTCATTTAATCCTAAAACACTTCTAACCTGGGTTTCGAGCCCACACTCTACAAATTCATATTGTTTAAGGCTCATTGGGCCTGAGCCCGTAACTGTTCTTGGGGCCAGGTGCAATTGTGCACTTACAATTTATATTATATTTTCTCGTATAATGCGTGAATTTGTGACTACTATATATAACTTATACATGAATTGCGTATATAAGATTATTTAATTTTATATCAAGTAAATCTTTATGTTAAACCACCAATTTAGTCTAAGCATTTTGTTAACAATGACCTCTTTTATACATCATATTGATTAGAATTAATAATCTCTAAACATTTAAATTCATATTTTTTGTTAAATAAATTAAAGATTACAATGTCAAAATATACTCATAGTTTTAAAAATTATGAAACATATAAAAATTCAATCAAAATTTAAATAGTTTAAATAAAAACGTCCCTTTACATGTCTAAAAACAAGTCAATATAAGAAAAATATAAAAATAAAATAAACTAAAAAGAAAGCTTTAATTTTCATAGACAAATGCAATAAAAAACTCTAACTTCGATCCACTTACTAAGATTAAATTTGCAGTTGTCCTTTCTTAATGAAAATAAAAGAATACAAACATAGCTTCATATCTCACTTATCGAATTGTAAATATTTTTTTAAAAAAATATTTTTTGAAAATAAGGATAGTTTCAATTAAAGAGTATTATTTTTTATAAATATTTTTATTTATCTATTTTTAGAAACATATATCATGAATATACTTTAATTTAATGAGCTAGTTTAAGATAATAAGAATAATAAGATGATGAAAATAAATGCAGTGAAGCAATTACCGTGAGGATGATTATGTTTCACTGTTAATTTAGTGAGGGTACCGAAGGGAGGCACAGCGTAATTCAGGCAATCATACATCCCTCATGTTTGTCTTGCATCTACAACAGTGAAGCTACTACATGTTTGAGGCACAATCTCTAAGGCAACATCATATATTTGTAATTTAGGCAGTGTTATTACGCACATTTCTTTTTTTGAACTGGCATAAGTCATGGTTTCAGTTCAAAAAATAAATTATGTAAGATATGTGCAATAAAATGTGTGAAATAATAATTACCCTTGTAAGTTAGGTCCAATGTAATCACTTACGCACTAAGAGAGCTGATAAAAATCAGTCTTTTTGTAAGAAAATATTATTTCGTGTGTGTTCTAATAAATATTACTGTTTACTCAAAAAGAAAAAAATGTTTATTTCACATTAGTTGTGTGTGTCTAGTGTTCGCTGTTTACTGTGTAGTTGTATTTTGGTTATGTAATGTATTATAAACTTGGTTTAAAATACTAGTATTATTATTTTTGTATGTGTTCTAATAAGTATCATTGTTTACTCAAAAAAAAAAAAAAAAAAAAGTAAGAAAATATTAAAGCAACATCTATTCATTGTCTGAAATGGGGATCAATATTTTTTTGGTAAGCAAGAATTTTATTACTAATGAGCTACCTCATGAAATGAACACACAAGGTAGCCTAAAAAATACATCAAGTATTACATGCAAACCAAAGTGAATCAATGAAATCTGTGACAGTACTACTAGAACTAAGACCCATTAAATTTGACTATTCATCAAATGTCTAACCAGGTAACTGAATGTGAGAATGTTTATTCATTGACAGGTCCATTGGCCCAATTAAGTGCCATTAATTAGTTTCATACTGTACAAAATAACCAAACTTTTGGTTGGAATAACTCCACTTGGGTACGTATCTCAAATTACTAGTAGATATGGCTTAATTAACTCCACAACTTTGACTGCAAGATTGCCAAAGGAAACAGAACATCCAGTCATAACCCATTTGAATGTGAGCATGGAACAAAAAGTCTGGCAATCACAGTGCTTGGGAGTAAGGCCAGCCCATACAACAACGTCTGAAGTCATCAAGCATTCGATGCATTCATCGGCCCCAAGATATTATACTTTACCAAGATTAAGCTTAACACAATTTTTATTTAAAACAAAAATTGCTGAAATGACATCGACATCAGCTGGATATTGCTTTTCCAACCACGACACCAGTAGCACCTTTTCTGTTGCCTCACCTGAGAAACAGGGGGATGTCTTATCAATCGTCAAATATATGAAAGGAAAAACAAGTCGGGAGCATGAAAAAAATTCTCTTTCTGCTTGTCATGCTCGCAATAACAGGTTGATCAGAGGCCAAATGCCATCACATCTAAATTGCTGAAAATTGAAGTTTATTTACATAAAGCAGAGTGTATTGAAGGATGGAGAGCTAGTAATAACAACTTAATTTAATGACGGGAAGTTTAGAACACATAAGGGACACATAGGGTGTAGCTGATCCACTATGGGTTTGAAAAATTGCATATACAAAATTGCTCAATTTACAGTGGCATAACTTAATCCTTTCTCTCTTGATATATATATTAGGTGTGCAATTATGCATGAGTGTATCTATAATTTTATATATGAGCTTCGTAATTGACATTGACCAAATCAATGTTGTGATAATCGAACATGACAGAAGTTTTTATTAAATAGTGTTAATATGTAGTAGGAAGGAGCATCTTCTCAAAGGTTAACTATAACAGTGAAACCATTCTATAGATAACAGCATAAGGTCTTGAAGAACAATTATAGAACTACAAACATAACAAAGGAAATCATAAAAAAGTGAAATTTTGCAACTAACCTGACCTTCCATTGCAGACAACTTTTTCATATTGGATATCACTTCCATTATCATCTATTTGCCATGAGTTAGATGAAAATTGACAGCGAAACAGACTTTACTTTTTCCTCCCCATCCTGCTCATCAATATGCAAGATGGTCTTGCAACTGCACTACCAACCAACTCTAATATCTCAAGAACAGTACAAAGCACACCCTTATGCTCCTAGGAAGGCAATAGCAATTTGCTCCAAGTAAATGATTTTGAGTTTAAAAGTCATCAATATGTGTGCATGCATAGAATATAAGTAAGCTTTAGCTCAGCTACTAGGGATTACCATATCTTCTACTACAGTGGTCATCTCTTACACTTCATATATTTATAAGATCACATCCTTTGCGCCTCAAAACAGTACAATCAAAGGGAGAAAATTTTGGGGACCTGGAAGCAGAGAGAGAAAGGTTCCTGATTAATTAATTTTCAATCCAGCAACTTCCTTTCTTGTTTGTCATATAACCTCCTGGTAGCAAATAATTATCTACAAATTCATTCATTAAATCAGTTCTCAATGTTCCACTGCTCTGTTTCTTCTTCTGTCTCTCGTAGCCATTCTCTGCCCATACCTCTCAAATATATCTGCCAAATCAACTGACCCTACCTCTCTCAATTTCTTTGCCACCTCCTCAAACATAACAACACCCTCCTCATTTGAATAATACTTCAAAAACTTATTGTAATCAAATCTGGGAACCTCAAGCCCTTTCCTTAAACTCCTCTCTACATACTTTGTGGCTTCTAAAGACTTTCCCGCCTTAACCAAACCACCAACAAAAATAGTTTCAAAATTCACAAGTGGGTCAGTTCCCTTCCTTCCTCTCTTCCCCAGATGCCCTTGCAATAACATTATGTAGGTATGCATTGTAGGCTCACACCCTCTCTTTATCATCTCCCTAAACACTTGTGTTGCTTCACTTGCCCTTCTTAACTTCAAAAGTCCTTTTATCAACCCATGGTACACATTGATATCCGGTTTCTCAATCCCTTCCACAATCCTATAAGCCTCTCTAACTCTCCCTCTTGCCAAAAGCCCATATATAAGCGATCCCAATGTTAGATTATCAGCCTGAGCCCCTCTCTCATGCATTTCTTCAAACAACATGTACGCTTGTGCAATCTTACCCCTTTTGCACATCCACTCAATCACAAGCCTATAAGTTGAAAGACCCAAATCATCAATTCTTTTTGTCCTCATCATCTGGAATAACTTCAATGCCTCATCATACCTATTAATCTTGAAGAGGGATTCCATCATTTTCTCAACCGCATCAATATCAGGCTGGAACCCCTCATCCAACATCAAATTCCAAACCTTTGAAGCCTCAACCAAATCACCCACATCACAAAAACCCTGTATCAAACACTTATAAGTAACCCCACTTGGCCTTATCCATTCTTTCAACTTGGACACAACAAACTTGGCCTCCTCAACAAGTCCATTCCCACACAAAGTCTCAACCACCTTATTCAAAGTCTCCAAGCTATACTCATACCCACATGCATTCATAGAGTGAAAAAACTCCACACACCTTTTCAACTCCCTTGCTGTTGCCAAGGTGTTGAGCGCAATCCTAAAAGTCTTCTCATTGACAAGACGACGTCGTCCCATCTCATGGAGAAGCTCCCAGAAAAGCTCAATGTTGCGTGATTTTCCAATCACGTCAAGCAACTTGTTGAAGGAGACAGAGGTGTGAGTGAAATGTGAAAGTGAATTGGCTTCTGTGTATTGAAAGAAGCGGTAGACAGGTCGCCATGAGTAAGGGAACTTGTTGCAGACTTGGAGGAAGAACTCGTGGGTGAGGTGGTTGTCTTGGTCGAATTGTGACTGGCAAGTGTGGAGCTTGGAGTGGAGTCTTGGGTCTGGTGAGTCTTGTTGCTGGTAGAGGATGGTGCAGACTCGGAGTAGGTGATCCGGGTTGGGTGGCGAAATGGTGGTAATGGGCTTGGAAGGTTGTGGTGGGTGAGTATGGTTGGTGCTTAATAGATGAAGGTGGTGGTGGTGGTGATGATGGACGAGGTTTATGATGGATTTAGTGGGTGCTATTCGTTTCACTATCATTGAGGGAGACTATCTTGTTCACGATTTGCTTGAGCAGACTGCATTGAAATCACATTTTGTAGTGTCAAAATGGAAATTTTATCAAACCAATTATAACATAAACTGAAATTGACTTACTAAAAACACACATTGATGTTTGTTACACATAACATTAAGCTATAAAGTTTCTATGCAAAAGTCACCTTAATAAAATTCATGGTAAAAAAACCCTTCTACAAACTAGCATTTCAACTTGTAGAAGCTTCCCTAAAACAAAAGGGGCCCAATGGACATCACAATGCCTATCAGCAGTCTAAGCTTCCAGTGAGTTTTCAGACCTTGAATACTTGGAATTGAAAAAAGCCACAGATGGAATCGGACTGAAAACAATAACGCATAAAACTCTTTCAAATTCAAGGCACTTCAATTGGCACACCATTATTAATAACAAAGAGAATGAAAACCCTTTAAAATTACTACCATAAGCAAAGTTTGGAAGCTTTTCTTTTTGATTTTCCTGCAGTTTCTGAGCAACCAAACAAAGGAAACAAATGAGAGAGAGATAGAGGCAGATTAGTACCTGGAAGTAGAACGAGCTTAAAGTGATGGAAGTTTGATCAACCAATGTAGTTGAGAAGTTGAGCTTGAGAATGATGGCTACGGGGGTTTGATGGTGCACAAAGACAGAAAGAGAGAGAAGCAGCAGAAAATTCAGTGGGTCAGGTTTTTTATTTATTTATTTATTTTTTTACTATGATTGATTTCACAGACTAGAGCATTCCCATCAGGCTAGTTAAATTAGCATTTGGGGAAGAAAATAGCTAAACCCACACAAATCTGCAGTGCATCAGCCTCCTCAAACTAGCATAGAGAAGTAGTGCTTGAACTTTGAACATTATCTCGTTATTATTGTTGAGGGTACAATTGTTTTGATAAATTGTTGAGGGTACAATTAATCGCTATTGTTAAAAAAAAAAAAAAATCAGCCGTTTATTCAATTGCACTCTCTCTCTCTCAAGGTCCGATCCACATAGATCAGCGGTAGTTAATTTGTTGCTGGTGGACTGGTGGTGGTGCAAGGTGTTGGAGCTTTGACTGGTTTATGATTTGGGTTGAGTTTTGTTGGGTTGCATCTAAAGATGCTGGTTTGCATTCCTTTTCCTCATTCTGGGTTTGAAGGTGCATAAGTTGAGTGAGGAAGAGTGTAAATGCTTCAGAACGAGGACAAAGTTCCACAAAATGTTTGATATGAGGACAAGATTCCATTCTTTTCATTGAATTAAAAAAAAAAAAAACTTCTTCCGTTTATTTTCACAGGGCTTTGTTCCTGGTACAAAAATCATACCCTATGCTTCTACCAAAGAAAAAAGGCTACAACTATAATGTTTCACTACCAAAGTTTCTCATAGTCATTTCTTCAAACACATTGCATACAACTTACAGCCTAACAAAAATTGAACAAGTTATCGTAACGCCACAAAATTTATAACTCCCAATACCAAAGTTTCTCATAGTAACTTGTTAGGACACAAAGAAACAATCAACAAACACTCACCTCGCAGTAGCTTCCCGATTCTCTGCTTACTACTTTTGCGACTTCTGCACTGCGAAGGTGAAGAAGACTGAAGAGAGCGCAATCGGAAATAATAAAATCAGAATTTCTAACGTCTAGCATTTGACACGTCATTTAAAACTAACAATAACTTCTTAACCTAGAGCCAAAGTTAACGTTAGTTTAGTTTTTATACCGTTAATAACTCTAAATTGTCGAATTTAAGGAGGGAAGGAAGAGAAACCTTCGATAATAAATTGTTAAACTGGTTTACTGGTTTTAATCCAACTTACCACTGATATTATTTTTTTATTTATCAATAATAAATTACACTTAAAATATTTTATTTTTATTCAAGTAAATATTCTAAATTAATGTTGTCAAAAAATTTGTAACTAACATTTTCTTATCAAATTTATTCTTTTTTTTTTCCTTTTATTTTGTGATTTAATGATTTTTTTTTAAAGCTTTGTTAAGTTTTATTGTTGTGCATACATGACTGGAGAGAGCCAATAATGCAGGTGGACACATCTTTCTTGACTGCATATACTATTTCATATTGAAAGGATGAACTTATAATTAGGGCTAGTTCAACAACTTTGGGACCCTTAGGGCAAAAATTTCAAGTGAGATATTTTTTATATTTAAATATTAATTAAATAATATTTATTGAAATTTTTTTATTTAAAATCTATTTAAAATAATATTAATCACTATAATACAAATGAGTTGATATGGTATATATCAAATTATTAATTGGTGTGATAACTTATAATAATTTTTTTTTTTTTTTGAGAAGGATAACTTATAATAATTGATTAAGTAAAAGTTGCATAAGAAAAAAAAAAAAAAAGAGGTAAAAGATATAGTGGGTGTGTGTATACATTAGGTGTGGGTGTGAGTGGGTTAGTGTATGACCGTGTGCTGAGTTGGGGGTAGCTGTGAAGTGTGAACTATGGACTTATGGCCTTGTGCGGAATCAAGATGTGCACTAATGTGGTATGTGGGCAGATTGTGCAGTGTTATGTGCACTGTGTAGTGTTGTCCTATCAAGCTGTGTGCACTATGCAATGTTGTGAGCTATGCAAGACCAGCATACTTCCTATCAATCAATCAAATTAAAAAATATAATTTAAAATATTTAAATTGAATAAAAAGCAAACTCTTGGATCTTGAATATTGGAAAGACAAAAGAGGGAGAGAGGGCCAAAAGGATTACCTCTGTTAGAGCATCCACAGCAGTGGAGCTAAAAATTTAGCTTTTTAGCTCCACCAAAAGTTACTTTATCTATTTTACCTATTCACTTTACAAAACATGCTGCAACAGTGGAGCTATTTTAGCTTTTAACACAATAAAATAATATAAACATCACAATAAAATAATATATCCACTACAATAAAATATTATATTCATTACAATAAACAACCATCACAACTACCCGCAACCGCTACCATCGACTCTTCCACCGCCACCGCAATCGCTACCACCACCGCTACCGCTGCCGCCACCGCCGCCGCTGCCACTGCCGCCGCCGATTCTTCCACCACCGCAACTGCCACCGCCACCGCAGTCGCTACCGTCACCACTACCACCAACACCGATTCTTCCACCACCGCGGCTGCCACCGCCACCGCAGTCGCTAGCGCCACAGCCACCGCCACCACTACCACCAACACCGATTCTTCCACCACCGCGGCTGCCGCCGCCACCGACCCTTCCACCACCGCCCAAATTATACTTATACATTTTTTTTTTTTTACTAAAACAATTTCTCAATCATCATGATAACGTAACAATAATATTTTATTTTAACTCCAAATTATATATATACAAAACTCAAACTAAATTATGAAATAGAGGAACTTTATAATAAAACATATAAAATAAAACACATATTATAGCTGGAACAATGTAGTCCATAGATTACTCATATACATAACTCAAACTAAATTACAATAAAACTCACACACTCGCACAAGTTCCTACGACTCGCCATGCAATTGCCATAAATGTTCAACAAGGTCCTTCTGGAGTTGAAAATGAATGTCTCGGTCTCTAATGCGTCCATACCTCTCAATGCATGACAGAAATTCATCATTTTGTTCATGTAACACTTGCATAGGAGGATTATCCACTCCATCAATTTGTTCATAATCCAAATTTACCACTTCATTATCATCCCGTTCATCTTCAACAATCATGTTATGGAGAATTATACACGCTTTCATGATCTTTTGGAGTGTTTCAAGAAGGAAAAAGCGTGCAGGTCCACGGACAATTGCGAAACGTGCTTGAAGCACTCCAAATGCACGCTCAACATCCTTCCTATGCGCCTCTTGGGTTGCTGCAAATAATTTTCGCTTAGGTCCTTATGGAGATGGGATTGTTTTCACAAATGTTGCCCACTTTGGATATATGCCATCAGCAAGGTAATATCCCATTGTGTAGTCATGACCATTGATTGAGTAATGTACTGCAGGACCACGTCCTTCAGCAAGTTCATTAAATACATGAGACCGCTCTAACACATTAATATCATTATTTGACCCAGGTAACCCATATCCAAAGATCATATGATGCTACTGCCTCCAAAACAATAGTAGGCTCACGAATATGACCACAATATTGACCTTTCCATGCAGATGGACAATTTTTCCACTTCTAATGCACGCAATCAATTGAACCTAACATACCTGGAAAACCTCGGCGTTCGCCATGAGCTAACAGTCTAGCAATGTCTTCATTGTTTGGCTTTCTTAAGTATTCCTCAGAGAAAACATCAATTACCGCAGTAACAAATTTTTTCAAACTTTCTAATGCAGTAGTTTCTCCAATCCGCACATATTCATCTAGCAAATCCCCCGATACTCCATACGCAAGCATTCTAAGTGCAGCAGTTATCTTTTGTAATGAGAATAAACCAAGTTTGTTGGCACTATTTCTTTTTTGGACAAAGTAAGAGTCATGAGCTTCTACCTTAGATTGAATACGGAGAAAAAGAGAACGCTTCATCCGAAATCTCCTACGAAATAAAGCGGGTGGATATACTGGCGTGGGAGCAAAGTAATCAAGAAAAATCCTCTCATGGCCTGCCAAATGATTACGTCGAATAGAGCGACGACGTTTAGGTTGTGATGTTTCCATAACATGTTCTTCAATTATCTCATCCTCATCTGAGTCATCAAGAAGCAACTTGTACAACAAAGAGCGATTCATGGATGCAACCTTCAAGACAATTGAAAAACAATTATTACTATAGATCCAAGATTAAAAAGTCAAGTGACATATTGAATATAACAAATTTACGCATAAGCCACAACAAATTGAATATAACCAAAATATTATAAAATACTTTAAATTTTACTTGCTCTAATTTCTATCAAAGCATCAGCAGCAACAACAACAACTCAGCAAAACAACAACAACTTGCTCTCATTTCTATCAAAGCAAAACAAGATAAACAATAAATTTAAAAGTTTACTACCAAAATACTATAAATTTTAAGGCACTACAAAATACTACCAAAATATCATAAATTTAAAAGTTTACTACCAAAATACTTAAAGGCCTACAACCAAAATACTTAAAGGCTTACATAAGCCACTACAAAATACATAAAGGCCTAAGCTACATCCAAAATACAATCAAACCCATTAATTACGTGAACTTCGTTTTGCCATGATTTCCTCTTGGAGCTGTTCATAAAAAGCTTTTTGTGCTCCGGTCAAGCCACTTGTATCTTTCATCATGATTCTCTCCTCCTCTAACATAGATTGCATCTCAAATTTTTTCTTCTCAATCATGACTTTTTCCTTCTCAATCTCTCAATAACCATTTTTTCCTCTTCCAATCGAGTTGCATCCTCAATAAATTTCATTTTCTTAATCAAATATTCCCCTACATCTTTTCCGGTGGCTTTGTTCCTTCGGTTGGCTTTTTCGGCCTTCTTACCAATTGGCCTCTCAAGATTGCAACCGTCACCAAGTCCGGACCCACAATCCCCTTCGCCCCCTTCGCCAATAGATGTTGACTCTGGAGTTGGAGGCACGGATGCTCTTGATCTTCCATTAAGATTGGCAAACTTTGGTTGGTCCTTTAACATGAGCCAACAATGCTCAAGAAGAAAGGGTTTTAGGTGTATCTCCAAAAACAAAGCCTTCGCATTGATAATCTAAAAAAATATATATATAACATGATTAGAATCTTCAAACTATTGATAAATGTGTATATTAACACTAATGCAATATAATTTATACCTGATCTTGTTCGGTTATACCACTTTTATGAAGTGCGTTAACTTTAGCTATGCACCCTGCAAACTTATTTGTCCTTTCACTGATCAATCCCCAACGACTTAACAAGGAGGTAATAGTACGTGTGTTACCGGATTTATTGTACTGCGTGAAGTATTCCCAAACTTTTTGACGAAATGTAGCTTGTGTTTTTTCATTACTGCTTACGGGATCAACACTAGTATTAAGCCATGCTGACACTAAGAGTTGATCTTCCTCTACACTAAAGTTAGCACCCCGTTTTCCTTTTGTAGAAGAGGCATTCTCAATTTCAGGTGGAGAATCAGAAACTGACACAGGAGTATTTTGAGATGTTCCTAAAATTTGTGAGTCAATTTCTATATCCCCATTCATGATACCCGTGTAATATGGTAGGTCCCTACATGACTCCATGCCTCTACGTGACTACATAAAATTAGACAAAAAAAAAATGTAAAGTTCCTTTCACACAAAAATTTTCCAATCGAAATCATGGTTATGAAAAAAAATAAAAATAAAGAAACAGAGGATAGGATAAAATAGCACGTCATTGTTATCCATAGTAAAAATATAGATTGACATATGATTCTCAGACCAAAGATCAAGACTTAGTTGTCCATATCAAAAACATGCAATTAGTCAATTACTGATACCTGAATTTTGATCAAATACCCGCTATTTCCATCAACAGGGAAAAAAATAGATTGATAAATGAAACATGCAATCAATTAGTCAATTGCATGACACATGCCTCTCACATCAAATACATGCAATCAATGATATCTATCATATTTCATTATTTAGATTAAGAAATCAATTGCATATATTAAGAAATCAATTGCATATATTAGTTAAATCCACTTGATGATTTTCTCGACCAAACAAAAGGGTATTGCAACTGTCTCAACCAACAAAATCCCACCTTTAACATTGCTTAATAAACACCACCATCATAACTTCCATCCATGGAGATATGATATCCAACACACACATACACACATACATATAGCAATTTCAACACAAATGCAAAACGAAAAGAGGGAAAAATCCATTGTACCATATTGAGAGACCATTATTACTTGCAAACAGAAAAGAAAAAAATCCAGAATTGTGAACAACATTGTACAGAGAAAATTCCATACACACAAAATTCCATGCGGTTCTTTTTACAAACTTCATTTTGGTTCTTTTTTTAGTAATATCATGGTTATGAAATCCATATAAAATCCATAAATTCTCGCAAACAGAAAAATTCCAATCCATTCAAGTACACACGTAAAATTCATCCAATACATTCTCGTACCCACAGAAAATTCCATTAACACATAAAATTACCCCGCACAGAAAATTCCCAATACAAATTCCGTCCAATACAATTACGTTCGCCAATTCACAAATGTTCAACCGACTTGAATATGTACACACGTAAAATTCCATACACACGTAAAATTACCCCCGCACACGTAAAATTCCCAAATACATTCCCGTCCCATACAAATTCGTTTTGCCAATTCACAAAAGCCGCAAACAAATATGGGCAGATTGTTTCATATATCCATTTGAGTACTTGACCGAATAACAACTCATTACAACAAGTTTGTGTAGCACAAGCAATACCTCGGTACTATATTTGTGATTCCTTCCAAGAATCCAACTGGGAAAAAAGAAAAAGTAAAGGGGGTCACTTCTCATAAATCAAAATCTGTCATGGCATA
The DNA here is from genome assembly GCF_040712315.1 of Castanea sativa. Taxonomy (NCBI): domain Eukaryota; kingdom Viridiplantae; phylum Streptophyta; class Magnoliopsida; order Fagales; family Fagaceae; genus Castanea; species Castanea sativa. The sequence continues at coordinate 12,902,253 of NC_134015.1, forward strand.
ATTTGTAATGCAAAAAATTAATGTACATGTGAAGAATTCTGAAAAGCATGCCAAGATGAGAAAAATGGGCTTCGTGCATTCCAACAGAAACTAAGACAACGTTAGGTCTCTCCTCATACCCCCATTCCTTCTTTTTTTTTGTTAGAGCATCCAACCCAAAAGCTTAAGCAAGTAGGTGGAGAATTCAACTGACCTGAAGTGAAACAGAGGGCTGATCGGCGGTGAGCTGAGAGGGCTGATCGGCGTGGGTCTGAGGCCGAGAGGGTTGATCGGCGTGGGTCCCAGTTGATCGGCGGTGGAACGGTGACGTTGAAGACGGTAAGGGCCGGCGGCGGCGAGCTTGAGAGAGTTGAGAGCTTCGACGGCGTGGGCTGAGGTTGATCGGCGGTGAGCTTGAGAGAGTTGAGACGGCGTCGGCGTGGGTCGGCGGCGAGCTTCAGAGAGCGACTGTGAAGAGAAAGTGAAGGAGAGACTGAAATGGAGAGACTTCCGGAGTGACTGAAGAGAGAAGACGGCGTCGGCGGCGGTGGCGGTAGCGGTGAGCTTCAGAGAGGGCGGTGATTTCAGAGAAGGAGAGACTGAAATGGATGAGGTTTGGTTTCCGGAGTGACTGAAGCGAGGAGAGAGAGCGTGAAATGAAAGAGGGAGTCTGTGAAATGAAATGAAGCGAGGATGAGCTTCAGATATGTGTTTTTTAATCAAAGCCGAATAAAATAGTATTTTTTTTTTATAACTTTCAGCTACAGTGCTCATGTATTGATACATGAGCACTGTAGCGCAAAGCTAAAAAAATTTAGCTTTGCCTCCACTGCTGTGTATGGGATTTTGTGGTTTGAGTGGAGCTAAAATAGCAATATAGCTATTTAGCTCCACTGCTGTGAATGCTCTTATACCCACAAGTTATAATCATGGGTTCAATCTATGGGCTATTATGCAAATAATTATAAATATATTAATTGAAATTTTGAAAGCAAAACAGCATACATAATACAAATTATAGTAAATTACTTGAATAACTTTTACCCAAGCTAAATTTAACCACACACCTCCAAGCCCAGCCCAACTTAACTTGGGTGTGTGTAAGAACCTCACTTGGGTAGGCTCTCCCTTGAGGCAATACACAAAGCCCAACATCATGATGTTTAAACCCACAAAATGTTTATAATCTTTTCAATGTGAGACCATGCATTTTCACATCTTTTACGATGTTTAAATAGGCACTTTAGGAGTCAATGTTTTTCATTGACTCCTTGGCAGTTTTGAGCAAGTAGCCAGAAATTAGTTGCAATTTCCGGTGACCTCCCACCTACTCCTCTCTACTCTCTCTCTATCCAGTTAGACCATTAAAATTACTTAGGAAATTTTTATAAAATATATACTTAAATATTTAAATATATTTAGTGACTTATTCAGTTTGGTTCAGTCTAGTCAATTTGGTTTATTTTCTTCAATATTGGGATAGGGATCTTTGAAGGTCCCTTTTTGGACAAAATGTCTAGGCCCAAAATAGAAGCAAGGACCCTAGGCCTTGCAGTTATTGTATTAAGGAACTAGGCTTGGTTCACCGTAGCTAAAAAGGCTGTTTACGAACCAAGTGGTGCATAGAGTAGAGATCCTACAATACGTATGTTCCAACAAGCAAGAATGTGTGTGTGTGTATATATATATATATATATATATGTATTGAATAGCAAGAAAAACAGTAAAGGAACAATACATAAAGAAGGACATAAAATGAATGTTAAGGATCCTTAAATCAATAAGAAATATTTCATTACTTTTAATTAATGAATCACAAAGTGCTCACTAAGACGTGTTACAAGGTCCAAATAAACTCAAAAATTACAGACTTAGATGGCCCTCTAAGACTTGCAAAGTTTGAATCTCTTTGAATCCGAGTATGTTCTATAGTTGCTGCATTAGTACACCGGGCAATGTTTCTTTTCCCTTTATTACTCTCTTTGAGTTTTTTGACAGAGTTTTTTCAATGATTCTATTTTGATTCACTATTGCTGAATGCCCTTTCATTGTTGGTTGTTTCCTCCTTTTATAGCGCTATCCTAGGGCTCCGGGGTACCACTTGTTCCTTCCTTTACTCCTCTGGGTACTAGAGCCTGTGGTGTGCCAGCAGTTTTGATGGCTGGTCCCCTCCTTGTTTTCCTTATAGTTTTCTTCTTTTGGTGCCTTTTTTTCAAAAGCCTCTTGCTGACCTTCCATTCTAAGGTGTCCTAGGGGAGCTGACCTTCAATCTCTCTTCCTCTAAGGCTTCTCTATCTTACTTTTTTAGGCTCAGCTTTTTGGCCGTCCTTCCTTTTGTCATTTTTCCTAAGTGAGCCGATTCTATTCCTGCCAGGTTGAAAGTTCCTCTAGTTATTTCCCTTCATGATTCTTCTTCCTGGGTTCCCCGAGGTACTAGCTTCCTTGTTCATGAGTTGTTACTTTCCAATCCTTCTAATTCCCTTCTGCATCATTGGGTGATTGAGAAGGACGCTTCTGCTCTTCGTTCCCTGTGTTTCTTGGTACTCCTTTTGAGTTGTCTTAATCTTATTCCCAGCTATACTGCACGTCCCGAGGACCCCGAGCCCCTGGTAGCCTCTAGGTATCCTAGCCCAGTACTTACTGTTGGACTCTTTTGATTTTCTGATCTTGATAGGCTGGGCTTTTTTTTTTTTTTTTTTTCCTTTCCCCCCTTCGTTTGATAGGCCCTAAGGCCTATCCCTCTATGAATTTTGGGCTTGAAATCTTTTTAATAGACTCGGGCTCATGGTTTTAAAAACCGAACCGGACATCGAACCGTTTCTTTCAAAATTTTCGGTTCAACCCCAGTTTTTGACCGGTTTTGAGGCTTTTAACAGGACCGAACTGTACCAGTTTTCTCGGTTGAACCGGTCGAACCGGCCGGTCCGGTATGGTTTTTAAAACAGTGCTCGAGCCTACTCCCCTCCCTTTTGTGGGGGGTTTTAACCATTTTATTATTATTTTTTATGGAGTGCGTTAAATGTGCTACTTTGGGCTTTGATGTTGTAACTTTTTATACCTCAACAGGATCGAAATTGAATTTAAAAAAAAAAAAAAATGAAGAAACAGATTTTTTTTACATTGATAGTATAATGTAAACTAATAATTTTCCTTAAAAGTAATAATGAAATACCTTGATTCTTTTTTCTTTTTATTTTGTAATTTTTTTTTGAAACGTGCCAGAAAGCCTTTATTGATGAATAATAATCAATGAACATCTCAAAGAACAACAAACAAAACATCAAGTGGAATATCTTCTAACCAGACCTGATAAGTACTTAGCTTTTCTTGCTAATTAATACATGTGCAATGATACATTATTGCTGCGTTGTAATTAATCCCATCAAATCATGCCATTGCACAATACATAATTATAGCAAAGCATGATATGCCTTTGAATGCTCATAAATTTCCCAACAACAAATATTTTTAGTATTCTAATAAAAGCAATGCAATATTGTACTTGTTCAACTTCTTATATATGGTATATACGTTTTGAGCTAGCTGTTAAAGCCCTCAAACATTATATACCAAACGAAATGAAGATACATCTCAAGATTATCTCATTGGAGTATTCCAATAGTCATTTCGATCTCTTTAAGAAATTGTGTGATGAGGGAATTTCCGTGAGGGTGGGAATATCCGACACTCATTCTCCACCATATAAGTATACTAAAACAAAATTCTCTACGAGAGACAATTATGAAAGCAATATCTTAATGTGGAACTTCCCAATGGAGTTTGAACTTTTAGGAGGATCACATAATAAGATGCTATATTTTGAATTCCAGCGCCAAAAACGTAACCAAGTTATTGAGCAAGCGTTCGAACTGGTACCTAATCTTTTGTTCGAGAGTATCCCACAACAGTGGAAAATCGACTATGGATTTACAAAGCCTGCTGATCCATTTTCATTAAGACAGCCAGAGTTCATGCAAATCGATGAACCTTTCAAAGAAATAATGAGACTGACTGATATAGGGTGGTTTAAGTTCTCATATAGGTTTACTGCAAATTGAACAAGTGTAATTTTGTCAAACCCTTAATATTTATCAGGAATTATTTGGTGTTGTTTAGGGGATCGATTAATTTAATTAAATAAAATTATATATTTTTCTAGTTATTTCTCTTAAATTCTGTTTAAGTTTTATTGTTAAGTCATTGCTTTTGTTGCTCCTTAATTTCATACCAAGTTTTCCAATTGAAGTGATAGTTGTTACAATTTGACCTTCTTGTGTACTCACAAATGGGAGATATTATTTGTGTTATAGTACATCAAATGTGAAACTCTATAGAATTTTTGTTGTGAAAAAAGAAAAAGAAAAAATGCCACAAGAAATTTTGAATAAACTCACACACTAGATACTAGAACACATACAATTAATAAAAAGTTAGGATTTGAAGAGGAATAAAATGAGCACGACGGGTCTACGTGGTGGATGTGACGACACGGGGATGACGGATTGATGGTCAACAGTCAGGGAGCTTGGATCCACAGTGGACGGATAGATATAGCACATCAGTCATTGGTTCCATTAATTCTAGAATAGGGTTTTCACTTTACGACTAAGTCTAGTATGGTTTGCTTGGTCTCCGCAAAAACGTGCAGAAGAAGAATCCTTGCGTCACACGTTTAAGCCTTGATCAAGGGACTCCTACAAGGAAAAGAATTCTGGGAGGTGTGTAAAAGGAAAGAGTTCTAATTCTATAAGGAAAGGACTTCATGAACAAAGCACGGAAGTTAAAACCCTACACTACTATAAATACCTTAAAACCCTCATAAATCAAGGTACGCATAATTGACTCAACTCTGGCATTTTAGGGTTGTGAAAAGTTTTAATTTGACCTTCGGAGGGTTTTTGGCCGGCACCATACCGGTGCTCTCTGATAGGTCTTTGTTTTTCGTTTTGTAGGTGTTGTTTCGATTTGAGAGTGCGTGTAGCTTACTAGTGATTTTTTCGGCTTCATCAGTTGGTGCCGTTTGTGGGAAAAATTATCAGCACTGGAGGGTAATCAGCCTTTGCTCTATCCCTGAGACAAAAAGTTGCATGGTACTCACTCGATCGAAGGCAGCAACCAACAATCAAGGGGACGAACCGCACGCCACAACTTTAGAGAGGCAAGTCCAAACGCTTGCGGCGGCGGTTGAGTGCCTAACCAAGCAGAATCATGATCTAGAAGAGCAACTGCGGCAAAGGAATGCACACCCGAGCGCACCAGAGGAAGACCAGGAAGGTGCAAGCGTGGAAGGGAGGAACCCAGAAGGGCCTGAGGGTAGCAACGCTCAGAGTAGACCGAAACGACAGGACACTAACCGGCCATCCATCTCGGACACCCTACCACATCACATAGTAGCTAAGATGCAGGAGATGAGAGAACAGATGGATGTGATGATGAACGCCTTAAGGGGTCGAATCTCCAGCAACCTAGATGGCTTAGTCCACAAAACTGATTCGCCTTTCACAGCGCTCGTAAGTTCATGCCCCCTTCTCCCAAAATTTCGCATGCCTCAGGTGGAGAATTATGACGAATCCAAGGACCCATTGGATCACTTGGAGTCTTTCAAGACCCTAATGCATCTTCAGGGTGTACCGGATGATATCAGGTGTAGGGCTTTTCCCACCACATTGTAAGGACCTGCGAGGGACTGGTACAGTAGGCTGACACCTAATTCCATTAGCACTTTTAAGGAATTAGGCGCACAGTTCGTATCACACTTTAACGGGAGTCACCGGCATAAGAAGTATATCGCGTGTCTGATGAACATTAAACAACGAGAAGACGAGACTCTAAGATCATACATAGCTCGCTTTAACAAGGAAGCCCTCTCGATAGACGAGGCGGATGACAAGATACTTGTAGCAGCATTCACAAACAGGCTACTGAAGGGTAAGTTCCTGTTTTCTTTGTATAAGAACGACCCAAAGACTATGTCCGAAGTGTTTTACAAGGCAACGAAGTACATGAACGTTGAGGATGCCTTGCTGGCTCGAGAGGAAAAGCCTAGAAAAAGGAAAAGGCAGGAAGATACACGACCAGATAAGGGACGGAAGATGGCTAGAACCGGAGAGCGACGGGAAGATCGACGACCCAAACCGCCCGCGGGAAGATTCACGAACTTCACCCCTCTCACAGCCCCAATCGACCAAGTGTTAATGTAGATCAAAGATGAAGTAACCCTGACATTTCCTGGCAAGCTGAAGGGAGATCCGAACAAGAGGCCAAAAGACAGATACTGCCATTTTCATGGCGATCATGGCCACGATACGACAGATTGTTATGACTTAAAGCAGCAAATTGAAGCCCTCATTAGGCAAGGAAGGTTGCAGAGGTTTGTGAGGAAGGAGAGAACGGATCAACTCTAGGAACAAAATCCCCGACAAGAGAACGAGCATCCCAAACCACCTGTAGGAGACATACGAATGATTGTAGGGGGCACTACTTCTGCAAGGTGGTCCAAAAAGGCTAGAAAAACCTATTTGCGGATGGTTCAAAGCGTCCAGTTGACAGGCTCCTCACTGAAAATGACGCGAAGTGATAACCCCAGCATTGGGTTTTCGGAAGAAGATGCGCGACGCCTTCACCACCCACATGACGATGTGCTCGTCATCAGCATACGGGCAGGGGACTACAACATGCATCGAGTTTTGGTGGACAACGAAAGCTCAGCGGATATCCTCTACTACCCCGCGTTCCAGCAAATGGGGATTGGTAGAGAACGACTAGTCCCAACGAATGCACCCCTTGTTGGCTTCGGAGGGACAAGGGTCTACCTTTTGGGCGTCGTCACGTTGTCTGTGATGGTCGGGGATTACCCACAGAAAGTAACCAAGGATGTAGCTTTTCTTGTGGTCGACTGCTCTTCTGCTTATAACGCCATCCTCGGACGGCCCACTCTTAATGCATGGAAGGCGGTTACCTTGACCTACCATCTAATGGTCAAATTCCCCACCGAATACGGAACTGGAGAGCTGGGTGGAAATCAGGTGGCTGCATGAGAATGCTACATCGCCATGATGGAAATGGATGACCACCTACAAGCAATGAGCATCGAGGAATAGTGAACGGTGGCAAAATCAGTGGAAGAGTTAGAAGAAGTACACCTGGATGATTCTAGGCTCGAACGGACCACAAGAATCGGCACTTTGGCCAGCCAAATAGTCCGACAAGCGCTCGCATTATTCCTCAAGGAAAACCAAGATGTTTTTGAATGGAGTCACGAGGACATGCCGGGGATAGACCCGTCGGTCATAGTTCACAAGTTGAACGTGTCACCCTCTTTCTCCCCTGTCCGACAGAAGAAACGAGTGTTCACCCTTGAACGAGAACGAGCCATAGTAGAAGAAGTACGAAAGCTACAAGAAGCGGACTTCATACGCGAGGTGTACTACCCTGATTGGTTGGCAAATGTAGTAATGGTCAAGAAGGCCAATGGGAAGTGGAGAATGTGTGTTGACTTCACAGATCTGAATAGGGCCTGCCCTAAGGATAGTTACCCACTCCCACGTATTGACACCCTGGTATACTCCATCGCAAGACATGAACTCTTGAGCTTCATGGATGCCTTTTCCGGCTACAACCAAATTAAATTGGATGAGATTGATCAGGAGAAAACCTTGTTCATAACGAGTCAAGGGCTTTTCTGCTACAAAGTAATGCCTTTCGGGCTTAAAAACGTAAGAGCCACATATCAGAGATTGATGAACAAGATGTTCACGCACCAAATTGGCAGAAACGTGCAGGTATACGTAGATGATATGGTGGTAAAAAGCGTGCGGGAGTCCGATCACCTGAGGGACCTCTAGGAGACATTCGATACTCTTCGGTCATATAAAATGAAGCTGAATCCGAGCAAATGCGCGTTCGGAGTAACCGCAGGAAAATTTTGGGATTTATGGTATCCCAGAGGGGCATTGAAGTCAACCCAGAGAAGGTAAAGGAAATCATGGAGCTATCTCCTCCAAGGACGGTAAAGGAAGTACAAAGCTTGATTGGCAAGATCGCCTCCTTGTTTTTTCTTGGCTGCCTGCTGTTTGATAATGACCCTTCTCCTTGCAACGTCCATTTTTGCAAACGAAGACGGTTAAAGTAGTGGTATAAGTTAAAATAACAACGGAAGGATTATTTACGTTTGCGTACTCCTGCGTCGTATCGGCAGGCTGCAATTGTAGGTTCTGGACTGTCACAATACCAATGCAGCGTGTCTAAGGTGACGAGCTTTGTCCAGGTTCTCTCCGACAACTTAGTGGTTTGAAAAATTTTCTCCAGAAAACCGAATTGCTCGGTTGTAATGGGTGGACGGCCCTTCGCTAAAAAAAAAAGAAAAAAAGAATCAACGGCTAAGAATAATTCCATAAAAAAGAAGGGGTGAACGGTTAAGAATAAGACGGGCTCATACCAGACGGGGGCATTATCCCCCAAGTTTTATCTATTGGTATGTATTCATCGTCACCTGGACGACTCATCCAGTTATCTTCCCAAAGAAAGAAGTACCGACCCTTCCAGTAACGATTGGAGTCTGGGGTCTCGAACACTAGCCTAAGCACCGGACTCCTCAGCATAAAGCTATACATGCCCTTCAACTTGGTAATCTCAAACGGACGATAACAATGGAAGAACTCTTCAACTGTTAACCATCTTGCCCCATCAGATATTACACCGTACAAAACCTCGACGCTCAGGAAAACCCTCGAAGCATTTGGTGAGATCTGGGTGACAGCCAAGCCCAGGTATTGAAGAAGACGACGGTGTAAGGCACTCAGAGGAAAACGCAGGCCAGCTTTTAGCATCTGCTCGTAAACACTGACGTCTTCAAGACCGTCGTAGTAATATTTCTCTGACTTGAAGGGTAGACGGATGGGTAGGGTGTCAGGTATTTGGTACTTTTGCCTTAGTGTATTGAAGTGCGCTAGCTTGATGGAGGAAACGAAGTCGTTCACCGTCCACAAGGGGAGCAGGACGAATTCTCTGAAACCATCAGGGCCTATGACGGATTGGATCGGTGGATCTATACCATCTAAGTCGTCATTCGAGTCATATTCTGATCCGTCCTCATCCTGCCCTTCATCTTCCACATGGGAAGGAGAGCTAGCTGACGGTTCCCTCTCCTCGCTGGAGGTGTCTTGGTTTGCTTGACCTGACGGGAACACCTCTTTGTAGCCCGCTCCCTTACGGACATAAGACTGACTACTTGACGCCTCACTAGACATCTGACACCTACAGATGACGGGTAAAGGAAACCTAAGACTCTAGATCTGTACTGACGACGAACCAACATGCGAAATAAAGAACAGAAACTCAACATGCGAAATAAAGTAAAGAAGGTACTCACAGGTGGACGGTAAGGAAATGCGACGGATGAGCTAAGAGGACGACGAATCTCAACTTCTAGAGGCGACGGATCACACATTGTGGACGGTTGCGCTCTGATTAGCAGAAAATTTTTCAAAGTGTAAAAATGAAAACGGTGGACAGTATATATAGAGGGAATGGCGCGGGGCGCGTTGATTCCAACAAACAACCAGTAGAGTACCGCCACGTGTCCCTGACGCATTTATGATATCGTTCCAGCCTGTCCGTCAAAACACACCTGTCAAGTGTCAATTAACCGTCATTCCATGAAACCGTAGAGGAAAGTTGACGGTCTCAAGGAATGAGGGGGCAACTGAAGAGGAATAAAATGAGCATGACGGGTCTACGTGGTGGATGTGACGACACGGGGATGACGGATTGATGGTCAACAGTCAGGGAGCTCGGATCCACAGTGGACGGATAGATATAGCACATCAGTCATTGGTTCCATTAATTCTAGAATAGGGTTTTCACTTTACAACTAAGTCTGGTATGGCTTTGCTTGGTCTCCGCAAAATCGTGCAGAAGAAGAATCATTGCGTCACACGTTTAAGCCTTGATCAAGGGACTCCTACAAGGAAAAGAATTCTGGGAGGTGTGTAAAAGGAAAGAGTTCTAATTCTATAAGGAAAGGACTTCATGAACAAAGCACGGAAGTTAAAACCCTACACTACTATAAATACCTTAAAACCCTCATAAATCAAGGTACGCATAATTGACTCAACTCTGGCACTTTAGGGTTGTGAAAAGTTCTAACTTGGCCTTCGGAGGGTTTTTGGCCGGCACCACACCGGTGCTCTCTGATAGGTCTTTGTTTTTCGTTTTGTAGGTGTTGTTTCGATTTAAGAGTGCGTGTAGCTTACTGGTGATTTTTTTGGCTTCATCAGGATTTAAACATTTACCTTTAGACACACTAGCAAATAGAGATGCATGCAATTTCCTTTTTATTATACGACATAAGTTTTAAACTCAATTATTTATAATCCATCGACATTTAATTTAAAGTTCTTATAAGTTTCAAAATTATTTATTTATGATTTAATTTTGTACTAAATTTTATAGAAATTTCATTTTTTTTTAGAGAGTTTTAACCTATGACGTCTGCTTCTGATTTCTGATGATACTTTTTATCATCAGACCAAAACACCAATCAGTTTTTGGTGTAAGCAGGGATTGAATTTCAGATCTCTTATTCAACCATCAGAAACTTTACTAGTTGAGCTAACTGAAACCTACATTTGAGCTAACTGGAACCCACATTAAAAATTTCCTTTTTACTACACAATATAAGATTTTGTGAGAAAACTATCTTCCATATTATTTTTAAGCTAGTATACTTCTGAAAATATTTATGGTTGCATGTTGAAAAAATTCCAAACCTCCACCGTCCCACCAAATTGGGCGGGTTAGTTTTAATTATTTTTTTATAATAAACTTAAATTTTTATTTTATCACATTTATGAATAAGTTTAGAAAGTACTTCCTATTAGTCTTATAAGTTCCATAGAAGAACTTGCAATAAAAATATAAACCATGAAAGTAAATTATATATAGAAAGTGTCCACTTAAGTGGACACTTTCTATAATTTACTTTCATGGTTTATACTTTCTATAATTAAGTGGACACTTTCTATAATTTACTTTCATGGTTTATACTTTCTATAATTTACTTTCTATAAGTCGTGTGTACTTTCGATCCCGGAGAAAGCTTACCAACCATTGACAATTCATAATAAATTTTATAATTTTTAAAGTAGGGGTGTTGAACTATATATATTTGGGAGAGAGTGACCACAAATTTGGGCTAGGTATAATTTTCTTCCTAATACTTTTAAATCTTATATATAATTAAAAAAATTTAGAATTATAGGGGGTCACTCATGGCCCCTTGTTTAGTTTAGGCTTTAGCTATAGTTCTGCTGCTACTCGCAGTTATATTGGCTTCCCGTATTTGCTTGGTAAAAAATAAAATATAAAAGAGCCTAAGAGCATCTTCAATATTTAAAGGTTGATTTTTGTGCTTTAAAAATGAAGAAACAAGTTGTTGATTCTCTTAAGGTCATTTCGGAAATTACAAAGCTTGAGGCTTTTGATGGAAATAATTTTAAGCGTTGGAAAGAAAGGGTTTTACCCATCTTGGAATTTACCGAAATTGACCGGGTTCTTTATGAGCCTAAACCCAAAGATGATCCTAAAAATATAGCAAAGTGGGAAAAAACAAATAAATTATGTGTTCATACTATTAAGTGTGGTTTATCTAACAAGTTGTTTGATAATTATTGTCATTTTACTTGTGCTAAAGATTTATAGGATGAACTTAATGGTCGTTATGGGTTTGAGGATGAGGGTGCTAAAAAGTTTGCTATGGCTAAATTTATGTCTTTTCAAATGGTTGAGGAAAAAAGTGTTTCTAGCCAAATTGAAGATTTTCAAAAATTAGTATCTGACTTAGCCAAAGAGGGTGATGTCTTACCCGAGAGGTTTGTGGCTCATGGCCTTGTGTTTAAGTTACCGGACTCTTGGAAAGAGTATAAACACCGGTATAGCCACCATAGAACCTATTTGAATCTTCAACAAACTATCATTGATATTCAAATTGAAGAAACAAATAGGATGTCGGAAAAGGTTTCTAGAGCTAAAGAAAATGAAAGAATGTGGAATTATTAATTCACTAAGTGAAGAAAATATGGACCAATGTGAAATTTGTGCCGAAACTAAAATCACCAAGAAACCTTGTAAATCCATAACAAGAGAAACCGAGCTTCTTGGATTGGCACATAGTGACTTGGGTGATTTAAAACACACCATGACTAGAGGTGGTAAAAGATTTTATGTGATCTTTGTTGATGACCACTCTAGATTCACTAAACTTTATTTACTAAGAACCAAAGATGAAGCTTTGGAGATGTTTATAAAGTATAAAAGTGAAGTTGAGAACCAAAAGAATCAAAGTATTAAAAGACTTAGAACTGATAGAGGTGGTGAATATGAGTCTAATCCTTTTAAGGAATTTTGTGAACAAAATGGCATAATACATGAGGTAACCCCACCTTACTCACTGGAATCTAATGGAATAGCCGAAAGGAAAAATGGAACTCTTACAGAGATGATGAATGCTATGCTTATTAGTTCTAGGCTATCTTCCAACATGTGGGGGGAGACCATTCTTTCGGCTTGCCATATTCAAAATAAGGTACCTCATAAGAAAACCGGTAAAACTCCTTATGAACTTTGGGAATGGCGTAAGCCTAACTTGGAATACCTCAAAGTGTGGGGGTGCTTGGCTAAGGTCATGCTACCCGAGCCTAAAAGGAGAAAGCTTGGTTCTAGAACATGTGATTGTGTGTTTATTGGTTATGCTTGCAATAGTTCATGCTATAGATTTCTTGTCATCAAAAGTGATATATTAGAATCATACACTATTATTGAATCCAAAAATGCCATATTCTTTGAGCATGTGTTTCCTTTGAAAAATAAGGAAAAAGTATTGCATGATTCTATTGAAATTTCTAATGACTTTGTTGATGATGTGCAAGAAATAAGAAGGAGTAAGCGAGCTAGGAAGGAAAAGGATTACGGTAACGATTTCCTTGCCTATGTTGTTGAAGATGAACCTGTAAGTTACTATGATGCAATTAAATCCATAGATGCACCTTTTTGGTTGGAAGCAATTAATAATAAATTAGAATCTATTATGTCTAATCATACTTGAGAATTAGTTGAGCTTCCACCCAAGGTTAAACCTATTAGTTGCAAATGGGTGTTTAAAAGGAAATTAAATCTGGATGGTACAATTGATAAGTTTAAAGCTCGCTTAGTAGCCAAGGGCTATAAGCAAAAACATAATGTGGATTATTTTGATACTTATTCTCCGGTTACTAGAATTGCATCTATTAGAATTTTATTTGCCATTGCTTCTATTTACAAACTTGTAGTACATCAAATGGATGTTAAAACTGCTTTTCTAAATGGTGATTTAGAAGAAGAAATTTATATGGAGCAACCCGAGGGTTTTGTAGTTCTTGGGCAAGAACATAAAGTTTGTAAGTTGGTTAAATCTTTATATGGTTTAAAACAAGCACCTAAACAATGGCATGAAAAATTTGATAATGTTATGCTTACACATGGGTATGTGATCAATGGTGCCGATAAGTGCATATATAGCAAGTTTATTAATAATGAAGGTGTTATTATATGTTTATATGTTGATGACTTACTTATTTTTGGAACTAGTCTTGATGTTGTGCATGATGCTAAACACTTTCTTGCCACTAATTTTGATATGAAAGATTTGGGTGAGGCAAATAAAATCTTGGGCATCAAGATCCTTAGGGATAATGATTGCATTACACTATCACAATCTCACTATGTAGAGAAAATTGTTAAAAAGTTTGAACACTTTGATATGTCACCTATGTCTACTCCTTTCGACTCAAAGGTTCACTTGTTTAAAAATTGTGGTGATAGTGTTTCACAAGACAAATATGCACAAATTATTGGTAGTTTGATGTTTTTGACAAACTGTACTCGCCCTGATATTGCATATGCTGTTGGTAGATTGAGTAGATATACTCATAATCCTAGTATTGAACATTGGGATGCAATATCTAGACTGTTAAGATATTTAAAGGGCACTTTTGATTATAGTTTGTCATATTGTGGTTATCCTGCTATATTAGAAGGATATTGTGATGCTAATTGGATTTCTGATATAGATGAGGTAAAGTCCACTAGTGGATATGTATTCACACTAGCTGGAGGGGCTGTCTCTTGGAAATCATCCAAGTAGACTTGTATAGCGAGATCCACCATAGAATCAGAGTTAGTAGCCTTAGAAAAGGCTAGGTCTGAAGCCGAGTGGCTTAGGAGTTTGTTAATTGATATACCATTGTATACTAACTCTATTGCCTCTATTTGCATGCATTGTGATTGCCAGGCTGCCATAGCACGTGCTAAGAACAAAATCTATAATGGGAAAAGTCGACATATCCGATGGAGGCACAATATTGTGAGGCAGCTCATTGATAATGGTGTAATGTCCTTGGACTTTGTGAGGTCAGAAAGGAATTTGGCCAATCCTTTGACCAAGCCACTAGCAAGAAGGCTAGTGAGTGAGACATCGAGGGGGATAGGACTGATACCCAAATTGTGACACTATGGCCAATGCCCAACCTCTATCATGGGTGATTCCACGCAAGGGGTTAAATGGGTAGAGGTCATTTGTGGTCCATGTGGGGACTGTCAGTTTTATGTGTTCCGCTATCTCATTGAGGAGATTAGTGATGAGTCCATCCCTATGGCGTGAGACAGTGCTAAGTTGCAAATTGCTGGAGGTTGAGCTCTAGCTTTTAATGGATCCCTATTCCCTACCTGTTGGGATGGGGTGTACTGCACACACTCTTGATGGATGCCACCTATGTAGGAGTGGAAGTTGTGCCGCTTCCTATGAGATTTGGGTAGGTCTCTAGAGCTCTCATGAAACCCAGTGGCGCATGGCCTGTATAAGGCGCCAACCCGCTTATGGAACAACCTTAGTAAAGAAAGGTATGTGGGTGATAAGTTTGGTTATCTAATAGCTTGGTTAAAAGAGTCTAACTCTACCATTTTCTAGTAGTTCCTACTTATTTATCCTAAGTATGGTTAAAACCTTATGGTACTATATTGATGCATGTCTTCTTGAGTTTATTGCCTTTCCTAGTCTAGTGTTTGTAACATGTGGGGGATTGTTAGAGTGAGTGTGTTTCAAACACTTAACATTTGCTTTGTCTCCCACATTGGTTAGGAATAAGTCTTGTTATGAGTTTATAAAACTTTGCACATCTTAGGTGGTAAAGTTGGAACATAATGGGCTAGGTGTTGGCTTGGGCTTGGGCTTGGGCTTGGGCTTGGGTTTGTTAATTGATTCTTAGGCTGCACCTTTCCTCTTACTTTTGTTTTAGCCCAAATTTGAGTTGATTTTTGTTATGACCGTTGGGGAGTTTCTGAGCAGCCCGTTGGGCATTTAATATACAGCCTGTTGGGGCATTAATTGTGCTGCCCGTTAGTGCAGCCTAGCCCTCCCATCAAATTAGTTTATAAACCCTACAAAACACACTATTCATTACATATTCTTCTCATCTTCTCCAGCCATAGCAGCTCTCTTTCTCTCTGTTCTGTTCTGTTTTTTTTTTTGTGGCTGCACAGAAATTTTTTGCACAGAAATTTTCTGCTTCATTTTTCTTAAGGAAAGAAAAGGCAAGTAAGGTTGTTCCTAGTTCTTCTTGCTTGAGTGTGTGATCAACTTGAAGAAATTACTATAGTCTAATCTTGGGGGGTTGTTCGGCCAAGAGAGCCATTCACACCGAGTTCTACTTCGGGTGGCACGAATCAACCTTTAAAGATAACGCATTTTGCGTGATTCTATAGTTTGTGAGATCTTTCTAACTCTATCTATTTAATTTTGTCATTGCTAAATTTTTAGGGTTTGTATTGTTGAATAAAAACTTGTTTATTTATCCATGTTTTCCAACACAATAGACTAGCCAAAAGTCATTTTTTGGAGAGCAAAGAAGGATGTACGAGCGCTGGTTCAGTGGCGTCTCAATATCTGGATGAATATAGAATTATAGATCTATTGTGAGTTGTGTCATTGAAACCTTCATCCCATCTTGTTGTGTTTCCGACTCAAAAACTGGTTGGCGTGGGGTTTGTCATTTGGAATGAACGGCATTGGAAGCTCAATGCACCCTTGGGAGCTATTGAAGTGGAAGCAAAGGCCTTAGGATGAATAGTAAAAGCAATAGATGCAGTTGCCTAAAGCCCCAAGTAAAAAAAATGCCTCCAAATTTTAACCAATAGTATTATTTATAACGAATAAATAAAATAATTATTTTTTGTCAAATGAAAAACAATCAAAAAAGAGAGAAAAATGTTACATTTATAATATTTTTTACAACATTTTTACAACAAATGCTAAATAATAAGTTGTTACAGCCTGTTATTGATGGCAAACAAATAATTATAGTGGTGTTTTCAAATAGAAAACAAGAAGCAACTTAAAACCTAGGATTTGTTGTGAAAAATATTGTGAATGTTGCACTTCTAAAAAATAAAATAGTAATAAGAGTTGAGTTAGCAAACTTTTACAAGTTTTCATCTAGGTCTACAATTAACCCCACTTTTTTACTTACTACTATCAATTTGCCACATCAACAAGTGTGAAAAGTTTTGTCAAATTTTTTGTATTTATAAAAAAATTCTACGTTATTCATGTTAATTAGTAGTAATTTTATATTTAAGACAATATAATCAATTTTTTCCTTAGGCCTTTAAATGCATCAAGCTGCCCCTGAAATGCGTTTGAAGTAACTTTCCAGCTAAAGATATGGGCATTCAGGAAATATTTGTTATGGAGGGTGATTCCCTTACAATGATACAGGTATTAAATGAGCAATCTCCGCGCCTATTGTCTGTGACTTCGGTTGTTATGGTATTTTGTCGTTCCTTCTTGACTTTTGTAGAGTTGCCTTTTCCCATGTTCTTATGCAAAATAATAAATCCATACACCTTTTAACTAAAAATGTTCTAGACATTGATAATTTTTCTGTTTAGATTGAGGAGAATTCTTATTTTTTAGAATACATTTTTTTTCAATAATATTATAAGTTTTTTTTTTTTTTTTATTTTTTTTTTTTATACAAGATAGAATTTCTACTCTAACCTAATCTAAGTGTATATGTGTGTGAAGAAGCTTCCTCCTGGAGACTTGAACCCCGTCCCTTACCCCACACCTCACAAGCATTTATACTTGTGGAGTGACTACTGCACTAAAGGTGAACGGTTCTATGATATTATAAGTTATAACTGATTCTTTATAGTTGAATGATATCCATAGTCTTCCTATATATAAAAAAACCAAAAAAAAAAAAACATATCTAGTAAGTTCCGTCAACTGTTATGTTCCTAAATCAAAGTATCAAATAATAATAATAATAATAATAAATAAATAAATCACTTTTTAAATTGTCGGTGTGACACCAATTATGTTATCATATCACTTTTGGTAAATATTTGTAGAAAAATTGATATATGGCACATATAATATTTTGGAAGACCACAATTATATACATGAATTTAATTATCTTTGCGCAATATTCAAAATCGGTTGCAATTAGGGATTAGTCAAAAGTAATGAAAAGGAATCAGTTTTTTATTGATTGATTTGGGATTACACCCTTGAATGGCATAAAAAATCCGAGCAATCATTGAGCCGAGTTATATATTGGGATATAGAAGAAATAGTAATGGCACAGAGAGTGTTTCTTTATATTGGCAAAAATAAAACTATAAGAGCATTCTTATTAAGTATGCTATATTCTAAAAAATGCTTTTTTTTAGCATTTATGAACAAAAAAGGTGCTCCATCAAAAATAGTATATGCCAAAACTTTTGCAATACTGCTACAGTGCGGTCTCATTTTTTAGACCGCACTGTAGCACTATGATATAATTTTTTATTAATTTCTCTCTCTCTCTCTCTCTCTCTCTCTCTCTCTCTCTCTCTCTCTCTCTCTCTCTCTTGTGTTTATCTGCTTCCAAGTCTCTTCACTCTCCTCTCACTTCTCTGTCACTCTCTCTCGAGCTCTCTGTCCCTCTCTCCTTCTGGTGTCTCTCTCTCAGGCAAGCCATCCATAGCTCGCCGTCATCATCATCGCACATGCTCTCTCCTCGTCATCATCATCGCACATGCTCTCTCCTCGTCATCATCATCGTTGTTATCTCCATCCCCACTGTCTGATCCGATTACCCTCCGATCTCTGCGCTATCTCCATACCCATATGCCGCCGCCGATCTTGTAATCTTCGTCCACTCCTTTCCTTTTCACTGTCTCTCTCGTACTCTCCGTCCACTCCTTCTTACTCTTTCTTTCATTTTCTCTCCGCCTCTCCATTTCCCTTTCTCTCTGCATCTCAAGTTTGTGGGTCTTGGGTGTGGCCGGGTGCAATGTTGGTTGGGCTATGGTGGTTTTTTGTGGATCGTGGGTCTTTACGGTGGTTCATGGTGGGTCTCTGCGGTGATTCGGTGAGTGGGTTTTGCAATTTGATATCAGTGAGTTTTAATTTCAGTGGTTTTGATTGATTTTGGTGGGTTCTTGATTGCGGTGGCTGGGTTTGTGGGTTGATCGGGGTGGTTTTGGGTGTTGGGTGTGGGTTGATCGGGATGGTTTTGGGTCTTTGTTGTGATGTTGTGATTCTTTGATTTGGATTATTTTTTGATTTTGTGGCTTTGGATGTGAAGGTTTTTTTTTTTTTTTTTTTTTCTTTCCTGCTGTTGTTTGTGGTTGCGGCAATGGTGGGTGGATGTGGTGGTTGTGATATGGGTGGGTGGATATGGTGGCCGGCGGCGCTGGGTTGTGAAAGAGAGACACAGAGGAGAGAGAGAAAGAGAAAGAGAGAGGATGAATAAAAAAGAATAAAAAATGAAAAAGAAATAATATTTAAATGAAGTGTTAAAAAAATTAGAAGTTTTGATGGAAGGAATGTTGTAAAGTGGTGTGGTATATGTTATAAATTGGGTTTTGAGATGGTAAATGCTAAATTTTTTAGAATGCTTGATAAGAATGCTCTAACGGACAAGAAAATTTTGTAATATGCTAAATTCACATATTATATATTACTAGTAATTTTTTATGAGAATCATATTATTAACAATTCAATTAGTATGCACAGAAATAATTATACTAGGTTTTGACTTTTATTAGAAATTCACACACACACACACACACACACACACACATATACTAGCCTCATCACACGCGTGTTGGAAAAACACATGTTTGTATCGCATACAAAACATACGCAGCGAAAAATTAACGAATTTACTTTAGTCGCAATTATTAACATGTACTATGTAAATTTCAGAATTCAAGAACAAGAGAGCATACCTTGGTATGGTGAAAATCAAAATTAAAATCAGAAGTACATGGGAACACTTTTAATCTTCACTCCAATTCCACTTTACGCCCAAGAAGTGTGGTCTCTTAATCAATTTCTAAGGGAGAATGATAGAGTGTCCCACTTTTACATACATACCATTTTACAATGATGTCTCTCTTTTTTCATTCATCAAAATTATGTATGTTTCTCTCCTTATAACTGATTATCTAATTGGACTAGCCTTTTGGACCTTTCCAATTGGGTTTTTTCCAATTTGGCTTTAGTATGTCGCTTGGAGTGGGACCAAAAAGACACTAGCTCCAATGGGCCTTGAGCTTTTCTGTCAATTCTTGACAAGTCCAAAATTACCATTAACTATATTTAATACCACTATTTAAATATAGTTGCACTCTAGGCCTTATTTATAAATTATATCTCATGACTTTATCATACCTGCAACCCCTTCATAAAATATTCCTAGTAATACAAAGTCATAAATGTAGACCGCCACGTTGAAGATTACTACATCTTAATCCTTGAGTACCCAGTTTAATCCTTTAAGTTATTCATCATATATTTATGAAATCTAATTTCATAAATATATACTTTAGTAACTATTTACTAAAGTAGTTAGGTTTAACATTCTGAATAACAAACCCATTAAACTTATCTCAAGAGAATATTTTGTATCTCCGTTAAGAGACTATGAATTCCATCTTGAAAATATACGTTCCATCAACACTAAATGTGGTTGCCCAACAAACTGAGATTTTAACTGTAATTTTAGATCTCACTCCTGATATATCATCGCAACCTACACTTCATGATCAAGTTCAATATTCTCTTAGGATTAAGAGTTCATGTAAATATAAGTCGTGAGATTTATCATTCATTTGACAGTCATTAGGAGAATAATAAATCTCACAGCGGTCTAGTTCAATATGTCTTAACTCTTAAAACATATCAACATACCAACTAGAAGTTTCCATTTCCATGATCAAGATAAATCATCTTAGTTGATATTTTATAGTCTTCGTAGATGAAATGCCCAATTTTATCACCGACTATAAACTAAAATTCTGAGTTTACAAAGAACTTGTGACTTATATCTTTTGTGAATAAATCACATAAATTACACACTATGCATCTCATAAACAATATGATAATGTCCAATATTCATCTTACCATTATTTTAGATTATAATAAAACAACTTTATTAATACAACATTAAGTCATACATAATGTCATACACAACATCATACAATAGGATTCAAGTACACTAAACCTAACATTCTCCCACTTGTCCTAAAGACTATTGTGCACTAATCTAACACCTATACCCTCCAAATGTGACTTAAAAGTCCTTTGAGGTAAGGTTTTGGTAAAGGGATTTGCTAGATTATTTGCACTTTCAATCTTTGCTACTACTACATCTTCACGAGCAACAATGTCTCGAATGATGTGGTACTTTCTCTCGATGTGCTTTCCTTTCTTATGATTCCTTGGATCTTTGGATTGTGCAACCGCTCCACTATTGTCGCAAAACAATGTGATAGGAACTTGCTCCATTCTCATAACACTAAGATCTAAAAAGAATTTCTTGAGCCAAATAGCTTCTTTTGCCGCTTCACAAGCAGCAACATATTCAGCTTCTATGATGGAGTCCGCAATACAAGATTGCTTAACACTCCTCCAACTTATGGCTCCACCTCCCTAGGTGAAATCACAACTTGAAGTGGACTTTCTAGAATCAAGATCTGATTGAAAATCTGAATCTGTATAGCTAATGGGAATCAAATCCTCACACCGGTAAACAAGCATATAATTTCTCGTTCTCCTAAGATACTTGAGAATATGTTTTATAGCTTGTTAATGTTTTGGTCCTGGATTTGATTGATATCGGCTGACCATGCTAACTGAATAACAGATATCTGGTCTAGTACAAAGCATGACATGCATGAAACTTCTCACTGCAGAAGCATAAGGAACTTGTTTCATCATATTTTCTTTTTCTTGAGTCTTAGGTCTTTGGTCGTCAGACAGAGAAACTTCATGTCTAAAAGGAAGTAATCATTTCTTAAAGTATTGCATGCTAAACCGTTTTAGAACCTTATCTATATATCCAGCTTGTGATAAGCTTAACATCTTATTCTTGCGATCTCGCCAAAGCTTGATCCCAAGAATAAAGTTAAACTCACCCAAGTCCTTCATATCAAATTGGCTTGACAACCAAACCTTTATAGATTACATTACCCCTACATCATTCCCAATGAGTATAATATCATCAATATAAAGCACTAGGAACACTATAACTTCATCTCGATGTCTTTTGTACACACATGGTTTATCAAGATTTTGTTCAAAACCAAATGACTTGATTGCTTGATCAAATCTGATGTTCCATGATCTAGATGCTTGTTTAAGTCCATAAATGGACTTTTTCAACTTGCATACTATATGCTTTTGGTTCTTTGCTATGAAACCTTCTGGTTGCATCATATAGATTTCCTCTTCAAGATTGTCATTGAGAAATGCAGTCTTGACACCCATTTGCCAAATCTCATAATCATAATGAGCAGCAATAGATAAGAGAATTCTGATAGATTTAAGTATTGCTACTGGTGAAAAGGTTTCTTCATAATCAATACCTTCTTTTTGTGTATACCCTTTCGCCACTAACCTTACTTTAAAGGTTTCAACCTTTTCATCTATCCCTCTCTTTCTCTTGTAAACCCATTTGCAACCAACAGGTTTAATGTCGTTAGGCGCCTCTACAAGATCCCAAACATGATTGGAATACATAGAATCCAATTCAGATTTCATAGCTTAGACCCAATGATGTGCATCTATATCATTCATTGCTTCATCATAAGTGTAAGGATCAGTTTCGACCTCTTCTGAGATAGCTTCAAAAGTTTCTCCTAGACCTATAAACCTTATAGGTGGCCTAACAATCCTCCCACTACGACGAGGCACCTGTGTATTTGACATCTCATAAGTAGTATCTTGTGGTGTATCTAATACAACCACATCATCCCTAGTTTCATCCATTGGTTGTTCAACTACAGGTTCATTCATTTTAGCCAAGACAACTCTACTTCTAGGAGTAAAATTATTCATATAGTCATTTTTTAAGAATTTAGCATTTGTACTAACAAAAACTTTGTTATCCTTATGACTACAGAATAAAAAACCTCTAGTTTCTTTTGGACAACTTACAAACAAACATACTTCTGACTTTGGTTCCAACTTATTCGGCTTCCCTTTTAACACATGTGCAGAACAACCCCAAATGTGAAGATATTTTATACTAGGCTTACGCCCACTCCACAATTTCATAGGTGTTTTGGGAACAGATTTTGATGGAACTAAATTTAAAAGATGTATTGCTGTGTCTAAGGCGTAACCCCAAAAAGAACTCGGTAAAGTCAAGTAACTTATCATGGACTTAACCATTTCCAAAAGAGTCTTATTCCTTCTCTCCGCTACACCATTTTGTTGAAGAGTTCCAGGTACAGTCGATTGGGATACAATCCTATTCTGAATTAGGTAATCCTTGAAATTCCCAAGAAGGTATTCGCCACTACGATCAAATCAAATGGCTTTCATGCGTTTACCTAATTGATTATCAACTTCAGCCCTAAACTCTTTGAACTTTTCAAAGGCTTCGGACTTCCGTCTCATTAGGTACACATAACCATATTTTAAGTAATCATCGATAAAAGTGATGAAGTACTCATAACCACCTTTTGCTTGGGTTGACATAGGACCACTACATCCATACGAACTAATTCAAGCAACTCTTGGGCTCTTCTACCTTTTGCATTAAAAGGTCGTTTGGTCATTTTACCTTCCAAACAAGATTTGCAAACTGGAAATTCATCAAAGTTCATGGGTTGTAAAATTCCATCTTTGATTAGTCTTTGAATCCTATTGCCAGAACGTAAGTGCCAAAGATATGCATAACTTGTAGAAGGAAACTTTCTCTTTAATAATTTTACATGAGAGCTACTATCTAATTCAGAATTGTATAATTCATGCTTATCAGGAGTTAAAATATAAAGACCATCCACAATATTGCCAGAACAGATAGACATTTTATCCTTCTTTATTACAACATTGTCTTTTAGGATAACACAATGTCCATGTTTACCAAAATAAGTTGCAGAAATTAAATTCCTATGAACATTATGTACATATAGACAGTCTTCCAATATTAAAACCCTAGACTCAAAGTAAGAAATCCTACTCCAATCAGCCATAACCGAAATCATGCTCCCATCAGCCAAAGTAAGAAACAATTCCCCTTCATTAAGCTTTCTAGTCTCTTGGAACCCCTGCAAAGAATTGCAGATATGATTAGCACAACTTGAATCCACACACCAAGAATCTGTGAGATTTTGTACTAAACATATTTCAAGGAGGAATGAACTTTTCATACCTTTATTATTGGTAGCCCTAAATTTTGGACAATTCCTCTTCTAATGTCATTTCTCACCACAATGGAAACACTTTCCTTTGATCTTTTTTCCTTTGTCGGCAACTCCTAAGGCAATTTGTTTACAATCTTTCTTGGTGAAGTCCTTCTTCTTCTTTTTCTTACCCTTACCTTTTGACTTAGGTTGAGAAGTAGAAACTTCACCCATATTGGCTTCAACATTAGAAATACCAAGGATGCCTTCTACCGCTATTAATTCATTCATCAATTAAGTCAATGAATAAATCTTTTTATTCATATTATAATTGAGTTTGAATTCCTTGAATGATTCCGGTAGTGACTGAAGTATCATATCCACTTGCGATTCTCCATTAATATCGGCACCTAAAACCTCCAATGTATTTAGATTAAAGATCATTGTAAGACAATGCTCCCTCACTGAATTGCCTTAAGCTATTTTGGTATTATAAATTTGCCTCATGGTTTCTTGCCTTGCAGAACGGTTTTGCTCACCAAATATCTCCTTCAGACTTAGCATTACGTCCGAAGCTAGTTCTATATCCTGCATTTGATGCTGTAGAACATTTGAGATAAATATTAGGATGTAGCACTTGACTATTTCATTAGATTTCTACAAACGATCATATCGTTGTTTTTCCTTAAGAAGAGCATCTAATGAAGGAAAGTTAGGACATGGTTGAGAAAGCACATATTTGTGCTCTTCAGCTATAAGAAAAATGTCCAAATTTCTTTTCTAGTCAACATAGTTGGATCCAGTCAATTTGTTTTGATTAAGAATAGTAACAGGTGGGCTAAATGATGCCATGATCAAATCTGAAAATAATAAACATGAATATAATAAGTAAACTAGACATTATCAATTTAGCATACAAACATATAATATGGAACCTTAATAAAATCATAATATAATATATGCAACGACATCTCAATCCCATGCTCAAAATTCCTTGGAAGCAAGTAAATTATAAACACTATGATTGATTGAAAACTATTCTCATTATTAGTGCTATCATGATAACTTTTATCAAACACTAATAACATGCCGCATTTCCTTTAGCCTCTAAGTAATAATGACATAGCTCTGAAGGAAGGTTAACATTAAACTTAGTCTAGTGTACACCATTGACTGAATTTTATGTGAGTCATTAAGTAACTTTACGGTAGCGTAGTTGTTCTTAATGTAAAAACACATATCATCCATCGTTAAGAAGTTTAATATGTAGTTCCTTGAATTAAACACCCTCCGAAGGGAGCAAGGCATATACGCCAAGGCGAGATGTTTAATCACACTACTATAAACCAACAATGGAGGCCGTGAGATCCAACCCTTGTATCTCTCTCCCACAAGATGTTTTAAATCAAATGTTTTTAATTTTTAAACATGTGTAATCTAATCACACATAGCCTTACATTTTATACATTTGAAAACAATTGGAAAAAGTTTAAAATTCCCTTCAGTGGCATTTTCACGGGTATCTCTTGACTAAGTTCTTCCCGTGAAAATGAATTAAGACAAAAAAATGAAAACACAAAATTCAGACAGAAACTTTTGCTACTGTTTCGCGAGTAAAGCTTACCCGCGAAAATTTTTGTGAAAATACAAAATTCAGACAAAATTTTTCGCGACTGTTTCGCGAGTAAAGCTTACCCGCGAAAAATCCGTGTTTTCAGTTTTTAAAGGGAAGATCTAAACAGTTTTCAACAGTTTTTTATGAACAAACAACCACCATATGAACATAATAAATGGAATTTGATATCAAAACTGAATTTCATTGATGCTATAGCCTTAATGATCAATTTAACATACTTAAATTCAAATCTAAACAACATTATAACATCAATATTAGTTTTTATCAAACCATAGTTTCAACAACTATGCAGAAAATTAAATACATATATAATCTTCTAACATCATGAAACTATTATTTCTAATTCCAAAACTCACAAAACATATTATACAGATTCGAATTGAAGACCGCTCTGATATCAATTGTTGGAAAAATACATGTTTGTATCGCATATAAAACATACGCAGCGGAAAATTAATGGATCTACTTCATTCGCAATTGTTAACATGTACTATGCAAATTTCAGAATTCAAGAACAAGAGAGCGTACCTTGATGTGGTGAAAATCAAAACCAAAATCAGAAGCACACGGGAACACTTTTAATCTTCACTCCAATTCCACTTTACGCCCAAGAAGTGTGGTCTTTTAATCAATTTCCAAGGGAGAATGATAGAGTGTCTCACTTTCACATACATACCATTTCATAATGATGTATCTCTTTCCTCATTCATCAAAATTCTGTATGTTTCTCTCCTTATAACTGATTATCTAATTAGGCTAGCCTTTTGGGCATTTCTAATTGGGCTTTAGTATGTGGCTTAGAGTGGGACCAATAAGACATTAGCTCCAATGGGCCTTGGACTTTTTTGTCAACTCTTGACAAATCTAAAGTTACTATTAACTATATTTAATATCACTATATAAATATAGTTGCACTCTAGGCCTTATTTATAAATTATATCTCAAGACTTTATTATACATGCAACCCCTTCATAAAATATTCGTAGTAATACAAAATCATAAATGTAGACTGCCACTTTGAAGATTACTACATCTTAATCCTTGAGTACCCAGTTTAATCCTTTAAGTTATTCATCATATATTTATGAAATCCAATTTCATAAATATATACTTTAGTAACTATTTACTAAAGCAGTTAGGCCTAACATTCTCAATAACAAACCCATTAAACTTATCTCAAGAGAATATTTTGTATCTCCGTTAAGAGACTATGAATTTCATCTTGAAAATATACGTTTCATCAACACTAAATGTGGTTACCCAACATACTGAGATTTTGACCGTAACTTTAGATCTCACTCCTGATATATCAAAGTAACCTATACTTCATGATCATGTCCATTATTCTCTCAGGATTAAGAGTTCATGTAAATATAAATCGTGAGATTTATCATTCATTTGACAGTTGTTAGGAAAATAATAAATCTCACAACGGTCTAGTTCAATATGTCTTAACTTTTAAAACATATCAACATACCAATTAGAAGTCTCCACTTCCATGATCAAGACAAATCATCTTAGTTGATATGTTATAGTCTTCGCAAATGAACTGCCCAATTTCATCACCGACTACGAACTAAAATTCTGAGTTTACAAAAAACTTGTGATTTATATCTTCTGTGACTGAATAACATAAATCACATACTATGCATCTCATGGATTATATGATAATGTCCAATATTTATGTTACCATTATTTTAGATTATAATAAAAACAATTTTATTAGTACAACATTAAATCATACATAATGTCATACATAGTATCATACAATAGGATTTAAGGGCACCAAACCTAACAACACGCTTCACACGTGCCATGATGCTTTTTTTTTTTTAGTGATAGTAGCCAAAAAAAAAAAATCTATGTTTTTTATTATATATATATAATTTTTATTTTGAGAATCTAATTTATAAGTCAATAAATAAATTTGAAAATCAATAGGTGAATAACCCTATTTTTTAGGCAATATTTTAGTGGAAGTTAGGGTTGTATTTTTACCAAATTGTCCTTTAGTTTTGTCTCTACTTAAACATAGAGATGTAGGAGTATTTAAAAAAAAAATCCAGTCCAAACAGGAGAAATCCCTTAAATAGTAGTGTGTGTGTGTGTGTATATATATATATTATAAACTAGTGTTTGAAAATGTAATTTGTCTGATTAAAAAAGAAAGAAAATATTTATTCCCAGCTTTCACGTGACTCCCCCACAAAATAGTGAAATATAGGGTGGCAATGGGGCGGGGCTGGTCCGAAGGATGGGGCCTTTGCCTCCACCCTTGCATGATTTTTTTTGACCCCATCCCCGCTCCGCCTCACATGACGGGAAAAATTTTCTTGCCCCATCCCTGCCTTTTGGGGCCCCATGAAGACCCGCCCCGCCCCACCCCACCCCGTAAAACTCTACTTCTTGTTAATTTGCCAACAACTATTACAATTGTTTTTTAATAAATCCTGTTTCGTTAATAAAAATATACTTGAAATTACAAATAAATTGATCCCATCAAACCAAAATAATTTTTAGAAAAAATTGAATAATATTATTAAAGTGTTTAACAAGAAAATATCCCAACAAAAACAAAAATCTTATAATACAAAATCAATGATTCAATAATATATAAATTTGTTTATAATTAAGACAAAAGAAATTGTTAAAATTGATACCTTATTTCCAACCTTGCTAGAGAAAAACAAAAAGAGGCAGAAAGCCTTGTTAGGTAGAATAAAATAAGCTAGTGATATGTTTGTTTAAATAGTAGGGTTCTAGAGTATAAAAAATTTACAATTTAACTCTTATCAATGTGGGGCGGGGCGGAGCGGGTTGGGTCTAAAAAGTCTAAACCCCATTCCCGCCTCGCCCCATGGTACGGTGCTAAAATCTTGCCCCATCCCCGCACCACCACCTTTACGGGGCGGGAAAAACCCGCGTGGGGCAAAGCAGAGAGGGGCGAGTTAAGCAGGTCAGGGAAAAATTGTCATCCCTAGTGAAATACCCGCAAACTCTTCTCCCATATATTATTACATTTACGGTCATAAAGTTTGTGTTTTTGGTAATCCTCTTACATATACGGCTAGAAGCAAAGACATGGTCATGTGTCTTTAGGGTTTATAAGAATCTAAATTTAGGACAGGCACGCATGCAAGAGAGATGTAGAAAAAATTTGGTTTTGTTTTAATTGATTTTAAAGAATGGTGTTTCGGTCTTTTAAGTTTGTTTCACCTAAGAAATAAGCATGTGCTTCTCACGTGCAGTAAGATTCCATTAAATATAACAGCAAAAATAACACTGGGGTGCAAAGTGTGATAAGTGTGATAGTTTAGGGTGTAAAATGTGCATTCAAATAGTTTAGTGTGCCGAGTGTAATCTGGTGTATAGTTTAGGGTGGTAATGTGTAATTTCCCCTATTATTATTTTAAGGAAATAAACATGAAAAAGGATTCAATAAATCAATTCAAGATATTAATTAGTTTTTACTTTTTAGTGTAATTAAGTAGATTCAAACTTAAATCTCTCATTTTCTAATAGAAGATTTTACCAGTTAAACTAATTAGAACCTATTAAAAAAAATCCTAAGCTAAAGATATAAATAGCCAAATACGAAATCCTATTTAATTTGAAAGAAAATCTTTTTATATAAGGATTTATCATTTGGACATCTCAATTAAGTCCTCCATAATTTTTCATAATAAAAAAGTCTAATGCACCACGTGGCCCTCGCGAGGGAAGCGTGAGGTCATATATATATATATATAGACACACACACACACACACACACACACACTTGCCTAGAAAGGTCTTCCAATTAGCCACATTGCTCAGAATCCCTGTCAAAAAATGCAATATTACAAAAAAATCTGACTAGCAATCTTCCTTAGACAACACCACCAAATTGATCTTAATCTCACTTTCCATTATCTCTGCAACTCTACCTTATGTGTGGTGACCAAAATTCTACTAATTAGGGCACCACTCTTGACCATAAATTAAAGTCTATAGTCCACACATCATCGAAGACAATAAAAACTTTGCAGATTTGCTGAATCAATTCACAATTTTTTGCCAATAGATTTGGAAATTCAGTAATGTTGGGCGACCACCATCAAAAACTTCAATGATTGCGTTGGCAACCCTACACCGATCAAAAGGTTTGGAAACCCAAATTCCTTTTCCAAAATGGGCATGCACACTAGGATAACTGTAGGCAACTTGGGCTAGAGCCATTTTGACAATACCACCGATGCCTACTTTGAAGATGACATAGGGGTTTCTTTACGACACATCACTACTATTACCCTCACCCAAAAGCCTGCTCACTAGATCATCCCTATCCTTATCACTTACAAGAATTTTGACTCTTCAACTAAAAATATAGTTATTGGTTGCTCCTCAAAGGTAGGACTTCCATTCAACTAAAACCTATACATCTCTCTCTCTCTCTCTCTCTCTCTCTCTCTCTCTCTCTCTCTCTCTCTAGTAATTTTATCCAATTTTCAATTCATTTCTTTTATCTTGCAAGCAATGTTGTGACGCAAAACAAGTATACCAACTTGACGTAAAGAACATGAAGTAACAAACTAGCAACGTCAATTAATTGAACCTATATATTCTAAAAGAAAAAATATTTATTACAATGAAAAAAATTGTTGCAATAACATCAAAGTTGATGCAAAATGCTGCAATAAAATTTGAAGTAATAAGTTTTTTTAGATATTTTAATGACAACGTTGATACAATGATATATTTGTTGTTTAACAAACAATTTACTAGTTCGAATATTTTGTAGCAATAGGTTATTACTTTACGAATTTTATTACAATAGATTGCAAATAATTTACCAAAATAATTTGGGTCAAGTTATTGCAATGATATTTTTGTTGTAATAGATAATTATTTTATATTTTTTATTGCAATAGATTGTAAAATAATTGATATCGGATTATTGCAATAATATTTTTGTTCCAGTTTACTACAATAGATTGTAAAATAATTAATATTTTTTTATTGCAATGACATCCTTATTGCAATAACCTAATACTTTGAAATTTT
Source organism: Castanea sativa (assembly GCF_040712315.1). Taxonomy (NCBI): domain Eukaryota; kingdom Viridiplantae; phylum Streptophyta; class Magnoliopsida; order Fagales; family Fagaceae; genus Castanea; species Castanea sativa. The sequence continues at coordinate 12,932,626 of NC_134015.1, forward strand.
AATTGTAATAGATTGTAAAAATAATTGGTATCAAATTATTTCAACGATTTCTTCAATTTAAGTTATTGCAACAAATTTTTCTATTGTAGTTTTATATTAAAGAGAAAGATTTTTCAATTTGGTCAAGGAAATCAACCAAGGAGTTGTAGTATAAAAATGAGTTGAATAGTTAAAAAGTTGCAGAGGGGAGTTGTGAGTAGTTGGAAGTGGGATGTAATTGTAAAGATGGAAGAAGTAGGTGTAATTTTATTATCATCAAGCGAAGATGAAAAAGATGAGGTGAAGAAGAAGAAGAAGAGAAAATATGAAGAAGAGTACAAAGTGGTGTCAGATCTGACTGGTTTTGACAACCTTAGAACTATGATTGAAGCTGAAGCTGAGGCTTTCAATAAAAGGTCAAGGAAGAAGAAGAAGAGAAGAAACGACAATAATCAACCTGTATATATATATTAAATCTGAAACAAGTAATTGAAACATTCATTTATATATATATATATATATATATATGTATGTATGTATGTATATATTCTGGCTGCTATGTCAGTTTGTAAAACTTTTTTTAATTAAAAATTAAAAAATTTGTAGCTTTTTCTGAAACCCAAGTCATTATTTCTAAGATCGTTTCATTTCATTTCATGTGAGGCCCTATTACTCTCCAATGCATAAACCTTCCAAGTTTGGAGGCTACTCTAAGGCATTCAAAACTAATACATGGAGGTGTATCTTTTTCTCGAGTTGTGCATTCTTGGCTTTAGGGGTGTCCACGGGTTGGTCCGGGTCGTGTTTGTGCCCAACCCGCAACCGACCCGATGACATCGGGTTTCCGGTGAGAAAACCCGCCACTGACCGAAAAAACCAACGGGTCAGGTTGGATTGGAGTTGTTTAATCGGCGGTTGGATCGGTCAAAGCTGACGATGATGCTGCCAAAGATTCCTTTCAACGGCGATTTGTATTTTTCACACGATCTTTGTCGGACTTATGCCAAAATCAATAGATCTAAGCAAAAAAACATCAAATCGTTACCGGATTTTTGCAAAACTCACGAGATCTGAGCAAAAAAACACCAAATCATCGTTGGATTTGAGCAAAAACCATCGGCGTTTCGCCGGATTTAAGCAAAAACAATCGGAGCTCGCCGGATTTGAGTAAAACCCATCTTATATTCACCAGATCTGAGCCTTATTTGAGCAAAACCCACTAGATTATAGCTGGATCTAAGCGTAAACGATGAGATCTTGCCAAATCCGGTGGAGATTTTGATGGATCTAGTTGAGATCTCGCCGGATCTAAAAAATCTCGCTAGAAATTGCTATGTATCTCGATAGATTTGGGTTTCTTCGGGTTTTGGGGAGAAGATCCGAGACCGAACCGAGCTTCCTCGGATTCTGGAGAAGAAAACCTGTCACTGACCGCCAGAGTAGTCGGGTCGGCCGGCAATTGGCCCGGGTTCGGTTGGATTTACTGGGTGGGTTAGGCCACCGGTTGAGTTGGACACCCCTACTTGGCTTCACTTACATTAAGTTGTTCAAAATTTTCAATTCTCCAATGTTACATCCTCCAGTATCCTTATCATTTATGCTGAAAATTTCTAATGTTCTAAGAGATACCAATCTTCCAAATCCCCTTGGAAAAATTAAACAACCTCCAAAGAGAATAAGATATCTTAAGTTAACTAGTTTGCCCATCCCCTATGGTAATTCTATGTACTCAAAAATATTAAGCCAAGTAATCTTCAAAAATTATAATTTGCACATATTACAAATGGTTTCAAGCAATTTACCATAGTAGTCAACTAGATTGAGATACCTTAAATGTATTAAATTATCCATTGTATCCGAAAGTTCTACTAAATTCTTCAAAGTTAATGCTCGTAATCGTCTACAATTTTGAAATAAATCAGTGCTACAACCCATTTAAAAGCAAGTGCACAGATTTTTAGCACTTTCAATGGACACATTAAATAAAGCTTATATTTGACTGTCTAAAAACAAATGCCAAGCATTTGTATAATCTGATTCCATCCAGTTGTCACTATCTTTCGCGATGCATTCCTTTTTTGTCAATATCATGCGTTTTTAATCATAATAACTTAGTACTAGGCTTCACGAATTTTATTGCAATAGATTGCAAATAATTTACCAAAATAATTTGGGTCAAGTTATTGCAACTATATTTTTGTTGTAATAAATAATTGTTTTATGGTTGTTATTGCAATAGATTGTAAAATAATTGATATCAGATTATTGCAATAATATTTTTGTTGCAATTTCATATTTGTTATTGTAATAGATTATAAAATAATTGATATTTAGTTATTGCAATGATTACTTCATTGTAATAATCTATCATTTTGAAATTTTCATTGTAATATATTGCAAAAATAATTGGTATTAAGTTATTGCAATGATTTTTCAATTTAAGGTATTGCAACAAATTTTTGGTACCACCATTACACATACAGGAGTTACATACACCTTATTACACACAAAATGAAGGAAGTATAGTATAATGGTTGTACCAAAAATTTGTTGCAATAACTTAAATTGAAAAATCATTGCAATAACTTGATACCAATTATTTTGCAATAAATTTTTGGTACCACCATTATATCATATACCTTATTACACACAGAAGTTACATACATCTCAATTTTGAATTAAAATTGTGACTTAACACCCCTTGTGTTTTTATCAAACTCACAGACACTTTGGCCACTCGCCACTTAAAATTGCTAACCCTAGTTCAATCTCCAACCAACCATACATTGACTTAGCTCACAATGCTCTTTACTCAAACCCCACTCTCTCTTTTAGCTTTAACTTAGCTAACACTTTTGGTCTTTAGAGTAGCTTCAAAATGGGCTGAGATACTGTTTTTTTTTTTTTTTTTTTTTTTCAGCATATGACTTTTGACGTTGTTGATGGTGTTTAAGTTAGGTTTTGGCATGGCTCGTGGTGAGCACAAAATCCTTTAAAGGAGTTGTATTTGGACTTGTTTACTTACTCGGTTAACAAGGAAGCCTCGGTTTCTAATTTGCTGATAATTACCATTTACCATGCAAGTGGAGAAGGAATGAGTTGGAATGTTTCCTTTTACAGGTTGTTGCATGATTGGGAACTAGATTCAGTGACATCCATCTTTACCCTATGACGGGAGGGGGTCTTTAATTGGGAATGATATTTTTTATGCTTGTTCATTCTATAAGGCTCTTTGTGGTACGGGTGGCATTCCTTTCCTTGAAATAGGTTTTTTTTTTTTTTTTTTGGTGAGGACTAGCGCTTGGGGTAAAATCCTTATTATTAATAATCTCATTAATAAGGACTTCTCTTTAATGGGTTGGTGTGATTTGTGTAGGTGCAACTGTGATTTTATTTATGTGTGATGTGAAGTTTTCTTAATGTTTAGAGTTTAATGGGTAATGCTAGTGATAGTTTGTCCTTATGATTTGCGTGAAAGAATTAGTTTGGAAAACATTCCTCAATAGTTTAGAATTTGGTGTCATCGAATTTGATGTGGTTAGTGTGAAGGGAGAGTGCATTTTTTGCATGTTTCAAAATGTAGAGACAGTGGCTGAGCCTGGAAGATATGATTTGGGGGGCAAATAAAAATTTGATGAATAAGTAAATCCTTTTAAATACCATGTTCCTATACATATAGTAATATAAAGGAGGATATAGATTAATTTAAAATATAAAGTCTACTACAATTAAAAAAAAATTAATAATTAAATTTGATTCGTGCTTTACCGACTGGGATTAATTTCCTTATGCAAATAGGATTCGGTCAAGGCTTGACCGACTTAGGGCAACATATAGTGGCAATTCAAGCCACACTTGGTAAAGCCACTCACTTAACAGTTTTCAATACCGAAAAGGAGTAGGATTCTCGTCCTATATAATTTGAATTTCATACACATTCATTCACGCTATTTTGCTTCTCAATATCTCTCTCTCTCTTTTGCTTTTGTTTCGCATTCCAACGTTGTTTTGCTGTTCTTCTCTCTCTGAAGTCATGACAGACCTTATGTTAAGGTGGGCTGAACAGGAATGGATTGAAGGGAAAGATAAGAAAGCTTATGAAGTGGCAAAGACGGCGAAATATTTTGACCCATACTTTGAAGGGGTGGACAGGTACGTCACTGCGTTATCTATCCACTACGCGGGCGAGTTTGAAAAAAACAAGCTTGGTTATACCGACCTCTATGCACTCCTTGGCTTCAAGGCTGCTGATCACCCATCAATCACTCATAACTCCATCAAACAAAGGTATACTGAGTATGCAATGTTGGTGCATCCCAACGAGTTTTCCTCTCCAATGGCGCATGGGGCTCTCAGACTCATGGACAAGGCGTGGGCGGTGCTGGGTAACGAGCAAAGGAGAGAAGACTATGACGTTTGTGTTGGTCTGCGTCGACCAAAGCCAAAGAATATTGATAAGCCTGAGACCACTACTGATACCACGTACCACTGAGACCTCTATTGGTGCTGCTACTGCCCAAACTGACGATCGGAGGCCAAAGGTTGGGATGAAAAGATGTGCTCCTCTTACCGCTACGGCTGACGAAAACATGGGCGGATGGTGCGTCACAGAAGGGTTTAGACTAAGGCCAACTACGGCCGACGACAACATGGGTTGCTGGAGCGTCCTAGAAGGGTTTAGCCTGAGGCCAACCCTAGTCCATGATTCATTCTTTTAGTTTTCTTGCAAAAGAAACGAGTTTCTTAGTTTCTTGATTTTAGTTTACTATGCAAGAATATATATGACTTGAGGGGGTTTTTTTGCCGCGTTCATTGTTTTGATTATTTTCATGTTAGGGTTTGTCCATACATAGAGAAACATGGAGCATAGTTTCTTGTATTCATTATGTGTCTGAAAGATCTGAATATTTTGTAAATCTCCTTTTGAAATCAATGGAATTGTATAGTGTTTCAAGTTTCATTTATGTTTTTCTTGTAGAATAGATTTACCATGGTTTTAATTGCATCATTGCCGCAATTAATATTATTGACTTTATTTAGATCATATTCTTCGTTATGGAACAAAATGGCAGTGTAATTTGTCAATGACCTTAAAATTCAGCTATACTTTTTTTTTTTATATAAGATAGAATTTCTACTCTAACTTAATCTAAATGTAAATGTGTGTGAAGCTCCCTCCTGAAGACTTAAACCCCGGCCCTTACCCTCCACAATTCACAAGCATTTATACCTGTAGAGTGACTATCACACCAAGGGTGTGCGGTAGTGCTATACTTTTCTTCAATGTAAAGATGTAGAGATATTGGATTGAATCCCCTCATAAATGATTTTTCTTGTTTATCATCTATTATAATATCCAACATCCAGCAAGGGATAATTTTTTTTTTTTAAACAAGATAAAAATTCTACTCTAACCTAATTTAAGCGTATATGTGTGTGAAAACTCCCTCTTGGAGACTTGAACCCCGGTCTTTGCTCTCCACACCCCACAAGTACTTATACTTGTGGAGTGACCATCGCTCCAAAGGTGTGCAGTGGGAGCAATGGATAATTAAAGGTATTGTTTTTCGTTAGTAAAATACATATATTAGGTACTTCCAAAGATGAGGTACATCCTCCAGATCAATGAGAGATTGAGTTTCAATATTTTGGATGTGTCAAAATGAATATGTTAATCAATAAAATTTGGGCACAGCTTCGACGGATCAATCCTTGACAAAGGACTGAAGGGGATAAAAATAGGAGACGGGTCTTTCTGTTGAACTTGAAGGGACGGATAATATGTAGACGGATCGACACCATAGGCGATGTGAATATGACGGTTCGATTTTGCTGAGTATCCGTCATATATGAATAAATTGCAGATCCCAGGTTGCCAGTCATTTGATATGTTTAAATCGACTTTTGCTTTATCTCCACGCAAGCGTGTATACTTGGACTTCTTGCAGCACACGATTGAGAAGACTCCTATATGGAAAGGAACTTGATAAGGAAGTTGTATCCCAAAGGGAAAGGCAATTCTACCCAATATAAATACCCCAGAAACCCTAGATTCTAAGGTATGCACAATATTCTTAACTCTGGCATTCTAGGGTTGAAGAAACAAGATTCTAACTTGACCTTCGGAGGGATTTTGGCCGGCACCACACCGGTACTCTCTTTTAGGTCCTCTATTTTCTTTTCGCAGGTATTGCTTTGGTTTGAGGAGTGCTTGCAACTCACTGGTGATTCTTTCGGCATCATCAAGAACCATCCTTCTACTTCTAAATGAGCCATATGTAATGTGAAACACATCCGCCCTAAGATATCAGATATCGCAAATCAAAAGATAGGCGGCATACATTTTAAATCCTAACGTGCGACAAAAATTACATAAACAATAACAGAAACCATACATTACAATACATTAAACCCTGAGTTCTTTTGTTGACAGCAAAATAATTATGATATCAAAAAAAACCCCACTGGCTTGGGGTAAATGCAATCAGCTATACATGGTACATGCAGTTTACATTATGGTACACAGCCTTCTCACTACCCTAAAGTCTGATAACAACTTTCACAAGTTGGTTCAAAGGCCTATGGTGCTTGATCTTCTGGAAGATGTATACAATTTACAATATAATATTGTACATCTTTGCTTGGCCGCCTTCTCATTCCCCTTCCCCTTGTGCGAAACTCCGTTCAGTTGGTGATCCAGGAACAAATGGAACAAAACCCCGGCCACCAAATACAGGTCGCATGAAGGCATTATCAAACTTACGCCAGTAATAGTGGACTGTGTGTGTAGGGGTGGCCAGGAGTGCACGTATGCTGCCCGGTCGTGGTATATCAAGCTCAGAATCCAGCCCCTCCCCAAGAAGTGGCACAGAGACTGATTTTGGAGTCGATGGATCTGACATCACCATGCTGGTTGTTTGTTTTGAACGAGCCAAGAACCGTATAAGTGGTTTAGTCATCAACCCAAACACCTGACCAGAATTATATATGAAGAGTGATTACCATCATTAATAAACATTTCCTACTTAAAACCCATTCATATAAAATAGATAACTTGACTTTTGTAAATAAAACCTAAACTCTGATCTATAGAACTGCCGCAAAAGCTTAAGGGGAGGGGCTGTTGGTTTTCTGGTTCCCCTCAGGAGCATTATAACTAAGACAACAGCATAGAAAAAGAGGACGCAGCCAATGACGCTGATTTGAACTAAATGGAACAATTATATTCTTGGTACACAAGAATAGTTAACACACTAATAAGTTCTTAACCAAAAGATGAAATAATAGAACAACCACCAAAATGGGAAGCATCGTCATATTCTCTCAAAGTTTCTTTTCATTGTAGACCTAGTCATCTAATTCACAGCAAATTACAAACCCTTGCCATATCAAAAGGTCAAATCACTATGTTAACGTAAATTCATATATATCAAAACTACATAAACAAGTTTGAAAATCAAGGGGCCAACCAGATACGCACAAAAATCAGTGCAGCAGAACAAATGGCTAAAATAATTTTTACTGTTTGACAACCGGTTAAATCCAGTAAAAGCAATTTCATAATCACAAAATAGGCAGGAGATGTTTAGCAAAAAATAGGCAGGAGATGTCTCACCACTGTGCTGAAGAGAACAACAGTTATGGTGCTGGTGATCAAGATTGCATTCGCTCGCAATTGAGTATGCCCTAATCGTGTGAACTGCATTTTGAAAAGTAAAATTTTTACTGAACAATTTCATCTGCACTATCATCTCTCTCTATCTCAAAGGTATGCACTGTTTTATATGAAATTGTAAGCATGTTCTTATTTTAATGAGGATAGTGTAAAGACGAACTGAAGTTTCCCACTGTTCATATTATTCTTAACTTTTTTGTGTGACTTCACATTTGAATTCAAGGTCTTTTGGCCACAAATAAAACAGCATGTCCATATCTTACCTGATTATAAGCGAGTGCCATAGACACAGCACCTCTCATGAGACCAGCCCACCATATTACCACCTACAACAAGAAAATTGTTGGCATGTCTTGGTAGATCAATAAAGTAGGAAAGGAAGAAAATAATACTGTGACAGAAACAGAACACATACTTGCTTCCTGAGGCTGATTTTCTCACTTTGATTTTTTTTAAATAGGTTGATTAAGAATGATAGGGGGAAAACAAAAGCTGCTCTTCCAACCATTATCAGAACTATCAGTATTGAACTCACTGCCACTGATGTTCCAGGACTGCAAAAGGCAAAATCAAGCATGCATGCTCTTACATTTTGTTTGAAAAATACATACAATTATTCCTAATAGCTATTATGTTCCAATAGAACAAGAAATCATAATTGCAAGGACTTGCTAGTATTTAGATAGTACCTGTCACTAACAAATCTCCACTTTTCAATGTCCAAGGCATCCATTCCAACATAAAGGAATATAAAAGTCTCAGCAACAAATGACAGGGTTGCAAAAGCATGCCTGCAATAATTTTAAGACAAAATTGTAGTATTAGGTATATGAAAAATTGACCTTTCTATACACAGATAAATGGGTTCATATGGTCAGAATAACTTCTAAGATCACATACTTGGTAGTAACTCTTGAACCCTCGGTTACATTGTGCCAGGTGTAATGGGACATCACAATCCCACAAAAGAACACAGTGAGAATGCCACTTAAATAGAACAACTGCAGAACAGATCAAATATACCAGTGTCTTAGTTATATGACCAATAATTAGCAATCTATCAAATCTACATAGAGCACTTGAAAATTGGAAAGTGGGGGAAGAAAACAAAGAAATGCCATAAAGCTATTAGAAACCATACTTCAGCCAACATATATGAAAGGTATGCCATGAGCATCATTAGAGCAACTTCTCGATCAGTTGAGTGCCTGAATGTCAGATATAAAATTATTTTAGTCAAATATTATACATGATTCTAACATACTCCTTACCTACAGCAGTTTTTTTTTTTGGGGGGGGGGGGGGGGGGGTGGAGGCCGGGAAGGGGGAGGGGGGAGGGGGTCGGGCTGAAAACTAGGGCACCACTCTACGGATTAGTTATCAGTCACCATAGTCTTTGTCACGAAACAGTTTCAATAAAATTCTTATTTTATGTTTGATTAACTCAACCACTGATCCAACTGACAGACAAGAAGGCACCTTGTTAGTTTGACCAGTCCCCTTTCAACATAGAAAAGTCAAATGAATGATATAATGACCATAAAAGGCATCTTCATACTATGAAGCTTAGTTCAGTTTCAGGAATAACAAACAATGAAATACTATTATCAGAATACTAGTAAATGCAGCGTACCAATGAGCTCTAGCTCAACTAGGACATCCTCCCCAACATCAGGAATTCAAGACCCACCATGTGTGTAAGTTACCAATCAAGCATAATTAAATACTAGAAAATGCAGCATGAGATCATTCCAATTCAGACAACATACCTGCCAAAATATAGCTTTTTGATGATGTAAGCACTTAATAGCCCAGTCTGCACAGGGAAAGAGGTATGTCATACCATAGTAGAATAGCAGATTAGCAGAACAGTCTTAGGTATTTACCCATACATGACTCTGTGTGTGTGTGTGAGAGAGAGAGAGAGACTTACCATTGCCCCTAGCAATGTGCTTGTGACAAACAAATAAAGGAGGTTTCCAGTGAAATGCAAAGCAATTCTGGGGTCAATTTGAGTGACGTCAAAGCTCTGGATCGCATTGAAAAGCACCACAGATGTGGCATCATTTACAACACCCTCCCCAAATACAAGACTGTAGAGTAAAGGTGTCTCATCCTGATTAAGCACCTGCACCATCACATGAGAGGGATTAAGTTTTTAAGAGTCAGTGCATATAACTGTTTGAAAAATCTACTACAATGACAACATCTTCCATACCTGCAATGTGCATACAGAATCCGTTGCAGCAAATATTGCACCAATTGCTGAAAGAATAAATGAATATAATGAGGACCAAATAGAGAACAAAGTTAATAGAAATAGAAAGGAATGACAGAGGCAGTACCTAGATAATCCCCTATGTCCAATGAACCAATATCCAGTTTTTTGAAGATCTGAATGACACCTGAGAGAAGAATCAGAATTTAGCAGTCAGCAAAAGACAATCAAATTTGAAATCACTTAAACTATGTGCTTTTTTGACTAGGACAAACATACTTTAGCCATATCAAATATGTACTTGCAACAAACAGGGTGGAAGATAAATAAACTTGAAAGAAAAAGAATGTATGTATTTATGCTAAGATGCTCATCCATTTTGTCCTAAGCAGCTCACTTAGATAAATTGAACTTTTAAATGTAAATACATCACACTCTTTTCACCCTTTCAAACAAAATGAATTACTAACATAGTGCTTCCATAAACCATCTCTGAATATAAAGACAAAGTGCCTAGACCAAATCAAACATAGATTGCAGAATAAACTGTTAGGATATGAGAATTGCACTCTATACAAAGTGAAATTTGATTATCCAACAATTGAAACACATTCAAATTTATTAATTCCAATAAATAAGCAATGATACTAGTTACTAAGAACCTCCCTAAATGTCCCTAGTTAATTCAACTTAACAAGACTATTTAACGACAGCTAGACATACATTGCTTCCTCTGCTAATATTTTTAGCAGCACATTCTCTAAAATTATAAGGAATTGGAATGTGATTATTTGCAGACTCTGTACCTTCTGGGACATTAGTCTTGCAAATATCAATAAAAATGATCAGTGGCTATCTCCCTTGGCAGGAGATTACTGCTTATGTGACATAGAGAGCGAGTCAGAAGCTTCAATGGGGAACAGAAAGACATCAAATGCTAGCATGCAGTTTCAAGAAAATGTTAGTATGCAATAGGAAAAGTTTCTAAAAAGAATAATTTATTTTTACTTGTTGATTTGAAAAACCATATTAAAGAATTGCAAAATTGCTAGAGCAGTGTTAACTAGGGAGCAAGAAATAGAGTAAATGACAGATCATCATAGATGACTGATTTGATTGAGTAAGAAAAGCAGCTTTTGCAGCCACAATCTATCCTACAACAGAAAGGAATAAACAGCATTTTTTGCAACTGATTCCTGCATATAAATGATATATCTTAAAAGAATATAAAAGTCAAAAAAGAGTGAAACTTATCAGCTCCAAAAATCTGGCTAATTGTGCTTGAGACACAGATTTGTGCTGAGTGGGCTTGCTGGTTAGGTTCAAAGCAAGTTACAATTCATTCCAAGCAGATGCTTCCTCCAACAGATTGGTTAATAATGAATACAGGTGGCTTTCTTACCACTGAAAAAGGGGGTTCAGGTGGTGCTTTGAGGAGACCATGATGGCAACTGCTCATGAATTTGCAGCCGCATTTGGGGCTAGAATTGCATGACAGCATGACTCGGAAGTTTAACACTGGTTAGGTTTTAACTGCTCAGAGAAGCATAAGAAGGTACTTACTACTGACTCCATGAATGCCAGCCATATTTTGAATGTGATAAGATGCATAGCCTAAGAAATTGTACAGGAACTATTGGCTCCCTTAGTAATCTTGTAGATTAGCAATGTTGCTATCTATCAGAGAAGTCATAGCTTGGCGGATATACATTCAATAAATATTACTGTATAGATAGTAGGATAGACAATTTGTGCTTTATAGAGATTCCAAGAAAGCTTTAGTCATCTTTTTTTTTCTTTTTCTTTTTTCTTTATTGATAAAGCTTTAGTCATCTATGTGAAGATATTAGTCTACGGGCAAAAAATATAGGTACAATTCCTTAGGTACAATATACTAGGTTCCCCAATTAAATTCAAACACGTGGTTACATTAACCAATAAAACACAAATAATGTTATCTTTTCCAAGAATACTTATATCCAATGGAACTATGTATTTAACTTTTTTAGAACTATGTCTTAAAATTTAATTAGAGAAACTCATGTCCTGCATCAAATTCAAAAGTTCTTTTTTTCATCCCTAAACTTTTAAAACATTACACTTTCTGTCATTTCGTCCACTTTCATGAATTTTTATCCCACCTGTCTAACTAGGTAGCACAATTTTAGCATTAGAGAATCTAACAAGATCATTACAGTGAAAAAAATAATAATAATAATATGTACACACAAGGTGAAAACATATCTATTTAAATTTGTTTCTGTCCCTAAAGATTGCATCAAATTCAAAAGTTCTTTTTAATACCTAAGCTATTAAAATGTTACACTTTCTCTCCTTTCATCCACTTTTGTTAACTTTTATCCTACCTTTCTAACTATGTACCACTATTTTTAGCAGTAGAGATTCTCACATATCTAACATGATCATTACATTAATAAATAAATAAATAAAACGGCACAAACATGAGGTGAAAACATATGTATTTAAATTTATGTCCCTAAAGTTTGAATCAAATTCAAAAGTTCATTTTTCATCCATAAAATATTAAAACGTTACACTCTCTGTCCTTTTGTCCACTTTTATCCTACCTTTCTAACTAGGTAGGATTAGAGAATCTAACTTGCCTAAAATGATTATTACATTTTAAAAAAAATCGTACATGCATGAGGTGGAAACATATGTATTTAAATTTTTTTTTGTCCCTAAAGTTTGAATCAAATTCAAAAGTTCTTTTTTCATCCGTAAAATAATAAAACGTTACGCTTTCTGTCCTTTGGTCCACTTTTATCTTATCTTTCTAACTAGGTAGCACTATTTTTAGCATTAGAGAATCTGACATTCTAACATGATCATTAATTTTTTTTTTTTTAGAAAAAAAAATCCCATGAGGTGAAAATTGGCATGAAACTATTGGTCACTTGCACGACATGAATGATTTGAAGTTTAGGAACAAAAGAGAAATTTTTTCAATAATGCAGTGGTGAAAAAAGATTTTTAAAGTTTTAAGGACAAAAAGTGCAAGGCTTTCAATAGTTTAGGGACGAAAAACGAACTTCATGCAAACTTGAAGGTTGACAAAAATGTTTAGCCATATATACATTCTTCTAACTATTCATCATTGTATCAATGTCTCTTCTAATAAGATGATGGAACCAAGAAAGTCAACATTTTGAAGAACCCAGACCTCTATAATTACCTCCCTGTGCATGCAACTCTCAGGCAGAAGGCTCAAAACCATCTATCCCAGGCCCTACAAGGTAACATCTTACAGTTATCAGAAAACTTTACTCTGTTGTATCCAGCACCACAATAGGAACTATTTGTTCAGTTATAAGGGTCTCCAGGCCCTACAAGGTAACATCTTACAGTTATCAGAAATCTTTACTCTGTTGTATCCAGCACCACAATAGGAACTATTGTTCAGTCATAAGGGTCTAGGAATCAATGGGTGACCTATAGGTTACCACCAGTCTGGCTTCAGAAGTATTGCTGAAAAGCACGGCATAAAATTAAAAATATTGATAATAAGTCCACATAATTTCGATGTTATCGTCCTTACAAACATCTAATGCAGCAACCAAATCATTTGAGATATGCCACGGTATCCAAAAAATCATCTGATTATTATTTCAGATTCTATCACCAATATGTATACACATGGAAAAGATTATTAACCAAATTATTGTCAAAGGTAAGCAATTGAAAAATAGTAAAATAGAATGACAAAACAATACATATCAAAAAATTTATTTGGAGATAAATCCATTGCCAACACATGAGAGTGCTGTCCAACAGAAAAAGGATGCAGTTTAGCAAACTTGACATATACCTTTTCTTGCCTCTGCACTACTTGAAGGAAAAAAATTATGTAATTAAAAAACACAAATATAATGTTGCTAGATGTACCTAATGATATGATGCCACAGGATATTAATGTACCAACAGCACCAAAGAGAATGATTGTCATAAAGTTTTCAAAAAATCGCTTCTTCTTCACCTGAAACCTGGCAAAAATAACAGAGATCAAGATCATATATTAGAAAGGCTGAAAAAAATATATTAAAAGAATCCATCATTAACATGAGATTAATGGAAGTCATGAAAAGATATAAATTTCAACCATAAAACACACACGCACATTTGGCACTTAGCTTAATGAAAACATGTTGCAACTATGCGTTATTTTCTTATCATGTTGGGTTAACAAATTGATTGTTTTAGAATCTTTATTCATCAGATAAGAACAGAATGGAGAAAAAGGGGGAATTTGTGTGAGCAGGTCAGAGACAATGAGATTGGTAAAGTTAACTGGAACTCATACAGTTCCAAATGATTGGTAAACAGAAACTGTCTGCAAGATCCTAAAATCCTAGACTACTTCAGTTTCTATCATTGCTCAGCCAATATATTGCCTTGTCTATAAATCTTAATTTGATGAAGTTGCCTAATTCAATACTACAAATAGCCAGTTTTGTCGACTGATACCCATTTAAATGAAACATAGCTCATTTAAGAATCAACATGTACTGAGAACTAGTTTCAGATAATGGACATATTAAAGCTGGAACCTGTTAGACATTACATCCTTCTTAATAATCAGTTAAGCATTTGTGTCTAAAATAACTTCTAATTATCAAACATGTCCAATATTCTGATTCTTGTTTCTAACCTTTTATAAAAAATAAAAGATTTATGACATTCCTTTCTACTTTCTACAAGGCATATTCCTCAATTAGATCATTTCCCACAGTGAAATTTAATTGACATCATCCATGATCTTATCTTCTACTTATAACAAGTCTTTCACTTCAAAGTTTATTGGAAAATCAAACTTGATGAGTCAAATTAAGAGAACCTGACTCAGAGTCTCAAACTAAGGCAGTGAAAATGCTGAAACATGTTTTTTGGGTTCCCCAATACCATAGCACCCAAAGATAAGCAAGCTTGAAGGTCACTTGAGTTCTTTCAGAGGAAAAAAAATGCAACTGTAAATGAAATAGTTAGCAAAATAGGCTACCCACCAGAATTTCAAGGCAACCATAGTCAAACACACTTGTAATCTACAACTCCTCCCCCCCCCCCCCCCCCCTTAAATCACTCATAAGCAACAATTGATGCATAAGAAAAAGCATATCAGTCGTATTAAACAACGAATTACAATGCGAGCATTGAATATAAATTAAGAGACTATAAATTTTACCCAGCATTGAATATGATTGGCGGCAGAAGGTATATGAAGAAAAGATCTTCACTAAACACTAAAAGATGCGAGCTTTTCCCACCGCTCACGAGCAAAATAACAATTCCAGTACACACACCCTGCAGCCAATACAACATAAAAACAAAAACAAAAAATCCAGATTAAACACTTGCATAACTAACTCTACCAATGCCTAAACTAACATAATAACTAACTCAAAAGCCAATATCTCTATAAAACTCACAATCACAAGGGCAGTGATTGACTCGTTAACCCAACGATTCTCCTCGAGAAGATGGCCGATCACAATACACGCGCAGAGGAGTGCCACGAAGAGGTTCATGGAGACCACAGAGGCGTGATCAGACGTGGATAGCGATTGCAACTTCGACACAGCATAGCTCAATTCGATCCCCATTGTTTTGTTCCACCAATTTAGTACACAATCAATCTAAGTTATATTATATATATATATACTTAATTTCAATTATAGAAGACTTCGATTTCCTTTAATAGCCAATAATTAATAGTATCTATGTCTCCGAGCTGTCCATATCTTCAAAATTTCGGATCTCAGTAATCAAACAAGCTCTGCATTCAAATAAACCAAACAAATTAAGCGAACTTCTTTGTATATTCAATCTCAGAATTGAAAAATACGAAATGCTTCAACGCGGTAAAATAAAAAGCTAAAACGCACTTTTCAAAAATAAATAACAAATTTTGAGCAAAAATAAGAAAAGAAATGAAAATTACAACAGTGAATTGTTTGGTTGCTGAGAAAATGTAGGAAACATAACGATCTCTGCCTATGTTTAGGTGAAACCTTTCTACCGTCCAAAAAAAAAAAAAAAAAACTCCAAAATTGAAAATTCGTTTTCTTTTGCTTCTCTCTCAGGAACCAAACAACCGCGAAGGATCGTTTCTGTCTGAGTTTAGGTGAAACCTTTCTACTGACCGAATAAACAAAAACAACATAAAAAATTCAAAAAAAAAAAAACTCCAAAATTTATTTTCTTTTGCTTTTCTTAGTAACCAAACAACCGCGAAGAATCGTTTCGTTTCGGTTACGTAGCTGAGAAAGGTAAAACGCTTACCGAAGAAAGTGCTTGGGAGGTGTACATGCAGAGAGAGAAGAGAAGGCAACGAAGCTTTGGAAATCGGATAAGAAGCAAAACGAAGACAGAGGATTCGAAAAACAGAGCAGGAGAGAGAGAGAGAGAGAGAGAGCTCGCAATCAACCAATCAATCAATCAATCAATCTCTGGTTCGAAATCCTCGCTGAATGCTAACAAAAGATCTACGGCTCTACTATTTTTGTTTCCACAAAAAATAAGAAAATGCCACAAAAATTTTCTGTATTATATATCATATAGCTCTCAAAGCTCAGGCTCGCCAAAATTTATACGTCTGTCTCTGTGTGTGTGTGTGTGTGTTTATATACAGAGAGAGAGAGAGAGAGAGAGAGAGAGAAAGAAAGAAGGAGAGACACGGAGATTCACTAATCTATTTTAACTGCAAGGTTAGGTGATAAGCAAAGTTTATTAAAGAGAGAGAGAGAGAGAGAGAGAGAGAAATCTCTGGAAGGAGAGAGAGAATTGAAGAAAGTGGTTAGAGAGAGAGATTCACGGGACAGACAAAGATGAGAAAGCGAATGAGGGGACAGAAACGAAATGAAATGGTGGTAATAATAATTGAATATACTTACGTGGATCTCTCTTCCTCACCGTTAGATTTGCCAGATGTCATCTTCCTCTCTGTTCCCTGTTCCCTGTTCCCTGACCCTTACTTTTATTTTCGCGCTATACTACACTACGTATGGTACATAGAAGCGTAGAAAAAATATATATATATATATATATTATTACATTATTATAATATTTACGTCATTAAATGTTTTTTTATACTAATTAATAATTATAGCCACCTCAAAAAATAAATTTAATAATGATAGATATGGTAGGATTTCAACGTTGAATTAACTTTGATCTCATCTCCTACCCTTTATATATGTGTTTACGTTTCTTTAAAAAAAAAAAAAAACTTTTGACACAATGTTATTAATATTATCATAGCATCAAATTATCAATATATAATTCTTTTTTAATAAAAGATTTTAGATAGGATAAAATTTTAACCAATAATACCTACGTCGTTATTATTACTTTTATCATCAAGCTGCATTATAGTGTTAAATTTTCAATGTAGTCGTCAATAGTTAAATAAGAGATATGAGATTCAATTTTTATCTATAACCGATTAATGTTTTGATTGGATAGTAGAAAACAAAATTGTCAGAAATGGACGTCATAAATTGAAACTCTATCCATACTAAAAAATTATCAATAATTTTTGTTTTTATAGGTAGGATAAAATTTCAACTTATGACATAAGTTTCATGATTATTGCTCTTATCATCAAATTAAGACAATCTATTTTGAGAAATATTACATCCACAACACTTTCATAACAAATTAAAAGAGGTAAGTTGTTGTTGGTTTTAATTTAAATCTACTATTAAAATTACTTTTTTACTGACTAGTAACAACTCATAACGACCTGCCAATTATAATTTGTTTCTATGAAAATGTTTTGGACATTACATTTCTCATCTATTTTTTATGTAAACAGAATTTAAACCCTAAATCTTTTGTTCAACAACAAAATATTTTTTCAATTGAACTAACTGAAACCTACATATTTTATATAGAAGTTAAAAATTTAAGATTATTAACAAGTATAATGACATAATATATATATATATATTTGCTGAGATTATTTGTTGTAATATTGGTGCATAATTAAAATTATGTTAGTATTAAATCCAGTTGAAAATCATGTTATTCCAATCATAGCAAATAGTGTCATAAATTGTGAAAAATATTTTGTATCTAACATTAATCTAAAATTATCCAAGTCTTTCCACACTTTGACTGAAAGAAGTTGAAACATAAAACATAACTCCTAACTTTTATTTCCTGAAACGATAGAACTCCTAAATTTTCAACACGTGATACTTGTTTACTAAATATGAACGAGAATTTTTAGTTAAAATTATTTATATATGGATCACATAAAGATAAAGCTTAAAATATTTTGGTATTAAGTAAATTTAAGAAAACATACCTTCTTCAAATAATTTTTTTCGTTATTTTTATTCTCTCACCTCAAATATAGGAAAAGAAGACCGCTAAAGTGAGATTCTAATGAAAGTATATATTGCTATTACCAACCAAGTGGAGAGATTGTTGCTAGATTCTTGCACTGGTTGTGTTCTATTTCCTTGTTTTCTTATCTCCATCTCCTCCTGTTTTGTAGACCAAACACTCCTGTTTACTTTCTAAAAATAAGAAAAACAAAAAGGCAGTGGGATCCATGCATGAATCATGGCATAATTGGCTTTAAAGCAAGCTGCATCTGATTGACAATAAATGAATGACAATGCTAACAGTTATTGTCAATGTGGAGGTCAAGAGCTTCCCAGATTAGCTGTATTATACTGCTCTTTTTATTTTAATTTTTTTTAGAGTTTCAACTTATAATATTTACTGTTAATAATAACTCTTTATTATTAGACCCAAATTTCAATTGGTTTTTGGATTAGGCGAAAATTAAACCGGATCTCTTATTCAACCATGAGAAACTATAATACCTTTAAAAGTAACAAATCTCCACATTCCACTAAAAAAATTATCAAAAAAAATTGATTGAACTATACATATATGCTCAAATTACATAGTTTATTATTATTTTTTTGTCATAAAAAATTAAAAAAATAAATAAAAGAGAGAGAGAGAGACGTTAAATTTTTGTAAAACCTAGCAAAGAAAACTAAAAGAAGCATACCCTTAAACTTAATTTATAATAAATCAAAGGGTGTTCCGGACTGAAATGCCACTAGACATATTATAGGCAATGGGCAGGTTACAAATATTTTTATCCTTTTAAATTTAATATTAATCTAGGGAGAGTCAAGAAAGAAGAAGAATTTCACATACTTAGATGTTGACATGGTGTCACTTTACCGCTCCATGCATGATTTTATTTTATTTATTGCTTTAAAATATAGATAGCGTGTAAAGAAAAGATGCGGCATGTAAGTAATACTATAAAATATGCTATTATTATTAGACTATCAGTTTAGCCTATACGTGATTATTAATTTGGCAATAGGTCTAGATTGTACAATATTTTGTTACTTTTTTTTTCAAATTTATAATAGTTTGACATAATTTGTGAACTTATGATTAGTGTATAATAAAAACTATGTCAGTGATAAACCGGGAAAAATAGTAGTTTTACCTTAATTTCTTAACAATGTTGCCAAACATCCATATTTTCAAATCATGCAGCAAAATACCTTTATTTTGGAACTTGTTATTAGGCAAAAATCGACATTCCTAATGTCAAGTTTAGCATAAAATTTTCAAAAAAATTTAAGCAAAAGAATGCACATAAAACTTAACATTGTTAATATCAAATTTCAGGCAGAACTCAATCTCAACAATGTCAAATTTCAAAACAAGAGTATTTTACTACGTAGTGGGCTATTTGACTACCTAGTTCAAAAATTAAGTTTTTTATTTGGAAAAAATTAATGTTAAATAGCCATTTTCCCATGATAAATCATAAACCCAATCGAGTGATATTATCCCATAGTACTAAATCATGTCAATAATAATAAAGTTTCACCTGCCTCTATGATGAGGCAAGTAACGTGAATAATTAGGTAAATAACCTGTGAGGTTGATAAATGATAAGGATCACGGTATTACAATCCAAGTTCTTTTGCCTTTTCTTTTGTCAAATTACAAATTTACAACCTTTAACTAAAATGGACAACAAATCATTGTTTTTATGTGGTCCAAATCAACTGGCGCCACCACCCAATGCTATGCATATCAATTCCTCTCCCCACGTCTTAATCATTGTTGCCCACAGCCACAACTATAATAATTAAATAGTTAGATCAAAAAATCACAGAAAACTTGAGAACATGCATTAATTTTGATTTTGATTCTTTCTTGCTAATGGATTTATGAAACTATTTGGCCAAATGTGTTAAACATCCTTGCCTTTCCACGTATACAAGTGGGTTGGAATCTTTTCTAGCATAGAAAATTTGGTCAAGTTAGGATATACAAGCTGGCCATTTTGACACAAATATATAACAAAGAAAAAAAAATGGTACAAGTAGTTGAAAAGTACTAATACTATAACATATGATCTTTCGAGAATTCATAATATACATTTTGTAATTTTAAAATATATACTTAAAGCATTTAACAGCAATGATGATATGGGTTTGATGTTGGAGTTTTATCAATCAATAGCATTGATTTACATTTATTGACATGATCACTAAAGTTTTGTACACGTTCCATTAATTTAATATTAGTGCAGATAAATCTGATATGCTTTTTCTCTGCAGATCTTCCCTAGCATTATTGTAGGGCAACATGTATATCAATAATACATGGTGATGTTGATAAACCTAGCATGTGATTGTGAACTAAGGAGCTTCTGTCCATAGCATGTTACCAAGAAACATGTATGTCAAAAAATTAGCTGAGACTATGTCAGTCTTAAAACATTTTTCCCTTTTCGATTGTGGTATTGGGTATGAATTAATTGAACAGTCATTTTCATTTTTGTCTGCTACTTTTTTTCTATTTGGCAAGTTAAGTTTACTGTCAATTCCTGTAATAGAAGTGATGAAATCAAAGTACACTTTGATAGGCATCTCATAGATTCCTTTACAATTTCTCTAAAAGAGAGATCATAAGATTGATGAAACACTATAAAACACTTACTACTAGTCTTTTATGTTTTCAATCCTATGTTACTTTTCTGTGTAATGTCTGGTTTACTAGTTTGATCTAAGGAAAACTTTGCAAGAATATGGCATGAAAAGTTGCATGAAGACAACATGGTAAATGAAGATGCTATTGCTATATATAGGAATAGGGATAGGATAGGAATATTGTTGCAGAAAGAGAATATAGAATGGTTGTATGGTTTATGGAGGAGATCTTAGGAATAAGGACAAGTTGTGCTAATTGAATATGTCTTTTCCTCCAACATCTTATCCACCAATGTCGAGCTGATTTTGTCCCTGGACAAAGGACCACTGATGATAATTAAAGTTCAAGAAATCTTTACGTTAAAAAGTCAAAGTAGATTCATTAGTTGCAAATTTTGGTCTAGACTATCTAGAGAAAGCTTTTGACAGATTAGAATGTTGTTCATTCATGATATCTTAATGTCATATATAATTTTTTATTGAGCTTACATCTTTTTTCGGATTACTTATGTCCCTAGCATGGGTGAAACTGTGAAAGGTTTTTGCAATCACACTACTAGAATACCAAATATATAATCATCAATAACAAGCACCAAAAAACGCTTCACAGACAATCCTTTCAAAAACCCAAAAGCAGTAAAGAATTCACCATCTCTCTTTATATTTTCCTTCTACTCATCAAGGGCTAGCTTCACTGCCTCTTCTCTCACCTCTGCTTTAACCACCTGTCTCACTCTCACTCTCATCAACTCCTCCAATGAAAGCACCCAATTCCTCCTTACAACACTAACTCAACATCCATATCCCCCTTCTTCAATACTTGTAAATGAAACCCTTTCAATGCCTCAACTCTCAAGCACTAACCAACAAAAATCCATCATAATTATCAATTAATAGCTGCCATTGATTGATCAAAGTTCTTTACGTGTTCCATTACTTAAATTTGAGTACTGCTAGAGTCAAAACTATGTTGCAAATATTTTACAAATTGTTGATGTGGCATGCTCCACACCAGCTATTAAATACATGCATTATTGTACAATAACAGCTAAGACTACATTACTCTTCCAATGGCTACCCATTTTGAAGAAGACCTTGCTAGTTTATGTTCAAGAAGTTTTAGGACCGAGTATCAAATTCAAACCATGTCATGGACATAACATTTATTAATTTCCACAATTAAATGTTTGCAAAAAATTAAAAATTCCAAACATGCGTAACTAAATGAATTTCACTAATCAGTAAAAACTATTGTCTGTAAATCACATTTATCACTTTTTGTTAAAATTGTAACATGGTAGGGTGCTTCTAACTGTACACTGCAATGCTGTTACAGGTATGAAAGGAGAGAAAAATATATATATGGACAAATTTTCATGATGGTAACAGAATTTGCTTTAAATGCAGTATCTATACATGCATGTGGTTAAGTCCAAAGCTCTGTACTTGTTTGTTCAGAAATCTTTCCCCTTGACAAGTATCTTTCATATGCTTGCCTCAATCCTCCTTCCTTAAATCTTCAATGAGCTTCAATAGCTCATCTCTCATTGTCATCTCCAAAGATGCATTAACTTGCCCCTCTAGAGCAGAAATCCAGTTGCTCTCCTTGCCCTTCTTTTTACTTGAATGCCATTGACAGATTACTTTGGCAATGGCAATGACATAAAGTCCACAGTCATATCCATTCGTTTGTTGTGGTGTATCACATTCTATAAAGGCAGGTTCAGCATCAGCAACTGCCACAGCTTTGGCAGTTGCACCCACATCTCTCTTTTTCTTCATTCTACCTTTGGGTGTAGATGATGATGCTGTGTATGGTTTGGCAGTTGGGCCCATAAATCCCTTGACAGCCTCGTAAAGCTTCATAGCATGAGAATTATTTACTCCCTCCATGCTATCATGATGTGAAAATGTATTGCTACTCCTATCATAAACAAGCAAACTCCAATGTGTACCACTATCACCGCCACTCAGATCATCATTGTCGTTCACAGTGAATAGAACCAATTTCTTGCTTGATAATTTGAGGGGTTCTATGATATCTTTGAGAGCCTCCTCTTTGCAATTAGCAAGCCAGAAAGACACCGAAGGTGGAACAAGAAGGATATCATTCGAGTCACATGAGGAAGACAGGTAACCAAAGTAGAATGCAATTATTTGATCATTGAGATAATAGGGTCCTTCCAGAATATCCAAATCTGACACTCTCAAAACAATATCTTCATATGTCAGAACCTCTTTGTCATTCATGATTATGATTCTGCAAATAACAATAGACATGTTACATGCATCATAAGAAGCAACATTCACAAGAAACACAACTCAATATATGCCTCTCTCAAATGGAATACATGTAAAGGAACAATTTTAACCTTTAGGATTTCACAAATTCACAATGGCAGATCATGTGTCACATGTCAATATGATCTGTAAAAAACTTTTAAAATGTGGCCATGCCAAAAGAGGAAAAATATGAAATAAAAATGCTGGCAAATGAGGATTGGCAACAAGCCACTTGTTTCCAATTGGATTAGCGCACATCAAATACCAAATTAGTACAGAAACACTTAAAACAGTTTGAAACAAAGGGTAGCAATCCTTATGATGGATGGTAACCCAATGAATACCAATGGGAAGAGGAGGGAAAAAAAACAGAAAAAACATATTTTTTGAACAAATAACTTGGGGACTTTTAGACCAAGGGTTCAAAAGTAGAATTAAGGTTGTAAAGGAAGTTTGATGGTGCAGTGGGAAGAGAGATAATAAAAATAAGATAGTGAGACCAAAAAAAAATTCAAGAAGCAGAAGTAACAAGAGACTATGTAGCCATGGCCAAAAAATACTATACATTTTACTGTAAATCAACTATTATTTTGTCCATTTATCCATAAGGGAAAAAACTATAATTTTTTTCCCCTTTTGGATACGGTGAACTCATTTTTAACACTACAAGATTTTATCAGCATACAAAAGCTATCCATAAACAAAATTAATAAGTATGACTAAAATAGAGCCTACTCAAGAGATATCTAAATCTAATAGACTAGAATGAGATCTACAAAAAGTTAAACACATTTTTTGGAATTTTGACAAATATTCATATCAAGCTTGATTACAGAAGTACAATTAAAGGGGGAAAAACTAAAAGTAAATTTCTGTACAAGATTTCTTCTGTATTGTCACAGAATAAAGAAAGCTTCAGACCTCATTATTTTAATTTTTTTTATAAGTAAATTTTACACCTCCTACACATTGCTGAGACTTTGAAATTCTTTGAGAGACAAAATTTGAAAATACATGCCACCACCCAAATTGGATTAGTAAAAGGAAATTTCATACCAATCCTAAACCTGACATTAAAATGCACTAACTAAACTTGACCCAATATTAATACAAACATGACCAGCATATTAATGCCAATCCTATTGGCTGAGTTCAAAGCATACCATAAAACAAAAGCCTAAACCCAGAAAACCTCAAACTTGGGTGCTCCGAACACCTATTCTAAGAATCAAAACTTTTTACTTTTGTCCCATAACCAAGGATAACCTAACACTCATGTAACTCAAGAAACTATTGATCCCACTTCAAAGAGGTTCCAAAGAACTTATCAGGAAAAAAAAAAAAAATAGAGGTTCTAAATAACTTACATGCATAAAACAACTTAAATATAAAATTCCTAAGAAGGTGCATTCGCTTAAAACAACATAGATTGTCACATTCACAAAAATCAAATTATTATTGAAACAGGGCCAACAAGGCTTATGTCCATGTTGCCTTCGACTTTCAATCTTTTCTATTCTGGGAACTGCTTAGACTTCTTGGATTCATTGAACTTTCGATAGTTTTTTCTGCTATTTTACTTCTTTTTTGTTTCTTTGGGGGTTTCACCACCTTTTTTGCGCTTTTTAATTAAAAACTATTAATTAAGAAAAGGGGTTTTTTCTTTTAGGTACTAAACAAAAAAATCAAGCCACAATAAATTCAACCTAGTAAAGTACATGCCAAACGATACTCACGTAAAATTACAATTCAATCCAACCAACCCAATTCAAAACATTTCAGTATTCTGAAGCTGCTCTTATGCTAACTGGCCACAGTTCCGGCCATTTGAGAAATCATTTGACTCACCTAGAAAGCCAAAAATCTTGAATTTTATAAGAATTGAGTTAATGGACTACCATATTTATATGAAGTATACTTACCAAAAACTATATCTATGCTAATTACCACAAGATTCTCAGCCCAAAAAATGGTTCCTCTCTAATTACTAGAATTCTCGAAAGGTGATCGACTCAAATATGGCCCCTGACAGATATGGGGACTTAACAGGACAATAACCATTCTGTTTAAGGAAATCCATTAGCAACTAAACCCAATTCAGATCACAGGACAGCCATGAACACTAGCTTTCATTCTAAACATCTTCGGCTTCCAAGCCAATCTCAATAATTTTATAATGAAATTTCTAATCATAACCTGCACAGATATCACTGAAATAATTTAATACAAATTACCAAAACATGGTCAAACCAATTATCATTTCAACCCGAAATTCAATGCCTATGTTGATACTACACATCACATATGAATACATTAATCATAATCAAACCATAGAAATATCAGATGGGTTTATAGATAATTGCCAGAATTTTACACAGCCACAACCTGAAAATCATTTTACATCATTGAAGTGTACTAAACATGCATACATACATAATTAGTCAACGAAATAAAATACCTAAAAAAAACAATTTTTAATGAAACCCATGAAAAACCCATAAGGAAAAATCAATTGGGTCTAATAAATTTAACAAAACTTTGAAACAAAATCTAAGAATTTTGATTTTCTGAAAAATTAAGGTAACTCGGTTATAACAAGTACCTGAAGTTTTGATGTCTGAATTCAGGAGCTACATAAGCGGCGTCGATTTGGTACGGACAAGAATTCACGTTTTCAAAGGCTTGGCTATTGAGAGAGAGAGAGAGAGAGAGAGTGAAGCTAAAGGAGGCTATTTAAGAAGATATTATCTTTGCCGCCATATAATATAATATAATATTATATTGTTGATATATATTTATATTTATATTTCTTTTCGTAATTGATTTGGGTCTAATTTTCTAATTTTTAAGTGGTTTAATTATAAGTACTTTATTTTGTAATTGTAACTGAATTGACACCTTTTTATATATGAAGTATTTGGAGGTTTAAGGAGAAAAGAGTTCGAGCTGCTAGGTTAATAGTATGTTGTAATTATTTTTATAAAAAAAAATTTATTATTATTAATGTTTAGTTTTTCATTTAGGCTCTGTTTGTTTCAATAATGATGTTTTCTAGAAAATGAGTCATTTTCTAAAAAGCATTTTCTATAAAACTATCTCATTTTCCAATGTTTGGTAGCAACTTTAAATAAGTTGAAAACAATCTCTTAACTTCCCTTATTTAGCTTGCTATGAGATAGAGTTGTTTTCCAAAAAAATTTAATGGAAAACAATCTCTAAAAATAAGTCATACTTTTTATATTGACCAAAGATAGTTTTCCTTTGACTCATATTTTTTTATGCTACCAAACATTGGAAAATAAGGAAAACTATCTTTACACAAGGTTTTCCATTGAAACAAACGGAGCGTTAGTTTAGTACTGTGTGAAACTTTGTTTTAGCTTTTAAGAAGGGTTTTGGTTTTAGTTAAGATTTTGAGTTATATTAGGAGTAGATTTTAAATTCTTAGTAGTTCTTATAATGGTGACATACAACTTCAGAAGAAATACCACAAAGAAAATAGTAAATATTTTGCAAAAAGTATACCATTATTTTCCAAGCAATTACTCTCTATAAACAAAGTTTTTAAATATTTTACAAAAATTGATAAGTGTTTTAGCGTGATAATAAGAGTAATTAGTCGCTAGTCCATGCTATATATGCACGAAATTAGTAAATAAAGTTAAATAAAATTATTTTATTTGAAAGTAAATTTATTTGAAAATGAATGAAATTAAGTAAAATATAACTGTATGCAAACTGCTGGAGGAATAATTATCATAAAGTGAATTATATAAATTAAAATTCTATTCTATAAATAAATAATAAAACTTTTAATGTGCCATTGCAAACTGTATTATACTTGAAATTTACAGTTAACTAAGAACTAATGAATTAATCAATTTTATTTTTATGACTTGTGATAAGTTTTATTATATATTTTGAGATGATTAGTATTTTTTGATGAATCTCTGAGATGATTAATAGGGCTTGGTGATTGAGTAAATGTTACATTATTTTTTTCAAAATTTGTTTACATGTGATTTTTCTTATTGTTGTAATTGGTTGAGAAAATGGAATATGAGATGAGCCCGATTATTAACTTGGCAGTGGCTGGTTAACTCATATATAGGTTGGCCATGGATGTGGTGTTGGTTGATTCATGGGTTAACCATGCATGAATGTGGGGTTTTGAAATATATTTAGCTTTTATATGGTAATTACTTTTTATTATCAGACCAAAACATCAATTGGTTGGTTTTTAGTAGAGACAAGAATTGAACTATAAATCTCTTATTTAACCACTCACCACTCCATACTTATTTAAATGCTAATAATGTGACAAAATACGTATGAAGGATTTTTAGACTCTAAAAATTTTTTTACTAAGAATTATAAATAATTTCAAGTAAATGTTCTACGTCTTTTCTTCATTTGATGAGTAATTCTTAAGTATTATCAGATCATGAAGATTTGACATATAATTTTTTAAGATTTTCTTGGATATTATTTAATTTCAATTAATCTTTAATAAAAAAAATCAAGAAAGTAAATTGATTCATTCTAAATTGTTTGGTAAATTCCACTCATATTAAGAATTAATTAACATCATAGATAAATCTGAAATTCATTGAATGAGTGAGTAACATATAATATATAATATATGAATTTTTTTCATTTGTGAAATATTTTTCGTCTAACTCAGCATTTTTCCAAGTTTGTCGAAGTGGTGAAGTAGATTATTGATGATGGAAAAAATCTTGAGGTCTTTACTATGGTTGTCTGATGTCTTTGGTATCAAAGAAATCAAATTAGAACCGGTACAATGCAGTCCCTATTATTCAAGTCTTATTGAATGCCTAGCTAATTAAACCGGTTTTGGCCAATCCTTTGTAAATTTTTTATGGTGGTTTGAAGAGTCAAGCGAGGGGGTTGTAAAATTCGGACTAACCATGGGCTGTTTCTAGCTTCCAAGTCTAAAAAAATTATTCTCCCCCTTCGGTTGCTGATGTGTAAACAATGGCAGCTATAAGAGTTATGGTTTTTGCTCATGACATTGGTCTGTCTTCCATTATTCTTGAGGGTGATTTTGAAGTGGTCATTGAAGCTTTAAGAAGTGACGATGAACCCTTGGCCTCTTTTGGTCATTTGATTGTATATGCCAAATCCTATGCAGATACCTTTAGCAGTATTAGTTTTTCTCACACTTGTGGATAAGATAACTCTATAACTCTTAACCTTATTAGACATGCAAAACATGTTAGCAATTTATCTACGTGTATAAAGAATGTTTCTTCACGCCTCAATGATACAATTTTAGCTGACTGTGGCTGAGTTTTATTGATGAATTTTCATGTCTTCTTCTTCTTCAAAAACAAAATAAAAACAAAACAAAACAAAAAATCTACAAAGGAGTGAATGATATATTGGGAATCCAGAATCCTACAAGGGATGTGCATTGTATAGAAAATGTGTAAGTAGAAGTTTTGGATGATAAATTGGATACAAAGTTGTTAGCATTTACTTACTTGTGAGAATTTGTAATCAACAATTACTGGAGAGTACACTTGCAGGTCCGGTTACAGATTTCTTAAAGAAGAATCGGAGATACAGGCAAATGCGCAAGTCCTCCAATCCGAGACAAGCACTTGTGGAAAGGAATATAGAATATGAGAGCACCATGACCACCGAAAGTAAAAAAATTTATTTGGCGAGAGTGTCGTAATGCCTTGCCAACAAAGCAAGCGCTGGTGCGACGAACAATCATATCTGACCCGATATGTGAAAGGTGTAAAGTCGTTGTTGAAGACTTAGCGCACGCTTTGTGGTCTTGTTCAGAATTGGATGCAGTGTGGGTTGATCAAGAGGTTTGGAATTTCAGGAATGGTATCGAGTTTATGGACTTTATGGTCCGTTTGGATTGAGGAAGAGGGAGGGGAGTAGAATAGAGTAGATTTAGCAAAAAATTAGCTTATTTTTAGCCATCATTACTCTACTCCTCTCCACTCCCCCTCCTTCCCCCTCCATCCAAACAGGCAATTAAGGACCTGCTATCCTGGATAATTGTGGAAGGGAAGTCATTGGAGCTCTTTGCATTTACGACTTGGACTATATGGAACCAACGGAATCAGGTCAGGTTGCAGCTACAAGCCAAAGCGCGCGCTTCATTAGGTAGCTGAACAATCAAAAACAGTGATGACTGAGTAGTGAGTACCAAGCCAATTTGCAGGTAACTGAAGTCCAGCCGAGAAGCAGAAGAGGTGGAAATAGATGGTGGTCTCCACCACTGGGATTAGTCAAGATAAACTTCAATGGTGCCGTATTTGAAGATGCTAAGGGCTCATTTGGTACGTTTGTTTAAATAACAGTTTTCTAGTTTAAAAGGTTTTTTTAAAAATACGTGTGAGTGAAAAAATGTGTAGAAATATGTGTAATGTTGTTTAAAAACTGAAAATTGTTGTTTGAAATCATGTACCAAACACCCCTAATATGTCTGGTGTTGGAGTGGTGATTAGGGATAATAATGGCTCTGTTTTGGCCTCTTGCCCGGAAAAAATTCCCCAGGCTTACAAGCCCAACGAGATTGAAACATTGGCAGCAATGAAAGCTCTCTCATTTGCGCATGAACTAGGGTTCAGATGTGCTATATTGGAAGGTGACTGACTTGGGCTAATTAAGGCTTTGAAGTTCGAGGTGCACTCCTTGGCCCCATTGGGGCTACTGATAGAGGATTTGAAGGTGCTTGCAAAAAAATTTGTGAGGTTTTTGTATTCTTACACTAAGAGAAATGGCAATTCTATAGCTTATAATCTGGCTAAATATGCTATACGCATACTAAATTTTCTAATATGGATGGAAGATGTTTACCATAGCTTTTTTCTGTTTTACAATTAAATTTGGTTGATTTACATTAATAAAATTACACAGGTTCATTCTCCAAAAAAAAAAAAAGACAATTACTGAATAAGGCAATGAAGATTTTGTGAGACAATTAACTACAGCTGCTCATTTCCAATTATAAAATCTAAAAAGCTACTTTTGTTGGAGATTTACGAATTTACCTGAAAATGGATGTGTGATAATTAACTATTATGTGTTTTATTTTTTAAAAATGACAATGTAACCGTTTTTGGTGAAAGTGCCAACAATGTTAATATTTTTATAATATATGGTCTAAGCACTTTTTTTTCCCGAGAAGAATGGTCTATGCACTTTTTTTTTTTTTGGTTTTTGAGGGGGAATCTATGCACATAAAACCATTTATTTACATTGTCTGCAAATCCAAAAGGATTTAGAAAGAGGGAAAAAGAATAGTATTATGGGTACTTCAAGTCTTATTACATTTTTGTTGCATACTAATGTGTCACCGATGATAAAGAGGCAATTCAAATATTTAGGTAATAATGTATTTTGTAAGCTTTGGAATTTAAGATTGCCCTATCTATTATAAGAGCATCTCCAATAAATGCTCTATATCTAAATTTGGAGGAAAAAAAACCCACTGTTCACACTCCAACAGCAGGTCTAAACACAAAACTTTTCTAAATATTTTTTGAAGTTGCAACAGTGCTTATCTAGATTTAAAAAACACTGTAGCAACTCCATACCCTTATTTTATCTTAAAAAATTGCTCTTGGTATTAATTTACTATTCTTTCTCTCTCATTCCCTTTCTCTTTCATTCTTCACTCTCTCATGCTTCTCTATCTCAACAGTTACAAACTAAAACATACCACAATCAAAACAAAAACACAAAACTCAATTGAAATATTTGAAACACAAAAACAATCTTTCTCATAAGCTTAATGAAATCTGAACAATAAAATAAAACTAATCAAACCAGAATAAATCAAAAAAAAAACATGTAGAACACCGATCTCCACTTCTTTGCCGGTGATCTATGTGTGTATGAGAGAGCATTTGTTTGTGTGAGATAAAGGGAGAGAAATTTGTGTGTGTGTGTGTAAGAGAAAGAGAAAGAAAGAGAGAGGGAGTAGTCGAGATATGTTATTGTTCTAGAGGCTACCACAAGTGATTCGGAATGAACTAGAAAAAGAAACAGAAGGGTAGATAGAAATAGTGGGATACATGTGTGGTGGAGAAAAAAAAAAGAAACGTATGGATGAAATTAAGAGAGGAAAAAAATATATAAAAAATAAGGAAGGGAAATTAAGAAATGCTACCACAATATTTTCACAATAAATTTTAAGTAATAGATTGGTATTAGCTAATATTGGTGAGTAAAAAAATAATTTCAGTTGTAGGTTCAAATTAGAACTAGTAACAACTTTCCACATAAAATTTTAATGTGATTTTTGTGAAAGTATTGCGAAAAATATTTGTGGATATAATACTTTTCATTGAAAAATATAATTGTTGGGAATGAATATAGGAAGAATAAATGATGATAAAAAAAGAATAAAGAATGAATGAAGAAATAATATTTAAATGAGGTGGAAAAAATTAAGGATAAAAAATTTGGTGGAAAATGTATTTGAAAAAGTAAGAGCATCTCCAGCAGCTTCTCCAAATTTTTGTACTGTTTGGAGAATGAACAGTGACTTTTACCTTTTAACTACCCACTTTTTCAAATATACTTTCCAACAGATTCTCTATTTCATTCTCTATCTCATTTAAATATTATTTCTTCATTCATTTTTTATTCTTTTTTTTATCATCATTTGTTCTTTCTATATTCATTCTCAATAATTATATTTTTCAATGAAAAGTGTTTTATTCACAACATTTTTCACTGAAAAGTGTTTTATTCACAACATTTTTCGCAATAATTTCACAACAAAATTTATGTGAAAAGTTGTTATTAGTTCTAATTTGAACCCATCACTAAAATTATTTTTTTACTTACCAATATTAACTAATTACAATAAGTTACTTAAAATTTATTGTGAAAATATTGTAGTGACATGTCTTAATTAGGATTTTTTATTTTTTTTTATTATTTCTTCTTTCTCTCAATTCATTTCATTCATACGTTTTTTTTTCCCTTGTTTTTCTCCTCCACACACTCTTTCCTATCTCTATCCGCCCCCCACCCCACCCCTCTTTTATTTTCTTTCTCCCTCATTCAAGAACATTCCAACTCCTCTCTCTCTTCTTTTTCTCCAACTCTCTGCCTTTTTTTTTTTTTTACTTGATTCCAGAACATTCGTCCCCAACGCAGTCTAGATGGGGCATCTTCGTCCCAAAGCAGTTGGCCCAACTTGGAGCCGTCGCTCATCTTCGTCCCCAACGCAGTCCAGATGGGTTTTTTCTTCTGTCTTTTTTTTTTATTATTATAATTTGATTAATTTTAAAATTGTGTTTTTGAGTTTGTATTCTGATAATCTGATTATGCTTGAGTTTAGAGATTTTTTAGAGAAAGATTGTTGTCTTTATAGCCGTTGTGTTTGTAGCTGTGAGAAGAGAGATAAAGAATTTTTTATTTATTTATTGAGATGTATGAATTTTTTAAACATAAAAATTCATTTGGAGTTGCTACAGTGCCTCTTTGTATCTAGAGAAGCACTGTAGCAACTTCAAAAAAAAATTGGAAAAGTTTTGTGTCTAGAGAAGCTGTTGGAAGGTGAATAGTCAGTGGCGGCGCCACATATAGGTCAGGGTGGTCCCAGGACCACCCTGACCTGAATTCTTTTTTTTTTTTAATATATATATAATTAAAAAAATTTATTTATCTACCTATAAAAAAAAATTAGGAACACCCTCAAAAAAATTAGGAACACTCTCAAAAAAATGTTATGCCAATAAAATTAAATTTTGGTAGATTATTTGTTATATTTTGGCTGGTACCAATTTTTAGAAGAAAAAAAGAAAAACTCTTAAACTGACAAACTCGTCAGCATAGCATGTCATTACTTGAGTCAAACGCCTAAAAAACAAATCCAACTATCGCAAAGGTCGCCCCTTCTTCTTCTTTTTCTTCTTCTTTGCTTCGTCTCAGACGTTCTGCTAGTCTACATCTTCTTTCTTTTTTTACTCTAGTTTTTGCTTTGTCAAGTTTTTTCTTTAGTTTGTTTTTTAGACTTTTAGCTTGCTGACCCCACCCACATGACAAAGCTTTGGAAATGACAAAACTCAAAAAGCTAACAAAAGATTTTGATTTCAAATTTATTTATTGAGTCTTGCCTCTTCCTAATATGATATACATATATACACTCTTATTGTACTATTTTTTGTTGTTGTTTTTCATTATTCAATTACATATTTATGTTTTAATATTCTAAAACAATAATTGTTATGTAATAACTAAATGATTTGAGTGTCAAAAAAGAAAAACTAATGATTTGTTTATTTGAGTTTTACTTATTTGGATCAATAATTTTATGTTGTATAAGAAAATATAAATATTTTTTATTTTTATTTTTTTTAGAAACCCCGAAACACCCTGAAACGGTACGTCGAAATAGATCGATACCAAAATATTCCGTTCCACTAAACAAACCGAAACAAGGTCCAAAACGGTATTCATAACATTGCTTTCAAGCAAAAAAAAAAAAAAGCTAAAAAAAAATTTGAACTAAAATCTAAAAAATAAAAAATTGTAATAGAGAATCTGAAAAAAAAAATTGTAACAAAGCAAGCCCACTGAGGAACACCCTGAGAAACAATCCTGGAGCCGCCACTGTGAATAGTAGCATTTTTTGGACTGAAAATAGAGATACCGAACCTGTTGGAGATGCTCTAAGTAGGTAAAAGCTAAATGTCACTGTTTATTGTCCAAACAATATAAAAATTTAGATAATCTGCTGGAAATGCTCTAATCCATTCCCAGGTCATAATTAACTTAGCAAATATTGTAGAAAGTAGAAACTATCACTTAAATTAAAAACTTGGTAGGAATGGAGAAACCAAAGCAAAGTGCCAAAATCATATATAAATTATAACAAACAAAACAAACTTAAACTGAATATAAGAGGTGGGTTCCAGTTAGTTCAGTTGATAAAGTCTCTAATGATAGTATAAGAGATCTGGGATTCAATCTTCACCTACACCAAAAACTGATTAGTGTCTTGGTCTGATGATAAAGAGTTATCATCGAGAACGAACGTCATAGGTTGAAACTCTCTATAAGAGAAAAAACTAGAAAATCTATATTATTTTATTTATCCAAATCAATGAATATTAGTGGAATTTATTAGCTTTTTCATTATTTTTTGGTATTACTTCCCAAAGAAATTATACTTATTTGCTTTTTCTTCAGTAGTCAGAAAACTTATACATGAACATAAAGTCCCCTCTATCATTTTGCATCACACATGGTCTGAAAGTTGAAACACAATTTTTATGAAGGTTAGAAATCGATTCGGAAATTTGTACAATTACTTTTTTACGATGTTGGAATTCAAAACACAGCCTCTTATTACCCAACCCCGAAAATTCAAGATCCTTTGTGAAGTTCCACGTTATAATATTGCTGTTACTATCTGATTTCGTGGACAATTTTGAGATTTGGTTGCAACTTACGACTACCGTCAGATATAACCACCCCCACTTCAATTCTCTCCTCATCAGTCAATTTCTTGAAGATATCATAAAATTCTTTGCCACACTTCAAGGAGATAATGTTGAGATGTAACTTCATTTCGCTAATTTGGTAATATTTGGAATAAAATTATCTAATAGTTTTTAATAGCTAGGTTAGAGCACTATATATAAGTAGTAATAAGAAAATAAGCGGTTGGACACGATATTGATCGCATTGCTTTTATTAGAATATAAAAATATTTGTTGCCGTGAAAATTATTAAGAGCATTCAAAGGT
Source organism: Castanea sativa (assembly GCF_040712315.1). Lineage (NCBI taxonomy): Eukaryota > Viridiplantae > Streptophyta > Magnoliopsida > Fagales > Fagaceae > Castanea > Castanea sativa. Next base: position 12,967,540 of record NC_134015.1, read on the forward strand.
ATATCATGCTACACTATAATTATGTATTAGTATCTTAATTATATCATGTATTGGGCCATTGGCATGATGAGTAATTGGTCGAGGAGTAATTCCCTCCTCTCACATTCGGAGCTCATTAAATTCGGTCCACCATGAATGTGAGATGAGGGAGCACCATTTCACCATTTCACCATTTCCCTTCTCAAAAAATAATAATAATAAAAATAAAAGATGGGATTAATTACAAATTTTCGTAATTATTTGTTTTAAAAGTATTTTCATAATTACTTTTAATTTAATGTTATCCTACTATAGGCATGTCTCTGAACATCAATTTAGATATTCGAATAATTAGGATCTTAGTTCATTTATAATGTAATACCACCTTATTTAATTTTTTTTAGATAACCTCATTTAAAGTATTGAAGGGCATGATTTCTTTTTCTTTTTTTCTTTTTTTGAAAAGGAAGGGCATGATTTCACGTACTATGTCTTTGAATTTATAAAATTTAATCTTAATAATGAAAAGGACTATGTAGTATCTACATTTTAACATTTGGATTTACAAATTTTTTTAGCTCCTTAATTTTTAAAAACTAATCACAACTTTTTTTTTTTTGGAAACAAACACACATAGTAAATATTTATTTGGAACATTAGAGTGTCTTGACTCTAGCTCTTAACATCTCACTGATCAATTCAAAGAACGATCGATTATAATCACTATATATAATTAATTGTATTCAATAATTAACAATTTTTCAGTGGAAAGAAAACCATCTGTATTCAATATTTAACCAATCTATTGGTGGAAGCATCTACTTGAAAAAAAGATGGCTCTTCAGTACGTAATTAACTTTGCTTCTGCATGCATGCGAAAATTTTCTTTACAAGTAACTGCATGCTAGCATTTTATGTCATCTTTTCGTAGAAGACTCCCAATAGTGTAAAGTCTGAACATAAGCTATTCTGCCCATTCGAACCCATTTGCAGTCATTTCAGCAACTACTACCAAGTATGTGAACTTAGAAGTTATATTCTGACAATTTGAACCCATTTTTCATGTGTTAAAGGTCAATTTGTAATATACTTATATTTTAAATGTGCCTAAAAATTATTACAGACTTTGCAACCTTGTTATTAGTTGCTGATCGAAAATTAATAGCTAGTGAAAAGTGACCTTGGATATTGAAACGGGAAGACGTGTCAATAACAGGTACGTAATGGTAACTCTGATCCTGGCTGAAAGAGCAGATTTTGTTTTTTCCTATCATTTCCTTCAATCCATTCACGTTCAGCTCACTTCAACAGCACCTCCGTCATGGTAATGATCGATTGATGGATGATCAGAAGACTTCACAAAGAGAGTAGAACAGCAAGAAGAAGAAGAGAACAACATATATAGGGCAATAGAATTAATTTATAAGGGATGCGAGCAATGTCGGAGTTAGGATTTTAGTCTAGAGATGGCAAAATTAAAAGACGATATTAAAAGTGAAATTTATCTAATAAACATTAATCAACAATAATAACAAAATAAATAAAAAATTGTAAGAAAATATGAATATATTTCATATTATTAAAATAAATAAACAAAAACAACCAATTCATAGCTACTAAAAAATTTACAAACTGATGATGTAAAAATATGATTAGTGTTACTTAAAAAATATAATGAATAAATATTTGAAATTATTTTTTGTGATTGGTGATATGCTAATTTGTAAGACATAAGTAGTAAAATTTGTAATATCTCTAGCATCATTTAAAGATAAAATGCTGTGAAAAGTATCATAAATAGTAAAAATGATGTAAATAATGATATAAAAAAAAAAAAAAATAGTGAAATAGGTGGTTTGGCTACTTTCAAGTTTCAACAAGTAGAAGTTTTTTTTTTTTTTTTTTCATTTGAATAATAATAAAAAAAAATAAATAAATAAAAAAAAATAAAAATTAGGAGTCAGGGGGGGCAGGTGCCCCCCTCGCCCCCCTCTGGCTCCGCTAGTGGATGTGAGTGAGATTGCGTTAGCTTGGTCAATAAGCTAGGGTTTGCAAGTTACGGACCATAGGGTTTGCACTATAAACTTTGTATTGTATATTGATCTTTGAAATTTAAGAATTGTCAAAATTAACATCTCTATCTAAATACCCAAGGTACTAGGGGGGTTTCACAAATCGTAAAATTGTTTCAATTTTTGTATAAATTCAATAAATTAAATTAAAAATACAACTAGTGTAAATTGAGTTGGTGATATATATTATTCTAAACTCAAGTTAGTAGCAATCCCAATAAAAATATGTAAATGAAAATCTAAATCTAAAATTTCACCCAACAAAAAAAATCTAAATCTAAAACTAGTTTTTGAATTTAAGATTGCGTTGAATTTAAGTTGGTAGCATGGTCCGTAAGTTTTGGAATTTAAGATTGCCATAGCTAAAACCTAAAATATTAGTTAGTTAGGTTTTGGAAGTTACGGAGTAAGAGCAACGAGAATGCTCTAGACTTTAAATCAAGCAGGAGTGAGTTTAATTTACTATGTTTTAGGAAATTGCATACATCTCTATATGGTGTTGCTAATAATCTAATCTGTTCAAGTTTTCTCAAAGTGTTTAAAGGAAAATGTTTGAACCCTAAATTTTTAGTGATTGTATGTGTTCTAGTATCTAGCACGTTAGTTCATTAAACCTTGCATGTTGCAGCATTTCCTTTTCTCACAGCAAAAATATCAGAGTTTCGCAGTAGGAGTACTGTGACTCACCAATAGTCTCACACTCACGTTTGTGAATATAGTGTGCACCTGTAGCGTTTTGAAAACTATGCACTAGGCTGAACTAATAGCTACCGTCATGGTAAGGTTACTCGTGTTGAGTCAAATTAAGCCGTTCAGCAAAAGCAAAAAGTCAAATTAAGCTACAGGCTCCACTTTTATGGTGCCCTTCTGTCAATTCCTTTAAGTTTTAGCCTCATGACCATACGCTGGAGCTCAAAAACTTTGATTTTTCATAAGGTGCCAGTAAAGTCCTATAAATAACATCCGTCTATCCATGGTTGACATCAAAGGTATATTAGAGCAAGGTGCATGTCGTGTACAAAGCAAGGTCAAACTTCTCTAGCAACTTCGGTGGAGGCAAAATATATAGGACCCTCACATGCCTGACCCAAATGGGCATCCTTTACCGCATTGCACATATATGTTTTCTATCTCTCGACAATATCAATACCGAAATATCTAATTCAAACCCATCCCACTAAATTTTATAATCCATTCCCGGGTCATATTTAACTGAGGCAATATTGTGGAAACTATGAATGTGTTTGGATCTAGCGTCCAGCGTCCACGTCCACGTCCAGCCTTCAGTTTTTTTTTTTTTTCCTTCCCAGCCGCAGTTATTGACCAAGTCTTCCGTGAACAGTGCATTCGTGCACTGTTCACGGACCCACAAATTTTACTTTTTAGCCACTTTTTCATTAAAAATGGGTCCCGCAGTACTATTCACACATTTTAAAATTATTTTGCTACAGTGTTTTCAGTTTTCAGTTTTCAGCAATAAGTTCTATCCAAACGGACCCATAGGGAAGGAGCAGCAAAAGCAATGTCATAACAATAAAAACTTATTGTTCAGACTGTAGAGATTGAAATTGATGCTTAAGTTGTGTATGATTGGATTTCTAATGAGCATGCTTGAAACTTATACCATGCTTCTCTCATTATGGATTACAAGGCCCTCATCGCCCAAATTTTCCGTGTGAAGATGAAGCATTGCTATCGTGAAGTAAACTATTATGCCAATGTGTTGACTAAAGATGACCCGATTATTACCCTTGACCTTGTTATTTTTAATAGTCTGCCTGTGGACATTTATATACTTTTATTTTATGACAGTATGGGCATGTATTATGAGAGGACTTGTACTCAAACTGCTGCTGTTAGTGTTAATTAGTTCATTAGTATAAAATTGTCCTTTTACCTCAAAAAAAAAAAACAATAACACTTAAATTGAATTTAAAAGAAATATAACTAGAGAATATTTTATTTTATTTATCCAAATCCGTCCCCTAAACAAAACCAACCAACCTAAAAATGAATAGTAGGGTTTTGGAGAAATTTAATTACTTATTCATTATTTTGTGATATTAGTTCCCAAAGAAATCATACAATTTGTATGTGTATGCACTTGTTCAATTCAGTCTTTAGAAAACTTACATTCGATCATAAAATCCCTTTTGCCTTGATCTTCTTGTAGCACACAAATCCTGCTAAAGTTGAACCAGCCTTTTCATGAAGGTTAGATAACAAGTAGGAGACTCGTGAAAGTGATTTTCCACGATGTTGGAACTCAAAACGTAGCCTCTTATCCAATCCCGAAAATTCAAGCTCCATTGGGAAGTTCCACGTTATTAAATTGCTGTCTTTGTCTGATCTCCAAAATCCGTGAAATTTAAGTCTTTTTGTTGCAACTCATCCCAACTGTAGGATATCGCCACCCCCAGTCTAATTCCCTCCTCATCAATCAATCTCTTTAAGTGATCAGAAAACTTTTGGCCACACTTCAACGACACAATTTTGAGATGTAACTTCATTTCTCTAATTTGCTAATATTTGGAATAAATATTTGACTGCTTTTACGGGTAACTTACAACACTATATATATATATATACACACACACACATACATAAAGTAAAAATATTAAGAGCATTCAAAGGTATATCATGCTAATGCTATAATAATGTATTATATATTAGAGCAAGACTTAGGTACAGTAGTTAGGTGTTGTTCCTTAGATTTCCTTTTTAAGATTCTGTCATATGAATTTTTTCTCATGGGAAAGAAGTGTATTTTATAGTTAAGTAGTTACATGGCTAAATCTTAAGAGGGAAACCTAAGGAACAACACTTAAGGTACTATACTTAAGTTTTACCACATCCTTAACTGTGGCATGGAAATCCGCGAAGCCCTTTACAAATGTTGTCTGAAGAGCAGCCTCTTCAACTGTTCAGACTTGGATTGAGATCAGGTGCAATTGCTTTTAGCAATTGCACCATGCAATTACACCATTTCCTTCACAAATTTTTTTACATTTTACATTTTTAACTTTTAACTTTAACTTTTTACATATTTTTAATATTTTTTTTATTTAATGGTCGAGATTGGAAGTTACTTTTTGTAACTTTTAATCTCCACCTTTCAATGGTATTGCATCAAGAGCAATACCCTAAGTATTGGATCTAATTTGAATCCAGTGTAATCTTCATTACATCAAAATCAAATAGAAAATCAGAGATAATTTGTTTATTTCCAAATCTCACTCTCTCCCTCTGTCTGTGACTCTCTCTCTCGCAGATCAACGGAGCGGAGGTCTCCAAGAACTTCGATTCCGTCACATCAACCAAGTGGTTTCTCTCTTAGAGCTCCAATTTGGGTCTAAAAATGTTCTAAGAATTTCAATTCAGTAAAATTTTCAGCCTCAAGATTTTAGAAATAAATCTAGGTCTCTCTGGGTTTGAACTTCAGCATCAAGATTCTAACAAGTTTCAACTCCGATGAATGAGATTGGTATGTGCAATCTTGTGTGTGAAATTTTGAATTTGTGAATTTTTCTGGTCTGGAGAGAGAATAATCAATAATTAAATGGAATAGTGATAGACTGTCGAGGTAGTTGTTGTAAATTGTAGATTAGGAAAAATTGAAAAATGGGATTTTTTTACCAGATTTGACTATAGGAGTTGATTTAAATACAATAAGAAGAATTCGATATTTACGCTCTGTTTGTTTCAGCATTAATATTTTCTGGAAAATTGGTCATTTTCCATAAAATATTTTTTGGAAAACTATCTCATTTTCCAGTGTTTGGTAACGACCTTGAAAATGAGATTGAGAATGTTTTCTAGTGTTTGGTATGCACAAATATTTTTTGGAAAACTATCTCATTTTTTTAGAAAACTATCTCATTGTAACTATACCACTGCAATTTTTGTGGCTCTGGAACTCTAAGCATGAATACCAAGTGAATAGAAATACACATATTGCCAAGAAGTGCTTAAGTTTTACCATCCTACACCTTTGTAGCAGATAACTTTCTTAGCTTTCTGTCATGATTGAGCATGGCACTTACACTCTTAACCACCAAAATTATGCAATCAATATCCACTAGTAACAATGGCAAACCAATCATTCCATATTAAAATAATTTTTAACCAACAAAAGGACTAAAAGTTGCTTCCAGATCCATATACCCATGAAACAAAAGAACTAAAAGTTGAAAACCAATGCCCATTAAAATGATCTTGAAACCTACAAACTAGACGCCAAATAGTTTGATAAATACCAAAATGTCAAATTGTCCAAATAGAAAAGCATAAATTCTAACAAAAATGCACCTACATAATCAAAATTGGCTTAAATAGTTGTCAAAGAAATTCTGCAGCCATTGTCTACGAAGCTTGTCATTTTTCAACATAAATGACCTTGCTTGTTTTTCATCCCCATTCAAATGGTCAAATGCAGCCACAAGCATATTTTCTTCAAACCCATCCATCTTCATAACTTCTTCATAAAGACTACCAAAATTTAGCTGATTTTCAGAAATCTTTTCTATTGCAACGGCAACCTTACCAAGTTGTATAGACAAATCTTGGTAAATAGCATCTTCAATCATAGTAGCATGACTTCCTTTCCTGTGAGACCTTGTTTCATTTGAAGCCACATGTGAGGGATCAACTTGCTTCTTTTTGGATATGTCATCAACATCAGCATCAATAAGCGAAGGTGAGTCATCCAATGCTTCCACACCTATATCACCAACTCCCTTGGAAAAACCTTCTGTAGCCATATCCTTACCCACAACCAAAGCCATCTCATCAAACATCTCAATTTTCTTGTTTAGAAATTGTGCATGATTTGGATGTGCCTGTGTAAAGAAAGGAAAAGAAACAATGAAAAAGAAAAAGAAAGGAAAAGAGTCAAAAACTAATATGAGAGCAATAAGAATAATGAAAAAAATTTAAACTTTACAATGATACAAACTAAAAAGTTTCTACCTATAAAATAAAATAATAAAAGTTTCTTACCATGACTTCTTCATCATACACTGTCCTATCACAGGTGATCATTTTCAAACCATCATTCCATCCAAACCCGCTTTTCTTATTATGAAGTAATGCAATTGTATTCCAATTGATTTTGAGTGTTTTAAAGCGATGTTCCACATGCTTTGGAGTACATTCAGTCATAAATTTCTTAGTAATTACTTCAGCTACTTTAGCATATGATGCATGTTTAAATGTGTTGGATTGCTTATTGCCATGAAGAGCCTCATTTGCAAGTATCTCAAGTAATAAATTCTGCATTGGTTGTGACCACCTGAAGTTGGTCTTGGTGTCCTTGACCTTTTGAGTATCCTTTGTATTTCCCATTGCAATTCTATTACAATGATATTCACAAGAAAAATGAGACAAAATGAAAGAAGAATATAAACAATATTTAATACAAAATATGACTTGGGGGTGTCATGAGAAACAAAAATAATTGTAACATAAAAGTCTTGATAATATGAAACCAAAAAAATCCATTACACAACCAACTAATATAAAGAGTATGAAATCACTCCATAGCATGATAATCCTCCCACATTTTACGACAAATATCATCCCGTTTTGAACCCATTCTCTATTTTCTTCTTGGACTTCCCTTTGTGATTGTTGGACTCTTCTACTTGTACTGTCATTTGCAAGTGGACTACCATGAAGCCCGTTGCTCATAATTGAGTCCAAAGGGTCAACTCCTATTATATGATTGTGAATTATGCAACAAGCTAAGACTACATCCACTTGTGTTGGGAATGACCAAAAAGGTTCTGCATCTAACACACGGAAACGTTTCTTCAAAACCCCAAAACAACGCTCAATGCTAGTGCGTAAAGAAGAATGGCGAAGATTGAATAATTCTTTGTCATTACTTGGCTAGTTATCACTAAACTCTTTCAAATGGTAACGAAAACCACGATAAGGGGATATAATTCGTTTCCGAACTCCATAACCAGCATCACCAAGATAATATTTACCTACACGTCCATAGTCAAAAGGAAAAGAAATCACTCCAAAAGCTATTATCCATATTAAAATCACTTTCTATTCCTATAATACCTTCAGGAATTTTTAATCCCCTTGGCCTAGAGAGTGCGTCATTTAAGACATGTGAATCATGTGCACTTCCTTCCCAACCAGCTAATACATAAGTGAATTTTAAGTCAAAGGTAGCAGCAACAAGGACATTTTGTGTTGTTCCATCCTTTCGGCCGCGAAACCTTCCTTGCATTTGAATTGGAACAGATGCACGAACATGAGTTCCATCAATAGCTCCCACACAATCCTAATTACAATAAATATAAGTTACATTTATCTAATATCTTTATATGTATATAAAAAAAAATAAGGAAAATGAAAGCTTTTGTAATTTACCTTGAAATAGGAACTAAACCTGCTGCTATTTCTTATCTCCAAGAGTGTATCTTTGTCAGGCTCTCTAATCAAGTGTTTGTATAATTGCAAAACTGCTCTAAGGACTTGTCTAAAGTATCGGTGCACTGTCTCAACTGATCTATAAAACCTCCCACCAACAACTCGAAACCTCACATCATGCCCAATAATGTGTAAAAAAATTAACACTTGTTCTTTAATGGACATATGAATGGTCTCTTGAAGTAGATTATTCTCGCTCAAAATTTTACATAGCGCATAAAAAGCAATGGGTCTCATCCTTATATTATGGAGACAACGCGCATCACCTTTACAAAGAATATCATTCATATACGTCTCTCTTTCATACTCTCAATTGACATGAGGTTCTCTAGGCATAACTCTCCTAGATCTTAGTCCTTTCAAAATAACAACACCCACAGCAATAACAGATGTAACTACCCCCATTATGGCAGCAGGAAGTGATGGGTTATCCATCTATATTTCCAAAAAAAAAAAATGATGAGTATGAATTAAATGTGTACTTAAAGAAAGCATTCATATCAAGGAAGTCAATATCGTACAGGAGGCTGTACCAGTTTGGCCACCGGTACGATATATTTCGGATACCGGTCAATACCGGTGTACCGTTTCGGGTTTACCGCTATTTTATATATATATATAGACACACACACACACACACACACACACACATACACACCAAAATCTCTAGAACCATGTTTATAAACATATAATATTTCATTTATATTATAGTAAATATAAAAGTTTATTATAAAACATTACCTCAATTCAGAACAAATTATTCATAGTTTTAGACTTTAGTATCAAATAAAAGAAAAAAAAATACAATATAAAAAATAGAAAGCTTAGTTGTTCATTGCATACTAAGAAAACAAGTAATACTAAGAAGTTAATATAAATAAGTTACCATTATGCCTTTACAAAAATTCAAAAATTACAAAACTAAAAAATTAAAAAAAAAAAAAAAAGCTTTTTTCTGTACCGGCCGGTACGGGGCGTACCGGCCGGTATTGCCCGAAATTGGCCAGTATGGCCGGTACGACCGGTATTTTTTTCTGTATAATATAGAAGTGTATCGGTACCGGTGCACTGGCCGATACGGTATGTACCGGCCGGTACGGTATGTACTGGCCTGTACGGCCGGTACTGGTACGGTATCGGCCACACTGATTCATATACACAGGTACTTAAAAAAACACTTCATAAAAAATGACCACTTTAAGTTTGATGAGACTAAACTATAAGGTAACAATATCATCACTCCATAAGTACTAGAAACAATAACTTTTGAGTTTGTTATTAGAGGCTAAAAATTGACAGGGTAATAAATGGTGAAGGAGGGACATTTGCTCTTGTTTTTTTTAAATTTTTTCATATTGTTGTAAATTTTTTCACTTGGGTGAGAACAAGAGTACGAATGGTAGAGGATTAGAGAATAAAGACGTTCTAGCAAACTAATTCTGCTAATGATGTTCTACTTGAGATACTAAACAAATATTACCTTAATTTGACATGCCAAGTCAGTTCACAAGAGGCATGAGGTGACAAGTTCTATTTCTGCGAGAGGCAAACTAGAAATCTTAGTTTGTTCTAATTTAATTGGAACTTCTTGCTTAGGTTTCCCTATCACTACACTCATAACTGCCAGATAAAAGCGAGAGTTGAGGAAAAATTTTGCATAAGAGGCAAGTACCAGAGTAAATTTCCAACTTTCAACTGTGATTTTCCGGGTCAGAATAGGTTCATCATGCATACCTTTGTTAATTGAAGTCAAGTTCAAATAAAATCACAAAGCCAATGTTATAAGGCTCTGGTGGCAGTGCCATATAAGCTCTAGCTACTTTCTAAGATGACAATCAAGTCTTTTCTTGTGTATTATGTTAGTAGAGTAAAAAAAATCAAAGCTAAATATAATGTTAATTTAAAAAAAATCAGAGCTAAAAATAATATTAATTGTTAATTTTTAATTTTTAAACATTTTATTTTAGAATATACAAAGTAAGGCAGAACCACAGCATTCACCACAGCAGCATGAGTAGACACTGAGAATCAATTTATTATAATTAAAAATCACAACCTAATTTCCAACTGCTGGGAAACAGAACATCTACAATCATGCGATAGTAATGTTGGACAGCTTTTGCTTATTGAATTCATTGTTTAGCGTTCCAATAAATAAATATGTTATAAAGTGTGTAGTAAAACTTAGTTCACAGATAATACAATTATAAATGTTCTACCTGCGATGCTCAATTTCCAATTGGCAAATGAGGAACTTTCTCAATACAAGGACAACAACAACAACAAAAAAAACAACTCTTTAATAATTTTAATTCCCCAGACATTGAGAGAGGATTCTAATATTACTAATAAAGCACTTCACAATCTGCATAATTCACAACGATAAAAAATAAAAAGCAAGCTCAACATGCTGCAGACCAAGCAGAAAATTTTAGTTGGTTAAAAGGTAAAGTTAATTTAGAGGTGGTTCCCTCATCCAAAGAATCATCTAAACGGCTCCTTATTGATAAAATCTTGTCAAAAAATCCTTCTTTAAGGCTATGGTTAAAGAAATTTTGGCAGACCCATGTGTCCCGTTTGAATATCTATGGAGTGCATTTACAACCCGTGAAACCATTGGAATTTAAATTAATATATTTATTTTCTATATTTCGAAACAAAAATATTTATTTTAACAAAAAACAGGAATCCATCAAACAAATCAAGTATACTAAAACACATGAAATCAAAATTCTGCAGTAGTTGACAAGTTCTGTTTCTGCGAGAGGCAGACCAGAGGTTCTCTATAAATTTTAATTACAAATAATAACCCATAAACCAATCATGAATTTGGTGTGCAAAAAGTTTGCCCATAAGCGTATCTACTAGATCAAAGCAAAAGTTTACCAATAAGTTTTCAACTCAAACTACCCACACCCCACAACAAATGCCAAAGCAAACTATAAAATTGGGGTTTTTGTAGAGAAGAATGAAATATTACCAATGCAAGGAAGAGTTGCTGACCGTGAGAGATAGATAGAAAGAGATCTGTGAAAAGAGGAGAGACCAGAGTGGGAGAGACAGTGAGAATAAGAAAGGAGAGAAAAAGCAAAGAGAAGGAGAAAATTAAAAGCTTATCGTGAGACTGTGATACAAAGTAGGCGCCAAAATAAGTTGTTTCCCGCGGCTAGAGAGAGTAAAGAAAAAGATAATATTTATAGGAGAGATGTGATGCCTGAGAGAGAGATTGTTTTCCGGAAAAAAAAAATGGAAAACATTCAATAGAAAATAAGACTTACTTTTATTAAGGTTTTCCATTGACTAAAGATAGTTTTCCGTTGACTAAATTTTTTTTGTGCTACCAAACTTTGAAAAATGTGGAAAACTATCTATATAAATAGTTTTCCAGTGAAACAAACAGAGCGTTATAGGAGTTCATTTCACTGCAAGTTTACTTCTACTGTGTTGCACTTGCACATTTTCATTTATTTGAATAAAAATCAAATTCATTTTAAAAAGAAAAAAAAAAAATTCAAATTTTTTTGGCATAGTTGGGCACAGTGGTTTTGTTTCTTAATTGAATTTCCAAATATATTGGATACAGAACAATTTTTGGCAGTATTAGCGGTTGAAGAGGCTGCTCTTCAGGCAGCATTTGTAAAGGGCTTTCACGGATTTTCATGCCATAGTTAAGAATGCAGTAAAACTTAAATACAGTACTTTAAGTGTTGTTCTTTAAGTTTTCCTCTTAAGATTTAGTCATGTGGCTACTTAACTGAAAAATACACTTCCTTCTCATGAGAAAAAATCCATATGACAGAATTTTAAAAAGGAAACCTAAAGAACAGCACCTAAGTACTGTACATAAATCTTGTTCTAATCTTAGGTTTTTTTTTATTCCAATAAAACTCTTTTCTCTTCAAAAACGTTCCTACTACACGCTAACAGGATTGTGCAACAAAAAAATTTGTTGTAATAAACTTTAGATATTTTAATGACAACATTGATGCAATGATATATTTTTTGTTGCAACAAAAAATTTAGTGCTTCGAATATCTTGGAGCAATATACTATTACTTTATGGATTTTTTTGCAATAGATTGCAAATAATTTACTAAAATAATTTGGCTCAAATTATTGCAATAATATCTTTTTTATAATAGATAATTGTTTTATGTTTGCTATTGCAATAGATTGTAAGATAATTGATATCGGATTATTGCAATAATATTTTGTTGCAATTTCATATTTGTCATTGCAATAGATTGTAAAATAATTAATATTTAGTTATTGCAATGACATCTTCATTGCAATAACCTTTTACTTTGAAATTTTAATTGTAATATATAATATTGCCAAAATAATTGGTATTAAATTATTGCAACGATTTTTTCTATTAAGTTATTGCAACAAATTTTTCTAATATAGTTTTATATAAAAGAGAAAGCTTTTTCAATTTGGTCAAGAACGTCAACCAAGGAGACAATGTGAAGCCTTGTTACTCTCTAATGCGTAAACTTTCCAAGTTTGGAGGTGGCTTTAAGGCATTCAAAACTAATACATCACTCCTCATTCTTTCATCGCTTGACTCTAAGGCATCCCCAAATAATCGAAGATACTTCATTTCTCTATCTTCTCTATCCTTCCCTTTCTCAAAAGAAGAGAGACACATTATGGAGGTGTGTTGTTTCTTGAGTTGTGCATTTTTGGCTTCACTTACATCAAGTTCAAAATTTTCAATTCTCCTAGGTTACATCCTCCAGTGTCCTTATCATTTATGTTGGAAATTTCTAATGTCCTAAGAGATACCAATCTTCTGAATACCCTTGGAAAATTAAACAATCTCCAAGGAGAATAAGATATATTAAGTTAATTAGTTTACCCATCCCCATGGTAATTCTATGTACTCAGAAATATTATGCCAAGTAATCTTCAAAAATTGTAAATTGCACATATTACAGATTGTTTCAAGCAATTTACCATAGTAGTCAATTAGATTGAGATACCTTAAAATTATTAAATTATCCATTGTATCTGAAATTTCCATTGAATTCTTCAAAGTTAATGCACATAATCGTCTAAAATTTTGAAATAATTTAGTGCTACAACCCATTTAAAAGAAAGTTCGTAGATTTTTAGCACTATCAATGGACACATTAAATGGAGCTTTTTTACTGTCTAAAAACAAATGCCACGCATTTGTATAATCAGATTCCATCCAATTGTTACTATCTTTCGTGATGCATTCCTTTTTTGTGATTGATTGTGCATGGTCATACACAATGTCATGCGTTTTTAATCATAATAACTTAGTACAAGCCATCACAAATTTTATAATAATAGATTGGAAATAATTTACCAAAATAATTTGGGTCAAGCTATTGGAACAATATCTTTGTTATAATAGATAATTGTTTTATGTTTGTCATTACAATAAATTGTAAAATAATTGATATCAGATTATTGTAATAATATTTTCATTACAGTTTTTCATGTTTGTCATTGTTATAGATTTGGGTCAAGTTATTGCAACATTATCTTTGTTATAATAGATAATTGTTTTATGTTTGTCATTGCAATAGATTGTAAAATAATTGATATTGGATAATTATAATAATATTTTCATTGCAGTTTTCATGTTTGTCATTGTTATAGATTATAAAATAATTAATATTTAGTTATTGCAATGATATCTTTATTGCAATAATCTATCACTTTGAAATTTTCATTGTAATATATTACAAAAATAATTGGTATCAAATTATTGCAATAATTTTTCAACTTAAGTTATTGCAAATTTTGGTACTACCATTATATTATATTTCTTTCATTCTTTGTCCTGTATGGTGGTAACCGATAAAAAGATATTTAAAATTTGAGAAAAACCATTACAATAAGTTTGGTGATACAACAATTTGCACAACTTTTGTCACATGAGAGAGTTGTGATAAAAATTGTAAAAATTATTTGGGTAGTAAACTTCTTGAAACCCTTATTACACTCTTTGTTAATGATGAAGAATAATTCTACTACTACAATAATTTTTACAACTTTTGCTACAACTTGCCCACGTAACAATTTGTAAATAGTGGAATTATGAAAATAGTTGTGGTACTGGACTTACTCATGAGGAAGAAAAATTTGGATGTTACAAATTTCTCCAATTTTTACTCTAAAAATCTAAGAGAGTAAAGAAAGAACAAGGCAATTCATGATGTGTATTAACCTGATAGGTTGGCATTAAAGAGAGGAATTATTTCATAAGGACCAACCAAAGAACCCTTTAGCACATTATTTTCATCTTTGTCTTGCATTTTATCTCCATTCCCTCATCATCGATCCTTCGTCCACATTCAACCAATGACTATTTTTAAATTTTATTTTTTTCTCTTTGAAATAAACATAATTGAATTTGTGATCCAAACCAAATTTAGTAATTAATTGTTAAAAAAGAAGAAGATGAATCTCCTAGATTTAAATATTTATAAAATTGAAAACATTTTTAAAAAATCTCACAAATAAGGATAAACATATATGTATATATATTACATAGGGAAACAATTTTTAAATATATATATATATAATCTTACCTAAGAGTAAATAAAAAATAGTTAAAAGTTATAACATTAATAATTTTCTTATGTGAACGCCTATGAAGATATCCACAATTTTTCTATATAATACATACTATAGAATTTCGATCTATAGCATCCGCTCCATGATCATTACTCTTTTTCTTTAAATTCAAAAGGCTAATTGGTTTTTGGTATAAATAGGACTTAAAAGTCAAATCACAAAGTCTCTTATTCAAAGAAGAACACATCAATTGCAAAATCTAATAGAGGTTGTTTAAGCATCACTCTTCAGAATATCATACTCTCTTTGACCCTATTAAAAATGTTGGTCAAATTAAAACTAAATATGTATTGACTAGTAAAATGAACTTAGGAGGCCTATAAAAAAAAATCACACTCTACATCTAAGAACCTGCACCCCAAATGTTTTATTAAAAATAACCTACAATTATAATAGACCATAAAATAATTTAAAATAAATAATATATGAAACTCGTTTTAAAATTTTCTTAAAATTTTTTATGACTGAGTTTTAATTACAATGGTACTTTATTTTTTTAAATATTTAGTAATAGAATTTCATTTAAAGTAGAATACATTAAATTATGATGTACTTACAACCCCTATTAGATAATAATAATAATAATAATAATAATAATAATAATAATAATTTACTTACAACCAGTCACATCACATGGGAAACTATGTTCTTCAACCAGTAATACATTTTTGGCTAATTTTTGTTTTTATCCTTAAACTTCAAAAAATTCGTTTATCATCACTGAATGTTTTAAAGAATTATTTTCAATAGTTTAGGGGATTAAAAACTTTTTTACCATAGTTAAAGCAATTACAAATGGAGCTTTTATTTTTGAGCTTTTTCTTTTGTTGTCTACATGCCCAACACATGCATAATTATTAGTAAATTTTATCTTCTACTCCTTTGGTTTTCTTTTTACAAATTAAATTGTACAAACTTACAGTCAAAATGCAGGGGAACTGGAAATATATGGTCTTTTACTTTGTAGGTTTAAAACACTCAAGACCCCAACAATTGTTAGTGCATTAGCTATACACTTCCAGCATTCACTTTCATCCTCGCTATCCTTTTCAGGTAGTTTATTATTTGAGTGTCTGTTTGTTCTGGAAATTTAATTTTGGTTTTCTTTCTTCCAATTCGTATGAATTAAAGGTTTTAAAGTTGATGATTTTGTAGGAAAGAATCTGGGGGAATTAAAGACCAAGGCAGGGCAAGCCACTAGTATGTATTAGATGATGAAAACCCAATTACAAACATTAAAATCAACTGTAGAGCAGCATCTTATTTAATTCCTAAGCAAAATGAGGAACATAATAATAACCCAAAAAGTATAATTCTAATTCCTACGACAAAACAGAGGTGTCAAAGACTTTATGCAAAGGAAAAGCAAAAATAAGTATGGATTTGAAATTGAAAATCAAACATATAAAGGGGAGGTTAAGGGGAAAATATAGCATATGACACATCAGGGTTTTTGATTTTTTTTTTTTTTTTTTAATTTTGAGATTGATCTTAACGGGCTTGTACGCTTGGTATGGTTCAGCCTAACTTTTAATAACAATTAGTCTGTGACTCTGTGGCTAATACTCAAAATTTCAAATCACAAGCATATCTTGATTTTTAGTTCTAAAGAGATTATGATGTTTAATTCATTACACTATCAATCAATAGGATTTTTGCTAACTAAAGTCATTTATTTCCAATTTGAAATCCAAAAACTATTTTTGGTGGAGGGTACCGGTCTACCAAGTTACCTGAGTTTTCTGAAATGGATGTGTGATAATTTATTATTATGTCTTTTTTTTTTTTAACTAAATGACAATGTAACTGCTTTTGGTGAAAGTGATAACAATGTTAAAAATTTAGATTTTTATAATAATTTCTCAAAAAAAAATTTATAATATATACATACATACATATGTGTGTGTGTAATATAAACATACCAATCAACATCTTTATTTGGGTAAAAAAAAATAAAATCCACAATGCACATCTAGGTAAAAAAACTATTTAGATTAAAATTTGAAACTTTGATTTAACATTTTTACTAAATACCCCAAGATACCAGGGAGTGTTTCACAAATCATAAAATTGTTTCAATTTTTGTATAAATTCATTAAATTGAATAAAAATACAACTAGTGTAAATTGAGTTGGTGATATATATTTTTCTAAACTCATGTTAGTAGCAATCTCAATGAGAATATGTGAAAGAAAATATAAATTTCAAATTTCAAAAAAAAAAAATCTAAATCTAAAACTAGTTTTGGAATTTAAGATTGCGTTGAATTAAAGTTGGTAGCATGGTCCGTTAGTTTTGGAATTTAAGATTGCCCCATCTAAAACCTAAAATAATAGTTAGTTAGGTTTTGGAAGTTACAGAGTAAGAGCAACGAGAATGTTCTAGACATTAAATCAAGCAGGAGTGAGTTTAATTATGTTTTAGGAAATTGCATACAACTCTATTTGGTGTTGCTAATAATCCGTTCAAAGGAAAATGTTTGAACCTTAATTTTTTAGTGATTGTATGTGTTCTAGTATCTAGCAGGTGAGTTCATTAACCCTTGCGTGTGGCAGCATTTCCTTTTCTCACAGCAAAAATAACATAAAGTTTCGCGGTAGGAGTACTGTGACTCACCAACAGTCTCACACTGTCACGTCTGTGAGTATAGTGTGCACCTGTAGTGTTCTGCATAGGTATGGCAAATTTTGCCTTGTCCCGTTTAACTCGTCCCTTCCTGCTTCGTCCCGCATGGATTTTCCTTATCCCACAAAGGTGGTGGAGCAGGAGTAAGACAAGATTTTAACCCCGCACTACAGGGTGAGACGGGGATGGGTTTAGACTTGTTAGACCCACCCTGCCCGTCCTCACCCTGCCCGCGTTGGTAAGGGTTATAATTGTAAATTTTTCATACCCTAATACTCTACTATATATTTAAACAAACATATCAATATTAACTTATTTTCTTTTATCCAATATGGTTCTCTGCCTTTATTTTGTTATGCGTTATACTATGAGTTTTTTTTTTTTTTTTGTGATTGTCTTGTTAAACGCTTGGATATATTATTCAATTTTTTCTAAAAATATATTTAATTTGATAGGATAAATTTAGTTGTAATTTCAAATATATTTTTATTAATGAAATAAGTTTTATTAAAGAAATTATAATAATTGTAGGGTAAATTAACAAAAAGTAGAGTTTTACGGGATGGAGCGGGGCCCCAAGAGGTGGGGATGGGGTGAAAAAGTTTTCCCTATCATGCGGGGCAAGGCGGGGATGGGGCAAGACAAAACCATGCGGGGCGAGGATGAAGACTCCATCCTACGGCTTCATCTCGCCCCATTGTCATCCCTACTTCTGCAAACTATGCACTAGGCTGAACCGATAGCTACCATCAGGGTAGTTCCTCGTGTTGAGTCAAATTAAGCCATTCAGCAAAAACAAAAAGTCAAATTAAGCCACAGGCTCCACTCCTTGTGGTGCTCTTCTGTAAATTCCTTTAAGTTTCAGCCTTGTGACCATACGCCCCTAGAACTCAAAGACTTTGATTTTTCATAAGGTACTAGCGGAGTCCTATAAGTAACATCTGCTTATCCATGCTTGACATCGTTTATGGTTCCGCATACTGTGCACTAGGCTGAACCGATAGTTTACGTCACGGTGCATGTCGTGTACACAGCAAGGTCTCTCTAGCAACTTAGGTGGAGGCAAAATACATAGGACCCTCACAGGCCTGACACAAATGGGCATCCTTTACCGCATTGCACATATATGGTTTCTATCTCTAGACAATATCAATACAGAATATCTAATTCAAACCCATCCCACTAAATTTTATGATCCATTCCCAGGTCATAATTAATTGAGGCAATATTGTGGAAATTATAACTTCAACTGAAAACTTGGTAGGAAAGGTGCATCAAAAGCAATGACATAACAATAAAAACTTTTTCTTCTCACGGAAGAGATTGAAATTGATGCTAAAGTTGTGTATAATTGGATTTCTAATGAGCATGCTTGAAAAATACCATGCCTCTCTCATTATGGATTGTGAGACCCTCATCACCCAAAATTTCCAAATGAAGATGAAACATTGCTATCGTGAAGCAAACTAATGTGCCGATGCATTGGCTAGAAATGACCCGATTATTACCCTTGTTATTTTTAATAGCCTGCCTATGGACATCTATATGCTATTATTTTATGACAATATGGACATATATTATGAGATGACTTGTATTTAAACTAGATAACTTGGAGGCACTATATCATTTTCCTTAGACAATATTTGCCCCCCACACTTTTGTTGCTAAAGGGTTATTGCAAATTTGTCTCCAAGATACAACCAAGATGTTGAGTTCTACAGATAGCAATTCTGGAGAATGACCACATGATTTATTGTGTTTCTTATGTTATTTTTCAAGTGAACATAAGCCTCTATTCATGAAAATGCACATATGGGCAATTAGTTATTTTTTCATAAAACGGTTAACAAAAATTGAAACCTCTTCAATCTTTCTGAATAGTCACCAGAAAATTCTAGAATATTCAAGAAAATTTAGATTTTCAAATTTTCACTTAAAAATTTCCAAAACTTGAATTTTCACTTTATGAAACCATATTCTCGAAACTCAATCATCATTATTACATCATATCCTTGTATATACCTATATATACAACAATTTCTTTAGTATAAAATCGTTCTTTTACCACCCAAAAAAAAAACAATAACACTTAAACTGAATTTAAAAGAAATATAACAAGAAAATATATTATTTTATTTATCCAAATCCATCCCCTAAACAAAACCAACCAACCTAAAAATGAATAGTAGGGTTTTGGAGAAATTTATTTACTTATTCATTATTTTGTGGTATTAGTTCCCAAAGAAATCATACAATTTGTATGAGTATACACTTATTCAGTTCAGTCTTCATTCAGATCAAACTTACATTCGATCGTAACATCCCCTTTGTCTTGATCTTCTTGTAGCACAAATCCTGTTAAATCTGAACCAGCCTTTTTATGAAGGTCAGATAACAAGTAGGAGACTCGTGAAAGTGATTTTCCACGATGTTGGAACTCCAAACATAGCCTCTCCTTTAATTCCGAAAATTCAAGCTCCATTGGGAAGTTCCACGTTATTGAATTGCTGTCTTTGTCTGATCTCCTGGACAAATCCGTGAATTTTAAGTCTTTTTGTTGCAACTTATTCCAACTGTGGGATATCGCCACCCCCACTCTAATTCCCTCCTCATCAATCAATCTCTTAAAGAGATCAGAATACTTTTGGCCACACTTCAAAGACACAATTTTGAGATTTAACTTCATTTTTCTAATTTGCTAATATTTGGAATAAATATTTGACTGCTTTTACAGGTAGCTCACAACACTGTATATATATAAGTAGTAATTAAGAAAGTCATGGGTTGAGCTTTTATAAGAAAGAATATATTAAGTAAAAATATTAATTAAGAGCATTCAAAGGTATATCATGCTAATGCTATAATTATGTATTATGTATTATATATTATATTATGCATTGGCGTGGTAAGATGGGAGTAATTACAAGTTTACAACCCTTCGGCCAAAAAAAATAAATAAATAAATTCATATTTTCATATATATATATATATATATATATAATTACTTTTGATTTTATGTTTTCCTATAATAAGCATGTCTGTGAACATCAATTCAGAGATTCGAATGATTAGGATCTTAGTTCATTGTAATTGAGATTTTGTTTTTTGTTTTTTGTTTTTTTAAATCTAATAGCTAATACGATACCACCTTATCTTATTTAAAGTATTGAATGGCTTGATTGCATATACCTTATCTTTAAATATAAAATTTAATCTGAAAAATGAAATGGACTATCTTCATTTTAGTAACATTTGGATTTGTAAATTTTTTTTGTACCTTAATATCTAAAAGTTAATCACAATTTTTTATTATTATTTGTTATAAATAAATTAACTCATATGCACAAGGGAGAGAGAAATAGGTTCTGACTCCCATTAATCATAACTTTGAGACATATAATGAATACTAGAAATATGGTTTTCCATAGTTCTCTCTCTTTTGGTATGGATATGCCCTAAGAAGAATTAATCCAAACAATGAAAAAAAAATCCCATATTTCTACAGGGCTAGAAAACAAGAAAACCCCGAAGTAAAAAAAATGACTCAATGAGCCTAAGCTTAGGCTTTGAAGGACGCAGACCCACATGCACGTCATAGATTTCTCTCATTGTCTCATCACCAAGAACAGCGCGTCTTGTTGATGAGTTTGAGAGCTCCATGGGCTGCTGGGGAGTTAAACAAGTCAGGGTTAAGAGTGTGAATTGGGTGGGTTTGAGGCCTTTGGGCTGATCATAAATGGGCTGGGTACTAAACACCCATTGATCCATTTATGGCACATTTGACCATATAATTAACACCGATACCCAATTCAACCAAATTATAAAAAAGTGAAACCCAACTTACCCAATTAGCAATTACCCACTAATCTATTTTAAAAAAATAACCTATAATACTTTTTCTTCAATCAGTTATTAGTATTGTGGGGAGTAAAAATATCTTAATAGGGATATGGGCCATTGGGCCTTGCTAAGGAAGGCCGACCTACTCTTGGGTTTAGGGCTTGTTGATACTCTAGGTCGGCCCATACGCCGAGGGTCCGAGGACCGAGCCGAGGATTCTTTTCCCCTCGGACTGACATCAAAGAACCTGAGACTTCATGGTACAGGTTAGGGAATGGCACGGTCAAGACCAATGGTTAAAGGGGGTGAACCCCAAAATGCCCCAGAAGCACCGGTGTTGAAGAAATGTCAAAGATAAAGGCTGCTACTTCCACATTAAAGACCCTGCACCTACCACCCTGGCTGCATTAATGGGGAGGTGACACTTGAACAGTGGAAGGGAAACTTCTAGTTACTGTTCAAAGGCACTAAGAAAAGAAATATCTAGGCTAAGGGAGGAATTGGGGCAACACGTGTATAAAGTATTAAAAAGAGGAGTATTTAAGGGGGGACCAAAAAACAGAAAGGGAGAGAACTTTTTGTAACCTAAAAAGAAAAAAAGACAAAGGGTGAGATATAATATAAGAACAGCTCTCGGCTTACGTCCGAGGAGGCCCAGTTACAATATTCCTTGTTGTTTTCAATTACTTGCGATCTTTAGTTTGTCATTTAATCCTCATATACTTCTAACCTGGGTTTCAAGCCCACACTCTACAAATTCTTATTGTTTAAGGCTCATTGGGCCTGAGCCCATAACTGTTCTTGGGTCCAGGTGCAATTGTGCACTTACAAGTATATATATATATATATATATATATATATATATATATCACACACATATACGCATTAACCTCATTATACGTGTTTCGCGCATGCCGTGAGACTTTATTTTTTGGGTTTACACATTTTATTCATGACAGTTTTTTTTTTAAAAAAAAAATTGTATTAGTACTTGATTACTAATGCAAGAAAAAGATGTGAAAGTGGGAAAAAAAACTGTTTAGTGATAAAAAAAAAAAAAGTACATTTGTGGGAAAAAAAATAGTTTTATTTTTTTTTTTTTTTAAAAGAAGCGGTATTAATACTTGACAATATATTATTATGTATTTTTTTAAATGACAATCTAACTGATTTTGGTGAAAGTGCCAACAATGTTAAAGATTAAATATATATATATATATATTTTTTTTTTTAAAACTGTGTTCAGATTAAAAATGTAAAATCATATATGATCTAACATTTTTACTCTATAGGCCCAGATACTGGGAGGTGCTTCGCAAATCATAAAATAGTTTCAATTTTTGTAAAAATTGAAATATTGAATAAAAAATACAACTAGTTTCAATTTTTGTAAACATTGAATAGAAAATACAACTAGTTTAAACTGAATTGGTGATATAGAGTTTTCTAAACTCAGGTTAGTAGCAATCTAAATGAGAATATGTAATTGTAAATATAAATCTAATATTTCAAAAAAAAAATCTAAATCCAAGAACTGGGTCTAGTTATTATATTATGTTATTAGATTATTATCTAAGCTTATTGCTATTAGAATTTGGATACTGAAGGAACAAAAATTACAAGACTTGAGATTGTATTCAATTTTTTTACAAATTATAGGTTGACTGAAATTTTAATCTACAATACTTTTGATTCGAATATCTTGAATGAAGATTAATTTAATTCCACATGAATTAGAGCATGAGACACTGCTTTGACATGTGGTGGGGGTTGAATCCTGAGTGATGATGTTCCGAAATCATCAATGAGTTATAAGCTCCAAGTCACTCCAATAAATACTTGTAAAGTAAGAATATATGGACCAATCAGAAAGCACCGGTGTGACACTGGCCAAGAACCCTCCGAAGGTCAAATTAGTGAATGAGAAATCTCTAAGAACTCTATAGTGAGAGAGCTAGGGATTTTCTGCGTACCTGAGAAAAGTGAAGGTCTAGTACTTATATAGTGGTGAGTGGTGAATCGAAATCCCTTCAAAGTAAGAATCTTTCCTTACAAAGAGGGTTTGACACTTAGGGTTTCCAAGATTTCTCGGTGTCTTTCCATATGAGGGAGACACGACTTCGTAGCAGATTCACTTTGCGTGATACGCAAGATATTTCCTAATGTGGACTTTCGTGGGAACCAAGACTCCGCTAGACCCGTCAACTTCATGCTTGCCCCATCGGGCTTTTGCTTACCCCGTCGGTTTTCCTTTCATCCGTCGAGATGTTTGTTTGTCGGGTTTATAATGTGATCCCATCTCTTTTTGTTGCTTTAGGTTCTTCGTCAGCTAATGTGGGACTGACGAACCCGTGAGCGTCGTCAGTGCTTATGTGTGACGTGTCTGGGCTATGGTCAAAAATACCACTATCACCGAGGATTACTTTGGCTGAAAGTTTCATACTTAATTATGAGTGTGACCAATCTTTGGGAGAGAACTACAATGCATTCTTGTCATAGAACTCAGTCTCTGATATCTCTGATTTAATGACGAGAATTATTTGATTCATGAATTATATATATACACGTTACCTGATTTTTAAGGAGAATAACTTGATTCACAAAAATTATACATGTTTTTGCTTTTAAAACAATAGTGTTGAGAACAAGAATAACATAATATGATTATTCTTATAAGTGAACTATCTTGTTGTGATACCACTTTGTAGCTATCATTGTTGCTCGTAAGTGATGTTTTAATTTGACTGGTTGGTTCATGTTTGCCATTTTTTTTTGGATCCAGATTTCATGTATTTTATGTGGATACAAAATATCATAATATACCTGTGAAGATATCAGTTTTTGCTCTTCAAGTATTCATTACTTTAATTCATGTTTTTTAGGTTATGTTTGTTCAATTGTTTTGCCCTATTAATAAATTACACACACAAAATTGTACAAGCTTAGTGTTCTTTTGGCATCTTTGCCAATTTTCAAGTTCAGAATGATGCAGTTTGCAAGATAAATCTTTTAACCACAATTTTTACGTAAGAAATATGCAAGATCACACTATATTTTTGTGGGTATGATCAACTCTAAATAGAGAGACCTAGAGGGAACGAAAAGTTTTAATAAAATGGTTAATAGAAATAATAGAAAATTTAGAGAATGTCTACTTTAGTTGATTTTATTATATAACTTACAGCTTTCTTGAAATATAAAGGAGGATAGGCTTTATGTACGAAGGATGTATATACAAAGAGATGATCTCCCGAAGAAAAATATTACTTTATTTGATCTCTCTTTCCATCAACTATAATTGTGCGGCCAAATTTTAGCTACAAAATTGGTTGTAGTTTTAGGCTACAAACTCACTCAATAAAATAAATATTACTGCATATTTTGAAAATCTAACCGTTGAATTGCATATTCTTTACACTCTTAATACACATGTCAAATTGTGTCAATCGGTTATTATTTACTATATAATCTATAAAATTATATTTTATGTATAATTTTAAATTACAAAAACTTGCAATTTAAAAATTTATTGATGACATAGCTATTGATCTTTAATTTTTTTGAAATTTTGCAAACATGGAGGATATAAGAAGATGTTATCCAATGGTGAATTTGTCAAAATTCACCTCCAATAAAAAGATATTAAGTGAGTTTGTAGCCCAAAACTACAATCAATTTTGTAGCTAATTTTTATCTTAATTGTGCACTCACAAAGCCTCGTGACAAAGCTACTCATATCATATCTTAAAAGGTATCTTAGCGACCAGAGTTGAATATGTATATTAATAATTGCAAGTTGTTGTGCATAATTACCAACGTTATGCTACCTTCTTCTTCTTTTTTTTTTTTTTTTGATAATCAATGTTATGATATGTTACTTTGAAAATTAGGATATTTGACCATTTGGCATTTGGGTCCACACTCCACAGTGCATACCACTTTACTCCAACAAAATTGCTATTATCAATTACATAATGACCAAAAGATATTTAAGATAGCATAATCCTTCAACAAATATGGAAGGGATTGCTATCGATTTATCATTTTTGCCGTACAATATGAGAACTTCTAGTTTCTTTTCAAGGGATCAGAATTGGCTCCAAACAAGATCACTCAATCACAAAAGTATGAATACATGAATGCACATACTTTTTTGTTTTTGTTTTTGTTTTTATTTTTATATTTATTATTTTATGGAAAATAAAATATAAAAAAGGATCTAATAACTCAATTCAAGATACTAATTAATTTTTAGTATAAGTAAATTCAAACTTAAATCTTTTATTTGATAATACAATATTATACCAGTTAAACTAATTGGAACTTACTAGATAAATCCTTAGCTAAAGATATAAATATGGCTATGATGAAAATTTTGGAAAATTATAAATAAAAAAATGACGTAAATGCACTTTTAATTCCTACATTTTAACGTTTTTCCATTTTAATTCTTACATTTTATTTTTATCACTTTTAGTCCCTAAACCAATTAACGCATTATGCTTTCGTCCTTTCCGTCAGTCAACCGATAGAAATAGCTGAGGTGGCAGCCGGAAAAATTAAAATATTATAAAAAATGCCACATCAGCATTTAATTTTTTTAATAAAAAAATAATTTGTCAATTTAAACTATAAAAAAAAACATAATTAAAAACAATAAAATCAAATACCTATGAAGACAAGAACACACAAACCCAGAAAATCAAACCCAAGAACACAAATCAAATGCAGAGGAAATTAAAACACAAACCCAAACCCAACTCTTAATCTCTAGCAAACCCAGAACATCACATGAAAAATCAAACCCTCCATACAAACATCAAACCCAGAAACAAACCCATAAATTTCAAACCCAAAAAAATTCGAGAAACTAACCCACAAATTCGAGAAACCCTTAAACAAACCTATAAATTTCAAACCCATAAAAATTCGAGAAACTAACCCACAAATTCGAGAAACCCTTAAACAAACCTATAAATTTCAAACCCAGAAAAATTCAAGAAACTAACCCACAAATTCGAGAAACCTAGAAACAAACCCAAAAATCTCCACCGCAATTTCCGCCACAAATCTTCCATTTATCTCCACCGCACCACTAAGCTCGGTTCTACCACCTATCTCCAGTGCAATCTCTACCACCGAGCTGAGAGATTGAGAGATGAAAGAGAGAGACCCACTGATCTATGAGACATTGGAGGTAAATGCACTTTAAACCCAAATCCAAACCACCGCCAAACTCAGCCCCTCTCTCTCTACCCAAATCCAAACCACCACTTTTTAGATTGGGTTTGTGCTCTTAAATTTGGGTTTGTGTTTTTAAACTATTTACTCTAAAAAAAAATGGCTTGAATTTGCCAGATTTTAGTAGGTGAGAGGATCCGAAACCGGCTTGGATCTGGAGAGGGAAAGAGATGGAGCAGAAAAATGGGAGCTCAACGGCCTTGAGAATGGCTTTAAAACTTCCACTCAGTGGTGACCAGGTGCTTCCTGGACATGGATCGTGGGGCTGTGGAGTCTTTCTGGAGGAGTTGCTGGGAAATATCGACGGCTAGGATTCGACCCTGAGCTCTGTCCCTCGACGATACTATGTTCCTTACGCACTCACTAGGGATTGCCTGGATCATGTGGTACCCAGCCGATGATGGCTGCGATGAACTGTGGCTTGACATGGCGGTTCTCAAGTTGTTGGTAGTGAAGCACCACCACCTCACCATTTCTTCTTCTACTTCTACAAATGCAATGAGGGGTTTGGAGTTTGGAGTTTGGAGTTGGACTGTGTTGTGTTGTGTTGTGTTGTGTGAGGATTTTTAATTTTATTTCATTTTGTTTGTGATTTAATTTTTTTTGAGAGTAAATAGTTTTTGTTTGTTATTGTGTTCTTTGTGTTTTTGAATTTGAGTTTGTGTTTTAATTTCCTCGGCATTTGATTTGTGTTCTTGGGTTTGAGTTTTTGGGTTTGTGTTATTGTGTTCATAGGCATTTGATTTTATTGCTTTTAATTCTGTTTTTTCTTCTTCTTTATTTAAGTTAAAATTGAGAAATTATTTTAAAAAATTTTAAATGCTGATGTGGCATTTTTTATAATATTTTAATTCCTCCGACTGCCACCTCAACTATTTTTGTCGATTGACTGACGGAAAGGACGAAAATAACACGCGTTAATTGGTTTAGAGATTAAAAGTGGTAAAAATAAAATGTAGGGACTAAAATGAAAAAAACGTCAAAATGTAGGAACTAAAAGTGTATTTATGCCAAAAAAAATATGTAAATAGACCAATATTTTTGACAAAACACACTGAATTGTAATAGCTTAGTATGTTTATGCATATCATGGATTATGATAGTTTTGCTTTCATGGGATAATTTCATTAGATGGATAGACAAGAGAATAAAAGAAGACGTGTATTGCAAATTTGGGAATGGAGACGTGGATTATAGGATTGGTAATGGAGACATCGAATGGCAATTGCTTGTGTTTAAGAATGGATTGAGTGGTTTTACTTGGAGTCCAATCACCAAAACGTGGAGTGCTGAACTAGAAATTTGGGAAAGTCTAATCCAAGTTTGTCATTTATATTATGTATATATTTGTTTCAATAACAGATCTACTAACGTGGACTTGTGTACTAATTGTGTTAAGATGAGCTCTAAAAATTAATATGTTGTAGTAAGCACTCTGTGACCCTTTCTAAGCAGTCATAATTGAATGACAAATTAACCTCTTGAGGTTTGATAGATAGCTTGACTTCTCAATTCTCACAATGATTATCTTCTCTTTGTTGATCTTCACTATTTGCAACTTTAAATATTGAGGTTTAATTCTATTTATGATAAATCAATAATTATTAATATCTGATGGGGACGTTTTCAACATGCAAAGCAGACAGGTTCAGTAGGGTCACCAGCTTTGGGGTGACAAAGGACCTTTAACAGACTGATAGTACCTACTAGGTGGACGACGACGAGGCTCGTCTATCTCGTACTGACAGAAGACGAAGCAACGACGGACGCAAGGCCAATAGGTCTGGTAAACCGATGGTCCCAGTGTGGTCTAGTTCGGTCTCCACGAATGTCTATACATGGAAATGTCTTGTATTCTACTCTCAACCCTAATCAGGGAAATCCCTATAAGGAAAGGATCCCGTAGAATGCGAGTATTAATAAGAATCTTCTCTACAAGAAAATGCCTTCTCCGCAAATAAATAAAGGTCAGCTCTACACTATTATAAAAACCCCGAATCCCTCACAAATCAAGATACGCGTAATTTTTCCAGCTCTGACACTCTAGAGTTGTAGAAATTCTCTCTAACTTAACCTTCAGAGGGTATTTGGCTGGTAATACACCGGTGCTCTCTATAAGGTCTTCTTTGTTTTTGTCTCACAGGTTCTATCTAGAGCACGTGAGAACTGTGCGACTCACTAACGATTTTTGGCATCAACAATATCAATCACCATTGGTTTTTGAAGCTATAATTTCTTATGTGCTAATTGTTTGATTACTATCAAACTTGTCAAGGTCATTTCATTATACTAATACAATTCTTATTTTGTTGTCATTTTTTAACAGGCTAAACCTAAAGCAAAAGAGCTTAAGAACAAACTAATTCCAAAGTATGACAAATTGGTTGAGCTTTATGGACAAGATAGAGCAACTGGGGAACAATCTGAAATTGCGTCAAAGATGAGGCAACAGTGGGCTGCTTCAATTAGAAAGGGCTCTATGGAGAGCATTAAAGATAATGATCACTTAGCTGCTCAAAACGAAGTTACTTTGGAGAGCTGCTATAATGTGGGTGAAACGGATCTCCACAAAAGCCGAATAGGGAAAAACATCAAACAATGAGGACATGGAACAAATTATGGGGGCAATTCAGGATGTTGCGAATGAAGGCTTATCTCTTTCTTATTAAGAATCCAAAAATGTTAAGATCTTTTATTGGCTATCCAGTGGAGGAACGCAAGGAGATATTGTTTACAATGATGTCTGATCCTTAAAATTTAAGCTTCTAAAAACCTTTTCAATTGATGATTGAACTTGTAAACTCTTGGGATTAATTTTTGTGCTTTTGATATTGCAAAAAGGTGACATTCTTGGCCTGTTTTGGTTTTAGCATTTTGCTATTTGATTGTACTAGTTTTATGAGTATTAGAAGAAAGTCAAGTTAGTATTTGAATCATATAGTTTGTTTAATTAATCTTTCAAATTTAGGCTTGCTAAAAGAAACTACAGGTTTAAGAGAATGTAATGCAGGTAAGAAAAAATAACCTTTTTTACTATATGCAATGTTAAGGAAGTTTCTATTGGGTTCATCTATTTATTATCACGTGCATATAGTAAATTACAAAAATAAATAGAATTCTTTTTTTCTTTTTTTGAAGATTTGGATGCGACTAAACACCTTGTCTAAATGATACTGTTGAAGATTGTACCAACTAATTGGAATGTTATTGTGTGATTATATTGTATATTGTCTTTACCCATTCAGCCATTCTGTTCTGCTTCTACTCAAACAAACTATATTGGCTTTACCCCGTCTTAAACAGTAGAATATTTTTTCTTAAACAGTAGAATATTGTTTGTTTAAATGATTTGACAATCAGATTAGGTTAATTTCCGGGCAACTCTACTTTACTTCCCCTTACTGATCCCCACCTTCCTCCTTCAATACAAACTAGACATAAATCTTGCATATGGTAGAATTTCATTTTCTCACAGGTTAATTTAAATATTAAAGCAACATTATAAAAATTATCATTTCAACTTGTTAGGAAAGGAGCAACAAAAGCAACGTCATAAGAATTAAAATTAAACTGAATTTAAGATAAAAATAACTAGAAAATATATTATTTTATTTATCCAAATTGATCCCCTAAACAAAACAAATGAATATTAGGGTTTTGAAGAAATTTAGTTGCTTTTTTTTTTCATTATTTTGTAGTATTCCCTAAGAAATACATACATGTTCATGATGAACAACATCTATGTTTCCTTAAGATCTTAATTAGAAAACTTAGTTGTTATCATTAAATCCCCTTTTTTATCATAAGCACATAGCACAGATGTTCTGAAAGTTGTAACCTCCCCATACTGAAATTCAAATACCAATTTATAAAATTGTTAAATTATTTTATCACGATGTTTGAATTGGAAACATATCTTCTGATCCACGCTCGAGTATTCAAGCGCGGTCGAGTAGTTCCACGTTACAAAGTTGCTGTTACTGTCTTATTTCCTGGACAAGTCTAAGAATACTTTAGGCACACTTTTTTTCCACTCGCCACCATCATCGCCACCATCAGATATCGCCACCCTGACTTTAATTGCCTCATCATCGGTGAATTTCTTGAAGAGATTCATAAAACTTTTCGCCACACTCGAACGAGATAATGTTGATATATAACTTCATTTTTTTAATTTGGTAATATTTTGATTTGAATAAATAAATATCTGGTTTCTTTTTACAGCTACCTCAGAACACTATATATAAGGAGTCCAAGAAAATAAGGGTTTGAGCACAATATTAATTGCATTTAAAGGTGTATCACACGAAAAGTTGCTCGTTTCAGTGAGGGTGTTCTCAAAAAACCTCTTCTTGTCTCGTAGCATTGTCGTCCCTTATCCGAGGTGTTTTTGTCCCTATGAATAACACTGTTATTCTCAGGCTAGTTGGGCAATTTTTTTCTAGGGTTACATGGAAACATTATTTTTCTACCCTTTTTTTTTCTTTTTTCTTTTTTCTTTTCGAACCCAAAATGGATGATTTGTCAAATCAGTGGAAATCCCTCTCACTATCAGAGAAGGAAGGTTCAGGTCTGGCTTTAAAGCCTGACCAAGCCACCACAGAGTTTTCTATGGTGCCTTGATTCCTAACAAAACGCCCTATTAACCTGGATGCCATTACAAGTACCTTCAAACCCTTGTGGAGAACAAAAATAGGGTTTAGGATGAAATTCATTGGTGACCACCTTATCCTTTTTTCTTCGACTCCAAAGAAGATGTCAACAGAATCTTAGCAGCAGAGCCTTGGAGTTTTGACAAGCACATCATGGTGGTATTAAGATATGATAACACGGTTGTTGTTAATAATTCAGACATGATCACAGTACCGTTTTGGGTGCAAGTACATGAGATCCCATTACACTTCAGAAACAGAGTAGTGGCCGAACAGATTTGTGAGGCAATGACACTGTTATACAACCGGAGACCTCGAATAAGTGCGATGGAGGTAGCTTTATTCATGTACGTGTGGCTTTAAACATCTCCCTCCCCCTGTATTATGGTTGGCTTATCACTCTTGAAAACAACGAGGCTTATTGGGTCTCTTTAAGGTATGAACGCTTCCTAAATGTGCGCTACTAGTGCAGATGCCTCACCTACCCTGATAAGGATTGTGAAATATGGATTGAGAGTGAGGGATCACTAAGTAAGGAAGAACAACATTTCGGTCCCTGGTTGAGAGCAGCTCCTTTCACAACCTCTAGGAAGGGCTTCCTCTCGGTCCTGGGTTATTATGCCAAAAAAAAAAAAAAATATATATATATATATATATATATATATATATGGAAAACACAGTCAAAATCTGGAAATCATAGATGGTTAGTTGCTATTGGCTCAAATTTGAACCTAATACTAAGATTACTTCTTTGCCCCAATAATAACAACCAGTAACAACCTGTCACTTAAGATTTGTTGTAAAAATGTTGTGGACATATCATTTCTTTTAAAAATTATTTTGATACAGTGTTTTCAGTTTTCAGCAATAGGCAGTCTTCAAACAGACTCTTAGTTTCACCGTCAAACTTCTTCCGGATGTTGAAGAGTGGAACCTATAACAAAAGCATATGCAAAATTTGGTCTGAAAGAAATACTACTAAAAAAATACGTATATAAAAACCCACAAATTTTCTCTAGTGTGAAGTTAATTCACGCACATATCTAGGAAGATGGAAAGCCATCAAATTGCACCAATTTTTTTTTTTATCAAAACTATCATATACAAATACACATGAATAAATTTATTATTTAATTAAAAAAATAATTTTTATTATTTTATTTTTCTATCTATTTTTATAATTTAGATTTAATTTATGCTTTTAAAATTTATTTAATTTACATATGAAACTTGATTAAGCAGCGTATTGTATGGGTAAAAAATAAAGCCTACAAGCCATACAAAATAATTAAAAATTTTAAGAATAAGAGAAGTAGCGGTGCATTAGGGAAAAAAAGTTGATATTATCAGTTATATATTTTAAAATATTTAGTATAACATTTTTTTTCCTTTTCTCAATGGTTGTAGGGAGGTTTACAGGGTATTTGGTACACATACTTAAAAACTAAAAATTGTTGTTTGAAAACATGTGTGAGTGAAAAAGTATGTAGAAATAAGTATAATGTTATTTAAAAACTAAAAATTGTTATTTGAAATGGTATACCAAACACCCCCTTAACATTGCATGTTTTTTGATGTTCGATAAATTTTGCATTATTACTCTAGACTTATCAATTACGTTTTCATAACTAATTTTGTTACCAATATAAAGAAGGAGTATTATTTTCCCCAAACCTTAATAATCCTTTCACACTTGAAGTGGAATGGCATTCTCTAACATCTTGAAAAATCAATAAAACTATAATGATAATTACCTCCAAAATTATTTAATAAAGAAATAAATTATAACCACCGCCTCATCACATTCTATTTATTTAGAGATTAGAGATAATTATTAAAAAAAAGAAAAAAGAAAAAAAGATTAGAGATAAGATACTAAATAATATTTTATGCAAAAGTAGGAGTGCTCTTATTGGCTAATGAAAGCCGACCGCGGAGGAGTAAAGCCCCCGATAAAAACTCAAGTCTGCTTCACGTCACAACTCTCAAACAAAAGGAAAGGGTTTTTAATTTTGATAATTAGGGTTTTTCTTTTCTGATTGTCCCCATAAAAAAAAAAAAAAAAAAAAATCTCAGTCAAATTCGATTTCAGAAAATAAAATTATTTTTGGGGCTTTTGCAAAATCCCAATTCTGTGATCACAGTTTGACGTGAAATCAATAAGTTTCAGAGCTTGTTTAAGGAGTGAGTGAGTGAGTGAGTGAGGATTAAGAGAAAGAAGAAGAAGAAGAAGAAGAAGAAGAGAGAAGGAAGAATGGGTGCACAGAAAAAGGGTGCAACTAGGGTTTCAGAGGACCCTGATGAACTGGCACGTGTCCCCTTGCAAGCCATCCTATTGGCTGATAGCTTCACCACCAAGTTCCGACCCATCACTCTCGACCGCCCCAAAGTACTCTCTCTCTTTCTCTCTCTCTTTCTATGTATGTTTGTATGTGTTTGTGTATATCTGTATGTATCTATAATTCTATGTTGAATTGTGAAATTAATGTACATTGTTTGGAAACTGTAGTTCTCTCAATTGGGTCAAGAATTGTGTTAAGGATGGGATGGAGTATTAATTTGATAAAATTTGACTTCTTTGTGTTTGGTTTCTCCATAGGGGTTTTTGTTTTTTGACTAAGTTTTGATGTTTTTGCTACTTTTGAGGCTTGAATGAGAGTGTAATATGGTTTACTAAGCTTAATTGTATGTGGGTTAATCTTTGATGAGTTAAAAAAGTACATGACTTATATATAATGTTCAAATATTTCTCTTCCCCAAGCTACTTATATTGTAATGGCAACATGGAGGGTGAGAGGTTGTGTTAGGGTCAGACGCCCTTGGAAATAACCCGGCAGCTGGTTCTGGCAGGTGGGGCCAGTTGCCTGTATGTTTTACTTGCTGGAAACGAGTTCCAAGGGCTCTTCTTTAGAAAGGTTTCTTAGTTATCACAAGAATATATGTATTTGTCTTCCCTCAAAATTTTGCTCCTAAGAAAAGTTACATTGATGAATTTGATCGAGCATATGTGACCAAGTAAACAAGGTTTATTCATATAAGGATTGCTAAATGTTAGGGACTAGGCTAGTTGAGTATAAAATAAAAACATCATTACATTGATTAAATTTTGGATAATTTTTATGAATGCTTTTGCTTGTTGCTAGCATTTAGATGTTTCAATCTTTATTATCACTTTTTTCCCCCTCCAGCTTACTTGGTCTTTCCATTTAGGCAGTTACATGGGCTTTTATTGATAGAAACTTGTGATCATATGTGTGGATTAAACCATTGCAATGAGATTTTATTGTTCTTTTCTTTTCTCATGTTGGACACTTGGACCCCATATATATGATTGCTCTTTTGATTCCATTCTTGTACTTATGTAATTCTTTTTTGAAGGTACTATTACCATTAGTTAATGTCCCGATGATAAATT
The DNA here is from genome assembly GCF_040712315.1 of Castanea sativa. Lineage (NCBI taxonomy): Eukaryota > Viridiplantae > Streptophyta > Magnoliopsida > Fagales > Fagaceae > Castanea > Castanea sativa. The sequence continues at coordinate 13,002,426 of NC_134015.1, forward strand.
ACACCCTAGCATGGCTTGAATCTGCTGGCGTTGAGGAGGTTATAGTTTTTTGCTGTGCTCACTCCAAGCAAGTGATTAATTATTTGGAGAATTCCGAGTGGTTTTCACATCCAAACTTTTCTGTCACGACAATAGAGTCGCACAATTCTATCAGTGCTGGTGATGCTTTGCGCTTAATATATGAGCGTAATGTGGTATGTCCTCTCAATTTCCAGCCTTAAATTTCTAGCCTTTTGCACTTTTATCAATAAAAATATTGAGTCCCTTCTTTTCAGTTAGTTTCAATTATTCATTTTTTAACAAATGAAGTTCCACTGTGCTTGCATTTAGAACTTGCTGTTTCACTGAGTAACAATTTTTTTCATCTTCTCTGGCTTTTGAAGATACAAGGAGATTTTGTCCTCATTAGTGGAGACACTGTGAGCAATATGTCACTTACACAGGTCCTTAAAGAACATAAGGAGAGAAAGAAGAAAGATAGTAATGCTATAATGACCATGATTATTAAACGGTCAAAGTCTTCTCCAATCATTCAACAATCTCGACTTGGTACTGATGAGCTGTTTATGGCAATAGATCCTAATACTAAGCAGCTTTTATATTATGAGGACAAGGCGGACTATTCAAAAGGGGCAATATGTCTTGATAAGTTGCTGCTCATTGATAATCCTTCAATTTCTTTGCACAATGACAAGCAGGTTAATTCCTTGGATCCTCCCCTCAAAATTTTCAGTTATATTTTCAGAATAGAATACCCTACAGAAACAATTATATTTTCAGAATACCTATTTACCTATTAGTCATAAATTTATCTTTTGGTCTTAAACAATTCTAATAAGCCTCTTCTTTTATTCACAATAATTACCACAAGTTATTGTAGAATATTGAAGGAAATTTAATGCTTGAGTGGATATACTCAATTTGATAGTAAAAAAATTGCATGAGGTTTTATTCATTTTGGTAGCCAATATTATGTGATATTATATTGCTTGCCTGTTACAACTTTCTAAGAAGGAATGTAAAGATTTTTTGGGTCCTTATACTGTGATGGTATTCATATATTGGCATTGTCTCAATTCTGGATTTTCTGAAATCTCTGGGCAGCGAATGCTCATAGGCGGCTTCTTGTATGTTGAAGGACCCATTCTGGCTAATTTATTCCCAGTTAAATTCCTTGGGCACTGTTGTTCAGGAATGGCGAGTTGATCTTAGTGCTGTGTGTGTGTGTGTGTGTCTGTGAATGTGCCTGCCAAGCATAAAAAGGCAATAGATGACTGTGACTTACTAAATCTGCACTTGCACTCAATACCATGGCTTGCTTCAGTCTGTTCTCATTGCATGCATTGATAATCTATCTTGAATGACTATTAATTTTATTTCCATTTATATGTCTCTTCCGTAAGAAGTTCTGTGATTTTAATTTATGCTGAAATTTTATACTAAATTATGCATGTCTTCTCTGTAGGATTGCTATATTGACATCTGCTCACTGGAAGTCCTCAGCCTTTTTACAGACAATTTTGACTACCAACATCTTCGGCGCCATTTTGTCAAGGGATTGCTTGTTGATGATGTGTGTTGCTCATTATACATGTCCTTTCTTTAAGCTAAATTTAATTGCTTTTAGGTGTAAATATTCTGCTGGTATGTTTAAAAGCACTCTCTTTTTTATACATTTACATATCTATGCTGCAAAGACACATAAATGGACAGCACACAAAGACACGTTCCCCTGCAACTGATGTCTCCCTCTATTATCCTTCAAAGTGTAAATGGAACTTTATTTTATTAGAAAAAGTGTATAGAAATTATATTTCTTGTCTCTACATTTATCCACAAACTTTTCTGATATGTAGGATAAGATGGTGGTTAATAAAATGGATGTTTTGTACACGCCTGTTTGTGCACTCCATGGAAAAAGACCTACACTCTTATGCATTCACAACTATGAAACATGTTTTAATTAGCAGAACCATAAATTATCAGTATTACATACCGTGTTAGCATTTCAGGTTTTTTTATTTATTTTTTATCTTCTTACCAGTAAGTAGTGATGTAATTAAGATACCCTTCTCCATTTTGGCTAATTGAAAATGGTCTCTATGTTTCATTTATAATGAATGACATTTTCTTGATCTGTAATTGCTTCAATGTTGTTGATAGTAAGTTCTGCTAATTGCACTTGTTTTTAGTTGTTTTTGACAATTTCATTTTACACATCTTCTAAGTTATCCAATTTTCTATCAGATTATGGGCTACAAAGTATTCACTCATGAAATCCACTCAAATTATGCGGCTAGAATTGATAACTTCCGAAGCTATGACAGTATTAGTAAGGACATAATTCAGAGGTGGACATACCCATTTGTTCCAGACGTTAAGTTCTTTGGGAATTCTGCCACTAAACTTGAAAGACAAGGGATGTATCGAGCATCAGGTAATGATCAAAAGATCTAATTGGTCAAAGGTCAATGTAGTTGGTAATAAGTGTTCGTTATTTTTTCTGTTAAATGTGATTTACTGAAACTTTGGTTTTTTCCCCCAGACATAGTGCAATCTCGTTCTGCAGAAATCGGTTCTTTCACTGTTATTGGAAATGGTACCAGAATTGGGAATAACACAAAAATATCAAATTCGGTTGTTGGGGGAGGTTGTACTATAGGATCAAATGTTTCAATAGAAGGTTCCTATATATGGGATAATGTCAATATTGAAGATGGTTGTAAGCTAATGCATTCAATAGTATGTGATGGAGTGGTTATAAAGTCAGGAGCAGTTTTGGAGCCTGGTGTTGTTTTGTCTTTTAAGGTATGTGTTTCAATACCCCTGCTATTGCTCTTGTTTGAACTGCCGAATTTGATACTTTCCCAGTTCTTCAAACTGTTGGATTGCTTTCTACAAACCACCGAACTCAATATTGTTAGTTCGTTGGTATATATTTTTTCAGTGTCTTTCCAAAATTCATTTTTCTAAGTAATCATTGGAAGATACATAATTACATTATTGATAGTTATGGTCCGTACATGTTATATTGGCTATATTTAGTTTGTGTGGCGTTTTGACACTTCATATTTTCCAGGTTATAATAGGACAACAATTTGGTGTTCCTTTGTACTCTAAGGTATCGTTATTTCAACAGCCGACTAAGCAAGATAGTGACGAGGAGCTGGAGTATGCTGACAATAGCAGTGGGATTGTAGAAAATTCATGTAACTTCTCCGGCACTGCATCCCTTACCCTACTTTTCTGTCTTGTTTAGTTTGTCTACAGTTAGATAATTGTTATTGCAAAGCATAGCATTAATCTAATTATTATGATATGGGCAGAAATCTTAAGTTTATTGATAGTAATTCTTGAATAATATACACCTTTTAGGTCAATGAGCTTTGGGCCAACCGGCACATCCACCTCAGTTCTGGGGAGAAAAATAAATTTGTTTTTTTTTTTGGCTCAAATGTGTAGTAACTCTTCAAATATGTAAATATATCATTCTTGACTAGTTTTAAACTTTTGGCAAATTTTGGAATATCACCACCTTCATAGTTTGTAGATTATATTTGAATGATTTGGATATGTCAAATATCTGAACAATGAATCCCATCCAACTTTATAGGGTGCTGCCCTATCATAGTTTTTCTGCGTATTTTATGTGTGTAAAAATGATTCTTGTTGTGTTTTACAAAGCATGAAAGGTACCAATGCTATATCTATCTGGCTGCTAATAAATTGCCGATGGAATTATAAACATCTTTTGTTATGGTAGATAGTGCCAAAGAGTTTTGGTACTAGTATTTTCTTTTTAATTTTTCATTTTATAGTTACAATTGGGGGGGGGGGGGGGATTTGATCCCCGGAGTCCGTGTTAGAAACACTAGAATGTGCCCATTGAGCTACAAGGCTCTTGGCATTTGGTACAAGTAGTTTTTCAGCTGTATTGTTAGTTCCCTTGCAATTCTTCTTATAATGGTAAGATGTATATATGATTTTTGAATCGTTATTTTGTGGTATTATAAGCAATTTTATATGCAGCAATGGCAGATACTGTGGATAAGTCAAATGGTCAGCTTACATCCGAATTATTAGATGAAGAGTGTGGGCCTACATATGAGGTTAGCTTTAAATTTCTCTTTTGTATTTCCTCAGGATCAATATTTAGCTTGATGGTGTTTAATATGTCTTGGTTTATTCTGCCACTTATGTGATAGATTTTAATTTTTCATTATTTGGTACACGAATAATTCATAAGTATAACACTATTTTGTGATTGAATATGCCAACGAGTCTTATCCCTATAACTGTTATTGATCAGCTTGGTCCAGGTGGGGTTGGATATATTTGGTCAATATGTGAAGGAAGTCATGAAGAAGAATGGAGGCATTCAATTGCACCGATTCCTGCAGATAAACTTGCCGAGGCAATGCAAAATACCGATGATGATCTGGAGTTGTTAACTCAAGATGGCAGTGTTCTCCCTCCTTCTGGAGAATTAAAACCTGACTCTAATTATTCAGATGATAATGAAGATCCAAGAGATGATTCCATCTACTTTGAGAAAGAGGTGAGAATGACAACCACAAAAGTGATGGTATTGGATAAACTTTTGTACAGAATGAACGTTTATTCATCCATTTTCATTTGCAGGTTGAAGCAACTTTTCTACGGGCTGTGCATGAAAACATTAAAGAAGATCATGTAATCTTAGAAGTGAACTCATTGCGGTATGCTATTTTTATTGGTCATTTCTTTTTAAGCAGTTTCAATTCACTATGTAGCTTGTGTAGTTGAGCTTCTAATAATTGTCATTCTCCCTCTCCCTCTTCCTTCACTACATTTAGGTCAAAAGTACCAACATTCAACTTTTCTCCCAGGTTATCAAAAAACTTTTCTCCCAGACTTCCCTGAAACACCACCACCACTACTTCCCTCCCATTAACTTCTAAGTTTTTATTAGTTTTAGGGTCCATTCGTTTGGGGTGAAAATAGGGAGGATGCAAAATAGAGAGAAGAAAATAGGATGGAAAATGTTGTTTTCCACTGTTCGGTTGAGGAAGGAAAATAGGAAAGAGAGAAAATCCGGGAGAAAGTTTTCTCTTCGGGCTCACATTTTTTTTTTTCCTCCCAAATTGGGAGGAAAATCTGGGGAGAAAAGTGTTATAGTAGCACTTTTACAAAAATGCCCTCTTCCCACCTATTTTTTTTCAACGTTCTCTTCTTTCTTTTTTTTCCTTTTTTTTTTTTTCAACGTGACCTGGGATTTTTTTTTCAACGTTCTCTTCTCTCCTTTTTTTAGAGAACTCTCCTTTTTTTTTTTTTTTTTCAATGTGACTTGGGATTTTTTTTTCAATGTTCTCCCCTCTCTTTTTTTTTTTTTTTTTTTTTGTCTTTTTTCAACGTGACCTGGGATTTTTTTTTCAACGTTCTCTTCTCTTTTTTTTTTTTTTTCAACATGACCTGATCTATAATAATAAAAATAAAAATTTATATATATGATATGATAAATTTTATATTATGTAATAAGTACAAATAAATCTATTTCTTACATATTATGTAACAAGGGCATAATAGTCAATTTATATAAATTACATTTTCCATCATTCCCTTTTTTTCTCCAACCAAACAAAAGAGTTTTCTACCCTCCCACTTTTCCACCCTTCCAACCGAACGCACAAGAGAGAAAACTAAATATTTTCCATCCTCCCACTTTTCCACTCCTCTAACTGAATGGACCCTTAGTGTTGAGGCTTTTATGCAATTAGGAACTTGAAATTAGCTTTCATGTTCTCAACAAAACAATAAAGACGTTTCTTGAAAATATTTTCCATTGAACTATTACATTGAAACAAGCTGAATTTATGATGAGATTCATAATCACCTACATCCTAGTTTGTTAAGCCTAGGCATGGTATTAGCCCTATTAATTTGCCTTTTGTCAGAGTTAGATTATACTTTCCTTAACTCAGCTTCATTTCACTCCTTTCCTGGGTTATTGACGTAAGACAACTAGAACAAAACCAAACAATAGAAAAATAAAGGGATATAACTTAGGAGTCAGCATCTAAGCCTAGCTTGGAGTTAACACTAAGCGGAGAAACCACTAGGAGTTAACACCTAAGGTAGACCTGGAGTCAACACCAGACCAAAGAAAGACCAAACGACCATTTTTTCATTCATCAAAATATCAACTATCTCCTCAAGGAGTACAATAGATTGCTTATAAAGGATTACTAAACCCTAGTTCTAATTAGCTAGGAAACTCTAATTGCCTTGTTATGAAAATAACCTTGCTTCCAAATTAAAATATTAATAGCCTAATAAACTACTAGGACCTAAAACATAAAAAATACAATTGACTTGCAAACATAAATAATACTAAATAAAATCTTCTTGCATCTCCCGCATCAGTTTTGGTGCCTTTTTCTAACTAGATAATGCTTAGGGCATAATGTAAAACTTTAGTTGGGGTTTTCATTAAACACATACTTTTATGTAATAATGATTCAGATGAAGGTGGGATGTTAAGGCTTTTAGAGCTTCAAAATAAATTACTTTTTCATATGGCATTGAATGTAGCAGGATGAGTATTGCAATGTTAGATAATTATTGAGCCCTGTATAGCTTCAGCAACGGTGAGTCTTGTCTTTAAACGTTTATTACCCACCACTAAAGCCTTTAAGTCTTACATCTCTTGTCATATTGTACTTAAAAAAAAACTAGAGTTAATTTATTGTGAACTTTGTGTTGTCCAAAAGTTTAATCAAACGATTCAAATCACAAGCATCAAATCTATTCTTTCACTATCGCAATCCCAAAGAATCTTACTTTGCAAAACCTAGCCAAAGAAATAAGTCATCATACACAGACAGCTTTTGGAATCTTTCTTGTGTCACCATTGCAAATCCCTCCTATATCCGTCCAAATGTGAACCTCCATGTTATTCTTCTGGATTTTTGTTTCTTCTATAATTTTATAGGCTATGTTTGGATGTATTCATTGAATTATGCTTATATAATAGTGTTGGAATAATGGTTATAAACATTAGTATTCATCATTTCATACCAGCTTAAGTTTCTGGGACAAGTGGTAGTTTATCGTGTGTGTGTATATATATATATATTTATGTATATATTCAGTTGGGATTAAGGTTTAGTTGATTTGAGTTCAGAATGGTTTTGTTTTCTGTGAGCGTTGTTTGCTTATCATATTACTTCCTTTCCCATTTACTTGGCAGGTTGTCATACAATAAATTATTCACAGACTGTGCTGGAGCTATATTTTATTCTTTGATGAAGTTGGCATTAGAAATTCCACATAGTTCACCTAGTAAGTTTTTTAATGTTTTCATTATTTCATTCGTTTTTTTCCTTGATCAGAAGTTTTTCTATGTTTTCTGGTAAGTATATCCATTCAGGTAGAGGTTTTTATTTCTGATCATTTCAAATAAAGCTCTTTATGCTTTTAAGTCATAATCTTTTTCTGCACTTTGATGAATATGTCTAAAGTAGATGAAGCAGTGTTGTAAATTATGATTGATGAGACCAACTGTTAATTTTGGCCACTTCTGAGTTTTGTCTTCAAAAACACTCTTTCATGTTATATGGCCTGAGAAAAATGCTAATTGTTGGAGTATAGCTTAATTGTTTTGGGGGGAAAATCCTCTTTGGAGGCCTTAGACTTAACTAATGGCCCCCACAACATCTAAGGAGAATTTATTGCCCTGGGAGTAAGTCTCTTTGGTAGTTCATCAGGTTTGTCAATACCTTCTTCCCTTATAATTAGCCACTGCCAGAAAATTCCAGCAACCACATATCTTTAGGATATTTTATTTAATCTATTATATATCCTTGTATTTTCAAGGCTCAATTGATTTATTATATGTATGTAAAGTTTTATTTTTAATTTTTTTTTTTTACAAACCATTACTTATTATCTTCATGTATGCTTTTGGAATATTTTTTTTTCTGTTGAAAATTATGCCCCATTTTATATTACTTGCAAATCAATACCCTTTTTTTATATGCTATGCACTCTTCCACCCTCTTTTGTTGTCATAAGGCCAATGCTTATAAGGTCTCATGGCTCTTTATGATTCTCCTTGACCTATTAACTTTTTGTGGATTAATATTTTCATTCAGCTGCCTTGTCTTGCAAGGGGTTTGGGGTTTCTGTTGTCCAATGGGCTAAACTCTGAGAGGGGTGGCGCATATACACTTAAATGAATTTTTCATGGTTTAAGCTTGGTTTTAATGGTAGCATATTGCATTTGTACATTTAGTACTTTCTTATGCTGTTCATATCTTTCTCCATAACAGATGTCTTTTATATATGACAAGTTTTCCTTGCCTTTTGATCTATGCAATGAAAAATTCTTGTTTATTCCACTTTTTAGGTGAATTATGTAATAGCACAATGGACGTAATTACAAAATGGAAAAAACTTCTGAAGTCTTACCTGACTGACATTGATGAGCAGGTTTGTATTTGATAGTCCCTTATTGTAGCCATCTCTTTGACTTTAATTTTTTCCGAAGTTGCACTTCTGAACTGGCATTTAATAACGAGTCCTTCGTTTTAGCCTCTTTGGAAGATGATTGGTTTTAGATTTAATTAGTTGATTTAAAATTATACTCGTCCTATGTTAATTTGGGAGGCAAATGAAAGGGATCCCCCCAACCCCCTCAAAAAAAAAAAAAGAGAGATTTTCTCAAATTTTTTCAGACTCTGCATCTGGTAGTTCTTTTTTCTTCTATTGGTAGCTTTGTTCTCTTGGTAAATTTAAGCAATGTGCATTGTGCTGTCCCATCATTTTGTTTGTATATGCATCATGGATAGAACTATGTAATGGGTGTCTCTTTCTTCCCTGGGTTTATATATATTTATATATATATGGAGAGAGAGAGAGAGAGAGAGAGAGAGAGAGAGAATCTCTACTTCTAACCTGTGTGCCAATTACACTATTACATTTCTCAGTTATTTCAATAGATTTTGATTTATCAATACAGTAATTTTCACTGATGGAAATTGAATGCTAATCTTAATCAGAGTCATATGGGTCTTTGCATTATAATTTTAGATATATTTACACAAGGCATGATTAACTTGGCTATAATGTTATTAGATATTGTATTGATGCTTACCAATCTAATGCTCATTATTTCATAGTCAATTTTGTACTAATTTTTTCTTGAATACTTCACAGATCGAAGTAATACAAAAATTTGAAGAAATTTGTTTGGAATCTGCCAAGGAATTCTCTCCATTGTTTTCAAAGGTGTAATTTTCTTTACATTTTGTGGTCGTAACGTAGATGGGTACTATTAACATGCTATACAGACAAGAATGAGAGGGTGCGCTTCTCTTCAGTATGTAGTTTTCTATGATGCTTGTGGTCCCTCATTGTGATATTTTTGTTCCATCAAACATGCACACACATTGTTGCAGGCTCTTCCATCAGCAATGATGCTATCATAGTAATATAGTTTATGTGATCTACTTTGGGAGCCCTCCTCTGATTGGTTTCTTGAAGGATGATTTAAATTGTTGGGTAAATTACATTTTAAACCTTATACTTTAGGGTTGGTTTTAAATTAAACCCTATAGTTTCAAAAGTCACAAATTAAACCCAAAGATTGTTATCAAATAAACACTATAGTCTTGTTAGTTTCAGATTGATCCCTGGACTCTTAGAACTGTATCAATTTAAACCCTCCAATATAACCCATTAAACTTAAAAATCCAGGGTTTAAATTGATATGATTTTAAAAGTTTAGGTTTAAATTTGAATCTAGTGAAACTATAAGGTTTAATTTGCAACAGTCTTAAACTTCAGTGTTTAGTTTGGAAACCTTGACTGACTTGGTACACCACACCATGAAGAACAATTATTTCCATTTTCCAATCATTTCATGAAGATGCCGTGAATAAGGTGGAGATCGCTGATGCAATGAGGTAGGGTTTCTGTAATGGTGGATGCTGGTAGTAGAAATGTTGTGAATTGGACTTAAGACAGAAAACAGGTCATTAGAAAATTTTCCTATCTACTCAAAAGGGCTGTTGGCTTTCCAGCCTTGTAGTTGTTTTTATAAACCCTGTAAATTGGTAGGCAAAAGGGAACTGGATTTCTTGGCTAAAATAGGTGCCATGTAATTGGAAAATGATGGAGACTGTTATTATTTTGTGGTGGATTCTTCATTTTTTGCATCAAGTTTTATGGTTAAGTAGACCCAGTTTGATTTTGTTTTATTCTGCTGATACAAATCATTGCTATTTTCTTTTGCAGATTCTGTTTCATCTGTATGACAAAGATCTCATACAAGAAGATGCTATTCTAAAGTGGGATGATGAGAAAAAAAATGCTGACGAAGCAGATAAAGTTTTTGTTAAGCAGTCAGAAAAATTCATTCAAGTAAGAATCATTACTCATAAATTTTCTTTTCTTAAAAATAAAAGAAAGATTTTTTTTTTTTTTCAATAACTTGTTCCTGCAGTGTGGCCAATATCTTTTTTCTGGATTGCTTGACTTTTGAGGAATAAAAATTAAGATAGATGATTTATACCCTTCCTACTGGCCATGCTTCTCTCAAATATCACCTGATGTTGTCATAATATTTGCATGTTCATATGCGTTTTTCGGTTGCAGTGGTTGAGAGAGGCACCGGAAGAAGACGACGGAGAAGAAGATGAAGAAGAATAGAAAGGAGTTGATTCATAGATCTAATTTGCCCAGGGTGGGATATACTGTTACAAGTATCAAATTGATATATCACCTTTTAGGGTGTTGTATTATATAGTGGTGATAAGGGTTTTGTCCATGGTCTAAAAATTTGAAAGAGCCATGATCCATTTTCAATAGAGGGAACCCCAAAACTGAAACTTTTTTTTATTCTTTTGACTTGTTTTTATATAATTTTGAATGAAAAGTAGGGTTTGAGAAAGTAATTTCCCAAATTTGTTACTTTCATAGCCTGATTTTATCATTTATGCCAATTTTTTCCCCCAATTTTCAAATTCAGGTCCTTTTTTTTTTCCAAACCATCTGCATCTGTAATTATTAATAGTTAAACTTGAGACTGTTTACTTGAACCATCTCTTTTATCTCGTTGTAAGTACTTTTGATTTCTTTGTTAATGGTTCTCGGATTCTCAGTTGTACCACAAGTTGTGGCCTAAATCACATTATACAACAACAATGATATAAAAGAAAGTAATGTTCTTTTAAAGTGACAAATCAGTAATTGGGTAAAATATTTCATTACTGAAGGCATAATAAAAGGTGTTGTTCGTAATTTTGTTGAATTGAGTTGGTGATTGAGATTTTTTGGTATAGGTATCTGGGATTTTTTGAAAACTCGCAATTTTTGTACAATAAATATGTGGAATCAATACACTACCCAAAAATCAACATTATACACAACCAATATAAATTATGTTCCTTATTGTACTAAATAAGTATACAAAATCCATGAAAATAAATATACAAAATCAATATTATAAACTGAAATTAGACAAATAAACACAATTATTTTTCAAATTGAGTCTGGATAAATGATAATGCACGATCAATTATGAATATACAAAACATGTGTTGGAAATGGGCTGCTGAGAAGGAGGAGGCCACCAGGTAGGCCGAGGGTCCTCCTGGCCCCGGTGGCCCACCAAACACTGGTCCGCAGCAGCTCTCTATGATGCAGCAGCAACAGAGGAAATAAAAACTGCCAATCAAAATATCAAATAAATTAAAAAAAGGAGTACAAGACCACCTTTTTATTTTTTATTTCAAAATTTATCACAATTGTACCATTTCTAAAATGGGCTGAAAATTGAGCCGAAAATCTTACGCCCTTGACGCCAATAGGATCCATAAGGTGACTAGGTAATATTGAGATAGTTATAAGTGGTATATTTACCAGCAGCAGTTTGGGGTCTAGTCTAGAAGCAAAGACATGGTCATGTGTCTTCAGGGTTTATAAGAATCTAAACTTGGGACAGGCATGCATGCAAGATAGATGTGGAAAAAATTTGGCTTTGTTTTAATTGATTTTAAAGAAGGGTGTTTCGGTTTTTTAAGTTTGTTTTATCTAAGAAAGAAACATGCGCTTTTCACGTGCAGTAAGATTTCATTAAATATAACAGCAAAAATAACACTAGGGGCAAAGTCTGATAGTTTAGAGTGCAAAATGTGCGTTCAAATAGTTTAGGGTGCAGAGTGTAATCTGGTGCATAGTTTAGGGTGGTAAAGTGTAATTTCTCTCATTACTATTTTAAGGAAATAAACATAAAAAATGATTCAATAAATCAATTCAAGATATTAATTGATTTTTAGTGTAATTAAGTAGATTCAAAATTAAATCTCTTATTTTATAATAGAATATTTTACCAGTTAAACTAATTGGAACCTACTAAAAAAATCCTAAGCTAAAGATATAAATAGCCAAATACGAAATCCTATTTAATTTGAAAGAAAAATCTTTTTATATAAGGATTTATCATTTGGACATCTCAATTAACTCCTCCATAATTTTTCATAATAAAAAAGTCCTCGTGAGGGAAGTGTGAGGTCATATATATATATATATAGACACACACACACACACACTTGCCTAGAAAGGTCTTCCAATTGTCCACATTACTCAGAATCCCTATCAAAATACGCAATTTTACAAAATAACTGACTAGCAATCTTCCTTAGACAACACCACCAGATTGATCTTAATCTCACTTTCCATTATCTCTACAACTCTACCTTGATGTGTGGTGACCAAAGTTCTACTACTTAGGGCACCATTCTAGACCATAAATTAAAGTCTACATACCACACATCATCGAAGACAATAAAAACTTTGCAGATTTGCTGAATCAATTCACAGTTTTTTGCCATTAGACTTGGAAATTCAATAATGTTGGGCAATCACCATCAAAAACTTCATTGATTGCGTTGGTAACCCTACACCAATCAAAAGGTTTGGAAACCCAAATTCCTGTTCCAAAATGGGCATGCACACTAGGATAACTGTAGGCAACTTGGGCTAGAGCTGTTTTGCCAATACCACCCATGCCCACTTTGAAGATGACATGGGGGTTTCTTTACGGCACATCACTACTATTATCCTCGCCCAAAAGGCTGCTCACTAGATCATCCCTATCCTTATCACGTTCAAGAATTCCGACTCTTCAACTAAAAATATAGTTATTGGTTGCTCCTCAAAGGTAGGACTTCCATTCAACTGAATCCTATACATCTCTCTCTCTCTCTCTCTCTCTCTCTCTCTCTCTCTCTCTAGTAATTTTATCTAATTTTCAATTCATTTCTTTTATCTTGCTAGCAATGTCGTGATGCAGAACAAGTTTATCAACTCAACGTAAACAACATGAAGTAACAAACTAACAACGTTAATTAATTGAACCTATATATACTAAAAGAAAAAAAAATATTTAGTACAATGAAAAAAATTGTTACAATAACATCAAAGTCATTGTAATAGTTGATGCGAGATATTGCAATAAAATTTGAAGTAATAGGTTTATGCAACAAAAAAAATCATTGCAATAAAATTTAGATATTTTAATGATAACGTTGATACAATGATATATTTGTTGTTTAACGGACAATCTACTAGTTCGAATATCTTGTAGCAATAGGTTATTACTTTACGAATTTTATTTACAATAGATTGCAAATAATTTACCAAAATAATTTGGGTCAAGTTATTGCAATAATATTTTTGTTATAATAGATAATTGTTTTATATTTATTATTGCAATAGATTGTAAAATAATTGATATTGGATTATTGCAATAATATTTTTGTTGCAGTTTCATATTTGTCATTGCAATGACAAATCCGAAACTACAATAGATTGTAAAATAATTAATATTTTATTATTGTAATGACATCTTTATCACAATAACCTATTACTTTGATATTTTAATTGTAATAGATTGTAAAAATAATTGGTATCAAACTATTGCAACAATTTCTTCGATTTAAGTTATTTCAACAAATTTTTCTATTGTAATTTTATATTAAAGAGAAAGATTTTTCAATTTGGTCAAGGAAATCAACCAAGGAGACAATGTAAGGCCCTATTACTCTTCAATGCGTAAACCTTCCAAGTCTGGAGGCTACTCTAAGGCATTCAAAACTAATACATCACTCCTCATTCTTTCATCGCCTGACTCTAAGGCATCCCCAAATAATTCATTCCTCTATCTTCTCTATCCTTCCCTTTCTCAAAAAAGAGAGACAAATCATGGAGGTGTGTCTTTTTCTCGAGTTGTGCATTCTTGGCTTCACTTACATTAAGCTGTTCAAAATTTTCAATTCTCCAAGGTTACATCCTCCAGTGTCCTTATCATTTATGCTGAAAATTTCTAATGTTCTAAGAGATACCAATCTTCCAAATCCCCTTGGAAAAATTAAACAACCTCCAAAGAGAATAAGATATCTTAAGTTAATTAGTTTGGCCATCCCCTACAGTAATTCTATGTGCTCAAAAATATTAAGCCAAGTAATCTTCAAAAATTATAATTTGCACATATTAGAGATGGTTTCAGGCAATTTACCATAGTAGTCAACTAGATTGAGATACCTTAAATGTATTAAATTATCCATTGTATCCAAAAGTTCTACTGAATGCTTCAAAGTTAATGCTCGTAATCGTCTAAAATTTTGAAATAAATCAGTGCTATAACCCATTTAAAAGAAAGTGCATAGATTTTTAGCACTTTCAATGGACACATTAAATGGAGCTTATATTTGACTATCTAAAAACAAATGCCAAGCATTTGTATAATCCGATTCCATCCAATTGTCACTATCTTTCGCGATGCATTCGTTTTTTGTGATTGATTGTGCATAGTCATGCACAATATCATGCATTTTTAATCATAATAAATTAGTACTAGCTTTCACGAATTTTATTGCAATAGATTGCAAATAATTTACCAAAATAATTTGGGTCAAGTTATTGCAACGATATCTTTGTTGTAATAAATAATTGTTTTATGGTTGTTATTGCAATAGATTGTAAAATAATTGATATCAGATTATTGTAATAATATTTTCGTTGCAATTTCATATTTGTCATTGTAATAGATTGTAAAATAATTGATATTTAGTTATTGCAATAATATCTTCATTGAAATAATCTATCACTTTGAAATTTTCGTTGTAATATATTGCAAAAATAATTGGTATCAAGTTATTGCAATGATTTTTCAATTTAAGTTATTCAGCAAATTTTTGGTACCACCATTATACTACTTTCATTCTTTGTCCTGTATGGTGGGAACCGATAGAAAGACATTTAAAGTTTGAAAAAAACCATTACAATAAGTTGGGTGATACAACAATTTGCCCAATTTTTGTCACATGAGCCAATTGTGATAAAAGTTGTAAAAAAAAATATTTGGGTAGTAAACTTCTTGAAACCCTTGTTACACTCTTGTTAGTGAGAAAAGCATAAGTTAACACCACAATAATTTCTACAACTTTTGCTACAACTTGCCTACATGATGACTTATGAATGATGGAATTATGAAAATTTTTGTGGTACTAGACTTACTCGTGAGGAAGAAAAATTTGGATGTTATTAATTTTCTCCAATTATTTACTCTAAAAACCTAGGAGAATCAAGAAAAAACAAGGCAACTCATGATGTGTGTCAGCCTAACAGGTTGGCATTAAAGGGAGGAATTATTTCATAAGGACCCACTAAGTGCCCTTTAGCACATTATTTTCATCTTTGTCTTGGTTTTTATCTCCACTTGCTGCTTATCGATCCCTTATCCACATTCACCCAATGACTATTTAAAATTTTTCTCTCTCTGAAATAAACATAATTAAAATATGTGATTCAAACCAATTTAGTAATTCATTGTAAAAAAAAAAAAAAGGAGATGAATCTCCTAGATTTAAATATTTATAAGATTGAAAACATTTTAAAAAAAATACTCATAAATAAGGATAAACATATGTATAAAGTTTACACGTTTTTTCATTAATATTAAACATTTAGAATTTATAAGTGGATAAAGCAATTTAAAAATTAATAGGAGAGTTCTCCTATTTTTTAGGCAATGTTTCAGTGGGAGTTAAAGTTGTATTTTTATTGGATTGTCCTTTAGTTTTGTCTTTACAACATAGGGGTGTAGGAGTATTTTTTAACAAAAAAAATAAGGATCCCAAACATGGGAAGCACCTTAAATAGTAGTATATATATAATCTTACCCAAAAGTAAATAAAAAATAATTAAAAGTTATAACATTAATAACTTTCTTATGTGTATGCCTATGAAGGTATCCACATTTTTTTAATACATACTATAGAATTTCAATTTATAGCGTCTACTCCATAACCATTCTCTTGTTCATTAAATCCAAAAATCAATTGATTTTTGGTATAAGTGGGATTTAAAAGTCAAATCACAAGTCTATTATTCAAAGGACCTGCACCCCAAATTTTTTTATTAAAAATAAACTACAATTATAATAGACCATAAAATAATTTAAAATAAATAATATATGAAACTCATTTTAGAAATTTCTTAAAATTTTTGATGATTGAGTTTTAATTACAACACTACTTTATTTTTAAAAAATATTTCGTAATAGAATTTCACTTAAAAGTAGAATACATTAAATTATAATGTACTTACAACTCCTATTAAATAATAATAATAATAATGTACTTACAACTTGTCAAATGGGAAACTATGTTCTTTAACTCGTAATACATTTTTGGTTAATTTTTTTTTCATCCCTAAATTTAGAAAAATTCATTTATCATCACTAAAAGTATTAATGAATTAATTTCAATAGTTTAGGGGGAAAAATTGTTTTACCATAATTGAAGCAGATACAAGTGGAGCTTTTATTTTTTAGCGTTTTCATTTGTTGTCTACATGCCCAACGCATGCATGCTAATCAGTACATTTTATCTTCTTCTCCTTTGGTATTCTTGTTACAAATTAAATTGTACAAACTTACACTCAAAATGCAGGGGAACTGGAAATATGGTCTTTTACTTTGTAGGTTTAAAACACTCAGACCCCAACAATTGTTAGTGCATTAACTATACACTTCCAGCATTCACTTGCATCCTTGCTGTCTGTCCTTTTCAGGTAGTTTATTATTTGAGTGTCTGTGTGTTCTGGAAATTTAATTTTGGTTTCCTTTCTTCCAATTCGTATGAATTAAAGGTTTTTAAGTTGATGATTTTGTAGGAAAGAATCTGTGGGAATTAAAGACCAAGGCAGGGTAAGCCATTAGTATGTATTAGATGATGAAAACTCACTTACAATTTATACACAACCAATGTAAATTATGTTCCTTATTGTACTAAATAAATATACAAGACCCATAAAATAAATATACAAAATCAATATTAAAAACTTAAACTAGACAAAGAAACACATAATTATTTTTTGAAATTGAGTCTGCTTAGAAGGGAGGCCCACCAGGTGGGCCATGGGGCCCTCCCGGCCCAGGTGGCCCACCAAACACTGGTCCGCAGCAGCTCTCTATGATGCAGCAGCAACAGAGGAAATAAAAACTGCCAATCAAAATATCAAATAAATTAAAAAAGTACAAGACCATTTTTTTTCCTCAAAATTTATCACAATTTTACCATTTCTAAATTGGGCTACACATTGGGCCGTAAAGGGGTCTAATTTTTGTGAAATTTCTAATAATCCAATTTTGGCCTGATTGTGAGCTTAACTCCTTCTCCCTCAAATAGTAGGTCACACAATAAGAGTAACTTTCTCTTCCTTCACTTCAAGGTCTACCAAATTTTAAAGCTTTTCAGTTTTTCAATTTTCTATATACATTGAGGTTACAACATATTTTTTATGTGTAAAACTAGATGAGCATTTATACTTTTGCATTCTCCATCAATGTCAAAAATCTTGTTAACAATCAAAATTGTCAAGCATTCTTTGCAATTGTTTTTTTGTGTGACTAGGGTCATGTTGCTATAAAACACAAGTGCTCACTTTGAAGTTTTGAACCCATCCCAATAATCCCAAAACCCATCTAAGAAACATAACCAGCCCAAAATTGCACCTGCGTGGACTCCACCTTGTGATACATCTGTCTCTGCTATCTATCTATATTCTTTTCCTTTTTTTTTTCTTTTTTTTTTCCCAAACATATTTAAGCCTTTGGTATACGGAATGTATATAACTTACCAATATTAATGAAAACTCATTTTATTTCTTATATTTTTATTCAAAATAGAATTTTTCTATGAAAAATTTTATATTAATATTAATATTAACTTTTTCCCTCCAAACATATTTAAGCCTTTGGTATACGATTTGCAATGTATATAACTTACCAGTATTACTGAAAACTCATTTGATTTCTTATATTTTTATTCAAAATAGAAATTTTTTATGAAAAATAGGGAAAATTACACTTTATCACCATAAACTATGCACAAGGTTACACTTTGCACCCTAAACTATTTGAACGTACACTTTGCACTTTAAACTATCACACTTATCACACCTTGTACCCTAGTGTTACATGACAAACATCTTGCGTAGGTGGAATAAACTTAATAGACCGAAATACTCTTCTTCAAAAACAATTAAAACAAAATCCAATTTTTTTCACATCTCTCTCCTAGTCTCTCATGCGTGTAGCCTCTTCCCCAAATTCGGATTTTTATAAAACCTAAATCTCCAATTTGAAAATCTAGTTTCAAGATTATTTCATAATGGGCTTGAAGAAGGTAACGGGTAAAACTGGACCAATCTTGAGAAATCTTGTTGCCTATGAACAGTACAATAAAAGTGTAAAACCTTATTTCACATCTTATATAATGTTCTCCGATGGACTTATACACACCCGAAGACGTTCAAATTCTTTGTAAAAAGAGGATCTTTTATCATGTTCTGGGCAGTAACAATAAAGTCTCTGACCTTCTCAATAGTCTCACTAAGGATCTTGCTTATGATTGGCATGAGTGCTACCTTTCTCCACTGATACAGAAAATTTATTTGCGTAGCAATAAAACATACCTCAAGATCATGGCAGCGATAAGACATTAATATTTTTATTCCCCAATCAATAGTACATCATATCTTATCACGGCTTTATTACTGCATCTTAGTGTCATTCAAATTGGGGATTTAGGGTTTATAAAAATCTGAATTTATGGAAGAGGCTGCACGCATGAGAAACCAGGAGAGAGAAGTGAAAAAAATTGGGAAATGTTTTAATTGATTTTGAAGAAGGGTGTTTTGGTTTTTTAAGTTTGTTTTTTTTTTTTTTTGAGAATATATATATATATATATATATATATATATATATATATATATATATATATAGTAGCATTCCGTTAAACATAACAGCAAAAGTAACACTGGGGTGAAAAGTGTGATTAGTATGATAGTTTAAGGTGTAAAGTGTGCGTTCAAATAGTTCATGGTGCAAAGTGTAACATAGTGCATGGTTTAAAGTGTAACATAGTGTATGGTTTACTTTAGAGTGGTAAAGTGTAATTTACCTCGAAAAATATTAAATTAATATTAAGATTAACTTATAGCAATTATCAATAATTATTATCAATTCATATGTCGTTCAAATTATAATTTTAATAATGAATTAGTCAACATGATATCATCAAAAGCAACTTGACTATGTTTCAACTTCGATTTCAAGAGCTTCTCAAAAAGAAAAAAAAAAAAAGAAAAAAAAAAAATCGATTTCAAGACAAAATTTTAATACACAGAATTCTCTCATAGCTTCCCTTAGACATTAGACATATTAAAATCCAAAAAAAGAAATATAAAATTGTAATAAAAAGAATTAAAATATTATTGACCTTAAGCTATCTTAATATTAAGAGAGAGAGATATAACTCACCATGAAGATATAAGCCTGTATATACCACCACAGCAAAAATCACAGCAACCACATAGCCCCGGAGGACCAGGAGGTCCTCCCGGTGGCGGTCCCCAATCCGACATCTCTCTTTTTTTCTTTCAATTTAGCTACGGAAATTGAATTTAGTAGGAACAAGGTACAGGTTTAGGTGTTTATTTATAGACACTTTCTGAAGGAGAGGAAGAGAGCTTAAATGGATAAGTATTCTTGCATTTCTAGCACCCTATTGGACTAGCCAAGTAAAGAAGTCATGAATTCTTTAATTTGGATAAGGACATTTTGTATGCACCTAATCGTCTTTTAACCTAATATTCCAAAATTCAACATATATGCATGGTTTTACAATGACTTTGTAACTCATTGTGGGCACAAAACAGATATGCAGCACACAGAAATGGCATGATGTGACTGGAAATTGCAAGAGTTGAAAATTCAAGGTAGAAAGTTATGGGGAGAAGATCATTTTTACAATGGATTTGCTAAAGAGAGGCCACACCATCTGTTTTGGTTTAGATTCTTTATCTTCCCCAATCAAATCGAGGTCTAAGAATGACATTTTATCCCAATTTATTATTAGTTTGTAATTGAATGTAAAGATATTGTTGTTATCATAATCTTTTGGTAGGTAGGTCGGTTATTCAATGTTGTCTAATTATCTGACCACAATGGAATTTAATACTCGACTAGACGTTGATAATAGAATTTTGAGGAAATTGCAATATGGGGGAGGTAATTTAAAATTAAACCTTAAATTAAAAAGAAAAAAAAAGATTAAAACCCTAAAATTTAAATATTCTTTCAATTCACTCCTTCAAAGAGTTATTGTGAAAAATAATGAAAAGTCAAGTAAAACTTGACTTGAAACTTATTTGGGCACTAAAGGACCTGTCATGTGAAAAAAAAAATCACAAACAATCAAGGCTGGCCCTAGACATTTTGGGGCCTAAGACGAGAATTAAAATGGGGTCTTTTTATACTTATATATTAATTAAATTAATGTTTATTTAATATTTTTATATTATAATATATTTCATTTAAAATCTATTTTTCTTGCCTTTTGAGATGCAAATTGACTAATTAAATTTTTGTATTCAAGTGCTCTAACATCTCATTTTTAATCGATAATATAGTTAATCCACTTAATCTTTCTTGGGACATTATTGATCTTAAATATGATTTTATTAATTTTAATTTTGAAAAAATTCTTTCTGCAGAAGCTACTGTAACAAGTATTGTTAGTAAAATCTTATAAGCAATGCATGTATTTGGAAATGAATCTAATCTTTTTATATAATTTAGTATGTCAATTGGAGTATAATCTTTTATTTGTAAAATTTCTTTTAAAACCTTTAACTCTGAAAATAAATCTAAATCATCAATATCATAATAAACATCATGTTTGAGAAAAGATTCAAGTTCAAGATAGTATTTTTGTAAACTATCATCATCTAGTATTTATAAAGACTAAAATAAAAAATAACTTTCAAGTGTAAAGCAAATGAGAAATAAAATCTGATTTATACAAAAAGTATTGTTGTAGTTTCACCGAATAATAACAAATTTTTAGCAATTTTAACCTCCATAAATAAAGATTTATTCATTATATTACCAATAACTTATATATATATATATATATAAACACAATATTAAAATTTAAAAAAAAAAAAATTTAAGCACAGCGGTAACAACAAAAAGCCCAGCCCAGCCAAGAAGACCCACCCACAAAAAACATAAAACAAATCCTATATTCCTATTGCACCTATAACCAAAAAAAAAAAAAAAAATTGAAGCCCAAACGTGAAACGTCCAGGCGGTCCAGCCATAATTCAATATATACACTATCACTATACAGCCCAGCCCCAGTCTTAACTCTTAACAAATCTAAAGAAAGCCAAGCCTCAAAAGCAGAAAAGTTATACCTCAAACTCAAAAGTCAAAACTCTGCAGAATCAAAACGCAGCAGCCAAAAAACAGAGCAACAGTGGAAGCTTGAGCCAGGCAGCCAGATGCAATCGGATGATTTAAATGAGATCGGAGGAAGTTTGAGCCAGGCAGCCAGCAACAGTGGAGAGAACGAATGAGAGAGGCGGAGAGCAAGAGTAGAGAGAAAAAAGCAGCAAGAATGAGAAAGAAAAATGGTAAAAATTTTAAGGATTTGACTCATTTGAGTTGTTTTATTTGTTGTGATTTGTGATTGTTTTGTGGGTAATATCTTAGACCGAATTTGTAGTTTATTCAGTTGATTTTTAATTTGTCTAATAATGTTTGATTTGTCAAAATTTTTGTTTTTTGGTTAAAAAGATGTGCTAAATTGTTGTAATTCATTTTAAATTTTTTTTTTCCCTTACTCCTTTTAATTTTTTAAAATTTTGGGGCTCTCTTCCACTTGGGGCCTTAAGCAATTGCTTAACTCACCTAAGGAAAGGGCTGGCCCTGATTAGCTTTTCATATTGTTTGTGTATTTTTTGTAATCAGAAGAGAACAAAGCCACAAACACAGTTGCAGTTGCACTTTGAAGATAAAACTAAAATAAAACCAAACCCTCTCTCTCTCTCTCTCTCTCTCTCTCTCTATATATATATATATATATATATATGTATGTATGTATGTATGTATAATCTATATTTCTAATTCTTCATGGGGAAGCACTTGAAAAGTTGAATGGCAACAGGTGTGTAAAGTTAAACTGGAGAACCAAAAATTACATGTTATATATGAAAGTCTGATTACAAAATGGCATAATAGAATAAAGCAAAGCGATTGTTTCTGTTACCAACTGTATATTATCACTGTTTCATATTATAGGTCACATTCATTACCAACGTGGTTGGTTTGAATGTGTAATAATTGCCAAACAGCATCCACTGAGTTTAGACTCAAACTAAACTCAAAAGCCTAACTGGTATTGGCATTGTTATTCTCACATTCCCAAACAATCAGCAACAATACAAGGTGAGAATTGAAAGGCTAGCAACATAGCAATAGTAAAATCAAATCTAAACTCGTTTCTTATTAATAACAACATAGCAATATTGTTCATTCATGATATTACAAAACGCTTTGGAAATCAGCTTGATCAGAAGCGAGGGGGCCCAAAAGGACCATGTGGGCCTGGTGGGCCACCGGGCCCACCAAACAATGGTCCACAGCAATTCTCGAAGAGGCAACAGCAGCACAGCAAATAGAAACTGCCAACAAAATAGCCCAAATTAGAAACTTTCAAAATGTACCAAACAAAGCAGAATGATACTTTATAATACATATTATATCATAATCTACATTACTATTTTCTTTTTCTCAAACTAGGTTGTACATTGATATAAAATTAACCATAATTTTTTTGTATATTTGTAATAGAACAAAGTTTAACTACAAAATTGATTGTAGTTTTAAGGTACAACCTTATTTAATATCTTTTTATTGAAAGTGATTTTTTACAAACCTACCATTTGATTACATATTCTTTTTATATCCTCCATGCAAAATTTATAGAAAATTAAAGATCAATAGCTATGTCATCAATAAATTGTTTAAATTGCCAGTTTTTTTAGTTTAAAATTATGCATAAAATATAAACTTATAGATCATAAAACAAATAATATCTGATTGACACAAAATTTGACATGTGCATTAAGAACGTAAAAAACATGCAATTCAACGATTAGATTTTCAAAATATGTAGTAATGTTTATTTTATTGAGTAAAGTTGTATTTAAAATTTGTAGTTAAACTTTGTCATTTGTAATGGGTATGATTCAAAGTTTCTTAAAAATGAATTACAAGTTTGTTAATCCAGTCCAATATATTTGGAGCACCTTAGTCAAGCTCAATTTAATCCTAATTTTTTCTGTTCTATTTTCAACTAATTAACAGGATTATCCCCAAAAAGAAGTAACATTCTAATTTTCAAGAAAAAAAAAATAGAAAACAGTAAAAATAAAAACTCACCAGGAAGATACAAGCCTGCATATACCACCACAGAGAAATTCACAGCAACCAAATGGTCCTGGTGGACCGTGAGGCCCTGGTGGAGGTCCCCAACGAGGAGGCATTTCTCTCTATCAATCTCCTTTCTCTTAGTTCTAAGTTTGCAAAATGTGGCTGACTTCTTTCACTAAGTTTGAAATGTTGTTATATATGAAAATGAGCTAAACCTATAGTTCTCTATATATAGACTTTCAAGAGAGGGAAAGAACCTTCTTTTTTTTTTTTAAGTTAATTTTTTTTTCTTCTTTGAGAAAGAGAGCTTAATGGTTAAGGATACAAGTTTCTTGAAGATTCTAGCATAGTGGTGGACTAGTAAGTCAAAGAAAATTGTACATAGTTTAGTTGGTTTGAGGATACTTTGATGATTTCATCCACTTATCTTTTTCAACCTAACGTTCAATGCAAAACCTAACATTCAAAGTTTCAAAAACTAAGTTAGCCTTCTTGTTCTCTTCAAGATACTTCATTGCTTTCAATGAGTTGTTTCACTTTCTCTGCCCCATTCCAATGCAATTTGTAAACAAAATGACAAGCACATGTCGGCATGCGTATGAACTGAGACCATTGCCATGTCGGTGTCTATCATAATTCATAACTCTACTAATCAACATGTTTTGTGTGGAACCATCTTTATCAAGCAATCCATAAGTTGAAGAATGAAGGTTGTTCTGCTACTGTAGAGTTTAGTTTATATTTGATTTAGTTTGTAACCTGACCCAATATGGAAGCGTGACAATTTTAAATGAGAGAATTTTTAAGGCTTAGTTTACAAGTGTTTCGATTTGGACTTAAAAAATTTGGCCCGATATTAGCACATTTTAAATCTGTGGTTTGGGTGGTTTTTTTTTTGTTTTTTGTTTTGGTCATTGCTTTAGATTAGAGTTTTTATATATTAATATACTATAATTGCCACCTCTGTAATTTTTTTTGACATGGAACTAAAAACTCAACAATTTCTCAGACATTGGTAAATTGCCGAACCATGTAATTATCTTATGTTATGTGATTGTCTTTATTTATTTATTTTCTTTTATTTTTCGTCTCTTGTATATTTGGGAATTCGTTGAAATAACCAACAAAGGGCATGTATAAATTCTAAGGATGAGATGCGACAATTCGTATTTCAATGAAATAACTATTTTGTCACCCGCTTTTTATTTTGTCAAAAAGATAACAATAATGGTGGTACAAAAAGAAGGTGACCAAAAAAAAAAAACCAATTTCAACCTTTTGCTACATAGAAATAGGATTTTTACTATTTTGATGTCCCCTTTTCAATAACCAAAACATCTCCAATTCATAACTATAAGCCAAATAAAATGAATACATTAAAGATAGTCATTATAGTAAATTCTTTTAACTCAACTAACAATTAACAAACCCATCTTTTCACATCTGCCTACAAGGCTACAACATTCTCTTCCACTTTCACTTTCTTTTTCTTTCTTCCATCTTATTTCTGTCAATAATGACTGACGAAAAGTGATCATGTACAAAACCTAGAACGTCTTATGTTGATGTTGCAAAATATGGTTGAAACTTGAAAGGTTCATTGATGAAAAGCATATTGGCCAAGAAGAAATTGGCCATATATATATAGTTGCCATTGGACAATCCATGAGAATATGTAGTAAAGATTGGTCCGCTACCTTGCAAACAAGACATGCTAATTCTTCAAGAGAGAGTCTAATACATAGAACCTCCCTAGCTGACAAAATATTTCAAGCAATTTTTCAGATGAGAATATTCTTGCTCTCATATATGATTTTTCTTTAATCTCCATATGGATTTCCAATCCATAAATGTCATTAGTCCTGTGTCTAAGAACCCTGACTGCTGGTTGGCCAAATAAGCCAATGTCTTTGAGAAAGATCCATTACTACTAGGGGTCTAAACTCTGAAGGAATGAATCTTCTTTAAGAGAAGAAAGGAATATGTATGTTGAAAATATTGACTGTTGTGTTGGAATCAAGCAATTCATATATTTTGTTTCTATCCCAAGTTCTAGTAATATTTACAACTATTTTTAATATGGGTTCTATACTTCTATCCCAAGCTCCAGAAATATTTTCAACTATTTTTAACATGATATTAGAAATATGCTTTATGTATATCTAGGGTAATGTATCAAAGTTGAAGTTTAAGTGATAATCTAATGGTAATGTATCAACTATGATGTCTTATGTTTGGTTTGAACCACACCTCTACCTCCCCCACTATTCACCCATCCAATATATGTATATAGATTAAAATTGGGTTTGTTACTTAATTAGAGTACTAATGAATGACCAAACTTTGGGTACGTTTGGATAATCTCTTGCAAAATGATGTTTTGGATTTAAAATGAGCATTTATTAAAGAGTTATGAGAAGTTGTTATTGCGAAACAGAGTCTTGAGTTTTAAAAACGCCTAACTAAATGGACCTTTTGAGTCATATTTCAATTTTATCTGTCTATTGTTTCAATTTAATCCTCGAAAATATAAAAATGTAACAATTTCCCTTACCATACCTTATGGTCGCTGTGTGTAAGGCAATCCCTATTATGTCAAATGTTTTTTCATACACATATTAGTCCCATAAAGCTAAGGTTTAAGGACCACAAATGTTTTACTTGTCTTCATATATTCTGTTTTGTTGAGATTTGGATGTGACTTAATATGCCAAATTGCCAATCTAAACGTTATAAATACAATATGTGAAAAAGATGTTTGTAACATCAGTAATTGTCATTCGTATGATGACAAATAAGTTGTATAGAAGTAACATTGAGTCTCTTTTAAAATTTCAATGATTAAATTGAAATAATTATGTCTTTGAGAATGAAATTGAATATTGTCAAGTAATTTGACCTTTCTAATATTTAGATAAATAGACGATGAGGAAGTGAGAGAAAGGCAAAATTTTCATATGCGCCCGTCTTATGTGCCTTATATGAAACTAACATATGAATTTTATAAGTATTAGACCTATATGTCAATCTCACGTTAGAGAACTACATGTCAGTTTCACATAAAAATGATGAAATGAGCGCAAGAAATACCTTCTCGAGAGGAGAGAGAGGTACAATTAATTACACTTACTATGCAATAGTTACAAATAAATCCAGCCACTACAGTAAATGAAACAGCCATCCCCATCACAAGTTAAAGCATAAATTGGCCCATGAATTGCCTCGTCCTCGTTCAAACTAGCTTTTTAAGCGATCACAACATGGTACACGAAGAATAGTTTTTAACCTTTGATTGCTATCTAATCTCATGTAATCTATATTACAAGTATCCGGAGAAGTAGAATGAGATTTTAAATTACCTTTAAAATTTGAAAGCGCCCATTGACAATTTGACAATCGATGTCGGTTTCTCTGCTATTGGTGAAAACAGCCATTGGTATTTGTGACTGATTGAGTCGAATTTGGTGGCCCTTAAAACTTCTTATCTTGACTTAACCAGTGCTGATTCTTATTTTTTCTTGTGAATATCCTACAAGCCAACATGAAGCAAAACCCGATTCTTTTTGAACCTGTCACATATTGGGTAACGGAAAAATCTCTCATGCGCCTAGCGTATGAGATACCAACTCTTGGGTAATATATTTAATCTCTCATACATGGGTCAAGCCCATATAATTTTAATGGGAGAAATAGAAGGAGTGCGATCAAGAAGGTAAAAAATGAATTTATTTTGACTTATTCATGAACTTAAACTTGGCCTTCATAAAATAAGCTTGGAACACTTGTAGAATTTAAAGTTCTATGAGAAAGCTCATGTGTTTACCACAAACACAAAAATAAAACTAATTAAAGATACTGTATTTGACACGAAACCCGGATGATTTACCCCTTCTTCTTCTTCTTTTTATACAAGATAGAATTTATATTCTAACCTAATTTAAGTGTATGTACGTGTAAAATTCCCTCCTAAAAACTTGAACCCTAGCCCTTGCCCCTCACACCATCCAGAACACCAAGAGTGTGCAGTGTTCCGGATGGTTTACCTAAGCTAAAACGAATAGGTTGGCTAAATTTAATGCATTTTGACCATAACAGACAACCCACACATTAGCAAGTTTCTAAGGAGGACGTTTCCCTTCAGCATTCCCAGTTCGTGAGGTCTGCCTAAAATCATTGAAGCAGCTAAACCTTTTATCCAATCAAGATCAAAATTCAAGATTACTATGTTTTTAACAATTCAACAATCGAAAGCCTTAGTTCTTATGGAGAGTGGATAATAAGAGCTTTTCTTTTTTTTTAATAAAAATAATAAGAGTTTTCTTATCCATTATAAATCCCAAAGCAATAATGGAGGACCTCCAACCATCAGTTCTACTTCTACCTAATTCTCACCATCCATATTCATTACTCTGGTTTGAAGTAAATTCAACAGCTCAAAAGAATAGTGTTTGTGTGTGTGTGTGTGTGTGGTGGCATAAGTAAAGTCTTTTTCCCTCTAGTTCTCCTTCTACCTAATTCTCACCATCCATACTCACTTTGTTACGTAGCATCAAAGGCGATTATTTGTCCCATTTGTTCAATACTTAAATAAATATTCCCTCTGTTATCAATTTAACCAAAATAAAAAATCCCCTTGCCTCCATTCCGAGCTTTTGTCTTGGCATTTTATTTTTTTTGTTATGCAAATACTAAAGTGAGTTATGGGCTTGACTCCCCCTTATTTTGAACCCGAGTTGAAAGGTTCAATTTGTTGGATTTTCACAAAACAAGAAGAAAATTTTAGTAACAAATTTATTAAAAGCAGTACCAAGGCTACTAATTGAGTCCAAAGGCACCCTAATTAATTGGTTTAAATTTTGATTTGATTTTGATTAACACAAGAACTATCATGTTCTGCATAATCATCTCAAGACTTCCCAAAAAAAAAAAAAACAGTGTGAAGCAAATTGTTAAATGCCAATATTTGCAACAACCACATTTTGCACAAGAAACTCAAAAGGAATGAATGCATCGGATTGGATGGTTCATTCAGATCATCACATAAATCCAATAGTTATAATTAAACTTAAATGCATACAAATAAATGTCCAATAGCCATTGATAAAGAGAGACATTAAACTGGCACACTAAAAACCAGTATGTCTTTCAATTTTAGTAACTTGTTGCTGAGTCCTTTTTACTCCAAAGTGGTTATTATTTTCACATAACAGAAAGATGTAAATCTCTAGATAGTAGTTGCACATGGTGTGTATTGGTAGGAAGAAGCTGATTATGGAGGAGGTGGGCCTGGTGGGCCAGGGGGTCCAGGAGGCCCACCTGGGCCACCAAAGCAATCTTGAAACAACCAGCAACAGCATATGAAGTTCAGGCTGCAGCCAAAAATATCAAATAAAACGAAGTCATTAAAACCAGGATTGGTACAATAATAATTATATCAATAAAAAAAAAATAATTTTTTAACTTCAATGTTCCCTTACAAACTCCATCTTAAATAAATAAAACCCTTTAAATATTTTGCCACTAAGTTTTTTGTCATTATACTCTAATGTTCTATATATTAGCATATTACGAGTTTGTTATTGAGCCAAGAGTTTTGTAACTTAATACATCTCATAATGTATGAGTTCAAACCCTTCATCCCAAACTATCAAATTATCAAGAAATGATTATGTTATAAAGAAAAAAAGGAAAATAATGTGGGATACTCGTTCTTGTAAGCTAGATTACTACTAATTCAAAGCAAAAGTTTTGAAAACCAGAAATATTAAGCTTCAGTGAATTACAAGGAAATGAAAAAACAACACCTGTTTCTCATGTTCTACATTTAATATGCCACCTCACAGCTCACCATTCCTTTGAGAATAATAATGCCAACAAACCATTGGTTCTTAATTGATTAATGAAATTATATAACTTCAATAGCAAGGAAGCTTGAGTCCAATAAAGAGAAATTCAAAAAGGTGGAATGCTCAAAATTAAAACTACTTAATAAATAAAAATAAAAAATAAAAACTAATTTAGTAGTAACTTGAAACCAAAACTTAGATGTTAGAATGTACATACCAAGAACCAATCATGTCAAAAAAACCACAGAAGAAGGGCCCTCCTGGTCCTGGACCCCATCCTGGTGGTCCGGGCGGTCCTCCTGGCCCTCTTGGTCCTCCTGGTCCTCCTGGCCCTCCAGGTCCCATTACAAGCTAACTCTTAATGATAATACCACCACCACCACCACCACCACTGCCACAGTCTCCACCAGAAGAAGGTGCACTCTCAGAACCTTAGAATATGTCTAACACAACATACACAGCAATAGCAAAAGTTCCTAGTAGCTCCTTGGGAACTTATATAAGCCCAAAGGGGGTTTCTATGGGGTTTATAGAGGGAATTGCTTAGGCTAGAAGCATCCATATGACTACCCACTCAAATTTACATCGAACCAAGTAGCTATCCTCCAATCTTTTTGTACATGTGACTCTGTTTTCACCTACTCGTCTCCAAGCTACCATTCAAGGCCAATCCTCCTTTCGTAAGGTCCCATTTTATCACGTATCTCATGACAAATTTGTCTGTAACTCTGTACAATAATAGTCATTATCATAGTTATTTGTGCATGCAATGCATTTTCCTAAACACATGCATTAAGCATGAGGCCCAACACAAGGCATGCATGCCACGTAGTGCTTCCATAGATTTCTTGAGATTGTTAATTTCAAAGTTTGTATAATACTACTGAATTGTATTATTAGGTGGAGTACAGCATGTATAATTGCCTCTGGATTAGGTGGACAGGCTGGAAATTAGACATCTACAGAAATTAGCTTATGAAATTATTTTGAGACAGTGATGTGGCATTGTAAATAGTCTCAATTTTCTTTATTTCTTTTCAGCCTAAAGTAACCATGCCTCCTCATATTTATAGAGCAGCCTCAAGGCTAACCAGATTTTCCAACTGCATTTCATTTTCTTGAAGATTGGTTTCACCAAGGAATTTGATTTAAGTGCAACAATAATGTCAACTCAGGCCATTTGGGCTTTTGAAATCAACTATAAGTGAAAGGGACAGCTCCAATCCTCCAACTCCATTGGGTTCTTGTTAAATCCTCTGGTTTTGAAATATCTGTGTGCTTTACTGCTATACAGCTATGTTTTAATTTGTGGTTGTTTGCCAATTTCTTTTTTTCTTAAAAAAAAAAATTGTGTTGTCCAATTTCTTTACATTTTTGTTTATATAACTTTAATGTTGTATTTTTTTTAATGGGTACGTACGTTTTTTTTTTTTTGGGTAGAAATGGGTATGTGTTGTTGATTACTTGTTACTGTGCTTTTTTCTAAATGCAAAATGATAGATTAGTTTAAAGTAAATGTCATATATATTTTATAAAATGGTTTTGTTTACTGTAAATTAATGTATTTATATTTGGTTTAGAGCTTGCTTAATTGTTTGCTTTTATCTCACTGAGTTTACACCATTAGCTAAAGGAAGAGTAATTTATGAGAAAAAAAAATCCACAATTTATGCATATTAAAAAAAAAAATTCAAGATTTGCAAATTGTAATTCAATCATTTATGATTTTTCTCACATTCTAAAATGTTAAACCGCTTAAAGGAGGAAAAAAATGTGATTCTAAGAAAATAGATATTATTTCCTTGAAACTTATCCTAAATTTTGACAATATGGACAATTTTGAGTGAATGAATTATGAATATAAGATTTTTTTTTACTTAAGAATTATATTATATTTAACTTGCCCCTCTAGGAAAAATTTATGGCTTCGCCACTTATACAAAGTAAAACTTTATTTCTGTGACGGAGTCTCTTTCACTGCGGAAGGTGAAAAGTAAGGTTGGTAGGAGTATTTTTTGTTTATTGAATATTGAATTTTTTGTTTATTGATAACTAGCCTACTCCTAAATGTCTTGAATATTTAATTTTGGGTTTTTGTCTTGCTAATAATACAATTCACTGATTCAGTAGTAGAGATTCAGGTTGAGATTTTAAATCCAAGAAAACATCCCCAAAGGTTGTTTAGGAGGATACTGTCATGTGTTAGAAAAATACTTCAGAACTACCCCCTTTTTTTTTTTTCGAAGTAATTGATTTGATTGAATGTCTAAAATAACTTGATTGGAAAATACAAATGCACACATTTAAGATTCTTTTTCTTAGGCTGCACAGCTACAATTATACAATAATACGATTGCAGCAATTGAATATTTCATGTCAAAGGGAATAATGAAGTTTGATTATTATGGTAATCGCAGTAAAATAATGAGTAATTTGATTAATGAATTTGAAACTTAAAAAAAGTTTAGTTGTATAAAAAATAAAAAATAAAAAATAAAAAGAGGAAAACATAACACATTATAACAAAAGTTTGAAAAATATAGATCACTTCAAAAAAGAATAATATCAATCAAACAGGCCTAAACTTTCATCAGCTTTTATTTTTGTTCCAATGATTTCAATTTTTTTTTTTCATATGATGCTGCTAAACCCCATAAAAGAATATAGTTTTGAAATCAAAAGTAGATGGAGCTTAACGGAGCTTAATGGCACAATTTGGATAAAGACTGACATAAGGATTATATAGGAAATAAATGTAGGTATTAAAGAACTGAAATGGGAAAAAATTAAATATTAAAACCATAAAAGAAAAAAAAAAATCATGTAAAAGTCAAGAGGACTTAATTTGTCATTAAACCTAACGTTTACTATTAGAAGTTACTCCAAAAACAGGACAACCTTAGAACACTTTTGAAAGTACCTTCTGATGACAAGGCCTTTGGTGTGTTAGACCTTACACAGCTAACTTTCTCGAATACTGGCCTAATTTTTCTGATGTAAAATGGCAAACCTACCATTGAAATGCAATTAGCTATCTTCCATAATGCATGTTAATTCCACAAAGCACCGGCGAAATTGAACATTGGACATTATATTAGTAATTACATTTTTTTTTTTTTTACATCTTTGCCAGTATGCTATTGATTAATTGGCAAGTCAATCCTCGGTACATTCTAGGTTTCTCTCCAATTTTTTATTTTTTATTTTTAAATGTTGATTTTTTTACAGCTACAAACAAGGCAATATTGCAATATCCTGTAGATGAAAAGGTGCTCAAAGCATTTGAACAAAATAGCATTCAGTAAGTTTCTGAAGTCTTATGTATGCCTTGAAACATGACCAGGATTCTCTATTTCAAACATAAGAAGCTACTAGGGTAAGGAATAGCTTAATCATAGACTGACATTCTGTAAGTGTGGTTTAAATCTAGAAAAGAAGAATAAGATATAAATGAAGTATATATCAATTTGAAAAGCCTCACTCCATGGCAATACACGCATATAAATAATGGAATGCCATGGAACTTCTGTACCACCAGTCAAAATCTTCTATTCGAGGTTCTCGGAGGGTGAACTGGTTTGCTGTTGACCTTCAAGAAAAATATGCCTTAAACCATGGTATATTTGAAAAAAATATACCTTGACCTTCGTTGTAGCCGTGGTTTACTCCGCAGGGGTGAGTTCAAAGGGCCCTACCTTGTTGAGGTTCTATGTCATCAAAAAAATATATATATTTGTGAGAAGATATCCCCACTTTTTAAGTAAAACTCAAATCTGTACAAGAAATCTGCCATGATCACAAGATTGCTGCCAATCCCACAACTTCCCCATCATCAGATCTGGATTCTGGAGCATTTACCAAATTGCGCGGCCTTGCTGTGAGTAGGAATGTGCTACATGTTAGCAAATATTACCAAACTGATAAAATTATAAGAAAAAAAACCTATGTTGGCCACATTTTTGGGATTGGTAAGGATATTCCATAGATTAGTCAAGGTTGGCCACATTTTTTTTTTCTCAATTCTATTCTATCCAAAGTTATACACACTTTGTTACTTCCTTAATTGGCATGACCTTTTTTAACTACTTCTACTAATGTTATTTTCAAAATGAATTAAAAAGAAATGCAAAAAATGATAACTATGAAAGCTTACTTGAAACATTTGTAATAACATTTACACTTTTCTGAGCAGCAAGTGCTTTCAACTTGTTTCCAGTAGCTAATAAAAGCAGGCTCTTCATATGCTGCTTCTGTTCCTTAGGACTAGATGTCTTTGTTAAAGCTTCTTCAAAAGCAGCCAAATCATGGGGTTTGATATAAGGGAGTGAGAGCAACACCTGGGACAACCAAAGAAACACATCCCCTCTCATTAAAACTTCTTAGATACTCTAATCAAAGCCTACCCACTTGTAAATGTCATGCACAAGACAGTTTTTTTTTTTAAAAGAGGGTGGAATCACAACTAACCTCCCTAGGAGCTGGGTCTCTATCACAGAGATAAACGAATATTTCACGACAGAGACCAACCAGATCTGCACTGATAATAGCATTAGACTCAAGGGCCAACCCTCGGATAATTGCAGAAAACAGATCTCTAGAAACAAATGCTTGAAGTTCCTCATTATTGGTTGATATGGCTAGGACAACCAAAGCAGCAGAAAATGAAGAAACTTTTGTCACAGCTTCACCATCATTCCATGTGAAAGCTTCTAGACATATCTTTAAGGCTGGAAGGGCTAGACCTTTGTGTGTCCAAAGGAAACTGCAAACAAATATAAACAATTTTTTAAACAAATTTGTTGGTCTGAAGATTGTTCTACCATGTAATAAAGAAGAAAAATCAAAATTAGAACTTATGGTACAAAACAAAAGGCATTAGGATGCAAAGAATCCTACAAACAATAGAAAAAGCTCCAGTAAGTAGTGCACATACCCAACCATAGAGCTCAACCTGAAAGCATCTAAATCTTTAAGAGAAGATGTATCGACACGGCTTGCATGCCCGGACTGTTCTAGAGAAGGAAGGCCAGTATTTAGAGGTGGCGAAGCTATGGCGGAGAGGAGTGAACATATTTCACGAGTTAGATCTCGAAGTAGCTTTTCTTCCATTACTTCCACTTTTAAGTCTGACCCAGCAAGTATGCCATGGACATCTGGAACCTTTGCTCTACCTTCATGTAGAAGACTGGACCATGAGAAGTTTAAAGCCTGCTGAGAGTGGTTAAATAATGGGTACAGGATCTTTTCCAGCCAGACATCCCACAAGTCAGAAGGGCAAAATTTAACCAAAAGAATCAAAACTGAATGAACAAGCTGCCTTATATGCCTGAACTCCATTGACTGTATATTCTCCACTAGGGCTAGCTCAACAGAATGTAGATCCGAACCTCTGAAAAATGAATCTCCAATGGTTGTTGACAAGCCCAATACATTGTACCTAGGATTACATAGGTAGGATGCATCAGCATCAAAAAGGAACATTTCGCATCAACCTAAACCTAAATAGTACATGACAAAACTAGTTTAAAAGATTCATTGTCGCATACATCCATAATATGTCATTAAACGAAACCAATAAATGCTCCAATAAATGAAATTTTAATTATAAAAAATATAAAATGATTCACTCCACTAATTACCAAAAACAATATCAGAATGTACTTCAGCTTGAAATTTGTAACATAATAGTGATGAAGAGATACTGATCCCAACTGACAACTTATGGCAACAGAGCCATCACTGCATCAATTAAGCACAAGTAAAAGAGGAGTCATTCAAAGATGTCCATGAATTCTTCACTCAAGACTTTGTGTGTGTTTGGCTTCAACTTAAAAAACCAACTTATTTTACTATTCAACTTATTTTTGCTACTATTCATAGGTCTCACTGCACTTTTTGGTACTATTCATAGATCTCACTGTACTATTTCAGCTACTTTTTACCTTTATCTACAGTACTTTCAGCAAAAAGTTCTCAGTTTCAGCAAAATAAGTAGATCCCAAACAGATCCTTCAAATATGCTTTTTTGTTTGATTAATTAGATGAAGCTAAAAATTGCACCAAACAACATTAATTGCATGAAGAAAATACTTGGCTATGTGAAGTTTTGTATAATTCTCCCATGGTGCTTCATGATTCTTGAGCAGCCAAACCTGAACCAGAATCAAAAGCTAAGAGACTAGGAGAAATTTCCCAAGCATATCTTTCATTATTCATTGAAAATGTTGGGCAGAATATCTGTCTTTATCACATTGATCATATAAAAAGCAAATACATAGTCTGCCTCTCTGATAAACCAGTTCTGAACATCTAGAGAAAATATTTTTATTAAATTACTAATTTGGTCCTCCAATTATTGGGTAAAGTTCAATTTGGTCTCCAAACTATGAATTGTGCCTTTTAGTCCTCATGTATTAATTGTGTCAATTTAGTGCCTCAACTTTCAATATCAAGTCAATTTCAAATATTAATTTTATTAAAATTTAAACAAAGAGGAGACTCAAGGATGACATTAACCAAATATTTTCAATACTCTAGATTTGAGTTCAATGTTGACTCTTTTGCCAAATTTATATGAAGGATTCCTCGGCCCCCATAAACACGCTACTGCATGGTTATACCTAACTGAGAAGCAAATATTGCAGTCCATGATAGATTAAGAAGTCATCTGAGCGTTTTGGTAAATTTTCAATAGTTTTATTGCATCAACAATAGGTTAATTCAATACATAATATAACATTTTCCATTTTTCTTTGTCTTGCACTGGAGAGCATATAGAAATTTGATTTGAAACAGGGTTTTCTGTTTGTTTGCCCTTTTTTTTACTAGTTTACGTGAAAATGGAACATGGTTTCAATGGGAAAAAAAATTTAGGAAATTTGGCGTTAATATCCAGTATGACTGTGTCTTTTGATCTTAATTTTGGGCCTCTTTTCTCTGTTTCTTTATCTTCTAATGTATCCATGTTCTATGATAAGGGCAAATAGGGAAAGGGGTAAGAAAAAAGTATCAACAAATATTCAAATAATAACTTTGAGTAATCAAAGAGAACCCAAATGCATACATACGTACCCACTGTCTCTGATACCTTTCAACCAATTTCGTATATCATCAGACCCATTTGGCTCTGCATATCCTTCCTTACCCATGTCAGCATGAGATCCATCTGAGAAAATTAATGCACCCTTTGACAATTTAGGATTCCCTTCCCCAAGGAGACTGAATTGCTCAGCATCAGTCATGCTCATTGCAACTTTAATCTCTCCAGGCAACATTTGAGATATGGATGGAGACCAAAGGGAATGTACAGCACGAAGAAGCTGCAAATAAACAAAGACATGCCACAATTATTACTATCTAGAAACTTAAAGAATATAAACAGTCAAATTATTGCCTGCCCCTAAAAATATCACATTTAAAGAGCATCATTGATGAGAATATTCAACATGGCAAATGCATACTTTTAAAAGAGGAGGCAGCATCCATGACAGATGAGAAGCCATTGGGTGTAAAGGATTAGAGCTAGATGTCAAGTTGTTTTGTAAATTTGAATACGTTTTTCTCAGTCCACTCCTCTTAAGTGCCTTCTCAAAGAATGTCACTGTGTGGAAAATTGACCACATAGTTGTTGTCTCAGAGCACAGGCGAACCAGACCTAGTGGTTCAGACAAATAATTATTTTGCCACTCAAGTTGTGTCCACTGTTGGCTCAACGGATTTAGTAACCATGCCAAAACTTCTTGCTGCTGCTGAATCCTGCACCAATTTTACAAACTCACAATAATAAGAGAGACATACAAAATCACACATATAAACACAGGGTCAGTCACTATAAGCAAGTAATTACCCAGCAGTAGAAGCCATTACAAGAAATGCTTCCCCAAGAATATTATGTTCACCACGGAGCAAACAACCTTCTCTTTGCATATGCGCCACGGTGTCTGCTATATCCTTTACAAAGAGAACATTACAAAGTGAATAAGATACCAGAGATGAGCTCTTAGGTTCTTTTTTATGTGGACACGGATGATTATATAACTTTATTTTCCTTACATGTTTATGAGGTATTTATATGTACAAAGAAGCATGAGTAAGCCTTGTGTGCAGGAGGTAATTGAATTTAGAGTATGTTACTTCTAGAAAAATGGTCAAGTGATTAATTT
The DNA here is from genome assembly GCF_040712315.1 of Castanea sativa. Classification (NCBI taxonomy): domain Eukaryota; kingdom Viridiplantae; phylum Streptophyta; class Magnoliopsida; order Fagales; family Fagaceae; genus Castanea; species Castanea sativa. The sequence goes on from NC_134015.1 coordinate 13,040,261, forward strand.
CACCCTTTCCTATAAACTTAAGCTTTTAGAATAAGTAATAGTTTATCATGGTATCAAAGTAGTGGGTCCTAAGTTCAAACCATGTCTCCATTCTACCTCTCATTTAAAATTTTAAACTTTTGTAAGTTGAGCACCACTTATTGAGAAGAGTTTGGGTGCACACAAGTAGATAAAAGAACTCACCTTCATGTGAGGCAGAATACTTTTGTCAGCAGCTTTGGCTATTCGAATAAATGATGTACATATCTGCAACCTCGCATACCGTGCACTACTTGTAGAAGGATCCTGCCAAGTGAACCTGATTTAAATTCCATGCCTCTTACGGTTTTCTTTACAAGGAATTGAAAAGGAAAATGACAACTAAAAGTTGCAGACAACCTTAACAACAAAAGGAAGTGAGTTTAGGAGCTCAAATAGCTTATTGATGACACTACCAACTGCAGCAGGAAAATGCTTCAGAAAGGGACCCAATGCATCTAAATAGTGCCCAAGTACTTCCACAAGTGCTGGCTCGGTCCATTTCAAAGAAAGAAGTTGCTGGAGTAAACCTTCAGGTCAAGCAACCAAAATGATTTAAGGAGTCCAATATATATAACTAAAAACTAAAAACTAAAAACTCTAATAGGATGAAAAAAGTTCGCTAAAAAAAAACCTTCAAATATTCTACAGAGTGCAAGCTGAACTTCAGAACTACCGCCTCCAAATTCATTTGATCCATCAAAAATGGATATCACAATATTTTCTAGAGCCAATTGCATACTTTCCATCACAGGTAAGTCCTGAAATTTAGAAAAGCAAGTACATAGCAAAAGACTGTCATTTATGACATAGGCATGAAGTGATGCTGGGAATCTTGCAACTACAGAGAGAGTAAATCCTATTAGCAAATGTTTAAAACCAAACCTGAGCAGGCATTTGAGAAAGCAAGAGGTGTTTGATAATTGCAATAGTTCTTTCAGAAACTTTGGCACCAGCTATGAGGGGCTTGTAAGAAGCAACAAACCTGACCAATTCCAACTGCATTAAGAGATCACACATCATTAAACAAAACCCCAGAAAAGAAAGATCAAAAAGAGAGAACCCTAAGACCTTTACCTGTATGGACTATCTGAGACAAACAATGTTAGTCCCTCTGACCTCCCCTAACAAAAGGTAACTACCTAAAAGGACATAACATCCCACTCCTAGGCCACCCTATGGATTTAATCATAAAATCAAAACAGAGGGGGCAAAAAAGCCATTATATAATGCAAGATGTAAACTACTCTTCTTTTTTCCTTGCCTTTCTTTTGTTTTTATTATTATAAACTATACAAATAATCCCCTCTAAAAAAATTGCAATTGCATGGGCTGTGGCCAAAGCAAGGCTGCAGACATTTCTAAATCCCAACTTATAACTTACTATGTTGATGACAGTGTTTAAGTGTCAAATTTTTCTATTGCAAATAAATGATCCTAACTTAATGGAACTTTGATTATAGAATGATTCATTATATAAATAATAGAGCAAATATAGAGGGGGAGGGGGGGGGGGGGGGTGGGGAACCCCTACTAGCATACATCCCCAGTCTTCTCCATGCCACTTCAACATTTTTTTCTTTTTCTGTTTGAAACAGACTTCCATTTTGCACAATATCCATTGGCCATAAAAAATTCAGATTAGAAAAACTCAGTTACACCTTCATTCGTATTTTGACACCTCCCTTCATCTGAGTTGAAGTTATCAACAAAACCTAATGGATAGGACTAGAACATCCTTAGAAATTACAATTCACACCTGTTATGACTGTATGAATACCCGCCCCCCCCCCACCTCCCCTGGCAGGGGGACCCTTCTCTTATTAGAAAAAACTATCATAATTGCGGCATGTCGTTGACAAGAAAAAGAAAAAGGCAAGGTATCAGTATGCAAAATTAACAAAACTAATTCCTAACCATGTGATACATACCAGCCTTGAACGATATTGGCCGAAATCACCCCTGCCCTCAATATCATCACTCCACAACTCCAACGCCCCCAGAGGAAATGCTGTTCCAGGAGGAACCTTTTCTCTCTTCAGCATGCGCTGGAAAGATATATCCAGAATTGCACTACATATATCATCATTCACAAAACTTAAGATCTTTCTCTTTTCATTATCAACCTGCGCAGAACCAGTGCTCAGACTATTCACAGCTGAACTGTCTCCAATTGAATGTGCAACAACCTTCGGCTTTGACATTAAGTCTCTCATTAGTGCCTAACAAGGGAAGCAAGCATTAAAAACATATAAAGGTAACTAGGTACTACCTAACCTCTATTATTAACACCTCAAAAAGATAATTGGAAAATTACTACACATACCAGCCAAAAGAGCAGGGAGTGATAATGAAGACCTAGCTTAATGTGTTGAAAAAACCCCAGCATCTGGAAAGAATATAAATGGGTTATAATGTAATTGACTAAATCAATCACACATCAAACATCCATGGAAATGAATAGTTCACACAATTACACATGATGAGAAATCATCTGGAACTACAGTTTAACAATTTAGATTATAAAACTTGGTATTGTACTTGAAAACCCACATCATAAAAGTTTTATGCATGGACAAAGTTTTTTTTTTTCCTTTTATATAAGTAATAATTTTATTGAAAAGACTTTATGCACACATCGTGTACACCAAATATTCCTAAAGAATACAATCACCAATCCTTACAAACAAAGAGAGAGGGAATAAACAAAGTCAAACAAAGATTGCAAACCACTAGAACCTATTATTTAGGACCACTCAAACAATGTCCTTAGGAAACTAGATTTCAATTCCAAAATAGTAGACTCCTTATCGTTGAATGTTTAGTTGTTCCTTTCCCTCCACATAGTCAAAATTAAACAAAGGGGTGGCTTTCCATGCAAAAGAACTTCTATGTTACTAACTCAGCTACAACATCCAAAAGGACCTCAATCACTCTCTTTGGCATCACCCATTGGCCATTGTACTCCAAACATAGTAAAGATGAGAGCCCAGTAGCCCACAATCAATAGTCCATGTCATTTCCTTCAAAATCAAGTGGTAAATTTTAATGATTCATATATTTTTAGAAAAATAACAATAAAAAAGCATGCCTAGGTGTGCTTTGTGTTTCTTCAAAAAGCACCAGAAAAGCACGCCTAAGGCTCGGCTTGCTTCATCAAATGACTTCGCTTAGGCCAAGCAAAGTGCTTAGACCTTGCAGCTTTGAGTTTTGAACTTTAAGTGCCCTAACCACACTTTTAACAACACTAAATATTACAAAGTCCAATTACCTGTTGTAAATAAAGAGGAAGAAGGGTGCTATCACTAGCTATACACTGCAAGTTTGAAGAACCCAAAGACACCATACTCTCACATATATATTCCGCAAACTCAAATTCACTTTCATCAATAGATCCAGCATTAGAGCTTGATTTGTCCAAAAAATCTCCAGAGACTTTCATCAAGATCTGAAAGATATTACTCATTGCCGAATCAAATTCAGAGGCAGAGACATCAATAGGTCTCTTCCTGTAAGTCACGAATAAGAATAACACAACAGTCAAGGAAACTCTCACCACGGCAAAATATTTGCATGTTTTCAATTACCAACAACCTCAAACATACAATTGAAAAAACTGAAATGCATACCTTGGCGATACTAGTTTGAAAAACTCACAAGCATGAAGACGAAATTCAGGAGAAGTAAGTAAGCAACCACACCTGTTGTGCATGTAAGAGAGAGGGTAAGATACCAAAACATCTATTTGAATCCAACTTTGCCAAACTGAGAGGACATCATACCCATGAATTATGCCATATTTAGCAAGATCAGGCAAGGGAGCCCATTCGGCATATGCATTAACAGCATTTAAAGTAGCTGTCACTGCGGCTACATGCTGTTTTGCAATGTCAAGTTGTTGATTAGCTGCTTCACTCCATGCAGCTCCATAGTGCCTATCTAGTAACTGTATCAAGAATTAAAGCATTATAAATAGGAAAGGATAAACTACGTCAATTGAAGATAAGGATCAAGGCATACAGTGTATAATAAAGGCAAAATCTTAGGCAAAGATTGAGTAAGTCCTCGCAATAAGAGCCTACGCCTATCACTTGTGTAAGACATTCAAAACCAGGGTAAGAGGGGCATAAAGAAATACAACCGTAGATGAGAAATCTACATGTGTATGCACCCACACACATTTCCACATTTCAACCCACCCCCCAAAAAACAGAATAAAGAAAACTAAGGGCAGTCCATGATAGACCTTCCAAATCTTCATTGTGAACTGTAATATCTTCAAGAAGCCACCTCAGCATCATCGAAACCAACTTAGCCTGACACAAAAGGGGGAAAAAATCAACACAACACCTAGTGCATATTCTAAAATAAAAAGTAATAAAGCAAGGCAATGACTGCAAGTGGCAAAAGATGAATTTACTTGTGCAGGACCCTTGCTGGACAGAGAAAATAGAGGCTCCCGCAGTTCTTGCCATAAAACTAAGCCTTCTCTTCTAACTTTCGGTCACATGGCATAAGATGAGCAATAGAACAGCAAATGATTAACATTAGTGTTAAACAAAAGTCAAGACCAGCATAGCGTAAACCTCAGCAACAAGAGCAGCTGTTTGACTTTTCAAAGCCCACTCCTCACAAGCATTTGCAATCTCAGACATCAAATCAACAGCGACATTTGCAAAGTCCCTTCGTTCTGTAGGGCTTAATTCCTCCCACCGCAGTCGGACCAGATGCTGCAGAAGGATACATATGTTATAGTCACACCTTTTAGAACATTGAACTTTACAGGGAAAACAGAATAATACCATTTGGCTACCAAAAAAGGCCGTACAGAAAGAGAAAGTCTAAGTAAAGATCTTCGAATCTGATACACTCACACCAATCATTATCTAGGCAATTTAAAAGCAAATTGATGTCTTTCTGTGATGATTATTTTAAACTAAATTTGTTATTCCTATCATTTTCAATATCTTGTGAAAGAAACTGCAAATCTCTAGAGTACAACTCAACCAATTCCTGTTCACAGGCAACAGATGAACAGAACTACCATCCACTCATTAGCATTCCAGCTGATAGGAATGTACCAAAATATATTATAAAAAAAAAACTTTAACATTTTTAGAAATGACTTCCACTAAAAGTATTCAGACACCTGTGGCTTCAGGGCATCTATCTGAATTGCAGAATTTTTTTGGGTAGATTACAGGTTATCCCCTGTGATTTGGACCAAAATGAAATCATTAGGGTTACATCAAAACTAAGTGTTTTCTGCATGTGCGGGGCATGTTCCCCCTTAACTATTTCATTTTAATCTGAACTTTGTAGACTGGAAAGTTTGCAAAACCAATTTGTAATAGGGCCAAACCACAAGGGCATAACTGTAATTTACCCTACTAGGAAATTGACAGGTAAAGTTGTCTATAAAATGCAAAATCATTTTATTTGGATGAAACCCCAGCATTTTCATTTTAATTCAATTTGGAAGTCAAATGTAGCAATTGAAAGTTTGTGGACTAAAATGTAAGAGAGCCAAACCACGGGTAAATTATAGTTTTCTCTCTTTTTTCTTCAGAGTAAGTCTTGGTCCCAAGGGGAGAGGGAATATAAGGTTTAAACTAGTACACTTAATTACCAACGACTCGGTTATATTCTGTAATAAATCTAACAGCAGAGGCCAAAATCTCAACACTTGCTCTGGCCATTTGAGCTTTAGCAATTGATAACACTATTAGACTATAACGCTCCGTTTGTTTTAATAGAAAACTTTGTGTAAAGATAGTTTTCCTTTTTTTCCAGTGTTTGGTAGCATAAAAAAATATGAGTCAAAAGAAAACTATCTTTGGTCAACATAAAAAGTATGACTTATTTTTAAATATTGTTTTCCAATAAATTTTTGTGGAAAACAACTCTATCTCATAGCAAACTAAATAAGGGAAGTTAAGAATTTGTTTTTCATCTCATTTAAAGTTGCTACCAAACATTGAAAAATGAGATAGTTTTATAGAAAATGCTTCTTGAAAAATGACTCATTTTCTAAAAAACATCATTGTTGAAACAAACAGAGCGTAAGTGATGAGTTTTATGTATCAAGAGCATAAAGGTCAAATTCTATAGCAGTGATACTGGGATGCACTTTAAAGACTAGGCACTCTAGAACATTATTCCATTGAGAAACTAAAAATCCAGCATTTGCCCCACATCAACATCTTCAGAAATAGAAGGCTCAGCTTTCTATAAATAAAATGCCACCCAGATGGGCAGTGCCTATACCTACATGCTTCAGTTTGGTGCTTTTGGATAAGGAGAAACACTGAAAAACATGCTTTGGAGAAGTTTAAGAGTCTCTCCAAAAATCTCTCTGCAGTCAAGTGAAAGAAAAAGTCATTTTCCCCTCTATATGGCTGCAATTCTTTAAGCTGTATCGCGCTTTCATTTGCATTATACATTGTTCTATACATGAACATGTGGGCTTTCTTCCTCTTTTTAGCACCCCCCCCCCTCCCCCCTCCCCCCCAGCGTGCAAGAGGTCCTCAGCAGCATGTTGCCAAGCGTAAAAAGGATTCTGAACAGAAAATATTTTTAGCCAACGAGCTGATGGCACCTCTTCTCCTCATAAGGACAAGGAAAAGGATGAGATCATTGGTTCAAGACCCACTAGGTGTGTGTGTAATTACCAATAATAAATCCTTTTTTAAAGAAGTTGCCAAAAATATAAAGTTCAAACTTATATGTGGGGTGTCCATGGAAGAGGGTGGGGCAATCAAAATCATGCACTATCTGATTACCTCTGCAGACTTCCCACCAAGAAAGCACTGCCTCTAAAAAAATAAAGGAAGGGCTTGCTAGCCTTCAGAAGAAATATAATTCTGTTTATGCTCCACATAATATAGCTAATTAATATCAATTACCCTAACCATTACATTGCAACCCCTAGCTTGACTGCTTGAATAGTGGGATTAAAAGACATAACCTCAGAAAAAATAACATGATATAATGTCAGACACCACCAGTAAAAAACTTAAAATATTAACAAAGAAAAAGAATACTAATTTCTTATTTAATTATCAAGTCTCAGTGACAAGATATATGACATACTCTGCAGGAACCTCAGGTTCACTTTTGAAGACAAAAATTTTTACATGCTTAGATCTGATGCATGCAGTAAGTCCGTAACCTCAATGAGATTACTGAAGCTTCAATAATTGAAGAGGATGATTTCCATATAGGTTTGTTAAATTACCAATTGTCCCAAAAACTTAAGCTATTGGGATATGGTAAATTTAATCATTTAATCAAACTTCCTTGTAATAGGTGAGGCCCAATACGTGGAATTTTAAATGGGAGGTAGAGTGGAGGAGACAGGATTGAACTCAACTACTCAAGACCTCCTGCTCTGATAGCATGTTAAATTACTGATTGTCCTAAAAGCTTAAGCTATTGGGATATGATAAATTTAATCATTTAACCACAAACTTCTAACAATGTTCATCACTTAGAAATTTATGTGTTTATAGTTCCAATTTTCATGGAACGTTTACTCATTGAAAGTAGTACTAACAATAGCCATTGTTTAACAAATGGTATTTTGTTCATTCAAACGTAATAGGCCTATTTTATCAATTCACTAAACCAAACAATAAAAATAAGATCAAATCTAATTCACTTACTGTACACTACCAACACCAGAAAACCAGAAGAGAAAATATAGTAGTAAGGACACCAATATATCATGAGAGAAAGCCAGAAGTGCAGGACCCATCTTGCACCTGATGAGTTACACCTAGACAGAATCCTTTGCCAAAATTCTACTCAGCCAGAAGACCCACAGCACATAACCCATAGCATTCCTATAGATACGCCATTAGCCATGTTGGTTTAAAAAAAAGGTGTTCTCTCTAAAACACATGGGTTGGATCAACAGATAATATAACAAATAGCATAAATAAACTTCTCCAGTAAGCAAAGAGTAATGGCATATGCACACAAACCTGCAACATTTTAAACGCATGCATCCGAATTACTAAAGACCAGTCCTTTCTGACTAGATGGAGTGACGTGCTTGCCAAAACCCGTACATCTCCTGTTTTAATCTGCACAAATCAAATAGAATGTATGTATCAACAAAAATAAGATAAAAATACGAAATTACAGTGCTTATTATACAGAAGTGAAAACATTGCACAAATGTAATGTTACAGGTCTTTGGCTGATTTTGTTTCACTAAATTAGCTGCAGAGGGTATAAGTAAGAGTGCAGTCACAAGCCTTGTCTGATAAACTCCTTATTTTAACATTAAATTTTCAAATTTTGATACCAAGAACACCCATTTTGTTGAAACTTAATCAAATAACTTCATGATTATATATTCAAGTTATCCAAGAGGCTAAACCCCTATAGAAAAAAAAAAAAAAAAAAGCAATCCAACAATTTTACCCCTTCAAACAAAAACCACATAAAGCCTTTTGGAAAAAACTGAACCAAATTACTGACCACTTCCAAATTCTAAGGCCATAACATGCAATCAAATTTAGCAAACCCAGTTGCCCAAACCCCATAAAAACATGAGAAGATAACAAATTTTCAGCAATTAAACACAAAGCACAAATACCCATATGGTGAAACTCAACCAATATCAAAACTTCACATTTATTTGACCCAAAACTCAACAAAAGAAACAACTTTTTTCACAATAGGCAATCAAATTTCAACGATTCAAACTCTGTAGAGAATTCAAAGTAACCAAATGTCTTGCACAAAAAAAAAAAAAAAAAAAACACACACACACACACTAAACACACAGAGAGAGAGAGAGCGAGAGAGTACAGATTCTAAGTAAGAAAAAGCGGCGCTGCGAGCATCAGGGGTAGAGGCCCAGTCGAGGGACACAACAATGGCACGGGCCACATTGGTGGCACTGTCCTCCATGCCTCTACTTGGTTCTTCTCTGTAAAGGGGTTCTACTTCTTTGTTCGTAAGGTTTTTCTTGTGGCTTCAACAAACACACACGGTTACAGACTATTAACAGTTAAAAACTATTTGTTTATGTGAGAAAGAGTGTGTGTGTGTGTTGTGTGTAGAGGAAGAAAGAAAGCACTCTCATTATTATTAACGTGGTGGGTTTATTTAAAATTTTAAATAAAGCCTCTTGAGGTTTTGCTTCTACTTTTCCAGGTTTTAATGACTCATCTTCTTTTGTTCCCAAACAAAACAAAAACTGTTTTATCTTCTTTTTTTCTTGTGGAGGAGTAAAGGAATATATATAGGTTTTCTTTCTAAATTCAGGAAATTATTGTTTATTAAAGAACTGCATTATATATTAATTAAAAAAATGCTATGATTGTCAATATGACAAAATAAAAATGATGGGTCTATGTAGGGTTTACCACCACGTGACTAAGTTGTGGCAAAATTGACGTAAGATTTGTAATCTTAGCATTACTCGTATGTTTTATAATTTATGAGTTGTTTCATAATTATAAAATTTATAATCTTTAATTATTTTAAAATATATATATAATCTTTTTATTAAAAGAATTACTTCATATAATATAAATAATAAATGCGGAAATGATCTTATACTATTATTAATTGGCTACAGAGTATAGACTATGAAAAACATTCTTCTTACAAGTTACAAGTACTTTCTAAGTGTATGGATAACTTCAATCTTTTTGGATATATATATATATATATATAACAATTGTTTAAACACAATAAATTTTACAATCTTTTCACCAATTGATAATTATACAAATTGTAATTAATGCAATACTTTCAATGAAGGGATTATTATTAACATCACTTTCTTTAAACATTGATAGTAGGTTGCTTTAAATAGGATAATGAGTAAATATAGGTAACCAAAACTAAAAATCACCCCAAAATTTATCCACATTTAATTATCCATTTCTACTCCAAAATGAGGATTTGCTTCGCTTCTTATATTTAGGAAACAATATTTATTCTCCATTTAGTATCGGTTTGGATACTGATGAAAGTGGGGAGTATCTGCATTTTTGCTTCTTCTTTTTTTTGAGAAGTGCATTTTAGCTTTTCAGTGGGTCTCGTGCACTGTTCACGGAACTAACAAACTTCTTTTTTCAACAAAACTTTCATTAAAAATGGGTCCTACGGCACTACTCACACATTTAAAAATTATTTTACTACAATGTTTTGAGTTTTCAGCTTTCAATTTTTTGTTTTCAGCAAAATAAGCGATATCCAAACACATTCATTTATGGTTTTTGTGTCTTGGTAAATGTGATAAAACAATTTTGTATTTTAAAAAGTGAGATAAATAATTAAAAATGAATGAATAGATAATATTTAAATGAAATAAGATTCAAAATAGGAAATCTGACTGGATGAAAAATGAAAAGTAATTACCTAAAATACAAAATGTATGTTCTTATCATAAAATGAGGAAAAAAAATTGTTAAGCTGAGAACAATCCTTTAATTACAACATGACAAATTAACTATTATGAAAATATTGTAAAATTTGTTATTATCTCATATTTATTGTTATGTAATAATAAAAAAAATTGGGCTTACAACCTAACAGAATCAACATTACTCCTTCATTTGGAATACTTTATCTAACTTACATAATAAGTCTTCTCATTGTATAAAAAAAGGTAATTTCTGTGTAATGTCACTTTAAGTGTGTGATGAGTCAAGAATTTTAGAGAATATATGTGTGTGCACGCTCTGTTGGGCCCTTTTACATCAAAGTTAATATTGGTGATAGGTTGATGATATTTTTTTTATTACAAATTTCTATTTAAAAACATTTTACATATTTTGATGCTCACCTTTAAGCTTTAATTATAAAAACCAAGTTCATATCTTAAATTTATTATATAATAAAAAGGATAAGACTCAAGCAGCTTGTTAAAAGAAATGTAGATCATGTTGGCACAAAATTAGGGAATAGAACCCACTAAGGATCCATTTGAGAACAACTTATTTAGTTAAAACTAAAAGCTTTTTGTTGAAAGTATGTTTAAGTATGTTTGTATTTTGAAAATAATTTGAAAATGTGATAAAAGGCGGGAAAAAGCGAGGTTTTAAAAAAGTGTACATAAAAAAAAAAAAATTTAAAAACAACCAAGTATATTCACATCATTTTATGCAAAAATTACTATGTATTTTAGAATAAGAACATACTTTTTATTTTAGCTAACAATTTTTCAAAACACTTGCACAAGATTATTAATTATATAATCTATTTCATTAAAATATTAAAATAATTTAATTGTTTTCCCTTCTTTATATGCAACAACAATCATTGACTCTCAAAAAACATTTAAAAAAATTGCATAAGAACCGTAGCAATGGACACATCAGTTTATTTTATGGTGCTAATTTACCAAACTTAAAGCAAATGCTCAGATGAAATACACAAAATTCATGTCCACGTCCCATTTGTTTATCAAAAAACGTTGGCATTTGTTTTTTCTTTTCACGGTTTCAAGTGATTGCCTCATTCACGTAAAATACATTTCTCAACTGAGAGAATTTGTCATTTTCCATTACAACTAGTAAGAAAAGGGAGATTCTCGAATCTGGTTCCCTCCAATAAGAGCCATTCAACTAGAAAACTCTTTACACTAACAGGCATGATCTTCAATGCAAGAAAGAGTAAGGTAAAATTAAGATAGGATTTAAGTTCAAGTTTTTAAATGTGAGTAACATGCATCACATGAAAAAAGGATTGTGAGGAATATGTTGACTGAGGAAAAGTTTTACAGAATCATTCTCAAGCTTCGGATTCAAAATTTGTGACTTCTCTGTTATGTACAATGACCCAAATAAAATAAAGGCAACTTGTTGGCTAAGAAATGCTGAGATACTCCAGGTCTCCAGCCATTTTGTTTGCCTTTGTTTTCTATTTTGTTTTTGCATTTGCTTTATGAAATATTAAAAAAATTTCAAGAAAAGGAACACAAGCATGGCTCTTTGACCAGCACATAGCATGCATTGAAAAAAACAACCACCACCAACTCATAAAAGAAAGTATCTCCCGTAACAATTTAATGAGAGTCAATACATAGAAATTAGAATAGGTCCAAGACTTTAGCATGAAGTACAAAGAAAATTAGAGATTGAGAATAGCATTTGGAAGCCATCTATCCTGAGAAGCTAGATTGCTGAACAAAACTTCAAACACAAGAATGATGCTATGCTGCATTTATTAGATTCTTTTTTTAAAACTATTCTAAGCAGTATTCAGTTTTCAACACAAGGAACTTTGGAACCAAGGAAAAATGATTTAAAAAGAAAAGGAAAAAGATTTACATAATAGGATGAATTTTCTCACTTTTCCAACAATTGAGCAGGGGAAAAAAAATCTTTTTGGTGATTTAAAAAAAAAAGTAAGGGACTATAAAATGAAAAATTGATTATACCCCCGCACTTTTAACCAATGAATTACATCCCTCTATGCGAAATGCAGGCTGATTGGATAGACTTTGCATTACATTGCAGTAGGATTTCATCGAAACTGTGAGCGAGCTTAGGCAGTCCAGCCTAACAGATCTTCTGAATCTTGATGTATGTATTCAAAAAGATTAAGCCATAATTTTCTTTCCTTTATCACGAACATCAATAATTTTGTCTCTGTGGGTAACTCTCTGTGATTTTGATGCTTCTCGTTCATCACCTGCAGCATGCTTCTTCCGCCTTGGAGCACCAAGGCCAGCAGGGTCACCCAATGGACCTGACCAAGTTTGGAGCGAATCTTTTGAATAAATTAATGAACTTGAACTAAATGGGACATCATGAGGAACATTGGCAGGATCAATATGATGTGAAGCACCCAAGGGAAAGCCAAGTTGTCCATCTTGGTGCGGTGGAGGAAACTTCTCACTCTTGCTCTTTGCGTTTGCATGGGTCATAAAACGCCTTCTCTGTTTCAGAAGAAAGCCAACAGTCAAGAAACATAAACAGGAACTAAAACCTGATTGAGTCAAGAGCAACTATAAAGTTTGGTCGAACTGACATTAAAACTGCATGCATGTAGATCTTTCACACACTGAGGAGCCTATGCTGCTGCATCAAATATATGGGATTGGCTAACCCAAAAATCTTAAGCTTATTTTAAGTGAACAAACTTGCATATTGTTCTCTGTTCAATGAAAGTTCTTTTCAATAGCCATGGTCCATGAGCCCCATGAGCTTCATATGACCTATTTTACATATTCTGCTCTTGTTAACATCTGAATAATTAAGCATACGAGCAGTACACAAACTACTAACTATGACAGCATCTGATATGGTACTAAATATAGTAGCTTAATCATTAAGCAATACCAGGGAGACAGGAAACATCATTTTACAATTCAAGACAGGAAGACGAGCCTTATGGAATATTAAGGACGCTCAATAGCGCTCATACATTTACTATATATTCCACAGTATTTAAGCATCTAATTTCAAATCCATGTTGGTAATTACTTGGTGTCACACAGGAGAGAATGAGATACATTTTTACTAGATACATAGTCATTACAGGTTTGGAAAGAAGTTCAACTATGTTTTGAGTGTTGCACTTTTCTTAATTCTTTTTATAAGTAATTTGATTGTTGCATTTAAAGCTTGTGAGACACAATAATAGTTTCTCCCCATCTCATTTAAATTTACTCATTGGCATTCTCAATAATTCAAAATTAATAAATGGAAATTGGTTACAAACAACCAAGGACCACTAAATATAAAAGCCAGATTGTGAATCAAGATTATAAATGAAGAGAGGCTTTATTGTCATGAAACATCTAACAAATAATCTCACATTGCCAATTTTCAGTTATCGAGGACACCTTTAGTTATAATTTCCACTTTTGTTTCTAAATAAAATGAGCTTGTAATTTATAAACATCAGTAACGAAAGAATATAGTGTCAACTCAAGCACCTAGAGGACAAGAATAAAAGTGGGAGGGACACACCGAGGGTAGTGATAATATGTTCTTCGAGAAATAGTAAGTTACTTCGTCTGGCTATCTATTCGTAGAGGATAATAAATTTTGAAGCCATGTTTTTGAAGTAGCTCAGTAAGCCAAAGAAAATATTAATTAAATAAATAAAAAAGAGGATGGTTGATAGAAGCAACTTATCAGACATACTTCAAGATTAGATGGAAGCTCAGCGTTGGCTTCTGGAGCAGGAAATGCCCTAGCAGCACGATCACGTGTACGTGTTTTCTTTGGACCTTCAGCCTGGGATTTACTAGCAGCTCTTAATCTGCACCACACATACTGGTGATAAGAGAAACTTTGACAAATAGTGCTTTGTGAACAGATAAGAATCAATGCACAATAAGAACAAAATATATATATATATACCATTTCCGACAAATCACCTACTTGACCTCCAATACTTAATGATTCTAAATCATCTGCTTCTTAACCATTATCATAATCAACACATCTTCAGCAAATATAAGAAATACAAATATGCTTCAATCCACAGTGAGGTCTAAGCTTAGCATAGTTGTAGAAATATGCATTAAAAAAACATGGCAATAACGTAGGCAGGACCATAAGGAGGTTTTCCAAAATTCAGATATTTTAAAAATAAAAAAAGTAAGAGTAAATTAAGAGAAGAAGTGGGTTGCACTAGGCCCCTTACCATATTAACCAAAGCAATAAATATAGAAGCCTAAATTATACCAGCCCTTCCTAATGATTTGACCCCAGCAAATGATATCACTCAGAACTTTAGCAATATGCACAATTTTCAAATAAATTGTCATAAAAAATCAATTATTTAGTAGTAGAATGCAGGGTGTTAAGAGCATCCAAACCTCCGAGCTTCATCATCCCGTCGTTTAGCATCCATTTCCTTGCTTGGTGGATATTTTGGGAGGCTTGAAGGTTCACAAGCATAAGGTTCTGTTGTGAAGAACTGCAACAACAACAAAAAAGTTGGGAAAAGAGGAAAGTTGGAAGAATGTAGGCACAATTTTAGAAGGATATCACACAAGTGACAAGTTCAGAATTAAATAATTAAGTAGGTAGTGTGCAGACCTAGTCAAATTTTTTAGGATTATCATCTCCATGACTTGATATCAATCTCATTGATGCCTAAAACTTTACACAGTGACTTCATTTCACTTAAAATTATAGGGTAAGTAAGATAGAACTGTCTAAGGGGGTGTTTGGTTTGTGTTTTCAAACAACATTACACATATTTCCACACACTTTTTCTCCCACACGTATTTCTACAAATGTTTTCAAACAACAATTTTCAGTTTTTAAACACATGTACCAAACGGACCCTAATTTCTGTGGGATGTCAGAACAACCATAATTTATATAGCAAACAAAAGTGGTACTCCCAAATCCATTAGGCTCTTCTTCTTCTTTTTTTAACTAGGAATATACCAAAAGAAAGCAGAAGGTGAAAATAAAAAAAGAAGAACATAGTATTTTCCAAAAACTACACCCAAGATTTGAAGAACAATAATAAGTAGGTTAACATTTTCTACAGCAGATCCTTTTTCACAGTTCTAACTTTGAAATGTCGGATATATCCCAACTTCAACATGATGTCAGATATATATAATTAATTAATATATTGCCGTGTGTCCCTACTGTAGAATGTCCAAATTTTACAATAATTACCATGTCCAGTGTCCTGTTCCTTCTTAGTAACTAGGTGCTCAGAAGTCTGTATTATAAACAGATATGATTGCATATTATTACAAAATTGCTAGCTGGAAAAGATGAAGAACTTGATCTTTAACAAATTTGTAATGATTTTTAATAACAATCTCTACTATGTATGGTCAAAACTACAGACCAACAAATCAATTAGCACTGACAGGAAATAATGACTTTTAGAAACCAAACCGTTACATTAGATCTGCAATGGAATGTTGATCACTCTTAAGTAAGTGGCTCCATTACTACACAGTTACTAGTTTAAAGGATTACAATGCATAGCTTCATAAGTGATTGAGAAAATTGCAAGCTCCCAACGTAAATAAAGAAACCAAGAGAAACTCAAACTGTTGAGATTAGAGAAAGAAATATAGTACTGATCAAGAAGGCATAACATCAACATCAAGGGATGACAAGAATAGAATAAGATCATGTAAGTTAATTGAAAAAGATTGGTCATAAATACATCAAGACTCACCTCACTTCTTAATGCATCTGTGGCTGTCCGACGTTCCGCAGGATCAATTGCAAGAAGAGTGTCAATAAGGGGCAATGATGATGGTGGGAAATCTTTAAACGTCTCTTTTATGCATCTTTTGTACGGTTCTCGGGGCTTGAATAAGGTTGCATTTGGCAACTTTGCTTTTTTAAAGTATTCATCTGATGGTGAGCCACATAGTTTGTATATCTTATGTAGTTGCTCTACCTAAGTGAGCAGTAAAGATATCAGACCTGTACTAATAAAAATGCTAACATATTTACGTCCAAAATGCAGTAAATGACAGGGAGTGCAATCTCTATACACGATATGCTAAGTAAACAATATTCTCACTTCTCTGCTTACAAATCAGTAACAAGAAGAGGAAGAAAAGAGAATATATTTAAGCTTAAAAGACAATTTCCATACACTGAAAAACAAAGGCTCCATATCTAAAGTACAAGAAACCAAAACAGTAAGATGCAAAAAAATCTAACCTATCCAAGATTTTATAATAATCCAAAATAGAAATATGATCCTACCACAAAATTGAAGGCCTTTTAATTCAAATTAACAAGCAATGTCACCAACTAGATTACCACAATCATATCCGATTCCCCATATTTAAGTTTCTGAGTAAGATGAGAACAGGCCAGTAAAAGCTCAGCTATAATAACAACAAAAACAATATATTAATACAATAAAATAAATAAAAAAAATACATGCTCAAGCATTAAACAACAACTCAACAAACTCTGACAGCATTTTGCAGTGCTTCCATTACAACCGCATGTAAAAAATAAAAGGTGACTAGAGAGCTATTAATATTAAAGTAGAGAGTTGACCTATGATGCTTTGTATGAAACAAAGAGAAAGAAGAGAGTTACGAGTTACCTCTGTACGACCAGGCATAATTGGCTTCCCAGCCAATAACTCAGCTAAAATGCAACCTGCACTCCAAAGGTCTATGCCCACATCATAATCAGTAGCTCCAAGAAGAAGTTCAGGAGGTCGATACCAAAGAGTGACCACCCGACTAGTCATAGGCCGTTTGTGGTTTGGATCACAGATAATAGCCAACCCGAAGTCTGCAATCTTGAGTATTCCATCATTATCAATAAGAAGATTTGATCCTTTAATGTCACGGTGAAGCACCCCACGGTTGTGACAGTGCTCAAGTCCAGATAGTAATTGATGCATGTAACATTTGACCTGCAGTAACAGGAACAGAATATCAAGTATACCAAAACATGTTTGTTAACTTTAACTTTCAAGGCAAACATGGGCAAACCTGAGCCTCAGTAAATTTGATTGCTGGGCTAGCAGCAAGTCCAGCTAAATCATGTTCCATGTACTGAAACACCAGATACAAACTACAAGACATCCTTGATGTAGCCAAACCCTCCAACTTTACAACATTGGGATGATCCAGCCGCCGCAAAATGAGAATTTCTCTAGCCATAAATTTCACACTCTCAGGTTCCAAATTATCAAATCGAACCTTTTTCAGTGCAACAGTTTTACCCGTCAATATATCTTTAGCTTTGTACACGTTGCTATATGTTCCTTGCCCAATCTAACATCACAAAAAAAATTTGCGGGAAATAAAAGAATCAAAAGTGCAAATTAAATCAAAGAAAAACAAAATTAACACTATACATCACAAATTCCCCATCTCAAATGATGAAGCCATCGTGTTTTTCCTTCATTTCAACATATATTGACCAACATTGGGCATTGATTTCAAGCATGTCATTGCCACATCATTTGTGATATGCAATCGAAGAAAGAAAATTCTTGAAGAATGCATCTCAAATGACAGGACACATGCATTTACCCATTTTGAAACACAATAAACATAATTTTTGCAATTAATTGCACAACGGCAATGGCTACATCATTCAAGAGGGCATTAAAAAAATCCCAAATTAAACCATTTTCCACAAAACAATGGTACCAAACCTTATCAATCTTCTCAAAAGAGTCCGCCCTTCGTGGAATCAACCCCTGGAGTGCCTCCCCACAAGCATCTGTGAGCCACGGTGGCCAGCCCGCCACAACCTGCTCTCCTCGTGATTGCTTTGGTAGACTACTCAACCTTGGATTCCCCCTAGACCTTCTCTTCTCCCCCGGAGGCCGCTGACCGCCATTACCACCATCCTTCTCCTCCTTCTTTATCCCACCATTATGAACCTCAACATCATTCCTATCTACTTTCCTTGCTGGAACATCCTCTACCTTCCTATTAGACTGAGAACTCAAATTCTTATCCTCATTTGCCTCAGATACTATACCCGACGCTTCTCGACTGATTACACACCCCATTTCTTCAATCTAAATCTCATTGCTCAACATGGTCTACACACCCACATAAACATACACATATAAGACCTTCAGTAACAGAATTATCTCAAAAAATAAACCAACTGGCAAGCATAAAATAACTTCAAGAATCAACAACTTAAATCCAATTCTATCTCTAGCTACATGATCCAAACATAGTAAATAGGAACTTTGATTGATCCGAGTATACAATTTTTTTTCCCACATAAACAAGCATATCTATGCATATAAACATAGACCCACATGATCAAAAGTACATAAAATCATTCAGACAGTCACAGCAAATTCAATTATCAACGATTTGGGGCTTCCAAGATTCACTTCGAGCCAAAAGTTGATCTGGGTATTCAACTAAAGTAAGAAAAGGAGAGAGCTTTAAAAGTAAGAGATGAAAAGGAAATGAGTTACTGGGCATCAAAGATTTACCATGAGAGAGAGAGAGAGAGAGAGAGAGAGAGAGAGAGACTTACAGTGATTGAATCTGAGTGATACAAAGAAAGTGACTGGTGGCATCAGAGATAGAGAGTGATTGTAATAGAAAAGCTGTGTTTTTGTTTTGGTGTGGTGTGTTGTTAAGTTATGCCGTCTTTAACTCTTGCGCACAGACAAGAAGAAGAATAAAAAGAGAAGCAGAGATCTTCCTATTTTCCCAACACAAAAGTCAAACCCCCTTCTGGCCCCTTTCTTCTCTCTCTCTCTCTCTAACATGGACTGGAAACTGGACTTTTTTTTTGTTTGTTTTAGAAACATTTTAATCCCCAAATTTGATTGGCAAGAGAACTATTTTTGTTATTCAAAAAAAAAAAAAAAAACTGTTTTTTGTTTAGTTAAATTATAAATTATATCCTTTCAATTTATTCATTCAAATTTTTTTTTCATTTTTTTAATCCTTCAATTTAAATATGTTATCAATTTTTAGTTCTTCCATCAACTCTTACCGGTAGTTGCAGTGATATTTTCCCCTTTAAAAAGTAATACTGTTTTAGTGAATTTAATGGTGCTATTATGTGAAAGACTATTGAGAAGTTAAAAGGACTAAAATAAAAAATAAATTAAAAACGTATCAAGGTTAGAAAGTGTATTTTGTAATTAAATCTTTTTTATTTATTTTCTTTGGTTTTCTTTTTTTTTTTTTGCTGAATATTTTTTCTTTTTCTTTGGTTTCTTATTTGTTTTTTCCAGTAACTTCTGTAATTTTGTAACATAATTTTACCTTGGCTGGGCTTTTTTGATAAACTACCTTAGCTGGGCTTAACATATAAAGAAATGATTCAATAAAGCAAGTGGCATCTGGGTTTGGGATGGAAGAAAAGCAACCGTGTAGCCAATATATATATATATATATATATATATATATATATAGAGAGAGAGAGAGAGAGAGAGAGAGAGAGAGGGTAAAGCTAAAATAAAATTCAATTAGATTTCAAATTGGAATTCAATTAAAATCTAATTTTGTGCCGCGTGTCCCATTTGATCTAAATTTTTAATTTTTTGTGCAAAGTGAATTAATTCAGTGTAAAAATTGAATTTCAATAGGGTTTAATTTTGCGCTACATGTCTAATCTAATCTAAATTTTTTTTATTTTTGTGTCAAATGAGTTAATTTAGTGTAGAAAATAAAGAATCCAATATAAATAAACCATAGGAAAAATATAATAATATATCTAACTCTATATATATATATATATATTTATATAGAGAGAGAGAGAGAGAGAGAGAGAGAGAGAGAGAGAGAGAATTTCAACCTATGGCGTCTGCTTTTGATGAGCGTTTTTTATCATCAAACCAAAACACCAATCAGTTATTTAGTGTAGGCGGGAATTGAACCTCAAATCTCTTATACAATTATCAAAGATTTTATCAATTAAACTTATTAAAACCCACAACTCTATATATAAAATTAAAGGAATAGAGAGTTTGGATGATTTTATATTTATGAGTTTTCTTTCTTGTATAACTAAAAAAAATTTTAATTTATAAGTCATGTATGTAATATACCATGACTACGTACAATTCATTATTAACTAGGTAATATATATATATATATATATGTGTGTGTGTGTGTGTGTGTGTGTGTGTGTGTGTTGCTTTTTTAAAATCAAAGTTTAAAGAGCATTCAATTAAAATCAAATTTGAATTTTGCTTTTGTTAGCTTTCTATATAAATTAAATTGTTTAGATTTTTACAGTTATTTTTTCTTTGAACTAATGAGCATATTTTCTATACTGTTTTTCTATTCATATATTTTGTATTTGAAAATATTGAACATAACAAACTGTAAGTGAAAAACGGTAATGTATTTGAAATTCTAACCATTAAATTACACCTTCTTATATGCTTAACATGTATGTCAATTTTTTTAAAAATTGAATTTTTTTTTTGAGAAATTAGAAATATTGAATGCTATTCAATCCATAAATGTATCATTTATGCATAATTTAAGACTACAAAAATTTAAAATTTAAAATTTTGATTAATGATATAGCTATTGATGGACCCATGGATTCAAAATAGGGGGACGGAGTGTAAGGAAAAAAATCATTAAACTCCAAATAAGAATTCATTTAGTATTCACAAACAACAAACAAAGACAAAGAGACAAAATCATTGATCCAATAATCCTTAATGTATTGCTTATATACCAATCAATTATTTAACTCCATACACACTCTTCATAACTTTGCCAATTATTTTTTTTATTGAATTATTGCATTGCCAAATTGCCAACACACTTTACCATGTATGTTGTCCGTCAAACAAGTTTAACTTTCTCTCTCTCTCTCTTTCTCTGTGTGTGTGTGTATATATATATATATATATTAGCCTCTAAGAAAAAGACTCACAATCACAATCATAAACAAACAAAAAATCAAAGGAGTCAATACTATACCCAATGTTGTTTCAATTTAGTCATGGGTACAATATATTTTGGTATCCGTTAATACTAATTTACCATTTTAGGGTTACTGAGGAAATATATATTTAAGAAATGATATGTCCACAATATTTTTACAACAAATCCTAAATGGCAAGTTGTTATTGGTTGTTATTGTTAGGGCAAAAAAGTAATCTTAGTGTTAGGTTTAAATTTAAACCAATAACAACTAACCACCTATGATTTGTTGTAAAAATATTGTGGATGTAGCACCTCTCTATATATAAATATATTTAGTGATCTTTTAATAATTAGAATAGTAATTTTTTTTATGCTACTTTTTTTATTGGAATAATTAAGATAAAAATAAGATAATATGAAAATTAATGAGAAGTAATAAATATGAAGTAGTGAACGTGTTGGTGGATGGAAAGTGGGTTTTTTTTAATGAACAATTTTAAAAAACTAATGGGTAAATCCGTAAATGAAATAATCAAAAAGCAATTATTTGCCAACATGTACCCCAGCTTTTGCCCAAACTGCCCTTTCTTTTATTTTGCCCCCACCTTTTTTGGGGGGGGGGGGGGGGGGGGGGTATTTCAGTTGTTAATATGGCTGAATTTTTGTTTGAGTTGGGTTTTTTTTTTGGGTATATGATTGTAGTTGTTTGGACTGGGTTGTGATATTGTTTGGGTTAGATTTGGATTGTGGTGTTGTTTGGGCTGATTTTTTATTTTAATTTTGTGGATGGGGGCCAACCTTTTGGAAGCAAGGGGGACCAAAATCTATTTTTACTTGGGCCCAGTTGAAATGGGTATATTACATATACTATTTATTTATTTTGGGTAGAGCCAGAGGGGGCCTGGGCCCCTTGGGCCCTTACTGGTTCCGTCCATGAATTGATCTTTAATCTTTTTTTAGTTTAACAAGTATGGATGATATAATAATAATAAAAAATGCAATTTAACGATAGATTTCCAAAATTCATATCTAATAAAAAGATGTAAGGGGAGTTTTGTTCCACTAAAAAATTAACATAATTATATATTTTAAAAATCTAACAATTGGATTGCATGTTCTAAACATGCACGTCAAATTTTATTTAAATTGGACATTACTTACTATTCGATCTATAGACATATTTTTATGCATAATTTAATACTATGAAAAAATGAACTTTAAATATTTAATTGATAACATAATTATTAATCTTTAATCTTCATGAAATTTTGCAACTATGGATTTGTGAAAATTTTGCAACTATGGAGGATATAATAAGAAAATACAATTTAACTATGGATTTATCAAAATTTACATCAAATAAAAAAATATATATAAGGAGAATTTAAAAGATTTTACCTTTAAACTAGTTTGGAGATAAACTTTGTCCTTATTTTATCCCATTTTATTTTATCCCATTTAAGCTTTACTTACAAAAGAAATACACCAACTCCACCAATATAGTATGTTGCCTCTGCATAAAGGAAAATAAATTAGTAAGTACTCCTAGAATACGGTGACACGGTGTTTTCTCCTCTAAAATTCATGATGGACTCCACCATGAATGTGAAAGGAAGCACTACATCACCGTATTGCAGGAGTACCTAATCATTACTCTCACTTAAGTTGTTTTATGTAATGTTAACTATTGGCAAAATATGTGGTGTGGGGATCATACTTTGAGTTGCATTCCTTGTTGTATGTTATATAGTTGATGCCATGAGGCTGTTTTGAGTATTTATTCATATGATGCCAAAATCAGTTGGAGGGGAATCCTCTAGAATAATGGGAATTCTGAATTCTCTAGAATAATGCTATGTAATTTTACCATTTTTTTTCAATCCATTTTCTTTTAATTGACAAGTAACAATGTGATACTCACCAAATAATAAGTGGACCTTAAATTAAAATTGGACACACTCAACAAACATGGTAGGATTATTAGATAAATTTCCAAGAGATAAATATCATGAATCCAGTTCATGGTTGTTAAAATTTCGATTTGGATCCTACAATCTTACAATTTTACAATCTCGCATGCCCTAAACAATCTAGATCTTTCAATGATCTTTGCGATCGTTCAAGATCGGTAAGATTGTATGATTTTACCAATCCCAAACGATCCAAGTTTCTTGTAATCTTCTTTAACTTGATAGAAGACTCAGTTGGATTTAAATGAAAAATAACATCTCAATATACCAAGTTTTGCTATTGTAATGTAGAGAGATAGAGTGTCAATTGGACCCAAATGAAAAAAAAAATTCCAAATGAGTGTCACATTTTAAGGTTTTTGGTCTCTTTAAATGATACTTACAAATGGATGTAGTGATGTATAATAATTACATCAATTAGATGCAAATTATGAATAAATGTATAATTTATGTGATTATTTAGCATATCAATGTGTTTTTTTCCCTAAAATAATGTAGGATCTTATGATTCACAATCTGATCCTACGATTCACGATTTCACCTACGTTCCACGATCTTACGTAAGATCTCGATTTTGATAACCTTGGTCTAGTTAAAATAAATGTGAGACTTTTTGACCTAATTGAAAATAATGGCTAATATCTCTTGACAAATTTAAATAATTTCCTTAATTGATCAGTGGCTTCAAGCATGTCCAAGGTTAATTTTTATCTAAATTTGGGCTCATCAGAGCAACCTAAAACTGTGGTAACACATCAGTGAATCCCTAATGCACTTTAAGAGAAAACAAATCTATATCTATATATTACTAAAAACTGAAGCGTAGCATTTATTGCTGCTGAGCTCCTGTTGCGCCACCTCATTGCCACATCTACTAGGTTTCAAACCAAAAAATGGACCATTTTCTCTCATTTTCTCGGTAACCAAACAAGAAAGATCGAAAAATAAAAGCCATATCTACTGGGTTTCAAACCAAAAAACGGACCATTTTTAGCTATACCGAAACTTCCACACTCTTAACATCAACATCAGCACAGCCTCTTTCATTATTTTGTCCACAGAGAGAGAGAGAGAGAGAGAGAGAGAGAGAGAGAGAGAGAATCATAAATCATAAAAGAAGAAAGGAAACACATACACATACATGCGCGTGCGCGCGCGCACGCACACACACACCGAGAGAGAAAGAGAGAGAGATATGAGATATTCTTTTTTTGGGTTTTGGGTTTTGCGTTTGGAAGAGAAGGGTCATGGGTGGTTTGGAAGAGAAGGTTTTGGGTTTGGAAGAAAAGCCGTGGGTTCTGCAATTGCAAAGAAGGAAGAAGGGGAAAAAAAAAGTTTTAACGCTGTTTGCTTGGATTGTTAATTTGGACAGATGTCAAAATTTTAAGTAGGGAACCTAAGTTACTATACATAAGTTTTGCCCAATCAAAAAAAACCTACCGAAATTACGATGAGGTGATATAATTGTCAATGAAGTAGTTATTCTTCCTACAAAATCCTCTCAACCCAAAGCATTATGGAAGTGGAACACAATTCGTAATGGATCAAATTGGACAAAAATGGACCAAATTTGACCAAAATGCTACGCTAATATAGCTTAACAAGACTGTGATAATAATAAATGCTACGTTTTATCTTTTAGATAATATATAGATAAGTTAAAAAAGTAATGCGATTAAAACTGTGTGTGTGTGTGTGTGTGTGTGTGTGTGATCTCTTCAATTTCTATATAGTGGATAGATTTGGAGCTATAATTTTTCCATTAAGGAAATATATATTTGGGTTTTATTCAAATTTTGCAGTCAAATGTATTAATAGGAATAGTTATTATATTACAACATCATATTTTTCAAGTAATAATTATTCCTAATCTTAACATAATTTCTATTTAGTATACCAAATATACCCTAAGTGTGTCTTGAAATTATAAGAATTTCTTAAAAACTGATGTGCATCAAGAATCTAATAGATTGGAATATATTATCAGTTTTAAGATGGAAAAAAAAAAATTAGTCGTTATATGATTTTAACATGATCATTGCAATATCCTATCTTATCATAGGGTTTTTGGTGGCACATTTTGGCCATTATTTAAACGTCCATCCAAAATTATAAGATTGCATCCTAATTCAAAAATACCACACATTATTTAACCAAATTAAATTTTTTATCGATGTGTTCCTCAAAAAATCTGATTTGTGCGGATTCTTCCCCCAAACTCATACTCAACTTGATCAATGCAGTTAATTTCTATTGTTAGTAAATTTAAAAAGAAAAATTTATTAGGTAGTTTGTCCATTGTATCATAGTTAATATTCTCAACAATTTACACATTTTTAGTTACAAAAAAAGTAAGTTCCAAATCTGTTTATTAAGGTTGGAAAATTAACTCAGAATTGACCCAAAATTTTGTTTTGACTGAATCACTCCAAACCCATTTGAGAGATATTATATTTATTTGATTTTCGAACATTTTACTCTTCCAAGGTTTCACAAACAAGGTGATAAAAGCTTTGGTATATTTATAATTTTTATGTTTTTTTTTTTTCCTTGAGCTGCCTTGTAAGACTTGAAAGATGAACAGTTGTGTCCTAAAAAGTGGGATTGTAAGTTGTAACATCATTTTTCAGCTATAGTTTTGGTAACTAATTAACACAACCAATATAAATCATGTTCCTTATTGTACTAAATAAATATACAAATAAACTGAAATTAGACAAATAAACACAATTATTTATTAAATTGAGTCTGGATAAATGATAATGCATGATCAATTATGAATATACAAAGCATGTGTTGGGAAATGGGCTGCTTGGAAGGGCCCACCAGTGCTTGTAAGTTGTGACATCATTTTTCAGCTATAGTTTTGGTAACTAATTAACACAACCAATATAAATTATATTCCTTATTGTACTAAATAAATATACAAATAAACACAATTATTTATTAAATTGAGTCTGGATAAATGATAATGCATGATCAATTATGAATACACAAAGCATGTGCTGGAAATGGGCTCCTTGGAAGGGAGCAGGCCCACCAGGTGGGCCAGGGGGCCCTCCTGGCCCAGGTGGCCCACCAAACACTGGGGAAAAAAAAAAAAAAAAAAGAGGAAATAAAAACTACCAATCAAAATATCAAATAAAAAAGAGTACAAGACTACCTTTTTATTTTTTATTTCAAAATTTATCACAATTGTAGCAATTCTAAACTGGGCTGCAAATTGGGCCGAAAATCTTACGCTCTTGACGCCAATAGGGTCCATAAGGTGCACATGTAATATTGAGATAGTTATAAGCGGTATATTAACCAGCAGCAGTTTGGGGTCTAGAAGCAAAGTAATGGTCATGTGTCTGTAGGGTTTATAAGAATCTAAAATTGGGAGAGGCACACACGTAAGAGAGATATGGAAAAATTTTGGTTTTATTTTAATTGATTAAAGAAGGGTGCTTTGGTTTTTAAGTTTGTTTCACTTAAGAAATAAGCATGTGCTTATTACGTGCAATAGGATTCCATTAAATATAACAGCAAAAATAACATCGTGGTGTAAAGTGTGATAAGTGTAATAGTTTATGGTGCAAAATGTGCGTTCAAATAATTTAGGGTGGTAAAATGTAATTTCCCCTATTATTATTTTAAGTAAATAAACATAAAAAATGATTCAATAAATCAATTCAAGATATTAATTAATTTTTAGTCTAATTAAGTAGATTCAAACTTAAATCTCTTATTTTATAATAGAAGATTTTATCAATAAACTAATTGGAATCTACTAAAAAAATCCTAAGCTAAACATAAAAATAGCCAAATATGAAATCCTATTCAGTTTGAAAGAAAATCTTTTTATATAAGGATTTATCATTTTGACATCTCAATTAAGTCCTCCATAATTTTTCATAATAAAAAAGTATAACGTGGCCCTTGCAAGGGAAGTGTGAGGTCATGTATGTGTGTGTGTGTATATATATAGCCTAGAAAGGTCTTCCAATTGCCTACATTGCTCAGAATCCCTATCAAAAAACACAATTTTACAAAAAATTGACTAGCAATCTTCCTTAAACAACACCACCAAGTTGATCTTAATCACACTTTCCATTATCTCCGCAACTCTACTTTTACATGTGGTGACCAAAATTCTACTACTTAAGGCACCATTCTAGACCATAAATTAAAGTTTACAGTCCACACATCATCGAAAACAAGAAAAATTTAGCAGATTTGCTGAATCAATTAATTTTTTGCCATTAGACTTGGAAATTCAGTAATGTTAGGCGATCGCCATCAAAAGTTTCAATGATTACATTGGCAACCCTACGCCGATCAAAAGGTTTGGAAACCCAACTTCTTTTTCCAAAATGGACATGAGCACTAGGATGATTGTAGGTAACTTGGATCAGAGCCATTTTGCTAATACCACCCATGCCCACTTTGAAGATGACATGGGGGTTTCTTTATGGCACATCAATACTAGTACCCTCGCCCAAAAGGCTGCTCACTAGATCATCCCTATCCTTATCACAACCAAGAATTTTGACTCTTCAACTAAAAAGATAGTTATTGGTGCTCCTCAAAGGTAGGACCTCCAATCAACTGAAACCCATACATCTCTCTCTCTCTCTCTAGTAATTTTATCTAATTTTCCATTCATTTCTTTTATCTTGCGAGCAATGTCGTTACGCTGAACAAATTTACCAACTTGATGTGAACAACATGAGTAACAAACTGACAACGTCAATTAATTGAACCTATATATACTAAAAGAAAAAAATATTTATTACAATGAAAAAAATTGTTGCAATAATATCAAAGTTTTTGCAAAAGTTGATCCAAGGTGTTGCAATAAAATTGGAAGGAATAGGTTTGTGCGACAAAAAAAATCATTGCAGTAAAATTTAGATATTTTAATGACAACGTTGAAACAATGATATATTTGTTATTGCAAATAACAATTTACTACTTTGAATATCTTGTAGCACTAGGTTATTACTTTACTAATTTATTACAATAGATTGCAAAGAATTTACCAAAATAATTTGGGTTAAGTTATTGCAATGATAATTTTGTTGTAATAGATAATTGTTTCATGTTTGTTATTGCAATAGATTAGATAATAATTGATATCGGATTATTGCAATTGTAAGTGCACAATTGCACCTGGACCCAAAAAACACACGTGGGCTCAGGCCCAATGAGCCTTAAACAATTAAATTTGTAGAGTATGGGTTCGCAATCTAGTTTAGTGGTGCTCGAAGCTTGATGAACAGGCTAGAATGTTACAGTACTTACAAACAATGGACAAATAGGGCAAAATGAACCTCTTTAGGCATAGGCCGAGGAAGATTTGTATATTATTTCTCTTTTTCCTTTTAAAGGTTACAATCCTTAGTCTTTCTCCAGTTCTTTTTTACAAAAAGGCCTCCCCCTTTCTTTACTCTCTTCCCTCTTTAAATACTTCTTCTCATTCCCTCTTCACCCACGTGTCACACAAATCTTACCCCTAGATCCTTAAGCAATGGCCAGAAGGCCCCTTCTACTGTTCAGGGGTCACTTCCCAATTAATGCGGCCAGGGAAGTAGGTGCATGGTCTTTAATGCGGAGGTAGCAGCCTTTTTTCTAAGATATTTCTCTCACACCGTTGTGTCCAGAGGTGCTTGAATCTCCCCTCTTAATCAACGATTTTTTCAGAACTCTGCCTTGATCCTTTTGGTGAATCTCAGGGTCATTGCGGGTCTGTCCGAGGAGAGATTCGTCCTCGGATGAATCCTCGGACTCTCGACCCATGGGCCGACCTGCAGCTCTAGGGGCCTTTACTCTAAAATGAATTAGTGCCCATCAATAAAGCCCAAGGCCCAAATACCCACCTAGGTTCTTTTAGTCCCCACAGCAATAATATTTTTGTTGTTTGTCATTATAATAAACTGTAAAATAATTAATATTTTGTTATTGCAATGACATCTTTATTGCAATATACTATTACTTTGAAATTTTAATTGTAATAGATTGTAAAATAATTGGTATCAAATTATTGCAACGAATTCTTTGATTTAAGTTATTACAACAAAATTTTCTAATGTAGTTTTATATTAAAGAGAAAAAAATTTCAATTTGGTCAAGGAAATCAACCAAGGAGACAATGCAAGGCTCTGTTACTTTCCAATGCGTAAACCTTCCAATGTGAAATTATAAATTGTACATATTACAAATAGTTTCAGGCAATTTACCATAGTAGTCAACTAGATTGAAATACCTTAAATTTATTAAATTATCCATTGTATTTGAAAGTTCCACTGAATTCTTCAAAGTTAATGCTCGTAATTGTCTAAAATTTTAAAATAAATCAGTGCTAGAATCCATTTAAAAGAAAGTGCATAGATTTTTAGCACTATCAATGGACACCTTAAATGGAGCTTATATTTGACTGTCTAAAAACAAATGCCAAGCATTTGTATAATCAGATTCCATCCAATTGTCACTATCTTTCGCAATGCATTCCTTTTTCGTGATTGATTGTGCATAGTCATACACAATATCATGTATTTTTAATCATAATAACTTAGTACTAGCCTTCACGAATTTTATTGTAATAGATTGCAAATAATTTACCAAAATAATTTGGGTCAAGTTATTGCAACAATATCTTTATTGTAATAGATAATTGTTTTATGGTTGTCATTGCAATAGATTGTAAAATAATTGATATTAGATTATTGTAATAATATTTTCGTTGCAGTTTCATATTTGTCATTGTAATAAATTGTAAAATAATTGATATTTAGTTACTGCAATGATTGTTTCATTGCAATAATCTATCAATTTCAAATTTTCATTGTAATATATTGCAAAAATAATTGGTATCAAGTTATTGCAATAATTTTTTAATTTAAGTTATTGCAACAAATTTTTGGTACCACCATTATGCTATACTTCTTTCATTCTTTGTCCTGTATGGTGGGAACTGATAAAAAGACATTTGAAGTTTGAGAAAACCCATTACAATAAGTTTGGTGATACAAGAATTTGCACAATTTTTGTCACATGAGCCAATTGTGATAAACGTTGTAGAAATTATTTGGGTAGTAAATTTCTTGAAGCCCTTATTACACTCTTGTTAGTGAGAAAAGCATAAGTCTACTACCACAATAATTTCTACAACTTTTGTTACAACTTGCCCACATAACAACTTGTGAATGATGGAATTATGAAAATAGTTGTGGTACTAAACTTACTCGGTGAAGAAGAAAATTTTGGATGTTACAAATTTTCTCAAATTATTTACTCTAAAAACCTAGGAGATTAAAGAAAAAACAAGGCAACTCATGATATGGATATGGATAAAAATTGTCACCCCTACTAATTATACGTATTACCATTGAAATATGTGGAGTTTGGGACTCTTTTTAACTTGTTCTAGCTTATAGCCTTATAAGATCGAGGGAGGAGAGTTCACTCTTTTTTTAATTTGCTCCCACGTGCATGCTAGATGTTTTAGGTGAGTGATTTTGGTTCGGCAAAAAAAAAAAAAAAATGTAAGAGATTTTGGGAGGTCCTTAATTTCTATTAAAAAAAAAGTTTTGGGACCACACACACACACATATATATGATGCCCAAGGAATTTGTTTCCTTAGCTTATAGTTTTACAGATAAATAGATTGTGCCATATGGAGTGGTATTACACGTATCCGATATATGTATCCACCTTCACGTGAAGTTGGAGGGTGGATATGTGTATCGGATACATTATAGAACTTTTCCGACACTAAAATTCAATTGGCTTGCATGATCATATGAAATTACACTCATAGGTAAAAAATTTTAATCCTTATTATTCGTTCTAGATAGTTTATTTTTATTTATTTAAAAAATAATTTGAACAAAAATACAGTCGTGCCCAAAACAATTTAGGCATGAAACAGTGAAAGTTAATAGAAGGGGGGTATTAGTATATTGCAGAATGAGTAGAGACCACACAAATTCAATACCTCAAAGATGGATTCAATAAAAATGGACAAATTATTTATTTAGGAAAGTTCTTAACAAGTCCACCAGCATACGTGCAGGCTATGTTTTATCGCAGATGCATATGCATTAGGAGACTACCATATAAGCAATTACCAATCCTAATCCTTTGACAATGGTAAGGTATGGTACAATAATTAAGACGATATATATATATATATATATATATATATATATATATATATATATATATATTTTAACTCCAACAAGCAACTGATATAGTTTGACTTCCATCAACCGAAAATCAATTGTCACGGACCCATTTAACGAGCAATTAACAAAGATTTTGATAACAAATGTATGCTTAGTAAAAACAATTGTGACAATGCCATTTAACGAGCAATTAACAGTATATATGTTAACTTTGATTTTGAAAATAAATGTATGCCTAGCGTCCCTTCGAGGAAGGGTGGTGAGTTCAATGGATTTGGCGAATTTCAAAGATCCAAAATACCATCCAACATACTATCAGTTCATGAGGTTCATGAGATTTCTTGGATGTCCTAAGCAACGCACGTCTCCCCCAATAAATCACCCCATAACCACGTACACACCAAATGTATGTAACAACCACTAGTATTTACCATTGCACATATGCACTTTACAGATGCAATTCTATTAGATCTAAATCCTTTTGTATAATGAATTTGGAGCTGAATCCTTGAATGTACAGTTTCAATGTAAGTGAAGCATGAGGTGGTATTCAAATGTTTAGCAGTTGGAGGGCTTGGATTAAACAATGGGAGAAAAAGTGTACCATATATCAAATTAAAAAGCTGACTAATCCCCCTTTGTAAGATAAACAATCTGATTTGAAAGGGAGTGAGAAGAAATGCAACAAGAAATCTTAATTATGTGATCCGCCAAATATTAAACATCCAGTCCTCTCCCTAGCCAACATCAGCATACACTAGAAATAACTTTAAGAACCCCCACAAATGAAAAAGGGTGCAGCACTGGAAAATCGAATTTTACAAATAGAAGTACCTAGTTGCTGCTAAATTAACCAAAATTGTTCAGTTGCTGTCCAGAAACTCTCAATCCTCGCTTTTCTTCTTCTTCTTCTTTTCCTTCTTGCTTAGCACTTCAGATTCATCTTCTTGTTCAGCATGCTTTCTTTTCTTCTTCTTCCTTTCACCTGCATCAACAATTTCATCTCCGTTCTGTACCTCAGCTGAATGTTTCCTCTTTTTCTTCTTTTCCTTTGTCACCACCTCTTCACCTTCTGGCTCCGCATGATTGTCTCCATTAATGGGAATGGCTGTCTCCCCCTCATCAGTTTTCTTCTTTTTCTTCTCCTTTTTCTTCTTCTCTTTCTCTTCATGTTCTGGTTCGGCATGGTCATTTCCGTTGTCCCCCTCATCCGCTTTCTTCTTCTTCTCTTTCTTCTCCTTCTTCTTCTTCTCCTTCTTATCTTCAACGGTAGCAAGAGCCTCCTCTGCTGCTTCCTCTGCTTTCCTCTTCTTTGTGACTTTTTCCTCCTCATTGCCAGCGGCAGCATTTAAGGTTTGCACAAGAACAGAATCCACTGAAGGATTATAAGTCTACATAAAAAAGAAAAGCTTATGAACACCTAAAACCAAGGGGAAAATTACACATCACATAAAAAACAAATCTCAGACCTTGGCAGCATTAATCAATCCACCAGCTCCCTTCTTTCGATCCTTGTCATAGACTTCTATCTTAGGTTTGCCCTTAGCTGACCCAGCAGAGCGACCCAATTCTTTGCCTTCAAGTTTCCTTAACCGTACTTCAAGCTGTCAAACATAGTTTGTCAGAGAATGATTTCAGTGAAGGTCAGAGAAGTACCAGGAAAATTTGTGCAAAGTACCTTGGCTCGGTTCTCTAAGCCCATAGAATTATCTTGACCATCTCCAAGAGCATCACATCTAATTGCTAATGCAGCTTTTGCAGCCAGTGACCGAGATATTTTTCCCTTATTCTTTGGTGCTGCCTGACCAATCAAGGACGCATGGTAGATAAGCCCATATTTGGGAGTAGCATGCTTAGTCTTCAGGGCTCTGAAGAGAGCCTTTTCAGCACCAAGAATCTGGACTGTGCTACCAGGCTGCTTTGCAAGATTCATCAAACTGCCCCCATGAGCAATGAGGCGAGCACCAACAAGCTCTCCAACAAGTGCAGTCAAATTTGGTGCAATGGTGTTCATCCTGCTTTTTAGATAATCATATAGTTGAGCTCTGTACTCGGAAAGAGAAAGAACCTGGTCACAGAGTTCTTTAATATTTATCAAATCAAGGTCACTAACTTCAGTTCCCATGGATATCATAGCTGCTTCCTTCAATTCTATTTCAACCTCCTCCGCCAATATCTATAATATTTTGAGCAATCAAAACAGGAGAAACATAGTGAGGATCACCATTGTGTTTTCATTCAGAGAAAAAATATATATTATCAGCACTTCCCTATCCAACTTCCATGCTTTTCCACAGTGAGAGAAGATAAAGAATTTTAATCATGGGGTTTTCACTTAAGTATGATAATAATACAATTTTGGGGAATTCTTTGGCAGCATGACTGTTCAGATGAAGCCACAAGCCAATGGATGGCGTAAGTATGGGACCAGGTCCAATAGAAAGAAAACATAACACAAGTGGGTTGTTTTTGGATTTCTAGAAATCTGAGGTACAGAAGGGAAAAACTGTATGGGGCTTCTTAAATACTTCAAAAGAAAATGAGCAACTCACCTCAGAAAAATCAAGCTGTGCAGCATTAACACGGTCACCCATAAGCTTCACAGTTTTCGCATAAAGGATATTGTCCTGGATAATCTTCGTGAGCTCAGGAAAATGCCAACCATACCATTCTCTAACCCTCATTGCATATGTGTTAAGTTCTTTATCAAGGTCATCAAGCAAACCAATGGCCTGAATGATCATCGTGTCCACCTAGAAAGAGAGCAAATATATATCAGAGATGGGACTAACCACAGCTTATCATACGTCTGAAGAAACACACCTTATCAGCACTGAACTTTAGCTTGTATCTAGATAAGCTATGAGATAAACCCAAGCTCATTGGTGCCAAATCTTGAACTCCTAGGCCAGATATCAGCTCACTCAGCTGAGACCTGACACCTCTCATCAACTCCATAACAGGCTGGTTGTGGACACATTCTATTTTCTGCAAGAATTTTTTTTTTGATAAGTAAGAAAGTAATATTATTAAAAGAAAAGAAGAAAAGATACAGAGAGTTCACAATAGTGAACAAAATAATCACTCCAACTTAAACAAAAGTGAAACTAAAATACACTCCAATATGGCTATCATCAACAGGTTTCCACATACCAGTTTTTCTTTAATGATATTCCCAAGCTTTGAATCAGCCACAGCTAATGTTTCACCATCACAGTGAACACGCAAGAACTTGCGGAGTCCCTTGCTGGGTTTGCTATCAATCAACAAAGTCGCTGCTTCCAAAGCTTCTGACGTATTCTCGAACTTGGAAAATGCTTTCAGCTTCACCACCTAGAGTTCGATACCCAAAACCAGAAATTAGATTCTTCACCAATCCAAACATAATATTTAAGCCAGATCGCGAATTTGAAACAAAATTTAACAACTGGCATTTTTTTTTTGACACGAGAAGCATTAATTGAACTTTTAAGTACAATTACAAAATTTTCCTTCTAACAAGTTATTTTCCTTGTTTAACAGAGAGAACAAGAGATATACAGAAAGAGCTTACTTTTCTAGCAGTCTCTGCAGTGGAAAAATCCTTATTCAAGTCCTGAAATACAGATCATATATGTCAACAGACATCATTGGGCTAGCCACCACACTGGCTGGTGGGTGCTTTGGCCATACCTTAAACACAGACACAAGAAGTACTTACTTAACTCAGCCCAACACAAACAATATAATTATTTTCTCAAGGAAAGTTCTCCATTATTTGAATACCAATCACAACTCTTAACTTTCAAAATTCTATCTTGGACATACATTCCTTCACTTTTCCCAGAAAACAAATAGAACCCACACATAAAGTTTGAACATAAATACCTCTACTTTGTTGAGCTTCCCTTCATCCAAAACTTTGAACAGGGCAAACCCCGCCGGGGTTTCGAACAACACAAGCATCTCTCACAACTTCCTGGAAGAAAAAATAAACACCCAATGCACACAAATCAGCTCCAAACTTACAGACACTCAACCCCCAGATTATTTCCCAAAAAACCCATTTTTTTTCTCAGAACTAAAACCAAAACCCCCATAAATACCCAACACATGAAAAACATAGATACAACCACTTATATACACCAGGCTAAAAATCCCATCTTTATGACTTTATCCATTGTACTAAGCTTTACCCATTATAGCAGTGATCGACATAAGCAAAACAAGTACACAATCAAACCTCTTTGCAAACAAAAACAAAAAAAAACACGTAAAGAAACCAAGTACATACGCACATACATATACATATACATGAAATGTGTATATAAATATACACGAGAGAGAGAGACTAAGAAGAAACCCTAATTGCATACCTGTACTATTCTTCTCTGAGCTGAGCTGCGTTCGTGTGAGAGAGAGAGAGAGAGAGAAGGATGGAGAGAAGAAGGGTATAGTAGTCTAGGGTTTAAGAGGTGAAGAAGAGCTGCAGAGCCTTAATAATATAAGGCTTCAAAAGATTGGTGGGCCGGTTTTGGACTTTGGAGGCTTTAGGTTTTGAGTTTTTTTTTTTCAATTTTCAAAACTACTTCAGCCCATCTTGAGCCCAACATGCTTTTTTAAAATTTTTTTAAAAAAAAAAAACAAAATCAATTTATATCGAATATGTTAAGACCACTGACATTATAATAGGAAAAAAAATACATATTTTAACCAACAAAATTCAAAATTCACTCACTATAAGTCGTAAAAATAAAAGATTGCTACAATAACTGTATAGATTTATATTGACACTATTTATTATGTATTCTTTTTTCTTTATATATCAAGAAGATAAAAGAAGTGAGTGAATGTTGATTTTTTTTTTTTAATAAAAGGTTTTATGCTCTCGTTAAGACTTTAAGTAGACTTCAAATGGGTTCTATGGTTCTACTTGCTTTGGGAAAGTAGCCGAAGATAATAAACAAATTCAAATACCATTTAAAATTTTAAATTGAAAGTGGTTGAATAATTTATCCAAATAATTTTTCTTTGATCATAAATAGACCTCACAGTATGTACATCAAAGAGAAGGATTTCATAATCAAAGAGAAGGATTTCATAATCTCTTACCAAAGGGAGTCACTATCTCCCTTTTGTAAGTGTTGAGTGTCTATATCAAGTGCAAATCTCATTATTCTCCAAAATGGTCACGCCATTGGCACAGACCAAAGATACTTTTTCCCAACGAACATTCATTTTCTTTTGCTCACAGCTGTTCCACGTGTAGAATATGGATCCATCTACATCAACATTCTCCCATACCTTGGTAGGTGTAATGTACAAAAAATATATATATATATATATATATATATATATACATATATTCATGCCAAACTTTCTCATACATCATCATTTTAAATCGGTTAAATAAATTATTGACAAAGTATGAAATTTTTTTTTTTGGGTTGAGAAACGACAAAGTATGAATTTAAAACTGGTAAACAAGTCTACACAAGTACTAAATGGTATGAAATTCATATCATAGCTAGCCTATATGTGTAGTGGCAAAAGTCTACGTTGGTCACATGTACGTCCTAAAAATAAATAGATTTTGATATCGGACAAAGATAGTGTTGGTTTGATATAGTTTTTTGGGTTTTTTTTTTGGTTAACTTAAAGGTAGAGTTGTGCTTTTATCCAAGCAAAATTAACCAACCAAGATAAATTATACTATATGCACACTAAACTCATAATTCTATTTATATTGATATTTGCAATCTAAGTCCAACTTTAGCTTTGACATATCCCTGACTCTAAAAGGCAAGTTTAATACACTAAATATATTAGAATAAAAAATAATGATAATTTTTATTATTGAAAAAATATATATAATTGATTAATTAATTTTTTTTTACTGTAAAATTAGAATAAAACACGAGGTATGTATTTATGAAAAAAAAATTATATATAATCTAAGTTTCCTCATTTCTAAGAGTGAAATTAGAGTTGGGTGTGTTTTTTTTTTTTTTTTGGAACTAAAGATATTAAAGGAACAAAATAGTAGGAACAACATAATAACAAAGCTCGAAACTAAAATAAAATAAATAAATAAAACTCTAAGACACATCCCTCAAGAGAGCTAGACAAGCACAATCGCCCCCCTTATTATTGCCATCACTAACTGTGGTGACTATCACCAAATCATTACTATGTCTTGGGAGATTAAGGGAACATGCTTAATCTCTCTCTATGTCACTGTGGGAGATAAGAGGACTTGCTTCATTTGGTCTCACGCTACCCTCTTTAAAAAAGCAAATTGTCGAGACCATTATCTGCCTATTGTTGGTTTTGGTTTCCACACACTTTCTTTATTAAGGTACGATTCTTACTTATTTGCTATTAATGAGTTTTTTATGCTTGTGAATTTTTTTCTTATTTGATATGAAACATCAACAAAAATCCCTAAAATTTTTAAAGATTTCTCAAATAAATTTGAATGAGACACATTTGAAAAAAACACAGGCTCTTTTCAGTTGATTCAAAATATCTTCTTTGCTATTTTTACTTCTAAACCTCTCTCTCTCTCTCTCTCTCTCTCTCTCTAACATTGAAACCCCTACTAACTAACTTTTAAACCACAAACTTTTCAATAAACCTTTTTTTTTTTTTTTTGAGAAGAACTTTTCAATAAACCTAGTTGAACCCACTACCAAATTGTTAATATCTTTTGGGTTTTTGTTTATAAAGGAAGATAAGGTGGTTTTTAAAGATGGGAAAATTTAATAGATGTCTCTAAGGGTATTGATTTAGAAAATATTTTTAGAACCTTTCTATGGGAAAAAAGAAAAAAGAAATTATTTTTTCACAACTTTATATATTTCTCATATAGGTGATATCAAAACTTTCTTAAAATAATCCATTAACAAATGCTTTAGGGTACCTGTTAACAAAGCCTTCAAATATTTTAAAAAAATAATGACTCTTTAGTATTCGATCTTTCTTTTAACTAGTATGTAACTCATAATTACGCACAAAAATATTCAACAATTGTGATGATGAGATAATCATCTCGGTTTCCACACTAAACATTATGAATGGAGGTCACTTGGAACCAAAATTTAAAAAATTAAATTGGACATATAGCACAAAATTATACTACAATTAGGAATTAATGTTGATTTGATTTGAATTCTAAAGCTGTACTTCAACTTAATTTGATTATATTTTTTTTTTTCCATTTTTAACAAATTAAAAAAATCTTAATCCAAACTCACTGAAAACCATTGAAAACTAAGTTTCAAAGAAACCTTAGTCTACTTTTCTTATTTTGTAGAATAATTTGTTTCTTCTTTTCTTTTTGTAATTTGAGATGTTACTATAAGTTACAGTTTAGAGAGTGTACTATTTTCTGCCAAATGCAGTAGTAGTTGTAAAACTTAACCATAAGATTTATTTGTGACTTGAATTGTTGTTGTTTGTATTTACCACTTGCTCATCATAAGCACGTCGCCAACACCACCAACTGAAAAAGCTTACCAAATGATAATATGTTAAAATAAAAAAAATATCAAAAAACAAAAACTTAAAATCTCGAAAGAAGAGGAAATGTAGGAGTGAATAATTATTTACCACAATTAACACCTTGAATATATGATTTATGAAATCTATGGGCCTCTATAAAATCTAATTAACGAATATTCATAAAAGTTTTACGAGGAGTTGTAGATTTTATCAAGTTAATTGAGTAAAGACTTGGAGTTGAAGGTTTTAGCCCAAAGAAAGAACAAAAGCAATAGATTCCTTAACAACATTGCAAAAGGTGAATGACAGTGTAGAAATTAAAAATATAGAAAGAAAAGAAAGAGAGATTGGATTAACTTGAACAAAATTTTCAAATTTTTTATACATAAATGAAAGTTTAATTAGTGTGTAAAACACTAATGAATATTTAAACCCCCAATTTTAAATTAAACCAACACGAGCTTATACCCAAACAATATTTGTGTGGAATAATAGGTACAAGCAGAAACTCAAACAAAAAAACAACTCTACACCATAATTAATCACAACACAGTAGCAATTAAAAGGTAAGAGTAAGAGTTAGAGAGATGTAACTACGAAGATAAAATCGGCACATGTTATTGAAGAGGAAACCGAAGAACCTGGCGAAAAACTTCTCCGCCGCCCTCCAAGTGGTCAAATGATCCACTAAAAAATAAATTTTGGGTATACAAATAGCAATAGACCCTCCAAGCCTAATCTACCCAATGCACCTAAGCCCTCCAAGCTTCTTGCTCCAACAAGTTTAAGTCTAACTGTGTCTTCTTTAGCTTCCTGAATCCCACAATAAGCCCATTGTATCAACCAAGTAAATTGGTCATCTCCAAACTTCGCAAGTACCAAAGTACCTCCTCACTGATATGGGTATGGTAAGGTAAGGATTTAACAAATGTACCTTTCAAGAATATGTCAATGGAGAGGGTGAGAGTAGAGGAATTTGGAGAATCAAATGTCTAAGATTGTGGATGTAACACCCCCAACCTAATTGCATAATTAAATTTATGAGTTTATATGTTTGTTATTACCTTAATTATTTTAAGTGCATTAAAACTTTGCTATTGTGATATTATAGAAGACATATGCTCTTTTAATGTTGTAGAAAAGAAATTTTATAAAGATAAGGATATATGTATGTGTATATATATATATATATATACACACATATATACAAAGTTATATTGTCATTGGGCATTTCTTGAAATATAAGTTTATATGGGGTGAAAAGTATAAATGCTAAAAAGTGGGTCTTGATCTTTTTCTCCTTTGCTATACACGTACACCCCCTCAAAGTCAATTCCTCATCTTCTCTTTTGCTGTACCAGAAGCTTCTTGCTTCATTTGTTTTGCTCTTTCTTCTCTTTCTCTCTTTGCTTTCACACGGCAAGACCTCTCTCCCTCCCTCTCTCACCAAAACAATAAATCTCACTCTAAAGAAGGAATTAAGAGCCTAAAGCTAAAGTTTCAGCTTCAAATTTGTGGGTAAGTAATTAAAACCTTATTTGATTTTAGAGTATTTTGATAGTTTAATTGTTTTCCCTTCTTTATTCTCAAATCTGATTTTAGGGGCTAAACTTGTGATTCTGTTTTTGTAAGTTGAAAGTTTGATGGTGTTATGGTCTATTGGATGCTTAATAAGTTATTTTAATGTTTATTGTATTGGTATAAAAATACTCAAATGAATTGAAGACCATTTGCATTTAGTTGATGAATTTTGTATCAACATGCACTGAAGCTGTCACTGTGACAGATTTGATGTTCACTACAAGAAAATTCTATATTAAATCATTTGCTGTGAATTAGGATGCTAGGAGTAGTTTTTATGAATCTTAAGACACATATGGTTGTTATGGAAGTGGTCTCACTGCATTTGGATTAATACAAAAGTAATGGTTTAATTTTTAAGTTGCATAAATTTCTGTCAGGACAGATTTGAGCACGTTTCCTTGTATGATTTTTAATAAATTATGGTTTTATGGTTTGACTTTGAAATTTATACGGTATATATTATACATACAGGGGAGTAGCTCTGTAAAATTTCATGACAATTGGATGTGTTTTGACAGCCCATTCGTATTTTACAAATGGGGAATTTGCTACTGAAATGATCAGTAAACAGTGTAGGATAACTATGACTTTGTAGATTTAATTTTGAAGTTAAGGTAAATATTTTGAGCTATAATTTAATGTGCTTATCTTTTGGTATGTTTAGATCATATATGAATTTTTATGGCTTGTTTTCTCTGTGTTTTGGTATGTTATGAGTTTGGTGATTGTACCTTGTTTTAGGGGAAACTCTATATGATGGGAATTAAGATTTTACTAAGTTGAGAGTTAGGTTGTATTTGAGGTATAAATTTATATTTTAGGAAGAGTTGTTAGTAATAAGTTTTGGTCTTTCATTTAGGTGACAAGAACGAGAACACAGACACTCGAACTCCTCTGGTACAAATCTCTCGCGTCTTCTGTTTTCAGGTAAGGGATTTGTGACATGTCCGTTTGATAAGTATAAGGACTATTTAGAGAATTATAATGCATTAAAACCTTTTAATTAGAGATATTACATATAAACATGATTCAAGTAAAGATTTATGTTCGTGACTTATTGAATCCTATATATATGATAATTTTAGCATATTGATGCTATTACTCATATCACGAACATAATATTTAAAGAAAGAATTGGATATGCTACTGTTATTAAATAGTTATGTAAAAGTATAGTATATGAAAAGTATAGTTTTTTTTAGTTATTCCATTGTTATGATCTGAACTCAACCAGTAGGGGTTATAGTACTGGTATTTCCATGGAGATTCTGTTTGGCCATTAAAAGTGGGACTGGCTCTGCTGAACCCGCCCTTGTTGGTAACCGCCAACTTGTGGAGGATGTCAACCTACCCCCATGGTTGAAAGTATGTATTATGATATGATTCCAGAATTACCTAGCATTGTGGGGAATGCTAGATGCCTGGCACTAAGTGCTAAAAGCCTCCTTAAGTTGTGACAGACTTACAATTGGACTAACTAATATGTATTATAAAATAGCTATTAAGTTATTTGGAAGTTATAAGAAAAGTATGTTGAATTATGTTTAAGTTCCTTATCATGTTTTTTTATTATTATATGAAAGGAAAATGAAGTATTTTCATTTGAAAGTTCATAAGTTAATTTAGGAACAATATGAATAGTATGAAGGCTATTTTATCAAAGCTGGCATGTCCATAAAATATTTGAGTTACATGCATTCTTATCAAAGGCCCATGAAGCTTAAAAACCTTACTGGGTTTCGCAGCTCACCCTATTATATTTTAGTGCACAGGTTCTTCCTGGAAGCAGCGAGAATATTAGAGGTGGCAAGATTCTGTGATTCTCTTTTGTTTAGATTGTATAGTCTTTTTTGTTGTATAGTAGTTTAGCTCTTTTGTTGTATAAGAGGAATCAAGATGTACTTGATCCTTTGAGCACAGACGTAATTCTGAACTTTAGTTTGGTTTGAACCCTAGATGTATGTCTTTGGGGTTGGGTTTGTAAAATGAGAGTTCTTGCTAAATGTTTAGCTATGTAATATTTGCACGAATACCTGAAGTTTCAGCCAAGTGGCAATCTTGCAAAGTTCAAATGAAATGAATTTTCAAGGTTTTCACATTTTTGTATATTATGGCTTTTATGAAAGAAAATAAGCAGATATACAGGGAACAATTCTCAATAAGCACCTTCAGTTTAGGTTGGTTCGTGTTAGTATTAAGGTAAACTTGATATTAACATGCCGGTCATGCTCTAAATTCTGTAATATAGGTTTGGGTCGTGACAGTGGATGAGTCAATCTTGGTCTTCTCTAGGGTTTCTCTCTAAAAAATTCTCTCTAGAAGCTCTCTACATTTCGTGGGTATAAGTAGGGCCGGCTCAACGAATTTGGGGGCCCTAGGTGAAAGCTTTATACGAGGCCTTTAATTATATTTAATTATAAATTCATATTATTTTCAATTAAAATTTATTTTCTTGCTTTTTGAGAGACA
Organism: Castanea sativa; assembly: GCF_040712315.1. Lineage (NCBI taxonomy): Eukaryota > Viridiplantae > Streptophyta > Magnoliopsida > Fagales > Fagaceae > Castanea > Castanea sativa. The sequence continues at coordinate 13,083,269 of NC_134015.1, forward strand.
AAATTACTAATTAAATTTTTGTATTCAAGTTCTGCTAACATTTCCTTTTCAATTGATAATATGACTAATCTACTTAATCTTTCTTGTAACATAGTTGATCTTAAATAGGATTTTATTAATTTTAATTTTGAAAAACTTCTTTCTGCGGAAACAACTGTAACAGGTATAGTTAGTAATATTCTGTAAACAATACATGCATTTGGAAAAGATTCTAGACTCTTTATATAATTTAGTACATTAATTGGAGAGATTTCATTTGTTTGCAAAACTTATTTTAAAACTTTTAGTTCTGAAAATAAATCTAAGCTATCAATATCGGAATAAGTTTCATGTGTGAGAAAACATTCAAGATTAAGACAATTTTTTTTCAAACTATCATCATCTAGTGATTTTAGTTTTTCAAAATTAAATAAAAAACCAAAATATTTTCATATATTTGAAATTGTTCAAATCTACTTTCAATTGAAGAAATAGCTTGATCTACTGTACATAAAAAATAATTAATTCTAAAATATTCTTCAGCGGATTGTGTTGTTTCATCATTGACATTCTCATCAAACTGTTTCTTCCTACGAATTATATGTTTTTAACGAAATATAGGCACTATTTCCATTTTGGTTGCAATTTATTTAAATGAATTCATAGCAGATGTAAATCCATCTTCTCTATATATTTTTTACAAAAACATGAGACCTTTAATTGATCTATAGCAACATCAATATGCATGTCTTTCGATTGTAAATTTTTACTAACAGAGTTAACAACAAATAATATGTCATACAAAATAATCATACCTAGGAAAAACGCAAAACTTTCAATCTCATATGTTGCTAAACAATCAACTTCACTTTTTGTTTTGGGGTCTTCACTTGTTTTTGCCTATTGTAACAAAGCATCTCTTATTTTCTTGTTGCTAAACTAAAAAATTTCCGTTATTTTCTTGATAGATCTTTTCGTTTTTTCCTCGGAATGCCAAATTATTTATACCAAGATTTTTTACCACCGCTATTATTCTTAATAACACTTTTTTCCAATGATCTTTCTCTTTCTTAATTTGTTCTTGGACATTTTTATCAATTGTTTTATTCTTCAATTATCTTAGTTCTAAATCAATCCAAGTATTCATATTAGTAATACGCTCATTGGTTGTTTCGTGATTTTTAAGAATAGAACTAATATTTTTCCAACCATTAGTTCCTCCATTAGCTAGTTGAGTAGTATTAGATTTTGAATTAAACAACTTGCAACAAAAATAAAATATTTTATCTAAGTCTTTCGAATACACTAACCATTTTCTATCATGTTTCTCCCCATTTGGTAATTTTCGAATATAATGTGTAGTAGAAAATGTCTAGAGTTCTTATCTATAGGAAAGTTTAGATCATCAACTCTTATTGGACCATTTTCTACTAACAAATCTCTTAATTTTATATCAATAATTTCCATTGACCTGGATCAAAAATATTTGTAGGAATATAATTAGGTTGATCATTAATATTTTCACTCTCCTCTAAATTATTTTGAGCTTCATTGTCAAGAATGGTGACATTACATGTTTGAACATTATCATGACCACTTTCATTATTATCATTTTGTTGTTTATTTTCATTATCTTCTAACTCTTTTTGATCAATTTCTTGTTCATTTATGAAACCTTCATTTAAATTTTTTGCAAGATTTTGTTTTTTACTAGTAATAAATTTGTCCATAGCTCCTTTTTGAGATTCAATTAGTTCTTCTCTTTGTCTTTTTTTTTTTTTTAGTTTTGCATATCCAGATGGATATTTTCTAGTAGACATTTGTAATTAAAAAATATTTATGAATAAATGAAACACAATCTATAAAAAAAAATTACAATTTAACTAGAATAATATAAATTTAATGTTTGAAACAATAGATACTAGTTTATCAAAAGCATAATTGTAGCTTTACTTAATATGATCACTTTACACTTTAAACCTGTACAAAAAAATTAAAATTAATATTAATACAAAGTAAATTATTCTAATTTTATAATTGTTATTAATATTTTTTTTTGTGTAGTAGTAAACCATTTTTTTAGCAAAATGTGTAGGACTCAACTTGATTGAATCCACTAAGAGTCTAAGACCAGCCCACTAGCAAAATGTGTAGGACTCAACTTGATCCACTAAGATTAAGACCAAGACCAGCCTACTATCCTTCCATGGCTCCATCCCACTAAATATGATTTCATTAAAAAAAAAAAAGTGTAGGACTAGGATGATAGGATCACTCGATGATCAACACTTTAAAAAATGTGTAGGACTAGATCACTTTCACTGGATCTAATTTCTTAAAAAAAAAAAAAGATTCCTAAATCTGATTTCTTAAAAAAAAAAAAGTGTAAGACTAGACAAGTCTAGAATCATATCAATATTTTAAAGTTAACTCTTTAAGTGGGTCCATTCGGACCATTAGATAGCCTTCTAGTTCTAGAGAAACCTAAAGAGTCAAACTTTAAGAGAACAAACAAAAAAGAGTAAAGAGAACCGTCTTCAAAAAAACCCAGCAGCAAATTCCTTTAAAAAATAAAAATAAAAATCCCAGCAGCAACCCATGAAGAAGATGAAAGAGGCAAAGGAAGAGAACAAAAACAAACCTGAAATGAAGATCTGTGAGCACACCAAGTCTATTGCCAACACCAATTAATGAGTAACAAAGTAAGCCAACTATGAGTGAGTGTTTTTTTTTTCTTTCTTTTTTCTGTTCTGCCTTTTCTTATTTGTCTCATTTTTTTCTGCCTTTTGTAATATTTTCTTTTGCAATTTGTTACTTGTATATTGAGAAAATCAGTGTTACTCTCTCTCTCTCCCTCCCTACATTTCAAGTGATAAACATTGGTTTTTTTAATGAAATGTGGTACAAAAGTTTAATCCAGAGGATATTTGGATGCGATGATTTTTTTTTCTTTTCTTTCCAAGAAAGCAAAATTTGGTGATGTGAATAGCCTTTATTTTATGTCATTTCAGCTGAGAAATGGGCCTTACTTATTATTATTATTATTTTTCATATGAGAAAGCAATATTATATAATATAGTATTACTATTGGGGGCCCTCTTACCATTGGGGGTCTTAGACAATGGCCTAAATGGCCTATAGGTTCAGTTGGCCCTGGGTATAAGGGTATTTATAGTAGGGTACGTGAAGAATGTAAAAAGTCAGTTTTCATCAAAACATGGCATTCTGGCGACTTGGCCTCGCAACTGGAACAAGTTGTGAGTTTGAGTCACGAGATAATTTCTAGGCCAGACTATACTTTTTATCCTGTAGTACTTCAGTTGTCGTGACCCTTCAGTTTCCTGCATGCTTCACATGTGTGCCACTTTGGCAACTTGCCAGTCGTGAGTTAGTCGCGAGACTCCTTTGAATGCATATATCTTGAGTTTTCTTCACATTCTTACACACACAACTCTTACATAATTCCCACCTAAATACAAGGTATCTAAATACTAAATCACAAGCAAATTTGGCACGGAATAAAGCCAACACATGATTGAATAAATTCAACTTTACAATAAACATTTAGAAAAAAGTTACAAAACCCATCAAAAGAACCAAAAAAAAAAAAAAAACGAAAAAGAAAAGAGAGAGGACTAACCTTGATGGTGTTCTCAAAATTTTTTGTATACCTAAAGAAACAAATTCATAGGTTAAAAGGGACAACATGAGAAATATTTATATTATATATAAAAAAAACAAAAATAATTAAACAAAGTTGAAGAGTTGATTTCAAAAACACTACTGGCTCATGTAACCACAACAATCCTTATATATATATGTGTGTGTGTGTGTGGGGGGGGGGTAAAAATGCTTAAATGCACGTTTGGGCCTTGGGCCTAGTTAGTGGGTATAAGTCTGTTCAATTGGAGTCTTCTCGGTCCACGGGCCAGTTCGCACTACAAGGGGCCGAGGAGTTGTCCGAGGAGGAGTATCTCCTTGGACAGACCCAAAAGAGGTCATGAGACTTGCTAAAGGGTTTAGAGACAGAATTTTGGAAGATCTGTTGGGTGAAGGCGTGATCCAAGCACCCATTAGAAGCAGGAACGTGTGAGAAATATTTGAGGAAAAAACTGCTACCACTGCATTAAAAGCCCTGCATCAACCTCCCTGGCCGCATTAATAAAGAAATGACCTCTGAACAGTAGTATTCAGCCTTCCAGCTATTATTTGAAGACTTTAAAAAGGTGGTGGATGGGACAAGTATCTTGGAGGAAGATCTGTGTTACACGTGAATGAACAGGGAAGAAGAAAAATGATATAAGAAAACGAGAGAGGAAAGAAGAGGGGAATCTCTCTTTTGGAAACTAAAAATTGTAATCTTTGACTTAGAAAAAGAAAGGCTATACAAATTGTCCTCGGCTTATATTCGAGGAGGGGTTTTTTATTATATTCATCTATTATTTGCATAGACTGCGGCATTTTAGCTTGTTTATCAACTTTCCAATATCCCTAACCTAGGTTTCAAACTCATACTCTACAAATTTCATTGTATAAGGCTCTTTGGGCCTGAGCCTATCACTCGTTTGGGTCCGGGTACAAATTGTGCACTTACAATATATATATATATATATATATATATATATATATATATATATATTAAGTTTTAAGGTATTGAACCCCTTGATTCTCACAATAGTGCAAATTCATGCATTAAAATTAAAAAAAATTAGCACATATTTTGTATTTGAATAAGTCATTTGGCACAAACATTAAGAAGAAATTAGAGACACATTGCATAAAATTGAACATTAATTAAGGATTCTATTTAGATTTTCTCTTAAATTTAACTTTAAATATAGGAAAATGCTAACCAATTTCCTATGAATATTAATTTAAAAACTATTTTTAGAAATATTTTATTAAAAAATGATAAACTAATTAATTTTTCTGACAGCATTTTATATTTTCCATGAAAATTATGTTTAAAACTTTTCTAATATGCTGTATTTATAATTATCCTAAAGTACCCGTTAATGTGACATTTAAATATATACCTACATAATTTCTCAACAAACACTTTGTATTTTTCCCTGGAAAAAAAATAAAAAACAGTTTGTATTTTGTGCCACAATTACTTGGAAAATAAAAACGACAACGTCTTATGAGTTTTTGGTAATTTACCTCGTACTTCACAGCCCACATGGTCGTTTTTCCCCATAGAGCCAAAACAACGTACAAAAAGTGACTGAACTCTCACTGTACACTCTTTTGTACGCTATATACTACAGTTGCAGTCCTTGTAAATTTCGCTTTCGTCACCACTCAGCACTACTGTGTGAGTAGTTATACTTGTTTTAGAATGGCGTGAATATTATTATATACTCTTTCTCTCACTTTCCTGCATACTTTTTCCTGTCACTTTCTCGGGAAAATTTTATTTTATTTCCTCGGCGGAGAATCTAGACAGGTTCAATTAGGCATCCCAGGTCAGTGATTTCCCTTTTAGCTCATACCCAGATCGTTTATTGGGGTATATGGAGTTGCTTTGTATAATTGCTGAGCTACTTTGATTGTTGTCTTTCTAGTTTGTACTTTTTTTTCTCTCCAATTGTTTTGGGTTGTTTTTATTATGTTTTTGTTTAGTATTGGGGTTTGATCGAAGTGGGATTTGGATGATATTGATGGGTTGGGGTTGATATGAACTGTTTTAACTCTGTTTGGTTGCTGAGAAAATGTGGGAAACAGAAAGTAAATTTGACTTTTGTGTGGTGAATTAGACCATCAAAGGGCATTCACTCCCTTTTGGGGTCTTACCCAGATTATTTCTCGCTTGTCTGAATGCTTTTTTCAATGGGTTTGGGCTATTTGTTGTATCTATATGTATTTTTATTTGTTGGGTCTGATCATTGTGGGTATGGGATAGATGGGATTGTTTGGTGGTTACAGTTCTGTTTGATTGGTGAAAAGATACTCTGGAATAAGCTAATTTGAATAATTCATTTCTGGTGTTTCTGTTTGTCATATATATATATATATATATAATCTCTTCAGTTGTTTCTGTTTGAGGTGGATAGTTTAATATTTTTTCTATGTGGTTAGTGAGAAATTTTGGGGAAAAGAATGAACTTACTTTTTTAAATAAAGAAGGTAAAGGAAATGTGGAGGAGGAAAGATATTAGGATTTCATATCCCAGATTTGTGGTTAATGATTGATGTTGATTCAAGGAATTGATAGCTGTTGAAATTAGGTCTAAGAGAAGAGGTAGTAAATGAAGCTGATACTTGGTAGATTTTCTTTGGCCAATGACAATGGGGAGGAGAGTTTTGAACCTAAATTCTCCTCAATGGGAAAACTAGGTAATGCCATTGAGCTATAAGCCTATAAGGTTCTTGATGCTGAGACTTGATGGTTGTTCTAAATCATATTTGTATAGAGGATGATATTTAGTAAGTTTGTGATGGTTGCTTAGCTTGTTTACTAAGGCAGTGTATGAAATAGAAAGAGATGATAAATTTTAATGCAAGAATCTAAGCCCTGCCTGGTTAATGTTGCATTCTAAAGGCTCATATTTTAGAAGTTTGTATTTGTGGATTCTCAAGACATTTCAAATATGATCTTTTATAATGGAAGTGTGTGTGTGTGGAGAGAGAGAGAGAGAGAGAGTGGAAATGGGAAGGCATTTTAAAATAGAACTGCTGTTCTCTTTTAATCTCGGATGAAAAATGAAAATGAAGAATGGCTTGATAATCTTTTGGTAGTGTGCAATTTTTATGAGAATTTGAAGAGATGGATCGGTCAATAAGCTCTGCACATGTTTTTAGTGTCATGTCTTTCTTTTCACTTTTCCTTTTCCTTTGATGTTTGGTTGTTCAGGAGATGATAGAATGGCACAGAAACATTGGTTTATCATTAGCATATGTTGCATTGACGCCTTCTGTTACCCTATTTTATAGAGCTTTTACAAACTTCAAGTATTTGCAAACTAATGCTCTGGGATATAATTTTAAAGAAAGATCTTAACTTCTGTAAAAGTGTGCCAATGTTAGTTGGACCATTTCTCATATGATTTACTTGAGGGTTTTTCGTCCAATAATCCATATATGCATTTTTCATATGCATGCAGACATGTTTAAGAACCAATTGCAAGAGTTGGCTCAGAGAAGCTGCTTTAACCTTCCCTCATATTCATGCATCCGGGAAGGACCAGATCACGCTCCTCGATTCAAAGCTACTGTCAACTTTAATGGAGAAAATTTTGAAAGCCCTACCTTCTGCTCTACTCTAAGACAGGCAGAACATGCTGCAGCTGAGGTAGCTCTGAATACACTTGCAACAAGAGGCCCCTCTAGAGCCTTGGCTGCAAGAGTTCTGGTGAGCATCTTAAGTAAACCTGTATCATCTCAATTCTTGGTGTTTCAAATATATCATTCTCCTTTGGATTCACAATTGGTTGATTGATTTTTAAATTATCAGTTTTAGGAGGATAGGGATCATACATTTGAACTTGTAGGTGAGAAAATTGCACAAAATTTTCCTTTAATACAACCATTGATTTTGTTTTTGAAAATTAAGAAAAATGATGTTCTTTTGTTATTATTATTATAATGAGTTTTGGCCCTATGGGGAGGGGGAATGAGAAATTCGAACTAGTGACCTTGGCCTCATGAGGCGTGGTTGCTCTATTCCTTAGAGTTAAGAAAAATAATATCCTAAAGTGTTTGAATTGGATGATGAGAGTTAGAGGAACCATAGTAAGTAGAGTTGATGGGGATCCATAACCAACCCCAATTCAATTGGGATTAAGATTTTTAGTTGATTTGAGTTGGACAAGTGCTTTATTTAGTTATGCGTGGATTCTAGAAATTGAGAGGAATGCTGTGGACCTGTAAATTACCTTTAGATCACATGGTAGTCATGCATAATAATGAATTATTTAAAAGTTCCTTGGAATATATGACACTAAAAGTCATTTTGATAATGTCAGATAGATTTCGTATGCATTTATTTGTCAAAGGAAGGCATGAATGCAAGGGGAAAAATTTTCAGCAAAGTAAAGCGTTATTTATTTGAAATACTTCATACTTTTGAAGCATGCACAAGAAAGAATTCCTTCATCTGAAAATATATAATTTTTTTGCTTCTCATACTTATTATTTCCCTTTAAAATGGGAAGTGTAGCGTAATCGTACACCTTAGATCCCTTACCAGGTTTTTAAAAATTTCACCACTTTTGAATGTCCATATTATGCTTATGTGAAATGTAAGAGCCAACTTTCTGGGCTCAGGAGAGTACTTTATTTCTCATTAAATCTGTGCGTGGCACCTATTTGTAAGAGCCAACTGTCTGGGCTCAGGAGAGTACTTTATTTCTCATTAAATCTGTGCATGGCACCTATTTGTTATGCTGTGCTCTCCTGAATTGAGACTGTTGGTGGGTTCAATTTAGTAGTTACCTTTTGAACATCCCTTCTCTTATTCCTAGACCGAATCCTACCTGCAAAAACAAAGGCTAAATTGATTCCCACACGTCTTCCCACTCTATCTCTGCAACTAGAAGTCTCATTATAATTGCTTTGGAATTTCCTAAAATTCCGAGCACCCGTTTTTCATATGTTCTTTCTTGCTTTCTAGATTTTTGAAGATGTTTGTTTCTTGGAGAGTACTGCAATTAGTGGTAAATGGAAGGTTTGCACAAACTTGTATTGGTACAATGATATAGTAGCAGGAAAAGAAGTACAAGGGAACCAATTCAAGCTATGCAATATTTTTTAACATTCTTTCTCTCGATGAACTGTATGTATATTCTATAGCTTGCTTGTCACGTGTGCTTTCATGATCTGTATCCCTAGATATATTTGCTGCCAGTCTCTCTAACTTGCACATAGCATGCTGCCTTAAAATTGAAGATCATATGATTTTGTTTTGGGGGCTGCTTTTGCAGGATGAAACAGGAGTTTATAAGAATTTGCTGCAGGAGACTGCTCACAGAGCTGGGTTAAAACTTCCTGTTTATACCACTGTTCGATCTGGACCAGGCCATGTCCCTGTTTTCTCATGTAAGGTTGAGCTTGCAGGAATGAACTTTACAGGTGAACCAGCTAGGACCAAGAAACAAGCTCAGAAAAACGCTGCAATGGCTGGTTGGTCTGCCTTGAAAAAATGTGAGCATCTACTCTTCATCTATTTCATCTTCTTCATAGTGCTCAACTTGTTATAATCATACAAGAACTGTTGGGCTTCCATGCTTTTCAATGCTTCTTACTGGTTCCTAAATAGAATTCTTGCATTTCTAATCACTTTATATTCCATGTTTAGTGTCACAGAGTCGCTCATCTTCCACTACTTCTTCCTCTCCTTCATTGGAGTGTAAAGGCAATGAAGAGCAGGAACAAGTCATCATTGCTCGTGTACTTGCAAGTCTGCGTCCATCAGAGGCAAATAAGTCCACAGAAAATTATCATCGACATGGTAGGCAAAGATCCACTCCCATCCTGTGGGAATCAAACCCGCCAACTCCAACCTTCTACCCTATGCGATGCCAGAACTGGGCATACTCTACTTTTCCCCCTGAGATGGCAATGTATCAGATCTGGCATCAAGAACAATTACTACAGCAGCAACATCGCTTGTTGGCACTTGCAGTTCCAGCAGCTACTCCATCTGCTCCTCAGCTTTATCCATTTATGCAATCTATGCTCCAGCCAGACTGCTGTCTATATTTTCCAGGAAGAGAGCTGGAGTCAGTCCCCATAGGACCCAAAATTACAATTGCTACCTCTGGCCCATCACTTTGCTTATCCAACCATTTGGTTCCTAGTTCGATCAGGGGCAGGTCCACTGTGACTATTCAAGAAATACAGGAGGAAAAACCAGAAGAATCATCCAATTATTCTCCATCTGGAGTTCCAGATCCCCCTTGTGTTGGAAACATTAGTACTGAACCACAAATCCTGGAAACGGTTCAGGAGGATAAAAAACAAAACCTTGGTGGGTTAGATAGAAAAATTTCTAATCTTCAGCTAGAAGGGAACCAAACAGGAAACTCTGAATGGGCTTGTCATAGAGGCATGGTTTCTGGATCTAAGCCAATTGAGTTTCAGTTACAAAACCCACGTGTTGACTCTTCTCTGTCCAATGTTGGACCCCAATACAGATATTCTGTACCACCTTTATCTGCGGCTGCTCCTGTGAGGACCAGAACTGTGAACCCCACTTCGTCGCTGGGGTTCAGACCACAAAATATGGCTTCACCTTGGGCTGCTCCACCAAGAATGAGAACTGGGGTTGCTTCATGTTCACCCAGGCCACCTGAAAGATTTGACCTTGGAGTACCTCCTGCTTTCATGGCACCAGCTGTTCGAATCAGATCAGTGGTACCAGTCTGTTCAGCCCCACCAGTGAGAAAAATGCCAAATTCAAGTAACGAAGTAGTGTCATCAAACAGAGAAAAGAAAGATTCAGAATCGGAAGGCATGTCAAGAGCAGGTACAAAGTTTGGGAAGCTTAGGATATGAATGGAGTATAGATACTACAAGAACCTTTTTTTTTGTCCTGAATTTTCATTATGCAGAATATGGTGGTTTTGAGAGGCCATTGATGTTTCTTCATAGTAAATCAGAATAAATGGCTAGTTCTTTGATAATCTGTGTAAATGTGAGTTTTTATATTGCTTGAGCTATATCAGTATTGACCCATTTAGTCACATTTTTCTATATGTATACTAAATAGCATTGATGAATTTGTTTAAAATGATCTGCATTTTCATTGCCAAAGGATGCTGTTCTCTCTGGTACTACCTACAAGGTTGGTTTTTCAGTGTCAATAATGTATATGAAATCTTGGAACAATCATCTTTGCAAAAGAAATACTGAGCACTAGCAGTAAGCCCATTCTTGTTTCTGTTTTTCTAATTTGAACTCAACCGGCCATCACCACGGTATCTCAGGATCTTGTAATGGTCTCTCATGGAAAAATTATTGCAAAACAAAGGAATCAAAGCTGATCAGATTGGGATTGAGTCTACATTCTCTCATATCATACATGCGGATGGTGTGGTGTGGTTCTCTGGGGCATGAGAGATAAAAAGTATTGGAGTTGCATGAGATAGTAAGAAAAGTACCTTTGGATTCCAAATAATTGGGATCTCCAATGTTTTTATCTAGAAGAAAGGCACAAGATTTCAAAATATTAAATGAAAAGGTGAAGCAAAGTCTATCGGCTGGAAGAACAATACACTTTCCTAAGCAGGAAGAAGTACTCTTATTGAATTGTAGTGCAGGCCACCCCCACATGTGCTATGTTTGCTTCTGATATCTTATTCCAAAACTGCTCAAGAATTGATGTAGTTACTAGGAAGTTCTGGTGGAAGGGTGCCGGAAGTGATAATAATTTTATTGCTTGGAAAGATTGGGGCAAACTGTGTCAACCAAAGAAAAATGGTGGATTGGGCTAATTTTTTTAAAAAGGATTTTAACAGGGCTCTATTTGCAAAAGTGGGGTACATGGTTACAACTGGCCACTCTAGTCTTTGAACCAGCACGATATGGAGTAAGTATAAAGTGAACATTGGATGAGGATGGTGATAACTTACAACAAAGCTAGGGTCATCTGGTATGGGTGTAAGTGTAACTGGAGCATGAGAACGGGCACCCTAAACATGTTTAGCAGTACAGATATTATTAAATTGGTGCTAGACCCTCCTGACCAGCTGCACGGGGACAACCCTTCTTTATCAAGTTTCTCCCTTAATGGCACCTTAAAAATGGCCCTTACTCTGGAAGCAATTTGGAACCTTAGGAACCAGGTCCTCCATAATAGGGAGAAGTTGGTGAACCATATTAAGGTTACAAGTGACTAGGAGAATAGGGTGAAGGAATTTGCTGAGGCTAGTGCAGGAAAAAGGCAAAGGCCCCCACCAGGAACCGCAAAACTGAATGTAAAATACTGGCTACTCATCCATTGCAGTAGTAGCTCGAAAGATAGCCATTCCGACTGTACTTAATAATGTGCTAGACCTCAGAGACTCTTCTGATAGTTGTTTTCTTGTTGGGTTAAGAGGCTGAACACAGTACCCCACTCTATGACTGAGTGTGCAGTTTCTCTTGACTCTGTTTTAGTATGTAATAATTCTTCCCTCCCTCTTTCAATTGGGGATGCTTGGAAGATGGATGTTGGACTTTAGTCATTTTAATGAAAGTTCTCTTTCTCCAAAAAAAAAAAAAAACGGAAAGAGAGGGAGAGAGACAACAAAATCAACATTTCGAGAGGCATAGGAAAACGTAGAGATATTTCAAGGAAAGTGGCGTGTTAGATCATTGGTGATGGCATGAGTAAAAGTGTTTGGGAAGATCTTTGAGTCCCTTGATTGGAAAATTTCGGGCTCAGGTTGACAGAAAAGATTATTGAATTTCAAGGGAACTAATGGTAGTAAAAACTTAATAAATTGAGACTCCACAGTTGGGATGAGGTAAATTTGAGACTCCTATTTGATGAAAAATTCAATGCAAGCCATTATGAGAATCTCCTAACCATTGACAAGAAAAGCTAAAAAGTTGATGTGGACTACAAATAGCAAAGGGGACTTATTTTGTTAAATCAGTTTGTAACATCAGTCAAGCTTATAGGTCAGGTTGGAAAGGAGGTCTGAGGTTAAATATAGAACCAAAAGCTTCATGAGTGATTAAACATGTTCCTATGGCTTGCTGCCAAAGATGTCCACCCAACATGATCAAGCTTGCACAAAATATTTTTTTCTAAAAGGTTACACTGTTCATTTGATTTTAGAAATAATTTTAATGCATCTGTCCCTCAATTTGAAAAATCTTCTCGTGTAGTTACTTATGAGGTACATTTACAGAACTTGAGGAGACACTCATTTGTTAGCATGTCCTAATCACCAGTAATCATTACAGGAGCATTTACCATCAAGAAAGTGATGGAAACGATTGGCATCTCTTACAATAATTTCCCTCTTAACAATATTTGATATATATTTGGTTACAGCATGACAGTCACTACAAACACGCAGATTCTTGGTGATCCTAATCAAGCTCCCAGCTGGCGTGTTTAAAAGACCAAATGCGATAGCTAATCTCTCACTGTGGCCCCAAAGCAACTTAATCTTCATTGGCTCGTCTACATCACGGAGAACACAACTGGTATCTGGCACATAACCAGAAGCTTCCACCTCTAGCCTCAAGCTTTCTAAAAACCGATGAATATGAGCCCAATTTGGATGAGAATCATCTCCAGCAAAAAATGTGAAGACATGATTTCCTACTTCAATTAAACTATAGCCAGGTGTTTTTCTCAGACCCCGTGTCCTCATCAGGCCTCGAATGTAATTTACAGCATCCCATCTACTTGCTTCAGCATAAATATTTGACAACACAACATAAATTCCAGGATTCATGGAATCTAGGTGAAGTAATTTATCTGCAGTTCGTACACCCATATCAATGTTTTTATGAGTTCGACATCCACTCAGCAAAGCTTCAAGCACAACACTGCCTGGTTCAAAAGGTATTTGTTTGACTATTCCCTCAGCTTCCTCTAGACGGTTTGCCCGGCCAAGAAGATCCACAATACAAGCATAGTGTTTCTCACTAGGTCTAATGTTATGTTCTCTTTCCATTCCGTGAAACAAAGTAATGCCCTCTTCGACAAGCCCTGAGTGATTACAAGCAGTTAGAACAGCAACAAAGGTGGTTTGATTTGGTTTGAGTCCCTCCTTTATCATTTTTCTATAGACACCAACAGCTTGATGCCCATGACCATGCATCCCATAACCTGTTATCATTGAGTTCCATAGAATAACATCTCTAGAGATGGACCCAGTGCTGAAGATCTTCTCTGCAGAATTTATCTTTCCACACTTGGCATACATATCAATCAGGGCTGTCATGTTAACCACATCAAATGCATAGCCATGGCGTATTAAATGCGCATGGACACTTCTTCCTTTCTTCAAGGAGCCCATGTGGGCACAAGAATGGATTAAACTAACAAGAGTGACAGAATTGGCTACAACGCCCTCTTCTTGCATCTGACTAAATAACTTCAGAGCTTTTTCTGCATGCCCATTCTGTGCTAACCCTACTAGCATGGCAGTCCAAGTAATCACATTCCTAACCTTCATTCGGTCAAAAACAAAGGATGCTTGCTTCAAGGCACTGCATTTAGAATACAAATCAAGAATTGCTGTAGACAAAATGAGATTTGAATTCAGACCTTTCCTATATATACAACCATGGATGATTTTTCCACCATCTAAATCAGCTGTTTGAGCACAACCCTGAAGGAGGCTAACTACAGTTCCTGAATCAAACCCACCACCACTTACTACCAACCTTTGAAAGAGGTCAACAGCTTCTCGCACCAACCCATTTTGAACAAATCCTGAGATCATCGCATTCCATGAAACCAAATTTCTAATAGGCATGCTAACAAAAACCAATTGAGCACTTTCAACATCACCCATCTTACTATACATATCAACTAATGAGGTAAGCACCAAAACATCATAACCCATTCCTAATCCAAATACACACCCATGAACACGTTTTCCAAGTTTCAAATTTCTTGTTTCTATACAAGCTTGAATTATGCTTGCCATAGTTACCTGACTTGGCCTAATCCCCAAACGGTGCATATCAAAAAACAAACCAAAAGCCTCATTAAAATGGTGTGCCTGCACGTATCCACCTATCATCGAATTCCAACAAACTACATCCCTTTCAGGCATTGCATCAAAGACTCTTCGTGCTTCATCAATACTACTAAATTTCACCAAGAAATTAATCATTGAACTCCCCAAAAACCGATCACTTTCAACCCCTTTCTCAACTGCTTTCCTTATTACTTCCCTACCCATTTCATAATCTAACAATCCCACGCATGCCTTGAGCGCATAATTACAGGTATAACTATCAATTGCCAAATTGCAAGACCCCATCATTTTAAACAACTCAAGGGTCTCACTGTACCACTCATTTCTCAAATACCCACCAACCATGGCATTGCATAGAATGGTTTTTGGCTGGGGAAATTGATCAAACACGTGGCGGGCATCGCCCACATGACCCAAATCACAATACGCCTTAACAAGTTTTGTAGCCAAAAATTGGTCTTTGGAGACAGAATTGGTGATAATCTGAGCATGGATGGATTTGGCGTGGAAAAGGCCACGTGGGTATTCCTGCAAAAGCCACAAGAATCTGGAAACAATGAAAGGTGATTGAGTAAATTGGGCATCAATGAAGGAAGTAGTAAAAGTACGTAAGGTGTAGGAGTGGATGAGTCTGAAGGGTGGTTTGGGGTTAAAAATTCTGGTGTGAAAATGAAGAGAAGGCATGAAGGAGAAGAGTAGAGAGTGGAGTTTGGTTCAAGTGTTGAAGTCATAAAGCAACTACTCTGTGTTTCTGAGCAAAAAGCGCGAAAATATGCTTTGCATTTTGAAACTAAAGAAAGAGTGACGATTACCAAGTCCAGATCAAATTTTTTGTTTTCTAAAATCTAAACTAAAATGTGTTTGCCGTAGTATTCATAAGTTCATAACCCACTCAATAGAATTAGAGCATTTGTAATTTCACTATTTTAGTATATGAACAAAACTATTTCTATTTTATGTGACAACTTGTTTCTCAAAAAAAAAAAAAATTTATGTAACAATTTTTTTTTCTTGAGAAGGATATAAGAGATAAGTTAGTTGGGCAAAATGTGGAGCTTTTTCTATTTTGCAAAGATTAATATGAATGCTTTTAAAATTTTTTTTTTTTAATAGAAAAAGTATTATTGGTGTTTTAGTCTGATGATATCATCTATAGGTTGAAACTCTCTAAAAAAAAGTTATATAAAATTGTGTAAAAATAAATGATTGTTATTATAACTATGTAAAATTATAAGAATGCTATCTTTAATTTTTAATTTTTAATTTTTTAAAATACACTTAAGTCAAGTTATGTAAAATTGTGTAAAAATAAATGATTGTTATTATAACTATGTAAATTTATAGGATTGCTATCTTTAAATTTTAATTTTTCTTAAAGTTTTTTTTTGGAACTATTTTTTTTTCTTAAAGTTGACGTTGGTTGTTGTATATAAAAAAAAAATATTTTAATAAATTATAGTGTAAAATATATAATCTAATTATTATTTGTTTTTGAAAAGTAAATATATAAATAGAAAAAGCAGGGTACTCCTAACTATGCTCGGAAAGCAAGCAAAACCAACAAAAGAAAGCACGTGTCTATAAGTTTTATCTAAAGAAAGAGTAGGTTGGGGGTACAATAGTAAATAAACCACCCATGGGAGTTTGAAATTTTTTGCTCCTAAACCGACTTCGGGAAAATCTCTATATATAGGCACTAACGGCTCCTAAAAAAACTGCATGAAACACCAAACCTGACCAGTTTCTGTTCTCACAACAATAGCCTATGTTTGTGTCCATGGCTGATTACACGAGAAAGTGCAAGAAATCCCCTTCAATGTTAGAGTTTCTTACTCTGCGCCCTTTGCCATACGCTCATGCCCTGCTATTCTTGGTCATAATCTCCATGTTTCTTGGTATTTCTTGGCGTTTCAACCGCAAGTACTGCGTCAAGAAATCTGCTTTAGGATCACAGATGGATTGGGTAGTCCGAGCAACCCCGCTTGTGTTGATGATCACCTTGCATTTTTCGGCCTCCTCGGAGATTTCCAAACTCAAGCCTCAGATGATGGGAATGGAAGTCGACAACAACAATTCAAGAAACCATTGCTGCTCGTTCAAGAAAGGGTTAAAGACTTGGGCTCTTGCCGTGTTCATTGCATTCTTGGTTTTCTTGGCAAAATACCAACATATTGTTCAGAAGAAGACTTGGTTTTTCAAGTGATTTTATTTTATTTTTTTTGTCCATATTGCTTTTCTTTTCTACCAATTTGTACATCAATTTTTGGTTATTTTTGGTTAGGATATATCATATAGAAAGCTTTTTGTACCGTGATTACACGTTTACGAATTTTCTAATAAAAGCTCCCAGGTTTCATTCTAAAAAAAAGAAAAAAGAAAAAAAAAAGGTTTTTGAATGAAACCCTTGATTGCACAGATATTCATGCGCTGTTTATGCGGTATGGACAGATAAGAATAAAAATTTGTGAAATGAAATAATTCAGTCTATTTTTAATATTAGTAACTTGGTAGATTTTTTTATGTGGGGTAGTAGAATTTCAAGTAAGGTAATTACACCATGTGTCATAGTATGGTCGAGAATGGTAGTTACTATGTCGAGGAGTCTACGTCCTCGAATTCTATGATCACGTCATCAAAGGAGGCCTTACTGTACAGAAAGAGCTTTGAGAAGGGGACTAGCATTGACATGATTGAAGAGCTTAGGGCTGTAAATGAACTAAGTTGTTTATAAACAGTTCGGGCTTGACTCGATAAAAAGCTCGTTTATGTTTGTTTGTTTATAAACAAGCTAAACTTAAGCTTTAGTTTTAGGCTTGTTTAATAAAAGAGCCGAGTCCGAGTGAAAAATATTGTTCATGAACAAACTCGTGAACACCAAGGCTCAATACAAAAGTAATAAAATAAGTTGAGTCTAAGCTTATTTATGAGTTTGGTAATAAAATTGATATGGGCTTGACAAGTAAACTCATATCTTTCTAAAACTTTAATTAATTATAAGTTGAAATCATTCATCCAAACCAAATAGGTTAGATAATAAATTTGATATAGGCTTGATAATATACTTATGTTGGATCTCAAGCTCAAAAGCATGATATCGAGCTCGAGCTTGGCTTGACTAATAAATCAAGTCAAGCCGAGCCAAGCCGAGCCGAGCTCAAGCTTTTATACTTTATGATGAGCTCAAGTTTGAACATTATTTGTAGGCTCGTATCAAGCTCAAGCCAAGCTTGAATATTCTATTTTTGCTGTCGAGCTGAGCTTGAACATTCACTATTTGACAAAACTCGGCTCGTTTATAGCCCTGGAAGAGCTGGTGGCTGCCACCACATTTAATGCATTCTACCAAACATTCTGGCCGCATTTATGTGAAGAAGACCCTTGAATAATGCTGCCTTGGTTGCCGCATCTCATAGGGGTTCAGGGAAGGTGCCTGATGGGACTAGTACTTGAGTGGTGGTCTGCGTGATCAACAAATGGAAGGTCAGGATCATCTAAAAGGGATCTATATAAGATAGAAGGTCCCCCAGAGACAAATGATGGGAAAAAATAGCAGATAAGTACACTGTAGTGCAAAAAACTAAGATTGTAAACAAATCTCATAGTGATATATTCAAGAACAATCTCCTCAGACTAGACCGAAGAGAATTGTCCTTCACAATATCGTGGTTACCTTCTATTTTTCCTTGTTTCCTTGCTATTTTTGGCCCATAGTAAGTGTTATCTCACCCATAAAAGCCCAGTCTGAGAGCCCACTCTCTAACAAATTCATTGTGTTGGGCTATTTGGGTTTGGCTCCTCCAGTCGTTTGGACTCAGGAGCTAAATCCAATCCCAACATTTTATTATGCAAATTAAGGCGGAATTTTTTGGATAAAATATTTTGATATATAAACTTTAAATAATTTTTTTTAATCCTTAAACTTTTGTAAAATATTTTTTAATAGTTTAGAGATAAAAATAAGAATGTATTTTTTTTAATAATAGTTTTGGGACGAAAATAAATTTTTGGTAAAATCTATGGATAAAAAGTAAAACATTTTCAATAGTTTGGGGACAAAAAATAAACTTCTTAAAATTTAAGGAATAAAAATAAACATTTTGTGAAGTTTGGGGACTAAAATAATATTTTACTATTTTTTTTTTTGAAATGTCCATTACGCTATTTCGTGCAAACCCTACTAGAATGACAGTCCAAAGTAATCACATTTAAGGTTTATTTGGGATTCGTTTATTTTGTTAAAACTGAAAAGTTTTTGCTGAATGTACTGTAAATAAAGGTAAAAGTTAGCTGAAATTATATAGTAGGACTCATGAATAGTACCAAAAAGTGCTGTGGGGTCATGAATAGTATAAAAAATAAGCTGAGTAATAAAATAAGTTGACTTTTTAAGTTGGAGCCAAACGCACACTCATTTGGCCAAAAACAAAGGATGCCTTGTTCATGGCACCACATTTAGAATTCAAATCAATAATTGCAATATACAAATTGAGATTTGAGTTTAGTCGTTTTCTAAAAATACAACCATGGATTATTTTCCCACCATCCAAATAAGTTGTTTGAGCAAAAAACCCGAAGAAGCCTAACCGTGGTTCCTAAATCATATTAAAAACCAATTGAGCAATTTCAACATCACCATATTTCTACACATATCAATCAATGAGGTAAGAACCAAAACATCATAACCCATTCCTAATCCAAATACAACCCCTTGAACACATTTTCCAAATTTCAAATTTCTTGTTTCTATGCAAGCTTGAATTATACTTCAACATCAGCACCAGCATTGACAAGCCTACTCCCCAAACGATACATATCAAAAAACAGACGAAAAGCCTCATTAACATCAGCATCATAACCCCTTTTAAAAGCAACTTAACCTTCATTGGCTCGTCTACATCATGGAGAACACAACTGGTATTTGGTACATAACCAGAAGCCTCAGCCTCCAGCCTTAAGAGTTCCAAAAATCGATGAATATGAATCTAATTTGTATGAGAATCATCTCCAAAAAAAAATGTGTAGACCTAGTTTCCGAATTCAATTAAACTATATTCAGGTGTTTTCTTAGGTTCCATGTCCTCATCTGGCCTTGAATTTAATTAATTTAAAGAATCCCATCTCCTTGCTTCAGCATAAATATTTGATAACACAAAATAAAAATTCCAGGATTTGCGGAATCTAGATGAAGTAATTTATTTGCAGTTTGTATACCATATCAATGTTTTTATGAGTTCGACGTCCACTCAGAAAAGCTTCAAGCACAACACTGCCTGGTTCAAAAGGTATTTATTTGACCATTGCTTCAGCTTCCTTTAGACAGCCTGCCCAGCCAAGAAGATTAATAATACAAGTATAGTGTTTCTTGCTAGGCCTATTGTTGTGGTCTCTTTACATTCTGTGAAACAAGGTAAAGCCCTCTTCCACAAGCCCCGAGTGATTACAAGCAGTTAGAACAGCAACAAATGTGGTTTGATTTGGCTTGATGAGTCCCTCCTTTATCATTTTTTTATAGACACCATCAGCTTGATGCCCATGACCATGCATCCCACAGCCTGTTATCATTGAGTTCCACAAAATAACATCACTAGAGATGGATCCCGTGCCAAAGACCATTTCTGCAGAATTTATCGTTTTACACTTGGCATACATATTAATTAGGGCTGTCATGTTAACCGCATCAAATGCATAGCCATGGCGAATTAAATATGGGCATCAGAATGGATTAAACACAAGAGTATACAGAATTGGCTGAAACTCCCTCTTCTTGCCTCGAGTAAATAACTTCAGGGCATCTTCGGCATGTTCATTTTGTGCTAATTCTACCACTATGGCAGTCCAAGTAATCACATTCCTATTTTTCATTTTGTCAAAAACAATTGATGCCTGCTTCAAGGCACCACATTTAGAATACAAATCGAAAATTGCAGTAGACAAATTGGATTTAGACCTTTTCTATATATACATCCATAAATGATTTTTCCACTACCCAAATCAGCTGTTTGAGCACAACTTTGAAGAAGGCTAACTCCACTTAATACCAACCTTTGAAAGAGGTCAACAGCTTCTCACACCAACCCATTTTAAACAAATCCTGGGATCATCACTTTCCATGAAATCAAATTTCTCATGGGCGTGCTAATAAAAACTGATTGAGCACTTTCAACATCACCCATCTTACCATTCATATCAACCAATGAGATAAGCACCAAAACATCATAACCCATTCCTAATCCAAATACACACCCGTGAACAAATTTTCCAAGTTTCAAATTTCTTGTTTCCATATAAGCTTGAATTATACTTGCCATAGTTACCTGACTTGGTCTAATTCCCAAACGATGCATTTCAAAAAACAAACCAAAAGCCTCATTAAAATGGTGTGCCTGCATGTATCCACCTATCATCAAATTCCAACAAATTACTTCCCTTTCAGCCATTGCATCAAATACTCTTCGCGCTTCATCAATACTATTAAATTTCACCAAGAAATTATTCATTGAACTCCCCAAAAAGTACTGATCGCTTTCAACCTCTTTGTCAACTGCTTTCCTTATAACTTCCCCACCCATTTCAAAATCTAAGAATCCCATGGATGCCTTAGCGCATAATTACATGCATAACTATCAATTGCCAATTGTATGACCCCATTATTTTAAACAACTCATGGGTCGCACTGTACCACTCATTTCTCAAATACCCACCAACTATGGCATTACATAGAATGGTTTTTGGCTGGGAAAATAGATCAAACACCTTGCGGGCATCGCCCACATGACCCAAATCACAATATGCCTTAACAAGTTTTGTAGCCAAAAATTGGTTTTTGGATACAGAATTGGTGATAATCTGAGCATGGATGGATTTGACGTGGAATAGGCCATCTGGGTATATTCCTGCAAAAGCCACAAGAATCTGGAAACAATGGAGGATGATTGATAGGATTGGGCATCAATGAAGGAAGTAGTAAAATTACGTAAGGTGTACGAGTGAATGAGTCTGAAGGGTGTTTTGGGGCTGAAATTTCTGGTGTGAAAATGAAGAGAAACAAACCCAATGACAGGTTATTTAAAATTGTGTATAAAATACTGTAACAGTTTTAAGCTAGCATTTATCATTTATGATTTTATTTTTTATTCATTTTTATTCTATAAAATTTTCAAAGAAAAAAAAAAGTAAATTGTGGTTGTTGTTTGTGAAAATAAATTAAAAGAATATTTTTTAGTAAAATACAGTAAATATGGATAATATAATATGTTTTATTTTAAAAAGTAAGGACATTATTACTAAAAAATGCTCTAAAAGACAAGCATAACCACGGAAAAAAAAAGCACGTTTCTATTAGTACTATCCAAAGGAAGAGTGGGTGGGGTAGAAAAGTAAATAAACCACCATGAGAGTTTGAAATTTTGCATCTATTCCGACTTTGGAAAATCTCTAACGGCTCCTAAAAAAACTACATGAAACACTAAACTAACAAGTTTCTGTTCTCACCGCAATAGCCTTTGTTTGCGTCCATGGCTGACTACACGAGAAAGTGCAAGAAATCTACACCCTTTGCCCTACATTCATGCCTTGCTATTCTTGGTCATAATAGTAGGAAAACACGGTTTTGCATTTCATACAAAAACACATAGCAGAAATAAGCGGATCTACTTCATTCATGTGAGATAACATGAAACGTACGTATTTTAGAAACAAAGAATAGGAAGGCATACTTTGATGTAGTAAGATTAAAAAACAAACGAAGATTGAACTTGGGAAGATTGCTATGGCATACTTCAACTCGCTTGGTTGACTCAAAACCTCGAGCTCATCGCCGCTCGGTATCGGCAACTTGCTTTGCTGCTCAACCCTAACCAGAACCGCCTTGCTTTCGCTGATCATGCTTTTAGGCTCGTCTCTAAGGCTTGGTCTATGCTTTTGAACTCATCGAAGAAAGCTGAGTACGATCATGCTCTCATTATCATCTCTCACTCCGCCGTGTCGGCCTCTGGCTCGACTCAGCAACTCCATTTCCAACCTTAGTTGTAACAACTGCCGCCTTCGCCGCCGCTTCAGCCGCAGGCGGTGAGGAGAAGCCCTAGAACAAAAGACGAAAGGTTGATAGTTGACGAAGAAAGACCGATTTTCCACAATGTCCCCGAGTCAACTCGGCATAGTGAACCGACTCAGGCGTAACCTCCTCCGCCACGCCAGCCTTCTCCTTCCCTGCCTCCGCCTCCACCTCAGCCTCAGCCTTAGGCTTCGGCTCGGGGCGAGTCGGAAACGGAATCGGAATCGGGGAGTTTTTGGACGGCGTGTCCGTACTGTTACTTGCTCTTCAAGTACCCTAGGGTTTACAAAGAGTGTAGCCTTCGGTGCCAGAACTGTAAGAGAGCTTTCCAAGCTGTGGTGATATCGTCACCGCCTGTGACGAGTGACATTGATAAAGATAAAAAGAATTACTACTACTGTTGGGGTTTTTTCCCATTGGGTTTCTCTGATAAAGGCACAGGCGGGTCAGGTAAGTGGTCACCGATTACTCCTATGTTCACTTGTTCTTTAGAAGAAGCGACTGGGATTAAGACCCAAGCGAAAGGGGAAAATGCTTATAGCAAAAACAATAAAATCTCGCTTATCTGATGCATCGTCAGAAGAGGTACTCCTATGGACAGAGCTTATTGATTTAGGTACTTCTTACTGATAGTGCTTCTTGAGGTGCTCCACATTCCAAGGACGAGCCAATGGATTGCCGTTGAGGTCATTGAAGTAATAGCTTCCTCTTCTTGAGTAAAGAATGACCTTATATGGACCTTCCAAGTAGGGCCTAACTTCCCCTAGGTTGGGTCTCTAGTGGCTTGTGAGACTTTTTGTAGTACCATATTGTCAGGGTTGAACCTTCTGAGCTTTACCCTCTGACTGTGATATTTTACCATCTTTTATTGATATCGAGCCATTCTTAGGGCAACCTCATCTCTAACTTCAAATAAACAATCCAAGTTTAGTCTCAGCTCATCATTGTTTGAACTTTTGTCATAATGGGCTCGCCTAAGGCTAGACAACCCCACTTCAACAGGATTAACTGCTTTTGTACCAAAAGCTAGCTTGAATGGTGTTTCTCTTGTTGGTGTTCTTGCAGTTGTTCGATAAGCCCATAGTACCCCTAGTAACTCCTCTAGCCATGCACCCTTTGCCCCCTTAAGTCGTGCTTTGATGAGTTTGAGCAAAGTACAATTTATTACTTTTGTCTGCCCGTTTGCCTATGGATGGCCAGGTGACGAATACTGGTTTTTATTCCCAGCTTTGCACAAAATTTCCTGAATTTTTGGCTATCAAATTGCCGACCATTGTTAAAGATGTTCGTCCTTGGGATTCCAAACTTGCAAACAATGTTCTTCTAAACAAAATTCTGTATCTTGCTTTCAGTGATCACAGCTAATGGCTTTACTTCAACCCATTTATTAAAATAATCAATAGCGATAAGAACGAACTTAACCTGTTTCTTCCTTTGTGGGAGTGGACCAACAATGTCAATCCCCCAGGTGGAAATGGCCATGGTAAGGAAATACTCGTCATTAGTTCTCCAGGAATGTGTTGTACATTTTCGAACCGTTGACACTTATCGCATTTTTTTACGAGTTCAACTACGTCTTTTTGCATAGTTGGCCAAAAGTAGCCTGCCCTGATTGTCTTTCCCACTAAAGATCAAGGTCCCAAGTGATTACCACATATGCCATCATAGATTTCTCGCAACACATACATTACTTCTTCAGGATTCATGCATTTTAGGTAAGGTAACAAAAATCCTCTCTTGTAAAGTTCACCATTCACGACAGTGAATCTAGTTGCTCTGACTCTAACTTTCTTTGCTTTGGACAGGTTAGATGGGAGCTGTCCGTCTTTGATGTAAGAAAGGATTGGGTCCATCCAGGTGCTTGGTTGTTGGATTGAAAAGGCTTGCAATCCTTCTATGCTAGGGATTGTTTGGACTTCCATGAATAACCCTGGCTTCGCTAAGGCATCTTTAGTTGACGCCAATTTAGCGACCTCGTCAGCATTTGAGTTGTTCTCCAGTGGGATTTGTTCAAACCTGACGCCATCAAAATCATCAACAAGTTGGCTTGTCAGTTTCAGGTACCTCTTCATTCTTTCTTCTTTTGCTTCGTACCCGTTGCACCTTGGATTCTTCACAAATCAAAGCTGAGATGACGACTGTCTATGATACAGCTAGATACAAGAACAAATCTTCTCCTTCTACAGACGGGCTCAGGAGTGGGGGCTTGGCCAAATACTCTTTGAGGTTCTAAAAGGCTACTTCACACTAGTCCATCCATTGGAAGGCCTGCTAAGAGTTTTAAAGAAGGGGAGGCACTTATCAATGGCCTTAGAGATGAACTTGTTTAATGCTGCGACTCGTCCTATCAGCCTTTGCACCTCCTTGACCGCTCTGGGAGAAGTTAAGTCCAGTATGGCTCTGACCTTCTTTGGATTTGCCTCAATCTCCCGCTAAGATACCATGAAACCGAGGAATTTTCCTGATGAAACTCCAAAAACACACTTCGCAAGTTTGAGCTTCATTCTATAACTTCTCAAAGTATTGAATGTCTCTTGGAGGTCTTCAAGGTGGATTTTTGACTCCTTGCTTTTTACGAGCATGTCGTCCACATAGACCTCTATATTCCTACCCATCTACTTGTTGAACATTTGGTTTACCAGTCTCTAGTACGTGGCATTTGCGTTCTTTAGTGTAAATGGTATTACTTTGTAGCAATATAGGCCTTGACTAGTGATGAATGTAGTTTTATCATGGTCTTCCTCCTTCATGGGGATCTGGGTATAACTTGAAAAAGCATTTATGAAGGTTAGCAGTTTATGGCTAACTGTTGAATCAATGAGCTGGTCAATTCTGGGAAGGGGAAAACTGTCTTTAGGGCATGCATAATTTAAGTTTGTGAAGTCCACACACATTCTCCACTTTGCGTTGGACTTTTTTACCATGACAACATTGGCAAGCCATTCGAGGTAGTAAACCTCTCGAATAAATCTTGCAGTCAAGAGCTTTTCTACCTCTTCCATAACTGCTTTGTTTCGCTCTAGGGAAAATACTCGTCTTTTATGTTGGACAAGCTTCTTCATTGGGTCGACATTAAGAAAATGCTCTATCACACGTTTGTCAATCCCCGGCATATCTTCATGGCTCCATGCAAAGACATCTAGGTTCTTTTTCAAAAACTTCACTAATTTGTCCTTTAAGGACTGTTGGAGCTCCTTCCCTACCTTGGTAGTTTTGGAAGGGTCTTTTTCCACCAGCTCTATATTCTCCGCCTCTTTCATGGGCTTGGGCTGTTCTTCCTCTGCCATCTAGGAGTGATTCTCCTTGGACACCAGGACTACCTGGTAACATTCCCTAGCTAAGAGTTGGTCTCCACAGATTTCTCCAATCCTATAGGGGGTTGGGAATTTCACTTTTAAGCAGTATGTGGAAGTTGCAGCCTTGAGGCGATTAAGGGTTGGTCATCCTAGAATCACATTATAAGATGAAGGGTAGTCAACGATTAGAAAGTCTACCTCCCTTGTTACTTGGGTTGGGTGAGTCCCTATTGTAATCTGTAGGGAAATGATGCCTTTTGGATATACGCGGTCCCTACTGAAGCTGACCAAGGGAGATCTGAAAGGTCTGAGGTGTTTTGGATCAAGCTTCATCTATTGGAATGATGTCATGTACATCACATCTGTTGAGCTTCCATTATCTACCAAAACTCTTTGGGTGTTGTACCTTTCGATAATTAGGGGATCATTGTGTGGCTGCCTAATTCCCTTTGCATCTCGCTCAAAAAAAACAATGTCGTCATTTCCGATATAATGATGTTTGGCTATCGGGTGCTTGACATGAACACTGTTGACTTGTCTTTGGACTACCTTCCTTAAGGACTTGTACGATCCCCCAACAATTAGTCCTCTAGTGATCATCCTTATTTCTCCTACAACCTGTTTGGGATTGTCCCGATCTTCTTCCTTGTGGTCATCATTAGACTTCTCTTCCGTTCGGTGGTGGGTCTGATAGTCTTTTTTGACAAATTTTTGGAGTTTTCCCCTTTGGATTAACTCCTCTATCTGTTCTTTCAAATCTCGGCATTCGTCAGCATAACGACCATGATTCTTGTGAAAGCGGCAGTATTTCTTTTAATCAATCTACTTTGAGGATGAACTCAATGGTTTAGGCCATTTCAGTGCAGGGTCGTCCTTTATCTACATAAGGATTTTGTCCACGAGCATCAACAAAGGAGTGAAATTTAGCTTTTTCTTTGACGATTCCTCTGAACCACTTTTGTTGGCTTTGGCTTTTGAGAGATTATCTTTGCGATCCCTCTTCTTGCCCTGGGACTCAACGCTTTCTTCCTTATTTCACTTGCTTGTTAGTCCCTTTGCACTCAGTGCATCTTCTCCATTTATATACTTCTGTGCTTTGAACAAAAAATCTGTCATTGAGGTTGGAGGGGTCTTCCCTAGAGAGAAGACGAGGTCAGGATTGTTCAACCCTGCTTGGAAGGTCATCATTATCACCTGATCATCAGCTTCATCAATTTCCAGTACTACTTTGTTGAAGCATTTCACATACTCTCTCAGGGTTTCCCCTTCCTGTTGCTTTACAGTTAGTAGATAGAAGGTGGGCCTCTTATGGCGTTGGCCCCTAATAAAATGGTGAACAAAAGAGTCGCTCAGTTGTTCGAAGTTCACAATAGATGCTACAGGAAGCTTGCTAAACCGCACCCTTGCTGCTCCTCTAAGGTGGCGTTTGGTACGGGGTAATGTTTTAGGATTCCCAGGAATGTTTAAAGATTCCCATGTTTGGTTGCAAATTATGCTAGGGAATCAAATGTCAGGGGAATCCTTAAACCCCTCTCAGTAGGAATGTGGATTCCCTTTAAAATAGGTGGGAATCCAGATTCCCAAACTTAAAAGAAATTGTATTTTTTATAAATTGATAATTTTAACCCTTTTTTCTTATCATTTAAGCAATTAAGATAAACTATAAAACAAATTATCAATATCTTTTATCTTGTCTTTATCTTTTCCTGCCAAAACAACATAAACAGGATAAATAACTCTGCTAATAGTTATTTTTGTATTATTCTTGTCATTTTGAAATGTTAGGTCACAGTTTTAATGAATGTGTTGCTAATTGATAGTTTATATAATGTTTTTTATCTATCTATTTAGAATAAGATATTTTTTTTAAAGGATTAATTAATAGTTTATATATATTTTTTCATTATTTATTTAAAGGAAGATTTTTTTTAATGGACTTGGTACTTCACATTCAAATCTAAGGACAAAATGGGAAAAACAAATAATTCATTTAAGATTCCTGAGAATACATCAAATATTATCATCTCACATTTCTGGGAATCTCCCAATGAAACCAAATATAGGAATAGCTACATTCCTAGGAATGTGATTTCTAGGAATCACATTCCTGGGAATCTAGATGCCAGGAGTAATGTGGATTCCCCGTACCAAACGCCACATAAGGGTTGCTGGGAATGATCTGCAAATCACCTCGTCTGGGGTTTGTTGGAGGTTTAATATCGTATTGAATGCCTCTATGTGGTTTAGGGGATCCTTAGTGCCATTGTATACTTCCGCTGAGGGAGACAAAATTTGGGAGGTAAAGGGCACTCCAAAATACTGGCAGTGAAGGGTGAGTCTGTCCTCTTGATCATACCATCAAGATTTACTGCTGTTTTTCCCTTCATGGCGTTCTTGACTTCATATACTCCTTACTAAAGTTCTTCATCATCTGATTGCTGCCATGAGTCGACTTTGTGGTGTGCTCGGAAGTTTCTCTTTTGCTATTTCCTGGGCTATGGGCTTCATC
Source organism: Castanea sativa (assembly GCF_040712315.1). Lineage (NCBI taxonomy): Eukaryota > Viridiplantae > Streptophyta > Magnoliopsida > Fagales > Fagaceae > Castanea > Castanea sativa. The sequence goes on from NC_134015.1 coordinate 13,111,757, forward strand.
ATCATTGTCATTGCGGTTGCGCCATGAATGTGATGTACTTGTGCCCTCTAGACGCACTTTCCGCTTCAAGTCTTCATTTTGTTTCATCAATTCTTGCACATTAGCTATCAATGCTTGAATTTGTTGAGCCATCACCACCGGGTCCAACGGTGCAGTTGTGGTTGAGTCCATCAATTCTAAGGAACTTAGTTAGTAGAGAATTCAACGGCTTATTGTCAATGTTCCCACAAATGGCACCAAACTGATAAAGCATGATTTCGCCTCGTCATTATGTTCCTCGTCAGTACGATGGATGACCTTGAGATCCTGTATCAAAGAAGACACTAAGCAGATAATGACACCAATTTGGGGCCTGCCAAGGACCATCTGATACTTAAATTAGCTTAAACTCTTTAAAAATCTGTAATCTGTAGAGAAATTTGTGTGTGTCTTCAATATCCCTATTTACCTGTCTCTACTAGCTTTATATAGCCTCAGACTAAGTAAATGCTCAGTCTTCCGACATCCCTAACATTGTACCACAGCTGGAGGATTTATAGCTCAATAATGACCACTTGATATTAAACATTTAACGTTCGCAACAACCATTTAAAGCCATTTAAATGCATATCATTGGACGGTAATAACGGCTCCGTACTTATTTATCATTGGTCATTGAATGCTGTCTGGAATTAATGCGTTTACGCTCGTCCATACTTTTACTCCTCATTAACATGGACGGTTTGCAAATACGGACAACCATTTATGCACTACTTGTCAATTACACTTGAGTATTGTGTGAAGTCATCACCATATAATAGCCCATGTCAGGATGTGTTATATGAAACCAATGTATGAAAGAAAAGAATTTTTCTAAACCATTATATTGAATAAAAAATTACTCATTTTATTTCATTTTCAAGTTATACATTTTTTAAAGTCAAGTCATAGACCTTTAAGCAAAATAAAAACTTTTTATTTTTATTTAACTATTTTGTGCATTGCACAAGTTAGCGACTAGTAATAATATAAGGCAAATAATTATACATTAAAAAAATACGCTTAAGCATTTTAATGAAAGAAAAAACACCACGTCAGATAAAAAATTCTGAAAAAAGACATCGTTACCAGACATAAATCACACATTCACATAGTTATCAAAACTATACACAAATCCAACAAGAAGCCTCTGTGTTATGATCATTAGTGTTATAAAGCTCAACTTAGGTGTAATATTATACAAATCTCATTGTTGCAATACTGATTACTCAGATTTTGTCTTCTTTCGCAACAAATGGAAGTCCTGATGAATCATGAGTAACGTTGCAACAACAAACCCTCTCCTCCAATCACAATAATAGCTGTTTGAACTTTCAAATCTAAACAATTTAAGGGTTTTCAAAAGAAGAACGATTCTCAAGCACAGTGTTCATTCCTTTAGCTTATCCCAGTCGCTGAAGCACCGATAAAGCTTCAAAGTTTTCAAACGGCGTTTTTTCATAAATAACTAAAAAATCCAAACAATATTATTAGTTACCCAACGTTTCAAATTAATTTGGTTTCTAACAAATAGAGTCCATTGGACTCGATTTTGGGCTTATAAATCGAGTACAACATTCTCGATTTCCCTATCGTAGCACTGGCTGAGCTGGACAAGGAGTCCACGTATACATAAAAATCGAGTCCAAAGGACTCGATTTCCAAGTCTGTCACACCACGCTTTTCACACTCAGGTCACGTGCGCATGTGAAATCACTTTAAAGGAAATCGAGTCCAGTAGACTCGATTTTGGGTCCCCAACCGCTTTTCGGGCACGTGGATATAACTCGAGTAAACTAGACTCGATTTATTTGCTTTTGAAAATCGAGTCTACTGGACTCGATTTCCGTGAATGGTCCCCAGCCCGTCCACGTGTCGTGTGGGTCCCAACTGGGACCTTTTTCCCCCTTTACCTGGCTCACAGATATGTGCTCTCTCATATCCTCTTCAGCTGTTTGGTGCCACTCTCAAGTTCTCACATTCCTCAAGTCTCACACAATTTGTCACATTAACAACAATCTCTCACAGGTAATACAATATTGAAAATATTCTTTATTAGTTAATATTATGATTATTTGCTAGGTTTTTTTTTTTAAGAAACAATTAGAACGTATTAGGTAATTTTTTTTTGTTTGTTAGTGGAAATATTGTGATTAATTTATTTGTTAGTATATTGTGATTAGTTTAGTAACTAGTATATTGTGATTAATTGCTAGTTTTTTTTAAAAATTAATATTATGATTAATTATTGGGAATATTTTTTTTTGTTAGTGTAAATATTGTGATTAAATTATTTGCTAAGTTTAAAAAAAATATATTGTGATTAATTATTGGGAATATTTGTTTATTTTTTGTTAGTGTAAATATTGTGATTAAATTATTTTGCTAAGTTTTTTAAAAAAAAATTAATATTGTGATTAAATTATTGGGAATATTTGTTTATTTTTTGTTAGTGTTACAAATTGTGATTAAATTATTTGCTAAGTTAAAAAAAAAAAAAATATTGTGATGAATTATTGGGAATATTTGTTTATTTTTTGTTAGTGTAAATATTGTGATTAAATTATTTGCTAAGTTTAAAAAAAAATAATATTGTGATTAAATTATTGGGAAAAATAATTGGGGGAATATTTAGTACCAAATATTGTGATTAATTATGTTATTACAACATATTGGGAATATTTTTTTTTGTTAGTGTAAATATTGTGATTAATAATATGCTAGGTTTAAAAAAAAAAATATATTGTGATTAATTATTGAGAATAATTAGTACTAAATATTGTGATCAATTGTTAGGAATATTTTGTACTTTTAGGTCTTAATCATGGGTATGAAATGGATTATAAGTTTGATACCTAAGATAGTATTTTTAGTCTTTTTAGCATAAATTATTTCAAGATATATTTGTTTAAGATTTGTAACAGAGATTTCAATGGATAACTGGTTGGTGTAATATTTAAGTTTGATACCTAGAACGATTTGGAATTTTAAAAGAATATGAAATTGGTAATGACTATTTTTGTATGTGACCTGAGGTGAGTATATGCAAAGTTTTATGATTGATGTTGATTAAGAGTTATAAATTTGTTACTAACACAATTGCACTTGATGATTTATAGGTTGGCAATGATCTATATAAATATATACTACGGTGGACCCCTTAGCAATGCCAACCCTTATGACGGATTTCCATTTTAAGGTTCGGGTATCCAGTGCTGTTATATGGTGATACGCCGTAAGTTAAAGATCTTGAGTGATTTGAAGATAAAAATTATGGAAGAGCTACAACTGAACCCTGCTTTGCATGACATACATATTACTTTCCGTTCTCTACATGAAGTCCTCAACCAATGCATTAATTACAGATATATGGTGATAATAAAAGATAAACATGTGAAGATCATGTTTAACAAGATGCGTCAATGGGAAAAAGTAGCAAATTTTGAGTTGTACGTCACTTTGGAGCTGCGTACAGAAGTCGGCGTAGAGGAAATTATACAAACAACTACATCTCTACAGTTTGTAGTCCCAGATGATCAATGCACCACGTTGGGAGGCTATACACCCCCTTTTCAAGAGACACCAATAACAGTTGAAAGTGAACCTGGCAATAGATATGAAGATCAATTTTGTACACATCGAGGTGAATCCTCTACACTTCCAGTAGTTGAAGATGAAGACAAACACTGTGTTGGGGAAGATCTTGACGATAGAGATGAGTATGAAGAGAGGATTGAGCGAGGCGACTTTGACAGAGGTGTTGATGACCATGAAATTACTCTCAATCCTCATGTTGATGATATGGATGAATGTGATGAAGATGATGTGGATGCTATTGTTAGAGTTCATCATGTTACAAATGTGACCCCCGTTTATGAACTTCTCGCCTTATCATTTTATAAAAATACTTGGGAAAATATGGTTGATCCTGAAGTTGGTGAGCAAGTATTTGCTTCTTCTTGGAATGCAGACATGAATTTTTGTACGGGGTTGATTTTTGCAAATAAAGAAGCGGTGAAATGTGCATTAACAATTTATGCCGCAAAGTATAACAGAAACTTTATGACTAGCAGGTCGACTAAAAGTAGACTGTATGTGAAATGCATGGATGGGTCATGCAAGTGGTACATTGGGGTAGTCATGAAGCCTAAACAGGGAATATGAATGGTCATATCTTATGGGGGTCCTCACAATTGTATGACTCTTGGCATGACTCTTGATGATAGAATGATGGATTGTAATTTTCTTGTAGTAGAATTTGTTCCAACATTGCAAAAAAATCACATGGCAACAATTGATCACCTTAGAGATTACATCAAAGGGAAGTATTATGAACATAAGCTTTCTTATTATAAGATATGAGATGCGAAACAAAAAGCTATTGCAAAGATATTCGACGATTGGGAAGAGTTTTACGAAAGGTTGAAAAAGTTGTTGTTGGCATACTTGGATCAAGAAGCTGGCACTCGGTACTGGTATCTCACTAAACCGAGGGAGGAAGGTGTTACAATATTGCGATATGTATTTTGGGTTTTCGCTCCGTGCATTGAAGGATTCAGACATTGTAAGCTAGTGATCAACATTGATAGGACCCATTTGTATGGTAAATATTGAGGGGTGTTGATGATTGCAATGGCCATCAATGCCAACAACAAGGTTTTGCCTCTCGTCTTTGTTGTTGTGGACAAAGAGTCAAGGCCTAGTTGGAGGTGGTTTTTAGATTGCTTCAAGATTTCACTGGGGAAAGTGATAGCAAATAAGGACATCTGTGTAATTTCTGACCGACATAAGGGTATTCGAAATGCAATTGCGAACTGGCCTAGAGATGATGATAGACGAGTACGAGTATGCCACCGACATTGCCTTTGACATGTTGCTAGCAATTTCAACACGCATTTTCAGGACGCCACTTTAAAGTCATTGGCCTTGAAAGCGGGGTATGCTACTCAGGAAGCTAAATTTGAGTTGTACATGCAACCTATCAAGGAAGCCGAGATCGAGGCCCTTAGGAAGAAATCAGCCACTGAACAACATGTAAGTGAACCCGAATCATCCATCATGCCATACACATATTTAATGAAAGAGGATATAGAAAAGGGGACCCAGCTATATGATGGTGGATACCGTTATGGGGCTATGACAACCAATGTCTCGGAGTGCTTCAATGGAATACTCAAAGGTGCCCGTGGCCTGCCCATTGCTGCAATGGTTGAATTCACTTGGAGCAAACTTGTCGCGTATTTCCATGATCGACAAAAAAAAATTACTCATGATCTCTTGGAGGGCAAGGTGTGGAGTAAATATGCCTTAGAAATCTATGGTGCAAATCTAGAAAAATCTAAAATACATCAAGTAAGGCCGTTTAATAATCTCCATGGTATATATCAAGTAATGACTGCGTACAACATCCATAGCTCTGGAGGGGGACAACATAGTCATGAAATAAACATATTGGCCAGAACATGTGGTTGTGGAAAGTGGTAAAATCGAAAGATCCCTTGTTCACATGCAATTATAGTTCTTCAGTACTTGGGGCAAGATGCAAGTGCATATATTGACCCATGTTATAGTTTGGAGAACGCCATTCGCACCTACTTACACCAATTTATGGTGCCAAAGTCAGAGTCATTGTGGAGGGATGTGGAAGGTCCAAAGTGGGTGCCTGATCCAGACCTGTTGGAGAGTGTAACCCAACTCCTTGCTTATTCTCGACATGCACAACTGGCTGTTTTGCTTGACTCCTAACAACTGAAGATCCTACAACTATGGGGGAGGATGGTGTAACGAATGAAATGTGAGTGAGGCTCGTAGTCATAGGAGTTGTATGTAGTCTAGGAGTGGGCATGAATGACATGGAGTCACTATGGGGTGGTACATGGTCTATATGACTAACGCTATTCGAGGGAGATTGAGTGTGCATGACAAGAGGGGCTCACTGAAATCTAAGCCGAGATCAAAGGATGGTAGAGTAAGTGAAAGATGAGTGGGGTTAGAAAAAGTACGTGGGGTGGTTGCAAGGATCTCGGGGTGAGAAGATGCATAAGCAGTGGGTCGAGGGATCTCTAGGTTAGGAACTGCATGAGCAGTACGTTGAGGGATTTCTGGGGAAGGAGATGCATGTGGAGGTCGAGGGAACTTTGGGGCAAGAGATGCATGTGGGGGTGGAGGGACCTCTGGGGCAGGAGATGTATGTGGGGGTGGAGGGGGATCTGGCCTACTGGCTGGCTGATGGGGTGCAGAACGCTGGGGATCCGACCTATTTACAATCTGATGGGGTGCACCACACCGACCATGGTTATGGCTGGCAGGAGTTGAGCTCGTGCTTGGTCGTCCAGTATCTTCTGGCGCTTTTGGATTTGCCCCATCGGTATCTTCCAAGGGAAGTTGGGCAGTTATGCGGCGAAGGCGTTCCACTACCTTAAGTATAGCTGTAATCTACTTGTACTCAGGACTGCCTACTGCATAATGCATCAACATCTGCTTGTGATTGGCAACCTGCAAGTAAATAAATAAAATTAGTACATCTAACACAACAATGGTGATACGCAACAAAATTTGAAAAGAAAGGTCGAAGCAATTACCAAAATACGAAGTGTAGCGGTAGTGTGGTCGATGAACCTCCAAGTCACCCTACCATACCAATCGAAGTATTCATGAGCAGGCGACATATCACCTTCTAGTCGTGCTTCATGACATAGTAATTATGCTCGAGTATTCCATACTTGGATATGGCTAACATGTTTGTCCCTCCAATTCACGTTGGTTTTCCCCCTCAGGTCTATGGTATGAAGGGCGTTGTCAGTATCAACATATGGGGGGACTTCTTGTACCATCCCAAACTGACGAACAACACAGTCCGGTGTATGTTTCTCTACTAGCCAGAAACATACAAGCGGCACCCTCGCCGTCCACACGTCCTTGCCTGCGACACAGAACGCAGGCAAGTGGCTTAATTCAACTTCATATGGTTGCCACACCACCTGAAATAGCCAAATAAAAGGGCAACACATTATGTAATGTTCCATTATTTTCAACTATGCGCTATTTTACAGTTATAACAGTATACAATAGACATAAACCTTAGAAGAAACACAATTTGGGTACCTGGTTGGGATGCATAGAATCTAGAAGCTGACGGTACCGGACCAAACAGATTTCGGAGGGGCTATTCTTCGTGGTCACGACCCACACAGTCCTACAATCGTAAATTTAACATTACATACCACTAACTTTATACCAATAAATGATTATCTAAACATATGATTAGTGGTGGAACTAGAAATTAATAACACTTGTATTATACATCAATCATAACATATGACCTCAGTGGTTGTAAAACGATATATACATATAAATAAAAAATCCCTATTAATTTTCAAAATTTGAGGAATATCAAGGTATGAAATTTTATTTTCTATGTCTAACAATGTGTCATGTCGTTTAAAATTATGGATTTATTTCCGATAGAGAGAATCGGTGAAGGAAGAGACTTACTTAATGGAAAATGGAGAAGGTGCCAATGGTGGGCCATATGCACCCTCTAGTGGGAGGTCCATCCTTGGGCACAAAAAAGGGAATCTGAACCATGCCCAATACTGAACTAGTATCAAGGCCCCACCAATCTGACTGGCACCTTTGTCGGTTGCCATGCATAACTCTCTGTACAACCATGCAAGGCAAGCGCTCCCCCAACTATACCGAGGTGGATTGCGAAGGCCCCTCAAAATCTGCAAGCACATCGTATGCACCTTATCGCCAGAATTGTCGGCGAAAATTATGTCCCTGTTGACACCTCATTTTGCAACTTGCATTTAACCTCACCTGGAGGGTAAAAGGGTAATTTTGCCTTGAAAATATGTATCTTGATTCTAGTCATTAGATCCTTAATCTCATTTCACTAAAATGATCTTGATGTTGTAACGATCAAATCGACTGGTCATAATCCCTAATCGGACCACCAGATTGAAAGTTATCATCAAATCAAGTTTTAATGACTAAGATGCACTATCACAAATTGAGTCCGACCAAATGTGATTATGAACAATTGATTTCAATTGGTTATATGTATAATCAATTTGAGATCAATGATGTGTCATAATTTGATTGGTTAGGACTACATTTTATGGTAGGGTTGCACACACCTAATTAACTAGATAATTAAACATTAATTATTTAATGAGTAATTTGTGCAATTATCTTTTAATTAGAGTAATTTGGAATCAATTAAGTCTGAAATGGGAGTGATTGGAGCCATTTAATGTTAATTGAGAGCTAATTTGGGACCTATTAATGTTAATTGTGCTAAAACTATTTTCTAACAAATGACCTCTGCTCACTATTTCATCAATATCTCTCAGGATATTTTGAATCTATGAATGAGGTTAATTTTTCCAGAAATTAGACATCCGAGGCTTCAGTTTGAGCACAAGAACGAGACAATTCCGATCAGAATTGAGTCAGATATGATTTTTCGAAGTTGTCTCTACAGGCTGTTATAGTAGCTACGGAAAAACCGAATTTTGGCTTGCTCCTCACTCCCACCAATCTCTACATTTAATACTCCAGATTTCCCCCAAGGCAAAAATGAGGTCTAGGTTCATGATTCTATGTCAACCCTCATTAATGATTTTCCATTCATATTTCCTCCACCACTACTATATAAACCCCCCTCTCTCCTTCATTCTAACACAAAAACCCTCTCTCTTCTCCTCTCTTAAGTTCTAGGAAGTTGAGTGGTCTTGTCATATCTTGATCTTTTTAAGACTCAAGGTATTGAGTGAGACTCACTCTTCCTCTCCTAACTCTTTTTTTCCTCCACCCTTAGGACCTCTCTTAAGAGTCTCTTCATCCACCATATGGATCTTGCATGAAAGTATAATCCCTTTCCATAATTATTTTTTGTGTTGCCATGATGATAGTTTAAGATTAAAGCATGATAGTAATTATTAAATTCTCTTGAATATGTTTGAATGTTCTTATGTGTTCTTCATATGTTCTTGGCTGTTCATCATATGTTCATGCATAGACACTAGTTTTGATCTTAAATTCACATAAAAAAAAAAATGAAAAACATGTTTTTTTCATAATTCTTTCAAATTCTTGAATCTAAGATATCACTATACACACACATTCACTAGAATTTATTTTTCAAATCCAAATGCAATACTTAATAAATTGAATTAGGGTTTATCACATTCACACACATTAAATTCAACATGCAAATTGATTGATAACATATTGGATGATGTGATATGAATGTTGGTCACCATAGTCTAGAAGACCGGTTTCACTGGACAAGATGAGTGGTTAACACCTTCCCACCTTATAACATAGCCTCCGAACTTAGATCAAGGGTTGATAGACCAATGTTTATCCTTGTAATTTTTAATTTTTAGATTGTAACCAGGAAACAAAGCAATGTACTTTATCTTAGATTGTAATTCTCCTATGATCAATGTAAATTCAATTGAAAATTAATAAAATGAGGAATTTTTCAATTTTTGGTTTTCTTATTTATCCCAATAATTAAATAAGTGGCGACTCCATTGTAAAACCCTTAATCTAAAGGGGAAAATATAACTAGTCAAATCTCCATTTTGAGAGGCAATAACACGACTCCACCCATTCGCGTGCGTTTGGCCCGACACCATATAAAAACGGGTCGGGGGCGTGGTCTCTCACAGTCCCCCAGGAGTGCTAGAATATAACACCGTGCATACTGATGCACAACCACCTCTGCTACACCATCGAGCAACCCTTGGTCAACTTTTTCAAGTAGCTTGTTAATTAGGATCCTTTGTCCATTAAGCACCACACGATTAGTAGCAATTCCAAGCATATTCTGACATTCAGCAGCCTATGTCAAGCCAGTTGTTCCAACAATTGCCTCACCATCGATTTAAATCCCCAAAAGAACCTCCACATCCTGTAAGGTGATCGTTGTCTCACCATGTGGCAGGTGGAAGGTGTGGGTTTCAGGCTGCCATCGCTCAACGAAGGCCGTTATTAAGTTATGATCAAGCTCTCTAGATGGGGTCCTATGCAGCCCCTCTAATCTAGCTCTCTTGACAATGTCGAGGACGCGATCATCCACCACTATCGAGCGTCGTTTTCGGAACTCGTCATTACGACCACGGCATTTCAGTGCCCCCGGATCCTGCACATGATAAAACCATGGTGATGAGATGTAATATGCCATAACCTTTGTATATATGATTATAGTTATTGATCCCAAAAAACAAAAATAAAGCGGTTATCAAGGGAAATTAGAATATCATCCAAAAAAAAAAAAAACAACAACAACGGGAGAAAAATAAAAGGATGCAATGCACTTGACACATTTGTTTTTAGCCGTTTATCCTGCTACTTATGCCGTGCATGCTAGTGTAAACATTGCCATAATAGCAATCCAACCCATTACCCACCATGTTTACAACGAATACATACATCAAAATTTGATTCTCTTTGGCTCTCACAATTTAATTTGGTTATCTTAGTCCAATGCTAAAATACTGAAACAGCCAAACCTCTCTAAATCTTATCAATGGTAATGTCTTTAATTATCTAAGTGTAACCTTTATGTAAGGGTGTGCAACAGTCAACCAATCTAACTCAACCCAACTAATGGGCATAACTATGCATTCAAAGCTTGTAATACCATTGACAAACTTAGAATTTTAGAAATGGGTGAAAAAAAAACATAATGTAAAAGGATAAGAAGAGAATATAGAAATTCAGCAGGTGGTTGGTTTTAATTTTACCTCGCCTTCCCAAACAGCGAACGATCGATGTTCTTTTATAAACCTTAATACTGAACCATCCATAGGACCAGGTTCAAACTCATTAGGGATCTCAACAGCAACGGCAGCCATACTGCATGAAATTTAGGGTCTCAAGAGTAATATAAACTTGAGTTCCACGTGAACTCGACTCTTTAACACTCAATTTCCCTAAAACAAAAACAGAACCAAAAGGAGAAAATTGGCATAAGACACCCATTTTCAAACATATTCGTTAGTTAACATCGTTTTCAAACTAATTAGTAAACTAACATTTTGAGTTTCTTAGACTCGATTTCACTGTAGCAACTATCAAAACAGTAAGAATGACAAAAGTCAATGTACATTGATTTTTGATTCTTGATCAGACTCAATGCATTTGATTAGCTAGATTAATTTATCCCATATTATGTACAAACTTTTATAAAATGTGGATAATGTACCATATTATATGAGTAATTAATTTTTTTTCTTTAATTTATTTTGGAAAAGTAGGTCAGCTGCCATGATGAAAGTGTATTTAATAATAGATGAATCCAAATTCTTGACCTTTTGACAAATAAAAATTTACTCTTTTTCTGTTTTCTGCTAGAAACAAAATTAAACATGATGTCAAATCTAATGTAGGCACTGCAAATATCAGTTGTCATAGGTAATGGAATAACACTATTGTGAGGATACTTCCCCAATTAATCGGATTTATCCGCTTTGGGGAGCCAGTCCCTCACGGTTTATCGGCTCAAGCGACGAAGGAGCGTACGGATCTTCACCCTCTGGGGGCTTTACACCGCAGTCCCACATCGGCAAGAGTTCCCTCCCACACATGGTTTATAAGCTTCTGGAGCGACCATGTGTGTACCATTACTAACACATGAATTTGTTAAAATATTTATTATCATGAAGAAAAATGTATGAGTAAAAACATGGTTCAAAGTGAATGCACAAGTAGTACTCATTGAGTAAGTACCACATGTAAAGGTAATGAACAACATTCCATCGGGTTATCCAAAATGCAAATGGGGTTTTCCATGGTTGCTCAATATCTGGGTAAATGGCAAGGAAATGGTTCTGGTCTTGTGTGAGGTAATTATGGAGGACTTGGATGATTCTTTTGGATCTGGCTTGAAGGGTTAGGGTTTTTATTTGGTCTTTTATGTCTGAGGGAAGGGTTTCTATTATGTCCATGATGTCATTGGAGGATGAAGTAAAAGGGTCTGAGGATGAAGAAGGGCCTGAGGATGAGGATGGGTCGGTTATTGGGTAAACACATAAGGGTGGAGGAATTATTGTGGTATGGAGGACTGGAGGCTTTCTAGAAAGGTAGTCAGTGATAAGGTTATCTGTACCTTTGATGTGCTTGACTTGGAAGGACCATTGTGAAAACCAATTTGACCATCTAAGTAACTGGGGATGGGGGAGCATTTTTCTTTTGAACTGGAGCATCTTTGGGAAGGAAGACATATCCATTTCTACAAGGAAAGTGTGACCAAGAAGGTGAAACTGAAACTTTTCAATACCATGTTTGACTGCCAGAATTTCTTTGAAAGTGGAATGATAATGGAGTTACGAAGGCTTGAATGCACGCTTTTGTATCCACTGAAATGCTTCTTTTTCCATTAGTTTCTTCAAAGAGGAAATTTCTTGCCCAATACTCATCACTTGCATCTGTGTAAAATCCTTTTTCACATTGCACAGGAATTTGCAAAGGGGAAGATTTTCTGCTAATTTCTTCAAGCATTGTTGAGGCTACATGTAGCATTTGAATTCCATCTTTGGAGGAGATTTTTCAACAACTTGGACAAACAATCTACGTATGCAAATTTTTGGAATGACATACGACATGTAATTAACAATTCCAGAAAGCTACTTGGATCGTTTAGTCTTGGTAGTATATGGAAATTCACTAAGAGAGATTGCTATGTGAGGCTGCAGTATACTTTCCATACGAAATGTTTACTCCAAGGAAATCAATAGAGGATACTCCTATGACCATTTTCTTTTAAGAAAGCATTATCCCTTGAGCTTTTACTAAATTGTAGAATTCGATGAGTAATTTTTCATAGGATTCTGCATCTTTTGAGAATAGGAGGATATCATCTACATAGATCAATGCATTTGACAACAGTGGTTGGAAAAGAGTTACCATTGCTTTTTGGAACTGAGATGGAGCATTTTTGAGACCAAAAGGCATTACCGTCCATTGATAATGGTGGTCTGGAATGCAAAAAGCTGTCTTGTATCTTTCTTCTGGATGGATTCCAAGTTGCCAAAATCCTGCTTTAAGATCAAACTTTGAAAATACTTTGGCATTGGAAAGATGCTGGAAAAGAGCACTTTTGTTTGGCAGTGGAAACTTGTCATCAGCAAGGAAATGATTAAGATCTTGGGAAAAGAATTCAAGAAAGTGTGCTTGGAATTGACATCATCCATGCCATTAAAGGCATAGTATCTGCTTGACATTCTGTCAAAGTGTTTCTCCAAATCTTTTCTTTCAAAGGAACAACATTTCATCATTAAGAATTCATCTCTGGCGACGTCAGTGTAATGGGCTAATGAACCAAGAAATTCATTATGGAGGATCGTGAAAAAATCCTCGAGTGTGTTACTCTGGGCTGCTTGTCTTTGCCTGTATTCTCCAAGATTTATCCACCATTGTCTTAGTCTACTTGTGAGTCTTGCTACAAATTTGGCAATTATCTGTGCAACTGTATTATTTGGGGCTTGAAGTTCAGCTGTACACCATGAGTACATGTTGAAAATCTCTTCATGCCATTTTGAAGGGAGCTCTTGCCGATGTGGGACTGCGGTGTAAAGCCCCCAGAGGGTGAAAATCCGTACGCTCCTTCGTCGCTTGAGCCGATAAACCGTGAGGGACTGGCTCCCCAAAGCGGATAAATCCGATTAATTGGGGAAGTATCCTCACAACTATAATACTATACTAATTTTCTAGCTTTTTTTTTAGTCTTGTTAAATTGTGTAAGAGGGCATGTGAAAGATAATATTCTGCTTTGTTTGTTTAGAAAATGTCCTAACTTTTAGCACGTGCTGGAGAGAGAGTGAGAGATTCTATGGAGCCCTACATTGACATCAGGGTTTCCAAAAAAAAAAATTTTTAACAAAAAGTCTAACTTCTAAACTATGATTTTAAGCTAGTATTGCTCTATTAAGCCTTGGATTTACAATATACTAGAGTGGTGGATTATATATATTCTTTAATACAACTTTGGCATTGTTGCACTAAAAAAAAACACTGACCTATATCAGCGCTTCAATAACACCGCTATAGGTCTCTAAACCGCTAGCATAGGTCCAGTTGGGCTATTGATCCAATGCTAAGATTACCTTAAGGACTTGAACTTCACTACTAGTCTACAAGGCAAACTTCCTTCACTCAGACCTTTCAAAATATAATTAAATCCTACATGGAATTCCTCTCTCAAAAGCTTAGTAGGGTATATATTTTTGGATAAAGGGGGGCTAAGACTTAGGAGGGCCTATATAGATATAAACATTGTATTTTCAAACTGATTTCAAACTTTATAGCATTTGAATGCACAGATCATTATAAAGAAAAAATAGTAAGGCCTGTCATATAAGCATAAAGTGTTTACATAGTCATGAACTCTGGTATATATGCTAAAAGAAAAGGAAATCATTCAAGCTTAACTTTCATCTCAACACTTTAGTGACTTTACTGTGGTCCTTCAAATCAGTACTACTAGTTTCGTATCTATATAGAAGTGAAAATATACCTTGAATTATACAATCCTCTTTTTCATACATAAGATACAACTTCACAGGAATAAGCAAGGAAGATTCTTTGTGTTCCCCCCATAATGAAAAAGACAAACACAAAATTATAATGTATCCTTTTTTGTTTTTCCTCTCTACTTTCCCAATTCCAGAAAATTCCATAGCCGACCATTCACACTACTTCTTCTCCCTTGTAGGACAAAAACTTTACATTATCATTCCCAGAAATATAGGACAAAGGGACAAATAACATGTGGCTGATGATCCTCTTGTCACCTCACACTAAATATAGGACAAAGGGACAAACTACCCACTCAGTTTTTTTCTCACTAAAGAATGTTAAAGGCTGAATTTTTCTCCAAAACCCATTTCCTGAAGTGTCTACTAAAAATGAATATAGCCATTAATTCATCTTTAGATTCAATAACTAAATATTCATATCATGGGATCAGAAAAAAAGTTTAAACCTTTGATCAAAGATCTAAGATTGGTAAACAATAGTATTAAGAAGCGATCGGTAGCAAATTTAGATGTGAGAATTAAGAGACAAATGCAAGCAAAGTGTTAGAGAGAGAGAGAGAGAGAGAGAGAGAGAGAGAGAGAGATACCTTGAGAAACAGTGTTTGGTGGTAATGAATGGAAGCAGAATTGCGATATGTGTTTGAAAGCTTATTTGAACCTTTTCTTGACTAACTGGAGACGGTAAACGTAATTACCCAGGGAACTTATAATGACAAACTTTAAAAAGAAGCTATATGTACAAAACCCTTTTAAAAAAAAAGAGCAAGGAATTTAGATAGAATCAATTACCTGAGAGTGAGAGAGAGACCGTGAATGACCCAACAAGGCTCAAAAAGATGCTGGGATCGCAGAGATGGTGGGTCAGAGTCCGACAAGGAGAGGAGCCAACGACGACTAAATGAGCCACTAATGAGGTCAAGCCGTTGATGAATTGAGAGGAGAGAGAGAGAGAGAGAGAGAGAGAGAGAGAGAGAGAGAGAGAGAGAGAGAGAGAGTCTCGTGCTTGGGTGGGTTTGAGCGTCTGGGTGTTTGAGAGTGAGAGTGAGAGACTGTGAGAGAGACAGTGTGAGACTGAGTGAGTGTTTGAATTTTTGTGATTTTGAGAGTGACAGATGAGTGTGATCTGTGGTTTTGAGAGTGAGAGTGAGAGACTGAGTGTGCGAGGTGTTTGAGAGTGTTTTGGTGAGAGTGATCTAGGAGTTTGAGTGTTTGGGACACGTGGACGGCTGTAAAGAAATCGAGTCCAAGAGACTCGAGTTCTTAAAACGACTCCAATGCACTTGAGTTTTATATCTACGTGGACATATTGTCCACCTCAGCCGGTGCCATGATGGGGAAATCGAGTACAATGTACTCGATTTACAAGCCCAAAATCGAGTCCATTGGACTCGATCTGTTAGAAACCAAATTAGTTTCAAACGTTGGCTAACTAATAATATTGTTTGGATTTTATAGTTATTTAAAAAAAAAAAATTTTCAAACCATTCACTCCGATAATAAGTGGACCAAAACTCTACCCTTTTTAAAGATCTTTCAAGCATATCGTTTTGAGAGATTACTGTGTTGCTTGCTAGGTATAGTATTTGGTAGCTAAGAAAGTGAACGAATACAAAAAGAAAATAAAATAAATTGCTTTTTTTTTTAATTCATTTTATTTGATTTTTTTTTTCAATTAATTTTTTCAGTTTTTTTAATTTCACATGGCCTTTTCATTTTTGTAAGGACTGAAAACTCATAAAATACTTCAAAACGTTCCTGCTGCTCTATTCACTTAAAAGTCCTCATACAATACATTTGGTAGAGAGGGTTCAACAACAAAAAGCCCTCTACTCGTAATCTCTTGATTCCTATTTATACTATTCTTTGCTTTCATCGTAGCCTTACACCTTGCAATCTGCGGTCCTTTTCCCGTGACACTTGTCCGTCGGCAATGGAACAAGATTCCACTTTGCATCCCGTACTGTTCAGGTCATGTCCACATTAATGCGACGGATAGAGGAGATGCTTGCTAATTAATGCGGCCAGAATGGTTGTTGTCCAGCATTTAATGCAACCTCGCAACCTTCCAAATCAGCCTATTACAACCAGATATTTGTAACATGCCCCTTATTTAGTTATCGCCCATGCCACCTCATCTTCGGGCACACCTGGAGAGACCTCATCTTTCATTCTAAATGTTGGCCTTCCTCTCTTCGGGTCTTCGGGTTCTTAGGTCCTCGGGTCCTCACAATTTTCATTAAAATTCTTAGGTGGCTTTTTTAATGTTTAATTATTTGATTTTATATTATTATTATAACCATGTGTGCACCGACAATACAAACTGTTTGCCACTTAGACATTTTCTATTAGCCAATTAATGGTAGGGATCAAATTAGTTGCAAGTTGAAAATAATAAAGACCACCGCGCACCCTTAGTGCGGTGGTCACTCTACAAGTATAAATGCTTGTGGAGTGTGGGGGGCAAGGGTCGAGGTTTAAGTCTCCAGGAGGGAGCTTCACACACATATACACTTAGATTAGGCTAGAGTAGAAATTCTATCTTATATAAAAAAATAATAATAATAAAGACCAAATTAGTTGCTACCAAAATGTAGGGACCAAATAAATTGTAACCTTAAAATATAGAGACCAAAATGATGTTTTTACCTTCTAAATGACCCATTTTGTTTTGGCCTGTACTCAGAGTCCATGGTCCCAATGACGAAGAAAGACTCATTCTTTACTAAAAAGATCAGCACAGTATGTTGAAGCCCAAAAAATAACCCCAAAAGGCCCATTCTTTTACTCCACACACTTTACACATTCCCCGCATAGCATCGATTCAATGCAAGCAACAGACGCCCCCCTCCAAAAAGTCATCGTTAGAACTTGGAACCCCCATGAGTGCGGTGTTGGCCATCCCCAACCATCAACAATTGCAAGACACTTAAAAAAGTTCAATGTGAATTCAAATTCAGAGCAAACTTCAAATAGATTAAAAATAGATAGTTACAATACACTCAGGGCCAACTCAATAATTTTGAGGACCTAATTAGAAAATTTTAAGGGGGCTTTTTTTATATTTAAATATTAATTAAATAATATTTATTAAACTTTTTTATTTCTTATTTAAAATCTATTTTTCTTGCTTTTGAGAAGCAGAATTACTAATTAAGTTTTTGTTTTTAAGTTTCTCTAATATTTCTTTTTCAATTAATAATATAGCTAATTCACTTAATTTTAGTATACCTTAAATAAGAATTTTTTTTAACTGGTATGATAAATTATAATAACGTAAAAGAGACTATCATGCTACAGTAGATGGGTTAGTGTCTTAGGGAAGTTAGTTTTAGCATGTGGGGCCATGGGTCATGTGGCTGTGTGTGTTAGTATGTTATGGGCTGTGTGCTACTACTATCAGTTATGCGTGTAATGTTGTGCAGTGTATTGTGAAGCCTTTTGTTTTTTGTTTTTTTGTTTTTTTTTCCCTTTTTAATCTTTTGTATTTTAAGATACAATTGGGCCATTTTAATGCATTCTATTGACTAATAA
Organism: Castanea sativa; assembly: GCF_040712315.1. Lineage (NCBI taxonomy): Eukaryota > Viridiplantae > Streptophyta > Magnoliopsida > Fagales > Fagaceae > Castanea > Castanea sativa. The sequence goes on from NC_134015.1 coordinate 13,129,858, forward strand.
ATTGACTTAAAATTTTTTAATTAAAATATATAGTTAAATATTATATATATATATATATATATATATATATATATATATATATATATATATAATACTATACAAGTGGAGACCTTCTTTTATCTGGGGGCCTTAAGTGATTGCATCACTTGTTTATGTGCTTAAACCGGCCCTGAATACACTTTACATACATAACTTTCCAAGCTAAGATACAAACAATGTACCTGAGCCCTCCAAAATTCTATTAGTTACCAACTCTATGAGTCTTTTCCACACTCTAGCTCTAGATTCACAATTGAGCTCCAATTGCAATTTTCAAGTCTCCTTGATTGTACCGTGGTGGCCAATACTTTCCAAGCTCCAATCAACACTTACAACTTAGAGTTAGTGATGGGTTTGATCTCCTTTCTTGAAATTTGGCAATGGTGAAACCGTGAAAGGGATAAGATAGATAGATAGGTTTGGGTTCTTCTATAGGGTTTATGGGTTCTCTCTAAATCTTCATATGAAAATTGGGTATCTCAAATTCAAGGGAAATGACAGTGAAGGCATGGGTTAGAACAATGGAGAGAAAAATAACTAAATTGTGTTAGGTGAGAAAAGTTTCTTACAATCGAAGAGTGGGGTGGAGTAATTGTCCAACCATTTTTCAAGTCTTGATTTCGTGCCACAAATTACCTCATAGTAATTTCAAAGGAGCGAAATTCTTTAGTCAGCAACTTCAATTTCAGCACTTGCACACTCCACCTCAGTAACTTAATACAACTTAAACACCCAAAAAATAAAAGATACAATGAAATTGTAGAATTAATTACAAGAAAATTTGACACAAAATTAGTCAACAACATAACACATTGTTTTTCAGAATATTATATATTGGATGTCACCTAATTAAAGGTCCCCACATTTTTTTTTTTTTTGTATGAAGGTCCCCACATTTATATGCATTATTATGGATTCACACTGGAAAAGAAAACAAAAAGGAATTGAATACTCATATTTATCTATAACTTTATCATCATTCATGAATAAGGGTGAACCAATTACCTGTAATACCTTGGCATACAATTTTCCCCTTGTTAAAGTTCACACTCTCTCTAAATAAATCCCTAAAATTTATTGCTTTGTAAAGAATGAATCAAATACATAAGGCCTTGTTTCTTATATACAAGAAATCTAGGGAAGAAAGAAGGGGAAAAACAGTAACCAACTAAAACACAACCGTTTTTTTAATGATCTGTTAGGAATGAGGGGGAGTAGACTAGAATAGAATAGAATTGACCCAAAATTAGCTTATTTTCAGTCAACTCAACTCTATTTTTCCTCCCTCCCCCCTCAGTCCAAACGGATCATAAATGTAGCATCAGTCTTGCTAAACAATTTCGTTTTGTAACATTGTTCTTCTTCTTTAATTTTAAACCCCCCCCCCCCCCCCCCACATTGGACTCAAGAGGACTTCCTCTTATATAGTAATGGATCTTATTGTTGTACTTTAAAAATACCACATTGTTGTATAATTATTTAGTATTTCAAGAGGATTTCTTCTTATATATGGATCTCATTGTTGCACTTTAAAAATGCTACATTCTTGTATAATTATTTAGTATTTCAAGAGGACTTTCTCTTATTAAGTATTAGTAGTATTTCATTGTTATATAAGATAAAAAAAAAATACCATATTGTTGTAATTTAATAATACGTAATAATTTTTCAAAACATCTGCGATAACATTAAGGATCTTATATTCAAAAAAATAAAATAAAAAATAAAACAATAAGGATCTTTCGACAAAGGATTGGCCCAGTGGTTAATAATTTATAATTGTGGGACCTATTCTTTGGATCCCTTTCAGCTATGTACCATTCAAGTAATAGTAGTGGTAGTACAACTACTATCAAGTACAAGTATTGGCCAAATAGCTCCACTAGTTTAGCATTAAGAGAAAAATGCCAAGATAACCACAAAATATTCAAATTATGCCACAATTGGTTCACATAATGAGTTGCAAGTGGTTTAAAAAAAATAAACGGTTTATAATTCCATTACTTACCGCTTGCCACATAAATAAATTGTTGTAAAAATGGTATATTTTATTGTGTCACCGACATTTTTCATATTAGGCTAGTACTCTTACACTCATAGAAAATTCCTTTTATCGTTGAATCATGTTTTCCTTTATAATGTACAAGTTAAGAGTGGATATATTATGAAGTTTGGAAAAAAACAAAAAACCGACCTGCAAATTGCACATGATGATGATTAATGTGCATTTGGGTTGGTTTAATTGTAGATTCGCTTATTTATTGAAAGTAAATAAAATTAAGATTATATCTAAGAAAAATAATGTTCTAAAAAAACGGTAGATAAGATAAACAAAATGTTAATGTAGTGAGTTTTATTAGTAAGTGGAAAAATGATGTTAGTGGTGAGCCTAAATGAATTTTTTTTTTATACAAGATAAAAATTATACTCTAGCCTAATCTAAGTATATATGTGTATGATGCTCTTTCTTGGAGACTTGAACCCCGACCCTTACTCTCCACACTTCACAAGCACTTATACTTTTAGCAGTGGCGACTCTAGGAATTTTGTTCAGTGCGGTCATTAAGAAATTTGAACCAAACAAAATTTAATAAAAAAAAAAATTGAATATATGGAGTTATCGACAAAAAAAGAAGAAGAAGAAGCAAATATATGAAGTTTTACAATTTTCTTTTGAGTTTTCATATTTTAAAATCATTACAATATAGTTTATTATCAATTGTCATTATTTATTGTTAATGTTGGTAAGTGTGACCATTTTATTTTATTAAGTTTGTATAACATTTTTTAATTTTTATGAAGTTTTTTTTTTCTTAGAGAGATTTTCAACCTATGGCGTTCGCTTTTGATGACAGCTCTTTATTATCAGACTAAGACACCAATCCGTTTTTTGTGTAGGCGATGATTGAACTCCAGATCTTTTATACAACCATCAAAGATTTTACCAGTTGAGCTAACTGAAACCCACTAATTTTTATGAAGTTGTCATTTTCTATTTGTCATTATTTTTATAAAAAATATTTCAAATTAAATAACAAAACTCAACCCATTGTCAATGTATTAAATTGGCCCACCCAACCACATTTATCCATACATAAATAATACACTAAGTATCTACATAACTAATAAAATGCTTAAACAATTACTAATTTTACTATTTTGGTTCTTGAATCACTAACTTCATAACAAAAATTTATTTAACATGATAATAATATACACAAATGTAACAAACCGTACATATTTTCTAATTATTAAATTATATAAAATTATATTATATTTGTTATTTGTAGTATACAACACACATTCACATGCATTACAATTCACACAAATAACATAATAAAAAATAAAAATAACACATACAATCAATATTAGACACACACTCACACGTATATAACATAAATTTATAACAAAAAGATACGATTTACAAACATTCTCTTTTTACTCTTAGAGAGACCTGTGATCTATGTTGTTGTTTGATTTTGGGTTGGGTTGATATGTGGTTAGGGTGTGCAAGATTTAAATCAAAGTGTATAAACATATCTTCAAGAATAAATTATACTAATAAAAAAAATTATTTATAAATTTTTTTAAAAAAAAATTCAAGTCAGGGTGTTGAACCCCCTGAGCATAAAGTAATGCCATCCATGACTTTCATCAAGGGTATGTAGTGGTGAGAATTAGTATAAACTGATCACATCAACAAAATATTGTAAAATAGTTTGTAGAAAAATTATTAGATACTCTCGGAGCACCATAAATGCGTACTCTGCTTTCTCACATAAATGGTGAGTCTTACCATGAATTTAATTAGTGGAACTCACCATTCATATGAGAGGAGGGAGTACTCCGAGAGTACACAATAATTTTTCTAGTTTTTAGTGGTGTAATTACTCCAAAAGATGTTATTTAATATATATATATATATATATATATATTATTTTAAAGTTAGAGAAGTTAACCAAACATAAACTAATTACCATGATGATGTTAACGACAAAAATAATAGAAAATTATATATTTCCGAGAATATAGTGAGTTTTACCGATAATGACGAAGACTTTTCTATTATTGGCCTTAAAATATTTTTATTTTAGAGAAATGATATGTTCTCAATATTTTCACAATAAATTCTAAGTGGCAGGTTGTTAGTATTTATTATTGTTAGGGCAAAAAAGTAATTTTCGTGTTAGGTTTAAATTTAAACCAATAACAAATAACCATCCGTGATTTGTTGCGAAAATATTGTAAAAATGTTGTAAATGTAACGTCTCTTTATTTTATATTTATTTATTTATTTAACCTTGGTTTAGTAATGTAGTACCAGGTCTGTACTTCAATCTATGTACTACAGAAAAATTGGAACGCTATAAATGGAACTCATTGGAGCTCTCAGTACTTCAGTTATCACTTATCAGTCTTCTTTCTTCACGTTGTCCCACTGTCTATACATCCATAGTTTCTGTAGATCCTCTCTATAGTGTCGCACTAGATCATTCAGAAAGCTTCTATTTTTTTCTTTTTCTTATTTTTTTCACAGATTTTACTCTCCTAGAAAGCCATTGACCTGAGCAAAGAGCATTTTTTTAGTCAACTTTAATCTAATCTACTCTACTTATCTTTGCTCTCCCCTCAAACCAAACAAACCATATATTTCTAATGGGAAGCTTAGGTCAACGTGGATCAAAAGGTGAAATTGAATTGAGATGGTATCAAGGTTCATTTTATTGGTAAGATTTTTCCTTCCAACTATTCTTTTCTAACATTATATTTTGAAATTGAAATTTATAGGCAACAACTCCACTAAGGAGAGTAGTGTTTTCTTGTTTTCTGTTCCCCTATTCCCGCATAATTTGATGTTAAACTTTTTTTTTTCTCAATCAGGTCAAGATACAAATTGATATTGATGAATGTGAGATTTGAATCTAAATCTATTATTTGGGCAGAGATTTTACCAGTTGAGCTAATAAACTTCACTGTAAGTAATTTTATCAACTATTGCAATCTAATTGGTAAATTAAACATGTTAATATACTATAAGTTTTGCTTCTGCCTATTCTTTGAATTATCATGTTTTTATTGCTCAATATGTTTGATGTTCACATCACAGGGTTGAAATTCATTTGAATCCTTCTTTCAAAACATGGGATCATTCTTCGAGAGAAGCCATTTTCCTTTCTTGATAAATTACAGATATTTATTTAAAAAATGTGTCCTATTTGGAAATCTCAAAATCTTAAATGATAAGGAAATAAAAAATTTAATCATATAACATATTTGAACACTCCAATTATGTGTAGGTCTAGACTTGTAAAGTTAAGATTATTTCTAGCTCAATACCAAAAACTTAAGCTAAACTTTTTTTTTTTCCTTTTTTGAGAAACAAACTTAAGCTAAACTAAGTTTGATCAATATTCTAACATTACTTGTCGATTACACAGTAAAAAATCTCTACTATATTTGCAAAGATAGCTTCAACACGGGATCATTCTTATACTCTTCCCCTTAAAAATATATCAAAAATCCTTTCACCTTTACATCTCTCTCTCTCTCACACACACACACACAAACTTTCTCCTTTAATAGCTATTGCCGATGGGATCTAAAAGCATCTTCAGTAGATTCATCAAATTTTTGTACTATTTGGAGAATGAATAGTAACTTTTACCTTTTAACTACCCACTTTTTCAAATACACTTTCTAACCGATTCTCTATCTCATTTAAACATTATTTCTTCATTTATTCTTTATTCTTTTTTTATCATCATTTATTCTTCTTATCTTCATTCCCAACAATTATATTTTTCAATGAAAAGTGTTATATTCACAATATTTTTTGCAATATTTTCACAAGAATCACATCAAAATCTTATGTGAAAAATTGTTACTAGTTTTAATTTGAACTCATTGCTGAAATTATTTTTTTACTCACCAATATTAACTAATAACAATCTATTACTTAAAATATATTGTGAAAATATTGTGGTAACATTTCTCAATTAAGATTTTTTATTTTTTATTTTTTATTTATATTATTTTTCCTTTCATTCAATTCATTCTCATCCACCCATGTTTTCATTTTCTTTTTTCTTGTTTTTCTCCTCCACACACGTGTCCACCTATCTTTACCCACCCCACCCCACCCCTCCCCTTCTTTTTTCTTTTTCTCCCTCACATTCAAGATCATTCCAGATCCAGTAGCTCATTCTCCCTTTTTTTTTTCTCCAGCTCTCTCTCTCTCTCTCTCTCTCTCTCTCTCTCTCTCTCTCCAGAAGCAATGGAGATGAGAGAAAAAAAGAAAAGAAGCAACGGAGATTAGAGAAAAAAAGAAGCAACGAAGATAAGAGAAAAAAGAAAAGAAAAGAAAAGAAGCAACGGAGATGAGAGAAAAAAAGAAGCAACAGAGAGAATGAGAGAAAATAAGAATCCGGAGGAGGGAGAAAGCTTGTATAATATTTTAATCCAAAAAATGCAATTGCTAATGTACAGTAGTCCATCAGATTTGATGAGCTACTGTTCTTGAGAAAAAAAAAATTCCAAGTATAGAGAATCCATTGGAGACCCTTTTTATGGTCCCATTCTATATTAAAGAGAATATTTTGCCTTTAGCTACACCATTGGAAATGCTCTAATAAAGCTAAAATCATTAGCTACACATATCCAGGGCTGGCCCAACATAATTTTGAGCCTAAGATGAAAAATTTATGTAAATTCTTTAATATATAACTATTAATTATATAAAATTATATAATACTAATCAAATCAAGGTTAATTTGATGCATTTTAAATACATAATTTAATGAATAATACTAACTAAAACTAAGATCAATTTCACAATATAAATTATATGTTAAATTGGAAAAAAAAAAATGCTAAAAATACTACAAAATGTTTACAATATAATGTGATAGTAATCGTGATTGAATAACTTTAGTAATGCACTTAATGAATATTTGAATTACTTTTTTGTGATTGTTGACATGTCAGTTTATAAAACTTATGGTAAAATTTGTGATATCCCCTAGCATCACTATTAAAAAAAAAAAGTGCACAGCCATTTGAAAAATTCATATCTATTAATGAATTTTTCGGCCTTTTTATTTTCTCAAAAAGAAAATAATATTTGGGCCTTCTACAACAGCTAAGAAGCCTCTTTTCTAGGGGTCAAAATATTTTTTTTGTAAGGGGGTCTTGGGCCTAAGCCTTGGGGCCGGCCTGCACATTCCCACGTCCGCAAACCTTTATTTTTCTAACCCATATTGACTAAAAACAGATGGGGCTGCCTTTTTTTTTTTTTTTTTTAAAGGAAACGTGAAAGCTGTGATTAGAAATAGACTGAAATCGATTGTGTAACTCAACGTCCCAGAAATTTATTAAGAAAATAAATTATAAAGATTGGGGCTGTGTTACTGTTTATTACACACATAAACTATGTGTTAAATTGGAAGATAACAAGGCACATTACACACACACACACACTTATTTTTCTTTACTCGTATTTTGACATTTATACTTTTTTAGAGGGGGCATAGGTGTTTGAAATTTTGATATAATTGTGGTAATGGTGTTGCTGCTTGAAAATTCCACTTGTGGACGCTGCTTACACTATGAACACTTCAAGAAGATCACAAAATAAAGGCACATTTCTCTCATTGTTCTCTAGTAAGTTGAGTTAGAAAAATTGATTAAAAATAATTTGTCATTTTATTATTAGTGAACGCATTAGTTTGTAAGCTTAATATAATAAAATTTGTAATACCCGTAATACTACTCATTCAATTAACTTGTAAAATGGGTTGATGTTTTCATGCTTTTCATTTAAATTTCAAACGCATATGAGATTTTCATGCTCAAAAGTCAAAACCTATATGACATTTAAAGAGTTTAAAATAAAGTTTTGTGATTGAAATTCACTGATAATTGCAATTTCTCTAAACTTCTATTTTGTTTTCCTTCTTGGGATTTGTGATGGCAGATGAAGGAGACAAATTACAGAAGACTGTGCAGCACAAAAACTGTGTCAGCTGTAAATAAAAATATTCCCCTGGACCCACCATTCTGGTTCACAAATGGGATACTTTTTGTTAATATACATGATCGTGGAAAATATGGAATCATAATCCATTGGTAATTTCAAACTTTCTTTCTCACTTATATGTTGGAGGGTTAAACACCATTAACCCAAGTTAAAATAATTTTTATTTTTCTGCTTTAACATAGAAAATGCATAATGTCAAGAGTCTTATAAATTAATTAGTGAATATTTGTTAGTATTTTCAATAAAAACATCTAAGATTTGAATCTCACTCGCTAAATATAACTATAAAACTTTACAAAGAAAAAAAAGAAAAGAAACATAGTGTATTTCCTGACACAACCACGAGCCTCCAAAAGAAAGAATTTTCTACTTTTGTAGTTTTGCTACGGCATCTAGACCCTTGGTACATGCTATTTGGTCTATAAAACCAAATTGCCTGTTTGGTGCAGTTAGCGACAAATGACAATATTAATTGACAACCTTTGTCTCTAATTATTATAGTCTCCTTTGACAAAGGGCACATCATTTTTCCACATGTTAAGGCCAAGGTATTAGTTGCTTTAACTAATTATTTCTGTTTAGGTTAAGCCCAATTTACATAAAAAACATTTTTCAACTAAATTTTGTTACACTTATTGTCTCTAAATTTTAAGAAATCTATTTTTTCCCATCCCTAAATTATTGATTTTTTTTTTCTTTTATAAACTTTAGACCTTTTATATCACGCTTTTGACCAATAGTTTCATAATACACGTTCTCCTTATACGTGTCTAGTTTTTTCTACTTTTTGTGTTTTTTTTTTTTGTGTGCTTTCTTATTATTAAATGTAATGCAGTATGTTAAAAATAGTGCCACCTAGTTAGACTTGTGGGATAAAAGTTAACCGGAGTAGATGAAATGAAGTGTAACATTTTTAATAATTTAGTGATAAATCACAATACAATGATCCTATAAACTGTCTTACCGCATTTTATGTGACCATGATGAGAGCATTAAATGAAATAGACTTCTAATTCCGAAGAGAACTTTGCTAATTATACAGGCATGGAATCCAACAATCAAGAAATTCATGGTCAAATGGACTAGAGAAAATTATAAAATGCCCCGTTCCACCTAATGCAAGCTTCACTCAAGAGATAATATTTTTCATAGAAGAAGGAACTCTATGGTGGCATGCCCATAGTGATTGGTCTTGTGCCACAATACATGGTGCCATTATTATTTTACCCGCTTTGGGAACCACCTATTCGTTTCCTAAGCCTTATGCAGAAGAGACTATTTTTCCTGGTATGCATTTTAAAATTTCAAATTCTCCTTTTGCTGTCATATTTTTTTTTTTGTGAAATACGAATATATTCTGTCACATATTTAATTATTTATCTGTTGGTTCTTAGTGTAACAATAAGAAACTTCCACATTGACACCTATGCTATTTAATTATTAAACAACTTTATTTATCTGTTATTTTTGGTGAAAGAATGAATTAAACATCTTTGGGTTTTAATTTACACACAGCAATATGTTATAAAGGAGATGTGATGACAATAATTGATGAAGCCCTCACAACGGTGGCGATCTAAAAACCTCAGATGCTTTCACCATCAATGGTCAACCAGAAAACCTCTATGAATGTCTAATATATGGTCTATGAAGGACCAAATTAGTAATTTAATCTAAATTCAATAATAACACTTTAGAAGATATAACCATACATTAGCCAATAAACTAGTAAACCACAAGATTTTGTTGCATTGGCCAAATAGACCACATAATTAAATTTGATTGAAAATATAAAATACATATAAGTAGTTTTGATATTTTAACTCTTTTCTTTTTCTTTTTTTCTCGGGTTTATGAAACCAATTTATCTAATGACGGTCATCATTACTTTATTTTGCAGGAACTACATATCGTCTACCAGTTAACTACGGCAGACCTATCTATACGCATAATCAATTCCATAATGAATGTAGAACAATGTTTTGGAATTGCTAAGCACAACCTCATAGTTGTTGGTATTGATGGTGCATACATCAAACCAATAAAAACTAATTATATCATGATAACTCCAGGACAAACTATGGAGGTTTTTGTCACAGCCAATCAATCTCCTAGTCAATATTACATTGCACCAACACTACAGCAATTCTCCAATATAAAGGCAATTATACTACCTCATCATCTATTCCCATCCCAAAACTTCCTAGCTACAATGACAAAGACGCTGCTAGCAACTTTACAATACGTTTGAGGAGCTTAGCAAGCAAAGAACATCGTATCAATATGCCAAAAAAGGTTATCAAGATTCAAGAAGCTTGACTATCAGTTTTACAGAAGTCTTTGACAGTAAATTATAACGACGTACTCAGCAAAAAAAAAAAAAAATTATAACGATGTAGTTGAGATAGTATTTCAAGTAACTGAGTTGCAGATAATCATCTCATGCATCTACATGGTTTTAGCTTCTATGTAATTGGGATGGCTGAGCTTATGAACAGTGAAATGTTGCTTATCTATATCTATATATATTTAAAAGTTGATGCATAACATTTATTGTTGCTACGCTCCTATTAAGCCACGTCATCTTTCACCTCATCTTCCACGTCATTGCCATATTATTATTGTTTTTCAAATTTATTTTTTTACCTTTAATTTTTTTTCTTCACAATATTAAATATATAAATACATTGGCTTTACAAATTCATCTTTGGTGATTTTAACTTTACATATTCACTTATTTTAATTTTGATGTTATAACTAAGGGTCCGTTTGGATAGAGCTTATTGCTGAAAACTGAAAACACTGTAGCAAAATAATTTTTAAATGTGTGAATAGTGTTGTGAGACTCATTTTTAATATTTTTTTTGAATAAAGTGCTTGTGGGTCCTATGAACAGTGCGTGAACAGTGCAGCTGTAGTACGTGAACAGTGAAATTGGTCTCCCGCACAGTGAAATAATGTGCATGAACAGTACCGGTTACTGGTCATGCACGTTAAAAAAAAAAAAAAAACTACAAAACGCAGAATCTCAAAACGTGGCCACAATAATCTGTATCCAAACTAAGCTTAAGTATTGTCTATACATATTCCTCTTAGATGGTTTTAACTTTACATATAATTTTGTCATTTTATTTTCCTTTATTTTGACTTTTTTTATTCTTATCATTTTACTATAAATTTGTCACTCTCTCTTATTTTATGCATATTTTCCCACACAAAAAGGTTATTTCTTGCCCTCTCTCATTTTTTGTTGGATTTTTTATGAGGTTTGTACTCCCATTGTCTTATTATTGACTAATTTATCTGTGTTACTTGATGCAAGTAATTTTTTTTATCATTTTATTTACAACACAAAATAGTTCTAATGTTGTTGACCAAATTTAGGGAAAAATCATATTATAATATGTCCATATTTTGTGTTATTGTCAAGTTTTAGTTTATTTGGAAAACAGCAAGATGGTTTGGACAATACGATAGAGAATAGTTAATGCAGTTGAAGAAGATTGTATTTGTGTAGTTTCCTTTCATTAATTATTTGTAAATAATTTTTTTAACAAATTAGCAGCAAATTGTTATATCTTTATTATATGATATTTTTAAATGCTTGAGTAATTGTTTTAAGCATTTACGAAAATATTTTGTATTGCTTGTAAGTGCACAATTGCACTTGGACCCAAAGACAACTGTGGGCTCAGGCCCAATGAGCCTTAAACAATGAAATTTATAGAGTGTGGATCTGAAATTTAGCTAGGGGTACTGGAAATTTAATAAACATGCTAAGGTGTAAAAATACTTGCAAATAGTAAATGATTATTGCAAAGGAGCCTCCTCGGACATAAGGCGAGGACAATTTCTGTATTATTTCTCTTTCTTCCTTGAAGGTTACAGTTCTTAGTTCCCTTTCTGATGACTGATTGATCCCCCTTTTCTTTTGCCTCCCCCCTCCTTAAATACTTTTTCTCTTCGTGTTTTATCCACGTGTTGCACAAATCTTATCCTCTTTCCCTGACACCACCTTCTTCAAGTGTTTTCAATAGTAGCCAGAAGGTTCAGTTCCACTGTTCAGGGGTCACTTCCCCATTAATGCGGCCAGGGAGGTAGGTGCAGGATCTTTAATGTGGAGGTGACAGCCTTTTTCCAAGATATTTCTCTAACACCAGTGCATCTAGAGGGTATAAGGATCCCCTTTTTAACCAACAGTCTTTCTGGAACCCTGCCTGGATCTTTCTAGCGAATCTCTAAGTCCTCCCGGGTCTATCCGAGGAGAAATTTATCCTCGGACGCATCCTCGGACCCTCGGCGTATGGGCCGATTTGTAATCCTAACGGCCTTTTAATCAAGAACGAGTTGGTCCTTCTTGTCAGAGCCCAAAGGCCCAAATGCCTGCTCGGGTCCTCTTACTCCCCACATTGCTCATATTCCTTATCTCATTTGTGTATTCTTTGAGATTTTTAAGAATTTTTTTTTTCAATTTTGTGTTTAAAATTATTTATTTATCTATTCATTTTTCATATGTTGGATTAGGTGCTAGATTAGATCATTATAGTACTAGCACAATACTTCTTATTTTTACAAAAAAATTTCTCTAAATTTTCCCTTTGTACTCTTGGTTACAATCATTATATATAAATTAAGTTATAACCAACACTTTTTTTCTTGGGAATAATGACATATTTCTATTGTGTCACTTCAAAATCTTATAAAAAGTTTTGAATTTGATTATGCATTGGATATTTGGCTTAAAAACATCACATATGAAATGTTCTACATATTCGGAAGAAGAAGTTTGACTTTGAATTGTAGTTTTTGTTGATTTTTTTTTGGATACATTTTTTGGTGTTTTTGATTTTATGGTAGGTACAATTGGATTTGAAAATGTTTTTTTAAAACTAAAAAAAATAAGTTTCAAATTTTATATACTTTTTAATGATACACAAAATGTTATATATAATTTTTATTAAAAAATATATATTTGTGCTGCTTTTTGAATTCTTGAGGAAAATTGTATTGTTTTCATTTTGGTATGGCAAAAATTATATATATATATATATATTATATTTGTATTTGTTCCTATAATAAATGAAAATATGATTATGAAATACATTATTATTTATTAAATTAGTCCAATTTGCAAAAAATAAATTTAATGAGATCATCCTAAAAATATTATCATGCACAATGCACGGGTCCGCAACTAGTTATTAAATAATACTAAATAATCTTTTTTGCTAATTTTTTCTGTGCTTACATTTAAGTGGTGTTAATTCATTAGTCATCATCACTTAACTAAATAATCTTTCTGTTAATTTCTTTCAGTATTTACACTTTGATGGTGTTAATTCATTAGTCATCATCACTTAACTACGATAAGTATAAGTTACAATGTTGATAAATGACTTTTGAGTATAATTGTCAGCATGCTAAAGTCATTAGCTCCAAGACAAGTATGTGAATAAGCATGGTCAATAAGGACCTTTTTTTTTTTTTTTTTGAGTAAACGGACCAATGTACAATTGATACATAGGTTTAGTAACCATTGTCCCACTCTTTGGTTGTGTTCAAGCCTTCAAGGATATAGGTTATATATAAGTGAAAGTCTTGAAACCATATTTAGGTGGTGCATTAAATTTGCAATAAGGTTTTCTTTATAAAGAAATTTGTTTAAAGGTTTGTTAATTAGTGGGTATATGTTTATATTTGAATAAAAATTCTTCACTAATCATGGTTTACCATAAAGTTTTTTTTTCATATAAAATAACAAAATTTTATTATTAGAAAGAAATTATACACACTTAGAGTTTTATAACTCAACTGATTGATATCTCCTAGTATTTAGAAATCTTATAAATCAGATAGAATTTATTTGGTTTTATTGTGGAGTACAGAAGCACTCTTATGTAATTTCTGATAAATTTGGTCTCTGAGATCAAATTTATCAGAAATTACAGAGACCAAATTTATCAGAAATTACATAAGAGTGCCTTTGTACTCCCTTTGTTTTAACAACCACTAGTCATATCAATTGGATAAGTTTTCCTAGTATCTTTAAGAAAGTTGCCTATGTCATTTAATTTCAGTGGCTCTAAAATTTTTTTTGTTAAACTACTAATTTTATCCTCCAACTAAAGGATAATGTTCAATTTGGTCCCTTAAATATTAGATATGCCAATTCAACTATTAATTCGCTAATTTAGTTCCTCAACTTTAAAACTCAAGTCAATTTCGTTCTTGACTTTTCCATTTGATTAAAAGTTTTTTGAAATTACTTAATGTGGTCTATATAGCACAAGTTAAAAGGTTCTTACGAAAGTGTGAAAATTTCAAAATCATATCAATTTTAATAAAATTCAAACGCAGAGGAACTCAATGATGAAATTGATTTTTATTTTGAGAGGAGTGGATTATATTTTAAACAATTAATAGTTGAGTGATCGAATTGAACTTTACCCAATACGCTGAATGCAGAATAAATTAGTAATTTAACCAACTTTTTTCTAGTAGATTAGTACTTCTCATAATTAACAAAAAATGGGGCATCATATTAGGATAAACTCATCACATATTCTAGCAATCTCCTTATATGGTTCGTGAGTTACATGCATTTTTTAAAAATTTATCTACTTCTTAGATAAGTTGTCAAGGCAGTAAGCGAATGTATTGTCCTTCTAAACAATATTTTGTTTATTACTTAATATTATCTGTAACAGCTTACAAGGAGCCCTGATTTGGCTTAGACCACCTTACTTTGCAAATACTCAGTGAACTCTTACCAAAAAAAATCAGTGAACTAACTTATGGAGGTTTCTGCAAACTGATCCTCTGACAGCACCAATCCATCAAGAACTATCTTGTTCCTCCATTTCCAAATGTAATTCCGCACCAGAGCCCCAAACATGAGGAATTTTTCTTTTTGGTCTTCATCAAAGTTCAGCACATCCAGTTGGTCTAGAAGGGGGTGTTTGATTCGCTGTGATGTGCTCTTAATATAATGCTGTGACATTAAATTTTTTTGTTTATTTTTTTTTCCTAATATTACCATAATCTAAAATTAAAAAATATAATATATCACCTTAATTCTATCAAATTCCTAAATAATGTAATGTTGTATTGAGATTACATTAATATAAAATTACAATAATGTAATATTACGGTATAATATAACATCACAGCGAACCAAACACCCCCTAAAGATATTTGTAGATTATCCAATTTGATGAACCATTAACTTCCAAACCAAAGGGTCATTGCAAAATGACATCGGTGAAAAAGTTTAGGATTAATTATATATTTCAGAGACTCAAATTGGACAATTTAAATCAATGTCATGAATGTATACTTGCTGGTTTGATCCTTTGTAGGCAGGAGATTTGTAATAATTCCCTATAGGTGCATTTTAAAATAGTTGGGTTAATGGGTGCTCTTAACATTTTTTTTGTACTACTTTTATAAAAATAAAAGTTATAAAAAAAAATCAGTTTTTTTTAAACATAAAAAGTTTCTAAAAATACTTCTTAAACCAATATCTTAGGACATCCCTTAACTTTTGCCTTTTAAATTTATAGCTTGAACTTCCAGATTCTGCTCTCCAAATGATCAACATTTCTGAGGCTCTCATTCTCTTGGATTGGATGCTATGCCGATTAATTTAATATTTAATTGAATGGAATGGTTTTTTAGATATAAAATTGTTAATTTTTCAAAAACATTTGCCAATATCTAGCGTTTGTCATTAATTTTGGGAATTGAAATCTGTGCATTAGAGATTAATTAGAATTGAAATCTAGTGTTTTTTCAGGTCCAATCTCAACAGGACCATAATATGGCGATGGTGGTGATATGGAAGCCAACTTTCAGGATATCAAGTAAATATATATATTCTAATTGTTCCTTATTTTCGATCGAATTTTTATGACAGTATTATATTCTACTTTTACCTATTTTTCATGTATACCTAAATTGATGAATATTAATGCTACACATTAAATTCACCGTATGTCGGGGACTTCAACATTGCTTAGTAATGAATGTAGCTTTCTTGTTACTTACGACATATTTAATAGATTATAATAGATACTATAATGTAATAGTCCTTTTAATAATTTACTTATTCTTTTGAAAGTGTAATGTCATTGAGCAAAAACTGTAATCTCTACTTTTTGTCCACAGTAAAAAGTCACTTGGTCTTTACCTCTTTGCAATCTCATAGTAAAGGTCATTTGGTCTTTCCGGCCAACTCTACTTATCTACTCCTCTCCCCTCTATCCAAACTGGCAGGTCTTAAGTCATATTGCCTAAAATACTGAATTAATATTACATGATTACATCCCTCATATAGACCTATATGCAATCAGCACAAGTAGGGTACCAGTCAATGACAATACTTCACGAGCATTAAACCCAAATTGTTTCAACCTCAACATCTCAGAATTTTTGTGTAAGTCGTCTTTCTTGCACACTCACGGGAAACAGCTGGAAACCTAACCCAAGATCTATGAGATATTAACAACTGAAAATAGTGAACACAAAAGCTCTATGTACACACACAAACACCCAAAATTTTAGGTGATTCACCCATCATAGGCATGGTATTAAGACAATTTACTCATAAAAGCACAGGTATATACCAATTTGGTAGTAAAAAAAGAAAAAAGAAAACAGACCCGTAAATAAAGTAGCTTATATTCCCAAACAAACCTCTCAGGAACCATTGACCTGAGACACAAACTATAAGTTCATAAAAATAGATAGTAGTAATAGCTTTAGATTATCCCAAATAGACTTAATAAAGAATCCCAGGAAGTATTGATTTCGAGGCTCAGGCAATCATTGTACCATCATAATTCCTAGCAACTTCCCTACTGTTGATGCTTGCATGGTTGTCACTTGTGTAAGTCTCACCAGCTGGTTGGTGGCCAAGGTGATGAGTTCAAGTATCCATACCCCGTTGCCGCTTCTATGCTCTCAATGCTTTCAGCATAGGCACTTTTCTTTGGCCCTTTTGAGACTGGTGCTGTGTATGAGGAATAAAGTGGAGGGGCAATAGTGGCATCATTACTTGGTGGTGCAACCCATGTTGAACGACTAGGCATAACCCAGCCTCCATAATAGCCACTGTAGTCATCATGATTCTCATTCTGAAAGATATTTCCATTCACCTTGAGCCAGTCGTTGTTGCCAAGAGTTTGCCATTTATCATCAGCATATGCATATTCTTTCACCGGCTCATATCCATTATCTTTCACAGACTCAACCTTTGGTGGGGAGCTGTATCTAGATTCATTGTTTTTCATTGGCCCAACCATTGGTGGGGAGCTATATCTGGATCCATGGTCTTTCGCTAGCTTGGCCTTTGGTAGGGAGCTATTTTGCAATCCATAGTCATTCATTGGCCCGACCTTTGGTGGGGAACTAAATTTGGATCGATTGTGATTCATAGGCCCGACCTTTGGCGGGGAACTAAATTTGGATCGATTGTCATTCATAGGCCACTCCATTGGTGGAGAGCTATGTTTGGATCCATTGCGATACACAGGCTCGACCTTTGGTGGGGAGTTATTTTTGAATCCATGGTCTTTCACTAACTTGGGCTTTGGTGGAGAGCTATGTCTGAGCCCATTGTCATTAATAGGCCAAGCCGTTGATGGAGAGCTATGTCTGAACCCATTAATAGGCCATGCCTTTGGTGGGGAACTATTTTTGAACCAATTGTCATTCACAGGATCAACCCTTGTTGGAGAGCTATGTCTGAATCCATTCTCATTCATAAGCCCAACCTTTGGTGGAGAGCTATTTCTGTATCCATAGTCTTTCCCTAGCTTGGCTTTTAGTTGGAAGCTATTTCTGGATCCATTGTCTTTCATAATCTCAACCTTTGGTGAGGAGCTACGTCTAGATCCATTGTCATTCACTGGTCCAACCTTTGGTGGAGAGCTATTTCTGGATCCATATTCTTCCACTAATTTGGCATTTAGAGGAAAGCTATGGTTAGATCCACTATCTATCACAGGCATGACCTTAGGTGGGGAACTATTTCTTGATCCATAGTCTTTCACAAGCTGAACCTTTGGTGAGGAGCTATTTTTGTATCCATCATCTTTCATTGGCTTGGCTTTTAGGGGGAAGTTAAGCCCATATCCATAGTCTTTCTCTGGCCCGGCCTTTGGTGGAGAACTATATCTGTAAAAGCTCTGTGCGTTGTGGCTGGGAGTGCGCAGAATGCTTGGCGCCTTCCTTCCCTCAACATCAGTGATATTAGGCCCGTAACCTTCATCGGAGGCATAGCTTGGTTTCCTCCATTCATCAGCACGCGGTGCAACTCCATTGTTGGTGGAGTAGCCGTTAAACGCAAAACCATGCCCGTCCATCACTTTTCTTAGTGTGAAAACTTCAATTACTCAAAGAATGGGATTTTTTCTTAGTTTCTAAACGAGTCATGAATCATTTTTAAAATAGGAAAATAATATTCCATTTCACTCACATGTCATGATATGGTACGATATTCAACCATATTGCATGCGCAAGCGTGTATTACTTTTTCTCATGCACTTTCATATTCCCTTTACCTGAGATGAAGAATCATATTCTACGTAACTTTCCTTGAATGAGAACTTGTTTTCCACATGTACTTGCTAGTTTTGCACTCTCTGTAGAATGTATTATTAAATCGCGTCCAACCAAATGAGAATAAATAAAAGTAAGAGAATCACTTTTAACTCCATGAAAACTGACGTGATTGTTCCATTCTGTTTTTGGCACAAGGCAGGATTGCAGGAACCAGCATATTGGTCCACTGTAGATGAGGATAAGAGTTGGGACATGGAGTTAATATATACAATAACCCTGAAAATAAAAATTATAGAGAACTTATATAAATTCAGTTTTACCTTAAATTACTTCGAATGAATGTTACTCTCTAGCAACACTGCCTGATTTAATTGCAACAAGTACTTTGTATTAAAATTGCCCAAGAACATGTAACTCATGTTTGAAACTCTGTGCTGCCTATTTTCCTGCCATGTCACTACATTTTTTGAGTAACTTGGCTTCAAATTCTTTTCTCTAAGCGATACATCAAGGATCAGTTCGACATTTTGTATACTACACCTGGATTCTGCCACTACAAAAGTATTCTTAAGAATCGAATTAATATAAAGTTCCCTCCCTTCATTGTAAATCGTTTACATCCTTGTCATGTAGCTATCAACCATGTAGCAAATGGTTGTAGCATATTCTGAAATTGGCTTAGTATTCTCTATTTTAAAGTTTATTGCCAGTAGTCATGGATCTGAGTTAAACAGCATAATTAAACTTCAGAAATTCCAAAAAAAATTTATGCCATTCTTCTAGGCTAAGATTTTTGGGAAAGAGCATTGATTCGACCCTGTCTACTAGAATGAATGAGCGGTAGAATCATCTCCATTATTACTTAAAATGAATAGAGTCTATTTATGGTTATGATTTTATGCTTTAGAGCTAATAATGTACAAAGTGCACGTCATGTAAAGGCACTGGTTATATTTTTAATTTTGAAAAATTTAATATAAGCATGAAATAGATCAATTTTATATAATGAGGAGTGCTATTACTATCACATTTAGAAATGGAATGATATAGATTGTTTCAAGAGTCATTTTTCACTATTTTGGCCATGGCCAGTTCATAATATTATATATATATATATATATATATATATATATATATATATATATATATATATATATATAATAGAAATGGATGGTATTTACATGAAGTTAAGATTTTTATAAATTATATTGGTTTCTCATCTTTGTCATAACTAGATTAGTATAATTATAAGAAAAATATATTTTTAAACTGATTTTTTTTGGATGAAATATTTTTAAAACAGATTTGTTGAATGAGTATGCACATTTTGTTTGTTTTCTTTTAAAATGAGGACGGGGCACATAAAATAGGTAGTTACATGTGCACCATATATGCAAATCATATCCTGAATGGATTTTTATCTTTTTGTGTATTATATATTATATTGTGTATGGTTTAATAAATGAACACTTTATGCAAAAATATATAAAGGCATAAAGTTGTTACAAACTTAGGATATATTGAATTAATAATTTATTTTATCAGTTGTATCTTTTCATGTACAAAGTGCTTAGAAGTCTAGAGGGGGAAAGGGTTCGAGCTGCGGGATTAATAGTATATTTTAATTATCTCTAAAAAAACAAATCTAATTAAAATTTCAACTTGAAATTTATACATATTTAAAAGCTGAAGCGTAACATTTATTATTGTTACGCTCTTATTAAGCCACATTAGTAACCATGTCATTATTTCTATTAATAAAAAAAATATTTTATTTTCATTCTTTTTCTATTAGTGTTTTAAAATTTTCCACTTCAGCTTCCATTACACCCATGACTCCCTATCTCCACTGTTTTAAAAATCCCATATGACTTCTTTAATGTTCGAGACTCTCCATCTCCCCATTTCTTGCCTCTTCCTCTCCTCATTGAACCCAACCATTTCATACTTGTTCAGTTGCCACTATCCCTATAAAATCAAAGAGATCATGTATAAATAGTTAGATGTTCTCTATCTCTCTTCACTGGAAGAGGAATAGTTTTGGATTTAACTCTTGCAAAAAGCACAAGATCAATGGTATTAGAACAATGTTTAAGATTATTAGCTCTTTGTTTCCTCACTTTAAAACCCAACTTTATATGTCCAATCACATTACACCACCTAGCTAATAATATCCTACTTTCATTTCAATTTGACACACTCTATCTCTCGCTAAGGCTTAGCTTTTATTTGATGGTGATCTATGGTTTTGAGGTTTTTTGGTTGTGACCCACAAAGGTAAACTCTTTTTTCTTAGTTGGTGCTTTTTTGGTGGTTTTGTGAGGTTTTCTCATGTGAGTTTTTTTAATTAGGTTTATTTATATGGTATGTGTATGTGGGTTTGCTTCAAAGTTGTGCTCTTTGCTATGATTTTGTGGTTGTGTTCTCTTTTTGCACCATGTAATATTTGAAAATTTAAGGTTTTGTTATGTGGGTATTTGAACTTTGACGTCTACATGAGGTATTTGTAAATGGGTGCCCTTCAAAAACTTCAAGAGCTGTTTTTTAATATTCTGTTTTGTTTGACTACTTTGGTTTTGGGGGTTTGGGTTCATAATTTCCTCTGATTTTCATAGACTATTCATTAAAGTTTTGGTCCTTTTTGCGATTGGGTTCTTTGTTATTGATTTATATTGCTCAATTTTGCTCAACTTATTGAATTTTGGATTCCATAAGCCAGGTTTATATACAATTCAAGTTTCGTTAGTTATTCAAAAAAAAAAAAAAAAATTCAGCTTTTGTTAGCTATTAATCTTGGATTACTTTTTGAGAAAAAAAAAGAAGAAGAAAGAAATGGATTACTTCGTAACAATGTGTTATAGATAGTGTGTAAAATTAGAATATGTTTTGCTTCCTCACTCTAAGTTTCTATGCGTTCATGAGTATGCAATGTGATTGGAATGAAAGTCCAACATGTATGAAATGTTTTTCCTAAGCCTAATGTGTTATAGGCTTCCTCTCTCAACTGTTATAGGCTTTCACACATTAACACTCTATATGTCCAATGCGTTATAGAAACTTACGTTTAGAAATTTTTTTGACTTCGCTAAGTTCTCTCAACTATCTCATATGAAATAGGGAAATGTTTTGTATAGAAAATATTGTTAATGCTCAACTTAATTTCTGCCTATTCTTAGTGTATTGTTTCCAACAATTTAGGTGTGTTCTTTTTGTAAACACACGGGCTTACTACTCTTTTGGGAAATTATAGCAGCATTTTTATTTTCATTACCCATATCATATTGAATAAACTATCTAAATATTTTGTGACTCTAATGCATTATAATAATGATAATCAAAGTCTTTTCTAAAAAGGTTCATTAAATATAAAAGTTATCAAATATTATAAGAATGACGCTTTGTTTGCCTAGGTAATAATTCAAACATATGACTATATGAGTATATTCTCTATTGGTTTAATTAAATTAAATGACAATCAATTGCCTCTACCATTATATCAAAAAAACAAAAAAAAACAAAAAACGTTTTAGGTTTTAATTTATTATTATTAATTATTATCAATAAATCACAATAATCATTCAAATAATGGTTACATTCTTACTATATATAAAAATATATAGTCCACAAGTATGAGAGTAATATTCAACAGTACAAAAATTTACACCATGATTTGTCTTCTTTTCATTTTTCTACTTTTATTATTATTATTTTTATTATGTCAATTTGAATTCATTGTTTAATTTTTGTAAAATCCATGTTTACTCTACACTATATTTAATTATGAATTCTAGGGTATGCTATACATTTTGATGGCTGATTCAAATGATTTCTTGACAAAATTTTGTTTGAATAATTTGATAAGTTGTGTTATATTTCTTTAATTTTTTTTAGTAATGGTAGTTTATTAATTTAAGCAATAAAAATTTTCTTTTGACAATTCACAAAATGATCTTTTTTATTTATTTATATAAGATAGAATTCTACTCTAGCTTAATCTAAGTATATATGTGTGTGAAGCTCTCTCTTGGAGACTTGAACCTAGCACTTGCCCCCTACATTCCACAAGCACTTGTACTTGTAGAGTGACCATCGCACAAAGCATGTGTGGTATGGCTAGAGTCTGCGTGGGTCTGCAGCTAATAAGTTTATCCACAAATGATCATTAATAATATTCTCACACATCGTGTGGGTCTGCGGCTAGAGTCTTTAAAAATTTTCTCCCCTCTCCTTGTGTGTGTGTTAAAAAAATACTTAGTATTCTCAACAACAAAAAATGGGTAATACTAAAAAGTTATGTTTCAGTTGTATAGTTATTGTATGCATCACATATTGTACAACGTTGACAATCATGCATAAAAAAATTATAAAAAAAAAACTCAATTAGTAAGTGTTTAATTACAAGATCAGTCCAACTTATTCTCATTCAAGCAAACACTATAACAATTACAACCGAAATGAGTTGATAATCCTAAATAATCACACACACCAAGGAGAGAGAGAGAGAGAGAGAGAGAGAGAGAGAGAGAGAGAGAGAGAGAGAGAGAGAGAGAGAGAGAGAGAGAGAGATTATTGGCGAATTTATTGCAAAATTTTCCTTTAGCCCATCAGGCTAATGGGTCAACCCTTCTTTTCAAAGGTAAGAAATTCCTCAACCTACACTCACATTTTCCTTTAGTTTCGTACGTATAAACAAGTTCAAGTCTAATTCTGTCAAAACTGAAGCCTTGATGTTAGGACATTTTTAAGGGCCAGCTCAACCTTTTGCTACAAAACCTGGGAGAAAATGGGCTTTTGTCCTTATATTTTAAAATATCTAGCACAATGTTCCTACTTTGAAACTATTAAACATCATGTCTTTGTTTTGAAACTTGATTTTTTAAAAATTAAGTTTTGCATAGATTTCGATTTTATGATTATCGAGTTCTAGGTAAGTTTTTACCACGTTAGGGGAGCACCAGTAGTTTTTTCCAATTTTTAGAAAATTAAATTTCAAAAAAAGGACACAGTGTTTAATAATTTCAAAACAAGAACAATTTGCTAGATATCAAATAAGGGTAAAAACCCATTTTTCCCCAAAACCTATCCATTCTATTACGGCCATATTTATTGTGGTTGGGAGAGAAGATTAGGGCCCATTGGATTATCATTTTTACAAATAAAAAACTGTTTAAAAATCTCAATAATAGAATAATACAGTGTAAAAAAAAATTATGAAACATTTTCTCTAATAATTGTTATTAAAAACATGTTCCCAAAAGGATTTCTTTTTAGGGAAAAGAAAACTAATGAAAGTATCATATTTATTAGTTTTCTTTTTATTGTTAGACACAACCAAACATGCCTATCTTACAATAGACAATTCCTTACAAGTTCACTACCCAGGTTACTTTTGATTAGAACATCTATACACACACATATAACGGGTAAAAATATACTTGTGAGCATAAAAAAATAAAAGAAATTAAAAAATTTTCATACTATGAAAGTAGCAAGTCTATTGCACACGCATATTTTACAAGAGCTTATTTTAATATTAGAGGTAATACAACTTACTTATAAAGCCACATAAAAGTAACTGGGTAATAATATAAGGGAGAAAGGACTAATAGAATAGACCAATATCTCCAAACAAACCTCCCAGCTAGAAGCATGGACTTGAGGCTCAACTATTACATTATTACACCACCATACTTCCTAGCAGCCTCTATACTATCAATGGTTTGTGGCTGAGATATTAAGTTGCCATACCGCCTTGCAGCTTCCCTACTATCAATGATTTCTGTATGGGTATCTCTTTTTGGAACTGGTTTTTGGATCGCTGGGACTCTGGACCGAGGAAAATTGCTATTCTGCTTGTCTGATTGAGCTTGATTATATCCATGGCCTTTCACTGGCTCTGACTTATATCCGTAGTCTTTAACTAGCTCAGGCTTATATCCGTAATCTCTCAGTGGCTCTGGCTTATATTCATAGTCTTTGATTGGCTCGACCTTATATGCATACTCTTTCACAGGCTCAGGCTTATATTCATAGTTTTTGACTGGCTCGGCCTTGTAGCCATAGTTTTTCATCGGCTCGACCTTTGCTGGGAAGCTATTTTTGTATCCATAGTCTTTGACTGGCTCAACTGTTGGTGGGGAACTATGTTTGTATCTGTAGTCTTTCATTGGCTCAACCTCGTACCCGTAATCTTTCACCAGTTCATCTTTTGTTTGAGCACCATGTTTGTATCCATAGTCTTTCACTGGATCAACCTTGTATCCATAGTCTTTAGTTTGCTCAAGCTTTGGTAGGGGGCCATGTCTATGTCCATAGTCTTTCGTGGGCATGACTTTTGGTGGGGAGCTATGTCTGTATTCTATGACTAATATTGGTGCACGGACCTGCTCAACCGCTGTCTCAACTTCTACAACATACCTCTGTGCACAGTTGTTGGAAGTTTCCAAAATGATTGGCATCTTCCTTCCCTCTGCATCGACAATGACAGGCTGGCTCAAATAATCAGATTCAGAAGCATAGCTTGGTTTGCTCCATTCATCAGAGCGAGGAGGAAAACCACTCTTGGTGGAGTTGCCTCCATAAGCATAACCATACTTGGCCATCGCTAACTTTTGAGTGAGTTTTTTTTTTTTTTTTACTCAAAGAACTCTCGGACTTCTTTCCCAGCTTCTGTAGTTATCATAACTTAGCCTTAAATACAGAGATAATATTCCTATCTGCATGATAATTGATATGGTACAAGATTCAAACTATATTGCGTTTGGCAAGAGTGCATACACTACTTTTCTCATCTACTTTCAAATTCCCTTCAAGTTGTTCGTTAATGACAAAACAGTTGAAGAATCATATTCTAGTCTATCCATGGATTATGATCTCTATTAGCTTAATTCCCTAGAATGAGATCTTGTTTTCTTCAGATAACACTTGGTCCTGTCCTCTGTGCATATTGCCTCATGAGTCATATCTACCTTAACAGAATATATAAAAGTGAGAGAATATCTTTAACTCCATGCATGAAAGCTAATGTGAACCTTCCTTTATGTTTCAGTACAATGTTGATGAGATCGAGTAGAGACTTTAAGGTTTACAATCAACAGTAAACATAATACAAAACTTAGTTGAGGTTGGACCCCGCAAACCAGAATTATAACTGTATCCTATTCAGTTCTAGCACATATTTCTCCAAAGAAAAGTCACTCTTTAGAAACATTGCTTGATTTGACTGCAAAAAGCGCTTCCTACGCGTACCGAAATTGCCCAAGAACATATTACTCTATGTTAGTAACTTCATGATCTTGTATTCGTTGATGTTATATTTTTTAATAGAATTTCTAGTCATCTACAAACCCCATTTCCAGCTAGCACATTTTCTATATTATTTTTCTTTTAGTGATATAAAATTTGAATCACAATAATCACTAAGAGAGAGAGAGAGAGAGAGAGAGAGAGAGAGAGAGAGAGAGAGAGAGAAACCCTAGCTTCATCTTCACATGCTTTTGGTGGTTTCTCATAGCTGGAATTGGTAACCAAGCTACCTATTATATCCCACCATGCATGTCATTGCATTTTTTGAGTCACTTGATTTAACAATCTACTCAAATAAAACACAGCCTGTGAATATACTTTTATTGAGTAGTTTCATCTTCTTTACATCAGCTTCTAATTTTCTGGAAGAATGATGAATGATGAATGATGAATGAGAGAGAGAGAGAAAGAGAAACCCTAGCTTCATCTTCACATGCTTTTGGTGGTTTCCCATAGCTGGAATTGGTAACCAAGCTACCTATTATATTCCACCATGCATGTCATTGCATTTTTTGAGTCACTTGATTTAACAATCTACTCAAATAAAACACAGCCTGTGAATATACTTTTATTGAGTAGTTTCATCTTCTTTACATCAGCTTCTAATTTTCTGGAAGAATGATGAATGATGAATGATATTAAGTCATTTGAAGCTTGCAATAACGTGATTGATGCCCTTTATATAACAAAAATGTTGGAATTACTTGGCTTCATATACTTTTCTCTAAGCGATCCATCAAGGATCAATTCTACATTTTGTGTACTACACCTAGGTTCTGCCACTACAAAAGCATTCTAAAGAATCAAATTCATTCAAAGTTCCCTCTCTTCATGGTAAAACATTTGGAGCCACTCACATGGAATCCATGCTTGCGGTGTCACTGCGACCCATTGTACATCTTTGTTATGTGGATATTCTCCTACCACGTAGCACTAACGCGCGGTTGTAGCACATTCCGAAACTAGCTTATTATTCTCTATTTTCAAGTTTATTTCTAGTGGATCTGAGTTAGCTTTATAAATTTCCAAAATTCTTTGATGTCTTTCTTCTAGGATAAGATTGTTGGGAAAAGACATTGATTCAACCTTGTCTACTAGGATGAGGGGTAGAAACGTCTCCATCTCACTTTAAATAAACACAACCCATTTCATAGTTAAAATTTTATTTTTGGATCTAATAACTTATGAAGTGTATGTTATTTAGAGGTATTGGTTACATTTTTAGATTTATAATACTTAATTTGAAACATTAATAAATGACCACTGGTCCACCACACACCCTTGGTGTAATGGTAACTCCACAAGTATAAGTGCTTGTGGGGTGTGAGGGCAAGCTGTAGGGTTCAAATCTTTAGAAGGGAACTTCACACACATATACACTTAAATTAGGCTAGAATAGAATTTTCATCTTGTATAAATAAAAAAAAAACATTAATAAATGAGACAGGTTATCATTTTCAAATTTAGAAAGGGACCAATATAAATGTTTTTAGAAGTCTTTCTTTATATTTTAATGGAATTTTGTAACCAACTTGGTTGTAGTCTAAGATTATAATTTCACTTAATATCTTTTTCTTAGAAGTGAATTGTGACAAATCCACCATTAGATTACATTTTCTTCTTATACACTTCATCTAGCGAAATTTTCACAAGATCAAAGATAAATAGCTATGTCATCAATCAAATGTTTAAATTTCAAGTTTTTGTAGTCTAAATTTATACATAAAAATAATTTTATATATTATATAGTAAATAACATCTTATTGGCATGAAATTTGACATGTGTGTTGAAAACATAAAAAGTATCTAATCAAATTTATAGCCAAACTTTCTTGTTCTTTTTTTCACTATTTTGACTATGGATTGATAATTGTTTTTATTTTTATTTTTTATTTAGAAGTGGATGGTATTTACATGAAGTTATAATTTTTATAAATGTTGTTTATCATTTTCGTCATAACTAGCCAGATTAATATAAGGAGAATATCTTTTTAACAGATTTTTTTGAATGAAATGTAGATTTTGTTTGTGGGCAATCACGTTTGTACTAGCGCTTTGTTTATTTTGCCATTTGTTTAGTAGCGTTCTTGAAAATGAGATAGAATTGTTTCAATGGTTTTCGTATTACCTCTTAAACTTCTTTATTTAGTGTGATATGAGATAAAATTGTTTTTTGAAAAATTTTAACATAAAACAATCTCTTAAAAATAAGTTGTATTTTTAATAGGCTTTTCTGTTGAGTAAAATAGTTTTCCCATAAAATATTTTTTGCTAATACTACCAAACCCAAGAAAATTTAAAATCATCTTCATGAATAAATTTCCATCAAAACAAGCAGAGCATAGGTTATTTGCTGGTATGTGTGATTGAACAATAAATTCAATAATTTCATTACGACAATTACATAGGGATCGAATAAAATTTTGATTCCCCATTTTTATAAAAATCTTGATTCCCCATTTTTATAAAAATCATAATATAGTATACATATTTTTTAAAGCCTTAGGCTTTGTTTGGAAGTTCATAAAAGAATGGAATGATTATAATGGAATGGAAATGAATGGAATGGAATGGAATGTATTTAAGTAAGGAAAATGAATGGAAAATAATGGAATGGAATTAAGTAACCTTGATTGGATGTTTTAAAATAAGGGAATGAAAATGAGTGAAATGTAAATAATCTTGTTTAGGAGTAACATGGAGTGAATGGAATGGAATGTAATCATTTTATGAAAATATTACTATTAGACCCTTATTTTAAAATAAAGGGTTGAATATATAGGGGTATTTTGAGAATTTTAGTAAAAAAATCATTAAATCTAATTTCATTTCCTCCCATTCCTCCCAATTTTGGGGGGAATGAAAATTTGAGATTTTAAGGGAATAGAAAGGAATGAATGTTCCCTCCTACCCATTCCATTTCCCCCCACTTAAACTCCCAAACAAGGGAATGAACCCTCTATTCTCTCAATTAAAACTCCCAAACAAGGGAATGGAAGAATATTCTAAAATTATTCTTTTTATTCATTTCCATTCCATTCGATTCCCTCCTCCCAAACGGGGCCTTAAGTTTAGTAATTGTTCTAGTCAAGTATGGATTGGGAAGATAAAATAATGAATAAATAAATAAAAAGATATGGATTGGAGGCCCCACCATATACTGTTATAGAAATCATTCACGAATCTAAATTAATTTCATCTTATGGGCAATGGGTTATAAGCCTAAATTTGATTTCAAGTGAAATTGAAATACTTTATTTCATTATTAAAATTTTATTTTCAAAATTTAACAAGAAAGATGACACTAGATTGGACAATGGGTCGAATTTGGAATTCATTCAATCAGGTTTGGGTTATAATTGAGTCTCTGTCAAAAAAAATTGGATTTTAATGAGCAATTATTTTTTAGACCTATAACAAGTCAACTTGAGTTTAGATCAAACCACAATTTGTCTTTTCTTCCAAAAAAAAAAAAAAAAATTAATGATTAGTTAGTAATAGTGAAATAAATAAAATATCAAATATCCTTATTATTAGATGGTCTATTATAGGATTAATATAAATCGTGACCATTCAAGTCAAATAAATCTAACAAATGACAAATATATATATATATATATATATATATATATATATATATATATATCCTAAATAATCAAAAAAATATGCTTGTGAATTTTTTTTCCCTTCTTGTTAATCATATATCTTATTGTGTTTCATATGATAATTGAAAATTTTGTAAGAAAAATATAAATACGTTAAATTTTTTTTTTTTTTATATATATAACTAAGTTGTTACAAACATAGGATATATATTTTTAAAAAATTATTTACCAATACCAAATTAAAAAATACAACCTTTCTCAATTTTTTTTAAAAATCTAACTAAATATGTCAACTAGAAATGTGTTAATAATATCAACAATCAAAATGGTAATACTAAAAAGTTATGTTTTAGACATATAGTTGTTGTACGTGTAACATATCATATGAATGATGCTGATTACCTTTAAAAAAATAAATAATAAATAATAAAATTAACTAACAGGTTTTTAACACAAAGACAAGTCACAAACTCGTATACTATATATGATACCCTCTATAGGATAATTATTATTTTTTCTTTTTTCTATTTGAGAAACTCCGTACAAAGGCTACTTTTGATTAGAACACATATATGCACACACATATAACGCGCGCTTAACAATATTTGTGTGCAAGAAAACAATTCATGGATGAAAGCATTAAGTCTATTGCTCATGCATTGTACAAGAGTTTATTTTATTATTAGAGGCAATACAACTTAATTATAAAGTCACATATATAATAGTAATTGCGTAAATAGAAGGGCAAATAGACTGATGGAATGGACCATTATCTCAAAACAAACGTCCCAGCTAGAAGCATTGACTTGAGGCTTAATCAATTATTGCACCACCATACTTCCTAGCAGCCTCTCTGCTATCAATGGTTTTGGTGTACTTGTCTTCTGTTAGTTCTGTAGCTGGTGGTAGATATGTTACTTTGATATACCGCCTTGCAGCCTCCCTACTATCAATGGTTTCCGTGTAGGCATCTTTTTTGGGCACTGTTTTTGACATTGGTGGTACTGAGAACCAAGGAGTAGGACTAGAGACAGATAAAGGCTTCAATGCTTCTTTCGAATTCTCTACGGCTGTGCCAAGATCAGATGTGGACTTGCTAAGAGTGGCATAATGATGACTTGGTGGTGGTGCAGCCTCCCTACTGTTAATGGTTTCTGTGTAGGCATCTTTTTTTGGCACTGTTTTTGACATTGGTGGTACTGAGAAACGAGGAATTGGACTAGAGACAGAAAAAGGCTTCAATGCTTCTTTCGAATTCTCCAAGGCTGAGCCAAGATCAGATGTGGATATGCTAAGAGTGGCATCATGATGACTTGGTGGTGGTGTAGACCACGTAGCACGATTTGGCCTAACCCAACCTCCAATATTATTGATCATTGTTGGTTCCATAGCATTTCCATTCTTGTGGAGGTAGTCATCATTAATCTCATGCCTAGGAAGATTTTCAAGCGGCTTGACAGAGCAATCGCCACTGGGCTCCTTTGGAATGTTTGTACTCGCATTGAGTGAGTAATTATTGTATTGTCGTCCATCTTCAAACCTCTTGCTTCGACGATTTTGTGTGTAATCCTCAACTTTTTGCTGGCGATCATGAATTGGACTCGAAGGCCTATGCCACTTATCATTAGCGTATTTATAATCATTCATTGGCTCGACTTTACCATATTCCTTCATTGGCTCAGCTTTATATCTGTAGTCTCTTATTGGCTCAGTCTTATTGCCATAGTCTTTGATTGGCTCAGCCTTATTTTCGTAGTCTTTCGTTGGCACCTTGTATCCACAGTCTTTCACAGGCGGCTCAGCCTTATCTCCATAATCTTTGACTAGCTCAGGCATGTATCCATAGTCTCTCATAGGCTCGGGCTTGTATCCATAGCCTTTGACTGGCTCAGTCTTGTATTTATTGTCTTTCACGGGCTCGTCCTTGTATCCAGAGTCTTTCATTGGCTCAGCCTTTGTTGGGAAGCTATTTTTGTATCCATAGTCCTTCCATGGCTCAACCTTGTAACCATAGTCTTTCACTGGCTCATCCATTGGTGGGGAGCAATGTTTGTATCCATAGTCTTTCCCAACTTTTGGTCCATTGTGCTCAACAACTGCCCCAACTTTTGTAACATAGCCTTGTGCACTGTAATAGGGAGTTGCCAAAATGATTGTCAATTTCCTTCCCTCTGCATCAACGATGATAGGCTGGCACAAATATTGATCAGTGTCAGAGGCATAGCTTGTTTTGCTCCATTCATCAGCACTAGGTGGAACACCACTGTAGGTGGAGTAGCCTCTATAAGCATAACCAGATCCGGCCATCACTAACCTTTGAGTGAAATCTTTGTTTTCTTAAAGAACTAGGACTTCTTTCACAGTTTCTATAATTGTCATAACTTATCCTTAAATAGAGAAATAATGTTCCTACTTACATGATAAATGAACGGTAGAAGATTCGACTATATTGCATGTGGCAAGAGTCGTATACAACCAATTGGAAAGCAATAGTCATCTTTCTAATCCTCCAATCTATCAACAAAAGAAACTATATACCATTTGATCCCTTTATTGGTATCAGCCAAAAAATTGTATTAGCCAAAAATTCTGATAAAACGTATCATAGAGGAATTTTACCACGAATCTATTAATGCTGTATGACTTATTAGCACCTTTTACCACCTTATTAAATTAAGGCATGAGATCAAGGGAAAGGTATTTTTTTACTTTTTCTCATGCACCTTTAGATTCCCTTCAAGTTGTTCCATTAATGACAAAACAGTTGAAGAATCAAATTTTGCCTGTCCATAAATAGTGATCTCCATTTGCTTCCCTTGAATGAGAACTTGTTTCTTCATATAGTAGTTTGTCCTGCCTTCTATTTAGACTACCTCGTAAGTCATATCCACCTTAAGAGAATAATAAAAGTGACAGAATCTCTTTTAACTCCATGAAAGCTAATGTGAACCTTCCTTCACGTTTCAGCATAAGATAAGAATAAAAAAATATGGTGCCCAATGTGTTGGGAAAAATTCTATATAACTCTGAATATATTTTAACTAGCACAGCGAAAGCACAATCACAGAGGAATACAAAAATTTATGTGGAAAACATTTTTCCTTAAAGGAAAAAATCACGGGACAAACTTCAAATAATTTTCCTATATTAAATAGAGATTACAACACTTAGAGATACAACTTAAGCAAAAAAAAAAAAAAACTCACTTTTTCTTTTCTCTCATTGTGTATCTCTCACAATTTTCCCTTGCTCTCTCTATGTTTCTCTTCTCTTTTGCTTGTTCTCAAGACTGCACTAGTCCTTCAAGACTGCACCAATCCTCACACTCAAGGGCTTCTCTTCACTCTTCTACATCAAGTGGCCAAATAACATCATTTATTTATTATTTAGCTTTTCTTCTTTTTTTCTCTAGCTTGTCGTGCTGTCCATCAACCTATCAAACCCAACCCATGGGTGGATCTGACTACCCTGAAGGGTCAGGTGCGGGTCAGTTAAAGACAAAATTTTGGGTTTCGGTTTGGTTTCGGGTTCCATAACTCATAACCGTAGATACCGACCCGACCTGTGAGAAGTTTTAAAAAAAGGCAAAAAATCTAACTTGTGGAGTTTCATTAATTCTATAAAAAATTATTTTCATGCTCTCTCTCTCTCTCCCTCTCTGATCTCTCTCTCTCTCTCTCTCTCTCTCTCTCACAAATCCCTAACCCTAACTCTAACCCCTTCTTACAGCCACCGCCGTCCTCAAGTTGGCCTATTGCCGCCGTCGTCATCAAGTTGGCATATTGTTGCCACCATCGCCGAGTTGCTCTAACCCAACTCTCAAAGCTTCCTCTAATTTGCTTGAAATATCCTTTGGTCTTGTGCATCTGATGGTGGGTTAGTAAAAAATGTAAATTTTTTTTTAGATTTCACGTTAATCTTGTGATGGATGTGGTGATGATGGGGGAGGGGAGTGGTGGTGGTGCCGATTTAGTGTTATATCTCTCTCTCTTTCTTCATTTCAATTCATAGATCTGAGGTCTTGTTTGTGCTATGTGATTTCTGCTGTTTGTGTTTGGGTTTGTGTCCTTTGGGTTTTGATTTCTCTGTGTTATTTGGGTTGATTTCTCTGTCCTTTTTGGATTTCATTTCTGTATTTTCTTTTAGGTTGACTTCTCTGTGTTCTTTTGGGTGTTGATTTCGTGTTTTTGGATTGATTTCTTCGTGTCTGTGTTCTTTTGGGTTTTGATTTTTATATTGTTTCAATTGTTTGGGTTGTGATTTCTCAGTTTTCATCTTTTGCTTCAAACCCAAATTTACCTAGCAACTTCGACCTGCTCAACCAAGGACCCGAGCCACCGGGTTCGACCCAAACATATGGTCGGCTGTGGGTCCATTTTATGTTAACCCGAGCCAATAGGGTCTGGTGCGGGTCAATCCAAAACTCGATCCGACCCGATCCGTGGACAACCCTACTAGCTTGTAGGACATGTACAAGCTATAGTCTTTCATCGGCTTAGCCTCGTACCCGAAATCTTTCACCAATTCATCTTTTGTTTGAGCACCATGTTTGTATCCATATTCTTTCACTGGATCGATCTTGTATCCATAGTCTTTAGTTTGCTCAAGCTTTGGTAGGGAGCTATGTCTATGTCCATAGTCTTTCGTTGGCATGACTTTTGGTGGGGAGCTATGTTTGTATTCTATGACCAATGATGCACGGACTTGCTCAACAATTGTCTCAACTTCTGCAACATACCTCTGTGCACAGTTGTTGGAAGTTTCCAAAATGATTGGCATCTTACTTCCCATTGAATTGATAATGACAAGCTGGCTCAAATGATCAGATTCAGAAGCATAGCTTGGTTTGCTCCATTCATTAGAGTGAGGTGGAAAACCACTCTTGGTGGAGTTGCCTCCATAAGCATAACCATACTTGGCCATCACTACCTTTTGAGTGATTTTTTTTTTAAACTTAAAGAACTGTTGGGCTTTTTTCTCAGCTTCTATAGTTATCAAAACTTATCCTTAAATACAGAGATAATATTCCTATCTACATGATAATTGATATGGTACAAGATTCAACTATATCGCGTTTGGTAAGAGTGTATACACTGCTTTCCTCATCCACTTTCAAATTCCCTTCAAGCTATTCATTAATGACAAAACAGTTGAAGAATCATATGTTGGTGTGAGTGTGTGTTCCAAACACTTTTATTATTATTTATTTTCTAACTGTTGGGAATTTATGAGTAAAATTAATAGCCGTTGGCAATTATGAAAAAAATAGTCGTTGAGCAATAATGGATAATATAGCCGTTAGGCTTTTATGAGTTATCAATTACTAGTAACTATAGGTTATTATTGTCATGGATAGCCTATATAATACCCATCATCACACCCTTTCCTATAAGTTTTTTTACTACTCAATATTTAGATATACACAATCCTATTATACGTCCCTCCCACATATTTTTCTACAATTTATAATTTTTCTAAGGAAAGGCAATAAAGGGTTGTTCTCGAACCTTCGTGAGTGAAAGTGCATCCATCACGACGGTTGACGCTATGGTCTCATCCTAGGGGGTTGTTTGGCCAAGAGAATCAGGACATTGAGTTTTACTCTGGGTGGCACAAATCAACCTTTAAGGACAACGCTTTCGCAGCGTGATTCTATAACATTGTGACATTATTCTAAACTCTTTTTTATTTTCTGTTCTTGCTAATTATTTGGGATATTATTTATGTATCAAAACTTGTTTATTCACTAAAATATTTCCAACAATCTTAAAGGTTAAGTTAGTTTCTCAAAATAGATAAACAAGTTGTTGATTCTCTTAAAGTCATTTAAGAAATTACAAAGCTTGAACCTTTTGTTGGAAATAATTTTAAATGTTGGAAAGAAAGGGTTTTGCCTATCTTGGAGTTTACTGAAATTAATAGTGTTCTTCATGAATCCAAACCCAATGATCCCGAGAAATCAGCAAAGTGGTTAAAAATAAATAAATTATGTACACATACTATTAAGTGTGGTTTAACTAATAAGTTATTTGATAATTATTGTTATTTTACTTGTACCAAAGATTTATGGGATGAACTCAATGGTCGTTATGGGTTTGAGGATAAGGGTGCTAAAAAATTTGCTACGGCTAAATATATGCCTTTTCAAATGTGTGAAGAAAAAACTATTTCTAGCCAAATTGAAGATTTTCAAAAATTAGTTTCTGACTTAGCCAAAGAGGGTGATAATTTACCCGAAAGGTTTGTGGTTCATGGCCTTGTTTATAAGTTGCAGGACTCTTGGAAAGAGTATAAGTGCCGGAATAACCATCATAGAACCTATTTAAATCTTCAACAAACTATTGTACATATTCAAATAGAAGGGACTAATAGAATGTCAGAAATTTCTTCTAAAGTGAAGGAATTTACTTCCAAGGCTAATATTGGAGAGGGAGAACCCTTTAGACCTCCACAAAACAATAAGAAATATGATCTAAGAGGAAAAGGAAATTTTTATAACAAAAATAACCCAAATCCTCAAATCCAAAAGAAAAAGAGTAATTATGCGACAACTTGTAGAGTGAGAAGCAACTTCAAAAACAATAACAACAACAAAGGCTCAACATCAAACAAAGCAAATGTGGTGGAAACCAAAGAGGTCATTGCAGCAGTGGTGTCCAAGGCACATTTGGTCTCAAGTGTGAAAGGATGGGTAGTAGATTTGGCTTGCACAAGACATATTGGTGCATTCAAAGAGGAGTTTACTTCCTACACTCCAATAGTGGAAGGCACCAGGTTTGTTTATGTTGGGGACAATAGGCCTATACCAATAAGTGAAAAAGGGAAGGTACTCTTGAAGCTACTTTCGGTAAAACTCTTTCACTCACCAATGTCCTCCATATACCTCATTTTCGACACAATCTCATCTCGGTACATTTGCTTGGTAAAGCTGGTATTAAAGTTCTATTTGATTGTGGCATATTTACTTTATCTAAAAATGAAATCTTTGTTGGTAAGGGTTATGATAATGATGGTCTTTTTGTACTTAATGTTGATCAAGTCATTAATGAAAATGGTTATCTTCTTATGCTTACTTGGTTGATTCTATTGATGTGTGGCATGGTAGACTTGGACATATAAATCTTGGTTACATAAAAAAAATGAAAGAATGTGGAATCATAAACTCACTAAGTGAAGCAAACATTGAAAAATGTGAAATTTGTGCTAAAACTAAAATCACCAAGAAACCTTGTAAATCTGTAACAAGAGAATTCGAACTCCTTAGTTTTTTACATAGTGACTTGGGTGATTTAAAACACACAATGACTAAAGGTGTTAAAAAAATTTATGTAATCTTTGTTGATGACCATTCTAGATTCACTAAACTTTATTTACTAAGAACCAAAGATGAAGCTTTGAAATTTTTTATAAAATATAAAATAAAGTTGAGAATGGCATAAGCCTAGCTTGATATACTTCGAATTATGGGGGTGATTGGCTAAGATGTTACCCAAATCTAAGAGAAGAATACCTCAAAGTGTGGGGGTACTTGCCTAACGTCATGCTACATGAACCTATAAAAAGGAAACTTGATTCTTAAATATGTGATTGTGTGTTTATTGGTTATGTTTGCTATAGTTCATGATATAGAATTATCTTCACAATAGTGATGTATTTATAATTTAATACTATTGTTGAATCTTAAAAATACTTTTTTTAAGTATGAGTTTCCTTTGAAAAAAAGGAAAATATATTTCATGAACCTATTGATAGTTCTCATGATCTTGTTGTGATGTGCAAGAATTGAGAAGAAGTAAGCAAACTAGGGAAAAAAAGAGTTACGGTAACAATTTTCTTACCTATATTGTTGAAAATAAACATGTAAGTTATTATGATGCAATTAAATTTGTTGATGCACCATTATTGTTGGAAGCTTTTAATAAATTATTACATTATGTCTAATCACACTTGGAATAGGTTGAACTTCCACCTAAGGTTAAGCCTATTAGTTGTAAGTGGGTGTTTAAAACAAAATTGTATGGTTGCAAGTGGGTTTCTAAAAGAAAACCGAATGGGATCATAGAAAATTATAAGACATGCTCAGCAACTTAAGACTATAAGCAAAATATATACCATGTTGATTATTTGATACTTATTCTTCGTTTATTATAATTTCATCTATAAGAATGTTGTTTGTCATTGTATTTATTTACAAACCTATTATACATCATATGGATGTTAAAACTGTTTTTCTAATAGGTGAATTAGAAGAAAAAAAATTATATGGAGCAACCCGAGGGTTGTGTTGTCCTTGGACAATAACATAAAGTTTGTAAATTGGTTAAATCATTGTATGGATTAAAACAAACACCTATACAATGACATGAAAATTTTGATATATAATGCTTACACTTGAATTTGTGATTTATGGTCATGAGGATAAATGCATATATAATAAGTTAAATAATAATGAAGGTGTCATTATTTGTTTATATGTTGATGACTTACTTATATTTGGAACTAGTCATAATGTTATGCATGATACTAAATGTTTTCTTGCCTTTGAATTTGATATGAAAATTTTGGTTGGGGCAAATGTTATTTTAGGCATCAAGATCCTTAGGGATAATGATTGCAGTGTACTATCACAATCTCATTACGTGGAGAAAAAAAAAATTAAACGCTTTAATATATGACCGATGTCTATTATGTATGTCTTAAAGGTGCACTTAGTCATAAATTTTGGTGATAATGTTTCTCAAGATAAATAAACACAAATTATTGGTTGTTTAATATTTTTGACAAACTATAGTCGCCTTGATATTGCATATGATGTTGGTAGATTGAGTAAATACACTCATAGTCCTAGTGTTGAGCACTGGGATACAATATCTATATTATTGATATATTTAAAGGAGACTTTTTATTTTTGTTTATCATATTGTGGTTTTCTTGTTGTTTTAGAAGGATATTGTGATGCTAACTAGATCTCTGATACAGATTATGAGAAGTTCACTAGTGGATATGTGTTCACACTAGTTGGAAGGGCTGTCTTTTGGAAGTCATCCAAGAAGACTTGTATAGTGAGATCTAATATGGAAACAGAGTTAATGGCCTTAGAAAAGGTTGGGTCTAAAGCTATATGGCTTAGGAGTTTATGCCTTCATTTACTAACTCTATTGTCTCCATTTGCTTTCCTTGTAATTGTCAGGCTGCCATAACACATGTTAAGAGTAAGTTTATAGTAGAAAAAGTCGACATATCCAATTAAGGCTGAGGTAGCTTATTGATAATGTTATTATGTCATTGGACTTTGTGAGGTCTAAAAGGAACTTGGTCGATCCTCTGACCAAATCACTAGCAAGAAAGCTGGTGAGTGAGACATCTAGGGGGATTGGACTGATACCCAAGTTATGACACTATGGCTAATGTCCAACCTCTATGATGGGTGATTCCACGCAAGAGGTTAAATAGGTAGAGGTTATCAGTGGTCCATGGGCACTATCATTTGTTATGTTTTTCGCTATCTCAGTAAGGAGATTAGTGATGAATCCATCCCACTGGTGTGAGACAGTGCTAAGTTGTAGAATTTGGTGAGGTTGAGCTTTAGGCTTTTAATGGATTCATAGACCTACCTATTGGGATGGAGTGTATCTGCACGCACTCCTGATAGATGCCACCTATGTGTGAGTGGAAATTGTGTCGCTTCCTATGAGACTTTTTTTGTAGGTCTCTAGAGCTCTCATGAAACCTAGTGGTGCATGGCCTGGATAAGGCGCCAACCCGCTTAAGAACAACCTTAGTAAATAAAGTTATGTGGGTGGTAAGTTTGGATTACTAATAGCTTGGTTAAAAAAGTTTTAACTCCACTATTGTCTTTTAGTTCTTACTAATCTATCCTATGTATGGTTGAAACCTTTTGGTACCATATTGATACATGTTTTCTTTAGTTGTTTGCCCTTCCTATTTTGTGTTTGTAACATGTGGGGGATTGTTGGTGTGGGTGTGTGTTCTAAACACTTTTATTATTATTTATTTTCTAGCCGTTGGGAATTTATGAGTAAAATAGTCGTTGGATTATGAGAAAAATAGTCGTTGGGCAATTATGGATAATATATCCGTTGGGTTTTTATGGGTTATTAGTTACCAATAACTATAAGTTATTATTGTCATGAATAGCCCATATGATACTTATCATCACACCCTTCCATATAAGTTTTTTTTTACTACTCTATATTTACATACACACAATCCTATTGTAAGTCTCTCCCACATATTTTTCTACAATTTATATTTGTTCTAAAGAAAGGCAATAAAGGGTTGTTCTTGAATCTTCGTGAGTAGAAGTGCATCCATCACGAAGGTTGATGTTATAGTCTAATCCTGTGGGGTTGTTTGGCCAAGAGAACCAGTTGCACCGAGTTTTACTCCAGGTGACACAAATCAACCTTTAAAGACAACACTTTCGCAGCGTGATTTTATAGCATTGTGAGATTATTCTAAACTCTTTTTTTATTTTATGTTGTTGCTAATTATTTGGAATATTATTTATGTATCAAAACTTGTTTATTCACTAAAATATTTTCAACATCATATTCTAGCCCATCCATGGATTATGATCTCCATTAGCTTAGTTCCCTAGAATGAGATCTTGTTTTCTTCAGATAACACTTGGTCCTGTCCTCTGTGCAGATTGCCTCATGAGTCATATCTACCTTAGGAGAATACATAAAAGTGAGAGAATATCTTTAACTCCATGCATGAAAGCTAATGTGAACCTTCCTACATGTTTCAGTGCAATGTTGATGAGAGAATAGACTTTAAGGTTCACAATCAACTAAAAACATAATACACAACTTAGTTGAGTTTGGACCCCGCAAACCAGAATTATAGCTGTATCCTATTCAATTGTAGCACATATTTCTCCAAGGAAAAGTCACTCTTTAGAAACACTACCTGATTGATTGCAAAAAGCGCTTCCCGACCACACGTACCGAAATTGCCCAAGAACATATTACTCTATGTTAGTAACTTCATGATCTTGTATTCGTTAATGTTATATTTCTAAATAGAATTTCTAGTCATCTACAAACCCCATTTCTAGCTAGCAAATTTTCTATATTATTTTTCTTTTAGTGATATAAAATTTGAATCACAATAATCACTAATGGTCCGTTTGGATTGAGGGAGAGGGAGGGGGAGTGAAATAGAGTAGAGTAAATTTAGTATAAAATTAGTTTATCTTTAGCCAACTTTACTCTACTCTCTTCTGCTCCCCCTCCTTCCCCCCTCCATCCAAATAGGTCATACGAGAGAGAGAGAGAGAGAGAGAGAGAGAGAGAGAGAGAGAGAGAGAGAGAGAGAGAGAGAGAGAGAGAGAAACCCTAGCTTCATCTTCACATGCTTTTGGTGGTTTCCCATAGCTGGAATTGGTAACCAAACTACCTATTATATCCCACCATACATGTCATTGCATTTTTTGAGTCACTTGATTTAACAATCTACTCAAATAAAACATAGCCTGTGAATACACTTTTATTGAGTAGTTTCATCTTCTTTACATCAGCTTCTAATTTTCTGGAAGAATGATGAATGATATTAAATCATTTGAAGCCTACAATAACATGATTGATGCCAAGTTATGTAACAAAAATGTTGGAATTACTTTGCTTCGTATGCTTTTCTCTAAGCGATCCATCAAGGATCAAATCTACATTTTGTGTACTACACCTAGATTCTGCCACTACAAAAGCGTTCTGAAGAATCAAATTCATTTAAAGTTCCCTCTCTTCATGGTAGTAAAACATTTCGAGCCACTCACATGGAATCCATGCTTGTGGTGTCACTGCAACCCATTGTACATCTTTGTTATGTGGATATTTTCCAACCACGTGGCACTAACGCGGATTTGAGTTAAAAAGCATAATTAAGCTTTATAAATTTCCAGAATTCTTTGATGTCTTTCTTCTGGGATATGATTGTTGGGAAAGGACATTGATTCAACCTTGTCTACTAGGATGAGGGGTAGAAACGTCTCCATCTCACTTTAAATGAATAGAACCCATTTCATAGTTAAAATTTTATTTTTGGATCTAACAATATATGAAGTGTATGTTATTTAGAGGCATTGGTTACATTTTTAAATTTATAATATTTAATTTGAAACATTAATAAATGAGATAGGCTATAATTTTCAAATTTAGAAAGGGACTAATATAAATGTTTTTAGAAGTCTTTCTTTTTTTTTAATGAAATTTTGTAACAAACTTGGTTAGTCTAAGGCTACAATTTTACTCATTATCTTTTTATTGGAAGTGAATTTTGACAAATCTACCATTAGATTACATTTTCTTCTTATATGCTTCATCTAGCAAAATTTCCACAAGATCAAAGATAAATAGTTATGTTATCAATCAAATGTTTAAATTACAAGTTTTTGAAGTCTAAATTTATACATAAAAATAAGTTTATATATTATATAGTAAATAACATCTTATTGGCACAAAATTTGAGATGTGTGTTGAAAACATAAAGAGTATCTAATTAAGTTTGTAGCCAAACTTTCTTCTTCTTCTTTTCACTATTCTGGCTATGGGCTGATAATTGTTTCTTTTTTTAAAATTTTATTTAGAAGTGGATGGTATATACATGAAGTTATAATTTTTATAAATGTCGTTTATCATTTTCGTCCTAACTAGCTAGATTAATATAAGGAGAATATCTTTTTAATAGATTTTTTTGAATGAAATGTAGATTTTGTTTGTTTTCTTCTAAATTGAGGATGAGGAACATAAAGTAGGCAATCATGCCTGTACTAACGGTCCATTTGTTTCGCCATTTGTTTAGTAGTGTTCTTGAAAATGAGATAGAATTGTTTCAATGATTTTCGTATTACCTCTTAAACTTCTTTATTTCGCATGATATGAGATAAAGTTGTTTTTCAAAAAATTTTAACATAAAATTGTCTCTCAAAAATAAGTTGTATTTTTAATAGGCTTTTCTGTTGAGTAAAATAGTTTTCCCTTAAAATATTTTTTTTCTGATACTACCAAACACAAAAAAATTTAAAATCATCTTCATGAAATTTTTTTCCATTTTTCACCAAAACAGACAGAGCATAGGTTATTTGCTGGTATGTGAGATTGAACAATAAATTCAATAATTTCACTATGACAATAACATAGGGGTCGAATAAAATTTCGAATCCCAATTTTTATAAAAATCGTAATATAGTATACACGTTTTTTTTAAAGCCTTAGGCTTAGTAATAGTTCTAATCAAGATATGGATTGGGAAGATAAAATAATGAATAAATAAATAAAATAGATATGGATTGGAGGACCCACCATATATTGTAATAGAAATCATTCACAAATCTATATTAATTTCATCTTATGGGTAATGGGTTATAGGCCTAAATTTTATTTCAAGTGAAATTGAAATACTTTATTTTATGATTAAAATTTTATTTTCTAAATTTTGCAAGAAAGATGAAACTAGAATAGACAATGGGTCGAGTTTGGAATTCATTCAACTAGGTTTGGGTCATAATTGAGTCTATGTCAAAAAATTTCAGATTTCAATGAGCAATTATTTTTTAGACCTAGAACAAGTCAACTTAAGTTTAGAAACCACAATTTCTCATTTTTTCAAAAAATAAAAAATAATTAATGATTAGTTAGTAATAGTGAAATAAATAAAATATCAAATATCCTTATTATTAGATGGTCTATTATAGGATTAATATAAATCATGACCAGTCAAGTCAAATAAATCTAACAAATAACAATATATATATATATATATATATATATATATATATATATATATATATATATATATATATATATATATATCCTAAATAATCACAAAAATATGCTTGTGAAATGTTCTTTTTTTTCCCTTCTTGTTAATCATATACCTTATTGTGTTTCATATGATAATTGAAAATTTTATAAGAAAATTATAAACACGATAAGTTTTATTTTTTTATATATATAACTAAGTTGTTACAAACTTAGGATATATTTTTAATAAATTATTTTATCAATACCAAAATAATAAATCTAACCTTTCTCAAATTTTTTTTAAAAATCTGACTCAATATGTCAACTAGAAATGTTACATATAGAATAGTAAGACGTAAATACACTTTTAGTTCCTACATTTTGACTTTTTTTTTTTTATTTTAATCCCCACATTTTAGTTTTACCACTTTTAGTCTCTATATCAATTAACGCATTCCATTTTGGTCATTTCCATTAGCCCACTAACGGAAATTGCTTAGGTGGCAAACTGAGTGCATTGCTGGCACATTAAATGTTGACATGGCCAATTAAAAAATAATAATAAAATTTAATTAGCAATTTCCGTTATAGAAAATTTAATCAGCTTCTAAATATAGAAAAAAATTATTAATCAATTTTAACGAAATAAAAAAGAAAAAACAAAATTAAAAACAAAAAAATACATCAATTCAGATCTAATTCACTTTGAACAAGAACACAATCACATATTTAAACATCAACACAAGAACA
Source organism: Castanea sativa (assembly GCF_040712315.1). Taxonomy (NCBI): domain Eukaryota; kingdom Viridiplantae; phylum Streptophyta; class Magnoliopsida; order Fagales; family Fagaceae; genus Castanea; species Castanea sativa. The sequence continues at coordinate 13,173,921 of NC_134015.1, forward strand.
TAAAACACAAACACAAACCCAGAACCAAACACAAGCACAAAGAACACAATAGGTGATTGTGTTCTTGTGTGTTCATGTTCAAAGTGAATTAGATTTGAATTGATGTATTTTATTATTTTTCTTTTTTCTTTTTTAATTTCGTTCAAATTGATTAATAATTTTTTTTTAAATTTAAGCTTGGTTTGGATACAGCTTATATAGCGTACGCATCTGAGTTTTTTGCGTTTTTTGTTTTTTTTTTTTTTTTTCTTCTTCTGCTACTGCACGGGTCAGGGGGACAAAGGCTACTGTTCATGTTACTGTGCATGAACAGTAGCCGCATTTTGCTGACTTTTCAGCACATTTGTGGGTCCCGTGTACTGTTCACGGGACCCACAAACTTCACTTTACAGAATTTTTTTTTATTAAAAATGGGTCCTACGGCACTATTCACACATTTAAAAATTATTTTATTACAGTATTTTTAGTTTTCAGTTTTCAGCAATAAACTCTATCTAAACGGACCCTTAGAAGCTGACATGACATTTTTTAAATGCTAATTATTTTTTTTTTTTAATTGGCCACGTCAGCATTTAATGCGCCAACAATGTACTCAGTTTGCCACCTAAGTAATTTTCGTTAGTGGACTAACGGAAAGGATCAAAATAGAACAAGTTAATTGATTTAAAGACTAAAAATATAAAAATTAAAATGTAAAAATTAAAATAAATTAAAAAATTAAAATATAAGAACTAAAAATAAATTTTCTCCTAACAATAATAATTTAAATAGTAGGGAATAGACCGACGGAATGGACCAGTATATCAAAACAAACGTCCCCGCTAGAAGCTTTTTTTTTCTTTTTTCTTTCTTTTGCATAACAGGGGAACTTTATTAAATAACAACATAACGCAAAGTACAGATGTTACAACGCAAACTAACAGGACAAATATAATACAACACACACTGCCCAAGACTGCAAAGGACACACCATTACCCTGACTAAAGATACCACACTCTAACCGGACAAACAAACACACACAGGACAACCACCCAACAGTTTAACACAACAAAAAATAATTGACTGTAGGCTTAATCAAATTATTGCACCACCATACTTCCTAGCAGCCTCTCTGCTATCAATGGTTTTGGTGTACTTGTCTTCTGCTGGTGGTAGATTTGTTAAGTTGCTATACCGCCTTGCAGCCTCCCTACTGTTAATGGTCTCTGTGTAGGCATCTTTTTTTGGCACTGTTTTTGACATTGGTGGTACTGAGAATCGAGGAGTAGGACTAGAGACAGATAAAGGCTTCAATGCTTCCTTCAAATTCTCCACGGCTGTGCCAAGATCAGATGTGGGTTTGCTAAGAGTGGCATCATCATGATGACTTGGTGGTGGTGTAGACCACGTAGCACGATTTGGCCTAACCCAGCCTCCAGTGTTGATCGTTGTTGGTTCCATAGCATTTTCATTCTTGTGGAGGTAGTCATCATCAATCTCATGCCTGGGATTTTCAACTTCTTGCGGGCGATCATGAATTGGACTCGAAGGCCTATGCCACTTATCATTTGCGTATTTGTAATCGTTCATTGGCTCGACTTTACCATATTCCTTCATTGGCTCAGTTTTATATCTGTAGTTTCTTATTGGCTCAGTCTTATAGCCGTAGTTTTTGATTGGCTCAGCCTTTTTTCCGTAGTCTTTCGTTGGCTCGACCTTGTATCCATAGTCTTTCACAGGCTCAGCTGCATATCCATAATCTTTGACTGGCTCAGCCGTGTATCCATAGTCTCTCATAGGCTCAGACTTGTATCCATAGCCTTTGACTAGCTCAGTCCTGTATTTATAGTCTTTTACGGGCTCGACCTTGTATCCAGAGTCTTTCATTGGCTCAGTCTTATAGCCGTAGTCTTTGATTGGCTCAGCCTTATTTCTGTAGTCTTTCGTTGGCTCGACCTTGTATCCATAGTCTTTCACAGGCTCAACCGCATACCCATAATCTTTGACTGGCTCAGCCGTGTATCCATAGTCTCTCACAGGCTCGGGCTTGTATCCATAGCCTTTGACTGGCTCAGTCTTGTATTTATAGTCTTTCACGGGCTCAACCTTGTATCCAGAGTCTTTGATTGGCTCAGTCTTATAGCCGTAGTCTTTGATTGGCTCAGCCTTATTTCTGTAGTCTTTCGTTGGCTCGACCTTGTATCCATAGTCTTTCACAGGCTCAGCCGCATATCCATAATCTTTGACTGGCTCAGCCGTGTATCCATAGTCTCTCACAGGCTCGGGCTTGTATCCATAGCCTTTGACTGGCTCAGTCTTGTATTTATAGTCTTTCACGGGCTCGGCCTTGTATCCAGAGTCTTTCATTGGCTCAGCCTTTGTTGGGAAGCTATTTTTGTATCCATAGTCCTTCCATGGCTCAACCTTGTAACCATTGTCTTTCACTGGCTCATCCATTGGTGGGGAGCAATGTTTGTATCTATAGTCTTCCCCAATTTTTGGTCCTGTCACCAAAGGTACTGGGTGCTCAACAACTGCTTGAACTGTTGTAACATAGCCTTGTGCAATGTAATTGGGAGCTGCCAAAATGATTGCCAATTTCCTTTGCTCTGCATCGACGATTACAGGCTGGCACAAATATTGATCAGTGTCAGAGGCATAGCTTGATTTGCTCCATTCATCAGAACTAGGAGGAACACCACTGTAGGTGGAATAGCCTCTATAAGCATAACCAGATCCCGCCATCACTAACCTTTGAGTGAAATCTGTGTTTTCTTAAAGAACTAGGACTTCTTTCACAGCTTCTGTAGTTGTCATAACTTATCCTTAAATAGAGAAATAATGTTCCAACTTACATGATAAATGAATGGTAGAAGATTCGACTATATTACATGTGGCAAGAGTCGTATACTACTTTTTCTCATGCACCTTTAGATTCCCTTCAAGTTGTTCCATTAATGAAAAAACAGTTGGAAGAATCATATTCTACCTGTCCATAGATAGTGATCTCCATTAGCTTCCCTAGAATGAGAACTAGTTTCTTCATATGGTAGTTTGTCCTGCCTTCTATTCAAACTATTTCATTAGTCATATCCACCTCAAGAGAATAATAAAAGTGACAGAATCTCTTTTGACTCCATGAAAGCTAATGTGAACCCTCCTTCACGTTTCAGCACAAGATAAGAATCAAAAAATATGATGCCCAATGTCTTGGGGAAAATTCTATATAACTCTGAATATATTTTAGTAAACATAAAAGAAGCACAACTACATAGGAATACAAAGATTTACGTGGAAAACCTTTCTCTTTGAAGGGAAAAATTACGAGACAAATTCCGAATAATTTTACTATATTAAATAGAGATTACAACACTTAGAGATACAACTTGAGTAAAAAAAAAAAACTCACTTTTTCTTTTCACTCATTGCTCTCTTCCTCATTGTGTATCACTCACAATTTTCTCTTGCTCTCTCTCTATTTTTCTCTTCTCTTTTGCTTGTTCTCACTCACGCAGTTCTTCAGGACTACGCCAATCCTCACACTCTGGGACTTCTCTTCACTCTTCTACCCCAAATGGCCGAATGGCCTCATTTATTTATTCTTCAGCTTTTCTTCTCTAACTTGTAGAGCTGTCCATCAACCCGTCAAACCCAACCCACCCGTTCGACCCAATCCAATCCAAAGACCCATGGGCAGATATGACTGCCCCAAAGGGTTGGGTGCGGGTCAATTAAAGACAAAATTTCAGGTTTCGATTCGGTTTTGGGTTCCACAACTCATAACCCATAGAAATCGACCCGACCCATGAGAAGTTAAAAAAAAAAAAAAAAAAGGCTAAAATTTGACCCTGGAGTTTCATTCTACAAAAAATTATTTTCACTCTCTCTCTCTCTCTCTCTCTCTCTCCCTTTTGGATCTCTCTCTCTCAAATCCCTAACCCTAACCTTAACCCCTTCTTACAGTCACCATTGTCGTCAAGTTGGCCTATTGCCGCCGTCGTCGTCAAGTTGCTCAAATCTAACTCTCAAAACCTCCTCTAATCTGCTTGAGATATCCTTTATTCTTGTGCATCTGATGGTGGGTTAGTAAAAAAAATAATTTTTTTTTTTAGATTTCACACTAATCTAGTGATGGATGAGGTGATGATAGGGGAGGGGAGTGGTGGTGGTGCCGATATAGTGTTATATCCCTCTTTCTTACTTCGTTTCAATCCATAGATCTGAGGTCTTGTTTGTGCTATGTGATTTTTGCAGTTTGTGTGTGGGTTTGTGTCCTTTCGGTTTTGATTTCTCTATGTCCTTTGGGTTGATTTCTCTGTCCTTTTTGGATTTTGATTTCTCTATGTTCTTTTAGGTTAACTCGAGCCAATTGATTCGATTCGAGTCAACCCAAAACTCGACCCGACCTGTGAATAGCCCTACTAGGTTGTAGGACACGCACAAGACAATTGATACATCCTTCATAAATATGGCTTGACTTTTGCACATAAAAGCTAACTTCATTTACTTCTTGACAATTCTTACAAGCTCATTTAATGAGCTTTGACAAAGAGTGTGGGTTGGACTTGTGGGTGTTGGCACCCAACAATCTCCTCCTCCAGCCCACTTAGGGAGGAGATCTTCAACTCAACTCTTTAGTTGGAATTTATGCCAGTCAAGCCAACATCAAGCCCAACCTTTTCCATTATCTTCACTAACACTGAAAAAATTTCATCAAAGTCAATATCTTTCATTCTTAAAAAATTTATTTCACCTTAAATATCCTTAATCCAATTTCTTGGGTTCTCCTCATCAGAGGCCCAAATATTCTTAAAGCTAACTGCTCGATGTTCTTCAATATAACTCCTTTTAAGAGGTTCAACAATCTCTAATAGAGGATATTGCTCCCCCTGCTCAAGACCTTCACGATCTTTTACTTCATCATTCTTCTTAGCATCATGATATTTTTCATCAAGTATCACTTCCTCATTTAAATCACTATCAGGTAGAGAGAATTTTACGCTCTTGGCTGCAACACCATTAATATCAACTCTCAACTGTGGAGTTTTCTCAAAAACTTTGACCGCATTGAACTTTTTCTTTCAAGCCCTCACATGAGTCCTGTACATACTGGAACAAGCACGTCCTCTTGCAACAACCAATGATCCTTTAGAAAGTTTCCATCTTCCATTGCCAAGATGGTTACATTAACCAACTTGATCCATAGTCAATGTAGACAACACATTCATCCTTAAATCTAAGACATATTGCACGTCCTTCAATACATTGTGCAACCAACTTTGGTCTTGATGAAAACATCACCAATTCCCACAAGTTTTGAATAACTGGAGTTACCCATCTTCACAACACCAAAGTCACCTGCTTTGTATGTGGTGAATGACCCTTTTGTAGAGATAACATGGTGGGAGACTGCTGAATCAACAACCCACTCAACATCTTTTTTAGCAACATGCTTGATGAAGCCGAAAATTGACCTCGTCAATACGCTCCTCGTCAGTGTCGATGGACAATCTCTGGTACCTGTTATTAAGAAGAGAAAAGCAAGGGAGGGTTCTACCAGTGTAAGGCCAACTAAGAATACTCTGATGCTAAAGTCAGATTATAAGTTCTCAAAAGAAGTTTCTCACAATTCTCTCCTCCTGTTTCATGTGTCCTTACCTCAGTTCTATTTCCCTTTTTTTATAGTTTGCTTCGGGTTGGTGCAGTTTTGTCTGTTAATACTGTTCTAAGCGTTTTTCTCCTGAGAGGAACATGGCATTAATTGACAATGATAATTCCGTTTAAGGTGTAACGGGTGACTGTTGTGCTATTATTGATTTTGTAACGGTTCCGGTGCAGTCATTGCTTGTCAGCTGTCCTGATGGTATTTATTTGCGCTTTTAATGTACGCAAACCTATCTTCTTACATACTTATGGGGTCTTGCCCCTGAGCTCGCCTCTGTCTTGGACATAGCTAATCTCGTCTATCTCCTAGACATCCTAATCTTAATTCTCGTCAATGCTCACACTTTTGGTCTTCAAGAGAGCGCATCAGAACATCCTCATCAAACACAACTGCTGCAGTATTTTTCTTATTATCATTCTTTTCATCTTTGTCTTTAGTTTGTTCTTTATTCAAATGTCAACAGTTTCTTTTTATGTGACCCTTTTTCTCACAATAGAAGTATTCTCTCATCTTTTTAAACTAAGAACTATCTTTTGATTGTGACTTGTCATTAAATTTAGCCCGATATTCAAGCCCTCTGCTTCTATTTTTGCCTTTGTTCTCCATGATAAGAGTTTGATCTTATGCATTATTTATACCCGCATTTCTTTTGTGAACCTCCTCACTTAAAATCAAATCTCGAATATCATCATATTTGAGTTTGTTTTTTCCTGCAAAATTGTTCACTGTCATTCTCATGGCCTCCCAACTATTTGGCAAAGAAGCCAAAACAATCAATGCACGAATTTCATCATCAAAATCAATTTCCACAAAGGACAATTAATTTGTGATGGTATTAAACTCATTTAGATACTACGCCACAGGAGTACCTTACACCATCTTCAGATTAAACAACTTCTTCATCATATGCACCTTGTTAATAGTCAATGGCTTTTCATACGTGCTATGCAAAGCCTTTATAAGATCCACTGTGGTCTTCTCCTTTACAACGTTGTGTGTAACTGATCTTGTTAGAGTTAATTGTATAATTCCTAGCACCTGTCTATCAAGAAGACTCCATTCTTCTTCTTCCATACTATCTGGTTTCTTTCCGAAAAGAGAAATTTGTGATTTCTTCCCATACAGGTAATCTTCAATCTGCATCTTCTAATAGCCAAAGTCTGTGTTGTCAAACTTCTCAATTTCTCACGTCTTTTCTTCTTCTCCAGCCATTGCTCCCAATCGAACTCACGCTCTGATACCACTTGTTGGGAAAAATTCTATATAATTGTGAATAAATTTCAGCAAGCACAGTGAAAACATAATCACACTAAAACACAAAGATTTACGTGGAAAACCCTTTTCTCCTTGAAGGAAAAAACCACGAGACAAACTCTGAATAATTTCACTATATTAAATAGAGATTGCAACACTTAGAGATACAGCTTGAGTAAAAAAAATACTCACTTTTTCTTTTCACTCACTGCTCTTTTCCTCACTATGTATCTCTCACAATATTATCTTGCTCTCTCTATTTTTCTCTTCTCTTTTGCTTACTCTCACTCACGCAGACTACACCAGTACTCACACTCTAGGACTTTTCTTCACTCTTCTATACCAAATGGCTGAATGGCCTCATTTACTTGTTGACAAGCTTTTCTCACAAACTCATTTAATGAGCTTTGACAAAGAGTGTGAGCTGGACTTATGGGTGTCGACACCCAACACAATGAGGGTGAGAATTGGAACATTAAGGCATACAATCACCAGTAAACATAATACAAAACTAAGGTTAGTTTGGACCCCCACAAACCAGAATAGTAGCTCTATCCTATTCAGTTTTAGCACGTATTACTCAGGAGAAAAGTCATTCTTTAGAAACACTGCTTGATTTAGTGTCCGTTTGGCAAATATTATTTTTGCCAACTTATTTTACTAATCAGCTTATTTTTGTTACTATTCATGGGTCACATTGCACTTTTTGGTACTATTCATGAGTTTTACTGTATTATTTTATCTAACTTTTACTTTTATCTACAGTACTTTCAGTAAAAAGTTTTCAGTTTCAGCAAAATAAGCAAATTCCAAACGGACCATTAACTGCAAAAATCAGTTCTTGCAGAAATTGCCCAAGAACATATTACGCATCTTAGAAACTTCATTATCTGAGTTTATACTCTTTCTTACCACTTTCTAAACCACTACTAACCTAAATACAGGAGAGAATGTAGGTAGGCATATGGTTTTTTCTAAGTGTTTTCTGAATGACTAGATATTAATAGATAGTTTGTGTTAAATTAATGATTCTCTCAAAAACTTAGATTATTAGAAAATAGTGAATTTAATTACTTAATAATTTTAATACTCTTCTTCATATGTGAGCCTAAACTTCCCTTTAATAAGTGGGGCCTAAACTCCCCCTTAATAAGAGAGGCCCAAGACTTTGGATCTTCAGTTCTATTCTAATACCAAAATAAATTGAGTCTAAATCTTCTGTCCCATTTTTCCTGCTCCATTCTATACTCCATCAATAAAAACTTGCCACGTGTTTACCTAACTAATTAAATACTACTATTAATTAATAACGGTAGCATTAATAAGTCAATAATGGTAGTATTTAATTAATTAAGTGAACATGCGGCAAGTTTTTATTGGTGGAATATAGAGTGGAGCAGGAAAAGTGGGATAGAAAATTTGGACTCAAATAAATTACTAATTCTCTTAAAACTTAAGCTATTACGAAAAAGTGAATTTAATCACTTAACTATATATAATTCTAATACTCCTTAATCATAATTCTAACACTTACCTTCACATATGGACCTAAAATCTTAAACTTTTGGGACAATTGATAAAATAACATGGTATTAGAGTAGGAGGTCTTGGGTTCAAATTTTGTCTCCTCCACTCTACCCCTCATTTTAAAATTTCACTTAATGGACCTCACCTATTAAAAGAGAGTTTGAATAAAAAAAAGGTAAGTATTAAATTATTAAATTTACCGCATTCTAAAAGCTACCATCAGTAATTTAACAGTTTGGAATAAAGGGAGGAGATCTTATATCATCCTATAGAAACTGAGTGATTTATTAAGAGATCTTGTCTTCAAGTTGCGTACACCACTTTCAAGACCGTCTACTAGCCTAAAAGCAGGATATGCCTATTATGGCTGGGAATTGCCAAATGGTCTTGAGTCTTGAGGAATGAGTTGTTGGGCTTAATGCAATATGCTAGTCATATTAGTTGAGATTGGGAATTTGGACAGGAGACCGGTACAAAGTGAAGTCTCTACACGGTCCTAAATATTCACACACACATGAAAGAGCCTATACTAACTAATTATTGATAATTTATAGGCTCAGGCCTATGCGTTAAACCCGTACCCAACCCATTCTTCACCGTTGGGTTTTGAGTTGACCCATTTTTCACGGGTAAGAAATTCCTTTGTCAATAATTAGTTTTTTAATTCCCTTTAGATTCGAAAAGATTGGCAAGTTTAGGTCTAATTTTTTTTTTCAAAACTAGAGACTTGATGTTGGACATTTTTAAGGCCAGCCCAAACTGTAACCGGAAGAGATGTCCATTCTATCAAGGCACAGCGGTTGGGAGAGAAAGATTCGGACCTATTTGATTATAGTTTTACAAACATAATTTTTTTTTTTTTTTTTTTTGGCCATGAACAGAAAATTGTTTTAAAATTCACAATAATTTAACACTGTGTAAGAATATTATGAAACATATTTCGAAATAATTATTAAAATTATCATTCACAAATCTAAATTTCATCTTAAGGGTAATGGGCTAGCTATAAGCCTAAATTTTAATTTCAAGTGAAATGAAATAAGTTTATTTCAAGGTTAAAATTATATTTTCTAGATTTGGTAATGTACAAACAATCACTTATGTGACACTAAATACCTCTTTAGAAATTAATAATATTTAATCTAAACAATAAAATAGATCCACTTCAAAATAGAGAGAATCCTAATACGATAGAATTGTGAAAATTTATCATATTGATCAAGTTTGTCATAAGGACTTTTGGTTTTTGTTGTGATAAGCTACCGGGCTTGCCCATTGCACCCATTACAAAGATGATTTTAACTAGAAAGAGATGACACAAGACAGGACAATGGATCATATTTGGACTCTATTCAACAGGTTTGAGTCATAATTGAGTTGATATCAAAAAATTTAGAATTTCAACAAAGTAAAAATTGTCTTTTAGACTTATGGCGAGTCAACTCAATATTAGGTCAAACCACAATTTATCTATTTTATTTCCTAAACAATAAAAATAGATTAATCGGTTAATTAGTAATAATAAAATAAATAAAATATCAAATATCCTAGTTATTAGGTGGTCTATTATTAGATTAATATAAATCATGACCATTCAAGTCAAATAAATACAACAAAAATTAAAAGTATATATTAAATAATCATAAAAATATAGTTGTAAAAAAGGAGAATCATATCGAAATTGATTTTTTTTTTCTTTTTATGTATCATATATTACATAAGTTGTTATATACTTAGGATATATTTAATAAACTATTTTATCAATACCAAATTAAAAAATCTAACTAAATAGATGTTAAAGCGTTGTAGTTGAATCAACACATCTCCATGCACAAAGTGTTTGGTGATCTAGGGGGAAAAGTTCGAATTGCAGAGTTAGCAGTATATTGTAATTATTTATAATAAAAAAAACTAAATAAGTCAACTACCGTTTTAAAAAAAAAACTAAGTCAACTAGAAAAGTATTTATAATATCAACAATCAAATTGATAATACTAAAAAGTTAATTCTAAGCAATATTACACTACCTGATAACTTGTTTTAAATTCATATTTTAAAAATCTCACAATTAGCTGGATTACATGTTCTATATGTTTTTAACATACATGTCAATTTTCATGCCAATTATATGTTATTTTAATATTCAATACGTAAACTCATCTTTTATACATTATTTTAAACTATAAAAACTTGAATTTAAATAATTGATGATAACATGGCTATTGATATTTTATCACATTAAAATTTTGCAAGTATGAAAAATATACAAAGATTATATAATCTAACATTAGATTTGTCAATTCGTATTTAATTAAAAAATATTAAGTGATGTAACTATAACATTATTTAAAGTTACATTAGATATGACTTGAATCGAACCCTATACACGCGTACACATAGTACATAATGCTCAAATTATTTGTGTGCATAAGAACAAAACTTCATAGATGAAAGCGTTAAGTCTATTGGACATACATTTTATAAAAGCTTATTTTAATATTAGAGGTAATACACCATACTTATAAAGCCACATAATAGTAATAATATAAGGGAAAATAGACTGATATAAATATAGAATAGACGGATATCTCCAAACAAACCTCCCCTGCTAGAAGCATATATTGACTTGAGGCTCAATCAATTTTTGCACCACCATACCGCCTTACAGCTTCCTTACTGTCAATGGTTTCTCCATATGCATCTCTTCTTGGCACTGTTGTTGAGACTGGTACTGTGTACCGAGTAGGAGGAGTAGAGAGATATAAAGGTTTCAATGCATCCTTCAAATTATCCACAGCTGTGCCAATATCAGAGGTGGGTCTGCCAAGAGTGGCATCAGGATGAGTCGGTGGTGGTGTAGACCATGTAGCACGACTTGGCCTAACCCAGCCTCCAGAATTGATCATTGCTGGTTCCATAGCATTGCCATTCTTCTGGTGGTAGTCATCATTGTTCTCGTTCCGAATGGTATTTCCACTCGGCTTGAGCCAGTCTTTGTTGCCAGAGTTATTGTAGTCACTAGAGCCAGTATTGCCATTCTGCCTGTTTGACAGAGGAGCTAGGGGCCAGTTTGATACACCTGGAGGGCTAACCCTTCTGAGTCGGCTAGCTTCAGTCTGAACATTGGTGATGAAATCCTCAACTTCTCGCGGGCGATCATGAGCATATTTATTGTCTTTCATTGGCTCGACCTTACCATATTCTTTTACAGGCTCATTCTTATATGTATAGTCTCTCATAGGCTCAGCCTTATAGCCATAGTCATTTGCTGGCTTATATGTGTAGTCTTTCATAGGCTCAGTCTTATATGTATAGTCTTTCATAGGCTCAGCCTTGTATCCATAGTCCTTCATTGGCTCGGCCTTATATCCGTAGTTTTTCATTGGCTCCGTCTTGTATCCGTAATCTTTCATTGGCTCAGGCTTATATCCATATTCTTTAACTGGCTCGGTCTTGTATCCGTATTCCTTGACTGGCTCGGGCTTGTATCCATACTCTTTCACTGGCTCTGGCTTATATCCGTAGTCTTTCACTGGCTCTGGCTTATATCCATAGTCTTTGACTGGCTCAGCTCTATATCCGTTCTCTTTGATTGGCTCGACCTTGTATCCATAGTCTCTCACTGGCACAACTTCTGGTGGGGAGCTATTTTTGTATTGTATGACCAAAGGTACACGGACATGCTCAACAACCGTCTCAACTTTTGTAACATAGCCCTGTGCAGTGTAATTGGGAGTTGCCAACATGGTTGGCATTTTCCTTCCCTCAGCATCGACGATGACAGGCCGGCTCAAACTATCAGATTCAGAGATATGGCTTTTTTTGATCCATTCATCAGAACGAGGTGGAACTCCACTGTAGGTCGAGTTGCCTCTATAAGCATAACCATACCCGGCCATCACTAACTTTTGAGTGGAAGTTTTTTTTTTCTCAAAGAACTCTTGGACTTCTCTCTCTGCTTCTATAGTTGTCATTTGACATAAATCGTCCTTAAATAGAGAAACAATGTTCCTACTTACATGATAATTGATAATGGTACAAGATTCAATGGGAAAAGTCTATGCTGTTTGTCATGCACCTTGAGATTCCTTTGATGTCGTTCCATATATGACAAAGCGTTGAAGAATCATATTCTACCCATCTATTGATTGTGATCTCCACTAGCTCTTCCCTAGAATAAGACCTTGTTTCTTCGGTAATAGTTGGTTTTGCTGTCTGTGCAGACTGCCTCATGAGTCACATCACCTTAAGAGAATAAATAAAAGTGAGAATCTACATGAAAGCTAATGTGAACCCTTCACGTTTCAGCACAAGGCAAGAATCTGAAAATTTGATGCCCAATGAGGATGAGAGTTGGAACATAAAGGCATGCAGTCACCAGTAAACATATTACACATCTTAGTTGAGTGTGAACCTGCATACGTCAATTTTCCCCGCGCCTCCTCTCTTCGCCCCGCGCGGGTTTTCCCCGCCCCGCAAAGGTGATGGGACGGAGATGGGTTTAGACTTTTTAGACCCACCCCGCCCCGCCCGAGTTGCTAAGGATTACAATTGTAAATTTTTCATACCCTAAAACTCTACTATTTAAATAACATATCAATATTAGCTTATTTTATTCTACCCAATATGGTTCTCCGCCTTTATTTTGTTATGTATTATACTATGAGGTTTTTTTTTTTTGTTAAACGCTTGGATATATTATTCAATTTTTTCTAAAAATTGATTTGATTTGATGGGATAAATTTAGTAGTAATTTCAAGTATATTTTTATTAATGAAATAGGATTCATTAAAAAAATTGTACTAATTGTAGAGCAAATTAATAAAATATAGAGTTTTACGGGATGGGGCAGGGCGGGGCTTCATCAGGCCCCAAGGGGTGGAAATGGGGTGAGAAAGTTTTCCCCGTCATGCGGGGCGAGGACGAAGATCCCATCCTTCCCCATTGCCATCCCTAACCAAAACTAGCCCTATTCTATATTGTTCCACCACGTATAACTCAGAAGGAAAGTCATTCACTAGAAACGTTGGGTGATTTAACTGTGAAAATTAAGCACTTCCTGTTGAAATTGCCCAAGAACATGCTGCTCATGTTGGAAACTCCATGCTATGTGTTTATACAGTTTCCTACTATATTTCTGAATATAATTTTTCGTCATTTAGAAAACTTAACCGGCTAGAACGTTTTCTATATTGTTTTTCTTCTATTGATACAAAATTTCAATCACAAGTTAACATAGACCCGACATACATTTTGGTTATTTCACAGCTGGAATTGTGAGCCAAGCTGGCTGTTCTCCACCCACGTCACTCGAATGAAGTTACTTGGTCCTTTCTCCAAAAGATCTATCAAGGATCGATTCTACACTTTTCTGAATGATCATATTCTGCATACTCGTTGATTTTGACCTCCATTACCTACATGACCGTCCCTTCTTTCTCACGGAACAATGGTCTCTTCTTTCTCTCTAATCTATTTTTACCAACTGATCTATTAAGGATCAATTCTACACTTCTCTGAAGAATCATATTCTGCAGACTAATTGAATTTGAACTCCATGGCCTACACGAACAAATTGTCCCCTCTTTAATAAAATTAGGTTTGTACGTGATGGTGCTCTCTTCAAAGCCACAGATTAAAAATAAGTTCCTTTATAACACACTTTTTTGGGTGTTCACATTTTTTTGGCCAGCTATGCATCTTTCTTTTTCAAGGCTATTGCTGACAAATCAATGTGTGACGCAGACCGTTCATTTTGTTCTGCATGAGCATCTATGCATACAAAAAACACAATGACACCTGATTACAGTGACCAAAAGCGAGCAACAGTAAACTTTGCAAGCGTTATTCCAGTATATCTCAATGATAGAATAGCAGAAAGAAACTCTAGTAATGAAACTATTCTTCCCTCATATAAGTGTACTTTTTCTTTTAAATCTCTAGGGGAAAAATTAAACAATTTAATTTTTTTCTTTTAAAAAAAAAAAACCCCCTGACCACCATAACAGCTCTATTTTGGTGCCTCTATCTGATCTAAGGTAGACAAGAAATGTGCCGTAGGCATGAGTAATTGAATTATAAATTGGGATTTCATTTTGAGCTCCATCTGGCTCATGAAGCAGCAATTAGCTTTGTTAAGGAAACATTTCATCGAAGTAATAAATAGGAAGCGTAAGAATAGGGGTTTCAGGAAGACGTTTTAACCTTCATATATATCCTTTTCTAACAGATCTGCAACAAGCTTTACAGAACAATGATGAATTTTAGAGTTGTCGCAACAAAGTAATCGTCATAACTCTCAATACAACTCCAGTTTCTTACTTTGAAAGGATCTAACTTTGTATTATTAACCCGACTTTTGGTCGAACCTAAGACTCCTGATTTGAACAAATATTACCCTTATTGAACTTTGACAAGAGCTCTATTAGGTCAAACTTTGGACTTATGAATTGAAAAATTAACCCCTGCATAGGTTATGACAAATCAAACCTTCTACTTCTATTTTACGTTCAAGATTCACACGATGTAGACAAGGTTTCTACCACGTCATCAATAATTTTGCAATGTTATTATTACCATGTACACATTAAGTTATTGACTCTGTTTCACTTTAACAGAAAATACTAACAATAGCTTTGATTTGTCATAAAAATAATGTGCAGGGTTAAACATTTAAATTGAAAATTCAAGAACCATATTGAGACTCATGTCAAAGTTTAAAGATAGCACAGTAAAAACCCTCCATCTTTTAACTTCATTTATTCCAAGGGATGCAACTTTGCCCATCTACCATTAATCAAGCTTTTGAAAACTTGAAAAAAAAAAAAAAAAATCCGGTGTGCCTCACATAATTTTCTCTCATCCATTCTCTTTCTCAACTAGAATATGCTTTCATAGATTCAAATATGATTTTCTGGGAAAGAAGTGCAACTATTGGTAAACTCATTCAATAAACCCCAGCTTTCAAATCAATAATTGTAAACACCTAGACATGATGTTCAGATTTGATTTACTAGATAGAATTACCACTCTGGGAAAACCAAAATTGGCTCTAAATTCAATGTTAGCCAGAAGGAAAACCATCACAACTACCTATTCACGTTTAAGCCATATGATCTGTTCCAAGAGTGAACAATGAATTTCAGAAAAATCTTTATTAAAAATGATTATAGATAACTTTTGAGATCTGACGAGTTTTGTTGGTTGTGTTAAGAAAAAATGTGCTGTACAGACACTCTTCAATTGAACAGAAATCGATGCATCCTGGAAGATGTCCTCTCAGGTGGTGTGCAATTGTGTTTTGTGCATGGAGGTGTGCTCCCAAACAGCCCGAGTACGGTCAACCAAATTTTCATTCTATTCTATTTTTTATCTGCAGGATGGTATTATAATGTTATACATCAGACTGACTGCGACTTTTATCTTTTTCCATGGAATAAGGAGTTGATTGAATGAATTTAAGACAAGAACAATGTACCCTCTCAAAACCATTATTTAGGGCTCAAATGCTGGAACTTCATGTGAAGGAGCATAAATTGCCTTATACAATGTTCTATCAACAATACTCCTATAAGGATCCTCCTTCCGCTTCTTAATCAAGAATGACATTTGGCGTTCAACCTCAGATTTTACCTGCAAGTACAATTGGTTTGCAACTTGTTTGTCCTTCAGGATGTCTTCCCTTCCCTTTGTTTTTATTGGCTTCCCAAACAGATAGTAGAAGCGACCAGGTATTTTGGGCATAAGCAATGGAATAAAGAGTTTTTGGCTGGCAACCTCCCCGCTTGCCTCATCCCTGAAAATACAAGCATATTATGCCCTTAGAACTTGAATCCAATTTCCTAAAATATAAAAGTGGCTAGAATCTCTAGTTTTGACATTTGTACAGTAGCGCACTTGAAAACAATCATATATTGCTCGGAGAGTAAGTACCTCACTCTTATTGCATTTCCATTGGCATCTCTGACAAGATCATTAACCACCGGGATTTTCATTAGGTCGTTGTAATCAAGGACCAACTGCCATGGTCAAAAACATAAAAGGACAAACCCAAATCAAGTAGAATATTAATTGCAAAATCAAGCTCAATAAAAGAGGGGGGGAAAATAAGGGTATTTTTCAAAATTAATTTTTGCAAAACAAAACGGACTTATGAATGTGAGAATTAATTATGTTTTATTACTTTTTTTCCCCTCAGAATTGTAGTCATAGGGTGTATTTACATTAACCTAAAATGACAGGTTATATTGATTTATATTTGAATACTGTCCATGATTATACACCTCACTGATCATGCTTTTCACTACAAGCATTATTAACTTTTCTGTTGTGAGCATCATCTTAGTCCCATTAGTTAACCAAAAACGAGCTCACACTGCATCTCTGGAATTCAAACTCCCCTCACCTTCACTAGAACTCAAATAAACCATGAAATTAGCATTAAAAAACAGCCATTTCTCTAAAGTAAAAATATATTTAAAAAATATAAGAGAAAAAAGGATGATATAAACATAAGATGCAAACATATTAATATTTCACCATCAGAAAAAGAATCTTATACTAAAATCATAAGACTTGATAGATAAGAGTTAAAACAAAAGCACAAGCTTACTTCCGCTACATCGTCTTCACCCACAACTCCAAATGGTACAATGGTGGCCCCAAACCGTGCTGCCATCCTCACAAATTCCTGCTGATCAGGCCAAAATAATTTGTATTCTTCTCCCTGGTAATATAAAAGCACCATAACTGTTGGTACACAACGTTTTGACAGATAATAATAAATATATAAGATTTAGTGCAACAAGGGCCTCTAAGAACCTCTTAATCCTCTCCCTATAACAGAATTCTCACACAAACAAAGGTTTGAAGGATATATCAGTGTATCAGATATTAAAAAAATTTCATCTTTTGAAGTGCTCAGTCTAGTGCAAGGTTTAAGCCCAGTTCTCATCACCACTTCTAGAGACCACACATTAATTATGAAATGCACATTTTATATATGATCCTTTTGAATTACCTTCACCATTATAACAAACAACATAATGTATCGCTTTTTAACTCATATGTAAGTGGCAGAATTTAAAGTGGGCATTTTTCCTTACGTGGCAGTACCTCCTTAATTGTAGGAAAAGGCTTCTGCTTTTATATATAGTATTAGATAGCATATGCAAGTGTCTTCACAAAATTGCATTTCCTGTAATAATCTTAATCATTGTTTTGGCTGTATAATTATTTTAATGTAGTGATGCACTGATGCAACACATAAATTATTAAATTATAACTAAAACTTCTGTTTCACAAACTCAGTTCACAGAATAACCCTCAAGATTTATCAACTTAGTTCCACATTTAAATCTACCTAGAATCCAACTGAAAGCTAAAACATAGAACCATGGCATTAAAAGAGTGCATATAAATTATAAGTAAAAAATGGATTGAATGTCCCAGCAATCTGCCTTGCAAATAAGATTCAGAAGTAAATAAACTGACATAGACACAACCAATATGTGTTTGAGCTGTTGGAGACAACTTTATATAATTTCACCTGTACAGGCAAGACAAAATACAAAATTTGGAAGTAAATAATAATTGAGCAGATTTAGGAGCAAAAAAATTGACAGTCACCGAATCTATGGTTCTATAGTTGTAAAGTAGGTGAAACTAAACACAAGGAACTTTGACAGACCTTGTAATGCAAAGCCTCACGTGAACCACCAGGATAAAGAAGCACGTGTGATTTTGTTGAAAGCAATTTGAAAAGATTGCTTGGGGTAACAGGCACTGCGCCAAACACTCTCATCCAATCACTTAGAGAAAAATCAGAAGATGAACTCTCGGCTGTCCTCGAAAACAACACGGGATGTGCTAAGCCACGAACCATAATGTTCTTCTCCCTTAAGAATCCTTCAGCAAGTGAAGAGAGTTCAACTCCCATCAACATGTGATAACCAACTAATATCACAGGACCTTCATTAGGAACCCCAGCGAGGCCCTTCACTATCTTTCCATCTTCCAAAGTTGAGAACAGTACTGAACCAGAAGCCAAGCGAAGCAACCTACCATCAATGCAATTCTAATATCAAGCTTCAACTTCACATGGTGATAGATATCAGAAGGATACAACTTCAACAGGCTGGAGAGCAACCAAAGCCCTAAGAATAGGAATACGAGAAGTAAGCTGCAGGCTGCCCAATCAGGACTTTAGACCAAGGTTCTTAAAATCCAAACTAATCCATACTTGTTTATCAACAAGTTGGTTCAGAAATTATGGATTCACTGGCAAATTACGACTGGGGATTTCTTTGGTCTGTTAAGATCGACTACTCTCAATGTGTGAGATCATGTCATCACATCCAAAAAATAATAAAACCAATCAGCCTAAATGGAATTTAATCATTTGTGTACTTTAAAGAAAACTGAACCCTTTTTGTCAAAACAAAGATGAACATGATTGTGATGACAACACAATGGGATAAACACAATAAATGTTTGTCAAATCTCAGACATGCCATTTTTGCTATGCAACATTAGAATTAAAGTGAAAAATAGTGGAATAGGACTATAGGAGTTACATTCCACATAGAGCAGAAAGAGGAGGGGTGAGTAGGAGAATGGGAGAAAAATTTGTTTTCGATCAGATATTGGACTTGAGATTGTGGGTATTTCTGATGCATGATCACAAAGATTGACACAAAAGTTTCAGGGGTTACACAAGGGGGTGGGCGAGGGCCCCATGACTGCATTAGTTATAGGCTTATAGCAGACGTGCTTTATCATTCACTATGATTAACCAAGAATATGAGATGTGTGTTTACAGTATTGTCCTAACCTCTAACACCTATACATATTCACAAATTTTGTTATGCTCCTCAACATGCATTTTTTGGTATCTCTAAAACTAAAAGATCTACAGTTACATACGTTGGTGATAATTAGAAGTTTATACTTGCAGTTAGACCAACATGAACTAATTGATTATGCAATAATTTGTTTTAGAAAACACTTAGAAGACAAGGATAAATCTATAAAGTTTTAAAAGAGCTCTACATAGAAACAACTTAGGACATCATAAGTGAAAATAAAAATAAAGAGGATAAAATAATCCTGACATGGAATGCGTTCTTTGGGAAGAGAGAGAAAAGAGTAATCAAAATTTGTTTCGTTTGGTAAGAATTATCAAAACTCAATAAATGAGCTTATGGGAACATATCATGTTTTCTACACGAATATCTCTCTCTCTCTCTCTCTCTCTCTCACCCTCTACCCTAAACCCTAAAATAAAAGAGCCCAAATCTAAAGGATTCCACCTGCTGATGCCACCCAACCAGTGAGATTAATGCTCAGAGGATGTCCAACCTTTCAGCCTCCGACAGTAATGGTTCGTTTGGATTGAAGGGGAGGGAGGGGGAGTAGAGTAGAGTTGAATAGATTTAGCACAAAATTAGGTTATTTTTAGCCAACTCCCCTCTACTCCCCTTCCTTGCCCCCTCTATCCAAACAGGCCATAAGTCTCTAGTTTCAATAGTGGAGCTAGGCGTTTAGCTATTGGGTGGGAGGGCTAAATAGGGACAGAATTGTGTGTGTCTTTATATATAATATAAGATAAGAAAAGTAAGTGCATTTTTGGGGGAGCCACTTGTATACATAATTAAACTTTATCCTCAAATGTAAAGGAAAATTTAAAGCATTTAGAAAATCTTGAGGGAGCAATGGCCCCCTCAAGCTATAACATGGCTTTGTCTGTCAATCCTCCACCCATAGCACTTAGCTAAGAGGCCAATGATACTAGGATATCAAATTTTTACACTTTCAAAGACATAAGTACAAAATAAAATTTCAATTGAAATATTGAAGAAAAAAGGTGACACTAAATGAAAAAAGAAAGTATCACTAGGTTAAAATGATATAGACAAATCTTGAGACAGCGACCTCATTGTCCACCTAGCTGCACCTCAGCATGATATTAAATGTCACTAATTGATATCATATTATAGTTCTACAAATATAATGGTGTAATGTACTTGTATAGCAACCCTTGAATAGGATCTCAATTCATTTGCATGCCCAAAAGCATCATAATAAGGACAGTTGGGGGGATAATGTGTGTGTGCCTGCATGCTCCAGTGAATTACCCCTCTATCCAAACAAGCCATAAGTCTCTAGTTTCAATAGTGGAGCTAGGCATTTAGCTATTGGGTGGGAGGGCTAATTAGGGACAGAATTGTGTGTGTCTATATATATAATATAAGATAAGAAAAGTAAGTGCATTTTTGGGGGAGCCACTTGTATACATAATTAAACTTTATCCTCAAATGTAAAGGAAAATTTAAAGCATTTAGAAAATCTTGGGGGAGCAATGGTCCCTCAAGCTATAAAACGCTTTGTCTGTCAATCCTCAACCCATAGCACTTAGCTAAGAGGCCAATGATACCAAGATATCAGATTTTTACACTTCAAAGACATAAGTACAAAATAAAATTTCAATTGAAATATTGAAGAAAAAAGGAGACACTAAATGAAAAAAGAAAGTATCACTAGGTTAAAATGATATAGACAAATCTTGAGACAGCGACCTCATTGTCCACCTAGCTGCACCTCAGCATGATATTAAATGTCACAAATTGATATCATATTATAGTTCTACAAATATAATGGTGTAATGTACTTGTATAGCAACCCTTGAACAGGATCTCAATTCATTTGCATGCCCAAAAGCATCATAATAAGGAGAGTTGGGGGGATAATGTGTACGTGCGTGTGTGTGTGTGTGCGCGCGCCTGCGTGCTCTAGTGAATTACCCAATTATTTGATCACAGGCATAGTTGAGTTCTGTCATACTAGGAGGAAGAAAATCTGAGGCATAAGAATGCCTCCTTGAACGACGAAATTTGCTAGTGCCCTTAATAACTGTCATCAAACCAATTCCATCTTCCTACACCACGTCAGAAAACGCTGCAGTCAATTTGTATTCCCACAATAAAATAGCAGAATAGAGTGAGAAACATAACTTTGATACCAAGTTAGAAAAGGTAAAACATGGCTTTTCCCTCATGATAAAGTGCATAGGAAAATATGAAAACAAAAATAAAGAAGAGAAAGAAAGCAACAAAGAGAGAATGTAGGGAATTAATGTGGTTAGGCCTTAGTAGCCTACATCCACAACAAAAATTCCTTAATGGTTACATCTTTACTATTAAGCTCTGTATATTTTACAATAAACCCATTGAAGGATAACTATATTAGGATAAATCTTGAAGTAACCCAAGAAGTTAAATAATTGCACTACAATTAGACTTAGGATTACTTTACTTGCACTCCAAGATAATTAAATGCATTGAACCTAAACTAGAGTTATATAACAGACATGAGCATTTAACCAAGATTAGATTGTATCTTAATATTTCTAACTCCCCCTAAAACGCTTGAAGACAACTTGAGTTTGGAAAGAAAGTTAAATCTTGAAGGAAATTGGGACTGAATTAGATGTGAAGCAGATCAAGCTAAAACAAGGGCCAGATGTGCACGATGATTGAGTATTGAACAATAAGCACAGTACAGATCATACCTATGGAAGCTACTGATGAGAGGTGTGATCTGAAAAGCTATGCATGAAGATGATAGAGATGTGTGACCAGAAATAAAGTCAATAAAGGCTTATGAGTTACGAATGGGGGTTTAGACCAAGTAATACAGCTTGAAAATGATAAAGACGCATTACCAAAAAAAAAAGTCTGTAAAGGAGGCTACCAATCAACGTGCTTTATGATACTTGGCCAACATGGTTGAGGATGCATGACCAAAAAGAAAGCCAATAAATGTTACTGATCAAGTGATCATAGGCATAGTCCAAGTAACGCAATCAGAAGATGATAAAGATGCATGATTAGAAAGAAGTGAATAAGGAGATGATTGGTGTTGCCTGTGATACTCGGCTATGAAGGTTAAGGACACTTAATAGGAAGGAAATAGGTTAGGATGAGCCCTGCAGAGTGGCTGGTAGCAGTGTTAAGAGAAGAATTTTGGATTTGACAATTAAAGATCATATTAGAAAAGATAATACATAACTCTAAACCATGCTAGAGAAGGCAAGACATAGCTTTGACAAAATGATAGTGTATAAGAAAATATGAATGAGAAAAAAGAAGTTAGAGAGAGAAAACATTGAGAATTAACATGGTTAAATCCTAAACTAACCCAAGGTTACAATACTTGCACTACTAATAGGCTTAAGATTACTTTGCTTGCACTTCAATTAGCATAAAATACAATGAACATGGACTAGAGTTCTATAACAGACTTGACCCTATTGACTAAGATTGAGTGCCTTAATATCTCTAACAATTTGCATGAACATTCCTAAAGGTACAGAACACAGCCAACAAGTATGACTAGCCTGAGAAGCATAAAAGGCCAAGACCAATTGAATCATAAAGTTGTTTATCACAATGAAGCAAACAAGTAGTTAATTTACAGTTCATACACAATTAAAAGAGGGCATGAAGCTTTAGTGTGTGCTTGATATGCAGTCGGTTATGCGGCTTATGCCTAAAAGGGTAGTTGATCTAAAGGCCTGTTGGAAGGGGCAATTTTCTAGGCACCGTATTGTGAAATTTGGAAGGCAATCCCTCTGTGCATCATGTGGATTATTTTGAAGGAGGCAATCCCTCTGTGCATCATGTAAATTATTTTGAAGGAATGGAATAACTGGGCATTTGAATGTCTTGAATGATCTACAGTGGATATAAAGATGATTTTTTATGCACTCTATATGATTGGATGGCTCCTTTAAGTGGCCATTCTTTCTCTACTTTTCTAGATTTTCTTGATTGTTTTATTTTTTACTAATTTATGATGCACCTTTAGTACACAAACCACGTACTTGGAGGCACCTCTTTTTTTTCTTTTTTTTTCTTTCAGTCAATTTTTACTTATTAAAAAAAAAGGGGCAAACTTCCTGATAGCTTAAGGTTTTGGACTGATGGTTCTCCAACATAAAGTACATGACCATTTCATTCATTCAAAGCATAGGAGAAACTAGTATCACTTTGTTTTTTTTTTTTTTTTTTTTTTGATAGGTAATATGAGAATGAACACTGCAAAGCACAAAACAGAACACCACAGAAAACAATTAAGAGACTAAACTAAGAGAAGAAAAAATCTGAACAACAGAAGAACATTCTGTAAAACCCAACACCGAGATCAATCAAAAAGACTTCTCTAGCACAGGCCTATTAACTCAACCAAAGACTTCTTAGAATCTTCAAAGGACCAACGATTACACTTCATCCATACAGTCCACATCAAACATCCTGGAATTAAATTCCAAATATCTGAATTATGTTTCCCAAGCCAATGATTCCAACAAAATAATAATTCTACCACAAAGCTAGGCAAGACCCACTAAATATCGAAAGCTTGAAGCATAAAAACCCATAAAGAATTTGCCACATGACAGTGAATAAGGAGATGATCCACAAATTCCCCACTGCATCGGCACATACAACACCAATTTGCCCAAGGACGACCTCTAAGCATGGGATTATCCAATGTAAGAATGTGATCATGAGCTATCGTCCATAGAAAAAAAGCCACCCTTTTGGGAACTTTTGCTTTCCAAATGCCCTTCCAAGGGAAAATAGAGTTGGGAGTCATCCTTAACTCATTTTAAAAGGAACGAGTATCAAACTTACCATTTCCATTATGACCCCAACACAAAGAATCACTACCTACTCCAGGTGGAAGATGAGCTTGAATAAAATCAAGAAGAGAAAAAGATGAAACAGGCTCCCAATCTTCAAAATCCCTATAAAATCTCAGGTTCCAAAATCTAACATCATTCCCCTCTTGATGACTCACAACATCAGAAATACAAGCACCTTATTCGTTGAAATCATATATAACTCAAGATAGAGGATTTTAAGAGAATCAACCTCAACCCACCTATCATGCTAGAAACGAATGCGGGTACCATCACCCACAACAAAGGAAAAATGCATAGAGAAGCTTTCCCACCCTTCATTAATACTTCGCCACAAACCACACCCATGAGTTCTCCTACAAATTTTAGTACTCCGACCCCCTTGAGCCTCCCCATATTTAGTGGATATAACCCTCCGCCAAAGATGAGTAACTTCATGCCCGTATCTCCACAACCAGTATCACTACCATCTTCTCTTTAAACCGAATAGGAACAATTTATACATGGTATGTCTTTTTGCTTTCTTGATCCTCAATGTTAAGTGTACGCTTAATCTTTAAAATTTCCAGGCTTTGCTCGGAATTGTGTCCTTAGTGTGCAAGATTTCAAGTAGACTACAATTATCATGGAATAAAAGCCCATTGACACTTTAATAAGTTAAATATTTTGAGATAACTCAAAATTGATATGTAATCATAAATTTAAAGAAATTTTAAAATACATCATCTAAACATGGTCCTGGGCTCCAAGTAGATTGAACTATTTACAAGAAATTTTCAAGTGCCACAAGCCTTGTAGCTCAATTGGCACCTCCTAGTGTTTCCAAAGTAGACATCTAGGGTTCAAATCTCCTCTCCCCCATTGAAACTATTGAACTATCCAAAAAAAGAACAAGAAATTTTGAAGCAATTCAGTGTTGGCAGTTGGCACAATACATATCAAATGAAAAAAGTAGTCAACCAATGTTCCATTGGACAGACTAAAGCCAAAACAGATGGAAAAGGATGTTAGTAGACTTGGGATTCAACCTGATTGGATTAGGTGATTTTAAACCAATGCAACGAAAGTAAATATTTGGCCAATATGACTGAGAGTACCGATCTAAGGAAGTCAATGTTCATGAAAATCTAGGTGTCATCAGCAGCTTTACTAACGTGAAAGTGGTGATGAGAGCTAACCATGAGATTTTATGATAGATTTACATATTCTCACATACCAATAAAAGGGTATGCCCATTGTCCTTGAAGTGACGAACAATACAATCTTGTAATGAGTTCTTAAGTCGTTCGGCTTCATCTCTACTAGGAAGCATGTTATCCTTGCCACTGAAATGCAAATACTTCATCAATCTTTACAATCAATTAAGATTTACCACCTTATAAGTAAATTCAGTATCTCAGCAACTAAAATCTAGAGAGAAGAAAAACCTAGCCAAGACAAGAACTTCAGCTTTAACAGCATGGAGACGGGAATTGGCATAAGCAGCAGCTGATTTAAGCAGCTTCAGCTTCCAAAGAAGAGTGTCCCTTGGTATAATATCATCAAAACCCTGACAACAAAATGGAGTGATGCAAAATTCATGTTGACATCTTACTATAGTCCTGACACCACAAATATTAATTGGCTGGTTTCAATTAGTAATTTAAACTATAAAAAAAAAAAAAAATACACATTGTAAGGCAAATGAACTAAGGTATTAACTTAGACTAGACAAAATAAAACCCACCACAACCAGCAATCCTTCTGTACGCATAAGCTAGTGTTTTTACCAGCAACCTTGAACCCATAATATAGGTTATCAAAACTTGAAATGTTCTGGTAATGCAAGTGGGACACCTTGAATAAATGTATCTCATCAAACTCTTAAACTGTAGGACTCAATAGGCTTGGTTCCCCAGTAAAGGAGATTTGCTGAATGTGCAGCAAAAAGAGGTTTTTTTTCTCTTTTTTTCTTTCTTTACTTATTATTTTTTATTTTTTATGAGACTACTCCTTCTCATTGTGTATGTCAAGTATTCCCTTTTCGCTGTCCCAAAATAATTCTCAGTCATTAATTACTGACTTCCCAATATAACCCTGTTCTTTGTTTTATTTAAATTTGAATTCTGAAAAGTTTACAACAAAAATTTTGAAACTTATTTATTTTTGTGTGAGATACAAAATATTAAATGATGTTATCTTAGAAAGTTCGGACTTTCTAAACTGGACATACAAAATTGGACAGAGAGAATATCTTCTAATGATATAGAACTAAGCTACAAGAAAGATAAAGTACAGTAGATAAAAGATTTTTGTGGCCAGGCAGCTAATAATTACGGAAACTTCCATAAATGGAAACTAAAGAGAGTACAACTAAACTATGCCAAAAATACAAAACAAAAGGCAAAAAGCAAAACTAGTTGAAAATGATGGAAATTTAAGCAGAAGGAGAGAAATCAATCTATGAAAACGCAAAATAAAAAAGGGGAAACCCAATTGGCAAGCATTCCATACAGAAAGATATGGTAACAACCCAGTGAGGCTGCGAGACAGCCTTTCAAATCTTTGCCCAGGAGGAAAACTGCTTTCAATATTGACTGCAGCCATCTTCACTGGATCACCTGATGTCAAAATAGAAAATTATAAATCAAAATAAGACGAATTTGGGACTGCAAAAAGTGACACCGGATAAAAACACATCTAAATTTAAAGGGAAAATAATAATGCAAATCTATTAAAGCAGAATTCAACAAAACAAAATTTATTAACA
Source organism: Castanea sativa (assembly GCF_040712315.1). Taxonomy (NCBI): domain Eukaryota; kingdom Viridiplantae; phylum Streptophyta; class Magnoliopsida; order Fagales; family Fagaceae; genus Castanea; species Castanea sativa. The sequence continues at coordinate 13,200,796 of NC_134015.1, forward strand.
AAAATATGACGTTTACAGTACAAGACAACCTAGGTCAAACTATGATAATCAAAGTGTAGAAGCTTGCACAAGAGCAACAGTTGGAGAAACAAAGGCTGCAGAGACAAATTATATGTAAAACATAAACATTACATTACCATATACATTAATGGCTGCAGTTCACTAGTTAAACAAGCATTTGCTATCTATTAAATAAATTAGGTCAGTAAGAATTAAAAAGCAGTTCAACCAAATAGACTCAAGTTGTTCCCAGGGTTTGTTCAACTGTGAGTATAGATAGGAGCAGTACAAAACTTATTGTTATAAAATATACATCTAAAAGCACTTCATTTAAATAAATCAATTTTAAGTTGACCAACAAACAAGATTCAAAGTTTCACTCAGGGTAAGAATACAGAAATAAACTAAGATGATCAAATTTTTATGAACATACTAGCATTAATATTAAAAAAGAATTGATACTAAATCAAGCACCTAAGAGCAGCAGCACCAAATATCACAGCAACTGAATTCATATTTCATACACCATAGTAGCTGATTACTTGGCATGAGGTATTCTTAAGACTAAAGGCACGGTGAATTCGTTAGATTAGCAATAATGTATCCAATTTTTTCACATGTTGAAGAATTCCACAAGTAGTCTTGAAGTGGACAGATTGGGTACCCATAATAGAGCTAAGAAGATAAGGAACTGCACTATGGAGTCCATCAGGCATAGCCTCCAAGATAGGAAACAATGGTTGCAGCTGAGACCTGCCAAATGATGTTGCTAAAACGAAATACCAAAAGATCAGGATTTCTCAGATGATCAACCATTGATCATCAAACAGAAACATACCAAGATTATATTTATAAGAAAAAAATGAAATGCATATGTGGAATCTAACCTGGATTTGATAATATCAGAATTAGGTCAATGGCAGGATTACGAGAAGCAACAGCAAGTGCTAGGCATCCTCCAAAGGAATCCCCAACCAAATAAATTGGCTTATGTGGAGATAAAGCATGTTCAAACCTGACAGTTTCTTCTACAAGTTTTACCAGCCCTTCATACAACAAAATTCACCAAACTATAAATTATCATATCTTGTGTATTAAGGGATAACACTAACCCACCTACATGTGTGAGAAGCATGCACATAACAAATTCGTTAAGGACATTAAAATATTTGATCACTGCAAAGGAAACTTCTAAGATTCTGTTAAAAATTGATCTCAACAATTAATGAAATGAGTTTTATAACTAAAGTAACATAAATATGATAAAATTTCATTAATTTAAATTCACTTGGAAGATGCCAACCTATTTTGGTTTCGCACTAGGGAGCCCATAGGCAAGCGAAGAAGTACCTGACCAACCAACAAGCTAATATCATACCCCATTACCCACAAACACCCTTTACGCTTTTAAATTGCAGAGGGCATGTACAGCCCTTAATGACTTTTAACTTCACTAATTCAAGCATGAGCCTGACCCCAATCAGTCTTGTTGAGGATCTATAGCCTACTCCGACATTTTGGGACTAAGGCTTTATATCAACAGTCAAAATCTGTTTTACTATTGCTATCTCATATGACCTTACAACTTTTGCTCAAAATGTACCAAGAAATTTCATAATCTATTGTCAGCATAATCAATTCAATTATAAGTAATTGTTAGAGTCCCTATTATTCATGTAAGGAATAACAGGGGAAAAAAGAATAAACATATAAAATGGACAGTTTGGAATAAAGGGTACAAGCAATAAATGAATAATGGTGTCTTAGGTTTCTGTTCAAAACAGATTTTACAATGTAATAAATCATATTTGCATTTCAAATTAGTTATAATTACATATGATAGTCAAATAGCTACAAGAAGTACAGACATAATCTATCATTTCAATGAATCAACAATGCAATTGAACTTCATGAAAACCTTAACGAAATTTTTATACACACAGATTAGTATTTAAAGATTAAGACCTTCAAATGGTGTACGATCGTGAACAGGGATATGAAGGCACCAGACCTCAAAAGCCCTGCATTGAAGGAATTGAAAATTGTTGCTAACAACTAAAATAAAATAAAATGAAAAGAATGCAAAAGCATGAAGTCCAGTAACATAATATTATCCTAGCAAGGAGATGAAGCAAGTTTCCACAAAATTCACTGAAAACAATGCACACCTGCAGATGTAGAACACAAAAGCAACCAAAAAAAGGAAAGCAATAGAGAAAACACTTATTTCCATGAGAATCACACACTGAGAAAAACTTCACTTTAGTTTTGTCCTGGAATTGGAAGGAGACCACATGGTTGCAAATTATTTACCAATAATAAAGCACTCTTAGTTCAGTTTAGTAGAGTGTAGGTCTCCATAACCCAGTGTTGTTGGTTCAAATCTTATAGAGAGTGAATCAGTTCTTGTTATTCTTAGGCTGACTTAAAAGCCAAGCCTTCTAGAAGAGAATTCATTGCCAGAAAAGAACTAATAAGCAAGAAAATCAATTTAGTTTTTTCCAAAATAGAAAAAGGTCATCTCGTAAAAAACCTAAAAATTTCCTAGGCTTGACATGCTATGGGCATCTATTTTATATTCCTGGCTGAAAATGTTTAAACTAACTTCTATTCTCACCTTTGAAATACTTCTTTTCTTTCTTATTTTTTTTCATTTGATAAAAAATAATGAATTTAATTTTAAAGTGATTACCATTGAGATGTTTAACTTTAAAGGTGATAATCCAATTAAAAAATAGAAGCAATCACATTCATCATAGACACAAGGGTAATATGACTTACTTCCCAAGGGCTTTATGGTGCAGAACAAGTCCCAAACCAGTACCATCCATCCCTGCATACATTCATACCAACAAAGTTTCAACATCCAGCAATTTTACATAAAATAAAAATAAAAAACTCACAACAATATACCTATAGTTTTAACCCACCAAAAAACACATTAAACATCAAGGAACAAAATCACTTAAAGAAAACCAAGAAACATATCCACTGAAATCTAGCATCTACACATATCTTGTAAACACAAAGCACAAAGCAAATTCAAAAATCATCTTTGAGCTGATCAACCATGGTCAGGCATCCATTACCTGGCAAAAAGAGAAGAATTGGAGAATCCTTCAAAGGGCGTCCGCAAGAAACGGGGCAAAACCACCGTGGTGGCCCGCCATCATGCTTAACAATGTCTTTGGCCATATCAAAGAAATCTCTGACAGTCTCAGTCCCATATCCATCATTCCACAAAGGCTTCAAAGTTTCCAAAGCTTCATCCTTTACTCTCCTCTTCTCCTCAGCTTTAGACCTTAAATGCCCATTTCCTTGATCAATTGAAGTCCCACCTTTCCCTCTCTCCCCACCTGTAGAAGTTCCATTCACCACAACTGAGTCTGAGGATAACACTTTAGCATCAGTATCACCTAAACTCCTTACTTGCACTCTACTCCCATATTTATTCTCAGAATTCGACACAAAAAAGGGCAATACCCGGAAACCTATAACTGATGCCATGGCCTCTAAAGGCAATGGTATACTCTTTTTCAAGACTCACAAATTGAAAAACTTACCAACTCCTTTCTAAGGACACACTCTTGAGTACAGCTTAAATAAACTACAATTTTTTCAGTTAGAAAGTTCCATAAACCACTCTAACTGAATCACTCACACCAATTATGTTTAGCACAGACTATAATAAACTGAAAAAAAAAAATGGTTTATTATATGAAGCTATCTAAATTTTTAAAGCAAACCCAGAAAGCAAAATGTACTAAATAAGCTCCAGCTCATGCATTGCTTCAGTTCTTAACTTCCTACCCAACATAAGAAACAAGTATGGAAAACAAACTAAATGTGGAAGTGGAACATTAAACGTGGATAACACTAATGGGCAAGAACAGACTTATGTAATAAGTTAAAAAGGTAACTATAAAACAACAGTAAAGTATGAAAAGGACTGCACTGATTTAGTTCTGGAACAACTATTTCTTGTAATTTGGCTTCATTCTGAATTACCTCATGTGAGTCCACGCAGTTCTGGGGATAGAGAGAGAGAGAGAGAGAGAGAGAGAGGCACAGTCGCACAGACGTGTGGGTCTGGTTGTCCATATTTTTTTTTTTTAGCTTTTTTGCAATGGCCAGCATGATTAGTGCAGTTATTTGAACTGAGAGAGACATATAATGTGGTCTGGACCGTAAAGAGATTAACCCACCAATTGTGGTATATTGTTATTGCGTCAATGCCCTTTGTTTGGCTCTTTCTGCCAGTTATGTTTAGCTAAGAACCCTTCCAAAAAGGCTCGAGAAGACTGAGGACCACATGCCGTGAACAAAGGTCTCAACTTTCATCCAGCGTCCTTGGATTGGCAGACTTATAATGGGGTCTGGACCGTAAAGAGATCTATGCTGTAATTTGAACTGAGAGAGACTTATCTTATAATGGGGTCTGGACCGTAAAGAGACTAAGCCACCATTTGTGGTATATTGCGTCAATGCCCTTTGTTTGGCTGTTTCTGCCAGTTGGAAAAACTGAGAACACTTCCAAAAAGGCTCGAGAAGACTGAGGACTACACGCCGTGAACAAAGGTCTCAACTTTCATCCAGCGTCCTTGGATTGGAAGATAAATTTTAGTGCACGACAAAATTCACACTCATCTTCACAATTATATGATGTAATTGCAAGTGAGTATGGTCTAAAAACAAAATTTAGCTACAAACTTATGGTAGCCAACACTGAGCGAGGCAGGGGAAGAGAATTGCCGAGCTTCCCAAAAAATTGTTTATGATTGGACAAAGCACGTACAGTTTTTTGACCTTTTGGCTTTACCAAAAGTTCCACTCAAAAGTTACAAAAAATAATAATAATAAAAAGTTCCACTCAAATTCTATAAGTAATGTATTTACTTATTAAATAAAAAATAAAAAACTAGAACCGCAACATTGACTCAATATTTTTACAATAAAATTTAAGTGGAGAATTGTTAATGGCAAATTAAAAAAAAAAAGTATTATTAATAATAAGCCTAGATGACGACAACTAGTAGCTTGTTATTTAAGATTTATTGTGAAATTGTTATGTTCATAGCACTAGTAAAAAAATGTATTTACTTGTCAAGTTTCAATTTCACTATACTCTTGGCAAGTATTAAAACAATGGGTCGCGCTTTCTAATAATCATATTTTTTGTTGAATAAGAAACTTATATATATATATATATATAATGTTCTTGAACTGTATAAATATCAAAATCTAATAAGTATAAAATATGTCTGCAAAAAATAATTACCTCACTAACAAATGAAAGACACGTGTCAAGAGATAGTTATTTTTACACATGTCTCTCGTTTGTTGAATTTTAATATGGTATTATTTGATACAAAATACTATATAAGACACTAAACATAAATTTATACACTCCAACTAAATTTCTTCTTCCATCTTCTTACTTCTTTATAGTTCATAGTTTTTGCAATAAACCCAAAGTTTATCTACTAAAACAAATTTTTCTCTCAAACCAAAAAAGAATTAAAAAAGGTTGAAATTTAAATTATTTTTAAAAGTATTCAAGGTTGAGAGACAAATATACAACTTTTACAAATATTCTCAACACTTTATGTTGACTTATTTTTTTAATTTATTTTAAGTAAACAAATTATATGCTTAAACTTGATATATTTAGAGTAATCTCTTTTTTTAATAGAAAAGGCAATCCTTAATTGGATTGTTATTAAATACAAATTAATTACCTTTGTTTTCTTTATTTTATATGAAATATATATTTATAATTGATTGAGATTATGGAGAATCATTATCATAATATGAGGTTAAATCAAATTATAAGTATGAAAAAATAAAATAAATTTTACATTTATTTTAGGTTATGTATGAAAATTATATTACCATATAATTGTTTATTTAGTTTGTTATTAATATCAATTAATATTTTCACATTCATTTTACTTTCAATTTTGTCTTTTGATCTTGCCCACTTAAGTCAAAATCTTGGCTCCACAACAGGTAGATAATAACTTCAACTTCACTCAACATCTTTTTATTGGATGTAAATTCTAAGAAATTTACCGTTAGATTACAATTTCTTCTTATATTTTTCATGCTTGCAAAAATTTTAGAAAATCAAAGATCAGCAGCTATATCATCAATCAAATGTTTAAATTTCAAACTTTTATAGTCTAAATTTATAAATAAAAAATAAGTTTATAGATTGAGTAGTATATAACATTTGATTGCCACGAAATTTGACATACTTTTTAAGAACATAAAAACCATCCAATTCAATTGTTATATTTTTAATGAAAGTTGTAACTATGTTGCTATTGGCTACAATCAAATTTGTAGACAAACCTCTCCATTAACCCAGACTCTTCAGATGCCGCTATTATATGGAATTCTGACAATCACTGATTGATTTTATTTTCCTTTAAACCACAATTGCAACCTCCTCACCTCTCTTTTTTTTTTAATTATAATTTTTCAATTGTTCTCTCTCTACCAATCCACAAATTGATCGGTATGGCCTTCAATGGGATAGTTTCCTGAGTGTTTTTCCTGTTCTTTTAGTCATGGCTCAAGCTTGTCTGCCAAACCACAATCAAATGAGTGCAAGAGATAGAGAGTGATTCTAGAGCTTGCAAACAAATCTGAAACATATGAGAGGCAAACATTAGTAGCCCAGGTCCGAAGGGTATGAACTCAAAATGAGTTTTGTTATTTGTATTATTTTTATTACATTTATTTATTTCCATCATATTACTTGAAAAAAAAATGTAATTCAATTTCGGAATTTCATAATAAACGAGTATGAGTTTTCATGGTCTCAAAACTATTCAAATGTACTTTTGTTTTTCAAAATTGGCATTTGACCATGTTTATTATAAATTGCTTTATGGTTGCCCTTCTCTAGATTGCAGAAATGGTGCTCTCAATAAGTGAGGGTCTATTAAATTTGATCATTTTGCCGAAGAAAGATTTGTTGAAATGTATTTTATTTATTTACCTTATTGTAAATAAGTTTTTATATGATGGTTCTAACCTGTTAAACCTCACTTTACCTTCTTCTTCTTTTTGTGTGGCTTTATCGTTTTCTATTGGCAACTAACTAGACATCACTTTTAGGAAGTAAGGATGCATGCAGCTAGTACGAAGGTTGCCCCTGAAAATTCAAAGAATTCAAATATGATACTATCTCATCACATGAAAAAAAAAAAAAGATGAAATCTAATGTTGTGTTGGCATGTCCCTCCATTATTAGGTTACAAATATTAGATGAAAAAAATAAAATACAATAAAATAATAGAATGATATATTTGTACAGATAGAGAGTTGGAAAATACTTTAAAAATAATTCAATTTTTGAGGAGAATAAATTATCTTCAATAAATTTTAGAGATTAAATTATGGTATATCATTTTACAAAATAATTATATATTCTCATGCATCACATGAGTTTGCGACTAATATATATGATAATTGTGAAAATAATTGTAGAATTGATTATGGTCCTAGAATAACTTTTGGAATATAAAACAATCTGAGCAAAAGTTAAGACATCACTTCTTTATAAATATAAATAAATAAATAATGGTCCCATTAAGAAGGAACTACATGCAGTCATTAAGATTGAGTATTTTTTTTTTTTTTTTTAAAGACACATGGATAAGCTAAACAAGGCTTCATTGAGGAGAAATCTATTGGGTTCCACTTCATTAGATTTGGAAAACAACAAAAGTAAATAAATACTTCATAGAATAATGCTAAGACCACATGTGAGGTTTGAGTAGTTGTGTTGTGCCAAAAGTTGTGTGATTTGTTGTGGTCTTGCATTATTCATACCTCACCTCCTTCGAGCACTCATCAACCTTTACTTATTTGCTTTGTTGCTTTCCAATGCACTAGAACCAATAAATTTCTCCCGCAATAGAGGAGGAATTATATGTATTTGATACATGATAAATTTTCTTTTCATGATAGTGATACTACTTATTAACAAAAGCCATTTTTTTTATCTAAAATTATACGACTACCATATTATTTAAAAATTCTAAATGGAAAGAATAAAATTTAAATCATGTAAAGAAAGAAATTGAGAGAGGGGATGACCCAGATTCCAGCCGAACACACCTCAAGTTGAGTGAAAGAAACGGCAGGGTGGACACGACGCGGACACACAAAAGTCGTTCACCCCATAGGCCACAAGCCCATATGCCATGGTCCCACCCTCAATAGTTCACTACATTTATGCCAATGATCCCATTAATATGTGTAAAAGATCCTTCTCAAAAATTTATGAAAAGAAAAGTGTAAAAAGATCAATGCAATTGGTGAACGTCACTATCACCTATTTGCCCTCAAATAATAAGACTAGCAAAATTTGTACCCTTTTTTGACTAAGTTATTATAGGAACATAGTATTTTTGTCATCTTTTAATTACAATTTTGTCATATTAGAGCATCAGTATTAGTGGTAGTAATATAGTCATCTAAAACACCAAAAAGAGCCCAACATCAATGGTGCCAGAACCAAATTTTTTGGCAACTTGCTACAGTAAACTACCAAGACTAGCAATTTACTATAGTCTTGGCAGTTCACTATAGCAAGAAGGGATTAAAAAAAATTATTTTATGCCTTTTATTGGGTTTTGTGGCAGAGAAAAAGAAAAAGAAAGTAAGAAAAAAATTTGTAGTATTTGGCTGATGAAAAAAATAAGAGAATTGATGCAAGGTGTGTTTTGAAATTGTGTGTTAAAATAGATAAAGTAGTTTTTTGAAGTGTTAAATGCTAAAATTTTTACCTCCACTGATATGGATGCTCTAAGACCATAACTTTTTTGTCACACGCTTTCGTTACAATTCTAACACGTTAGACACTTAAATTGTGAGTAGTTGTTTATAACTTTTACATATACCACTGCTTATAGTCAAACACATCAAAATTATGGTAAAAGTCATTGCACAAAAATTGTGTACATTGATTTTTTTTTGGTTCTTTGAACTGAGGAAAAAAAAAAAAGACTCATGAGTAGTAGTCATTTTGCAAATAATTGTTATTTGTAAAATAAATTAAAATTTTGGGTTTTGAAGGAAATAAATTAGAAACGTGAAGATCTGGTATTTATTAGGGCTGTCCAGACAACCCGCAAGACCGACCCATCCGGCCAAACCGACCGGACCCGAACCGTCCGCCTCTCGATCTGACTACTCCGGCGGTCGGCGGCGGGTCCTCACTTTACAAAACCGATTCCGGCGGTTCGGGTGCGGGTCTCTTCCTCCAATACCCGAGCCACCCAACCCGACCGCCATATCTATGTTTAAAGGTCTGAAATCTTCAGTTCTCACTCTCAGACTCAGCTCTTCCTCTCACGATCTTTGCTACCCTTCGCCGATATGACTCGTCTTCGATCTATTCCTCTCCATTGTCGACCAATGCCTCTCCATCGTCGATCAGCGCTCTTCGTCGTCGACCTCCGCTCTTCGTCGTCGACCTCCGCTCTTCGTCCACAACATCCCAGCTTGTTTCATCTCTTAGGTTCGTTTTGCTGTGGATTTGTGGATCTGTTCTCTGGGTTTTGTAATTTGTTCTTTGGATTTGTAGATGTTTTTTGGGTTTTTGTTCTTTGGATTTGTGGATCTGTTGTTTGGGTTTGTAGATCTGCTCTTTGGGTTGTAAATCTGTTGATTTTGTTCTTCAGGAATCAAACTTTAGTGTTTGATCTGTGTATTTCGGTCGAAATCAAAGCCGACCGCTGCCCGTCCGCCGCCCGATCCGACCTGACCGGTGGCTGTTCGCGGTCGGCGACGGGTCTGAAAATTCTCCACCCGATCTGATCGGGTCGGTTGCGGGTTGGGCACAAACCCGACCCGGACCGACCCGTGGACAGCCCTAGTATTTATGTTCTTTTAATTTTTTTTGGACATGTATGCGTGTCCTGTTAAGATCCGTACTTGACTATTTTCTCTTCGCTCTCTCCCTCTCTAAAGTCCGAAGTAGTATATGTTGTTTCAGTAACATGCGTTCTCCTCTTCACACAAGGGTGGACCCCACACTTGTGGAGTCCACCTTTATGTGAAGGGGAAGGTGCATGTTACGGAAACAGCATATATTTTCTCTTAAAGTCCAACCGAGTACTGACTATTTCTTTCCCGCCAGCATAGACAAGCACCAATAATTGATATCTTTGGTCCTTGGTCGATTGGTCCAATTAGACATATTAGAAAATGGAAATATATAGGTACTCCAATTATACATCTTTAGAAGTATCAATCAATTAGATGACTCTTATATATAGCTTTTAAATATTTTTCTTTTAAACAGGAAGTCAATTTTTTTATGTATAAAAACATTAAAATATATATTTAAAATTTTTTTGAATCATAATATTCTATTAATTTCAATATTTGGTTTAATTGCACATTTATTTATTCTAAAAAAATTGCACATTTATATTTAACTTGGAAATTATCCCATTTATAATTTTTTTATTTTCATTTTTTATGTCTTCTTTTATATATATAATATTAGTAATTAGTCTACGGTGAAACCAATTATGTACCAAAAATCCCAATATGATTTAGAAAATAATTCACAGTTTGCAAATTTACTAGAAGGAAAAAGAAAATATTTTGACCAATGTAAAAATTAATGACTTAATGTAAATGCTTTTATATATAACAAACCAGCATATATTAAATCATGTTACATACATACTTACTTTATGAATAATTAACGTATATATAATTAATAATTATTCTTTGAATATGAAATTTATTAATATATATAACTTGGCTTAAAATAATTTTTGCCTCTGCCACAATCTGCAACGTAAACATACTTAAAAGTTGGACTTAAAAAAAATATACATATATATATGTGTGTGTGTGTGTGTGTGTGTGTGTGTGTGTGTGTGTGGGGGGGGGGGTAAGAGTTATTAAATGTACAAATGGACTCTGGGCTTGATCAATTGGTACCAGTTTGTTTTTGTCATTGGGCCCTTAAGCCCACGGGTCAGCCTATATTGCTGAGGTTCGAGGAGTTGTCCGAGGATGAAGGCCTCTTCGGACAGATCTACCAAAGATCCTGAGATTTGCCAAGAAGGTTATAGACAGAATCCTGGAGAAACTGATGGGTAAGAAGGTGATCCAAGCACCCTCTAAGATACAAGGATTTAAGATAAATATCTAAGGAAAAGGCTGCTACCTCCACATTAAAGACCCTGCATCTACCTTACTAGCCGCATTAATGGGGAAATGACCTCTGAACAGTAGAATTCAGCTCTCTGGCTATGGTTCAAAAACTTTAAGAAGGTGGCAGATGGGACAAGTATCTAGGAGGAAGATTTGTATGACACGTGGAGGAACCAATTTAGAAAAAGCATAAAAGGAGGCAAGATAGAGGGAAGGAGGGATGTGCATTGGTCTGCAAGACAAAAATAGGAACTAAGAATTGTAAACTTTAACCTAGAAAGAGAATATTTATACAAACCATCATCGGCTTACGTCTGAGGATATCTATTGGTCATATTCATTTATCATTTGTACGAATTTTAACATTCCAACCTGTTAGTCGAACTTCCAACATCCCGAACCTAGATTTCAAACTCATACTCTACAAATTTTATTGTATAAGGCTCATTGGGCTTGAGCCCAACATTCGTCTTTGGGTTCGGGTACAATTGTGCATTTACAATTGGCGCTGTCTGTGGAAAATCTAGCGTTGAAGGAATTGGAACATCATGGCAGGTTTAGGTTCACACCATGCAGAATCTTAGGGATCACAGCCCGAAGATCTTTTTGAGCGCATTGAGCACCGGAGGGATCGAGAGGGAAGTGTTCATACTGTATACCCCGGCGCGAGTCACACGCGCGGCGGAGGCAGTCCCACCCATGAGGATGATGCCAAGGCCATGCAGAGGGAGATTAACCACCTCAAGAAAAAGTTGCGCCGTGTCAGACGAAGGCGGACTTCACCTCCACCCAATCCTTCTTCAGAGGAATCCTGGGGAAGCAGTTACAGTTCAAGGTCATGGACGTCCCCTAGCAAAACCTCCTCTTGCGAAGAGGATGACCTACCGGATCGCAAGCGTAGAAAGCCCCCCTTCAGGGGCTTGGGGAACGACGCTATGAGCCAAGCGTTGCACCAACTCTCTAAGTCGCCATTCTCACGCAGGATTGAGAATGGAAGGCTCCCCAAGCGATTCACCCAGCCCACCTTCACCATTTACAACGGCCGGACAGACCCGGTGGAACATGTGAGCCACTTTAATCAGAGGATGGCGGTGCATTCTCACAATGAAACCTTCATGTGTAAAGTTTTTCCTTCTGTTGTGAAATTTTAAAATACTCGCAAGTGTACAAACCGTACCAAAGTATAGTTTGACAAGAACGAGGTCGAACCCACAGGGACTTGAATGAACGTAGGAAAATTAATTAAATCTTAACCAAATTAATCCTAATCTAGTTTAATAAAAATTGGTTGTTTTAAAATTAAATAAACTAAGCAAATAATCAAATTAAGCAAATAGTTAAACTAAGCAAATATATAAAGTAATAAAAAGATGCAAACAATCAAGGGAAAAGAATTAAGGTTTTGGAATCCGCCTTGTAAGTCATATCAGCATATATTTATGATCATTAATTTTTCCCAACTACTACATGATAATCTAGAAATCAATCTTGCTATCATGGAAAATATTCTCATTAAAATCTTTATTTTAAAAATCAAAAGCATGTTCTTCTTCGCTTCTTAAGTATAAAATCAAATCATCAATTGTATCTATAGCCAAACAAATCACAAGATATATCCAATTCTAAAAATCAAATCATAAATTGTATCCATTGACAGATAAATCACAAGCGATATCCAATTTTATAATCAAGAATTAATAAACCAAACATTCAATTAATTAAGACAAATCCTAAATCATGAGAAAAACATGATTGAACTCATATCTAAAATCTCATCTTAGTCAATTGATATGAAGCAAGAGCAATTTAAATAATTAAAGAACAACTATTGTGGGAAAAATCAAATCACATAAATATTACTAATAATCCTTAACAAGGTTTCATCCTCAACCCTAATTATAAATTTAGCTACTCATAATAATTAAAATAAAACACAAGAATAAAATACTAAACATTAAACTAGACAAATAAAATAAAACTAACTGTCATGGAAGAAAACCAAAGAAGTAGCCACACCCTCTATGTTCAGCCCCCAGCCCTAGCACTCGCCCCCGCACTGGCCTCCCTTGAATTTTGCCCTAAAGAGCCTTTAAATAGGCCAAGGAATCCTATTACAAGTTGAATTCCGTTTGGGGAAAATTCCAGATTTTTAGGTTTCACTTAACCGACAATTTTAGCCCATTTAACTTCAGAATTAGGACTTTTGGTAAACTACAAAATTGTAGCCCTTTAAGTTAACTTTCTAGTCCAACTTGAATCATCTCAATTAGACATCTGAGCCGAAAGTTATGCCAAAAATACTAATTGATGTGCAGGCTGGAATCCTAATCCGAATTGAACTTGGATTTGATGCAAATTTCCTTTGATTCCCTGCTCCAATTGGACTTAAATTTAATTGGGTTGGTCTTCTTTAACTTCATCATGGCCCTTGTAAAAGGAAAGTCCATTAGCTTTCTTCTTTGCACAAATCCACTTATTTAATTCCATTCTCCTACAAAAGATAAATTCACGCAATAAGATTCAATTAGGCACAAAATTGATTATTCACCATTATTCCAAAACCAAATATAAAATGCATAAATTACCTCAAAATAAGTATGATAATGCTTTCTAACAATGATATAAATATGCAAAATTAAGCTATTATCAATGCACATCACCTTCTAGCTTGGAACCTGTTGCTATGAGGTGGTACAATGGACTCAAGTCGGGGTCTGTCAGTTCGTTCGGGGAACTTACTAGGGCATTCGCGTCTCGGTTCATTACGTGCATCATAGTTCCTCGACCGTTGGACTCGCTGTTGTCTATGGACATAAGGGAGGAGGAGATGTTGAAAGCATACTCCGATAGATATTGGGAGATGTTTAACGAGATAGATGGAGATTTTGACGAGGTGGCGATCAATACTTTTAAGGTGGGCCTTCCCATTGATCATGACTTGAGGAAATCCCTAACTAAAAAGCCCGTACGGAGTGTACGTCGCCTCATGGACCGTATAGACGAATACAAAAGGGTTGAAGAAGATCAACAGCAGGGTAAGGGTAAGGCTAAGGCTATCCCTCAAGAGAGAAGGGATTTCAAGTCGGACAGGTATCACAACAATAAGCCGAGGAGAGATTACTCTGGGCAGTCTGGCTCGGCTACTCCTCAAACAGTTAATACTGTATTCCGAGAGCTAGTGCACCAACTACTGGAGAAAGTCTGTAAGGAACCCTACTTTAGATGGCCTAGTAAGATGGTGGGGGACCCTACGAAGCAGAATCAGAAGCTTTTTTGTCAAAATCATCAAGATGTGGGTCATACTACAGAGAACTGCCGAACCCTCTAGAACCATCTGGAACAGCTTGTTGGTGAAGGGAAAATTGAAATAGCATCTGTACCAGCCTAACGGGCAAGGCAGTCAGTTTGGCTCGAATAATCAGAAGAACAACTCATCTCGGCCGTCCTTGGGAACGATTAACGTTATCTTCGCCGCACCTGGCAGGACCGGTTCTTGTCCTACCAGGGTGATGGCAGTTTCACACTCCCAGGCCAAGGAGTTCGAAGCCGAAAAGGATTAAAGGGAATATGCCAGTCCTAGGGTTCTCGGAGGAGGATAAGGTGGGGACCATCCAACCCCATGATGACGCCCTGGTGGTCACTCTGAGGATAGGGAATTATGATGTAAAAAGAGTGATGGTCGATCAAGGCAGCGGTGCGGATATCATGTACCCTGACTTATTCAAGGGGCTGAGGTTGAAACTGGAGGATCTCACTCCCTATGACTCACCACTGATAAGCTTTGAAGGCAAAGCCGTCATACCAAAGGGACAGATTTGATTGCCTGTGCAGTCTGGCTCGGAAACGGTCGAGGTGGATTTTATCGTGGTTGATGCGTATTCCCCATACACGGCCATCCTCGCCAGGCCTTGGTTGCACGCTTTGGGTGCTGTTTCCTCCACCTTGCATGTTAAGGTAAAGTTCCCTTTGGGGGAATTCATCGAAGAAATTCTTGGTAGCCAATCCGTGGCAAGGCAATGCATATCTGCTGCAATACTGCATTAGTCCTCGGCCGGAGAGGACTTATAGCAATTAACGACTCCGGATGCGCCCGAAGCGGCAACGTTAGAGGAGACCATGTGTGAAGATTTGGAGAAGTTTTTGATAGCTGATGATCCCGAAAGGTTCTTCCAAGTTGGGGTACGTTTACCACACCAAGAGAAAACGGAATTGGTGGAGTTTTTAAAGGACAACATCGATATCTTTGCCTGGGACCCCTGGGACCCCTATGAGGCTCCGGGGGTTGACCCAAGCCTCATTTGTCATCATTTGAACGTTGACCCTGCTATTGTTCTTAGAAGGCAGCCACCTCGGCGTGCCTCCAAAGAGCATTCTGAGGCTGTTAAAGAAGAGGTGCTCAAGCTCAGGAGGGCTGGGGCTATTAAGGAGGTTTTTTACCCGGAGTGGTTGGCGCATACAGTTGTGGTGAAAAAGAAGAATGGGAATTGGAAAGTATGCGTGGACTTTACAGACTTAAACAAAGCCTGCCCGAAGGTCTCGTTCCTGATGCCACACATCGATCAGCTTGTGGATGTCATGGTTGGACATCCTCTGATGAGTTTCTTAGATGCCTTCTAGGGCTATCACCAAATTCCGTTGGCGGCGGATGATTAGGAGAAGACTGCCTTCATTACTCCAACAGGGAACTATCACTATAAAGTGATGCCGTTCGGATTGAAAAATGCAGGGGCTACTTATCAAAGGATGATGACCAGAATGTTTGAGTCACAACTTGGGAAAACCATTGAGGTATATGTGGACGATATGGTAGTGAAGAGTAAGATAATACCCACGCACGTGAAAGATCTGGACGACACCTTTCAAATACTTAGAAAGTACAAGTTGCGCCTTAACGCCTCAAAGTGTTCTTTTGGGGTAGGTGCAGGAAAGTTTCTAGGCTACATGGTGACTCATAGAGGAATAGAGGTGAATCCGGCGCAGGTCAGAGCCATCCAAGGTTTACAGCCACCTCGGAATCCAAAAGAAGTTCAGAAGTTGACCGGAATGATTGCTGCTCTCAGCAGATTTATCTCTTGGTCAGCTGACAAATGCAAGCCTTTCTTTCAACTGTTGAATAAGTGGAAAGGATTCCAATGGTCTGAGCAGTGCGTTTTAGCTTTCCAGCAACTTAAGGAATATCTTTCCCGGCCACCCATTATGTCTCGGCCGGAAGTTAATGAAATCCTGTTTGCGTACCTAGCTGTCGCCATCCATGCAGTCAGCCTGGTCCTCATAAGGGACGACGGCGGGGTGCAAAGACCAGTCTATTATGTCAGCAAGTCCTTGAATGAAGCTGAGGTGCGTTATTTACCCTTGGAGAAGGCACTTATGGCCGTAGTCTATGCTGCGCGAAAGCTTTCTCACTATTTTCAATCCCACACCGTCGTGGTTTTGACCCAACTGCCTCTCAAGTCAGTATTACGCAGTGCTAACTACTCTGGAAGGGTAGCTAAGTAGGGAACTATTTTGGGAGCTTTTGATATCAAATACATGCCGCGCACCTCGGTGAAGGGCCAGATTCTCGCAGATTTGATGGCAGAGTTTACTGAACCATTGTTGGAAGAAACAGCGAAGAAATCACACATGGGTGAAAAATCAGTTGGTATGATCATGGACAAAAGACCACCGATTTGGAAAGTGTCCGTTAATGGGGCAGCCAACCAGAGGGGGTCTGGTGTCGGACTTGTTTTGGTATTCCCTGAGGGAATTGTCTTCGAAAAATCTTTGAGATTAGTGTTCTCGGCGACTAATAATGAGGCCGAGTATGAAGCAGTCTTAGTTGATATGAACATGGTGCGTAGCATGGGAGGAAAGGAGGTTCATATGTTCTCAGATTCTCAGTTAGTGGTCGGACAAGTCACGGGGACTATAGAGGCTAGGGATCCACGAATGCAAGAGTACCTGACCCAGGTCAAACGTTTATAATCTGAGTTTGATTCCTTTATCCTTTCTCACGTTTCTAGAAGTGGAAACACATATGCAGATTCGTTGGCCACCTTGGTGACGTCCTCAGCTCAGTGTTGGCCTAGGATTATCCTCGTCGAAAACTTGCTAGAGCCAACTCTGACTACTGCAAGTGCTGCCCGTATCCACCTGATAAGGCCTGGATCCAGTTGGATTGACCCTGTGGTATCTTTTCTGAAGAGCGACATTCTTCTCGAGGACAAGTCTGAAGCAGATAAGATTCGTCGAAAGGCGCCTCGTTTCTGGCTGTCCGAAGACCAGAAATTGTATAAATGCTCATTCTCTGGACCATACCTATTATGTGTGCACCCTGAGTCAACAGAGGCACTTCTAGAAGAATTGCATGAGGGAATCTGTGGAAGCCATACTGGGGGGAGGTCCTTGGCCCATAGGGCTTTGACTCAGGGATATTAGTGGCCCAACATGCAGAGGGAAGCTCAGGACTACGCAAAAAAGTGTGACCAGTGCCAAAGGTTTGCTCCCAACATTCATCAACCTGGAGGAGTCCTTAATCCTTTGTCCAGTCCTTGGCCTTTCGCTCAATGGGGATTGGACATAGTAGGGTCGTTTCCGATTGCTGTGGGAAACAAAAGGTGGCTACTTGTAGGGACCGACTACTTCACCAAGTGGGTCGAAGATGAGCCCTTAGCGAATATTAGGGATATCGACTCCAAGAAGTTTATTTGGAAGAATATTATCACTAGATTTGGGGTGCCCCACATGCTTATTTCAGATAATGGCGTTCAATTTGACAGCAGAGCTTTCAGGAAGTATTGCAGTGACATGGGCATCATAAACAGGTACTCCACCCCAGCCTATCCTCAGGGAAATGGGCAGGTCGAGGCCGTTAACAAGGTCATAGTCAGTGGACTCAAGAAGAGGTTGGATGACGCGAAGGGCAGATGGGTAGAGGAGCTACCACATGTTTTATGGACGTATCGAACTATGCCGCGCAGATCCACTGGAAAGACACCGTTCTCTATGACTTATGGGGCCGAGGTAGTAATACCTTTAGAATTTGGCTTCCCAACGCTAAGGACGAGTTCTTTTAGTCCAGAAAATAACGACGGCCTCTTGGAAAAAAGCCTGGATTTGGTTGAGGAACGGCGAGAGGCTGCTATGGTCCAAATGGCTTATTATCAGCAGAAACTTAAAAGAGGGTACAACGCCCATGTGAAGCTAAGGCCATTAGCGCCTGGGGATCTAGTGTTAAGAAAAGTTGTGGGTACTGCCAAAAACCCAGCTTGGGGAAAGCTCGGACCAAATTGGGAAAGACTATATCAGATCATTTCTGTAGCAGGCATAGGGTCATATCGACTAGCTGATCTAGATGAAAAAATTGTACAACGCCCATGGAATGTAAACAACCTTCGAATGTATTATTATTAATAAAAAGCACTTTTATCGTTCGTGTTTCAAATTGTGAATATCTATTTGGGTTTATCAGTTACAATTACTAAGTATCAAACAGAAACTTGGACATGCATGGTCCTCAGACCACATACCTTGTGGAAATTGATATCTTATCATTTGTTAAACAGAACCTTAGTTATGCCAGGTCCACAGACCTTAAACTTTGGGGAAATTAACATCTTAAGTTACAATTACTAAGTATTAGATAGAAACTTGGACATGCATGGTCCTCGAACCACATGCCTTGTGAAAATTGATATCTTATCATTTGTTAAACAGAATCTTAGTTATGCCGAGTCCACGAACCTTATACTTTGTTGAAATTAACATTTTTAGGTTACAAATTCTAAGTATCAAGTGGGAATGGGGATACGTATTGCTCTTGGCCCATCTACCTCGTACAAATTGACATCGTACTTATCATTAAGACAAAATTTATTTATTCCAAGTCCTTGGATTCTAAGTTAGATTTTTAGTTGTGTGTCAATATGTCTCACATGTTATATTCTTGAGGCATGATTTGTAAGATATAAGCTAAGTGTGTGTACTGTTTTTTAAAGTTATGATAGTTCAAATATTGAAAGCGGAGTTGGTTATTCCACTCATTCCTTTTTTGGTGCTGCTGAGAAGTCTTATAGCAAAAGAGTACAAATCAAATGAAGATTAAACAAGACAGTCTTTCATTAATTGCTTCTGATATATATTACAAAGAAAGTCTCTGATACATAACAAAAAAAGAAGGGGAAAAGGTCCTAGGCTCAGCCCTAAGCTTTTAAAGGAGGGTCCTGCTCGGAAGCGCTGGTCGCCTCTGTGCTCTTCAGCTCCATCTCAAAAAAGGATTGGACTTGTTTTCCTTTGTCTGTTGGCACTGGTGGAGGGACGATAGCCTCGGCGCTTTGGCCCCTGACCTTCTCAGCACCTTCACCCTGTTCCTTCTCTTTGTTGGAACTTGTAGGTTCTGTAGGAGCAGGAACGGGCTCTGGGATCACAGGAGGGGGCATTGAAGAAGCTGTCTCAGGGGCAGGGGCGACAGAAGGAAGCTCCTCTATCTCCTGTATGTCTAGGGGAAGCCAAATGTTCTCGGACTTCCTCAGCTCGGAAGCCGGAGGAACCCCTGCTACATTTAAGGCTTCACCCCAAACTTGCTGGCAGTATTCCCTGCACAGCGCGGCAAACTCCTCTATCAGCTGCTCTTTTGTCGCCGCTACCCCTTCCTTATAAGTAGCCTTCTTCGCGGCCTCCAGCGAGCCCTTGAAGGTGCGGGCCTCGTCCTTCAATTTGGCAAGCTCCTTCTTCAATTCAAAGTGCTCCTGCTGAGCTTGGGATAACTCTTCATCCTTCTGACGAAGAAGCTTGCGTTGCCCCTCCACCTGGGTCTTCATCGCTTTCAAGCTGGCCTCAGCACCGTCCCTTTCCCTTTTTATATCCGTCAACTATGTGGTGAGCTTCTCATTTTGCGCAAGGCCTGACCTAGGGACTTCTCGGTCTCCAGCTGAAGCTCCAGTTCAAGCCCAGCCTTTTTCCGAGAATCCTCCACCCATTTCTCGGCAGCAAAGACTTGTTGGACGGCCTGTGACAAGATGTCAAAGTATCAAACATATAAAAAGGTCTCCTACGATAAGATAAAAAAAAAAAAAAGGAATGAAGACAAGATTTAAATACTTACCAAGCCCAAGTCCCTTTTTAGCGAAAGGAACAGCTGGGACTGAGTCATCTTGTCTAGGGCCTCCATGTCCCTAGGCAGCAGGAGAGGACGTTCCAAGGCCTCAGCCAGGTGGAGGGCATGGCCATGTTGGAACATCTTGATGTTGGACTGGCAAGAGATTGGTGCCCCATCCAGCGTAAGCTCTGGAGACCAGTTAGCCAGTGCACACCGCACTTTGGCAAGATCCCTGATCTCCCTGCTTTCCACTGACGAGGCACGCCCCTTGCCGTTGTCAGGTCTTTGCTGCGGGGGTTGTTGTTGTTGTTGTTGTTGTTGTTGTTGTTGTTGTTGTTGTTGTTGTTGTTATTTCTGCTTCTTCTGCCTCTCCCCATCAGCCTCCTCAGCCTTACCCTTTCTCTTCTTCTAAAGCTCCGCTACGGGAGGCTTAGGATCGGACGGAGGAGGGGGTGGGGGCAAGGACGGGGGGACCTGTGACCCACCTACTCCCTTCTTGGAGACTCTTTCGCCCCTCTTGTGCATCAATCCCTTTAGGATGTCCATTTCTTCCTTCTCGGAGCTGGAGTCAGGGCGGGCGACTACCAAGCCTTGTATCCCTGAAGTCTCGGCAGGCTCGTTCTCCTCGTCCGAGAGAACGACAAACGGGTTTACTCGAGGCCTTTCGTTAGAGGTGGAAAAATTGGACACAACCCGCGAACCTGACATGACACGACACGATACGAAATTAGCAGGTTATGGGTTGAGGCTTAATGGGTTCGTGTCATATTCGGATTGACACGACTAACCCGTTTGATAAACGGGTTGGGTTAGGGTTCAACTTATAGAACCCGTTTTACCCGTCTGACCCGTTTAATTAAATGAAATTTTACCAATATACCATTCAAACTATAAGTATATAAACTTATTAGTTGTTGTAGTTTATTTTCTTTGACGTATTGTGATTGATTATTTATGATATTGAAATATGCTTTAATTTTGAATCATTATTAGTGATATAATTACTCATTAGTTTTGAATTTTATATTTAAAATATTTATTTGCTTATTTTTCCATAAATATTTTTCTTCATTTTTATAAAATCGAATAAACAGGTCGACACGACTGACCCGTTTAATAAATGGGTTGTGTTAGGGTTGAGGAATCTTGACCCGTTTAACAAACATGTCGGGTTAATGTTGACCCATATAGTCGGATATGTATGAGTTGACACGACACGAATCCGACACGCGAACACGAATTGCCACCCCTACCTTTCGATATCCTCAAGATGAAACTGGTCTATCTCTTTGTCCAACGAGTGCGGCGAGGACGCTTGCTCTTCTAGGATGGCCGCTGTCTGGAAGTGCGCCGAGAGGGGAACTGCCGCAATAGGGCATGTGTACAGGATGATGGTGGGGTCGTCTGGAAGATCGTTGTTGGAAAGGAAGCCTAGCCTTGCGACGTTTATCCTTCTACGACACTTATCCCCCGTAATGATAGCGTTTTCTATCTCTTGGAAGTCCGAGGATATAGGATCGTATCCTAATATCAAATGTGCTGCCCTCACTTGTAGATCTTCACTCACAAAGACTTCTGAGAGGAGAACACGATTTAAGTCGGCAACGTTACAAAAGCTCAAGCGTGGGCGTACGAGCTGTTTATCTGAGAGAAGAAACACCCGAGAAGACAAACATGGTCAGATTAGTATTGAACATGAAAATTAAAAGCAATAGTGAGAAATGAGGATTAAAGCAGTAGAAGGTAGCAGGATTGAATTACGGGTTAGTAAATCTAACTCCTAAGGAGTCAAACCTGGATCTCCCCATACGACTAGGCAGTGAGGGCCGTCATGCCAGTTCCCTGAGGCGATGAGGTAGTTGTCCTTCATGCCCTTGTTGGATTTAGGCAGACAGGAGATCAGCCTGACTACGCTGGACCATGACTTGATGTAATACCCTACGTTTTTAAGTTTGTGGCACTCATACATAAATGCAACGTCGTGCCATGTGAGGTTTAAACCCATTTGCTCATTCAGAGCGTCGACACTACCTAAGACCCTAAACACGTTAGGTGCGCACTGGTCTGGGCACAACCTATGGTTGCGAAGGTATTCCCTGGTCACATTTCTCATAGGGAGAGTCATTCCACCTTCTATAAAGGCAATCATTGGAATGATGACTTCTTTCGTCTTCCTAGCACTGCCTACGGCTTCTACTAGCCCTAAACCCTTCCATACCGGCGTCGGTATCAACCAGGCACTTAAATCTACCCATCTAAGAGAAGCGAGAATGCGAGTTTAAAGAAGAATAGAAGTTTAGAGAGGAGCCGAGGATAGAATCCGAGAAGGAAGGAGCAAAGAAGATAAGAACTTACGAGAGTTGGTTATGCGAGTCTTCACGAATTTCTGGAGAGAAAAGGCGATGATGAATACTTTGATATGATTGAATTCTGCAGAAGTGAATGAAAGCGCGGGTTTCCAAGCGTTTTAACGTGCGGGAGGCGGCCTCGAAATTGAATTTTTCCCGCTCAAAATTTCAGGGCCAACCTGTACCGTTGGATGTTCATCTTACCGTCGAACGTGGGGAACATGATGTAACTTGCGGCCATAAATGTGCACGTTCCGGGTTTCGAAGCGTCAGAAGGCATTTTCAGGGAACGAAAAGACCCACACACGTGTGGCGGTCTACGGAGCATGCGGAATGTGTACTGTTTGGTTCAAAACTCTATCTTTCTCCTCGGATGGAAGGGAAAAATAGAGTTTTTAGGGGCTATTGTGGGGGGTAAGAGTTATTAAATGAACAAATGGGCTCTGGGCTTGATCAATTGGTACTAGTTTGTTTTTGTCATTGGGCCCCTAAGCCCACGGGTCAGCCTATACTGCTGAGGTCCGAGGAGTTGTCCGAGGATGAAGGCCTCTTCTGACAGATCTGCCAAAGACCCTGGGATTTGCCAAGAAGGTTATGGACAGAATCCTAGAGAAACTGATGGGTAAGAGGGTGATCCAAGCACCCTCTAAGATGCAAGAATTTAAGATAAATATCTAAGGAAAAGGTTGCTACCTCCACATTAAAGACCCTGCATCTATCTTACTAGCCGCATTAATAGGGAAATGACCCCTGAACAGTAGAATTCAGCTCTCTGGCTATGGTTCAAAGAATTTAAGAAGGTGGCGGATGGGACAAGTATCTAGGAGGAAGATTTGTATGACACGTGGAGGAGCCAGTGTAGAAAAAGCATAAAAGGAGGCAAGATAGAGGGAAGGAGGGATGGGCATTGGTCTGCAAGAAAAAAATAGGAACTAAGGACTGTAAACTTTAACCTAGAAAGAGAGTATTTATACAAACCATCCTCGGCTTACGTCCGAGGAGATCTATTGGTCATATTCATTCATCATTTGTACGAATTTTAACATTCCAACCTGTTAGTTGAACTTCTAACATCCCGAACTTAGATTTCATACCCATAATCTAAAAATTTTATTGTTTAAGGCTCATTAGGCTTGAGCCCAACATTCGTCTTTGGGTTCGGGTACAATTGTGCACTTACAATATATATATATATATATATATATATATATATATATATATATATATATATATATATATATATATATATAACCATAACTCTTTTTATACCAAGTAAGAAACTTTGCCCCTCTTACATTCATCCATCCTATGAATACTTTGACAAAATAATACGGTTTGCCCCACATAATTTCTCTTCTCCATTGATGCAGAACAAAACCAAAGTGTATGCAACATTAAAATTGAAGAAAATAGGACTTAAAGAAATAGCACCTAGACTTGCCTGGAATCATACTAAGCATCTAGAAATCAAAACCTACAAATCAACACTTATTAAAGTCCATTTTGGTTGGATGGAAAAGGGGAGAATGGAAAACAATAGAAGGAAATTTGGAGTTTTTTTTTTCTTTTGGTTAGGTGAAAATTTGGGATCCAGTTGAAAATGGGTGAGTTTAGACATTTTTCACCTGGCCCACAAAACTTATCCCCCAAATTGGGAGGAAAATGTGTTTAGATTTTAAAAGCCATCATTACCCTTATTATCCCATCATTTCAAACTACAATAAAGACATAATAGTAAATTTTATCTTTTTACTTTTCCATCCTCTTACCCAAAACACATGAAAGAAAGAAAAAAAATATCTTCCTAACATTTTTCATCTTTCGACTATTCCATCTTCCCAAAATTAGTACTAGACCATTTGAGAAAATTCAAAATTTAATTAATCACGCAAAACTATAGAACATCTCCATTGGAATACAATAGTGCGTTTGAGTTTCTTGCATGTTTTTCATTAGGCCCTCCATGACAAATCCAATATTGATCTCTTTGCTATAACTATCTCAG
Source organism: Castanea sativa (assembly GCF_040712315.1). Lineage (NCBI taxonomy): Eukaryota > Viridiplantae > Streptophyta > Magnoliopsida > Fagales > Fagaceae > Castanea > Castanea sativa. Next base: position 13,225,415 of record NC_134015.1, read on the forward strand.
GATCCGTTTGGATAGAACTTATTTTGCTGAAACTAAAAACTGAAAACTGAAAAACACTGTAGCAAAATAATTTTTAAATATGTAAATAGTACCATGGGATACAGTGCATGAACAGTAGCCTTTGTCCCTTAAAAGCTGAGAGGCTACACAAGAAAAAAAAAAAAAAAGAGCTGAAACGTGAACGCAATAAACGTAGACGCAATAATTTGTATCCAAATGGATACTCAGTCCATGCAAAGATCCCTTCCATGGCTCACTCTGTTTGTTAGCATCCTCCCCCCTTCTAGTTGGTATAACCGTATAAGGTTAACTTTGATGATGAGGTTTTTGATGGTGAAAACACTACTGGACTTGATGTTATAATCTGAAATGATAACATATTAGTTATGGTTGCTTTATCACAGCAAATTCCACTGCCTACCTCCATAGAGATGGTGGAAGTGTTAGCAGAGTGGCGAGCTATTTGGTTTGCATAGGAACTGGGTTTTGAGAAAGTACTGATAGAAGGAGATTTGAAGACTATTATCGAAGCTATTAACATAGGGAATATGTATTTTGCTAGTTTTGGCCACATCATTCAGGACATCAAGCGGGTTAACTCTTTGCTACCAGAAATTCATTTCTACCATGTTAAAAGACAAGAAAATAATGTTGCTCATGAACTAGCTAAAGAGCTAGCTAGATCTTCTGACCCTCTTCTTGCTTAAATGGAATTTTTTCCTCTAAATCTCTATGATGTATACGATAATGATTTACGTTTTTCTCCTTTGGGAATACATACATACATACATACATATATACTAGTGTGGGTTGCACGTGCAAGACACGTGCTAGCCCTTTAGTGAGAGAATTGATATAGATTTTTTTTGTTGAAGAAGTATGAAGTCATGTACTTAAATTTAAAATAGCTATTTGAATATCTATGTACTATGACAATTTCTTAGAACTTATTTATTAAATGTAATATCTACTCACCAAAAAATGCTACAAAGAATGATAATGAATGTCATCATCTTTCTACAATATTTAAATTTTCGCAATGAATAATAATATATGCTACAAATTTTTTGAAGATCTTCATTAAAATAAATATTTGCAATCATCTACAAAGAAGATTTTGTTATTCATATTTCATTCTTTATTATCTTATTTTATGAGTCTAACTACGGTGTTTAGCTTACTTATTTTTAATGAATATCATTTTAAGTAGGAAAATAAATTAAAATAAGAATAAAATAACGAAAGACATATGTCATCAAAGTTTTTATTAGATAAAATTATAAGTGTAGAAGATTTAAACCTAATAAATTAGTGTTCTCTAGGTAACAAATAGAACATTATATATTATCATTCTAACTTTCCAAGCATGACTACCAGTCTACTACATAAAATTCAAAATACACAGAAATTTTTTGGGATATTGCAATTTAGTAGAAGTATATTAGACATTGCACAATGGAATATTTTAGGAATTATAAGATTTTGTTAGGGTTTAACTAAGAGGGAAACAATAGGAGTATATGCTCATTTACAAAATATAAATGATGAAATTATTCAACTTTACTTTAGGGGGGAATGCAACTACCCCGAACATAAATGAGGAAAGTGTTGCTTCGTCAATTTGTGTGTGTGTGTGTGTTATGTGTGTGTAAAACAATATGTGTGTGTGTGTGTGTGTTTTTATTTTTATTTTAAAAAAAACACTTGAAACAATGTGTAAAAAAAAAATCAACCTAAAAAAATTATGCATTAAACAATGAATTTTAGTTCAACAAATTGAATAAACCAAAAAAAAAAGTCTAGAAACACAACAAGAAGTCACGATATTTTGACAATACCTTTATTTTTAGCTATTGTGGGTCCTATTCTGATATTTTATTATTTTATTTTAAAGTAATGTTATATCCACAATATTTTCATAATAAATCTTAGGTGGTAAATTGCTATTAGTATTAAATTAGTCTAACCACTTTTAACCGTGTATTTAAAAATAAAATAAAATTCCAATTGAAGAAAATTATGCCTAAAACAATGAGTTTTGGCTTACTAAATTTGACTAAAAAAAAAAAAAAAGCCTAAGAACACAACAAAATGTCACACAAAAAAGAAGTTTAGGAATATAACAAAACGTCACAACATTTTCGTAATATTTTTTATTTCCAGTTGTGGTAGGTCCCAGTTTGATATTTTATTATATAATTTTTACATCCATAGCATTTTCACAACGAATCTTAAGTAAAAAATTATTACTGGCTTTAAAATTATGCATTAAAAAAAAAAAGCAAAAAGACAATACAAGAAAATTGTGTGAAACGTACAGTGAATTTTGGCTCAGCCAATTTGACTATATATACTAAAAAATAAGTCTAAGAATATAACAAAATATTAAAACATTTTTACAATACTTTTATTTTTAGGATCCGAATAGATATATGTTTATTCTATTTGAGAGAAATAGTACATCTATAACATTTTCAGAACAAATTATAAATAATAAGTTGTTATTGGTTTTAAATTGAATCCATTACTGATATCACTTTTTTATCCTTCAAAAATACCTTGCTACATAAAATTTGTTACAAAATTATTGTGAAAATATTGTTGACATAGCATTTCTTTTTATTTATTTTATTTTGATCTATAAGGAACTGAGATCTCGCGATCGTGAAAATATTGTAACAAAAAGATGTTATAACATTTTCAAAATACATTTATTTTTAGTTATGATTGTTCTCAGTCTCTTATTTTATTATTTTATTTTGACATTTAAAAAATGGACACCTCAATAATTATGAAAATATTGTAAAAATTTGTTGTGTCAATGTAATTGTGTATGCACATATAATATTTAAAAGCACAAGCAAAACCAGCATATTGTGAAAAAAAAAAAGAAAAAAAAAAAAGGCCAATGAACAATGCAAATTATTTGTGAACATATTGTAAGAATTTGTTAAATCAGTTGTGGGGGGTAAAAACTCTTGAATAAACATTTGAGCTTTGGGCCTGATTGGCTGGTACCAGTTTGATTTGATCAGGGCCTCTATGCCCATAAGTCAATCCACATTGTAGTAGTCCGAGGAGGAGTGTCTCCTCGGACAGGTCCAACAATGACCCTAGGACTTGTTAAATGAGTTAGAGGCAGAACTCTGGAAGAACTGGTGGGTAAGAGGGTGATCCAAGCACCCTTTAGAAACAGAGACATGTGAGAAATATCTAAGGAAAAAGCTGCTACCACCACATTAAAAGCCCTGCATCTACCTCCCTGGCCGCATTAATAGGGAAATGACCTCTGAAAAGTAGAATTTAGCCTTCCTGCTATTATTTGAAGACTTCAAGAAGGTGGTGGATGGGACAAGTATCCAAGGGGAAGATTTATATGACACGTGGATAAACCAGTGAAGAAGAAAAAGTATATAAAGAAACGAGAGAGGAAAGAAAGGGGGATCTGCACTTTCTGCTGAGAGAAAACAGGAACTAAGAATTGTAAACTTTGGCATAGAAAGAGAATATATATACACATATCGTCCTCGGCTTTCGTCCGAGGAGGTCTTTTTGTCATATTCGTCTACCATTTGTTTAGATTGTGGCACTCTAGTCTGTTAATCAAATTTTCAACTTCCCGAATCTAGATTTCAAATCCATTCTCTACAAGTTTTATTGTATAAGGCTCATTGGGCCCGAGCCCAACACTTGTTTTTGGGTCCGGGTACAATTGTGCACTTACATCAGTGTAACTGTACATACACATATAAATATTTAAAAGAAAAGACAAAAACAGCACAACCAAAACTGGCGTACTGTGGTTTGTGGGGAAAAAAAAAAAAAGCCTAATGAACAATGTTGTGAAAGTGTTACGAAAAATGTTGTGGATGTAGCACTTCTTTTTTCATAATACATTTAGTTTTAGTTGTGGATGATTCTGGTATGATATTTTATTTTAATCTATAAGGAATTAACATATTAACAGTTGCAAAAATATTGTGACAATTTATTATATTAATTAACAATTTTATATATAAAAAAAAGAGTGGAGAGGATATTACCCAGATAAAAAAGAAGAGAAAAAAGAAAAGAAAGCAATGGGGGGAAAAAAAAGGAGCAACTGTTCAAAACTTGGAAAAAAAAAAGTGACTCACTAAACCAAAGCACTATTGTAGCTATAGTACTACAGTGCATGCGCACATTCGTGCTTTTATTAAAGAGAGAGAGAGAGAGAGAGACTCCTATGAATAACCCCTATTCTAATCGACTTAGGAAGTTCAATCATTAAATAAAAAAAATACCCTTTAACACTAAGAAATAAAATAAAATTCTATTTAACTAATAAGACTTGAAATAAAATCCAATGGACTAATAGTAAAAAAATACAACTTCCTTCTAAAATTTAACAAACTAATTAAAATAAAATGATCTTCATGTTTCTCACATCATCCATTTTCTTTCTTAACCATTTTTTTTAAGGAAAAAGCTAAAAATCTTTATTTAAAAAACTTAACCATAATTGATTATGAGTAAAGCATTAAATTAAGATGGACCATCTTTCATCCTTACTGACAAACTTGTGATATGATTATCATATCTAGTAAGATTATGAGTCATAAAATTACCTAATCTTTTAACATGAGATAAACTTATCAAACTAAAGGCTTCTAAGAGGAGTTTAGCTTCATGGATTAGGTGACCAAAGGTGGTAAAGCATTCATCTTTGCTTTTCAAAGCTTTGATGATGATCTTTGAATCTCCCTCTAAGATGATAGAGGAAGTGCCATTTAACACCCCAAAATCACAAATAATAAAAATCTATTCAATTTAGATAATCCATACAAATATTAAATAGATGCGACCAGTAAATCTAAAATCTCATCACAATTGTCAAAGCTCTAATCCCACCGAAAATAAAAACATCCTAAGAAATAGTTCTCCAATACAATATTTAATACCCTCAAAATAATAATAATAATAATAATAATAATAATAATAATAATAATAATAATAATAATAATAATAATAATAATAAAATTCTCAAATCTAGAAAATAAATTGTAGCTATTGTCTTCCAAAAAACCTCTAAACCAATGATCCCTATAGTGTATCTGTAAGGGGAAATAAAAGGGGGGGTGGGGGATGAGATAACTCAATAAGTAGAATTCACTAACATTTGGGTGTGGGAACAAATCTTTTAAATGAATGATCCACATAACAAAGTTATAGCTTACAAACCATCGATATTTTAACATCAAATATTTCATGTAAAAATATCATTATTTTGTGAGCAATCATGATATACCAACACCATCATATAAACAATTCCCTAAGCTTTTCTCGTGATCAACGCTTACATCCCGTTAACAGGATTGTGTTGTCCCCTTTTCGGGACTGGAACCCCCTTTTTATCTCCTTTCTTAAGGGCGGCTCCTTTGGAACCTAAAGGTGCACTCCCTTGCTAAGGAGCTCCTTTTTCGAATCTTCAATGGTATACTCATTTGCTAATGAGCTACCAAATGTGCATTGTCCCCTTTCTAGGATTGTCTCTTACTAAGGACTAACTACAGTATAACTATCCCTTACTAAGGACTAAATACAATACTGAGCTTTTAATCATGACTTGCCATAGGGTTCAATCAAATTTCAAGTGCTCACAAATACAAAGATTTATCCATATATACAAATTTAAACAAGTTCGGGTCATCCCGCAAGTTTTTCATATAACAAATAGTTAATGTTTCCATACAATATCCACATCAAATATTTATAGAATATCAATGTATTTCTTGTTGTAAGCATAGTTTGATAGTCAAAAATGATTTTTGGGAAAACCCCCAAATTAGTAAATACCACTTACCTCTTTATTTGCAAAATGAAATCGACCACCCTTGAGCCATAATAAATCCATAGAATTAGAACCTAGCAACACCAAAATATAGGTCCATTAATTTATACAAATTTCCCACTTAAAAATCTGTTTTCATTCTTAAACAATGTAATTCTAGACAACACTAACATTTTCAAAATTTTCCATTTATTTACTTAACTATCCAATTCACTTTTAGCTTTGATCCGATTGTTCTATTTCACATATTTTCACTATCTATTAATCCGCATGATTGTACTACTTTTTTTTTTTTTTTTTTTGGGTAAGAAGGAAATACAAAAAAACAAGCAGAACCAAGAAGGGAAGAGAATAGCAGAGATGGTCCTGTTGACAAACAAGCCATTTCTGTCTGATCTTAACAGTTCCAAAAGATCCATAGGCAGATCTTGATACACAATAAAAGGTCTCTCTTGAACAGCCCTTATTCTAGCCAAACAATCAGCACACGAGTTGGCTTCCCGGTAACAATGCATGATTCGTACATGAGGGATTTGGGAGGCGTGATTGTACTACAACTCTATGGAACTTTAGTATGTCATTACGTGTCTAGCCATCGTATATAGTCTACTACTATTCTTTAGAAGCTACATAGAATTCATAATTGATCAAATCCAATAGCCTAGAGAGGACCATTCCATGACATATGTATGGCTATATGCACTTTGTCAGGTCTAATATAATAACAATCATATGATACCTTTTCCCATTTATATAGTGACAAGATTAGATTGATAAAGCCAATGCCTATTTCTCTATTAGGTACCAAAATAATTCATGCACAAACCTATGTCTTCCTACAAGAGGAAAAATTTTTGCATGCGCATGGCGCATGAGATACTCTCTCTTTCTATAAGAGTGGGGACAAATACTAGAACTCGAATAATTTCAACTTTCTAAAATTACGGTAAAAACAAAATCATACCTCAAATTTCAACCTCTTATTTATATACAAGCTTATGTGTTACTAATTAGAAAAAGATAATTCAAAAGTCAGTTATGAGTAGTTGAAACCTACTAGTTACATTAGTTTGTATGCTTCATGTAGTAAAACGTGTAATACTTTTAGTATTTCTCTTTTTTTTTTTATATATAATTATTATGGGAGAATGTATTTAATTTTAAAAACCATACATTTTACTACTACACTCATCACACACGTTTTGCACGTGTAATAATGCTCTTTTTATTTATTTGTTTTTGTTTTATAGTGTTATAATGTTTTAAAGTGATATATAAATAACCGTTTGTATTTTTTTTTTTTTAAGGAAAGAGGTAAGCTAACATTGAATAATTTTTAAAAATGAGATAGATATAATGTCCTAAGTTTTAGGCTAAATGGAGAAGGCAATAGAAAATGCCTAAAATTTAGAAATAGTAAATTACTCTTTTAATCGGTTTGTATTTTTTAATTTAAAATTATTTAACTAAAAGATGGGTATTTAAAGAGTTTAAGAATTTGTGTGATGGTATTTTAGTATGCAAAATGTTGAAATTCAAACAGGAAATCATGTTATTAATAGTATAAGATACGTATAGCTCAAGAGATAAAATGCTAGAATTTTTAAGCTTATTAAGGCCCATATATTAACTTATGCTATCTCATTTGAGCCTCTTGTTTCATAGTAATTATCTTATTTAAATATCTTAGACCCAAATCAATTAAATCTATTTAATTGTGGGCTTCCTTTTTAATTTATGTATATGAAATAAATTAGTAATAAAATTATGGGGTGTTACATGCCAATCTTGAGCAAAAGTAAGAGCTCTGACAGCAGCCATTGCTTCAACTTGATCCACTGTCTGAGGAAGAACTTTCTCTGCCAGAGAAGCTAGAAGATGGAGGTGCTGAAGACTTGAAGGGGAGACTTCTAGTAAAATCATGCAGAACCCTCATTCCGTTAGGGATGACTTGATCATTGGGATATACGGTGTTGCTTGTTCTTAATTTGAATATGATGCATAGGTTCAAATTTAATTTTCTAGGAAGTGCAACCATTAGTTAACTCATTCAATAAACCCCAGCTTTCAGATCAAAATTGTTAACAACTGGACATGGTATTCTGATTTGATTTATGTGAAATGATAACGAGTGTCCTTAGAGAATTGGTTAATAATTTAATTTTGGAAAGTTTTAACATCACTTTTATAGAAAATGAAAAAAATTGTCAAAACATTAATTGCTTTTTTTTTTCTCATAAAAACTTTCTTTAACCGAATTGTTAACCAATGTCCTAAGAACACTCGTTAGCATGACCCTTGATTTATGAGACACAATCTCCACTCTGGACCAAAATTGACTAAATTTAATTTTATACCGAAGGAAAAACCAGAACAAGTACGTATCAAACTTTAAAGCTATACATTCTGTTCCTAGAGTAAGGGATGAATTTCACAAGATAACTGCTTTAATTAAATATGATTATAGATACCTTTTGAGATCAGCCTAGAGTTTGGTTGATTTTGTGTTAAGAAAAAAATGTGTATACTGTATAAACAGTCTCTTTTGTTCTTTTTTCCTTTTTGTTGAGAAAAAATAGACAGTCTTCAACTGAACAGAAACATATGCATCCTGGAATATGTCCTCTCAAGTGGTGTGCAATTGTGCATAGAGGTGTCTCAAAGGTGTTATAGTGTTACGCATCAGACACTGACTGCAACTTAGAATTTGGTCTATAGCTATAGCCTTTATTCAGAACAAAAATGACATTGTACCTTATCTTTTTTCCATGGGAAAAAAGAAATAATTGAATGAATTTAAGACAACAATATACCTCTCCAAACCATTTTTTAGGTCTCAAATGCTGGAACTTCAGTAGGAGCATACATTGCTTTATACAATGTTCTATCAACAATACTCCTGTAAGGATCCTCCTCCCGCTTCTCAATCAAGAATGCCATATTGCGTTCGACCTCAGCTTTTACCTGCAAGTACAATTGGTTTGCAACTTGTTTGTCCTTCAAAATATCTTCCCTTCCCTTTGTTTTTATGGGCTTCCCGAACAAATAATAGAAGCGGCCAGGTATCTTGGGTACCATCAATGGAAAAGAGAGGTTTGGGTTGGCAACCTCCCCCTTTGTTTCATCCCTAAAAATCCAAGCATATTCCATCATTAGATCCTATAATTGAAAAGTGGCTAGCATCTCTAGTTTTTGGAATTTTACAGGAGTACAATTGTAATAAAATTATATAATTACTTGGGAGAGTAATTACCTCACTTTCATCGTATTTTGGCTGATAGCTTCTCTGATTAAATCATTAACCACTGGGATCTTAATTAGATCGTTGTAATCAAGAAGCATCTGCCATGGTTGATAAACATAAAAGCACAAACCCAAAGCAAGTAGGATGTTAATTGCAATATCAAGCTCAATAAAAGAGAAAAACAATATGAGGATGGTTTTCAAAATCAATTTTGTAAAATATGTGTGTGTGTGTATGTGTGTGTGTATATATATATATTAAATTGTGTATTTGAGAATTTTTTTTTAAAAATTCATTACTTTCCAACCATCAAAGTAGTAGTACTACAGTGTATTTTCGTAGTTAACCCAAAATTCCAGGTTTTATTAACTTGTATTTGATTACTGCTCAAGCTAGTCCATGATTATGGACCTCACTGATCTTTCTTTCACTACATGTATAATTAACTTTCTGTTCTGTAGTGAGTACCATCTTAATCCCTTTAGTTAACCAAAACCAGGCTCATTCCTATACTCTGGAATTCAAACTCCCAAACTTCACGAAAACTCAAATAAACCATAAAAGTAGCATTTAAAAACATTCATCTCTAAAGTATAAATTTCGAAAACATAAAAAAGGAAAAAAAAGAAAAAACGATGATATAAACATAAGATGCAAAACATATTAATATTTCACCATCAGAAAGAGGCTCTTATACTAAAAGCATAGGACTAGTTAGATGCGCAAAAGCACAAGCTTACTTCTGCTACATCATCTTCTCCCACAGCTCCAAATGGTACAATTGTGGCCCCAAACCGTGCTGCCATTCTCACAAATTCCTGCTGGTCAGGCCAAAATAACTTGTATTCTTCTCCCTAGCAATATAAAAGCACCATAACTGTTGGAATAAAGTTTAGACATACATATATATATATATAGATATAGCCCTTGCTAAACAAAAAAAAAAGATTTAGGGCAACAAGGACCTCTAATAACATTTAAATCCTCTCTCAATGACAGACTACTCACACAAACAAAGGTTGAAGGACATATTAGTGTAACAGATGTATCTACCTTGCATATAACTTTAGTGAACCATGGCATCAACAGAGTGTACATTAGGTGATTACTTCCAATTATAAAATAACAAATGGATTGAATGTCCCAGCAATCTGCCTTGCTTATAACATTCAGAAATAAATGAACAGACAGCCACAACCAGTAAGAGCTGTTGGAGACAACTTTATATTGTTTCACTCGTACAAGCAAGACAAGATAAAAATTTGGAAAGTAAATGATAAAGCAGATTTATGAGTACAATAGCTGACAGTTACAAAATGTATTGTTCTTTAGTTGCAGTAAAGCAGGTGAAATGAAACACAAGGAACTTGACAGACCTTGTAATGCAGAGCCTCACGTGACCCACCAGGATAAAGAAGCACATGTGATTTTGTTGAAAGCAATTTGAAAAAATTGCTTCCAGTAACAGGTACTGCACCAAACACTTTCACCCAATCAGTTATAGAAAATTCAGAAGATGAACTCTCAAACATCCTCGAAAACAACATGGGATGTGCTAAGCCACGAATCATAACGTTCTTCTCCCTTAAGAATCCTTCAGCAAGTGAAGGGAGTTCCAGTCCAAAAAACATGTGATTACCAACTAATAACACAGGACCTTCACTTGGAACACCTGCAAGACCTTTCATTATCTTTCCATCTTCCAAAGTTGAGAACAGTATCGGATCAGTAGCAATGCGAAACAACCTACCATTAATGCAATTTTAATATCAATCTTCAATTTAGCATGGCCACAGATATCTGATAGAATCAACTTAAACAGGCTGCAGGGCAACCAAAGCCCAAAGACAGGTAGGACTAGTTGCTTGCATTTCACAGTCTGCCCAATCAGGGTTTTAGACTGAGGTTCTTAGAATTCAAAACTAAGTTTATCAAAAAGTTGGTTCAAATTATGAAAGTACAGGAAAATAACTATAGGTGATTTCTTCAGTCTGTAAATTGTCTGCTCTCAGTGTGTGAGATCATGTCATCGTATATACAAGCAATAATAGAACTAATCAGCATAAATGGAATTTTATCATTTGTGTAAACTATTAACAAAAACTAAAAGCTTTTTATCAAAACAAAAGATGAGCATGATGGTGATGGTGATGGTGATGGTGATGGTGATGATGAAAAGATCAGATAAGCAAAATAAATTGATGTCAAGTCTTGGACATGCTACTTTGGCTCTGCGATGTTAGAATTTAAGTGAAAAATAGTGGAATAAGAGTTAGATTTCATGTAAGGCAGAAAGGAAGGTGATGATAAAAAAGGAGAATGGGAGATGTACATAGCATATTGTTTACGGATTGCAGGAAGGGAACAAATGTTTTTTTTTCCTCAATCATATGTTTGGTTTAATATTGTGGGCCTATTTCTGATGCATGATCATAAAATGAAGCCAACAGTTTTAGGGGTTGCTAGAGAGGGTAGGTGAGGGCCCCATGACCCCATGACTGCATTACCACACATGCTATATCATTCATTATAATTGACTTAAACATGAACATGAGAGTATATTTACATATTCACAGATTTTATTGTGCTTTTCAACTTGCATTTTCCAGTATCTCTAAAACTAAAACATCTTTAATTACATATTTCAGTGATGCCTCTGAAGTTTATATTTGCAATTAGACCAACATTAACTAGTTGATTATGCAATAATTCTTTTTAGACTAAACTTAAAAGACAAGGATTAATATTATACCATATAGTTTCAAAAAATCTCTTCATGGAAACAACTCTGGACATAAAAAATGAAAATAAAAATAAGAAAGAGGATAGAATAATCTTAAATATGAAAAGGGTTCTTTGGAAAGAGAGGGGGAACAGTCATCAAAATCATTTTCTTTTAGTAAGAATTATCCAAACTTAATACCCAAGCATATGGAAAAATATCATGTTTTCCATATGAATGTAACTCACTCCCTGGGACTCATAATAAAAGCCCAAAGCTAAAAGATTTCACTTGCTGGTGCCACCCAACCATTGAGATTAATACGCAAAGGACTTCCAAACCTATGAAGCATGAATACCAACACGAGATGACCAAAGACATGGCAATATGTCATTTCTAAATAAAACTAGGGTACGGCAAGGTAGGGATATGGCAATTAATTTATTGTTTACTATTTATTTTTACATATTTTATATATTTTAAGCATATTGCATATTTAGCATTGATCTTAAGCTGATTTCCTTTAAATCTTTGTTTGATTAGATGTTAACATTGGGGTTTTTTTCACTGTGTTCATTGTTAGATATGATTGATTTGCGTACCTTGCAAAGTTGAATTTCTTGTTCCCATCATACACTCCCTGTGTACTCGGGTTCTTTCATCAATAAAATATCTTTACTTATCAAACAGGTTAACAAATATTAGTTCAAACTTTCGTCATAGGTCAATGTTATTTCTCTAATAATAAATATGTCAGCATAAGACCTATAATGTAAAAAACCTAACTAATCAATTGGCTAATTGATCAAAACTACTATATGTTTGGCAGCAAATAGGCTTACCAAGCCTGCCAAAGCTGTATATATGATTGAATGCATTAAGATGAAGCTAAGCAATTGTTTACCAAAAAAAAAAGAAATGAACCATGTTTTACTATTAAAGTTGTCCATAAAAATTAATTACAATGAAAGTCAAATAAATATAGCCAAATTCTTACCAACAAAAGAAAATAAAAAGGTTCCAGCACTATTGTGGGTTTTAAAAGCTAGTTTATATTGTTGGGTTATAGATTGACCTCGGTTAATAAATTCAAATATTCAAGTTGATTAATTAGGTCAAATTACATGCAAATCGTGGAGGCACTAACAAATCACCAAATAAACTAATGTGCAACAGAAATTAAATAACACGGTGATTTGTTGACGAATAAGGAAAACCTTCGCAATACGAAAACCCCATCGGGTGAATTTCAGGTCACCACTCCCAAGAATCCACTAATCAAGAACAAGCAGTTACAAGTATAAGAATCTTACCACTACCCCGAACTATCCCAAAATACCAACCTACAGATAAACCTTTACTCCAATCCCCAATTGGACTTGATCTTGTAGAGACTTCTCTCTATGCACGGATCCTAGTACGTGACTAACTCTTTTACACGAATCCAAGTACGTAACTAACTCCACAGCAACTCTTTGATTGTTGTAGTTGATTTGCAGCAACTTCACGTAGAGACACCAAAAAGATCTTCAATATTGGACTAACATAGACACAACCAATATTATAAGTGTATGAGTAGTTGGAGACAACTTTATATTATTTCACCTGTACAGGCAAGACAAAATACAAAATTTGGAAGTAAATAATAATTGAGCAGATTTAGGAGCAAAAAAATTGACAGTCACAGAATCAATGGTTCTATAGTTGTAAAGTAGGTGAAACTAAACACAAGGAACTTTGACAGACCTTGTAATGCAGAGCCTCACGTGAACCACCAGGATAAAGAAGCACATGTGATTTTGTTGAAAGCAATTTGAAAAGATTGCTTGGGATAATAGGAACTGCGCCAAACACTCTCATCCAATCACTTAAAGAAAAATCAGAGATGAACTCTCGGCTGTCCTCAATACAACATGGGATGTGCTAAGCCACGAACCATAATATTCTTCTCCCTTAAGAATCCTTCAGCAACTGAAGAGAGTTCAACTCCCATCAACATGTGATAACCAACTAATATCACAGGACCTTCATTTGGAACCCCGGCAAGACCCTTAACTATCTTTCCATCTTCCAAAGTTGAGAACAGTATTGAACCAGAAGCCAAGCGAAGCAACCTACCATCAATGCAATTCTAATATCAAGCTTCAACTTCACATGGTGATAGATATCAGAAGGATACAACTTAAACAGGCTGGAGAGCAACCAAAGCCCTAAGAATAGGAATACGAGAAGCAAGCTGCAGGCTGCCCAATCAGGACTTTAGACCAAGGTTCTTAAAATCCAAACTAATCCATACTTGTTTATCAACAAGTTGGTTCAGAAATTATGGATTCACTGGCAAATTACGACTGGGGATTTCTTTGGTCTGTTAAGATCGACTACTCTCTATGTGTGAGATCATGTCATCACATCCAAAAAATAATAAAACCAATCAGCATAAATGGAATTTAATCATTTGTGTACTTTAAAGAAAACTAAACTCTTTTCGTCAAAACAAAGATGAACATGATTGTGATGAACAATGGGATAAACACAATAAATGTTTGTCAAATCTCAGACATGACATTTTTGCCCTGCAACATTAGAATTAAAGTGAAAATTAGTGGAATAGGACTATAGGAGTTACATTCCACATAAAGCAGAAAGAGGAGGGATGAGTAAGAGAATGGGAGAAAAATTTGTTTTCGATCATATGTTGGACTTAAGATTGTGGGTATTTCTGATGCATGATCAACAAGATTGACACAAAAGTTTCGGGGTTACACAAGGGGTTGGGTGAGGGCCCCATGACTGCATTAGTTATAGGCTTATAGCAGACTTGCTTTATCATTCACTATAATTAACCAAGAACATGAGATGTGTGTTTACAGTATTGTCCTAACCTCTAACACCCATACATATTCACAAATTTTGTTATGCTCCTCAACTTGCATTTTTTGGTATCTCTAAAACTAAAAGATCTACAGTTACATACATTAGTGATACATCAGAAGTTTATACTTGCAGTTAGACCAACATGAACTAGTTGATTATACAATAATTTGTTTTAGAAAACACTTAGAAGACAAGGATAAATCTATAAAGTTTTAAAAGAGCTCTACATAGAAACAACTTAGGACATCATAAGTGAAAAAAAAAAAAAAAAAAAAAAAAAAAAAAAAAAAAAAAAAGAGGATAAAATAATCCTGACATGGAATGGGTTCTTTGAAAAGAGAGAGAGAAAAGAGTAATCAAAATTTGTTTCATTTGGTAAGAATTATCAAAACTTAACAAATGAGCTTATGGGAATATATCATGTTTTCTGCACGAATGAATCTCTCTCTCTCCCTCAACCCTAAACCCTAAACCCAAATATTAAACAGCCCAAATCTAAAAGATTCCACCTGCTGATGCCACCCAACCAGTAAGATTAATGCTCAGAGGACGTCCAACCTTTCAGCCTCCAACTGTAAGTCTCTAGTGTCAGCAGTAGAACTAGGCGTTTAGCTATTGGGTGGGAGGGCTAATTAGGGACAGAATTGTGTGTATCTATATATATAATATAAGATAAGAAAAGTAAGTGCATTTTTGGGGGAGCCACTTGTATACATAATTCAGCTTTATCCTCAAATGTAGAGGAAAATTTAAAGCATTTAGAAAATCTTGGGGGAGCAATGACCCCCTCAAGCTATAACGTGGATTTGTCTATCAATACTCAACCCATAGTACTTGGCCAAGAGGCCAATGAAACCAGGATATCAAATTTTTACACTTTGAAGACATAAGCACAAAATAAAACTTCAATTGAAATATTGAAAAAAAAAAAAAGTGACACTAAATGAAAAAAGAAATTATCACTAGGTTAAAATGATATAGACGAATCTTGAGACAGTGACCTCACTGTCCACCTAGCTGCAGCTCAGCATGATATTAAATGTCAGTAATTGATATCATATTTAAGTTCTACAAATATAATGGTGTAATGTATTTGTATAGCAACCCTTGAACAGGATCTCGATTAATTTGCATGCCCAAAAGCATCATAATAAGGAGAGCTGGGGGGATGAGGTGTGTGTGTGTGCGCGCGCGCGCGTGTGCGTGTGTGTGTGTCAGTGTGCCCGCATGCTCCAATGAATTACCCGATTATTTGATCACAGGCATAGTTGAGTTCAGTCATACTAGGAGTAAGAAAATCTGAGGCATAAGAATGCCTCCTTGAACGACGAAATTTGCTAGTACCCTTAATAACCGTCATCAAACCAATTCCATCTTCCTGCACCATGTCAGAAAACAGTGCAGTCAATTTGTTTTCCCACAATAAAATAGCAGAATAGAGTGAGAAACATAACTTTGATACCAAGTTAGAAAAGGTAAAACATAGCTTTTCCCTCATGATAAAGTGCATAGGAAAATATGAAGACAAAAATAAAGAAGAGAAAGAAAGCAGAAGAGAGAGAATGTGGGGAATTAATGTGGTTAGGCCTTAGTAGCCTACATCCACAACAAAAATTCCTTAATGGTTATATTTTTACTATTAAGCTCTGTATATTTTACAATAAACCCATGGAAGGGTAATTATATTAGGATAAATCTTGAAGTAACCCAGGAAGTTACAATAATTGCACTACAATTAGACTTAGGATTACTTTACTTGCACTCCAAGATAATTAAATGCAATGAACCTAAAATAGAGTTATATAACAGACATCAGCCTTTAACCAAGATTAGATTGTATCTTAATATTTCTAACTCCCCCTGAAAACGCTTGAAGACAGCTTGAGTTTGGAAAGAAAGATAAATCTTGAAGGAAATTGGGAATGAATTAGATGTGGAGCGGATCAAGCGGAATTGAATTCAATGAAGCGCATATAACAAGCTAGAACAAGGGCCAGATGTGCACGATGATTGAGTATTGAATGATAAGCACAGTGCAGATCATACCTATGGAAGCTACTGATGAGAGGTGTGATCTGAAAAGCTATGCATGAAGATGATAGAGATGTGTGACCAGAAATAAAGTCAATAAAGGCTTCCAAACAGGAGCCTAGACCAAGTAACGCAGTTTGAAAATGATAAAGACGCATTACCAAGAAAAAGTCTGTAAAGGAGGCTACCAATCAACATGTTTTATGATACTTGGCCAACATGGTTGAGGAAGCATGAACAAAAAGAAAGCCAATAAAGGTTACTGATCATAGGCATAGTCCAAGTAACGCAATCAGAAGATGATAAAGATGCAAGATTAGAAAGAAGTGAATAAGGAGACAATTGGTGGTCTGTGATACTCGGCTAAGAAGGTTAAGGATACTTAATAAGAAGGAAATAAATTAGGATGAGCCCTGCAGAGTGGCTGGTAGCAGTGTTAAGAGAAGAATTCTGGATTTGACAAGTAAAGATCATATTAGAAAAGATAATACGTAACTCTAAACCATGCTACAGAAGGCAAGACATAGCTTTGACAAAATCATAAAGGGTATAAGAAAATATGAAGGAGAAAATAAAGAAGTTAGAGAGAGAAAACATAGAGAATTGACATGGTTGAGAATTAAAGGCCTACATCTACGCCAAAGCTCTTGATGACTACATATTTACTATTATGTTCTATGTATTTTACAGTGAATCCATTGAAAGATGTTTATATTAGCTTGAATCCTAAACTAACCCAAGGTTACAATACTTGCACCACTAGTAGGCTTAAGATTACTTTGCTTGCACTTCAAGTAGGATAAAATACAATGAGCATGGACTAGAGTTCTATAACAGACTTGACCCTATTGACCAAGATTGAGTTGGGCCTTAATATCTCTAACAATTTGTATGAACATTCCTAAAGGTACAGAATACAGCCAACAAGTATGACTTGCCCGAGATTAACCATAAAAGGCCAAGACCAATTGAATCATAAAGTTGTTTATCACAATGAAGCAAACAAGTAGTTAATTTACAGTTCATACACAATTAAAAGAGGGCATGAAGCTTTAGTGTGTGCCTGATATGCAGTCGGTTATGCGGCTTATGCCTAAAAGGGTAGTTGATCTAAAGGCCTGTTGGAAGGGGCAGATTTCTAGACACCATATTGTGAAATTTGGAAGGCAATCCCTCTGTGCATCATGTGGATTATTTTGAAGGAACAGAATAACCAGACATTTGAAGGTCTTGAATGATCTACAGTGGATATAAAGATGAGTTTTTATGCACTCTATATGATTGGATGGCTACTTTAAGCGGCCATTCTTTCTCTACTTTGCTGGATTTTCTTGATTGTTGTATTTTTTACTAATTTATGATGCACCTTTGGTACACAACCGGCGTACTTGGAGGCACCTCTTCTTATCTTTTCTTTCAGTCAATTTTTACTTATTAAAAAAAAAATTGGCTAACTTCTTGATAGCTTAAGGTTTTGGAATGATGGTTCTCCAACATAAAGTACATGACCATTTTATTCAACCTAAGCATAGGAGAAACCAGTATCACTACCATCTTCTCTTTAAACCGAAAAGCAACAGTTTATACATGGTATGTCTTTTTGTTTGCCTGATCCTCAATGTTAAATGTCTGCTCAATCTTTAAAATTTCCAGTTTTTGCTCTGAATTGGGTCCTTAGTATGCAAGATTTCAAGTAGAATACAATTATCATGGAATAGAAGCCCATTGAAACTTTAATAAGTTAAATATTTTGAGATAACTCAAAGTTGATATGTCATCACAAATTTAAAGAAATTTTAAAATACATCATCTAAACATGGTCTTGGGCTCCAAGTAGATTGAACCATTTACAAGAAATTTTGAAGTGCCAAGAGCCTTGTAGCTCAATTGGCACCTCCTAGTGTTTCCATAGGAGACGTCCAGGGTTCAAATCCCTTCTCCCCCATTGAAACTATTGAATTATCCAAAAATAGAAAAAGAAATTTTGAAGCAATTTAGTGTTGGCACCATACATTTCAAATGAAAAAAGTAGTTGACTTGGGATTCAACTTGGTTGGATTAGGTGATTTTAAACCAATGCAACAAAAGTAAATATTTGGCAAATATGACTGAGAGTACCAATCTAAGGAAGTCAATGTTCATGAAAATTTAGGTGTCATCAACAGCTTTACTAACGTGAAAGTGATGATGAGAGCTAATTATGAGATTATATGATAGATTTACATATTCTCACTTACCAATAAAAGCGTATGCCCATTGTCCTTGAAGTAACGAACAACACAATCTTGTAATGAGTTCTTAAGTCGTTCGGCTTCATCTCTACTAGGAAGCATGTTATCCTTGCCACTGAAATGCAAATACTTCATCAATCTTTACAATCAATTAAGACTTACCCTTTAAAAGTAAATTCAGTATCTCAGCAAGTAAAATCTAGAGAGAAGAAAAACCTTGCCAAGACAAGAACTTCGGCTCTAACAGCATGGAGACGGGAATTGGCATAAGCAGCAGCTGATTTAAGCAGCTTCAGCTTCCAAAGAAGAGTGTCCTTTGGTATAATATCATCAGAACCCTGACAACAAAATGGAGTGATGCAAAATTCATATTGACATCTTACTGTAGTCCTGACACCACAAATATTAATTGGGCTGCTTCAATAAGTAATTTAAACTACAAACAAAATTTTAAAAAAAAAAATACACATTGTAAGGCAAATGAACTAAGGTATTAACTTAGACTAGACAAAACAAAACACACCCCTACCAGCAATCCTTCTGTACGCATAAGCTAGTGTTTTAACCAGCAACCTTGAACCCATAATATAGGTGATCAAAACTTAAAATGTTCTGGTAATGCAAGTGAGACACATTGAATAAATGTATCTCATCAAACTCTTCAACTGTAGGACTCAATAGGCTTGGTTCACCAGTAAAGGAGATTTGCTGAATGTGCAGCAAAAAGAGGTTTTTTTCTCTTTTTTTTTCTTTCTTTCTTCATTATTTATTATATTTTTATGAGACTACTTTTTCTCATTGTGCATGTCGAGTATTCCATTTTCGCTGTCCCAAAATAATTCTCAGTCATTAATTACTGACTCCCCAATATAATCCTGTTCTCTATTTTATTTAAATTTGAATTCTGAAAAGTTTACAACAGAAATTTTGAGACTTATTTATTTTTGTGTGAGATACAAAATATTAAACGATGTTCTCTTAGAAAGTTAGGACTTTCTAAACTGGACATACAAAATGGGACAGAGGGAATATCTTCTAATGATATATAACTAAGTTACAAAAGAGATAAAGCACAGTAGATAAAAGATTTTTGTGGCCAGGCAGCTAATAATTACAGAAACTTCCGTAAATGGAAACTACAAAGAGTACAACTAAACTATGCCAAAAATACAAAACAAAAGGCAAAAAAGCAAAACTAGTTGAAAATAATGGAAATTGAAGCAGAAGGAGAGAAATTAATCTATGAAAACACAAAATAAAAAAGGGGAAACCCAATTGGCAAGTATTCCATACAGAAAGATATGGTAACAACCCAGTGAGGCTGCGAGACAGCCTTTCGAATCTTTGCCCAGGAGGAAAACTGCTTTCAATATTGACTGCAGCCATCTTCACTGGATCACCTGATGGCAAAATAGAAACTTATATATCAGAAATAGAGGAATTTGTGATTGCAAAAAGTGACACCGGATAAAAACACATCTAATTTTAAAGGGAAAATAATAATGCAAATCTATTAAAGCAGAATTCAAAAAATAAAATTTATTAACAAAAATGTGATGTTTACAGTAAAAGACAACCTAGGTCAAACTATGATAATCACAGTGTAGAAGCTTGCACAAGAGCAGCATTTGGAGAAACAAAGGCTGCAGAGACAAATTATATATAAAACATAAACATTACATTATCGTATACTTTAATGGCTGCAGTTCACTAGTTAAACAAGCATTTGCTACCTATTAAATAAATTAGGTCAGTAAGGATTAAAAAGCAGTTCAATTAAATAGACTCAAGTTGTTCCCAGGGTTTGTTCAACTGTGAGTATAGATTGAAGCAGTACAAAACTTATTGCTCTAAAATTTACATCTAAAAGCACTTCATTCAAATAAATCATTTTTAAGTTGACCAACAGACAAGATTCAAGGTTTCACTCAGGGTAAGAATACAGAAAAACTAAGATGATCAATTTTTATGAACATGCTAGCAACAATATTAAAAAAGAATTGATATCAAATCAGGCACCTAAGAGCAGCAGCACCAAATATCACAACAACTGAATTCATATTTCATACACCATAGTAGCTGATTACTTGGCATGAGGTATTCCTAAGACTAAAGGCACAGTGAATTCATTAAATTAGCAATAATGTATCCAATTTTTTCACACGTTGAAGAATTCCACAAGTAGAATTGAAGGGGCCAGATTAGGTACCCATGATAAAGCTAAGAAGATAGGGAACTGCGCTATGGAGTCCATCAGGCATAGCCTCCAAGATAGGAAACAATGGTTGCAGCTGAGACCTGCCAAATGATGTTGCTAAAACGAAATACCAAAAGATCAGGATTTCTAAGATGATCAACCATTGATCATCAAACAGAAACATACCAAGATTATATTTATAAGAAAAAAATGAACTGCATATCAGGAAACTAACCTGGATTTGATAATATCAGAACTAGGTCAATGGCAGGATTACGAGAAGCAACAGCAAGTGCTAGGCATCCTCCAAAGGAATCCCCAACCAAATAAATTGGCTTATGTGAAGATAAAGCATGTTCAAACCTGACAGTTTCTTCTACAAGTTTTACCAGCCCTTCATGCAACAAAATTCACCAAACTATAAATTATCATATCTTGTGCATTAAGGGATAATGCAAACCCACCTACATGTGTGAGAAGCATGCACATAACAAATTCGTGAAGGACATAAAAATATTTGATCACCGCAAAGGAAATTTCTAAGATTCTGTTAAAAATTGATCTCAACCATTAATGTTATGAATTTTATAACTAAAGTAACATAAATATGATAAAATTTCTCTAATTTAAATTCACTTGGAAGATGCCAACCTATTTTGGTTTTGCACTAGGGAGCCCATAGGCAAGCGAAGAAGTACCTGACCAACCAACAAGCTAATATCATACCCCATTACCCACAAACGCCCTTTACGCTTTTAAATTGAAGAGGGCATATACAGCCCTTAAGGACTTTTAACTTCACTAATTCAAGCATGAGCCTGACCCCAATCAGTCTTGTTGAGGATCTATAGCCTACTCCGACATTTTGGTACTAGGCTTTATATCAACAGTCAAAATCTGTCTAACTATTGCTAACTCATATGACCTTACAACTTTTGCTCAAAATGTACCAACAAATTTCATAATCTATTGTCAGCATAATCGATTCAATTATAAGTAATTGTTAGAGTCCCTATTATTCATGTAAGGAATAACAGGGGAAAAAAGTATATAAACATATAAAATGGACAGTTTGGAATAATGGGTGCAAGCAATAAATGAATAATGGTGTCTTAGGTTTCTGTTCAAAACAGATTTTACAATGTAATAAATTATAGTTGCATTTCAAATTAGTTATAATTACAAGAAGTACAGACATGATCTATCATTTAAGTGAATCAACAATGCAATTGAACTTCATGAAAACCTTAACGAAATTTTTATCCACACAGATTAGTATTTAAAGATTAAGACCTTCGAATGGTGTACGATCATGAACAGGGATATGAAGGCACCAGACCTCAAAAGCCCTGCATTGAAGGAATTAAAAATTGTTGCTAACAACTATAAATAAATAAATAAAAGAATGCAAAAGCATGAAGTCCAGTAACATAATATTATCCTAGCAAGGAGAAGAAGCAAGTTTCCACAAAAGTCACTGAAAACAATGCACACCTGCAGATGTAGAACGCAAAAGCAACCAAAAAAGGAAAGCAATAGAGAAAACACTTATTTCCATGAGAATCACACACTGAGAAAAACTTCACTTTAGTTTTGTCCTAGAATTGGAAGGAGACCACATGGTTACAAACTATTTACTGATAATAAACCACTCTTAGTTCAGTTTAGTAGAGTGTGGGTCTCCAAAACCCAGTGTTGTTGGTTCAAATCTTACAGAGAGTGAATCAGTTCTTGTTATTC
The DNA here is from genome assembly GCF_040712315.1 of Castanea sativa. NCBI lineage: Eukaryota > Viridiplantae > Streptophyta > Magnoliopsida > Fagales > Fagaceae > Castanea > Castanea sativa. The sequence goes on from NC_134015.1 coordinate 13,248,284, forward strand.
TTAGGCTGACTTAAAAGCCAAGCCTTCTAGAAGTGAATTCATTGCCAGAAAAGAACTGATAAGCAAGAAAATCAATTTAGTTTTTTCCCAAATAGAAAAGGGCCATCTCATAAAAAAAACCTATAGATTTCCTAGGTTTGACATGCTATGGGCATCTATTTTATATTCCTGGCTGAAAAAGTTTAAACTAACTTCTATTCTCACCTTTGAGATGCTTCTTTTCTTTCTTATTTTTTCTTTTTTGATAATAAAATAATGAATTTAATTTTAAAGTGATTACCATTGAGATGTTTAACTTAAGAGGTGATAATCCAATTAAAAAATAGAAGCAATCACATTCTTCATAGACATGAGGGTAATATGACTTACTTCCCAAGGGCTTTATGGTGCAGAACAAGTCCCAAACCAGTACCATCCATCCCTGCATACATTCATACCAACAAAGTTTCAACATCCAGCAATTTTACAGATAATAAAAATAAAAAACTCACAACAATATACCTATAGTTTTAACCCACCAAAAAACACATTAAACATCAAGGAACAAAATCACTTAAAGAAAACCAAGAAACATATCCACTGAAATCTAGCATCTACACATATCTTGTAAACACAAAGCACAAAGCAAATTCAAAAATCATCTTTGAGCTGATCAACCATGGTCAGGCATCCGTTACCTGGCAAAAAGAGAAGAATTGGAGAATCCTTCAAAGGGCGTCCGCAAGAAACGGGGCAAAACCACCGTGGCGGCCCGCCATCATGCTTAACAATGTCTTTGGCCATATCAAAGAAATCTCTGACAGTCTCAGTCCCATATCCATCATTCCACAAAGGCTTCAAAGTTTCCAAAGCTTCATCATTTACTCTCCTCTTCTCCTCAGCTTTAGACCTTAAATGCCCATTTCCTTGATCAATTGAAGTCCCACCTTTCCCTCTCTCCCCACCTATAGTAGTTCCATTCGCCACAACTGAGTCTGAGGATAACACTTTAGCATCAGCATCACCTAAACTCCTTACTTGCACTCTACCCCCATACTTATTCTCAGAATTCGACACAAAAAAGGGCAATACCCGGAAACCTATAACTGATGCCATGGCCTCTAAAGGCAATGGCAAACTCTTTTTCAAGACTCACAAATTGAAAAACTTACCAACTCTTTTCCAAGAACACACTCTTGAGTACAGCTTAAATAAACTACAATTTTTTCAGTTAGAAAGTTCCATAAACCACTCTAACTGAATCACTCACACCAATTATGTTGAGCACAGACTATAATAAACTGAAAAAAAATAAAAATAAAAAAAGGTTTTTTATATGAAGCTATCTAAATTTTTAAAGCAAACCCAGAAAGCAAAATGTACTAAATAAGGTAACTATAAAACAACAGTAAAGTATGAAAAGGACAGCACCGATTTAGTTCTGGAACAACTATTTTTTGTAATTTGGCTTCATTCTGAATGACCTCATCCTCATGTGAGTCCACACAGTTCTGAGGAGAGAGAGAGAGGCACAGACGTGTGCGTCTGGTTGTCCATTATTTTTTTTTATCTTTTTTGCATTGGCCAGCATGGTTCTTGTCTCATGCAGTTATTTGAACTGAGAGAGACATATAATGGACCATAAACAGTACAATCAGATAATGAACAGTAAATTTATTAATAAATAGTAATTAAAATTTTTTCTTTTTTTAAGTTTTTACTAAAATAAACTGTATCCAAATAAACATTAACCCACCATACATACATACATATATATATATATATATATATATATATATATATGGTGGGTTAGTGCCCTTTGTTTGGCTGTTTCTGTCAGTTGGAAAAGCTGAGAACACTTCAAAAAGGCTCGAGAAGAGTGAGGACTACAAGCCCAGCTTTGCATGCCGTGGATTGGAAGAAAATTTTTAGTGCACGACATACACTGTAATTGCAAGAGTATAACTATAGGAACTTGGCTTGTTTAGTAGCCGTGTTTAAGAATTGTTATAGTTATTTAAGTGTTATAAAAATATGTGAAAATTGTTGTTATTTAAGCTCCCTTTGTTTTCATGTAAAAACTGTCATTTAAATAACAATATCAATCACCCATCGGGTTTTTTGCCAATGCATGAACAGTTTATTGACCTTTTGGCTTTACCAAAAGTTCCGCTCAAAAGTTATAAAAATAAAAAATGAAAAGTTCCACTAAAAGGCTAAAAGTAATGTATTTACTTATTAAATAAAAAATAAAAATAAAAAACAGAACCACAACATTTACCCGATAATTTTACAATAAAATTTAAGTGGAGAATTGTTAATGACAAATAAAAAAATTAATATTAATAATAGGCTTATATAACGACAATTAGTAGCTTGTTATTTAAGTTTTACTGTGAAATTATTGCGAAATTGTTATATCCATAACAATAGTAAAAAAATGCATTTGCTTGTCACGCTTCAATTTCAATATACTCTTGGCAAGTATTGAAATAATTGGTCTCGCTTTATTATAATTATATTTTTGTTGAATAAGAAATTCAAATAATATATATAATGTTTTTATATTATATAAATATCAAAATCTAATAAGTATGGAATATATTTGCAAAAAAATAACTACCTTATTAACAAATAAAAAACACGTATTAGTGGGTAGCTATTTTTATACATATATCTTTCGGTTGTTAGATTTTGATACAAATGACGTAGTATCATTTGATACAAATACTTTTTCTTTATAAAATACTGTTCATCAAAAAAGTAATGTATAAGACACTAAACATAGATTTATACACTCCAATTAATTTTTTCTTCCATCTTCTTACTTCTTTATAGTTTCATAGTTTCAGCAATAAACCCAAAATTTATCTAATATATAACTTTTGCAAATATTCTCAACATTTTATGTTGATTTATTTATTTATGATTTATTTTAAGTAATCAAATAATATGTTTAAACTTGATGTAATTAGAGTAATCTCTTTTTTTAATAGAAAAAGTAATCCTTAATTGGATTGTTATTAACTATGAATTAATTACTTTTGTTTTCTTTATTTTATATGAAATATATATTTATGATTGATTGAGATTATGGAGAATCATTATCATAATATATATGAGGTTAAATTGAATTATAAATATGAAAAAATAAAATAAATTTTACATTTATTTTAGTTTATGTATGAAAATTACATAACCATATAATTGTTTATTTAGTTTATAATTAATATCAATTCATATTTTTCACATTCATTTTACTTTTAATTTTGTCTTTTGATCTTGCCCCACTTAAGTCAAAATCTTGGCTCCACAACAGGTAGGCAATGACTACAACTTCACTCAACATCTCTTTATTGGATGTAAATTCTGAGAAATCCATCGTTAGATTACATTTTCTTCTTATATCTTTCATGCTTACAAAAATTTTAAAAAATCAAAGATCAATGGCAATATCATCAATCGAATGTTTGAATTTCAAACTTTTGTATTCTAAAATTATAAATAAAAAATAAGTTTATAGATTGAGTAGTATATAACATTTGATTGCTATGAAATTTGACATACTTTTTAAGAACATAAAAACCATCCAATTCAGTTGTTATATTTTAATGAAAGTTGTAGTCATTGGCTACAATCAAGTTTGTAGCTAAACCTCTCCATTAACCCAGACTCTTCAGATGCCGCTATTATATGGAAATTCTGACAATCACTGATTGATTTTCTTTTCCTTTAACCACAATTGCAACCTCCTCACCTCTTTTCTTTTATTATTATAAATTTTCAATTTCTCTCTCTCCACCAATCCACAAATTGATCAGTATGGCTTTCAATGGGATAGTTTCCTGAGTGTTTTTCCTATTCTTTCGATCATGGCTCAAGCTTGTATTCCAAACCCCAATCAAATGAGTACAAGAGATAGAGAGTCACTCTAGAGCTTGCAGACAAATCTGAAATGTATGAGAGGTGAACATTAGTAGCCCAGGTTCAAAGGGTATGAACTCAAAATGAGTTTGTTATTTATATTATTTTTATTACTTATTTATTTATTTCCATCTCATTATTAGGAAAAATTATGTAATTCAATTTCAAGATTTCATAATAAACAAGTTTGAGTTTTCATGGTCTCAAAAATATTCAAATATACTTTTGTTTTTCAAAATTGATTTGAGTTGGGCATTTGATCATGTTTATTATAAATTGCTTTATGGTTGCCCTTCTCTAGACTGTAGAAATGGTGCTCTCAATAAGCGAGGGTCTATTAAATTTGATCATTTTGCTGAAGTAAGGTTTGTTGAAATGTATTTTATTTATTTACCTTATTGTAAATAAGTTTTCATATGATGATTCTAACTTGTTAAACCTCACTTTACCTTCTTTTTTTGTGTGGCTTTATCATTATTTTCTATTGGCAACTAACTAGACATCACTTTTAGCAAGTAAGGATGCATGTAGCTGGTATGAAAGTTGCACCTGAAAATTCAGAAGAATTCAAATATGATACAATCTCATCACATGAAGAAAAAGATGAAATATAATGTTGTGTTGGCATGTCCCTCCATTATTAGGTTACAAATATTAGGTGTAAAAAAAATAGAATGATATATTTGTGAAGATAGAGAGTTGGAAAATACTTTTAGAAATAATTCAATTTTTGAGGAGAATCAACTATCTTCAATAAATTTTAGAGATTGAATTATGGTATATCATATTACAAAATAATTATATATTCTCACTCATCACATGGGTCTGCAACTAATATATATGAGTAAGGATGGAGGGCTCAGATATAGGTATTGGTTTGTAGGTCATGCCCAAGGACATCAAATAGCTCGATGACAGGTAAATACTAATGAAGGCATACAGGTTAATGGGCCGTGAAAAAGGTCTAGCCATAAGGAGCTGGAAATGTTGTCCAAGGAGAAGTACTTCTTCGGCCAAACAAAGTAGAGGTCAAATGTCCGACCCTTCATGAAGAACAAGGCAACAAGCAATCACGCTAGTAAGGATAAACATCAGATAGGAATAAGACAAAAGAGAGTTGAGAAATATCTGAGAAGAAAGCTGCTACTAGCGCATTGAATGCTCTGCAACTAACCCCTTGGCCGTATTAATGGGGAGGTAATACCCGAACGGTAACATTCAGTTTTATAGCTACCTACAAAGACTTTAGGAAGGTGCTGATGGGACAAGTATCAAAGCCAACATTCTAATCTACACGTGGAGTGCTGAAATGAAAGGAGGAAAGGGAATCTAAAGGAGAAAAACCCCATTACAGGGATTAGAAAACCAAAGAAAAATGACCGTAGACTCAAGAACTGTAATTTTGTATAAGTTTAAGAGAGATATATAAGAACAAATCATCCACAGACTTGGCCAAGGAGAGCTTTTCTTGTTCAAAACTGTTTGTTTTATTCTTCTTAGCAATAACTAACCTTCCGTGATTACCGTTCACTTAACTCATTGAAAGTTCATCTTAAGCCTACTCTCTAACAAATTCATTGTTTTGGGCTCTTTAAGTCATTGACCCTTCATTTGGGCTTCAGGAGCAAATTGTGTCCTTACAATGATAATTGTGAAAATAATTGTAGAATTGATTATGACCCTAAAATAACTTTTAGAATATAAAACATTCTAATTAAAAGTTAAGACATCACTTTTTTATAAATAAAAATAAAAATAATATAGGCATCCCATTAAGAAGGAACTACATGCAATCATTAAGGCTGAGTATTTTTTTTAAGACACATGGATAAGCTAAACAAGGGTTCATTGAGGAGGAATCTATTGGGTTCCACTTTTTAGATTTTTATTTTTATTTTATATATATACAATATAAAAATTCTACTCTAATTCAATTTGTGTATATGTATATGAAACTTCCTCTTAGAGACTTGAACCTTGGCCCTTGCTCACACACTCCACAAGCACTTATACTTGTGGAATAATCATTACACTAAAGGTGTACTATGGTCACTTCATTAGATTTGGAAAGCAACAAGAGCAAATAAATAAATACTTCGTAGAATAATGCTAAGACCACATGTGAGGTGTGAGTAATTGAGTTGTGACAAAAGTTGTGTGATCTGTTGTGGTCTTGGCATTATTCATACTTCACCTCCTTCAAGCACTCATCGGCCTTTACTTATCTGCTTTGTTGCTTTCCAATGCACTAGAACCAATAAACTTCTCCCCCAATGAGAGTGGTATTATATGTATTTGATACATGATAATGATAGATTTCTTTTCCATGATAGTGATACCATCTGTCAACAAAAGTCTTTTTTTTTTTTAATTTAAAATTATACCAACTACCTTATTATTTAAAATTTTAATGGAAAGAATAAAATTTAAATTGTGAAAAGAAAGAAATTGAGAGAGGGGAAATGATGCCAAACACACCGCGGGTTGAGTGAAAGAAACAGCAAGGAGGACATGACGCCGACGCACAAAAGTTGTTCACCCCATAGGCCAAAAACCCATTTGCCATGGTCCCACCCTCAATAGTTCATTTATGCCAATGATCCCATTAATAAGTGCAAAAGATCCTTCTCAAATATTATAAAATAAATAAATAAAACCCTTAAGAGAATTCCCATCAAGAATTTTAAAAATTTTAACATTTAACACTTCAAAAACTTACTTTATTGATTATGCCACCCCATTTTAAGATACATCAAACATCAAAACTTCTATATTTTTTGTCATTTCATTTAAATAATATAAACTACTCATTAAAATAATAATAAATCATCCACACAAAAAACTATAACAACCAGCCAACCCCCTCCTCCACCGCTCCACTTGCCATAACCACCATTGTAGCAACCACAACCCACCACTACAACCACAACCATCCACCAAAATCACAACCAACCACCACAAAAAAAACCAGCAAACAACCAAACAACCAAAACCCACCACTACAACCACAACCATCCACCAAAATCACAACCAACCACCACTCAACCACCACAAAAACAACCAGCAAACCCACACCGAACCAGCAAACAACCAAAACCCATCACACACACAAACCCAAGATCGGTGACCCACGACCCACACCGAACCAAAACCACTACCACAAACCACAGCAAAAAAAAAAAAAAAAAAACCTTCATTGCCACCACCAGCAAATCGGTGAACCAAAACCCACAAGAAGCAAAACTAGATAGGTGAACCAAAACCCATCACACACACGCAAAACCAATAGATCGATGACCCACAACCCACGTCGAACCTCCACCACGACCACTGGACCGTCGGACCCACGATCCATGCCCATCGGACCACAATTGCCGACCATCGAACCATCACCGCCACCACCCACGACCATTAGACCATCCAATCGGACCCAAACCCATCAAACCACGACCCTGACCATCGGACCACGCCAAACCATGGGACAAAGAACAGAGAAGAGGGAAGAGATGAGTGATAGGAAAGAGAAATAGAAATGGAAATAAATCCGTTGGTGATGAATAAAAAACCTTTTTTCTTTTTACAATTCAGCTATAGTGAGCTTGTATTGATACAAGCCCACTGTAGCTTCGTGCTAAATGTTTTAGGATTTAGAATGTTTAATGGATGCGTGTTTTTATGATTTGAGGGGCTAAAAATGCTAAAAAATAGCAATTAGCATTTTTAGCACCCTTAATGAGAATGCTCTAATAGTTCACTACATTTATGCCAATGGTCCCATTAAAAAGTGTAAAAGATCCTTCTCCAAAATTTATAATAAAAAAAAGTGTAAAAGATCAATGCATTCGGTGAATGTAACTATCACCTATTTACCCTCAAGTAATAGGACTAACAAATTTGTACCCTTTTTTTACTAAGTTATTATAGTACCATAGTATTTTTTCCACGTTTTTTTCGTTACAATTTTGAGAGAGCATCAGCATTGGTGATAGTAAAAAAATTATTTTACCATCTCAAACACTAAAAAAGGCTTAACATCAATGATGCTAAAGTCAAATTTTTATCGGCAACTTTCTAAAGTGAATTGCCAAGACTAGCAGTTCACTGTAACAAGAAGGGATTAAAAAGATTTATTTTATGTCTTTTGTTGGGTTTTGTGGTAGAGGAGGAGAGAGGAAGTGAGAAAGAAATTAATAAAAACATAAATAATGTTTAGTTGATGAAAAAAAATAAGGGAATTGATGTGGGGTGTGTTATGAAATTGTGTATCAAAATAGGTAAAGTAGCTTTTTAAGATATTAAATGCTAAAATTTTTAGATTACAGATGTAAATGCTCTAGGACCATAGCTTTTTTGTCACACTTTTTGTTACAATTCTAAAATTTTAGACACTTAAACTGTGAGTAATTATCTATTACTTTTACATAAATTTATGGTAAAAGTCATGGCATAAAAATTGTGTCCATTGAATTTTTAATTTTTTGAATCGACAAAGAAAAAAAAAACTCTCATAAGTAGTAGTCATTTTGCAAATAATTGTTATTTGTAAAATAAATAAAAATTTTGGGTTTTGAAGGAAATAAATTAGAAACATGAAGATCTTGTATTAATGTTCTTTTAACTTTTTTTCGGACATGTATGCATGTCCTTTAGGCTCCGTTTGGTTAGAGTGAAAATATGAATGATGGAAAAGAAAGAGAAGAAACTAGAAGAAAAAATTATGTTTTCCTTTGATTGGTTCAAAAAGAGAAAACACAAAGGATGGAAAATATTGGAAAACATATCCACCCGGGCCCACAAATTTTTATTCTCTCGATTTAGGAGGAAAACTGGGAAGAAAAGAGAGAAAATGGGGAGCTTAGCTCTTGAATTACATATATACTCCTCTCCAAGTTGATGTCTTTTATGTAGATTTTTTCCCTTTTTTATTTTTATTTTTTAATTTTATTATGGGAACTTGTGTGCTGGTGAGTCAGGTCCTGGACTCCTTTCTTTTCATCCTTTTTTTTTTTTAGTTCTTTTCTTTTGTGTTCGTACTACACCCTTTCTTTTTTCAATTTTTTTTTTTTAAGTTTTGGGTTCTTCAACTTTTTATCCTCTTTTTATTTTATTTTTTTAATGAAGAAATCATTTGTAAGTGCACAATTGCACCTGGACCCAAAAACACATGTGGGCTCAGGCCCAATGAGCCTTAGACAATTAAATTTGTAGAGTGTGGGTTCGCAACCTAATTTAGTGGTGCTCGAAGCTTGATGAACAGGCTAGAATGTTACAGTACTTACAAACAATGGATAAATAGGGCAAAATGAACCTCCTCGGACGTAGGCTGAGGACAATCTGTATATTATTTCTCTTTTTCCTTTTAAAGGTTACAATCCTTAGTCTTTCTCTAGTTCTTTTTTCTTTACAAAAAGGCCTCCTCTCTCTTCTACCCCCTTCTCTCCTTAAATACTTCCTTTCCTTCTCCTTTTATCCACGTGTCACCCAAAATCCCCTTCCACCACCTTCTTGAATTCTTTAAATACTAGCTAGAAGGCTGAATTCTACTGTTTAGGGGTCACTTCCCCATTAATGCGGCCAAGGAGGTAGGTGCAGGGTCTTTAATGTGGAGGCAGCAGCCTTTTTCTGAGATATTTCTCTTACACCGCCATGTCTAGAGGGTATTTGGATCCCCTCTTTAACCTACAGTCTTTCCAGAACTCTGCCTTGATCTTTCTAGTGAACCTCCAAGTAATCACGTGTCTGTCCGAGGAGAGACTCTTCCTCGGATGAATCCTCGGGCCCTCGGCTTGTAAGCCAACTCGCAGCCCTAAAAGCCTTTAGTCAAGAACGAACTAGCGCCCATTGATAAAGCCCAAGGCCCAAATACCCACTTAGGTTCTTTCACTCCCCACAATAGCCCCTCAAAACTTTATTTTTCCCTATCCGAGGAGAAAAATGGAGTTTTGATCCGACCAAAACTTCCCCCACATGTTTCGTACCTCACCACGTGTGTGGAAATCGTTTCGTTTCCCAGAAAATGCCGTCTGGCGCTTTGAATTTCAAAACGCGCGCATTTATGACCGCAAGTTACACCTTGTTTCTCACGTTCAACGGTGAGATGAACATCCAACGGTCCGTATTGCCCCCTGAAAATTTGGCGGGATGAATCCAATTTCGAGGCCGCTTCTCGCACGTCATAACGCTTTGGAAATATGCGTCATCATTTATTTCTTCAGAACTTAATCATATCAAAACATCAGTCATTGCCTTTTCTCTTAAGAAATCCGTGGAAACTCGCATAACTACGAACTCGTAAGTTCTTACTTTTTCTTTTACTCCTTTCTCCTCGGATTCTATCATCGGCTCCCTTTTTAACCACTTTCCTTCTTAAAACTTGCCATTTCCTTTCTCATAGATGGGTAGGTTTATGTGTTTAGTTGACACCGCCGCTGTGATGGAAGGTTTTAGGGCCAAATACCAGATTCCCAGCGACGTAGGCTTGAAATACTGTCCGGCGGAAGCCGTAGGTGGTTCTAGGAAGACGGGAGAGGTCATCATCCCTATGATTGCCTTCATAGAAGGTGGGATGACCCTCCCTATGAGAAGCGTAACTAGGGAATATCTTCGCAACCACCGGTTGTGCCCTGACCAGTGCGCACCCAATGTATTTAGGGTCTTAGGAAGTGTCGACGCCCTAAATGAGCAGATGGGCTTGAACCTCACTTGGCATGACGTTGTCTTCATGTACGAATGCCACAAACTTAGGAACGTAGGCTATTACATTAAATCCCGGTCTAGTGTAGTTAGGTTAATTTCTTGTTTGCCCAAGTCCAATAAAGGCATGAAGGACGACTACCTCATCGCCTCAGGCAACTGGCACGACGGCCCACACTGCCCAGTCGTATGGGGAGATCCAGGTGTGACTCCTTAGGATCTAATTTCCCAACCCCGTAATTCCATCTAAAAATCCTTAAATGCTTATTTACTTTCACAAACTGTCTAACTCCGATTTGTTATATGCATTACTAATCTGACCACATTTGCCTTTTTGGGTGTCTTTTTCCACAGACAAACAACTCGTGCGCCCACGCCTGAGCCATTGCAACGTCGCTGACCTAAACCGCGTGCTGTGCTCAGAAGTTTTCGTGAGTGAAGACTTGCAGCTTAGAGCGGCTCACCTAATACTAAGGTACGACCCAATATCCTCAGACTTCCAGGAGATAGAGAACGCGATTATCGCAATAGATAGGAGGCGCAAGAGAATAAACGTAGCAAGACCGAACTTTCTTGCTGACTACGACATCCCTGACGACCTCAACACCATTCTGTACACGTGTCCCATTGCGGCGATCCCTCTCTTGACGCACTCTCAAGCAACTACTGTCCCGGAGGAGCAAGTGTCCTCTTAGCACACGTTGGACGACGAGATAGACAAGTTTCAGCTCGAGGACGTCGAAAGACCCCGAGGAAACCAGTTCGTCGTGCTTTATGACGAGGAAGAAGAGCCCGCCGAGGCCTCCGGAGTTGCAGGGCTAGTAGTTGCCCATCCTGAAGAAGATTCCGAGGAGGAAGAAATGGACGCACTTCAAGGCCTTATGACCAAGAGAGGCGAGAGAGTCGCCCAGAGAAGAGCGGGAGGGTCCCAAGTTCCTCCGTCTTTGCCACCACCCCCTCCTCCAGCCGATCCTAAACCCCCAGTCGTGGAGCCCAAGAAGAAAAGGAAGGGGGAGGCCGAGGAGGCTGGTGGCGAGAAGCAGAAAAAGCCAAGGCAGCAACCACAACAAACTCAGCAGCAGAAATTAGACAAGGGCAAGGGACGTGCTCGTTCAGTTGAAAGTGGGGAGATTAGGGATATGGCCGAAATGCGCCGAGCACCGGCTACCTGGTCTCCTGACTTGAGATTGGACGGCGCACCAATCTCTTACCAGTCCAACATTAGGGCATTCCAACAAGGCCACACCCACCACCTGGCCGAGGCGTTGGAACGTCCCCTTCTGCTGCCCAAGGATATGGATGCCTTGGAAAAAATGAGCCAGCCTCAGCTATTCCTTTCTTTGAAAAGGGAATTGGCCCTGGTAAGTTTCACCTATGAATATTTTATTTTCATAATATCAGATTATTAGTAAGTATTTTTATGCATCTAACTCCCTGATACTTTGTCACAAGCCATTCAAGAGGTCTTTGCTGCCAAGAAATTTGTGGAAGATGCTCGGAAGAAGGCCGGAATGGAGCAGGAGATTCGGCAGGAGACTGAGAAGTCCCTAGGCCAGGCCCTAGCAGAAAACGAGAGACTCTCCTCTCAGTTGGCCAATTTAAAAAGAGAAAGAGACGGCGCCGAGGCCAATTTGAGAACAATGAGGACTCAAGTGGAAGGGCAGCGCAAGCTTCTTCATCAGAAGGATGATGAGCTCTCCCAAGCCCATAAGGAACGCTCGGACTTGGAGAAGGAGCTTGCGCGAATGAAGGAGGAAGCTCGCACCTTCAAGCATTCTCTGGAGGACGCGAAGCAAGCAAGTTACAAGGAAGGGGTAGCTGCAACAGAAGAACAGCTGACAGAGGCTTTCGCGGCCTTGTGCCGAGAATACTGTCAGCAGGTTTGGGGGGAAGCCCTAAACGTGGCAGGGGTTCCTTCAGCTTCCAAGCTGAGGAAGTCCGAGAATATTTGGCTTCCCCTAGACATACAGGAGATAGAAGAGGCTCCTGCTGTTGCTCCTGCCCCTGAGGCTGCTCTTCCTGCTCTTCCTCCTGTGATCCCAGAGCTCATTCCAAATCCTACAGAGCCTTCAGGTTCTAATAAAGAGAAGGAAGGGAGCGGGGGTGCCGAGAAGGGCCTAAGCCAAAGTGCGGAGCCTACCATTCCTCCAACCACTACAACAGACAGAGGAAAAAAAGTCTTGTCTGCCTTTGAATTGGAATTAAAAAGCACCGAGGCTAGCAGTACTTCTCAGCAAGACCCCCTTCCAAAAGCTTAGGGCCGAGCTTAGGGCCGAGCTTAGGGCTTCTTTTTCTCTATACTTGAAAATTTCCATGTAATGATGTATATTGACATAATTAATGAAAGACAATTTTATTTGATTTTCATCTAAGTTATGTTTATTTCATCTTTTCATCTTTATGCTTACCATAAAAGTTCTCATTAGCACACAGCGAAAAGAAAGAATGAGATAAAAAAGTCCACTTTCAGCAGTTTGAACAATTACAACTTTAAACAGCAATACACATACTTGCTTTGTGAAGTAAAGTGTGGGGTCCGAGGACCCCACCTTATCAAATTTCTGCCTGATACTTAAAGATATATAACTTAAGACTCAATTTGACCACGGTTCTGTTCAACAAAAAATCAAATATCAATCTTAAGAAGGTATGTGGTCCGAGGACCTTACAAAACCAAGTTTCTATTTGACACTTAGTATTATATATCAATTTTCACAAGGTATGTGGTCCGAGGACCACGCAATACCAAGTTTCTGTTTGATACTTCAGAACAGTAACTTAAGATGTTAATTTCCCCAAAGTAGAAGGTCCGAGGACCCGGCATAACTAAGGTTCTGTTTAACAAATAATAAGATATCAATTTCCACTAGATATGTAGTTCGAGGACCGTGCATAACCAAGTTTCTGTTTGATACTTAGTAATATTAACTTAAGATGTTAATTTCCCCAAAGTAGAAGGTCCGAGGACCCGACATAACTAAGGTTCTGTTTAACAAATAATAAGATATCAATTTCCACTAGGTATGTAGTCCGAGGACCGTGCATAACCAAGTTTCTGTTTGATACTTAGTAATAGTAACTTAAGATGTTAATTTCCCCAAAGTAGAAGGTCCGAGGACCCGGCATAACTAAGGTTCTGTTTAACAAATAATAAGATATCAATTTCCACTAGGTATGTAGTCCAAGGACCACGCAATACCAAGTTTCTGTTTGATATTTAGTAATAGTAACTTAAGATGTTAATTTCCCCAAAGTAGAAGGTTCGAGGACTCGACATAACTAAGGTTATGTTTAACAAATAATAAGATATCAATTTTCACTAGGTATGTAGTCCGAGGACCGTGCATAACCAAGTTTCTGTTTGATACTTAGTAATAGTAACTTAAGATGTTAATTTCCCCAAAGTAGAAGGTCCGAGGACCCGGCATAACTAAGGTTCTGTTTAACAAATAATAAAATATCAATTTCCACTAGGTATGTAGTCCGAGGACCACGCAATACCAAGTTTCTGTTTGATATTACAAGAGTTGTAATTGATAAGTCCATATACATTTATTAAACCACAGATGACAAAAGTGCCTTTTATTAATAATAATACCTTCGAAGGTTGTTTACATTCCATGGACGTTGTACAACTTTTTCATCTAAATCAGTTAGTCGATATGACCCTATGCCTACTACAGAAGTAATCCGATATGGTCCTTCCCAGTTCGGTCCTAATTTTCCCCAAGCTGGGTTTCTTGCAGTACCCACGACTTTTCTCAGAACCAAGTCCCCAGGCGCTAGTGGCCTAAGCTTCACATGGGCATCATACCCTCGTTTAAGCTTCTGCTGATAATAAGCCATTTGGACCATAGCTGTCTCTCGCCGTTCCTCTACTAGATCTAGGCTCTTCTCCAGGAGGCCATTGTTATTTTCTAGGCTAAAAGTACTCGTCCTTAGTGTAGGGAAACCAGACTCTAAAGGGATCACTGCCTCGGCCCCATAAGTCATAGCGAATGGTGTTTCTCCTGTGGATCTACACAGCGTAGTTCGATACGTCCATAGGACATACGGTAGTTCTTCCACCCATCTACCCTTCACATCGTCCAGCCTTTTCTTGAGTCCACTAACTATAACCTTGTTTACGGCCTCGGCTTGCCCATTTCCCTGAGGATAAACTGGAGTGGAGTATCTATTTATGATGCCCATGTCACTACAATATTTCCTAAAAGCTCTACTGTCAAATTGAACCCCATTGTCCGAAATGAGTGTATGTGGTACCCCAAATCTAGTGACAATGTTTTTCCAGATGAACTTCTTGGAATCGACGTCCCTAATATTTGCCAAGGGCTCAGCCTCTACCCATTTGGTGAAGTAGTCGGTCCCCACAAGCAACCACCTTTTGTTTCCTACAGCCCTCGGAAATGGTCCTACTATGTCCAATCCCCATTGAGCGAAAGGCCACGGACTGGAGAGACGGTTAAGGGCTCCTCTAGGCTGATGGATGTTAGGAGCGAACCTCTAGCACTGATCACACTTTCTTGCATAATCCTGAGCTTCCCTCTGCATATTGGGCCACCAATATCCTTGAGTCAGGGCCCTATGGGCTAAGGACCTTTCTCCAGTGTGGCTTCCACAAATCCCCTCATGCAGTTCTTCCAAAAGCGCCTCCGTTGACTCGGGGTGCACGCATAACAGATATGGTCCGGAGAACGATCGTTTATACAGCTTCTGATCCTCGGACAACCAGAAACGCATTGCCTTTCGATGGATCTTGTCTGCTTCAGACTTGTCGTCGGGTAGAATGTCATTTTTCAGAAAAGATACCATAGGGTCAATCCAACTAGGTCCAGGCCTTATTAAGTAGATCCGAGCTGCAGAAACAGTAGTAAGAGCTGGCTTTAACAAATCTTCAACAAGGATAGTCCTAGGCAAACTCTGAATTGAGGATGTCGCTAAGGTAGCCAAGGAGTCTGCATGTGTATTTCCACTTCTAGAAACGTGAGATAGGATGAAGGAATCGAAGCTAGATCGTAAACGTTTAACCTGGGCCAAGTATTCTTGCATTCTTAGGTTCCTAGCCTCCATGGTCCCCGTTACCTGGCCGACCACTAATTGAGAATCCGAGTGCATATGAACTCCTTTTCCGCCCATCTTATACACCATGTTCATGCCGACCAGGACTGCTTCGTACTCGGCCTCATTATTGGTAGCCGAGAACGCCAACCTTAGAGATTTTTCAAAGATAATTTCCTCGGGGGATACTAGGACAAGTCCAATACCAGACCCTTTCTGGTTAACGGCCCCATCAACATACACCTCCCAAGTCGGGGGTCCTATGCCCGTGATCACGCCCACTGATTTTTCATCCATGTGTGATTCCTTTATAGCTTCTTCCAACAATGGTTCTGCGAACTCCGCCATCAAATCTGCAAGAACCTGGCCCTTTATTGAGGTGCGCAGCATATATTTGATGTCAAAAGCTCCTAAAATAGTTCCCCATTTAGCCACCCTTCCAGAGTAATCAGCGCTACGCAAAACTGACTTGAGAGGCAGTTGGGTCAGAACTACAACGGTGTGGGACTGGAAATAATGAGGAAGCCTCCGCGTGGCATGAACTATGGCTAAAAGTGCTTTCTCCAAAAGTAAGTAACGCACCTCGGCGTCATTCAAAGTTTTACTGACGTAGTAGATCGGTCTTTGCACCCCACCGTCGTCCCTTATAAGGACCAGGCTGACCGCATGGACGGCCACTACCAGATACGCAAACAGGACTTCATCCACTTCAGGCCGAGACATAATGGGTGGCCGGGAAAGATATTCCTTAAGTTGTTGGAAGGCTACAACGCACTCCTCGGACCATTGGAACCCCCTCCATTTATTCAAAAGTTGGAAGAAAGGCTTGCATCGATCAGCTGACCGAGAGATGAACTTGCTAAGAGCAATGATCATTCTGGTCAATTTTTGTACTTCTTTCGGATTCCGAGGTGGCTGTAGGGTTTGAATAGCTCTGACTTGCGCTCAAAAGTGTCGTCCAAATCTTTCACGTGTGCAGATATCGTCCTACTTTTCACTACCATGTCATCCACGTATATCTCAATGGTCTTTCCAAGCTGCAACTCAAACATTCTAGTCATCATCCTCTGGTAAGTAGCCCCAGCATTCTTCAATCCGAACGGCATCATTTTATAGTGATAATTCCCTGTCGGAGTAATAAGGGCAGTTTTCTCCTGATCTTCTGCCGCCAGTGGAATTTGGTGATAACCCTGGAAGGCGTCCAAAAAACTCATCCGAGGATGTCCGACGGTGGCATCCACTAGTTGGTCAATGCGCGGCATCGGGAACAAGTCCTTTAGGCAAGCTTTGTTTAAATCTGTGAAGTCCACACATACCCGCCATTTTCCATTTTTCTTTTTGACCACAACCGTGTGCGCCAGCCACTCTGGATAGAAAACTTCCTTGATAGCCCCAGTCCTCTTGAGCTTGAGCACCTCTTCCTTAACGGCTTAGGAATGCTCCTTGGAAGAACGCCGAGGGGCTGCCTTCTAGGAGGAATAGCGGGATTGACGTTCAAATGATGACAAATAAAGCTTGGGTCCACCCCCGGAGCCTCATAGGGGTCCCAGGCAAAAACATCGACGTTGTTCTTTAGAAACTCCACCAATTCCATCTTCTCTTGGTGTGGCAAACATACCCCAACCTGAAAGAACCTTTCGGGATCATCCGATATTAGAAACTTCTCCAGGTCTTCGCATATGGCTTCCTCTGCTGCCACCACATCGGGCGCATCAGAGTCATTAATTGCTATGAGTCTTTCACAGATGAGAGTGAGGATTGTGCTTCGGTCTGATGCAGCACTGCGGCCAATATGCATTTCCTGGCCACCAGTTGGTTGCCAAGAATCTCTTCAATGTACTCCCCTGAAGGGAACTTAACCTTGACATGCAAGGTGGAGGAAACAGCCCCCAAAGCGTGCAGCCAGGGCCGGGCAAGGATGGCTGTGTATGGGGAATATGCATCGACCACAATAAAATCCACCTCGACCGTCTCCGAGCCAGATTGCACAGGCAACCGGATTTGTCCCTTCGGTATAACGGCCTTCCCCTCAAAACTTATCAACGGCGAGTCGTAAGGGGTGAGGTCCTCCAACTTCAACTTCAGCCCTTTAAATAAGTCAAGGTACATGATATCCGTGCCGCTGCCTTGATCAATCATTACCCTTCTTACATCATAATTCCTTATCCTAAGAGTAACTACTAGGGCGTCGTCATGAGGTTGGATGGTCCCAACCTTATCTTCCTCTGAAAATCCCAAGACGGGCACATTCAGCTTCAATCTCTTCGACTTGGAGCCCCCCTCCTCGGCTTGGGAGTGCGAAACTGCCATCACCCTAGTGGGACATGAGCCAGTTCTGCCAGGCGCAGCGAAGATAACGTTGAACGTTCCCAAAGAAGGGCGAGATGAGTTATTCCTCTAATTATTCGAGCCAGACTGACTGCCCTGCCTACTAGGTTGGTACAGGTGCAGCTTTAACTTCCCTTCGCTGACCAGCTGCTCCAAGTGGTTCTAGAGGGTCCGACAGTTCTCAGTAGTATGACCCACGTCTTGATGGTACTGACAAAAGAGATTCTGATTCCTCTTGGTAGGATCCCCCGCCATCTTACTGGGCCATCTGAAGTAGGGTTCCTTACGGACTTTCTCCAGTAGCTGGTGCACTGGTTCTCGGGATACAGTATTAACAGTCTGAGTTGCCACCGAGCCAGACTGCCCGGCGTAATCTCTTCTCGGCCTGTTGTTGTGATATCTGTCCAACCTGAAATCCCTTCTCTCCTGTGGGATAACCTTCGCCTTACCCTTCCCCTGCTGTTGGTCTTCCTCAACCCTCTTGTATTCGTCGATACGATCCATGAGACGACGTACACTCCGTACGGGTTTTTTGGTCAAGGACTTCCTCAAGTCATGATCAGTGGGTAGGCCCACTTTAAAAGTAGTGATCGCCACCTCATCAAAATCACCATCTATCTCGTTAAACATCTCCCAATACCTGTCGGAGTATGCTTTCAACGTCTCGCCCTCTTTCATAGCCATAGACAACAGTGAATCCAATGGTCGAGGAACTCTGCTGCACGTAATGAACCATGACGCGAATGCTCTGGTCAGTTCCCCGAACGAACCTACAGACCCTGATTTAAGGCCGTTGAACCACCTCATAGCAACATGTCCCAAGCTAGAAGGGAAGACTTTGCACATCAGGGTCTCATTGTGAGAATGAACAGTCATTCTCTGGTTAAAGTGGCTCACATGTTCCACCGGGTCGGTCCGGCCGTTATAAATGGTGAAGGTGGGCTGGGTGAACCTCCTAGGGAGCCTCCCATTCTCAATCCTGCGTGAGAATGGCGATTTGGAGAGTTGGTGCTACGCTTGGCTCATGACATCATTCCCTAAGCCCCTAGAAGGGAGCTTCCTGTTCCTATGACCTGGTAGGCCATCCTCTTCGCAAGAGGATGTTTTGCTGGGGGGCGACCATGACCTCGAACTATAACTACTTCCCCGGGATTCCCCCAAAGAGATATTGGATGAGGGTGAAGCACGCCTCCGCCTGACGCGACGCAGCTTCTTCTTAAGGTGATCAATCTCCCTCTGCATGGCTTTAGCACCATCTTCACGGGTGGTGTTGTCTCCTCCACTGTGAGTATGACTCGTTCTAGGATACTCGGTGCGAGCGCTACCCTCTCGATCCCTTCGGCACTCAAGACGCTCGAAAAGATCCTCAGGTTGCGATCCCTGAGATTCTGCATGGTATGAGCCTAAGCCTGCCATGATGTTCGAGTTCTTCCAATGCTAGATCCCCACAGACGGCGCCAATTGTAAGTGCACAATTACAGCTGGACCCAAAAACACACGTGGGCTCAGGCCCAATGAGCCTTAGACAATTAAATTTGTAGAGTGTGGGTTCGCAACCTAATTTAGTGGTGCTCGAAGCTTGATGAACATGCTAGAATGTTACAGTACTTACAAACAATGGATAAATAGGGCAAAATGAACCTCCTCGGACGTAGGCTGAGGACAATCTGTATATTATTTCTCTTTTTCCTTTTAAAGGTTACAATCCTTAGTCTTTCTTTAGTTCTTTTTTCTTTACAAAAAGGCCTCCTCTCTCTTCTACCCCCTTCTCTCCTTAAATACTTCCTTTCCTTCTCCTTTTATCCACGTGTCACCCAAAATCCCCTTCCACCACCTTCTTGAAATCTTTAAATACTAGCTAGAAGGCTGAATTCTACTGTTCAGGGGTCACTTCCCCATTAATGCGGCCAGGGAGGAAGGTGCAGGGTCTTTAATGTGGAGGCAACAGCTTTTTTCTGAGATATTTCTCTTACACCGCCATGTCTAGAGGGTATTTGGATCCCCTCTTTAACCTACAGTCTTTCCAGAACTCTGCCTTGATCTTTCTAGTGAACCTCCAAGTAATCACGGATCTGTCCGAGGAGAGACTCTTCCTCAGATGAATCCTCAGGCCCTCGGCTTGTAAGCCAACTCGTAGCCTTAAAAGCCTTTAGTCAAGAACGAACTAGCGCCCATTGATAAAGCCCAAGGCCCAAATACTCACTTAGGTTCTTTCACTCCCCACATCATTCATACACATTTTTTTAATAAAAATAAAATGTATTATTTTTATTTTACCTAAATTGGATATAATGGTAAATTTATACATACTTTATTTTCTATCCTCTCACTTTTCTTCTCAACCAAACAAAAGAGTGTTCCATCCCTCCACTTTTCTACCTTGCCAACCAAACACATATAAGAAAAAACTAAATCTTTTATATTCTTTCACTTTTCTATACTCTCTCCATTTTATATCCTCTTACTTTTCCACTTTCCGAACCAAATGGACCCTTAAGGTCTTTATTTGACCATTTTCTCTTCTCTCTCCTCGAACCCCCTCTCTCTGTCTCCGTCTCTAGTCCTACCGACTATTTCTTTCCCGCCTAGCATAGACAAGCCCCAATAATTGATATCTTTTCTTTGGTCCTTGGTCAATTAGATTGGTACAATTATACATGTTAGAAAATGGAAAATATATAGGTACTCCAATTTTACATCTTTAGAAGTAAGTATTAGTCTATTAGATTTAGATGACTCTTATATATAGCTTTTAAATATTTTGCTTTTAAACATGAAGTCAATAGTGAAAAGATCGATTGAAGGTCTCTTATTTTTAGTCATTTTTTATGTATAAAAACATTAAATAATATATTTAAATAATTTTTGAATCATAATATTCTATTAATTTCAATATTTGGTTTAATTGCACATTTATATCATTCTCAAAAAAATTGCATATTTATATTTAACTTGGAAATTATCCCATTTATAGTATTTTTATTTTCATTTTTTATGTCTTCTTTATATATAATATTAGTAATTAGTCTACGTTGAAACCAATTATGTACCAAAAATCCCAATATTATTTAGAAAATAATTCACAGTTTGCAAATTTACTGGAAGGAGAAAGAAAATATTTTGACCAATGTAAAAATTAATATAACTTAATGTAAATGTTTTTATATATAACAAAATAGCATATATTAAATCATGTTACATACATACTTGCTTTATGTATAATTAACATATATATAATTAATAAGTATTCTTTGAATTTGAAATTTATTAATATATTTAACTTGGCCTAAAATAATTTTTGCCTCTGCCACTATCTGCAACTTGAACGTACTTTAAAGATGGACTTTTAAATATATATAACCAGAACTTTTTTTATACCATTTGCCCTCTTTCATTAATCCACCTCATGAATACTATGACAAAATAATACGGTTTGCCCCCACATAATTTCTCTTCTCCATTGATGCAGAACAAAACCAAGTGTATGCAACATTAAAATTGAAGAAAATAGGATTTAAAGAATTGGCACCTAGACTTGCTTGGAATCATACTGAGCATCTAGAAATCAAAACCTACAAATCAACACTTATTGAAGTCCATTTTGGCTGGGTCGAAAAGGGGAGCATGGAAAACAATAGAAGGAAAATTGGAGTTTTTTTTTTTTTTTTTTTTGTTTTGGTTGGGTGGAAATTTGGGATCCAGTTGGAAATGGGTGAGTTTAGGTATTTTTCACCTGAGCCCACCAAAACTTATCCCCACAAATTGGGAGGAAAATGTGTTTAGATTTAAAAAGACATTATTATCCTAATTATCCTATTATTTCAAACTACAATAAAGACATAATAGTAATTTTTATCCTTTCACTTTTTCATCCTCTCACCAAAAACACATGAAAGAAGAAAAAAAAAAATTATCTTTTCAAAATTTTTCATCCTTCGGCTTTTCCATCTTCCCAAACAAGTAGAGCCATAGGACTGACTAAAATTAGTACTAGACCATTTGAGAAAATTCAAACTTTAATTAATCACGCAAAACTATAGAACATCTCCATTGGAATACAATAGTGCGTTCAAGTTTTTTGCATGTTTTTCATCAGGCCCTCCATGATAAATCCAATATTGATCTCTTTGCTATGACTCTCTCCCTTATATGGATGAGAAGTAACAAGTCTCGGGTAGGTGAGGAATCGTTCCCAATGAAGAAAAACAATTAAATGCCCTAGAAAACCTTCAAGAATTTCAGCAACTTCTCTTAGTCCATGCGAAGATCCCTTCCACAGCTCACTCTGTTTGTTGGCATCCTCCCCCTTCTAGCTGGTATAACCATATAAGGTTAACTTCGATGATGCGACTTTTTCTGGTGAAAACACTACTGGACTTGATGTTATAATTTGAAATGATAACGGATTAGTTATGGTTGCTTTATCACAGCAAATTCCACTACCTACCTTGATAGAGATGGTGGAAGTGTTATCATTGAAATTGTTAACATAAGGAATATGCATTTTACTAGTTTTGGCCACATCATTTAGGACAACAAGCTGGTTAACTCTTTGCTACCAGAAGTTCTTTTCTACCATGTTAAAAGACAAGAAAATAATGTTGCTCATGAACTTGCTAGAAAAGCTAGATCTTCTGATCTTCTTCTTGCTTGGATGGAATTTGTCCCTTCAGGTATCTATATATATAGACTACTATGAATAACCCCAATTCTAATTGACTTAAGAAGTTCAATTATTAAATAACATAGATAACCTTAACACTAGGTAATAAAATAAATATATATTTAACTAATAAGACTTGAAATAAAATCCAATGGACTAATAGTAAAAAACACAACTTCCTTCTAAAATTAAACAAACTAATTAAAATAAAATGATCTTCATGTTTCCCCACATCATCCATTTTCTTTCTTAACCATTTTTTTTAGGAAAAAGATTAACATCTTTATTAAAAAAGCTTAGCCATAATCGATTATGAGTAAAGCATTAATTTGGGATGGAACATTCTCCATCCACACTAACAGACTTGTGATATGATTAGCATATTTAGTAAGGTTATGAATCTTAAATTAACTAGTCTTTTACCATAAGAGAAACTTATCAAACTAAAGGCTTCTAAGAGGAGCTTAGCTTAGTAGATTAGGTCGCCAAAGGTGGTAAAGCATTCATCTTCGCTTTTCAAAGCTTTGAAGATGACCTCCAAATCTCCCTCTAAGATGATAGAGGAAGCGCCATGTATGTAATGCCCCAAAACCACAAATAATAAAAATCTATTCAATTTGGATAATTCATAAAAATGTTAAAAAGAAGCAACCAACAAATCTAAATCTCATCACAATTTTCAAAGCTCTAATCCCACAAAAAATAATTTCTAGTACTATATTTAATACCCTAATAATAATGATAATAATAATTCTCAGTTCCACAAAACAAACATAGGTCCATCAATTTACACAAAATTTCCACTTAAAAGTTTATTTTCATACTTAAACAATGTAATTCTAGACAACACTGATATTTCCAAAAAAATTTATTTATTTACTTAACTGTCCAGGTTAATTTTAGCTTTGACCGGATTTTTTTTATTTTCACTATTTTTTTTCACTATGTCATTACATGTCTAGCCATCGTAAGTCTACTACTATCCTTTAGAAGCCTGAAGCCACATGGTATATTCATAATTGATCAAATCCAATAGCCTACGGAGGACCATTCCATGCACTTCGTCAGGTCTATTATAAATATAAATATAGAGAAATGATATGTTCACAACATTTTTACAACATTTTTACAACAAATCCTAAGTGGCAGGATGTTACTGGTTGTTATTGTTGGGGCAAAAAAGTAATCTTAGTGTTAGATTCAAATTTGAACCAATAACAACTAACCACCTATATTTTGTTGTAAAAATATCGTAAAAATGTTGTGGACGTAGCACCTCTCATAAATATATGATAACATAGTGACAAGATTAGATTGATATGACACCTTTTTCAATTAACATAGTGACAAGACTAGATTGATAAAGCCAATGCCTATTTCTCTATTAGGTACCAAAATAATTCATGTACAGACCCTGAGACCCATGTCTCTTTCTATAAGTGTGGGGACAAATATGAATAATTCCAACTTTCTAAAATTACGGCAACAAAGAAACAAGCATAAAATCAATCATGTGGTGCCGCTAAAAGAGGAGAAACTTCTTATTTATATACTATACTTAAGGCTCTTTTTTATTTGTTATTTTGGATACAGTAAAATAATGTTTAAAAGTGAGATAGAGATAGTATTCTAATTTTTAAGATTTTTCTTTATGTGAGAATTGATAAAAGTTTAAAAGTCTAAAACTTATGAACTTTTTAAAAAATTGTAAATTACTCTTTTAACTAGTTTATTTATTTATTTTTGAGAAACAACCGGTTTATGTTTTTAAATTTAAAATTATTTAATTAAAAAAAATACGGGTATTTTAGAGAGTTTAAGAATTTGTATGAAAATAATTTAGTACGCAAAATAATGAAACTCAAACATGAAATCTGTTATTAATAGTTAGATAAGTATAGCTCTAGAGATAAAATGCTAAAATTTTTAAGCTTATCAAAACCCATATATTAACTTATGCTATCTCACTTGGGCTTCTTGTTCCATAATAATTATCTTATTTAAATATCTTGAACCCAAATCAATTAAATCCATTTAATTGTGAGCTTCCTTTTTAATTTATGTATATGAAATAAATTAGTAATAAAATTATGAGGTGTTACATGCCAATCTCGAGCAAAAGTAAGAGCTCTGACAGCAGCCATTGCTTCAACTTGATCCACTGTCTGAGGAAGAACTTTCTCTGCCAGAGAAGCTAGAAGATGGAGAAGGAGCTGAAGACTTGAAGGGGAGACTTCTAGTAAAATCATGCAGAACCCTCATTCCGTTAGGGATGACTTGATCAATGGGAGATATGGTGTTGCTTGTTCTTAACTTGAATATGATTCATAGGTTCAACTTTAATTTTCTAGGAAGTGCAACCATTAGTTAACTCATTCAATAAACCCCAGCTTTCAGATCAAAATTGTTAACAACTAGACATGGTGTTCTGATTTGATTTATGGAAAATGCTAACGAGTGTTCTTAGGGCATTGATTAACAATCCATTTTAGGAAAGTTTTAACATCACGTTTATAGAAAATTTGTTGTAAAAATGTTGTAAAAATGTTGTGAACATATCATTTCTCTTATAGAAAATGAAAAAAGTTGTCAAAACATTAATTGTTTTTTTTTTTTTCCATAAAAACTTTCTTTAATTGGATTGTTAGCGCGACCCTTGATTTATTAGACACAATCTCCGCTTTGGACCAAAATTGACTAAATTTAATTTTATACAGAAGGAAAACCAGAACAAGTACGAATCAAACTTTAAAGCTATACATTCTGTTCCTAGAGTAGAGAATGAATTTCGCAAGATAACTGCTTTTATTAAATATGATTATGGATAACTTTTGAGATCAGACTAGAGTTTGGTTGATTTTGTGTTAAGAAAAAAAAGTGGCGTATACTGCATAAACAGTATTTTTTTTTTTTTTTTTGGAGAAAATATACAGTCTTCAACTGAAAAAAAAAAATATGCATCCTGGAATATGTCTTCTCAAGTGGTGTGCAATTGTGCATAGAGGTGTCTCAAAGGTTGATATTATAGTGTTACGCATCAGACACTGACTGCAACTTAGAATTTGGTCTATAGCTATAGCCTTTATTGAGAACAAAAATGACATTGTACCTTATCCTTTTTCCATGGGAAAAAAAGAAATAATTGAATGAATTTAAGACAACAATATACCTCTCAAAACCATTTTTTAGGTCTCAAATGCTGGAACTTCAATTGGACCATGAATTGCTTTATACAATGTTCTATCAACAATACTCCTATAAGGATCCTCCTGCCGCTTCTCAATCAAGAATGCCATATTGCGTTCAACCTCGGCTTTTATCTGCAAGTACAATTGGTTTGCAACTTGTTTGTCCTTCAGAATATCTTCCCTACCCTTTGTTTTTATGGGCTTCCCAAACAAATAATAGAAGCGGCCAGGTATCTTGGGTACCATCAATGGATAAAAGAGGTTTGGGTTGGCAACCTCCCCCTTTGTTTCATCCCTAAAAATCCAAGCATATTCCATCATTAGATCCTATAATTGAAAAGTGGCAAACATCTCTAGTTTTTGGAATTTTACAGGAGTACAATTGTAATAAAATTATATAATTACTTGGGAGAGTAATTACCTCACTTTCATCGTATTTTGGCTGATAGCTTCTCTGATTAAACCATTAACCACTGGGATCTTAATTAGATCATTGTAATCAAGAAGCATCTGCCATGGTTGATAAACATAAAAGCACAAACCCAAAGCAAGTAGGATGTTAATTGCAATATCAAGCTCAATAAAAGAGAAAAACAATATGAGGGTGCTTTTCAAAGTCAATTTTGTAAAATATGTGTGTGTGTATATATATATATATATATTAAATTGTGCATTTTAGAATTATTAAAAAAAATTCATTACTTTCCAACCGTCAGAGTAGTAGTACTACAGTGTATTTTTGTAGTTAACCCAAAATTCCAGGTTTTATTCCCTTGTATTTGATTAGTGTTCAAGCTGGTCCATGATTATGGACCTCACTGATCTTTCTTTCACTACATGTATAATTAACTTTCTGTTCTGTAGTGAGTACCATCTTAATCCCTTTAGTTAACCATAACCAAGCTCATTCCTATACTCTGGAATTCAAACTCCCAACCTTCACGAAAAGTCAAAAAAACCATAAAAGTAGCATTTAAAAACATTCATCTCTAAAGTATAAATTTTGAAAACATAAAAAAGGAAAAAAGAGAAAAAACGATGATATAAACATAAGATGCAAAACATATTAATATTTCACCATCAGAAAGAGGCTCTTATACTAAAAGCATAGGACTAGTTAGATGCGCAAAAGCACAAACTTACTTCTGCTATATCATCTTCTCCCACGGCTCCAAATGGTACAATTGTGGCCCCAAACTTTGCTGCCATTCTCACAAATTCCTGCTGGTCAGGCCAAAATAACTTGTATTCTTCTCCCTAGCAATATAAAAGTACCATAACTGTTGGAATAAAGTTTAGACAAATATATATAGATATGGATATATAGATATAGCCCTTGCTAAACAAAAACAAAGATTTAGGGCAACAAGGACCTCTAATAACATTTAAATCCTCTCTCAATGACAGACTACTCACACAAACAAAGGTTGAAGACGTATTAGTGTAACAAATATATCTACCTTGCATATAACTTTAGTGAACCATGGCAACAACAGAGTGTACATTAGGTGATTACTTCCAATTATAAACTGACAAATGGATTGAATGTCCCTGCAATCTGCCTTGCTTATAACATTCAGAAATAAATGAACAGACGGCCACAACCAGTAAGAGCTGTTGGAGACGACTTTATATTGTTTCACTCGTACAAGCAAGACAAGATAAAAATTTGGAAAGTAAATGATAAAGCAGATTTATGAGTACAATAGTTGATAGTTATAAAATGTATTGTTCTTTAGTTGCAGTAAAGCAGGTGAAATGAAACACAAGGAACTTGACAGACCTTGTAATGCAGAGCCTCACGTGCCCCACCAGGATAAAGAAGCACATGTGATTTTGTTGAAAGCAATTTGAAAAAATTGCTTCCAGTAACAGGTACTGCACCAAACACTTTCACCCAATCAATTATAGAAAATTCAGAAGATGAACTCTCAAACATCCTCGAAAACAACATGGGATGCGCTAAGCCACGAATCATAATGTTCTTCTCCCTTAAGAATCCTTCAGCAAGTGAAGGGAGTTCCAGTCCCATAAACATGTGATAACCAACTAATAACACAGGACCTTCACTTGGAACGCCCACAAGACCTTTCATTATCTTTCCATCTTCCAAAGTTGAGAACAGTATCGGATCAGTAGCAACGCGAAACAACCTACCATTAATGCAATTTTAATATCAATCTTCATTTTATCAAGGCCACGGATATCTGATAGAATCAACTTAAACAGGCTGCAGGGCAACCAAAGCCCAAAGACAAGTAGGACTAGTTGCTTGCAGTTCACAGTCTGCCCAATCAGGGTTTTAGACCGAGGTTCTTATCAATAAGTTGGTTCAAATTATGAAACTACAGGAAAATAACTATAGGTGATTTCTTCAGTCTGTAAATTGTCTACTCTCAGTGTGTGAGATCATGTCATCATATATACAAGCAATAATAGAACTAATCAGCATAAATGGAATTTGACCATTTGTGTACACTATTAAAAAAAACTAAAAGCTTTTTCTCAAAACAAAAGATGATGATGGTGATGGTGACGATGAAAAGATCAGATAAGCAAAATAAATTGATGTCAAGTCTTGGACACGCTACTTTGGCTCTGCAATGTTAGAATTTAAGTGAAAAATAGTGGAATAAGAGTTAGATTTCATGTAAAGCAGAAAGAAAAGTGATGATAAGAGAGGGGAATGGGAGATGTACAAAGCATAATTTTTATCGATTGCAAGAAGGGAACAAATGTTTTTTTCCCTCAATCATATGTTTGGTTTAATATTGTGGGCCTATTTCTGATGCATGATCATAAAATGAAGCCAACAGTTTTAGGGGTTGCTAGAGAGGGTAGGTGAGGGCCCCATGACCCCATGACTGCATTACCACACATGCTATATCATTCATTATAATTGACCTAAACATGAACATGAGAGTGTATTTACAGTATCATCCCAGTCTCTAACACCTATACATATTCACAGATTTTATTGTGCTTTTCAACTTGAATTTCAGGTCACCACTCTCAAAAATCCACTAATCAAGAACAAGTAATCACAAGTATAAGGAATCTTACCACTACCCTGGACTATCTTAAAATACCAACCTACAGTTGAATCTTTACACCAATCCCAATTGGACTTGATCTTGTAGAAACTTCTCTTTATGCACAGATCCTAGTACATGACTAACTCTTTTGCATGGATCCAAATATATGACTAACTCCACAGCAACCCTTTGATTGTTGTAATTGATTTACAGCAGCTTCACATAGAAACACCAAAAAGATCTTCAATATTGGTGCTAATGATTTTGCTTGCTTACAAAATTCACAGGTATACAAGAAACGTTGCAATATCTCTTTCTTCTGTAGGAAAAGGCTATGGTGTCAAAAAGAAAACCTTATGAAACTTTCTAGGGTTAAGGTTTTCTTTCTCCACATCCTTATTTAAATAGGAGTTTAATGGGCCTTTTGAATGGGCTCTCCTATTCCAATAAGGTTTGCTCTCCTAGTCTTATTAGGTTTACACAAACCAATAAACAAATAGCCAATTAGAATAAAACGTTGCAGGCTATATCAAAAATCCCGTAGCTCGATAGATCGAGAGGTATCGTGCTTTATTAAATTTCGATAGATCATTGAGGAGGTATTAGGACCTGCAGATTTAGCTTTTCTTGAGTATTCTTCATGTTTTCAACATAACCACTTGTTATGATCGTCTTGAACTCACTTAGATTTACCCAAATACAAGTAAAGTGTTTTTTATCATTGGATTTGCCAATCAAATAAAATATGAACCTAACACATATAATGGAATAAGCAAAGTGAACAATTTGTTTTGGAATGACCAATTTCATCTTAAACACTTTTCTGCCTTTTGAGTGTCACTTATTCATGAGAGTTATACCCACAAGAATTCATACATACATACATAGTAACACACACACACACACACACACACACACACACACACATATAGATCTAATGAATTACTTGGTTATTTGATCACTGAGATATTTGAATTCGGTCATACTAGGAGGAAGAAAATCTGAGGTAATATCAAGCCTCCTTGCACAACGATATTTGAAAGTTCCCTTAATAACTGTCATCAAACTAATTCCATCTTCCTGCACCATGACAGCAAACAGTGCAGTCAATTGTTTTCCCACAATAAAATAGCAGAAAAGAGTAAGTATAGCTGCACACAAAGAACAGAAAAATTATGTGCATGGAGATTCCTAAAGCGACAGAGCACAGGCCAACAAGTATGACCAACCTTAGATTAAACATAAAAGGCCAAGACCAATCATAAAGTTGTTTATCAAAATGAAGCAGACAAGAAATTAATTTACAGTTTACATAAAATTAAAAGAGGGTATAAATTGCTAGTGTGTGCTTGATATATATTGTTGACCCACTTCCTGATAGCTGAAGGTTTTGGACTGATGGTTTTCCAACATAAAGTACGTGACCATTTAGTTCAACCTAAACTTGGGAGAAACCAGTATTTCTACCACCTACTGATCTTCAACGTTAAGTTTCTGCTCAATCATCAAAATTTTCAAGTTTTGCTTTGAATTGGGCCCTTAGTATCAAGTATCAATATGGCAAGAATAAATATATATTGTCATAGATTTTGTCACACCCCAACTCTTCTATGGCAAGATGTCATCCTCTTTGGGAGTGACACAGAGTCTTACTCCTCAAGGTTTTAAAAAGCCTCTTGCCAATTAGAGTCCAAGGCCCTCCATATAAGGCTTATGACCTCCCCTACCTAGAAAATGTGAGACAGCCAAGATTTAGTTCTCCCTCACCTTACCCCACTTAAGAGGTCTTTTGGGTCCCCACAATCTAACCCCCTTTAAAGGGCCACACGTCCCTGTGTTCCCTACCCATCATACTGTCAGGTAGATAATGGGGACTCAAAGGCCAAAAGACTTCTTAAGTGGGGTGAGGTGAGAGAACCAAATCTTGACTAAGTCTCACATTGCCTAGGTAGGGAAAAGTCCTAGGAAGCTATGGAGGGGCTTGGACTCTAAATAGCTGACCAATATGATTCAGAGTATCTATCTAAGTCAATGTTCATGCAAATCTTGATGTCATCAGAAACTTTTCTAACTTGAAAGGGATCTTATGGGCTAAATATGATGTTATACGATGCATGCACATATTTTCACGTACCAATAAAAGGGTATGCCCACTGTCCTTGAAGTAACGAACAACACAATCTTGTAATGAGTTCTTAAGTCGTTCAGCTTCATCTCTACTAGGAAGAATTTTATCCTTGCCACTAAAATGAAAATATATCATCAATCTTAATAATCAATTAAGTGTTACCACTGTAATAGTATCTAAGCAATAAAATCTAGCTAGTAATTAGATAGAGAGAGGAAAAACCTAAATAGCACAAGAACTTCAGCTTTAACAGAATGGAGACGGGAATTAGCATAAGCAGCAGCTGATTTCAGCAGCTTCAGCTTCCAAAGAAGAGAGTCCATTGGTATAATATCAACAAAATCCTGACAACCAAATGGAGTGAAGTAAGATTCATATTGACATCTGACATTGGACAACTTCAGGAATTAATTCAACTTTAAAAGAAAAGAAGGAAGAAAGGGAGGAAAATTGTAAGGCCAAAGAAATGAGGAATCAACTTAAGAGTCTTAGACTAGACAAAACAAAATCCATGAACAAGATATAGAACAGTAGATAAAAGGATTTTTGTTGCCATAACTCGTCAAATCATTATAGAACTTGAATAAATGGAAACTAAAAAGTTCACAACTAAACAACATTTTGGAAAAAAAAAAAAAAAACCTAGTTGAATATAGTAAAAATTCTAAGCAGAAGGAAAGAAATTAATTTATAAAACACAAAGGGGGAAAAGGGGAAAAAAATCAATTGGCAAGCACTCCTTACAGAAAGATATGGTAACAACCCATACAGCCTTTCAAATCTTTGCTCAGGAGGAAGCATGCTTTCAATATTAGCCGCTGCCATCTTCACTAGATCACCTAATGTCATGAAAGTAGACAATGATATATCAGAAATCAAGAAATTTGGGACTGCAACAACTGATAGCTTATAAAAACACATTAAAACTGTAAAAGTAATAATGATGCAAGTTTTATAGAGCTGATTTCAACAAAATAAAATTCATTTACAGTAGAAGACAACCTAGGTTAATCTATGTTAACCATGGTGTAGAAGCACTCACAAGAGGAAGAGGTGGACAAACAAAGGCTGCAGAGACAAGATATATATATAACATAGACATTACATTATCATATAAATTAATGGCTGAAATTTCACAAGTTAAACAAGCATTTGCTACCTATTCAATAGATTAGGCCAGTAAGGATTAAAATGCAGTTCAACCCGTGTTTTTCCCTTGGTTTGGTCAACTGTGAGTATTTATAGTAGCAAGACAAAACTAAAGGTCATAAAATATACATTTAAAAGTACTTCATTCAAATTAATCATTTTTAAGTTTATGAATACTGAAATAAACTTAGATGATTAAGTTTTTATGATCAAGATAGCAATAATATGAAAAAAGAATTGCTATCAAAATCGACTTATAGCTCATAATAGAAGAACTAAAGATCACATCAATGGAATTCATATTTATTAGACCATAGTAATTAATTACTTAATATGCGTTATTCCTAAGTCATAAGCCATAGTGAATTTGTTAAATTAGCAATAATTTATCCAATTTTTGCACACAATGAAGAACTCTACAAGTAGAAATGATGGGGACAGATCGGTACCCACAATAGAGCTAAGATAGGGAACTGCACTGTGCAGTCCATCGGGCATAGCCTCCAGGAGAAGAAACAGTGGCTGCAGCTGAGACCTGCCAAATGATGTTGCTAAAATAAAATACCAAAAGGTCAGGATTTCTCAAATGATAACCATTAATCATCAACCAGAAATATACATGATTATATTTATTAAAAAAAAAATGAACTGTTTATGAGGAATCTAACCTGGATTGGATAATATCAGAACTAGGTCAATTGCAGGATTGCGAGAAGCAACAGCAAGTGCTAGGCATCCTCCAAAGTTATCCCCCACCAAATAAATTGGCTTATGTGGAGATGAAGCGTGCTCAAACCTCACAGTTTCTTCTACAAGTTTTACCAGCCCTTCACACAACCAAAAAACACTGAACTATAAATTACAATATCTAGGAAATTAAAGGATAAACCAAACCCAGCCACATGTGAAGAACAGGCACACAACACTTTCATTAAAGACCGGAAATATTTGATCACTGTGTAGGAAATTTCTACAGATTCTGTTAGAAAATAATGATCTCAAATATCTAAAATGGAATAATAAAATCAATTTTGTGACTAAATTAACATAGAATATGATGAAATTTGATTAATTCAACTTCACTTGGGAGATGCCACCCTATGTTGTCTTCGCACTAAGGAGCCCATAGGCAAGTGAAGAAGCTCCTAACAAACCAACTTGCTAATCTTAGATACCATTACCCACAAACAAACCCGCCATACTTTTTAATTCAAACATGTGAAGAGGCATGTACATCCCAATAAGAATTTTAACTTTGCTAATTCAATCATGAAGCTAACCTGGGCTAGCTTATTGAGGATTTGTGCCAACCCCAAAGTATTGGGACTAGGGCATCATATCAATAGACAAATTATGTTCTTTCTATTGTTATTGTTGTTGTAATTACTATCACTAACTCATATTATCCAAAACTTTGCTTAATATAAAAGGTTCTCCCACTTTTGCAAGGTCAAGGAGAGGTCAGGATAGGCAGCCCTACCCTCTAATTTTTTGGAGAGACTAATTCTCGTATTCAAACTCGCGAATTGTCACTTTTGGTGGAAGGCACTTGCCCCTGCACCAAGGCCAGAGCTCTTAAAATTTTTTCTCAATATATATAAAAAAAACTTCATAATGAATAATTGGCATGTTGTATTCAACCATAAGTTACCGTCAAAATCCCTATAATTCATGTGAGGACTAATTGAGTATATATACATAAAAAATGGGCAGCTTTGAATAAAAGGTGCTAGCAATAAATGAATAATGGAGTCTTTCATTTCTGTTTAAACAAAGATTTTACAATTAATGAATTATAGTTGTTTATCAAGTTAGTTACAGTTCCATATGATAGCCTAGTAGCTACAAGAGGTAGAGACATAATCTATCATTTCAATGAATCAACAATGCAATTGAAATTCATAAATAACTAACTATATTTTTTTGATGCACACACTCAGAGAGAGAGAGATTATGATTGAAAGACTAAGACCTTCAAATGGTGTACGATCGTGAACAGGGATATGCAGGCACCAGACTTCAAAAGCCCTGCATTGAAGAAAGTTATATAAATTGTTGCTAACCATAAAATAAATACCCACAGATAAGTTTCCACAATAGTCACTGTAAATAGTGCACAACTGCAGATGCAACCAAAAAGGAAAGTAATAGAGAAAACACTTTGAACTGCAATAAAAGTGTACAACTTTCTCTTTTATTTTCCTTTTTTTGGGCGGGGGGGGGGGGGGGGGGAGGACCATTTTTCTCATTAGGTCACACAAGACACAACTATCACCTTGCCAAAACAGAATGGATATATATAATTAACCACATTAGGTAGCATCAACAGCAAGTGTGAAGCCATAAAAGCCATTTTAAGGTAGAGTGTCATTGAAAAGTAAATTTTACATTTAAAATGACTATAAATATTCAGAATCAATTCAGGCATAATGATATTTCTCTAACCAGGATAATGCTAATATAAGCTTGACAGGCATTCTGCTAATTCAACTTCAATTTCTTTTCATGGCATACAAACAAGAGGAATGGAATCTGTGTGAAATGAGATTTAAAAGATTCTCAACAGAAGTTACATAATGCAGCATAAAAGTAGAGTAAATTTTTTAATATGAAAGATTAGGGTTTTTTTTTTTTTTTTTTTGAATTGAGAAGGAAATTTCATTGAATAAAGAGCGAAGCAAGTGATAACACAGTATGTAAGTTAGAGGCCACCAACGGCCACAGAAATTGAGGACACTCCTCAAACTAAACACAAATACAAGCTTGAGACTTGGCATACTTAGCCAAATCTATTGCCATTTTATTTGAACTGAGGACACTCCCAGAGATCAACTATCTCAAAGAAAAAAAGTCAAAATTTTCTTTCAAGACAATGGCAAAATGATCAAAATAGATTTAAATACCAATCAACACACTTCTTTCCATGAGAATCAGAAACACTGAGAACATCTTCACTTCAGATTTCTACAGGAATTTGATGGAGACCTTAGGGTTACAAAATGTATGGTGTGATAATAAGGGCTCATTTGGTTTAGCCATGACTTAGTTTTCATAACTCTATACTCATAACTCAAACCTCAATTTATCTCAAAAACTCCAAAATTCTTGTTTTGTCACATAACTCACCTTTTGCCATCATAACTCATATTTTAGAAACTGAAAACACCAAAATTCTGTTTCCATCATCCATCACTCAAAAGTGATGGAAACATCACCCAAAAACCAAGCCAAACAAGATTATTTTGGTAGGACCCACTTGTTTTGGAAACTCAGTGATGAAAATTGAGTGATATCACTCAAAATCATGGTGATCCAAACAAGCCCTAAAGCACCCTTAGTTCAGTTCAATAGAGAGTGGGCCTTCAAAACCCCATGTCATAGGTTCAATCCTACCGAGTGTGATTCCACTCTTGCTATTCTTAGGCAACTCAAAAGCCAAACCTTCTAGAAGTCAATTCTTGATTTAGTTTTTTTTTTTTTTCCTATTAGAATAGAGTCATCATCTCATAAAAGACCAATAAATTCCTATGTTTGCAAGGCTGAGGGTATCTATTTTATGTTCCCTGATGATAAAGTTTAAACTGTTCTCACCATTGGGAATTTTTTGTTTTTGATAAATAATAATGAATTTTATTTTAAATTGATGCTGTAGAACAATGTGCTCAATACTAAATTTTGACACAGGAGTCAGGACAAAACTAAAACTGAAGTGACATAAAACTTGAGGACAGGAAAATAAAAATAACTTAGGAATTAATAGTTACACTTGCTTGGAATCAAAACCAAGAAAGAGAAACCTAAGAATCTATGCCTAGGGTCACCTGGGATCAGTACCGAGCATTTGAAGGAAAAACCCAACAAATAATTTTATTATTCAAGCAAATTGAAAATAGTCTCCATAGGACTACAATAGCACACCTTTATAGATTATACGACTATACCCTGATTCTAATTGACTTAGAAGATCCCAATTATTGAGTTATAAAAATAACTTTGACTCTATGAATTTAAATAGTTTTCTATCACCTAAATAACTAAAAAGATTTAAAATAAAATCCAACAGACTAATAAACTAAAACTGACTTTAAAACAAAACTGAATTAACAAAAATTTTCTTCACGATTCCCACATCAATTGATTATCATTGAGATGATCAGTTAAAAAGGTGTTAATCCTAACATACACAGAAACATTCACATGCATCATGGACAAAAGGGTAATATGACTTACTTCCCAAGAGCTGTATGATGCAAAACAAGTCCCAAACCAGTACCATCCATCCCTGCATTCATCAATACCAACAAAATTTAACATCCTGCAATCTAAATTTTCAAAAACTAACAATATCTCTAAAGTTTGAACCCACCAAACAACATATTAAAGATCAAGGAACAAAATCACATAAAGAAAACTAAGATATTTCCTAAACACACTGTGCAGAACAAAACTGATCAACATGGCCAGGTATCCATTACCAGGCAAAAAGAGAAGAACTGGAGAATCCTTCAAAGGGCATCCGCAAGCAATGGGGGAAAACCACCGTGGTGGCCCGCCATCAGGCTTAACAATGTCTTTGGCTATATCAAAGTAATCTTTTATAGTCTCAGTCCCATACCCATCATCCCACAATGGCTTCAAAGTTTCCAAAGCATCATCCTCTACCCTCCTCTTCTCCTCAACTTTAGACCTTAGCTGCCCATTTGCTTGATCAATTGAAGTCCCACCTCTCCTTCTCTCCCCACCTATAGAAGTTCCATTCACCACAACTGAATCTGAGGACAACACTGTAGAATCAGCACCACTTAAACTCCTCACTTGCACTTGACTCCCACACTTATTCTTCGGATTTGACATAAAAAAGGGCAATGCCTGGAAACCTATAAATGATGCCATGGCCTCTACAAGCAATGGAAATACAATTAAGAGTTCAAGACTCCTATTCACGACTCAGCAATTGAAAAACTTTTCAACTCTTTTCAAGAACACATATGCACTTGAGTACAGCTTAAATAAAATGCAATTTTTTTTTTCCAGTTACAAAGTTCCCTAAACAAACTAAATCACACACACCTAATATGCTTAACGCAGAGTACACAACATAAAAAAGAAAATGGGGTTTTAAAATGAAGCTCTCTTAATTCTTAGAGCAAACCCAGAATGCAAAATGTAATTAATAAGCTTTTAGTTCTCATCTAAAATGGGAAACAAATTTGGAAACTAAATAAATATGGAATATTAAGTGTGAATAACATTCATTGGCAAGTATAAAGTCAGGTAATAAATAAGAAGGTAAATATAGAATGACAATATAAAGGAGAAAAATCCAGAACAAATATTTAGTTTTTTATTTATTTTTATTTTATGGAGTTTAGCTTAGTCTTCTAGAAGAGTTGTGTGTTGTAACTTGTATGTTAGCTTAGATTCTGAATTAATAATTAGCTCATGTGGGTGCAGGCACTAGTTCTCTCCCCAGATGTTACGGAAGAGACAACGTCATGGTTCTTGTCTTCTTTGTTAAAGCTTTAAAGTAATATATATTTTGAACTGGGAGAAACTGGTTTGGACCGTTTGGTGATTGGACCTAAATTAGGCCTGCATTTGTTGTATATTGCGGGACTGCCACTTTGTTGGATTTTTTTTTTTTTTGGAGAATCTTTGTTAGATTTTTTTTTGTTTTCAATAATGTCATTACATGTTACCTTATTACACACAAAGTATACCTAATTCAGTTTTTGAATTGACATTGTATATTGAAGTGGTCATTTCTATTCAAATTGTCTTATTCAAAAAAATATTTTGCGTGTATTTTGCGTGCAATAATGTGTATACTAACCATTAGTGTCTGTTTGTTGTTTGGTTTTGGAAAGGCTGAAGACTTCCAAAAGACTAAAAGGCCAAAAGCCAACTAAACAATATAACCACATTTTCCCTTCCCTTAAAATATTGATAATAATTAAGTGTAAGAGGAATAGGTTTTTTTTTTTTTTTTTGGGGAGCCAAAGCAATATATTCGGTTGTCAAATTGACACAATTTGACATTGTTAGTGCATAACGCTTCTTTTTTTTTTTTAGAGAACACGTAATAAAAAATATGTATATATTAGTGAAAGTCTCGTGTAATGCACGGCTTTAATCATAAATTTTCTTTGAATATTTTTTTGAGAAATAATAACTAAATGAGTTATTATTACATAATTTTAAAAAAATTTTTTATCTAAATAAATTATTATTATTATTATATAAAATTCATAATTTTGTTTATTTGTCCTTATATACAATTTCTCTAATTAAAATGATCAATAAAAACTTTTCTTAATTTTTTTTTAATATTTCCTTAGTTATTAATGAAGAAAGTGATTTGAACTCAAGTAGTTAAATCTTTTCTAATACTCATATAAATAAGGTTATCCTAAAATAAATAATTCCAAACTTAATATAAAAACTCAATTGTATTTGTACACCTAAAAGAAATTTCATTTTTAAGTCTTATTTTGATATTTAAATCATCTGTTTTAGTGTTGATTTTATTCAAATAGTTAATACCCTAACTTATACAACTTGAATAATGTTTCTAATTGTCTTGTACTTTAGCCTTTAAGAACACATTTATTAATATTACACATGAAAAATAATAATTGTAAGAATTAAAACATTTGAAAACAAAATTAAGCCAAAATCTCAATTCATTAATGAAAAGCAATCCAAATTTTTGAACTTTTTTTAAAAAAAATGTAAAAGAAGTTAAGTAAAGATAGACTTACATAAGGTTTTGAACTGGTGGATCTAATTTAGCCAAATATTATATTTGATCTAAAAGGATATAGGAGGAAATATTATCTATGATTTAAGAGGATATAGGAGGAATTCTAAATTGAATTTAGTTAGCCTTTCGAAGAAATACAGTCATGAAAAAGTTCACAGAATCCTTAAATTGTATGATTTAAAAGAATATGAGATGAATTCTGCATACAAAGAAATTAATACAAAACACAAAAATAATTTTAAAATATAAAAATATATAAAGATTGATAAAGTCTCATCAATCAATAAGTAAAAGTAACCTGAAATTAAATTGTACTACAGCACGTGAAAGACATATTTTGAACCAAATTTTTTGTAGTGATAGTCGATTGAAAAAATAAAAACACTTACAAACTAAATATATAGAATAACCAAAACCTAAAACACACAAAATACAAAAGCTGAGAATTCAAAAATAAAAATTAAAAAAACTTACCTAAGAGAAACCAAGAACTGAAATGGGTGTCCCTTGTTTGCAAAACTATCACATACAAATACATATGCGTAAGTTGCAACTTGAAAAAAACAAAAACTTAGGGTGCAAGAAGGATTTTATGGGTAGACCATTGGTGAATATATATAAGTTTTGAAATTTTAATAATAGATTTTTAGTTGGAGTAGGATTTAAATTTCTGAAACTTAGATGCATGTTCCATGTTTTGTTAAAATACTTATTGTTACTTTATCTAATTAAAGAAATTGATCAGAACAAATAAATTGTTGTCCCTATCAACTTATTGTTGTCCCTATCAACTTGAAACTTAGCTGTACATTGCATATTTTGTTAAAACATTTATTGTTACTTTATCTAAAAACATTGATAAGAACAAATAAGTTTTAAGTTGTTGTCTCTATCAATTGAAATTTATATGCGTGTTGCATGTTTTGTTAAAACATTTATTGTTATTTTACTTATATAAGAACAAATAAGTTACTATCTCTATCTAAAAAAAAATGTTTGTATCCAAAATAATATTGTGATTTGGTAAAGCCACTTGGTGCAATTACAGCTTAGAAAAAATTTTCGCAATTTGATGAAGCCACTTGATGTAACCACAGCTTCTAAGCCTATCTTTACTTATATAGTATATGATATGATATGATTAACATTCTCTTGAAGCTTAATGATATATATATATATATATATATATATATATATATATATATATATTATGGAATTAAAATCTTATTTATTATTATAAAATAAATGACTTGGTATCACAAAGAAATAAATGATTTGGGTTTTATGAGATTATCAATAATTTAAATTAATATGTGCACATTTAGTACTTTTAAATGAGACATTCAGAATTCAAATCAAACTATTAAATTATCAAACAAAAAAAAAGTCACTGAGAATTAACATTTGTTTAATATAGATAATATGACAAAATTCTATTTATATATTCAAAATGTTTGGAGAAAATTTGTGTGACCATAAAGCAATGGAGGATTCTAATACGCCAAATGAAAAATAACAAAAATATACTCCCTGATTTGAACTTTTTTTTTTTTTTTTGAGGGGGTCCCTGATTTGAACGTTGGAACGAAAAAGAGACAAAGTCGACATAAATCAAATATTTTGTTAGACCATTATATAGTATTATTACCCCCTTGATAAGATTTGAGGATTTTTTTAAGATCTTGCTTTTTGTACTTTTCTCCTTTACTTAAATTTTTTTTAATTCATCAAAAAAAAAAAATTGATAAGACTTTATTTAATAAATTAATTAGCAAAAGATATCATTATTTCAAATGTATGTTTGTGATTGTGACACAGACCGACAGCAAATTTTTTTTTTTTTGGAGTAAGCAATAATACTTATTACAACACATATAAAAATAATAATAGTGTTTTAAACTGAGACCGACAGCAAATTAATTTGCTTATTTGACTTAGTAAAATAAGATGGAAAAAAAATACAATTGCACCTAAAAAACGAAAGTTTCAAGAAATTCTACGTAAACAAGCTTATAGTATAAACTTAAACAAATGATTTTATAATTTATTATTCTATGAGATCAGTCTTACGTTAGGATTGTGATACGAAAAATGCTAAACTTGGAAACTATTTTACAAATTACCGATGTGATGAGTGATTATTAGTAAGTAAAAGTGTAATTTTAATGGTAGACCCAGTTGAAAACCAGTAATAATTGGCCACAATAGCATTTTATTAAAAAGTTGTAAAATAGTTTGTGACTGTAACATTACTCGTGTGATATCCACTATCAAATTTTTTATATATTTCATTGGTTATTCCAATTAATTACCGCCAAAAAATATATATATATATATATATTTTGTGCTGAATAAGTAAATTACCGCCAATATTTTTTAATATACAACCACGAGCTTTACACATTTTGCTAAATAAATGAACAGTTTTTCAAAAGCACGTTTTTAATTAATTAAAC
Source organism: Castanea sativa (assembly GCF_040712315.1). Taxonomy (NCBI): domain Eukaryota; kingdom Viridiplantae; phylum Streptophyta; class Magnoliopsida; order Fagales; family Fagaceae; genus Castanea; species Castanea sativa. The sequence continues at coordinate 13,289,648 of NC_134015.1, forward strand.
TAAGTCTTTTATATTATTATTACAATAGTAGGTGCAAAAGAAAAATAAATTTACCTAATCTAAGTTAGATTAACATATAGACCAATCACCAGAATCCCTCACCTTAGAGGCCACCTAACCTTAATCAATCCAACAACCTCATCAGTCATCACCCAGCAACCATGCAGTGGAGTACTTATCCTGCAGTCAGCGCTGCTGCTCATGTTAAGAGTAAGTCTAGCTTCATACCAATTTTCACACAGCTTTACTATGTGGCAAGGTGTAAATGGTGAGTTATGTGAATCTATGACTCCACCACTCACAAGTCGCTACATAACAAAGTTATGAAAATTGGTGTGATACTAAACTTACTCTCATGTTAAATCCTTTTAGAATACTCTTGAACCGATTTTGAACTTATTATGATTGGTGTAAAATAAAAGTGGTATATGTGTGTGTGTTAGAGAGAGATGACTTTTGGTATAAAAATAAAAGGTTGACTGTGCACTCTGTTCTTGTTTTGGTAATAAACGGGATATATATATATAAACAAAAACAAAACTAGAGCACCAACATAGTCTCAGGACAAAGCCTAGTTAGGTACGAGCCATTAGCTTGAGTCACTCCCATCCTATCTAACGCGGCACATCTATTTGTCTCCCGATAGCAGTGTTTGATCTTGACCTGGGGAAGTTGGGAGATAAGGGACCTGCAGTCATCCAGTAGGGGAGAAACAGCATGATTAGAATAGTTTGAATTATCCAGCAGATCAACTATGGCTTTGTGCACTCTTTTCACCACCTCCAAAAAGATTCCTTAAGCCAATATAAAACCAAACCGATTGGAAACATAAACTATTTCACACCAAAACAAAAAAAAAACCACAGCAAATTGAGTACAACTAATTATCATTGAGAAGCAATTTCTCTTTACGACTTAATGTTTAAATTTTTATAAAACAGTCTCTCATACAGTTAATTATATTATTAAGTGAATTTGTAATAATACCTTTAATAAATTAGATTATATTGTTTTATTCTTTAAATTTTATTTTATTCTTGTCGTATTATAAATTTTTTATTGAAGATAGTGTTTATTCTAGAAAATATCAATAAACAAAAAATAAATAAAAAAAACTTGAGAGAGAGAGAGATTAATTGGCCTTCAAATAGAATATTTTTGTTGCTAGCAATTTAAAAAATATTGTAAAAATTCAAATGAAAATCTCACAAATCTCAAAATATTTTTATAAAAAATTGTTAGAAAATAATGAAATAACACAACATAAAGCCAATAAAGAAAATGTTAAAATATAAAACTGACGCTTTAAGTTTCCTTAAATTTCATTTCAGTCTTCTAACTCTATTTTTATTCATTATAGTCCTTTAAGTTTCATATTTATTCAATTAAGATCTTTCCGTCAACTTTTGTTAAAAAAATTTCAAAAAAAAATCTAGGAAATATTTTTCAATAATTAATTGAAATTTTTAATTCACGAACTTTGAAAAAAAAAATTAAAAATTGAAAAATTAACCACAACAAATAAGAAAAGTTTATGAAAAAGCCTTAATTGAATAACTTGAAAATTAGAGAATTAAAATGAACAAAAGCAAAGTTAGAGGACTCTAATAAAATTTTAAATAACTTATAGGGTTAGTTTTGCATCTTAGCCTAAAGAAAAATATTCTAATAATGAGTGTCTAGTGAGCATTTTGCAGTAGAATTAGACAAGTTATTATTATTTTTTAATAGATAATTAGACAAGTTATTATATGTCTAGCAGTAAGATGAAATGTGATAAATACATCCTGCCATAAGTTAGCACTGAAACAATATATTTTCAGCCATTATACATGTAAGAATCCAATACTAGAAGGTTAATAAATGATGTGAGCTCGACAATAACAAAAATATATATATTGATTCCAGTGATAATAAGATTGTAAACCAAGATAAAAGTTCCCATATAATGTCTTTGGATTAATTAAAAGGGGGGTGTGTGATGAAGGGAGGAAGTGTACGTGTAGCCATGTGTTGAAGAAGCTTCGTCAAACTTTCCATTTATCTATGTACATTGGATGACTTTCCCGGCCCATGGTAATGCTTTTTAATTTTTAGTGTCATTGGTATAATGTTAAACTTTCTTGGAAGAGTATTGAATTTCTTTAGAGTGTTATGCAAGGTTTTCAGACCCGAACCGTTTATTGAACCATAAAAGGAAAAGGTTCAAGGTTTTTAAGGTCGAACCAGGGTCAAATCGGGATGACGTCATAATTAATTTAATAATTAATTAAAGCCTAAATATAGATATTAAATTCAAAAAACTAGCGAAATTGACTAATATATCTATATATGTGAAGGAATTTAATGTTCAAGCATATATTTAATAATTAAATAAGAAAGTTAATAAAATAAAATAATAACCATTAAAACATTAAAATTTATGATTAATTTTTGAAATAAAGTTGAATATCTTTGAAGGATTTTAATTATAATTTTGTTTTATTCCTTGTAAGAGATGGATAATTTAATTAAGTAGAATAAAATTGTGTTAAGTTGTTTTTATTAAAAAAAATTGCTAAGTGGTTGGACCTTAGGGGTTCAATCCCGGTTTTAGGGGTTCACAGAATTGCCACATATGCCCGGTTCTTCATGCTTAAAAAACCGGATTTGCATCCGGTTCTCAATTTTCACGGTCCGACCTCCCGATCTGGCTTGGGTCTGAAAACCTTGGTGTTATGGAGATAATTATGAGAAAGCATGATGGTTAGAGGTTGTGGCTGCTAGACAGATTGTTCTTGCTGTGATATAAGGTGTTGTGTTATGTTTATATGATTTTAGGCTAACCGTGTTGAGAATAAATTTCAGCAAGTACAACGAAAACACGACACAAGAACATAAAGATTTATGTGAAAAATTCTTTCTCTTTGAAGGGAAAAATCACGAGAAAAACTCTGAATAATTTCATTATATTAAATAGAAATTACAACACTTAGAGATACAGATTGAGTAAAGAAAAGCTTTTTTTTTTTCATTTCACTCATTATTTTCTTCCTCACTGTATATCTCTCATAATTTTCTCTTCCAATCTATATCTCTCACAATTTTCTTTTCTCTTCTACTTGCTTTCACTCACACAATTCTTCAAAACTGCATTGTCCACCAAATGGCCGAATTCTTTTATTTCTTTGTCTTTTCCTTCTTTTCTTCCTTCCACACTCACATCAAATCACGATAAATACAAGCACACAGGCCCTGACTTTGTGCACAATATTAGACAAAAAAAGGATGAATTCAATTATTCTCTTCGCACGATCGAATGTCCTTGTGGTTTCTTCAACCAATTTTTCTTCTTCCGTGTAACAAACTCTTAGGGCTATTTGGTAATATTATTCTAGTAACGTTATTTGTATTTTTAAAAATACGTGCGGATAAAAAAGTGTGTAAAAATACATGTAATATTTGTTAAATGCTGAAATTAAAAGACATGATTGGCATGAACACTTTAGAGACAAGCTCATTAAATGAGCTATTCTATCAAGTGCGAGCTGGAATCCCATGTGCCACACGCCCAACAGATACTCCTTTTTTATAATTAGATTTTGTTAACGCGTATTCTAAAGACACACAATAATTAATCATTTTTAGAAATATTTTCTCGAGAATTGAAAAAGTATTGACAGCTTTTTCAATCTTCGAGAAAATGTTTTAAAAAATAAAAGACTTAATGTGTGCCATAACCGGACCTTTTATAGTTATATTTAGTTCTTGAAAGAGGAAGATGAGAATAAACAGAATGGGTGAGGTCTGAGGGGTCTAAACATTGGGCAAAGAGTCTTGACCTCTCTCCTAATCCTTTTGCTAGTTGCTACAAGAATTGTAAGGAACCTAGACTTCTGGACTCGTGAATGACTAGTCATTTTGTGGGCATTAAATTTCTAATTAAGTTTTGGGAAAAGAATAATGCATAGTCTCATCATTCTAAGGGCTATCAAAGTAAGGGTATACTGGTCAAACACTGCTTGCCAACGTTCAAGTTGAAGAACGCATGCCATGCTTCAAGTTGATTTGTCAAAAACGTTGAGGCTTTATTGAACATAAGTCTTGACCCTCCAAACCACAGCATACTCCCTAGTTTCCCCCAATAAAACTGATGAGCTTTGATCATTAGATGAAGTCTTGTAATGATTTTTCACTTTGATGAGTCACGTACTTGTAAGCAGAAAGTTGTAGATGTCTTGAGCTTTTGTGAAGCTTTTGCCATAGCTTCTTCATGCTTGGCCCTGAAACTGCGTAAATGGGCTATGTACTTTTCCTCCAAAATGTGCTGATAGATGAACTAAGTTGGTTCCTCTTGTTATTCCCACACATGCTCAAACCGTCAAACGGATGGATTTTCTCCTCTTGCTTCCTATTTTGCTTACTTCTTAGGCATGAATGGTTGGACCTCCTTTTTATTTAAATGGATCCTATGCTTGGGTCATTCAAGAGATTTGCATGGGCTTCACAATTTAAATAGCCCAATTGATTTTAACTTGCCCATTTTGTGTAAGCATGGGCTCTTATTGGGGAGTCCACCATGTAGCCATGAAAAGGATGAAGTGGGCCCTTAGCCTTGATTTCATCTTTTTTTAATTAAAAAAAAAAAAGACATTGACTTCAAGCCCAAACTATATGGTAAGAGAAATACAAGCCATGAGTGAAAGTTATGAAGTAGCAGATTTGGACTTTGGACCCATCACATGAAGTAGCAAGATTCGAACTTTGAAGCCATTTTGTAAAGTGCTCAAAATTTGACCTTGAACCCATTCGGTGAAGTACCAAAGATTAAAGCTTTGGGTCAATTTCATTAGGTGAGAAATAGTAATAGGCCACGAATCCAACTTATGCTGTATAGAAAATAAAGACTATTATGCCCAATTAGTGAAGTTGAGAAATAATAGAGGCTTTTGAAAACGATGTTGATTATGGACCTGTTCCCTGATGCTAAAGAGATTTATGGCCATGAACCCGATCCAAAAATATGTGGATGCTTGACAAGAAAACCTAATCCGTGTAGTTGTATACAATTTGACCCTTTTTGGGTTTTAAAGAAATTTGAACCCAAACCCTATTATTTTTTGCTTGCGTAAAATAATGTTAAAAAAAGTCATTAACAATGTTCAAACGTGTAATATAAAAATTCTTACTATATAAAAAAGAGTTTTAATATTCCAAATGCATGCATCACTTACAAAAAAAAAAAAAACATTTTATACTTGTTACAATTATTTTACATAAATATATTTTTTTCGAAATTCAAATTCAGAAAATCCTACTTAAGTTCAATTATGCCAAATGAATATTAAGTCCATTACTATAATTAATAGAAAAAAAATAGATCTTAATAAAATCTAAATTAAAAAAAATTAATTGATAATTTTGTAACCCAAAAATCAAGAAAAGTGGTTTTAAAATAAAATAAATTATATTTTAGAAAGTTAAAAAAAAAATTAAAAACCAGGGAAAAAGAAAACTTCTTGAACATTTTTTGCTGGGGATTTGACCGACTAAAAACTTCAAGCTGAGCAGCAAAAAACTAAAACCCCCACACTATATCACAGGTGCCAAAGTCAATTTTTTTTAACACATACAATATTATTTAAATGAGAGAGAGACTTGAGTTGTAAAATAAATAATATTTAAATGAAGTGGTAAAAGAATAGAATATTTAGTATTGGGTGTATTGTAAAGTGAGTTGTTAAAAGAGATAAAATAGTTTTTTGAGTTGTTGCTATATTTTTTGGCACCTTTCATGTAAATGATGTGTTCCTAGATCTGTTAAGTAAATATTTAAGAGTGTCAAACTTTTAAGGAAGAAGAAATTATCTTAAGAATGACCTTTTACTATAAACATTAAATCTTCGAAATTCTCAATATTATATGAAAATTTCTCATTAATATTTATATAATCTTAAAGTATTATATCTAATTAAGACTTAGGCATTGTAGTTTTTCTTAGATAATGGATAACAGAAAAATTATGGTTAATTGGCCTTTTCTGCTATAAGAATGCACCTTTTTGAAATATTTATTAAAATAAATTGAAGTGGCCAGGAACAAATACAAGTCATTGCAGTTTTTATTTGGTACATATTGATACTTTGTATTTATTTAAAAAAGAAATTGGACGCCTTTGAAACTTTTTCGAAAAATAAACTTTCTTATAAAATAGTACTATATTTTTAAACATTTTATAAAAATAAATTATATTCATATTCTTCGAAATCCATGACTCTCCCCCCCCCCCCCCCCTCCCCAACACTCCGTAGTCCATCTCTTGCACAGTAAAATTATATTTATTCCTGAACCTTACTTTCTAGTATCTTTTTTCTTGTATTCTCTTATTTTCTAAGCCAAAAGGCCAAAAAGTCTTTATCTCACATATCTATACTCTATATCAAAAAAAGAAGAATTAAGCTGCTTGTGTTTGGCAAAGACACTAAAAAAATTAAAACGGTAGAGGCTCAATAGACTAGTAAATTTTTTTTTTTTTTTTTTGAGAATCGACTAGTAAAATTAGATTGTTGCTCTTAAAGATATACGTGAGCCAAAAAAAAAGTTGGATCTTGGAGCCCTTTTTGGTCTTTTCCTCTATAATTTTCTGTTGACATATTTGGTTAAAATTACTTTGTTGCTCATAACTTCATTTGTTAGCTAAAGAAAAAGTGGGGTCTTTTTTGTCTTTTTATTATCAACTTTATGATGTTGTCAGCCATTCAACTTTATAGTGTTGCCAGAGGGCTTGAATTATAATAATATCTATCAGTTTGTTGTATCTTGTTCTGTGTTCTATCCCATATTCTGCAGTTATTTTCTATAGTATTTTAGCAATATATGCCATTAATAAGCTTCCATGATCTTCTTACACCCTCCTATGTTCGTCTTGTAGTTGTCTCGTCTTTATCCACATTTCATCCTTTCCATTTCTTCTGCAAAATCTTCTTCTGACATCGGAAATCCCGGAACTGAAATAAAGGACTAGTTATAATTCATGCATGCTGGAAAGGAGGGTGACGGCAAGGTGGAAAAGGAGGCCAAGACAAAAGTGGGTCCAAAGTGGGTCCCACAATTTTCATTCATCATTTTTCATTTTATATATATATATATATATATATATATATATATATATATATATATATATATATATCCTTTTTGTACATAATTTCTTCTAATCATCTCTTCCTTGAAACCATTCTTCATCAATGTCTGCATCTGGATCAGGATTATGGTAATAGGGATCATCAAAATCAAACGGACTGGGCATACAAGGAAAGTGTGACCAAGAAGGTGAAACTGAAGATGGGCCTGAGGATGAGGATGGGTCGGTTATTGGGTATACACATAAGGGTGGAGGAATTATTGTGGTATGGAGGACTGGAGGCTTTCTAGAAAGGTAGTTAGTGATAAGGTTATCTGTACCTTTGATGTGCTTGACTTAGAAGGACCATTGTGAAAACCAATTTGACCATCTAAGTAACTGGGGATGGGGGAGCATTTTTCTTTTGAACTGGAGCATTTTTGGGAAGGAAGACATATCCATTTCTACAAGGAAAGTGTGACCAAGAAGGTGAAACTGAAACTTTTCAATACCATGTTTGACTGCCAGAATTTCTTTGAAAGTGGAATGATAATGGAGTTCTGAAGGCTTGAATGCACCGCTTTTGTATCCACAAATGCTTCTTTTTCCATTAGTTTCTTCAAAGAGAGCTGCTGCCCAATACTCATCACTTGCATCTGTCTGTAAAATCCTTTTTCCTGCGCCTGGAATCTGCAAAGGGGGAAGCTTTTCTGCTAATTTCTTCAACTGTTGAACTGCTTCCGTATGAGCTGAATTCCATACTGGAGGAGATTTTTTCAACAACTTGGACAAACAATCTCTGTGTCTGGAAATTTTTGGAATAAAATCTGACATGTAATTAACAATTCCAAGAAATTGCTGGATCTGCCTGGTGCCTGTGAGTATATCTGGAAATTCACTGAGAGAGACTGCTATGTGAGGCTGCAGAGTATACTTTCCATCTGAAATGTTTACTCCAAGGAAATCAATAGAGGATACTCCTATGACCATTTTCTTTTCTGAAAGCATTATCCCTTGAGCTTTTACTAAATTGTAGAATTCAGTAAGCAATTTTTCATGGGATTCTGCATCTTTTGAGAATAGGAGGATATCATCTGCATAGATCAATGCATTTGACAACAGTGGTTGAAAAAGAGTTACCATTGCTTTTTGGAACTGGGATGGAGCATTTTTTAGACCAAAAGGCATTACCGTCCATTGATAATGGTGGTCCGGAATGCAAAAAGCTGTCTTGTATCTTTCTTCCGGATGGATTCCAAGTTGCCAAAATCCTGCTTTAAGGTAAAACTTTGAAAATACTTTGGCATTGGAAAGATGCTGAAAAAGAGCACTTTTGTTTGGCAGTGGAAACTTGTCATCAACAAGGAAATGATTAAGATCTTGGTAGTTGATTACCAATCTAAGCTTTCCTCGAACTTGTTCTGCATGCTTGTTAACATAGAAAGCTTCACATGCCCATGGAGAAGTTGTGGGTTCAATGAGGTTTTCTGAGAGAAGGGTGGCTAACTCCTGCTTAGCTAGGGATAAGTGTTCTGGATTCATACCTCTATGACTAGCTTTTGTAGGGTTAACATCCTCATTCTTTTTGAATGGGAGGGTTATGAAAAAAGCTGGGTTTTTCCATAGTGGGTTTGGGTTTTTGAGAAGGAATTCTGAATGGGTGGCTGCACAGCATTCATTGATAATCTGGGCTTTCAAGGAATCAAAGGGGTTTAGTGAAAACAAATGTGGTACCTGGGTCCATGTGAGAAGGTGTTGTTTATGCAAGAGGCCTTTTGAAGACCATCTGAGGCTAGGTATCTGGTGGAGGAGGTCAAATCCTATAAGGAGGTCTCTGCCTGTGAGAGGGGATCCGAGGACTTGGTGTTTAATGGTAAGGGTTGGGAATATTCTAATGTGAATGGGTTTACTTTTCTGGGTGATCAAGAATGTTTCTCTATTGGCTGCTCGGAACATCTGATGATGGGACATCCAAAGATTTTCTGGTAGAATCTTAGGATGAAGAATTGTTGCTGCTGCTCCTGTGTCAAACAGGGCTATCACTGGGATGGGTCTGGAATAGGTATCAAGGAGGATGTGAACTTGGGCTATTGGTGTGGGGCCAATTATTGGGGCTATAAGAGGCTGAGATGTGTATATGGTTTGGATTTCTGGATCTGAATCATCTGTAATATTTGAATCTGGTTCTTCTTCTGAGGATGAATAGGCTATGGCTGCCAGGGCTTGGGGAGAATAATCATCATCAAGTGAAAAGAGTGATTCCACATCTGAAAATGGGGTATCATCTGCATGAATCTGGGCTTGCTCCAAAAGCTTTGCTGCTTTGGCTTTCTTTGGACAATTTTTTGCAAAATGACCGGGGCTTTCTGCATACAAAACAGACTTTTGAATTTTTTCCTTTGAACTGCTTTTTTCTGAGAAACTTCCATTTCTTTTTTCTGAAAAACTTCTTCTTTGGATGAGAATGCTTCTTCTTCCAAGAATACTTTTTGTAATGATCTCTTCTCTTGGTTGGACAAGAACAATTCTTATCATAACACTTAATCTGCAAATCTTTTCTTTTGCAATTGTCTTTGAGCTTGCTATGGATCTTGTCAATCTCCGAAAGAAACTTTCTTTGATTGCATAGTTTTTCCAAAGCAATAAGGACATGTTGATAGATTTCTCCAAGAGAGGCTTGCTGCAAGGTGATTTTTTGAAAATTCATCATGCGAAGAGTTTCATCACCAAGTGGTTCTGGAAAAGAATTCAAGAAAGTGTGCTTGGAATTGACATCATCCATGCCATTAAAGGCATAATATCTGCTTGACATTCTGTCAAAATGTTTCTCCAAATCTTTTCTTTCAAAAGAACAGCATTTCATCAATAAGAACTCATCTCTGGCTACTTCAGTATAATGGGCTAATGAACCAAGAAATTCATTATGGAGGATCGTGAAAAAATCCTCGAGTGTGTTACTCTGGGCTGCTTGTCTTTGCCTGTATTCTCCAAGATTTATCCACCATTGTCTCAGTCTACCTGTGAGTCTTGCTACAAATTTAGCAATTATCTGTGCAACTGTATTATTTGGGGCTTGAAGTTCAGCTGTACACCATGAGTACATGTTGAAAATCTCTTCATGCCATTTTGAAGGAGGATTGTTATCAAGGGTGAACAGGTGTTTTGAATCTGTGGTTGATGAGTAGGTTAATCTTGTGTGGTGATCAGGGATGACAGGTGGTGTAGGGAATATTGGTGGTGGAGGTGGAGGTTGTTTAGGACGAAGGACATCATCTTCTTCTTCTACTTTTGGCTCAGTCATGAAGACTTCATCTAAGTCAAGATCAGACAAGTCTAGATCTGCTTCATCAATGACTGGGAGGACAAAAGGTTCTGTTGGTTCTTGAAGAGTTAAAGTTCTGAGGAATGATGATATCGGGTTTGGAGGGTCAGTGTTTATGGCTAACAGATTCATATCTGGGGGTCTGGAGGAAGCACCAATGGTTGGATCTGGTGGTTGGTATAATGGTTCTTTGTCTTTTTTGATGGGAGGAGGTTGATTTTGTGGTTTGGCTGGAGGTTCTGGTCTGGGTTGAGATTCTGATTGAGGTGGTGGTATTGGGTTTGTTGTGCTGGAAAAAATTCCACATGGTTTAAAAGGATTTTGAGCTGGATGTGTCATGTTTAATGGTTGGAGGTTTTGGTATGGGGAAACTGGGGAAAATGGTGAGAGTACTGGTATGGACAGATCTTTATATAGTGATTGACGAGGTTGGTATGACATATAAACTTGCATTGGAAGAGCTTGAGTAGCTGCTTTCTGTGAGTTCTCCAAAGACTGGAGTTGCATCAACAACTGTTTTTTTTCCTTTTCTTTTTGCCCGATGAGGGGAAAGGATACAGACAAATCCTTTACTGTAGAAACAATCGTCTCCAATTCTTGTTCAATTGACTTTATCTTCTTCTTCAAATCTTCAATGAGGGAATTTGAGGATGAAAAGGTATTGGATACCGCTTCAGTCAACTTTTGTTGGTTGTCAAGAATTTTTGAAAGGACTTGATTCTGTGCTACAGCATTTTCTGCCTGCCAATTGAGGGCTGCTTCAGCTGATGAGACCTGTTTTTTACTTCCATCTGGATTGGTTCCAACAGGGTTTTTTATCTTCCAAACATGTTTTACATTGGCTTGTGGGTGGTCAAAACTTTCTAAGGGAGGAAAATGGTGTGAGTATGAGGGTGATGCATGGTCAAACATGTAACAGGGTAAGATCTTTTGTGTGTGGGTTTGACTGGGAGACTTAGGTTGACACTTTTGTATTTGGGGAAGGACTTTCTGGTAATATGGGATTAAGGGTGGTTTCTGGTTTTGTTGGTTTTGATCATGACTTTCTTTGCAGGGGGAAAGGGATGGAATTTTTTGTTTTCTGGATCTGGGGTAAAGGACATAGTAATCAAACCTTCCTGAGGGTTCTCCAAGGAGGTCGACTTCTGGGTCTCCTGCTTCATATCTTTCTTTGAGAATTTGCTGGGAAGACTTCTTCTTTCTTCTTTTCTTATCTTCTTCAAATATTTCTTCTTCTCTGCATTCTTCACAATCACAAACATCCCACCATATATGGCCTGTGGGTGATTTGCCTTCATAGACAGGTTTTCCATTTTCTTGAAATGCTTTGATCTGAAGACCATCAAGACCTTCATAAGAAACTGGCTGGATCATAGCTGTTGGAAAGACTGTCACTTCTTCTTTTTCTGGTGTGGTTGTCCTAAATCTGACTTCAACTTCACCGTTCTGGTTTCTGATGAAAAAAGGAGTGTTGGACTGGATTGGCTGAGATACCTGATGGAGAATCTCATACTTTGTAATCCATGACTCTGGAAAGAGCTTTTTCATCTGGTCTTTGTTCAATTGTCTTGGAACAAATGTGCACGTAGGCGTCATGCCTGGATCAACTTGGATCAAAAGAGCATCATTGGACTGGGCAAACTCTGGTATGGCTACATCAAAAGCATGGTTCTGGAGTCTGTAAGCAAGTTGATAGTGAAGTGTGGCAGCAAAAGTATCTGGTACTTGAGAGGCTCCTGTAATCTGAACTTGGACTTTGAGGGCATCACATATGTGAGGATCTCTAAGAGACATGTTGAAATTGGGAAAAAGGGTGACAAAGACTGTTCCTGCATTAAGTGTAGTTTGGACTGTACCTATGACTGCATTGTGATATTCCATAAATCTAGAATCAAGGACAGCAATTCTAGAAGCTATAGGGAGTCCTTTTCTGCCATGAAAGGTGAGTGCAAGTCTTACTGCACCAAAATGGAGGTGAGTATAACCTTGTCTTTGCCATGGAATGACAAACTCTCTGGAAAGGGCAAGAGTGATGAAGTTTTCTTTCTCACTGGCTGGAATATTAAACTGGTCAAATTTTGAAGCTTGGACATACTCTTTGGCACTAGAGGGTTGGGAAGGACCTAGAAATTTTTTTATGGATTTTTTGAAAGTTTTTTGGGGTTTATCAAACACAGTATAGGGATTTACAATGGGAAAGTCTGTAATAGGTATTTTACTATCTTCAGGAATATGGGATATTTCATATAGATACTCTAATCTATTTGCAGTAGATTTTCTAAGGGAAAGATCACAAGAAGTGGTAATGGTATCAGTGACTGCTGAGGATGTGACTGCTGAGGATGATGAACTGGAACTGGCCATGACTGTTTCTAAAATGAAGAACAATTTTCCTAAGATCTGACAGGACTAAAACGCCACTCCTAGGCTCACGTCCACTAGACTACTGAGGAAAAATAATTCTTTGACACTTTTAGTACAACTCCTTAGTTTTCTACTTGATTATCAAATCCCGTTTTCTGATGTGATTATCACAGAGGATCCACAATAAGTGGCAACTGTTAATCACAGAGCATACTAATCAGGACAATAATTCAAGTGTACGAATCAAAGGAGAGAGAAACTGATTCTGAGGCTTTACCAGTTTTTGGAAAATATTGCATGGATATGGATGTTGAGTACAAGGTAGGCAACATAAAACTGTTAGTTCACAGTGAAAGGTAGGCTCTGATACCACATATAGGGAGAAGTGGACGAAGAAGTAAGTGAAAGAGGACGAAACCAAATGTAAAAGACTAAAAGACGAAAGAGACTAAAATACAAAGAACAACAAAGCTACAAAACTAAGTTATTTCATGAACTTAGGAAGCTACGGGAGAAGAAATGGAAAGGATGAAATGTGGATCCTAAAGTATGTCTGAGTTAAAAAAAATTAGAGCTCTTTTTGGTCTTTTCCTCTTCAATTCTAGAGTTTTCTTGCCTTTATTATCAGAAAAATCCCAGCTACTTTTGACTTTATCTTCTTTCTATTGATAAACACAAACACGAGAGACGGTGAGAGGGATAGAGATAAGAAAAAGAAAGACAAAATTACTAGAGCCAATCTCTATTTCGGCTACCTCTCTTAGTCACTCATTGTATGATAAAGATGATAAAGATCTTTGCAAAAGAGACAGGAATATATACATTTAGAGTTCAAGGGCAGGTTTATCATTACATTAATGAATTGATAGTTTGATACCATCAGATGGTCATCCTTCTTATTTGCAGCTATATTTCTACAATGCTGATCATGAGATTGATAATAGAATCCATATTTTTGATAGGTTAAACTTAGAACTACTTAGTCAGCTCATTGATCTATTAGAGATTAATCCATAATGTTCCTTCTTCCGTAGTCTTAAGAATATATCTAACGTGAAAGATCATCAAGTTGTTATATGATCTGATTCTAGATTAGATCAACTTATATATAATATAATGCTCCTTCTACTCCATCTTCACAAGTAGCTGCGATATGGCTTGAGAAAGACCAAACTGGTGAATGTACGTGATATCGTTGTTTATAGTCATTCAGGATTTAGTCATAAACTTCAGCATTATATCATAAAATATTTATTTGAAGTTAGATAGTATTTTTGCACGTGCATCAAAACTGGTCCTTCCAAAAGGCATACATTAGACATTGAAAGATAGGTCACCCAATGTTTAAAAAGAATTTATAAATAGCATAATTACTAATTTAATTTTTTTGGCCAATCACTTTCACATGAACCCAATTTGACAGCTTCAGCAAGTTGTGACAAAAGTTATATTTCTATACTTTCTCTTATTAGTTTGGTTTCCAAATGTTCCCGTATTTGTAGAATCCATCACTGAATGCATTGCCTATAGTTTAATATTAGTTAGTTTTCAGGCTTAGCCAGAAAGAAAGTAGTTCCATGCTAAGTGCAGTAAACGTACACAAAAACACTGCTAATTAAGAGCATTAAACACGATACATCTCTGTAACTAAGCTAATATGTAGCCTTGTAGCCTGTATCGACTTTCATGCCAGATTTCGGCAGCTATGATATAGCATTTAGTAATTCCTCTGAGCGACAAATTACATAAGAGAGAAGAGCAGGAAGAAAGATATCTAGTAAAGTCAAATAACTAATTTGACAAATGGGAAATGTTTTATTTCCAAAAGAACAAATTTTAAATAAAATTTTAAAAAATCACCTTCACAATAGAGTTTCTATGACTAGTATGTAACCACAATACAAATCTACAAATCTTTCGACATCATAATATCTCCCTAATTTGGCAGCTCAGGAACTTGCCTTTGTCCTCCTCCAGAATGAAAAATCTTCTATTGTTGCATGCAGACTCGGTCCATAACAACTTTGCAACATCCAACGAAAGCTGGCATGCTGGCAATGAAAGTTCAAAATTTATAACACCATCTGTTCAACTAGGAAACAGTGACCTGGAAACTTCTTGGCACATTTGGAGAATGCGGCTATATTCAGCAATCAATTTGTTTTCCAAATTTACAAATCTGATAAATACTTTTGATCACCATAAGCACCCCATGTAGAATCATATTCCCCAGTATTTTTACACAAGCAGAAGATCACCTACAAACATTAGTAATCTCTTGAGATTGGACGGCCAATTATTTTTCAAAACTAAGCACACAAATTTATCAGGTCAGTATTGGAAATCTCCAAATCACTCAAATTAAAATTCCTTTTTCTCTACTTTGTGCTTAGAAAAAAGTTATCTTCTGAAAATCTACAATCTCAGTGTCTCCTCTCCTAATCAAATATGCACTAACACTAGAACAATATTGCAGTAAAGATGGTTATGAGAGCGAGAGAGAGAAAGAGAGAGAGAAACAACCAATAGTAAAATTCAGTACACACCTCCTGGATGTCATACACATCACCTGCCCTGAACCAATCTATAATTGAGAACAAGGTCATCAGCCTTCTTCCATATATAAGCCCGCACTGTGGCTAAGCTCATGTCTGGGGCCAAGACCTGGAAAAAAGCAAGACAGTTTTCAAAGATATGCACCAAGCCTGACAGAAAACAACGTTGAAAGTAACTTTCTAGAATGTTAAAACTTGGAATCAATCAAATGTCTTCAGAATGCATTCAGCTCTTGCTTTAACCCATACATGAGCTCCCCAAGGTTCCAATATTTTTGCATTCCAAGGAACTGAATCTAACTCTAAAACAAGGTAGCTCAATTTTGTTTGGATTCATGGTGATTTTTGAGTATTCAGATTCAATTCCTATACTTTACTAAATCAACATATATAAAACCGAACACAAAATCTGTAACAAAAAACAAAGTATCAAGTATATAATCCAAAAATATAAAAGAACATTTAAAAAAATAAGATTCAAAATTTAAGAACAAAGAAATGCAAACAATTATGGTATATATGCCAGACTCTCAGCAAAAGTTCATCTGTTGTTAAACTTATACATTCAAGGTCTAAATCCACTTGCCTGATTGTTGCACAATATCTCTATGGAGGGTTTAAGCTTTTGCCAAGGCTTCAATCCAGACCGAAAAGTTCCATCTCCAATCACTGAATGCTGTAACTGCCCTCCAGCCAGTCCTGGAACAAACGTTCCATCGGGATTTACACCATCCAAGGGTTTGTCAAGGACCATCTTTTCTAAGACATAATTAATGACCTACATTTCAAAGCACAAAAAGCCATTTATTTACAATGTATTCTTCCATGCAGAAGATGCACAATAAAGAAACACAACATTTATGCGAAGCAAAAAAACCAATACTTTTTTCAAACAATGAAAGTTGCATTCTGACAATAAATGTCAACCAGAGTCATGTGCCTGTGCATATGCCATATCCATTAGAATACAGCTATAATATTTTACCATCCTACAGAAGACTTCTCATATTAACATTCCATTACAGAAATATTCATGTACAGTTAATGTCAACTAACAATGTGGTGAAACCTTAAAAATTATTATCATTTTTTTTTTCTCTTTACACGCACATATAAACGACATACAATGGACCAAAGCAAAACAAGAAGCATTTACAATTGAAAATTCAGTGTTACACTTAGATTTTATATAGAAAATACTTTAAACAGGCATTGATGCACTTCTTTTACTGGTTTCTGCAACTGAAATGTCAAACACAGTGAATTCTAATTCGAGTTTACTTTTTTTCTTTTTTGAACTTCAGGGTCCCCTATGCTACTACCAAGCTACTGCTGCTCAGAGATATGGAAGGTAAAATGAACCAACAGACTGCTGGAACAAATATTTACTAAAATTTGGTACTAAGTTCCTTAGAATATGACTGTATAAGAGTATTATTTTATGTAAGCCCAATGATAAAGGAGCTACTATGTTTTGACTCCTATAGTGAAGATAACAAGGCACCCATCACGGTTAGCAGAAAATAACGTGCTAGCCAATTTCCACTTTCTTCCATCTTGTCTTGGCATTAATATAATGCATAATAGAGAAATTATGACTGATTCAAAGGTCATATCAGTATCTTATAGATATTTGATAAATAAATTAGAGCTCAGATCACTGTCAACCACCAAAATGGGTTTGTTTCACTAAAATAGAAGGATGTATGATTTTCAACGACAGAACAAAATACAGTACGCAATTAACCATAATTCAGCAAAATCCAAACAGAATAGTCTCTTCATAGAGAGTGCTTTAAACACACAAATATTGTGAAAACTTTTATCCATCATATTCTACCCAATAGAAGGAACAGACTTACCTTATGAATCCTCAATATACGGGGTGCACTTAGTTTCCCTTGTGTGAGGATCTGGACAGTTGAACCCTCACATGGATGTAAATAAAAGCTGCACCTGCAAAATACATAAAATTTTTGTTGGGAAAAAGAATTCACAGACACCTTTTATTTATTTTCTTTTATATCTTAGTAAATGAGAACTTAAACGTGTCTTCAGGGAAATAAAAAGGGCAAAGAATATGAAGAAATTGCAGCCACAAGAAAAAGCCAAGCAGCAAAGTCCTTAGGACGTGAGGGAGAAAATCTTTAAAAAATTTCACAAGCATCAAGTGCTTTGTGCAAAACACGTGGATATAATTAACTTGATATATATTGAAACATTGTCCTTAACCAATAGTGACTCCCAAAAATTAATTGAATTTTTTAAAATACCAAGTGCCCGTTTGGTACAGCTTATTTTCATCATTTTGAAAATAGGGTTGTTTGAAAAGGATGTACCTAGAAAAAACAGAAGTTTTAAATAACTGTATTTTGAAAACATTTGGTTTGAAACTGCCCTACCAAATGGGTACTAAGCAGAGAAAGCAGCAGGCATCTTCCAAAGAACACAACAGCAATGATAAAAGGTGTATATGCAGCTTTACCCCTCTCTCTCTCTCCTCCTCCCCCTTCTCTCTCTCTCATTTATTTTATAAGGTGTATGTGCAATTATGCAGCTTTTCTGGCAAGTAACATTCCAAAATTAAGCAAAATATCTTTGGATGTTAGAATTTACTTGGTATTTTCTCTGGGAGGCAGCCGATTATTCAACACACAATCTAGACACCAGAAAGGAAAGTCCTTCTCATCTTCAGTTCCCTCTAAATCAGTAATTTTCTTTCTCCATGGACCTCCATGAGAGCCCTCAGTAATAATGGATGGCGGGTAAACAGTTGAAAATTCAAATGGAGGATACACCATTGAGTCGTTCTCAGCAATAATATCAGCCTCAATTCTTGAATGGGTAAGACTTCTATGGCTAACATCCTTCCCAGATAACAAATCCCCATTTGCTGAAGCCTGGGATCCAAATCTTTGCTTTCTTTTAGCCAACCAATGAGCCAAGAGTCCTTTAAGGGTTTCTCGAGCTAGATTAACCTGCAAAAATACAAGAATGCAACATAATCTTCTAGAGAAGCTTTCATGGTATCAATAGATAATTATACTCAGACCCAGAAAGAAAAAGGTAGATTGTGAATCTGCATTCTAAAATTCTAGTAGTGGTGTTCATTAAAAATATTCTGCTACAATACCAACAAAATGTGATTGGTAAATTTTCAAAGGACCATCACATTTTAGAAACTAAAATAACTTTGGAAACCAGAGGATCATAACACTCAGAAACTTATACACAGCATATCACAATATTATGGCCTAACAGAAGACCTGTAGAATTTGAGACTATGCTCTGATCTTCCAGGTATACAGAGTTCTTCCAAGAGAAGCAATAAATTCAAAAAGACATTCGTTCTTTCAAAAGAAATTAAACTAATTTGATATTCAAAAGAAGCAAGACAGAAAAACAAATTAAACTAAGGTTAAAATTCTTAAAACTTGAAAAGAATTAAATACACAAATATTTTGTTAGTTGAGTTGAAAAAACACTGCATTCATCAGTTCACACTAATAGCAAGCAAATGAGCAAGCCATTCACAGTAGAGACAGGTAAAGAGAAATCAACCATATATTTCAACCAGTAAGGATAAAACTTGAAAAGAATTAAGTACACAAATATTTTGTTTGTTGAGTTGAAAAAACAATACATTCATCAGCTCATGCTAATAGCAGGCATATAAGCAAGTCATTCAAAATATAGTGTTAAAAAGAAATTAACCAAATATTTCAACCAGTAATTTATCTTCTTTTCATGCAAGTTGATATATCCACAAAGAACAAATAACATACTACATGAGGTACCTCAATATAGAATGCTAGAGCATACAACATATCCCCCTCCCCACTCCCCCAAAAAGATAAAAAGAGCAACAAGAAGGTCCTGTGAATTTAAAAGAATATACCTTATCATCCTCAGGTTTCCCTGCAATGTTCAGGTCTGCTGAATACATCTCAGCAGAAAAGCATTGTGGGGTGTCCAAATGGATAGATAAACTTCCAAGCCTGGTATCCACAGTGAACCATGCAGGAATGCTTACCTGAAGTAGTTCAAAAATTAAAATTAAAATCAATCAATACTGTCAAAATGAAACTACTAATCTCTAATATAGACTAAGCATCGTACCATTTCAAATAGTTCTTCCTTTTTCTCCTCAAATGATGCCTGGAATATTGAAATCAAAAGCATGAATTCTTTTACATCAAAACTCAAAAGCATGGATGATAACCAAAGGTATCCTCTCCGAAAATGAAATTTATAAAAATTTAATATATAAACAAATATTGCCAGTATTAATCAGAAGAACTACCCCGGCCCTTATGCCAATCAGGCACTCCTACCATGTCAACAAATATATTATTGTCAAACACAACTAGAAAAAGAACCAGTGTGACCTTTCCATAATCTGCAACTACAATGCCCTTGGTGATCTCCCACAGCTTCACAGAACCAGCAGTATCCTGTCAATGAAAGATGTTGATTTTAAAGGTCTTGTTTAGTTAGAGTAACACATTTTCATTGTAAAGTATGAGGGAAGTCACAATTACCTTAGTCAACACATGCCTTCTATTATTCAAAATTTCATGCTGCACTATTCCAGGAGTTCCAGGAATGGTTAGTGTTGGCTCTTTGTAAACAGGAACCTACACAACATTGTTGAAAAACCAGTACCTCAATGAGCCAAGAACACTAATATTAATCCCCAAAATGCAAACATAAAAAATTAGCAAATCCAAGAATTAAAAATCCCCAAAAAAAAAAAAAACACAAATAAAAGGAGTATACTCCAAAACACTAACATACCAGTGTCCAACAGGGACACATAACCACCTAAGAACTGCAATAACATTAATAGATCAAAATACAAATTATGAAAAAACAGAAAGAAGCATTACTCACAAGGGCAGATCCTTCTAAGGAGACCCTTGCCCTCGAAAATGACAAGTTTCCAGCTAAGAATGAACCGCCTCTTTGGAAGACCTTCTGAGGGTTACGTCCTTCAGCAGGCCATCTATGAACAGAAGAATCACTGGTAGCAGCCCATATACTATCATCATGCAAAGCCATTTGCAAAATAGGGTGTTCTCCTGTGCAAAGCAAGAAACTCTCCCTTGTCGCCAAGTCTGTCAAGTATAACTGAGGGTATAAACAGAATTGGGCATCAAAAAGATGAGCTTGAAGCTATAAAGCAAAAGACATTAAAACCTACACAAGACAGAAGTACTTGAATTAGTTAGCTTATAAAAGAAAACAATACTCACAGAAAGGTCTCTCCCACCACTATAAACATGACTAAATGCCGGAGTGCTAGCAAGTGCCCAAACAGAATCTGTATGCACAGCGTAGGAATGCACACATCGTTGCTGACCAAGATCCCAGAGTCTATGAAGATGGTTGGAATAATTAGTTAACCAAAATGAAAAGATGAGTGCTTATATTGTTGACACATTTGTACGCTTGCACATGCTGTGTCATTGTTTTACAGTAAGAAGATAGGTGAGAGATATTAACCTGATCATAGAGTCAGAAGATCCAGATAAGCATAGTCTGCAAGAATACAAAAGCATCATCAATATGCAAGAAATAAAAATATTATGAAATAGCGTATATGCATGCTGTAGAGAAGAGACATCCAACCAGGATGGTTGAAATAGTTGATCTAAGAAAGATCCATTCAATATGGATGTAAGAGTGTGTGAGTTTGTATGGAGGAACCTTTTTTTTGTTTATCAGGAAAATATGTTAACACCCATTGGGATTTGAACCTACAACCTAGCCTTCTACTCTAAAGGAGGTACTGTTTCAGCTAAATCTCATAGGATAAAATTTTAGAAAAAAAAAATTCTATGTTAGGATAGTTGCAATTTGACAAGTGAAAAATTGGCAACCTATATATCCACTGAAAACTAGCCAACTAATAGCCCAAATTCGAACGACCAACTAAACCAGGTTTCAAGAAAAGCATGAGCCCCAACTGAAATATTTTAGTCCTTTGCATATTGTATGATGAAGATAATGGTCGGACGTTGCATAATTAAGCAAACACTTTTCAAGAATGGAATTGTGAGAGAGAGTAAAGCCTTCAACCCATAAGGCGCATACAACCATCCAAAAGGCAACTTACTTCAGAAACACATCACACTAGAGCAGATCCACAAAAAGAATATTAAAGCAGCATATACAAGGACAATTAAGTAGATATAAAGCCTAACTTAAATTCCACTAACCACTTTATCAAAATAAGCACCCTCTTATGCCTTTCTTTTTAAATTACTAAGAAAAGTTTTCAAACTTTTTGGTGGAGATCTACTAAGTTGTATCCATAACAATAACTGTGGGATACTATTATCTTAAATTGGTCTGACTTAACCACATCTTTTCTATAGAAAAAAGAAACATGTTAAAGCTCTCTCTCTCTTGCTCACATCTAAACCCCTACTAGTAGACACAAATACCTACAACACAACCTCTCAAAGCAACTTCAGAATCACACACAATCCAATTAATGCAGTTTCTGGTTCATAATATTAAAATAAATTTAAGATAAAATTATATTCCAGTAAATTGAATCCAATCAGAGAAATTCAGTTAAATTCTTTTCAGTCTTATTCAGATATGATTCCTATTACGTTTTACAGATATTGAGTTGTAAAGCTTCTATTTACATTAAAGATAGAACTAAAAACCAATTCTTTAAGATTTAACCAATGCAACTTTAGTATATAATTGAAGAAAGAACTGCAGACCCATCAGACATACCTGCCAGTAGAATCCAGAATCAAAGCCCTAATATTATCTGTATGCCCTCGTAGTTTCATAGTCTTTGAACCAGATCTTGGGTCCCAAACTCGAACAACCTAGAGAAAATGAAAAAAAGAGATGAATGACACATTCAATGATAAAAATCAAGATATTCAATTCAACCAAGTGCAAATACCTCCAATAATTTCATAGGTAATGCAGAAATGTAATCAAGTCAGAAATCAAAATATAACAGTAACCATATATAAGAGCATACCTTTTCAGTTCCACCAGAGACAAGAAGAGTTCCACTATCATTCATTGCCAATGCATAAACTGACTCCTTATGGCCTTTGGCAGCAATTGGAACATATCCATGGGACTGATTGGTGTGCGCAGAAATACTGTTGCTTGAGCTTATGGTACGTAAACTTGAAATTGGTAGTGAATTTCCTGAGCCATTGATACCATTTGAACAATCATCTTCCATTGCATCACCTGACTTTGATATCGGAGCAAGTGCGGCTTCAAGATCCCATATGAAAACCTCCCCCCCAAGGCCACCAGAGGCAACAATATTGCTCTAAAATGCATGACACTATAAAAGGATCAGAAGATGATTTTGATGTGATATGATACTATACCGCAAGACAATATGTGTTGTCATATTGAATACAAAAGTTGTTTAGTAGGACAAACTGACAGGAACGTTTCATTCATGCATTTAATATCCAAGAAAAAATTGAAAAAGAAATTACATTTTTTTCTGCTGCAGCAAGGCAAGTAACATAGTCGGAGTGTTGACGGAGAGTCCTTGTACATGTTCCATCAGACAAACTGTTCCATGTCTGGCGTATCATGAATATTATGAAAAATAACCATATCAGTAAAAAATATAACAGCCAAAGATAACAAACAGACCCCCCCCCCCCAAAAAAAAAAGAAAAAAAAAGAGAATGATTAAAAAACCTTAAGGGTTGTATCTGAAGAACAGGAAACAAGAGTATTATCACCAACAAGGACAGCATCATTAACCTGTACAACCATAGACATTCAGCACATGTTCAATTGTTGTGAATTATACATGCAGAATACAGTAAAAGCATGAGCAATTGTATTATAAAGATCGAAGAAGAAGACTCCATATATCAAAGTAAAAGAACCTTATGAAAATAGATATTAATGTTTGATATGCACTATGAAAATAGATATTAACGTTTGATATGCAATACCCTATCTTTTCCTTCTCCTTCCCACATGGGCTTGGCTGAATATATTAATCTAAGAATATAAGGGGTGAAAATTTTCAAAACAAAAAAGTCTGCCTTCACATGTCTAATACTTTTTTATTCTTTTTCCCTTACTTTATTTTGGCAAGGCTGTTCATCAGGTCTAACAGCCAGTTATAGAACTGGATTTCACCTGGAGAAAAAACAACTTATATTGGCTCCTTCATCCAATAGCTAGGAAGCACAGACACTTCATTTTGGGTGCCATACCTGTGCTTCCTAGCCAATTGCTAAAAAAAATAGTAAAGTTGCAATAGTCTCCTCTAGCAACTAATGACAAATGAATATAACAAGGGGAAAAGGCAAGAAAAAAATAAACAGTACCCAATCCACATGAGACTCAAAAGTAGTAGAACAGGTAGCTGCATCATCCGTTAAAGCCCATCTTTTAAGTGTGCCATCACGGCTCCCAGTGAAGAGGTAATCACTGCCATCAGTTCCTGATGACTTCAATAGAGCCAAACAATTTACACCTGCGCAATGCTGCAGATAGAGAAACATTGCAAAACATAGTAATATGAGAATTTATAAGACAACTAAGGGTAGCAAAGTAATCACCCTACAGTTCCTCTAAAAATTCAGAAAAGAATATCTTCTCCCTTCTAAATCCCCAGACAACTGGGATTAACTCCTAATTTATTGGGGGCTGCATTTTAATGGGCCCACACATTCATAGCTAAACTGTTGAAGAAGACCTCTAAATTTCAAATGGCCTTCCAACACGAGATAGAAGTAGCAAGGTTCTTTTAAGCCTTTTTTTCCCCTAAAAAATAGAGCAGGGAAAAAAAAAACTGCTGTCCCATAACTTTTTATGATGATAGTAAGTTAATTTCTTACTATCTTTATCACAGCAGGAAATTTTGAAAATATTGAAAAGGTCAACGCCGGTACCCTAATAATAGAATATGATCATTGATGTCTAAGCAAGAGCTACACAGACAAATTTTATTTATAAAGCACAAAAGGCATCACTATGACAGCTATGCCATCCAAATACAGGGTCTAAAGCAATCTCCAGCAGAAAGGATCTTCAACATATTTAGAGGTGATACAAGAAGGGTCCTTCTTTATTATTTAAAGTATAAGGAACTCAAATAAAATCAGGAGAAGCCAGGGATTTATAGAAAAGAAAGGCACACCAGGACATGTTAGTGACAGATTACTCAAAAAAAAAAGCAATTTTATAAGAACAATTAAGTTTTTTGTTTTTTTTTTTTAGGTATAAGAACAATTAAGCTTATTTTCTATGACCGGAGACAAGTGAAGGCGACTCTTTGACCCCAAAAACAAAACCTTAAGTGGGAGTTTATTTTAAAACTAATATACCTTTTTGTCATCAGCATCATTCAATACATATGTTAACCTCTTCTCCTTACGAGGGCGAGAAGAATTGTTTGTGTTCCCTGCACTACCTACACGGTGCATTGCAGAAACCACTGGAACATATATAAACAAATAAATCAAAATAATGAAACCACAAAAACTTAAAGTTAATCAACTAATTTTATTTAGAATTGATACAGTCACTGTTCTTACAAATACGTCGCACAATTGGTATTCTAGTCTTTTAACAAACAATGACCATAAGCTTACCATTTTTTTTTGGTTTTTCATTTGGGATTCAATGATTTAATACTTATCCAATGTACCATGTAGATAAAAAGTAGCTGTTTAGAAGACTGGTTAAAAGAATACAGGCCCAAGAGCAGCAATTTCCACTGTCCCAGGTTATTATGCTGAACAGCTCAAACTGGCATTTTAAAAGGTTGATCATAAGAATAAAATACTAAGATCAGCAGTTAAAAAATTACATTTTTTTTTTATTAGTAATAAGGGTTTTATTATAGAAAATCAAAGAAACTGCAGTATCCAAGAAGCATACCATGAATGCCAAATTAGTCATAGTTATCAAACCCATACCGGAGGTTGATCCAGTTGATAAATTGATTCATTGGCTCAACTAGTGGTTCATTGGTTGAATCGTAGGTTTATTAATTAATTAAATAATATATTTTATAATTATAAAAAGCAACTAAAATAAAATAAAAATACTCCATTTAGGTAAATTAATATATAACTTACATCAAATGACATAAAATTAAAGAATATAAAAAAAATAAACACAATATTCATGTAAATCATCCAATAACCAAGATATATAGTCCAAAAGTCTTGAAACAACATATCTCAATGAATTCAAGATAAATTTTTAGCTTAATCATTAAATCCTAGAGGATAACAAAATTATTTAGATCTCCAAATACAGCTGATGATTAAAATCAATCAGGTGTTATCGTTGTGACATTAGTCGCCTGTGTTCCATGCAGATCACTATCTCTTTATCCCTTTCAGTCTCATCA
Organism: Castanea sativa; assembly: GCF_040712315.1. NCBI lineage: Eukaryota > Viridiplantae > Streptophyta > Magnoliopsida > Fagales > Fagaceae > Castanea > Castanea sativa. Next base: position 13,315,372 of record NC_134015.1, read on the forward strand.
CTATCTCTTTATCTCTTTAATCTCAACTCTCATCTCATGGTACAACTCTTACTTTATCTCTTTGGTCTTTAATCTTTATCACTTTATGTCTTTATCAATTTATCTTTTCAATCTTCAGTAGTTTGGTAATTCAGTTTAGAGCCTCCAGACTTGAAAATTCAGACTGCTCAGTGACTTCAGTAGTCTAGTTCAATCTTTTTTCCACAGATACACAAGTTATTTTTTTTTCCTTTTATCCGCGAGTTAAAAAGATTAACCCGTGCAATCCGTCAGTTTACACAGTTTGATAATGGGTCATTGCATATAAGGTATTTTACGCCAAATCATTCTGAATAATGCTTTGGTTCACAAGTTTCACAGTTTAACTAGTGGTTTGGTAGTTGGTACAGATTTAATAACTATTATGACAGCAATCTAGAAAGCCAAAAAAAGCAGAAGAGTGATGAGCTGGTAACACTGTCATCCAATCAAAAAAATTGCATAATCAACTTTAGCTCCATCAAACAATGTTCAGTGTGCACCAGGACCATGTCTAGAGAATCTCCCATTCCAACAGCTAAAAAACTCTATTAAGCATTACCCATTGAACCTCAAATTGACAAAAGACCAGAGACCACAACTCCCGCATGGTCACAACAACTCCTTGGCTTTCTTACACATATAACACAAATCTTTTTTTTGATAAAACATATAACACAAATCTATAACTACCATTCTGCGCCTTCAAAGATTATCCAAAGTAAGAATCTGTCCCAAAGCCAGTATCCAAGTAAAAAACACTACCTTTGGCAGCACATTGACCTTCCACATACTCTTCCAGGGAAACAGGGAGCCAGGACCAGTATGTAGTTCCTTATAAAAGGATTTCACCTAGGCCTCCAACAAATCTAATCTTCTGCACCCCTCCAACAAATCAAAAATTGACATTTTCTTATAAATACATTCAAGTTTGGCATTATGAATTTATGAACATTATCTCATCCACATCATTATATGAAGACAATTTTTTGAGGACCTTATAAGAATAGGTGAAATTCAAGAGGAGAGAGATCAGCAACACCAAGCCTAGCATGGCCCTGCTTGAACTCTTACTAGTCAAAAATGACAAATATGTGCACAGTAAATACTTTTATTTATATTATACAAAAGTGGTTTTTATGCTATATTAGGAACTAGAGCTTCAAGTATTGCTGTGGTTGCTAGGGATTGGAGAGGGAAATTGGTTTTTGCCTATTCGAAGAGGGTGGATACCAACATTTCTGTCCAAGCTGAAGCGGAGGCAATTTTCCGGGCTCTTCATCTTGCTAAGAAAGTAGATGCATCTCATTTTGTGATTGAAAGTGATTCCAAAATCTGTATAGATGCCATCTCAACTGGTGGGGATCATGTTCCATGGAGGTTAAGTAATTTCATTGAGAATGCTCAAGTTATATGTGTAGATTTTGGTTCAGTGTCTTTTAAATGGGTTTACCTTGAGGCTAACAAGGCAGCTCTTGAACTAGCTAAATGGTCTGAAAGCCATCGGTATTTTGGCAGTTTTGGTGTGGGCCTCTGCCCTCCTAATGTTGTATAGTGTAGTTGAGAAGGAGGCTATCTCTGATCATGCTTTGTAATATTTTTTTCTTTCATTTAAAAAATGTTGCCTTAAAATGAAAATGATGCTCAAACTCTCACTGCATAACTTCATTTTTCTGACAAAACTAATTATAAAAAAGTGTTACAAGAAGTTACAATCTCAGACCTACTAACCAGATTAGTTAAAACTTCTATAAATAAAAAATTCTAATATAAGTATTTTTGTATGAGGAGGGAAATGAAGAGAAGAGGGGAAGTGGTAGAATAGCAGGTATTATAGGATATTTGTACATATGAGCTTGTTGATGCCAAGGAGGTTTATTATTCTCTTATCTGGCAGGAGGAATAAATGTGGCCAACAATCCTCTTTTGTTTGAAATCTAGGTCCCCTGAGCCTGCTGTGGACACAATATGGAGATCGAGAGAAATCACCATACTTTTGATGATTTGAAGGATTTGGTTGTTCAATTGAAGTTGATCATTGTTTGAATGGTCTCATGTTTTGGACTTCGTGATATTCATTCTCTAGTAGATTTCATTGATTCCCCTTTGCTCCAGTTAGTAATTTCATTATCTTGGCATTTGTTAGGCCATCTTACTTTCACATTGTACATGAGGTAGCTTCTCTACTTATAAAATCTCATTGCTTATTAAAAAATGTGTTGTAAAATCTTACATGTTTAAGCGCTTGTAGTTGGCTTGATTGTTAGTTATGAGTTTTATTGCATTAGTATGGGAAAAACAACCATATGGAGAGTTTACATAATACATATACCATATGAGATAGAACATAACCTATCTTACCAATTCCTCGTGTGAGTGACAGTTCCTAGATGTAATCTACTACTTAACTCATCGACCCTTCAATTTTCAAAAACTCATAAGCCAATAAAGATACAGCAATAGCACCATGTGGAATGTAACTCCTCACTGTTTTTTATGAGGGCAATTTTGGGGGAGCAGAAAAATTGAACATTCAAGGGTCTGGAAAGATCTATCAATGAGCTTAAGTCTAGTTTGTGGGTTTTTTTTTTGGTGTGTGTGTGTGTGTGTGTGGGGCGGGGGGGAGCAAACCTTCATGTGCATAACTCATGCTGGAGACCTTCAAGTGAAAGAAGCCTATTAATTACCACAAGCATATAATACCAACAGCCTAATAAACCAAAAGTCAATGTTCCATTGTCCAAATAGAACCATAATCTTCCAAATTTTTAGCTCAATTAGACCCATTTCAGCTTAACACTCTCCTCTACCTAGCCTATCTACACCCCTCCCCCACACCCCTACATTTCTCAACACCCAAAAAATCTCAACCCCAATCTTCTCCACACATTTTCTCTCAGCTACCAAACAAAGCCCAAAGCTACCTATTCACAAAACCCTTCCAAATACTCCAACCTAAAACCCCAACAATCACAAAATCCCACCATCAAAAAAACAACTAAACCCAATAACAAAGATTTCAAGCCACACCCTCCAAAAACCAATTGATCATCGTCACCTATTTTACACAATCGGATCACAAAATTTAGGGTTTCAACACGTATTGAACTGTAACTAGCTAATTCCAAAATCAACCCGAAATTAAAAAATTAAAAAAAATTCACATAATCAAAAATTAAATATATAAATCAATCAATAAAAACTAAAGAACGAATTTGAATTACATACAAGAGAGATAGAGTGAAAAAGATTATAGAAAAAAACCTAACCCTCGAATCAGTGCGACACAATTGAAGCTTGTTTTTTCTATATATCTCTCAAGCTTGTGTTCTTCTTCTTCTTCTTCTTCTTCTATCAGTGGCCGAAGTTCCAATTTCTAGAGAGAGAAAGTGATTTTTAGAGAGACAAAGTGGAAAAAATAATAAAAATGGAGAGAGAGAGAGAGTGTGTGTGAGTGTGGGGGTTTCGATATATTTTATTGAATGGCAAAAAGGTCCTTTGACTCGGTTTTTAGGGGTTTTGATCAGAGGGTATAATGGTCATTTCAGTCTGTAACAGATAGAGTTATATGAAGGGGAGACGTAGCTGTACGCGCTTGCGTCTGGAGATGTTGAGGTACTCGCCTCTCTGGCCGTCTGTTTGGTAGGTGGGGTCGGGGAAGAGAGGGCGTGCATTCAATGAAGTGGATGTCGAATTACGGTATTGACCTTGGATGAATGGGGTTGTGTGAATTGGGTTTTTGAGGGGTGAATGAAGGTTAGTTTCGTAATTGTGGTGGCAATCAATTTTTAGCTATTTGTGTATATTCTTTAGAATCTATGGTTTATCTGTTTTTTTGTTTTTGCTTTTTTTTAATAGTCCAAAAAATAAAATAAAAGGCTGATAAACTATTATTAGTAATTAAAAAAGTGATAAAATAGCATACTCAAATTAAAATCAGTAATAACCTGCTATCTAACATTTTAAAATTTTTATTGTAAAATTGTTGTTAAAATATGTATGGTATGATTCACCTTTTGGGTCTTAGCTCTATGAATTATGGAAGAGATTTGGTTTCAATATTTTACCAAAGAAAGATAGAGAAAGATTAGAAAGGTACAAAATAGGTTATGATATTGATGGTGCTCAAGCTTATCTAATCCAAACCAACTAGTACATGGCTACCCTAATATGACCATCTATTATCTATCACAAGTTTGATTAATATTAGATATTATCAAAACCATTAAGAGTTTTATAAAGGGTCAACCTCTATGATTTGGTGGAGCTTAGTTCTAATTTTTAAGGACCACGATGTGATTTAGTCAAGATGCCTACCACTACTATAATCTTGATAAGATCGATTCCTGGTTTTGGCTAAATCTACCTAATGAAGTACATTCAGTTCTCTTATTTGAATCCCCTAAACATTAATTTATTAGCAAATAGAATTGGAAGGAAATTTCATAACCAAAAAAGAAAAAAATTAGCCTCCAAAAAATTTAGACACACCCATGAAAAGGTCAACTTCTAGACCTTAAATGTTTAAAGTGTGAAACTAAAAAACCCACATAATGTAGTGAAGAGATGCCCACATATTTGAAATGAAACTCAAGAATGTATCCTCCACCAAATATTGTTTCTGTGGGCGGAATTTACAGCTTTGGAAGTTTGGATTGATCCTCTTTTCACTAACTAGTGCGAGATTCTTTCAAAGTTAAGGTTTGGTATAAAAATGTATAATTAAGCGACAATCATAGTTTCATTGTGAAACCCCAAAACAAAAAGAAGTATCACAGTTTTTTATGAAATTGAATAATACAAACAGACACTAGAAATAAACATCAAAATGTGATGGTTGCGAATCCAATACTCAAAAGTTGCTGATTTGTCCACTTGACTTTGATTATTGGTTTCCATCAACAACAAAAAAAAGACTTTGATTATTGGTCTTTTTCTTTTCTTTTCTTTTTTGGGCTAAGAAAAAAAATGTGACAATGAGAGGAAAGAATCACAATTGACAAGTATAAACCCCAAACTCAATTAAAAATACTATGGTATGCCTCCTAAGATAATTTAAGTATTCATAGATCACCATCTATCCTTCTTTAACAATGTTGAATTCTCACCCACAACCACGAGATCCTAGAAGCTTTTTGTTTTTTTTCTTAAAGACAAATTGAGAATGAGGGGATGGAAGACTTGGACCATTAGTTGAAACTTAAAATCCTTTATTGTAATTTACATCTCTTTGTATAAAGCTCACATGCATATATGCTCTGCTATATGGTTTGGGTATACTTAAGTTTTGATTTCATTTGTTCTCCAAAAATAAAAAATAAATATTTCATTTGTTCTGCCTTTGAACTTAATAAAATATTGTATTTTTCGGGACTATAGATAAGTAATTTCTCTAAAAGGAGAAGAGTAAAAGTGATTTTTTTTTTGGCCTTTAACTTTTGTCTTTAACTTTATTAGCCAATAGTTAGAAACCCACCAAGAGAAACTTAATACTTAGGGACTAATCACTAATAATATATTATTGACATTTATTTCTTTAAGGCTCACATGGTAGAGAAGATGACTCCTTTTTGTTGTTAGAATGAAAACGACTTGAAGGCACGTTTGGTTCAAAAAACAAATTTGGAATAGTATTTTAAAAATGACGTAAGAAAAATGTTAATTTATGACTCTCTCTCTCTCTTTTCATTTTTATATGATTTCTTCCTAGTCTTTTTTTTTTTTTTTTGAAAGCTCCATGTCATTATTAAAATGTATTATTCTACATATCTAAAGATGCTAATGGAGGATTAAATATATAATACTAATCAAGGAACTATCAATAAGTTTAAAGACACAACTTTTATTGGAATTTGATAAAGTAATCAATTGTGAGTGGTGTAATTTACTTTTACATGAATTCGCCGCTTATTTTTTAATCACTCCATCATGTTGTGGCCAAAATTGTGTCACCGAGTTTATTATGGAACTATACAACATTTGAGGTGAATTTAAGCCTTACACTTTATAAAGTTTATCTTCTACTAATTATTCTAACTAATTGATTAGCCAAAAGGGACTAATCACTTTTTAAAAATAGTAATAACTAACAAACAAAGAATTTTGAAGATGATATGTATGGTATTGTCTAAATTTTCTTTTCCAAATTGAATTCCGTGTTCACTTCCCTTACCAATTTTCTGAAAAAAGCAAAACGAGAAATAGCTCAAATTTTATAATATAGTAATTGAAAAAGAGAAATGAGTTGTGTTTCATTTATTTCTATTTTTAGAGCATTTGAATCAAATAATGCAAAATAGAAAAAATGGCTCAATTTTATACATTCAAACCTCAAAATCATCCACATCAATCAAATTAAGATGTGTAAACTTGCAAAGTTGCCACAATAATCGTGTAAATTTTATACTAGCATTATTCATTTTTTTTTTTTAATCTTTTCTTTACATATCCAGAGGATAAATGAGGAGAGTAGGTGGTGGTTATTGTGTGTGAAAAAAGATAAACAATTTAAAAAATTAAGAAAATTTGATATTTTAATAAAATGTAGTATAAAGTAAATAATTATGTGAAATGTTTTGAAAAGTGAGTATATAATATTATACAGAACGTTACTTCTCTGTAAGCCTTATACCCATGAAGCCCATCACAATAATGCCACGAGTTCAGGGCCCAAAACTAGTTGGACCTCAAATCCTAAAGTATCGAGCGCGAATACATACTCTATTAGGCCACGAACATGGTTCGGGTGATCCTCATCACCTCACCAAAAAGTCGGGAAGCATTACGAAGCCAATTACAACATGAACCGTGAAGGAGAAGTCCTATTTGGTCAGGGAATGCAATTTCTCGAGGATATGAGTCCTAGTGAGCTCAATGAAGTCTAAAGAGTATCGCTGCCGAGCAGTCCATCCAGCGGTGGAACCAATTCTAATGCTACTCTCACAACCTCCCACTCCCAACTAAACACCCACTCAAGGGTAATAGCATTGGACCTCTCCTCCCACTCATCACGAAAACAATCATAACCCTTCCACTAGTCTTGGGCTATAAATAAGGGATGAGAATTTGAGAGAAGAGATTGGCAATTTGAGAGTAAACACTGAGAAAAGAGGGTGATCATTCTGGAAAAGATAGAGAGAACAATTTTGAGGGTACTAGAAACAAGAGTATTTGCGTTGCCGGGCATAAGATCACCCATTGTAATAAATCCAAAAGCCCACAAAATAAATAAATTGTGAGCCCAGATAGAAGTTGGACCCAACAACTTCTTTTGAATACGCACAAATATAGAAAAAAAAAATTCTTATACTAAAATATACATAAATTTTTCCACCACCACTTGGGAGTGATCTTATTATCTTGCAACAAATGGACAACCAAGATTTGAGACAACAAAGAAATTAATTAAGGACCAAATAACGAGGTCTCCCAATAGTTAAGTTTGTAATTAAAATTTGTGCATTGGTAATTTACAGGCAAAAGGGCACGTTGCATTGGCAATCTCTAGATGACTTCATTCTTAAGTCTTAACTGATCCGATCTCCCCCTTTTGAGTTGGAATTACAGTGAGCAAAGAGCTGTTGCCTGTTGTTTCTTAAAACAGGGGCCACATAGTACTGGTGTGCTTGCAGATGCACATGTACTGTGGGTGAAATATTCTTTGGTGGTCAAAGGAAGCTATGAGTAAAGGCCAGAATCAGATGTTACAGTGGACAATGTCTTTTTATAATGCTTTGAAGCCTTCCACACCGCTATGTCGGCCTCAATTTTTGCTACCATTTGCTTATATGGCAAATTGTAAGTAACGAAATAGTGGAGTAAAAGTGATGGGTCCACAATTTTATTATTCATAATTTACTATGTGAGTAAGTTATGATAAAAATTGTGATCCTAACATTACCGCATATCCTTGGTGCGATGGTCATGTGCTTGTAGAGTATGGGAGGCAAGGGCCGGGTTCAAGTCTTCAGGAGGGAGCTTCACACACATATACACTTACATTAGGTTAGAGTAGAATCCTATCTTGTGTAAAAAAAAAAAAACCATTACTAATAATAGTTTTTTTTTATTTATTATTATACAAAGTATTAGGTTCTATAATTAAATTCGTATACAAAGTTACATGAGTTCAATTATTGTTGAAAAATATCACACTTTATATTTTATTATTCGTTAATGCAACCATATGTTTGAATTTAATCAAAAAAGGTCTTAACATATCTTTGAAATCACAATGTTAACTTGAAATCATAAACTTATCATTACACGGACAGTATTCTTTTAACACTTTTGGCCTCATTTGTTTTCTCTTCTTTGTTTTTTTTTTTTTTTTTTTTTGAGAAACACACACACACATAGGGGAAGAGTGATGAGATAAGAAAATACACAGAAAGAGTATATTTTCGTCATACTTATTATGCATACCAAATTTAATATTAATTGAGTGTTATTTACTATGTGATCCACAAACTTTTATTTTACATACAATTTTAATTTTAAATATTTTATAATAAGATAGTTATTAATCTTTTATTATCTTGCTATTTTACAAGCATGGAGTACATAAAGAGATTATGTAATCAAACGATTGACTTATAAAAAATTCTTTTAACGAAAAGTTATGAAATAGGCTGCATGCCCACGAAGGCTAACATGGTTTTGGGAGAATGTACGCAGGTATGCCATGGCCTTGGCATCATGTCCACGGGAGCTGCCATGGCTTTAGGAGAGTGCATGCTGGCATGTCATGCTTTGGTTGCGTACCCATGTTGGGCTGCCATGGCCTAGGTAGCTAGATAAGGCTTTGTTTGGCTTTGTCGTAAGTAAAACCTCAGAAAGCCTTTAAAACTATAAAATCTTTTTAACCAATATTTTTTTGTCTTATCTAATGCCTAACAAGGAAATTTTGAAATTTGGAACTTTAAATGAAAAATGTTTACAATACTCTGTTCATACTTCGTACTTTATAAATTCATAAGTTCAGATCATTGTTGATTGTTTTTTATAATTTGACAATTATTCAGAAAGCTAAAGAATTATTCAATTAAAACTTCATATTTAAAATACTAAATTAGTAGTATAACAATGTAATCAATTAGGAATACATTTTTTTTAAGTAGATTAGTTAATGTAATATATATATTGTGGGGAGTAAAAGGACCCAAATGGGCATATGGGCCTTTGGACTGTAGCATGGAGGGCCGACCTGCCCCAGAATTGAACTCTACGAATTGGCCAATACGCCGAGGGTCCAAGGGTGCAGCCGAGGACGAGCTTCTCCTCGGACAAGCCCAAGAGAATTCAAAACTTCATTATGAAGGTCAAAGCACAACTCTAGAAAGACTAATGGTTAAAGGGGGAAATCCTGAACCTTCTCGATACACCAGTGTTAAAGAAAATATCTAGAGCAAAGGCTGCCACCTCCGCATTAAAAACTCTGCACCTACCTCCACAGCCGCGTGTGGGAAGTGACCCACGAACGATGAGAGGCGTAAACTTCTAGTCAGGGTCCCAAAAGGCATCTAAAAAAGGGGTATTTAAGGGAGAGGAATGCAAAAGAAGGGAGGTCTCTCTCTCTTTTTCTCTCTCTGGCTTACTCTCTCTCTCTAAAGAAAAAGAAAAGAAATTAAGGATTGTAACCTGTAAGAAAGAAAGAGAAATAATACAGAATTGGTCCTCGGCTTACATCCGAGGAGGCCTATTTGCAATTAACAATTGTTATTCACAAGTGTTTGTAACACTCAGGCTGTTGTCAAGTTCTCAGTACCTTTAACCTAGATTTCAAGCCCACACTCTACAAATTTTATTGTTTAAGGCTCATTGGGCCTGAGCCCATAATCTTCTTTGGGTCCAAGTGCAATTGTGCACTTACAATTGGCGCCGTCTGTGGGAAATCTAGTCTAGAAAAGGTTGGGATATCATGGCAGGCCTAGGTTCTCACCATGCAGAGTCACAGGGATCACAACCGAATGATCATTTCGAGCGCCTTGAGCGTCAAAGGGATCGTGAGGGAAGTGTCCATACAGAATACCCCAGGGCTAGCCATACTCAGGGCGGGGGTAGCACCACCCACGAGGATGGTGCTAGGGCCATGCAGAGGGAGATTGGTCGTCTGAAAAGAAAGTTACGCCGCGCTAGACGTAGGTCTTCACCGTCCTCATCTAATCCTTCCTCGGAGGAGGTACGAGGAGGTAGCTACAGCTCAAGGTCATGCTCACCCCCTAGTGCAATGTCCTCTGGCGAGGAGGATAACCAACCAGCTCGCAGACGCAAGAAGTTTCCTTCTAGGGGCTTAGGGAACGATGCTATGAGTCGGGCGTTGCATCAACTCTCTAAATCTCCGTTTTCACGGAGGATAGAGAAGGGGAGGCTTCCCAAGAGGTTTACTCAACCCACCTTTACCATCTACAATGGCCGGACTGATCCGGAGCACGTGAGTCACTTTAACCGAGAGGATGGCGGTGCACTCTCATAATGAGGCTCGATGTGTAAAGTTTTCCCTCTAGCTTGGGACTGTTGCTATGAGGTGGTTCAACGGCCTTAAATCGGGGTCTATAGGTTCATTTGGAGAGCTCGGCTAGAGCATTCGCTTCGCGGTTCATCACATGTAGCAGAGTACCTCGGCCCATTGGACTCGCCGTTATCCATGACTATGAGGGATGGAGAGACGTTGAAAGCATACTCTAGACCGTTGCGGGAGATGTTTAATGAAATAGATGGCGACTTTGATGAGGTGGCGCTCGAAATACCTTTAAGGTAGGTCTTCCTGCGATCACGACCGAGAAAGTCTTTGACTAAAAAGCCCGTCCCCGGCGTACGTCGCCTCATGGACCGAATTGACGAGTACAAGAGAGTGGAGGAAGACCAACGGCAAGGAAAGGGTAAGGAGAAGGTTATCCGCGGGAGAGAAGGGATTTCGGGTCGGACGAGGTACCACGATAACAAGCCGAGGCGAGATTACGTTGGGCGGTCAGGCTCGGCGGCACCTCGAGCGGTGAACCTTGTGTTCCGAGAACCGATGACATCGATTCTTGGAGAAAGTTCGTAAGGAGCCCTTCTTTAGATGGCACGATAAGATGGCGGAGACCTGCGAAGAGGAATCGAGAACCTCTTTTGCCGGTACCACGGGATGTGGACCACACACTGCGAGAACTATCGGACCCTTTGGAACCACTTGGAGCGGCTTGTCGATGAAGGAAAAGCGAAGCACGGACCGTGCCAACCTAGCGGGCGAGGGCAATCTGGTTCGAACAATCGGAGGAATAATTCATCTCGGCCGGTGTTAGGAACAATTAATGTTATTTTTGCCGCACTGGGGGCCGACAGCTCCCACCAGGGTGATGACAGTTTCACATCCTCAGGCCGAGGAGTTAGGCTGCAGGCCGAAAAGGTTGAAGCTAAATTTGCCCGTCTTGGGATTCTCCGAGGAGGATAAGGTAGAGACTATCCAACCCCATGACGATGCTCTTGTAGTTACGCTTAAGATAGGGAACTATGATGTGAGGAGGGTTATGATAGATCAGGGCAGCGGTGCATATATCATGTACCCTGATCTATTTAAGGGGTTAAGATTGAAGCTGGAAGATCTTACTCCTTATGACTCGCCACTTATAAGCTTCGAAGGGAGGGCCGTTGTGCCGAAGGGACAGATTCGTTTGCCCGTTCAATCCGGCTCAGAAACGATTGAAGTGGATTTCATTGTGGTTGACGCGTACTCTCCATACACAGCCATCCTCGCCAGGCCTTAGTTGCACGCTCTGGGAGCTGTCTCCTCTACCTTGCACGTTAAAGTTAAATTCCCCTCGGGGGAATATGTTGAGGAAGTTCTCGGTAGCCAATCGGTGGCCAGGCAATGCATATCGGCTGCAGTGCTACACCAGGCAGAAGCCAAGTCTTCGACTTTGATCACCAAAGACTTATAGCAGTTAACAGCTCCTGATGCATCTGGAATGATGACAGGAGAGGAGGCTCATTGTGAGGAGTTAAAGAAGTTTTCGATAGCCGATGATCCGGAGAGGTTCTTCCAAGTCCGCATACGTTTACCTCACCAGGAGAAAATGGAGTTGTTGGAATTTATGAAGGACAATATTGATGTTTTTGCGTGGGACCCGTATGAGGCTCCAGGTGTAGATCCGAGCTTCATTTGCCATCATTTGAATGTCAACCCTGCCATTGTTCCAAGAAGGCAGCCACCTCGGCATTTTTCCAAAGAACATTCCGAGGCTGTAAAAGAAGAGGTGCTCAAACTTAAGAGGGCTGGGGCTATTAAAGAAGTTTTCTACCCTGAGTGGCTGGCGCACACGGTTGTAGTTAAAAAGAAGAATGGAACGTGGAGAGTATGTGTGGACTTCACGGATTTGAACAAGGCTTGCCCCAAGGATTCGTTCCCAATGCCGCGTATTGATCAACTGGTGGACGCCACTGTCGGACATCCTCGGATGAGTTTTTTGGATGCCTTCCAGGGTTACCATCAGATTCCCTTGGCGGTGGAGGATAAAGAGAAGACGACTTTCATTACTCCAACGAGGAACTACCACTATAAGGTCATGCCATTTGGGTTGAAAATGCTGGGGCTACTTACCAAAGAATGATGACCAGGATGTTCGAACAGCAATTGGGGAAGACTATTGAGGTGTATGTAGACGATATGGTGGTAAAGAGCAAAACGATACCTTCACAAGTCAAAAATCTAGCCGACACCTTCCAAGTGCTAAGAAAGTACAAGCTGCGCCTTAACGCCTCAAAGTGCTCTTTTGGCGTGGGGTCCGGAAAGTTTTTGAGATACATGATTACTCACAGAGGCATAGAGGTGAACCCAACACAGGTCAAGGCTATTCAGGATTTGCAGCCGCCTCAGAACCCAAAAGAGATCCAGAAATTGACCGGAATGATTGCTGCATTGAATAGATTTATCTCTCAGTCAGCTGACCGATGCCGTCCTTTCTTCCAATTGTTGAATAAGTGGAAAGGGTTTCAATGGACCGAGGGATCGCGTATTAGCTTTCCAAGAACTTAAGCAATATCTTTCTCGGCCACCCATCTTGTCTCGCCCCGAGGCAGACGAGGTCTTGTTTGCTTATCTGGCAGTGGCCGTCCATGCGGTCAGCTTGGTCCTTATAAGGAATGACATCGGGGTACAAAGACCGGTCTACTATGTTAGTAAGTCTTTGAATGAGGCCGAGGTGCGCTATTTGCTGTTGGAGAAAGCGCTTCTGGCCATAGTTCACGCCACGCGCAAACTTCCTCATTATTTTCAGTCTCACACTGTAGTGGTTCTGACCCAATTGCCTCTCAAGGCAGTGTTACGCAGCGCCGACTACTCTGGTAGGGTGGCAAAGTGGGGAACCATTTTATGAGCTTTTGACGTTAAATACAAGCCTCGCACCTCGGTGAAGGGCCAGGTCCTCGCTGACTTGGTGGCAGAGTTTACTGAATCATTGCTAGAAGAAACTCTAAAAGAAGCACACATAGATGAAAAATCAGTTAGTGTGATCACAGCCGCACTGCCTTCGACTTGGAAGCTGTATGTGGATGGGGCAGCTAATCAGAGAGGGTCTGGTGTCGGACTTGTTCTGATATCCCCTGAGGGAATTATCTTCGAAAAATCTCTAAGGCTGTCATTCTCGGCTACTAATAATGAAGCCGAGTACGAAGCCGTTCTGGTAGGCATGAACATGTTACATAAGATGGGTGGAAAGGAAGTCCACGCATTCTCGGACTCTCAGTTGGTGGTCGGCTAGGTCATGGGGACCATGGACGCTAGGGACCCAAGAATGCAGGAATATTTGGCCCAGGTCAAGCGTCAGCACGCAGAATTTGACTCCATTGTCTTAACTCACATCTCTAGGAGTGGAAACACCCACGCCGATTCTTTGGCTACGTTAGCAACGTCCTCGGCTCAGGATTTTCCCAGGATTATCCTTGTGGAGGATTTGCTAGAGCCAACTCTTATCCCCGCCAAGGCGGCACGCATCCATCTAATAAGGCTTGGACCTAGTTGGATGGACCCGGTCGTATCTTTTCTTAAGAACGACATCCTTCCTGAGGACAAGTCTGAGGCAGAGAAGGTGCGTCGAAAGGCGCCACGTTTTGGTTATTCGAGGACCAGAAACTGTATAAACGATCCTTCTCAGGACCGTACTTGTTGTGTGTGCACCCTGAATCAACGGAAGCACTTCTCGAGGAACTGCATGAAGGGATTTGTGGAAGCCACACTAGGGGAAGGTCCTTAGCCCATAGGGCTCTGACTCAGGGTTATTGGTGGCCCAACATGCAGAGGGAGGCTCAGGACTATGCCAGAAAATGTGATCAATGCCAGAGGTTCGCCCCAAATATTCATCAACGGAGGTTCTCGGCCTCTCTCCGGTCCTTGGCCTTTTGCGCGTGGGGATTGGACATAGTGGGGCCATTTTCGAGAGCGAGCGAAATAAAAGATGGCTTCTTGTGGGAACAGACTATTTCACCAAATGGGTTGAGGCCGAACCCTTAGCAAATATCGAGAGATGTTGATTCCAAGAAGTTTGTACGGGAAAAATATTGTCACTAGATTCGGTATACCACACACACTTATCTCCGACAATGGCGTTCAATTTGACGGTAAGGCCTTTTAGGCAATATTGTGGTGACATGGGTATCATAAACGGATACTCCACCCCCGGCTTATCCTCGGGGAAATGGGCAAGCCGAGGCCGTTAACAAGGTCATAGTCGGTGGGCTTAAGAAAAGGTTGGACGATGCGAAAGGCGGATGGGTAGAAGAGCTCCCTCGTGTTCTATGGACGTATCGGACCACACCGCACGGTCCACGGGAGAAACGCCATTCTCTCTATGACTTATAGAGCCGAGGCGATGATACCTCAGGAATACGGTTTTCCCACCCTAAAGACGAGCTCTTTTATCCCGGAGAATAACAATGGACTCCTCGGAGAAAGGTCTTGATTTACTTCGAGGAACGACGCGAGGCTATGGTCCAAATGGCTTACTATCAACAGAAGCTAAAACGGGGATATGATGCCCATGTGAAGCTAAGGCCACTTGCACCTGGTGATCTTGTACTAAGAAAAGTTGTAGGGACTTCTAAGAACCCAGCTTGGGGTAAGCTAGGACCCAACTGGGAAGGCCCCTATCGCATTGTTTCAGTAGCAGGCATGGGGTCATATCGGCTAGCTGACCTAGATGAAAGAATTGTACCACGTCCGTGGAATGTAAATAACCTTAGAAGGTATTATTATTAATAAAACGTGCTTTTGTTGGTTATCATTTCAAAGTTATAAGTACCTTTAACATCTGAAGTTACCGTTCTTAAGAATCAAACAGAAACTTGGTTAAGTGTAGTCTTCGGACCACAAACCTTGTGGAAATTGATGTCTTGTCATTTGTTGAATAGAACCTTAGTTATGTCGGGTCCTCGGACCTCCTACTTTGGAAAAATTAACATTTGAAGTTACCGTTCTTAAGAATCAAACAGAAACTTGGTTAAGTGTAGTCCTCGGACCACAAACCTTGTGGAAATTGATGTCTTGTCATTT
This sequence comes from Castanea sativa, assembly GCF_040712315.1. Taxonomy (NCBI): domain Eukaryota; kingdom Viridiplantae; phylum Streptophyta; class Magnoliopsida; order Fagales; family Fagaceae; genus Castanea; species Castanea sativa. Next base: position 13,330,916 of record NC_134015.1, read on the forward strand.
GTTGAACAGAACCTTAGTTATGCCGGGTCCTCGGACCTCCTACTTTGGGAAAATTAACATTTGAAGTTACCGTTCTTAAGAATCAAACAGAAACTTGGTTAAGTGTAGTCCTCGGACCACAAACCTTGTGGAAATTGATGTCTTGTCATTTGTTGAACAGAACCTTAGTTATGCTGGGTCCTCGGACCTCCTACTTTGGGAAAATTAACATTTGAAGTTACCGTTCTTAAGAATTAAATAGAAACTTGGTTAAGTGTAGTCCTCGGACCACAAACCTTGTGGAAATTGATGTCTTGTCATTTGTTGAACAGAACCTTAGTTATGCCGGGTCCTCGGACCTCCTACTTTGGGGAAATTAACATTTGAAGTTACTGTTCTTAAGAATCAAACAGAAACTTGGTTAAGTGTAGTCCTCGGACCACAAACCTTGTGGAAATTGATATCTTGTCATTTGTTGAACAGAACCTTAGTTATGCTGGGTCCTCGGACCTCCTACTTTGGGAAAATTAACATTTGAAGTTACTGTTCTTAAGAATCAAACAGAAACTTGGTTAAGTGTAGTCCTCGAACCACGAATCTTGTGGAAATTGATATCTTGTCATTTGTTAAACAGAACCTTAGTTATGCCGGGTCCTCGGACCTCCTACTTTGGAGAAATTAACATTTGAAGTTACCGTTCTTAAGAATCAAACAGAAACTTGGTTAAGTGTAGTCCTCGGACCACGAACCTTGTGGAAATTGATATCTTGTCATTTGTTGAACGAGACCTTAGTTATGCCGGGTCCTCGGACCTCCTACTTTGGGGAAATTAACATTTGAAGTTACTGTTCTTAAGAATCAAACAGAAACTTGGTTAAGTGTAGTCCTCGAACCACAAACCTTGTGGAAATTGATATCTTGTCATTTGTTAAACTGAACCTTAGTTATGCCGGGTCCTCGGACCTCCTACTTTGGGAAAATTAACATTTGAAGTTACTATTCTTAAAAATCAAACAGAAACTTGGTTAAGTATAGTCCTCGGACCACAAACCTTGTTACTATTCTTAATATCTTGTCACTGTTTTTATTCTTATCACCCGTTTTGTGGAAATCATTATCTCACCATTCATTAATTTGGATCTCAAGTTCTTCATTTTTAAGTGTTAAACAAATTTTTGTAAGGAATGGTCTTCGGACCTTGCATCCTACTGAAAACAATATGTCAGATTACAAAGGTTTAACCGTCATGTGAGTTGTCTAAGTATGACATTATTTGAGGTCTAAATTAAGTTATGTGGCTGTTTTGAAGTCATAGTGGTTTGCATAGTGGCGTTATACTTATTTACACTGTTTTCCCTTTAACTATTTGTAATTAAAAACTTTTATGGCAAGCACAAAAAGAATAAAGTAAAATAAAGACAACATGAACGAAAGTTGAATAAAAATTTTCTTCATTAATTATATACAAAGAAGGGAAGTACAGAAAGTTCCTATACTAGGCCCTAAACTAGGGAAGGGGGGTCTTGAAGGGAGCTGCTGCCAGCCTCAGTACTCTTCAATTCCAGCTCAAAGGTGGACAAGACTTGTTTCCCTTTGTCTATAGAAGGAATGAAGGGCTCCACGCTTTGGATCTGCTCCTTCTCGGCACCACTGCACTCGTCCTTCTCTTTATGGGAACCTTCAGGTTCTGTAGGAGCAGAGACAAGCTCTTGCACTACAGGAGGAAGGGCAGGAGAGGCAGCCACAGGAGGGTCTTCAATTTCCTGTATGTCTAGGGAGAGCCAAATGTTCTCGGGCTTCCTCAGCTCGGAAGTTTGAGGAACCCCTGCTGCATTCGTGGCCTCTCCCCAGACCAGCTGACAGTACTCTCGGCACAAGGCCGCAAAAGCCTCTGTCAGCTCTTCTTGTGTTCTAGTCACCCCCTCCTGATAACTGCCTTCTTCGCGGCCTCCAGGGTGTGCTTGTGGGCGCGAGCTTCATCCTTCACACGCGTAAGCTCCTTTTCTAAGTCAGAGCGTGCCCGTTGGACTTGGGCAAGCTCGTCATCCTTTTGGCGGAGAAGCTTACGCTGCCCCTCCACTTGTCCCTCCATCGTCTTCAGGCTGGCCTTGTCACTATCTCTTTCTCTTTTCAAGTCGGCCAGCTCTGACGTGATCTTCCCGTTCTCTGCTAAGGCCTGGCCCAGGGATCTTTCTGCCTCTTGTCTTAGCTCTTGCTCCATCCCAGCGCGCTTCCGAGAATCCTCCACGAACTTCTCGGCTGCGAAAACCTCTTGGATGGACTGCAAATATGTTAGGAGGTTAAAAGCAGTGAAGTGCTTACAAATAAATATAGAATATATGTGTAAGATGGAACTTACCAGAGCTAAGCCCCTTTTTAACGAGAGGAACAGCTGCGGTTGGCCCATCTTCTCCAAGGACTCCATGTCCCTGGGCAGCAGAAGAGGACGCTCCAACACCTCGACTAAGTGGTGGGCGTGGCCTTGTTGGATCGCACGATGCCTTTGGAGTGGCGGGGAATAGGGGCGCGTCTAGCCTCAAGTCAAGAGACCCCGAGTGGGCCGGTGCTCGGCGCACCTCGGCCACGTCACGATCTCCCCGGCTCTCAGGCGAGCGGACGCGCCCTTTGCCCTTGTCCAACTGTGGCTGTGGGCCGGCGGTGGGCTTGTTTCGGCTTCTTTGGTTTCTCGCCACCGGCCCCGTGGCATCCACTTTTCTTTTCTTCTTAGAATCGTCGGTAGGAGGTTTTGGCTCGAGCTGGAGGAGGGGGTGGTGGCAAGGCGAGGGGGGAGCTTGGGACCCTCTTGCTCCTTTCTTTGCCACTCGGGCGCCTCTATCAGTCATAAGGTCCTTTAGCTTGTCCATCTCTTCTTCAATGGAACTATCGTCTGGACGCGCTATCACTAGACCCGCGATCCCAGAGGCCTCGACTTCTTCTTCTTCCTCGTCGGAAAGGATGACAAACGGGTTTCCGCGAGGTCGTGGGGAGTCCTCGAGCCGAAACTGGTCTATCTCCTCGTCCAATGTGTTCGAGGAAGACACTCGCTCCTCTGGGACAGCAATTGCCTGAGAGTGCACGGCGAGTGGGATGGCCACGATGGGCTGTGTGTACAATACGGTGTTTGGGGCGTCAGGGATGTCGTGATTGGCCAAAAAGTGAGGTCTGGCTACGTTGATTCTCCTACACCTTCGGTCACCCGCGATTATTGCGTTCTCGATCTCCTGGAAGTCCGAGGAGACGGGATTGTACCCCAGAATCAAGTGGGCCGCCCTAAGTTGTAAGTCTCTGCTGACGAACACCTCAGAACGTAGCACTCTGTTCAAATCTGCAACGTTGCAGTGGCTCAAGCGAGGGCGTACGTTTTGCTTATCTACAAAGAAAAACATCCAAATAAACAAACGTGGTCAGAGGCACAAAACATATAACAAATTAAAGGTAGACGCTTAAGAAATTGCAAATGCACATTCCTAGATGATTCAAGGAGTTATGGGATGGGAAGTTAAATCCTAAAGGTGTCGCACCTGGATCTCCCCACTCAACTAGGCAGTGGGGGCCGTTGTGCCAGTTGCCAGAGATGATGAGGTAGTCATCCTTCATGCCTTTATTGGACTTGGGCAAACAGGAGATCAACCTAACTACGCTGGAGTGAGATTTGATGTAGTAACCTACTCCAGTGAGTTTGTGGCATTCGTACATAAAGACGACGTCATGCCAGGTGAGGTTCAGACCCATTTGCTCATTTAGAGCGTCGACGCTACCTAAAACTCTAAAAACGTTTGGAGCGCACTGATCGGGACACAACCGATGGTTGCAGAGGTATTCCCTAGTTACGGGTTTCATTGGAAGGGTCATCCCACCTTCTACAAAGGCGACCATAGGGATGATGACCTCTCCGGTTTTCCTAGAACCGGCCACGGCTTCCGCCGGGCAGTATTCTAAACCTACGTCGCTGGGAATACGGTACTTGGCTCTAAAGCCTTCCATCCCAGCGGCGGTATCAACTAGACACTTGAACTTCCCCATCAGAAAGAAACAAAAAAACTAAGTTCTAAGGGTGAGAACTGTTATAAGAGTAGCCGAGGACAGGGTCCGAGGAGAAAGGGTTAAGAGAAAAGAAATGAGAACTTACAAATTTCGAGTTGTGCAAATTTCCACGGATTTCTGCAAACAAAAGGTGATTGCTGATGTTTTGATGGGATTAGCCTCTGGAGAAATAAATGAAGGCGTAGGTTCCCGAAGCGTCACGTCGTGCGGGAAGCGGCCTCGAAATTACATTTGTCTCGCCCAAATTTTCATGGAGTAACAAGAACCGTTGGATGCTCATCTCACCGTTGAACGTGGGAAACAAGGTATAACTTACGGTAATAAATGCGCGCGTTTTTGAAAATAAAACTGCCAAGTGGCATCCTCTGGGACGCGAAACGGTCTTCACACATGTAGTTATTTACGGAACGTGTGGGGAAAGTTTTCGTTGGATCAAAACCCTATTTTTCTCCTCGGATGATGAAAAATAGAGTTTTGAGGGGCTATTGTGGGGAGTAAAAGGACCCAAATGGGCATATGGGCCTTTGGGCTGTAGCATGGAGGGCCGACCTGCCCCAAAATTGAACTCTACGAATTGGCCAATACGCCGAGGGTCCAAGGGTGCAGCTGAGGACGAGCTTCTCCTCGGACAAGCCCAAGAGAATTCAAAGCTTCATTATGAAGGTCAAAGCACAACTCTAGAAAGACTAATGGTTAAAGGGGGAAACCCTGAACCTTCTCGATACACTAGTGTTAAGGAAAATATCTAGAGCAAAGGCTGCCACCTCCGCATTAAAGACTTTGCACCTACCTCCCTGGCCGCATTAATGGGGAAGTGACCCCTGAACAGTAGGGCAGAAACTTCTAGTCAGGGTCCCAAAAGGCATCTAAAAAAGGGGTATTTAAGGGGGAGGAATGCAAAAGAAGGGAGGTCTCTCTCTCTCTTTTTCTCTCTTTGGCTTACTCTCTCTCTCTAAAGAAAAAGAAAAGAAATTAAGGATTGTAACCTGTAAGAAAGAAAGAGAAATAATACAGAATTGGTCCTCGGCTTACATCCGAGGAGGCCTATTTACAATTAACAATTGTTATTCACAAGTGTTTGTAACACTCAGGCTGTTGTCAAGTTCTCAGTACCTTTAACCTAGATTTCAAGCCCACACTCTACAAATTTTATTGTTTAAGGCTCATTGGACCTGAGCCCATAATCTTCTTTGGGTCCAGGTGCAATTGTGCACTTACATATATATATATATATATTGTGAGTTTCAATTAACTCAACAAGTAAATTCTCTTGTCAAAACTCAAATCTGGATAGTATGTTAATAAAGAAAGGTTAATGTAATGCATATTATTATGCTGTTTTCAGTATCAACTTCGATTAGGGACCTTGAGGATTCAATAGTTCAAAGATATTTAAAATTGATATAAAGCTAAATATGCCATGAAAGAGTAGTTTTAGGCTTTTAGCAAGACGGGTAATGAATTATCAATTTGTCATATGCCTTTGAGGCTATTAATGTAGCGTGGCTGCATGGTGTCTTATGTCATGTCCTTCTCCTACCCACCCCTGTGCTCTATTCTCGTTTGATTATATTAACAGCTTGAGCTCGACCTCCATGATCATTCTAAACTACCATCAGGCAAAAATACCAAGCATGATAAAAACCTTTGTATAATTATTAATTTTGATGATTATTCTCAACACACAGTAAATATTAGTTTTAAGTTTTAACAAATAAATAAAACAATTAAACAAGAATTTGGGAATAGATAAATATTTCTTCTTCTTTTTTCCTTATTTTTTGTGCAAATAAAAGTGGGGTGACATTTAAGGATCGAAATCCAAAATATTATCTCAAGCATGGAAGGAAGGATGTTCTAATCAAAGCAGTGGCCCAAACACTTCCAACATATAATTATATTTATTTGCCATGAATCACTTCTGTTTTTAGATAGTCATTACTTGCAAGGAACTTACTTTGATGATGAGTCATTTTTTTGTGGGGACAGACAAAATTAACATAAGTGTCACTGGTTAGCTAGGTGAAACAGTGTTTTGCAAAACTGTTTGGAGGGGTTTGGGATTTCAGGGCCCTAAAACGTTTAATCTAACTCTTCTAGCTCGATAATGTTGGAGGTTATTCCTTTCTATGAAGTAAGACACTAGAGGGAGAATTGCGTAGATAAAATTACTCTCTTACTAAAAATAGGAAGAAAAGAAAGAGGAAAGATAATAAATGATTATTGAGAAGGTAATTATATTAAAAACAACCAATAAGAGGAAAATCATATGAGCAAAGAGATTTAAGTAAGGCCCAGTCAACCTGCTTTGATACCACGTAGGAATTTGCAATGTGAGGGAGAAAAGAAAACATAAGAATTACGTGGTTAGGTCTTATGACTTACATCCACATGACAAGAGTTCAAAGGGTTAAATTTTCTCATTAACTTTATTTAATAGGATCTCATTCCCTTTCTTTACAATACATTACAACAGAATCCATATTTATATCGTTACACATCAAAGTCAAAGATAATTTAAATATGAATTGGATATTTAGGTGCTGTTTGGTTCTTGTTGGCTGTGTATTCATTTCCTCTTATCATTTTTTGGACTTATTTTCTATTTCTCAAATGTTGTACTCATTTTCTCTACCCAACCCATTTTATGTTTGGCAAAAAAAAAAATTGGTCTAGTTTTTGTTTGTTTTACCACTTTATGTATTTCAATTAAAAATTCACCACACCACCCTCACACCAATAGTCAAATTAAAACCAAGACCAATTCCAGCATCCACCTCCATCACCACACTACAAAAAACGCTTTTTTGGGCCTCCTTTTTTAGCTGCGTTTTTGTAAAACGCAACTATAGACCCTATTTTGAACCGCGTTTACAGAAAACGCAGCTCCACCCCTGGACGTATAGCCGCGTTTACTAAACCCACAAAGAGAGTGGAAAAGAAAGAGAGAGATCGAAATGGCAATAGCCACACCCACCACCATTTCCCCCACTCGGTACACCCATCACCACAACCAAACCCATGCCCAAACCCAAATCAAAACCCACACTACCATCACCACACCCACACCCACACCCACACCCACAACCTAGATTCACCACCACCAAACCCAATCAGCTTAGTGCCAAAAAAAAAAAAAACTTAAACCATTGTTGAACTCAACTGAGAGAGAATTTAATCTTGACCAAGAAGAGAGAGAGAGAGAGGGATGTTGGGGAGTAAAGAAAAGGCTTAAAGTTGAGTGTGAGGGCCAAAAATTTTGAATCTAATACAAAAATATCATTGTATTTGTTTTTGCTGAAAATGAAAACAACCAAAGTATTTTTCATTTTCTATATTCAAACTCACTTTTTTTGGATGCTAAAAGTGAAAACTGAGTATAAATTTGTAACCAAACCAATTTTTTGTGGTGTGTCCCAATTTATTGTCCCAGCCACAATTTATTGTCTCAAATTCATAATTTTCTCTAGCAGGCAATCTTTCAATTTATTACCAATCCTATCATTTTCTTTGGCAATTAATATCTTGATTTGGTCTTTACTTTCATGGAAATTCAGTGAATTATACTTTCCAACAATGATTTGCTCCTTTCATGATTTCTTAATTCAGATGGTGAGTACATACATGTCTAGTGTAGGCAATATTGTGGAAGAAGCAAAATTGGAGGCACATGATCTGGATTTCTTTTCATTTAGATGGATTCAAGATTCCTGTAATAAAGCTGCTGTTGCTTTAGCAATGCATATAATTTTGGTAGTGAAAGTGTTAATTTGTTTAGAAGAAATTCCTTCTCACATTGCCAGATTTTGTAGTGCAGGACGTGTAATGTAAATGTGTACTTTTCTCAGTGAAAGCTATCTGTTCTATTCATAAAAAAAATGCCCACCTCTCCAATCATCAATGAAAGCTATCTATTCTATCCAAAAAATGTGTAATTTATCACATATAAGAAACTTCTTCTTAATTTCTTCCTATTTTTTTCCGCATGGAATTCAGGTAAATCAAACCTTGAAACTGAAGTAGAGACGTGATATTTATAACAGAAGCACAGATTAATCCTGAATTCAAATAATACCATAAATAAAATTAAACACAAAAAACAAAAATTAGAAAGAAAAATATCAAAAACAATTACTGGGAAACATGATAAGCATGCATGCACAGGAAGCACTCAGCTCTTACATGTTGGTATTTCAATCTGAATTTTGGCATTTGGTTCATGACTTATCGATATCAAAGGCAAAAAAAAGAAATAATGACACTCTAAAACTTGAGAAAACTTAAACCTACTGCCTCTTTTTGATAATTCAAGTAGTTACAATAATAGGGAAGGGGATTCGAATCATGATTCTCTTAATAATTAAAGTATACCAAGCTATATCACCAAGTTACAAAGGTCTTGACCAAACTACCGCCTCCTGACCTTGCATTGTCTTGGTTTGCCCAAAAATCTTCCCACACTCGTATTTGATGGAACACCAACCATAACATCCTCACATATAATGTTCAATTTCATTTTATCCATTGTAGAAAACCATCTAGTCCAAATATTGACCTTCATCTTAAGGTCAAACTTGACTACCCCAGTATTCTTCTCTGCAATGATATCCTCCATTACTCTATTCTCCACATACATTGAAGAAGTATCAAGCTTTACCTTAATTGCTCTTTGGTCCTTTCTAGGCTGAACAAATGGCTCAATAGAATTGCCTGAGAGGAATTTGCTTTTGTAAAACAAAGACAAGTCAAAAAGACTGTAATAGAAACTATTATGATAAGGGTTTCGTAGCAACAAATAAAGATCCCACTTGGAATTTATATAAGAGCCTGAAATGTTAAAGGGACATACAAAGACTGCATAAACTTGCAAATTTGGACGAGGGGCATTCCCAAAATAAATTCCTAGGACAGTAGCAATGATAACAACAATAATCAAAATCAAAATCAACATGCAAAACCAATGAACACCAATTTTGTCACCCAGGGTTTTAGGCTTGGGTTTAGTATCAATGGCTGGTGGAAGTGTTTGGGGTACTGCAACTTCAAGATTATTAGGATTGGGGTTAGTATCATTGGCTTCTGGTTGTGGAGGAAGAATTTGCCACACGCAAACACAATCGGCAGGTGGGGAAGAAAGATGAAAATCATTGTGGCTAGCCATGCCTAAGGGTTCTTTGTAACGAGTTAATTTCTTACACAGACAATAAGAAAGAGAGAAAAAGAGGAGAAGCTAGCAAGTTTATTTGTCTCTGTGAAAATGATTTATCAATTTGGTTTTTATATCCTTCTAGTTGAGAAAGAATCCACATATAACAACTTATAAGCACATTTATTCCATATGATATGTACCTTAAGGGATTATTTCATTTGAATCTCCAATATTCCTTCAAGGCTTTATTTATGACTCTGCATGCTTACTTATCTTATTCACATTGTACACCTTTGAAAAAAAAAAAAAAAACTCTCTATATGCTTTCAGTAGTAACTCTATAGGTAGACATCCTTGAGGATAATTATAATTAAGAACATGGACAACTTCAATGATATTGTTGTTAGCAAAGGAAATGAAATAAAACTAAAATGATATTAATCATGACCAATATCTGATCCATTTATAACAAGAAAATCAAGCAGTAATGCATCATCTATAAATATAGGGTCTATTTATGTACATTGGAGCATCAGAATATTATTCTTATTCTCTACATAAATCTGGCCAAAGCTTCAGATTTCTTTCTCTTTCTAAGGTTTATTGGGTTGTCGATGGAGGCTTGGATACCACGAGATTAGCAACTTCTTTGCAGTTCACATGCCAAATGATTTTCTCAAAGTACATCTTTGCATTTTTAAATTTTTAATAGATTTCCCATTTAATTAATTTTTTTTTACCACTAATTAAGAAGCCATGATTTTATTTTTATTGTCTGAATCTAGAAATCATACTGGCATAGTAGGCCTGCTTGTAGGTTTAAACAGAGACATGAGAGAAAAGTGTGCAATTTTTTTCTCATGAATCATATTCATAACCATCGCAAGATAATTGGTAACGAGGTATCTATTCTTTGAACTTTTAAACGAATGATAGACTTTTTACTCAAAAAGAAAAAGTGATAGACTTTGATTATGATTTTATTAGCCTAATGTGGGGTGATCTTTAGGAATTATGCTAAATTATGACTAATAAATATTTTATGATTTTGATTAATATTTATGTTTCCATGATTCCACCTATATATTATAATGGTAAAAGATTCATTGGTTAGGTGTTTAGATTTTAAATGGGCTTGAAATAGTTTTAAATTGAATCAAAACTCAGCATAAATTTAGAGTAGATCTAAAATAAAACTTGGAAGTTGGACACAAAATTAGAATAGAATATAAGTTAAATTATATGCAAGGGCCGGAGAATAAGTAAAAAAAAATTCAAATAAACATCCATGTAATATTAAAATGGTTTGGGTTGGTTTGAGTTTGGCTAGCTAATGGAAGCTACGGTTTTGAAAGAAAAGGGGCCAGCTAAAACAGACAAAATATAGCTTTTTTTGGGGCCAAGAGAGGCCCGGGCCACCTTAGGCCCCGTCCTGAGTATGTCCCTGATTATGTGGATAAAGTATCACTTCTAAATTAAAAAATTATGATTGTATGTGATGTGCCTCTTAAGGCTGTGTTTGGTTCTATGTAAAATATTTTCTAAATGTAAAATATTTTTAGGTGAAAATTTTTTTTGGGAGTTAGGTGGTATTTCAAAAAATATTTTGGAAAATATTTTTTAGTGTTTGGCTGTGTTCTTGAAAATGCCATAGAAAATACATTTTCTACTTGTTGCTCACATTTTCTCAGCATCCAAATAAATATATATCATCATTTCTCGGCAAAGTTACATAAAAGAAACAAAACCCAAAAAACAAATTCATCAAATCCGGTCAAGTTGAGAGAAGAAGGAAGAGAGAGAGGCGAAATCGCGTGATTTTCAGGCGATGGCGAGATTGCGCGATCTCAGGCGAAGGCACGACCCGCGATCTTAGGTGGAGGTGAGATCGCGCGATTAGGGGCGACTGGGTTTGATCAGAGGCTAGATCTCACGGCGGAGGCAATCTTTGCTTCATCGAGTTGGGGTGCGATCTCTCTACTTTCTCTTCTCTCTCTCTCTCTTTGCGCGTCTGAGTCCGGAAATGGTTTGAAGTGAAAATAGAAACGGAAATGAATTTACGGCTGAAGAGGCTTTATTTTACAGTCAACGGAAATGATTTTCCGTTTGACTTAGTTTTCCGGCCAAACCAAACACCCCTGGTGGTGGAAAATATTTTCCGAATTTTGTTTACACCCAAAACAAACGCAGCCTAAGTTTCTATAAAATTTTGGATATTTTCAAAAACATATGTTCTTCTTTCTCTTTATCCAAACATAATTAATAAACTCCAGGTATATGCGAAAAAAGCAACACACACACATATACACACACATATATATATATATAGATTGCTATATTAGCTAAATACCTGACATGTGATTCAACTACGGTGTATAATTCTACTAATTTAGCCCTGGTATTTCTACTAAAAAAAAGGGCACGGTAACTTATGTAATCATTGGTTCTTCTCCATGAATATCATATAAAAAACACTCTAAAGTGCTCTTTACATGTGTCAGAGATATATTAGACATATTAACTCAATGTAAGAGGTTCAAACTCACTCCTACTTGTACTAGTAGTTTAGGGTTTAGTTGCCTATATATACATATGTTAGGGTTCATTGCAACACAAATTTTTGTACTACACTCTTACATAATAAAGATGTAGCCCTTAAGGGATTCTTTCGTGGATATAGATCGTAAGGCTGAACCACGCAACCCTTGTATTCTCGATATTCCTATTCTATGTTTCTCCTTCCGCATTCACTCTAGCATATGCAACATGGTATAACACATCAAATTGCTAACATATTTAACAACATGTGTTCACTAAATAAAGTGATGTAAAAAGAAAAGGAAAATAAAAACATTATTTGATAAACTGCTGTTTTCTTTTTTAATTTGTAAGTCGGGTGAACACATTTATAGTGTAGCACAGAAAGTTAATAAATTAAGATTGAGTTTTTTTTTTCTTCATATTTTTTAGTTTAAATTCATGAATATGTATGCAAAGATATTTAACACAAAATTAAACAGCAATGCTAAGTTCATAGAAGAGCTTAACAGTTCAATTAAGGGTCCGCTTGGTTGGGTAGATAGAAAAATAGGAAGATCGAAAATAGAGAGGATAGAAAATAGAGAGGGGGTGCAAAAGTTTGAGGATAGAAAATATTTTAGTTTCCTTCATTTGTTTTTGGTTGAAGGTAAGGGTGTACAGCGAACCCACCAACTTGCCAAAATCGACCCGACCCAATAAAAGAAACTATTATATTTTCTATGGTCGATTTTTAAGGGTTGATGGATTGGGTTAGGTTATGATTTTTTTTTTATACAGTGGGTCAGGTTGGTTCAGGTTATAAGATTCACAAATCCCAACCCGACCTACCTATATTTAATATATATTTAAATTTTAAAAAATTTACTATATAATTTTGTTATTTACTTTTTTGCCCTTCTTTCTAAATAAAACTCAAACCCAAAATTCTCCTCATATAATTTGTATTTGTTTAGTGTTATGCTTATGATTATTTTATTATTAATTTACTCTTATTTGTGCTGGTGTTATTATAATACTCAATTTAATAGTAGTAATAATACTTAAAAAAAGTTGTCCAACCCCATGAATCCAACTAGACCCAACCGGATCCACGTGGGTTAGATTGGACTCCTATGATGGGTTGAATGTTTTTTAACCCATCAGGTGAGTTGGGTTGAAAAGACTCTTCAATCCAACACATGTACACCCCTAATTGGAAGAGTGGAAAAATGAAGGGTTTAAGAACTTTTTTATTTGATTGAGAGAAAAATGGGAGGATATAAAATATTGTTTATATAAATTTACAATCATATCCTTATTAAATAAAACAAAAAAATTTATATTTTTTTATATTTTATTAAAATATTTATATATGAATAGGAACTTCATTTATAAAATAAAAAGTGAACAAGAAATTCAACAACCCAAAATTGTTTTATATAAAACCAAAAAAAATGAGGAAAAAAAAGAAACCAATAATGTATTAATGCCTAAAAAAATCAAAAACCTAAAACTAATGGCAAAAAAAAGAGAGAGAAGTGAATAGCACCTATAAAAAAAATACTAATGAAAAAAGGGTTGTCAACGTCGGCAAGAGGGGGAGTATTTTTCTAGAAAGAGTACGGACAAATGAAAAGAAACAATGGCCGAAAAAAAAATAAAGAATAAAGGCTTCACGTTGGTAGTGAGGAATGGGCAATTTAGTCCAAAAATGTGCAACCCATATTTACTCTAAAGCTGCGTTTGATAATATGTAAAAATTTTAAAGTAAAGATATTTTTCGGAAAGAAAAACATTTTCAGATGTTTAGTTGCATTTCAAAAAATGTTTTGAAAAATATTTTTTAGTGTTTAGTTATATTCTTGAAAATACTCTAGAAAACATATTTTTATCAAGTTTCTCACATTTTTCCAAGATCTAAACAAATATTATTATTGAAAATCTCAATATATAAACGCAAAAAGAAGACAAAAATGCAAAACTGACCCTTTAACTTTTAGTTTTTGTCATTTCAGTCCTCTTAGTTTCAATTTTTATCAATTTAGTATTCTATTAGGTATCAGTTACTCCTCTGTTAAGTTTTTTTAAAAAATAATTTTCATAATTAAAAGAAAATTAAAAAAAAAACTGTAAAAAAAATTGTAAGGGGAACAACGTTTTGCCCCTTCCCTGAAATCAAAACCAAAAAACGCAAAAAGTCCATCTTGATCTCTCTCTCAAGATCAGTCTCTCTCTCTCAAATCCACCATCATATATGCATTATGCTTTAAAGCAGACAACCACCAAACTTCAATATTTCAACAAACCAACCCATAACACACAAACAAACCCAAAGCAAACACCGCACCAAAGAGAGCTGCAATCCCATCGATGGTCGCAATCTGACACAGCACCACCAAGCCCATCGACCTATACTCGCAGAAGGTAACCTAATACAGCTCCATTTGAGTTACCCACCTTCTTTAGCTTGTGAAGATGATCCTAATTGACCCATCTTAAAAACAAAACCCATATCCGACCAAAAACAAAAAACCAACTCACTTTTTTTGCCTAACCCAGACCCAGCCCAAAACCATTCACAGTCTGCCTGGAAAAAACCCCACCAGTGTTGCCGATGTGAGAGGCTGGATTCGAGAAGCTTTGGAATTTGTTTTGGGCTTTTTGGCTGAGGAGTGAGGATATGATTTTGCCGTGGGTTTAATTAGAGCCGATTTAAGTTTTATCAGGTTAAAGTTTACTCGGTTTTGGTCTTGAGTATTTTTGGTATGCTACAGAGAGAGAGAGAGAGAGAGCAGAGAATAGGGAGGCCTGAGGATGAAGACTGAAGCAAGGGACCTTCCTTGTTTTCTTTTTCTTTTGTTTCCTTTTTTTTTACTGTTTTTTTTATTTTCTTTTAATTACAAAAATTATTTTTTAAAACAAATGGGTCAAACTTAATGGCAGCAATAATTGAGAACTAACAGAATGCTACATTGACAAAAATTAAAACTTAGAGGACTGAATGACAAAACTAAAAGTTAGAGGACTGAAATAACAAAAGGTAAAAATTAGAAGTCAGTTTTGCATTTTTGCCCAAAAAGAAATACCTGAGTCTTATCATTTTTCTCTTCTCCTTTTCCTCCCTACCAAACACGAATCCAAATCTTCAGTTTCACACTTCCTGATCCAGTTTATACTTTACAAATAAAAATATGCTATATGTCTATTAATTTAATTAAAATACTAGATTTATGCTATTTTCTTATTTCAAAATTTTTATTATTTAAATTTAGATGAGCATTTAATTAAAAGAAAACGCATTCATCTTCCCACCGCCATCACCACCAACTTCGCCGCAGTGGCTGTCCATCGATGCCATTAACACCTCCGGTCACTGTCAATTGCCGTTGCCAAGCTAATACCACCGGTCACTGTCCTCTTCAATTTCAAACCAATTTCACAGCTACCGACAAAACCCCCCACTCAGTCCCTATCAAACCCAAGAAAAAAAATCCACCCAACACTAGAATGAACGTTCTATTAAGGTGTCCCATTCATATTTTTCAAGCCTTCAAACCAGCCTTATGACACTCCAAAACGAATCCCTTCAATCCCAAACTCTAAACCCAAAAAACAGCTCTTGATTGGACTCACCTTGTACAACAGGCTTATGGGCCAAGGCTTCTTCATTAACATCGATGACAACAACACATCCTCACACTGTAAATTGCATTCAGATTAAAAAAAATGGAGCCACACCCAGAGGTGTTGATGGTGTTGGCAGGCTCTTGATAGTGGCTCCAAAGAAGGTTGGTGGTGATGAAGGAATACATTGGGTTTTTTATTTATTTATTTATCTTAAGAAATTGAAATGAGAAAATGGTATAAATCTAGCATTTTACATAAATGGATGGACATGTGACCTTTTTTTTTTTGGGGGGGGGGGGGAGGGGAGTATAAAGTAAAATAAGAAAAATAAGACAGGAAATTTTGACTCACCAAACACCCCTCCCATGCATTTGCTCTCTAATATCACTCTCTTTTTTCCATACTTCCAAAACCATCCTACCAAACATAACTTTCAACTAAAGTGAAGTATAGTGGAAGGATAGTCTCACTGTCAGGTAAAAGTTGAGTTTATAGTTTCACATATCACAAGATGGTCTTTTTTTTTTACTAAACTGTTGGACATTTCTATGCAACATAACCGTGCCCAAAGGCCCAAAATCTAATATTTTATTCTTATACAAAAAAATCTAATATTTTACTTTTGGAAGATCGTGAATTTCATATTGAATGCATATCATCAATTAATTCCATCATCAAAAGTTTCATAAATTGGATGTATTTGGCACTAGGTTAAATATATATACTTTTTACTATTTTGTTTATTATTATTATTATTCATGCGATTTATTGTACCTTTTGATATTATTTATAAGTTTTACTATATTATTTTAACTACCTTTTAATTTTATCTATAACACTTTTAACCAAAAAAAAATAAAATCAATTTCAGTCAAATACACTGTTTTCAAACAGATTCGTGGTGCATGGGTTCTAGTTTTCTCTAAAAGGAAAAGATTAATAAGATAAAGAATCAGCTTACTAAAGAATCTTGTTGCTTTATGAAGATTCCAACAAAGTAAATCCACAAGCAGAATAATTTGAAATTTCAAATTCCAACACTCAATAATCACTCTCTAGACTCTTCTATACTCTTTACCCGCCATTATTACAACTTTACCGTTAACGGCAAGTCTTCCATGTTCCATCTCGGTAAAACCGTTAAAAAAATAAATTAACTGATAAACAACAATCCCATGTACTAAAACATAGGGTCCACCACTCAATCCCCCAATTGTATCTCGCCACATCAGCAATATGAATTATTGTCCCACCACGTGTCAAGACTTTAACCAATGGTTTTAAAGTAGTACAAGAATCCATGTTCTCAATTCCTTCAAGCCAAAGTCCCTTAAAAAAAAAAAAAAAAAAAACCACCAAAATTTAACAATGTGACCAAAAAGCACATCTTTTTCACTTTTAATTTCACTGTCACCCCTCCGCTCCTCACGCTCCTCTTTGAAAGAAAAAACTTTACAGTTCGGTTTGAGATCTGGACCAACCAAAAAAGATTCTTACATTAAAGTATTTTTTTTATTATGATCAATGTGATAATAGTTAAGTTTTTGAAAAATTCTTCTTTGTTCTTATTTAATGTGCGGCTTCCAGTTAGGTTAACTTGCCATAGTTTGAACCTATCACAACTTTTTGCTGCAATTATAATATGGGAGAATGTGATTGGTAAAAATCACTCACAATTTATCAGATTAAAGTTGTGACAAAAAAGTTGAAACTATCTTAAAAATAGTTTTTATTTGAGTTCCCATTGACACTATTCTTTTTTACTTGTTATTAGCTATGGAAAAGTTTAGGATTACAAAAATTTTCACAACTTCTTACCACAATTGTAATGTGACAGAGTGTGATCAGTGAAAATCACTCACAGTCTACCATATTATAGAATTGTGATAAAAAAAGTTGAAGCTATCTAAAAAATAGTTTTTATTTGAGTCCACATCGACAATATTTTTTTTTTTACTTGTTAGTAGTTATAGAAAACTTTAAGATCACAAAATTTTTCACAATTTTTTGTCACAATTATGATATGACAGAGTGTGACCGATAAAAAAAAAAAATGACGAATCCATCGGTAAGTAATGATTTTTTTTTTTTTTTTGAAGAATAAGGTAAGTAATGATTAATTATTCACCGTAACATTAAAATTATAGAAAAAAATTTAAGGAATAATTTGTGGTCCTGATACTATTGATTAGCAATCTCCTGTTATTATTAGGAATCTGCAATCTTTGGTTGTGAAAATTTTTGTGTTTTTAGATTTTTTTAAAAATTTTTTTTTTTATTGACTTTTGTATCCTCCTTAACTGTACAAGAACTTTCAACCTTCTAATCTGGACCCTTTAGTGTTCAATCATTGAAAATAACTAATACCCACATGCTTTTTTCTTCTGGCTTCCCGGATTTCCTAAGGTTGTCTTTGAAAATCTGTGCTCAGTTTTGACTTCTCCTTGTTCTCTAGCCTGATTTCTTCTGGGTTTTCAAGAAAAATAGTATTTTTTTTGTGCCACTCAATTATATAGCTACTGTAACTTTATTTAAGCTTCAAAGTCACTCTCTTTGCATCCTTATCCCCAGTTCTAGTTCTCATCTTGTAAAAAAGTTTCTTTACCTTCTAGAATTTGTAAAGCCATTGCTTTTTAGTTGCAGGTACTTTGAGTGTGGTTATTACTCTGATACATGAGCTTTGATTTGTTTTCTTCTTTTATTTAAGGTGTTTCTGGTTGTCAAGGTTGAGGTTTTCATGTGGGTCAGTCAAAGTTGATTATGTTGGGTTAAATAGCTGATCTCATGCTAACAAAGGTAGTGATGATAGCTTCTTCTTGTCCTTGTTTTGAGGTGTAAAAAAATTGTCTCCCTTGTTGTCTTTATATGGGTCGGTCTTAAATTTTGTCGGGGTCATTGGAGATAGATTTTCTTTTTCTTGTCTATTTTTGAGATATAACTTTTGTCATTGTGATAAATTTTTGTTATTTATGGATTTTGTGCATAAGAGTATATTTAGATTTTAGCTTCATCCATTACCTATAAAGAAAAAGAGAGTAAAAAAAGATTTGCTTCATTTGTGCTTTAGTTGGAACATTGTACAGCCAAAAAAAGGTTCTTTGTGTTTCAAATTCTGCATTTTTTTGGAAAAGGTTTGAGTGGTTGATTGCTTTGTTGGGCTAAGAAATGTTCATTTCCACTGAGGAAGAACAGATCCCATTGCCTTCAGAAAAGGTAATGGAGTCCTTGAAATCATCCCCAATGGGATCAAACCCAGATTCCCTTGATGGGTTCTCACCAGTTTCTGAATTGCACGATTCACCATCTATTCCTGTCATCTGTACCGATGTCAATGTTGTCCCTGAGCAAGAAAAGCATGAGCTTGAGCAGTCAATACTGAATCTAGAAGGTAGGATTTTCAATCACATTTGAAGCTACCTGAGGTTGTTGTTTTGATTTCAAGCAGTAGTGGTCATTGCCATAATGTTAATAGCTTTCATTGAATTGGTTCATTAGGGGAAGTTGCACGGTTGAGGCTGAAGGGAAGGTCATTGGCTGAGAAACGGAGAGAAGCATTGAACAAGATATTAGATATCAAAGGTAATGGTCTTGGTTGGCTTAATCATATGGAAAATGTTCTTTGTTTTCCTTCTAATATAAGAATTGAGTTCAATTTTCAGGCAGCGTTCGGGTATTTTGTCGAGTTCGACCAATGCTGTTGACAGACAAGAAAAGAATTCATGAACCCATTTCAGCTGGATCGGAGAAGATTGCGGTTAAGTTGGCTGGAACAAGGAAAGAATTCAAATTTGATAAAGTGTTTCAACAAGAAACAAGCCAAGGTTAGTGTTAAATGTCAATGTACATTTTAAGTTCTGATTATTACTTTGAAAAAATTAATGCCAGTTGCAACAAGAGTCTATCCTGTTTCAAAATTTTTGTAGAGGATGTTTTTGCTGAGGTGGAACCAATCCTCAAATCTGCACTTGATGGACATAATGTGTGTATTTTCGCCTATGGTCAAACTGGCACAGGGAAGACATTTACCATGGTCAGTAATTGGAATTTGGATTTAGTTAATAATTCTTTCATGTGGTTGAACAATGATGGACTCAAATGAATCTACAGGATGGCACAGATGAGAAACCAGGAATTCTTCCTCGAGCTCTGAATGAGCTCTTCCATCAAGCCTCTTTTGATAACTCGTATTCTTTATCATTTTCGATGAGCATGTTGGAGGTTTACATGGGTTATGTTCGAGATCTGCTGGCTCCAAAACCACTCTATAGAGCATATGAAGCTCTAAGAAGATGGTATTATATTCAACCCAATCCACATTATCAATTCATCATGCAGAAATTTGCTTGTTATGATTTTGACTAACTCTACTACAGCAACCTCAACATTCAAACAGATTCAAAGGGATCGGTGGAAATTGAAGGCCTCACGGATGTTCCAATTCCAGATATTGCAAAGGCCGGATGGTGGTATACTAAGGGGAGACGTGTTAGATCCACTGCTTGGACTAATGTGAATGAGGCATCTAGCAGGTCACACTGGTGGGTTATGGATCTAGTTATATTTTTTAGATAGTTTGGTGGATTAATTTGGTTTGATAATTACGTTATCTGCTTAGCTTTATATATCTAGCTTAACGAGGATCACCATTTATCGACGTGGGGATGCTTTGGAACCTAAAGCACCAGTAAGCAAACTGTGGATGGTTGATCTAGGAGGAAGCGAGCGCTTATTGAAAACAGGAGCCACTGGACTAACACTTGATGAAGGAAGAGCCATAAATCTCTCTCTTTCAGCTTTAGGTGATGTTATTGCAGCTTTGAGGAAGAGGAAGGCACATGTTCCTTACAGGCAAGTCCTGTTTGATTCTCAGCTTTAGTTATCTACTCATTCTTGTTAGATAAGCTAGCAGTGGTCCCTAAGTTTGAAATTGCTAGACATGGGCTTTACGTTTCTAACTGCTAGCAGATAAGCCCTTTAAGGTGTTCCTTTTCCCTACCAATTATACTGTAACGTGGCTCAGTTTTATTATCTGTTTCTTTGGTTGCAGAAATAGCAAGCTAACTCAACTTCTCAAGGATTCCTTAGGTAATATACTGCTTTCTTCTATTTACCATCTTCATAACATTTGAAGCAATGCACTAGTTTTGATACCATTTCTGAATGAGATTATTCTTTAGCTTGATTGAGATCCTAAAATTATGATTGATCAAATCTAGTTGCTTTCTAGGTTGACGAATCCACTATAAACTATGCATTTGTGATATTAACAAAAAAAAAAAAAAAAATTTAAACAAAAATTTATTTTTATGTGAAGTTACAACATCCTCATCGAAAAAATGTTTTACAACCAATTGCTACAGGTGATCACTCGAAAGTTTTAATGCTTGTGCATGTAAGCCCGTGTGAAACTGATGTTGCAGAGACCATCTGCTCTTTGAGCTTTGCTAAGAGAGCAAGAGGAATAGAGTCATATAGAGAACTTCCAGAGGTATGCTTCTCAAATTCTTTGAAACTGTTGGTTTCTTCGGTAACACATTTTCATGCGCAATTTTTGTATCTATGCTTATATAGGAATTGAAAAGGCAAAGAGAAAAAAAGATCATATTGCTTGAAGAAGACATAAGAGAAGCTGAAGAAGAAAGCCAGAAAATTAGGAATCAAATACACAAGGCTGAAATTCTGTTGAGTGAAAACAAAGGGCTATTCTCAACTACTTATGGTCTTCTTGAAGAAGAAGCCAAGATCCCCATAAGCCCCAAAGTAGATTTGAAAGAAGCTATTGGAATACCTCAAACAACCAAGAAAAATATTAAACGAAATTGTTCCAATTCTCAGCCTCGTTTCATGACTTCTACTGCGGCCAGTCGTGAAAGGCACAGTGCTTTAGAAAAAGAGGTTGCTGGAAGAGCAAGAAGTTTTAGATCAGTGATAAGAAGTTCAAACCAGTTTTCACCTTCCCAATCACTTAGTTATTCAGAACCTCGTTTCAGGGCAATTTTACGAAGCTCAAGTAGAAAATCTCGATATGCTGAGACAAATACTCTCCCTGGAGACAGTCCCAAATGCAATGGCTCAGATTTGAAGGTGGACCCCTTGCCAAGAAACAAGATTGTCACTTCATCAGATCCAAATTTGAGAGTTACAATTTGTCGTCATAGAAGAAGGATGTCTGATCTAATCTAAGCATGAAAAATGAGTGTTTACTGATCTTCTAATGTTATAATTGTATAATGTGTGCATGCGTGTATTGTTTTTGGTTCACATTCTTTTATCTGGCAAAGTTTATAGTGGCTGGTGATGTGTGTTACATATGGTAATAGGTTGGTTTGCTGGGGCTTGCTGCCTTTGGATCTCTTAAGTTATTTGTTTTTGTGATCCTTGTAATCTGGTTGAGTCCTGTTAATTATTTGTTAACATGATTTTGTAGCCCTTATAGGGCAAGTAACTTTGTTTGAAGTTTGTTAACATAATTGTATGGAAATGACCTTTGACATATTTACTTACTCTTCTAAGTCCTAAAAGCGCATATTGAAAGCAATCTTTGGAAAACTAGCTATCATTTTGTTCCCAAACTTTTTTGTTTTATTATGTATTCACTTTGTCAAACCACCTTTAATTAACTTGTCTTTTCTCCCTTATCCAACATCAAACTATGGCTCTTCGCGTCTCTCTTTTATGTTTGATTACTCCTTGGCATATGGATTCCTTATCTACTTATAAAACTCTTTCGTGATATGGGCTCTGTTGAGCTTCATGGCATGCTTGCTTCTCTAGCAGGCTAGTTATGATGTGGTCTTCTTTTTCGTATTTTGACCAAGCTAGATGATGTTGTTTATGATAGATGTTTTGGACTTGTAGACTCCATGATAATTGCGTCAAAAAACCAATTGGTTTTGGTGAAAGCGTGACTGAAGCTTGTATCCCTTATTGGCTTTATCAAATGAGATAATTGGAATTCATTAATGTGATTAGTCATATTAAGGAAAAAGTTAAAGAATACCCTAAAGGTTTTGATTTAAAAATTATTTTTAGAAACTTTATTTGGAAAAGAGAAAAGTATTGACTTTTTTATATATTATTTTTTATAGCTTTTTTATATTCTTATTGTAAGGACCAAAAATCATGTAAAAGACTTAGCAACCATCACAACGTATTATGATTAAAGATCCTAAAACAATGAATTTGTAGAGAGGGTAGCAACAACAAAGCTTTTGACGTCCCTCTTTCCCGTGTCTCTCCTCTCTTATTTATACCCTTTGCCCTTACTATCTCAGCCCTACACATCTCCATCTACTCCACCCCTTCTACTGACACTTGTCCATTCTCTTGTAGTCGGTAATGAAGAGAAGGTTTAGCTCTGTGCTTTGTACTGTTCAGGTCATTTCTACATTAATGCAACGGATAAAGCTGGTACTCCCTATTCAATGCGACCAGAATGGTTAGTGCAGAACATTCAATGCAACGTTTATAGTTATCCAGCCCCCACCCAGATATTTGCAATATACCCCATATATCATTAATCTACCTTCGTCCTTTGCCCGGCCACCCCATTTCATCCTCGAGAGAGTGACTTTTATTCTCCTTTACTCCTTATGTCTTTCAGTATGTCCTCGGGTCTTCAGATCTTTGGGTCCTCGGGTCTTCGGATCTTCGGGTCCTCACAACAGCCCCTTAACACTTGAGTTATTAATCACGAATTAATAGCCAAGTTTTAACTTCTCGGATACGTCTCTTACGTGCATTTTGCTTTCACACGTACGGACGTCTTTTCGCTGCCCATGACACGCTTCTGACGCTTCGGAGTCCACGATGGAGCATTTATGGTGTCAGGCGGTTCCTTACATACGCACGTTCTACGGCTGGATGAGCATCATATGGCTCAGATGTCGATCTCAATTATGAGCGAGAAAATTACCGCCCTTCCATTTTTATTTTTATTTTTTACCCCTATAAAAGCAAACCTTCAGGCTGGCTGAGGTTTATTTTGGCGTTTTGAAGGATTAAAGGAAAAAGGATCTCCCAAGGAGCAGTTTTAAGCATTCTTCAGAGGTGTGTCAGCTCTCCTATTGCTTCTTTTGATTGTTTATTTTTTCTTTTTCTGTCGTAAGGGTTAATGGGTAGATATGCTAAACTAGTAAAAACAGACGAGGCGAAGGCCGCCTTTAAGACCCAATATAGGATTCCTGACGATGTAGACATTCAATATTGTGAGGAAGAAGATTGTCTACTTGTATCACGGCCACCCGAGTCAGTTTTAATTCCCATGATCGCTTTTATCGAAGGCGGAATGGAAATTCCCATGAGTAGGGTGACCCGGGATTTTCTTATGAATTATAGACTTACCCCAGTCCAATGTTCTCCCAATGTCCTTAGGATTCTAGGATGTGTAGATGCCCTAAATCGTAAAATGGGAACCAACTTGACTTGGCATGACGTAAATTGGGTGTATAATTGCCAGAAAGGGGAAAAAACCAAATATTACATGAAGTGTAGGGTCCCCGCCGTTAGGTTGATCTCCTGCTTGCCTGACTCAAGCAAAGGCATGGACGAGGATTACCTCATCATCTCGGGGAATTGGCATGACGGCTTACACTGCCCTACCCAAGATGGGGTGCCAAGTAGGGTTCCCGAGGACCGATATAATACTTAGGAATAACCGTCTTCTTTTTATGATCTAACATTGATTAACTCTTCCTAATGGTTTTTATTCCTTACTGCAGACGACTACCACACCGCTCCAAACATAGCTGCTGTGAACCGTCAAGATTTTAACAGAATTCTTCGATCAGAAATGTTCTTGCACAGAGATGGACAACTCCGGGCAGCCCACGTCATCCTCGGCTACACCCCTTCCACCAAATGATTTCAAAGTCCAAAGAACGTAATACAAGCCAGGGATTTTCGGCTAGCTCGTATTGACGTTGCAGTTCTTGGCTTCTTACTACCTACACCTCCTCCAGCAGGCACCCAAGACGCACAACTTCCAGCCCCTCTTGCAGCCAAATTACTTTACCCCCAAGAGCAATCCACCGATCTAGTGGTAGAAGAAAAAGCTTCAACTCCCAAACCCAGTCGCCCCAAGGTGGCGGAAAAAGACTTTGAAGTTTTTTACCGCGAAGATGCCCCTCGCACTTCACATCCTTCAACCAGCAATATGGGCTTCCAGGAAAAAGAACCCGATCTTCTGGCCTTGCTACAAGCACATGCAGGCAGCTCTTCCCCTGCTGTGGCCATACCCCCTCGTCCAATCACCCCCGCCGTGACACGCACCCCTCCCTCCGAGGTCGTGGACAAAAAAAGAAAAAGCGGTCAAAGTAGCAAAAACGTCATAGAAATCGAAGAAGGAGAGAACCCCGACCTTCCTTCTAAAGATAATAGGGCAGGGAAAGCCCGTACCAAGAAGCCTGCTCATACTGGATCTTCTAAGGACACTAGTGGCGAGCCAACAAGAAAAGCAACGGTTTGGCGCCCCAACTTTACCCTAAGTTCAGGCAGCCCCGTTCTTGATGATGCCAATCTCAGAGACCCGAAAAAGGGAAGCTCAAGCTTGGTGGCCGAGTGCTTGGAAAAGGCCTTATGCCTTCCCGAGGACATGGCTGAACTGCGGTCTTTCCGCAAAAGAGAAGTATTCCTGTCTCTAAAACAGGACTTGGCTAAGGTATTTTCCAGGTTCTATATCACTTTATCTTCATTATTCTTAAAAGTATTACTCATATAACTCTCGTAATTTATGTACGTTATAGGCCGTCCAGGCTTCATTCATGGCCGAGGAATGGGTGGACCATTCCTTGGACTTAGCTGGGAAAGCCGAGCACAATGCCGAGGTAGCTGCGAGGGCTCAGAATGAAGCGGAACAGAACCTGAAGGAGACCCTCATTCGCCTAGCCGAGGTAGAAAAAGCTCACAAAAACGCAGAGTCTGCCTTGCAGAGTTATGAGTCGCAGGCTAATCTTGCTCTTGAAGCCCGAAAACAAGCTCAAAACAGACTTGCTCTTACTGTGGTGGAGCTTAAGCAAGCACAAAGGGAACTAGCCTCTAAAGAGCAGGAAAAAGCTGATGCTGAGCAAGCAGCATATGATGCCGAAATGAAGAAGGCTACTGACAGCCTCATCGCTCTACTAAAAGGGGTTGCTCGTGCATTCTGTTTAGAAGTGTGGGGTGGGCATTAGACGCTGCCGGAGTATACACTGAGTCTGAGCTTCGAGCTCCCGACAGTGTTTACTACCCTTCTGCTTTGCACTTAGCTCCTGCTCCTTCTAAACCTACAAGTGACCCTCTCGCAGCTGCAACTACTTCGAATCCTAATCCATCTGCTGTTCATTCCCAGGGCCAAGAAATAGCTGAAAACCCTTCTCCTAATACCAAGCCAGTGGATGAAGGAAATGAAGCCAACCCGAAGGAAGTGGGACAGGCAAAAAAGAAGAAAAAAGGGAAAGAAGCAGAGAAGAAGATCCCTAAAGACAAACAAACAAGCACTTAATTCTGTTATTTTTTCTTTTTGTTTTCTTATTGCCGTTTTTTTTTTTATAAACTGAATGGAAGGAATGAATAGCCGTGCCGTGCATATTGTTGTTAATTGCAATACTCAAGTATTTACTTTGTTTCTATTTATTTGCCAAGTATAATGCCTTACCGCAAAGATAATAAATTTTCATGCACACATAACATGGATCATGATGATCAATTTTGAAATATAAGCCAACAGTAAACGATGTTCATTTTTTGTCTTACACTTATAATTTGAGGAAATGACCAAGAATTAGGATTAGTTAACACTTAACTTTTTATAAGTTGTTAATGCCTCTTAGACTTATGGCCTGAAGAGTCGAACAAGGTCTAAGGTCAGCTTAACACTTAAATTTTTATAAGTCGTTAATTTCTCTTAGACTTGTGGCCCGAGGAGCCGGACAAGGCCTAAGGTCAGCTTAACACTTAAATTTTTATAAGTAGTTAATTTCTCTTAGACTTGTGGCCCGAGGAGCCGGACAAGGCCTAAGGTTAGCTTAACACTTAACTTTTATAAGTAGTTAATTTCTCTTAGACTTGTGGCCCGAGGAGCTAGACAAGGCCTAAGGTCAGCTTAACACTTAAATTTTTATAAGTAGTTAATTTCTCTTAGACTTGTGGCCCGAGAAGTCAGACAAGGCCTAAGGTCAGCTTAACACTTAAATTTTTATAGGTTGTTAATTTCTCTTAGACTTGTGGCCCGAGGAGCCGGACAAGCTTAAGGTCAGCCTAACACTTGAGTATAGTTTATTCCAGTAAAAGAGAACACACAGACTAATGGAACAAAATAAGCCTACAAGTGATACAAAAGAAGGCTCTTCCTTTAATAGTAATAACGTCGCAAGTTATTTACATTCCAGTGGCGATGAATTACCCTTCCATCTAAATCTTTTAAACGATAAGCCCCCACGCCTGCTACAGATGTAATTCGATACGGTCCTTCCCAATTAGGCCCTAATTTACCCCAGGCAGGATTTCTCACTGTCCCTACCACTTTTCTTAATACCAAGTCTCCTGGTACTAAAGGTCTTAACTTTACCCCCTTGTTATATGTCTGCTTGAGTTTCTGTTGGTAACTGTCCGTCTTTACACTGGCTATTTCCCTTCTTTCTTCAATGGTATTCAAGCTATCACACAACATATCATGATTACTCGTATCGTTATACTGATCAGATTTCAAGGTGGGAAAGCCTGATTCCAATGGGATTACCGCTTCCATTCCATATGTCATTGAAAAGGGTGTCTCGCCTGTTGATCTTCGGGGGGTAGTACGATAAGTCCACAACACATGAGGCAACTCTTCTACCCATCTTCCTTTAGCATCGTCTAATTGCTTCTTTAATCTTGCCAGAATAACTTTATTTGTAGCCTCAGCTTGACCATTTCCTTGAGGGTAGGCCGGTGTTGAATATCCATTCCTTATTCCCATATCCGCACAATACCTATGGAAAGCCTTGCTATCAAATTGAAGTCCATTATCAGAAATCAAAGTATGCGGGACCCCAAAGCGAGTTACGATATTCTTCCAAATAAACTTCTTAGCATCTGTATCCCTGATATTAGCTAATGGTTCGGATTCCACCCACTTAGTAAAATAATCCATGCCGACAAGGAGCCATCTTCTATTACCGATCGCCCGAGGAAAAGGTCCGACGATATCCAAGCCCCATTTAGCTAAAGGCCATGGGCTAGATAATGGATTCAAGGCTCCCCCTGGTTGATGAATGTTTGGTGCAAACCTTTGACACTGGTCACACTTCCTTGCATATTCTTGAGAGGCCCTCTGCATATTTGGCCACCAATACCCTTGAGTCATGGCTCTGTGGGCTAATGATCTTCCCCCCGTATGACTTCCGCATATTCCTTCGTGTAACTTTTCCAATAAAGGCTCAACAACTTCAGGATGTATGCAGAGCAAATATGGCCTCGAGTAGGAACGTTTGTACAACTTATGCTCCCCAGAAAGCCAATATCGGGGGGCACTTCTCCGTACCTTCTCGGCTTCCACTTTATTCTCGGGTAGCACACCGCACTGTAGGAATGTCACAATCGGATCCATCCAGCTCGGGCCAACGCGAATACTATGAATTTCGACTGCCGGGATGCCAGTAAGGCCAGAGGTCAACAGGTCCTCTACCATTACTGTTCATGGTAACTTTGAGCCCAAGGATGTGGCTAACATGGCCAACGAGTCGGCATGAGCGTTCTGCCCTCTCGGAATTTGTCGTACTTTAAAACTCTTAAACAGACCTAACACCCTTTTGACTTGTTCGAGGTATTTTTTCATTCTTTCATCTCGTGCCTCAAACTCTCCATTAACTTGCCCGACAACTAATCTGGAATCATAATACAACTCCACTACTTCTCCTCCCAGATGCCTAACCATTTGAGCACCTGCCAAGAGAGCTTCATACTCGGCCTCATTATTAGTGGTTACAAATCCTAGCTGTAGTGACTTTTCCATAATCAATTTCTCAAGGGTAATCAGCACAATTCCAATCCCGGCTCCCTTTCGATTGGATGCCCCATCCATATACACTTCCCAAAGGAGGACATCTCCAATCCCAATAGACATTACGGCTAGCATAACATCTTCTTGCTTAGTGCCACTTTCAGTGAATTCGGCCACAACATCGGCAAGAACCTGCCCTTTAATAGCCGTCTGGGGCATATACTTAACGTCATAAGCTCCAAGCTTAGTTCCCCACTTAGCCACGCGACCAGTGTAGTCAGATTTCCTCATGATAGTCTGCAAAGGCAATTGGGTAAGTACTACTATCGTATGAGCTTGAAAATAATGGGGAAGCTTCCTTGTGGCATGTACGACGGCTAGAAGAGCTTTTTCCAAAGGTAAATATCGCTGCTCAGCCTCTTGTAAGTATTTACTAATATAATATACCGGTTTTTGAACCCCATCATCATTCCGTATTAGGACAAGACTTACAGCATAGTCCGTGACTGCTAAATAGACATACAACACCTCTTCCTTCTCCGGCCGTGATAATATTGGCGGATTCGCCAAATATTGCTTCAAATCCTCAAAGGCCAAATTACACTCATCAGTCTACTGGAAATCTTTCCATTTATGCAAAAGGCGATAAAAAGGTCGGCACCTATCCGCAGACCGTGATATAAACCGATTCAAGGCTGCAAACATTCCAGCTAGCTTTTATACCTCCTTAGGATTCCGAGGAGGATGCAACCCTAAGATAGCCTTGATTTGATCAGGGTTAACTTCAATTCCCCGGTGCGTTATCATGTACCCGAGGAAGTTTCCCAAACTTACTCCAAAAGAACACTTGGAAGCATTCAAACACAATTTGTACCTCCTAAGGATTGAGAAGGTTTCGTGTAAGTCCTTCACATGGTCTCCCACCTCCTTACTTTTGATCATCATGTCATCGATATATGCCTCCATATTACACCCCAACTACAACTCAAACATTCTAGTCACCATCCTCTGATAAGTGGAGCCTGCATTCTTAAGACCAAAGGGCATTACTCGATAATGATAATTGCCATTAGGAGCACGAAAAACTGTCTTCTCCTAATCACTTAATGGCATAAGGATCTGATGATAACCCTGAAAAGCATCCAGGAAACTCATCCGGGGGTGCCCAACAGTTGCATCCACCAACTGATCAATTCTCGGAATAGGGAAAGGATCCTTTGGACATGCCTTATTCAGATCAGTGAAGTCGACGCAAACTCTCCACTTTCCGTTCTTCTTTTTAACCACAACAGTGTTGGTCAGCCACTCAGGATAAAAAATTTCCTTAATTGCCCCCGCTTGCTTTAACTTGTTAACCTCCTCTTTAACTGCCTCGGCATGCTCTTGGGACGCACGCCGAGGAGGCTGCTTACGGGGCACTGCGTTGGGACTAACATTCAAATGGTGACAAATGAAATCTGGATCAATTCTCGGGACGTCATAGGTCGTCCATGCAAAAACATCAATGTTATCCTGTAAAAACTTAGCTAATTCCTCCCTTTCCGGCACTGGTAATTGGGATCCCACCTGAAAATATTTCTCCTTATCTTCTCCTATAAATATCTTGTCCAGCTCTTCAGCGAAACCTCCATTCCCATTGACACCTATTCCCCGAGCAGGTTCCTTTAATTGCTATAATGCTTCCGGAGTCGTCCTCGTTGATAAACCTTGCCCTGTTCTAATACTTGCAGACATCAAACACTGCCTAGCTACCGACTGGCTGCCGTGTAATATCCCCACACTTCCTTGGATAGGATACTTCACCATTACGTGCAAAGTTGAAGAAACTGCCCCCATTGCATGGAGCCAAGGCCTAGCCAAAATGGCCGTGTAAGGTGAATACGCCCTGACTACTATGAAATTAACTTGGACCTCGGTACCCTCCACCTGTACAGGCAGCCTAATCATCTCCCGAGGAATCACCTGTTTCCCGTCAAAGCCTACTAACGGGGAATCATACTTCTCCAAATCCTCTTCTTTCAACTTTAAACCATTCAACAAGTCAGGGTACATAATTTCTGCACCACTTCCATCATCCACCAAGACTCGTTTCACGTCATATCCCCCGATACGAATAGTTACTACCAATGCATCGTCATGGGGTTAAGAGGTTCCCTCCTTATCTTCTTCAGAAAAACCCAATACTGGTGTTGCCGAGAACCTCAATCTTTTAGCCAGTTGGTTGTTTCCCTCCATGACTTCATTTCCAAAGCTACTATGCACGGACATGATCCGAGAAGGATCCCCGACCTCTCTTCTCGGCTGCGCCAAAATAACATTAATGGTGCCTAAAGCCGGCTGAGGAGTATTTCCACCATACCTTCGCGTACCTTAATGTCCCACTTGCCCGTCTAGCCAATACAAGAAATGATTGATTTTTCCCACCTTGGCTAATTGGTTCAAATGGTCACGCAACGTCCGACACTCTTTTGTGGTATGTCCCTTATCTTGATGATAATGACAATAAAGATTTTGATTCATCGTAGATGCATTTCCACTCATCTTGTTAGGTGGTCTAAAGTATGGTTCATTTCGAATTTTCTCCAATATGTGATGCATAGGCTCCTTGAACAGTGAATTAACCAAAGGAGTTTCAGCTGGCAATGGACGACTTAGAAAGTCTCGCCTAGGCCGATTGCCTTGAAACCCACTTCCCGAAGATCTTTCTTCTCGGGATATATCTTCGCTTTTCCTTTGCTTTGAATTTGGTCCTCCTCCACCCGTTTATATTTGTCTATACGGTCCATAAGCTGGCGCATGTCTACAGCTGCCTTCATTGTCAAGGACTTCCTCAATCCATGCTCCGTAGGAAGCCTCACCTTAAAAGTTCTTACAGCCACATTTTCAACATCTCCGTCAATTTCATTATACATTTCCCAATACCGATCAGAATAAGTTTTGAGCGTTTCTCCTTCCCTCATAGCCATAGATAGTAGTGCATCCAAGGGTTTTGGGATCCTACTACAAGTTATGAACCGTGCCCCGAATGCCCTTGTCAGCTCTTCAAAGGACTTTAGGGAACTTTCCGCCAAAGCATCAAACCACCGCATGGCCACCAGTCCCAGACTGGAGGGAAACACTTTGCACATCAACGCTTTATTATTCGAATAGACTGCCATCTTTTGATTAAAATGACTGACGTGTTCTACATGATCAGTCCTTCCATTATAAATAGTAAATATAGGTTGAGAAAATCTACCGGGGGAGTTTTGCCTTATTTATCCTGGCCACGAAAGGGGATTTAGAAATTTGCCTCAAAGCTTTACCCATTACATCATTCCCCTCACCGTGGTATGCCCCATTTTGACCTTGCGCCTCCTCCTGCCTCTTTGCCCTAGCACCTGAAGAAGTGCCCAAACGGGCCTCACTGTGAAGAGACTCAAGTGCAGGAAGTTCCTTTCCTCCAGGTTTTTCCTCAGAACTATCACTGGAAGAGTAAGACGGGCTCCTTCTACCACGCTTCTAACGATCTAACCGCTTGCACAAGTAATCTATCTCGGACTGCATTTGTTGCAACACATCATCGCGATACATTGGCCTCTCGGTCGATGATCGTTGCCCAGCTACTTGACCACTATGATGCAATTCTACCACCACACTTGGGGTGTGTTTCTTTCCAATTCCCCGTTGTATATCTACAGTTAGGGTTCTCCTTTGTGAACTTACTGATTCTTCCCTTTCTTGACTTGCCTCCGCCATATACTTTTAAACCAGAACGCCCCACTTTATTGTTCCCACAGACGGCGCCAATTGTAAGGACCAAAAATCATGTAAAAGACTTAGCAACCACCACAACGTATTATGATTAAAGATCCTAAAACAATGAATTTGTAGAGAGGGTAGCAACAACAAAGCTTTTGACGTCCCTCTTTCCCGTGTCTCTCCTCTCTTATTTATACTCTTTGCCCTTACTATCTCAGCCCTACACCTCTTCATCTACTCCACCCCTTCTACTGACACTTGTCCATTCCCTTGTAATCGGTAATGAAGAGAAGCTTTAGCTCTGTACTGTTCAGGTCATTTCTATATTAATGCAACGGATAAAACTGGTACTCCCTATTCAATGCGGCCAGAATGGTTGGTGTAGAACATTCAATGCAACGTTCATAGTTACCCAGCCCCCACCTAGATATTTGCAATATACCCCATATATCATTAATCTACCTTTCGTCCTTTGTCCGGCCACCCCATTTCATCCTCGGGACAGTGACTTTTATTCTCCTCTACTCCTTATGCCTTTCAGTATGTCCTCGAGTCTTCAGATCTTTGGGTCCTCGGGTCTTCGGATCTTCGGGTCCTCACACTTATAAAAGTTGTGTTAAATTTTCTTAAAATGATTTATTAACAACTGTCCTAAGGACACCTTTTAACATGACCTTAAAATTAATAAACTATTTTAAATCTGTCTTTGTTTATTACTTTATTCTTTAAATTATATGTACAATTTTTTTTTCTTGTTTGTTATTGTTAGGGTTTTAGGCCCCAGTAGTCACAATATTAACCAATTCTTAACCAAGTAATTAATTAGATTAATTATGTTTTAGATATGAATTGATTAACATCACACAAACATGAATCACATAAGACACCAAATTGATGACTTAGGGAAATTGATGAAACAAACCATTTCACAGTATAAACTTGAAGGGATTAAATCATCAAACCTCAAGACAGCAAATTCATTAAAATAGAATAGAAGATTACCTCATGTAGTGCGTACTGACATGACTACTTGTAGTTCCAAGATCTACGGACTGTTCTATACTAATTTGTTGCACACAAACTCTTAGATTGTGACTTTGAGATCTAATCTCAAAGATTTGTCTAGTAACATCTTTTGTATGCGTGCAAGTCTTAGATTAATGCTTCAAGAGAGCTTGAAAAATTCTAGATTTGTGTACAAAAACACTACCCTCTTGTAGATGTTAAAACATGGTCTAGGGTTTTATATATAGTGTATTTGAGTTGCACAAAACCCTACATCCAACAGTTGAAAAAAAAAAATTGTTGAATACCCAATCTGCCCTAGTCTTGATTGGTCAAGACATATAGTTCAACCGGTCAAGTCAAATGACTCTCAACCTATTGAGCTGCAGTTGAAATACAACACAATAGCTGTCCAATTTCTACATTCTTGAGTTTTCAACCTATCGAGTTGAAGTTGAAATACAACACAACAGTTGTCTAGTTTCTACATTCTTGAGTCTTCTATTGTTTTTAACCTGATTTGTCTTGATCAGTAGTATAGCCCGTTACCAAATAAGTAGACAAACTTAGTTCTAAACATTACAATGGTTTGTGATTAGCCAGCCCATAAACATGGACCTAACCACTCACTTCTCCCCCCCCCCCCTTTTTTTTTCTCGGATCCTAGTTGTTGAATCTTTAGGGTTGGAGCACATTTTAGTCCCATAAACAATTCCCGCTTAGCTCATTTATAAGAAAAGCCTGGGCTAAACAAATCTAAATCTAGTCTTTGGGCCAGTGAATCTGATCATTTAAGCCCAACTAATTTCTACCCCACTTTCTTATTCTAGGTTCTTTAATATATGAACACAAAGTTAGTCCACTTTTTTTTTGGGAGGGGGGGGGGGGGGCAATAGTTATTCCACTTTCTTAAGTCCTTATAAATGTCCATTGTGTCAATGGAGTGATGAACTTAAAGCAGTAACATGGAGATAAAAGAATTAAATTACAATGCCATGTTATATGTAACTAATAAGACCTTTTTTCGGAGATCATACCAATTTTTTTGGTTGATTACCCAATCCCTGCAAATTGTTACTAAAGGAGAAAAAAAATCAAATTTGTTTTTGTAACTTTTGGAGTACGCCTATTTGTATTGAATTTATTGTTCTTGAATACATAATATGTTTGTGTTTTATCATCCAATACAAAAATCATTTGAAATTTATTGAGAAATCTAATGGTGGGGGAGTGGACCTAATCTGCCCCAAGGACCTTGACCCAAAGAGAAAATCTTGAGAAGCTCCATCTGTTGAATGGGCTCGGCCCAAAGACCAGTAAATGACCAACGAGCCCCCCATTGAGAATAAACCATTTGGGCCCATTATCGAGGTAGTTTGAGGAATTCATCTTCTCGAGGAATAATAACTCAACCGAGAAGCGGTCAAGTGCTTAATCGAGGACACTCCTCCTATCTTCTCCGAGGAACACATAGAAGAACACGCAAAATCCAATATAACAGTCACCTCCATATTAATGAGTTCTACCTATAATAAAAAAGTTTAGCTCAAAAACAATGTAGAGTTAAATTCATGTAATTTATGATGTGATGATTAAATAGACTTTCTGTTATTTTAATTACATAACTTTTTAAAGGAGTTTTACAAAATTGTTATGCTAAGTAATAAGTTGAAAATGACAACTTCAAATCAGATCAGTTTAGAGCAAAATTTTGTTTTTGAAATACAATACAATAAAAAAGAACTAGATCGCAAGGTAAACAAACAACCAAGGCACTCACACTCCCAACCATTCCCAAGTCCCACCACGTGCATCCCACCTCGGATGCTCAAAACGACAGCGTCCGCGACATCCGTCCACCAGTAGAAACAACACATCTCCAAAGGAAAAAAAGATTATTATAAAAATTATACAATTAATAATGTTATCCTCGGAAACGTTGTCGTTCCACCCATTCAATCTGGATAAATAAATCTGTCTCCTATCCAAAAAAATCAATGTCGGTCTCTCACGGTGTAACCAAAAAAAAAAATCACATGGGTCTGTTTGGTACATTGGTTGTGTTATACACAAGCTATCTTTTCATAGTTCTATTTTTATTTTTTTAAAAGTAAAACATTATTGTAATCTTAATTTTTTTAATGTAATTGTAATTATAACCTACTCATTCATGATATAAATATGATATTCCTAATATTTGTTTTAAAAGTGAAAAGGTAAAAAAAATGTCAGTCATATAAATTATTCATCACTTTTAAGTAATATTTTTTTTTTTCTCCTAATTTTTATTAATTAACTTTATGATGAACTTTATTATCATGTAAGATCAATATATTCTCCAAAAAAAAAAAATTTAAGATCAATGAATATATTATTATCAAAGTATTATTATTGAATGATTTTCCTATTTGATAATTGACTAATTGTGTTATACTTGTATTCCACTATTCCTTCCCATCAATAAATAAAATTTCATAAAGTAGTATGCTTATTTCCTATTTGGATGTTTTATGAAAATGAAATACTAACATTGACTTTATTTCATTAAAATGCTAGCTACTAACAAAATATTACGTGGGACAGATAGAGCAAACAACATTTTCTCTTCTTCTAATTTTATAATTTTTCAAAATGATAGTAAAAAAGTAATGATTATTCTTTTAATTATAAGAACCTAGGAGCCATTTAGTAATAGTTTTCTAGTAACATTATTTAAGTGTTATAAAAATATGTGTGAGTTAAAAAGTGTTGTGAAAATACATGTTGTGGTGTTTAAACAACCATACCAAACTGTCTTAGGGTCTGTTTACTGTTTTATAATGTTGTTCTAGTAACATTATTTGTATTTTTTGAAAATATGTGTAGATGAAAAAGAGTGTATAAATACGTGTAATGTTGTTTAAATACTGAAAACTATTATTTAAACAATAATAACAAAGTACAAACAGACCCTCAGAGCCTGTTTGGTAATATTATTCTAATAATATTGTTTGTATTTTTTTAAAATATATATAGATAAAAAAATATATGAAAATATATATAAACAAACGCCCCTTCCTATCTTAAACAACAATTATTCTTAAACTTTAAAAAACATTAAAACTGTATCTAACAAAACGAAGTGCCAAACAGGCCTCTGCTTTTGTGCTCAAATCACAGTTCAGACAGAGAGAGAGAGAGAGAGACGCATGGCTCTCACATCATCGACGACACCGAAGGGCATAGTGATAACAGTACCAGTTCTCGTACTTGCAGCCTCGGCTGCCGCTATTTTTTTGGT
Organism: Castanea sativa; assembly: GCF_040712315.1. Taxonomy (NCBI): domain Eukaryota; kingdom Viridiplantae; phylum Streptophyta; class Magnoliopsida; order Fagales; family Fagaceae; genus Castanea; species Castanea sativa. Next base: position 13,367,219 of record NC_134015.1, read on the forward strand.
CTTCCTTTTGTCTTCTCTTTCCTCATGCTCTTGTCCCTCTAATATTAATATCAACACTTCTCCCGTGTCCGCTTCCACCGCCGAACCCCGTGTCCCCGTATCCCTCTCTGATGATGATGCTGGTGGTGGTGCTGGCCGTGTCGTCGTGTCCACGACCAAAGATGATGTGGAGTGGGTGAAGGATCAGATCCGATTGAACGGCCTTCATATGCAGGACAATGTGCTCCGCAAAGGAATTAACCCCCGCACCAGAGCCCAGCAGCTCCAAGATCTCGAACAGTTTGTACATTCTCTCTATCTTTGTAGTTTATGAATTTGTTTCTATATGTATGTATGTATGTATGTTTTATGTGTGTATTTATGAATGTGTTGAAATGGGTGTATGTTGTTTTAACTTGTAAGTGTGAATTCAAATGTGAAGTTTTAAAATTTGTGTGTAGTTGTGATATGGGTATGTGGCATATTTGTTTATCTATGTGTTTACGTGTCTATTTGTTTATTTATGTATTGCTCTCTTAATTAGGATTTGAGAGTTGTGTGTTTATATTTTCTGTGTGTGCATCATGTGTTTGTTTTAGAATTGGGATTAGTCTTTGCCAAAGTGTGGTCTTTCTTTATGCGTGTGTGGAATGTATGAGATTAGAGTGAGCGGAACTGAGTTGGTTTGTTTGTGGAGTTTTGGTTAATGTGGTGGGCAGTGGGGGAGTTGGGTTTGGAACCGTGTGATTTGGGGGTTTGGGGTGAAATTTTTAGATGGTGGTGGCTTGTTGGAGGAAGAATGCAAAGGAGGGAAAAAGGGGTGGGGAAATGATCAATAAGAAATGTCGGTTGTGGATGACGGATTTTAATAGCATGGAGGGGAAAAGGGGGAGTGGGGGAGAGTGGGAATCTGAGAGAAAATGGAAGAAAATTTGGGGGAACTTTTCTGGAACATTCTGCATTGTTCAATGTGTTTATTGGAAGTTATAATTAAGCTTTGGTGTATTCACTTCTAGAACTATGCTTTGCTTTTGTTGAATCAGCTCTTTGAGTTCACACACATTTTTTTGTTTGGAATACACGGATACAGGGGATTAGAGCCTGTAGACATTGTATCTGCCATTCATTGATACTGGTTTCAGAATCGTGATGGAAGTTTCCATGGAAACTGTTAAATGTTTCTCCTTTTATTGGGTTGGTCTAACTTACATGCTTTGTTTTTATGCTGTTCTGGGGCTTGGCAAATGCTTGTGCCCCTTGACTCAGGTTAGGTGGGGGTGGGTTGGATGGGTGATAGTGTCAAGTAGGGCAATGAATCATTTGCTTTCTGAGAAGTGCAAAAATTATCGGTAGACTATAGTTTAGAAACTATGATCAGTAGGACCACAGGAAAACAAACACAATTGGAAGCATATGATTAGAAGCTTTTGCTTCCTTTCTATTTAGTTTTATTGGAAAATCACATTTAGGGACACTTCATCAATCAATTTAATGCTGGTTCTGTCTTATGCATTTATTTGGACACTTATTGCAACATAATAATTTCAGCTTTTATTTGAAGGCTATATGTAGTATGTGTAGATTTATCTTTTTGATATACATAGTTGGGTTTCTGCATTTCAGTTTTTATTTATTTTTATGAATGTCTTCGTCAAGATTTTGAACAAATTCTCCTTCCCAGATTCAAAGGCATATCGCATTATGAAGAACCTGAGGCAAACAACCACACAGCCTTCCCATGTCCTGGTGAGCTTCTTGTTGAGGAGCATCACAGCAACTATGGAGAGCCCTGGGCAGGCGGGCGAGATGTGTTTGAGTTCCTTGCTGAATCCAGCCACCTCAAGCCTGACTCACGTGTCCTTGAGATTGGCTGTGGCACCCTCCGAGTTGGCTTGCATTTCATTCGCTATCTCAATCCTGAGCACTTCCATTGTCTTGAAAGAGATGAGCTCTCTCTGATGGCTGCATTTCGATATGAGCTTCCTTCCCAAGGGCTCCTATACAAGCGCCCTTTGATTGTGAAAGGTGAGGACATGGATTTCACCATGTTTGGTTCAGGAGTTGTGTATGATTTGATCTATGCTAGTGCTGTCTTTCTTCATATGCCTGATAAGCTTGTGTGGGTCGGACTGGAGAGGTTAGCAAGTAAATTAAAACCTTATGATGGGCGAATATATGTGTCACATAACATAAAGTTCTGTTCCCGGATGGGAGGAGAGGAGTGTACAAAGCGGCTTACGAGTTTGGGACTTGAGTATATTGGAAAGCATACACATGATAGCTTGCTTTTCAATCACTATGAGATCTGGTTTGGGTTTAGGCGGTCAAAGGAATAGTACTTTTTGGATCTGATTCTTCTGTGATTTAGTTCATGATTTGGAAGCAGGTATTAGAGCCTTCAATGATCACAAATTACTGCAACCAGAAATATTGAGTCTTCAATCTCCTGTTGATAAATTTGTGCGGAAGAGATGGTCTCCATTTGAATGGATCACTAGCTTAAGTGCAAAATTGAACCTGTTTTGTATTTTTGAGCAGCAAAGGGTTCATTGTAACATTGTAGGTATACGGGATTGTCATGTTATGTACTGGCTACTAGAGATCTGTTAACTTATTCTTTTCCTTCTAATTCTTCTTCTTCTTTAGTTTCATGGTTGTGCTTATTGTTGCGTATAATATTATCTAAAAACAATGGCAATCAGATGGTTCAATGTAAAAAGACAGAGGTAAGGCATGGTTACAAAGTACTCAATATTTTGTTTCAAAATCTTCAGAGTGGTATTAGTAAATAGGGAGTTGAGTGTCACTTAAGCTTCAAATGAAGAAGAAGAAGAACGTAAATGAAGTTGAGTGGAGGAACCTTGTGTACTTAAGCTTCAAATTTGCTCGCAGAAGCTTTGTACTTGTCTAAAATATCATAGAATCTTTTAAACTAAAGCAGGGCCCTTCTGAAGACCTTTTAGTTTTTTTTTTTCAAACTAAATTGCTTATATGAATTTTAACAATACATATAATTGAGCTCAAATATCTGTCCCAACAAAGGACTTTGTGATGCTATAGATTGGAAATGATTATTTGTTTATAAAATAGTATTTTAAATCCACATATTAATAAAATTTAAATCCATTGGTTGGTTATCATAACTTATTTATCAATTGAAAATAAAATTACATTTTCAAACTTGATTTATATTTCTCTTCAAATACATTTGGATCCAAATGGTATGTGTCTTGACTCTGGCTCGATTATTGATCTTTTCCATCTGTGGCTTAAATTGAAAGAGAGAGAGAGAGAGAGAAAAAAAACACATTTTAAACTTTATAATTCGTGAACAATTTCAAATAAACCTCATTTTCAGAATTTTCAAATTAAACTGTATACTTTAAAAACCGTTTCAATTTAAATCATAAATCCATTTTACATGATGTCATAACTATGTATTGTTTAAACAAAATGACACCATGTATATTTAGTCACCTTGGCTACCTACTACCATTGTTTAAATAGCTTAGAGCAACCACACCAGATCAGTTAAAATCCTCTAAAATAAAAAAAAGTACAACTTTTACACATTTTGTGCAAAAAAACACCCACATCAGTGGGTGTAAAAATGGGCAAAAATGTGCAAAACTATAAACGAGCTACAGTACCGTGTAAATTTACACGGATACTGTAGCACATGTATAACTTATTTTATTAATTTTTTTTCTCTCTTCTCTCTCCACCTCACTCTCTTTTTCTCTCGGACTACTGAACCGATGCTCTCTCAAGTCTTGCCCCGATCGTCGTGCCGCTGCTGCTCACCCCAATCGCTGCTGCTCACGCCGATTGCCGCTATATCAACGATCACTGCCGCTGCATCAACGATCTGATGTTTCGCCTCACGTTGTGTCTGATCGCCACTCACCCCGATCTCTGATCGTTGATGGTTTCGTCTCGCGTCGCCGCTGCTTTCACCTCGCCATTCTCTGATCACCGTTGCTTTCGCCTCGCCTCGCCGCTGCTCTAATCGTTGATGGTTTCGCCTCGCGGCGCCGCTGCTCTGATCGTTGATTCGTGGCTTTTGATGGTTTTGATTTGTGGGTTTAATGATTTTGATCAGTGGGTTTGGGATTTTGATCAGTGGGTTTTGATGATTTTGATTAGTGGTTTTGGGATTTTGACGGTGGGTTGATGATGGAGGCTGGCTTGATGGTGGTGGTTGTGTGGGTTGTTGATGGTGGCCGGTTCCGCTGCTCTGAGGGTTAACGGTGGCTGGGTATTATTTATGAATGAATATTATATTTGTACAAACACGTATAATAAAGGAACTGATGTGAGTACTTTGTAAAAGTGATAGTGTAAAATAGAAAAAGTAGATTTTTTGTGTAAAATAGAGGAAATTTTTAAAAGAGCTGATGTGGTTGCTCTTACACCACTGTTTAAAGAATTTACACCTTTTTACTTGTTTTAGGCAAAAATGGGCAAATAGCCCTAACAGCTGAAGAATATAGTTAGTAGGCACTGTTTTAGAAGTTTATAGAATACTAGCATCTCGACTCTTAGAGAGTCGATTTTGAGGCTATAAATCGTCTCTTAGATAGTCGATTTTTGTGGGTTGATCAGATCTGATGTGACGATTTTCCACGTGGCGGCCACCTGGAAATCGAGTTTTTAAGAGTCGATTTATATATCAACTCTTAAATACTCGGTTGGCGATTTTCCACGTGGTGGCCACCTGGAAATCGAGTTTTTAAGAGTCGATTTATATATCAACTCTTAAATACTCGGTTTCCAGGTGACGTGTACATGTCACTTGAACCACCTGGATAGCTACTGCTTTAATTACAACAACATTCAGTAATAAACAAAATAACAACTAAGTCGATACAACATAGTTTACATAGTTGCCTAACACTTGTTGTCCATACCGAAGATAACTACAACTCCCACGTACAATGCCATTCCAAAATCGAGCCTCCGCTCGCTTGAAAAAAATTAAAATGCAGTTGTTAGTTCCTAAATGCGAAGAACAAAAACCAAATAAGATTCTGAGCATATTATATCAAAACAACAAAGGCACTTGCCTAGTTTGTAGCACTACCGCCTGTCGAAGCCCCACGGGAACCGCTTGTCGAACCCCCAAGGGAATTGGGACATCTTCTGCGGTTATGCCCCTCTTCATGACACACTCCGCATCGCTGCCTCAGTTGAATCTCCCTCAAGTCCGAATCTGGGTTCCGGCTTCCCCGTTTTCGCCGTACCCCATCCATTTCATTTCTTATTCTTGACTTCACAGGGCGACCTTTGGCCCGCAACAGACTTGGGTCAGGCACCCACCGTGGTCCGCGAACGTCCCTCCACAATGACTCTGACATTGGCACCACAAATTGATGTGAATATGTGTGAATGGCGTTCTCCAAACTGTAACATGGGTCAATATAGCTAGTCGCATTGAGATGCAATTGTTGCAAAACTTTAATTGCATGTGAACAAGGGATCTTAATGTTTTGCCACTTTCCACAACCACATGTTCTAGCAAATATGCGCACTTCATGACTGTGGTTTCCCCCTCCACCTCTATGGTCGTTGTACGGGGTAACCACTTGATATACACCAGTTTCATGATTAAATTCCCGCACAGTGTGTCCTGAAGTTTTTTGCAAATTTGTGTTATAAATCCCCATTGCATAATCACTCCACACCTTACCTTGACAGCGATCAGAAGTAATTTGTTTATGTCGATCATGGAAATATGCAACAAGCTTGCACCAAGTGAACTCAACCATTGCAGCAATGGGCAAACCGCGGGCACCTTTAAGTACCCCATTAAAGCACTCAGAGATATTGGTTGTCATTGCCCCGTAACGTCTTCCACCATCATGTGACTGGGTCCATTTCTCCACATCCTCACTCATTAGATATGTGTATGGCATATAGCGTTCAAGATGGGGATCATCAGGGTCTAACCTCCTCAATGCATTAATCTCGACATCCTTAATAGTTTGCATTATGGACTTAAATTTAGCGTCATGAGTCGCATATCCAGCTTTCAAGGCCAATGCCTTTAGAGTCGGGTCATCAAAGTGTGTGTTGAAGTTGCTAGCAACATGTCGAAGGCAATATCGGTGATGTACCTGTAACTTTCCATCATCACCTAAAGGCCACTCTGCAATGGCGCATTTGATACCTTTATGTCGGTCAGAAATAATGCAAATGCCCTCGTTAGGTATCACATGCCCTATCGAATTCCTGAGACACTCTAAAAACCACCCCCAACTAGCCCCTGACTCCTTGTCCACAACAGCAAAGGCGAGAGGCAAAACCTTTTGGTTAGCATCCGTTGCCATTGCAATCATCAACACCCCTCGATATTTACCATACAAATGAGTCCCATCAATACTGATCAACCGGCTGCAATATCTAAATGCAGCAATGCATGGAGCGAATGCCCAAAATACATAGCGCAAGAACGTAGTACCATCTATGGGGCTAGGTATGGTCCAATAGCCGTCCGGGTACCCGAATCCTGATCCAAGTATGCCAACAACAACTTTCGCAACCTTTGGTAAGACTACTCCCAATCTCCAAATATCTTAGCAATTGCCTTTTGTTTTGCATCCCATACCTTATAGTAAGAGAGCTTATGATTATATTTAGTATCTATGTGGCCCCGGAGCTCTTCAATACGAGCAGTGTGATTTTGTCGCAATTTCCCCACAATTTCTTATGCAACAAAATTAGAATCCATCGTTTTACCGGCTCTTTGCAGGCCAAAGGGTATACAACTATGTGGACCCACATAAGACGTGACCATCCACAGACCATTTAATTTAGCCTTCATGAATGCCCCAACGTACCACTTGCAGTTGGTGTCAATGCACGCAGCGCACAATTTAGTTTTGGTCGACCTCCGGATTATAAAATTTCTATTATCCTTTGCTGTGTATATTATCAATGCACGCTTCACCGTCTCTTTATTTGCAAAAGTCAACCCTTTATTAAAATGCATCCCATCTTCCCAAGTAGAAACAAATGGTATCTGAAGACGTGAAGGATCAACCATATTTTTCCAAGTATTTGCGGAGAATGACTCGGCAGGAGGTGTGTAGGCAGTGGTCGTATTTGTAACATGCTGGACACCAATATCATCGTCCGCATCACCTTCATCATGGCACTCCATATTTTCCTCTTCAAAATTGGAAGCAAGTTCATGGTCATCCACATCCTTCTCAAAGTCGCCTCGCTCAATCCTCTCTTCGTACTCATCCATATCATCGAGATTTTCATCATTATTCGCAAAATGATCTTCATCCTCCACCCCTAAATATGTCTCTTGAGGTTGAAGTGTTTCACTAGTATTGGCAGCATTATCTTGAGATGGGAATGTGTAACCTCCCATTGTAGTGCATCCATCGTCTAATTGCAAAGATGTAGTTGTTTATTGCTGCAACTCCTCGACATCAACTTCTGCGAGCGGCTCGGAACTTACGTACAACTCAGCAGCATTTACTTGGGGCATTTTATGGATTCTATTAAACATGACATTTACATGTTTATCTTCTTTGATCGCCATGTACTTGTAATTTATCCGCTCATAAAGAACTTCTTGTGGGTAACGATAAATAATATTTATGTCGTAACAAGTAGGGCTCAAACTCAGTTCTTTCATTATTTTCAACTTCAAATCATTCAATGTCTTCAACTTACGACGTAGGGCTCAAACGCATTCGATATTCGGCCCTTGAAATGCGAATCCGTCAATCTGTTCAGGATTGAAAAGGGGACCACCGTAGTATACATTTACGTCAATATTCTTCAGAGATTGTGAACCTATTAGAGTCAAGGGTAATATGTTAGTGACATATTTTAACACAATTACAAAACATTTTTATGTACTCAAAGTAGGAAAATTACAACTTCTTACATCCAACACACCCCACATTTGCATATACTCACTCCACATCACATACAAACACACTCAATCATTATTATTTCATACTCAAACAAATAAAAAAACTAAAGACAACACTTACCCCCACTACAAAATTTCAAATCATTCTAACAAAAAGATAATAACAAATATTAAACCAAACAACAACAAAAATAGCCATGATAAAAGCCTAACAATACAAATATATATCTTAAATATTTGTTACTTCTTATAAAAAAAAATTTAAAAAAAAAGCCTAGCATATATACACTAACTTGTTACATCATATGCATCTACAAACCCCACATTAACATATATACTCAATCATTACCATTTGTTTCTAAACAAAAAAAAAATTCATTAATCATACTAAAAAAAAAAAAAAAAAAACTAAATGCACAAATATTCAAATCATTCTATAAAAAATATAAAGAAAAATTACAAACCAAACAAAAAAACTAATGATACATACCCATAAAAAACCTAACATTACATATATGTAACTAACAACTACCCATAAAAAAACCCTAACATTACATCTATGTAACTAACAACTATTCAAAAAAAAAAAAACTAACAACTAGAGAGAGTGTATAAAAACCTTACTTGACATGATAATGTGTAAATGGAGGATGAGTTTGATTTGAAGTTTTCTATGAGAGTGAGAGAGAGAGAGAGTGAGAGAGGGAGGAAGAGAGAGCTGCTGGATTTTTTTTTGCAATGGCAAATGGCAGACCTCAGAAACTTATTATTGGGTGATAAAAAGCAGCTGCCCTAGCCACGTGGACCAAAGTGGACCAAACATAGCAAATCGAGTCTTTGAGACTCGATTTCCTTTAAAAACCGACTCTAAAAGACTCGATATCTACCTGGAGTCCCTTTGGTCATTTAAGCGTATTTAATTTTTCACAAGTAAATCGAGTCTCTAAGACTCGATTTCCAGGTGGCCACCACGTGAAAAATGGCCACATCAGATTTGATCAGAACATGGAAATCGAGTCTTTAAGACTCGATTTTTAGGTTGAAAATCGACTCTCTGAGAGTCGAGATGTTAGTATGTTATATACTTTCCTTCCGGAGCCTACTAACTAGATTCTTTAGCATCGATGCCTAATGGGCCATTTTCTCCCTTGTTTTATTTTATTTATTTTTTATATAAATAAATAATATCATAACCCCTCAAAAACTCATTCGATTGATAATGTGGCAAATTGAAGATGAAACATTTGAATTTATGGCATAAATTGATAATGTGGTGGACTAAAGATGAAACTTTTGTATTTATGCCATATCTCAAGTTAACGAGCCCTTTCACAGTTTCACTCTCTCTCTCTCTCTCTCTCAAAGATCAATTAAAAATCCATTCTAAAACCCTTGATAAGTTTAAACCCTAACCCATAACCATTAGAGAGCACAAAATTAGATTTCATAATATTTGAGAGCCAAAGCCAAATACCAAAACCCAAAGAAGAAAATGCCTTCTTCACGAATCCTAACCAACAAATTCCCCACCACCTTCTCATTCTTCACTTCCTCTTCTTCCACCTTAAACTACCGTCACCTAACTCCGTCACAGCACCGCTTGATCTCCTCCACGTCACAGCTCCACAACTCATGGGTGGACAAGGTCAAAGGGGTCTTCACTGGGCAGCAGAAGAAGACCACTACAGGTCCAGAAGGAGGACCTCAAATCAGCTCCGAAGCATTCACTCTCCTCCGTGAGTCTCCCACCTCACCGCCCTGTCACTCTAAAGCTGTTTTACTCTTTACTTAGCTAAAATTTATCTTCTTTCTGTGCTTCACTTTTTTGTTGATTTTTGATCATACCCTTTTGCTCTTTTGGTGCAAAATGGGCATTTTGGGCTTTATTTCTTTCAAATTTTGCATCTTTGCCATTTTTTTCAATCCATTAGTAATAATTGGTTATAGTTTTAGTTGTAGTTTTTATATTTTTGGGTGTCAAATTTGTTGCTGTAGTAGTTGTTTTCTTCAAATTTTGAACCTTTTGTCTTAAACAGGCAAACCCTTTTGTTCTTTTTTATTTATTAATTGTAGAATTACTGTACATTATGATCAGCAGTACTAAGTTGTTTTTTTTTGGGGTAGTACTCTGTACATTATGTTCAGTAGTACTAAGTTGTTGTTTGAACATTACGTTCATTGGTTATAAGTTGTTGTTAATGTTGTCATAAATTAATGTTATTGTTTGTTTGATTGCAGGGTTTGCGGATGAGTTGAAGAATGCGAGAAGGATAGGGACATTCAAGCAGTATATAGTGGGACGAAGCAGTGAAGCGACATTTGCTGATGCTTTTGAGAAACAGGAAGCTATACTTCGATATCTTGGAGGCTTCGATTCTACTGGAGATGTTGGTTTTTCCATTTGATTCTTTTTTTTTTTTATTTAAATTTTTTATAAATTTTATACATAACAGAGATTGTTTATTCAATCAAGAGAATGGCATAGTCCAAGTACACAGGAAGTATACAATAGGTACACCCATGATTAAATTCTAAAATTGCAGTGATCAACCAAATCTAAAAGTTTAGGAAATGAAAACAAGCTTGAAACAATCATCCATTCAAACAAGGATCTGAGGAGTGTCAACTTCAGATTCAATATAGTTCTTTCACACCCTTTGATTCTTTTTTTTTTTAAATGAATATTTTGTGCTTACAGAAACATAGGAATGATATTACCACAATAAGTTTTGAAGTAGGTGTAAGCTAAATTTTCTTTTCATTGTACAAGGTGTAGCCATGGGCACGAGGAAGAAAAAGATACTACAATACAATAGAGCTTCATAGGTGTATAAGTGCAGGATGTTTGAACTTCATTGTGATAAAGAAAACTCAAATGGGTGTAGTTCTGAAAATCATTGATTTATCTTGGATTGCTTGTGTTAAAAAAAATAGACTCAAGCGTGTCTTGTTCTTATGGATTCCTTGGTATTTTAAATTCTAAAGATTAGAAAGGTTCTTGATTTTTTCTGGTCAGTTATGGAGAACCTTTCTCTTTATCGTAAAATAGAACATGTGCTTTTCCTTCTCAGAGCTTAGTATTTAGTATGCCAACAACACTTGAATATAGTCCATGAATTTCATCACATGTTCCTCTAAATAATAATGCCGAATGATTCTCTACTGCCAATATATCCACCGTGGGATCTTTGACCAATTAAACTATGACTTATAGAGCTGAAAAAACCACATTATTTGAAGAATACTGCTGAAGTATTTTCATCTAGGAAAGTCCTATAATGGTTCTTTATTTCTTTGGTGATTTTTTGGGGCAAATCTCCTCATTTTGGTTTTAGGTCTCTTGATGTGTAGAATATTCAAAGCAGTCAAAAACAAGAAGCAGCAAAGCATTGTAATTGCACGGTGGCAGATGTAGAGAATGCACTTGCGAAGTTTACATGGGCCAAAGTGGCACAAAAGAAGCTAGAGAAGTTAAAAGAAGAAGGGAAACCAATGCCGAAGAACATTGCTGAGGTAAATTTCTCTTGGCTTGTTTTATTTTCTTCTGCCAAAGTGTTTTAGTTTTGTGGATTTGTGAATATTTCATGCATATGAATGATAGAAACCTCATTACGTGTCTACTATTTGTAAAATTACTAATTGAGATGTCTAATTCTGTTTTAAGCTTTTTTTTTGGTAAGTAAGAAGAGAATATTATTAATAAAGGAATAGCAAGAAAAATACAAAGAGTTCACGGTAGTAAACAAAGAAAAATAAGGAAACAATAAGACACAAGCAGCCACTAAGCTATTCTAATAGATGAAAGAAAATCTATAAGGGTAGAACAATCCGAGAAACCCCAACACCGATACCAATCAAAGAGGGTCTGTTGGCATAAATCTAATAACTGAACCACAGTTTCCCCTCTTCCTCAAAAGACCACCGATTCCGTTCAGTCCAAATAGTCCACTTTATACAGCTTGGAACTAAATTTCAAATATCAGAACTATGCTTCCCAAGCCAATGATGCCAACAAAATAATAAGTCCACAACTGAACTTGGCATGACTCAATCGATCCCAAACAACTGAAGCATATACGTTCACAAAGAATGAGCTATTGGACAAATAAGTAACAGGTGATCCACAGATTCTGCATTACAACAGCACATACAACAACGATTCGCCAAAGGACGACCACGAAGTATAAGGTTATCCTAAAGTTAGAATCTGACCATGGGCTGCTTTCCACGTAAAGAATATCACCCTTTTAGGAACCTTAACTTTCCAAATGCCCTTCCAAGGGAAAGTAAAAGAAGCTGCATTTCGAATCTTATGATAAAATGACCGAATATCAAACTTTCCACTTTCATTAAGACCCCAACAAAGCCTGTCACACCCTCCACCCCTAGGAATTCGGGTTTGGATGAAATGAAGTAGGGAGTAGGAAGCCACTAACACTTCAGAAATACAAGCTTCCTTATTGGCTGAACACATAGATAACTGAGAATAAAGAATTTTAAGAGAAACATCCCCAGTCCACTTATCATGCCAAAAAAGAATACAAGAACCATCCCCCACCATAAAGGACAAATGCTTAGGAAAACTTTCCTACCCTTCACTAATACTCTGCCATAGACCACAACCACCTGCCCTTCTACAAACTCTAGTCAACCAACCCCCTTTTCCCTCCCCATATTTCATGGCTATGACCCTCCGCCACAGATGAGTGATTTCATGGCCATACCTCCAAAGTTATTTCCCTAATAGGGCTTGATTAAATGACGCCAAATTCTGAATTCTCAAACCACCTAACTCACGCGGTAAGCAGACCTTTTCCCAAGCCACCAAAGGATATTTGAAATGCTCAACTAATGAATAGTTCACTTTTAAGCATTTGCATGCCAGTACATAAGTGTGTTATTGTATTATAGTCTTTGGAGGGATGTTAGCACTTACCGTTTTCTGGTTAATTACCCACGTCCTTGACAAGGCATAGTTTTTTCTTGCACCAGTGGAGAAAATAGTAGTCCCAGATTAGTGGAGTAGTATGTTTGCCTCTATTTTTTTTATTTCTAAAGTAAGGATCTTGTTGATTGGGAATGGAAAAAGTGTACCCAAGAATATGGGATTCATACATGGGTTGCAACACTATGATTGATTCTATTAAATTGAGTGGATTTTTATATGTTGGCTGTATGAAGGATTTTACACAAAAATGAGGAAAAAGATGGGGGTGTGGGTGTAAGTCTATTTAATCCTTGATGGGATAAATTATGGTAAACCCTTTATGTAGGCTTCTCCCTCTCTGTCTCTGTCTCTCTTGGTAGGGCCTATATCCTTTTTGATCACACACCGCTGTGCCATTTAGTGCCCCAAGTCCATGCAGAACCAGTATAAAGTCACATTGTTTGGAACTCTGGGTTCTAATGTTAGATTGTATCACCTTGCAAAAGGTCTCCCTTGATCCTGGTTTTTCATTGATCTCTGTATGTATATGCTACAAATACATGCATCAATTACCAGATTTACCTAAAGCCACTTGTACAATTGTCTAATTCTTTCTTCACTCTAGAGTCTAGACTATGTAGGCAGGTAAGACTGTAGGCATGCATATCTATACACCACTTGGTTGTGTAGAATGGATGTTAATTCCTTTCTGTTTGCTGGTTAAGGGGCTGGTTCAATTTTCTTGATCTTTCCTTAGAAATGCAAATTGAAAATATACTTACGACTATTTGTATGTTATGCTCTGTAGGTGCAAAAATTGATGGGTTCAACACCATTGGATATTGCCAGGTCTAATTTGGCCAAGAGTGGGCAAACCAGTAGAAATGCGCTATGCCCTTGTGGTTCCAAGAAGAGATACAAAAGGTACACTTTTGTTTTTTTTATTTATAAGACAAATGTTACATTTTATGTGCTTGAACTTTTTAGTAATATTTTCTACTCTTATATAATTTGGCTTGAAGCACAGTATATTTTACTGGCATACGGGATAGATTATCACATAGGTTTTTCCTTTCACAGTTCACCTGATTCTCTCATGAAAAATAATGCATATTATTCCTTCAAATTTTTTTACACTATAATTATTTTAAAATTTTGTGAATTGTAACTCTTTTCATGCTTGTAATTCTTCTGTAATAAATAGAAACCAAGTAATTTGATTTGATAAACACTTAATACTTTGGAATTCATGGCTTTCTATAGCTGAGTGTGCTGTTCATAAGTTGTCACAAGCTAGTTAATCAGCTGAGAAAAACTTGTGACTATCAAGGATAAGGGTTCATTTAACAGATAGTGTTTTGATGTTGATAAGTACTTCATACTTTGGCATTCTTGGCTTTCTATAGCTGTGTGCTGTTCATAAGTTATCGCAAGCTATTTAATCAGCTGAAAAACTTTTGGCTATCAAGGATCAGGCTTTGCTCTAAACAGATAATGTTTTGAGGTCAATCACTTTTCTTTACTCAAATTGCCGTAGTAAGTTACACAACTAGAAGTAGATCTCCCATAACTTTAAAAACCTTTTTTTCTACCATGGGTTGGACCTCAAACCTCTCCTTATGGAAGGGGAAGGAGGAACAACTCAATTCTCCCATAAGCTTAGTATGTTTTGTTATTTCCTGTCAGTATACTCATTTTCAGCTTGAGTTCCTTTCAAACTTGGTGATTAAAGTAATGGCAGCCGAATTCTGTTCATAGGGCATATGTTCAAGTTTTTGTTGAAAGAAAAGAAATAATTTTGTAGCTTAGACATATTTCGTGCCTCCTATTAATGTAGTGCCCAAAATGGGCTGCATGTCTACAACATGCATTCATTTAATGATTGATCAGCTCGTTCCTTCACGTTTTTTATTATTTTTTTTATGAAGGTGCTGTGGGAAGGATTGATCTGAGAACAAAAAATTTTCAGCAAAAAGACACCTATTCCAAATCTTGGAAATGAGAGGTGTGCAGAGCTAGTAGAATCAATTTGCTGTCTCAAATAATGTCTCGTTGAAGCCCTTTGCTTTGTTTCAGTCAGTTGGACAATTTGGCCTGTAGACGAGATCCTCACACTGCTTGCAGGAAACTGATGATCAGATGGGTTTTTAACCTAATTGGTTGCCCTGCTTATTCATTTTTGTAATGAAATTACAAACTTGCTTATAGAATGAATAAAAGCCTTATTCTTTAGTCTCGTGTCTCTTTATCTTTCTCTTAAGTTGACCGATCTGTTTGTGTCAGAGTGGGTGCGCGCACAGTTAATTTGTTTGGAATTGAGATCCGGTGCAATTCACTTCAATCCTCTCTCAACTTTTGTTTTACCATTTTACTTTTACTTATTTTTTATATTTAATGGTTGAGATTTAAAGTTGCATTTTACAACTTCAAATCTCAACCATTCATATCAATTGCACTTAATCTCAATCCGTTTATTTGTTCTGTTTTTCAATCATGTTTCAGCACAGACCCTCAAACCAGAAAATTATTGATTTCTTATTCATTAGATCCTTGCTGGATGTTCCATAATGGCTAGTCAATTTGGTTGAACTTGACCAACTATATACATTAAATGGTGGATGTAGCCGACCACAAAGTAGGATATGCTGAGATAGCATTGATCAAAGTGATGGTGATTGGTGATGTGACCTGTGACCATGACCAGAAACAAATGTTGATGAATGATGAGAATGTAATGTACCAAATACTTTCAGATATTGTGTGAAAGAAAATTAGATTATTTTCCGTTCTCTTGTTTGTTTGAAGGCAATTAGGCTTCATACCTGTGTTTATTGAGAGCCATTAAGTTATAGAGTGGCCCTCCCCCCTCTTTATCTCCCTTCCCTCTTTATTCAGTAGTGATTCAGTACTCACCTTTTACCTAGCATTTGATCTCAAGATTCGAGACCACGACTGTGATGCATAAATTTTGGCTTAAATGAGTTGTAGCCCTTTAGGTTTGGTGCATGTCAATACTTGTTGCAATTTTAATTAATTAAGAGAATCAATACACTTAACATTTATCAATCTTTTGATAGGTAAGATACATGCACACAATGGGTCTCAAAGCCAAGGCCAAACCTTCCATCTAGAACCTATAAGAGAAGGAGGAGCTAGTTAAGCTAGAGCTAATTGACAATTCATCAATCTTAGACTACAAATTTTTATTTTTAGGGGGGAGGGGTTTGGACTAACATTGAAAAGCCTTAAGCTATAATCATGATATGAACAGTACCGGGTTAACTTGGCTAAGCCCGAGTGTGAGTTGTTAACAAGCTTGAAAATCGGTTGGAATTGGTTCGAGCTGAACCTGTGCTTGAATTTATCAAACATGACCTAGTCAAGCTTGAAAGCTACTGCTTGGCCTGGCTTCTTTACACACTTACAAGGATATAATTGCACTGCTTTAGCTAGTGCTTCTTTAATTTATCTTTGATAAAATTTGAGGCCAAAACCATACTCAGCTTCTAGGTAGAGTTGTAGCTTTTTAAAGGTGGAATATTCTATATTCACATGCGAGCGGTTCGGCTTTTTGAGTTTTGAGTTCCACATTGGATAATAACCTCAAATTGAGTGGATAATATACTATAACTTGGTCCAGACCCGTAAACTTAAGTTTTTGAATTAAGTAATACTTTTATATGTTTTGTGTTAAGTTAATTCTTGTTATCTCTCCCCATATGATAATTTGAAACATTTTATAAAAGTAGTTCAACCCACACAAAATAATAGTTAGTGCAATCCATTGTACTCCAACCAAATCAAGTGGTGTTCATATAAAAAAGAAAAAAGAAAAAGAAAATAAAGGACATGAAGTAATTATCTGGGAATAGTATAAAATGAAGTTGACTAGGATAGTTCCCCTCCCCCTGCGGGAATGTTTCAGATAAAGTATGGAGAAAAGAAGGAAAAAAAAAAGGATTTGGCTATTATGCTTCTTTTCATATTTGTAGACTATAGTCATTGATGATGTAAATGTGGGTTTTTGTGGTTCTTTTATTATGGACCCATAATGTGATGGATCAATTTTTAGACACGAGGAAGCTCTTATTCTTACCCTAATTAAATGCAAAAATGACAATACACTCCTTGAGTTTTGTAATACTCCCAACAAATATGATGAAATTACTATTTTATCCTTGATTTACTTGGTTAAGCAATTCAATTAACTTAGTTTTTGGGTAAATTGTGTAACTCAATAACAAAATGGGGTTTTTATCAATAAGCCAAGAGAGAGATGAGAATATTATCCCTTAATGAGGGTGTGGGGAGTAAAAAGATCTTGATAGGAATATGGGCCGTTGGGTCTTGCTAAGGAAGGCCGACCTGCTCTTGAGTTTAGGGCTTGTTAGTACTTCGGGTCGGCCCATACGCCGAGGGTCCGAGGATCCAGCCGAGGATGTTTTTCCCCTCGGACTGACACCAGAGAACCCGGGACTTCATGGTAAAGGTTAGGGAATGACACGGTCAAGACCAATAGTTAAAGGGAGTGAACCCTTGAATGTCCTAGAAGCACCGATGTTGGAAAAATGTCAAAGGTAAAGGCTGCTACCTCCACATTAAAGACCCTGCACCTACCACCCTGGCCGCATTAATGGGGAAGTGACACTTGAACAGTGGAAGGGAAACTTCTAGTTACTGTTCAAAGGCACTAAGAAAAGAAATATCTAAGCTAAGGGAGGAGTGGAGGCGACACGTGTATAAAGTATTAAAAAGAGGAGTATTTAAGGAGGAACCTAGAGAAGAAAGAGGGGGACTTTTTGTAACCTAAAAAGAAAAAAGACAAAGAGAAAGATATAATATAAGAACAGCTCTCGGCTTACGTCCGAGGAGGCCTATTTACAGTATTCCTTGTTGTTTCCAAGTATTTGCAATCTTTAGTTTGTCATTTAATCCCCACACACACTTCTAACCTAGGTTTCAAGCCCACACTCTACAAATTCGTATTGTTTAAGGCTCATTGGGCCTGAGCCCATAACTGTTCTTGGGTCCAGGTGCAATTGTGCACTTACAGAGGGCATGCATGAATTTAGTCAACAACATTAGAGTTCTTTACAAAGGGAAAGTAAGAATATCAAATTAGTTTTAATGTTCATCACAAAGTTCAAGGAGATGACTGTCATTTTGCAAAATTATGTAGGTCATTGTCATTTCCTATATCTAGAGGAATATTGGTTTAATTATCCCTTAAAAAACAAAAAATAAAGAGTAAATACAATACTTTTTGATATATAGCTTTTGGTATGATGGTGATGGGAGGGGTAAGGGATGAAATTCAAGTTTTCAGGAAGGAGATTCTCACACGTATACACTTAAATTATGTTAGAGTAGAATTTCTATCTTGTATATAAAAAAGAAAAAGAAAAAGAAAAGTTATCTTTTATATTTTCTAGAATCATACATGGACCATGTTAGAAAATTCGGTCAGCAAAAAATGAATATTAACAATCAAATTTTGGTTTTTAAATATTGAAGATGTGATAAAATCTAATCAATCTATTTTAAAATATAATTTTAAGAATTTCCAGTTGAATTATCCTAAGGACTTAAAAAATATATATATATATATATATAAATCATAAAATTAATAAAATTAAACCCCGTATATATCATAATAATTTAATAAGTGATGTACAAACTCGTCTCTTCCAAATGATCAAAGGACAAAGGCCAACCTTTCACACTTGAAGAAGACAAAATTCTTTAACTAACATTCTGATTTGACAAAGAGGTTTGTGACTGTCACAGTCTCGCATAAAAAAAATCATAATTATTCCATAATCAGGCTAAACCCCATCTTAAAAAATATTATGACTGTCATGGATTCTTGACTTTTGGAATGATCCCTTATATGTGGAGATAGAAGTCTACATTATATTGACTTTTTTTTTTTCTTTATAATTCAAATTAAGATAGTCATTTTTATATATTATAATTCTCTTTTCTTCCTCTAAAAAAAAGATATTATAATTCTCTTTGAAATTATTTTTTTATTTTCATATGAGTGATGGTTAATTATTATTTATTTTTAGTGGACTAACATAGTATTTATTGTTTTGAAAGAACTAACAAAGCAGTTATTAAATCCATATTTGTAATTTCCTCAAAAAAAATGTTCATGTTTGTTAGAAACATATCTTGGGTTATTTTATATCTGCTTTTGACATTTGTCGACTTCTCACCAATTAAACCAAAAGTTAATATAATTATATACTAATTAATACTAAAGTTTCTGCTATCAATATTTAGCTTTGGGTCCCTTGGAAGAAATTTCTAATTCAGTGACAGAATATGTACCTCATTCCATGACATATACATTGACTTCATCAGTGGAAAAAGAGGGATATGGTAATATTCTCGAATGCACTATAAAGAGAGCAAAGAGCACCAAATAATTAACTCATCAGAGATGGCAAAATTCTCTACTTTGTGTTTGCTGCTTATCATCCTCGTGATCATCAGCGGTAAATATTTCAAACTTATTTTGTTGATTAATAATCCATTTTACTCTATTTGATCTACTTTGATTTGCTTTGTTAATCCAACATAAGGCATAAGTGGTTGGTGAGTTTGCTTATTTTTGTACTTGCATCATGAATATATGGTCTTTGGCTCTCTTAGTGAAACCATGCAAGTCACATATCTCATGTGCTTTTACATTAATTTTGGCTTCTCACTTGTAAGAAAAATATGTAGACGTAAAAGAAAGTAACTAGTTTCTTTCTTTCTGTTTTTTTTTTTTTTGGATAGGAATACTGAAATTTCATTCAACTAAAATGAAAAGACATTACATCATTTGATAGAACATATTCGAAAAAACAAGGGTTTTTGGTAAAGCCTATTGATATGATCCTATACATTTTTTTTTCTTTTTTTGCGGCTGAAAAAAATAGTGTTTCACAAATTCTGAACAAAATGATGACCCTTAATTTACTTCAGCTCCAATTCTTTAACTTCTCTTGTCACTAAAAATGTTAGTGAACCTTCATAAAAGATAAATAAAAATTGTTACGTACTGAGAGTCTGAAACACCCATTTCTTTTCATTTATACTATGCTATAGCTCTAAAAGAAAATTCAAGATCAACTGGCCACATCATCCTACTTTTAACTAGCTATACAAAAATTAACGAAAAATCAAACAAAATAACAGTAACAATTAAATTAGGTTAGTATTATCCAATTAAAATGAAATTTTGATTTGATTATAATCAACTATCAAGTCAATTAATTAATTGTGACCTAAGTGAGTGATCCCTTCATTTGGCGCTGATATACATGTAGCAAAGCACAAAGCTTAATAAAAGATACAAGTTTAATTAATGGAGAGAATCCAAAATAAAAGATAAAAAAAAAATTATCTATATATACTGTTATTACAACATTTTTAGAGGTCATAGCTAGAGTCATAAGTTTGCTGCAGTGATTGATGAAGTGCAATTCTGAATTTGTGGACTAAACAGATGAGAGAATGGTGCAAATGGCAGAAGCAAAAGACTGCCACAAAGTTTGGAACTGCAAGGGAGATAACCATTGCTGGGAAGATTGTAAAAATCGATACAGTGGAAAAGGAATGTGTGACTTATACACAGCACCTGGTGTTCCCAAGCAGTGCTTTTGTGCATACAAATGTTGATGTGTCACGTTTCCATCTTAATTATTGTACTTAAACCCAAGAAGAAACTTATCGATAATTATATAAAATAATGATAAGCTTTCGTAGATTATATGTTATCATCCATGTGTTAGGAAGTTTATGATATATTACTGTTTAATTTATAATTGGTGCTATGTTTTGTGGTTGTACGCTTGACATATTGCTTTATGACAATGTAAATATTTAATGGTAATCTTTTTTAGCAGAAGATTAGATAATGGCACCCAAATGAATGATAGAATGGCTTTGTCCAACAAAAAGATATAGTACATTAAGGGTGTGTTTGGATACAGCTTATTTGTTGAAAACTAAAATACTATAACAAAATAATTTTTAAATGTGTGAATAGTGCTGTGAGACTCAAATTTATATTGAAATTTGTATTTGGATGACTTTTGTGGCTTCGTAAACAATGTCGTGAGACCCACATTTTTTCAGCAAATGCACAAATGCAGGAATGGGACGCAAACGCACACTAAAGTAGTTAATGTGGAAAACGAGATGAATTAAATTACATAGAAAATTACAATCTACATCTTTGTGATTTATTAGTCCTTCCAAATAGTCAATGAATTTTCATTTGTTATATTCAAACCCTTTAAATTAAGAAGACTAAAATGACATTGCTAGGGTTAATTGTGACTGGACCAAACCAAATGGGATCAATTGGTTGTTCAATAAATGCAAAATCCGTTAATTTAGACAAACCCTAATAGTTTTATTTTAATCTAAATTTTAGGGAGTAAAATGTAGCAATTAAAAGTTTTGGATTTAAATTATGATAAAGTCAAACTATGGGAGGGAAATTGCAATAATCCTAAATTATATTAATAAAAAGGTGGGCTTAAAAATGATAATAGGGTGGGGCAGGGTTGGAGGGCGTTGTAACCCTACCCTTAATTTAGTTTTGAAGCAGACCTAAGGAATTCATGGATTTGATAATGTGGGTATTAACTATTAACCCATTCGAAATTGGGTCAAGTGTGAGATTCATGGGTTTCTAATAAGTCAATTCACTTTTTAAATTTTTTAATAAAAGATTCTACGTTATTTGAAAAGATATGTCATAATTCTGTTAGCCATGTAAACATTGACATTAACAAAAATTAATAGAAGGATCAATAACACATATTTTTTAAATTTAAAGGATCAATATCAGTATCACTCACTTCTTGTTGTTTTTGGAAGCAAAGCTCTGCATTGATTAATAACAATATAAGGAAAACTATTACTTCATAATTAATATAAGGAAAGACTATTACTTCATAATTAATAATAAGATAAGGAAGGACTATAACTTCATAATTCACAAGGATCAATGGGTAATTCTTAGGTACTCTTGAAGTATGAAAAATGGTGCTTCTTCCTCTCACATTCATGGTGGGGTCCACTCATTAAATTCATTGTGAGATTCACCATAAATGTTAGAGGAGGGAATATAATTTCTCCGTATTTCGAGAATATTTAAGAATTTTCCAGGATTAATAGCACTGATTAATAACACTCATTCTCTTTTTTTGTTGGAAATAAAGCCCTGCATTAATTAATAACAATATTAGGAATTAGTATAACTTCATAATAAATAATAATATAAGGCAGGGTATTACTTCATATGTAATTAATAAGATGGGTTTAAGTTACACTTAATGTAACTTTACAAGAGTTACATATTTTCAATTTTTCAAACCATTGATTAGTATTAGATTTAAGGGTAAAAAAACACTAATATATAATGTGTTATTATTAATGTTCTCTATCAATTAGTAATTTAAGTCATTAAAAAAATTGTATTAATTCTTCACTTTCCACGTCATCATCTTCTTCCTCTCTCCCTAGAGATAAGCTTAATATTCCCCATGACATGGACTCTCTCTCTTCGTCAATCTCCATCGAGGCGTACGTAAGCTTCATAGTTATGTAAAAGTTTGCATTACCTTACAAGGTCAAAATCTGTTTCATTAAAAGCATTCAAATATTTAAAACTCTTTTCATAGCACTCAAAAACCTCAAGCTGGCCCTTAGTTAGAACACTCCCAGATTCAACTTGATATTACTTTTGTTGTATATTTTAGAAATCATGACATGCTGGTCTTCTGAATTTGGCAAAAATAAATCAAAAAATAAAATATTATCAATTCGTCTTCTTCTCTGGGTTCAAGTTTAAGAATAGAGAGAGAAGCTAGCAGTTAAAATTTTGATTTGGGGTCTGATGAATCCATTTCTGAATCTAGGGGAGAGAGAGAGAGAGAGAGATTTTGGGTCTACTGAATCCATTTGGAGAATTAATGCCGCCCCTTTTTCCTTCTATATAATAAGAAAAGTTAATGCCTTAAACTACTATTTCTAAAAAACATTAATGATATGATTATGAGTTTTTTTTTTTCACCCTTAGGTCTAATACAAATTAATGATTTTAAAAAATGTGTAACTTTTATGAAGTTACGTACGCTAGATGTAACTTGAATATATCTCATAATTAATACTAACAATATAAGTATGGACTAGTACTTCAAAATTAATTTGTTGCTTCATACCATGATATATGGTTTTGTTGGAGTTGGAAATAAGATTGTTACCCAAGTGCCCTGAAGGAGTATAGAATTGCATAATCCTCGTACATCGACTCAAGGATGGCAAAACTCTCTACCTTTTGCTATGTTCTTCTTCTTCTAATGATCAGCTCTGGTAAATACTTCAAAATTTATTATTTTATGATTTATTTCTCTCTTTTATGTGATGTATTTGATTTTCTTTGTAAATCCAAAATAGGCTAGGTGGTTGGTGGCTAGGTTTTTATATCCATTTCTCCCTTTTTAGAGATCAGCTTCAGAATATGTGTCAAACATTTCTTGTTCGTTCATTTCTCCTTTTTATACGATTTATTTGATTTCCTTTGTAATTGTACATACATTATTTGGGTATGGTTTTTATCTTTTGGGATTTGAAACTAAAAAGACGTTATTGAAGAAGAAGTAAACCATTACTGAAGAACAGTGTAGAAGAGTTACAAAAGAAACAAAAAACAAAGAAAGACGAAATTTAAAATTTTCTCAACAAGAGTTTTCACTTTTCAAACAATTTAGTGGAAACACCACGGCAAAATTGTCAAAAGATACTCCATTAATTAATTATATATATATATATATATATATTATCATAATTATTTTTTGAGGCAAAAACCAAAGTCATAACTTAATTAAGTTGCTTTGTGATTGATTCAATGTCTACTGTGACTGTGTAGGTGAAAAAATGGTGCCCATGAGTGAAGCAAAAGATTGCTACAAAGCTTGGGATTGCAAGGGTGATGACCGATGCCGTGCGGACTGTCAATACCATTTCAAAGGACAGGGAGTGTGTGACTTATTCAATGCACCATCTGTTCCTAAGCAGTGCTTTTGTGTGCATCCATGTTGATGTCACATGTACTAAGGTCTTAAAATAAATTGAACTCTATGGTCGTGGATCATGGTTATGAATTTTATACTATCAAGTTTAAGAATGATTTATATGACATATGCAACTAGTGGATTTTGACTCTTCCTAGTTACAGAGCATCCAGTCAATCCTTGTGAATTGTGATTATATATTTGGTGTTTGTTATTGGACGGAATAATTGGAATAAAAATCCTATGTATTAATTTTTTTAATAATAATAATAATATTTTTAAAGACATACTTTGAGAAAATCCTTTAGCAAGAGGGATATCTTGGAAGTCCTTTCTTTTTCATGACAAAACCAAAATAAACATCTAATTTTTAGTGTTCTGTTTTATATTTTACTGATCATGTCAAACTCATTCTTTCTTTAAAATTAAATTACCAAATTTAAAATGGAATGAAAACCAAACAATGACATACTATAATTAGTGGAGCTTAAAATATAGTACTTAAAATGAGATATAGGATTTGTAAAAGAGTTGCACATATTCAAAGTTTATTAAAATAATCAAAGAATTTTGAACATCTCGTCATGAAAGAAAAAAAAAAAGCTTTGTTGACAGTACCTTAAGGAAATGCATTGGCATTTATTTTTTGGGGGGCAAAAAGTGAAATAATAATGAGCACAAGATTGAAGGGTAAATTGGGTGGGTTGAGTAGTGGAGTTTGCAGGTATATAAATCAGCTAAACTTGGAGGTCTCTACTTAGTCGAGGGACCAAATTGAGTACTATCAAAATGTATGAACCAAATTGACAATAATCCTAAAATGTAGGGACAAAAATGATATTTTTGCATTTTTTTAAGGCAATACCCAAAGCGATAATGAAGCAAACATGATTTTAATCATTTTTCTAAATGGTAGAATTTTATCAGAGGCCGTTTCCCTCAACCAACATGTTAGTTATTTAGATGAGAATTTTTTGGGGTTTGTAATTTTCTTTTGGGCTTATTTTATATAACATAGAGGTTAATGGCCCTTGTTATTGTTCAATTGGGAAAAATGGTAACTGTGGTCTGTGGTAGAAGCAGTTGATTGCTGTGATGCTTGGTGATATAATGTACAGGGAGAGTGCACTTTTTCCCTCCATCTAGAATTCCTAGTCAATGTGTTTGTCCATAATATCAATGTTCCATTTTCCTTGACGGCAACATTTAATAGAATTTCAGTTTTTTTACTATTAATTTACCCTAATATTTTGCAGGGGTTTTTACCTTTTAAATTTTGTTTAAGAAGTTTCTTATATGTTTTGATAATTGATATATGCTCTTGCTTTCAACATAACCTTTTAATGGGGCCAAAAGGTAAAATTATGAGGAACAAATTGTAGGAGGAAATGACATCTTGACATCTATTTTTTTTTTTTTTTTTCGAAAAAATTTATAAGAAGTTTATTATTTTGCTTGCTTGGCATTCAAAAACACAATATTGTTAAGGAAATTATAGATACTTGGTTTCTCAACTACTTAAGGATAAACTTGGCAGCTGGGGGATGTGGCCAAGCTGAATTCTCTTTTTGATGGACAGTCAACCAAGGCTATTCAAAACCTTCCAGTGAGACCATGAGACCAAGAGGACAAATTGTTTTGGGTCAAGAGTCCTAATGGTAGCACTATGTCAAAGCAGTGTATTGGAGTAGATTGGAACCTATTGAAAGCAGTAGGGATAGTGATGAGAGGACAGAAATATGGAAATCCAAGATGCATGATAGACTGAAGATGCTACTTCGGAGAGTTCCAGCAGATATAACGCCTACAAAAGATAAAGTGCAAAGAGATTGGAGAGGGACATTGGTTTTTTGCTCTGTCAAAGCAAGTAGAAACCACTTTATATCCCTGTCCAAACTGGAGCAGATGCCATCAATTCGGCAACTCAGCACGCTCTGAATCTCTGCTCCAGTCAAGTTATAGTTGAGAGCGATGATAAAATATGAGTGGAGGCCCTTCAAAAAGACAAAAACAAGTAGAGATGAGTCAGATGACCCATGGCAAATTGCAGTGTCAAGTGCTGATACACTTAGGTTGGCAAAGCTTTCACAAAATATTCATTTCAGCCGGGTTCCCAGATCAGTTAAAAATGCAGCCCACAGCATGTACTTCTGTTTTGCTTAACTAAAAATCTTACCATTATCCATTAAAAAAGAAAAATTAACGAATGTCCTGTAGGCAAAAGAAATTTTTATGAAAAAAAAAATTAGTTGTTTTGATAGCTTTTTATATTTTCAATTAAAATAGTGTCAAAATTTTTCTAAAATAGTTTATTAATAGTAGCCAAAAGAAAAATACGCTCCAAATTTTAAGTTTTGTTGAACAATTATTGAGCGTGTCTTATTTATTTGTTATTGATAACAAGTCAGAAATCTTTTTTTAATAGATAAACATCACATTACCATCAGCAACTAAAGCAGCTGTAAAATATGGAGGTGAATCCGACAACCAGATAATTTCAACACCAGAATCAACTGCATAATCAGCAGCCCTATACTCTGATTGCAATCTCTAAATTCCTTCCATAACTTCCCTGCAAATTCAACAACCTGCATATATAGGAGATGATAAATCACCTTCATGGACTAATTTAATCCAAATCTACGATGCAATCACAAGGAACGAAGATATGTCGTCAGCACTAAGACAAATAATCCAACAGAACATCAACCAAGCTTCTAAAATCCACAAAAATGGCGTCTCAAAATTACTGTACTTTAATAGTAGCAACACCCCACATGTTATTAACATAAGCACAAGACCAAAATGAATAGATAACCTATTCTTTGACATTGCCTACAGATGGTGCATAGGGAATCAATTTGCACTTTCCACTTATTCAAATTAAGAATTGTGTGCAAAATCCTCCAGAAAAAATTTCAATCACCTCTGGAACCTTAGGAGACCACAATACCCGCCATATATATATGATAATTGTTTTTCCTAGAAGAAGATTGTCCATGAGCCTAATCTTGTTTCAGTGAAAAAGTTGCACCATTAACCTCCTTGACTGTATAGGGACTTACCTAAGAGAATTAGCATTAAATGTTCTAAAAAAAAATGCTATTTTTACTTGGATATGTTGCACCAGAGTTTCCAACTTAATGGCAACTGGAAAGAGTTTTAAATCAAAATTCAAATATTTTAAGGATGATGTCATGAACAAAGGGGTTTGAATTTCTAAATATATTTTGCTACATTTTAACATGATTTTAATTATATATAAAAATGATAAATTACATAATTTGGAAGATTATGATCCGATTGTATGAGGTGACATACTTGGGAAGAAAAGTAAATCAACATATAGCAAATCCACATGATGAGTATTCCAATTAAGGAGGAAATTTGAGCAATTTAAGATGATGTATTTTAAAGACATTATTAAAGACATTTTGTTTTCTTCTTGCTCTCTTCTGAGCTTTTCTTTCTCTCACATTTGTAGGCAAGGTAATACTTTAGCTGATGCCTTTGCCAAGAGAGCAAAATTTTTCTTACCATTGCTGATTTGGATGAAATCTATTCTACCAGATCTTTATAATTGTTACTTATTGGATTTTTCAGCCATCGAATAAAGTGGCCTCTTTGGCTTGTTTCTCAAAAAAAAAAAAAAAATGATGATGTACTTTTAAGCAAAATATTCGGGAACATTATTCATTTTAAATTTTCCATTTGATAATATTTTTTTTAATTATCAAATTTACATTAGAAAATCTATTTCATTATTCAAATTCAACAAAGACAAGTAATATAATTTATTTTGTATATAAAATTTTCACCTAATTATCATTATTGTTATTGATAATAATAATAATAATAATTGGGTTTATTTCTTCTTTTTAAATTAAGTTTTTTTGTCTAATCTCTATGTTATCTAACCTAGTCTACCTATTTTACCCTTTAAATCAAATGGATAGGAAAACAAAACACCAAAATTAAAGTTTTTATTATTATAAAGATATCCCTTGCAACACCAAAACACGATAAGCTTCATTTTCATCCAATACCAAATTCCAATCAAGCATTTTATCAAGAACTTTTTACGCATCTCAATTCCTAACAAGCAATTTTATGATTTCCTATATACAATATGATGATGTCGAAAATATCACCAATAAGTTGCAAGCACTCTCCAACTCGAATCAAACCTGCAAACAGAAAACAAAGAGACCTAAAAGAGAGCACCGGTGTGGTGCCGGCCAAAAACCCTCTGAAGGTCAAGTTAGAATTTCTTTTCAACCCTAAAGTGTTAGAGTTGAGTCAAATGTGCGTACCTCGAGTCATGGGGGTTTTGGATGTATTTATAGGGGTGTGGAGTCGACCTCCATCCCTTGATTATCAAGCTCTTTCCTTTTATGATTGAAACTCTTTCCATTCTCATACCTTCAAGAATTCCTTTCCTTATGAAATTCCTCTGATTAAGGCTAACGTGCAGTACAAGAATTCTTCGTATTTATGTTTGTGTGAATCACACTCAGGGCCACGTCAGCCCTAATAACCTAGCGTGGTTTGAGGTAGCCTGGAGAGTGACGCATGAATTCTTCTTGTCCGTCTACCACCCATCCGTCCTCCTTGAGTCATATTACCCGTCACCTTATTGTAATCATACCGGCCTTACCGTCATGTTGGTTTTACCCTTATCAGTTGCCCCCTCATTCCCTGATACCATCATCTCTACGAAGCGGTTTCATGGAATGACGGTTAGAGTCTCTGACGGACAGGCTGGGTGCTGTCATAAATGCTCAGGGACACGTGGGGAGATTTCAATGGTTGTTTGCTGGAATCGATGCGTCACTTCGTTTACCGCACTATTACCTCTATATATATCACCCTCAGTATTCACTTTTACACCATTTAGAAATTTTTCTGCTGTTCAGAGCGCTACCGTCGACCTTGTTCAGAGAATAACCGTCTCCTTTGGGTAGCTGGGAAACAACGTAACGATAATTTCTCCGTCGTGTTTTTCTCGCCGTTTACTAGTAAGTTATTCTTACCCAATGTTTCGTTATTTATTTTTCTTGTTGGTCCCGTCGTTGGCACAAATCTAGAGCCTTAGGTTTCCTTTACCAGTCATATGTAGGTGTCAGATGTCTAGTGAGGCGTCAAGTAGTCAGTCTTATGCCCGCGAGGGAGCGGGTTACGAAGAGGTGTTCCCGTCAGGTCAAGCAAACCAAGACACCTCCAGCGGGGAGAGGGAACCGTCAGCCAGCTCTCCTTCCCATGAGGAAGATGAAGGGCAGGATGGGGACGGGTCAGAGTATGACTCGACCGACAACCTGGATGGTGTCGACCCACCGGTCCAATCCGTCATAGGTCCTGATGGCTTCAGGGAGTTCGTCATGCTTCCTTTGTGGACGGTGAATGACTTCGTGTCAACCATCAAGCCAGCGCACTTCAACACGCTGAGGCAAAAATACCAAATACCCAACACCATATCCATCCGTCTACCATTCAAATCAGAAAAATGCTATTACTACGGTCTTGAAGATGTCGGTGTCTACGAGCAAATGCTAAAAGCGGGTCTCCGATTTCCCCTAAGTGCATTGCACCGTCGTCTCCTCCAGTACCTGGGTCTGGCCGTCACCCAGATATCTTCGAATGCATAGAGGGTTTTCCTAAGCGTCGAGGTACTGTACGGCGTTATGTCTGACGGAGCTAGACGGTTAACAGTGGAAGAATTTTTTCATTGTTACCGTTCGTCCGAAATTACAAAGTCAAGGGGGATGTACAGCTTTGTGCCGAGGAGTCCGGTACTTAGGCTAGTATCCGAGACCCCAGACTCCAACCGTAACTGGAAGGGTCGTTACTTCTTCCTTCGAGGAGATAACTGGATGTGTCGTCCAGGTGACGACGACTACATGCCGGTTGATAAAACGTGGGGTATAATGCACACACCCTGCAACGGTTCGGATAGAAATAAATTCAGGACGGAAAAGAACGAAACGAAGTTAAAATGACGGAATGGGCCTATGACGGGAGTTAACCTGGGCTAAGCTGTACAGACATGTCTCCCCCATGGTCTCGGTGGCATGGTTCCCCAGGTCTTCATAGTCTTTATCGGTTATGATGGAACCAATACGATGGAGAGCGTATTGGGAGTCTTCACGAAGCAGGACGGGGGGATTCTCCTTCACGGGGTCCGAGTTGGTCATCAAACCCTTACCCTTGTCAATTCCAAGCTTGGGAGCTGGTTTTGCCATGCCGGACCCCTGACCGGCGAGTAGACCCGTCACAAGTTTTTGCTTCTTGGAGTGACAGTCCCACCTCTCAGAAGATGGCCTTTTAGGAGCCGTTTGTGACGGATCCACCTTTGAAGCATCGCCCCCCTGCTTCTTTTTTGCTGCTTGCTGTTTGATGATAGCCCGTCTCCTGGCGTCATCCATTTCTACAAAAGAAGACGGTCAACAAAGGAATAACATAAAGCCAGATTATCGACGGAAGGATTCCAGAACTTACGTTTGCGTACACCTGCGTCGTATCGTCGGGCGACGGGTGTAGGTTCAGGACCGTCACAATACCAATGTAACGTATCCAATGTGACGAGCTTCGACCAGGTCCGTTCAGACAACTTTGTCTTTTGGAAAATTTTCTCCAGAAAACCGAATTGTTTGGTTGAGATAGGTGGACAGTCCCTCGCTGTAAAAATTTAAAAAAAAAGGTGGCCAAGGGCCTGTCAAACCGTTGCCTGGCCTAGGAAAGAGCCCTTGAACGGGTACGTGCTAAGGCAAAGGCGACGGCGGAAGAACTGGACGAGTTGAAGCTATGGAGGGTCCGTCATGAGAAGAAGCTGACGCTCTCCGAGCAGGCTCGCGAGAACTTAGAGAAGGAGGTGGAGCTGCTCAGGAAGACGGTGAAAGCCCATGACGACAATATTCTTCAAGCAAAAATTGATGCCGTCAGAGAGTACCGAGAGTCCGACGCACTTCTGACGGAGCTTGGTTCCTCCTTTAGCGACGGGTTCGATGACTGCATCCGTCAGGTGAAGGCGTCATTCCCTGACTTGGACTTAGCTCATATAACCATAGACGCTGAGGCCCGAACCCCTGCTCACCCCGTCGACTCTGAAGGGACGGAGGAACTCTTTGGCGAGGTTCCAGGTGATGACGGGGTCGCTAAAGCTACAGAAGAAACGACCGTCACTGACTCTTTCCAGCCGTTGCCTGAAGGCCCTGAGGAACCCGTCACAATTAAAGACTAATGTAATTTGTAGCGATAGGGAACAATTTCACTTTCTGTATTTTGTTCAACTCTTTTGGACTTTTTGTTATTGAACTGCACTGTATTATTGATACTTCTTGGGTAATCCGTTCATATTTTGACCCGTCGTTTTATGCTTTGCATGATATCTTCAGTATGTCTTGGACTATCCGTTCACTTTGATTGAATTTTGCTTTTTATTTTGCTTATTTATTTAGCTCTTTAGTGGATCCGTCCACTGTATGGACAGAAGGTTTTTGTCCTTCTGTATGACCCGTCCACTGTATGGGAAAAAGGGTCCGGGTGCTCTGTGGATTCCGAAATTTCATCCTTTGGGATGGTCCGTCCACTTTGTGGACTCGTAGAATTTCATCCTTTGGATGATCCGTCCACTTTGTGGACTTGTAGGTTTTCATCCTTTGGATGATCCGTCCATTTTGTGGATTTGTAGGTTTTTCATCCTTTGGATGATCCGTCCACTTTGTGGACTTGTAGGTTTTTCATCCTTTGGATGATCCGTCCAATTTGTGGACTTGTAGAATTTCCAATAGCATGCATTTCGTATTTTCTAAATAAAAATTCCTCTCATAAGTTCAACAAACCAAATTGTCAATGGAAAAGAAAACTTGAGTTAAAAAGTAAAAGCTATGACTGTCTAAAATTAAACTGAAAATAAGGCAGTAGGTATCGTCTTATGACTGCTGCACTACTGGTAGTACTTCTTCAGGTGCTCCGTGTTCCAGGGATGGCCCAACTTCCTTCCGTCTAATGTCTCCAAGTAGTACGTTCCTTTCTTGTGCCATGAGATGATTCTGTACGGGCCTTCCCAGTTAGGACCCAGCTTTCCTAGGGATGCATCCTTCGTAGCGCCAAGCACTTTTCGTAACACTAGATCTCCAACCTTGAAGTCTCGGTGCCGGATCTTGGAGTTGTAGTGTTTTGCCATCATGTCTTGGTACCGCGCCAGTCTCTGGGCTGCTGCTGCCCTGACTTCATCGACAAGGTTATGCTCTAGACGTAATGCTTCAATATTCTTGCTCTCGTCATAGCTTTCCACGCGGTAGCTCGTCAATCCCATTTCTGCCGGTATGAGGGCCTCAGCACCAAACGCCAATCGAAACGGTGTCTCTCCCGTTGGCGTTCTTGCCGTTGTTCTGTATGCCCATAGTACACTTGGTAGTTCATCTGGCCATATGCCCTTTGCCCCCTCGAGCCGGGTCTTGATAATCTTTAACAAGGACCGGTTCGTGACTTCAACTTGTCCGTTGGCCTGTGGGTGGGCGGGTGATGAGTAGTGATTCTTGATTCCCAGCTGAGAACAAAAGTCTCGGAATGCATCGTTGTCGAATTGCTTCCCATTGTCTGAAACGAGTACTCTTAGGATCCTATATCGGCAAATAATGCTTCTCCATACAAAGTTGCGAATGTTTTTCTCCGTGATAGTAGCAAGAGCTTCTGCTTCCACCCACTTGGTGAAGTAGTCGATACCAACCACCAAGAACTTCAGCTGTCTTGCCGCTATTGGAAATGGACCCATGATGTCTAACCCCCATTGCGCGAACGGCCATGGGGCCGTTATGGGTGTGAGTTCCTCCGTTGGCTGTCTAATAAGATTGCCAAACCGTTGACACTTATCGCAGGCTCTAACGTACATATGGGCATCCTTCTGCATTGTCGGCCAGTAGTACCCTGCTCGGAGTAGCTTGTGCACCAGAGACCTTGATCCCGAGTGGTTTCCATAAATTCCTTCATGAACTTCCCTCATCACGTAGTTTGCTTCGTCATGGCCAAGGCATCTTAGATATGGTCGGAAGAATCCTCTTTTGTAGAGGATGCCTTTAATCAGTATGAATCGGGCAGCCCTAACCTTCAATTTCCTTGCGTCTGCCTTACTGTCTGGCAGCTTGTCGTCCTTGAGGTACGCCACAATTGGAACCGTCCAATCGTCCTTAGTGCTTAATTCTTGCATTCGAACGTTATCTAGTAGCGATGAATGTTGGACGAAGGACAATACCTGTTCTGGAGCGATCATGGGTTCGGCCGAAGCAGCCTTTGCGAGTCGGTCCGCCTCTTGATTCTCTTCTCTTGGGATCTGAGCTATCGTGAATTGGAGGTCGCTTGTTAGACCCTTCACTTTTCCGAGGTACCTTCTCATTCGTTCATTCCTGCAATCATAGCTCCCATTAACTTGGCTGGCTACAATTTGAGAATCGGAGTAAACTACTGCCTTCCTGGCCCTAGCCACTATTGCAAGTTCCAATCCTGCCACCAGGGCCTCATACTCCGCTTCGTTATTTGTAGTGGGGAACTCCAAATGGATCATGCATTCAACCTTATCTCCTTCCGGGGTGTGGAGTACAACCCCGACTCCTCCTACATGCTTATTGGAGGATCCGTCTATGTGAATTCTCCATGTGGGCGTCTCTTCTGCCCCCTGCTCGTCAGGTGTAGTGAATTTCGCGATGAAGTCTGCCAGTATTTGTCCTTTCACAGCTATTCGTGGCTGGTATTGGATATCGTACTCACTCAGCTCGATAGCCCATAAAGCCATCCGTCCGACAGTTTCAGGATTGTTCATTGCTCTCCGCAAGGGCTGATCCGTCAGGACTATTATTGTATGTGCTTGAAAATAGGGCTTCAGTTTTCGAGCTGCAGTTACGAGTGCGAAGGCGATTTTCTCCATCCGTGGGTATCTCTCCTCTGCGCCTCTTAGCGCCCGGCTTACAAAGTACACGGGCTTTTGTATCTTCCCTTCCTCTTTGATGAGAGCTGCACTTACCGCTGCCGATGAGACGACAAGGTACAGGAACAATTCCTCCCCCGGCGTGGACGGACTAAGCAATGGCGGGGCAGAGAGATATGCTTTTAACTCTTCAAATGCCCTTTGGTATTCGTCCGTCCACTCGAAAGATCTCCTTAGTGTTCTGAAGAAAGGTAGACACTTGTCCGTTGCTCTTGATACGAACCTGTTTAGGGCTACTATCTTTCCTGTCAAGCTTTGCACTTCCTTCACCGTCCTCGGAGGAGATAGCTCCATAATTGCTTTCACTTTCTCAGGGTTGACCTCAATGCCCCGCTGGGATACCATGAATCCTATGAATTTTCCAGCGGTCATTCCGAATGCGCATTTGCTTGGATTCAACTTCATTTTATACGTTCGAAGAGTGTTGAAAGTCTCCTGGAGGTCCCTCAGATGATCTGACACCTTTGCGCTTTTCACCAACATATCATCTATGTAGACTTGGACGTTCCGGCCAATTTGGTGCACGAACATTTTGTTCATTAATCGCTGGTATGTGGCTCCTGCATTCTTGAGCCCGAATGGCATCACCTTGTAGCAAAAAAGCCCTTGGCTTGTCACAAATGATGTTTTCTCTTGATCTGTTTTCTCCAACTTAATCTGATTATACCCCGAGAAGGCGTCCATAAAGCTCAACAACTCATGTCTTGCGGTGGAGTCCACTAAGGCGTCAATGCGTGGGAGCGGGTAACTGTCTTTAGGGCACGCTCTATTCAGATCCGTGAAGTTAACGCACATTCTCCACTTCCCATTTGACTTTTTGACCATTACCATATTTGCCAGCCAGTCTGGGTAGTACACCTCTCATATGAAGTTCGCTTCCCGTAGCTTCTGCACTTCCTCTGCTGCGGCTCGATCCCTTTCGGGGGCAAACACGCGCTTCTTTTGTCGAACTGGAGAGAATGAAGGTGACACGTTCAATTTATGGACTGACTACCGGATCTATTCCCGGCATGTCATCATGGCTCCATGCAAACACGTCTTGGTTCTCTTTGAGGAACAGTAGGAGCGCATGTCGAACCGTTTGGTCGACCGAGGTTCCTATCATGGTGGTTCGGTCGGGCCTCGAATCATCCAGTTGTACCTCTTCCAATTTCTCCACGGGTTCTGCCACTGTTCTCTGTTCTTCGATGTTCATTGCCTGTACATGGTCATCCATCTCCATCATGGCCACGTAACATTCCCGTGCAGCCACCTGATTTCCGCGCAGTTCTCCAACTCCGTGTTCAGTGGGAAACTTGATCATCAGATGGTAGGTAGAAGTGATGGCCTTCCATGCGTTGAGAGTGGGTCGTCCAAGTATGGCATAATACGCTGAGGAGCAATCAACCACTAGAAAGGAAACATCCTTGGTTATTTGCTGCGGGTAGTCTCCTACTGTCACCGCCAATGTGACGGATCCTAAAGGATGGACCCGGGTTCCCCCAAAGCCGACGAGGGGCGTGCATGCCGGGATCAAGCGCTCTTTTGCAATCTCCATCTGCTGGAACGCAGGGTAGTAAAGGATGTCTGCTGAGCTCCCGTTGTCCACTAGAACTCGGTGGACGTTGAAGTCTCCTACCTGTATACTAACCACAAGCGCGTCGTCGTGGGGGTGGTGAAGGTGCCGGGCCTCTTCTTCAGAAAACTCGATACTGGAGCCGTTCCGTCGTATTCTTTCTAGTGAAGAGCCCGTCGACTGGACACTTTGTACCGTCCGTAAATAAGTCTTTCTGGCCTTTTTAGACGACCCCGTTGAAGTACTGCCCCCTATTATCATCCGTATGTCTGCTACCGGTGGTCTGGGACGTTCGTTTTCCCGTCTAGGATTCTGCTCCTGGGGTTGATCCGTTCTCTCCTTCCTCACGAACCTCTGCAACCTTCCTTGCCTGATAAGGGCTTCGATCTGTTGCTTCAGGTCATAACAGTCCGTCGTATCATGGCCGTGGTCACGATGAAAACAGCAGTATCTATCTCGTGGCCTCTTGTTCGGATCTCCCTTCAACTTGCCCGGGAATGTCAAGGTTCCTTCATCTTTGATTTGCATTAACACCTGGTCAATTGGGGCTGTGAGGGGGGTGAAACTTGTAAACCTCCCCGAAGGTGGTTTGGATCTCCGGTCTTCTCGTTGATCTCTGGTTCTTGCCATTTTTTGTCCATTATCTGGTTTCGTATCTTCCTGTCTTTCCCTTTTTCTTGGTTTATAGTCGTCTCTGGCCAGCAAGGCATCCTCCGAGTTCATATACTTCGTCGCCCTGTAATATACATCGGACATAGTCTTTGGGTCATTCTTGCATAGAGAGAACAAGAACTTACCCTCTCGTAGCCCGTTCGTGAATACTGCCACAAGTATCTTGTCATCTGCCTCGTCTATCGAGAGGGATTCCTTGTTAAAGCGGGCTATATAAGACCTTAATGTCTCGTCTTCTCGTTGCTTAATGTTCAGTATACACGCAATAGACCTCTTGTGTCGATGACTTCCAATAAAGTGTGATACGAACTGTGCGCCTAGTTCCTTAAAAGTGCCGATAGAATTAGGCGTTAGCCTACTGTACCAATCCCTCGCAGGCCCTTTCAAGGTGGTAAGAAAAGCCCTGCACATGATTTCATCTGGTACACCCTGAAGATGCATTAGGGTTCTGAAAGACTCCAGGTGATCCAACGGGTCTTTGGATCTGTCGTAGTTTTCCACATGGGGCATGCGAAACTTTGGAGGAACGGGGCATGAATTCACCAACGCTGTGAAAGGCGAATCCGTTTTATGGACTAGGTCGTCCAGGTTGCTGGATACCCGTCCTCTAAGGGCGTTCATCATCACATCCATGCGTTCCCTCATCTCCTGCATCTCGGCTGTGATATGAGGTGGCAGGGAGTCCGAGGCGGATGGCGGGTTTGTCTCCGGCCGTTCCGGCTTTGTCGGTGCGGTGCTACCTTCAGGCCTGACGACA
The DNA here is from genome assembly GCF_040712315.1 of Castanea sativa. Taxonomy (NCBI): domain Eukaryota; kingdom Viridiplantae; phylum Streptophyta; class Magnoliopsida; order Fagales; family Fagaceae; genus Castanea; species Castanea sativa. The sequence goes on from NC_134015.1 coordinate 13,404,063, forward strand.
TTCCTCCCCTCCGGGCTCGCGACTTCCTGGTCCTCCTCTGGCGCACTTTGGTGCGCATTCCTCTGCCGTAGTTGCTCTTCTAAATCGTGATTCTGTTTAGTGAGGCGCTCAACAGCAGCAGCAAGCGTCTGAACTTGCCTTTCTAGCGCTGTAGCATGCGGTTCTTCGCCTTGATTGTTGACTGTCGCCATCGATCTGGTGAGTACCATGCAACTTTTTGTCTTTGGAATAGAGCAAAGGTTGAATTAGTTTTCCTTTCACTCTCGTTTCCCACAGACAGCGCCAACTGATGATGTCGAAAATATCACCAATAAGTTGCAAGCACTCTCCAACTCGAATCAAACCTGCAAACAGAAAACAAAGAGACCTAAAAGAGAGCACCGGTGTGGTGCCGGCCAAAAACCCTCCGAAGGTCAAGTTAGAATTTCTTTTCAACCCTAAAGTGCTAGAGTTGAGTCAAATGTGCGTACCTCGAGTCATGGGGGTTTTGGATGTATTTATAGGGATGTAGAGTCGACCTCCATCCCTTGATTATCAAGCTCTTTCCTTTTATGATTGAAACTCTTTCCATTCTCATACCTTCAAGAATTCCTTTCCTTATGAAATTCCTCTGATTAAGGCTAACGTGCAGTACAAGAATTCTTCGTATTTATGTTTGCGTGAATCACACTCAGGGCCACGTCAGCCCTAATAACCTAGCGTGGTTTGAGGTAGCCTGGAGAGCGACACATGAATTCTTCTTGTCCATCTACCACCCATCCGTCCTCCTTGAGTCATATTACCCGTCACCTTATTGTAATCATACCGGCCTTACCGTCATGTTGGTTTTACCCTTATCACAATATAAAGGTTATGAGATACTCCATCAAACTTTTCTCTCCATCTCTCCTCTCTTCAAGGTTGTAGCGGCTGCTCCTTAGTTCACCATCGTAGTAGTAATTTTAACACTAGGGAGGAAAAAATTACCAGATAGCGCTATGCTGAATAGGTACACGTTCGTAATCAGTGAATCTAGCTTTTGTACAATACCAGCTTCTTTCTATACATTGGGACTTACCTAATATTCTATCAACACAGAAATTAACTTACGCAATAATCTATCAACCTAGCTTGGGGATGATTGCATCCATAATTTATACACATATTTATTCTTTAAATTATAAAGGTTTATGAGTGGGCCTTACATCACACGAACTTAAGGTGGATAAAAAATAAACATGATACTATTTGGGTAGAATAGTGAGGCCTTTTAAAAGAATTTCACGTAGGTTGGGATGATATTGGTAACTCAATTAATGATATTCAAGTCATTTTATAAACAAATATTTGTCTTTGACAGATATTATTGTCTTATTGATAATAAGGTTGAAATTATATGGTCTCATTATAGCCAATGTCATACATTGAAATGTTCTACCTTCATCATATGTAGGGACCCACCAGATATAGTTAAATGCTTTCAAGATCCTATGTTGTTTCAAAAGTTTGGAACGTAAGATTAATTCGTTATAGTGGCATGTAATAAAAAATGAGATGAAATTAGAAAGAAAGAAAGAAAAAACCTTTACTTGGATAATTTGCACAAGATTGTCCAAACTTGATGACAAGAGTTCTAAATCAAAATTCAAAGAGTTTAAGGATGATTTCATGAACAAAGGGGTTTAGGATGAGTTATTGCGCATGTGCATATCTTTGAATTTCTAAAGATATTTTTCCAAATTTTAACATGCTTCTAATCATATATGAAAATGATAATAACATAATTTGGAAGATTATGATCGGATTGTATGAGCAAATGAGATGACATACTTGGGAAGAAAAGTAAATCAAAATATAGAAAATCCTCATGATGAGTAATTCCAATTGAGGAGGAAATTTGAGCAATCTAAGGTAATGTATTTTTAAGAAAATTATTTTGGAATACTGCATGTTTATTCAAATAAACTTTTCCCCTTAATCAAAATTGTTATAAAAATTACAAGAGAAAATCTATTTCATTATTCAATGGAGACAAGTAATTTAAATGTATTCGTATATAAAATGTTCACATAATTACTATTTTTGTTATTGTTATTGGTATTGTTATTGTTATTGTTTTTTGTAATAATAATAATAATAAAATAAAAAGAACACTTAATATTATTTTGTTTAAAAGTCCTAATTGCCACCATCGATGGTCATGGCCAAATCTTGAAATGATTACTGAGATGACTAGTCAACAATGAAGCAATGTTGGTGCATAGCCATTCTTCAAGGGGTAAAGAGAAGAGAAATGTTATGCTCATGACATTTTCACAATACTTGTACTACAAATTTTAAGTGATATGTTGTAATTGGTTGTTATTAGTGAGCAAAAAAGTTATTGTCAATGTAGTAGCACTTCTCTAAAGAGAAGATTTATAGAAGTGGTGGAATACCAATCTTAGTCCAGAAAGCTTTGGCAATGTAGCCGTCTCAAAGAACATGAATAATAATTTCTAGGGGGTGTTTGGGAGAGTAGCTTGAGTTACGTTGTTTTGGTGTTTTTGATATATGTGTGGATAAAAAAGTGTGTAAAAATATGTGTAATGTTGTTTAAAATAAGTGAAAATATGTTAAAACTAAGGTGTCAAACATACCTAGTTAACTCATCCACCAAGTGGCAATAAGGGTCAAGATTTCAAATGTATTTTCCTTAAGGTCCCAATCCCATCACGAAGGAGTGAGGTCAAAGAAAAAGAACAAAAAATATAGATCAAAATTTTAAAAAAGTTCATGACTTTTGGGAAATTCGCTTTGCTTTACTTGTCAATATGTTGAAGAGAAGAGATCATTATTATTATTCATTAATTTGAATCGTGGACTAATCTTGGCTCTTAAGATTTTGAAATGGTGAATTCCAGTGGGATTGAATTGATAGTAGCAAATTATATATTGTTCACTAATTAGTACTATGGACTACACAGAAAAATATTTTAACTTTTTTTTTTTTGGGAGACTTATTATTGATTTGGTTTTTTTGAATATTATTTTCTTTAGTTGCTTAAAATAGAGGATTAGTTTTATGTTTAAAGAAGACCAACTTCACGCGCTAGCTGAGAGTTGCACAGAAAAATGAAATCAAAGGGTCAAAAGTTTTTGACATGTGTTTGATCGCATGAACCAGAGGAGAGAGAAACCGGTGGCATCCATATAACGTGGTGGATTAGGATTCAGTGCGTGTATTGCACCGGTGCAATTCACAATATTTTATTTTTACCCACATTTCTTTCACAATATTTGTTCACTTTTCACTTTTTTTTTCTTTTTTTTTTTATACTTTTTTCTTAACTTTTTTTCTTAATATTTATCAATCTCAACCATTCATGACCTATGGGCACAATGAACTGGACATAATAGGTTATTAACTAGTTAACGGGTCGGATCGAGCTGGGCCGAAAGAGAAAACCTCAGCCCATGACCCTACCCATGGGCAATGCCCATTTTGTCTTTAGCGAGCTGGGCTATGGGTTGGACCTAATGGGCTACCTATGGGCTTATGTTAGCATATTATTTTTTTAAGAAAAGAATCAAATTTTTATAAGGGAATAATCAATCTATTTTTTTAAAGGAAAGAATTAAAGAATTTAATACTTAATTACAAATTTTTTACATTCAAATCTATTTAATTTTTTGTTTTGTTGATGGAAACCTATTTAATTTTTTTTTTATTAAGGCTTTAAATAGTATTTTATTTTATCTTTAATAAAAGAAAATGTCAAATGGTTAATTCAAATTTGCTAGACTACTAGAAAAATATATATTTAGTAAACTAAGTTTAGCACAATTACTTTGACTATCTTAGTGGTTGAGGGAGTTCTCTTAAGAAATTCTTCTATAATATCTCAAGATCAATTCTTCATACACTTCCTATATTTTTTTTTTTATGAATTATGAGCTATTGGGCTGGGCCAATGGGTTATGCCAATGGGCTGGGCAACGGGTTGGGCTACTGGGCTAGCCCACCGGGTACCCATGGGCATAAAAACTAACCCATGACCTGACCCACTAGGCTAGTGGGCTACCCATGAGCCTCAATAATAACGGGCCGGGCCGCCCATTAGCCCGGTGGGCTGTCGGGTTTCTGGGTCGGGTTATAGGCCGTGGGCTATTTGATGACCCTTAATTCATAGGTATTACATAATGTGCAAAACCCTACATGTTGCACCTGATATCGTATGTAATAAATATAAATGACAAATGTGATGGTAGATACTAGAGATTTCTCAAGAGGGAGAGAGGCATGCTTTAAGCCATGCTTTGTGTTTTCATCGTTAGTTCTTGCAAAAGGTTGTATTGCCTATTATATACTGTATTGTCTATTTTTTTTGGGAGCTGAACTTAAACAAAAACAATCTATATTTTCTTGGTGCAATTATATTTTTGCTAATTTTCAAAAAGGGTAAACTACATATTTGGTCCTTAATTTTTACACCATATATCAATTTAGTCTCCAACGTTTTAAAGATGTCAATTTAGTCCCTAACATTTTGGTATTATGTCAAAATAATCTTTGTCATTAAGTTACAAATGAAAAATGCTGATGTGGCTATCGGCTCAAATAAAAAATTATTCTAAAGCCACCGAGGTTGCCATGTGGACTGCCACGTGTCTTAAACAAATGGAATGCCGACTAAAGACCCTCCGAAGGTTAAGTTAGTTATAGAAGAATTTAATAACTCAAAAGCGTGAGAGTTAGAAAATTTAAGTATTGGAGAAGTGGAGACTTCATGCTTATATAGTAGTGTAGAGCTGACCAAAATCTCATGAATGTAAGACCTTTTCTTGCAAGGAAGATATGAAATTAATATTCCGAGATCTTAGGGATTTACTTCCCATACTGGGAGAATATGAATATGTAAAAGGATCTTTGGATGTGGTATGCCAGTTCTTTCCATATAGGGATGCATGAGTGGGGAACACACAAATAGTGTGGGACTAAGTGTAATCATTGTCGGTACTAGGTAACTCGATAGATGATGGAGGATGTAGCTATTAAACCTGAAGGAGACCTCCAGCCCGAAGGGTGGCTTTATCCCGAAGGGTGATTTTATACCTGACGGTGTAGACAAGTGAGGTGATGGAAGGTGTCTTCATTAGACTCAAAGGAAAATCTCAGACCTGTTAGGTGTACTTATCCCGAAGAATGTTTCAAACCCAAAGAGTCGTCTAATCCCGAAGAGCAAAAAAATGTCTTAGAAAATTCTTTAGTCAAAATATTCCTCATCATCGTCGATGGAGATAAGGCCATTTTAAATCTGGTCATAAAGCCGGAAGGCGTTGTGGAGCTTAGAGACTCCGTCATCTCTGGAGCTAGCAATTTAGGAGGCGATTCAACTTCTCCTTGGTGAAGGTAGCGACTTCTCTCCTCTCTGATGACAATGCAAAGAGAAGTGTCAGTGCTCCTGTATAAATGCCAAGAAATTGAGATGTTTTCTTGATGACTAGGGCTTTATTTTTTGGTTGAGTTTCTTTTTACAAGTGTTTGTCTCCAAAGAAAGTGCAAAGAGAAAAGTGTAAAAGATAAGAAAATTGAGATTGAAAGTACTGTGTACACATGGATTGATTTTATTTTATTTTATTTTATAGTCCATATGTCGTTCTAGGTGGTATGAAAATAATTTTGTATTTGGGATGTTAATCACTTTAGCATTTTCCATCTGTAACTTAATAGCAGAGACCTTTGACACAACACCAAAATGTTAAGGACTAAATTGACACATTTGAAATATTATAGACTAAATTGATATATGATGAAAATGTTAGGGACCAAACATGTAGTTTACTCTTCAATAAATAAACAAAAGAAAAGGTGAATGAATGTTATTAGTTTAGAAAAAATTTTGAGAAAAATTTTATAGGGAAAAAAAAAAAGCAAAGAATTTTTTTTTTATAGTTTTTTATATTTTCCATAAAAATGATACCAAGACTTTTTTAAAAATAATCCATTAACAAATACTCTAAACATAACCGTTAACAACTAGACATTGCAAAAGGGTCAAAATTTGCTAACTCGGCCCAAACTTGATTTCTAACCCGACTTGAATCCAATTTTTTTTTTTTTTTTTTTAGAAATGGGTAACCCATGACCCAACTCATTTTTTTTTGTAAGTTAGCCCAACCCAACCCGAATAACTTGTGACCCGGCATTTTTTTGAAAATATTTTTTTTTTGTAAAAAATAAAATAAAATAAAGACATGGTTGGTTTTACATATAAAATAATTAAAAAAAAAAAAACAAAGGCATAGTTGGTTTACTTGTTTGTTATGTGATTTACACTGCACAACCCAAATTCAATTGGCAAAACAATGCACACAATTTTTTTTTCTTCAAAAAACATCAATTTTTATTTTGGATGACACCATTAAAAAAAACATGCATTTATATTTAACGTCATTCAAATACAATGGTCTCAAGAAAACAATTGAGATTTTTATCTAGTTACATGCAAACAAATTGATATTGCATGCAATAAGTAAATATTAAGGCACTCTTCTTGCTTAAATAACACGATAAAGATTTGTAAATATCAAATGACAAAGTATATGCCAAGATAATTTGATTGTAGTGAACTTAAAAATATATATTTGAAATTATAGACATGTATGTATGAGAAGTATTCATAAGTGTGTAAAGAGTAAAGCCGAAGTATACCAATGAAATTTGTATAAAATATGGATGTTTTAGGCCTATATTTTAATAGCCCATAGCCAAAATAAAAGATGATAATTTCTGGAGTGTATATTGCTTAGTAATAACATGATATTTATAAAATAGATCATGTATAAATAAGTATACAATCAAACTTTGATGTATTCCCAAACTAAAATAGAGTGTCAACAACAATGCATTTTAAATCAAACACAACCATTAGATTATTTTTCAAGATTTTAGACAATGAAATTAGTTTTCAAGATTTTAATTTTTTTATATGTTTTTATTTTTTGTCAAATAATCTATCCAATTGCAATTGGGCATTTGCAATTTTGTTCTATATTTTGGAATGTTAATATTATGTGGTAGTAAAACTTGTGTATTTGTTTTTGATTATATATATTTTCAAATAGCATACTAAAACTCCTTTGTGATTGTGCTATTTATTTTGTTTAGCAATTTTGAGAATTGTATAGTTTTATAATTATTGAATATTTATCAATTTGTTGAGCTGAGCTCTTTTTTGTTACGGGGTTTGAATTCAAAGTAAGAAATTTAATTCTAAGTAAAAAGCTACACCTTTCTCAAAAAGAAAAAAAAGAAAAAAAGCAAATTGCTACACAACTTACCAAGTGGCAAATACATATTTTTTTCTTTTAATTTCATGTGGAAAATACAGATCGACTCGATCCAAACCGACTGCAACTCAATCGATCCATACTCATTTCTAACCCTATTAAAATGATCAATTTCTCACCCTACCCAATCTGGCTGTTGACCATGTCTATTAATAAGAAGACCCATAAACAAATACTAAGTTGAATGAAAAGAGAAAAAGAAAAAACACAAATCCACATGCACAGTGAAAGTCACAAGGCCAAGCTGTCACTATTACGTAATGGATTTTAATTATTTTTTCTCAGGGTACATTGCTTTGTTATTTAAGTCTAATAAACAAAAAATTATTTCAATTTTTTTAATAATTGGAGAGGGGATGTGTTACGATTAAAAAAAAGAAGAAGAATAAGAATAAACATGATATCAGGAATGGTTTTTCATTAGTAAGCGTAAGATTGGGTTCAGATGTCTTTTCCTTTTTTTCTTCTCTTCTAAAAAAAAAAAAAAAGAAGTCTTTTCTAGTGATCACGAAGGACAGAGAAAATAAAAAGAATGAAGTATAGTACAAACAAAATAAAAACATTCCCAATCTTTAAAAAATAATAATAAATAAATAAATAAAACGTACCGTTCCCTTTTTTTGTACTATGTTAAGTGGAGAAATTCATTTTTTCTTGTCTGTGGGTTGAAATAATAGATTAGTGTGAATTGTGGACCACAATGAGCAGAAGTTTGGCATGATCTAGAAATGGAGCTTTCTCTTTTCCATATTCTCAGCACATATATATATACACACATACACACACACTTGACAGTTATACCAAGTTTGTGTCCATGATAGAATTAATGAAAGCAAAAGAGCTCCACCTACACACACTGTTGTTTATAAAATGTACTAATTAGCTAGTTTCTGGGAGTATAAGCTGAGGTAAGGATTTTGGGTCTTTGGTTTCTTCTTAATTATGATCTTGTCTAGTCTCGGATTCTTTTTCCTCTAGAGTTTTGTTTGGTTCTGCTGGGCTCTAGTGTTTTGTAATAATGTTGCTTTGTTTTTCGTTTTTGGGTGTCTATGAAAACTATAAAGTATGACACTTAGGGTTTTTATTTTTTATTTTTTGGGGGAAAATTTGCTTAGAATTTTTTTTGTGAAGGGCTTGTGGATTTGGAATTTACAAGTGTGTGACATGCATTGAGAAAATAAACTGAAATTTAAGTTCATTCATATAGCAGAGATTATCAATCATAACACAGTGACGATTCACAAAAAATGGGCTATTTACTTACAAGCATATTTGAATCATACAATACACCAAAGCATAAAGAATTGCAAGATTGAAAGTCCTTTATGTTCAGACCCAAGTATGGTTATCTTACAAAACCCAACAATGTTTGATAAATAATTTATTTAGGAAAAACAGATTAACATTGTCGATACCGTATTTTGTTCGGTCTCGATTCACGCGTCAAAACAAAGACCAGAAAATCAAAAAAATTGAAAAAGGTGCATAATCATGGATTTCAAAGCCTAAAAGAGTAAAAATAAGTACAAAATGTTTGAACGGTGAATCAAAAAGTCACATTGATTGAAAAATCTATTTTACAGCAATTAAGACCAAAACCCTAACTAGGCATGGTCAAAAGGTTGACTTTTTGATCCGATCGTTAGATCGTGTTGAATTTTAGACTGTCTCGTAGGACATATTTTTTCCCTTCAAAACGATAACTATGGGCCAAAATCGGAGTTAAAACGGATGAGATATCACCAAAATATTGAAAACCCTAAAAAAATCTTCACTTTTTTTAAAAAAAAACTAGCAGTTTTTTACTCGACTTCGCATAATAAATTGTACCGGTTGGGCAAGAAATGGAATGAGCGGGCTAGACCATCTTGAAGAATAATGTCTTAGCTAATTTTCATCAAAAGAGCTCAACGATATCTACTTTAGATTGAAAGATATGAATTTTTCAAGAAAAAATGTCTAGAATTTTTCAAGAAAAAATGTCTAGAATTTTCAGCTTTGCATTACCTTCCTTCTGAGCGCGATATCTTGATGACCATAGCTCCAAATTGAGCAAGGCTAGGACTGTTAGAACTTTTTAAAAAGTTTTTTTTTTGTTCTTTTTAAAAATTTTCAAAACAAAAATCTTTTCTTTATGCTTTTTTTTAAAAGGAAAGTTTTCAAATAAGAAAAATCTGTTTTTTAAAGGGGGAAACCCAAAACTTAAATATATATATATATATATATATATATATATTTTCAAAACTTTTTTCTTTAGAATGTAATTTTTAAAATATACAAAACTCTTTTTAAAAAAATTCTATTTTTATAAAACTTTTTTCATAAGAAAAAAACTGTTTTGTGAATCTGTTTTTATAAAAACTGTTTTCAAAACTATTTTCTTAATAAAAAAACTGTTTTAAAAAATTAAAAAAATCTGCTTTTCTAAAAAACTGTTTTCAGAATAAAAATCTGTTTTCTAAAAACTATTTCCAAGATAAAAATCTGTTTTCAAAAATAAAAAAGAAATCGTTTTTAAAAGGGGAAACCTGAAACCTTTAAAAAAATAAGGCGAAAATGCACTTTTGAGCTGATTCTCGAATTGGTCCATGAATTAATTTCAGACTCCTAGGTCAGTCCTTGATTTCAAAAAATCATTTTTATTTTGGTTCCTGCCGTTAACCCAATAACAAGAAAAATCTGAGGTGACAAACAGAGTGCATAGGTGACATGTTAGATGTTGATATGGCAAATAAAATATTATTTAAAAAAATTATTTTGCTTTTAAAAATGACAAGTCAGAATTTTAATTAATAAAAAATAAAAATAATTTTTTAAAAATTTTAAACTGAAAAAATTCAAAAAAAAAAACTTTTTCAATTTTAAAGATTGAGAAAACAATTTATAGCAACTATTTTAATTTTTCTTGAACGTTCTTAAGAAACAAACCTTTAATTAACTCCCTTTCTCATTCTAGGTTAGTGTGTTTGTGTTTGTGTTTGTATCTATTTCATTTTCTTCTTTCTTTTAAGATAAACCAAAACAAAAATAACTTAAAAAACAAATCTTCTTGGCAAGTGTTTGTGTTTTTATCTTTCTTTTTCTTCTTTCTTTGTTTAAGCTTCTGATCCCTCTCTCTCTCTCTCTCTCTCTCTCTCTTAATCTCTGACTTTTTCTCTCTCTCTAAACCCAACTCTCTAATATTTGGGTTTTTCTAGTTTTCAGTGAGGGTGGGTGGTCTGTAATGGAGGTGGAGATCGGTGGTCAAGGTGGAGATTAGTGTGGCCATGGTTCTTTGATTGTGGGTCTCAAATTTGTGTTTGCAGGTTTGGTTGGAGGTGGGGTTTTTCTGGATTTCCGTGGCGGTGGGTGGTCGGTAGTGGAGGTGGAGATTGGTGTGGCCGTGGAGATCAGTGTGGTTGTGGGTCTTGGTTTCGTGTTTACAAATTTGGGTCTCGGTGAGTTTGGTTTCGTGTTTGTGTTTGTGTTTGTGTTTTTTTTTTTTTTTTTTGTGTGGATTTGTATGTTTATTTCTTGGATTTCTTGGGTTTGATTTACTAGAGGTTTATGCGTTTGATTTCTTGAATTTCTTGGGTTTGATTTACTTGAGGTTTATGGGTTTGATTTATTGGATTTATTGGGTTTGATTTGGGGAAGAACATGAAGCATGAAGTTCATGTTCTGGGGAAGAAGAAAAACATTGTTCTTTCGAAAAAATAATGAAAAGAAAAAAAAAAGATTTAAGGTGTTCTTAAAAATTTATTTCATAATTTGTTTTTTAATTTTCTAATGTGCCTTTTTTATTTATTAAAATGCTAACATGGATGCTGATGTGGTATTTATTAGTGGTATTTATTAATGCTATTTTAATAGTTACATCAGCATCTAAGATGCCACCTATACACTTCGTTTGCCACCTTAGATTTTTTTGTTACTGGGTTGATGACAGAGATCAAAATAAAAACGATTTTCTAAAATCAGGTAACCTAAGAGCGAAATCAATTTAGGGACCAAATCGAGAATCGGCCCAAAATGTAGGGACCAAAAGTGCATTTTTGCCAAAAAATAATAATAATACAAATGTTTTCAAAAAAAAATTTCCAAAGTGCTTTGAAATTTTTTTTTTTTCATATGTTTTCAAAAGTGCTTTCTAAAATATGTCAAATTTTTTTTTCAAAAACGTTTAAAAAAAAAGAATGATTCTTCAAAGATACATGTTTTCAAAAAACACTTTTGTCACTTCAAAGAAATTGTTTTTAAATGGAGTATTTGTTTTGAAAATAAAACGTTTTCTTTGTTATTCCTAAGAGAGCCGAATTTTTGCCAAAAAAAAAGAAAAAAGAAAGAAAGAAATGTTTTCCAAGATAAATGTGCTTTACCACGTTGGAGTTTTCTTTTAAAGAAAAAAAAAATATTTTTCTTAAAATTTCCAAATTAAAATCTTTTCTAAGAAAGACTTGCTTTTCTAAAATAATAAGGTTAACGTTATAACTTTTTATTTCCAAGCCTTTCTTAGAATTGTCGTAGTTTGTGGATTTATGTTCAAAGCTCATTCTCTTGAATCTTTAAACGCCTGAAATGAAATAGTGGTGGATGACAACAAGATGCTACTCTTCTAATCCTCTCTTTTCTTTATGTTGTGTGTGTGTGTGTGTGTGTGTGTGTTTTTTTTTTTTTAGAGTTTCAACCTATGACATCTGCTCCTGATGATATTCTTTATCATCAAACCAAGACACTAATCGGTTTTTAGTGTAGGCAGGAATTGAACCCTAGATCTCTTACTTAACCATCAGAGACTTTACCAATTGAGCTAACTAGAACTCACTTCTTTATGTTGTGTTTGTTTTTGTATAACATTTAGTATTCATATGCTAGCTATATAATAAATAAATACTCAGATGCTATTGTATTGTATACTTGTATGCTCTCTCTCTCTCTCTCTCTCTCTCTCAAATGGTACTTATGCATTTATCTTACATGTTTTGATTGTATATAATTTGTTGGAGTTAATATTCACATGATAGCTATATGTAAATATTTACTCACATGTGTGTGTGTGTGTGTGTGTATATATATATATATATATATATATATATATATATATATATATATATAAAACACAAAACAATTCAAACCAAACACTCTCTTAGTGTTTTGTTTTATTTATTTATTATTTTTTAATTACTATTTTTTATTAAAAAAAGGTGAAATAATGCCTATTATATTATCTGTTTTTATAGAAGAAGGTAACATACTATTATGATATATTTTGTCAATTATTGCTAATTAGATTTAGAAAAAGTAGTACGTATAAAAGTTTTTATTTATTTATAATTATATGTGTGTGTGTGTATATATATATATATATATATATATCAAAGATATGAAAATTTACATCAAATTAATTTTTTTTATTTATATTAATTATAATGTTAGACCATCAAAAAGTATTCTCCTTTTTATTCTTTGATCGGTCTAATTTTAAAATCATGCTTGAGGGTTCTTTCTTCTCTATTTTTGAGTAAAACCGACCTTGGTTCAAAATTATTGATAACCACCTAATCCTTAATAAGTGAAAGAAAATAGTAGCATATTAAGAATTACTAAAAGTGTACACTAGTATATTATTTATTTGGGTGAGCAAATACAAAAGGCATGTAAAGCATGTAACATGCTTTTTGTATTTCCTCACCCAAAAAGCATGTTCTACCAATACAAAAATTACAAAAAGCATTGTCTCAAAAAAAATATATATATATATATATTTTAACATCATTTTTTAATTGGATTATTTCTTGTTTAACAGTTTTTATCTCATGTTGAAGATCATTAACAGTTATCTCTTTTGATTTATTTTTATTAAATCTTTTCAGAGTTTCTTCAAAACTTATCGTAGAATTAGGTCTTTTAACCTTATCTTCTTTTGTTAAGTTTTTCAAAAACTTATCAAGATAATCTTTCTGCAAGTTAGGATCTTCAATCTTACTTATCATTGTCAATAGTAAATCATCATTCTCTTTACTCTTGGTTATCATTTTAACAGATTTAATCACATTACAACAAGAATCTTTACAGCCAAGTTTAATATTAGGAGATTTAGAAACATCACTACTGGAGTGATAATCAGAATCAGATGAGGAGGAAAAATCATCTTCAAAGGAATCAGTTGAAGCAGCAGATTCAAGAATCTAAAATAATTCATTTTGATCATTATTATTAATGTTCAACAGGTTCAACTTATTTTTCAACTTACCAGGCTTTTGGGTACAGTCTTTACTGAAATGGCCAAATTTACCACAGTTAAAGCACTTACCTTTACCTGATCTCTGTTTATCATGTTTTCGAAAAGTAGATTTGTTTTTAGCATAAAAATCATTGGGTTTAACAAAGTGGGTTCTGTGTCTTTTATACTTTTTATGGGAATAACTTTTGTAAATCTTTTTATTAAATCTTTAAATATTTATTTTTATTTTTATTTTCAGAAATCCTAGAAGAACCAACTTATATATATACTTCCTGAAAAGATTTATTTTTATTAAATCTTTTCAGAGTTTCTTCAAAACTTATCGTAGAATTAGGTCTTTTAACCTTATCTTCTTTTGTTAAGTTTTTCAAAAACTTATCAAGATAATCTTTCTGCAAGTTAGGATCTTCAATCTTACTTATCATTGTCAATAGTAAATCATCATTCTCTTTACTTTTGGTTAACATTTTAACAGAATTAATCACATTACAACAAGAATCTCTACAGCCAAGTTTAATATTAGGAGATTTAGAAACATCACTACTGGAGTGATAATCAGAATCAGATGAGGAGGAAAAATCCTCTTCAAAGGAATCAGTTGAAGGTTTACAAAAGTTATTCCCATAAAAAGTATAAAAGACACAGAACCCACTTTGTTAAACCCAATGATTTTTATGCTAAAAACAAAACTGCTTTTCGAAAATATGATAAACAGAGATCAAATAAAGGTAAGTGCTTTAATTGTGGCAAATTTGGCCATTTCAGTAAAGACTGTACCCAAAAGCCTGGTAAGTTGAAAAATAAGTTGAACCTGTTGAACATTAATAATAATGATCAAAATGAATTATTTCAGATTCTTGAATCTGCTGCTTCAACTGATTCCTTTGAAGAGGATTTTTCCTCCTCATCTGATTCTGATTATCACTCCTGTAGTGATGTTTCTAAATCTCCTAATATTAAACTTGGCTGTAGAGATTCTTGTTGTAATGTGATTAAATCTGTTAAAATGTTAACCAAAAGTAAAGAGAATGATGATTTACTATTAACTATGATAAGTAAGATTGAAGATCCTAACTTGCAAAAAGATTATCTTGATAAGTTTTTGAAAAACTTAACAAAAGAAGATAAGGTTAAAAGACCTAATTCTACGATAAGTTTTGAAGAAACTCTAAAAAAATTTAATAAAAATAAATCAAAAGAGATAACTGTTAATGATCTTCAACATGAAATAAAAACTGTTAAACAATAAATAATCCAATTAAAAAATGATGTTAAAACTATTAAACATGATAATGATCATCTTAAACAAGAATTGTTAATTCTAAAAATTGATAAAACTATGGATAAGCACCAATCTGATGATGATGAGCAAAAGGACGGAGATGAATCCGATCAACAAGTTTCTCCTTCTGGTAATGTCTCTGATCGTACTTTGATTAATTTGATTGATAATCAATTGTCTCTTGTTAAACATATGCTGCCCAAATGGTACACTAAAGTCAAAATTGTTGTTGCTCATGATTATGCTTTTGATGTTGTTGCTATGATTGATTCTGGTGCTGATGTTAATTGTATTCAAGAAGGACTGATTCCTTCTAAATATTTTGAAAAATCTATTGAAAGATTAGTTTCTGCTAATGGAACTAAAATGAAAATAAAATATGAATTAAATAATGCTCATGTTTGCCATGATAATGTTTGCTTTAAGATCCCCTCTGTACTTGTTAAGAACATGACTGATAAAGTAATTCTTGATTTGCCTTTTATTAACTCTTTATATCCTTTCCTTATTGAGGATGATGGAATTACTACTGATCCTTTTGGACAAAAAGTAAAATTCAAATTTTGTGCAAAGTGTGAAACTCATAATATTAATAAACATCTTAACTTTATTAAACAAAAGAATAGCTCTACTCATTTGTTGACAACAATTATTGCCGATTGTCACAGTGTCCTGATGAATGATAGATACTATGATAATATGGATATCTCTCTTGTTGACTACTTGCATGATGACAAAATCCCTAGTGAAAGGTATATCTTCACCAAAGGACTTCCTATAATTCCTACGGATGCTAAAACTCAAAAAGGTCTTCTTTGCATTAGACTTTTGACCAAGTCTTTGCTTTGGTCCAAAATCCTCCGTAGCATGATATCCTCCTACAATAATGTTCTCCAACACCCTTTCCACAATATTCCCAAACACAATCATGGTCATCCTAATATTCATTGTCCGGCACAACTATTACATATTCTTATTGAACTTTGGCTTTTGAAACATACTTTTCAAAAGAATTTTATTGATACTATTGACTCACACTTTTCTAAAAAATATTCTATTATACTATTAATTATGGCCAACTGGCTTAACATCCTCTCCCTTACTTGGCAGGACAAAGTAAGATTTAATACTACCACTACTAAGTGGAATATTATGACTTCTTCGGCAGAGAAGAAGGACAAGGGGAAAGCACCTGCACAGGACTTTCCTCAAGACGAAAGGTTCCCAGCGGGATACCCTTTTGTAATGCATGAAGGTGCATCTTCTGGAGTAAAATCCAGTAATGCAACATCCCTTCAGGAATTTGTCCCGGCTGAGGTGACATATTCCAGTGGTGATATCATATTAACTTTACAGGAAGTATTGAACACAGACTTGCAATTTCATAACGGAATCTATAGTGAATTACCATATTCCATTAAATTCATTCTAGACAATCTTCAAGCTGCCTATTCTTCAGACCACCACAAACTATTCAACAAAACCATGAGAGCACTTGAAATTCACCTTGTTAACCTTGCTACCCAAATTATTGACCCTACTATTAAAAATACAGCCTTTGCCGACCAACTTTTTAATTGCCTTGTTTACGCTCAAAACCACCATGATGAATCACATATGATTAGTCAACTCTTTGGCAAAGAGGAAATCCATTCAATGGATAGAAAGACTATAATGGGCACTGATTTTGCTAGATTGAGTCTAAAAAATCAATCTTTGCTTAAAAGTGCTGTTGCCAACTTGCCTCCAGAAGTACAAACTTGTATTTTTGAAAGCAAGGCTATGACTAAAGATCTTGATCTTTGGTTAAAACATTTCAAAACTCTTGTCTCAATTGCTCCTACCATTGTTGAACCTGATGGCCCCAACAGAGGCTACCTGAAAAAGAAATGGGGAAAATACTTTAGGAGCAGTCTCAGAGTACATGAAAAAACCCATCCTTTCCCCTGTCTTTTGATTAATTATGAAGATGGTTCTGATGATGATCCTTTTTGGCTTTCTCAAATGTTTGAATTTGGTTTTGTCAGACTCATCAAATTAACGAGTCATAATCAAATTAACAAGTTCCCTGATATTATCCAAAAGGCTATTGCAGATGTTGCAGCAACCCCTTATGTTTCAATCCGATGTTGGAGTACTTTACCCAAATGGGAAAAAAATAATTGGATGAATGTCCAACCTTCCAAGCATCTTGTTCTTATTAACGGATATACTCACCAAGGCCAATGGTATGAAGGCAATGCTTATGTTTCCCATAAACATCCCTATGCTCTTGCTGAATATTGGAGAAGTTATTTTAATAATCGAATTCTTGATGTCTCCGAAGAATTATGGAAAGACTACCAATACTTTGGCTGTACAGATAGAATTTCTGTTTTTGTTAACAAACCTTATACTTCTGCGGTCAGGCACTTACAATGGGTAGAACATGATGACCCAAGAATATTCCTCACAAGAGATCCTATTCACGAACCATTAATGTATTGTGAACTCTGTAACCAATATTCAACCTACCATGAACATGAATGCAATAATGATCCCCCATGGGATCCCTTTCCAGGAGACCCTTATGCTGGTTACCCGTCTGATGCAGCTTCTACTTAGAAGCATATTGGTTCAGGTAGATGATGCTACTATTTGCCGACGATACTTTCCTACAATAATGATCTGACTATTCCAAGATTCAAGCTTTTTGAAAAGACAAAATTATTTTGTCACTACCAGCCAACCTACTTTCGGTCTCAAAAGCCGATTTCATTCCTTCCAGATATTGCGCTCCTATTGAAGCTCCTATTGCCCCTCACGGGTCCTGATGTGAATAGTAAAATGTCATTATTTACTTTGTACTGTTTACTACTTTATTCACTTATATAAGGGGGGTTGTCCCTTATTGTTAAACTCAGAATCTTTTTCTAGGATTTCCCTTAGAATTCTCTCTAGGACCTCCTTAGATCAAGATATCTCACTACAAAGCTTGTAACTAGGAACCAGGACTAGCTTTCAAGCCTTGTACTATTTACCCAAACTGTTGATCACTGTAATATTGTTGCTACTACTACTGTAAGTAATTTGATGTATATTCAATAAACAACTGCTGTTTTCAATTACTTTGAATTATTTTGATATACAACTGCTTGGCTGGTTCTACCGCCTTACTTTTAATTATTATTTACTTTGAATTAATCCATATATCTGCTATCTGTTGTGCTTCTGCCTTCTGCGCTGTCGTCCTTCCCCCTTTATGGTATCAGAGTCATTCTTTCCTTGGCCGATAGTGTTGTTGTGTCTTTCATCTTCTGTCCGTGTCTACCTGACCTTGTGATACTTCGTTGTTGTGTCGATCTCATCGTCGTTGGCGCCACCGCCATTGTAAAAAGTCCCAGATCCGAACAGTAAGGCCCGTGAAGCCAAGAGAGCGTGAGGGCGTGAGAGGAATAGGGTTGATGTCCGGTATGTGTTACGAAATGCAACGGTTGTGAGAAAAACATAATAATTGAGTGTTATAACTAAGTTAGATATTGATAGGATGTGGAGATCCGACTCCTCTGTTAGCTCTAGGACTGGTTGTCCTCCTAATATTGTGAATGAAGAAGACCTCACTGTTGGAGAAAGTGAGTACCCAGATTTTAGAAAATGGAATATTCCTAAAGTTTCAACTAAATCTGTTTACGATCTTAATTGGACTGAAAAAAGTATTTTCTCTGAATATATAGCTCGAACTGTTGAACAAACTTTTTCTATTTCTAGAACTCATGAAAAATGTTGTTTATTTTCCAAGAAAAATATTAACGAGTTTTTATCCAAGAAAAATCTTAAATATTTACACATTGGTTTGGTCCAAGTTATTGTTAAACCTTTAACAAGAAAAGGAATTGATGCTTCTGTGCTTATGTGTTTACGTGATGCTAGATTTAAGAAATTTAATGATAGCATTCTTGGCATGATTACTGCTTCTTTGTATGATGGTCCTGTTTATTTTGATTGTTATCCTGATCTTGCTCTTGCTCTTGCTCTTGATGATCCTAATATTATTAAAGCTTTAACCTTGAATATATTGACTTCTGGATATGATATGGACGAATGGTAGTAGACCCTTTACTCTTATTTATCGAACTTTTTATAGATTGCTTGATTCCCAGCTAACTCCTTGGTCTAGAGGACGTGATCCTGTTGGAAAAACTATGTTGATTCAATGTTCCACCTCTGATGATAAGATCCAAGTCCCTAAAATGATTAAATGGCAAGATATTACTCTTCCCAAAGAATGGACTTTGGAACAAGTTGCACCACCTATTAAACCTGTTTTTGATAAACTTGATCTTACTAAAATTGCACAATATTCTGAAGGAACTGTTAAAATATTTTTTGACAATACCAAATGTTTTCCTGCTCACAAACCTTTAAGAATCAATGAAGGAAGAAAGTCCTTTGTTGGATTTGAAAGTATTGTTAAAAGAAATGCTGATGTTGACGAATTTTTGAAAAAGAATTTTGAACCACTTGATTTAAAGCTAAAAAGAGTTGCTAGCAACAATTCCCAAGTTAGCAATACTTATTATTCAACTAAACCCGAATTTCTTCCAAAAGATGACCAAGAAGAAGAAGAAGATGCAAAATCTGAAGCTCCTTCTGGATCTGATTTTCCACCTATTGAAACTCCTCCTCCTTTTAAACATCTGCGTGTGATAAATTTGATGGATATGGATGTTGAAACCCCTGCTTTTCAAATTGATATGGTTGCTTTAAGTAATGAATTCTTTTCTAAAGCAAACCGTGATAAAAGAAAGTATTACCAAAGTACTTTTGCTCAGTCTGAGAAAGACAGAATCAAAAGGAAATGGAGAGAAAAAATGAATTTGTTAAAACAACATATTTTGTTTTTTTATTATCTTGAGAATTATTATGTTTCAAGAAATGAGGTTCATACCAATTACTTGAATGTAATAAAAAAATCTGCTTTTGTTAAACATGATAAAACTGTGGTTAAATCCAGTCATCCACCTCTTGAAACTGTTTTGATTACTTGCAAAAATGATAAAGAAAGCACTGAGGTGAAAGCCTCCCCTTTCAAAATTGCTGATGATAAAACTCATGTTTCTGCCATTATTGAACAAAACAATTTTACTAATGAATCTTTGCATATTATTGGTCAACAGCTTGACCGTATTGAAGAAAAAATTGATGAAAAACCTTCTATTTCAAAACCTGAGAAACCTTTGATTGATTTACCCAGTCAAAGAAAAAATATTGATTTTAAAACTTCTCAGAGTAAGACTTTTGATTTAGTTAATTCCTAAGGATCAACTGTTGAAAAGATTGAAAAAATGCTTGCTGATTTAAAAGTTAAAACCGAGCAAACTTCTACTTCTAGAAGCGCTGCTTGTGCTATTTCAAGAAATGAGAAAGAAGTTGTTTCTGATGCCGACACAAATTCTGACTCATTATCTTCAAAATCTTCCAAAAATGCTTTTGATGATGACATAAGTTTACCAGAAATTAAAAGATTTGTTGGAAAACCCAACCCCACGTCTTTTACAAAAAATTGGTACACTAAACCTACTCCTCCTGATGTACAGTTTGAAGAAAGACCTTCTCAAACTCAGTTTTCTGTTTCTGCTGATAAACTTTATGAATGGAATTTTGATGGTTTGTCTGAACAAGAAATTATTAACAAAATGGCTCACATGACTATGGTTGGTATTGCATACATAAATAACCATGACAGCCTTGATCATCCTGATATTGTTGATTTGCTTGCATCTGGTTTTACTGGTTGTCTTCGCGGATGGTGGGATTCACATCTCACAGAAGAATCCAGAGAATCTATTAAACATGCTGTTAAAAGAGATACTGATGGTATGCCTATTTTTGATCAAAATATTAACCGTGGTGTTCCTGATGGTGTTAATACTTTTGATGGTGTTAATACTTTGGTTTACACCATTCTTAAACACTTTGTTGGTACTCCTTCCAATATTTCGTCTCGAATTGCTGATTATTTGAATAATTTGAGTTGCCCTACTATGTCTGATTACAGATGGTACCAAGATGTATTCACTTCCAGAGTCATGCTTAGAAAGGACTCTACGAAGCCTTATTGGAAAGAGAAGTTTATTGACGGTCTGCCTCCTATTTTTGCTCATAAGGTAAAAAATGAATTAATTGGTAAAAATGATTCTATTGACTTTGATAATTTAACCTATGGTGATATTTTCAGCACTATTAAGAAAATTGGAATTAATATGTGCAATGATGAAAAATGGTTAAAACAACAGTTAAAAGATAAAAAGAAAGCTAAATATGAAATGGGTAATTTCTGTGAACAATACGGTTTACCTCCTATTGCCCCTTCCAGGCAAAAAGGAAAAAGTAAACATGATAAAGTTTACAAAAGTTATTCCCATAAAAAGCATAAAAGATACAGAACCCACTTTGTTAAACCCAATGATTTTTATGCTAAAAACAAATCTACTTTTCGAAAACATGATAAATAGAGATCAGGTAAAGGTAAGTGCTTTAACTGTGGCAAATCTGGCCATTTCAGTAAAGACTGTACCCAAAAGCCTGGTAAGTTAAAAAATAAGTTGAACCTGTTGAACATTAATAATAATTATCAAAATGAATTATTTCAGATTCTTGAATCTGCTGCTTCAACTGATTCCTTTGAAGAGGATTTTTCCTCCTCATCTGATTCTGATTATCACTCCCGTAGTGATGTTTCTAAATCTCCTAATATTAAACTTGGCTGTAGAGATTCTTGTTGTAATGTGATTAAATCTATTAAAATGTTAACCAAAAGTAAAGAAAATGATGATTTACTATTGACAATGATAAGTAAGATTGAAGATTCTAACTTACAGAAAGATTATCTTGATAAGTTTTTGAAAAACTTAACAAAAGAAGATAAGGTTAAAAGACCTAATTCTACGATAAGTTTTGAAGAAACTCTGAAAAGATTTAATAAAAATAAATCAAAAGAGATAACTGTTAATGATCTTCAACATGAGATAAAAACTGTTAAACAAGAAATAATCCAATTAAAAAATGATGTTAAAACTATTAAACATGATAATGATCATCTTAAACAAGAATTGTTAATTCTAAAAATTGATAAAACTATGGATAAGCACCAATCTGATGATGATGAGCAAAAAGACGGAGATGAATCAGATCAACAAGTTTCTCCTTCTGGTAATGTTTCTGATCGTACTTTGATTAATTTGATTGATAATCAATTGTCTCTTATTAAACATATGCTGCCCAAATGGTACACTAAAGTCAAAATTGTTGTTGCTCATGATTTTGCTTTTGATGTTGTTGCTATGATTGATTCTGGTGCTGATGTTAATTGTATTCAAGAAGGACTGATTCCTTCTAAATATTTTGAAAAATCTACTGAAAGATTAGTTTCGGCTAATGGAACAAAAATGAAAATCAAGTATGAATTAAATAATGCTTATATTTGTTGTGATAATGTTTCCTTCAAAATTCCCTCTGTACTTGTTAAAAACATGACTGATAAAGTAATTCTTGGTTTGGTTTTTATTAACTCTTTGTATCCTTTCCTTACTGAGGATGATGGAATTACTACTGATCCTTTTGGACAAAAAGTAAAATTCAAATTTTGTGCAAAGTGTGAAACCCATAATAAACATCTTAACTTTATTAAACAAAAGGATAGCTCTACTCAATTGTTGCCAACAATTATTACAGACTGCCACAGTGTCCTGATGGATGATAGATACCATAATAATATGAATATATCTCTTGTTGACTCCTTGCATGATGACAAAATCCCTAGTGAAAGGCATATCTTCACCAAAGATCTTCCTATAATTCCTACGGATGCTAAAATTCATGAAAGTCTTCTTTGCATTAGACTTTTGACCAAGTCTTTGCATTGGTCCAAAACTCTCCGTAGCATGATTTCCTCCTACAAAAATATTCTCCAACCCTCTTTCCACAATATTCTCCAACACAATCATGCTTATTCCAACATTCATTGTCCGGCACAACTATTACATATTGAACTTTGGCTTTTGAAACATACTTTTCAAAAGAATTTTATTGATACTATTGACTCACACTTTTCAAAAAAATATTCTATTATACTATTAACTATGGCCAACTGGCTTAACATCCTCTCCCTTACTTGGCAGGACAAAATAAGATTTAATACTACCACTACTAAGTGGAATATTATGACTTCTTCGGCAGAGAAGAGGGACAAGGGGAAAGCACCTGCACAGGACTTTCCTTAAGACGAAAGGTTCCCAGCGGGATACCCTTTTGTAATGCATGAAGGCGCATCTTCTGGAGTATAATCCAGTAATGCAACATCCCTTCAGGAATTTGTCCCAGCAGAGGTGACATATTCCAGTGGTGATATCATATTAACTTTGCAGGAAGTATTGAACACAGACTTGCAATTCCATAATGGAATCTATAGTGAATTACCAGATTCCATTAAATTCATTCTAGACAATCTCCAAGCTGCCTATTCTTCAGACCACCACAAACTATTCAACAAAACCATGAGAGCACTATAAATTCACCTTGTTAACCTTGCTACCCAAATTATTGACCTTACTACTGAAAATGCAGCCTTTGCCGACCAACTTTTTAATTGCCTTGTTTACGCTCAAAACCATCATGATGAATCACACATGATTAGTCAACTCTTTGACAAAGAGGAAATCCATTCAATGGATAGAAAGACTATAATGGGTACTGATTTTGCTAGATTGAGTTTAAAAAATCAATCTTTGCTTAAAAGTGCTGTTGCCAACTTGCCTCAAGAAGTACAAACTTGTATTTTTGAAAGCAAGGCTATGACTAAAGATCTTGATCTTTGGTTAAAACATTTCAAAACTCTTGTCTCAATTGCTCCTACCATTGTTGAACTTGATGGCCCCAACAGAGGCTACCTGAAAAAGAAATGGGAAAAATACTTTGGGAGCAATCTCAGAGTACATGAAAAAACCCATCCTTTCCCCGGTCTTTTGATTAATTATGAAGATGGTTCTGATGATGATCCTTTTTGGCTTTCTCAAATGTTTGAATTTGGTTTTGTCAGACTCATCAAATTAACGAGTCATAATCAAATTAACCAGTTCCCTAATATTATCCCAAAGGCTGTTGCAGCAACCCATTATGTTTCAATCTGATGTTGGAGTACTTTACCCAAATGGGAAAAGAATAACTGGATGAATGTTCAACCTTCCAAGCATCTTGTTCTTATTAACGGATATACTCACCAAGGCCAATGGTATGAAGGCAATGCTTATGTTTCTCATAAACATCCCTATGCTCTTGCTGAATGTTGGAGAAGTTACTTTAATAATCGAATTCTTGATGTCTCCGAAGAATTATGGAAAGACTACCATTTCTTTGGCTGTACAGATAGAATTTCTGTTTTTGTTAACAAACCATATACTTCTGCGATCCGACACTTACAATGGGTAGAACATGATAACCCAAGAATATTCCTCACAAGAGATCCTATTCATGAGCCATTAATGTATTGTGGTTTCTGTAACCAATATTCAACCTATCATGATCATGAATGCAATGATGATCCCCCATGGGATCCCTTTCCAAGAGACCCTTATGCTGGTTACCCGTCTGATGCAGCCTCTACTTAGAAGCATACTGGTCTAACTAGATGATGCTACTATTTGCCGACGATACTTTCCTGACAATAATGATCCATTGTTGACTACTCCAAGACTCAAGCTTTTTGAAAAGACAAAATTATTTTGCTGATACTTTTGGCACTACCAGCCAACCTACTTTCGGTCTCAAAAGCAATTTGATTCCTTCCGGATATTGCGCTCCTTTTGCAGCTCCTATTGCCCCTCACGGGTCCTGATGCGAATAGTAAAATGACATTATTTACTTTGTACTGTTTACTACTTTATTCACTTATATAAGGGGGGTTGTCCCTTATTGTTAAACTCAGAATCTTTTTCTAGGATTTCCCTTAGAACTCTCTCTAGGACCTCCTTAGATCAAGATATCTCACTACAAAGCTTGTAACTAGGAACCAGGACTAGCTTTCAAGCCTTGTACTATTTACCCAACCTGTTGATCACTGTAATCTTGTTGCTACTACTACTGTAAGCCCTTTGATGTATATTCAATAAACAACTGCTGTTTTCAATTACTTTGAATTATTTTGATATACAACTGCTTGGCTGGTTCTACCGCCTTACTTTTAATTATTATTTACTTGGAATTAATCCATATATCTGCTATCTGTTGTGCTTCCGCCTTCTGCGCTGTCGTCCTCCCCCTTTATGGTATCAGACTTTTTCTATTATAGAAAAGTGAATGAAAAAGTATTTTTTTTAAATTACCTTAAATGGGGAAGGACGACAGCGCAGAAGGCGGAAGCACAACAGATAGCAGATATATCGGCCAAGGAAAGAATGGCTCTGTTCGAATCTGGGACTTTTTACAATGGCGGTGGCACCAACGACGGTGAGATCGACACAACAACGAAGTATCACAAGGTCAGGTAGACACGGACAGAAGATGAAAGACACAACAACACTATCGGCCAAGGAAAGAATGGCTCTGATACCATAAAGGGGGAAGGACGACAGCGCAGAAGGCGGAAGCACAACTAGGGATGGCAATTTAAATCCGACCCGTGGATACCCGGTCTAGCCCGACCCTAATGGGCTGGGTTTTACCCGGTCCGATAAAGAATAGGGTCGGGTATGGATTTTTTTTAAAAAAACCCGAAGCGAGTCCGGGTTTTATAAAAAAAATCCAGACCTGACCCGGAACCCGACCCGGATAAATGCCCGGTATAATACATTACTAAAATACCCCTAACCCCTTATATATATATATATATATATATATATATATATATATATATATATATATATATATATATTTTTTTTTTTTTTCTGATTTTGTATTGAAACCCTAGTCTCTACTCTCTACTCACTGTCACTGCACACACACACTCAGCCAGCCGCCTCTCTCACACTCAGCCCTGCCCTCTCGCCTCGCGGCCTCGCCTCAGCAGACAGCCCTCTCGCCTCGCCTCGCCTCGCCTTGCCTCGCAGTCTCGCCTCGCCTCGCCTCGCTGTCTCGCCTCGCCTCGTGGTCTCGCCGTCTCGCCTCGCCTCGCCTCGTGGCCTCGCCGTCTCGCCTCGCCTCGTGGCCTCGCCGTCTCGCCTCGCCTCAGCCCGCAGCCTTCGCGGCCTCTCCTCACCTCGCAGCCTCGAAGTCACGGCCTCGCCTCGCATCACAGTTTTTGTGTACCCGTGGCGTTGAATCAAATCAAGACCAGCCCGAAGGAAAAAAAAAAAAAAAAAAAAAGCTTGATTGTGATGTAAATTTGATTGATTCTTTCAGAGGTAAAGTAGTGATGTAAAAAAAAGCTTGTATATTTGCTCATTTAATTTCAGGACTTGGATTAGTTGTTTTTTTTTTTTTGTTTGTTTGTGTGTTAGGCTATCCTGGCTAGTCTTTTGGATCCATAGCCAACCTTGGATTCTGTGGTTGTTGCTATTGTTAGATCAAGGGGAGAGGGATCATGTTGCACTGAGAAAAAAATTTAATGGGCTTCAAAAAAAATTTTTTTTTTTGGTTGGGCCAAATTTGGGCCCAATAAGTTAAACGGGCCCCGTGGGGCGGGTCTGGGCCCCGAGAAAAAAACCCGATTATTATTCGGGTCGGGTCCGGGTTTTGGGTCTTGGCCCGCGGGTCGGGTCCGGGTATGCAAAAACCCGGCCCGAACCCGACCCGTTGCCATTCCTAAGCACAACAGATAGCAGATATATCGGCCAAGGAAAGAATGGCTCTGTTTGGATCTGGGACTTTTTACAATGGCGGTGGCGCCAACGACGGTGAGATCGACACAACAACGAAGTATCACAAGGTCAGGTAGACACAGACAGAAGATGAAAGACACAACAACCTTAGGAATATGCCATTTTCTAAAATCTGGGTACTCACTTTCTCCAACAGTGAGGTCTTCTTCATTTACAATATCAGGAGGACAACCAGTCCTAGAGCTAACAGAGGAGTCGGATCTCCACATCCTATCAATATCTAACTTAGTTATAACACTCAATTATTATGTTTTTCTCACAACCGTTGCATTTCGTAACACATACCGGACATCAACCCTATTCCTCTCACACCCTCACGCTCTCCTGGCTTCACGGGCCTTACTGTTCGGATCTGGGACTTTTTACAATGGCGGTGGTGCCAACGACGGTGAGATCGACACAACAACGAAGTATCACAAGGTCAGGTAGACACGGACAGAAGATGAAAGACACAGGGGGAGGACGACAGCGCAGAAGGCAGAAGCACAACAGATAGCAGATATATTGATTAATTCAAAGTAAATAATAATTGAAAGTAAGGCGATAGAACCAGCCGAGCAGTTGTATATCAAAATAATTCAAAGTATTGAAAACAGCAGTTGTTTATTGAATATACATCAAAGTACTTACAGTAGTAGTAGCAACAAGATTACAGTGATCAACAGGTTGGGTAAATAGTACAAGGCTTGAAAGCTAGTCCTGGTTCCTAGTTACAAGCTTTGTAGTGAGATATCTTGATCTAAGGAGGTCCTAGAGAGAGTTTTAAGGGAAATCCTAGAAAAAGATTCTGAGTTTAACAATAAGGGACAACCCCCTTATATAAGTGAATAAAGTAGTAAACAGTACAAAGTAAATAATGACATTTTACTATTCACATCAGGACCCGTGAGGGGCAATAGGAGCTTCAATAGGAGCGCAATATCCGGAAGGAATGAAATCGGCTTTTGAGACCGAAAGTAGGTTGGCTGGTAGTGCCAAAAGTATCAGCAAAATAATTTTGTCTTTTCAAAAAGCTTGAATCTTGGAATAGTCAACAATGGATCATTATTGTCAGGAAAGTATCGTCGGCAAATAGTAGCATCATCTAACTGAACCAGTATGCTTCTAAGTAGAAGCTGCATCAGACGGGTAACCAGCATAAGGGTCTCCTGGAAAGGGATCCCATGGGGGATCATTATTGCATTCATGTTCATGGTAGGTTGAATATTGGTTACGGAAACCACAATACATTAATGGTTCGTGAATAGGATCTCTTGTGAGGAATATTCTTGGGTCATCATGTTCTACCTGTTGTAAGTGCCTGACCGTAGAAGTATAAGGTTTGTTAACAAAAACAGAAATTCTATCTGTACAGCCAAAGAAATGGTAGTCTTTCCATAATTCTTCGGAGACATCAAGAATTCGATTATTAAAATAAATTCTCCAATATTCAGCAAGAGCATAGGGATGTTTATGGGAAACATAAGCATTGCCTTCATACCATTGGCCTTGGTGAGTATATCCGTTAATAAGAACAAGATGCTTGGAAGGTTGGACATTCATCCAATTATTTTTTTCCTATTTGGGTAAAGTACTCCAACATCGGATTGAAACATAAGGGGTTGCTGCAACATCTGCAACAGCCTTTTGGATAATATCAGGGAACTGGTTAATTTGATTATGACTCGTTAATTTGATGAGTCTGACAAAACCAAATTCAAACATTTGAGAAAGCCAAAAAGGATCATCATCAGAACCATCTTCATAATTAATCAAAAGACCGGGGAAAGGATGGGTTTTTTCATGTACTCTGAGACTGCTCCCAAAGTATTTTCCTCATTTCTTTTTCAGGTAGCCTCTGTTGGGGTCATGAGGTTCAACAATGGTAGGAGCAATTGAGACAAGAGTTTTGAAATGTTTTAACCAAAGATCAAGATCTTTAGTCATAGCCTTGCTTTCAAAAATACAAGTTTGTACTTCTTGAGGCAAGTTGGCAACAACACTTTTAAGCAAAGATTGATTTTTTAGACTCAATCTAGAAAAAATCAGTGCCCATTATAGTCTTTCTATCCATTGAATGGATTTCCTCTTTGCCAAAGAGTTGACTAATCATATGTGATTCATCATGGTGGTTTTGAGCGTAAACAAGGCAATTAAAAAGTTGGTCGACAAAGGCTGCATTTTCAATAGTAGGGTCAATAATTTGGGTAGCAAGGTTAACAAGGTGAATTTCAAGTGCTCTCATGGTTTTGTTGAATAGTTTGTGGTGGTCTGAAGAATAGGCAGCTTGAAGATTGTCTAGAATGAATTTAATGGAATCTGGTAATTCACTATAGATTCCATTATGAAATTGCAAGTATGTGTTCAATACTTCCTGTAAAGTTAATATGATATCACCACTGGAATATGTCACCTCAGCCGGGACAAATTCCTGAAGGGATGTTGCATTACTGGATTTTACTCCAGAAGATGCGCCTTCATGCATTACAAAAGGGTATCCTGCTGGGAACCTTTCGTCTTGAGGAAAGTCCTGTGCAGGTGCTTTCCCCTTGTCCTTCTTCTCTGCCGAAGAAGTCATAATATTCCACTTAGTAATGGTAGTATTAAATCTTACTTTGTCCTGCCAAGTAAGGGAGAGGATGTTAAGCCAGTTTGCCATAATTAATAGTATAATAGAATATTTTTTAGAAAAGTGTGAGTCAATAGTATCAATAAAATTCTTTTGAAAAGTATGTTTCAAAAGGCAAAGTTCAATAAGAATATGTAATAGTTGTGCCGGACAATGAATATTAGGATGACCATGATTGTGTTTGGGAATATTATGGAAAGGGTGTTAGAGAACATTATTGTAGGAGGATATCATGCTATGGAGGATTTTGGACCAAAGCAAAGACTTGGTCAAAAGTCTAATGCAAAGAAGACCTTTTTGAGTTTTAGCATCCGTAGGAATTATAGGAAGTCCTTTGGTGAAGATATACCTATCACTAGGGATTTTGTCATCATGCAAGTAGTCAACAAGAGAGATATCCATATTATCATAGTATCTATCATTCATCAGGACACTGTGACAATCGGCAATAATTGTTGGCAACAAATGAGTAGAGCTATTTTTTTGTTTAATAAAGTTAAGATGTTTATTAATATTATGAGTTTCACACTTTGCACAAAATTTGAATTTTACTTTTTGTCCAAAAGGATCAGTAGTAATTTCATCATCCTCAGTAAGGAAAGGATATAAAGAGTTAATAAAAGGCAAACCAAGAATTACTTTATCAGTCATGTTCTTAACAAGTACAGAGGGGATCTTAAAACAAACATTATCATGGCAAACATGAGCATTATTTAATTCATATTTTATTTTCATTTTAGTTCTATTAGCAGAAACTAATCTTTCAGTAGATTTTTCAAAATATTTAGAAGGAATCAGTCCTTCTTGAATACAATTAACATTAGCACAAGAATCAATCATAGCAACAACATCAAAAGCAAAATCATGAGCAACAACAATTTTGACTTTAGTGTACCATTTGGGCAGCATATGTTTAACAAGAGACAATTGATTATCAATCAAATTAATCAAAGTACGATCAGAAACATTACCAGAAGGAGAAACTTGTTGATCGGATTCATCTCCATCCTTTTGCTCATCATCATCAGATTGGTGCTTATCCATAATTTTATCAATTTTTAGAATTAACAATTCTTGTTTAAGATGATCATTATCATGTTTAATAGTTTTAACATCATTTTTTAATTGGATTATTTATTGTTTAACAGTTTTTATTTCATGTTGAAGATCATTAACAGTTATCTCTTTTGATTTGTTTTTATTAAATCTTTTCAGAGTTTCTTCAAAACTTATCGTAGAATTAGGTCTTTTAACCTTATCTTCTTTTGTTAAGTTTTTCAAAAACTTATCAAGATAATCTTTCTGCAAGTTAGGATCTTCAATCTTACTTATCATAGTTAATAGTAAATCATCATTCTCTTTACTTTTGGTTAACATTTTAACAGATTTAATAACATTACAACAAGAATCTCTACAGCCAAGTTTAATATTAGGAGATTTAGAAACATCACCACGGGAGTGATAATCAGAATCAGATGAGGAGGAAAAATCTTCTTCAAAGGAATCAGTTGAAGCAGCAGATTCAAGAATCTGAAATAATTCATTTTGATCATTATTATTAATGTTCAACAGGTTCAACTTATTTTTCAACTTACCAGGCTTTTGGGTACAGTCTTTACTGAAATGACCAAATTTGCCACAGTTAAAGCACTTACCTTTACCTGATCTCTGTTTATCATATTTTCGAAAAGCAGTTTTGTTTTTAGCATAAAAATCATTGGGTTTAACAAAGTGGGTTCTGTGTCTTTTATACTTTTTATGGGAATAACTTTTGTAAACCTTATCATGTTTACTTTTCCTTTTTTGCCTGGAAGGGGCAATAGGAGGTAAACCATATTGTTCACAGAAATTACCCATTTCATATTTAGCTTTCTTTTTATCCTTTAATTGTTGTTTTAACCATTTTTCATCATTGCACATATTAATTCTAATTTTCTTAATAGTGCTGAAAATATCACCATAGGTTAAATTATCAAAGTCAATAGAATCATTTTTACCAATTAATTCATTTTTTACCTTATGAGCAAAAATATGAGGTAGACCGTCAATAAACTTCTCTTTCCAATAAGGCTTCGTAGAGTCCTTTCTGAGCATGACTCTGGAAGTAAATACATCTTGGTACCATCTGTAATCAGACATAGTAGGGCATCTCAAATTATTCAAATAATCAGAAATTCGAGACGAAATATTGGAAGGAGTACCAACAAAATGTTGAAGAATGGTGTAAACCAAAATATTAACACCATCAGGAACACCACGGTTAATATTTTGATCAAAAATAGGCATACCATCAGTATCTCTTTTAACAGCATGTTTAATAGATTCTCTGGATTCTTCTGTGAGATGTGAATCCCACCATCCGCGAAGACAACCAGTAAAACTAGATGCAAGCAAATCAACAATATCAGGATGATCAAGGTTGTCATGGTTATTTATGTATGTAATACCAACCATAGACATGTGAGCCATTTTGTTAATAATTTCTTATTCAGACAAACCATCAATATTACATTCATAAAGTTTATCAGCAGAAACAGAAAACTGAGTTTGAGAAGATCTTTCTTTAAACTGTACATTAGGAGGAGTAGGTTTAGTATACCAATTTTTTGTAAAAGACATGGGATTGGGTTTTCCAACAAATGTTGTTTATTTTCCAAGAAAAATGATTTATAGAATAAGTATTTTCAGAGCAAAAGGAAGGGATGTTGGTTCTTCTGTGTCTTTATGGTAAGTTAAAAAATAAGTTGAACATGTTGAACGTTAATAATAGTGATCAAAATGAATTATTTTAGATTCTTGAATCTACTGCTTCAACTGATTCCTTTGAAGAGGATTTTTCCTCCTCATTTGATTCTGATTATCACTCCCATAGTGATGTTTCCAAATCTCCTAATATTAAACTTGGCTGTAGAGATTCTTGTTGTAATGTGATTAAATCTGTTAAAATGTTAACCAAAAGTAAAGAAAATGATGATTTACTATTGACAATGATAAGTAAGATTGAAGATCCTAATTTACAGAAAGATTATCTTGATAAGTTTTTGAAAAACTTAACAAAAGAAGATAAGGTTAAAAGACCTAATTCTACGATAAGTTTTGAAGAAACTCTGAAAAGATTTAATAAAAATAAATCAAAAGAGATAACTGTTAATGATCTTCAACATGAAATAAAAACTGTTAAACAAGAAATAATCCAATTAAAGAATGATGTTAAAACTATTAAACATACTAAACCTACGATAAGTTTTGTAACTAGGAACCATTTAATTGCCTTGTAACTAGGAACCAGGACTAGCTTTCAAGCCTTGTACTATTTACCCAACCTGTTGATTACCCAACCTGTTGATCACTGTAATCTTGTTGCTACTACTACTGTAAGTATTTTGATGTCTATTCAATAAACAACTGATGTTTTCAATACTTTGAATTATTTTGATATACAACTGCTTGGCTGGTTCTACCGCCTTACTTTCAATTATTAGATCCGACTCCTCTGTTAGCTCTAGGACTGGTTGTCCTCCTGATATTGTAAATGAAGAAGACCTCACTATTGGAGAAAGTGAGTACCCAGACATCAACCCTATTCCTCTCACGCCTTCACGCTCTCCTGGCTTCACGAGCCTTACTGTTCGGATCTGGGACTTTTTACAATGGCGGTGGCGCCAACGACGGTGAGATCGACACAACAACGAAGTATCACAAGGTCAGGTAGACACGGACAGAAGATGAAAGACACAACAACACTATCGGCCAAGGAAAGAATGGCTCTGATACCATAAAGGAGGAAGGACAACAGCGCAGAAGGCAGAAGCACAACAGATAGCAGATATATGGATTAATTCAAAGTAAATAATAATTGAAAGTAAGGCGGTAGAACCAGCCAAGCAGTTGTATATCAAAATAATTCAAAGTATTAAAAACAGCAGTTGTTTATTGAATATACATCAAAGTACTTACAGTAGTAGTAGCAACAAGATTACAGTGATCAACAGGTTGGGTAAATAGTACAAGGCTTGAAAGCTAGTCCTAGTTCCTAGTTACAAGCTTTGTAGTGAGATATCTTGATCTAAGGAGGTCCTAGAGAGAGTTCTAAGGGAAATCCTAGAAAAAGATTCTGAGTTTAACAATAAGGGACAACCCCCCTTATATAAGTGAATAAAGTAGTAAACAGTACAAAGTAAATAATGACATTTTACTATTCACATCAGGACCCGTGAGGGGCAATAGGAGCTTCAATAGGAGCGCAATATCCGGAAGGAATCAAATCGGCTTTTGAGATCGAAAGTAGGTTGGCTGGTAGTGCCAAAAGTATCAGCAAAATAATTTTGTCTTTTCAAAAAGCTTGAATCTTGGAATAGTCAACAATGGATCATTATTGTTAGGAAAGTATCGTCGGCAAATAGTAGCATCATCTAGCTGAACCAATATGCTTCTAAGTAGAAGCTGCATCAGACGGGTAACCAGCATAAGGGTCTCCTGGAAAGGAATCCCATATATATATATATATATATATATATGGGATCCCTGAAGCCCATTGAAGAATTCAAAATTTGCATCCCCGCAGAAAGTTCATCATCAGTACGGTTAAATAATTGTTTTTGGTCCTAAACTCCTAATTCCCGGCTCTTTTTGGATTTGACCGATTTTTAAGGGGTTTTATTAATTTATTGGATCGAATTGGTGCCGATTTCTGGTTTAACTGGTTGATTCGGTTCGAATGAGTCTCAATCGCTCCTCGTATCTGACATTTATTGTTTATTCATTTACTTGGCCATGAGTGATAGCCTGAGCCCAGCTCATAAAATGCATGTCACCAAGACTCAAGAGCTCCTCAAAATCAAATCACAACGGACTCCTTTGGTTCACGCGATCAAACGCATGTCAGAAACTTTGAACCTAATGATTTCTTCATTTTCCTGTGCAAACTCTCAGCTAGCGCGTGAAGGTTCCCATTTCAGTCACACATGCCCACTTCCCACTGCACAGCACAGCACAGCACAGCACTCACTCTGTCAGTGTCACTCACAGTCACACTGCTACACGTTATTACCGTTATACAAAAGACCAAAAATCTCTTCACTTTTCACACGCATTACTAATTACTATCAAGGATACGGACAGATACGCTAAAACAAACATTTTTTTATACATATTCTCTCTTACTTTTTTTTTAATTCTTTCTTCTCCGCTAGGTCCTTATCTTCTGTTACTTCCTCTACCCTTTTTCTTCTTCTTTCTTCTCCAGCATCTTCACATCTCTCCTTTTTTTTTTTTTTTCACTTTCGTGTGTTCATTTTACTTCTATTTTGTTTCACACTTTCTCTTTGAACAAAAACCCAGTTGGAGTTTTGTAGTTTCAAACCTCTCCCTTTTTCTTTTTTCCGTCACTTTCTCTGCGGTGGTTATGGTTGGTTGGTTGATTTTGGGTATGGTTGACAGTGGTGGTGGATTGTGGTGATTGTAGTCGTCATCGATCTCACTCAGCCAAGCTCGATCTCGCCAATCTCACTCGCGGTCTCACCCTCTCCAGTCACGGCCGATCTCACCCCGAGGCCGCCGTCGATCCCTCTTCCCTCTCCTCTCCGTACGTCCTTTCACTCTGCCTCTCTCTGGTTGTGTGTTTTTTTTTTTTTTTGCTGCAATTTGGGTTGATCTGATATTGGTGAGTAATTGTAGTGGTTGTGGGTTGATTGTGGTGGTTAATTACCTTGGGTTGGGTTGAATTTACTGTTGAAGTTGAGGTGGTTGGTGGTTGTGCCGTTGTTGTTGATGATGAGAGGGAGTTAATATATTTTTTTACGTGTTGTTAATATTATTTTAATTTTTTGAATTGAGGAATAAAATATAAGATGAGCGAGAGATTATAAAATATTACTGTGGTAAGATAATAAAGGGTTATGCTAATAAATGTTCGGAAATTGGTTAACCATTTATTTTAAAAAAGTTTTAATTAACAATTTATTTTAAAGAAGTTTTATCACCCCTCTTACTAGAAATGAAAAAAATTGTTAAAATATTAATTATTTTATTTTATTTTTTCATAAAAATTTTCTTTAAATAGGATGATAACCAATGACCGTGATAACATTTCTCAATAATAAAATAGGGTTTTGCGAGTCAAAATGACTTTTTTTTTTTTTTTTTTAATAGAAGAGCTGATGGTAAATTTCCAACTCTTTCAAATTTTTTTAATTTTTTCAACTTCTATTCACAAAGAGTCATAAACCTCTCCGTCTCCCTCTCCCTCTCACTCTCCGTCTCTCTTGTTGTACCAGAGTTCTTCAGCAAATTTACGTCATGGACTACTCCTCCCTCATTTCATCCAACAAAGTAGTTCTGCTTCATTTTCTCACCCCCACAAAATTTGAGATTTTTCCAGTTTCATTTCATCCAAATACATGAGATTTTCATCAAGTCCTGTTTTTCATTTCACTACAAATCTAAGATTTTTATCCAGTTTTGTTTCCTCTTGCCTCAAGTTTATTCGATAAATTGACGCCACTTGGTTTAGTGTGACCTCTATTTACTTTATTTTCCAACTATGGTTGAAGGAGTAGTTTGTGATGTGTTGACGCAGTGGCGGTGCTAAATGATACTGAGCAAAGGAAGTTTAAGGAAGAGGAAGAAGCTGTGAGTGTTTGGTTAGAAAAACTCACCGATGCTTGCTACGAGATAGATGAGTGGAACACTGCAATGGTAATATTAGTTATTCAAAAACAAGGAGAAGAAGATATATTAGTTATTCAAAAACAAGGAGAAGAAGATGCTGATAAGGTTACTCCTGTTCGGAAGAAGAAGGTATGCTCCTTCATCCCCTCCCTTTCATGTTGTTTTCATCAAGTGGCTAAGCTCAAACTGCGCCACGATATTGCTCACAAGAATATAGAGTTTAATGAAAAATTTGATGAATTTATCAGAGAGATGTATGAATTTGAGTTGAGCGGAGGTTCTGCCTTTGAGGAACGATCAATGATTACATTTTTAGTTGATGAGTCAACATTTCTTGGTCGTGATGAGCACATTGGTTATATATTGACTAGTCTCATTGCACATCATGACCAAGAAATGTTGATTCATTAACTAAAAACGTAGTCATTGATTGGTCCTCAGACGCAGAACCTCCGCTCAACTCAAATCCATACATCTCTCTGATAAATTCATCAAATTTTTCATTAAGCTCTGTAATCTTGTGAGCAATATTGTGGCGTAGTTTGAGTTTAGCTACTTGATGGAAACAACATGAAGGGAGGGGATGAAGGAGCATACCTTCTTCCTCCGACCAGGAGAAGCCTTATCAGCATCTTCTTATGCTTGTTTCTGAATAGCTAATTTGACCATTGCAGTGTTTCACTCATCCATCTCGTAACAAGCATCGGTGAGCTTTTCTAATCAAAGCTTCGTAGTTTCTTCCTTAAATTGCCTTCGCTCAGTATCATTTAGTACTGCCTTCCATTGGAGATCGGTGGCTCTGAAATTCTCTGTAAACGTTGCCAAAGAGAGACTGGTGAGGACTAGTGCAAGATTTCTCACATCCCATCAATTTTGATTAAGAAAGAACAGTTCTTTACAGTTCGAGTACAGGTAACTCACTCCGCTTCTGCAGAATCAAATAAAATATTCTCATTTTCAGCGAAAACTTCCCCAGAAAAAATTATTAACAACATAGATTGATGAGTTTATCAAAGTTTCATAAATTTGAATTAGCGCTATTTAATATTGTGTATACGCATATGTAGCATACCATGCGGTTGCTTAGATTCAGTCATCTTGTGTTGTATCCAAAATTGCTTGATGGTTTCGATATATATCCACATATTTTAATAATAAAAGGTTGGAATTTTAGATAGGCTAATCAAATGAACATGTCACCAATTTTCACTTATTTGCGTATAAAGAGAACAGCTTCAATGCCTACCTTTTTCTAAGTCATTTACGATTTAATATTTATATGGTCTTGTTCAATTTCTTAATTTCTGTTACGTATGCTAAATTCAAATAACTCATATGGTTCGCATTTGGGCATGTGGGTGCTGTGATACAGAGTGGCCAATATTCAGCCTTGCAGAAATCTGTTCTAGTCCAGGAAAGGTAACTTCTTACTACTTCTTTCTTTCATCGTTTGGCTGATATATCAATTAATTATCTCTCAAAAACTCCCACCAAAGAAATTAATAGCAACTTCTGTAGAGAAATTTATCAAATTTTGGCCAAACTTACAAAGACACTGACGTTAATACCTTTAACATTACTGGAATGTGTGAATGTTTGGAATGTATTTTTTTTAAGAACCCAGACTGAATGTTACTGAAACTTTACTAATGAATCTTTATTATTGGCATGTGGCCTTGCCATGTAGTTTAATCATGAAAGTATATTAAAAATTGTTTTATGTAGTATGGAGAAACCATCCATTGGAGGGATCATTTGGGTTTGTGTTTCAAGCATCTGATTTCCTGTTTTTATTTCAAACTACATTTTGAACGTAAATCCATTCAGTATAGTTGCTAATGATGGTTGAGAGGGTCTTTTGGTATATTGCATAGAGAAGTTGATTGTATTGGTTTGAAATGAATAGTTTCAGTATTCTGTCAATGTGCTATTCAAATTAAATAGCTTTTTTTTTGGTTTGGGGGGGGGGGGGTGTATACCGTATAGACTTGCTGCATTTGAATTATGGAGCCATGATATGAAGTGTGGTGCTTTTGACAAAATCATTGTAGCTATATGGTCAACTTGACGAATTGATTTTGTAATTGTGCATGAGATAGTAGGTTCCAATACTTTTGAAGTGCTATTCACTTGGCAGTTTACACGGGTCCTTTTGAGGAATCCACTTTGAAACAGTGTACGAATTTGCAAGTGTGAAATGTGACCAGTTTTGCATTTCTTTGCATATATTGCGGCAGTTTCTTTATATCCTTAGTAAGGAGTATATTGAAATGCTACACTTGAAGGATAAAGTGAAGTCACCGTTAGGTATTTTAGCCAATCCCAATCTTGGTAATATGTTAATGGA
This sequence comes from Castanea sativa, assembly GCF_040712315.1. NCBI lineage: Eukaryota > Viridiplantae > Streptophyta > Magnoliopsida > Fagales > Fagaceae > Castanea > Castanea sativa. The sequence continues at coordinate 13,442,355 of NC_134015.1, forward strand.
TAAAGTTTAAAGTAATATACAATGCAACAACATTCTAAAAGTATATTCTAATGCAACTTCTTAGCTGTGAACTATTAAATGAATTATTGAGATCAGTTTGTTGACTCCTGGGAATATTGAGTGGAAATGGTAAGCATTTTCATTATATTACATCAGTTTTTAATTTATAGGGTCATATTTACTCTAGAAAATATGATCACATTTGTGTTCTTATTAGTTCATTTCTTCTCTGTCACTTTCAGCAAAGCGAAGACATATAATTATCTTTGGATCAATGATGCATGGCGAATGTTGCTGCTCTCTTCTAAGAACTATTGTCATACATCTCCTACAATGTTGTACCTTTGCCATGTTTTTCATGGATAGTCTGTCTTCATTTACATTCCAGCTTCTCCTTTAATTATGTTATAATGTTATTAAGACACCGCTTTCTTTCACAATTGTGGTCAGCATTTTGCCATTTCTTTATTTATTTATCTTCAGATTTCAAATAGATGAAATGATGCAGAATCATACTTTGCATTTTGTAGAATACATGGCATTTTATAGAATTCTAGTGAAGCAGCTAGTGTAGAATATAAGGAAATGTCTTCTTCTTTTTCATCTTATTTAATTTTATTTATTCATTTATCAATCACTAACCGTTGCGCAAGTTAGCAAATTGTGAAATTTGAAGTGAAAATAGATGTGTCAGTAGTATTATTGCTAAAACAAATAAGGTCGCCCATGGCGTGCACAGCCGCACACACAACTACACAAGGGTATTTTTTAAATTGATTTCTGCCCGATAATAGTCTGTCTTAGAAGTTTATAAAAGACAAGTTTTATAAGCACCACCAAAAAAAAATCTGAATGACTCTGCTTGAGAGACAGAATTTTGTGCCAAGTGAGCTTGCCGGTTTGGTTCAAGAGAAAAGCTACAATTCATTTCAGGCGGATGCTTCCTCCAATAGATTGGTTAATATCGAATACATATGGCTTTATTTCCACTGAAAAAAGGGGGAGGTTCAGGTGGAGCTTTGAGTATGTCTTGATGGCTGGCAGGTCCATGTGGAGTTAGAATTGTGTTACAGCATGACTTAGAAGCGATTAATAACACTAGTAGGGTTGTTTGGTACTTTCGTTTAAACAACAGTTTTCAGTGTTTAAACAACAATAACACTTTTGACATGTATTTCTATAACACTCAAACATGTATTTCCACAACACTGAAAACTGAACAACAATACTTAAACATTGCTACCAACGGGCCAAAAGGTCAAAACACTGTATGTGCAGTGTCCTACTATAAATAATTTTTTTAGAAGCTCATGGGACAATTGACTCTCTCGCCCCTGGCTCGCCCAGTATTGGCTACAATCAAGTTGTCTCTCTCAGTTCAAATACCTGCATAAGCCAAGAACCATGCTGGCCAATGCAAGAAAGCTAAACGTCTGTGGCTGTCTCTCTCTCTCCTCAGAAGACTCACATGAGGTAATTCAGAATGAAGCCAAATTACAAGAAATAGTTGTTCCAGAACTAAATCAGTGCTGTCCTTTTCATATTTTACTGTCGTTTTATTATTTATAGTTTACCTTTTAAGTTATTACATGAGTCTGTTCTTTGCCCATGAATGTTATTCACATTTAATGTTCCACTTCCACATTTACTTTGTTTTCCATATTTGTTTCTCATGTTGGGTAGGAAGTAAAGAGCTGAAGCAATACATGAGCTGGAGCTTATTTAGTACATTTTGCATTTCTGGGTTTGTTTTAAAAATTAAGATAGCTCCATATAAAAAACCTTTTTTTTTTTCAATTTATTATAGTCTGTGCTAAACATAATTGGTGTGAGTGATTCAGTTAGAGTGGTTTATGGAACTTTCTAACTGAAAATTTTTTCGTTTATTTAAGCTGTACTCAAGACTTGGAAAAGAGTTGGTAAGTTTTTCAATTTGTTTGTCTTGAAAAAGAGTCTGCCATTGCATTTAGAGGCCAGGACATCAGTTATAGGTTTCCGGGTATTGCCCTTTTTTGTGTCGAATTCTGAGAATAAGCATGAGAGTAGAGTGCAAGTGAGGAGTTTAGGTGATGCTGATTCTAAAGTGTTATCCTCAGATTCAGTTGTGGTGAATGTAACTTCTATTGGTGGGGAGAGAGGGAAAGGTGGGACTTCAATTGATCAAGGAAATGGGCATTTAAGGTCTAAATTTTAGGAGAAGAGGAGAGTAAAGGATGAAGCTTTGGAAACTTTGAAGCCTTTGTGGAATGATGGATATGTGCCTGCATATCCTTGCTCATGATTGTACACCATTTGAAGGTCTTAATCTTTGAATACTAACCTCTTTGTGTAAAAAAATTTCATTAAGGTTTTCAGGAAGTTCAATTGCATTGTTAATTCATTGAAATGATAGATTATGTCTGTAATTCTTGTAGCTATTTGACTATCATACATAATTAAAACTAATTTGAAAAGCAGCTATGATTTATTTCATTGTAAAATTTGTTTTTAAACAGAAGCCCAAGACACCATTATTCATTTATTGCTTGTAACCTAACCCTTTATTTTAAACTGTCCATTTTATATGTTTATATACTTTTTTTCCCTGTTATTCCTTACATGAATAATAGGGAGTCTAACAATTACTTAAGATTGATTGATTACGCTGATGATAGATTGTGAAATTTGTTGGTATATATCGGGAAAAGGTTGTAAGGTCAGGTCATATGAGTTAGCAATAGTAATTACGACAACAGATTTTGACTTTTGATGTAAAGCCTTAGTCCCAAAATGTTGGAGTAGGCTATAGATCCTCAACAAGACTGATTGGGGTCAGCCTCATGTTTGAATTAGCGAAGTTAAAAGTCCTTTAAGGGCTGTACATGCTCTCTGTACTTGTTTGAATTGAAAAGCATAAAGAGTGTTTGTGGGTAATGGGGGTATGATATTAGCTTGTTGGTTGGTCAGGTACTTCTTCAGTCTTCACTTGCCTATGGGCTCCCTAGTGCCAAACCAAAATAGGTTGGCGTCTCCCAAGTGAATTTAAATTGATGAAATTTTATCACATTTTATGTTAATTTAGTTACAAAATTGATTTCATTAATCATTGAGATCTTTTTTTTAACATAATCGTAGAAATTTCCTTTGCAGTGATCAAATATTTTTATGTCCTTAACAAATTTGTTGTGTGCATGTTTCTCACACATGTGGGTGGGTTTGTATTATCCTTAAATATACAAGATATGATAATTTATAGATCGGTGAATTTTGTTGTATGCAGGGCTGGTAAAACTCGTAGAAGAAACTGTCAGGTTTGAACATGCTTTATCTCCACATAAGCCAATTTATTTGGTTGGGGATTCCTTTGGAGGATGCCTAGCACTTGCTGTTGCTTCTCGTAATCCTGCCATTGACCTAGTTCTGATATTATCAAATCCAGGTTAGATTCCTAATATGCAGTTCATTTTTTTCTTGTAAATATAATCTTGGTATGTTTTTGTTTGATGATCAATGGTTTATCATCTGAGAAATCCTGATCTTTTGATATTTCATTTTAGCAACATCATTTGGCAGGTCTCATCTGCAACCATTGTTTCCTATCTTGGAAGCTATGCCTGTCGGACTGCATAGCACAATTCCCTATCTTCTTGGCTCAGTTATGGGTTCCTAATCTTTCCCCTTCAAGTCTACTTGTGGAATTGTTCAACATGTGAAAAAATCGGATACATTATTGCTAATTTAACTAATTCACTGTGCCTTTAGTCTTAGGAATACCGCATGCCAAGTAATCAGCTACTATGGTGCATGAAATATGAATTCAGTTGCTGTGATTTTTGGTGCTGCTGCTGTGAAATTAGGTGCTTGATTTGATATCAATTCTTTTTTAATATTATTGCTAGCATGTTCATAAAGACTTGATCATCTTAGTTTATTTCTGTATTCTTACCCTGAGTGAAACCTTGAATCTTGTCTATAAGTCAACTTAAAAATGATTTATTTGAATGAAGTACTTTTAGATTAATATTTTATAATGATAAGTTTTGTACTGCTACTATCAATACGAAAAGTTGAACAAACCCTGGGAACAACTTGAGTCTATTTGGTTGAACTGCATTTTAATCCTTACTGACCTAATCTATTTAATAGGTAGCAAATGCTTGTTTAACTAGTGAACTGGCAGCCATTAATGTAATGTTTATGTCTTACATATAATTTGTCTCTGCAGCCTTGGTTTCTCCAACTGTTGCTCTTGTGCAAGCTTCTACACTTTGGTTATCATAGTTTGACCTAGGTTGCCTTTTACTGTAAACGTCATATTTTGTAAATAAATTTTATTTTGTTGAAATCTGATTTAATAGATTTGCACTATTATTTCCCCTATAAATTTTGACGTGTTTTTATCCAGTGTCACTTTTTGCAGTCCAAAATTCCTCAATTTCTGATTTATCATTTTCTATTTTGACATCAGGTGATTCAGTGAAGGTGGCTGCAGTCAATATTGAAAGCAGTTTTCCTCCTGGGCAAAGATTTGAAAGGCTGTCTTGCAGCCTCACTGGGTTGTTACCATATCTTTCTGTATGGAATGCTAGCCAATTGGTTTTCCCCTTTTTTATTTTGTGTTTTCATAGATTAATTTCTCTCCTTTCTGCTTAAATTTCCATTATTTTCAACTAGTTTTGCTTTTTTACCTTTTGCTTTTTGCCTTTTGTTTTGTATTTTAGGCATAGTTTAGTTGTGCTCTCTTTAGTTTCCATTTACGGAAGTTTCTTGTAGCTTAGTTATATATCATTAGAAGCTATTATCTCTGTCCCATTTTGTAAGTCCAGTTTAGAAAGTCCTAACTTTCTAAGAGAACATCAATTAACTTTTGTATCTCACCCAAAAATAAAGAAGTTTCAAAATTTCTGTTGTAAACTTTTCAGAATTCAAATTTAAATAAAATAAGAACAGGTTTATATTGGGAACTCAGTAATTAATGACCGAGAATTATTTTGGGACAGTGAAAATGGAATACTTGACATGCACAATGAGGAGTAGTCTCATAAAAATTTAGTAAATGATAACGAAAGAAAGAAAAAAAGTGAAAAAAAAAACCTCTTTTTGCCACATTTAGCAAATCTCCTTTACTGGGGAACCAAGCCTATTGAGTCCTACAGTTGAAAAGTTTGATGAGATACATTTATTCAATGTATCTCACTTGCATTACCAGAACATTTCAAGTTTTGATCACCTATATATGGGTTCAAGGTTGCTGGTAAAATACTAGCTTATGCATACAGAAGGATTGCTGGTTGGGGTGGGTTTTATTTTGTCTAGTCTAAGTTGATTCCTCAGTTCATTTGCCTTAAAATGTTTATTTTTTTATTTTATTTTTTGTTTATAGTTAAAATTACTTATTGAAGCAGCCCAAGTAATATTGTGGTATCAGGACTATTGTAAGATGTCAATATGAATTTTGCATCACTCCATTTTGTTGTCAGGGTTTTGATGATATTATACCAAGGGACGCTCTTCTTTGGAAGCTGAAGCTGCTTAAATCAGCTGCTGCTTATGCCAATTCCCGTCTCCATACTGTAAAAGCTGAAGTTCTTGTGTTGGCTAGGTTTTTCTTCTCTCTAGATTTTAACTGATTACCAGCTAGATTTTACTTACTGAGATGAAGAATTTACTTTTAAAGTGGTAAAAATCTTGATTATAAAGATTGATGAAGTATTTGCATTTCAGTGGCAAGGATAACATGCTTTCTAGTAGAGATGAAGCCGAACGACTTAAGAACTCATTACAAGATTGTGTTGTTCCTCACTTCAAGGACAATGGGCATACCCTTTTATTGGTATGTGAGAATATGTAAATCCATCATATAATGTCATGGGTAGCTCTCATGATCACTTTCACGTTAGTAAAGCTACTAATGACACCTAGATTTTCATGAGCATTGACTTCCTTTGATTGGTACTCTCAGTCATATTGACCAAATATTTACTTTCGTTGCATTGGTTTGAAATCACCTTATCCAACCAGGTTGAATCCCAAGTTTACTAGCATCCTTTTTCCATCTGTTCTGGCTTCAGTTTGTCCAATGGAACATTGGTTGACTATTTCATTTGATATGTATGGTGCCAACAATGAAATGCTTCAAAATCTCTTTTTCTTTTTTTGGATAATTTCATTTGATAGTTACAATGGGGGGAAAGGGGATTTGAACCCTAGATGTCTTTTTTGGAAGCACTAGGAGGTACTAATTGAATTACAAGACTCTTGGCACTTAAAAATTTCTTGGATATGGAGTCCAAGACCATGTTTAGATGATGTATTTTAAAATTTCTCTAAATCTATGATTACTTATCAGCTTTGAGTTATCTCAAAATATTTAAACTATTAACAGTAAATTGCAAATTACACCCTTAAAGTTTAGGAGTGATGGGATTTTACGTCCTGAAGTTTCAAAATTTGAATTTTACCCCCTGAAGTTTGGTGATGTTTGGATTTTACACCCTGACATTTTAGAATTTGAATTTTACCCTTTATAATTTAGGAGTGTTGGGATTTTATTCCTTAAAATTAAAGCACCCCAAACTTCAGGGTGTAAAATTCAATCACCTCCAAACTTTAGGGGTCTAATTTGCAATTTACCCAAATATTAAAGTGTCAATGGACTTCTATTCCATGATAATTGTATTCTACTTGAAATCTTGAACATTAAGGACCCAATTCATAGCAAAACCTGGAGATTTTAAAGATTGAGCGGACTCTTAACATTGAGGATTAGGCAAATAAAAAGACATACCATGTACAAAATGGTTATGTACGAGAAGACGATCTTAATGATTTCAACTACATTTAATGTGCACATATATCTTATTATAGTGACAATGTTGTGGTTCTAGTTTTTTGTTTTTTATTTATAAAATATATACATTACTTTTAGCTTTTGAGTACAGCTTTTTATTATATATTTTTATAAGTTTTGAGTGTTTAGACAACAATAACACTTTTGACGTGTATTTATATAACACTCAAACTCGTATTTCTACAACATTGAAAACTGAACAACACTACCTAAACACTACTATCAAACGGGCTATAATTGCCTTGATAGCATGAATGCCAGCCATATTTTGAATATGCTACGCTACGGTGATTTGTTTCTATTTAGTTGGTTAGAAAGTGCGAGAAAGTGAAATTTTTTGGATTTTCTTTTAGTGATTAGTTGTACATGTTTGGTTCATCAAAAGGTGAGAGAAAGTAAAAGAAAATTTTGATTTCTTTTGGTGGTTTGCATTTGTTTGGCTTCATGGAAAGTGAGTGAATATATATATATGATAGAGGTTGGTGAGAACTAAGATAAGGTAAGAGAATATGTTGCTGGGAAAGTTGAAATTATTTTATATATTCTCCCTTTTATTGAATTAAAAAAAAAAATTCTTTTATATATATATATATATATATAAGATAAGGTAAGAGAATATGTTGCTGGGAAAGTTGAAATTATTTTATATATTCTCACTTTTATTGAATTAAAAAGTATTATGGGTTTTTTTTAAAAGATATATAAAAGATTAAAGAAAAAGTATTATGGGTTTTTTTTAAAAATAGATTAGTGGGTAATTGGGTGGGTTGGGTTGACTCTGGGTATTAATATTTGGTTAAATCATAAATGGGCAATAAATGGTCTAATGGGTGTTTAGTACCCGGCCATTTATGATCAGCCCAAACTCACCCAATTCACACCCCTAACCCTGATTTGCTTTACTCCCCAGCAGCCCATGGTACTCTGAAACTCATCAACAAGGCGTGGGCTGCTCTTGGTGATGAGACCATGAGAGAAATCTATGTGACGTGCATGTGGGTTTGCGTCCTTCAATTACTGCTTGTGGGATGGATCGCATGACATTCCACTTCAAACCTGAAATGATTATTGAGGTTTGTGGAAAATAATACTTCGTCTTTTGTTTAGTAACAGAATATTTTAAAATTTTATAAGATTTTATTTACCAAAATTTAACCATAATTAGTAAAAATATAATTGATTAATTTAGAGTAATAAGTTCATCAAGCACAAAAAAAAAAAAAATACAAAGTTAAATCTCTTCACAACCCATTGAATAAAGAAAAGAAAAAAAAAAGTCATACTAAATATTTCAAAATACATAATTGATGATATCAACCATTTTTCCCTTTTTCTTTTTCTAATAGACCTCTACCTTTACCTAACTTTATGCCTATGCAATGCACGGCTTAATCAAATTTCATATGTAAATTCAAATAAATTTTAAAAGTATAATTAAAACTAAATTATAAATAAATAGTAAAAATAAAAAAATAAATTTTTTTTTAATTATATGATAAATTTATATTTTGCAAGTCTAACTTGTTTTATAGAAACAAAATCATATAGTATAAAATAATTTATGATAAATAATGAAACTTCCTTTTAATGTTTTGAAACTTTTGTTAATTGAATTATGATCATTATTTTTCTGTAAAAAGAATTTTTTTAAAAAAGATAATGCTATTGTTAAATAGTATGTATATGATTGCATTACTAGAAAAAAAGAAGAAGTCTTAGTTGAATTATTTATTATTTATAATATTTTTACTCTAATTATGCACATATAAACACAACATGACTTTAGACAAAGAATATACCTCTGTTTGTTTCTTTTTATGACTTTGAGACGTAGAGAGAGATGAAAGTGTGAGTATGTAACTAAAAGGTGAAACCTGTTGGTGGGAGAGAAACATGAGTATTAAAAAAGTTGATAATTCATAAATGAAAAAAAAAAAAAAAAAACTATACCAATTGTTGTGGGAAAGACAGCGTAGTACAAAAGTTGAATATCATGAATTGGATTAATCTACCTGTCAATTTTTAATGCGAAAAAAAAGTACAATGTATGTGGAGTTTTTGTTTTTATTTTTATTTTTGAAGCTAAAGAAAAATAGCTTAAACATAAAGGCAATTCATGCACAAAATCTATTCAATTTGGAGTAATTCTTAGGGAGCACGGAGAATGGTGCTCCCTCATCTCACATTCATGGTGTGGTCCATTTATTAAATTCATGGTGGGGTTCACTATAAATGTGAGAGGAGGGAACACCATTTCTCCGTGCTTCGGAAGCACCTAAGAATTTTCCTTCAATTTGACAAAAAAAGAAAAGAAAAAAAAGAAGACAACAAATACAAGCTTGTTAATAGGTAGGGTAGGAAGGAGTTTCCATTAAACTCAAACTGTACGGTACTATTTACAATTTTTTATTAAATTTTTTACTTGAACCAAAAAATAATTCCTTCCCAGTAACAAAATAAATTCTAAACTGACTACATATTTTTTTGCCCTCAAGTTACAAAGAAGGTATTTGGTATCAAATGATACCATGTCAGTGGTATCAAATTTTAATAAGTATGAGACATGTCAACAAAAATAACTAACCCAATAACAATTGAAAGACGTGTTAGTGGGTAGTTATTTTTGCGTACATGTATTTCGTTTATTTGATTTTGATATGGATGACATAGTATTATTTGATATAAAATACTTTTTCCAAGTTGCATACTAGGTTTTATTAATTATTAAAATTTTAATTTATTTTATTAAATGTTTTTTTTTTTGACAAAATGTTAGGATATATTTCCTCTAATCATAAGATAAGATTTAACAATAATTAAATTTAGCTAAAACTTTATCATCTTTTTTTTTCTTTGAAAAGAAAAAAAATCCTATTCCAACTAAAAATCTATTATAAAAATTTTTCAAACTTATACTATATTTTTACCATACCAATAGTCTTTTCGTATAATCCCTCTTGCACCCATGCATTTGTTTTGTTTTTGTTTTTCAAGTCGCAACTTACACGTATGTATTTGTATATAATAGCTTTGAATTTTTGATTTAAAAAAAAATTGGTGCAATATGATAGCTTTTCTTCTTCCTAATATCTGTGTGAATTAATTTCACATTAATTTTACCTCTTAATGTATTTAATATTGGAAAATGTTCACCAATGCCCTTAGGGCATTGGTTTAGGAGCTATTTTTAGAAGCATTTTATTGGGAGAATGATAAAACAATAAATGGTATTGACAACTTTTTATATATTCCATAAAAGTGATGTCAAAATTTTCTTATTATGATTTATTAATAAGGGAAATGCTAATGAATGCCCTAAGGACATCCATTAACATTTTGATTCATTCCCACAAATTCTTTATTCTAAAGTGAGTACACTATGCTAAACCTTAAATTCACAAGGTCAACGGTATTGTCCAATTCTCTTTATAGAGGGCTTCGAGTCCTCTTTCCCTCATTTATTGTCAGAAAATAAAAGCAGTGGCTTATTGGAAGAAAGAGGGGCCTTCAAAGCTTCAAAATGTTTTTGTTATTTCTCAAAGTTTTTAAGTTGTAGGGTCAGATACTTGCTTGTTATCAATTAATAAGTAATATTGTATGCTTATTTCTTGTCATAGAGTTTGAAGTATTTCTGTCACATGAAAGTATGTACTCTTCTGCATATCTCGATAATTTTGAGTATTGGATTTGTTAGTTGAATTTCTCTAGTAGTCTATCTCATATGAAAAGCAAACTGGTTGATTTTTTAAATACAACTTTACTGATCAGTCATCCGTTTATAATTTTTAGTTTTCAATATATATTTTTTAAGAAGAAATCAAGAAGCCCACATAGCTCAAACCTATACTTGTTAGTCATCTACTACTCTAGTTGATATAGAGTTACATACTTTGCTATTTATCAAGTTCCTAAGCCAATATTTCTGCTTTTGTATTTTTTCTCTGGCATAAATGTTTTATGGCATGGAATAGTGCAAAGTGAGACAAGCAACCACCATTAGATATGAAGATGTTACAACTTACAATTACCTAGGCTTTATTTGTTGATTAAGTAACCATCATAATCTCTTTAAGAACTAAAAATCAAGATATGCTTGTGATTTGAACTTTGAGTATTGGCCACAGACTAGTAGTCATTAAAAGTTAGGCTGAACCATACCAAGAGTACAAACCCGTTAAGATCAATCTCAAAAAAAAAAAAAAAAAAAAAAACCCTGATGTGGCATATACTATATTTTTCCGTTATTAACTTCCATTTTGTTTGCTTGATTTTCAAATCCGTACTTTTTTTGCTTCTCCTTTTCATAAAGTCTTTGACAGCTCTGTTTTGTTGTTTGGAATTAGATTTATACTTTTTGGGTTATTATTGTGCTCCTCATTTTGCTGTTAGGAGTTAAATAAGATACTGCTTTTCAGTTGATTTTAATGTTTGTAAGTGGGTTTTCATCATCTAATTCATACTAGTGGCTTGCCCTGCCTTGGTCTTAATTCCCACAGATTCTTTCTTACAAAATCATCGACTTAAAAACCTTTAATTCATACGAATTGGAAGAAAGGAAACCAAAATTAAATTTCCAGAACAAATAGGCACTCAAATAAACTACCTGAAAAGGACAGCGAGGATGAAAATGAATGCTGGAAGTGTATAGTTAATGCTCTAACAATTGTTGGGGTCTAAGTGTTTTAAACCTTCTATCAGAGAATTTGAAAATGCTTCTCTATCTCATTAGGAAACGAGCTGTACAACTTATATACTATACAAAACTAACTAATCTCTACATGTGTGAACAGAAACCTTACCAACTATCTCACGTGTTACAACTAAACATACTAACAAATAGATACTAAACTACATGTGGTTTATCTTCTCAAGCTACTGCCGTTTTCCTCTGTTTTCAATTCTGCAGATTCACGTGTTCTTGTTTCTGTCAAGCTCTGCTTTGATCCTTGCTCTTCATGCTTCTCACGTTTCTTCTCTTTCCTCTGACACTCCCCCTCAAGGGAAACTGCAGAATGTATATTAACCATTCCCATCTTGCAAATCAGATTGAGGAATTGATTTATTCCTAGTGCCTTGGTTAGCAAATCAGCAAGTTGACAATGTGTTCTCACATGGATTAACTTGATGACCTTCTCTAGCACCTCATCCCTCGCTACATGACAATCAATCTCAATGTATTTGGTCCTTTCATGAAATACTAGATTTGAGCCAATATGCAGGGCAGCTTGACTATCACAAAACAACAAAGCTTCCCTATTATGTTCAATCCCAATATTCTTAAGAAAATACAATATCTAAACTATCTCACAAGTGGCCACAGCCATAGCTCTATATTCTGCTTCTACAGAGGATCTAGACATTATGCACTATTTTTTTGATTTCCGTGAAACTAGAGAGTCTCCAATGAGCACATTATAACCTGTCACCGATCTCCTTGTGTCAAGACATGAAGCCCAATCTAAATCAGCAAACCCTTTGACATGAATTTCTGACTTTGATAAAAACAATATGCCTTTTCCTGGTTCATTCTTCAAGTATTGCAAAACTCTATACACGGTATCTAGGTGAGGCTTTCTTGGCTTAGCCATTTACTGACTTAACCTATGAACAACATAGGTGATGTCTGGCCTAGTAATAGTAAATTATAACAGCCTTCCAATCATTCTTTTATACATACTTGGATCCTTGAGCTCTTCCCCTTCATACTTGCTCAACTTAACTTGATGTTTTGTTCCATTGGTGTCTTAGCTAGCTTGCAACCTAGGAGTCCTGCATCATTCAACACCTCAAGAACATATTTTCTTTGACATAAAGTTATTCCTTGATCTGATCTAGCAACCTCAACCTCAAGTCTAAAGTATAACAACCTTACTTTTTATTTTTTTCTAATGGTTAAAATCAAAAATTGATTTTTCAACTACCAAATCCCCTCCATCCAAAATTGTTGCGTTAAGGTACTGCATCTCATTTCGATTCAGATTCAAATGTTTCTTTCTTAGGGTTCCATCACAACGGATAGAAAAAGAGAAGGAACTGTAGATCAAAATCAATCTCAACAAGGTTATTGATTTTCCATTTATAGTAAGTATCAGATTGGGTTCAAGACTCAAGAGTAAAACTAGGCTTGTGGCACCCCCTATCTCTTAAAGGCTGTCCAAAATGAACCTAATGGATCGAACTTTCACTCTGGGTGACCTTACAGCGGACCCCCCGGCGAAAGTGGTTGGATCCACCATCACATGCACAAAGCACATGTGATGAGACTAGTGTGTGTCTATATATATATAAAGTGCTAGGTGTGGATAAATAGTATTTCAAGTTTTCAACAGTGGCCTATTGATGTTATTAATTTATTTGTTATGATTAAAATATCCTATCGCCATCAAAATTTAATGGGTGTTCTTCCTCCCTCCCTCCTTCCTTTTGGGTCCTTGAATTTGAGTATGAAGGCATAGGCATAGTAAGGGATTCAACTACTATGAGACCCCAGAGTTTTTTTTTAAATAATATATAGTAAATTATTTTATTGTATTAAAAAAATTAAAATTTAACGTTTAGACTTCTAAAAATTACAATGAATTCCCTTTCAAAGAAACCCCAAAAATAGAAATTACTAGCAAGTTTAAAATGTAAGTTTAGAATTGAAACAAATTTTTTTTTTCAAATATAAGTATAATGTCTATTTCATTGAAACCTAAATTTTAAGATAAACTTTTGAATGTTTATTATTTTTATTGGCTTTTTAGGGCCTATCTCTAATTTTTAATGTCTATTTTGTTTGTATTTTTTAACCCAAAACTAAATATTTTGGCCAAAAAAAAAAAAAAAACTTTTTAACTCGTAAATTAAGGGGAAAAGTGAAATTTTGAGCAAAAATCGAAATAGGCAACCTACAAACCAAAATGGACCAAAGTGGACTGACACGGACCAAATAGACAGAGGTGGATCAAAATGAATCGAATGAACCAAAGTGGACTGAATGGATCAAATTGAACCAAAATGCTATGCTATTGTGGCTTAAACCAAAATGGACCAAAGTGAAATTTTGAGCAAAAAAGGAAATAGGCAACCTATAAACCAAAATGGACCAAAGTGGACCGACACGGACCAAATAGACCGAGGTGGATCAAAATGAATGGAATGAACCAAAGTGGACTGAATGGATCAAATTGAACCAAAATGCTATGCTATTGTGGCTTAAAGGGAACAACAACAATAAATGCTAAGTTTTAGTTTTTAGATAGTATATAGATATAGATGATTTGAACCTTTAACTTTAACGACAAGCAAATGACAAGAGTTTTATAATTCAACTGATTGATATCTTATATTTTCAAGAGAGATATCTATGATTTAAATCTCTCCACAACCCAACCATCGAATTATCGAATAATTAAAAAATGCAGTAGGCAGGGCAGGGGAAGCATAGCCTATGGGGGCTATGGTGTTAAAGGTAGTATAATTGTGCCTGCCTAGCCTTTCAATTAATACAATTTAGTTAACTAGACACTTGCGATTAATTAGCCTGAAGTTCAAGTTCCCACATCGAACTAACATAAATGAAGAGACAGGCGCAAGGGGGTATAAATATGTAGCACTAGTCAAAGTGAAAAACATACTTACCTGGACGGGGTCTATGTTTGATCATTAAGGATCATGTCCTAGGTTAGTGACCTCCATTGCACATAAAGGAGGGGTGCTAACCTAAGGGCTTCCCAAGTGGAAGAGCCTACGTCATTATTTGTTGCTATGGGGGCTTCGGCCCCTGCCCAATTTCAGTCTTAATATTTTTGGACGTTTAAATATTAATGTATTTTCACAATAATTTGTTGAAATTTTTCTGTGACTCATTTGTATTTCTATATTGTTTTATGGTAATTGATGTTATTAATATATAAGGAATTAATTTTAATTATACTGATATCAATGACTCTGAGTAGAAGTAGCAAACATAAAAATTTAAGCATCGTATAGTTATTATTATTAATTAAAATGATAACAAATTAAATAAAATTATACAAACTAATATATAATTATTATATTATTTTGTGCTATACACGCTATAATTGTTATCTCCAAAAGAAAAAAAAAAACTTCAAAATTCATCTTTATTTTCTATAGTAAAAGGTCGATGGAAATATTTGTTCCATGATGAGATTTATTCCACTTTTAGTTCATTTATTAGTATGAAAGTGACTGACAAATTAAACACATGAAATGCGATCTAAAAAAAAAAAAAACTTAACGAAATGTTTGTAACTAAATTTGATATTATATTTTTGAATCTTGAAAGAACCTTGTAAAAATATCACTTTGTAAAATATATATATATATATATTAAGCTCTTATTTTTTTTAATGAAAAATATATTCTTCATCTTTGTCAAAAAAAATATACTCGTTGTCCCATGGAGTACTAATGTAATGTAACTAGAAATGAGAAGCAGGGACCAACAAAAGAGCATATTTATGTGGGTGCATATTTGTGGATAAGGTTATAAAAAATAAAACCCGGAATCTTACGTAGGATAGTCAGATCAAATCATAGGATTTTATCAAGAATACTAATATTATAATTTATAATTTATGTCAAGAAAGAAAGTGAAAATTCACCAACAGTGATGATATAGTGATAATAAAGGGAAATCTTGGGTCCAGTTTTCATTGCATTGGACTTATCACGATAACGAGACTTGCCAACTTTTGGTCATATGTTATCAACCCAACTCAAATATGATAATGAATTTTGTTAATGCTTTCTTATCTCATATGAGTGCAAATAGAAGAAAAAATATAAAATATCATGATTAGTTTTTTATTTATAAAAAATAATAAATTGATGTCTTTAATTATCTTAGAAGGATAATACAAAATTTAATTTGTAATTAAATAAAAAGATTGATTTCAATCAACTTTAGGAAAACAAACAAAGAAAATATAGACATTCCTTAACAAAATAATTGACGATGTCTATCGTAAAGCCAATCAATAGAACCCATAGATTTTATCGACAAACATCTCTCTATCAACCACCTAAAGATGGAGTGCATGTTTGGTATCCTATTTTGAAACATTACTTTTTCAATAAAACCGTCCAATTTCAGAAGGATCAATTAAACTTCAAAATCCAATCAAAAGATTGAAAGAAAGTTTTTCTAAGCAGAAAAGTAGGTAGGATAAGATCAAATATAAATTTGTTTTGGGCTTGATGCCTTGATGTGAAGTGGAACGCACAAGTGATCAACTGTCAATAACAAATGGAGTGGAGGCTAGAGGTTGCATGGTTGCACAAGTTGCCGGGGAACAAACATTACAAGAAAACCTAAGTAATTTTATCAAACTTATAAATCAATAGTAGAAATCATTAGTCCATCTGTGGATTTGTTCACAAACGTATAAATCTCAAATTGTAAGAATGAGAAAATTATAACACAAAACCAAAAAAAAAAACTACATGTGTGATGAAAAATTGTTTCACCTGCAAACACATAATGCTCATCACACCTCTAGGTATTTTGTGATTAGAAAATGTAGTAATTCCAAATTATAATGGATGCAAATTATTAACTTTTTTCCAAAAAAATAGAAGAGTCTCTGAGCACGCGCATCAAAGACTAGTGTGTGTATTTTAAATATATGTATAATGCCTATATCAGTGAAACATGAATTTTAAGATAAACTTTTGAATGTTTTAGCAATTTTATTGCTTTTTTTATGGCCCATAAATAAATTAAAATGTCATGTTTTTTAACTCAAAAAAAGTAAAAAGGAAAAATGAAATTTTGAGCAAAAAAAGAAAAGGCAACCTATAAACCAAAATGGACCGAAGTAGATCAAAGTGGACTGAATAGACCAAACAAATTAAAGTGGAGCGAGATAGACCCGAATAGACCAAAGTAGACTGAAATAAACCTAATGAACCAAAGTGGACCGAATGAACCGAAGTGGACTGAATGGATCGAATTGAACTGAAATCCTATGCTTATGTGACTCAAAGAGAGAGTGATAACAAGAAATACTAGGTATCAACTTTTAGATAATATATATATATAGCTGATTTGAACCTTCAACTTTAACATGGAAAACAGGTAAAAAAAGTTTTATAACTCACCTGGTTGCCCATGGTTGAAATCCCCCCATCACAACTATCGAATTATCAAATAATTAAAAAAAAAAAGATGTGGCAAGCAGGGCAGGGGAAGCATAGCATATGGGGGCTATAGTGTTAAAGGTAGTATAATTGAGCTTGCCTACCTTTCAATTAATACAAAATAAACTAATCTATGTCTTCAAAATAAACTTATCCAAAAAAAAAAATTTTAAAAAAATTTCAATCCACTTTGATATTTCCCTCAAGACCAAATACACTAGAAAAAAAAAAAAAAAAAAAAGCCCTCATTGCGCACACAAAGCATATGTGATGAGACTAGTGTGTGTATATATAAAAAGTGCTAGGCGTGGATAAATAGTATTTCAAGCTTTCAACAGTGGCCTATTGATGTTATTAATATATTTGTTATGATTAAAATATCCCATCCCCATCAAAATTTACTCCCTCTCTCCTTCCTTTTGGGTCCTTGATTTTGTGTATGAAGGCATAGGCATAGTAAGGGATTCAACTACTATGAGACCCCAGAGTTTAAAAAAAAAAAAAAAAAAAAATAGTATATAGTAAATTATTTTATAGTATAAAAAAAGTTAAAATTTAACGTTTAGACTTCTAAAAATTACAATGAATTCCCTTTCAAAGAAACCCCAAAAATAGAAATTTCTAGCAAGTTTAAAATATAAGTTTAGAATTGTAGCATTTTTTTTTTCAAATATAACTATAATATCTATATCATTGAAACCTGAATTTTAAGATAAACTTTTGAATGTTTATTATTTTTATTGGCTTTTTAGGGCCTATTTTTAATTTTTAATGTCTATTTTGTTTGTATTTTTTAACCCAAAATTAAAGATTTTGGCCCAAAATAAAAAAAATACATACTTTTTAACTAAAAAATTAAGGAGAAAAATGAAATTTTGAGCAAAAAACGAAAAAGGCAACCTACAAACCAAAATGGACCAAAGTGGACCGACACGGACCAAATAGACCGAGGTGGATCAAAATGAACCGAATGAACCAAAGTGGACTAGATGGATCAAATTGAACCAAAATGCTATGCTATTGTGGCTTAAAGGGAGCAGCAACAATAAATGCTAAGTTTTAGTTTTTAAATAGTATATAGATATAGATGATTTGAACCTTCAACTTTAATATGACAAGCAGTTGACAAGAGTTTTATAATTCAACTGATTGATATCTTATATTTTCAAAGGAAATATCAATATATGGTTCAAATATCTCCACAACCCAACTATCGAATTATCGAATAATTAAGAAAAAAAATGCAGCAAGCAGGGCAGGGGAAGCATAGCATATGGGGGCTATGGTGTTAAAGTTGGTATAATTGTGCCTGCCTAGCCTTTCAATTAATACAATTTAGTTAAATAGACACTTGCGATTAGCCTGAAGTTCCCACATCGAACTAACATAAGTGAAGAGACAGGCGCAAGGGGGTATAAATATGGAGCACTATTCATAGTTAAAAACATACTTACCTGGACGGGGTCTATGTTTGATCATTAAGGATCATGTCCTGGGTTAGTGACCTCCATTGCACATAAAGGAGGGGTGCTAACCTAAGGTCTTCCCAAGTGGAAGAGCCTACGTCATTATTTGTTGCTATGGGGGCTTCGGCCCCTGCCCACTTTCAGTCTTAAATATTTTGGACATTTAAATGTTAATGTATTTTCACAATAATTTGTTGAAATTTTTCTGTGACTCATTTGTATTTCTATATTGTTTTATAGTAATTGATGTTATCATTTTAATTGTATTGATATCAATGACTCTGAGTAGAAGTAGCAAACATAAAAATTTAAGCATCGTATAGTTATTATTATTAATTAAAAGAGAAATGATATGTCCACAATATTTTTACAACAAATCCTAAGTGGCAGGATGTTACTGGTTGTTATTGTTGGGGCAAAAAAGTAATCTTAGTGTTATGTTCAAATTTGAACCAATAACAACTAACCACCTATGATTTGTTGTAAAAATGTTATGGACGTAGCACCTCTCTAATTAAAATAATAACAAATTGAATAAAATTATACAAACTAATATATAATTATTATATTATTTTGTGCTATACATGCTATAATTGTTATCTCCAAAAGAAAAAAAACATCAAAATTCATCTTTATTTTCTATAGTAAAAGGTCGAAGGAAAAATGAGAAATGATATGTCCACAACATTTTCACAACAAATCTTAAGTGACAGATTGTTACTGGTTGTTATTGTTAGGACAAAAAAGTAATCTTAGTGTTAAGTTCAAATTTGAACCAATAACAAATAACCACTTATGATTTGTTGTGGAAATATTGTAAAAATGTTGTGGATGTAGCATCTCTCAGGAAAAAATTGTTCCATGAGATTTATTCAACTTTTAGTTCATTTATTAATATGAAACAAATTAAACACATGAAATGCGATCTACAAAAAATAATAATAATAATAATAATAATAAAACTTACGAAATGTTTGTAACTAAATTTGATATTATTGAATTCTATTTTTGAATTTTACACTCTTGAAAGAACCTTGTAAAAATATCATTTAGTAAAATATATAAATTAAGCTCTTTTTTTTTTTTTAAATAAAAAATATATTCTTCATCTTTGTAAAAAAAAAAACATACTCGTTGTACCATGGAGTACTACTGTAAGAGATTGCGGTATGCACCTAGAAATGAGAAGCAGGACCAACAAAAGAGCATATTTATGTGGGTGCATTAATGGATAAGGTTATAAGAATCGGAATCTTACGTATACGTAAAAACTAGAAATCGCTGCAATAGAGACGTAGGACAGTCAGATCAAATCATAGGATTCTATCAAGAATACTAATATTATAATTTATGTAAAGAAACAAAGTGAAAATTCACCAATAGTGACGATTTAGTGATAATAAAGGGAAAAACTTGGGTCTAGTGTTCATTGCACTGGACCTATCATGGTAACGACACTTGCCAACTTTTGATTATATGTCATTATTTTAATGAATTCAACTCAAATATGATAATGAATTTTGTTAATGCTTTCTTATCTCACATGAGTGCAAGTAGAAGAAAAATTATAAACTATCATGATTAATTTTTTATTTAAGAAAAATAATAAATTGATGTCTTTAATTATCTTAGAAGGATAATGCAAAATTTAATTTGTAATTAAAAAAAAAAAAGATTGATTTCAGTCAACTTTGGGAAAACAAACAAAGAAAATACAGACATTCCTTAACAAAATTATTGACGATGTCTGTCGAAAAGTCAATCAATAGAACCCATAGATTTTACCGACAAACATTTCTCTGTGAACCACCTAATTAAAGATGGAGTGCATGTTTGGTTTCCTATTTCGAAACAGCACTTTTTCAATAAAACCGTCCATTTTCAAAAAAATCAATTAAACTTCAAAGTCCAATCAAAAGATTGAAAGAAAGTTTTTCTAAGTAGAAAAGTAGGTAGGATAAGATCAAATATAACTTTGTTTGGGCTTGATGCCTTGATGTGAAGTGGAACGCACAAGTGATCAACTGTCAATAACAAATGGAGGCTAGAGGATGCATATATGGTTGCACAAGTTGCCGTAGAACAAACATTAGGAGAAAATCTAAGTAATTTTATTAAGACGATAATATAATAGTGTGGAAATCATATGTCCATGCGTGGAATTGTTCACAAATGTATAAATCTTAAATTGCAATAATGAGAAAATTATAACACAAAACCAAACAAAAAAAAAGCTACAAGTGTTATAAAAAATTATTATTATTTCACCTGCAAACACATGCATAAGCCAGAGAACAAACATTAGAAGAAAATCTAAAAAGTTTGAACCTTCAACTTTAAAACGAAAAACAAATAACAAGAGTTTTATAACTCAACTGGTTGCCCATGGTTGAAATCCCCCTGTCACAACTATCGTATTATCAAATAATTAAAAAAAAAAATGCAGCAAGCAAGGTAGGGAAGCATAGCATATGGGGGCTATAGTGTTAAAGCCTTAAAGGTAGTATAATTGAGCCTGCCTGCCTTTCAATTAATACAACTAGAAGGTTGCCCGCGCGTTGCGCGGATAATGCTGTAAGCTTTTATGTAAAATGGTTTTTGAAATTTTTGTACATATATTATAACATAAATGGTGGATATTTTCATTGCTAAAATCACCTACAATTATAGTAGAAATTTCAGAGCATGTAGGCATATTTTGTTGTCTACCATCAGTTGATTGTAAACCAATTAATTGCAAGCATACATTATGCATATCAAACTCCTTGAACCTGTCCCTTGTCATACGAAATGTCTAACTAAGGCATTGACCCTATGAAGCATCTTCAGTTGATCGTAAACCAATTAATTGCAAGCATACATTATGCATATCAAACTCCTTGAACTTGTCCCTTGTCATACGAAATGTCTAACTAAGGCATTGACCCTAAGAAGCATCTTCAATAATATTTTAACTATAGCAGTGCTAAGGTTGCATAGTGATTCATGTCTAGGCAAAGCAACAAACACACTTTGATATTATCAAGGCTCTTGCGAACAATCGTACATGATACTTGACCAATAAATAAATAAAGCAAGTAGTTTCAATGATGGTTGAGGTAGACATGACTCAACATATTTTACAATTTTTTAACCACCGCACACCCTTGGTGCGATGCTCATTCCACAAGTATAAGTACTTATGGGGTGTGGGAGGCAAGGGTCGGGGTTCAAGTCTCCAGGAGGGACCTTCACATACATATACACTTAGATTATGCTAGAATAGAAATTCTATTTTCTATAAATAAAAAAAATAATAAAACAATTTTTTAACAAAGGTGTACCAGTATAATATATTTAACAATTTTTTAATACCATTTTGAGTTTATATAGATTCTAGGCTAACCTTTAAATAATGGAGACACCACATAATTTTTTTCTGCCCACTCAGTTCTTAATTTATACCTTTGGGGTTCTATTGTTTCTTTCTTTGTTCTTATTTTTAACAATTGAGTTTCTATCATTTAGTAGGACATAGAATATGTGTAGATTGTGGTGATTGTTTTAAAAATTTGCTACCAAATAATACTTAACCCCTCAATAGGTAAAAGAAAATTATTCACCTAAAAATAATAACTTCTTTCTTACCCGTAGCTAATTTAATTTGTTTCACTTATGTCAATTATATAGGCTGCTACATCATACAACCAAATAAAAATTATAAATTTTCTGTCAAGCATTTTATCAAATACTATGGATTCAAAATAATATATATGATTACTCTTGGGCTCTTTGCACTTTGAATCCCACAAAAGTTTTGCCTCTATTGGCGCTTTGAATGTGACCCAATCCATATAGATACATGTATGTGTGCTCCGACTACATGTGGCTTGGAGGAGCTTGATTTATTGATTAAGTTTCTTCCTCATTGATCTTTCTACCTGCCCAACAAAACCAAATTAGTTACTCAACCTGTCTTTGCCTTAGGGTCTAAATATTACCCAATTCAACTAATTTTCTTAATCACATCCTCATGTAACATATTTAAATCACTCACCAAAAGCCAAATCATAAATTACAAAAACAGCGTGGCTCAGTAGAAATCTCAACCAGTAAACAGTTTAAATGAAAAGAAACAAACCACCATCTAGTTCGATTATCAAAAACCCATTACCAAACAACAACAAAGAATGAACAAATTGAGTATTAGTATTTTGTACTTCTTAGATACTGAAGAAGGATTTGATAAATTAGGGGCTGGTGGTATTTTCTCCTTGTGTTTAGTTACTTTAGTCCCCGGCCAAAACATGGTAAAGTTGAAGCTTCAATCTACCTGAGTCTATCTTCCATTAAACATTGCAAACCGCAAACTTAGTATCCCAAATAAAATTTGGGAAAAAAAAATTGAAAGAAAGAAACAAAGAGAGAGAGTTGGCAATATTTATTTATTTATAGACACTAAGAAAGGAACTTTTGTCCATGAACTCAAAGAGGAATCGTTGATCCATCAATATATAATTTTCAAAAGAAATAGGTACAATAGAGTGCGTTTAATTGAAAGGGGAAGTGAAAGAGTTTTTTGTTTGTGTTTTTGCTAGAAGAAGTGAAGAGTTAAGACTTAAGAGACGTAGAAAGAACTGAAGAGTTAAGAAAGAGAATGAATGAAATTTAAAAGATTTAAGATGGGTTTGATCTCAACAGAAATTACTTGGAAAGTATAATATTATTGTAAAGGTGTAATACTGCAAAGCTTGGTCTCACTTTGCCAGGTGCTTATCCATAGTGTGCATTTAAATTTGAACGGGGAAGTGAAAGTTTTTTTTTTTTTTTTGGTCCGGAAGAGGTGAATAGTCTTTTTTTTTTTTTGATGGAAAGAAGTGAAGAGTTAGGAGAGAGGAAGAAGTGAATTGATTTTTGATGAAGCAATAAGTGCTAAACATAAAAGCTGCATTGTTTTAATTTTTGAAGTTTGAAAACATCATTTCATAATAAAGAGGATTGTAAAGAACTCATATAGAGCGCCACATGGCAGAACCTCATGCACTCTCGCATGAGGTCTCTACTTTTATATATATATTGATTTTTTTTTATGCATTTCAATTAATAAAATTTAGTTTAACTAGACACTTGCGAATAGAAACATTGGAAAATGCCAACCAATTGAACTATAAGACTCTTTGCAAGTTTTTATACGATAGATAACCACAACAACTTACCTCTTCCCCAATCAGCTTTGAATCCCACATAGGTTAAACATGAAATATAAGAGAGACAAGCAAGATGTACAAATAAAAAAGTAAGCAGCATTTAACAACATACTTACCTGGACGGGGACACGGGGTGTATGGGTAACCAAGAAGGCCCATGGCCTAGGTTGGTGACCTCCATTGCACTTATAGGAGGGGTTCCGTCCTAAAGTCTCCCCTAGTGGGAGAGCCTACGTCATTATTTGTTGCATTGGGGGCCTTCGCCCCTTGCCAAATTCTAGTTTAAAATTTTTGTGGCTATATGCTAATTTTATGTCATCCAAGAGGCATGATTAATGTGTTTTTTACTATTTGATTTTGTTGCCATTCTAATTTTCCATTTATTTCTGTAGACTATTCTAAATTGAATATGAAATTCAAATATACCTTTCCAAGAGAAAATGTCATGTAATTGTGGAGCATGGTCTATCATATAGAATAGTATTGCATAACGTTTAGCAATTTTGGACCTAACAAGTATTTTGCCTTCTTTTTGATTCTTTTGGGGAATACACTTGCTCAAATATAGGTGCCAAACATGGCCAAAACATAATTTCATGCACCAAAGAGAGTCCAACTCAGTGGGAAAATTATTTAGTATTCTGAAATTATTACTTCAAATGAATGATATATTCTATCAAGAACTTTATTAATAAGACCCACTATTATATGAAAATAGAATTTCTCTCATAGTACTAATTACTCCAAAATAAATAAATAATCCAATTGTAGTAATTAATATGTTTATATTTTGAGTTTTTGAATAAACTGACTTTGATAAGGACATAGATGAAATTTCAACCCATCCTATATATAACTTTATTGACATTTTCATGGCATTAGACTAAAGACTGAAGACTGAAGACTCATGGCATGTGTGCAGCTTCCTATATATATTAAACCAAGTAAAATAGTGTGTAATAACTCTTTCCTATCTTTTTGTTTGGAATGCTTAGAAGTTGGATGTTTATTTTTTGACAGTTGAATGAGAGTTCTCTTTATCAAAGAGATTAATTAAATGAATTGAAGTTAAAACTTTTTTTTGGGTTGGTGGTTGGAGGGGTTGGTTCCAATAATATATTCTTTGGTGATGGAATCTTAGCAAACAATAATCAATATTATAAACCAAAATATACTTTCCATGCTCTTGAATAATGCGTAACCCAACTACCCAAGCCTAGTTCTCCCTTCAAAAAAGAAGAAGAAGAAGCCAAGTTCTAATTTACAATAATAGCATTTTGGTTACAAACCCCTGTGGCACCATTGCTGCCATCACTGTCAGTGTTATGGCCATTGATCTATCAAGAATTTCTCTCCGACCCTTGAAGCTAACAGACGTGGATGATTTCATGTTATGGGCAGGTGATGATCAAGTTACACGTTTCCTCCGATGGAAGACTTTTACATCGAAGGAAGAGGCTTTGACTTTCATCAATGATGTTTGCATACCCCATCTACGATGGCGTCGATCCATATGTATCGATGACCGTTCGATCGGCTTCGTCTCCATTTTCCCCGGATCGGGTGATGACAGGTGTAGGGCTGATATAGGGTATGGTATAGCCACAAAGTACTGGGGCCAGGGGATAACTACCAAGGCAGTGAAGATTGCTCTCTCACAAGTGTTCAAGGACTTGCCTAATTTGGCAAGGTTGCAATCTTTTGTTGCTGTAGAGAATCTAGCATCTCAAAGGGTCCTAGAAAAAGCTGGGCTCCTCAAGGAGGGTATGCTGAGGAAGTATACCTATCTTAAGGGGAATTTAGAGGACTTGTTTGTCTACAGCTTTTTAGCCACAGGCTCCTTCCCAGTTGTTGACCCTTAGATTGTTGTGGAAGAAGTATTGCTATTGGTATCATGATATAAATTAAGTGGAAAATTCTACCCTGCAGTCATTACAATGACTTCTACAAAATTTGGACAGTAATGCATGTAGCACTCAACCTATAAGGTTGCAGTATTCAAATTTTAATGGTTTGTAGGTCAATAGAATAACTTTGGGTATGATGATGTATGTGATGTAATATTAATGTATACATTTTCTTTAATGTCTTGTGTTTATGGTATTTTGTGTGATTTTTATTGTTAATGATTTCATCAAGATGATTTGGCTATGGAAATACAGAGTTGAAATGTCCAATTATTTTTTATTATTGACAGAGATCCAAAACATACATTATTTTTCCTTACTAGTCGCGGATCCATTCGATGTGCGACATTTTCTGAGAATTTGTATTTTTGTTAAGTAAAACAATAGATTTTCTAAATTAATTAAGCTATATATATATTTTATTTGAAAGTGTTTTAAATTTAGTAAGATTTTTTTTTTTTTTTTTTGGTGAGGAAACCTACTTTATTTCACATCTAATCATTGTATAAGGTGATATATTTTTGTAAGTAAAGTAATGTATAATTGAAATTTGTTTCTAGTGCTCCTTACAAACGGTTCATCCTCTATATGTGTTGAATAACCTAAAGACGAAGCAAATCTATCATTTATATTAAAAAAAAATACTAGACTTTAATAATATAACAAAAATGTAATTTTATTAAGAACTTACCAACATTATGATGAGAATGTGATATAATTGTCAATAAAGAAATTCCTCTTCCTACTAAAATCTTTCCTCCTAGAGCACCACCGAAGTGGAACGAATGAACTTAAGTGGACAAAAATGGACGGAAGTGAACTGAAATGATACATAGGTATGGCTCAATAGGAATGTGGGAACAATAAATGTTATGCTTCAACTTGTTGATATTACTAGTCGCAGGCCCACGTAATGCGTTTATTTTTTGTGCCAATTTTTAAAAAAATTTTATCATTATTATTCTTTTGTTTAGTAAAAATATTGGTGCTTCTTCCAACCACAACATCAATATAATGAACTTGCTTCATGTAGTTTTGTTTTGTCATATTAACCATTTTGAGTGCTTGTATAAACATATATACACACATACACACACTAAATTGGTCTTCAAAATTAAATTATATCATTTCACTAAAATTGTGTAATGCACTTAAAAACTAAAATAATAATATCAGCTAAGTGAAGGGAAAAACGTAAAGAAAGATAATACTATCAAATTAAAAAAATTAAAAATAATAATATTACTTTTTGTCATCTTGGAATGAAGTGGACCAAAATAGATTGAAAGGACTAAAGTGAACTGAATTGGACCAAAATGGACAAGAAGGACCGAAATGGACCGAATGGACACCAAAGTAGACCAAATTAGACCGAATAGGAACTAAGTGGACCAAAATAGACCGAAGTTGATTAAAATGGACCAAAGTAGACCCAAATGGACTGAATTTGACCCAACTGGACTGAATAAACCGAAGTGGACTGAAGAGAAGAAGTGGACCCAGTTGGACCGAATGGACTGAAGTGGACCAATATGTATAAAAATGGACTGAAGTGAACTAAATGAACCAAATTAGACCAAAATAACCGTAGTGGACCAAATTTGAAGGCACGTATCAGTAACAATCCTAGATATTAATTTAGTTACAAGCATATTACATGTGTTGATGATGTGCACATACTATTTATTAAAAAACTAAAAAGTAAGTGATAGAAATTTATTTATGGATTGTAAAAAGGATTATCAAGCGTACAATAAAATATATATATATATATATATATTTAAAATTAGGTACGTAATTTTTCATATTTTTAGTAGTCATTACAAAGTATTCTAAGTCCTACAGTGTTTCCCATTAAAGCTTTGCCTTGCATGCAAAATTGTTTTCCCTGGAGTATGTCAACAGCTTCATGGCCCAGTCTCTAGTAAAATGGAGTTATGTGGGTTCATATATCAGCATATTTTAAGCACCCCATATATCAGCATATTTCAAGCACCCGATATATGCCGAGTGACCATTTATAGCCTATATTTCATTCTCCTATCTGGTTGTTGTGGCCATACACCGTTGCAAAAGCGAGAAGCAATAAATTGAGTAAGAGTAACAAAGAAAAAGAAAAGTGTGAAAGCAGTTATTTCTATTCTAAATTAAAGTAGATGGATGCATAAAGAAAATATATATGTAAAGTTAAAACTATCAAATATATTATTATGGAAAAAAAAAAGTCCAAAATGAATGAGTAAAGTTAATTGGTCAATATATTTAATATTATAAAAAAATTAAAGAGGAACAAATCAATAAAAAAAATGGTGACATGGTTGATGTTGCTCAATTGGAGTAGCACCATTAAATGCTATAGTTTGATTTTAAGATATTATATAAATATAGATAATATTGGTGTACTTTGGGCCCTAGCAAGCACCTAAATTACACTTCATCAAAATTTCTAACGATAAACGAGGAACACATTTGAACCCTTTGAAACCACTCGCCGGCCATTCTCTTTTTTCTTATTTTGGGCTGGCTCTGCGGTCATTCAAAATTTTTAAGTGCGTGGATGATTTTAGTAGATGGGTAGTCGGCAATGATAATGCAAGTAAAGTATACTGTCATTATCTTGTAGTTTCCGGTTCAAATCAACATATAGACCAAAGAGAAACAAGACCCTGGTTATACCTTTAAATTTGT
Organism: Castanea sativa; assembly: GCF_040712315.1. Classification (NCBI taxonomy): domain Eukaryota; kingdom Viridiplantae; phylum Streptophyta; class Magnoliopsida; order Fagales; family Fagaceae; genus Castanea; species Castanea sativa. The sequence continues at coordinate 13,470,580 of NC_134015.1, forward strand.
AATATTAAATTTGAACAACGAAATTGATCAATTACAAATTCCTGAAGTATGACATTATGCAAGATTTTCATTGTAAAATGGCAGATTTGGGCATGGCATTGTTGGTAGTTATGGTGTTTGTCTTTCTATGTAGCTAGTCAACAATGTCACCATGTTTTCCTACTCAAATTTTAGCATAATTTGATTGCCAGATAATAGAAAGCAATTGGTAAGTTTCAAATTATAATTAGAAAAATGTAACAGCAAAATGTAATTTTACTTTCATTATGACAATGTGCCTTTTGTCTTACAAAAGGTATGAACACATATATTACACAATTTCAGTTCTTGTTGGAACAAACGATGTACACCAAGCTGTACAAAAAGAGCTGCTGCAGTCTTTTTGGCTGCAGCAGAAATACATACAGAACTTTAACACAAATTACAAACCTACAAGCCTTCTAATCAAATGTTCCTTTTCTTTTCTCTGTTTTTCCTTTTAAATTTTCATATACAACTCTCATGGCAAAGAAGTAAAATGCCTCCTTATTCACACTTGAGAAAATGAGACTATTCAAGGTGTAGAATTTACTGAAATCTCTTGTGGCAGAGTCGAACTTGGCTGGTCCTGATGTGATGGGATGACAAGCCGCTGCAAAGGCTTGAGATAGCCTGTGAGCTGATAAAATGAGGGTCGCAAGTTTGGATCGCTGGGAATTAACAGGCAAGAAGAGCAAACAATTAATCTGAAATTTAGTAAAGGAATGATAGCTGAATATATGTAACTGTTAAGATTTCTTAAACTTACGTTTGCCAACATTCCCAAATTATCCGAGCAACCAAAGGATCCACTTCCTTAGGGATGTCCAGGCGACGATTCTGGAAACCTACTGCACCCACCACTTGCATTGGGTTCATCCCACTCCAAGGTAATCTCAAGGTAGCTAGCTCCCACAGAATGACTCCAAAGCTATAGACATCACACCTGAATATCCCATACGGGATAATATAATTAATGTTAAGAGGAGTTCTACATGTTCAACAAGGCTGTAAACAGAAAAGCCATATTTCCAATTCCTGGGCTCTGTTTCTTTAATCCGAAGCCCAGCAACACATGGGTTTTCACAAGGGATGTCATGATCACAAGATTTGATAGTAGAGGACCATAGTTATAGGAAGTCATGATATGCTCAGTTTCATGAAGAGATGTTTACTAGGGTAAATTAGGCATATTCCAAGACCAGAAAAAACATGTTCCCAATGTTGCTAACAAACACCCTCTGACCTCCCAGCACTTATGTCTTTGATGAGAAAACATAAATGTGATGCACTGGTTTTTATATAGAAGGAATTTCAACATTGTCTCAAGTATCTTTCTGCCATTCTTTTCAGGACTAAGATAAATCCAAGAAGGCATCAAAACCCATATCCAGAGCTTTAAAACAGTAAGCTAAAATCGGCACACTTCACTCGAACTTACCTCAAGCACAAACATATGCCAGAGCTAGTAAACCAACCACAAGACAACTGGAGTATTGGTGCTCTCAAAAAATCAGACCTATTAATGTTGATTGATTTTGTTGGACTTTATTGAACGTGATTGATGCTGATTACCACTGACTGATGCTATTTAGAGACGTGGATTTTATTTCCAAACATTGTTTAATCTCATTATGATTCTGTTTCTTTGCATAATTTATGTAATTTCTCAATTTAAAGGGCCCAAAGTTCACTATTGTAAGAAGATAATTGAGGCTTAATAAAATTTGGGTTGGAAGTTTTCTACTTTTCTTCCAATACTTGGTCATGGTTCCGAGCAGGCTCAGGTGGTTATTCATGGGTTCCTATCTTTTACTCATGCTTGGTAGTGATTCCAAGCAAATGGTGGTCATTCCTAGGTTCTATTATTCTATTTTCATCACCTGGCGGTGATTCCTAGGCCATTTCCCCTTCTTCTTTTTGTTGCCCAAACACAAGTTAGAGTTTGTCACCTTGCATCAAGCATATCCATTAACTATGATAGATGGATGGAGCATGGACTAGCCAAGTAGTGTAGCAATACAGGTGAACATGCACCAAGTAAAGCTGAAAATTAAAAATATACTTATAACAATAGAAACTCACTTCTCATTTGATGGCTCGTTTCGGAGAACTTCAGGTGCCATCCACTCAGGCTAACACATAGAAGAAGATGCAGTCAGATATAAATGAAGAAAGAGTGTCAAGTAAGCTGATGAAAATTGTGTTATCTACAGAAACAACTGAAAAAAAATATATTGATTATTGATCTCAGATTCTCACCGTTCCTGCAGTTGATTTGGATGACAAGAAAGTGTTGTGCTTTAAGCGTGATAACCCAAAATCACACACCTGTATATAAGCATCATAATTTGTCAGAAATGGCTCACACACCAGTGGCACCACAAACATTGACATTTGTCACCATTTTATTTTAATAGTTTGACTTTCATGCACTTCAGTGAGGAGGGTATCATATAATTTCCCAGTGCATCAACCAGCTTGTTAAGCTTCACCAATCTAAACAAGCCATACTACAGCCTGACTTCCAGGCTAAAACAATTTTTAAAATTCAGAAACAAAAGGAAATTTTGGCTTGAAAAAACCCCATAGGCAGACCAATTTTACATAGATTCAAGTGCATAATGTGTCAGGTGTGGGTGAGCATTCAAGTACCAGAGGAAAGAAACAAGGAAGAAGAGATCTAGCTCCTGTTTTTCTTTTTTACATTCTAGTTTTAACAAGTAGAGCTTTTTCATGTGCGGAAACCGCCTGCAATGCCTGGCTGAACAAAGATTTTTACGGCTACAAAGGTTACCTTACAGGGTCTGAGGCTTCAATAATTTTTGTTTTGAGTCATTGATTTGAGATTTATAGGTATATATGCGCAGGGGAGAACTAGAATTTCACAATAGTCCTGAACTGTTTTTTTAGATAAGTGCTACTACATCCACAATATTTTTACAACATTTTCACAATAGATCATAGGTAGTAAGTTGTTATTGGTTCTAAATTGATCCACAACTGAAATTAATTTTTTGCCCACCTATAACAACCAATAGCAACCTACCACTTAAAATTTGTTGTGAAAGTGTTGTGATAATGTTGTGGACAAAGCATTTTTTTTTAATACATATTTCCTTAGTTATGTCTGAGTCTAGAATCCTCTAGGAGTTTTAAGAGTCCCTTTTTTACCCCCCTAGGCTTTAATTAAATCCCTGATTTAGCACAGTAATCAAATTAGTATTGTCATATAGGAAAAGATAACATCCAAGAGCCCATAAATATTCTTTCACTGTACTGAAGAATCTATACATTCATAAAGGAAATTTAGTGCTCGAATGCTGAGGCAACATTGGCTAGTGTTTCCTCTCTTCTTATTTTTTCTTCTTCCCTTCTTAATGTTCAGCACACTTTGAGAATATTCTGCACTGTATTTCTTCTTAAAAAACTAATTTCTCATCCCCAAATGCTCCCCTACCTTAAGCCACCATCCAAGCAGCCCCAAGATAATAAATACAGCCATTGCCCAATTAAGCCCCATAACATATACATTAATGAACATCGAGAAACCTGTATTCTTCAAATCTGCCCCCTTTTGCCTTCAAACATTGTAATGACTCAGCCCATAATCAGTTTAAAAATAATAAGACCTTATGTATCCACTAAAATTCTCAAAACTAGAATACGTCCCTACCTTCAGCCCACTACATAAGCAACCTTAGGCAAAATTTAAGGCCAATCCCATATCATCAGATTGTCACATTTGGGCACGTCATAGCTCAAAAGTAGCCATCTTGAACAATGTAGTTGTATAACGTTCAAACCTTAATGACAAGCAAGAAATTTGTTCCTCTTTATCACTTTTACCGAAATATCAGATACATATCCAACCATGTATTTTGACTGCATATCCTATACACACACACACACACACCAATGCCAGGTGCTGGACATGCACTTCCCGCACTTTTATGTCTCCAGTAACTAGACGAAAAGGTTCATCTATGCCAAAAGAATGTCACTCCTAGCCTCTTGAACAAGCTCCCTGATCCAAAATCAACCAGGCTTTTGTGAGTAAGGGTCATGCCCTAGGTAGTTTTGAACTTTGGGCAAGTTCACCTAAGCCACACAAAACTGGTATAAAATTGATTTACATTGCAACTCATTTCCCTCAAGTACCAGAGACCACCAGCTGGCAACTAGGAATCTAACTTTGATAAGCATTATGCATATCTGCCTGTACAGATGATTTATCAGACAGTAGAGCAATGTAAGTTGGTATGGCCAAGTTGGCAGTAAACAACAAATATATAAAAATAAGATTACAAGGATGCCATTCTTACGTTGGCACAAGATTCAATTTAGGAAACAATAAACACCACAAACTACCAGAAACAGTCATAGTTTACTCAAAATTTTGTGACTAATACACAAATGTGACTCCAGACTATCCAAACATTATAACCATGATTTTTTAGTTAGGAGCAATAACCAATAAAAGGAAGAATTACTATGCTAACATAATATTGAAATGAAATCATCATATACCTTGACATTCCAGTTCTTATCAACTAAAAGGTTCGGTGACTTCAAATCCCTGTGAACAATTGTGGGTATGCTTGCATGTAAGCAATTCATGCCCCTAGCCTGAAAGATAACAATAGCTTTAAATATGGGTATGGAAATAAATGATGATTAAAAAGAATGCAGGGTTAATAATGTCATACCACATCAAGAGCCATTTTTATTCTGCGCTTCTCATCAAGCTGACATTGAGGACGATGAAGAATTCGATATAAGCTTCCCCTGAAAAATCAAAATTTAGTAACACTACTAATGAAATGAAAGTTGCACATATATAATCATGCATGCATATAAATATTAATCAATGCAGGTAAAATTGCAAGGATCATTAGAATCTCATTGCAGATGAATTTTGTTTTGCAAAAAACTCAAACTCATTAAGATATGACAACAAAAAGAGCACAGTGTTGTACCTTGGAAGATACTCAGAAATGATAGAGAGGTTTGGAGGACGAGTAACAGCACCCATGAAAAGAACAACATTTGGATGACGCAGTCTACGCATTATTCGTACCTTATTTTACATATGAAAAAAAGTGCAGGTTAATGTTCTATGTGTCAAGTGGGTCATATGATGTCATGTCTTAAATGTCCAATTTTCAGAAGGAAAAAAAAAAAAAAGAAGAAGATGAACTTGCCCCACAATTCCTGTCATGACATCCCATTCTATCACTAGAGAATCCAATATTTTATGAAAAGGATTAGGTTGGGTTTTGTAGTTTTGGGAATTGTTTGGGTTGGTGAAGATGTTAACATATTGAACTTGGGCTGGAAATCTCATCATTAACAAATTCTAAGAAGGAAGCAGGTGTATGCAAGACCACCATTGGTAGTGCCATCACATCCTTCTCATCATCCTGCTCCCTCATTGGTAGTGCGATTCTGCTACCACCTTAGTCACTAGCCATCAACAAGACAACACCACTGATACCAAGAATGCTTCCAGAATTCTGATTTTTTTTTTTTTTTTGGTTTTCTGGGTGATTAGATATTCATATTGCACAACATTATTTAGTGCGTAAGGTTATTTTACTTTTTTATTAATCAAAAAGAGAAATATCACATGCATATATAGAAGCTTAATTCATTGCTTACTTCACTTTTGAACTCAGCCAAAGCTGCACCTGAGAAATCCTGGTCTAAAAACTTCTTCACAGCGACCTCCTGTAGTTCAAAATTTACCAGAAGATTATTAGATTATCAGTTTCCCTTCATTGTCTAAAAGCTACAATTTTATGTCAAAAGTAAAACATTAAATAAAAAACAATACCAAACTCATAGTAATGGCAGAAAAGCTTTATAATGAGACAACAACAAAGAAAGAGATTCCACATTATACATTATTCACCAGTGATTAAAGAGTTCATTCTATAGTTCACCAATAACAACTATGCATGACAGCCATCTAAGTTTACCACTAACTAATGGTGCCAACATTCATGACATCCGTAAATTTTCCTGTATCACTATAGCAGAATCTATCATTATGCATACAAACATTCTACAGTGGATGATGAGAATAATGAAGAGAATTTTTTTAATTTTACTTTTATTTTAAGTAAACTCACTTGTTATTGCAGTTGTTAGAATATTGGGTAAGTAAATGATTAAATTAACCTTTCCTAATAGCTTAAACTTTTGGAATTACCAGAAATTTATCATGGTTTCAAAGCAAAAGGTCTTGAATTTAAACCGTATCTCCACTTTACCGCCTATTAAAAAATTTCAAAATTCCACATGTTGGGCCCCACCAATTATAAAGTTTAGGCCCACTTGTGAGGAAGAGTGTTAGAATATAGGTTGAATGATCAATAGTTTAAACTTCTGGGACCAGTGAAAGTGTATCAATAGTCAAATAGTAAAAGGATCGATCAATCAAGGCATTAATTGAGCATTCAAATTCAAGTTGAGTAAGTTAACACATCAAGGCATTTTAAAGATGGAATTATACAGAGCAAAAGAAAATGGACAACAAGATGAAATTCTTTTAATTCAAAGCAAAAGAGCAAAATGTGACAATACAAAAAGGAATCATAGAACTCACCGTGCCATTCCAATCAGCATGATAAACCTCCCCATATGAACCTAGTAACAGGAAAGATGAATAAAAATTAAAGAACTTCCTAGGAAACAAGGGTTATTGCTATGCAAGGACTGAAATAAATGAGTCTCTCTTCCTCATACTTAATTTAGTAAGCATAACACTAGTACAAAGCTACCAAAATAAGATGAAACTATAACCTCTTAAGAAGGATTTACCATTCTGTTTCTAGCCAGAAGAGAGAGAGAGAGAGAGAGAGAGAGAGAGAGAGAGGAGATAGAAGCACTAGATCCTTTAAAGGAACATAATTCTCCATACATAATTCATTCACTATTGCTATAACTCTTTCCAAATAATTCATGCACTATTTCTATAACTCTTCCCTTTGGAAAGCTTAAACACAGCTAACACAATCTTATGGTACTAAACCCAAAACTGCAACATTCATCACTTGCTTTGTTGAGGGCAAAGATGCCATTTGGCCCAAAGACCATAGCAATACACTATAATTAGTAAAACATATACATGCATTCATGCATACATATTTATATAGAACATGGAACAAATTCCAAAATTGCAAAATGACTACCAAGATTTGCCAAATATAATATACTTCCAACAAGCCATATGCATTACCTAGTCCAATCCTTTCACCAATAACCAGGTCTTCCCAACAAATTTCATCTCCTACATCGACATCATCAAATATTTGGTCAACCCTACTTGTGCTGGAGTATATTTGTTCAGCCTTACTTGTGCTGGAGTCAAAAGACGAGTTAGCACTTTCTGGATCCTTCAATTTCAAATTGTTCCCCATAAATCGATCATGCATACACTTTCTACGATCGTGAAAACCAATTTCATTGTCCTCAAGTTCTTGAACCAAATCCACCGCATTACTTTGCGATTCTTCCCCATTCCTAGGACGTTCTCGCTTTAAATTAGCATTCAAATCCCCCACCAGATGAAACCTATCAAACTGACTTGAGCTAGCTTCCAACAATGAACTCGTGCCACTGACAGAATTTGCTGCATTACTGCCCATACTGGGCATATTTGAATTACCAGCTGATTTGAAACCATCACCATAGATCTTTCCAGGTGTATTAGAACTGGTGGAAGCTAACGATGGCAGATTATAGTCATTAGGCTCACGATTGATTCTTGGATATAGACCCTCCATATAATCATACTCCTTTTTTTGAGGAACTTCATTGAGAGCATATCGATTCTTCCACATCAATGATACAGGGGGTCGACCAGGGTTATTTATCGGTCTCTGAAGCTCATCAACTCTATTCTCTGTAGGTTTGTTATGCAAAGAAGTTTTGCCAGTTCCTTTTATCTGGAATGGATTAAGATCCGCAAAAAGATTTTTTGGATCCTCCGGGTTATTTTGGTTATATGGAACTACATTGAGATTTATCCTCACACCATCACCAACTGCATGGGTACCACGACTGCCTTTATACAGAGAGGTGCCAATGCCTGATGATGAAAGATCCGACTGATTGGGACTCGGCTTATTTGATATACCTGATGAACTAACAGTAGTGTCACCACTTGTACTGGGGAATAAAGGAATGGATTCTGTCTTTTCAGAACTTGACCTTCTATCTAAGGGTGAGCTACTCTCAACTGCAGAGTTACGACTGCTACCTTCACCAAGTAAAGGCTTTGGTCTTAAGTAGGCAACTCCAATGTCCTTAGACAAATGGAGAGGTGTGATTCTGTTTATTTTTGGATTGTATGGCTTAAAGGTATTTTCCATTGCACTTAGAATATCAGCTGGTATAAGTGTTCCAGGAGCTGCCATTAGATCAACCAAAAATTCCCTGAAGGCAGAAAAATATAAATTAGATCTATGTAGAAGCAAAATAAGGTTAAACGAACTTTTATGAATCAAATTAAATATGCGCACACACTCAACACTCAATTGCATGCATATCATGGAGATATTGCTTTAACACACATAGGAGAGAATAAACCATGGGACATGCACGAACTTTGGATTAGTTATGTATGTTTAGGTTCAATCCTATTCTACACACACACACACACTATTTATAAAGGGATTCCCCTCTTTGAACTGAACTTTTATGTGGTTCAAACATACCCTCATGAAAGGTAACTTCTCTTAGAAATAGGGTCATAAATGTCAAATTACAAAATTCATTTTGAATTAAAAAAGAAAACTCCTATAATTTAGGATTTTTTTCCATTCACATTCATCTTTTTATTTCCTAAAATTGAGTCTTTTTTATTCCTTTTTCATCCGAATAAAAGTAAAACACCCCCAATTTAAGAAATAAAAAAAAAAACTAAGAGAACTCTTAAAATTTAGCATTCTTTCCCCTTGCGATCATCTTATTTTTCCCTCTCAAACTTTTCTCTATATCACTACACCACTTTCAAACACACGTTCAAAAAATAAATTACAGATACTGCTTATCTCTAAATTTTATCCTTTTTATTTGTTTGAAAAAAAAATTTCCAACGTATAATAAAGACAAATTATTAACTTTTACCGAAGAAAAAAGAAGAAGAAGATTATATATATATATATATATATATATATATATATATATAAGAACTTTACTCATAATAAAGGATAAAAGGAAAGACTTAGTACACAGAAGAATACATCTCACAAACAAAATCATAATGAGTACCAAAAATCATAAGACTTAGAACACATAAGTACACACTTTTTTTTTTTTGATAGGTAATCAAAGAAGTAATATTAATAAGAAAAAATAGTACAGGATGTTCATGATGATGAACAGTAAGATACAAAGAAAGAAAAACTAAGAGAAGGAAAATCTAAGAGAAAACAAAAACTCTTTTTTTTTTTTGATAAGTAAGATGTTTATTGATATCCAAAATGAAACACCCTAGTACACAGGGAGTGTACAAGGGTTAAACAGTCAAGAACACAAATTACAAGAATCTAAGAAATCAAGAAAAGATAAAGATGATTGGTTCTGCAGAGCAGTCAACCAATCTCTAAGGGTTCTAAAGAAAAATAGCTTCAAGTCTGAAATTGATCTCTCCTTATCTTCAAAGCACCTGCTATTTCTCTCTCTCCAAAGACACCACAATAAGCAATGTGGAACAGTCAAAAAGGCTACGCTGGCATAACACCTTTAACTCATCCAAAGTCTTCTCCATGTTCTCAAATGAGCGACGATTCCGTTCCAACCAAACAATCCACATTAAACACCCTGGAATCAAATTCCAAATATTTGAGTTATGCTTCCCAAACCACTGATGCCAACAAGATATCAACCCCGCCACTGATCTTGGCATAACCCAGTGGATACCAAAAGCCTGAAGCAATACACACTTATATTCTAGATGGGAAGAGAGCAGAGAAGGTATAAGATCAGGCAAAGTCAGCGAAAAAGGCTACATCTAAAATGCCACTGAGATCTGATTAACAAAGGAACATAGGCCAGTGAAAGAAAATAGTGAGTACCAAAAAGAAGTCAAATTCAGGAAAGTTATTACTACTCATATCCCTTTTAGGAAATATTTCCCAGAGTCACATAATCTGAACCAAAGTGGCTTTCCTGCTTATGATATCAAATGGTTGGCATTATTTCCCAAAGTCACATAGCCTGAACCTCAGTGGCTTTGCTACTTAAGACATCAAATACTTAACTGGTGGAGGAGAAATATTTGTTGTCATTGTCCCTCACATACACATTTTATATTTCTACAGTTGAGAGAAATCCACAAGAATCTTACTTATCAAAAAAAAAAATCCACAAGAATCTTAAGGTAGAGATGAACATAAGATTTTAACCAAAATTAATGAATTGGATCAAAGTTTAGTTTTACAAAGAATTTGCACTTGCTTCCACTTGATCATTCACCATCGCGAATCCCAAATATCAGCATTTGAAGGATGACTATCGAAGGGGATGACTAGGTAATTGCAATATGAAAAGACCTTCCAATATCAATGCATACTATACAGCTATTGCCTTGATATTATTTTACTTCAAGATAATTTCCTAATAAAAAAATTCAAGGTCATTTTTGGTTGGTTAAAAGATTGAGAAAACACTTCAGACTTTAATCAAAAGCAATGAAACATGCTTGAGATAAATACATAGAACAATAAACACTAAAACAACACTCAAATGCAGGTGCAAACTACTGCTGATTGTCTCAGTGATAAAAATCCAAACTCCACTGTAGGATATATATGTGTGTGTGTGTGTGTGTGTGTGTGTGTGTATTGAACATCATTATACACAAAGGAAAGAAGTTCACAAGAAATAACCTTTCATCTTCCAACTTTATTATGTTGACAGCATCATCCTCAACACCAGTGTAATGACTACCCTTTACTAGTCTACAAGGCATCTTGATATTGTCAGCTAATGCCTACATAAGAGAAACAAAGATAATGAGAATACAGCTAACAAGTAGCCCCGTTAACTCACAATATTAGAGGAACTTCATAAAGACAATATTAGTGGAACTTCATAAAGATCAATAGTTAAACCTGAGGATATTTATACTTGGATTAAAGAATTTTACAAAGATAAAGGAAAAAAATTAGAGAAAATGCTTCTTCAATCATAATTACAAAAAAGTGTTTTTATTATCTTAATTGCTAAAATTAACTTCTTTTAATAGGTAGAAGTATGCCATGAAATACACAGGTTTTTTTTTTATAAGTAAATACACAGGTTAATTAAAAATCATAAATTTAGCAAAACTGAACAAAATAAAAAATTAAAGAAAAAGTAATTAAATTAAGTTGTATGACAGGAACATATTGTATAAGGCCATGTTTTTATCAAAACTAAAAACTTTGGTAGGCGATTAAATAATTTAAATAAATTATGAAAGTTCTTTAAATTTCTTGAAGATTTTGGTAATGTCAAATTGAAACAGTAGTTTGAACGTTTTAGAACTTTGGTAATAAATTTTTAACTTTAAAAAAAAGAAAAAAAAAATCTTCATAGTGCCACATAGAGAATGCACAATATGACGTGTAACACTCACATTTAGCCACTGCAGTGCTTAACTTGAGCCACCACACAGTGAGTACAACATATAAGGCCCAACTTTTATTATTTTATATATAAGTTCATACATAGCACGCATAAAAAACTAATCTCACAAAATTAGATGCGAGTAAAATTTGATTGCAACATCCTGTAACAGATTGAAAAGCCCAATTGACATCTCTAAAATTTTTGCAATTAAAAACCTACGTAGCATATGTGGACAAACACAAGAGTCATGTTTGACATATAAATAGGGTGTTGACCACAGAGTCTCGCTAAACCAAGACATGGGGGCATGTTTACTTATTTATGTTTAAAAATGCGTGCCTACATGTACAAAAACTTTACAAAGTAAATCATTAGAAATAATTACTCTCTTCCCCAAAATTTTATTCCACTGTGAAAAGGCACAATGTTTTAGGAAAGTACATTGAATGCAGCCACACTAATTGATTAAATTTTTGTATTCCATTTCTGTCCTCAACTGTAATTTTTATTTGAAAATTCATAATTGTCTCCACATTTAGAGCATTCTTATCAAGCATTCTAAAAAATTTAGCATTTACCATCTCACAACCCAATTTTATAACATATAACACACCACTTTACAATACAACCTATATCAAAATTTTTATTTTTTTACCATTTCATTTAAATATTGTTTCTTTATTATTTTTCAATAAGTTTTTATTTTTTCTCTCTCCTCTGTCTCTCTCTTTCTCACAACACCGCCAGCGCCACACTACCAACAGTCACCACAAAACCCACCACCCTCAACCACCACATCCACTCACCACCACCAACCACAGCGAAAAAAAAAAAAAAAAACTCCACCGGTGAGGGCAAATCGGAACCCACAACCTGCAAATCGGAACATGAGAGAGAGATAATCATAGATCTGAACCGGTGAGGGCGAGTGGGAGGGCGAATCGGAGGCAGCGGCGACCTGGCGACGTTGCAGCCAAAGAGTAGAGATCGAGTGATTGAGAGGTGAGAGATCGGCGACGTTGCAAACGAAGAGGAGAGAGATCGAGTGACTGAGAGCAGAGAGATCGGGGACGAGCATAGACCGGCGACGAGCAGAGATTGGCGACGTGCAGAGACTGGCGACGTGCAGAGATCAACGACGAGCAAAAATCAGCGTTGGGCACGACAGACCATGAACCACGGAGAGAGAAGAGAGATCAAAGAAGAGAGAGAGCAGAGAAATGTTGAAATAGGAAGAAACAGAATGAGAAGAAAAGGTGAAGACAGAGAAAAAAAGAAAGTGGGCCCCACTGAATAAAAAAATAATATAAAGTTTTACAATTTGTGAACAGTGCGGTCTCAAATATGAGATGGCACTGTTCATCAATTGCAACAATTATACAATTTGAAAGGTTTGATGGAGCAAGCTTTTGGGTTAAAAATGCTATAAAAAAAAATAAGATTTTTTGCATTTGAAAAAGGTTTGATAAGAATGCTCTTAATACTCAATGATAAATGACAGTGTGGAAAGTTAGAATTTACTTTTTTTACTTCTTATGGAAAATGTTTTTGGTACAACCAAAAAAGGAAAGACAATAATATGGGGATATATTGAGTGATTCTCATTAGGTCAAGTAAAAGAAGTATCTATCCATTTTTATGAGGTGAGTTCAACTTCACTTGTGGTTAAAATGTTGTACTTTACTTAGCTGACCTGTCTTCTCAACGTCCATTAAACTCTTTCTGCCATAACATGCACGTGCAAAAATATATTATACTTTAGTCACTTGTAGGTTAGAAAATTAGCACTTTATGCACGATGGTGATTACACTTGTAGACTGCATAATAATATTTAAAGACTAAGTATAACTAACATAAATGGTTTGAACATCGGATGGATAAGCTGTCCCATTTAAAAGCACACGTTGTCAGACAAAACTCACTCTATACTACAAATGGTTTAACTGTAATTTGCCCTGATTAATAGTAGTCCCTTAGTCATTGTTATTTTTAAGATTAAATTAAGTTGGCACCTATGTAAGTGTTCAGTTGGGTTGTAGACAGTCATCTTTGCCAATGACTTACTTGGGACTGCCCTTAGGTGCTAAATTCAAGGACAGGGCGATTTGGAACTCTATCCTAGAAGGAATGGAGCGAAAATTAACGAGTTGGAAGCGATTATACTTATCAAAAGGTGGCAAGACTACCTTAATCAAAAGCACTCTCTCAAGTTTGCCAACTTATTTCCTATCTCTCTTCCCTATTCCTGTGGATATTGCTGTTCGTATTGAGAGGCTTCAAAGGAATTTTCTATGGGGTGGAATAGATGAGTCTCCTAGATTCCGACTAGTAAAATGGGCCCAGGTTTGTTCTCCCTTGCAGTCTGGCGGTTTGGATATTAGAAATTTGAGAGCCTTCAATCAAGCTTTGTTGGGGAAATGGTTGTGGAGATATGGAAGAGAGACAACCTATCTCTTGAGGCGGGTTATTGAGACTAAATATTGGAATGATTGGGGAGGTTGGTGTACAAAAGAAGTCTCTAATCCTTATGGTGTTAGTCTTTGGAGAACCATAAGACAAGGCTGGCTAGTCTTTTCAAAACCCATTCAGTTCGAGGTTGGTGTTGGTGACAGAATTAAATTTTGGCCTCATGTGTGGTGTGAGAGCTGTAATCTTCGGGAGGCTTTTCGGGAACTCTATAATATTAGTTGTAATAAGGAGTCTTCTATTGCAGATGTTATACACTTTCCTAACCAGAGGCTTCATTGGGATCTTCTCTTTTCTAGAGCTCCCCAGGATTGGGAAACATAGCATTTTTACACTTTTCTAGATCTTATCAATTCAATGCCCCTTAATAGTGAAGTCAGGACAAACTACGTTGGAAACCAACAGGGAATAAGAATTTTAAAGTGAGTGAGTTCTATCTCTCCCTTTCCTCTACTCTTGACATTTCTTTCCCTTGAAAACCTGTGTGGTGTTCAAAGGTCCCTCCTAGGGTTGCTTTCTTCTCGTGGATTGCCTCATTAGGTAAGATTTTGACAACTGAAAATTTATGGTATAAGGGTGTCGCAGTTGTAGATTGGTGCTATATGTGTAAAAAGAGTGGGGAATCGGTAAATCATCTTCTTCTTCTTTATTTTCCTATTGCTTATGAATTATGGTCAATGGTGTGGGCTGTATTTGGTCTTCAATGGGTTATGCCGCATGGTGTCTCTAATTTATTTCGAGTTAGCTAGGTTCCTTCAGTGGGCATCGGAGCATTGATTTATGAAGGGCTGCCCCGCATTGTGTCCTATGCTGTATTTGGCGAGAACGGAACTCAAGATGTTTCGAAGGGAAGGAACGGTCTTTTTTAGAACTTAAATCTCTTCTTCTTCATACCTTGCTAGAGTGGAGTTCTTCCTTTAATCTTTTCCCTTGTTCTAATTTTTTAGAAATGCTTGATCTTTGTATTTTATGTGTTTGATGCTCTGTTTTCCATGTTCACCCCCGGTGTACCTGGGCTTTTTTTTAATACAATTCCGTTATTTATCAAAAAAAAAAAAAAATGCAAGTGTTCAGACAAGTGTTGAAGTTCGGTGCACAAAGATGTTACATCATCTAGAACTTGGCATACCTATTGTCTCCAAGCAGAATAATTATCATTGATAAAGAAATCAAAAGTTTTTCTTTTTGATAAATAAAAATAATGTTAGAATTGGACGGACTGGCCTAGTCCACACACACTTAGGTGGTGCATGTCTGTGGTAGAAGGCCCACTTGGATAAGACCTCACCCTTCCACTAAAAGTGGGGTGCCCCTTGGGCCCCGTAAAGACAACAAAAATTCTCAAGGGCATGTTGACATAGGACAATTTGGGGAATTCATCTATATGTGGTTGTGGTGGATTTAGGTTTAAGAAGATTTGTTGATTTTGGATTTAGAGTCGCTGAAAAAAGAGTTAAGGGTTGTGTAAGGAATTAAAAGGTGGTTTGATGAGTTATTTGATAGAAGAAAATATGTGGGGATTTAGGGTTTTGATAATTAAAAGAAACGGCTTGATTTGGGGTTTTAAGGAAAAAGAAAAAAAGAGAGATTTTATGGTGTTTTAGGGCTGTTTGAACAATTTCCATGAATGCTACCATTAGAAAGAGATGAAGAAGAAAAAAAGAGAGAGAAGAAGTCACACAAAGGTCAACATGCCTCAATGCTCAAACACTCTATAATTTTATTAATCAACTCCTCCCTTTGAAGGAATTCAACATAAATATATAAAGATTCTTTCATGTACTAGAAGTATTAGGGCTCCTACTAGTATTAGGACTTCTAGTACTAAAAACCTAATAAAAGACTAAGTTGGACCCAAAGAAAATAAAACCCAAGATACTTAGGATCTCCTAAGTGACTCTAGACTCAACTAAATTACCAAAATACGCTTACTTTGCAGTAATTGCATAAATTACAGATTTACCAATGACTACAAAACTAACCATAACTAATAAAATAAAAACCCAAATTTAAAATTTAAAAAAAAAAAACTGTTTTAACCCTAAGACTCATTCCTAGACCATTAAAACCACACAACTTTCACTTCAATTGGACTTCATGCGTGAACCCCATAAAATAATTCTTTTTGATAATTCGATAAATGGGGGAGGGGAGATTTGAACCCTGATGTCTCCATTAGAAATGCCAAGAGGTGCTAACTAGTTGAGTTACAAGGCTCTTGGCACTCCATAATTTAATTCTTCAATAGGAAAATTTGCAAAGTAATAGAAAATTAATCTACCATAATTGCATCACATGCCCTTCTTTGTAAGTTCATAATCAATAAAACTTTATAACAGAAACATGGGAAACAATTTATAAAATCTCCCAATAGAGGAGGTTTTTCTCCTAAAGTTTAGTCAATTCCATGAAAAAGAGGTATTTCTTTTAAAATTTTAATGAAAAGAAACATATCAACATGTTCTCTACATCAATGTTGCATTTATTTCCCAAAATCGATCTCTTTTTTTTTCTTTTCATTTCTTTTTTGTGCAATTGCACTTAAAAAGTTATAAAACTACGATGTACCCCTATTCCACCCCCTCATCCAAAAAATACAGATTCTTTTATCAAAGAAAACTAATGACACATACTCCACATGGGTTTTATTTCGTTCTCGATAAGTTTTGATCCTATAACCTATTCCATCCCCACCCCACCTTCAAAAGCAATATGATAGGTACAGTAAATGCAATTCAAAACAAAATTAAAATTCCATCTTAGAAAATCACACACTATAACATTAACACCATGGAAGCACACAAAGTAAATAAGCCACCCTGCTACGAGCAACTAAGATGCTAGCTCAATTTGGTGTGGTTCATCAACACCATGGATTGAAAGTTCTAGGTGGAGAAAGTATCCTTAAAATATTGTAGCAGGGCCTATACCAAATTTGGCCTGAGTTTTTCCATAACCAGGATATAGCCACAAGAAATCAGGTCAAATAAGATACAGCCTAAAAACACTAAAATCAATAATGTAAGTCTGATAGCTGACCTTGAAAAGCAAAGCACGATGTCGAGAAAGGCCAACATTGATGGACCCAATAGGCAACACGCTTGTTTGAAGAGACGTCCTCAACTCTGTCCTCCTTTCCATCCACCGCACCAGGATAATATTAGCATCCTTCACAGGCCCACCCATATGTCCGGTAACTAGTTCAGCAAGCCTCTGTGCCAACACACTAAGCTCAGTGACTGGACAGTCTAAAGCAATACAGTGTGCAATTTGCAGTAACTCTTCCAGGGAAGGATCAATTCTTTGATTAACCATTACAACTTCAAAGCCAGAACTACCAAGGTTTGTTTCAAGATCAGTGATAGATGGCATCTTTCCTTGGTTTGCTGATTCCGTGGAGAGCCCATATATATCGTAAAAACCATCCACCACTTTATCTTCATAGTCAAGAACATTGTATTCCTGGTGAACCAAAGAACCCAACAGAAATCAAACCAAAATAGAAAAAGCACGAAAACTTTTTTTTTTTTTTTAAATCAGTTGATATGCGAGCAAAACATAATCAAGCAGTAACATAAATGCTAACATCTAAGAACATCATGATAAATATGGGGTAATCTCCAGTTGCAATATAGATTTTACACATCTGAAATGCCTTTTGCCTCCTAAATTACATTATGAATAAGGAAAGAAAATCTAAAAAGTGGGATGTTTTGAAACCATTTCCTGTCCTTTCTTCTGTGTGTGTTTCGGTCAAAACCGCATTATCTCTTGTTATGATGTAACATCACCCAAAATAAAAATATATATAAAATAAAAGTCAACTACATAGTAAGTCAGTTACGATAATCAAGCTAAGCTCAAATTCAAACTGACTAAACTGTGAGACGCAGATGCATAACAAAGCTTTAACGAAAACACCTCCTGATTTACCAAAATCACCACTTCCAAGTGCACAATTCAGTCAGAGAAGAGTTTCAGTGGCTTTCTGCTTGAATACAGAATACTTTGCCTAAAGTAATGGTGCATGGTGCAAAGCTAGTACATTTTCCCCCTAAACTCAAGCAAATATTGGTAAGTTAAATGCACAAGGTAATATCCAGAAACCCACAAAATTCAGAAAAGGTTCAAGAAAATCAAACTCGACCACTTATAATGTTCTTACTGCATGAACCAGATTCTACCCAGTTTAGCTTTAGATTAGGCAGAATTTTGACAATCTGTACTTAACAAAACCAAGTGAACCACCATAAAATAAGCTCATACAACACAACTCACTATATCCAACACTCAGTAACATCTCAATGAACCAAACTACCATTTATTTAAAGTTAAATTAAACAATTTAGGCACTTGGCATACTTGAACAGTTATTGCCTAATCTACAACAATCCACAACTCAGTACAAATTGTCAACTACCAAAAGCTCCTAATTCAAGCTCGTATTGTACATTTCACTACATGAAATTCTCAATCACAGCTCAACAAACTAAGCTCCCTCTAATTCAATAGCAATTTAATTAAATTTCAAACTGTTGACTGAATAGAACAGGAAAAAAAAAAGCCCTAATTTATACCAATTCGATACTCAATACAACAAATTAGCTACCAAACACCGAGTAGAAACACCTAATTCAAGATCATTTACTAGAAATTCACTTCAATTAAGATCAAAACTTCATTGAATTTCAACTCACCCAATACTGCCTCGACAAAGTCTCCGCCGAAACTTCATCCTTATCCCTCGCCAAATCGTTCCGATGACCTCCCAAGCTCAGCAGTGTCGCGGCTCTGATCTGATCCTTCTCCGGATCGTCTCGGAAGTCCGAATTCGACGCGCTGATCGCTAGGGCCAGCTGAACCTGGAACTCCTCCTCCGACGAGATATAGTCAGCTCTATTAGCCGCCGCAGCCGCAGCCGCAGACGCAGCAGCAACAGCAGAAGAAGGCGTAGTACCAGCAGCGTTGCTCGCCGGAGAAGTAGTCGCCGACGACGAAGCCGAAGGACTCGCCGGAGGTCCGGCGCCGGAAACCTGCACAGAAACCGGCCGTTGATCGGGGGCACAAGACGGCGGCGTCGATGCCGTGGCGGGCGTCACGTTAGGGTTTTCGTTTGATCGGTTCGGGTCGTGGTTGCTTCCTATGTGAAGCTTCTTGAAAATGTGCTTCATCTCTCTCTCTCTCACACACACTAAAATTTTCCCACACTTTCCCTCGCTCTCTCGCTCTCTCTCTCTCTCTCTCTGTATTCACTGTTTCACTGTTTTTACTTTTCTTTCTCTCGAAGTTCTCTCTCTCTCTCTCTAATGTTTCCCTCACTTTTCTTTGGTTTTTTTGGGAGTCAAGGCTCTCTCGAGAGAGGAAAGCGCTGTAGGAGGGAAAACTTAGCGCAGTGGTATTATGTATCTGGCGGTAACAAAAGGGTCACGTTATTTCTCTAATTTACCAAAATGCCATTCACGCCTTCACTATTCACATACGCCTGGGGTTGACAGAGAATATAAAGTTATATGCGCCAATCAGATGCCACGACTTCGTGTACGGGAAAGAACCGGATTGGATGACGTGGAGGTGTTTGTCCACGTCATCAAGGCAATTTTTATACATTTTTAGTCTTTAACTTTGACCCATCAATTTTACTAACAAAAATTTTCACTAACTTTATTTACAATTACTAAGTAATAGTAGTAAATATTATTTTAATAGTAAATTTATACGAAAATAATATTACCTTTCATTACAAATTACAATTTACAGTTTTTTTATTAAATTATATTTGTGACGTTATAATTGGGTGTGTTAATTGAGGTTTTAGCATGAGAAACACGTGTAATGGTAATTGAGATTTTAAGCTTAGGATTGCTTACTCGAGTTACACTTAGATTGGTTAGTTAATGTGTGTTAGTGTGTGATTAAAACCGAACTTTAAGTGTTTCATTATGAGTAAAGTAATTAATAATGGTGAATGACTATAAACTCATCCAAATTAAGTTAGTTTAATCATTTCATTTTTTGTCAAATTAAGTTGGTTTATAAGTTCGTGAGGTTTTTTCATTGTGTTGTCGTTAAACTATTAACATTAGATTTATCATAATGCCCACTAGTTGAAGTTATTGAAACTTTGGTGGAATAGAGTTCAAAAACAAAAAAAAAGTTATGGCTAAACTTAATTGAGGGAGTGTCTATAATATCCCTACCTCCCAGCCTTCCAGTTATTGTCTAGAACTTTCGAAGTATTGGCTTTCTAACAAGTAGGTATATTTTTGGTCAAATTCAAACAAGGTCTTTTGCATACTGAATTACTGAGATAGCCCCTACCTATTCTTTACGTAACAACAAAAAATATAACATCACCCAAGCACGTTAAAATTTGCAGGGTAGTAAGGGAGCAAAAGGATGTGGAAAAGTGCAACTATAAAATCTAAAAGTTCAACGTTTATTATAATTTCACAATACTTTCATAACAAATTATAAAAATTCAAACATAACAAATTATAAAAGTTCAACTTTTGCTATATTGTCACAATACTTTCTAATTTGAACTTATCATTGAAATTACATTTTTGTCTATCAATAACAACTCGTAAAAACTTACCACTTAAAATTTGTTATGAAAGTTGTGGGGAGTAAAAAGACCTTGATAGGAATATGGGCCGTTGGGTCTTGCTAAGGAAGGCCGACCTGCTCTTGAGTTTAGGGCTTGTTAGTACTTCGGGTCGGCCCATACGCCGAGGATCCGAGGATCCAGCCGAGGTTGTTTTTCCCCTCGGACTGACACCGAAGAACCCGGGACTTCATGGTAAAGGTTAGGGAAGGACATGGTCAAGACCAATGGTTAGAGGGAGTGAACTCTTGAATGCCCTATAAGCACCGATGTTGGAGAAATATCAAAGATAAAGGCTGCTACCTCCACATTAAAGACCCTGCACCAACCACCCTAGCCGCATTAATGGGGAAGTGACACTTGAACAGTGGAAGGGAAACTTCTAGTTACTGTTCAAAGGCACTAAGAAAAGAAATATCTAGGCTAAGGGAGGAGTTGGGGCAACACGTGTATAAAGTATTAAGGAGAGAAGTATTTAAGTAGAGACCTGGAACAGAAACAGGGACGGACTTCTTGTAACCTAAAAAAGAAAAAAGACAAAGAAAAAGATATAATATAAGAACAGCTCTCGGCTTACTTCCGAGGAGGCCTATTTACAATATTCCTTGTTGTTTCCAAGTACTTGCATCTTTAGTTTGTCATTTAATCCCCACACACTTCTAACCTAGGTTTCAAGCCCACACTCTACAAATTCGTATTGTTTAAGGCTCATTGGGCCTGAGCCCATAACTGTTCTTGGGTCCAGGTGCAATTGTGCACTTACAATTGGCGCCGTCTGTGGGGAGCTAGTCTAGAAGAGGTAGGGATATTATGGCAGGCTTAGGCTCTCACCATGCAGAGTCACAAGGATTACAACCGGAAGATCATTTCGAACGTCTTGAACATCGTAGGGATCGTGAGGGAAGCGTCCATACAGAATACCCAGGGGTTAGCCATACTCATGGAGGGGGTAGCACTACCCACGATGAGGGTTCTAAATCCATGCAGAAGGAAATCGATCGTTTGAAGAGGAAGTTACGCCGTGCTAAACGTAAGGTTTCCCCGTCCTCGTCTAGTTCTTCCTCAGAGAAGGATAGGGGAGGTGGCTACAATTCAAAGTCATGTTCCCCCACCAGTGCAACATCCTCCGGTGAGGAGGACGATCAGCCAACCCGCAGACATAAGAAGTTTCGTTCTAGGGGCTTAGGCAAAGATACCATGAGTAGGGCGTTGCACCAACTCTCTAAGTCTCCGTTTTCACGGAGGATTGAGAGGGGGAGGCTTCCCAGGAGGTTCACCCAGCCCACATTCACCATCTATAATGGCCGAACTGATCCGGTGGAGCACGTGAGTCACTTCAACCAAAGGATGGTAGTGCACTCTCACAACGAGACTCTGATGTGCAAAGTCTTCCCCTCCAGCTTGGGACCTGTGGCTATGAGATGGTTTAACGGTCTCAAATCGGGATCTGTAGGCTCATTTGGGGAACTAACTAGGGCATTTGCTTCGCGGTTCATTACTTGTAGCAGAGTCCCTCGGCCATTGGACTCGTTGCTATCCATGGTCATGAAGGAAGGGGAGACACTAAAAGCATACTCCGACAGATACTGGGAGATGTTTAATGAAATAGACGGCGACTTTGATGAGGTGGCGCTTAATACCTTTAAGGTGGGCCTCCCTACTGATCACGACCTAAGAAAGTCTTTGACGAAAAAGCCCGTCCGCAGCGTACGCCGTCTTATGGATCGTATTGATGAATACAAAAGGGTAGAGGAAGACCAGCAGCAGGGGAAAGGAAAGGAGAAGGTTATCCCGCAGGAGAGAAGGGATTTCAGGTCGGACAGATATCACAACAACAAGCCGAGGAGGGATTACTTCGGACAATCCGGCTCGGCAGCACCTCAGGCTGTAAATACTGTGTTCCGAGAACCAGTGCATCAGTTATTAGAAAAAGTTCGTAAAGAGCCCTTCTTCAGATGGCCCGGCAAGATGGCAGGGGACCCTGCGAGAAGAAATCAAAACCTTTTCTGTCAGTACCATCAGGATGTGGGCCATACTACTGAGAACTGTCGGACCCTGTGGAACCATCTAGAGCAGCTCGTCGGTGAGGAAAAGTTAAAGCAGCACTTGTGTCAGCCCGCTGGGCAGGTCAGTCAAGTTGGTTCAAACAACCAGAGGAACAGTTCATCTCGGCCAGCATTGGGAACAATTAATGTTATCTTCGCTGCACCTGGTAGGACCGGCTCAGGTCCCACTAGGGTTATGGCGGTTTCCCATCCCCAGGCCGAGGATGTGGGTAGCAGGCCGAAGAGATTAAAGAGCACTTTACCTGTTTTGGGTTTCTCCGAGGAGGATAAAGTAGGGACTATCCAGCCCCATGACGATGCTCTTGTGGTTACCCTCAGGATAGGGAATTATGATGTGAGAAGGGTGATGATAGATCAGGGCAGCGGTGCAGATATCATGTACCCTGATCTATTTAAAGGGCTAAGGTTGGAGTTGGAAGATCTAACTCCTTACGACTCCCCACTTATAAGCTTCGAAGGAAGGGCCGTTGTGCCGAAGGGACAGATCCGTTTACCCGTTCAATCCGGCACAGAAACGGTTGAGGTAGATTTCATTGTGGTTGACGCGTACTCTCCATATACAGCCATCCTCGCCAGGCCATGGTTGCACGCCTTGGGAGCTGTCTCCTCTACCTTACATGTTAAGGTGAAATTCCCCTCGGGGGAGCATGTTGAGGAAATCCTCGGCAGCCAGGTAGTGGCTAGGCAATGCATATCGGCTGCGGTGCTTCGTCAGTCAGAAATTGAGTCATCAACCTTGCCCATCCAGGAGTCATAGCAATTAACGGCTCCGGAGGCACCTGGAGCGATGACAGGAGACGAGGCTGTTTGTGAGGAGTTAGAGAAGTTTGTAATAACAGATGATCCAGAGAGGTTCTTCCAAGTTAGCACACTTTTGCCACACCAAGAGAAGATGGAGTTGTTGAAATTTCTGAAGGATAATTTAGATGTTTTTGCGTGGGACCCCTATGAGGCTCCAGGCGTAGATCCGAACTTTATTTGTCATCGTTTAAACGTCAATCCTGCCATTGTTCCGAGGAGGCAGCCACCTCGGCGATCTTCCCGAGAACATTCTGAAGCTGTGAAGGAAGAGGTTCTTAAACTCAAAAGGGCGGGGGCTATCAAAGAAGTTTTCTACCCTGAATGGTTGGCTCATACTGTTGTTGTTAAAAAGAAGAACGGCAAGTGGAGAGTATGTGTAGACTTTACTGATCTGAACAAGGCCTGTCCTAAAGATTCGTTCCCAATGCCACGGATTGATCAACTGGTAGATGCTACTGTTGGACATCCTCGGATGAGTTTCTTGGACGCCTTCCAGGGTTACCACCAAATTCCCTTGGCGTTAGAGGATCAGGAGAAGACTGCTTTCATTACTCCAACCGGGAACTATCATTATAAGGTCATGCCATTTGGGTTAAAAAATGCTGGCGCTACTTACCAAAGAATGATGACCCGAATGTTTGAACAGCAACTGGGGAAAACCATAGAAGTATACGTGGATGATATGGTGGTGAAGATCAAGACAGTACCTTCGCACATGACAGATTTGGCCGACACCTTCCAGGTGTTAAGGAAATATAAGTTGCGCCTTAACGCCTCCAAGTGTTCTTTTGGCGTGGGGTCTGGAAAGTTCTTGGGATATATGATTACTCATAGGGGTATAGAGGTAAACCCAGTGCAGGTTAAGGCTATTCAGAATTTGCAGCCGCCTCGGAACCCAAAAGAAATTCAAAAATTGACCGGGATGATTGCTGCGCTGAATAGATTTATTTCTCGGTCAGCTGACCGGTGCCGTCCTTTCTTTCAGTTGTTGAACAAGTGGAAAGGGTTTCAATGGACCGAGGACTGCGAGTTAGCTTTCCAACAGCTTAAGCAATATCTTTCTCGGCCACCCATCTTATCTCGCCCTGAGGTGGACGAGGTTTTATTCGCTTATCTGGCTGTGGCTATTCACGCGGTGAGCTTAGTCCTTATAAGAAATGAAAATGGAGTGCAGAGACCGATTTACTACGTTAGTAGGTCCTTGAATGAGGCCGAGGTGCGCTATCTGCCCTTGGAAAAAGCGCTTCTGGCAGTAGTCCACGCCACGCGCAAACTTCCTCATTATTTCCAGTCTCATACTATGGTTGTTTTGACCCAGTTGCCTCTCAAGGCTGTGTTGCGTAGTGCTGATTATTCTGGCAGGGTGGCAAAATGGGGAACCATTTTGGGAGCCTTTGATGTTAAATACAAGCCTCGCACCTCGGTGAAGGGTCAGGTCCTCGCTGATTTGGTGGCAGAGTTTACTGAACCATTGTTAGAAGAAACTTCAAAGGAAGCACACATGGGTGAAAAATCAGTTGGTGTGATCACAGCCATATCGCCCTCGGCTTGGAAAGTTTATGTGGATGGGGCTGCTAATCATAAAGGGTCTGGTGTTGGACTTGTTCTAATGTCCCCTGAAGGAATTGTCTTTGAAAAATCTTTGAGATTGGCCTTCTCGGCTACTAATAATGAGGCCGAGTATGAAGCGGTCTTGGTAGGCATGCAAATGGTACATAAGATGGGTGGCAAGGAAATCCATGTGTTCTCGGACTCTCAGTTAGTGGTTGGCCAAGTCATGGGGACCATGGAGGCTAGAGACCCCAGAATGCAAGAATATTTGGCCCAAGTCAAGCGTCAGCAGGCTGAATTCGACTCCTTTGCCTTAGCTCATGTCTCTAGGAGTGGAAACACTCATGCAGATTCTTTGGCTACATTGGCAACATCCTCGGCTCAAGGTCTACCAAGGGTTATTCTCGTTGAGGATCTGGTAGAACCTTCTCTTGTAACTACTAACGCACCTCGCATCCATCTAATAAGGCCTGGTCCTAGTTGGATGGATTCGATCATATCTTTTCTTAAAAATGACATCCTTCCTGAAGACAAGGTTGAAGCAGAAAAGGTACGTCGAAAGGCGCCGCGTTTCTGGTTGTCCGAGGACCAGAAGCTATACAAACGATCCTTTTCAGGACCGTATTTGTTATGTGTACACCCTGAATCAACAGAATCATTACTGGAGGAATTACATGAGGGAATTTGTGGGAGCCACACTGGGGGAAGGTCCTTAGCCCATAGAGCCTTGACTCAGGGTTATTGGTGGCCCAATATGCAGAGGGAGGCTCAGGACTATGCCAGAAAATGTGATCAATGTCAGAGGTTCGCCCCTAATATCCACCAACCTGGAGGGGTTCTTAACCCTCTCTCCAGCCCTTGGCCTTTCGCACAATGGGGCTTGGACATTGTAGGGCCATTTCCGAGAGCTGCTGGTAACAAAAGATGGCTGCTCGTGGGAACAGACTACTTCACTAAATGGGTTGAAGCTGAGCCCTTAGCCAATATCCGAGATGTTGATTCCAAGAAATTTATATGGAAAAATATTGTCACTAGATTTGGTATACCGCATACACTTGTCTCAGACAACGGCGTTCAATTTGACAGCAACGCCTTTAGGCAATACTGTGGTGACATGGGCATCACAAATAGATACTCTACCCCAGCTTATCCTCGAGGAAATGGGCAGGCCGAGGCCGTTAACAAGGTCATAGTCAACGGGCTCAAGAAGAGGTTGGATGATGCGAAAGGCAAATGGGTAGAAGAGCTCCCTCATGTCCTGTGGACATATCGGACCACACCGCGCAGGTCCACTGGAGAAACACCATTCTCTATGACTTATGGAGCCGAAGCGGTGATACCACTAGAATCTGGTTTTCCTACTCTAAAGACAAGTTCTTTTAGCCTAGAGAATAACCAGGGACTTCTAGAGAAAGATCTTGATTTACTTGAGGAACGGCGTGAGGCAGCTATGGTCCAATTGGCTTATTATCAGCAGAAGCTAAAACGAGGATATGATGCCCACGTGAAGCTAAGGCCACTTGCACCTGGTGATCTTGTATTAAGGAAAGTTGTAGGCACTTCTAAGAACTCAGCATGGGGTAAGCTAGGACCTAACTGGGAAGGCCCCTATCGCATTGTTTCAATAGCAGGCATAGGGTCGTATAGGCTAGCTGACCTAGACGAACGAATTGTACCACGTCCATGGAATGTAAATAATCTTAGAAGGTATTATTATTAATCAAATGAGCTTTTGTCAATTAATACTTCAAAGTTATGGCTAGCTCTGACATTTGAAGTTACTGTTCTAAAGAATCAAACAGAAACTTGGTTAAGTGCAGTCCTCGGACCACAAACCTTGTGGAAATTGATGTCTTATCATTTGTTAAACAAAACCTTAGTTATGCCGGGTCCTCGGACCTCCTACTTTGGAAAAATTAACATTTGAAGTTACTGTTCTAAAGAATCAAACAGAAACTTGGTTAAGTGCAGTCCTCGGACCACAAACCTTGTGGAAATTGATGTCTTATCATTTGTTAAACAGAACCTGAGTTATGCCGGGTCCTCGGACCTCCTACTTTGGGAAAATTAACATTTGAAGTTACTGTTCTAAAGAATCAAACAGAAACTTGGTTAAGTGCAGTCCTCGGACCACAAACCTTGTGGAAATTGATGTCTTATCATTTGTTAAACAGAACCTTAGTTATGCCGGGTCCTCGGACCTCCTACTTTGGGAAAATTAACATTTGAAGTTACTGTTCTAAAGAATCAAACAGAAACTTGGTTAAGTGTAGTCCTCGGACCACAAACCTTGTGGAAATTGATGTCTTATCATTTGTTAAACAGAACCTTAGTTATGCCGGGTCCTCGGACCTCTTACTTTGGGAAAATTAACATTTGAAGTTGCTGTTCTAAAGAATCAAACAGAAACTTGGTTAAGTGCAGTCCTCGGACCACAAACCTTGTGGAAATTGATGTCTTATCATTTGTTAAATAGAACCTTAGTTATGCCGGGTCCTCGGACCTCCTACTTTGGGAAAATTAACATTTACAGTTACAATTTTTAAGAATTAAACGAAAGATTGCTTAAGACTTATCTTCGGACTACGACTTTGATTAAAGTTAACTTCTGATTATGCCTGGGTGTTAATGCGTTGCTGTTTATTAACTTGGATCTTAAGTCTTATATCCTTAAATGTCAAGAAAATTTATGTAAGGAATGGTCCTCGGATCTTACATCTTACTAGAAACAGTGCTGTGCATTACAAGGGTTTAATCGTTATATGAGGTCTTCTCTTCTTTTTAATCAAGGCATTGTTCAAATATATTAACCATGTCACCTTTTATTAAATCTTTAATAATATACGCATGATTATGTGGAAGTTATGATTGTGCAATCCTTGGAGTTAGATTTGTGTACTCTGAGAAACTTTTGATATGATTTAATGGGAAACTTTTGTAATAAGTACAAAAAGAACAAAGTAAAAATAGATACAACCCAAGTGAAAAGCAAACGAAATTGTTCTTCATTAATCAGTTGAATATACATTACATATATAATTCAAAAATGGAAAAAGAGAAGCCCTAAGCTAAGTCCTAAGCTTTTGGAGGAGGATCTTGCTGGGAGGTACTGGTGCCCTCGGTCTTTCTCAACTCCAGCTCAAAGGGAGTCAAGACTTGCTTTCCCTTATCGGCTGTCTTAGTTGGAAGGACGTTGGGTTCAACTGTCTGGCTTAAGTCCTTCTCTGCATCCCCTCCTCCTTCCTTCTCTTTGTTGGAACCAGAAGGTTCTGTAGGATCAGGAATTTGCTGTGGGACCACCGGAGGTAGAGCAGGAAGAGTTATCTCGGGGGTAGGAGTAGCAGCAGGAGCCTCTTCAATCTCCTGTATTTCTAGGGGAAGCCAAACGTTCTCGGACTTCCTCAGATCCGAAGATTGGGGAACTCCTGCTACGTTTAAAGCTTCCCCCCATACTTTTTGACAGTATTCGCGGCATAAAGCCGCGAACTCCTCTGTCAGCTGCTCCTCTGTGGTTGCTACCCCTTTATCGAAACTTGCCTGCTTGGCAGCTTGGAGAGAGAGTTGGAAGGAGCTGGCTTCTTTTTTCATCAACGCCAGTTCCTTCTTCAGATCCGAGCACTCCCTTTAAGCTTGGGAGAGCTCTTCATCTCTTTCACGAAGGAGCTTGCGCTGTCCTTCTATCTGGGTCTTCATAGTCTTCAAGCTTGACTCGACCCCATTTTTCTCTCTCCTCAGATCTGCCACCTCCGAGGTCAGCTTCTCGTTCTCGGCAAGGGCTGTACCCAAGGACTTCTCAGTCTCCATCCTGATTTCGAGCTCAGTTCTGGCTATTTTCCGAGTGTCTTCAATAAACTTCTCAGCTACAAAGACCTCCTGAATAGCCTGTAACAAAGTATGATGAAGTTAGGAATAGTAAAAGAAAAAAAAAACTTACTTATAAATACTGTTAAAAGTGGAATCTTCCTAAAAGAAAGGGAAAAACTTACCAGCGCTAAGTCTCTTTTTAGGGAGAGGAATAGTTGTGGCTGGCCCATTTTTTCCAAGGTCTCCATGTCCTTGGGCAGCAGGAGAGGGCGTTCCAAGACCTCGGCCAGGTGGTGGGCATGGCCTTGTTGAACTGCCCTTATACTGGACTGGCAGGAGATGGGTGCGCCGTCCAGTCTTAGATCGGGGGACCAGGTGGTCGGTGCTCGGCGCACTTCAGCCTCGTCCCTGAATTCCCCGATTTCAACCGAGCGGGCCCTACCCTTGCCCTTGTCCACCTTCTGCTGCTGGGCCGGTGGGAGTTGTTGTCGTGGCTTCTTGGGGTCTTTATTAATCGTCCCCTCGTTATCCCCCTTCCTCTTCTTCTTTGGGTCCTCGGCTGGAATTTTTGGCTCAGCTGGAGGAGAGGGAGGAGGTAAAGCTGGGGGAACTTGGGACGTCCCCGTTTTCTTTTTCTCTGCAACCTTAGTAGCCCTATTGGTGAGGAGACCCTCCATTCTTCCCATGTCTTCTTCAAATTCGTCCTCGGGAAGGGCAACCACAAACCCTGCAATTCCAGAGGCCTCGGTGGCTTCTTCCTCCTCGTCGGAAAGTACCACAAACTGGTTCCCGCGAGGTCTCTCGGTGTCTTCGAGATGGAATTGATCTATCTCGTCGTCAAGCGTGTGTGAAGAAGACACCTGCTCTTCTGGAACGACAGTTGCTTGTGAATGCACAGCAAGGGGAATTGCTGCTATAGGCTGGTTGTACAAAACGGTGTTAGGAGCGTCCGGGAGGTCGCGGTCGTCCAGAAAGTGGGGCCGAGCTACGTTTATCCTCCTTCGTCTTCGGTCGCCCGCAATTATGGCGTTCTCTATCTCCTGGAAGTCTGAGGAAAGGGGATTGTACCCTAGAATGAGGTGAGCAGCCCGGAGTTGTAAGTCTTCACTAACGAACACCTCGGAGCGAAGTACTCGGTTTAGATCGGCAATGTTACAGTGACTCAGACGAGGACGCACGTGCTGCTTATCTGCAAAAAAGACGTCAAAACAAACAAACCTGGTCAGATTCACACAGATATTTAACAAATTTAAGTAAATACGAATACGCATTTCTGTGTGTGTTAGGAGAAGTTGTGTTGTGGGGAGATTAATCCTACGGCGTCGCACCTGGATCCCCCCACTCAACTGGGCAGTGGAGGCCGTCGTGCCAGTTCCCAGACACGATCAAGTAGTCGTCCTTCATGCCTTTGTTTGATTTGGGCAGACAGGAGATTAGCCTAACGGTGCTGGACCGAGATTTAATATAATAACCTACCTTAGAAAGTTTATGGGACTCATATAGGAACACGACATCGTGCCATGTGAGGTTTAAACCCATCTGCTCGTTTAGAGCATCTACACTACCTAGAACTCTAAAAACGTTTGGGAGGCATTGATCGGGACACAACCGGTGGTTGCGAAGGTACTCCCTCATTACGGGTTTCATTGGAAGGGTCATCCCACCCTCTATAAAGGCTATCATAGGGATGATAACCTCTTCCTCTTTCCTAGAACCGGCCACGGCTTCTGCCGGGCAATATTTTAGTCCTACATCGCTGGGAATACGGTATTTAGCCCTAAAGCCCTCCATCCCAGCGGCGGTATCAACTAGACACTTAAACTTACCCATTAGAAAAGAACGAAAGGTTAAACTCTAAAGGGGAGGGTGTTTACGAAGACAGCCGAGGACTGTATCCGAGGAGAAAAGGTTAAGAATAGAGAGAGCAAGAACTTACAAAGTTGAAGGTACAGGTTTCCACGGTTTTCTGCTGGTAAAGAATGATTGTTGTTGTTTTGATGGGATTGATCCCTGATGACTTAAATGAAGGCGCAGGTTCCCGAAGCGTCACGACGTGCGAAAAGGCGGCCTCGAAATTATATTTGTCTCGCCTAAAATTTCGTAGAGTAACGAGGACCGTTGGATGCCCATCTCACCGTTGAACATGGGAGACAAAGAGTAACTTACAGTAATAAATGCGCGCGTTTTTGAAAATAAAACCGCCAAGTGGCATCTTCTGGGACGCGAAACGATTTCCACACGTGCCATCACTTATAAAGTGGTAGGAGTAGATCCTCGTTAGATCAAAACCCTATTTTTCTCCTCGGATGTCGAAAATTAGAGTTTTGAGGGGCTATTGTGGGGAGTAAAAAGACCTTGATAGGAATATGGGCCGTTGGGTCTTGCTAAGGAAGGCCGACCTGCTCTTGAGTTTAGGGCTTGTTAGTACTTCGGGTCGGCCCATACGCCGAGGATCCGAGGATCCAGCCGAGGATGTTTTTCCCCTCGGACTGACACCGAAGAACCCGGGACTTCATGGTAAAGGTTAGGGAAGGACATGGTCAAGACCAATGGTTAGAGGGAGTGAACTCTTGAATGTCCTATAAGCACCGATGTTGGAGAAATATCAAAGATAAAGGCTGCTACCTCCACATTAAAGACCCTGCACCAACCACCCTAGCCGCATTAATGGGGAAGTGACACTTGAACAGTGGAAGGGAAACTTCTAGTTACTGTTCAAAGGCACTAAGAAAAGAAATATCTAGGCTAAGGGAGGAGTTGGGGCAACACGTGTATAAAGTATTAAGGAGAGAAGTATTTAAGGAGAAACCTGGAACAGAAACAGGGACGGACTTTTTGTAACCTAAAAAGAAAAAAGACAAAGAGAAAGATATAATATAAGAACAGCTCTCGGCTTACTTCCGAGGAGGCCTATTTACAATATTCCTTGTTGTTTCCAAGTACTTGCATCTTTAGTTTGTCATTTAATCCCCACACACTTCTAACCTAGGTTTCAAGCCCACACTCTACAAATTCGTATTGTTTAAGGCTCATTGGGCCTGAGCCCATAACTGTTCTTGGGTCCAGGTGCAATTGTGCACTTACAAAAGTGTTATGAAAATATTGTAAACATAACATTTCTCTAAAATTTACAACTCATTTTTTTTCTCTCGTATTAAGAGAGACATGGTTCTGTAGCTCATATCTTAGCTAGGAGAACAAAAACATTATAATTTCCATTTGATAGTTTTGATGGATTCTATTTCATGTACATTTCTTTTTTTGTCACTTCTAATCTTTCAATTATTTGAATAAAATTTCCAGTATTGATTCTAAAAAATAATAATACTTGTGTGTGCCCAGATATGGCTATTGGGCCTAAAAGGAATTTGGACTCACAATCTATTTGTATCGTGGGCTTTTGGATTTCTTACAATGGGGGATACTATGCTCAGCAACCCATGTACCCAAGTCCCATATGCTCTCAAGACCACTCTCTCCTTCTTTCCAAGGTGATCACTTCCTCTCCTTAGTCTCTGCTCTCCAG
The DNA here is from genome assembly GCF_040712315.1 of Castanea sativa. Classification (NCBI taxonomy): domain Eukaryota; kingdom Viridiplantae; phylum Streptophyta; class Magnoliopsida; order Fagales; family Fagaceae; genus Castanea; species Castanea sativa. The sequence goes on from NC_134015.1 coordinate 13,503,039, forward strand.
AATCGTCAACCCTTTCAACTGAATCTTCCTTACTTATTTATAGCCAAAGTTAGTGGAATGGCCGTGATCACTTTCCTGGTAGGTGAAAGGAGAGGTCCAATACTGTCTCCCCTAAGTGGATGCTTAATTGTGAGTGGGAGAAGGTGGCAGTGGCATTGAAACTAGCTCCACCGTTAGACTTTATGCTCGGTAGGAGCATTCTTTAGGCAACGGAAGGAATGCCCAATATCATTTCACTTAAGTGAATGTTTGGTGATGGGTGGGAGAAGGTGATAGTGGCGTTGGAACCAGTTCCGCTAGTAAGTTCTCTGCTTGGCAGCGGCATCCCCTAGGTGATGTCGTGCATTTTGAGTTCAACCTGCTCGGAAGACATATCTGTCGGAGGCGGCGAGATTTCACCCTCGCCAGCCATGCGGTGAGTGTTTTTACACGTGATCAGTGTAAAGTTCTTACATGTGTTATTACCTCCATGGATCTTTGAGTAAGTGGGCTTGAAGGAGGGCGACGCCCGTACAATAATAAATAAAGAAATTTTAGCTTTATTATGACGGTCAAATTACTTTCTACCTTTTACCGTAAATAAAAATAAATAAATAAAAAATAAAGACCAACTCTATGATTATTATTATTATTATTTTTTGAGGTGGAACTCTATGATTACTTACTAGTTACTACAACATAGGGATATCACCTCAGATGCTAACGTCAAGCCTTAGTTGTTAATAATTAAACTTGCGACTAATCTTTTTTAAATAGGTGGCTAGGCTAATTAATCAATCAAGACAGTGTCTATACCAACCACTTTCATTAAATTAAGTTAATTATCAATGAGTGATTTACTTTGTTCTCTCCCTCTTTTTTTTTTTTTTTGGTATTACCATTCGACCCAGTTTAATCTAATCCAAAATGGTCATATTCAAAAGAAAACTCAATTGGCAATGGGTTTAAAAGGTACAAAAACTGATTACATCAAGTCAGGTTGTCAAGTTTCCATCAAATAAATCTGTTAAACCCAACTCATCTAATTATATTTTCTAAGTAGATGCCTTATACGTGTCAACATATATGTGTCACTGTCAGTAGGAAAATTATGGGAAGAAAAAGTTTAGGAACACAAATTTTTTACAATTTTTTGCCACAATACTGTTGTGGTAGAGTATAATTGGTAAAGAAAAAAAATGATGGGTTTATATGTAAGTGATGGTTAACTACTTGCAATGTATCACATTAAAATTGTGAAATAATTTGTGATCTTAGAACTACTCTTATGGGATTTGTGGAGTGATTTGATAATTTCTTTTTCGTTTCCTTTTTCTAATCTAATGGCTTGCCTAAGAACCTACCGTCCACCCGCAATGAGTGGTTTTCACCCAATCTAGTGGTTGATCATAGCAGGTTCAAAAATTTGTTATTTGACATAATCAAGTCAAGTGACAAGGTCACCCCAAACTCGAGCTTAACTAATACTTGAGCAAACCTAGTGTATATATATGTATTTAAAGCAAAAGATGAGATAAAATCTAATTAGAATTTTGTTGATGCTCATTTTGGAAAAGCCCAATAGCAGGAAGAAGCCCAGCAATATGGGCAGGAAAGAGTTAGCAAGATTGAGAGAAAACTCATTAAGTCTGAGTGGCAAGAATAATGGGTCATAGGCCCATAAAGTAAACAAATAAGCTTTGAGGAAAGCAAATGGGCCCAAAGGAGTCCAGAGAAAGAAGTAGTAAACCTATGGGCATTATGTGATATAGAAGAGCAAGAATGAGCCACAACAGGGCCGAAGTAATGAATTAAGAAAGTAAGGGGTTAATGGAAAGCTCATGAACTCCAAGGATGAAGGATATGGTAATTAGGCCAGGGAAGCCCAAAAGAGTTAGTAAAAGCCCATAGGAATGCAAAATTAGAAAATGAGCCGAGAATGCCCATGGAAAGCAAATGGGCCGAGGATGCCCAATGAGAAAGAAATGGGCCAAAAGAGCCCACAAGCAATATAATGGTCAAGAAAGCCTAAAGTAGCATGAGTATAAACTCAATGACCATACTGGGACATTGTAACCAATTGAAAGAAGAGAATACAATAGGCTCGAAAGAGGCCCAACAAGCATGCATCAAATAGCGCTTCAGCAGGAATAACAGAATGGCATGGTAGGAATACTAATAAGCCAACGGAAGGAGCAAACAATGGGTTAAAAGGGAGAAAAACCTACAATCAAACAAGGCCTAGCTCTTGGAGGAAGCAAGCCATAAATAATGGAGGATTAGAAAATAGTTCACGCTATAAGAGGTTAAGAATGAGCAGCAGAACGCGTAGACAAACCTCTAGTCCATGGCTAATGCATGAGTAGCAGACAAGCTTTAGACATACACGGAAGTGGAGCACGTCTAAGGCCCAGGTACCACCAACCTGTACCTAGTCAATACAAGAGTTGTGAGTCATAGGTCAGAGGTAAGAGAAGGTTTGGTCTGGTGGTGGAGAGAAAGGAAAGCCTATTCTAGGGTTCCTACTCAAACTCTTTTGGGGAAAATGTCATGTTGGAGTAACATACCACCCAAAAGAGGGAAGGATGAGTTGGAACCACTAGGTGTATGCCATGAAGGATAGCAAGAGAGAATACTCACACTATGGTGGATAAGAATGCCATGGTAAATAAGCAAACAAAATAATTTTTTTTGTCTGGTAATGGGGAGTTGCACAGTCAGCACAGATAAGTGGTGGTGGTTGGGCAATTGACAAACTAGTGGGTGGTTGGGAAGGACACAAAAATACAGACAAAAGTAGTTAAAGGATAAAATGGTAAAAAAAAGTCATGGCATGCAGTATATAAAGGGCCCTTGCCGTGCACGGTATCATCATCGCAACAGTAGCAACCACTAAGAGAGAAATACAGCACCATCATCACCATAACACTATAAGAGCAAGCACTAAGGAAGAAAGAAAAGAGGGGGAAAGAATAAAAGTAACAAAACAGAGAGAAAAAAGGAAGAAAAAGAGAATCAGGAAGAGAAATAGAGAGTGTAGAAAGGCACGTATGCATCGATAGGCTAATCCCTTCTCTCCCTCTAAAAGCCTACCATCTGTTGAGGAGGAAAAATTCGTTTGAGCATAAGTCATTCGGGCCCGTTCTCTCAAAATGGATAATTTCTACAGTAGGATCTTCTTGAGAGGTTATTCACATTGAGGGAGTGGATCCCTCCTTAGTCTTAGTCCCGTAACACAATTGAACACAGCAAACTAACCTTTTCCTTCTTTGATTTCATTACTTATCGTTATTATTTCCTTTCTCGTTTTTGCAATTTCACTTATAATGTGTTCCTTGTTGCTATATCGTTCTTTTCCTTATTTTAATTAAAGATCCCTTATTTTGTCTTGCCTGGCAATAAGCATATCTATTTTTATTATTGTTTTATTATATTTATCTGTCGTAACTCTTTTGCAATAGTTTTGTTTTGTCTAACAGCATGTGTGTTGCCTTTATCATTGTCACACTGTATCCGCCTGCCATAACTCTTTTGTAACAGCTATACTATCATATGGGCATGTGATCAAAGTTTCAGCAAAAAATGGGCATAATTTGTGCACAAGCCGGACCAAGGTGAGTTGCAATTGGACCGGTCCTACTCTCCTACCCAGAACACTTGGGTCTCAGCGTGGCCGAAGGCAGCAAGAGGCAGCCCAGCCCAAAAGTGCAAGAAGACCCACCACAAATTTAAAATAAATTTCAACTGTAATCTAATTTTGTAAGATGTGTCTCATCTAAAATTTTTAATTTTTGTGTTAAGTAAGTTAATTTAGTACAAAATACATGGAATTCAATATAAATGACCCATAAGAAACCCAATCATATATTTTAAATTAAAAGAAGCAAGAGTTTGAAAAACTATGTTTTCCAATGCCATTTATTTGTCTAGTTAAAAATAATTCGAATTTATCAACTTTTTACTTAATATCATGAACAGTTATTATTTATAAGGTAGTTAGAAACTTTTATATATATATATATATATATATATATATATATATATATATATATATTTAATTGTACCCGTGCATATTCACTCAACTAATTAGCAGATAGGCTAGAATAAATAATTGAATCCAAAGTTGTTTCATCATGTTAAAAGCAAGGTTGTCAAGTTCACCAAATTATATTCCTTCTCGCATCTTCCTTAACAGGGCTTCCTTAACAGGGTATATGGTGCGGACTTTTCTTCTTCTTTTTTTTATTTATTTTTAATATATATGAAGACATGAAGGTTTTATAAGAGTGAGACCCAAATCCAACCAAAATGAATAATCAACCAAAGCTACCCCTTTTTTTCTTCTTTGTAATCAACCAAGCTACTTAATAATCAATATAGACTTTATCGCGCGGTGATTCACAACTAACTGGATAAATTTACGCTTATAATCATTGGGTTTTTTTTTTTTTTTTAATTATTATTTTATTCTTCACATGTTTTAGAATTCCACACGCTTTTGACAATAAAGTAGGGGTTTTCACTTGTCCAAATGAATTGGACGAAAGTAAAGCTTTGATTTTGTCACGCATGAATAACGATTAGTAGTGATCAATTTTTGGGTTTAGGATAAGTTTACCCCAGTTACGCTCAGCTTAATTAGTTAACATGCTCTTGTATAGCTAAAATTGATCTAATTCAAAGTATATATACACACACACACTTTGAATTCGATCCATTTGCCTCTGCCATATTTATCTAATTCCCCTAACAACAGACAAAGACAAAAAGAAATACTTCCTATACATAACAACAACTAAACTTTTTGAAAAACCTCAAGTAAAACTACCAAAATTAGCTTCTAATTCTTCTAGAGCATCGGCAGTAGTAGATCTGGCTAGGGAGACAGGGTTAGGCCATGGTGTGCCTTGTCGAGCTTTATTAGTTACAATTGTACCAAATCATTTAGATAGTTGTAAAGAATATTGTAGTCTTTGGGTATTTGCTCCATTTAGTATTTGGTCTACAACATCAACAAAAGATAGATTTAACCATATATCGGTACAAAGTATTTCTCAAGCATGTAAACTTTCACACCTCTTCAGTATATGGGCAACACAACAAGACATGGTCTGTTAACTCCTCCCTATCCTCACAACACTTACATCCAACATCGTATAAACTTCCAGATTAAGTTTAGTTGGCAATATGTCTCTGCAGCTCGCCAAATGAACATTTTGATCTTATTACAAACTTTGAGCTTGTGTATGCCCAAGTTTGAATGTCTTGCACCGTTCTATCACTCAACGGGATGGATTTAATAACCCAGCTTTATGGGGAAGAAATATTTGATCAATCAATGATACTCATCATGATCTTGTGATTGGATCAATGAGGTTATCTACTCTTTCCATAGTTGAAATTGTTAGTCTATATATTTAGGTTTGTCAAGTTTACCATATTATAAGTGTAGGTCTTTTTGTTACGTACCTTTTTTTTTAAAAGTAATTAATTGCAAGGGAGGAGCACAACCTAGCTACTTAATTAATATAAATCAAGATTGAGTTGATCACAACCAATTCCATTAATTATAAAAGACCTTTTTACATGTTTTACAATACATGTTTTCACGCGTTTTGGAAAAAAAAGAAGAAGGTAGGGACGGTTATATATATATATATACTTGTCAGTTTCAACTGACCAGATCACCAAAACATACTTTTGTCTTTGCTATATAAGAAAAGCATGTGTAATGATTACCAAACTTTGAGCTTAGAAGCTTCTCAAGTTCCTTTCAGCTTAGCTATAATTTTTTTTTTGGACAAACAGCTTAGCTATAATTGGCTTGTATATATGGCTAAAATCAAATCTAAAGTTGTTTCACAGTGTGAATTTAATTAAGGTTGAGATTCACTAAATTAGATTCCCTCTTGGGTCTTCCTCCTGAGGTTGATTATGAGGGCAGGTTTGGTTTTTTATTCTTCAAAGAAAATGTTGAAGTTATTATAAATTTTTACTACACATTTAATGGTTATTGAAATTTGGACTTAGGATCTGTTTGGATAGAACTTATTGCTGAAAACTGAAAACTAAAAACATTGTAGCAAAATAATTTTTAAATGTGTGAATAGTATTGTGGGACCCATTTTTAATATATATATATATATATATTTTTTTTTTCTGAAAAAGTGCTTGTGGGTCCTATGAACAGTGTGTGAATAGTGCATGAATAGTACCTCTGGTCTCCTGTACAGTAACTCCATGTGCATGAACAGTACCCGTTACTGTTCACGCGCTGGAGAAAAAAAAAAAACTGAAAACGCAGCAGACTTAAAACGCAGCAGTAAAACGTGGATCCAAACACATTCTTAACGTTAGCTTAATCAAGTTTCACTTACAGTCCATTTGGGAACAACTTATTTAACTGAAATTGAAACTAAAACTAAAAAGTAGCTGAAATAGTATAGTGTAACCCATGAATAGTACCAAAAAGTACAATGAGACCCATAAATAATACAAAAAGTACAATGAGACCCATAAATAGTACAAAAAATAAACTAAATAGTAAAAAAAACTGGCTCTTTAAGCAAATGCTAAACGCAACCTTAGCATAGTTTTCTATGACTTATAGTTCAGCTTAAATTGTTTCATTTCTGTAAATTAGTGATCAGTAAGGATGGCAAATTCACATGATAAAACAGGACCACCATATGTTTGTCCAAAAATTGGAGCAGATTAATTTTGAGATTTCTTGAAAAAGCCACAAGGATAGGAGACTATGAGGGCGTTTGGATAGCACTTTTTTGCGTTCACGTCCGCGTTTTTTTTTTTTTTTTTTTTAACCCAGCCGCATATATTGGCTTTCAGCTATGAACTGTATACAAAATTATTGTTTATGGGTCCTACAAATTTCACTTTTCAGCAACTTTTTCATTAAAAATAGGTCCCACAATACTATTCACACATTTAAAAATTATTTTGCTACAGTGTTTTCAGTTTTCAGTTTCAGCAAAATAAGTTCTATCCAAACAGACCCTATATATTACAAAGTTTAACATACAATAAAAAGAAATAAAATCCTTAATTAAACGAACCAAACGCAAAGTTATGAGTTATGACTTTAATTATAAGGTTATGACTTTTAAAATGACGGGAAGACTGGGGAAGGTAAAATAAACAGGTCGCTTTTAGAATTTCATAATTCGTTTTGATAGACTTTTTCCTTTGAAAACCAAGAGATTTTTTCAACACGATTTTAATGACATAAATGTGAAAGTTGGTTTTACAGCTAATGCATATGAAAATTTTATTTTTTAAGATTTTACAAATTAACAGTTTCGCTAATACAGATCAAGGAAGGCTCATACTATGAAATTGGGTACCTTGCTTGACCGAAAGAGGGAAGGTTCCTAAAGACTAGAGAAAACGAGGTAGGCGTTATAGATAAACAAATTGTATACTACTTTTTTAAAGCTTGACTAGTTATATAGGAAACAGCCATATATCTCGGAAGCCATTAAAGAAGTTTGAGACAAAATACTAATATTCTATGAGCCAAAACGTTACCAGCCGTATTATTTGAAGGTCAAGGTTTCTCATTAATTATATGCAGGTTTTTTTTTTTTTTTTTTTTTTGGGGGGGGGGGGGGAGGTAACAGAGAGAATATATCTTTTAAAAAGTTTTAAATTGTTAGATTTAATTAGTTTTTTTTTTAGATAATTAGATTTAATTAGTTAATCCGTAGTGTCTACTCTATAAGTCTATATTGTAATTGATGTTTTCTTTAACAGTATGATGCGCCAATTATTGGATGTTATACATTAGGAATTTCATGCCAAAGTCATAATTTTTTTTGTTTTTTATTTTATTTAGTCATTTACTTTCATACCATATGAAATTGAAAATATTGACCAATTAGTTATTATTATTTTTTAAATTGAGAAATTTGATATCATCTAGCTAGGTGTAGGTACGTATTGCCATCACATAATCTTACAAAGAATATTATTTGTGTTACCTTGGTCTTTATGGAATATGGATTGCATGAGTATTTCTAGGGTGTATAATAATTTCACTTTTTTTTTACCTCTTTCGAGTAATAATTTCATTTTTTTGGTGTATAATAGTATCAAATTAAATTTTCAGTTTTTAAATACAAAATAAATGGAGTACTGATGCTATGGATATTTCACCTTTAATTATATAGGTTTTATAGACTTTACAAATAGATGTGTCAAATTTTAAACATAACACAAAAAAATATAGAAATTTATTTATTATGTTATTGATATGTTACTATAACATTCTTTGTCACGCAAACTTGTAATAATTTTTGTAGTAAAATTAGTAATACTTTTAGCATTTTTCAAAAAAATAAAAAAATACAAGTGATGCTACACTAAGAATAGATCTGCACCAACCATTATAAATTGCTGCTACAACATCCAAAAATGCCTAGTATTGAACCAAAAGGGGCTAGCCTATTACTAGGGTTGGCTCATATATGACAAAACACTACATATTTTATTTTATATTGTACTTGTATAGAATCTCGACCTCAAGATTTTAATATTAAGTTAGAGTTTGAGCTCAAGCTTAACTTGACTAAAATCAAGCCAAGCCAAGTTGAACTCAAGCTATTGGACTCTCTAACATGCTCAAACTTATACTTTGTTTATAGACTTGATTCAAACTCAAGTCAAACTTGAATATGTTAAATTTATTAACGAGCTAAGATTGAACATTTAATATTGGACAAAACTTGGCTCATTTATAACCTTAGTACCAAATAGTGCTTTGTGGCCTTAATTTCCTCACACTCCCTCTGTATCTATATTGTTTATATACACCATGTAATACATGTGGACATTTGGAAAAGAAAAAAAAAGTGGACTCTTGGTTTGAAATTCGAGACATTATATGTATAGAGTGTAGATCTAAATTGTGAAACAATTGGATTTTTTTTTTCCTTTCATTCAACTACTATTGCTTTATTTAAAGCAAAAGTTCAAAACACACCCGTTCAACTTTGATAAAACTAAATTCTAACTATAATTAATTAATCACACACCTTCCTTCCAACCCCTTTTTCTGAAGTACATAAATAAGAGAGCAAGCATGCATTAAGCTAAAGTGCAAAACTAAACATTTTAGGATAAGAGAGCACGGCCGCCGCCGCCACCACCACCACAACTACATTCCCCTTCATTACTGCACCTTCACCCACACACCAGAGCTTGGTATCTCAGTATGCACCACAAACAACATATAATACCCCTGCGGCGCAATCTCAGCCGTGGATGGCCCTCTCACTGTCACTTCAAACGTATTTGGTGCCACACGCGTTACCCTAATCAATCTCAGCACCACCATTCTCTGATTCATAGAGAATGAATGTGTTGTAAACGATGGAGCAATTAGCCTTACAGACAAAAACCTTATTGAATAGTACTCTGGCACCGTGAACACCAACGTGGAAAACTCCCCATACCCTAAAACCTCGCTTAGAGTCAGAATTCTCGGCCTAACCACCTCGTACTGCTCCGCTAAATAGGGCGGCGAAAAGGCCTCTAAGCTTAGATCAGTGGGGAACTCAACTCCAGTGAAGTTATAATACATATGTGGATTGCTACCGCCTACTATAACCCGTCCATCAGGTACTAAAACAGCTGAGGAATGGTATAATCTTGGTTTTGGGGAGGCGGCCATGAATGAAAACCGCCTGTTGGGGGGTTGAGAAAGGCGATAGAGGACGGGGGCTCTTACCGGGGCATGACCTTTTTCCCATCCAGCGGTGCCTTGCCTTGCACCATTGATTATAAGGACATCTCCTGTAGGTAGGAGCAACATGTCACCCATGACTCTTGCTATTGGCATGTCTTCCATCACCCAAGTAGGGTTTTCATCACTAACATTTATCCTTCCACACGTTGAAAGTGCTTGTCCGTAGCTCCCATGTGCTGCACGACTAAACCCATCTTGTGGTGCACCACCACATACCATGATTTCAGCTACAACATTGGGTAAGTTTTCATCAAGAGGGAGCAATACTGATGAGCCTGAGCTTGGATAGTTACGAGGATCATTGCCGGGGATACGAGGATACTCTTTCAAAACACGGTTGTTGTTGTAATCGAGTAATATCGATCTTGTATTAGCGAAAATGAATAAGTTTCCGTCTGGTAAAAGGTGTAGAAATGGGTACAAATTGTTTTCACTTTGGTCCGAGGTTTCAGCTAGGAAACTTAGCCTGAAAAGGCCTAAAGATGAAGAGTACATTTGAGGGTAAAACTCATAATTGAATTGTCTTCTCCCTCCAACAATAATAATACGACCATTTGGTAGTATTTGATTACTTGCATACCATCTTCTTTCAATTAAGTAATTTGGAAACTCAATCCAATCACAGTATTCATCGATGCAAGGAGTGAATGAGCGAACAACGTGGTCACCATCGTTGAAGCCACCGATTTGAATGAAGGTTCCGTTTGGAAGAACAGCCCCAGAAGAGCACCAAGTGTCAGTCTGAACCATAAGAGGCCGGAAAGTGTTGGTGTCAATATCGTAGAGGACAGAGTGAGCAGTGCAATCGATTTCGAGTGCAGTGTCTTGGGAGTCATACCGGCAAAGGCCATTAGGGAGTGAGAGGTTAGACTGGCCAAAATCGGTGCGATCAAACATGATGAGTTTGTTGTCATGTAAGACTTGCATGTGCATAGCAGATATGCCTATGGATGCATGCAAAAGATGCCACTCGCCTTGGCGGCCAGTACTTGGAGGAAGTGTTTGACAAAAAACCAAGGTGTTAGAGACAATAGATGAGACCAAAGTTAGGAAGAATGTGATCATGTTGGTGGACATTGTTAATGTGGTAAGTAAGAGGAGAGAAAGATTAGTGTTGGTGGGCTATGGTTGAAGTTGCTGGTTTGTGAAAGAGTTGGTGCAGTGAGGTGGATAGACTAGTGAAGGAAATGTGATTATTGATATATATAATAAGCATTTAGATACTGAATATATAACAATTAACCAAAGAATAAGTAGAGTTAATCTTTTCAGGGGCTACTTGGTAGCTAAAAAGTTTCAATCAAGAACTGCATCATAAGCTCAAGAAATATGATATTTAACATATATGCGGCTGAAATAATGCTCATTTCTTTGGCAAGTTCAGAAACTTTAGGGGCACATAACAATGGCCAAATGCTTTGGCAGCGTTCACTAGAAGTGAGATTTATACAACAAAGGAAAATGAATACTGTTCATCTCCATCATTAACTCCCAACACAGAGAGAAGGTTGGAGGAAATGGAAAGAGTTCCTCTACAATTACAATCACATTCAATAGAAGTTTACCGTTAACTATATATCTAGTATAATGTTAACCATATATTTAGTATGATCTGCATTGTTTTATTGATTTGCTCCCTTTATTTTGTATTAATTTATTTTGGTATGCAAATAGGTTACGGGAGTGAAAAGATATTTACTACAAAATCACGTTATTCATAATGTCATAGGATCCTCTGCATTTTAAGTTTATCTTACAATTTAGATTTTGTTTGACTCTCATAATGTAAACTAATTACACCTTTAATTTAAAATATTAATTTGAACTATAAAAAAAATCAATTTCAAATCGAGGACTAATGATTTATACAATGATAATTATGGCTAGCTAGAACTCTCTTTTCGAATTGGGAGCATAAATAAACTTTGTCAAACCTGAGAATTAAGTTTGCACCAACATACGATGTCATTTTATGACGGAGAGGGCTTTCTAAGGAGGAACACTTATTCTAATTGATATGGAGGAAGGTGAATTACATGTGCCTGTCATTTTGATTATGCCATAAAACTTCGATATATTGATAAGAACATTTTGTTATTTTCCTTTGGTTAAATGTATACTACTACTACTACTAGTAGGAAAATCAAAATATCCCATTTATTAATATATGGTCTATCAAGATAATTATCCTCTAAAACCTATCTTGGGCCTCAAAAGAAAAAAAAAATCCTTGACGGGAAAACAAAAACAAAAAAGTAAGAAGAAAAAAGAAAAAGAAAAGAAATGAAAGAAGGTAGAAAAAAGAAAGAAAGAAAGCCCACATTAAAATATACTTTCCCTTGAAAACCATTATGTAACCACTATCCCCCAAATGCTCAATAAACTTAGGATAGAGCTTATTGTTGAAAACTGAAAACTGAAAACTGAAAACACTGTATCAAAATAATTTTAAAATGTGTAAATAGTACCGTGAAACCCATTTTTAATGAAAAAGTGGCTGAAAAGTAAAATTTGTGGGTCCGTGAACAGTGCACAAATGCACTGTTCACGGAAGAAAAGTCAATAACTACGGCTGGGAAGGAAAAAAAAAAAAAAAAAAACTGAAGCTGGACGCTGGACGCAGGCGCTGGACGCTGGACGCCCAATCCAAACACACGCATAATATACCACGGGTAGGGTGAAAACCTTGAAAGAGGCACCGTAGACAAAAGTAACGTGAAAGTTAGGCCCATTGAAAACCATTACAGGTATTAATGGTAATATATGGCTTAAAAGAGAAGAAAAAGAAGAGGTGTGAGGATTGTTATTGACAAAGTGCATCATAAGCTCAAGAAATATGATACTTTTATTTTTATTTTTTTCCAAAAGTTTAAAACGAAATATTAATATATACTTCTTAAAGCTAAATATATGCAGCTGAAATAATGCTCATTTCCTTCTCAAGTTCAGAAATTGCAGGCCATATAACAATGGCTAAATATTTGCCTTGGCACCATTAATGGCTAGATTTGACATTTATTCCACAAAAGAAGAAAATACTGTTCAGAAATTGTAGAGAGAGGGATGGTGGAGATGAGAGTTCCTCAACCATACAATCACAGTTTTTAGTAGAATTAGATAACCGTTAATCATCTAGAAATCTGCATTGTGTTATTTACATGTTTGCTTGTGTATTAATTTATTTTGGTGTACAAATAGGTACAGTTGAGATTTTATTTACAGCATAATTACATTATTCAACACGTAACAAGATCCTTTCTATTTCAAGCCTAGTTTATGGCTAAGATTTTATTTCTTGAATATGATAGCACACAATAGAAAGGATTAATACAATGTCAGGTGAAAGTCTCAACACACATAATAGGATTCTTTACGTGTCAATAGTTAAAAATTTTATTTCTTGTATATGATAACATACAAAATGTCATGTGACACTTGTAGCATTTAGTCTGAAAGCAAACAAACTTAGCACTGCCGCTCTATCTTGAACAGTGATACCACCAGTACCTTGTTCTGCTCCTTTACCTTAATTCACAGGGGTGGGCTGAGAATTCCAAATTGGGATGAAAGAAATCAAAATTAGATAACTTTTGGTTTCAAAACGTGTCAAATAAAAATAATAATTTTTGGATTAATACAATGATAATTATGGTTCGCTCAACCACTTAAATCACAGGCTCTTCAGCCTTTCAATCCGAACATGACAGCTTATTTTGGAAAGAAAACTAGGATGATTAATGGTTATAAGTTGTCCAACCAGCCTAGTTTATTTTCAAATTGGAAAGCAAAAGAAAAGGGAAGTTGCTTGATTAGGATTTAGGATGGCTTCTATAGCAAGGTCCTGATGTATTAGTGTGTGTTTGGGTTAGGATGAAAAATGCAAATTATTTCACTGTTCAGCTTATTTTTGCTACTATTCATAGACTTCACTGCACTTTTTGACACTATACATTGCCAGAAAATACTCAATCAAAATAGCATACGAGGATAATCTGATATTTATCGCCTATGGTTTTTAGGGTTCGTAAAGAGTTCACACAAGGCATCCAAACATGTATGCAAAAAGAAAAACCTCATCTAACATATTCTCAAGAATTGAAAACCAAAACCTTTACAATAAGACAACTTTATACCGTTGGAGGGGAACAAGAAGCAAATGAAAATAAATAGAGGAGATATTATTTGTATTGAAAGAGTACTACCATTGTTCCAACCTAATTTCCTTTACCCCTTCTCCGTATTCGTGCAACTTGGACCCATCCATCTTCTATTTCATCTGCTCCCTTTGGCCTAGGGTCATCATCAGCTTGTATGTTTACAGGGTTCAAATTTAATTCGGACTCTAGTACATCCACCATCATATTTGACGAATCATCATTCTCATCAGCAACATCTCTGCTGACATCGTCGTCATCATCATCATTCACAACCTGCATAGTGCAGGTAAAAAAGAGGAGATAATTATTAGCATTTCAACTTCTAAATTCTTGTGAACTGCATTATGTTGGGCTTTGTAGAGTTTAGCTATGTTTGATCTGGATGACGACCCAACTTGAAATGATGTTGCGTAGTTTTTAATGGGAGATTTTCTGAGGCTTAGTACATGGAGTTGAAGCTTGGGCCGATAGGCTTAAGCCGTAACACTCATGGACAAGTCTCCTAGGAGTCCGAGGGCAACGCTCTTGGGAAATTTTTTTTGGCCCGTGTTGTAGTCCATTGTGAATTGTGTGTGTAGGATATAAAAACCGTTGTTTTGGTAATTAGGGTTTCTCGATATAGTTTTTGAGAGTGAGAAAAAAAACTGTACTCCCGCACTTTGTATTTTTTCTTGATTATAGTGAAATTTCTAGAACTTCGTGGACGTAGGCAAATTGCCGAATCATGTAAATACTATCTTGTGTATGTGATTATTTTTTCTCTTTGGTGTATGTTTTCTCTATTTTGTTTCTCATAGGTTTGAGAATTTCGTGTTAATTCTTTACACATTATTGATTCATGGCCTTAGGGCACTAACTTGGTGAGAAAAATGATAGAATCCTAATGTCCCATCTAATAAAATGTCAATACTACATACACACAAAAAATGTTGGAAGGCATGTTAGTTGTGGTTCATCTTATCAAGGAAGATCCAACAAAATTGACAGATTGAGTCTACGAAACTCTAATCATCATGGTTCTTTGCTGCAGCAGTAAATAGAAAGATGGGCTTCTATCATCAAGAATTAGATATTATGATAAGAAGTTCCCTCAGAAAAAGGTAAAGTAACTTCGGTGTTTTCCTTCCCCCCTGTCTCCTTTGTTTGTGTGGAAAACTCACCAGCAACATAGTCCATGCATCATTCACTACACCATTTGCAACATAATGGCACAAACCACCATAAATAAAAAATTTCTTTTCCTGATTTTTTATTTTTTTAAAACTTAACAAAGCTTAGGTTTCTATCGAGTCTCTCTGATATTGACTGGAAACACAGTACTAATATGGGACTCACTGTTAAATGTTTTTTTTTTTTGTTGAGAAACACACACACACACACACACACACACACATATATATATATATATATATATATATATATATATATATATATATATATATAGGAAAAGGAGATGAGATAAGAGAATACACTTATTTCACTGTTAAATGTTAATTGAACATTAGACAAGTATTTTTTTGATAAAGTAAAATAAACCATCCTCTAAGGAAAAAGGGGGCACCACAGTTGTACCAAAAGTCCTAAGAAATATAAAGTATATGAACTGGTGATCTCATAATTTTCACAATAGGTTGGAAAATTTTGTAAGGCAGGACCATTTGAAAATTCTCAAGTATATCTTACATCAGAGAAAACAGACAAAACTGACAATCCAAATTCTACTTAAGCAAATGAAAATTGATTGATACATTCTCATCTAAGCATCTTGAATATAAATTTTGAAAAATCTCATTAATAGAGAGTTCTCTGGAATTACAATTTACAGCCTCCCATAGAAAGTTAAAATGGTCACTCAGGACATTTGCACAACTAAATGTATTGATCAACCTTTTCCATGTTGTGCCAAACAGTGGCACTTACCACTGCTACTCTTGAGATTAAAGGATCATCAACTACAAGTCCAGACCTCATAATCTGTTGGCTGTGTTTGGTAGGAATGATGTAAAAGTGAGTGGAAAAAAGCATGAGAAGGGTGAAAAACTCAAAGGAAAGATTTCAATTTCCCATTATCAAAAAAAAAAAAAAAAATCCCAATACAAGTCTCTAGTAAGCCTTTATGATGGATGGAAAAGTGAAGGATGAAAATAATCTTTTGTAAAATTTCTATTATATTTGTGGGGAGTAAAAAGATCTCAATAGGGATATGGGCCGTCGGGCCTTGCTAAGGAAGGCCGACCTGCTCTTGGGTTTATGGCTTGTTGGTACTTCAGGTCGGCCCATACGCCGAGGATCCGAGGATCCAGCCGAGGATATTTTTCCCCTCGGACTGACACCAGAGAACCCGGGACTTCATAGTACAGGTTAGGGAATGACACGGTCAAGACCAATGGTTAAAGGGGATGAACCCTTGAATGTCCTAGAAGCACCGATGTTGGGAAAGTGGCAAAAGTAAAGGCTGCTACCTCCACATTAAAGACCCTGCACCTACCACCTTGGCCGCATTAATGGGGAGGTGACACTTGAACAGTGAAAGGGAAACTTCTAGTTACTGTTCAAAGGCACTAAGAAAAGAAATATCTAGGCTAAGGGAGGAATTGGGGCAACACGTGTATAAAGTATTAAAAAGAGGAGTATTTAAGGAAGGACCTAGAACAGAAACGGGATGGAACTTTTTGTAACCTAAAAAGACAAAAGATAAAGAGATAAATATAATACAAGAACAGCTCTCGGCTTACGTCCGAGGAGGCCTATTTACATTACTCCTTTTTGCTTTCAATTACTTGTAATCTTTAGTTTGTCATTTCATCCTTATACACTTCTAACCTGGGTTTCAAGCCCACACACTCTACAAATTCATATTGTTTAAGGCTCATTGGGCCTGAGCCCATAACTGTTCTTGGGTCCAGGTGCAATTGTGCACTTACAATTGGCGCCGTCTGTGGGAATCTAGTCTAGAAGTAGTAGGGATATTATGGCAGGATTAGGCTCTCACCATGCAGAGTCACAAGGATCACAACCGGAAGATCATTTCGAACGTCTTGAACATCGTAGGGATCGTGAGGGAAGCGTCCATACAGAATATCCAGGGGCTAGCCATACTCATGGAGGGGGTAGCACTACCCACGATGAGGGCTCTAAATCCATGCAGAAGGAAATCAATCGTTTGAAGAGGAAGTTACGCCGTGCTAAACGTAAGGTTTCCCCGTCCTCATCTAGTTCTTCCTCAGAGAAGGATAGGGGACATGGCTACAGTTCAAGGTCATATTCCCCCCCCAGTGCAACATCCTCTGGTGAGGAGAACGACCAGCCAATCCGCAGACGTAAGAAGCTTCGTCCTAGGGGCTTAGGCAACGATACCATGAGTAGGGCGTTGCACCAACTCTCTAAATCTCCATTTTCACGTAGGATTGAGAGGGGGAGGCTTCCCAGGAGGTTCACCCAGCCCACGTTTACCATCTATAATGGCCGGACTGATCCGGTGGAGCACGTGAGTCACTTCAGCCAAAGGATGGCAGTGCACTCACACAACGAGACTTTGATGTGTAAAGTCTTCCCCTCCAGCTTGGGACCTGTGGCTATGAGATGGTTCAACGGTCTCAAATCGGGGTCTGTAGGCTCGTTTGGGGAACTAACTAGAGCATTTGCTTCGCGGTTCATCACGTGTAGCAGAGTCCCTCGGCCATTGGACTCGTTGCTATCCATGGTTATGAAGGAAGGGGAGACACTGAAAGCATACTCCGACGATATGCGGGAGATGTTTAATGAAATAGACGGCGACTTTGATGAGGTGGCGCTTAATACCTTTAAGGTGGGCCTCCCTACTGATCACGACCTACGAAAATCTTTGACGAAAAAGCCCGTCCGCAGCGTACGCCGTCTTATGGATCGTATTGATGAATATAAAAGGGTAGAGGAAGACCAGCAGCAGGGAAAAGGGAAGGAGAAGGTTATCCCGCAGGAGAGAAGGGATTTCAGGTCGGACTGATATCACAACAACAAGCCGAGGAGGGATTACATTGGACAATCCGGCTTGGCAGCACCCCAGGCTGTAAATACTGTGTTCCGAGAACCAGTGCATCAGTTATTAGAAAAAGTTCGCAAGGAGCCCTTCTTCAGATGGCCCGGCAAGATGGCAGGGGACCCTGCGAGAAGAAATCAAAACCTTTTACGTCGGTACCATCAAGATGTGGGCCACACTGCGAGAACTGTCGGACCACTGTGGAACCATCTAGAGCGGCTCGTCGGTGAGGGAAAGTTGAAGCGGCATTTGTGTCGGCCCAAGGCGGGTCGGTCAAGTTGGTTCAAACAACCGGAGGAACGGTTCATCTCGGCCGCATTGGGAACAATTAACGTTATCTTCGCCGCACACAGCGGGACCGGCTCGGGTCCCACTCGGGTCATGGCGGTTTCCCATCCGCAGGCCGAGGATGTGGGTGGTAGGCCGAAGAGATTAAATAGCACTTTACCTGTCTTGGGTTTCTCCGAGGAGGATAAAATAGGGACTATCCAGCCCCATGACGATGCTCTTGTGGTTACCCTCAGAATAGGGAATTATGACGTGAAGAGGGTGATGATAGATCAGGGCAGCGGTGCAGATATCATGTACCCTGATCTATTTAAGGGGTTAAGGTTGGAGTTGGAAGATTTAACTCCTTATGACTCACCTCTTATTAGCTTCGAAGGGAGAGCCGTTGTACCAAAAGGACAGATCCGTTTACCCGTACAATCCGGCACAGAAACGGTTGAGGTAGATTTCATTTGTGGTTGACGCGTACTCTCCATATACAGCCATCCTCGCCAGGCCATGGCTGCACGCTTTGGGAGCTGTCTCTTCTACCTTACATGTTAAAGTAAAATTCCCCTCGGGGGAGCATGTTGAGGAAATCCTCGGCAGCCAGGTAGTTGCTAGGCAATGCATATCGGCTGCGGTGCTTCGTCAGTCAGAAATTGAGTCATCAGCCTTGCCCATCCAGGAGTCATAGCAATTAACAGCTCCGGAGGCACCTGGAGCGATGATAGAAGATGAGGCTGTTTGTGAGGAGTTAGAGAAGTTTGTAATAACCGATGATCCAGAGAGGTTTTTCCCAGTTGGCATACGATTGCCACACCAAGAGAAGATGGAGTTGTTGAAATTTCTGAAGGATAATTTAGATGTCTTTGCATGGGACCCCTATGAGGCTCCAGGTGTAGATCCGAACTTTATTTGCCATCATTTAAACGTCAATCCGGCCATTGTTCCGAGGAGGCAGCCACCTCGGCGATCTTCCCGAGAGCATTCTGAGGCTGTGAAGGAAGAGGTTCTTAAACTCAAAAGGGCGGGGGCTATCAAAGAGGTTTTCTACCCTGAATGGTTGGCTCATACTGTTGTCGTTAAGAAGAAAAACGGCAAGTGGAGAGTATGTGTGGATTTTACTGATCTGAACAAGGCCTGTCCTAAAGATTCTTTCCCAATGCCACGGATTGATCAACTGGTAGATGCTACTGTCGGACATCCTCGGATGAGTTTCTTGGACGCCTTTCAGGGTTACCACCAAATTCCCTTAGCGTTAGAGGATCAGGAGAAGACTGCTTTCA
The DNA here is from genome assembly GCF_040712315.1 of Castanea sativa. Classification (NCBI taxonomy): domain Eukaryota; kingdom Viridiplantae; phylum Streptophyta; class Magnoliopsida; order Fagales; family Fagaceae; genus Castanea; species Castanea sativa. Next base: position 13,522,512 of record NC_134015.1, read on the forward strand.
TTACTCCAACGGGGAACTATCATTATAAGGTCATGCCATTTGGGTTAAAAAATGCTGGGGCTACTTATCAAAGAATGATGACCCGAATGTTTGAACAGCAACTGGGGAAAAACATAGAAGTATACGTGGATGATATGGTGGTAAAGAGTAAGACGGTACCTTCGCACATGACAGATTTGGCCGACACCTTCCAGATGCTGAGGAAGTATAAGTTGCGCCTTAACGCCTCCAAGTGTTCTTTTGGCGTGGGATCTGGAAAGTTCTTAGGATATATGATCACTCATAGGGGCATAGAGGTGAACCCAGTGCAGGTTAAGGCTATTCAGAATTTGCAGCCGCCTCGGAACCCAAAGGAAATTCAGAAACCGGCGGAATGATTGCTGCGTTGAACAGATTTATTTCTCGGTCAGCTGACCGGTGCCGTCCTTTCTTTCAGTTGCTGAACAAGTGGAAAGGGTTTCAATGGACCGAGGATTGTGAGTCAGCTTTCCAACAGCTTAAGCAATATCTATCTCGGCCACCCATTTTATCTCGCCCTGAGGTGGACGAGGTGTTATTCGCTTATCTGGCCGTGGCTATTCATGCGGTGAGTCTAGTCCTTATAAGGAATGAAAATGGAGTGCAGAGGCCGATCTACTATGTTAGTAAGTCCTTGAATGAAGCCGAGGTGCGCTATTTGCCCTTGGAAAAAGCACTTCTGGCTGTAGTCCACGCCACGCGCAAAGTTCCTCATTATTTCCAATCTCATACTGTGGTTGTTTTGACCCAGTTGCCGCTCAAGGCTGTGTTGCGTAGTGCTGATTATTCTGGCAGAGTGGCAAAATGGGGAACCATTTTGGGAGCCTTTGATGTTAAGTACAAGCCTCGCACCTCGGTGAAAGGTCGGGTCCTCGGCGGTTGGTGGCAGAGTTTGCTGAACCATTGTTAGAAGAAACTTCAAAGGGAGCACACATGGGTGAAAAATCAGTTGGTGGGATCACAGCCGTATCGCCCTCGGCTTGGAAAGTTTATGTGGATGGGGCTGCTAATCATAAAGGGTCTGGCGTTGGACTTGTTCTAATGTCCCCTGAAGGAATTGTCTTTGAAAAATCTTTGAGATTGGCTTTCTCGGCTACTAATAATGAGGCCGAGTATGAAGCAGTTTTGGTAGGCATGCAAATGGTACATAAGATGGGTGGCAAGGAAATCCATGTGTTCTCGGACTCTCAATTAGTGGTCGGCCAAGTCATGGGGACCATGGAGGCTAGAGACCCCAGAATGCAAGAATATTTGGCCAGGTTAAACGTCAGCGAGCTGAATTCGACTCATTTGCCTTAGCTCATGTCTCTAGGAGTGGAAACACTCATGCAGATTCTTTGGCTACATTGGCCACATCCTCGGCTCAAGGTCTACCAAGGGTGATTCTCGTTGAGGATCTGGTAGAACCTTCTCTTATAGCTGCTGATGCACCTCGCATCCATCTAATAAGGCCTGGTCCTAGTTGGATGGATTCGATCATATCTTTTCTCAAAAATGACATCCTTCCCGAGGACAAAGTTGAAGCAGAAAAGGTACGTCGAAAGGCGCCGCGTTTCTGGTTGTCCGAGGACCAGAAGCTATACAAACGATCCTTTTCGGGACCGTATTTGTTGTGTGTACACCCTGAATCAACAGAATCATTACTGGAGGAATTGCATGAGGGAATTTGTGGAAGCCACACTGGAGGAAGGTCCCTAGCCCATAGAGCCCTGACTCAGGGTTATTGGTGGCCCAATATGCAGAGGGAGGCTCAGGACTATGCCAGAAAATGTGATCAGTGTCAGAGGTTCGCCCCTAATATCCACCAACCTGGAGTGGTTCTTAACCCTCTCTCCAGCCCTTGGCCTTTCGCGCAATGGGGCTTGGACATTGTAGGGCCCTTTCCGAGAGCTGCTGGAAACAAAAGATGGTTGCTCGTGGGAACAGACTACTTTACTAAGTGGGTCGAGGCCGAGCCTTTGGCCAATATCCGAGATGTTGATTCCAAGAAATTCATCTGGAAAAATATTGTTACTAGATTCGGTATACCACATACACTCGTCTCGGACAATGGCGTTCAATTTGATAGCAAGGCCTTTAGGCAATATTGTGGTGAGATGGGTATTATAAATAGATACTCTACTCCAGCTTATCCTCGAGGAAATGGGCAGGCCGAGGCCGTTAACAAGGTCATAGTCAACGGGCTCAAGAAGAGGTTGGACGATGCGAAAGGCAGATGGGTAGAAGAGCTCCCTCATGTCCTATGGACGTATCGGACCACACCGCGTAGGTCCACTGGAGAAACTCCATTCTCTATGACTTATGGAGCCGAGGCGGTGATACCACTGGAATCCGGTTTTCCTACTCTAAAGACAAGTTCTTTTAGTCCAGAGAAAAACGAGGGACTTCTAGAGAAAGATCTTGATCTACTTGAGGAACGGCGTGAGGCAGCTATGGTCCAATTGGCTTATTATCAGCAGAAGCTAAAACGAGGGTATGATGCCCATGTGAAGCTAAGGCCACTTGCACCTGGTGATCTTGTATTAAGGAAAGTTGTAGGCACTTCTAAGAACCCAGCATGGGGTAAGCTAGGACCTAACTGGGAAGGCCCCTATCGCATTGTTTCAATAGCAGGCATAGGGTCGTATAGGCTAGCTGACCTGGATGAACGAGTTGTACCACGTCCATGGAATGTAAATAATCTTAGAAGGTATTATTATTAATCAAATAAGCTTTTGTCAATTAATATTTCAAAGTTATGGCTAGCTCTCGTATTTGAAGTTACAATTTTTAAGAATCAAACAGAAACTTGGTTAAGTGTAGTCCTCGGACCACAAGCCTTGTGGAAATTGATGTCTTGTCATTTGTTAAACAGAACCTTAGTTATGCCGGGTCTTCGGACCTCCTACTTTGGGAAAATTAACATTCGAAGTTACAATTTTTAAGAATCAAACAGAAACTTGGTTAAGTGCAGTCCTCGGACCACAAACCTTGTGGAAATTGATGTCTTACCATTTACAGTTACAATTTTGAAGAATCAAACTAAAGATTGCTTAAGATTTATCTTCGGACTATGACTTTGTTTAAACTTAACTTTTGCTTGTGTCTGGACGTTAATACGTTACTGTTTATTAAACTCGGATCTTAAGTTTCATATCTCCAAGTGTTAAGCAATTTTGTGTAAGGAATGGTCCTCGAATCTTACATCCTACAGAAACAGTGTTATGCATTGTGAAGGCTTAATCATTATATGAAGTCCTCTTTCCTTTTTTAATCGAGGTATTATTCCAATGAATTAACCATGTCACCTTGTATTAAATCTTTAATAATATACGCATGATTATGTGAAAGTTATGACTATGCAATCCTTGGAGTTAGATTTTGATGCTCTGAGAAACTTCTGATATGACTTAATGGGAAAACTTTTGTAATAAGTACATAAAGAATAAAGAAAAAGCAGACACAATCCAAGTGAAAAGCAAACGAAATTGTTCTTCATTAATCAAGTTGAATATACATTACAATATATAATTCAAAAACAAAAAAGAATGGAAAAAGAGAAGCCCTAAGCTAAGTCCTAAGCTGTTGGAGGAGGATCTTGCTGAGAGGTACTAGTGCCCTCGGTCTTTCTCAACTCCAGCTCAAAAGGAGTCATAACCTGCTTTCCTTTATCCGCTGTCTTTGTTGGAAGGACGTTGGGTTCCACTATCTGGTTCAAGTCCTTCTCTGCATCCACTCCTCCTTCCTTTTCTTTATTGGAACCAGAAGGTTCTGTAGGATCAGGAATTTGCTGTGGGACCATCGGAGGTAGGACAGGAAGAGTTGTCTCAGGGGTAGGAGTAGCAGCAGGAGCCTCTTCAATCTCCTGTATTTCTAGGGGAAGCCAAACGTTCTCGGACTTCCTCAAATCCGAAGACTGGGGAACTCCTGCTACGTTTAAAGCTTCCCCCCATACTTTTTGACAGTATTCGCGGCATAAAGCCGCGAATTCCTCTGTCAGCTGTTCCTCGGTGGTCGCTACCCCTTCGTCAAAACTTGCCCGCTTGGCGGCTTGAAGAGAGAGTTGGAAGGAGCTGGCTTCTTCCTTCATCGAGCCGCTTGTTTCTTCGGATCCGAGCACTCCCTTTGAGCTTGGGAGAGCTCTTCATTTCTTTCCTTAAGGATTTTGCGCTGTCCTTCTATCCGGGTCTTCATGGTCTTCAAGTTTGACTCGACCCCATTCTTCTCTCTCCTCGCCCGCTACCTCCGAGGTCAGCTTCTCGTTCTCGGCAAGGGCTGTACCTAAGGTCTTCTCGATCCACCCTAGTTTCGAGTTCAGCCCTGGCTACTTTCCGAGCGTCTTCAATAAACTTTTCAGCTACAAAGACCTCCCGAATAGCCCGTAAAAAAGCATGATGGAGTTAGGAATAACAAAAACTAATTTACTTATAAATATTGTTAAAAGGAGAAACACTTACCAGCGCTAAGTCTCTTTTTAGAGAGAGGAATAGTTGTGGTTGGCCCATCTTTTCCAAGGTCTCCATGTCCTTGGGCAGCAGAAGAGGGCGTTCTAGGACCTCGGCCAGGTGGTGGGCGTGGCCTTGTTGAACTGCCCTTATACCGGACCGGCGCAGAGATAGGAGCGCCGTCCAGCCTTAGATCGGGGGACCAGGTGGCCGGTGCTCGGTGCACTACAGCCTCATCCCTGATTTCCCCAAGTTCAGCTGAACGTGCTCTACCCTTGCACTTGTCCAGCTTCTGCTGCTGGGCCGGTGGGAGTTGTTGGCGTGGTTTCTTGGGGTCTTTAGTGATCGCCCCGTCATTATCCCCCTTTCTCTTCTTCTTGGGATCCTCGGCTGGCAGTTTTGGCTCAGCTAGAGGAGGAGGAGGAGGTAAAGCTGGGGGAACTTGGGACGTCCCCGTTTTCTTCTTCTCTGCAACTTTGGCAGCCCTATTAGTGAGAAGAGCCTCCATTCGTCCCATGTCTCCTACGGATTCGTCCTCGGGAAGGGCAACTACAAACCCTGCAATTCCAGAGGCCTCGGTGGCTTCTTCTTCCTCGTCGGAAAGCACTACAAACTGGTTCCCGCGAGGTCTCTCGGTGTCTTCGAGATGGAATTGATCTATCTCGTCGTCAAGGGTGTGTGAAGAAGACACCTGCTCTTCTGGAATGACAGCTGTTTGTGCGTGCACGGCAAGGGGGACTGCTGCTATCGCCCGGTTGTACAGAACGGTGTTAGGAGCGTCCGGGAGGTCACGGTCTTCCAAAAAGTGGGGCCGAGCTACATTTATCCTCTTTCTTCTTCGGTCGCCTGCAATAATGGCGTCCTCTATCTCCTGGAAGTCTTTGGAAAGGGGAATGTATCCGAGAATGAGGTGAGCTGCCCGGAGTTGTAAGTCTTCGCTAACGAACACCTCGGAGCGAAGTACTCGGTTTAGATCGGCAACGTTACAGTGACTCAGACGAGGACGCACGTGCTGCTTATCTGCAGAAGAGACGTCAAAACAAACAAACCTGGTCAGATTCACACCAATATTTAACAAATATAAGTAAATACAAATACGCATTTCTGTGTGAGTGTTAGGAGAAGTTGTGTTGTGGGGAGATTAATCCTACGGCGTCGCACCTGGATCCCCCCACTGAACTGGGCAGTGGAGGCCGTCGTGCCAGTTCCCAGACACGATCAAGTAGTCGTCCTTCATGCCTTTGTTTGATTTGGGCAGACAGGAGATTAACCTAACGGTGCTGGACCGAGATTTCATATAATAACCTACCTTAGAAAGTTTGTGGGACTCATATAGGAACACGACATCGTGCCATGTGAGGTTTAAACCCATCTGTTCGTTTAGAGCATCTACACTACCTAGAACTCTAAAAACGTTTGGAAGGCATTGGTCGGGGCACAACCGGTGGTTGCGAAGATACTCCCTCATTACGGGTTTCATTGGAAGGGTCATCCCACCCTCTATGAAGGCTATCATAGGGATGATAACCTCTTCCTCTTTCCTAGAACCGGCCACGGGCCGTTGCCGGCAAGATTCTAGCCCTACGTCGCTGGGAATATGGTATTTAGCTCTAAAGCCTTCCATCCCAGCGGCGGTATCAACTAGACACTTAAACTTACCCATTAGAAAAGAACGAAAGGTTAAACTCTAGGGGGAAGGGTGTTTACGAAGACAGCCGAGGACTGTATCCGAGGAGAAAAGGTCAAGAATAGAGAGAGTAAGAACTTACAAAGTTGAAGGTACGGGTTTCCACGGTTTCTGTCACGGTGAAGAATGATTGTTGTTGTTTTGATGGGATTGATCCCTGATGACTTAAATGAAGGCGCAGGTTCCCGAAGCGTCACGATGTGCGAAAAGGCGGCCTCGAAATTATGTCTGTCCCGCCTAAAATTTCGTGGAGTAATGAGAACCGTTGGATGTCCATCTCACCGTTGAACGTGGGAGACAAAGAGTAAGTTACAGTAATAAATGCGCGCGTTTTTGAAAATAAAACCGCCAAGTGTCATCTTCTGAGACGCGAAACGGTTTCCACACGTGCCATCACTTATGAAGTGTGTGGAGTGGATCTTCGTCAGATCAAAACCCTATTTTTCTCCTCGGATGTCGAAAATTAGAGTTTTGAGGGGCTATTGTGGGGAGTAAAAAGATCTCAATAGGGATATGGGCCGTCGGGCCTTGCTAAGGAAGGCCGACCTGCTCTTGGGTTTATGGCTTGTTGGTACTTCAGGTCGGCCCATACGCCGAGGATCCGAGGATCCAGCCGAGGATATTTTTCCCCTCGGACTGACACCAGAGAACCCGGGACTTCATAGTACAGGTTAGGGAATGACACGGTCAAGACCAATGGTTAAAGGGGATGAACCCTTGAATGTCCTAGAAGCTCCGATGTTGGGAAAGTGGCAAAAGTAAAGGCTGCTACCTCCACATTAAAGACCCTGCACCTACCACCTTGGCCGCATTAATGGGGAGGTGACACTTGAACAGTGAAAGGGAAACTTCTAGTTACTGTTCAAAGGCACTAAGAAAAGAAATATCTAGGCTAAGGGAGGAATTGGGGCAACACGTGTATAAAGTATTAAAAAGAGGAGTATTTAAGGAAGGACCTAGAACAGAAACGGGATGGAACTTTTTGTAACCTAAAAAGACAAAAGATAAAGAGATAAATATAATACAAGAACAGCTCTCGGCTTACGTCCGAGGAGGCCTATTTACATTACTCCTTTTTGCTTTCAAGTACTTGTAATCTTTAGTTTGTCATTTCATCCTTATACACTTCTAACCTGGGTTTCAAGCCCACACTCTACAAATTCATATTGTTTAAGGCTCATTGGGCCTGAGCCCATAACTGTTCTTGGGTCCAGGTGCAATTGTGCACTTACAATATTCTTATTCAAATATTTTATTTTTGATAAATATATCCATATTCAAAATTATCTTGGTTAAGCTTAAATTTCTATTATATCATTATTTGGAATTATCTCCGTGAAGATTAAATTTCTATTTATTTATTTTTTAAAAAATTATCTTCAATAATCTTTATCGAGCTATTTAGGTTTAGGCATAATATTCTCCCTCCTTTCATCCCAACATTGTAAGAGTTCAAAATTGGTAGGCCTAAGAGCATCTACATTAGTATGTGGAAATTTTTTCCATTTTGCACACCTATTTTTACAAAACACCCACATCAGTTTGTCTACTATACACATTTATTCAAATAAAATATTCATTTCTTTACACGATGAATAGTGTAAAATATTCAAATAAAATATTATACACATTTCTTTACATGGTGAGGTGAGTTAGAGGTAAAGAGAGGAGAGAAAAAAAAAAAGAATAAAAAAGTCATTTACACGGTGAACAGTAACTGTGCATATATGCACGGTTACCGTTCTTTTACATGGCCATGGTGTATATTTGCACTTTTTTTTTTTTTTTTTTGACTGTGAAGATAGAAATTTTATTAATATAAAAATTGGGCTTTGACCCCCAAGTATATAGTGTCCAAGGCCTAATATAGCCGTTGGGTTTGAAAAAACCGTACAAGTGAAAGAGAAAAACACGTATACAACCCTTGGTGCACTATCCCTTCAGGTGCAGAGCGTGTTGGCCCTCCCCGTGTTCAGCTTGGTTTTGCCGTGTGCCGACTTAGCCTCTGGTGCTCCTGCAAAAGATTCATAGCATCCTGTAGGATGTTCGCTGGTTGGGCCTGCTTGTCTTCGAAGCACTATTTGTTCCTGGCGTTCCAAATGGCCCGTGCCACCGTCGCCCATGCTTCCAACTCCTCCCCCGTGAGGTCACGAACTAGTAGGAAGATACATTGTGTCGTCTCCACACATTTCTGTAATCTCCCACGTGCCATTGCCCACACGTTTCTGGCTAGAGGACATTCCTAAAGTGCATGCCCGACCGTTTCATCGGTCTATTCGCAAATCGAGCACAGTGGATCTATTGGAACTTTCCTCTGGTAAAGGTTTGCTTAGGTAGGGAGTATGTCTTTGCATGCTCTCCAAACGAAATTCCGAACTTTGGGTGGTATGTTTAGCTTCCAAATCCTGCTCTAGAACCTCTTTTCATCCCTTACACTTGAGTGCTCAGCCCTTGAGTCGCGGCGCATATGGAGTGCCACTTGGTAGGCTGTTTTGACTGTGAACTGTTGTGCTTTATTTTCTTTCTAGCATAGTTTATCTCGGGCATGTGTGTCGTTAAGCTGGGTGTGCAGGATGGGGTTTTGCATGGACTGCATGAAGGTGGCTTGTATCAGAGGGCGGTTCCATTGCATGGTTTGGTGGTCGATGAGGTCACCTACTTTTAGGTTGGTGTTTGCTCCTGGCTTAAACAAAAGAGGGTGGGGCAGCCAATTTTTGTCACTAACTGCAATACTTTGCCCATTCCCTATCCTCCATATAGAGCCTTCCCTAATTAAGTCCCTTGCAGCAAGTAAGCTCCGCCAAACAAATGATGGATTGTGGCCTAACTCTGCCTCCATGAAAGAGCATCTAGGGAAATATTTGGCTTTGTACACTCGATAGAAAAGGGAATGTGTTCCGGTGACAAGTCGCCAAGCTTGCTTAGCTAGCATAGCATGGTTAAAAGCATGAAAATCTCTAAACCCCATACCTCCCTTCTTTTTGGGTGTGCACATTTTCTTCCAATTAATCCAATGAATCTTCTTTTCACTCATAGTTTGTCCCCACCAATATTTGGCCAAAATTGAGTTAACACCATCACACACCTTTCCAGGAAATTTGAAAATGCTCATGGAGTATGTGGGGATTACTTGGGCCATTGACTTGATCAAAATCTCCCTACCCGCCTTTGATATGGTTTTTTCCTTCCACCCCATCACTTTTTCTGTTATCCTCTCTTGGACCTCCTTAAACGTGCCAACCTTTGATTTACCCCCAGCCATGAGCAACCCAAGATACATTTCACAGTTATTCATGACTTGTGCGCCCATCAAGTTCCGTATCTCTTCTTTTTACCTACGACTTGTATTTTGGTTGAAAAAGAGTATGGTTTTGGCTCTATTTATGGCCTGTCCCGAGGCCTCCTCATATTGTGTAAGGATATCAAGTAGTTGAGGAAATTCCCCACTCTTTGCTTCACAAAACAGTAGGCTATCATCCGTAAAGAGGAGGTGAGAAATATGTACCCCACCTCGACAAGAATAAATGGCCTTCAACCAATTAGTGTCTGCTGCTTTCTGGATCAAGGAGGATAGCCCCTTAGCACAAAGCAGGAAGAGGTATGGAGATAATGGGTCACCTTGTTTAATGCCTCTGGTTGGTGTGATGAAGCCCTCTGGTTCCCCATTGATGAGTATGGAGTATGAGGTTGTTCGTACCGTTTCCATAGCCAAGTTTCCCCATTGTTCAGGCAGCCCAATCTTCATCATGATCCGCTGGAGGAATTCCCACTCCATTCTATCATAGGCTTTGCTTATGTCTAGCTTGATCGCCATGTGATCGGTCTTCCCTTTCCTTTTATTCCTCATCCTATAAAGCATCTCAAAAGCCACAGTAGTATTATCTAAAATGAGTCTGTCAGGGTTAAAAAGCCATTTGGGCGTAAAAAATAACATTAGGTAATATGGGTTTTATCCGGTTAGCTAGTACTTTGGATACAGCCCGTGATACAACATTGCTCAAGCTAATGGGGCGAAATTCCGTGATAGACCGTGGTTCATTCTTTTTGGGAATGAGGACAATATGTGTGAAATTCATTTTCTTTAAGGGTCTACCAGAGTGCAGAATAGATAATACAACAAGAGTTACATCATGTCCAACAATATGCCAATATTTTTAGAAAAAGAAAGGAGACATACCATCCGGTCCAAGTGATTTTGATGAGTGCATACTGATTAGAGCCACTCTTACCTCTTCCTCAGTGTATGGTTGAGTCATATGGTTTGTCATATCCTTAGTGATTACTTTGTCTACTACCTCCATGATTGTTCCATGCTACTAAGGTGGGAAGTGGTAAAAAGTTCAGTATAGCATTCCTCGGCAATGTCACTAACTCTGCTCAAGTCTGTCTACCATTTCCCCTCCCTGTCTTGTAGCCCTTCTATCATGTTTTTCAAATGTCTTTGGCTTGCCCTGTGGTGGAAGAACTGGGTATTCTTATCCCCTGCTTTGAGCCACAATGATCTAGAGCGCTGCCTCCAGTACATCTCTTCATGGTGCAGCAGAGTATTAATCTCCCTTCTCAACTCGGTGATGTGGTGTAGGTTCTGCCCATATCCATTCTCAACCAATTCCTCCAGCTTCTGCTTCTTTTCATTAAGCCTGTGCTGTGTGTTACCAAAAACTACTCAACTCCAAGCCACTAGGTCTAATCGGCATTTCTTAATTTTCTCAAAAAGATGGTTCATGGGGCTGCTCGAGGGTAGAGATTGGGTCCATGAGGTTCGGATCACTTGCTCACATTCTGGGTTAGACGCCCACTTCTCTTCAAACCTGTGGAGTTTATGTCGACGTCGAGGAGTAGGAGCAGAGACCGGTGTTGTATCCAATAGGACCGGATCATGATCAAAATATGTGGTTGTCAAATGAAACACCTTCGCCCTCGGGTGCAACTCTGACCAAGTGACCGTTGCACACACTCTATCCAATCTCTCCTCCATAAATGCTTCCTCATCTCGCCCATTCCACCAAGAATACCTGTATCCATTATACCCAAGATCAATCAGTCCACAAAATAGTAGGGTACGTCGAAATTCTAGCATGGGAGGCAATGGCTTTGGCTGTCCACCATTTTTCTCCTCTGAGCTCAAAATCTCGTTAAAATCTCCCAAGCACACCCATGGAAGAGTTGACTGACTACATAAGTGACGAAGAAGCCTCCATGTCTCTGGTTTCTGTTGTTCATCGGAATAGTTGTAAATACCTATTAGCCTCCATGGTTGGCCAGAGGGAGGGAGAACCTGTGCATCAATGTGGTGTGGGGAGTAGGTGTTTGTATCAACGACCACGCCGGTTTTCCATAGCAATGCTAGACCTCCTTGTCTTCCTTCACTAGACACCGCTAGCATAGATTGAAAGCCCAGCTCAATCTCTATTGGTTCCATCTCTCAAACTTTCAGTTTTGTTTCTATAAGAAACAAAATTGTGGGAGCTTTGCTTCTCACCAATTCAGCAAGAACGTCAACTGGCTAGCGGTTCCCAAGCCCCCGGCAGTTCCACTCTATGATGATCATTGTGACCGGCGGGGCTATTGCACATTTTTACAAAGGCTGATGTGGGTGTTTTTTGGGTTAGAATGTCTAAAATTGGAAATCCATCTTACATTTTCTATTCATTCTTCCATTCTCATTCTTTTCCTTCTAGTAAATGCACTCTTAGAATAATGGTGAAGCAGCATCAAATCAATACGTGCTTATATATATAAGCAACTCGCACAATCCATAAGACTTGAACTCCTGAACTTACCCATTAGGACACCACCCCATTCTTACAAGGGCAGAGATGCCTCTTGATCCAAAGGACACGGTCATAATTTGGTTACAACTAATACAAGAAACTACCTACATCATATCGACAGATCCACCCGTTTTTTATCCATTTAGGTTCTATTAAAAATTATTTACTATCATATAGGTTTAACAGCATGAATCAACTAGAATCTAAGAGAAAAACAGAAGTATGACACCTTATAAGAAAAATTATCTGCCTAAGGAGCATAAATGATTCAGACCGAGATTTCTACTTATAATCACCTGTCTGGCTTTCTGCAGATTGGTTTCCCTTAGTCTTTCAATAGATTGAAAATTCCTTTCCAAACATTCTTCATGCATAACCATCAGTTTATAGGCTACCTACCTGCATAGTTAGAGCAAGTGCAGAAACCCCAACTCTCAATAGTAAATATTACACTCATATTCAAATGAATAAGTAGAGACCTAGTTTAGACATGCTTGCACAAAAAATTGATGATGTGCTTGCATACCAAAACCAATGGGCTAATGCCCCTAGTGTAGACATGTTTGATGCAAAACAAATGTTCCTAGCCTAAAATTTACTTTTGGAAGTTAATTAAAGTTAACTAACTAAGGATTGTCTCAAAACCCGCAGCATCAATAATGACTCTAATATTAGGTGATAAAATGGTCCAACAACCCTGAACTAATGGAAGACTACAGCGAACCCTAAGATTCTCACCCAAAAAAAAATGCCCATCATAAAAAATATCCATCCGCAAGAAGAATTCAAGTGAGTGACATCAGAATTACAGAAATCCTGACCAATTGAGAAAAACTTAACAACCATCAACTGTGGTGATCTCCTAATATTAGGGCCACCAAAAAATAAGGAAAAGATTGAGTGCTGCATCAACCTGGCTAAGGTCTTGAAAAACATAGTTTCTTTACCATTTTATAGACACTATAACAAGACCGACATTTGAAGTCAAATTGCATAACATGAAAAGAAATCATAAAAAATTATAAAACATGATATACTAATTGAATGTACTAACAAAACTCTATCATCACATACAATTATGGACTTTGCCAATTCAAGGTTGAATAATTTAAAGAGTGCATACCTCCTCAATGTTGCCATCATCAACATAAGTAATAACTAATAAGTGACTTGAGAAAAAATCCATCAAGTATAGCTTCGAAATCATCAATATAAAGAGGCCATGGTAGGGGAAAAAAACCAATTTTATCGATCAGTGAAAGAATTGAAACAACAGTTCAATTGTGAAATCCAGAACAATGGGGATTAAAGGTTCCTCACCTATATCTTAAACAAAATAAACAACAATTTTTTTTTTAGAGAGTTTCAACTTATGGCGTCCGCTCTTGATGATAGTTTTTTATCATTAGACCAAGACACCAATCAGTTTTTGGTATAGGCGGGAATTGAATCCTAGATCTCTTATACAACCATCATAGACTTTACCAGTTGAGCTAATAGGAACCCACAAATAAACAACAATTTATTGTACATGAGTCACAAAAATGAATGATCTAAGTAAAATAAAATTACTTAGATCATAAAGCCCAATCAAAATACCAAACCCCTCGTCAATCTTAGATTTCTTGAGGAAGTTGATAACATAGAATCCTTATCAATCCCTACTTTGCTTTGCAAAATCAAGTACTCAACTAAATTAATTAATCAATAAAAATGAATCCAAACTAGGGAACAAGACCCAATAAAAGTTCAATTAATTCCTATACTAACAAGCAAATTGACTTAAAAAATATCCATTTTCCACTACAAAACTTACTATATTATATAGATTAAAAAGACCCATTAGTTAATAAAACAAAATTAAACCTCTAATTTCCCATGTCAAAAAAAAAACCAATTTTGTTAATTTTGACCAAATTTCTAGATAGATAAACTAACAAGAAACTCACAAACATTAAAAATATAAATTTTATATAATTTCAATCATATCGCATTCTAATCACAAATGAGCTAATTTCAACCACACAAAGCCAATCAATAACTGAAAAAAACGACATTTTCAACCCAAAAAAGAGACAATATCAAAGCCATGGAGTCATTCTGTAGTGCCATTTGGAGTCCCCACCAGCGAGAGAGGACTAGGAATATCCCTTCTCTCAATATCGACAGACCCTCCGCTGGCAAAGCTCTTCCAGGATCACCACATACATCCATTGGAGAGACTCCGCCAAAAAGCAAAAACCCAAAGCACAGAAAAATAAATAAATAAATAAATTTGAGAAATTACATTAAAAGAAAAATAAATATGAGATTATTTAGCTAAAACTAAAAACTTTTTACTAAAAATATTGTTGATAAAACTAAAAAGTAGTTGAAATAGTACCGTGTGAGTGTGAGACTCATGAATAGTACCAAAAAGTGCAATGAAACCTATGAATAGCAGCAGCAATAAGCTAAATAGAAAAAAAAAATCTGGCTTTTAAGCCAATGCCAAACACACACTAAGAATTGAAATACCAAAAAAAAAATCCTTCTTAAAAATATTAGGAGAAATTAAATTTATTTTTTATTCTTTTCATTTAGATCTGACTTGGCAATTTTTAAATGTCAAATTAATTGTTTATTATTATACACAATTAAATATGTTTAAATTGAGATTTGACATTTAAATAAATTAGGGATGAAATTGAATGTGACTTCAAAATGTAGGGATCAAAATGGTGTTTTCACCTGAAATAAAATAAAATTCACCCATGTGGTTCAAACTTTCGTCAATATCTTTTTATTTTATTTTATTTTTTTGATAGATGTGAATTTTGAAAATATAATCATTGGTTTGCATGTTCTTATTATATCCTCCATTCTTGCAAAATTTTAAAAAGATTAAATATCAATAGCTATGTCATTAATAAAATATTTAAATTTCAAGTCTTTATGATCTAACATAATGCATAAAAAATAAGTTTATTAATCAAATAGTAAATAACATCCGATTTGAATGAAATTTGACAAACTTGTTAAGAACATAAAGTACATAAAATCTAACGATTAGATTTTCAAAATTCACATCCAACAAAATATATAGGAGAAATTTGAAGGATTTTCTTCATACTAGTCTGGATAGAAACTTTGTCTCTTATAGTTATTAGTAGTTAAAAAAGTGATGTGAATTTAGATAAAAATTAATAAAGAGTAAAAACTTATCAATTCAACTATTGTGAAGAAAAAGAAACGAAATAGTGGATCAGATGAAGAATTAAATGATTAGATTAAGAGTGTAGGTGGGTTTTTTTAGCCAACGGGTTGTGGCCTACCTTGTTTCGCTTGGGCCTATTTTACTGTGGGTTGGGAAGTTGAGCCTCGCCTAATACTCTAGCAGGACCGTGCTATGGGCCAATCTGTGCGCAAGCTTGGAATTTAGGAAAAGAGACAGCAAAGATGAACGAATACAAACGCACTTTATTCTGTAGACATTAGCACACACTTTATGAACTTAAAAGTGAATACCTTACAGTAGAAAGTTAACCGTAGCAAATGTATTTGTTACAGTAGAAAGATTAAGTCTACAGCATAACTGATGCAGCAAACGTAATAAACGTACTACGGTAAAACTACTGATATGGAAAATATAAAGATGCTACGACGGAACAATTGATACAACAAATATAAAGATGATACGGTAGAACAACTGATACAACAAATATGGTAAAGGTGCAACAACAGAAAAACTGATACAGTAGATATAATAAAGGTGCTACAACAGGATAATTAAAACAACAAATATAATAAAGGTGTTACAGCAGAATAATTAATAAGATTGATATAGCCAATGTAATATGTTTCTAGTGGGAAGCGAACCAAGAAGAACCCGAACCCCAACCAGGACAACCTTGCTATTGGACTATGCAATTAAAGTTGTGCATTTTTGGGAATGAGCCTAAATGGCTACTTGTTGCTACTTCTGGGACTTCAAAGAGTGGGTTTGTTTAAGAGGGAGAGAAAATGTGGTCTATTGATGCATGCCTTTCTGCCATGCTTACTATCTCTTTTCTTTGTAATATCTCTTTCAATACTCTTTGTTTCTTCCTACTTCTCCACCCCCCTTTCCATTTGTGATTACTGTTCCTATTTATACTAGGTTGATCCCATAGGATTTCTCTTTTTTTCCCTTATGGTTCACCAACCATTTTTGTCTACTATGGGCAGCTCCCTAGAGCTGTTTGCTAGCCCACTGGTTGCTCGACCACCACTACTTCTGGGTATGCCCAATGCATTCTCTTTTTCTTCCACTACCCATTCCATGACAAAATCTCTTTGTTTGATCTTGTTAAAAGCCTTTCTCTTCTTGCTTGAATGGATAAGGACTTAGGTCTCTCACTACCTACCTCAATGACATGCATTAGTGGTCCCAGCCATCTACCACCTCTTTTGGGCAAAATGCCATCCCAGTAAAGGATTTTCCCAAAAGAAGCTCTAGTTGGGAACCCAAAATAGACTCTATTCTCCCACCACCAATCACACCATCTGAATCCCTTAACTATAGGCCCACCACCCTTGTATTGGCTAGGTACAAGTTGGTGGTGCTCCGGCTATTGTGTGCTTGCTTCATTATCCTCTGTTTTTTATTTCTTTCATTCCCACGCCATTTTCGCCGTTGCAGACTGGTTTTGTTCTGCTTTGCTGGGTGTCTTTTCTACCCGTTCTTATCCTCTATGGAAAAGGGTGTGGGTTGTTGGGTTTGCTTTGTTTCTTTTCGTTTCTTCTTGGGCTCGTGAGCCAGCTTAACATGGCTTCCTGCCAAAGCAGCCCAATTGGCTTTTATTCATTTTCTTCTTCTTTTCTCAGGTCTTCATGGCCCATTAATTTCCATTTTCTTCCTTTTACTACCTTCATGGGCCTGCTGGCCCGTTGAGCTCTTACCTCTTTCTTTGGGCTCTCATGGCCCATTTACCTTGCTTCTACCTCTTACTACACTTGTGGGCCTACTGGCCCATTGGGCTTTTACCTCTTTATTTGGGCTCTCATGACCCATTTACTTTACTTTTACCTTTTACTGTGCCTATGGGCCTGTTTGTTGTAATTTCTTGTTGTGTTGGCCTATTGGGCATTTACTTTCTTTCTTGGGCTCTCATGGCCCATTTTCCATTGTCTTGTTTCTCAATCTTTTCCATCTTCGTTTTCATTTGATACTGGGCTTTTCTAGTTGTTGGGCCCTTCTTGTCGAAAATGGGTATCAACAAAGAGTTGTAAGATTTTTATTATTAAATAGATCATAATATTAACTAATCACAAATATGTTTATTACAAAATAGCTCAACTTTATCAAAAGTGAGCAAAGGTTCCCACCACAAACGGTAGTTCATACAAAATAAAGAAGTCTATTAATTGTATAGTGCCAATTTTAGCTAAACTATCGGCACATCTATTTGCTTCTTTGAATATATGAGTAACAGTAGAGTTAAAGCCCCCTTAGCAGGTTCCTACAGTCGGATAAGAGGGGTTCCAACATAAGGTTAATAGTTGATGGACTCCTAAACATATAACCAAGAACTTCAGCATCTATCTTTGCGTTAATGTTATTAAATTCCAACTACAGAGCTAGAAATAAGGTCATTTTTAAGGGCCTAGAGTCCTGCCTTAATACTAGAAGTGGTCCCTAAATTTCTAATGAAGCCTAATATCCAATCACTAGCACTATTACGAAGAACACCACCTCCACAAGCCTTTCTGGAATTTAGAGACCAGAACAAACCGGAATTTAGACCAAAATGAAACAAGGAAGTTAGTGCACTAGATTAAGCACCAGAATGGAATATTCCAGCCAAAACAGCCAGAATGAAACGGAATTTAAAACATTGATTCAAATCCCCCATCTCTTATTTTAACTATCAAATTTTAAATAAATAAAAAAACGCTAAGAGCCTTATTCTTGATGAAGAATTGTGCTTTGGTTCGCAACTTTGCATACTTCCCCTATTTTGTGGAAAACAATCAAAACATGATCAATTGCAATTATTTTATTTTATTCTGAATCTAAAATCTTATCTAATACTAGTGGAATTTCGTGCAGGGGCAATAATAACAAGGCTATGAATGGATGAATATTCAGCTCCATTCAACATACTCCACTAACTCTTTCTTACACTTCAACAAACTCATCAATTGTCAATGGAGAATTTGTAGTCTTATCTTATTACTTTAACTAGCTCCTCAATTATTTATGGAGAATTTGCAGTCTTATCTTATTTCTATGGTTCAACAATTATAATCAGTCTTCCAATTAATGTTAACGTCGATCAATCCTGAATTTTCAATCTTAGACTGCACCAACACATACTTTTGACGTGATAGTCACTTCATAAGTATAAGTGCTTGTGAGGTAAGAGGGAGAAGGGAGGAGGGGGGGCAAGGGCTGAGATTTAAGTTTTTATGAGCAGGGAGCTTTACACACATATACACTTAAATTAGGATAAAGTGGAATTTTTATCTTGTATAAAAAAAAAAATCTTAGACTGTATTTATTTCTATGTAAAATATTTCTTGAATGTATTTTCAATATTTTTCAGGTATTTTGAACAATAATTATGAATTTTTTATTTGTTATAATATATTTTGTGAAATTCATAGTAGATTTTGGTATTGCGGATTTGTTGGTACTATGGATTTGAGTTATTTACGTTAAATTTTGTGAGACTATTTTCTGTAAAATGTTGAAATGGTGAATTTTTTTCATGGATTATTTTTTATTTCAACATGAAAATATGATTTTTTTTTTATAAAAAATTTTCATACAAACCAAATATGATTTTTTTTATAAAAAATTTTCATACAAACCAAATATTTTTTTTTTGAGAAATAATTATAACATGCTGCTAACCCTGCAGCTCGAACCCTGTCCCCCCTGGACCTCCAAACACTTTGTGCATGACGAGGTGCCAATTCAGCTACAAGGCCTTTGGCATATAAACCAAATATTTGAAAATGTTTTTCAGGACATTTTCAAGAACGCAATTGAACCAAAACAAAACAAAAAAAAAAAAATTGTTTCCTTGAAAATATTTATTATCACAAATATTTTTCTTTGAAATAAATGCAATCTCAATAACAAATCATGATGCTTGTACAAGTCAGTCCTTCCCATTTTCCACTAATATAGAATGCCCCATTTAGTCCTTCCCCAAAACACACGGCTAGTTAATCTTTCCACCCTAATGGTTAGTCAACAAAACAATTGAAAGCACATCAACATTAGTGAGAAAGTTAAAAACAAGTTGTACAAGTCAGTCCTTCCCATTTCCCACTAATACAGAATGCCCCTTTAGTCCTTCCCCAAAACACACGGCTAGTTAATCTTTCCACCCTAATGGTTAGTTAGTCAACAAAACAATTGAAAGCACATCAACATTAGTGAGAAAGTTAAAAACAAGAACTATTAAGTCAATCTGGTTTCTATATTTTATGCCAACACTTCCATTTTTTTAAACATTAATACGATGCTACTTTCTAATGCGTGGCAAGTTGATACCCAAGCATGGCCAGTTAGTTAACAAAGCAAATGAACGATTGCAAAGATTATCATACCCTATTAGTGATAAGTAAGAATTATATAATAAAGAAACCTTTATTTTAGTGAAATATATATGGACAACTACTAAATAGGTTGAAGAATAATCCTCCAATATGATGGACAACCAATTGCAGACTCAATTTTACAACTTATTGAGTTGTACAATTGTGAGTGGTGGATATATTTTTCCCTATGCGTAGACTACTCACAATCTCATTACTTAGTAAGTTGTGAAATTAAGTGTGAAAGGCGAACTCAATCTCTCCTACAACATAATTTGTCGGAAAATTCCTCTACTCAACTATATTTCAATTGAAATAGCGAAAATTTAAGGATACAACAAAATCTTACAGCATTTTTACAATACCCTTATATTAAGTTTTGGTGGGTTCTAGTATAATCTTAATTTAATTTAATTTTGACTTATAGTGAATTTATACCTTAGCTTGTTGTTTACATGTGCAATTTTCTTATGTCCATAGCTGATCGTGTGTTTGATACTATGGCTGAGATAAACCCCCAGGCCGACCCAAATTTCTTAAAGGTTATATGGATTTGTTAATCTATTTGCCCCTTCTTATATTAGAATTTGATTTTTTTTTTCTATTATTTTTTTTCATGGACATGTTTTATTTATTTATTTTATTAAATTTATACAGCAATCATTTATAACAGATAAACTTTAATATTTTTTCAATAGAAGTCATTATTTCACATTCCAAAATGTGAGATGATTTACCCAATGTCTACACTTTCAAACCAAAAATGTTCATATTATGCATATGATAAGAAAGAATGTGGATATAATGTGAAAGAGTAATCAATAAACACTATTGGATGTGAAATAATCAACACCCTAATAGGTGGGAGATGAACCTTATTTCTAGTAGTTGGTGCATCCAATCAATTTCGCAGGGGAGTTCATTGTATTTGTTGATGAAAATATTGATGACATTACTCGTCAACTTGAGATGAAATTATTAAGTATATATATTTCCACTACTAGATTTTGTACTAACATTGAATAAATTGAGGTGAAATTCATATAAAATATTTACTTATTATCTTTACCTAATAGTTATCTTTCTAAGTACTTTAGTTTTTTTTTTCTTATTATTTTAGATGTAATAGGTGTATCTGAGAAGGGGTTCCAACATAAGGTTAATAGTTGACGGACTGGTAAACATGTGTTAGGGTTATATTTTCTATATAATTGATTAATCCTTTAACAAAATGCACTATATTTGTAAATTGTGTAGATCTAAGTTGGGTTTGATACATATCAAATGGTTATATTAAGATATGAAGATTGAACCAAGAAACAAGTGAAGAAAAGTTATTTTACTGAAGCTTGACAAATAGCTCAACAGAAGGAATCTATCGAGATTTACTGGGCAAGCTCAACACCAGCTTGATCTATCGAGCTTTAGGAATTCAGAAATTCCAGATTTGAATTTCGGCCCACACTGATGTATTTGTTTAGGGTTTCTTTTCTTACAACCCTAGACATATATAAGGCTTATTTTAAGAGCCGTCACATACGGATATAGTGACCAAGAGCTAAATTTTTCTCTAGTGAGAAGTTACCGCATTTGTACGCCATAAGGTTTTGTAACTAAGTGTTTCCTGATCTTCATTGTGTATGAAGTGAAGAATTTTGCAGCCAACAACAATCTTTCAAGCTGTTGGAGTTAGTCACATACTGGGATTTGTGCAAAGGATTTAGTCACAGATTGGAGATTTGTGCAACAAAGGAAAGAAGGCTACTATAAGATCAAGTTCAATTAGATATTAGAGTAAAGGTTAAACTGTAAGATGGTATTTTGGGATAAGCCAGGGTAATGGTAAGATTCCTTATACTTGTAACCAATTAATTATTGATTAGTGGATTCTTGGGAGTGGTGACCTTAAATTCACTCGGTGGAGTTTTTGCCTTGCAAGAGGTTTTCCCCATTTGTCAATAAATCACTGTGTTAATTTAATTTCCATTGCATTTAGTTTATTTGGTGATTTGTTGGTGCTTCCATGATTTGCATGTAATTTGACCTAATTAATCAACTTGGGTAATAGAATTAATTAACTGGGATTAAGCTATCTTAACCCAATAAGTGGTATTAAAGCGGACACACTTTGATTAAGTTTTAATCTTTGTTGTGTTATCCATTGACCATAGTTGTTATGAATTGTGGACAATCTTTGATTATACCTCATCTTTTTGATAGCATTAACTATGCATACTGGAAAGTACATATGAGAGTTTTTTTGCATTCTTTGGATGAAAAGGTGTGGCTGGTTGTTGAGGTCAGATGGATCAAACCAACTGATCCGCCTGCACCTTGGGATAATGACAAGATCAAAGTTGCGAATTTCAACAATAGAGCGCTGAATGCCTTGTTCAGTATTGTGACTAATGAGGAATTTAAGAAAATCTCATCTACTGAGGGTGCCAATGAAGCATGGACAATCCTTCAAAATACTTATGAAGGCACCAAAGCTGTGATGGGTATTAAGGCACTAGAGTTCTGCCTTAATACCAAAAGTGGTCCCTAAATTTCTAATGAAGCTCAATATCCAATCACTAGCACTATTAAGAAGTAGACCACCTCCACAAGCCTTTCTGGAGCTCCCCATGACTAATCCATCTATATTGATCTTCACCCACCGTTTTACTTTTAATATTTAAATATAGAACTTGATAATTAAGATAGTTATTCATAGATATTTATATGATTATGTTTGTGTCTATATATATATATATATATATATATATATATATATATATATATATATATATTTATTATTAAATCATGGGAAATGCTAATGAATACTTTTAGGGCATTGGTTAATAATTCATTTAAAGGAAGTTTTTATGGAAAATGAAAAAAAATTAATGTTTTGACAGTTTTTTTCATTTCCTATAAAAGTTGTGTCAAAATTTCCCTAAAATGGATTGTTAACCCAAGTTCTAAGGGCACTCATTAATATGACCCTTAAATCATTTAGCCTGTTTCTTAAATTAAATATGATGTGACAATACTTTAATGGAGGGTATAAATATTTAAGCTTTCAAAAACTTATATGTAAAAATTAATAGAATACAACAAAAGAGTCAAAACTTTTGATTTTATATATAATTATAGATTATAGATTACAGATGGATCATGAATTATGAATATATATGAAGTTCAAAAAAAGAAAGAAAGAAAAAAAGAATACATATTTTTTATCTTCATCTTTATACTTTGATATGGTTAAGAGCGTTCGCATTTAATATTGTATAATTTCTCTATTTTAGCTCTTAAAAAAATTTTTTTCTATTTAATTAACTATTGTTATAATACACTCTACATCTCACACTTTGTTCTTTTACCCCTCTAAATATTCTTTGTTTAATTTATTGTTTATATCGTCACCATTCAACCAAAGCAAGCCCAAATAGCAAAGGATCATCCTCACCCAATTCCTCCATGAACCTAGTTCCTAACTCCGTTGCAGAAAATTTAATATATTTTAAGGAAATAATTGTATTGAATGTAACATATTCGATTACTTCGGGACTCAATGACGCAATTTTCTGTAAAAACCAAAACAACAGAAAAAGTAGAGTTTCATTTGGCAATGAACTTGCAAGGCATTACAATTTACAACGACAAAGATTTGTATCTCTTTCGAATTTGCCTGAGAGTGGAGCTTGCATTGTGGCTCTTCTTGACCCATGCCCAACGATGCCCACGCTCGTCAATGTCTTGAACCATATTGTGCCCTCCAACGTTTAAAAGTATAATTTTTAACCAAAATTCTGAAAGTTCAATATATAAGTAATACATAATCACAAATACATACAGTCTTCCTATAAAAAATAGAATAGAAAGGGCCCCAATCTATGCTATGGACTAGTATACATGTGATGTGAGGCTCAAATCAATACACACCCTCCACAACACATATACTATCAATATCCAATCAATCGAAGGCATAACATATTATATTTTCACAAATTTACGTGTAATGTAAATTATGTTTGCATTCCAATGTTTTTATTTTTATTTTTATAGAATTTTTGAAACACTTGCACTAAATTCGGTCTTACACTGCAATAAGCTTCCTTGGTGGAATTTTTTTTTTTTTTTTTGGGAAAGTTCCTTGGTGGAACTTAAGGCGTGTGTATATATATATATAATTTTTATTGCCTATTTTTTTTCGAAATTCGATGATACCACTTTATACATAAATCTTAATTATATTAATCTGTGTCCCGTATGTGTGTATAGTATACTACTAGTACTAGTAGTCTAATATCCACAAACATAGAGTTCTCATGTGCATAGTTATGTGATATATTTCTATCAACAAAATCAAAGTTGATAATGTTAAGGCCTTATTCGCATACTTCCCTTATTTTGTGGAAAACAATCAAAACATGATCAATTGCAATTATTTTATTTTATTTTATTCTGAGTCTAATATCTTATCAAATAATAGTGGAATTTTGTGCAGGTGCAATAGCAATAAGGCTATGAATGGATTGAATATTCAGCTCCATTTAACACGCTCCCCTAACTCTTTCTTACGCTTCAACTAACTCCTCAATTGTCTATGGAGAATTTGTAATCTTATCTTATTACTTTAACTAACTTCTTAAATTTTTTTTTTTTTGAGAAACACACACACACACACATATATAGGAGAAGAGGATGAGATAATGGAATACACTCACACACCAACACTAAAACTGCATGCGGCAGTTAGTGTCGCGGAGCAAGTGAACAATTATTTCTATGGTTGAACAATTATAATCAATCTCCCATTTATTGTTGACGTTAGTTCTGAATTTTCAATTTTACACTACGTTTATTTCGATGTAAATATTTCTTGAATGTAGTTTCGCTATTTTTCAGGTATTTGGAATATAAATAATGATGAATTTTCTATTAGCTATATTATATTTTGTGAAATTCATAGTAGATTTTGGTATTACGGATTTGTTGGTACTATGGATTTGAGTTATTTATGTTAAATTTTGTGAGATTATTGTTTTTAAATGTTGGAATGGTAATTTTTTTTCCAATATGAAAATATGTTTTTTTTTTTTTAAAGAAAAGTTCCATACAAACAAAACATTTGAAAATATTTTTCAAGGCATTTTCAAAAATGTAATTAAATCACTAGAAAAAAAAATTCCTTGAAAATTTTTTTATCAAAAAAATTTTACTTTCAAATTAATTGCAATCTTAATAACAAATTATGATGCTCGAACAAGTCAGTCCTTCCCGTTTCCCACTAATGCAGCATGAGCCATTTAGTCATTCCCCACAACACACGGCTAGTTACTTTCCACCCTAATGGTTAGTTAGTCAATAAAACAATTGAAAGCACATCAACATAAATAAGAAAGTAAAAAAGTAGAACAATTAAGTCAATCTGGTTTCTATATTTTATGCCAACACTTCCATTTTTTTTTTAAAACCTAACATGATGCTTCCTTCTAATGCATAACAAGTTGAATCCCAAGCATGGCCAGTTAGTTAGCAAAGCAATTGAACGATTGCAAAGATCATCACAACCTATTGGTGATAAGAAAGAATTATGAAATAAAGAAACCTTCATTTCCGGCACAAAAAAAAAATGATAATATAAAAACCACTAAATGGGTTGAAGAAGAATCCACAAATATGATGGACATAGCTAATTGCACACTCAATTTCACAATTTACTGAGTTGTGCAACGGTGAGTGGTGGACATTTTTTTCCTAGTGTGACCCACTACTTTATGTAAACTACTTACAATCTTATAACTCAATAAGTTGTGAAATTGAGTGCAGGAATAGTTGTGTTTGTAGGTGAAGTCAATCTCTCCTACAACTTAATTTATAGAAAAATTCCGCTACTCAACTATATTCTTATTGAAATAGCAAAAATTTAAGGATACAACAAAATCTTACAACGTTTTTACAATACCCTAGTTTAAGAGCCTTAGTTTACAACTATGATGGGCAAGCAAGTCTAACCTAGCCTATATACACAGACATAAGATGTTTTTGAAATATATTCTATGATTGAGTATATGTTGATTTTGTCAGCTGTCACAAGGTATTGTGAAAACATTTTGATACCATCGATTAATTAATGATTCTGGTTGTTCAATTAGCATTCTTAATGAAACCACAAACAAAATAAGCTTTAATACTTTCATGCTTGTCCTTCGTGCAATAAGCAACATTTGTTTAAATAAAACTACCTCCTACTTGTAAAAGCTCAATTGTGTAAAACATTAAAGCTTGTTTAGACCCTCAATTTTTAAAATTACGGCTAAGTTGCTTTTAATCTACTCAACTAAGTGCGGAATAAAAGTAATTAATGCGCAATTAACTAGGACTACTACCTAGTACATGGGCATACATAATTAACAAGTAATTATAAAGCACAAGGAGTAAAGGAAGAGAAATGCAAACACTAATAACACGGCGATGTGTTATTCAAGAGAAAAATCGAATTACTTGGTGTAAAAACCTCTCCACAGCTCTCCAAACTAAAATGATCCACTAGTGAATAAGATTGGAGTACAAGGATATCAAAAGAACCCTCCAAGCCTAATCTAGTCACTATACTTGAACCCTCCGAATTCCAGCTCCCAACAGATTTCACCAAGTCATGTTTTCACCAATTACCCAGATCTTTCAATTAGCTCCAATTGCATCCACCAAAGAATGGCTTCATCTAATGCTTCTCAAAAGTACCAAAACAACTCACAATCTCAAATTGGGTGTGGTATGTGTTCGGGCTAAGAACCTCTCAATGGGTATGGAATTTAGAGAGGTAGGAGTAAAGGAAAACTAAGAGAATTGTGTAGAGGATTGTGGGTGTGCAATTTCTAACTCTTAAATGGGTTTTTAGGGATTTTCTCTCTAAGATTCTCCTTACAATTTTGTGGGTAATGTAGGCTTTTATAGTGTGGGTAAAGAAATGAGAAAAACACACTAAAATAGACTGGCAATGCATCTCGCAGGTTGGCCATGTTGCGAGATGAGTTGCAAGATGTCTGCTGACATTTTACTCTTCAGCTTCCAGCATGTGCTTCTCACGTGACTTTTTGCAAGTTGTCCACTCGTGAGAAAGTCGTGAGCAAGTCACAAGTTGTCCTATTCTTTACAGTCTTCACCAATTTCACACGCTCAACCCTTACATTAAATCCCACAAACATACAGGAAAATGATTGAAGAAATACAATCAAATTTGACACGGAATTAATGCTAGCAAAACATAATTGAAAATTACAACTTTACATGTATTAAAAAAAGAAGAAGTAATCTTTCAATTTTTTCCTTTTTTTCGCCTAGCCTTGCACTTCTTTTACTCCTCTTTTTCTTCACCTCTTCTATTTAGTTTCTTTTTCTCTAAATTTTAAAATGGCTGAGGAAAAAATGCAAAAAGAAGTAAAGAACACCTTTTGGATTTGTATTAGTTTTAAGCAGATCTCTTGTTATATCAATTTTGTATTATTGATCCAGATTTAAGATTTATACAATTTGACTCCTAAATCTCAATTTCATTAACTATAATTGACAGAAAATAAGCATATGTTGTGTAAATAGCCATCCTATGTTGTGTAAATAGCCATTAGGGGAAGAACCAACTGGTCGTGTATTTAGGGGAAGGACTAACTTGGTCATACATTAGTGGGGAAGGACTAAATTGGCCGTGTATTTGGGTAAAGGAGACTTGACTTGGTCATGCATTAGAGAGGACTAAATTGACCATGGCCTAAGAAATGGAAAGGAAGAATTATGCGCTACATCATCATTATGAGCTCTTTTTTGAACTAATTATCATTATAAGCTCTTTTTTGAACAAATTGGCCGTGTCCTAATGTTCTAAAGTCATTGTCTAAAAATGTTATACAAGAGAGTCATGATTTTCAAACTCTTGGAGGGTCTATATTGTAATCATTGTACTTCAACTTATTCACTAGTAGATTGATTCGGCTTGGAGGGCTGCGGAGAGATTTTTATGCCGAGCATTTCGATTTTCCTCTTCAATAACACATCGCCGTGTTATCTTGTATTTGCATCTTTCTTCCGTTACTCCTTGTGATTTATACTTAATTGTTAACTATGTATGCCCATGCACTAGGTAGTATTCCCAGTTAATTGCACATTAATATACTCCTATCCCGCATCTAGTTGAGTAGACTAAAAGCAATTAAGCCGTAATTTTAGAATTGGGGATCTAAACTGGCTCTAGTAGTTTTACTATCGAGCTTTCACACATTATACACTAATGACAAAAATAAGTGATTAAGTGGTTAATATAACATAATTGTAGCAAAACACATTAACTAAAGCTCTTAGGTCAATTGGTGTCCTTATGTATCATATATCTTCAATTTTTTTAGGAGAATTAACTACTCAATTAAAGTGCTAATAAGCCTACAAATCCAAACAAAAACAAAACAAGAGCTAATAAAGTAATTTTTTTTTTAGCGCTGCTTTGTTGTCAATATGATCATCGCTGCCTTTGCCATCCCTTTCCTTGTCAGTGCTTCTTGTTCACGGTCACAGTTCGAATTGGTCCTCAAAATGCCAATCGAATATTCAGCATGACTGGCTCACCAAGATTGTAATAGCTAAGCCTAATAAATGGTTCAAAGTTGGAACTTGGAAGCAGCAGCATCAAGAAATGAGAAGGGCTGTATCTCTTTACTCATTCATTCAGTTGGGTTGGGTTTTTCGGGCTGATAAACAGGGTGACTTTGAGTTTTTAAAACCCAACTTCAATAGAATTATAAGAGTAAATTGGCTAGCTTCATCAGCTTAATCAGGTTTTTGGGCACACCTATATTTGTGAATGTGCTTTTAATCACTTGACTTTTAAATAAAGTTAATATGAAGGTTTTCAATAGTCTTGCAACTCAACTAGTCTTTCTCAAAAGTCTTGTAATCATGAGCACATGTATTGGGGTCAAGTGAGTATTCTCTAAGAGGATTTAAATAATTTTTATCCAATTAAATATTCCATTCCCTCTATAAAAATTGATGAAATGATAAATAAAAAAAAAAAAGTCTCCTTTGCCCAAACCTGAGAATTGAACAATCTCAT
This sequence comes from Castanea sativa, assembly GCF_040712315.1. Lineage (NCBI taxonomy): Eukaryota > Viridiplantae > Streptophyta > Magnoliopsida > Fagales > Fagaceae > Castanea > Castanea sativa. Next base: position 13,551,078 of record NC_134015.1, read on the forward strand.
TAGACTTCTTTCTCACATACCCTATAGACCAAGTTAGTCTTTCAATTGAGTGGATTGAGGTGCAATTCATATAAAGTATTTACTTTTTTTTTTCCTGATAGTTATCGTTTTAAGTAATTTAACTTTTTTATTATTTTATATTAAGAAGGTTGATAACTTAATATGATCCACATCATCTAGTTTTTTTTTTTTGTTATTTTGTGGTGACGACAAGATTTGTGAACTTTGGATTGTGTAAACATAAAAATTTACATAACATTTAACTTTTTTTTGAGTATTTAATTTTTTTATAATCTTATTTGTAATGAAATGAAAATAAAGACATTATTATTATGTGAAAATACAATTCAACTAGAAATCGATTGACCCAACTAATAGCTTGATCAACCCAAATTGTTTTGCAAATGAATTAGGATGACCTATTTTTAATCCATACTAATTGAGTCAAACTCAAATCCAATCAAATCGACCCATTTGCCAAGTCTTCCACTTCACGCATGAGTCATTAGAAAAAATCAATTGCAAATTGTAATAGACCCATATGTGAGGTGGTAGTCTAATTTAAAAGAGCTTTGAATTTTAATTGTGTTCCTAACTTTAATCTGCATAATTCTTGTGTTGTTTGAATGAAAATGTTTGCAATGAGAGAGAGAGAGAGAGAGAGAGAGAGAGAGAGATGTAAAATTGTAAATGACGGCAGCCCTATTTTCAGTACGGTCATTATGGAAAAGTAAGCAATAGTAGGCTATACGATAGTAAGGACAAAATCGTAACCAAAAAAAAAATCCAATATACCTCAAAAAAGAAAATATTCCAATAAACTAAGGATGAAAATATTCCCCAAAGGACAATGAGCTATAAAAGCTGCCGTATCTATCTATCTATCTTTCTTCGGACGTTGAAGGCAATGTTAGCATGTTCACATTTATTAACTACTAATTTTCTTGTTTATGGTCACAGTTCGGATTGAATATTTAGCATGAAGTCATTCATCCACTCCCACCTATATATTAATTCAATTTAACTCATTCATCCACTCTTCCAACCTTACTTTTTCCTTTTCTTCCTTCACCCTACGTAATGACGTCCCTTTCAAACAAACCTCTCTTCAACCAATTCCTTTCATCCCTAGAACTCTTCTCCCTCCTTCTCATCATCCTTCAGTTTGTTTCCTCATCCACTGCTTCTTCTTCCTCCCTATCTTCTTCATTTGCTCACTCTAATAGTAAGGTTAAGATAGCAGAGGAAACAAAGGAAGCGATGGCTCTTCTAAACTGGAAAACCAGCCTTCACAACAAAAGCCAGTCTCTCTTGTCCTCATGGATTGGAACCACTCCTTGCAATTGGGTCGGAATAAATTGCGACGAGTCTAGAAGCGTCACCCATCTAAACCTTTCAAGTTACAATTTGAGAGGTACACTTCACAATCTAAGCTTTCAATCATTCCCCAATCTACTCAATGTTGACCTTTCTTACAACTCACTATTTGGAAAAATCCCCTCAAATATTGTTCACCTCTCTAAACTCTTGGATCTAAACCTTTCTTATAATCAATTCACTGGGAGAATTCCTTCCGAAATAGGCCAATTGAAAAGTCTTCATGTCTTTTACCTTGCTGCAAATTGTATGAGTGGCCTTATCCCTCGAGAATTAGGAGAGTTAACTTCTTTGAGTGAGCTAGATTTATCATCAAATAATCTCATAGGTGTCATCCCTGCCTCTCTTAGAAACTTAAGCAACCTAAATATTCTATATCTTTATGAGAACCAACTTTCTGGTTCCATCCCTCAAGAATTAGGAATGCTAAGTTCTCTGATTGACATTGATTTATCAACAAACAATCTCACAGGTACCATTCCTGACTCTTTTGGAAACTTAAACAACCTAAACACTCTATATCTTTATAAGAATAACCTTTCTGGTTCCATCTCTCAAGAATTAGGAATGCTTAGTTCTCTGACTGACATTGCTTTATCAACAAACAATCTCATAGGTACCATCCCTACCTCTTTTGGAAACTTAAGCAACCTAAATATTCTATATCTTTATGAGAACCAACTTTCTGGTTCCATCCCTCAAGAATTAGGAATGCTAAGTTCTTTGATTGACCTTGAGTTATCAACAAACAATCTCATAGGTACCATCCCTGCCTCTCTTGGAAACTTAAGCAACCTAAACAATCTAAGTCTTCAAAAGAACCATCTCTATGGTACCATCCCTACTTCTCTTGGAAACTTAAGCAACCTAACCATTCTAGATCTTGGTATGAACCAACTTTATGGTCACATCCCTCAAGAAATAGGTCTGCTAAGTTCTCTAAGTTTACTTGCATTGGCATTAAACAATCTCATAGGTGTCATCCCTGTCTCTCTTGGAAACTTAAGAAACCTAACTATTCTATATCTTTATAATAACCAATTTTTTGGTTCCATCCCACAAGAATTAGGAATGCTAAGTTCTTTGACTAACCTTGGGTTATCAACAAACAATCTTACGGGTGTTATCCCTGCTTCATTTGGAAACTTAAGCAAATTAACCACTATATATCTTTATACGAATCGGCTTTCTGGTTCCTTCCCTCAAGAATTTGGAATTGTAAGTTCTCTGACTGATCTTAAGTTATCATTTTACAATTTCGTAGGTATAAGTTTTGCTTCTATAGGAAGCTTAACTAAGCTCAGTTATTTCAAATTGTTCACTAATAAGTTAAGTGATCTCATTTCATTTGAACAGAACAATTTTACTCAATTGAAGGTGTTCCAAATATTTGGAAACCAATTCACCGGTCACTTGCCCGAAAATGTGTGCAGTGGTGGATTGCTTGAGAAATTCATCGCATATGATAATCATTTTATTGGTTCAATACCAAAATCCTTGAGAAACTGCACAAGCCTTGTTAGAGTCCGACTTAATGGAAATCAACTTATGGGAAATATAAGAGAAAGTTTTGGGATATACCCACGCTTAACATACATGGAGTTGAGTTATAATAAACTTTATGGTGAGATTTCAGCTAATTGGGGGCAATGTCAAAACTTGACAAGCCTGAAAATCTCTAACAATGACATTTCAGGTAGATTACCTCCTGAGCTCGGAGAAGCAAGTCAATTACAAGTGCTCATCCTCTCCTCAAATAAGATACATGGGAAAATCCCCAAGGAATTAGGTAAGTTGAAATTTTTGTTAGACCTTTATCTAGACGATAACAAATTTTCTGGAAAAATTCCTTACAATTTCGAGATGCTATCAAATCTAGAGCAACTTAATCTTGCCAATAATAGTCTAAGTGGTCTTATTCCTGACCTAGGGAAATGTAAAAAACTTTTTCTCTTGAATTTGAGCAACAATCACTTAAGAAAATATATCCCAATTCAAATTGGCAATTTGCAATATCTCCAAAATCTTGATCTTAGCAAAAATTTTCTAAAAGGAGAGATACCACAACAACTTGGAGATTTGAAAATGTTAGAAATCTTGAATCTTTCCCACAACGCACTCTTCGGAAATATTCCATCCAATTTTGATCAATTGTTAAGCTTGACATCCATTGACTTGTCCTACAATCAATTACGGGGTCCTATTCCGAATACTAAAGCATTTCGTGAGGCATCGATAGAAGCATTTAGAAATAACAAGGGCTTGTGTGGCAATGCTACTGGTTTGAAGGCTTGCCCTTCTGCAATTGGACACAATCTTCATGTCAAACAGGGGAAAAAAGTTACTACACTAATTTTAGCCCTTTTGGGCTTTGTTTTTCTTATATTTATCATTGTCGGAATTACATTCGGCATTTGCTTTAGAAAGACAAAGACAAAAGACAATCCAAAGGAAGTAGGACTTCAAAATATGTTTTCAGTCTGGAGCTATGATGGGAAAATGGTTTATGAAAACATTATTGAAGCAACCAAGGATTTTGATAACAAACATTGTGTTGGTGTGGGGGGGCATGGAATTGTTTATAAAGCTGATTTGCCAACAGGTCAAGTTGTCGCTGTAAAGAAACTTCATCCACTCTCAGAAGACAGTGTGGCCATTCTAAAATCTTTCACTAGTGAGATACACAGTCTAACCGAAATACGACATCGCAACATCGTGAAGCTACATGGGTTTTGCTCGCATACACGACACTTGCTTTTAGTTTATGAGTTCTTGGAAGGAGGGAGCTTGGAAAAGATACTAAACAATGATGAGTTAGCACTGAACTTTGATTGGGCTAAAAGGGTAAATGTTGTAAAAGATGTGGCAAGTGCTCTATCTTATATGCATCATGACTGCTTACATCCAATAATTCATCGTGACATATCAAGCAAGAATGTTTTGATAGATTTGGAATATGAAGCTCATGTCTCTGACTTTGGCACAGCTAGGATTATGAGTTCTGAAACATCTTATTGGACTTCATTTGCTGGCACTTTTGGGTACGCCGCTCCTGGTATGTTATTTAAGTAATGCTATGGGCATTAAAATTTTCACAATCACATGGACTTACTGACTCCACTTTTATTAACGATAGTCACATCATCTATATTTGTGTTGTGACTATTGTTTTATCTCTAGTCTTATTAATGTTATTTATGTTGGCATTGTTTGTCTTTTAAAATTGGAAAACGTTTACCTCCAAAACAGTTTTAAGGAAGCTTCCTTCGATCCACTATGTGGCTACTAAAGAGACTATCCTGATGTATTTTTAGTCACATGACTTTTTATATGAATTATGTGATTTGTTTAAATAATACATGTGAATAGTCTTATAAATTGCCATGTAATAAATTGGAGGAGATTCCTCCAAACTTTGGAGGAAAATGTTTTCCTTTAAATTTTTTTAACTACATAATGTTGTGTACAGTTGTTACTGCTTGAGCTAGTAGGTTCGATTAACAAGTAGAGTACTACGTTGATTTAGGGATGAAAAATATATTTTCACTATCATCTTGATTGTTGCTGAAAAAAAAAAAATTTGGAGGTAAAAGCCCTAGATAATTTATACGGTCACCTCCTTTATTTGGGATAATAAATTAATAATCACAATTACAATTATAAAAATGTTCATTTTAATTTCAATTGTTAAGATTTTAACTTTTTGACATAGTTTTTTTTTTAATGGGAATTTGCCTTAGTTAATTGTGCATGAATACATCCAACTAATTCATAGTTGTTGAAGAATCACGTTTTACAAAGAGAGCTTCATTTTTCAACTGTTTAATTCTTTCAAACTACATTTAATTATTTGGTGAAAAATTTAAATAAAAAATTTGCTGCCACTACCTGTATTAGACCTACGTTCAAGGAATTGGACCCCACCCCTTCTCTCTCTAAGAACTGTATTACCTAATTCTTATTTGTCCTTCAAAATTTTAGCAAAATTCAATTCCTTTAGTTGGCCTCTCCACCCAATTCCAAAGAAACTTACTATATGAGTAGAAATGTTATTGCAAACTTGCTTCTACAAAGTGAAAGCATAGTAACACTCTAATCATTTACTTTCAGAACATGCATATACAATGGAAGTAAGTGAAAAGTGTGATGTTTATAGCTTTGGAGTAGTCACATTGGAAGTAATTATGGGAAAGCATCCGGGTGATTTGATCTCATCATTTCTATCATCATCATTTACATCATCATCCCATGATGTGCTACTAGAAGATGTGTTGGATCAACGTCTTGCGCTACCTACAAGGCAAATTGCGGAGAAGGTGGTTTTAGTGGCAAAGATAGCATTGGCTTGCTTGCACACTAATCCACAATCTCGCCCAACAATGCAACATGTTTATCAGAAGCTATCAAATTGGAAATCCCCGTTCACAAAGCCTTTGGGCACGATCACATTAAGAGAACTCATTGATCTCTGAATAAAGCTTCACAATTTCAAGTATGCTATATCTTGTTTGGGTACGTTTGACTCTTATGTATAGTTTTCAATACTTCTAAAGCAAAAACTTTAAAAACCACAATTCGCATTACTGTTCATCTCCGCAATTCACATGTTTGATTGTTTCAATGCTAATCTAGTACTGCAAGAACACCATCTTCAACCTATCCAAGCCTGCATCTCACTGATGACATGACATCTCCAGGCCTCTAGACCTATATAAGCCTGACGAAGCTGATTTCTTTCTTTCGTTCTTCAACTTGTTCACTTTTGTGGTTCTAAAGCTCTCAAGGTGCAGTAAAACAAGTTGGTCAAGGTCAGTCGGAACATTTCTTCGAACTTAACCTGGTATCTTCATTGGGTTCCTTTTATTTTATTTGTACTTCTTATTGATTTTGTTTATTTGAGATTGTTTCTATTGAGATGTCGAGAAATTAGAGGGTGTGAAGGGGAAAAAAATGGAGGCTTACTTTTTGCTTATTATGATGTTCTTTGTATGTCAACATGAAGTCACCCCAATTTTGTGAAAAGATTCATACCGGATTGTACTATTCTCCAGAATCAGCCTCGTGTGTCAACAAAACAAATCTAAGATCTCAGAAATTGCTCTTTTCACTGTTCTGAAGGTCTTCCTCATCGGCACTTCACTTGCATAAGGTTATCAAATTCAGGAGCATTATTTCTTCTCAAGAGATGCCTTCTGCTATTGCGACAGGTATCTTCACACTAGCTTTGAATAGAAGCAATAATTTTCTGTTTCAGTCGGCCAGTAATTAATCAATATGCAGGGAAATTTCTTCTGTGGGAATGACATGGAAGTAGTTCAAATGATAAGGCCAAGGAAGCAGGTGAGACTCAACTATGAAGGGGAACCTTAACTTATATAGGTAGTGATAGAATTACCAACTTGCTTTGATTAAGAACCTTTTACAGCCTTTACCAAGACTTTTTTTTTTTTTGGAAGACGAAGAAGGAAGAAGCTCAAGAATTGTAGGAGGTTATACAACTGATGTTCCGGGTGCATGTGAACCAAGCCAAAGAAGATTAGAATAATTAAACACGTACGTAATGCAATTTATATTGAGCTTCTCCTTGTTTTGGGAGTAACCTCGAACTTTGTATTGAGAAAGTAAACTTCGTATTTGCGTGAGAATAAGTTTGGGTGTATTGGGGTTTGAGTTTTGAGATGATATGTCTCTGCACCCTTTTGTATTTTTCACCATTTTAGTAAAAATTTTGCGCTTTGCCGTTGGTGGATGTAGGCCAAAAGCCGAATCACGTAAATTCTTGATGTTCTCTTTTGTTCTTTTGTATTTTTTTGTTTTTGGATAAAATGTAAATTATACCTCTAAAGTTTGGAAAGATTTGGATTTTACACTTTGAAAATTTAGAATTTAAATTTTACCTCTTGAAAAATTTGAAGGTGTTTAGATTTTCCCTTCTAACGTTTCAGAATTTAGATTTTACTTCCTAAATTTTAGAAGTGTTTGGATTTTATTCCCTAAAGTTTGAGAGCGTTTGAATTTTATAGTCTAAAGTTTCAGAATTTAGAAGTGTAAAATAAGTATGTTATTATTTTTCCAGTTTTTAGCCGTAAATAATGATTTTGTAAAGGCTTAGTCAACAATTGAAAATTTTCTCACAAATAATCCACAAACTTCACATGATTCTATTGTTGATGGTCTGTACATATATATAAGGCAAACAGGAATATGCACAAAAATTTCCATTTGAGTGCATGGCATTTACTCTTGTAAATACCAACACCCATTTTCTAATATTCAAATTACTGAATACTAAAACTTGAAGTCTATTGATTTTCACATTCTTTATTGTATATTGTCCTTACATATCACTCATTTCAAGTTTTATATGGACATCAATTAAAAAGATAAAAAAGTAATATCACACTTGAAATTATGGACAGTGTAAGTACAATGTGACATTAACGAGTGTGAGAAAACAATTACCACATTTGAAGATTGAGGAACATGAGTAGTTTTCACCTTAAGAATTCGGACATTGTAAAAATAAAATGTTACCGTGTATCATCAATTCCATGGATGAAAATGTTTGGTACATAAAACTTAATGAAATAAGAAAGCTAGAAAAATGGAGTGATGATTGTAAGTGCACAATTGCACCTGGCCCCAAAGAACAGTTACGGGCTCAGGCCCAATGAGCCTTAAACAATACAAATTTGTAGAGTGTGGGCTTGAAACCCAGGTTAGAAGTGTTTGGAGATTAAATGACAAACTAAGACTGCAAGCACTTGGAAACAAAAGGGAATATTGAAAATCAGCCTCCTCGGACGTGAGCCGAGAGTAGTTCTTATATTATTTCTTTCTTTCTTTTTCTTTTCCCTTTTTTAGATTACAAAAAAGTCCGTCCCATTCTTGTTCTAGATCCCTCCTTAAATACTTCTCTTTTCAATACTTTGTACACGTGTTGCCCCAACTCCCCCTTAGCCTAGATATTTCTTTTCTCAGTGCCTTTGAACAGTAACCAGAAGTTTCCCTTCCACTGTTCAGGTGTCACTTCCCCGTTAATGCGGCCAGGGTGGTAGGTGCAGGGTCTTTAATGTGGAGGTGGCAGCCTTTATCTTTGACATTTTTCCAACATCGGTGCTTCTAGGACATTCAAGGGTTCACCCCCTTTAACCATTGGTTTTGTTCGTGTCCTTCCCTAACCTTTACCATGAAGTCCCGGGTTCTCCGGTATCAGCCCGAAGGTAAAAATCATCCTCGGCTGGACCCTCGGACCCTCGGCGTATGGGCCGACCCGTAGTACTAACAAGTCCTAAACCCAAGAGCAAGTCGGCCTTCCTTAGCATGACCCCACAGCCCATGTACCGATCAAGGTCTTTTTACCCCCCACAATAGCCCCTCAAAACTCTAATTTTCAACGTCCGAGGAGAAAAATAGGGTTTTGACCTGACGAGAACTTACTCCACACACTTTGCGAATTACGGCACGTGTGGAAATCGTTTCGCGTCCCAGAAGATGCCACTTGGCGGTTCTCTTTTCAAAAACGCGCGCATTTATTACTGTAAGTTACTCTTTGTCTCCCATGTTCAACGGTGAGATGGGCATCCAACGGTTCTTGTTACTCCACGAAATTTTAGGCGGGACAAATATAATTTCGAGGCCGCCTTTTCGCACGCCGTGACGCTTCGGGAACCTGCGCCTTCATTTAATTCCTCAGGGACTAATCCCATCAAAACATCAACTATCATACCTTACTTACAGAAAACCGTGGAAACTTGCACACTTTCAACCTTGTAAGTTCTGGCTCCTTCTATTCTTAACCTTTTCTCCTCGGTCTTTGTCCTCGGCTGTCACTACAAACATTCTCCCTCTTAGAGTTTAACCTTTCGTTCCTCTGTAATGGGAAGATTCAAGTGTCTAGTTGATACCGCCGCTGGGATGGAAGGCTTTAGGGCCAAGTACCGTATTCCCAGCGACGTAGGGTTAAAATATTGCCCGGCAGAAGCCGTGGCCGGTTCTAGGAAAGAGGGAGAGGTTATCATCCCAATGATAGCCTTCATAGAAGGTGGGATGACCCTCCCAATGAAACCTGTAACTAGGGAGTATCTTCGCAACCACCGGTTGTGCCCTGACCAGTGCCTCCCAAACGTTTTTAGAGTTTTGGGTAGTGTAGATGCTCTGAACGAGCAGATGGGTTTAAACCTTACATGGCACGATGTCGTGTTTCTATATGAGTCCCATAAACTTTCCAACGTAGGTTACTACATTAAGTCCCGTTCTAGTGTCGTTAGGTTAATCTCCTGTCTGCCCAAATCCAACAAAGGCATGAAGGACGACCACCTAATCGTCTCTGGGAACTGGCACGACGGCCTCCACTGCCCAGTTGAGTGGGGGGATCCAGGTGCGATGCCGTAGGATTAATCTCCCCACAACACAACTTCTTCTAACACACACAGAAATGCATATTCATACTTACTTAAACTCGTTAAATATCTGTGTGAATCTGACCAAGTTTATCTGTTTCGATGTCTTTTTTACAGATAAGCAACACGTGCGTCCTCGTCTGAGTCACTGTAACGTCGCAGATCTAAACCGAGTACTTCGCTCCGAGGTGTTCGTTAGCGAAGACTTACAACTCCGGGCTGCTCATCTCATTCTAGGGTACACTCCCATTTCCTCGGACTTCCAGGAGATAGAAAATGCCATAGTTGCGGGTGACCGAAGACGAAGGAGGATAAACGTAGCTCGGCCCCACTTTCTGGACGACCGCGACCTCCCGGACGCTCTTAACACCGTTTTGTACAACCAACCTATAGCAGCAATTCCCCTCGCCGTGCACTCACAAGCAACTGTCGTTCCAGAAGAGCGAGTGTCTTCTTCGCATACACTTGACGACGAGATAGATCAATTCCATTTCGAAGACACCGAGAGACCTCGCGGGAATCAGTTTGTTGTACTTTCCGACGAGGAGGAAGAAGCCACCGAGGCCTCTGGAATTGCAGGGTTTGTGGTTGCCCTACCCGAGGACGAATCTGAAGAAGATATGGGAAGAATGCAGGGTCTCCTCACCAATAGAGCTGCTAAGGTTGTAGAGAAAAAGACGGGGACGTCCCAAGTTCCCCCATCTTTACCACCTCCCCCTCCTCCAGCTGAGCCAAAACTTCCAGCCGAGGATCCCAAGAAGAAGAGGAAGGGGGACACCGAGGGGACAATCAATAAGGACCCCAAGAAACCACGACAACAACTCCCACCAGTCCAGCAACAGAAGCTGGACAAAGGCAAGGGTAGGGCTCGCTCAGTTGAAAGCGGGGAAATCAGGGACGAGGCAGAAGTGCGCCGAGCACCAATTCCCTGGTACCCCGATCTAAGACTGGACGGCGCACCCATCTCCTGCCAGTCCAGTATAAGGGCGGTTCAACAAGGCCATGCCCATCACTTGGCCGAAGTGTTGGAACGCCCTCTCCTGCTGCCCAAGGATATGGAGACCTTGGAGAAAATGAGCCAGCCACAACTATTCCTTTCTTTAAAAAGAGACTTAGCGCTGGTAAGTTTAACCCTTGTTAGGAAGATTCCACTTCTAACAATGTTCGTTAGTTTTTTTACTATTCCTAACTCCATCATACTTTGTTGCAGGCCATTCAGGAGGTCTTCGTAGCCGAGAAGTTCATAGAAGACACTCGGAAGAAGGCCAGAACTGAGCTCGAAATCAGGCTGGAGACTGAGAAATCCTTGGGTACAGCCCTTGCTGAGAACGAGAAGCTGACCTCGGAGGTGGCTGATCTGAGGAGAGAGAAAAATGGGGTCGAGTCAAACTTGAAGTCCATGAAGACCCAGATAGAAGGACAGCGCAAGCTCCTTCGCGAAAGAGATGAAGAGCTCTCCCAAGCTCAAAGGGAGTGCTCGGATCTGAAGAAGGAACTGGCGCTGATGAAGGAAGAAGCCAGCTCCTTCCAACTCTCTCTTCAAGCTGCCAAGCAGGCGAGTTTCGAAGAAGGGGTAGCAACCACAGAGGAGCAGCTGACAGAGGAGTTCGCGGCTTTATGCCGGGAATACTGTCAAAAAGTATGGGGGGAAGCTTTAAACGTAGCAGGAGTTCCTCTATCTTCGGATCTGAGGAAGTCCGAGAACGTTTGGCTTCCCCTGGAAATACAGGAGATTGAAGAGGCTCCTGCTGCTACTCCTACCCCCGAGACAACTCTTCTTGCTTTACCTCCGGTGGTCCCACAACAAATTCCTAATCCTACAGAACCTTCTGGTTCCAACAAAGAGAAGGAAGGAGGAGGGGATGCAGAGAAGGACTTGAGCCAGACAGTGGAACCCAACGTCCTTCCAACGAAGACAGCAGATAAGGGCAAGCAAGTCTTGACTCCCTTTGAGCTGGAGTTGAGAAAGACCGAGGGCACCAGTACCTCTCAGCAAGATCCTCCTCCAAAAGCTTAGGACTTAGCTTAGGGCTTCTCTTTTTTCCATATTTGAATTATATGTAATTTATATTTGAATGATTAATGAAGACCAATTTCATTTGCTTTTCACTTGGGTTGTATCTATTTTTACTTTACTCTTTTTGTACTTATGACAGAAGTTTCCCATTAATACATAACAAAAGTTTCTCAGAGTAAACAAATCTAACTCCAAGGATTGCACAATCATAACTTCCACATAATCATGTGTATATTATTAAAATTTTTAACAAAAGGTGACCTCATATAACGATTAAACCCTTGTAATGCATAGGTCCGAGGACCATTCCTTACACAAATTTGCTTGACACTTAAAGATATAAAACTTAAGAGCCAAGTTAATAAATAGTAACGCATTAGCACCCAGACATAATATGAAGTTAACTTTGATCAAAATCGTGGTCCAAAGATAAGACTTAACCAATTTTCCGTTTGATTCTTAAAAATTATAATTTCCAACGTTAATTTTCCCAAAGTAGGAGGTCCGAGGACACAGCATAACTAAGGTTCTGTTTAACAAATGATAAGACATCAATTTCCACAAGGTTTGTGGTCCGAGGACTACACTTAACCAAGTTTCTGTTTGACTCTTTAAAATTGTAACTTCAAATGTTAATTTTCCCAAAGTAGGAGGTTCGAGGACCCGACATAACTAAGGTTCTGTTTAACAAATGATAAGACATCAATTTCCACAAGGTTGGTGGTCCGAGGACGACACTTAACCAAGTTTCTGTTTGACTCTTAAAAATGGTAACTTCAAATGTTAATTTTCCCAAAGTAGGAGGTCCGAAGACATGGCATAACTAAGGTTCTGTTTAACAAATGACAAGATATCAATTTCCACAAGGTTTGTGGTCCGAGGACTACACTTAACCAAGTTTCTGTTTGACTCTTTAAAATTGTAACTTCAAATGTTAATTTTCCCAAAGTAGGAGGTCCGAAGACCTGGCATAACTAAGGTTCTGTTTAACAAATGACAAGATATCAATTTCCACAAGGTTTGTGGTCCGAGGACTACACTTAACCAAGTTTCTGTTTGACTCTTAAAAATGGTAACTTCAAATGTTAATTTTTCCAAAGTAGGAGGTCCGAAAACCTGGCATAACTAAGGTTCTGTTTAACAAATGACAAGATATCAATTTCCACAAGGTTTGTGGTCCGAGGACTACACTTAACCAAGTTTCTGTTTGACTCTTTAAAATTGTAACTTCAAATGTTAATTTTCCCAAAGTAGGAGGTCCGAAGACCTGGCATAACTAAGGTTCTGTTTAACAAATGACAAGATATCAATTTCCACAAGGTTTGTGGTCTGAGGACTACACTTAACCAAGTTTCTGTTTGACTCTTAAAAATGGTAACTTCAAATGTTAATTTTCCCAAAGTAGGAGGTCCGAAGACCTGGCATAACTAAGGTTCTGTTTAACAAATGACAAGATATCAATTTCCACAAGGTTTGTGGTCCGAGGACTACACTTAACCAAGTTTCTGTTTGACTCTTTAAAATTGTAACTTCAAATGTTAATTTTCCCAAAGTAGGAGGTCCGAAGACCTGGCATAACTAAGGTTCTGTTTAACAAATGACAAGATATCAATTTCCACAAGGTTTGTGGTTCGAGGACTACACTTAACCAAGTTTCTGTTTGACTCTTTAAAATTGTAACTTCAAATGTTAATTTTCCCAAAGTAGGAGGTCCGAAGACCTGGCATAACTAAGTTTCTGTTTAACAAATGACAAGATATCAATTTCCACAAGGTTTGTGGTCCGAGGACTGCACTTAACCAAGTTTCTGTTTGACTCTTTAGAATAACAGCTGCGAGCATCAGAGCTACTCATAACTTTGAAATATTAACTGACAAAAGCACATTTCATTAATAATAATACCTTCTAAGATTATTTACATTCCATGGACGTGGTACAATTCGTTCGTCTAGGTCAGCTAGCCTATACGACCCTATGCCTGCTATTGAAACAATGCGATAAGGACCTTCCCAGTTAGGTCCCAGCTTACCCCAAGCTGGGTTTTTAGAAGTGCCTACAACTGTCCTTAATACAAGATCACCAGGCGCAAGTGGCCTTAGCTTCACGTGGGCATCATATCCTCGTTTTAGCTTCTGCTGATAATAAGCCATTTGGACCATAGCTGCCTCACGCCGCTCCTCAAGTAAATCAAGCTCTCTCTCCAGGAGTCCATTGTTATTCTCTGGATTAAAAGAGCTCGTCTTTAGGGTGGGAAAACCAGATTCCAGAGGTATTACCGCCTCGGCTCCATAAGTCATAGAGAATGGCGTTTCTCCCGTGGACCTGCGCGGTGTGGTCCGATACGTCCACAGAACATGAGGGAGCTCTTCTACCCATCTGCCTTTCGCATCGTCCAACCTTTTCTTGAGCCCGTTGACTATGACCTTGTTAACGGCCTCGGCTTGCCCATTTCCCCGAGGATAAGCTGGGGTAGAGTATCTATTTGTGATACCCATGTCACCACAATATTGCCTAAAGGCGTTGCTGTCAAATTGAACGCCATTGTCGGAGACAAGTGTATGTGGTATACCGAATCTAGTGATAATATTTTTCCATATAAATTTCTTGGAATCAACATCTCGGATATTGGCTAAGGGCTCAGCTTCAACCCATTTAGTGAAGTAGTCTGTCCCTACGAGCAGCCATCTTTTGTTTCCAGCGGCTCTCGGAAATGGCCCTACAATGTCCAAGCCCCATTGTGCGAAAGGCCAAGGACTGGAGAGAGGCTTGAGAACCCCTCCAGGTTGATGAATATTAGGAGCAAACCTCTGACACTGATCACATTTCCTGGCATAGTCTTGAGCCTCCCTCTGCATATTGGGCCACCAATAACCCTGAGTCAGGGCTCTATGGGCTAAGGACCTTCCCCCAGTATGGCTCCCACAAATTCCTTCATGCAATTCCTCCAGTAATGCTTCTGTTGATTCGGGATGTACGCACAACAAGTACGGTCCTGAAAAGGATCGTTTATACAACTTCTGATCCTCGGACAACCAGAAACGTGGCGCCTTTCGACGTATCTTTTCTGCTTCAGATTTGTCCTCAGGAAGAATATCATTTTTAAGAAAAGCTGTGACTGGGTCAATCCAACTAGGCCCAGGCCTTATCAGATGAATGCGAGGTGCGTTAGTTATGACAAGAGAGGGTTCTAGTAAATCCTCAACGAGGATAACCCGAGGTAAACCTTGGGCCGAGGACGTTGCCAGCATAGCTAAGGAGTCCGCATGAGTGTTTCCGCTCCGAGAAATATGAGTTAATGCGAAGGAGTCGAATTCAGGTTGCTGGCGCTTGATCTGGGCCAAATATTCCTGCATCCTTGGATCTCTAGCCTCCATGGTCCCCGTGACCTGGCCGACCACCAGTTGAGAGTCTGAGAAGACATGAATTTCCTTCCCACCCATCTTACATACCATCTGCATACCTACCAAGACTGCTTCATATTCGGCCTCATTATTAGTAGCCGAGAATGTCAATATCAAAGATTTTTCGAATACAATTCCTTCAGGGGACACTAGAACAAGTCCAACGCCAGACCCTCTCTGATTGGCGGCCCCATCCACATACACTTTCCAAGGCGAGGGCACTGCAGCCGTGATCACTCCAATTGATTTTCCATCCATGTGTGCTTCTTTTAAAGTTTCTTCTGGCAATGGTTTAGTAAACTCTGCCACCAAGTCAGCGAGGACCTGACCCTTCACCGAGGTGCGAGGATTGTATTTAACATCAAAAGCCCCCAGGATGGTTCCCTACTTTGCTATCCTCCCTGAGTAGTCGGCGCTACGCAGCACTGCCTTGAGGGGTAATTGGGTCAGAACCACCACAGTGTGAGACTGGAAATAATGAGAAAGTTTGCGCGTGGCATGAACTACGGCCAAAAGTGCTTTTTCCAGGGGCAAATAGCGCACCTCGGCTTCATTCAAAGACTTACTAACGTAGTAGATTGGCCTTTGCACCCCGCTTTCATTCCTAATAAGGACTAGGCTCACCGCGTGAATAGCCACTGCCAAATAAGCGAACAAAACCTCGTCCACCTCAGGGCGAGACAAAATGGGTGGCCGAGAAAGATATTGTTTAAGCTGTTGGAAAGCTAACTCGTAGTCCTCGGTCCATTGAAACCCTTTCCATTTGTGCAACAACTGAAAGAAAGGACGGCACCGGTCAGCTGACCGAGAGATAAATCTATTCAATGCAGCAATCATTCCGGTCAATTTCTGGATCTCTTTGGGGTTTCGAGGCGGCTGCAAATTCTGAATAGCCTTAACCTGCACTGGGTTTACCTCTATGCCCCTATGAGTAATCATATATCCCAAGAATTTTCCAGACCCCACGCCAAAAGAACACTTGGAGGCGTTAAGGCGCAACTTATACTTCCTTAGCACCTGGAAGGTGTCGGCCAGATCTGTCATATGTGACGGTACTGTCTTACTCTTCACCACCATATCATCCACGTATACTTCAATGGTTTTCCCCAACTGCTGTTCAAACATTCGGGTCATCATTCTTTGGTAAGTAGCCCCAGCATTTTTTAACCCAAATGGCATGACCTTATAATGATAGTTCCCAGTGGGAGTAATGAAAGCAGTCTTCTCCTGATCTTCTAACGCCAAGGGAATTTGGTGGTAACCCTGGAAGGCGTCCAAGAAACTCATCCGAGGATGTCCGACAGTAGCATCTACCAATTGATCAATCCGTGGCATTGGGAACGAATCTTTAGGACAGGCCTTGTTCAGATCAGTAAAATCCACACATACTCTCCATTTGCCGTTCTTCTTTTTAACAACAACAGTGTGAGCCAACCATTCAGGGTAAAAAACTTCTTTGATAGCCCCCGCCCTTTTGAGTTTAAGAACCTCTTCCTTCACAACCTCAGAATGTTCTCGGGAAGATCGCCGAGGTGGCTGCCTCCTCGGAACAATGGCAGGATTCACGTTTAAACGATGACAAATGAAGCTCGGATCTACGCCTGGAGCCTCATAGGGGTCCCACGCAAAGACATCTATATTATCCTTCAGAAATTTCAACAACTCCATCTTCTCTGGGTGTGGCAAACGTATGCCAACCTGGAAGAACCTCTCTGGATCATCTGCTATTACAAACTTCTCTAACTCCTCACAAACAGCCTCATCCCCTGTCATCGCTCCAGGTGCCTCCGGAACTGTTAATTGCTATGACTCCTGGATGGGCAAAGTTGATGACTCAATTTCTGACTGACGAAGCACCGCAGCCGATATGCATTGTCTGGCCACTACCTGGCTGCCAAGGATTTCTTCAACATGCTCCCCCGAGGGGAATTTAACCTTAACGTGCAAGGTAGAGGAGACAGCTCCCAAAGCGTGCAGCCATGGCCTGGCGAGGATGGCTGTATATGGAGAGTATGCGTCAACCACGATGAAGTCCACCTCAACCGTTTCTGTACCGGATTGAACGGGTAGACGGATCTGTCCCTTCGGCACAACGGCTCTCCCTTCGAAGCTTATGAGTGGGGAGTCATAAGGAGTTAGATCTTCTAACTCCAACCCTAGCCCCTTAAATAGATCAGGGTACATGATATCTGCACCGCTGCCCTGATCTATCATCACCCTCCTCACATCATAGTTCCCTATCCTGAGGGTAACCACAAGAGCATCGTCATGGGGCTGGATAGTTCCTACTTTATCTTCCTCGGAGAAACCCAAGACGGGTAAAATGCCCTTCAATCTCTTCGGCCTGCTACCCACATCCTCGGCCTGAGGATGGGAAACCGCCATCACCCTAGTGGGACCTGAGCCGGTCCTACCAGGTGCAGCGAAGATAACATTAATTGTTCCCAATGATGGCCGAGATGAATTGTTCCTCTGATTGTTTGAGCCAACTTGACTGACCTGCCCAGTGGGCTGACACAGGTGCTGCTTCAACTTTCCCTCACTGACGAGTTGCTCCAGATGGTTCCATAGGATCCGACAGTTCTCGGTAGTGTGGCCCACATCCTGATGGTACTGACAAAAGAGATTTTGATTTCTTCTCGCAGGGTCCCCTGCCATCTTACTGGGCCATTTGAAGAAGGGCTCTTTACGAACTTTCTCTAGTAATTGATGCACTGGTTCTCGGAAAACAGTACTTACAGCCTGAGGTGCTGCCGAGCCAGATTGCCCGAAGTAATCTCTCCTCGGCTTGTTGTTGTGATATCTGTCCGACCTGAAATCCCTTCTCTCCTGCGGGATAACCTTCTCCTTTCCCCTCCCTTGCTGCTGGTCTTCTTCTACCCTCTTGTACTCATCAATACGATCCATAAGGCGGCGTACGCTGCGGACGGGCTTTTTCGTCAAAGACTTTCTTAGGTCGTGGTCAGTAGGAAGACCTACCTTAAAGGTATTAAGCACCACCTCATCAAAGTCACCATCTATCTCGTTAAACATCTCCAAGTATCGGTCGGAGTATGCTTTCAGTGTCTCCCCTTCCTTCATGGCCATGGATAGCAACGAGTCCAATGGCCGAGGAACTCTGCTACAAGTAATGAACCGCGAAGCAAATGCCCTAGTTAGCTCCCCAAACGAGCCTACAGACCCCGATTTGAGACCGTTAAACCATCTCATAGCCACAGGTCCCAAACTGGAGGGGAAAACTTTGCACATCAGAGTCTCATTGTGAGAGTGCACTGCCATCCTCTGGTTGAAGTGACTCACGTGCTCCACCGGATCAGTCCGGCCATTATAGATGGTAAAGGTGGGCTGGGTGAACCTCCTGGGAAGCCTCCCCCTCTCAATCCTCCGTGAAAACGGAGATTTAGAGAGTTGGTGCAACGCCCTACTCATGGTATCGTTGCCTAAGCCCCTAGAACGAAGCTTCTTAC
Organism: Castanea sativa; assembly: GCF_040712315.1. Classification (NCBI taxonomy): domain Eukaryota; kingdom Viridiplantae; phylum Streptophyta; class Magnoliopsida; order Fagales; family Fagaceae; genus Castanea; species Castanea sativa. The sequence goes on from NC_134015.1 coordinate 13,569,742, forward strand.
GTCTACGGGTTGGCTGGTCGTCCTCCTCACCTGAGGATGTTGCACTGGTGGGGGAGCGCGACCTTGAACTGTAGCCACTTTCCCTACCCTTCTCCGGGGAAGAACTAGACGAGGACGGGGAAAACTTACGTTTAGCACGGCGTAACTTCCTCTTCAAACGATTGATTTCCTTCTGCATGGATTTAGAACCCTCCTCGTGGGTAGTGCTACCCCCGCCATGAGTATGGCTAGCATCGGGGTATTCTGTATGGACACTCCCTTCACGATCCCTTCGACGTTCAAGACGTTCGAAATGATCTTCTGGTTGTGATCCCTGTGACTCTGCATAGTGAGAGCCTAAGCCTGCCATAATATTCCTACCTCTTCTAGACTAGATTCCCACAGACGGCGCCAATTGTAAGTGCACAATTGCACCTGGCCCCAAAGAACAGTTACGGGCTCAGGCCCAATGAGCCTTAAACAATACAAATTTGTAGAGTGTGGGCTTGAAACCCAGGTTAGAAGTGTTTGGAGATTAAATGACAAACTAAGACTGCAAGCACTTGGAAGCAAAAGGGAATATTGAAAATCAGCCTCCTCGGACGTGAGCCGAGAGTAGTTCTTATATTATTTCTTTCTTTCTTTTTCTTTTCCCTTTTTTAGATTACAAAAAAGTCCGTCCCATTCTTGTTCTAGATCCCTCCTTAAATACTTCTCTTTTCAATACTTTGTACACGTGTTGCCCCAACTCCCCCTTAGCCTAGATATTTCTTTTCTCAGTGCCTTTGAACAGTAACCAGAAGTTTCCCTTCCACTGTTCAGGTGTCACTTCCCCATTAATGCGGCCAGGGTGGTAGGTGCAGGGTCTTTAATGTGGAGGTGGCAGCCTTTATCTTTGACATTTTTCCAACATCGGTGCTTCTAGGACATTCAAGGGTTCACCCCCTTTAACCATTGGTTTTGTTCGTGTCCTTCCCTAACCTTTACCATGAAGTCCCGAGTTCTCCGGTATCAGCCCGAAGGTAAAAATCATCCTCGGCTGGACCCTCGGACCCTTGGCGTATGGGCCGACCCGTAGTACTAACAAGTCCTAAACCCAAGAGCAAGTCGGCCTTCCTTAGCATGACCCCACAGCCCATGTACCGATCAAGGTCTTTTTACCCCCCACAATGATAACAAAACATCCTAGTCCTCTAAAATAATTCATGCCATTGAGAAGTTTTCTAGGGAGAATGCAAGAACCCCTTTTGCCACCAAGCATCCTACCGTATATATCAGGCTATTATCTTTTCGAGATTAGTTTCTTTAATTCGTAAGGGGTGTAATTGATGGAACAACAACAAAAATTGCACTATGTAATCGTATCTCAACTTTATCATTTAAAACTGTCATTTTTTTAATCTTGGTTGAAAGTGGAATGCGTTCCGTTTCCATTAGCATTTGCTTTCAAATTCTCCTTTTGAGCAAATTATTATATCCCTAAAACGAAAAATACGGCTTTCAAAACAGGAGAAAAATATTAGAAATATTTTTTTGTTGGTCATCGATGGAGAAGATTTCGAAGCTCAGTGACATGAAAAAAAAAAAATGAAAAAAAAGATCAGAGATGGCAGAAATACTTCCCTTCATTTGAAGTGACTTATGTGACTCATCTGCTGGGCTTTCATTGAAGAATTTGGGGACAAAATCGTTTAGCCCTTTGTTTGAGCTAACGACAGTTGCATTAACTCTCAAATAATGAGTTGAATTTGACTATTTATTTGAGCAATTAATGGGCCTGGTTTGACTGAAGCATATACGGATCAAGCCCATTACACAGCTGCTTAATTAAAGACTCCATCACCAAATGGGCCCATATCTAATGTTGTGGGTTTACCGAGTGATGAAGCATATACCGATAGGGCCAATTCAACTTTGGAACTACAACAGAACAGTAGCTTCCTGATCCCATTGCAGAAGTGAGATGGAAATGTCATTGATGCTATGCCGTCTAGAGGAGCTTTCTTATTAGGTATTTTGTGCTATTTGAGCTATTTCCTTCGCTCTGGAAACTTGTATTTGAGAGGCTTTTCTTTTGGAAACTGATGTGCAACAAGTGCTGAAAGCTCTGCTGATGACCAAACCAGATTTGTCATGTATAGTTATATACCGTGAATTTTGTGCTTATAATAAGATATTGGAGTAAATTTAAGTTAAAATTAGCCAAGTTTCATTTTGTGGATCCAAGCACATTAGTGGAGGGATTCAATTAAAATAAAATAAAATTTGGAGTAGCATTAATTCTGAAAACAATAATTAAATTAAAAACTAAAAATAAACTTGCAGATTTCGGAGATTGATGTGTCCATTGATTAGCGGTAAGTAGCCTCATCAGTCATCAACAAATGTACGACATTGAGTTCTATAGCTTCTTTCTTTGGGCTCAATTGATAAATGTGGCCTATTGCATTCTGTGAGGCTATATGACCTTGAACTGGATGAATGCGGGGCTTGGCGATTTTTTTTTTTTTTTTTTTTCCAAAATAATGATGATTTTTTTTTTCCCAAAATGATGACCCTACTGACACTATCGTAGTTTTCCTCATACTCTTTCTTCTCCAATTCCATATCCTTTGAGAGATTCTTAGCCTAAACACAAACCACATCCATTCTGAGTGTTGTGAATTGCTTTGGAGTTTTTGGGAAGCATTGGGTTATGCCATTCTATGGTGGATGCAATTGGTGATAATTGCAGGATCCGAAAAGCTAGTGAAGATAAGGCTAGGTGAAGCTCGTTGGTTGTTGAGACTTGGAGGATCTAAGTACATAGGGTAGTCTAGGTTTGGAGAGTCTATATTGTAATCCTTGTACTCCAACTTATTTACTAGTTGACCGATTAAATTTCGAGGGCCACAGAGAGGTTTTTACGCCGATCACTTTGATTTTCCTTTTGGATAACACATAGTTGGTAGTTGAAGACCATGGGCCAAAAGTTGTAATCCATGTAGCATTAGAGAAATTCTGGGTTTTTTAGGTAGTAAATTGGTTTGGCTTGTGGTCTAATATTTTATTGACTAAAATGTAAATTACACACTTTAAGTTTGACTAAAATTCATTTAAGTTCTCTAAGTTTACTTTTGTTTAATTGAATCTTTTAAATTATAAATTTATTAAATTTAGTCATTTTCATACAATTATTTAAAAATTATTTACGATGTTCTTTCATATATCTATGTGAGAATTTTATGAAAGAGCATCATAATAAATTAGTAATAAGAGTAATCCACTTCTCTCTCTCTCTCTCTCTCTCCGTCAATCTAATTAAATAAAAAAAAGTAACTTGAGTATGGGCCTCGTAAGCCAATGGCGTGAATGGCCTATTTAGTCCCCTTGAATGATATATTTGCCTCCCTCAACCCATTTTTATGCTGACAAGGGCCTTGACCTTTGATTACGAGTGCTATCATGAGTTCCATGTTGAATACGTGAAATGAAAAAAACCTTGGCTCTTAAGTCCATTACATTAAGGATTAGATTTTCGGGCTTTGAGCTCATTCCATGTAGTGGGCTATTTTGGGCTTTTAAGCCCATTTCATGAAGTGATAACTTTAGGCTTTTAAGCCATCCTATCATTCCTATGTAATGAAAAAGACCTGAGCCCACTTTTTAAAGAAATATAAAGACCTTTGGACGAAAGTCTAATCTATATAGAGAAATTCTGGGCTTTGTGGGTATTAAATTGGTGGGTATTTTTGTTTTTGTTTTTGTTTTTTTTTTTTTTTTGCATGGAAGTATATTGGCAGCTTGATTTGCCTTGGACAATGGCTTAAGATCCTAGGTAAGAACTGAAAATAAAATTTGAATTTGGCCAGACCGATGGCTTCCAACTTGTGCTCCCATGCTAACCATCAAATTATTATTTTTTTAAATCAATGTTATTACATGCAAGGAATACCTATAGAAGCTAAACAACATATTTTATTTTTAGGTGGGGTGTCACCTTATTTGTAGATTTCATTTTCGTGAGTATGATAGAAAATTAACTAATTTTATTTTTGTTTACACCTTCCTCCAACTACTCTTAGTTAATGAGATGTGGTTATGATTGATTTCTGAACCGTGTAACACACATTGAAAAGGGTAGGCCTTTGCTCTCCATTTTTTATTTTGTGCACTAGGCTCTCCATTTCTTATTTTGTGCATAACAGTGTAATTCTGTTGCTTCTTCTGCATAACTACTTTTTTTTTTTTTTTAATTTTAAATTTGGTGCCTAATTGATTGAAATGTGTAATATTTTGATGAGTCTAGGTTGTTGACCAATACAGTCGACAAGCTCCCTTGGCACCACCAGCCCAGTTTGAACAATATGGTGGTGGGCGTGGTGGTGCAATCACTATTGATGAAGCACTCGTAGCCACTGCCAAGATAGCTAGGAAAGAAGCCTGTGGACTGGAGTGATGTTGTTGCTATTCAAGCAATGAAGTTAGAGCAACAGTGTAAATCAACATAGTCCTAGGTAGGGTGGCCGTAGCAGCCCAGTCAGCCACAAGTTCTAATGCCAAAGTAACAAGCAACGAGAAAAAGACAAAAGTTGACGAAATTCTAGCAATAATATATTAAATTCACACTTATTTATATCTACCATTTGACATACATGTCCATAATTAATACAGAAATATCCACATTTTAATGCGAAAATATCCATATTTTAATGCAAATAAGTAGTGAATGTATAATAATCAAAATCCTTAATTTTTAGGTGTGAGAATTAAAACACTTAATTAGTGAAAGATTAATTATTAACAGTGCTCCACTTTGGTATTTTATTAAAACTTTTAAGTATTCCTTTAATTGGTGTTATTTTTTTTTTGAGAACCAATTGTTTAATTAATGACAAATTTGAGAGAGAAAATTAAAATTGATTTCTTTTTTTGGAGACTAAAAAACTGTTGGCAAGCATGTGTGTGTTTCTTTATATATAGACGAAACTATTTACTTACAATATTCTCTATGAAGCTCCTTGTATTACACGTACAAATCATTAATTATTTTATAGTCATTACTGTAACTACATACTATTTTACAAAAAATGAATTTGATGCTTTTAATAAGTTTAAAATGACAATTTAATCTATTTCCTTTTCCTCCACAGGGCCCATGGATGAGCCCCTTTGCAATGAAAGCAGTTGTAGTCCAAAAAAGGCCAATTGCAATCAAGCTCATATTCAAATTTGTCTTTTGACAAGCATTGTGGGTTCCAGTCACATCCACACATTTGTAATATAAATAAGCCTTTGCTCACAAATAGACCTGTTCATTTTCATTTTGCTAGTCTACCTAGGTTAAGCGCTAGTATCAACCTATATTCAGGCTCAATTGTGTGAAGACCTATTGATAATTTGATTAGAAAAAAAACAAGGGTTTCTCTGTTACTAAGAGAGGTGTTTCTATCTCCTCTTAGGCAGTAGAACTGGAGTCCCTTCTCGTAAGGCTCTCTTCTCCCCTCGCGTAACAACGTTACGTGTAGGGCTAGTGGTTTTTTCTTTTTTCAGGGGTTTGGGAAACAGTTTTGTTTGTATTTTTTCGTTTTTTACTTTATTGTTTCGAGCAACACAGCATGGAGGAACTCACGAAACACTGGAATTGTCTTTCTCTTTCTGAAAGAGAAGGTGACGATCTATGCCTCACAAGGGATCGTTGCACCACATAATATCTTAATGCAGCACTATTTTTAACCCGAAGAGCGCTCAACATGGAAGCAGTGGCGAGAACTTTCAAACCACTATGGCGTGTTGACTCGGGATTCACTGTTAGCAACGAAGGCGCTCACAAGGTCTTGTTTAGTTTTGAAAGCAGTGAGGATGTGGATCGTATTTTATCTGGGGAACCCTGGAGTTTTGACAAATCGTTGGTGGTATTACAACGGTACAATAGGTTCACTCCCCTTGAAGACTTGACCTTAGATAAAGTATCTTTCTGGGTGCAGGTCCACAATATACCAGTAGGCTATAGAAGAAAGTCAGTAGCAGAGGATATTTGCGAGGCAGTTGGGGTAGTGGATTGCTCTACAGAAGCAGCAGAATGTGAAGTTGGTACCTATGTGCGAGTCCGAGTCACTTTAGATGTTTACCAACCTCTATGTCAAGGTAGAATAATTAAGGTGGAGGGTGGAGAGAAAGTTTGGGTTAATTTCAGGTACGAGCGCCTCCCCAACATATGCTATTGGTGTGGTTGCTTCGATCACAGCGATAAGGATTGCGACATGTGGATTGAGAGCAAAGGCACTCTACAGACTAAATCCCAACAGTTTGGATCATGGTTACGTGCAAATCAGACTAGTCCATCAAAAAAAATGTTGTTCGAGTTTCAGGATTCTATGAGGATAGAGCAGAGAACATTTCAACACGGCGACGCCGGGGAGGGAAGGATTACCCCACGCTGGCAAAGACGTCGGAAACAGTGAACCAGCCAGATAAGGATAATTCTGATATGGAGGCGGAGTTTGAGGAACTTCCAAATACAACAGCCTGTGACGGTATGTTTCAACAAGGTAAGTCAATTCCTTCTTTCCTTGACCGCGGGAATATGGGAGAATATCTCTCACAACAAATCAGGGAGATTGATAAGGATCTTGGCATTTATGAAAATCCCAATATTGCAGCACAGGTCGAGAATATCATCCTAAATAAGGAATCTCCTCCTCTGTTTGAATTTGGAAATGTGAAGAGTAGTTCAGAGGAAAATCAAAATGTGCATCAGGTTCAGAATTTGGTACAGTTGCCCCATGATGGTCGTGATACACCCCTCCACGAGATAACAAACACCCCTCGGGTCCCAACTCTTTTTGAAGTAACTCTACCAGCAAAATGGAAACGCTACCCACGTGTAGTAGTTAATTCCCCTGTAACCAAAGAAGATATCCCTGCAACCAAAAACGAAGTGTCTAGCTCAAAACGCTCCATCAACACACTCATCGAGAAGAGTGAGTTACCAAATAAAAAATTATTAGTTTCTTACGACGATAAAGAGAACTTCCCTGTAGTGGCGGAGGCTGGTTCCCAGCCCCGCCAGGCGCAATGAGTTGCATTGTTTGGAACTGCAGGGGGCTTGGGAACCAACTTGCAGTTCAAGAGCTTGCGAATTTGGTGCAGGCAAAAGCTCCCGCTGTCGTGTTCCTAGCCGAAACACTGGCAGACGAAGCTAGGCTGGAATATGTGAAGGATCGGATTCGGTTTGACCATAAACACTTTGTTCAACGAATCAATAGAGGAGGCGGGTTAGTAATCTACTGGAGGAATGATGTAGAACTTGAGATAGTGTCTTCCTCATTGAGTCACATTGATGCAATCATCAATAAGTCTTCAGCTGCTGCCTGGAGATTTACTGGTTTCTACGGTGAGCCCGAAACACATAAGCGACATGAATCTTGGGACCTCTTACGTCGACTACATGGACAGAGAACACTACCTTGGTTATGCGCCGGGGATTTTAACGAAATTACAAAACTTTCAGAGAAATCAGGCGGAAGGATTTGACCTCGGGCTCAAATGCAAATTTTCAGAGAAGCTTTAGATGAGTGTGGCTTCATGGACCTGGGCTTCAAAGGCTTTCCCTTCACCTGGAGCAAACACTACCGTACTGGAGTTTCTATTTGGGAAAGGCTAGACAGGGCAGTAGCTACGGTTGAGTGGTTTTCGAAGTTTCCGGGTACTCGGGTTCATCACATAGACAGTACGACATCCGATCACAAATTTTTGTGGATTGAGAAAGCTGGCTTGGAATATCATCAGAAGAAGAAACCGTTTAGGTTTGAGGAAATGTGGTTAGCTGATCAAGGATGTGGGGAAACGGTGGAGGGAGTGTGGATGGCAAGCTACGAGGAGGGGGATAACAGACGTGTGATCAAAAAGATAGAAAAATGTGGGAAGGAACTTACTCGTTGGAGTCAAAATTGCTTCGGGAGTGTCAGAAAGGAGCTGGAAAGGAAGAAAAAAGAGCTGGCTCGGATAGAGAAGATGGCAGTACAGAATGGAGGGTCATCGCAGCTTGTGGAACTTCGAAAAGAGATTAACGTTCTCATGGGAAAAGAGGAGAGGATGTGGCGACAAAGGTCAAGGTCTCTATACTTAAAAGAAGGAGACTGAAACACACGATTTTTTCATTGTAAAGCTACCCAGAGGAAGAGGCGTAATAATATAGCAGGGATCCGAAACCAGGCTGATATGTGGTGTACAGAGCAATGCCAGATTCAGAAAATTTTCTTAGACTATTACAACCAGCTGTTTACTTCTTCCAACCCGTGCGAGATGGCTGCTGAAGTGGACTCTATTCCTAAGGTGGTGACTGAGGAAATGAATAACATTTTAACCAGGGAGTTCCAAACATGGGAAATAGACAACGCCTTGAAACAAATGGCTCCATTAAAAGCTCCGGGACCGGACGGAATGCCTCCATTGTTTTATCAGAATTTTTGGGATTTGGTAAGAGGTGATGTTTGTGATTCTATTTTAAATTTTTTGAATTCAGGTTCCCTCCCTAACCCTTTAAATCATACCTTTGTGACGTTAATCCCCAAAACAAAAATCCGGAAAGAGTAACGGAGTTTAGACCTATTAGCTTATGTAATGTGTTGTATAAAATTTTCTCTAAGGTGCTTGCAAATAGGTTGAAGAAAGTGCTGCCCTACATTATATCTGAACACCAAAGTGCCTTTATTAAGGGTCGTCTTATCACGGATAATATCCTAGTTGCCTATGAGACCTTACACTATATGAAGAATCACAACTCCGGGAAAGTTGGCTACATGGCACTTAAATTGGACATGAGCAAAGCGTATGATCGGGTCGAATGGTCCTTTCTTAGAGAAGTCATGGTGCAAATGGGTTTTCAAGAACGATGGATAGCTTTAGTCATGGAGTGTGTCACCTCGGTAACGTACTCTCTCTTGATTAATGGAGAACCTTGTGGTAATATTAAACCAAGTAGGGGGATCCGTCAAGGTGATCCATTATCACCCTATCTTTTCTTGTTGTGTTCGGAAGGCCTTCATAGAATGATACATAAGGCAGCAAGTAATGGAGATATTCAAGGGGTGTCTATTTGCCGTAATGGTCCTAAATTAACCCACTTATTTTTTGCAGACGACAGCCTTTTGTTTTGCAGGGCTACATCACATGATTGTCAGAAAGTACTAGAGATTTTATCCTCCTATGAAAGAGTTTCGGGGCAAAAGTTAAATAGGGACAAAACGACGCTCTTCTTTAGTAAGTCCACTCCCATTGACATGCAAAACAAAATTATGGATGATCTTGGTGTGAATATTTTGAGAAATTATGATGAATACCTTGGATTACCATCTATGGTGGGGCGGAATAAGAGGGCCAGTTTTGAGCACTTAAAGCAAAGAGTGTGGAAACGTCTACAAGGGTGGGAGGGGAAATTGTTATCCCAAGCCGGAAGAGAAGTGCTAATAAAGTCCGTCATTCAAGCTATACCCACTTATACAATGAGTTGTTTTAAACTCCCGGTCACATTGTGCCATGAATTAGAAACTCTTATTCGGAAGTTTTGGTGGGGTCAAAGGGGAGATAAAAGAAAAGTGCATTGGGTGAAGTGGGATGAATTGTGTCAACATAAAAATTACGGAGGTGTGGGATTCAAGGATCTCACAACTTTTAACGAGGCCATGTTGGCCAAATTAGCGTGGCGGCTTCTCCATGATACAAATTCTCTCTTCCATAGAGTCTTCAAAGCAAGATTTTTCCCTTGTGGTACAATCCTAGAGGCAAAAGACTCTTCTTCGTCCTCGTATGTTTGGAAAAGTATTCTCATAGGTCGAGATGTGATAGCTAAGGGAGCTTTGTGGAGGGTAGGCGATGGGAAACAAATTAGAATTTGGGGTGACAGTTGGCTTCCAACAAAGAATAAAACCAGAATTACTACTCCGAGGCTACTTGGACAAGAGAATTCATGTTTTGAAGTGCTGATTGATTCGGTCTCCAGAAGGTGGCGGGCTGATGTGATTGATCATGTTTTTGAGATAGCTGAAGCTGAAATCATCAAGAGTATTCCTCTAAGTTCTACCAGTCAACCTGATGTAATGGTTTGGCCTTTCACTCCCTCAGGCCGGTATTCAGTTCAGTCTGGTTATAGATTCTTGCAAGACAGTTCGGCTACAGTACAGAGATCAGATAGTGACTTGGAATTTTGGAGAAATCTATGGGGAATGGAAGTGCCTAGCAAAATCAAAAATTTTGTGTGGCGAGCTTGTAAGGAAGCTCTACCAACAAAAAAGAATTTGCTTCGCAGAAAAATCACAACGTCTGGTCTTTGTGAAAATTGTAACTTATGTGAAGAGGACTGTGCACATGCTCTTTTTTATTGTTCTAACTTGCAGGTGATTTGGAGCTCGGACCCACAATGGAGTTGGCTGGTGGCTTTGCAGGGGAGTAGGGTCAAAGAAATATTTCAGAGAGCTTTTGAAGAGAAAAGAGATGCTGAACTTTTAGCTTTTACGGGATGGGCAATCTGGAATCGCCGGAACCAAGTCAGGTTTAAGGAAGCTGTGTGTCCTTTAACCCATGTACTGCCGCTGTCAAAGGATAGGAAAGCTGAATTCCAGAATCTCCAACCGGCTGCAAAGATTGCTCAACACAGGAATCATACAAGATGGAAGCCGCCGGAGGTCGAAACTTATAAGGTGAACTATGATGGCGCGGTGTTTGCAGAAAAAGGAAGGGCTGGTATAGGAGTAGTCATTCGAAATGCTGAAGGTTCAGTCATGGCCTCTCTGTCACAGCAGGTTCCTCTCCCAACAACGGTGGCCCAAGTAGAAGCTATGGCAGCTAGGAGAGCAGTTGAACTGGCCCTAGAGACTGGTTTTACAAATGTGATCATAGAAGGGGATTCAGATACCATTTACAAAGAACTCACCAGTACTGATCCATCCTTAGCTTTACACGGGCATGTGATCCAAGACACTAGATGCTTAGCTTCTTCTTTTGTTAGTCATTGTTTCTCTCATACTCGTCGTCAAGGGAATAAAGTAGCTCATGCTTTGGCAAGATGGGCAATTAAAACGCCCAATTTAACTGTCTGGATGGAAGATGTACCACCAGACATTCAATATCTTGTACGGGCTGATTTAGCCGCCAATGATTAATGTTATGCAGCAGGATTCTCAAAAAAAAAAAAATTGTGTGAAGACCTGCCTAGCCCAGTGGATAGGACCAAATGTTTAAACCTAGGCCCTGTGCTGTATAGCGTACTCAATGGAGCCCAGCCTAAGAGCATTATCATCAAGTGTGTCAAATGCCAAATATTTGACATTTGGCACACCAAACACCAAAAACACACCTTCATGAGGTGTGTTAAATGTGCCAAAAATATGAGACATGCTACAGTATCATGATAAATTTGGCACATTACGGACAAATGTTGTAAAAAAAAAAAAAAAATTTATTCAACTTTTTCTCTCTCTTCTCTATATTTTATTCAACCTTTTCTCTCTCTTCTCACAGATTCAACCTGTGTCCTCTCTCTCTTTCTTCTTTAGATCAAATTCCCTCACCCTCACCCATCCACTCACCCTCCCTCATCCTCACCGATCCCTCACAGATCAAGCCGCCGCCATCGCCTCTAGTTTGAAGACTCCATCGTCGCTGATCTGAAGCCGCTGCTGATCTAAAGCTCGCCTCTGGTTTTATTCAACTTTTTGATGCGCATCTCAGCCACGCCGCCGATCCGAAGCTCACTAATCTGAAGCTGCGTCGTCCTCCACAGCTCTCGCCGCTAATGGTTGGTTGAGTTTGGTCATTGATTGATCTGTTGGGTTGGGGTTTTGTTGAAGATTTCAAGTTTTTTTTTTTCCTCTTTTGTTGAGGTTTTTGAATTTGAAATTTGTTGGAGGAACTAGTGATTGTGGTTGTAGTTTGTGGCGGTGGTTGTAGCCATGGTTGTTGTTGTGGCAGTGGTTGTAGCGATGGTGGTTGGTTCTTGGGTGGTGGCGATTGCCACTAGGCTGTGCATTTGTGTATTTGCTGGGTTTTGGAAAATATATTATTTTAATGTATTGTAAATATTATTATAATATATAGAATTGAAGTATAAAACATCTGATAAATAAGATATTGTAAAATGATGTGGTAAAATGAAAAAGTAGGTTTTTGGTGTGTTAAAATGACATTTTTTATAAAACAGCTGATGGTAATGCTCTAAGTCTCTTGTTAATTTTTCAAGGCTTATTGCACATGACTCATTTTGGATGATGCAGTTTTCATATAGTTTCATTTCTAGAGAGAGAGAGAGAGAGATTCAAGGTTGCAACTTCCTCTTAATAACAATTAAATAGTAAATACCAATAAGCTATTGCATTATTGTAATAAAATTAAAACCTTCAGCACAATCCAAAAATAATGGGAAACTATTACTTTTTCTTATCCCATGAGCATAACAAAAAGTCTATACAAAATACAATTTCATTTTTCTCATTCTTCTTTTCAACCTTTAAACAAATAAAACGAAATTTACATAATTTTTTCATCCTTCAACTTTTTTCTTCTCTACCCTATCAATTTTTAATCAGTAATATTCTTTCTATTCTTCCTTGGTATTCTATCCTCCCACCTTTTTATTATCTAGCTCATTGGTGCAGTTTTGCCATATTTGATTGATATATAACATTCTGTTGAAGCCAATGAATGGGTCTCAAAATTGGGTCCTCTGTTTAATTTTTATGTATGAATTAATCTAAATATTGAAGATTTTCTGTAATTCAGCCCATTGTAGTAGGCAGGATTTCATTTTTACGCAACAATTTTTTTTAATGTTATTTTTTTATGCTTATTTTCAGCGCCCATTTTCCCATTCCCTCCACAGTCCCATACCGGATCCATTATTTTCTGTAATCCAATTCGGCGAAGCCTTCTGGGTGAAGTAGCTTCTTGTGCTTCGATTGGCATTAAAATCAAACTGCTTTTGACGAAAATAAGGGGACAAATTAGGTGTTTCCTAACAAAGTTTTTGTATCAATGAAAAAGTAATTAAAAAGTTAGAATTCCCATTTAAAGATGCCAGGAAGTCCCTGGCCATATAAGATCATCCCCTTCATTGTAGATTATTAAGCTAAAAAAATTAAATAATTACTATCTCTCTCTTTATTGATAAAAACCTTATCCTAATGTAACTAATAACTTAACATTTTTATTGCACTATATAGTAATTTGGTGCTGTTTTTAAATGCAGTATATTCTAGCAATCAAGCCATAGCTTTTCAGAATACAAATCATCTGTTTCACTTTTTTTGTGTTTGACTATATATAAACTCTACAAATATATATGCTGCACAAGGATCTTCTAAGATGCAAAGGTTATTTATATGTGTACGCTAGAGATTAGATGCTACCCTAAAATTGACAAAACATTGTATGATTAGGGAGTGCCATTACTTTTTCTACAAAAATGCATATTTTTATTTTCGTCTAAATAATGGTGATTGGACTAGGACAAGGGAAACAAGAAATGTTATTCAAGTTTTTTTTTTTTTTCTAAACATTGTGATTTGAAATTTAAGAAAAAGAATTGAAATGTTATTCAAGTTGTTCTTTTGATTTAGTCTACTATTAAGAAATGAAATATCCTGCAATTTTTAACTCTAATCCTTTGCCACGGTAGATAGAACCTCATGATTCTTGCCTTATTCTCAATTGCACACTTTCAAAGCTCTCCATATTGCTTGCTCTTTTTTTTTTTTTTTTTTTTTTTTAGAATAATATTACTTACAAAGCTACTATAAGCAGAGTAAAAGACAGTTTAAACTGTTCAGTTACTTCAGTATAAGAATTGAGTTGGGTAACGTTCAATCTTAGGAAAATTGGGGATCCTGATAACCTTGTTTTAATAAGTAACTTAAATGTTATCAATTCTAATAAAATAATGCCACATGGTAACGATGGACCTTTAGTTCATCCAAAATCTTTGACAAGTTGATGTAATCAAACAAGCTAACAAGTTGATTGATATCCAAAATCAGATAGGATTTGGAGTTTGGACCCAAACAATGCAAACCAATTGAAAGCCTAATTTATTGTTTGCCACTTGCCAAGTGTGCCAAAAGAAAGAAAGTTGACATTAATCATATAGACCAAGACACTATTCTTTGCCAAAACTGTAATGCGGAAGAGTGTAAGCCAAAGAGAAAAAATGATAAGTCTATGTAAATGATTGGAAAATTCTTATAGTCTGTCACATTAGTATTGTGAAAAAGAAATGTGAAATAATTTTTATTCCTAGAACCACTCTTGCAAATAACCTATCTTTACCTACCTACCCCTTGTCCAGTTGTCCTGTTATCACCACTATACAATTATAAATACATTTTGCACATGAAAGAAGAAAAGTTGTGTGAAAAGAAGAGGGGGCCGGTCAAAAAAAAAAAAAAAAAAAAAAAAAAGAGGAGAAAAGAAGGGGGAAAAAGTGAATAATAATTGGATACTTTTTAAACACTGAATGACCAGTCTTCTTGGCTTCCAATGAAATTGCATTATCTAAAACGTGAATCAAACTACAAGCAGTATGGTAGTTAGTGACAAAAGGAGAGACACTGATTAAAGCAATGGTTGTGACTTGTGAGTCTTCTCTAACTAATCATACGTGAGAAAATAAAAACAAAAGCATTCAAAATAATTGGTGCCTTTTTGACAATCACATGTATGCTGTGTTTGGTAGTGCGGAAACTGAATAGGGAGATGATGAAAAAATGGAAAAAGGAAATGAAAAGGATAGTGATATTTTTCATTTGCTAGCGTGAAATATGAGAGAAAAGAAAAGAGGTGATTGGAACTTTTCATCAAGACCTATCATTTTTTAATCCAAATTTTAAAAAAAATGGGTGGAAAAATAATAACATTGGAAAGAAAATTTCAAAGTTTTCCCTCAATTAATCTTTCTATCCTTTCACTTTTATATACTAAGGGCTTAATAATAATTTAGTTTCCGTCTATCTTCCATACCAAACATGTGGGGGAATGTATAAATCTTTCCTATATTCCATTCTTCAAATCTTTTCCATCCTCTAGCCCTCTCAACCAAAGTCATAAAGTATAAATTTGGTATCACAAACCTTTTGAAATAAAATATTTTCATCCCAAATAATTCCGATGTACTATATATATTTTTGGGTACTGTATATATAATGATTAGTTATTAATGGGACCAAAATTTATAAAGGTGGCCCATAATAATTAACCTCCTATATCGATGAAACATAAAGCATCTTCACAAAAGTTTTATACATAAGAACATGTAGCCCATATTTCTTAAGGTGCTTGAATGAAAAAGTTTCCAAAATCTAGCTAATAAAGAGAGATTAATGTAATGGGTCGGTTTGGTTAGAAGGGTGAAAAAATAAGAGGATAAAAAAAATGAGAAAAAGGATAGACAAGTAAGAGCATGGAAAAGATGTAGTTCTCTCTTATATTTGATTAATTGAGATGATAGAAAAGTGGATCCAAAACAGATGATAAAATAAAATAAAATAAAAGAACGAGAATGAGAACGACAGAAACATATAAAAACAATAAAGAGAAAAAGTTAGATGAGCACAAAAATAATAGAGGAAAAAGAAACCTAGAACCAAGTGAAATTCAAGAAACTGAAAAATCAAAAGAAGAAAAATACAAAAAAAAAACTTGCTTGTAGGTGGGGAATGACAATTTTATCAAAATCACACATTCCTCTTTTTACTTTCATTTTCTAGCTACTTGATTTTGGGAGATCAAGTTTTGGTGGTCCTGAAGATAAAATAGTCAGGCCCCACCATTTTTCTCTCCCCTATACCCTTCCAATCAAACACCCCTCCCACCCATCTTCTCTTCTATTTTCCACTTCTCTTTTTCCATCCTCTCAAAAATCATCCCAACCAAAATACCATAAATGATTGTTGAGGTTAGCTCAATCACAGTGCACTTAGTTAATGGTATAAGGCCATCAAATTGACAAAGGACCCATTGTATTACAAAAAAATAGAATATACTATTATTAGTGAATCTTAGCTAGTGTTTTCAATTTGAACACCAGCAAGAAAGAACCCTAGTGTTTTAAATTTTTCTGAACTCTGAGATCATAATTATTTCGTGATTACAAAACCTGCATTAAATCCTAGGAAAATTCTTACATACTCCCAAAGCACGAAGAAATAGTGCTCACCCTTCTCACATTCATGGTAGACCCCACAATGCCTTTAATGAGTGGATCTCACCATAAATTTGAGAGAATGGAGTACCATTCTCTTTACTCCAGGTGTACCTAAGAATTACTCTAAATCCAAAATAATTTTTAATTACCTCTAGTATAATTTTTAATTTTTCATGAGGAACCTATAAAACTATTTAGAAATAATAAGGGGTTGTGTGGCAATGCCACTGGATTGTAAGCTTGCCCTTCTATAATTAGCAACAATCCTCTTGTTAAAAAGTGGAATAAAGTTATGACACTGAATTTCATCCTTTTGGGCATTGTCTTACTTATATTTATTGTTGGGAAATTTAGACCCCAGTTGATAAAATTAACAATTTTTAAATCTAAGTTGTTAATTAGATTTATTATGAATAAACCTTGTTAAAATGAACAAACATCAATATCATGTCAAAATCATGCACAGCGGAAAAGTAAATAAGACAATATATGATGACCTAGGAAAACCAATGAAACAAAATAGTTTCACAGTAAAAAACCTGGGGGGAAACCTTCCCGAAAAGCAATTCACTATAGTAAAGTGAAGTTTCAGATCTAGTACAAAACGTTTGTCCCTAGACTCTACAATCCCCATAGATGAACTTACAGCAGAAACCTTTTACCGCCTTTGAACCTCTGAACTTTTCAATATATGAACGCCACCATTTTGCAAGGATCCCAGTACATGACTAACCAATGATGCACGGATTCCAGTACGTGACTAACTCCAGCAACTTGAAGAAGATGTTGGTGGCTGTAAAGTTTTTCACTTCATCAACAATGCAAATCAAGAAGTACTTGGTTACAAAACCTTAAGGCGCAAAAGATGCAGTAACTTCTTACAGAGAGAATAAGACACTCAATTACTTTTTCATATGTTCTCTATGTGCATACCCACTGTGACGGCCTTTAAAATAAGCCTTATGTATGTCTAGGGTTGTGAGAAAAGAAACCTTACACAAATATTTCAGCATGGGTTGAAAATCAGATCTGGAAATTCTGATTTCGTAGATCTCGATAGATTCAGTTTCTGTCGAGATTTTTTCATTAAGTCTCGATAGATACTGTTTCTATCGAGCTTCTGTCGAGGTTTAATGAACAGTTTTTCTTCATTTGTTTCTTGGTCCAATCTTCATGACTTTAATACTTGACTTGAACAACATGTTTCTTGAAGTATTAAACGCATTCTAGATCTACCCAATCACAAGTAAAGTGCATTTTGTCAAATGATTAGCCAATTACATAAAATATGTCCTTAACATTTATCATTGTTGAAATCACATTATATATTCGTTCAAGAAAGAGGATACATGGACATAGACACTAACATGAATACGGATACGGGTACGGTATGGCGACAAAAGCAATTTTAAAAAAAAATTATAACATGATATGGCATATAGGACACCGACACAGGTACGACACTAATACAACACAGGTACGACACCGTAATAATTTCAAACTTCCAAGTACAAAATTGTACATGTTTAAGAGAAAAATTGAATTCAATATGTATAGATAAAAATGACTAAAAAAAAACGTTTATTCATCACATTTTCTCTATCAATCCATTAGTTTTTGTAAAAAAGGTGACATTTTTCAGTTTTATTTAAAGAACGGTTCAAAGATACAGTTTATCACAGGTTGCATCTTGTTGAGTTGGAAAATTGTAGCTCAATACTAATGTTACTATTGTTCACTACTGACCTTTGGGCCTAATACCATGGTCTACTATAAATATGGATTTGTGGCTGATACCATAGTTTCAAATCTCAATTAATGCGTGCATGAATTAATTACCAAGAAAGAAGCAAGAAGATACTGTTTTATGTAAAGATAAGAAGTTCCTTAAGGCCTTATAATATGAATATCCATAAGATCCTAACTATGAAACTTTTTGCCATCATCTTGGAGCACCTTCAAGGGATTCTTCCTATAATAACCTGGTGCTTGTGGGATGAGGGACTGCATTGGAAATAGCAGATACTAAAAAATGTCTGGATACCTTCGTTTGTCAAAAAAGAGAAAAAAAAAAATTCTTTTGTTGTTATGAAATGTTATGATCATCAACACAAATTCCCTTAGAAAATTTCTTCAAATTTCTTTTATATAGAACCTTATGGAGAATAATCACTCAATTATGAATAAAAAGGATATGCAATATAAACCTTAATTAGGATTTTCATGAATAATTAAAGAATAGTTGGATTTTCACGAATAATTAAGGATGGTTTAAGAGCCCTAGTGTACTACTATGATGGACAAGCTAATCTAACCTAGCCTATATACACAAATGTCTTTAAGCATCTACGTACAACTAAGCTTACAGGTGTTAATTCAATAATTGCACTTAGCTTATAAAATATGTAGATTTTAAATTACATGTTTATAAATAGATAAATAAATAAATACATACATAATTATAGACAAACACACACAAGAGCATTAGCATTAGCATTAGCATTGGGGATGTAAAACACCTCCAAATAGCTATTTTAGATCCACACATTCCTTAAAAGCACAATTATCCTGGTGGCTATTGCTAAAAAAAATTAGGAACTATGAAAAGTAGGGTCTTAAATATAAGAATTACTGTAGCTTGATGGTAAAACTAAAATATCATATTTTATAGTTGGGTAGAAGAGAGAGATGGGAGAGAAGAGAGAGAAATTTATTTTTTAATGTTATTTGATTGTGTAGTTTATATTATTTTATTGGGTTGTATGTAAAAATAAGAAATGAGATGTTGGGTGTTTTGTGAACTAAGTTGGTAAAATAGATAAAATAGATTTTTAGAGTGTAAAATAGATACTTTTTTACAAACTTGGATAAAAATGCTCAAGCTAAGTAAAAAACTGTTTAAACTGATCAGTATAAGAATTGAACCAGGTAACGCTCAATTTTAGGCAAATTGGGGATCTTGTTAACCTTGTTTTAATAAGTACTTAAATGTTATCAATTTAATAAAATAATGCCAGTTCCTCCTAAATCTTTAACAAGTTGATGTAATCAAACAAGCTAACAAGTTGATTGATATCCAGAATCAGATAGCTAGGATTTTGACCTAAACAATGCCACATTGCGTTTGTAATCATGGTAGCTAAACCAATTGAAAGCCTAAATATATAAATAAACACATACATAATTATATATATACAAACACACAAAGCTACTATAAGCAGAGTATAAGACAGTTTAAACTGTTCAATATAAGAATTGAGCTAGGTAACGTTCAATCTTAGGCAAATTGGGGGTCCTGTTAACCTTGTTTTAATAAGTAACTTAAATGTTATCAATTTTAATAACATAATGCCACATGGTAACGATGGACGCTTAGTTCCTCCAAAATCTTTGACACGTTGATGTAATCAAACAAGCTAACAAGTTGATTAAATCCAAAATCAGATAGGATTTGGAGTTTGGACCCAAACAATGTCACATTGCCTTAGTAATCATGGTAGCCAAACCAATTGAAAGCCGAATTTATTATCAGTCACTTGCCAAGTGTGCCAAAAGAAAGAAAGTTGACATTAATCATATAGACCAAGACACTATTCTTTGCCAAAACTGTAATGCGGCAGTGTAAGTAATAGAAAAAAAAATGATAAGTCTATGTGTAAATGATTGGAAAACTCTTATAGCATGTCACGTTAATATTGTGAAAAAGAAATGTGAAATAGTTTTTGTCCAGTTGTCCTGTTATCACCACTATACAATTATAAATACATTTTGCACATGAAAGAAGAAAAGTTGTGTGAAAAGAAGAGGGGGCCAGTCAAAAAAAAAAAAAAAGATGAAAGAAGGGGGAAAAAAGTGAATAATAATTGGATACTTCTTAAACACTGAATGACCAGTCTTCTTGGCTTCCAATGAAATTGCATTATCTAAAAGGTGAATTAGACTACAAGCAGTATCGTAGTTAGTGACAGAAGGAGAGACACTGATTAAAGCAATGGTTGTGATTTGTGAGTCTTCTCTAACTAATCATACGCAAAAAAATAAAAACAAAAGC
Source organism: Castanea sativa (assembly GCF_040712315.1). NCBI lineage: Eukaryota > Viridiplantae > Streptophyta > Magnoliopsida > Fagales > Fagaceae > Castanea > Castanea sativa. The sequence goes on from NC_134015.1 coordinate 13,589,943, forward strand.
ATTCAAAATAATTGGTGCCTTTTTGACTATTGATGGGAATGACGAGAATGGCTCACAGACGAGTATAATGTTACAGACGACCCATACCCCCATGACGAGAGAAAAATTGCCACGTCATTGACGAAGGCACCAAAATGATTCAATGCCAGCAGTAATACCTCGAGCGGTTACAACGCCAGCTGGATAGACCGTTGGAAACATATTAAAGAACCATCACTCGGCCAGGAGCACCATTAAGCCAGGAATTAATGGTGCAACGGCTAGACACCAAAAAAAAAGGTATATAAAGGAGAAGCACCATCCACATAAGACACAATCGCACAAAGAACGAATTAATTCCTTTATAAAAAACTCTATTTTCTTTTTGGGCTAATTTTGGCATTGGAGGTGTTGTGGCAGGCACCACACCGGTGACCGAGTAAAGAAACTTGTCTTATTCGCAGGAGTGACACAGTTATCGTCTGGGCGGACTCCCACCGACTGGTATTCATCTGGACGAACCTTCCTCAACTGACGATATTCTGCCTCAACAGTTTGGCGCCGTCTGTGGGAACGACGTTCTCGCACTACGATCCGAAAGCACAGTTCCTACCAACTTCAGCATCCAGATGGAGTCCAACCAAGATCCAGCAACTTTGGCTCAGCAAGTTCAAACCCTTGTGGCCACTGTGGAAGAGCTCACCAGACAGAACGAAGAAATGAGGCAAAAGCTTCAGCAGGAAGAGAACCGATCGAGAGCAATCCAAGAAGACGAAGGAGATAGCCATGGGAGAACTGATCGACGAAGGACCATCACTCCGGAGGAACAGCATTCTAATCTCCTTCAGGAGATGAGAAAGGAGATGAACGAGCTGAAAAATGCCATCAAGGAGAAGACGGATCGGAGCTTAGATAAAATGGTCAGGGCAACAGATTCACCCTTTACCATGGCAGTTTTAGAACGGCCAGTGCCACCAAAGTTTCGATTACCTCAACTCGAACCCTTCGACGGACTCAAGGACCCCCAAGACCACCTTAATACCTTCAAGACGACATTGGGTCTTCAACAGCCCCCTGACGAGATAATGTGTCGTTCCTTCCCTACCACGCTGAAGGGGGCTGGTAGGGAATGGTTCACGAGGCTGCCCACCTCATCTATTGACAGTTTCGAACAGTTAAGTAGCGCCTTTCTGCGCCATTTTGTCTTAGGGCAACGTCCAAAGAGACCCGCGGATCACCTGCTCACTATTAAGCAAGGTGAAAAGGAGACCTTGCGCTCGTATGTGAAGCGCTTCACTCGAGAGACCTTAGAAGTGGACGATGCAGACGATAAAGTACAGCTGACGACATTTAAGGCCGGGCTTAGGTCTCGGGAATTCGTTGTCTCATTGGCAAAGAATCCGCCCCGAACGATGGCAGAGATGCTCCTGAAAGCGCAAAAATACATGAATGCCGAGGACGCACTGGCAGCCATTATTGACGAGGGCAGATCAAAAAAGGAGGGAAGGCACGAAGACGAACGTAGAGGGCAAAAGAGGGAGCGTCCAAACCGTCGGGGAAATGACGTGGACAAACGAAAGGAAGAGAAGACGCCACGAACGGTAAAATTTACCCCTCTGATTATGCCTATTGACAAAATTTTGACACAGATCCAGGATCAACATTACCTTCAGTGGCCAAAGCCTTTACATTCATCCCCTAACGTGCGGGACAAGAACAAATACTGCCGATTCCACAAGGATCACGGCCATTACACGGAGGATTGTCGAGACCTGAAAGGACAAATAGAAGAGTTGATACAAAAAGGAAAATTGCAAAAGTATGTCAAGAAGGGAGAACCCAGCAGGTTCAAAGACGAAGGCAAGGGCCAGCGCGAGCCTTCGGTAAAGAATGGGGCCAGCACTCCTCAACTACCACAAGACGTGATTGGAGAAATACACATGATTGCAGGAGGGCCACCAACGGGAGGGTCGTGCAAGTCCCTCAAGAAAGCATGCCAGAGGCAAGTGAATAGCGTCCATATGCAGCCCCCATTCAAGCAGAGACGAACAGACCATGACATATCTTTCAACGAAGAAGATGCGCGAGGAGTAAGGCAGCCACACAATGACCCCCTAGTTATAACACTCACGGTCGAGGGATTTAACACGAAGAGGATACTTATAGATAATGGCAGTTTTGCAGACATTATGTACCTGCCAGCCTTCCAGCAGCTGAAACTTGATCCCAAGAGGCTGCGCCCCTTCGACTCTCCCCTCGTTAGCTTCAGCGGGGACAAAGTATACCCTAGGGGCATAGTAACACTAAAAGTCACGATAGGAACATACCCAAAGCAGCAAACACGTCAGCTGGACTTTCTGGTAGTAGACTGCTCGTCGGCGTACAATGTAATCATTGGTAGACCTACGCTCAACAGATGGAAGGCGGTCACGTCCACATATTGCTTGAAGGTGAAATTCCCAACTGAGGACGGAGTTGGTGAAGCTAAAGGAGATCAAGTCCTGGCTAGGGAATGCTACCAGGCTATGATGGCCACAAAGGAGAACCACACATGGACGATAGAAAAGGAGAAAGAAAACGAAGCAGAGGCTTTGGAAGACGTCGGGCTCGTAGAAGGGGAAACCGCGAAGATGACGAGGATGGGGACAACACTAAGCCCCGAAATGAGAACGAAGCTCATTCAATTCCTCAGGAAAAACCAGGACGTCTTCGCATGGAGTCATGAGGATATGCCCGGCATATCGCGACAAGTGATCCAGCACAAATTAAACGTAGATCCCGAAAAGAAACCCGTCCAACAGAGGCGTCGCGTCTTTGCCCCCGAACGAAGCCAGGCGATCAACAACGAAGTTAACAAATTGTTACAGGCAGGCTTCATCAGGGAAGTGTATTATCCCGAATGGCTTGCCAACGTCGTGCTGGTAAAGAAAGCAAATGGAAAATGGAGAATGTGTGTAGATTTCACGGACCTAAACAAGGCATGCCCAAAGGATAGTTTCCCCTTGCCTAGGATAGACCAGCTGGTGGATTCCACGGCCGGGCATAAAATCCTGACGTTCATGGACGCCTTTTCAGGATACAACCAAATAAAGATGGCTGAGGAAGATCAAGAAAAAACCGCCTTCATCACGAGCCAGGGGCTCTACTGCTATAAGGTAATGCCTTTTGGACTGAAGAACGCGGGGGCAACGTACCAAAGGTTAGTAAACAAAATGTTCGGCAAGCAAATCGGCAGAAACATGGAGGTATATGTGAACGACATGCTCGTCAAGAGCAAAAAAGAACTGGCACACCTGGACGACTTGGAAGAAACATTCAACACCCTCAGGAGATATCAGATGAAGTTGAACCCTAGCAAGTGTGTTTTCGGGGTAGCATCAGGGAAATTCTTGGGATTCATGGTGTCTCAAAGAGGGATAGAGGCCAATCCGGAGAAGGTGCAAGCAATACTAGACATGACGTCACCGAAGTCCGTCAAAGATGTCCAGAAGCTCACAGGGAGGATCGCTGCACTGAATAGGTTCGTCTCCAAAGCAACGGACAAATGCCTCCCCTTTTTTAAGACGTTGAAGCAAGCTTTCGCCTGGACTGACGAATGTGAAGCCGCGTTTCAAGAGCTCAAACGCTACCTAAGCAATCCACCCCTACTAAGTCCGTCAAAGGAAGGGGAAAGTCTCTACTTATATCTGGCAGCGTCAGAATCAGCCGTCAGCGCGGCCCTGATCAGGGAAGAAGACAAGAAATAGCTGCCAGTTTATTACATAAGCCAAGCCCTCCAGGGGGCAGAAGCCAAGTACCCCAGGATTGAAAAAATTGCATTCGCTCTGATAGTAGCCTCACGGAAGCTGCGACCATACTTCGAAGCACACCCAATATTAGTGATGACGGACCAACCGATCAGGAAGTCCATGAACAAGCCAGAGGCAGCCGGGAGAATGGTTCAGTGGGCAGTGGAACTTAGCCAGTTTGATATCGAGTACCTTCCCAGAACTGCCATCAAAGCCCAAGCGTTAGCGGATTTCATTGCCGAGTTCACCCCTAACGACGATGACAATTGCGAAGATGCTGCAGAGCGATGGACGATCCAGACTGACGGATCATCAGCCTAAAAAAGGGGAGGAGTAGGGATCGTTATAACGACTCCCGACGGAGAAAAACTTAGGTATGGGGTTCGACTTAAGTTCCCAGCCACCAATAACGAAGCCGAGTATGAAGGAATACTGACAGGGCTGAGACTAGGGAAGGCAATCGGAGCAAAAAACCTGGTCGTCCAAAGTGACTCGAAGCTAGTAGTAGCACAGATCAAGGAGGAGTACGAAGCCAAGGAGGAAAGAATGCAGAAATACCTCAAGATAGCAAAGCATTTAGCCCGGGAGTTCGACAAACTGGAGTTCATGCGGATCTCGAGAGGCCAGAATATGGAAGCAGACGAGATTGCAAAGATAGCCTCGTCAGGAGATGAACCAGCATGCACGGAGCTAACCATGGAGATACAAGAACGCCCCAGCATCGAAGAAATCTCGATATTCGCAGTCCAGGGAATAAACAGCTGGATGACGCCAATCATATCCTTCCTCCAAGACGGGCACCTCCCCCAGGACCCCAAAGACGCCAGGAAAATCAAGCAAAGAGCAACCAAATTCACCATTCTGAATGACCGACTATACAAAAGAGGTTATTCCCTACCATACTTGAAGTGTGTCGACGAGGACGAAGCCAGGTACATCTTAGAAGAAATACACGAAGGCGTGTGCGGGAACCACGCTGGCCCCAGATCCCTGGCGAGCAAAGTCATCCGAACAGGTTACTTCTGGCCAACCGTCCAAACAGACGCAGCGCAACTCATCAAAAATTGCGACAAGTGTCAGAGATTTGGGAACATCCAGCGACTCCCGGCGGAAAAGTTGACGACCATATCATCCCCGTGGCCATTTGCACAATGGGGAATCGACATCGTCGGACCGCTACCCCCGGGAAAAGGACAGGTGAGATTCCTGCTCGTCGCAATTGATTATTTTACAAAGTGGGTCGAAGCCGAGGCAACGGCATCCATCACCGAAGCACGAGTCCGAAGCTTCGTGTGGAAAAGTATCATCTGCAGGTTCGGGATCCCACGAACGATTGTCACGGACAATGGGCGAAAGTTTGATAACCAAGGCTTCAGAGATTTCTGCTCCGGCCTCAACATCAAAAATCAGTTCTCATCCCCTGGGCATCCACAGGCGAATGGGCAGACGAAAGTAACGAATCGGACATTGCTCCAGATGATCAAAACCAAGCTGGACGATGCGAAGGGTGCCTGGCCGGAGGAATTACCCAACGTGTTGTGGGCCTACAGAACCACGGCAAGAACTCCAACGGGTGAAACCCCATTCAGGCTTACATATGGCACTGAAGCAGTAATCCCGGTCGAAGTGGGAGTAACCAGCATCAGGCGAGAAGCATTCCACGATGAAAGCAATAACCAAGAGTTACGAGTAAACCTGGACTGCCTGGACGAGATAAGAGACAGAGCCTCGGACAGGATAGCAGAATACCAGAAGAAAATGACCGAATACTACAATAGAAGAGTGAGACTCAGACGGCTCCACGTTGGTGACCTCGTCCTGCGGAAGGTGACGACAGCAACTAGAAACTCCACCCAAGGAAAGCTCGGCCCCACATGGGAAGGACCTTACCGAGTCACTCATTACTCCAGGCAAGGCAGCTATCACCTGGAAACCCTGGACGGAAAAGCCCTTCCTCGACCATGGAACGTTGAACATTTAAAGAAGTACCATCAAAAGGTGTAACAAGCTAATGTATTCATTTTTCTGAAATTAATAAAAGCATTGCCTACAGTCGTGCTAACAGACCAGTCCACATTATTGACGAGACACAAAGAATGTCTCCAAAGACATCTAAGTAATAAAATTCCGCACCGACGGATGTATATTACTGACGAGACACAAAGAATGTCTTCGAAAAATATCTAAGTAATAAAATTCCGCACCGACGGATGTATATTACTGACGAGACACAAAGAATGTCTCCGAAAAATATCTAATTAATAAAATTCCGCCCCGACGGATGTACATTACTGACGAGGCACAAAGAATGTCTCCAAAAACATCTAAGTAATAAAATTCCGCACCGACGGATGTACATTACTGACGAGGCACAAAGAATGTCTCCAAAAACATCTAAGTAATAAAATTCCGCACCGACGGATGTATATTAGTGACGAGGCACAAAGAATGTCTCTGAAAAGTATCTAAGTAATGGGATCTTGCATCGACGGATGTACATCACCGATGAGACACAAGAATGTCTCCCAAAAGTCTGAGTAATGACAGGTGTGCATTACTGACGAGATGGAGAGATTGTCTCTAAAAGTCTAAGTGAAAGAAATCCGCAATAACAGATGTATATTCTAAGTAAAACAAAACAAGTAGCTACAAAACCAAGAGCAGTGAGCAATTACTTTAAAGCAAAAATAGTGTTCTCAAAATATGAGTGAAATTGTTCTCAAATTAAAGCCCAAAATACAAAGGGCACATCCAAAAAAAAAAACAACAACAACACAAACAGAAATCATAAAAAGTTTTCATTCGTCCTCTCTTTCATCAGCAGGAGGAACTTCAGCTGGGGTACTAGCATCAGGAGCAGATTGCTGCGCAGCCTCGTCAGCAGACATCTCTTTATCTACCTCCTCCATATCTAGCATCTCCAAGTTTACTCCAGAGGGGTGCTTGATCAGGTACCTCCGCAGCAGCTCGAATCCCTTGAAGTACCAGCTGAAGAGGACAGAGTTGTACTCTTCTGTTTGCTGGAAGCCCTCTATGGCCCTCGCAGCAACCCCCTTCAGCCTCTCCCGAGCAGAAGCGAGTTGTTCGTCCTTCTCTAGAACCAGCTGCCGCTCAGTTCTGAGGTCATCCTGAATCTTCCTGGCCTCTTCCTTGGCAGTGTTGGCCTCACCCATGGCGGTTATAAGCTCCTTCTTCAGCTTTGAGTTATCCATCTCCAAGACCGATATCTGCGATAAAGCAGACTCGACCTTGGCCTCTTGAGCTAAATACTCAGAGGAAAGATGAATACTCTCCCCCAACACCTGTGGAACACATAGGGAAGTCACATTCAAAAAAAAAAAAAAAAGAGGAGAGGAGAAGGAAGAAATGAACGGGCATATGAAGCAAAAATGACACAAGGGCATTACCTGGACCAGCTTGTGCAAATGACGATCCACAAGGTCCTTTGCTATCGAGCCCGAGAAGACCCTCAAGTCCTCCGCCGTCACCACCTCACGAGCTCTGTCCACAGCAAGTTTCTCGTCATCCCAGATTGATGACGAACGGGAATCAACTTTCTCCTTCCCCTTGTCTGAAGTTCGCTGCTTCTTAGAAGCAGGAGTGGGGATCTCCTCGATAGAGGCAACAGGAGAGGCTGACCTCGTCGTGTCAGTCCCGGAGGCGAGATGAGTGACAGAAGCCGCGGAAGTTACCGGAGGGCCCTTCCCTGTAATGCGCACCACCTTCTTCCCGAGGTGGGATAAAGGTTCGTCCTTTTTTGCCCTCATCTTGTCATACATGCCTTTGTTAAACTTGGTCGTCATCTCTGCAAGAAAGGAACGTATATAAAGAAAACATGTGAAAGGAACATACACGAGAAAGAAATACACGAGGCGAAAATTACTTTTTTTGCCTTCAATCCTGAGGTTACGCAAGACGAAAGCAGAAGGCTCGGGGCCAAGACAATAGAACGCGAGAGTGCGCGGATCTACAAGGTCGTCCCAATCCTCAATTGTTCGCGCGTACTCGATCGCCTTCTCCACACGTTCCTTATATGTGCTCTTGAGCTTAGGACGCCTTTTTGCTGCGCAAAACAATGAACAGAGAAGTTAAAGAAAAAAAAAAAAGAGAGAAAGTCAAGTTCAACAAAACTCGGGTGACGGGAATATGTAATGACGCACCTAAGTTTGGGGTCCTCCATTGACGAGATAGCCTCGGGAGTTCACCCCAAACCCCTCCAGAGGGGGTTTCAAAATCGTCCCCCGACACAAAAAAGAACCGGGATTTCCAGTTCCTGAAAGACGAGGGTAGATTTCGGACGATCCTGGTCCTCTTTTCCCATGGGACTAACTCATAGTACCCGAACTCTTTAGACTCCTTTAGACGGTACAAATAGGTGAGCTCGTCCACCCTAAGCTCTCCACCGTCCGTAGCGGCCCGCCATATTCCCATACAGCTGACCAGAATTCTCCAGGAGTTAGGCATAAGTTGCCCCGGAGCAACGCCGTAACGATCTAACAACTCCATAAAAAAGGGATGGACCGGGAGCCTTAACCCGCAGATAAAGGAAGATTCATAAAAACAGACCTCCCCAGGGAAAGAATGATAAGCCTGATCCTCCTTGGTTGGCAAACGAACCCTAACCCGCTCCGGGAACTGAAATCTTTCCCTAAATCGACCTAAAGTCTCAGAATCCAGCCCACATACCTCTCTAAGGGCGTGGAAAGCCCTGACCTCCCGGAAAGAAGAGACGGCGGTATCTCCCCCCACTGGGTCGTCACTAGATGACAACCCGGTCTCAAGCTCACTAGTCCTCACCTCAGACATCCCTTCCCACTCCCTTAACAAATTCCCCAACCAATTGACGGATAGTCGAAGCAACGGCAACAAATTGGCCACCACCACTCCCAAACCGTTACCCTCTGAGACAAAACCCTCAAAGTTTGGGGAAACTCCTACAAACCCTCCTAAGCGCGCGAAAAGGAAGGAAACCGAAGGACAAATAACCCAAACCTCAAAACTATTTATCATAGAAAGACCAAAGAAGCTAAAAAAAAAAGAAAAAGGGAAAGAAGGAAAAAGGGGGCATCAGAATCTCATTTAAAAAAAAAAAAAAAAAACCGCAAATTAGCGGGAAACCCAAGGGTCGCACAAAAGAAATAGTAACTGCACCCACCAGTAAGCGCCACGTGGCAACAACCAGAATGGCGCCGCCACTACGCCTTTATTACAGCACGAAACCCCAAAAGTCATCTGCATCTCAAACGATTCACATTCTGTGGACGACGTATTCGAACGATTCGCATCCTGTGGACGACATGACGTGTCACGACGACCACATGATCCGGGGGCATCTGATGGGAATGACGAGAATGGCTCACAGACGAGTATAATGTTACAGACGACCCATACCCCCATGACGAGAGAAAAATTGCCACGTCATTGACGAAGGCACCAAAATGATTCAATGCCAGCAGTAATACCTCGAGCGATTACAACGCCAGCTGGATAGACCGTTGGAAACATATTAAAGAACCATCACTCGGCCAGGAGCACCATTAAGCCAGGAATTAATGGTGCAACGGCTAGACACCAAAAAAAAAAAGGTATATAAAGGAGAAGCACCATCCACATAAGACACAATCGCACAAAGAACGAATTAATTCCTTTATAAAAAACTCTATTTTCTTTTTGGGCTAATTTTGGCATCGGAGGTGTTGTGGCAGGCACCACACCGGTGACCGAGTAAAGAAACTTGTCTTATTCGCAGGAGTGACACAGTTATCGTCTGGGCGGACTCCCACCGACTGGTATTCATCTGGACGAACCTTCTTCAACTGACGATATTCTGCTTCAACAACTATCACATGTATGCTGTGTTTGGTAGTGTGGAAATTGAATAGAGAGGTGATGAAAAAATGGAAAATGGAAATGAAGAGGACAGTGATATTTTTCATTTACTAGCGTGAAATATGAAAGAAAAGAAAAGAGGTGACTGGAATTTTAGATAATGCAAATAACCCATCCCATCCCTTGGTAGTCTCTATCTTTACTCGCAACAAATCACAAATCCACCAAATGACGATGATGACGCTGATCTCAAAAGTGTTTCATCGAGAAGATAGAGCTTGTTAATTAATCTAGCATGAGTCTACGAGGAAATCAAAACATACAGATCAAGCAACAATGACACAGGGATAACATTTCTCAACTTCTTTCCCTAAAAAATTCTTATTTTAATTCAAACCCAAAAAAGAGAGAAGAAGAAAAAAAAAAAAAAAAGTATAACCACAGGGAATACATTTCTTAGTTCATGCTTGACCTTTTCAAAGATGAAAATGAAATTCTATTTGTCTGTCTCTGTTAATACTGTCTCGGGTTTATTCATATATGTGAAATGATGCTTCCCTCTAATGCACATATGTGTGCTTTACATATGTGGTTCTTACATGCTGTGAGAGGGTTGTCTCATGACACTGTCTCCCCAGTTACCTTCTCTTAATGCACAGGACCTAATGCACGGGAAATTCGTCACGGCCAATTAGTCCTTCTCTTTAATGCTTGACCAGCCTCCTTCACCCAAATAACTACAAAAAGAAGAAGAAGCATTTATTCATCACATTTTCTCTATCAAACCATTAGTTATTGTGAAAAGGGTGACATTTTTCAGTTTTATCAAAAGTAGAGTTCAGAGATACAGTTTATCACAGGTTGCTTATTGTGGAGTTCGAAAATTTTAGATCATTACTAATGTTGCCATTGTTCACTACTGACCTCTGGGCCTAATACCACCTTGGTCTATAAATACGTAGTGGGTGAAACCATAGTTTCAACTCCCATTTAATGCGTGCATGAATTAATTACCAAGCCTAAAAAAAGAAGCAAGAAGATATTATTTTATGTAAAGAAAAGAAATTTCTTAGAGCTATATAATATCCATGAGATCTTGAGTACGAAACTCTATGTCATCATTTTGGGACCACCCTTAAGGGATTACTTCTTATAATAATCTGGTGTGCATGAGACAGACTGCATATATCTATGGGAATAATCAGATACTAGTAGATGTCTAGATACCTTTACTTGTCCAAAAAAAAAAAAAAAAAAAGTCTTTTGTAGTTATGAAATGTTACGGAGATCAACAACACAAACTCCCTTAGAAATTTCTCCAAATTTTTTTATATAGAACCTCATGGAGAATAAGCCCTCAATTATGAATATAAAGGATATAAACCCTAATAAGGATTTTCATGAATAATTAAAGAATAGATGGATTTTCATGAATAATTAAGGAATGGATTAAGACTTAAGAGCCCTAGTTTACAGCTATGATGGGCAAGCTAATCTAACCTAGCCTATATACATACACATATATAGGATGTCTTTAAAATATATTCTATGATTGAGTATATGTTGATTTTGTCAGTAACAAGGTGTTGTGAAAACTCTTTGATACAGTTGATTAATTAATGATTATGGTTGTTCAATAGACATTCTTAATGAAATCACAAACAAAATAAGCTTTAATATTTTCATGCTTATCCTCGTTTGTGCATTAAGCAACATTTTAAAAATAAAACTACCTCCTACTTGTATTACCAATTTTTTTTTTTTTTTCCAAATTCTTCTTTGTCAACTTTAATTTTTGAATTTAATATTTTCATATTTTTGTCTTTTGTGGTTTCATATTCAATAAAAACTAAAAAGAAGCTCAAAGTTGATGCAAGAGCTAAACTTGCTTATGAAATATTTTGAAGGTGTAAGTCATAGGAGTAAAAAAACTAATGACTTCAAAGTTTATGGTGAGCAACTCGATCGGCATCCCCTCCACTTATAAATGTTTTCAATCACACAATTGTTGGGCTTAGTGGTGATGTTGCTATGTCCATAGATGCAAGTGCATTGGATATGCATTTACGTAAAACTAAGCTTGCAGGTACTAATTCAATAATTGTACTTAAGCTTATAAAATATCAAGATTTTAAATTATATGTTTATAAAACATATAAATAAATAAATACATACATAATTATATACAAACACAAAAAAAAAAAAAATATATATATATATATATATATATATATATATATATATATATATACACACACACACAAACACACACAACCACTATAAGCCGAGTAGAAGACTGTTAAACTGTTGAGTATAATAATTGAGTCGAATAACGCTCAATTTTAGGCAAATTGGGGATCCTGTTAATTAACCTTATTTTAAGTAAATTAAATGTTATCAATTTTAATAAAATAATGCCACATGGTAACGATGAACCCTTAGTTTCTCCTAAATCTTTGGCAAGTTGATGTAACCAAACAAGCTAACAAATTGATAGATATAAAAAATCAGATAGGGTTTGGACCCAAACAATGCCACATTAAGTTAGTAATCATGGTTTAAGTAGCCAAACCAATTGAAAGCCTAATTAATTGTTTGCCACTTGCGAGTGTGTGAAAAGAAGAAAAGTTGACATTGATTAGATGGCCCAAAACACTATTCTTTAGCGAAAAAATATAAACCATTTCACAATTTTTTTTGCCAAAACTGTAACGTGGTAGAATGTAAGTAATAGAAAAAAAAATTGGTAAGTCTATATACAAGTGATATGAAAACTCTTATAATTTGCCACATTAGAATTGTGGGAAAAAAATGTAGAATAGTTTTTAGTCTTAGAACCACTCTTGCAAACAACCTATTCTTACCTACTTACCCCTTGTCCTGTTATCACCGCTATACTATTATAAATACATTTTGCACATAAAAGAAGAAAAGTTGTGTGAAAAGAAGAGGGGCCGGTCAAAAAATAAAAAGAAAAAGAAAAAGGAGAAAATGAGGGGAAAAAAGAGTATACCTACTTTTTTTTATTGTATATTATTCGATACTTTTTAACACTCAACGACCAATCTTCCAATGAAATTGCATTCTCTAAAACGTGAATCAGACTGCAAGTCAAGCAGAATGGTAGTTAGTGACAGAAGGAGAGACAACCTAACGCCCCTAAATGAAAGAAGGATCCACTCTATATATTATTAGAATATACTCCTATGTATCTATGTTAATTAAAGTGTAGAAATTTTATTTAAGGTCCCCTTCACCTGGCAATAAATAAATAAATAATATTGTTTCTACTCACTTCAATTTATTAGTACGGTCTGTATGGTTAGTAAGCAATAATTTGGGTTTCGCCAGCTTCATTTGGTAAATGAGGTTTTTGAGTGCAATTTAGTTAATATATATATATATATATATATATATATATATATATATATATATATATATATATATCTATGAATATTTTTAGATCACATAACGTATTTAATTGTCACATGATCATTTTAGTTGACTTATGATAAAGCAGTAAAGCACACCTAGATAATAACCGAACACGTAAGAAAATTCCTCTAAATATATTTAACCAAAAATTTAGCCAACCAAATATTCCAATCCCTTCTATAAATACCTCTCAATCCATTTGAAATCATTCATCCACTACTCCAACCATAGTGTAAAAGTCCATCCTTCATCCACCACATAATGACATCCCTTTCAAACAAACTGCACTTCAACCAATTCATTTCATCTCTAGTCTTCTTCCTCCTTCTTGTCATCATCCTTGATTTCGTTTGTTCATCCATTGCTTCTGTTACCTCTATAACTTCTCCTTTCGTTCACACTATCAATAAGGTTAAGGTAGCAGAAGAAAGAAAGGAAGCAAGGGCTCTTCTAAAATGGAAAACCAACCTTCACAGTAAAAGCCAGTCTTTCTTGTCTTCTTGGGCTGGAAGCAATCCTTGCAATTGGGTCGGAATAAATTGCGATGATAAGTCTGGAAGCGTCACCCATCTAAACCTTTCAAGTCACAATTTGAAAGGTACACTTCACAGTCTAAGCTTTCAATCTTTCCCCAATCTACTCAGTGTTGACCTTTCTCACAACTCACTATTTGGAACCATCCCCTCAAATATTGTTCACCTCTCTAAACTCTCGATTCTAAACCTTTCTTATAATCAATTCACTGGGAGAATTCCTTCTGAAATAGGCCAATTGACAAGTCTTCACATGTTTTACCTTGCTGCAAATCGTATGAGTGGCCTTATCCCTCAAGAATTGGAAGGGTTAACTTCTTTGAGTGAACTTGATTTATCGTCAAATAATCTCACAGGTACCATCCCTACTTCTCTTGGTAACTTAAGCAGCCTAACCACTCTATATATTTATAAGAACCAACTTTCTGGTTCCATCCCTCAAGAATTAGGAATGTTAAGTTCTCTTACATACCTTGAGCTATCAGTAAATAGTCTCACAGGTACCATCCCTACTTCTCTTGGAAACTTAAGCAACCTAACCACCCTATATCTTCATACGAACCAACTTTTTGGTTCCATCCCTCAAGAATTAGGAATGTTAAGCTCTCTTACTAACCTTGAGCTATCAGTAAACAGTCTCACAGGTACCATTCCTACTTTTCTTGGAAACTTAAGCAACCTAACCACTCTATATCTTCATACGAACCAACTTTCTGGTTCCATCCCTCAAGAATTAGGAATGCTAAGTTCTCTGACTGACCTCAGGTTATCAATAAACAATCTCACAGGTACCATCCCTACTTCTTTTGGAAACTTAAGCAACCTAACCACCTTATATCTTCATACGAACCAACTTTTTGGTTCCATCCCTCAAGAATTAGGAATGTTAAGTTCTCTTACTAACCTTGAGCTATCAGTAAACAGTCTCACAGGTACCATTCCTACTTTTCTTGGAAACTTAAGTAACCTAACCACTCTATATCTTCATACAAACCAACTTTCTGGTTCCATCCCTCAAGAATTAGGAATGCTAAGTTCTCTGACTGACGTCAGGTTATCAATAAACAGTTTCACAGGTACCATCCCTACTTCTCTTGGAAACTTAAGCACCTTATCCACTCTATATCTTAGTAAGAACCAACTTTCTGGTTTCATCCCTCATGAATTAGGAAGGTTAAGTTTTCTTACTGACCTTAAGCTATCAATAAACAATCTCACAGGTACCATTCCTGCTTCTCTTGGAAACTTAAGCAACCTAACCACTCTATATCTTCATATGAACCAACTTTCTGGTTCCATCCCTCAAGAATTAGGAATGTTATGTTCTCTTACTGACCTTGATCTATATAAAAACAGTTTCACAGGTACCATTCCTGCTTCTCTTGGAAACTTAAGCAACCTAACCACTCTACATCTTCATATGAACCAACTTTCTGGTTCTATCCCTCAAGAATTAGGAATGTTAAGTTCTCTTGCTGACCTTGAGCTATCAGTAAATACTCTCACAGGTACTATTCCTGCTTCTCTTGGAAACTTAAGCAACCTAACCACTCTATATCTTCATACAAACCAACTTTCTGGTTCCATCCCTCGAGAATTAGGAATGCTAAGTTCTCTGACTGATCTCAGGTTATTAATAAACAGTCTCACAAGTACCATCCCTGCTTCTCTTGGAAACTTAAGCAACTTAATCACTCTATATCTTAGTAAGAACCAACTTTCTGGTTTCATCCCTCATGAATTAGGAAGGTTAAGTTCTCTTACTGACCTTAAGCTATCAATAAACAATCTCACAGGTACCATTCCTGCTTCTCTTGGAAACTTAAGCACCCTAACCAGTCTTTATCTTCATACAAACCAACTTTCTGGTTCCATTCCTTTTGAAATGAACAATCTCACTCACTTAAAAGATTTTCAATTAGCACACAACCAATTCACCGGTCATTTGCCTGAAAATGTGTGCCTTGGTGGATTGCTTGAGAACTTCACTGCAGGCGATAACCATTTTATTGGTTCAATACCAAAATCATTGAGAAATTGCACTACCCTTTTTAGAGTTCGACTTCAAGGAAATCAACTTACTGGAAATATAGGAGACAATTTTGGAGTATACCCACACTTAGTATACATGGAGTTGAGTTATAATAAATTTTACGGTGAACTTTCAACTAATTGGGGTCAATGTCAAAACTTGACAAGCTTGAAAATCTCTAATAATGATATTTCAGGTAGAATATCTCCTAAGCTTGGAGATGCAAGTCAATTACATTTACTTGACCTCTCCTCAAATAAGCTATATGGGGAGATTCCAAAGGAATTAGGTAAGCTTACATTTTTGATAGAGCTTAATCTAGGTAATAACAAAATTTTTGGATACATTCCTTACAATTTTGGAATGCTATCGAATTTGGAGAGGCTCAATCTTTCTAGAAATAGTCTAAGTGGCTTAATTCCCAAACTTGGGAACTGTAAAAAATTGTGGATGTTGGATTTGAGCAATAATCACTTAAGCAAATATATCCCACTTCAAATTGGAAACATGCACTTTCTCCAATATCTTGATCTTAGCCAAAAATTTTTAATCGGAGAGATACCACAACAACTTGGAGATTTGAAAACATTAGAATTTTTAAATCTTTCTCACAATGCACTCTCGGGCTCTATTCCATCAAGTTTTGATCAAATGTTAAGCTTACGATTCATTGATTTGTCCTACAATCAGCTAGAGGGTCCTATTCCAAATATTAAAGCATTTTGTGAGGCAACAGTAGAAGCATTTAGAAATAACAAGGGCTTGTGTGGCAACGCCATAGGTTTAAAGGCCTGCCCCTCTACTATTAGCCACAATCCACATGTCAAAAAGAGGAATAGAGTTATGAAACTAATTTTAGTGTTTTTGGGCGTTGTCTTTCTAATATTTATCATTGTTGGAATTACGATTTGTTTTCACTCAAGAAAGATGAAGACAGAAATTAAGCCAAAAGAAGAACACCAAAATATGTTTGCAGTATGGAGCTATGATGGGAAAATGGTTTATGAAAAAATTATTGAAGCAACGGAGGATTTCGATGACAAACATGTTATTGGTGTAGGTGGCCATGGAATTGTTTATAAAGCTAAATTGTCTACAGGTCAAGTTGTTGCTGTAAAGAAACTTCACCCACTCTCAGAAGATAGTGTGGTCAATCTAAAAGCTTTCACCTGTGAGATACGTAGTCTAACTGAAATACGACACCGCAACATTGTAAAGCTTCATGGTTTTTGCTCACATCCACGACACTTGCTTTTAGTTTATCAGTTTTTGGAAGGTGGGAGCTTGGAAAAAATACTAAACAATGATGAATTAGCACTGGAATTTGATTGGGTTAAGAGGGTAAATGTTGTTAAAGGTGTGGCAAGTGCTCTGTCTTATATGCATCATAACTACTCCAGTCCAATAATTCATCGTGATATATCAAGCAAGAATGTTCTACTAGATTCAGAATATGAATCTAATGTCTCTGACTTTGGCACAGCTAGGATTATGAGTTCTGACACATCTTATTGGACTTCGTTTGCTGGTACCTTTGGATACACTGCTCCAGGTATGTTATTTAAGTAATGTTGGCAATATTAAAATTTTCACAATTGCTAATATGATAAGTTATGATTGAAGTAACATCACTTATACATAAATCCTTTTTTTCTTGCATTAGATAATTGATAATCAGGGTTAAGGGAATTTGAACGCTAGGTGTTTTAGTTGGAAACATCAGAAGATGTCAGTTCAACTACAAGGCTTTTAGCTTTTACATAGACTTTCTAACACCGCTTTTTTTAGAACCAATTATAGTATTTTAAATAACTAATTATGTAAAATATTGTGTCTGTAGTCATATTCATAGCTATCAGTATCGTACAATACGCAATATGTGTCGTACGATGTGTATCGTATTGTGTACAAAAAAAAAATTGTATTGTAAGTATTCATGAATCGTCATAGTATTTTAAATCACAAGTTATGTAAATTATTGTCTCTAGTCATATTCATAATTGTCAGTATTGTACGATACATGATATTTATCATACGATGTGTATTGTATCATGTACAAAAAATTCTGTATCGTAAGAAGTGCTCATGAATCATCTGATACCTAGGTGTGTATTGTATAAATCGTATAATATTAGTGAATTTTACGTATGATGCGTAAATATTGTTAGACTTACAATTATTGGGAATACAAGTTCTTAGACATTTTTTTAAACAAAAAATTATTGGGAAATTTAATTGAGTCTAATAAAATAACATGTCCATGAGTTTTTTTCCCCCTCTTCTCTTTCTCCTACAAAATTTGGACTATACACATGACAATTCACTTTCATATTGGTAAATTTCTTTTTTATGCTATGAATAATGTATCAAATAAAAATATAATTATTTTTTATTTATTATTATTATTGTTATAAGTCTAAAAAGTTAGAATGCCAAGAAAAAATATAAAGAAAAATTTATTAGAATGAAAAAAATATAGTAAATGTTGATAATAATGAAGAAAATGTCAATGAAAAAATAATTTTGCAAAATGATGTACATGATAATAACATTGACTTAGATGGAGTTGATTAGGCAAGATGATGAAAAGAAATTATTATTTTGGCTCATATATCATGTATTATCACTTCTGTGTATGTTATAAAGTTAATTTGATTTATTTAGTTAGCTTTGTTAAATATCATTACATAAGTAATCATTAAATTTTTCAAAAAAAGTAATCATTAAATTGGTTATTAATTGAATATATTCCAAATTTATAATGAATATACCTTTTATGTATGTATATTTATAATTTTTTTAATATATGTATATCTATAATTTTTTTTATAATTATATTGGGTGTTCATGTATCTTACGATACACGATATAAAAAAAGCAAAATTCAATTCATGATACAATTCATGTTTTGATAACCATGTTCATATTAATGTTATTTCAATTGGCATTCTTTGCCTTCAAAGAGGCCTTATTGAAATTCGTCGCACTACATAGTGTGATGTATAGTTGTTACAATTTGAGCTAATTGGTTCGATTAATAATTATGTTTCAGAGGTTCAATTAATAATTAGAGTATTCTACTTATTTATTGATGAAAAATATATTTTTTGTAGCATCTTGATTGGCATTAAGGAATTTGGTAGTTGCAATCTATGATATTTTATACAGTCACTTCATTCTTTTTTATTTGTCATCATAATCACAATTACAATTAAAAAAAAATTAATGTTTAAATTTCGTTAAGATTTTAATCTATTTGACTAAGTCTTTTTTTTTTTTTTTTTGAATCCTTTTAGATGAAGTTAAATGTGCATAAATACCCCCAAATAATTCATTATTAAAGAATCACATTTTACTTCGTGAAGCTTTGTTTTTGGCTAAGTTCTTTGATTTCCTCTTCGATAACACGTCTTGGTGTTATCTTGTGTTTGCATTTCTCTTCCCTTACTCTTTGTGCTATACATTTATTGTTTATTGTTCATGTTTATGCACTAGAGTAGTTCTGGTTTATTGTGCTTCATTTACTTTTATTTTGCACTTACCTAAGTTATAGTAAAGCAATTAAGCCGTAATTTAAAATTGGGGGTCTAAACAAGCATTAGTGTTTCACACTAATTGAGCTTTCAATAATCACAATTACAATATAAAAAAAAAGTTATGTTTAAATTTAGTTAAGGTTTTAATCTATTTGACTAAGTCTTGTACCTGCTTTTTTTTTTTGGAATCCTTTTAGATGAAGTTAATTGTGCACAAATACCCCAAATAATTCATGGTTAAAGAATCACATTTTGCTTCGTGAAGCTTTGTTTTCTAATTGTACAATTCTTTCAAACTGTATAATTATTTCTTATACAGCCTAGGTTCAATGCAAAGTTTTAAGATGACATAGAGACCCACCCTTGCTCACTCTAAAAAATAAAAAAGTATTACCCCTAGGTTAATTACTTCTGGGTCTTAACTCATGATCTCATCCTCCATTTCATTATTTGGGGAGGAGGAAGTGTCACTTAAGCTAGAGCTCGGTTGGGACCTGTCACCTGCAAAATATATACTTATCAATAATTGGATTTTGGAATAGAACACTGAACCTGTTGAAATATATTCAAATCTTTTTGAGTAAACTACATATTTGGTTTCTAACCTTTAGGTTATATATCAATTTGGTCCTTAACCTTTTGGTATTGTGTCAAAATAGTTCTTACCATTAAGTGATGGATGGAAAATACTGACATGACTAACGGCCAAATTAAAATATTATTTTTTATGCCACCTAGACTTCCACACAAACGCCACATGGTAATTAAAAAAAATCAACATTTTATAATTCACTTTTACTCTCTCTGTGTTGTCTCTCTCTATTGGCTCAGCATGCATGACTGAAACTCTGTAAGCCCCTTCAATGTTGCTTGCCGCTGCCACCATCGACGGTGGTCTTTGAACACAAAGCTCTCTTATTTCTTTCTCGGCCTCACACAACTCTCTAAATCTGGTTCAAACCACCATGTGACCTTATCTTAAATCTGAACGTGCAGTTCTTCCCCTGCTCTTTCTTATGTGGCCTTCAAAAAATTTAGCATCAGCTAGTAATTCCCTTAGAAGTTGCCTCCCCCTCCTAATTCCAAAATTCTAATATTTCAAGAGTTTAGTACTTTCAGCTTAACTTGTAGAGTTGTTCCTATATCAATATATATGTTAGCATATATTACGAATTTGTATAAACTTAAGAAGTAGTACATGTACCACAACCAAAAGATTGTGTGGTAAGTTGAATTACTTGGTGAAAGTAGAACATAACTCTGATATTTTACTTTCAGAGCTTGCATATACAATGGAAGTAAGTGAAAAGTGTGACGTTTATAGTTTTGGAGTAGTCGCGTTGGAAGCAATTATTGGAAGGCATCCGGGTGATTTGATCTCATCATTTCTATCATCATCATTCTCATTATCGTCCCATGATGTGCTACTAGAGGATGTATTGGATCAACGTCTTGCACATCCTACAAATAGAGTTGCAGAGAAGGTGGTTTTAGTGGCAAAGATAGCATTAACATGCTTACACACCAGTCCACAATCTCGTCCCACCATGCAACAAGTTTATCAGAAGCTATTAAATTGGAAATCTCCTTTCACAAAGCCTTTGCGCATGATCACATTAAGAGAGCTCATTGATCACGGGAATTTGAATGAAGCTTCATAAGTGTTTACATATCTCATGTATGGTATTTTTCTTATATACATTCCATCCTCATGTAAAGTTTTAAATACTTATAAGGCCAATACTTCAAAAACCACAATTTACATGACTATTCATCTTCCGTAGCTTCATTGTTCATCTTCGACCCATCCAAGCCTCCATCTTATTGTCGGAGCCTCCATGCCTGTTGACCAAACGTCTTCAACCCAAATGGAAGCCGAGCTCTCTCTCTTTTTGTGGTCCTAAAGCTCTCAAGGTGTGGGAAACATATTTGGTCAAGGTCAATCAGAACGCTGGCTTCGAACTTATCATGGTATGTTCTTTGGGTTCCTTCTATTTTATTGCAGTTCTTATTGATTATGTTTATACGAGATTGCCATTTGAGATGTTGTATCAAGTTCTAGAGAATTAGTTCTTCTCAAGTGTCTCACTCTGCCAATGTCGTAGGTATCTTCACACTTGCTTTCATTGTTTGTGACCATACAACTCATCGACAAGACAGGAATAAAAACAGGACTTCCCCCCTCGTTGTTGCTATCCAAAACATGCCAAAAGTAATTCGTTTAGGCCTATGGCTATGTAAAATGGGATTCCGAACAGCTAGACAATTATGCATTGAAAGTTTCTTCCAATGGGAATGAAATGAAAGAAACTCAAAAGATAAGGCCAAGGAAACAGGCAAAACTAAACTACAATGGGGAGCCTTAATTTAAATAGGCAGCAGTGGAGGGAAGAGGTTCACTAGTGGAGGCATGGGAAGCATTGCGCATGAATTACCTACTTTGATTGATTGAGATCCTTTTACAGCCCAGGTAGTTTTTTCTATATATATTTTTAGATCAAGAACTGTAACAAGTTTTACAATAGATGTTTGGGGTGCAGGTGAACCAAGCCTGAGAAGATTGGAATACAAAAACACAAGGAGCGTGCAATTTGTATGAAGCACATGGCTAGACTTGGACAAGCTATCAAGACAAACTTAAATGTCCTGGCTTTATTTATGAATGGGTGGTATGAAATTATCAAAATTTTTCTTTTGTCCAAATAGTCTTAGAATTAGGATGACAGAATTTTAGTAGTGTAGAACTCTCACGTAACTGCCCAACAACTAGTAACTTTTTTTTTTTTGAGCTACAAAAGGATTTTAAGAAGAAAAAAAATTAAATCCCATCTTTAAATGTAAATCTTTTACTTCTGTCAACTCCTGCCATGAGATTGGAGCTAGAAATTTATTCTAGATTTGGTTGTTGTATTAGTGTTTTTGACCTTGTGGAGTTTTTCTTCAATTGGTTTTTTTTATTGGTTTTTGTGGAGGCGGTCATACAGGGACGGAGCCAGGATTTTAAGTTAAGGGGGGCGACTTTGACCTCTAGTTTGGCAGCTTCTTAGTTGTGGAGGTTTTTTTTTAAAAATTTTTTAATGTGTGCATTTGCTAGGTAAAGACAAAATTATTCTATTTAAAACTTTTTAAAGGGCAATTATTTATTTGAGTAAAATTGGTTAATTAGACTTAATTTTTTTTAGCTTTGCTATTGGTGATTTTTGTTGTTGTACAAATGTTTTTGGGCTAGTATATGTTGTTTTAGATTTTAGATCTATAAAATTTTAATGGCCTTTAAAATGAGAAAAGTGCTAGAAGTATATTGATGATATAATGAGTGATTATTGATAAGTAAAAAAGTTATGCAAGTAATAAACCCAGATGCGAACCAATAAGAATTTGTACCTCAACAGTTTATAAAAATATTGTAAATAAGTTTGTATCTTTAACGTTACTCTAAAAAGATTCAATAATATTGTTAATAGGGTAAAATGTAATTTTATAGAACAAAATTGCTAAAATTAATGCATATATATATAATTTTTTTTTTTTTTTTAAATTAGGGGGGGCCACTGCCCCCCTTGGTCAATGAATGCCTCCGTCCCTGCGGTCATAGCTATTTTATAGACAATGTTGAAGCTAGGATTAGATTAAAAGGATGAAGTCCTGGGAAAAGAGGTGGATACTAAATAAACCATAATTCCAAAATTAATAAGTACAAAAGGATATTAAGAAGCTAAAACTATCGTGTTTGAGCGTAATTGGATGCATTTTGCTTGTATTGGCATATTTGGAGTTACTTTGGGATTATGTTCATTTTGTTCATTTGTTTGGCCTCTAATATGGTTTGAAAATCATCTTTGAATGCATTTGGAGCGTATTGGCATATTTGGAAATAACTTGAACTTGGGTCTTCTGGTTGGGCTTAGTTTTGATTTGTCATTTGAAGCATTTGTGGCTTGAGAGAAGTCTCTACAAGGTGGACAAGAATTTGATTAAAATTGGTGATCTAAAAATTTCTCCATTGTGGAGAATGGTTGTAGAGTTTGTCAAAATTTGTAATTTTTGTTTTTGAATTAAGGAAAAATTATTTAATTAACTTGTCTAAACGATTGTATGGCGAAGATTTGTTAGATTTTGTGTTATATTCATATTTTGAATATTTGGAGTTTGCAATTTGAGATAACCAATAGGGGCTTTGACGAAGGTGACGGGATTTTTTTTCTTTTCAAGTTTGATTGAATACAAGTTTTTTTTGTTTTTTTTTTATGAGAATCAAGACCGCGAGGGCTTATTATTAACTAGGAAATCAGCAAGAACATAATGTAAAATGTTTGGTGGGACATTCTCCATCCAAACCAACAAAGGAAAAGAAAAACGAATTCTTCGCGCTAAGGCATGAGAAACATTGTTCCCTTGCCTCCTAGTATGGGAGAGTGAGACAGTTCCTAGCGAACTTGCTATAGATCTGAAGTCTTTTACTAAATGGCCAACTGGTGAATGTGTTACATCCTTCTATGACAAAGCTTTTATCACCCCTTCAGCATCTCCTTCAAAACTGATTTGCTGTAAGCCAAGCTCCACTGCAAACACGGCTGCTCTTCTTGCTGCTAACAACTCTAAAATTTCCACCAATGACGGAAGGGCAATTTTTTCAGATAGGGCTGCCATAACTTCCCCAAATTCATTCCGGATTACCACCCCAATACCAGCTTCACCCGTGTCAGCAAACACTGCCCCATCAAAGTTTGCTTTCAGCTCCCCTGTTGCTGGAGGCTTCCATCTAGCCACGGAGTTTCTGTTGAAACTCGGTCAGCATCGCCACAGCAGCATCAAAAACTTTATTAACTGGCACGGTCTGTTCGTTGCACCTTATTTTGTTCCTGCGACACCAGACGGACCAAGCCACCATTGCAAACATGTCAAGCCGAGCTGAAACGGACTGCACAATACCCACCAGGTCCGAGATTGTCTTCAACTGATTGGACTGACTTTGAAGCCAAGCAAAACTTGGCCCCCAAACAGATTGAATTGTAGTTTTGTCAAATTTTGGCTTGACCATTCATGCGTGGCTTTAGTTTCAAGCCTACATTAAATGCATATCTTTGTGTGTACAGCAGCCCATCCGTCGTTGTTCACTTCGGTTTCCTCTTGATTAAATATATATCTGATGCTCTCTTATTTGGTTTGTGTGGCTAGTCTAACAGTTTGGGTGTAGGCTGTGTAGCAAAAATTGTAAAGGACTGGAGTGGCATGGCAAAATGCGAGTGTGAAAGATCTCTATGAAGAGGGCTGTGTGAAGGAGGCTGTGCAGCAATTTTAGAGAAGCAAAAAGTTCTTGTTTTAGGTGCAGTCTTGAACTTTGCAATCAGCCCTATGCTTTGTATTGAGAGAGAGAGCTTCTACTTGTATGAGAGAATAATTTTGGGTGTAATGGGATTGGCTTTTGTGAGAATGCTTCCACACCATTTTGTATTCTCTATATTTATTAGTGAAATTTTTTCTTGTTGCAGCCCGTGGACGTAGGCCAAAGGCTGAACCACGTAAATCCTGGTATTCTTTTTTGTGTGTTTGTATTTATTTTTCCTTTTGGTTTTTTTTTTTTTCATTCCTACAGTATTATTTAATTTGGATGTTTTTCTATAAACCATACTTTGCCATCAATCTTGTATGGTAATGCTATCTAAAGGTCGCTTCCTATAACAAATTAATAATAGATCTTCAGTTTTTACAATTAATTGATATCTATAATTCATATTTTACAACATTAATGACTTACAACAACTAAAGTTTTTGTATAAATTTTTGCAAAGAATTTATAATACAATTTTACCTTTTATTAATAGTTTTTTTTTTTTTTTTTTTTAATTTGGTAATTGGGATAGCTATACCTTTGAATTATAGTTTTTCTTTCAAATAATAATAACTTTGAAGTTTTTTCAATTTATAGCCGTAGAAGTATTAATGTTGTAAAGGCTTAATCAAAAATTGAAAAAGGTTCCCAAGAAACATCCACAAATTCCACATGATTTTACTATTGACCGTCATTGTGGTTTATACAAATAACAATTTTATAATGTTTTAATGTACACAAGGATATGCACAAGAATTGTCATTTTAGTGCATATTAGGCACCAAGAGTATTATATCTCTTTGCACTCCCTAGTTCAGCGTCATAGTTAATTTTCATAATAAAAGAATTTGGACATTGTAAAAAAAAAATGTTCCTATATATCAGCAATTCCAAAAATGAATAAACATCTAAAAACATTTGGTACTAGAGCTAGAAAAATAGTGGTAGTAAAATTTTACTTTAAAAAAAAATCCTAATCCACCTAAACCATTTCATGTCTTTGAGAAGTTTTATGGGGTAGAACCCATTTTTGACACCAAGCATTCTGACATATATCAGTCATTTAACTTTTTCAACTTATGGTTCTTTCATAACTTGAGGGGTTCTATTGATGGAACAACAATAGAGTTTGCACTATGTAATCGTTCCTCAACTAGATAATTTGTTTTTTAAACCTTGGTTGAAACTTGAAAGTGGAAGATGTTATGTTTCCATTAGCATTGCTTTCAAATTGTTATTTTGAAAAAAATATCGTGTCCGTAAAATGAAAAATATAGCTTTAAAAAACAAAAGAAAACTATCAGAAAGATTTTTTTTCTTAGTCATGGAGAAAGATTTTGTATATCAGTGAAAAACAAAAAAAAAAAAAAATCGACGACTTATGTAAAAACGAGGGGCCTGTTTGAAGCATTTGGGGACCAAATCTAATATCCCTCATTTGTAGACCATGGGCAAACTAATGGGCTGGGTGTGACTGCTGAATCATATACGGATCAAGCCCACCAAAGTCTTATGAATTATGATCCAACAGGTTGAACTCTTCTTTACTTCCAGATACACTCATCACGAGTAATGCTTTAATCGCTCTTGAAATCCTACATTTTTAAAAGACCCATTATCACTGCTAATGTTGTTTGTAATTGCTAGGACAATCAGCTTCCAAAAATAGGCTACATATCAAGCTGACTTACCCACTTTTTTTTATTCATATTATTAATTCTGCAGAAACTGGTGGGTGCAGTGCAAGTCTAGAGGCCTTTGTTGTTACGGCCGGGTGCTTTTGGCATCAATGAAACACTCCCATTCATGGGTAGCCAGTTGCTTGATGCAAAATTTTAGACAACACGCTTCTATGGCAAGGTTGGAAGTACAACAATAGCATCCTATTGTAGAAGTGAGATGTAAATCTTTTCCTTGTGGGGGATATAAAATTAATTGGGATGCTGCAGTTATAATGCAGGATTTTTGGAATGCGTAAGGCTGGGTGTGTATATACTCGATGACAAAGGAAATGTCATCAGCTGCTATGTGCTCGATCTAGAGGAGCTTTCTTATTAGGTATGGCTGAAGCAACTGCATTTTTGTGCTATTCGAGCTATTTCCTTTGCTCTGGAAACTGGGATCCTAGAGGCTTTTTTGGAAACTGACGTGCAACCAGTGCTGAAAGCTCTGCTGATGCCCAAACTAGATTTATCAAGTATAGTTATATACAGTGCATTTTATGCTTATTTGATATGGGAGTAAATTAAAATTAAGTTCATTTTGTGGATCCAAGCACAATGATAGAGGGATTTAATAAAAAAATTGGAGTAGTCTTAATTCTGAAAACAGAAATTAAATTAAAACGTAAACTTGGGCCTTTCAGAATTAATGTTTCCATTGATGAGTATTGGGCAGTAGCCTCATCATCACCAAATGTACAGGCATTGTACATTATTGAAGACAGTTCCAGACGCTATTATTATTTTTATTATTTAAAGAAAAATATGATTATTACTTAGTTAGAAAAACATTACTCTCGTAGAAAATGATTTGCAAATTCTAGAAGATCTAACTCATCTTACTTGTTCTTTTTTTTAATTAATTAATTATAATTTGATCGTTACAACGGTGAGATTTTAACCCTTGATGTCTTTAAAAGACCAAAAACTACTAAGTATTAACCCATCTTATTTGGACTAATTAGTAATTATCAGTATTGAAAATAAAGGATCTTGTAATAATTTTGACGTGCTATTTCAATAAAGAGAAATGATATGTCCACAACATTTTTACAACATTTTTACAACAAATCCTAAGTGGCAGGATGTTACTGGTTGTTATTGTTGGGGCAAAAAAGTAATCTTAGTGTTAGGTTCAAATTTGAACCAATAACAACTAACCACCTAAGATTTGTTGTAAAAATATTGTAAAAATGTTGTGGACGTAGCACCTCTCATCAATAAAATATCAAGCACGCATACATAAGAACATGCTTGTGCAGGACACAATAAAATTTACAATTATTTTAAATCAGTGTACCACCTCATATATGGGTCATTAAAAAAAAATTAAATTGCAGATTGTGGTGAACAGGTGGTGGGATAATTTGAAATGTTGTGAAACTATTGTAATTTTTTGTTAGCTCCCAAACTTTATTAAGCCCATAATTCTTTAGGTGTTTGAATGAAAATATTTCCAAAATGTAGCTGATGAAGAGAGACTCGTGTAAATCCTCTTAACATCTTCCATAAATTTTGCTTTCAATTTCTTTCCACATTCAACATGGAAAAGTCAGCCATAGTTGGCTGAGACGTTTATGTCAAATCTTGTTTCTACTCACTTCAATGACCTCGAACGTGACATTTTTCTTCCCTCTAGTGCATGGGTAGTTAGAAAAATGACGATATATATGGATTGGAGTGTCAAGTAATAATGACTAATTAATTATAAGGACCGAATTTTTCCTCCAACCCATTTGAAAAGCTAAGCTCATCCACACCCAACTATATACCAATTGAAATACGCAGTCCATCACCCCCACCACCGCAAAAAAGTCACAGAGCTATTAAAGAACGACAGAATTGCTGAAAGGTAATTGCAAGTTCATATGCGCCAAGATTTAACGCTACTTTGTAGATACACAAAATATCACCTCCCTAATGCAAGACAAGTTCGTGTTTTATTCATATACGTGAAATGATACTTTCATTCAAGAGAAATTGGGCGCGGATAATTAATCCTTCCCCCAAAGGCCACTTAGTCAAGAAAATAATTGGAAGGACACCAAACATCAAACCTATATATTAGTGACAAGTAGAGAGAGAGACCAATTAAAGCAATGGTCATATCTCTTCTCTAATTAAATAATCATATATACGTGAGAAAATAAAAACAAAAGGATATTTAACATGATTAGTGCCTTTTCGACAATCACATTTATACGTATTTGGTTAGGAAGAAAAGAAAAAGGATGAAAAATAAGAAAAAGAAATGGAGAGAAAATTTTGATTTTCTATTATATTCTGTTGGAGTGAAAAATAAGAGAAAAGAAGATGAGGTGGTTACAGTTTCCCACGATCTTTTTTTTATCCAATTTAGAAAGAAATGGGTGGAGAAATAGGATTTAGAAAGAAAAAAAATTGCAATATCTTCCTTCATCTTTTTTATCTTTCGACTATTATATATTAAATAAGAGTATAATTAATAGTAAATTACTTCCCATTTTTTACTTTTTCATCCTCCATATCAAATACACAAGGTGGAAAGTACAAATCATTCCTATTCTCTCAATCTTTTCAATCCTCTTATAACCCTCTCAACGAAAGTCTTAAAGTGTTAAATTTGGTTTCGCAAACCTTTTACATATTGAAATTAAATATTTCCAATTTTCCATACTAAACGATTAGGATGTTAGACATATATCCCAGACCTACAAATCCAAAACTAAAACAAAACAAGGCTAGCTCTTTCTTTTTATTTTCCACTTCTCTTCAACTTCTTTTGCATATCTTCATCCCTAAAATTTGAATGAATTTTGATTTTAATCCCCAAACTTTATGCAAACTTTAGGAACTTAAATAATATTTTAACCTAAAATAATTATCTTTAATCGAGCACAAAGCCACAAACCCGCCTTTACCTTTGGTTTTCTTGTCTTCTTTTCCCTTAGCCCTCAAGTTGAGTGCCCAACCCCGTATTTTTAATTATATATATATATATATATATATTATCTTTCTTCTCTCTTCCTAATCAAAAAATGATCTCATAAGACTCTTACATCATGTCAAACCTGCACGTCTGTCAAGCTTGAATAACATATTATTTCATTTTATATCTTCAATTCCTTTTTTTAGAAGAAATTATGTCTTTAATTCAATTGACCTTGTTGGGACAAAAAACAAAAGTCGTGGAGAGCCAAAGACAGAGTTCAATTTGACCATTATCTAATGTTCTAAAATCATCGTCTAAAAATGTTAGACAAGAGAGTCATTATTTTCAAACTCTAAAAGGTCCTAACCCATTTTTTGAACTAATTAATTAGTAATTACTAATACCGATGACACTAGCAGTTATTTACATTAGTCTCTCTTTATCTGCTAAATTTTGGGAACATTTTTATTCAAACACTAGGTTACTTAGGCAATGGCCTAAGGCCTCTAAATGAAGAAGGATCCACTCCATATACTATTAGAATATACTTTCCCTTATATATAACGCTCATAAAACTTTCCCAAACCTACAAATCCAAAACTAAAACAAAACAAGAGCTCTTTCTTTTACTTTTCACTTTTTCTTTTGACCTTCTCTTTAACTTCTTTTGTATATGTGGTAAAATATTATTTTCATCCCTAAAATTTGAATGAATTTTGATTTTAATCCCTAAACATTATGCAAACTTTAGGGACATAAATAATATTTTAGGCTAAAATACCATTTTGGTCCCTACATTTTGGGGTCCCTACATTTTGGGGTCACAATCCATTTGATCCCTACATTTTGATAGCAGTAAATTTGGTCAGTGTTATTTTCAACTTACAATCAAATTGGTTCGTATAGTTAACTTACTAACGAAATATGCCTACATGACAAAGAGTGTGCATCGTTGACGCACAAGTAGCTTATAAAATAATTTTGAAAAATTAATTACTGCTTTAAAAAATGCCACATCAGCACATTAGCAATTTTATCCACGTCAAAAAAAGAAAAGAAAAAAGAATACCATACAAATTTCTGGTCCAAAAAAAAAAAGAAAAAAGAATACCATACAGATTTGACGCACATTTTTTTTTTCTTCTAGGAATCCATAATTAAAACATGTAAACATATTGCACGTCAAAAAGCTTAAATGGTCAAATGAGAAAAAGACTTATTAACTCAAACTTCCTCTGTGGAGACCCAACCACATAATTTTTTTTATATTCTTGTTCTACTCTATTTTATGCTTCCGCCGCATATACAAAAAAAAAAAAAAAAAAAATATATATATATATATATATATATATATATATATATATATATATATATATTTCCTCCAATTTATTTGATATCAAAGTATCTTTAACATGATTCATTCAATGATTTTCTTCACAAGTTGATCGATGTTCCACAAACCTGTTTAATAATAATATTATGTATAATTATTTAGTGGTCCTAGAGAACAAAAAATGTGTGTTCTCCTCTCTCACATGATTAATGGTTCTTACCATGAATTTAATTAGTGAAACCAACTATCTTGTGAGATGGGGTAGCACACATTTATTGTGCTAAAACACTAAATAATTATTCTAATATATATATTTTTTTAGAGTTTCAACCTATGGCGTTAGTTTTTTATGATTGTGCTCTTTTATCATCAGACCAAGACACTAATCGTTTTTTGGTGTAAGTGGGGGTTAACCTCTCAAAACTTATATTTAACTATTAAAGGCTTTAACAGTTTAGCTAACTGGAATCCACAATTATCTAAAATTAGTATAAGTTTGCACATGATAACTAGAATTGCATGCATCAAAACATTGGCGATCGATCCAACAAGGCATAGCTTGTCCACCACGTTTTCTCAAGGAAACAATGGCAATTGTGTGATTTGGGCATGGCATGTGCTAAATTGGGTAAATAAATCATTTTATTTTATTTAATTTGATGATACGATTAATATTAAAAATTTATTTATTAACCACAAGAGAGATGAGAATACAAATACAAAGCATAAGAGACGTCTGCCATGGTAATTTGCCCCCAAAAAAGGAAAAACCAGTAAAAGAGACCAAGTGAGGATCTGAAATTGGGATTTCAGAATGTCAAAGAAAATACTCCAAGAATTCACCATTGCAAATAGGCACCAGGTACGGGAACGAGGATTAATTGAGCTCAGCAAACTTATTGAACATTTATTATAAGATTGAATTTGTTATAGGAAAATATTTATAGCTCTACAGGAAATGGTTTTGTTGGGCTAATTGAAGTCAACAAATTCTACTGCCTAATGCGCTGCATATAAACCAATTGCAAGTACAATATTTACTTATAACTTCTTATGTTACATACACAAAATTTGACCTCCTAATGCACTACAACAAGTCTGTCATTGCGCAATTAGTGCGTCCCCTAATGCACGACCCAAGCCGGTGCTTTATTTTTTATACGTGAAATGATGCCTCTATTAATGCACTGGAAGTTAAGTCAAGTCTCCTTCACCCCCAAATGCACGGTCAGTTAGTCCTTCTCCTGTTCTCCACTAATATAAATTACACGACCAAGAAAGTCCTCCCCCAAAATACACGGCCAATTAGTCATAGGCCCCTAAAGGCCAATTTGTCAAGAAAACATCATAAAATAACCTATTATTGACAAATGACAAGTAGAGGGACGAATTAAAGCAATGGAAATGACCCATGAGTGCCAATCATGCTTGAGAAGGTGCCAGTTAGTCCTTCTCCACTAATATACATTACATGACCAAGAAAGTCCTCCCCCAAAATACACGGCCAATTAGTCATATGCCCCTAAAGACCAATTTGTCAAGAAAACAATTGAGAGGACACCAAACATCAAACCTATATATTAGTGACAAGTAGAGAGAGACACGAATTAAAGCAATAGTCATAACTCTTCTCTAACTAATTAATCATACATTAGAAAATAAAAACAAAAGGATATTTAACATGATTAGTACCTTTTCGACAATCACATTTATCCATGTTTGGTCAAGATGAAAAATAGGAAAAGAAAATAGAGAGGAAAATTTGATTTTCTGTTATTCTGTTGGAGTGAAAAATAAGAGAAAAGAAAATGAGGTACTAGAGTTTCCCACCATTTTTTTTTAATCCAAATTAGAAAAAAAAAAAAATAAAAAGGGTGGAGGAATAGCATTTAGAAAAAAAAAAAATTGCAAAATCTTCCCTCATCTTTTTCATCCTTCCACATTTATATATTAAGAGTATAATAGTATATTACTTTCCCTTTTGAACTTCTTCATCCTCCATATAAAGCACACAAGGTGGAAAGTACAAATCTTTCTTGTTCTTTCAATATTTTCAATCCTCTAACCCCCTCAATGAAAGTCTTAAAGTGTTAAATATGGTTAAATTTGGTTTTGCAATCCTTTTATACATTGAAATAAAATATTTCCATATAAAACGATTCAGATGTTATATATATATAAAGGCTCATTAAACTTTCCAAAACCTAG
This sequence comes from Castanea sativa, assembly GCF_040712315.1. NCBI lineage: Eukaryota > Viridiplantae > Streptophyta > Magnoliopsida > Fagales > Fagaceae > Castanea > Castanea sativa. Next base: position 13,622,580 of record NC_134015.1, read on the forward strand.
AAATCGAAAACTGAAACAAAACAAGAGCTCTTTCTTTTACTTTCCACTTCTCTTTAACTTATTTTGTATATATGGTAAAATATTATTTTAATCCCTAAAATTTGAATGAATTTTGATTTTATTCCCTAAAATTTTATGCAAACTTTAGGAACGTATATAATATTTTAATCTAAAAGATCTTTAATCGAGCACAAAGCCTAACCCTCCTTTACCCTCGGTTTTCTTGTCTTCTTTTCCCTTAGCCCTCAAGTTGAGTGCCCAACCCCATACTTTAAAAAAAAAAAAAAATTATCTTTCTTCTCTCTTCCTAATAAAAAAATGATCTCATAAGACGACTCTTACATCAGGTGAGACCTGCACGTCTGTTAAGCTTGACTAATATATTATTTCATTTTATGTCTTCAATTCAATTGACCTTGTTGGGACAAAAAACAAAACTTGTGGAGAGCCGAAGACAGAGTTCAAGACGTGAGTACTATCTAATGTTCTAAAATCGTTGTCTAAAAATGTTAGTTAAGAGAGTCATGATTTACAAACTCTAAAAGATCCAAACCCATTTTTTGAACTAATTAGTAATTACTAATACCAATGGCCCTAGTAGTTACTTACATTAGCCTCTCTTTATCAGCTAAATTTTGGAACATTTTTATTCAAACACTAGGTCACTTAGGCAATGGCATTGGCCTAAGGCCCCTAAATGAAAGAAGGATTCACTCTATATACTATTAAAATATACTCCTATGTATCTATCTTAATGTGTAGAAATTTTGTTTAAGGTCCCCTTCACTTGCCAATAAATAAATAAATAATGTTCTCTATTGACAAATGGAATGCACTCTCTATATATTTAACATTGACAAATTTTTATGAAGCCTTAAAATTTTAATTAATAAAAATTATTTTAAAAAACAATCATTCTTTTTTTCTTTTTTCTTTTTATATACAAGATAAAATTTCTACTCTAGCATAATCTAAGTGTATATGTGTGTGAAGCTTCCTCCTGGAGACTTGAACCCGGCCCTTGCCCCCACACTCCACAAGCATTTATACCTGTGAAGTGACCATCGAACCAAGAGTGTGCGGTGGTAAAAACAATCATTCTTCAAATGTTGGGAACTCTATTAGTATTAATGCATTTTATTCTATTCGTGGCACTTTTAGAGTGCAAATTTCCAATCCACCAAAAGTCAATAAACTCTTGCTCTCTCTCTCATAGTTCTCTAGACAAAGTCATTACTGAAATCCAACATTATTACTTAAAAAAATATTAATTTATAAATATTTAAATCCGGTCCTAATGACTATCCCATTCCTGTTGACATGTTCCAAATAATTTGCAATCAATTTCTTAGTATGGTCACTCTCAAAAGAAAAAGAAAAAAAATTCTTAGTATGGTCTACAGGGAAAAGTAAGCAATAGTTAATATTGTTTCTACTCACTTCAATTTATTAGTATGGTCTGTATGGAAAAGTAAGCAATATCTTGGGTTTCGCCAGCTTCATCTGGTAAATGAGGTTTTTGAGTTAATATATATCCATGAATATTTTTAGATCACAGAACGATTTAATTGTCACACGATCATTTTAGTTGACTTAATGAAAACAATTGAGAGGATTTCAGAATGTCAAAGAAAATACTCCAAGAATTCACCATTGCAAATAGGCACCAGGTACGGGAACGAGGATTAATTGAGCTTAGCAAATTTATTGAACATTTATTATAAGATTGAATTTTGTTACAGGAAAATATTTATAGCTCTGCAGGAAATGGTTTTGTTGGGCTAATTGAAGTCAACAAATTCTACCGCCTAATGCGCTGCATATAAACCAATTGCAAGTACAATATTTACTTATAACTTCTTATGTTACATACACAAAATTTGACCTCCTAATGCACTACAACAAGTCTGTCATTGCGCAATTAGTGCGTCCCCTAATGCACGACCCAAGTCGGTGCTTTATTTTTTGTACGTGAAATGATGCCTCTATTAATGCACTGGAAGTTAAGTCAAGTCTCCTTCACCCCCAAATGCACGGTTAGTTAGTCCTTCTCCTGTTCTCCACTAATATACATTACACGACCAAGAAAGTCCTCCCCCAAAATACACGGCCAATTAGTCATATGCCCCTAAAGACCAATTTGTCAAGAAAGCAATTGAGAGGACACCAAACATCATAAAATAACCTATTATTGACAAATGATAAATGACAAGTAGGGAGTCTACTCTAGCCAATCATGCTTGAGAAAATAAAATTTTCTCAAAGTTGTGGTTTCATATTTTTGTTTTTTGTGGTTTCATATTCAATAAACACTAAAAAGAATCTCAAAGTTGATGCAAGAGCTAAATTGCTTATGAAATTTTTTGAAGGTGTAAGTCATAGGAGTAAAAAGCCTAATGACTTCAAAGTTTATGGTGATCAACTCAGCAACCCCTCCACTTATAAACGTTTTCAATCACACGGTTGTAGGGCTTAGTGGTGATGTTGCTATGTCCATAGATGCAAGTGCACTTGATACGCGTTTACGTAAAACTAAGCTTGCAGGTATTAATTCAATAATTGTACTTAGGCTTATAAAATATGTAGATTTTAAATTATATGGTTATATACAGATTTAGATATATAATTAGGTTTTTTATGGTTTAATTATGTGGACTCTTTGTTTTCTACATTAAATTAACTCATTTGGCACAAAAATTAAAAAACTTAGATTAGATAGGATACATGACACAAAATTAAACTTTAATTGAAATTTAATTTTTACACAGAATTAACTCACTTTGCACAAAAATTTAAAAACTTAGATTAAATGGAACATGTGGCGCAAAATTATACTCTAATTTGAATTCCAATTTGAAATCTAATTAGATTTTCTCTCAGCTTTGCCTATGCAACCCCATGCACATGCACAGATACATTTAAAAACAATTACAATTACATATATATAATTTCAAATCTAATTAGATCTAGACTCTTCTGTTTTTGCATTCAATAATTTACTTGCCACAAAAATTAAAAAATTAGATGGAACACATGCGCAAAATTGAACTTCAATTAAAATTCAATTTAGAATCTAATTGAATTTAAACTCTTTAATTTTTGAACTTAATAATTCACTTGACACACAAATTTAAAAATTAGATGAGACACGTGGTGCAAAATTAGACTCTAATTTAGAATTTAATTGGATTTTCTCTTAGCCTTGGCTATATATATATAACTTATAAACTTGAAGTGCTTTTAGTTATACAAATAAAAGACTCATAAATATAAAATCATTCAATTTTTATTTATTTATTTATGGTTTACTTATATTGGACTCCTTGTTTTTTACACTAAATTAACTCATTTGACACAAAAATTAAAAAACTTAAATTAGATGGGACACATGGCACAAAATTGAACTCTAATTGAAATATAATTTTTACATTGAATTAACTCATATGGAAAAAAAAAATTGAAAAACTTATATTAGATGGGGCACATGACGTAAAATTAGATTATAATTTAATTCCAATTTAAAATTTAATTGGATTTTCTCTTAGTTTTACCTATTATTATATATATGGACTAGTATGTAACCCGTACTAACACACGAGAATGATAAATTATAGTAGTGTTGTTGATGTTAACTTAAGTTATTAAATATATAGGACATTAGTTTGACTAAGACATTTAAAAGTACTAAAATGGTTTTTCCTTGCAATTTTCATGATATTGGTTATGCCAAAATTCTCATTATAGTGCTATTAAATATATAATATTAAAAATCACAATTAGATACTACATATACAATATCAATTCACAATCACTATTCATTAAATTCTACTTAATACAATACAAAATAAAAGAATAAATTGGCCCAATAGTATCTCCTATTAGGGATAAGTGCATGGAATCATTAAGCTCAATTACAGTTTGTTATGTTCAAAATTTTTGCATACAAAATATTTGAATAAAAACAGTTTGAAAATTATACGCATTAGTTTAGAGAAAACAATCACAGAAATAGCGTCCAATAAGTGAATCTGCTTACCATTACATGACCAAAGTCTAACCCAAGTTTTGCCTGAAAGTCTCTCTGTACCAAATAATACCTTTCTAAATTTGATATGAAGTCGGTTCTTACTAATTAGTAATTACAAATACCGATAACCCTAGCAGTTTTACATTAGTCTCTCTTTATCAGCTAAATTTTGGGACCATTTTTATTCAAATGAAAGAAGGATCCACTCTATATACTATTAGAATATACTCCTATGTATCTATCTTAAAGTGTAGAAATTTTATTTAAGGTCCCCTTCACCTGACAATAAATAAATAAATAATGTTTTCTATTGACAAATGGAATGCACTCTATATTTCACATTGACAAATTTTTTTGAAGCCCTAAAATTTTAATCAATAAAAATTATTTTGAAAGACGATCCTTCTTCAAATGTTGTGCACTCTATGATGTTTTTGTTTTGCCTTTTCAAGTATGATTCTCTAGAAGAAAAGACTCATGACCATTGCTTTACTTCGTGCCTCTCTCTACTTGTCAATAGATTTATGATGTTTGCTGCCCTTAATTTCAATTGTTTTCTTGACAAAGTGGCCATTAGGGGCAGGACTAACTTGGTGTTTGGGTAAAGGAACTTGACTTGGTCTTGCATTAGAGAGGACTGAATTGGCCGTGGCTTAAGAAATTGAAAGCATGAATTATGCGCTACATCATCATGTTCTTATATACTATAAAAATATTTAATGCAAATATGCTTGATATTTCATAGACATGGCAGGTCCATTATTATGGGTAATCTTTATTTTTAGTATACCTATAATTATAACAGGGTTGGAGGTGTCAACAAGTTAAGCCGCAAGGCTCTTGGCGTGCTGCCAACTATGTGAAAGCAACCATATAATTGTAACTATAGTAATCAATTTAATGTTTGCATCACCAACAATATAAGTTTACACTTGATCACTAGAATTGCATGCATTAAAGCAATGCCATTGACAATCAAACCCGAACTTGATAATTAATTTCTACCAGCTAGTTTTCTCCAAGAAGCAGTGGCAATTGTTTGTTTGCTATTTGTTAGAAATACTAAAAGGTAATCATTTTTATTGAGAAATAATTATAATATACTGATTTTTTTTTTAGGAGGAATTACAATAAAAGATAACAATTGAGTTTTTTTTTTTTAAGTAAACAATAATACTTATTAGAACATACACGAAAATAATAATATTAGTGTTTTAAATCGGGTTTATAATACATTACATAATTAAAGCACAACTACAAAATGTCCTAACTTTTGTAGTTGTAGACTGAGGTTATAAACAATGGACACTAGATACGTACAACCAATACGGAGCTGCGACATAGACCAGGTGACAATCCAAGCAAAGAAAATGCTCCAAGAATTCACCATTGCAAAATATCTATCGCTAAGCCAGAATATCTATATATATATATATATATATATATATATATATATATATATATATATATATATATATATATTTTCCCTTCTATATCGATAATTGGGGTGAAAGAATTTAAATCTGTATACATGTCTCTGTTTGGAACATTAAGAAATGCTCATTGAGCTATAAGTCTCTTGGTGACTTGAGTGCGCGCGCGCGCGCGCACACACACACACACACACATATATATATATATATATATATATATATATATATATATATATATATATATATATATATATATATATATCTTTCTTCTCTCTTCCTAATCAAAAAATGATATCATAAGAAGACTCCTACGTCATGTGAGACCTACACGTCTGTTAAGCTTGAATAATATATTATTTAATTTTATGTGTTCAATTCCTTTTTTTAGAAGAAACTATGTCTTCAATTCAATTGACCTTGTTGGGACAAAAACAAAAGTTGTGGAGAGCCAAAGACAGAGTTCAAGACATGAGTATTATCTAATGTTCTAAAATCATTGTCTAAAAATTTTAGTTAAGAGAGTCATGATTTACAAACTCTAGAAGATCCAAACCCATTTTTTGAACTAATTAGTAATTACTAATACCGATCGTCCTAGCAGTTATTTACATTACTCTTTCTTTATCAGCTAAATTTTGGAATTTTTTTATTCAAACACTAGCTCACTTAGGCAATGGCATTGGCCTAAGGCCCCTAAATGAAAGAAGGATCCACTCTATATACTATTAGAATATAATCCTATGTATGTATCTTAAAGTGTAGAAATTTTATTTAACGTCCCCTTCACTTGGCATTAAATAAATAAATAATGTTCTCTATTGACAAATGGAATAAAATCTCTGTAAGGCTGAAATTTATCAACCATTTTGTTAGCTTTATTCCGTACCAATTTGCTTGCAATTCAGCACTTAGAAACCCTATATTTAGGTGGGATTCATTTAAGGGTAGTATGTAAGAAAGTGTGAAGAAATGCTCAAGATTGTGTAGTGAAACAGGGACTCACGGCTGAATCTTGCGGGTGGCTCGCGGCTTGCAAGCCGCCAGATGATGCATACGAGTGAAGCATGCTAAGAAGATGACCAGTCACACCAACTAGAGCACTACAGGACAAAAAGTCTAGTCTGACCATTCTGTTTGCTCGTGGCTTGAACTCGCGACTTAGTCAAGTCGCGAGGCCAAGTCACCAGTCAGCTCTGTTTTGAAAAACTGACTCTTCGCATTCCTTTCTCTCTCCAGTATACATACCCCTTATACCCACGAAATGTAGAGAGCTTCCAGAGAGAATTTTAAGAGAAAAACCCTAGAGAAAAACAAGATTGACTCATCCACAATCTTCACATAGAGACTCTTCAAATTCCTCTACTCTCTTCCTCGCCATTGTTACATCATTGAGAGGTACATTACCAAAACCTTTTCTCACCATACCCATATCTATGAGAAGGCTGTTTGGTGCTTTGGGAAGCAGTTAAGAATGGACCAATTTCATATTGGTTGATGCTATAGGCTGTAGCAGAATCCGGTAAGCTAAAGAAGAAATAGGTTCGGCACAACCTCATTGGAGTAGGAGCTTGGAGGGCTTAGGTACACTGGGTAGATTAGGCTTGGAGAATCTTCTGTTGTCCATGTATCCCAACTACATTCTTTAGTGGATTATTGACTGCTTGGAGGGCAGCGGAGAGGTTTTACGCTGAGGGCTTCGGTTTCCTCTTCGATAACACATCATTGTATTGTCCTTGTGTTTGCATCTCTATTCCCTTAATCTTTGTCATTTAATTTCTGCTGTGGATGTGATTTTATTTGGTTTAGATTATGTTATCAATTTTGTTTTAGCTTCTTTACATTTTCCGCACGTACATTGTTTGTTAATAAGCTTGAATTGGTAATTTGCAATTTGGGGGTCTAAACATTCAAAGGCGTCTTACACGCTTTTTGAACTTTCATTTGGCATCAGAGCGGGTGCACTCTTTATGGTTTAAATACCTTAGTGCGATCCTTGACCCCGCATTGAGATGGATTGATCTCAATCTTTGAATGCTCCACCATATTTTGATGGTAGCAATTATGCCTTTTGGAAGGTATGAATGAGAGCATTCTTATGTTCAATAGATGAATCTGTTTGGGATGCTGTTGATGTCGACTAGACTAGGCCGGAGGCAACCAAATCCACATGGGATAAGGCAGCCCTCGCAGCGTCTAATGCGAACAGCAAAGCACTTAACACTATTTTTTGTGGTGTATCTCCAGATGAGTTCCACTGGATATCTCATATAACCATTGCCAAGGAGGCATAGAAGATATTGGAGACCACGTACGAGGGAACAAAGAATGTTAAGGACACCAAGTTGCAGATGCTGACCACTCGGTTTAAGGAGCTAAAAATGAGTAAGGATAAGTCCTTTGACTCTTTCTATAGTAAGCTGAATGAAGTGGTCATCGGCAAGTTTAACTTGGGAGAGAAAATAGAGGACTCGAAAGTTGTACGAAAAATTCTTCGTTCATTGCCAGAGAGCTTCCGTGCAAAGGTGACTGCAATCAAGGAGAGCAAAGACCTTGATGAAATCAAAGTCCAAGAGCTGATTGACTCTCTCCAAACATATGAGCTTTCATTGCCAAATCAAAGAAAGAGCAAATCACTTGCTCTTAAGACGATAAATGAAAGGGTAGAAGCACATGACTCATCGGATGAGGATGCAGTCGAAAAGGATGTTGCTTACCTTGCAAAGAATTTCCGAAAATTCCTGAAGTTCAAGAACAGTGGGAAGTTTGGTGATACAGGAAAGTTCACAAGTTCCGGGAAAGGGAAAAAGGACTTCAAAAAGAAAGTCGGGAAGGAGTCCCAATCTACCCAAGGAGTCACTTGTTTTGAATGTAATGGGCATGGTCATTTCAAAAAGGAATGTCCTAATTATTTGAGATCAAAAGGGATGGCTTATGCCACCACTCTCAGTGACTCAGATTCTTCCACCTCTGATTCGGAGGATAGCTGTGATAAAGAAGGGAATTTCTCGGTGTTCATGACTATTGCTCATACTGAGTCTTCAAAGGACTTCAATTTGCTTGTGCAAGAGCTTGGGGAGTATAGTGATGAGGAATCCATGGGTATTGTAGAAGAATCGGATGCTGAAGAAGATGAAGATACATGTTGAAGAAGATGAAGATACAGCTGGTCTTTAAGAGAACTACAATTCACTCCTTGGGAAGTTGGGAGAGTATGCAAGGGTGGCCAAGGTGACTGTAAAGAAGATGAAGAAAGCAGAGGACTATCAAAGTCTCCTGGTGAGATACAAGGAGGCCAAGTGTGAGATTGAGATACTAAACGGCGAACTAACCGAAGCTTACTCCAAGGTGAAATTCCTTGAGCTTGAGGTGGTTCAAGCAAATGCCAAAATAGAAAGCGTATCCACAAAAACGCTCGATGATGTCCTTTCCTCTCAAAAACTTTTTCTAACAAAACTGGATTAGGATACACCGAAGAAAGTAGCTCAACTGTGAATACCTCCAAAGATTTGTGAAGGCCAAAGAGTCTGCTGTAGTTGCCCCTACTGTGGAGAAGGCAAAGGTTGAGAAGAAGAAGAATGTGGCTGACCAACGGGTGTTGAACAAGTCCCATAATCAATCTATGGTCAGGTCTGAAGCCAAAGCAAAATCTCTTCCACGATCGCAAAGAGGTCCTAGAACAAACCATGTTTGTCATCACTGCGGACTTCAAGGGCACACCCGACCAAATTGTCATAAGCTGAGAGCATTAAGGAATGTTAGTGATAAAAGGTCAAGAGAACCGAGAAACGACAAGACAACTTGGGCTGTTGAACCATCAAGAGGTCGAAATGGTGATCTCGGAATGATAGACGTGATGAAGATGATTGGTGCATTCACCAATTGCTTAGAAAGCTTCACAATAAGGTTTGAAAGTCCTAACTCTTGTACCCAATCCTATAGGGATATCACCCCAAACGCACGTGACGTGTGGGTGAAAAAGGGTACTCATGCATAAGCATTACAACATGTCCATGCATCAATTCTTCCTATGTTGTGTGAATATGCTTGATTGTATGCTTATTGGTTGTTTGTTTGTTTTCGCTTTAAATGTTTTCACATTGATGTTTTTTATCAATCTTTTCTTGTTTTTGTGTCAAAAATCCAAAAACACATAAAAAGTAGAAAATCCTAAAAGTTTGATTGCCTTTGTTGAGTTTTGTCTCAAAACATGTTTTGCCTTGTACCTTTGTACTAATGGCCTTGTGCATCTACGAGCATAGCTTGTTTCCTATGTACTCATATCATTGTGGGAGAAATCTTGACATCTATGTGACTGTTGTAAATAGATCTTCAAACTTGTCATGAATGATTAGTGAATGGTTTTGTCGATCTTGAGTCATGCATAGACTTGTGCCTATATATCTTCCCACTCCTTTATTAATTTTTTTGCTTACAAGAGCTCACTAAATGTAAATCTTCAAATGAAAAGAGATATTGAGCTGCAAAAGCCTGTCGCACATACTAGTATTTGACTAGGAAAAAGGGAAAGTGACTTTATAAAAATTATATGATGCCCAAAAAGCCAAAGGCTGTCTCATCAATTGAAATATCAAAATTTCTGACATCGATCTCACAATGAAATGTATTGATTCAAAAAGATCAAATGATATGTTGTATATGGAGCCAAATGAAAAGCTTCAATCTTATGCTATCAAGTTTTATGGGAGGTTATATATGCATATTTCTATAATTGAGATGGGTCACATTATCTGGTCTTGATTGTGTATGCCTCGGTTGAATTGATCATTAAAGCTTCACATTAGATTAAGGACTATCTCATTTTTGATACCCACACACATCACACAAGCCTATGATCAATGAATGACATATTCATTTGTGTGATTGTACTTGATTAAATGTGTTTTCACATGCTCAATCTATGTTGATCAAACACAAAAAGATTTTTGAGTGTTTTAAGTTGTGTTTGGAAAGTATTTTGTTCTTTCAAAAAATGTCCAAATTTCAAAAACAGTGTTGCCCTATTTTGGCGACTCAGTCGTGGGTTGGTCCAGTCGCATGCCCCAGTTGCGAGCCCATACAGATATTTTTCGCGACTCACTGGCAGGTAAACGTCCCAGTTGCGAAAAACACTTAGAATATTTTTCAAAATTTGGGTCTTTATGTTTTTTGCGGCTCAGAGTGGTGACTTGTTCGTGGGTGGAAGGTCTAGTCGCAAGGGGTACACAAAGATTTTCACAGCTTACTTCGCAACTTCCTCGCGGGTAGGACTTCCAGTCACGAAAAACACTTAAACAAAATTTTCAAAATTTGTCTTTAAGTGATTTGGCGACTGAGACTGGCGACTTGCACGCGACTTGACTCAGTTGCGAAAAACGCGTGTTTTGCGTATCATGGTCAGTTTTTAAACCTTTTTCCAGTTTTCCCTCGAACTTTTGTGACTATTCATTGTCTCCCCCATTTATACCTCTCTCAAACTCACCGTGTTTCTCACAAAAACCACCATTGTTCTTCATCATCTCAACTTCAATCCTCAAGAAAAGATATGGATTTTCTTATTTTCATTACATTTTTCATGTTTATAGCCTTGTTTTCTTGGATCTATGAGTTGATGCTGAGATTTGTTGTTTCGAATATGGGTTGGGTTTATGTCTGTCAAGTTTTGGTGTTTGGGTTTGATTGACCTTGTGTTTAATGATGCAAGTTATGGGTGTTATCATGATTTAGTCTCATTGTTTGAGTTTGTTTTTACTGTGTTGGTTTGTGCATCTCATACCCATTATGATATGTCTTATTGACATTTTTTTTTTGGATTATTGTGTTTGACTCTCTGTGTGAGTAAGTTTGGTTCAATATGGTTGAGTTTTGATGGTTGGGTTATTATTATTTTTTGAACTTTTAGTTATCATGTGTTTTTCTTCTGCCTTGAGGATATTGTCTGCTCTGTGTTTGTTTGTTTATCTCATACTCATTAAAATATGTCTCATAGACATATGCTTTCTTCTGGTTGATTGTGGTACACGCTATTTCAATAACAGCTGTTTATTGCATGTTGAGGTCTGTGCTTGGGAATATGCCTTAGAGTGTTCCTTTTTGAGTAGTTGTGGTCACTATCACATTGTGTTATGCATTAGTATTGTTCTATGCTCTTTTTTGTTATACTAACCATGTTACCAATGGTTGAATCTCCATCTATTGTGCTCTGTTTTTTTTGTGTGGCCTTTTCTACTATGTTGCAGATGACTCCTACCAAGAAGAAAACTACTGCCAAGAAGGGTGATAAAAGGCTAAAAATGGACAACACCAAGTTTAGATCAACTCAACACTTTGAGAGATATAGAGATTTCTTCTTAAAGGCACCCATCATTCGAGAAAGATTTGTAGATTTGGTGGATTTGAAGGACACCTTCATTCCAAATTTTTTTGAGGGCAGAGGTTGGGAAAAGTTGCTGGGTGACTTACCTGTAGTGTGTGAGTCTCTTATCAAAGAATTTTATGCAAATGCTGTACTAAGTGAAGATGAGTTAAACTGTTGGATAAGAGGAAACGAATTCACTATAGATGCAGGTGATATAGATGTGGTGCTAGGTCTTGAAGGTATAGATGACCATGACTTCACCAACTTCAAGGACAGGATGCTATCCATAGAGACCGTCCAATCTCGCATTGGTGGAGCAAGAGAGGGGTGATGCCTCAACACTACAGCCTTCCTTGCTGACATGAATTATCTAACCACCATCATGATGTTCAATTTGTACCCAATTAGGAAGCTAACTACAATCAATAATGCCAGAGCTATATTTCTCATGGAGCGGGAAAACACCTTCATAGATATTAGCTCTCACATCTTTGACACCATTGTGGATGAGACTAGAACAACCTCTAGGGCCAAGCTGATTTTTCCCAGCCTTCTTATGAGTCTTTCCAAATTGAAAGATGTCCCATCCCTCAAGATATCAGTCCCATGTCTATACCCTCAGCCATCAACAAACTAACCATCACAAGGATACAAGTTCGCCTCCCAGGTGATGAAGAGGAAGGTGAATAAGCTAAAGGTGAACCCATGGACATTGAGACAGAGGCTGCCGAACAAGCTTCAAGCTCAAGAGGTCATGGCAAGAGGAGTAGAGCTTCATCTTCATCAGTTGTACGTTCAGATGCATTCCAGATCATCCTAGAGAGGATTGATGGGCTCAGAGATGTCCAGAATGAACAATCTAATAGGCTGGCTGCACTATAGGATCGGATGAACATCCTCTCAGCAAAGTTTGATAGCTTCTCCACCCAATAGTGACCCTTTGGCCATTCCGGTCAAAAAGGGGGAGAATTTTTTGAAGGGCAACTCTTAAGGGGAAGTGTCTGTTTGAGAGGGAGCATGCCAAAAACTTATCTTAAGCAGTTTACTTTATAATTTTGTTCTATAGTTTCTAGTGTTGTGTTTTGGATAATTGTTTAATTATGGATTTGCTAAATACTTTGTTGAATATTTTGGTTGTCTTTTGCTGATTTAAGCTCAAGGATTTTTTTACTTTTGGCTATATATTTTTGAGTTGGTTTTTTAGTTTTTATGTCGTGATCTGTACCCATGTTGCTTTTGTAAGCTTTTAGGGTTTGTTTTCTATAGTTTGTAGGCTTTGATGGTTTGTACTATGCTTATATAGCCTAGCTTATGTACTTGTTGTTATGCTATGCACTACTTTAAGTACATCACTCTTGTGCCCTAATAGGATCTTGTTCCTAGATGCATATACTTCATGTATTGTGCATTGGTTGAGTGTTGGACATGCAAATGATTCTTTACATTTAAGCTTAATAGCTTGCATGTCCGGATGTTCATTCCAAGTGTGAATGAGCATTGTGGTTACTATTTTATAGTGATTGCTTGTATGGTCAAGTTTTGGTTTATTATTTTACTCCATTGTGCTTGATCGCATCGTGCTTGTCTCATATGCATTACAAGTTTTTCTGCATGTAATGATCATATGTTGTTGTGTTTCAGGAGACACTTGTTCTTATGATTCAAGAGCTACACATATTCTAGAGTTAGGTGTGAGTGAGTTTTGTTCAACTGTTCCCAACTCACATGTTAAGTCTAGAGTTTGTTTTAGGGTTTTGTCACGGAATAGCCAAAGGGGGAGATTGTAAGGTTGAAATTTATCAACCATTTCGTTGGCTTTATTCCATGCCAATTTTCTTGTAATTCAGCACTTAGAAATCCTGTATTTAGGTAGGATTCATGTAATGGTAGTGTGTAAGAAAGTGTGAAGAAGTGCTCAAGACTGTGTAGTGAAGTAGGGACTCGCGGCTGGATCTCGTGGGTGGCTCGTGGCTTGCAAGCCGCCAAATGATGCACACAAGTGAAGCATGCTGAAAAGATGAACAGTCACGCCAGCTGGAGCACTATAGGACAAAAAGTCGAATCTTGCCATCCTGTTTGCTCGGGCTTGAACTTGCGACTCAGTCAAGTTGCGAGGCCAAGTCACTAGTCAGCTCTATTTTGAAAAACTAACTCTTTACATTCCTTTCTCTCTCCAGTATAAATACCCTTTATACCCACGAAATGTAGAGAGCTTCCAGAGAGAATTTTGAGAGAAAAACCCTGGAGAAAAACAAGATTGACTCATCCACAATCTTCACATAGAGACTCTTCAAATTCCTCTACTCTCTTCCTCTCCATTGTTACATCCTTGAGAAGTACATTACCAAAACCTTTTCTCACCATACCCATATTTGTGAGAAGACTGTTTGGTGCTTTGGGAAGCAATTAAGAAGGGACCAATTTCATATTGGTTGATGTTATGGGCTATAGCGGAATCTGGTAAGTTAAAGAAAAAATAGGTTCGGCGCAACCTCATTGGAGTAGGAGCTTGGAGGGCTTAGGTACATTGGGTAGATTAAGCTTGAAGGGTCTTCTGTTGTCCATGTATCCCAACTACATTCTTTAGTGGATTATTAACCGTTTGGAGGGCGGCGGAGAGGTTTTATGCCGAGGGCTTCGGTTTCCTCTTCAATAACACATCGTTGTGTTGTCCTTGTGTTTGCATCTCTCTTCCTTTAATCTTTGCCATTTAATTTCTGCTGTGGATGTGATTTTATTTGGTTTAGATTATGTTATCAATTCTGTTTTAACTTATTTACATTTTCCGCACGTACATTGTTTGTCAATAAGCTTGAATTGGTAATTTGTAATTTGAGGGTCTAAACGTTCAAAGGTGTTTTACACCCATTTTGAACTTTCAATCTCTATATATATCTAACATTGAAAAAAGAATTATGAAGCCTTAAAATTTTAATCAATAAAAATTATTTTAAAAAACAATCCTTCTTCAAATGTTGGGCACTCTATTAGTATTAAGCCATTTTATTCTATTTGCGGCACTTTTAGAGTGCAAATTTCCAATCTCCAAAACACACAAAGAAGAAGAAGGTGAATACAGTCAATAAACTCTCTCTCTCTCTCTCTACAAAGTCATTACTAAAATCCAACATTATTACTTTAAGAAAATTATACAGAAAATTAAATAAATATTAATTTATAAATATTTAAATCCGGTCCTAATGACCGCCCCATTCCTGTTGAAATGTTCCAAATAATTTGTAATCAATTTCCTTAGTATGGCCTACATGGAAAAGTAAGCAACAGTTAATATTGTTTCTACTCCAATTTATTGTCTGTATGGAAAATTCGGCAATAGTCGGCCAAGACATTTAAATCAGGACATTTAAGTCAATCTTGTCACACGATCATTTTAGTGGACTAAACGGTCATATGATAAAAGCAGTAAAGCACACCTAGATAATAACCGAACAGGCAAGAAGATTCCTCTAAATATATTTAACCAAAAATTTAGCCAACCAAATATTCCAATCCCTTCTATAAAATAACTCTCAATCCATTTGAAATCACTCATCCACTACTCCAACCATAGTGTAAAAGTTCATCCTTCGTCCACCAACATAATGACATCCCTTTCAAACAAACCACTCTTCAATCAATTCATTTCATCACTGGTCTTCTTCCTCCTTGTTGTCATCATCCTTGATCTCATTTTTTCATCCACTGCTTTTGTTTCCTCTGTAACTTCTCCTTTCGTTTACACTAACAATAAGGTTAAGGTAGCAGAAGAAAGAAAGGAAGCAAAGGCTCTTCTAAAATGGAAAATTAACCTTCACAGTAAAAGCCAGTCTTTCTTGTCCTCTTGGGCTGGAAGCAATCCTTGCAATTGGGTCGGAATAAATTGTGACAACAAGTCTGGAAGTGTCACCCATCTAAACCTTTCAAGTCACAGTTTGAAAGGTACACTTCACGATCTAAGCTTTCAATCCTTCCCCAATCTACTCAGTGTTGACCTTTCTTGCAACTCACTATTTGGAACCATCCCCACAAATATTGTTCACCTCTCTAAACTCTCAGTTCTAGACCTTTCTTATAATCAATTCACTGGAATAATTCCTTCCGAAATAGGCCAATTGACAAGTCTTCACGTCTTTTACCTTGGTGTAAATCTTATGAGTGGCCTTATTCCTCTAGAACTAGGAGGATTAACTTCTTTGAGTGAGCTTGATTTATCAACAAACAATCTCACGGGTGTCATTCCTACCTCTCTTGGAAACTTAAGCAACCTAAACATTCTATGTCTTCAGAAGAACCATCTCTATGGTACCATCCCTACTTCTCTTGGAAACTTAAGTAACCTAGTCATTCTAGATCTTGGTGGGAACCAACTTTATGGTCACATCCCTCAAGAAATAGGTCTGCTAAGTTCTCTAAGTTTCCTTGTGTTGGCATTAAACAATCTTACAAGTGTCATCCCTACCTCTCTTGGAAGCTTAAGCAACCTAACCACTCTATATCTTCATACGAACCAACTTTCTGGTTCCATCCCTCGAGAATTGGGAATGCTAAGTTCTCTGACTAACCTTCAGTTATCAATGAACAATCTCATAGGCACCATCCCTGCTTCTCTTGGAAACTTAAGCAACCTAAACACTCTATATCTTCATATGAACCAACTTTCCAGTTCCATCCCTCAAGAATTAGGAATGCTAAGTTCTCTGACTGACCTTGCGTTATCAATGAACAATCTCATAGGCACCATCCCTGCTTCTCTTGGAAACTTAAGCAACCTCAGCTATCTATATCTTCATATGAACCAACTTTCTGGTTCCATCCCTCAAGAATTTGGAATTGTAAGTTCTCTAAGTGATCTTAAGTTATCATTTTACAATTTCCTAGGTATAAGTTTTGCTTCTATAGGAAACTTAACTAAAATCACTTGTTTTAGATTATTCAGTAATAAGTTAAGTGATCTCATTTCATTTGAACAGAACAATTTTACTCAATTGAAGGAGTTCGAAATATCAGAAAACCAACTCAGTGGTCACTTACCAAACAATGTGTTCCTTGGTGGATCGCTTGAGAAATTCACCGCAGAAAACAATCATTTTATTGGTTCAATACCAAAATCAATGAGAAACTGTACTAGCCTCAGAAGAGTTCGACTTGATGGAAATCAACTTAATGGAAATATAGGAGAAATTTTTGGAGTATACCCACACTTAAAATACATGGATTTGAGTTATAATAGATTTTATGGTGAACTTTCAACTAACTGGGGCCAATGTCAAAACTTGACAAGCCTAAAAATATCTAACAATGATATTTCAGGTAGATTACCTCCTGAGCTTGGAGAAGCAATTCAATTACATGTGCTCAATCTCTCCTCAAATAAGCTAAATGGGGAAATCCCAAAGGAATTAGGTAAGTTGACATTTTTGTTTGATCTTTATCTAGACAATAACAAATTTTATGGACACATTCCTTACAATTTAGGGATGCTATCAAATCTAGAGCAACTTAATCTTGCCAAAAATAGTCTAAGTGGTCTTATTCCCGACTTAGGGAATTGTAAAAAGTTGCGGATGTTAAATTTGAGCAACAATCACTTAAGCAAATATATCCCACTTCAAATTGGCAATTTGCAGTATCTCCAAAATCTTGATCTTAGCAAAAATTTTCTGACAGGAGAGATACCACAACAACTTGGAGATTTGAAAATGTTAGAAATCTTGAATCTTTCCCACAATGCACTCTCTGGTAATATTCCATCATGTTTTAATCAATTGTTAAGCTTGACATCCATTGACTTGTCCTATAATCAATTGGGTGGTCCTATTCCAAATACTAAAGCATTTCGTGAGGCACGAGTAGAAGCATTTAGAAATAACAAAGGTTTGTGTGGCAATGCTACTGGTTTGAAGGCTTGCCCCTCTACATATAGCCAAAATGTTCATGTCAAAAAGGGGAATAATGTTATGACACTAATTTTAGCTCTTTTGGGCATTGTTTTTCTTGTATGTATCATTGTCGGAATTACATTAAATATTTGTTTTAAAAAGATGAAGGCAAAAAATGAGACAAAAGAAGAAGAACATCAAGCGATGTTTTCAATGTGTAGCTATGATGGAAAAATGGTTTATGAAAACATTGTTGAGGCAACAGGGGATTTTGATTACAAACATTGTATTGGTGTTGGGGGGTATGGAATTGTCTATAAAGCTGAGTTGTCAACAGGTCAAGTTGTTGCTGTAAAGAAACTTCATCCACTCTCAGAAGATAGTGTGGCCAATGTAAACACTTTTACCAGTGAGATAAATAGTTTAACCGAAATACGACACCGCAACATTATAAAGCTTCATGGTTTTTGCTCACATCCACAGCACTTGCTTTTAGTTTATGAGTTCTTGGAAGGAGGGAGCTTGAAAAAAATACTAAACAATGGTGAATTAGCATCAGACTTTGATTGGGCTAAGAGGGTAAATGTTGTCAAAGGTGTTACAAGTGCTCTATCTTATATGCATCATGACTGCTTACATCCAATAATTCATCGTGACATATCAAGCAAGAATGTTCTGCTAGATTCGGAATATGAAGCTCATGTCTCCGACTTTGGCACTGCTAGGATTATGAGTTCTGACGCATCTTATTGGACTTCATTTGCTGGCACTTTTGGGTATGCCGCTCCTGGTATGTTATTTAAGTATTGTTAGGGACGTTAAAATTTTCACAATCTTATGACTGAAGTAACATAAATTTTTACATGGACTTACTAACTCAACTGTTATTAACAACAATCACATGCATTGTGACTATTGTTGTGTCTCGTCTTATTAATGTTATTTCAATTGGCATTGTTTGTCTTTTAAAATTGGAAAAAGTTTACCCCCAAACTGGTTTTGAGGAAACTTCCTCGAACTAGCTAAGTGGCTATTAAAGAGGCTACCCGCATGTACTTTTAAACACATTACTTTTTATAATAAGTTATGTGACTTGTTTAAATAATACATGTGGATAGTCTTATAAATCACAACTTAATGAATTGGAGGAAATTCCTCCAAACTTTAATTTGTCCTTTAAAATTTGTTTAACCGCATAATGTTGTGTACAGTTGTCATTGTTTGAGCTAGTAGGTTTGATTAATAATTGAACAAAGTTTAGCTAAAAAATTGATTGTAGCCTTAGGCTTCAACCTTAATCAATATCTTTTTGTTAGAGGTGAGTTTTGAAAATTTCACCAATGGATTATATCATTTTCTTATATCCTCTATATTTGCAAAATTTCAATAAAATTAAAGATTAATAAGTATGGCGTCAATAAAATTTTCTAATTGTTAATTTTTGTAGTTTAAAACTATACTTAAAATATAAGCTTATAGATCATATAGTAAATAATATCCGATTGACACAAAATTTGACATGTGTATTAAGAGTGTGAACATGCAATTCAACAGTTAGATTTTCAAAATATGTAGTAATGTTTATTTTAGGCGAAAAAACACTTTTGATCCCTATATTTTGGACCAATTCTCATTTTCATTCATATTTTGATTTTACTACTATTCTAGTCCCTAAAAACAGAAAATCAATTTTATTTTAGTCTCTGCCGTCAACTCACTAACTGAAAAGTCTTATTTGGCAGACGCAGGGTCAACCTTGCTGACATGACGTTGACGTGGACATTAAAATATATTTAAAAAAAGTTATTTGGCATTTTTTAAATGCCACATCAGCATTTAAATTAAAAGATTTTAAAAAAATTAATTCCTCAAATTTAATTTAGTTTTAATTAAAAAGAATTTAAAACAAAAAAAAAGTTCTTTCAAACAAAAATTTTACTTTCTTTTAATTAAAATGATTTTTTTATTCCAATTTTTTTTTGGAAGAACATATTCATGTTCTTTGTGTTCTTCCTAGATATGATTCATATTCTTAGCAAATTAATTTTTATTTTCTTATCACTTTCTTTGTCTTTCTTGTACTTTCTTTATAACCAAACATATCAAAAAATAATTAATTAATTAAATTTCTTTCTTGTATTTTTTTTTTTTATTCCTTTTGCTATTTTTTCAGAAGAACATGTTCATGTTCTTTGTGCTCTTCCCCAATGTTCTTGCCCCATAATCAATCTCTAGCAAAGAACCAAACCCCAAACCCATATCTCAACCAAACCCCAAACCCATAAATTTTCTTAGCAAACAAACACAAAAAAAAACCCATAGAAAAAACAAACAAAAACCCCCAAATCACCATCACCAAATCAAAGAACATGAACATCAAACCCAACCAAAAGATTAGAAACCCATCAACCAACAAAGCACCACAACCGAATCAAATCTTCCAAAGTCTTCCAAAATTTTCCCTCAGCCAGCAACAAAATCAAAATAGTGACTCTTGACTCTCTAGAAGTGCAAAAATGGTGATCAAGATTGTGACTCTAACTCTCACTCTAGGCATGGTGATTCTACTACTATCACTCCCCGGCGGTGTGAAACTAGTCCATTGAATCTCTAGGAGCGACATGGAGTCAATGCTTTTTGCCTTGAGAGCCTGCGGCTACAACCTCTTCTCCAACACCATCGCCACCTCCAACCTCCAATTCGACCTCCTCTGCACCCACTCCAACACCAACACCAACGACAATGCTTCCAACGACGACTACTTCTTCACCATTTTCACTTGATTGCCATTTTTGCACTTCTAGAGAGTTAAGTATAGGGTTTTTTTTTTTTAGGATAAACGACAGAGGGTTTTATTTCAATCTAATGATTTTTTTTTTTTGAGAAAACATCAAAAAATAAAATTAACTAATTTAAAGAAAAATAAATTTAAACTAATTTTAGCTTTTAAAAAAAAAAACTAATTATTGTTTTTTGTCTTTTAAAAAAATTAATTAAAAAAATAAGTAAAATGCTGACATAGCATTATTTAAATGCCTACTGAATTTTTTTTGCTAATGTGGATATGACATGGATGTGTGGCTAATGACACGTAGGATCAATTATTTATTTTTTAATTGCAAAGCCTACCAACAGAGCACTTTGTTTGCCACATATGCATTTTCTGTTAGTAAATTGGCGGTAGGGACCAAAATAGAATTGATTTTATGTTTTAAGGGACTAGAATAGTAGTAAAATTAAAATAGGGACCAAAATGACAATCAACCTAAAATGTAGGGACCAAAAGTATATTTTCGCCTTTATTTTATTGAGTAAGGTTGTAGTCTTAGGCTATAACCAATTTTGTAGCTAAACTTTGTCCTTAGTAATTAGAGTACTTTGCTAAATTATGAATGAAAACATTATTTTCAATATCATCTTGATTGGCATTAAAAAATAAAAATACGAGATTGGAGGTCACAATCATTGATGATTTATATGGTTACCTCCTTTATTTGGGGTATAATCACTATTACAATAAATAAAATGTTCTTTTTAATTTCAATTGTTGAGATTTTTTTTTTTTTTTTTACATAGTAATTGTGCATAAATACATCCAACTAATTTGTACTTACTGAAGAATCACATTTTACAGAGTCAGCCTCATTTTCCAACTAGTCAATTCTTTCAAACTAGATTTAATTATTTGGTGAATAGTTTAAATGAAAATTTTGCTTGCACTACCTGTAATACT
This sequence comes from Castanea sativa, assembly GCF_040712315.1. NCBI lineage: Eukaryota > Viridiplantae > Streptophyta > Magnoliopsida > Fagales > Fagaceae > Castanea > Castanea sativa. Next base: position 13,644,007 of record NC_134015.1, read on the forward strand.
CCTGCGTTCAAGGAAAATTTTTTAAGATGACATAATACATAGGTAGCCCCACCCCTTCTCTCTCTCTAAGAAAAAGAATTCCCTTTTTCTTATTTGACATTCAAAATTTTAGCAGAATTCAATTCCTTTAGTTGCCCCCTCCACCTAATTCCAAAGGAATTTACTATATGAATAGAAATGTTATTACAAACTTCCTTCTACAATGTGAAAGAATAGTAAAACTCTGATCTTTTACTTTCAGAACATGCTTACACAATGGAAGTAAGTGAAAAGTGCGACGTTTATAGCTTTGGAGTAGTCACATTAGAAGTAATTATGGGAAGGCATCCGGGTGATTTGATCTCATCATTTCTATCAACCTCATTTGCATCATCTTCCTATGATGTGCTATTAGAAGATGTATTGGATCAACGGCTTGCGTTGCCTACAGGGCAAGTTGCGGAGAAGGTGGTTTTAGTGGCAATGATAGCATTGGCATGCTTGCACACCAATCCACATTCTCGTCCGACCATGCAACAAGTTTATCAGAAGCTATCAACTTGGAAATCCCCATTCACAAAGCCTTTGGGCATGATCACATTAAGAGAGCTTGATGGTCTCGAAAATCTGATTTAAGCTTCACAAGTGTTTTACATATTCTCAAGTACGCTATCCTGTTTGTGTGCATTCGTTCCTCGTGTATAGTTTTAAATACTTATAAAGCTAAAACTTAAAAAACCACAATTTTGCATGATTGTTCATTTCCTCTGCAGTTGTCGGCATTGAGCTTGAATCTCTACTCTACTGTGATGCCTAGCGCCAATCTTTGGCCGCTTCAATGTTCATCTAGTACGGCAAGAACACCAGCTTCAACCTGTCCAAGCCTCCATCTCTAGACCAATCCAAGCCCAACTAAGCGCTTCAAGCTTAAAGGATGCTAAGTTCTTTCTTGCTTTCTTCTACTTTATGTTTTCGGTCAAAAGCTCTTAAAGTGTGGGAAACCAAACTGGTTAAGGTCAATCAGAACATTGTCTTCAAACTTATCATGATGTGTTCATTGGGCTCCTTATATTTTATTTATATTTCTTATTGATTTTTTTTTTTTTTGAGATTATTTCTATGTGAGATGTCGAGAAATTAGAGGGTGAGAAGGGGAAAAATGGATGCTTACTTTTTGCTGATTAGATCAACATGATTACATGAGGTCACCCCAATTTTGTGAAAAGATTCATATTGGATTGTACTATATATTCTCCTAGATCTGCCTCATGTGTAAAATAAATAAAAAATAGTTAAGATTTTAGAAATTGCTCTTTTCACTATTTTGAAGGTCTTCCACATTGGCACTACACATTTGTATAAGGTTATCAAGTTTTAGAGAATTAGTTCTTCTTAAGAGACCCCATTTGCTTTTGCCACAGGTATCTTCACTCTTGCCTTGAATAGAAGCAAGCATTTTTTTTTTCAGTCAGTATTGAATTAATATACAGGGAAATTGGTCTTTTGGAGCTCTTCTTTAATAGGATTGTTTGTTTGATTGATTTTGGACAAATAGTTTGTCTTATTGCATCAAGAAGCATTCATGGTAAATTGATTTGTGTGTGTGTGTGTGTGTTTGGGGGGGTGAAGGGGGGGGGGGGGGGGGGGGGGGAATAAAGAGGTGGATACTGAATAAACTATAAGTTCAAAAAGGTTTTTATTTGGAGTTTGCTTGGGATTATATGCCTTTTGTTCATTTGGTTGGGCTCTAATTGGTTTTGACACTATTTTTGGATGCATTTGGCGCCTATTGGCATATTTGGAAGTAGCTTGAGATGATTTGCACTTTGATCTTTTGGTTGGGCTTCGTTTTGATTTGGCACCTCAAGTAATCGTGGCTTGAGAGAAGTCTCTACAAGGTAGGGAGGATTTTGATTAAATTTGGTGATCTACAAAAAGTCTTCATTGTGGATAATTTTTGAAAAGCTTGGTGCAATTTGTAATTCTTTATTTTCGGATTAAGGAGAAATTCTTTCTTTGACTTGTTTGGAAGATTGCTTGGTGGAATTTTAGTTATGGTGAAGATTATTAGATTTTTCCTTATATTCATATTTTGAATTGATTTGGGTTGCAATTTGAGATAATCCATAGAGACTTTGATGGAGGTGTAGGAGAATTTTAGAAATTCTTTCTTTGACTTGTTTGGAAGATTGCTAGGTGGAATTTTAATTATGGTGAAGATTATTAGATTTTTCCTTATATTCATATTTTGAATTGATTTGGGTTGCAATTTGAGATAATTTATGGAGACTTTGATGGAGGAGTAGGAGGATTTTTCATTTAGGTGGTTTGATTAAATTCAAGCTACAATGGAGATGTGTCACTTTTGTTTCATTCATGCTTTAATTGCATATCTTTTGTGTGCATAACAACATATTCTCCTTTGTTGACTTTGGTTTCTTCTTGATCGAAAACTAATTCTTACCATGTATTCTTTTTTATGTTCCTTATAAAATAACTAAACTTTAAAATGGAAAAAAAGAGAACACATGACATATCATAATTGGTGGACAACAAAAAAAAAAATGGTGAAAAATTGGTAGGAAAAAAAATGGTACAAATGATTTGTATTCTCTCTTAGTCATATATATATATATATATATATATATATATATATATATATATATATATTTCTCTCTTATTTGATTTGTGTAGCGAGCCTAACAAGTTGGGTGATACAAAAAGGTGTGGCAAAAGGTCAAAGTGAGAGACCACTTTAATGATTGCTGTGCAAGAATTCCAGAGAAGGGAAATCTTCTACTTATTTTAGGTTTAGCCTCAAATTTTGTATTCAATCCCAAACATTTTATGGAGGTAGTAAACTTTGTCTTTGAGAGAGAATAATTTTGGGTGTATTAGGGTTTGAGTTTTGTGAGAATGTCTCTACATCATTTTGTATTCTCCAAATTTGTTAGTGAAATTTCTTGTTGTTGTCACCTGTGGATGTAGGCCAAAAGCCGAACCACGTAAATTCTTGGTGTTCCCTTTTCTTTGTTTATACTTTATATTTTTTTGGTTAAAATCTTTTTATTTTTTTATGGAAGGGTCTATGTATCTATTAATTAACACATTTAAGTATTATTATAGCATTTTATTGAACAATTAAAACTTGTAGTATATCATTTCTCAAGAAAAAAAGATTAAAAAAAGCACAGAAGATTGATTCAGCACAAGGTTGTACATCAAAATTTAATGGGCAATCCATTTGTTCCAGATGCCTAATATATTTGGAATATTAGTTAATACCAATACTAATAACTTTGAGGGTCAACAAAATAACCAATGCATTCAGTGAGTCAGTCAGAGTGTTAATTTTTTTTTTTTTTGGGGGGGGCTAAAATGTAAATTGCATTTGAGTCAATTCTCCATAAACGAGAATTCCATCAAGCCATCACCTGATCCTCAGGTTCAAAGAGACATATATATATATATATATATATATATGAATCGAAAGCAACTAAAAGAGCATTTAGAGGTCCGCTACATTTGTATCAAAATTAAAGGGTAAAATAACTAGCAAGTTATAAAATACGTATCTCGATCTACACAAAGTATAATGTTGTTTTCCAGGAATGTTTTATACGCTAAATATGTAACAAACTTCTCTAATAAAGAGACATCCATCATCCCACTTTAAATCTAAACAAACCCTCATTATATTTTACTTCCAGTAAAAGGATAACACATATTTTCGTTTCCAAATAACCAATGAGCAAAGAATAAATACAACCAAAAAAATCAGAAAACAAAAATCAAATAGAAAACAAAGAGAGAGTAAATGCAGAAAAAAAATTAAAACCCATTAAAAATTGGGAAAAAAATGTTTTAAGAGTAATTATAACTTTCCAGAGGTGATCTTAGAAGTAGATGATGTTGTGAGAAAATAAGTCAAGAAAAAGAGAAGTACGAGAAAGTAGGTTAAGAAAATATGAATGTCAAAAAAATTTCAAGAAATTGTGAGACAATAGCTTTAGAAAATAATTGCGAAAAATAATATTAGGGGAAGGTGTGTGTCAAGAGTGAACAAAAAAGAATTCAAAAAAATGAGAAAAAAACTTAGGCTGTAATTTTGGTTTAGATCTATATATGGTGGGAAAGATGGTTGTCTTTACTAAAGACGCTTCTTCCTTTCTGGGAGCCATTAAATTGGTTCTAATTAGGGTTTATGCCTGACTCTTTTTTTTAAGAGATAATTACAATATGCTGCTAACTATGTAGTTCGAATCCTTTATGCCCGACTTGATTACCCTTTTTATAATGTGAGTTACCATCCCCTGGTTGATATTGTCTAACTTCTATTAGAATCCTTAATTATAGGGGTAGTTAATTATTATCCTTATCAAAACTTTATAGAATCTTGAAAGGAATAGATAATTGTCCTTATCTATAATCTACAGTTTTAAATATAGAATAGAAAAATAAATAATCTAAAACCTTAATACAAGACCACGTGACTTTTGGCGCCTTTGATATTTGGGAAACATTTAAGTAGGTGTTCCTAAATTTCGACAGAATATATGAAATAATGAACATGGCTTGCTCAAGACATGGTGATGTAGTCCTAACTCCTAATTGAAGATTTATTGCAATACTCCTTTTGCAGACGTTGTTTCAAAAGAATAGATTCGTTTCCCAAATGCATAGGAACATCTCACAAAATTGCAACCCCCTTTGGAATAAGAGTGAACAACAAAATTACTGTATGTTTCTTTACTTACAAGGGAAATCATGGAATGTAACGAACGAACGATTAACGGATTTCAGGACTCTAGAAATGCAATAGCCAAAAATCTTTTGGGATAATTCACAAGATGCATACTAACTGGTTTGACAGTCCACTCACTTTGTTGCATTTCTACATACAGATGCTATGTAAGCTGAAATGGACACATTCATTGCTAGTAAGCCTAAAGTAATTAGCATAATGCCCAAGTTAAGTCACAAATGTTTCTTTTGTCTTTCTCCATTCCTGCAATCATGCAATTATCCCCTGTTTGGTTACCAAGAAATAAAGCAAAAGGAAAAGAAAACAAAGTCAATCTTCCTCAATTAAGCCATATATGTCTCAGCTCAATTAAAGGTGAATAACATTGATTCCCAAGCAAGTTATATCTCATTTAGTTCTCTGTTTTTTTCTTTGAACACATCAAGCATAAATATCTAATTTTTAGTATTATGAAAATAGTAACAATAAAAGAAATAACATTTGTAAATGACCTCTAATTCAAATTGCATGAAAGAACAAAAGAAAGTAAAGAATACTAGCCTCTAAGCATATAACCAAAAAAAAAAAAAAAATCAAGTTTTTTAGTTTTAAAAGTTCTCTAACAGTGACTTGAACCAAATCCTTAGGAAATCCAAAGGGGTGTGCATTGCTTTGAGCGCTGCATCCAGATGAATATCTCTCTGCAAAACAAAGTGTGACAACATGAGAGTGTAAAATTCTTAGAGGAATCTAAATAAAACTGAGAGAATTTCATTGATCAAGAAAAGAGTCTTACAATCAATTGAATTGAAATACATAGCCTAATCCTACTTATACACAGTTCAAACCAAGCAAAATAACTAACTTCCTAATCTGGCGCGAAAAACTGTTACCAGAACCATCTAAACTGTACACGTGCCATCCAGAAATAACAAACTCTCTAACTGCCTAATTTCGTGGAACTAACTCCTCAAAGCTCTGGATGAATAGCTCATGATAAGGGGGAACTTCTTCAATTACTTCTAGAAGGTCTGTGCTAACCCAGGTAGGCTCTGATGCTATCCTTGTTGCTTGGCTTGTGCACCTTTGCTCATCAGGTGCTGCACTTGCTGCTGCCTGTCTCATGCACCTTAGCTCACCAACTCTGTTATGATGATCAGCACTGCCATCTGTAGTTTTAACACAGAAAATACAGAATGTGGGTGTCCAAGAAATTAACTTAAGAAAAGAAAATATGAGAGAAAGTGAAAGAAAATAAGTGGGAAAATAACAAAAGAGCAGAACCTTCTTGGACGTCCTCTTGGTCTTGAAGCCATAGTTATTGATTTCTCTAATTCTCTCTCTCTATCTTTCTTTTTTCTTTTGGGACAGAGTAGAATATAGATAAAAAGTTTTTTCAATGGTTTGCAAAGGAAGCTATTGAGATTTTATCAAAGAGAATCAGATAAACATAAGCAATAATCTAGGTTATCGGATCACAAGAAAAGTTCTTCTAGTAAATCAATAAAATCTCATAATATTTTCATAGTTCAACGAGTAGTCAGTCCACTGGGTAAAAATAAAATGAAAACAAAATTTATATATATAGAAACCCACCAAGTTCACAATTCAAAATCATTTAGATTTTATTTTTTAGGAAAATGTCAGGACCATAATTTTTATCACAACTTGCTTATATGACAAGTTGTGAGCGGTAAATTATAGGTGGTGAGTCTACAACTTTACTACTCACGACTTACCACGTGAGCAAGTTGTGGCAAAAGTTATAATCCTAACATTATTATTATTTTTTTTTACCTAAACTTAATCTAAACAAACCGAAAGACTCATACATAAAACTTGGTTGCGTGTGCCTTTAGATAATGAAGTATTTTAGTTGGTTATTCTGACCAAACGTTAACTCAATTTAATAGTCAAGATATTTGATCACTAATTCAATTTGCGGGTAATCAATCAAATTGTAGGTCATATAAAAAATATAAAAATAAGTTTGAGAAAAAAGTTGAAAAAAAATAGGCATGCCTAAATTACTAAGTAAAATTAATTCTAAAGCACTAGTCAAGTTTCACATGCAACAACATTAAATAAATTTTTTAAAAATAAAATAAAATAAGGGCAAGTTTTTGCTAGATAAATCTCGATCACATAACATTACTTAGAATTCTAGTAACAAAAATACTAAAAACACATCCGACGCATATTGCATTCTCACTAGTTGCTCTAGTCTCATAAATTTCAATTTGAGCTAAAACCTGAAGTTCTAAAACCACATCCTATGCATATATATTGGAGGACTAATAAGAGCATTCATAGCAAAGTGTTTAAAAAATATAGCTTTTAAAAATGTATTTTATCTATTTTACCATTTCACTTTATAATACATCTAACATTAAATGTTCTATTTTTATACTACTTAATCTAAAATAATATAAACAACTCATGAAAATAATATAAAAAATGCCACCACAAAAACCTATAGACAACCACCTCCACTAGCCACAACCGCCATGGCAACCACAACTGATTGTAGAGGAAAAAAAACAAAGCCAAAACAAAATCATGACCCATCACCACTAGCCACAACCACAACCACCTCCACTACTACTCACACACCACTGTGGCAACCATATCCCAGTGTAAGGGGAAAAAAAAACTAAGGCAAAACCACAATCTATCACCACCAGCCACAACAACCCACCATCACAACCACAACCAACTGCCACTTATCGACAAAACCCATACCCAAAATCAACCACCACATCCACCAACCCATGAAACCCATACTAAAAATTAACCGCCGCCGCCACCACAACCATCAACTCATGAAACCCACACCCAAAATCAACCACCACTACTACAGCCACCAAACCCACAAAACCCACACCTAAAATCAGCCACCACCACCACTACCACCAAACCCATAGAACACACACAAAACAAGGAGGAGAGAGAAGAGACCAGCGGCAAAGATAAAGTCATGGAAAAGAGAGGAGAGGGAAGAGAGAAAAGAGAGACGAGTCTAGAGAGAGAGAGAGAGAGAGAGAATTAAAAAAATGTAGCAACTTGTTACAGTGAGTTATTACTAGTGGCAACTTACTACAGTAAGTTGCTAAAAAATTTTAAGTTTGGCACCACTGATAAAGGGGTTTTTTTGGTACTTGAGTTGTTAAGAAAACTTTAAAGTTATTCTAACAGCTTTAGTGTGAATGTTCTAACTTATCTAAAAAGTAAAAGGAAAATTTATGATACATACTTTTGTAAGGGTTTTTAAAAAAAAAAATTGAACACTTTGTTTTTTGGTTTAGACAACTGACATTTTTTTAACATATTGATGGTGTCGAAAAAGTCACCAGTTAGTTGCGAGCACTCTCCAACTGGAACCAGACCTGCAAACAAAAACAAAGAGACCTAAAGGAGAGCACCGGTGTGGTGCCGGCCAAAAACCCTCCGAAGGTCAAGTTAGAATTTCTTTTCAACCCTAAAGTATCAGAGTTGAGTCAAATGTGCGTACCTTGCTTGGTGAGGGTTTTGGAGTATATATAGTAGCGTAGGTCCGAGATTCTCGCCTTGGTCAAGTGATCCTTTCCTTCTAGGAGAGTGACTCCTGAAAATCCGGATCTCTTAGAATTCTCTTCCTTATATGAATTTTCAATTAAGGCTTAACGTGTAGCGCAAGAGTTCTTTATATACACGTTGGCGTGAATTACAATCAAGGCCACGTCAGCCCTAATCAGATAATATGACTTGAGGTAACGCGGAGAAGGACGGGAAATTATATGCATCCACTCTACCTGTCCGTCCACGACACATCCGTCCACCTTGGTCATATCACCCGTCACCTTCCCACAACGGTTTTTACATGTAATGGTACCGTCATGTTTGTTTTATCCCCATCAGTTGCCCCCTCATTCCATGATACCGTCACCTCGCCAAAGCGGTCTCATGGAATGACGGTTATAATTTCTGACGGACAGGCTGGAATGCTGTCATAAATGCTCAGGGACACGTGGAGGAAATTTAATGGTTGTTTGCTGGAATCGAGGCGTCCCTTCGTTTACCGCGCCGTTCCCCCTATACATATATCACCCACCGTATTCTTTTTTACACTTCTTAGAGAATTTTCTGATCAGAGCGCAACCGTCAACCATTTTCAGAGAGCAACCGTCTCCTTTGGAAGCCGAGAAACAACGTGGTGATAACTTTCCCCGTCGTTCGCGTCTCGCCGTCTACTTGTAAGTTTTTCTCACCGTCTGCTTGTAAGCTATTTATACAGCGTTTCATTCCTTATTTCCCTTGTTGGTCCCGTCGTCGGTATAAATCTAGAGCCTTAGGCTTCCTTTACCCGTCATATGTAGGTGTCAGATGTCTAGTGAGGCGTCAAGTAGTCAATCTTGTGCCCGCGAAGGAGCGGGTTATGAAGAGGTGTTCCCGTCAGGTCAAGCAGACCAAGACACCTCCAGCGGGGAGAGGGAACCGTCGGCTAGCTCTCCTTCCCATGGGGAAGATGAAGGGCAAGATATGGACGGGTCAGAGTATGACTCGACTAACAACCTAGACGGTGTCGACCCCCCGGTCCAATCCGTCATTGGTCCTGACGGCTTCAGGGAGTTCATCCTGCTCCCTTTGTGGACGGTGAATGACTTTGTGTCAACCATCAAACCAGCGCACTTCAACACGCTGAGGCAAAAATACCAAATACCCGACACCATATCCATCCGTCTACCATTCAAATCAGAAAAATGCTATTATTACGGTCTTGAAGACGTCGGTGTCTACGAGCAGATGCTAAAAGCGGGTCTCCGATTTCCCCTAAGTCCATTGCACCGTCGTCTCCTCCAGTACCTGGGTCTGGCCGTCACCCAGATATCTCCGAACGCATGGAGGGTTTTCCTGAGCGTCGAGGTATTGTACGGCGTTATGTCTGACGGAGCTAGATGGTTAACAGTGGAAGAATTTTTTCATTGTTACCGTCCGTCCGAAATTACAAAGTCAAGGGGGATGTACAGCTTCGTGCCGAGGAGTCCGGTACTTAGGCTAGTATCCGAAACCCCAGATTCCAATCGTAACTGGAAGGGTCGTTACTTCTTCCTTCGCGGAGATAACTGGATGTGTCGTCCAGGCGATGACGACTACATGCCGGTTGATAAAACGTGGGGTATAATGCCCCCGTCCGGTACGGTCCGTCCACTCATTAACCGTCACTCATTTTCATTTTCATGGACTTTTTCTTAACTTTTTTTTTTTTTTTTTTTTACAGCGAGGGACCGTCCACCTATCTCAACCGAACAGTTTGGTTTTCTGGAGAGAATTTTCCAAAAGACAAAGTTGTCTGAGCGGACCTGGTCGAAGCTTGTTACATTGGACACGTTACATTGGTATTGTGACGGTCCTGAACCTACACCCATCGCCAGAAGATACGACACAGGTGTTCGCAAACGTAAGTTCTGGAATCCTTCCGTTAATAATCTGGCTTTATGTTTTTCCTTTGTTGACCGTCTTCTTTTGCAGAAATGGATGACGCCAGGAGACGGGCTATCATCAAACAACAAGCAGCAAAAAAGATGCAGGGGGGCGATGCTTCAAAGGTGGATCCGTCACAGACGGCTCCTAAAAGGCCATCTTCTGAGAGGTTGGACCGTCACGCCAAGAAGCAAAAACTTGTGACGGGTCTACCTGCCGGTCAGGGGTCCGGCACGGCGAAACCAGCGCCCAAGCTAGGAATTGGCAAAGGTAAGGGTTTGATGACCAACCCGGACCCCGTCAAGGAGAAGCCTCCCGTCCTGCTTCGTGAAGACCCCCAATACGCTCTCCGTCGTATTGGTTCCATCATAACCGATGAAGATTATGAAGACCTGGGGAACCATGCCACCGAGACCATGGGGGAGACATGTCTGTACAGTTTAGCCCAGGTTAGTTCCCGTCATAGGCCCATTCCGTCCTTTTCACTTTGTTTCGTTCTTATCCGTCCTAAACTTATTTTTATGCGAACTGTTGCAGGGTGTATTAATGGCCAAGGGCCTGTCAGACCGTTACCTGGCCCAGGAAAGAGCCCTTGAACGGGTACGTGCTAAGGCATAGGCGACGGCGGAAGAACTGGACGAGTTGAAGCTATGGAGGGTCCGTCATGAGAAGAAGCTGGCGCTCTCCGAGCAGACTCGCGAAAACTTAGAGAAGGAGGTGGAGCTGCTCAGGAAGACAGTGAAAGCCCATGACGACAATATCCTTCAAGCAAAAATTGATGCCGTCAGGGAGTACCAAGATTCCGACGCCCTTCTGACGGAGCTTGGTTCCTCTTTTAGCGACGGGTTCGATGACTGCATCCGTCAGGTGAAGGCGTCCTTCCCTGACTTGGACTTAGCTCACATAACCATTGATGTTGAGGCTCGAACCCCTGCTCACCCCGTCGACTTTGAAGGGACAGAGGAACTCTTTGGTGAGGTTCCAGATGATAACGGAGTCGCTAAAGCTAGAGAGGAGACAACCGTCACTGACTCTTTCCAGCCGTTGCCTGAAGGCCCTGAGGAACCCGTCACAATTAAAGATTAATGTAATTTGTAGCGATAGGGAACAATTTCACTTTCTGTATTTGTTCAACTTTTTGTCATTGAACTGCACTGTATTATTGATACTTCTTTGGTAATCCGTTTATATTTTGAACCGTCGTTTTATGCTTTGCTTGATATCTTCAGTATGTCTTGGACTATCCGTTCATTTTGATTGAATTTCGCTTTTTTGCTTATTTATTCAGCTCTTCAGTGGATCCGTCCATAGATGGTTTTTGTCCTTCTGAAAAACCCGTCCACTTTGTGGACTAGTATATTTTTATCTTTTAATTATCCATCCACTTTGTGGACCTGTAGGCTTTTCATCCTTTGGATGATCCGTCCACTTTGTGGACCTGTAGGTTTTTCATCCTTTGGATGATCCGTCCACTTTGTGGACTTGTGGGTTTTTTATCCTTTGGATGATCCGTCCACTTTGTGGACTTGTAGGGTTTTCATCCTTTGGATTATCCGTCCACTTTGTGGACCTGTAGGTTGTTCATCCTTTGGATGATCCGTCCACTTTGTGGACTTGTGGGTTTTTTATCCTTTGGATGATCCGTCCACTTTGTGGACTTGTACGTTTTTCATCCTTTGGATGATCCGTCCACTTTGTGGACTTGTAGGGTTTTCATCCTTTGGATTATCCGTCCACTTTGTGGACCTGTAGGTTGTTCATCCTTTGGATGATCCGTCCACTTTGTGGACTTGTAGGTTTTTCATCCTTTGGATTATCCGTCCACTTTGTGGACTTGTAGGTTGTTCATCCTTTGGATGATCCGTCCACTTTGTGGACTTGTAGGTTTTTCATCCTTTGGATGATCCGTCCACTTTGTGGACCCGTAGGTTTCTCATCCTTTGGATGATCCGTCCACTTTGTGGACCCGTAGGTTTCTCATCCTTTGGATGATCCGTCCACTTTGTGGACTCGTAGGTCTCTCACCCTTTGGATGATCCGTCCACTTTGTGGACTCGTAGGTCTCTCACCCTTTGGATGATCCGTCCATTTTGTGGACTCGTAGGTTTTTCAACAACATGCATTCCGTATTTTCTAAATAAAAATTCCTCTCATAAGTTCAACAAACCAGATTGTCAATGGAAAAGAAAACATGAGTTGAAAAGTAAAAGCTATGACTGTTTAAAAATTAAACAAAAAATTAGGCAGTAGATATCGTCTTCTGATTGCTGCACTATTGGTAGTACTTCTTCAGGTGCTACGTGTTCCAGGGATGGCCCAACTTCCTTCCGTCTAACGTCTCCAGGTAGTACGTTCCTTTCCTGTGCCATGAGATGATTCTGTACGGGCCTTCCCAGTTAGGACCCAGCTTTCCTAAGGATGCATCCTTCGTAGCGCCAAGCACTCTTCGTAACACCAGATCTCCAACCTTGAAGTCTCGGTGCCGGACCTTGGAGTTGTAGTGTTTCGCCATCATGTCTTGGTACCGTGCCAGTCTCTGGCTGCTGCTGCCCTAACTTCATCGACAAGGTCAAGCTCTAGACGTAATGCTTCAACATTCTTGCTCTCGTCATAGCTTTCCACGCGGTAGCTCGTCAACCCCACTTCTGCCGGTATGAGGGCCTCCGCACCAAACGCCAATCGAAAAGGTGTCTCTCCCGTTGGCGTTCTTGCCGTTGTTCTGTACGCCCATAGGACACTTGGTAGTTCGTCTGGCCATATGCCCTTTGCCCCCTCGAGCGGGGTCTTGATAATCTTTAACAAGGACCGGTTCGTGACTTCAACTTGTCCGTTGGCCTGTGGGTGGGCGGGTGACGAGTAGTGATTCTTGATTCCCAGCTGAGAGCAAAAATCTCGGAATGCATCGTTGTCGAATTGCTTCCCATTGTTTGAAACGAGCACTCTCGGGATCCCATATCGGCAAATAATACTTCTCCACAAAAAGTTGCGAATGTTTTTCTCCGTGATAGTAGCGAGAGCTTCTGCTTCCACCCACTTGGTGAAGTAGTCGATTCCAACCACCAAGAACTTCAGTTGTCTTGCCGCTATCGGAAATGGACCCATGATGTCTAACCCCCATTGCGCGAACGGCCATGGGGCCGTCATGGGTGTGAGTTCTTCCGTTGGCTGTCTAATAAAATTGCCAAACCGTTGACACTTATCGCAAGCTCTAACGTACATATGGGCATCTTTCTACATTGTCGGCCAGTAATACCCTGCTCGGAGTAGCTTGTGCACCAGAGACCTTGACCCCGAGTGGTTTCCACAAATTCCTTCGTGAACTTCCCTCATCACATAGTCTTCTTCGTCATGGCCAAGGCATCTTAGATACGGTCGGGAGAATCCTCTTTTGTAGAGGACGCCTTTAATCAGTATGAATCGGGCAGCTCTAACCTTCAATTTCCTTGCGTCTACCTTGCTGTCTGGCAGCTTGCCGTCTGGCAGCTTGCCGTCCTTGAGGTACGCCACGATTGGAGCCGTCCAATCTTCCTTAGTGCTTAATTCCTGCATACTAACGTTATCTAATAGCGATGAACGTTGGACGAAGGGCAATACCTGTTCTGGAACGATCATGGGTTCGGCCGAAGCAGCCTTGGCAAGTCAGTCCGCTTCTTGATTCTCTTCTCTTGGGATCTGAACTATCGTGAATTGGAGGTCGCTCGTTAGACCCTTCACTTCTCCGAGGTACCTTCTCATTCGTTCATTCCTGCAATCATAGCTCCCATTAACTTGGCTGGCTACGATTTGAGAATCGGAGTAGACTACTGCCTTCCTAGCCCCAGCCGTTATCGCAAGCTCCAACCCTGCCACCAGGGCCTCATACTCCGCTTCGTTATTTGTAGTGGGGAACTCCAGACGGGTCATGCATTCAACCTTATCTCCTTCCGGGGAGTGGAGTACAACTCCGACCCCCTGCATGCTTATTGGAGGATCCATCTATGTGTATTCTCCATGTGGGCATCTCTTCTGCCCCCTGCTCATTAGGTGTAGTGAATTCCGCGATGAAGTCTGCCAGTATTTGTCCTTTCACAGCTGTTCGTGGCTGGTATTGGATATCGTACTCACTCAGCTCGATAGCCCACAGAGCCATCCGTCCGGCGGTTTCAGGATTGTTCATTGCTCTCCGCAAGGGCTGATCCGTCAGGACTATTATTGTATGCGCTTGAAAATAGGGCTTCAGTTTTCGAGCTGCAGTTACGAGTGCGAAGGCGAGTTTCTCCATCCGTGGGTAAATCTCCTCTGCGCCTCTTAGCGCCCGGCTTACAAAATACACGGGCCTTTGTATCTTTCCTTCCTCTCTGATGAGAGCTGCACTTACCGCCGCTGATGAGACGGCAAGGTATAGGAACAAATCCTCCCCCGGAGTGGACGGGCTAAGCAATGGCGGGGCAGAGAGATATGCCTTTAACTCTTTAAACGCCCTTTGGCATTCATCCGTCCACTCAAAAGATCTCCTCAGTGTTCTGAAGAAGGGTAGACACTTGTCCGTTGCCCTTGATACAAACCTGTTTAGGGCTACTATCTTTCCTGTCAAGCTTTGCACTTCCTTCACCGTCCTCGGAGGAGATAGCTCCATAATTGCTTTCACTTTCTCAGGGTTGACTTCAATGCCCCGCTGGGACACCATGAACCCTAGGAATTTTCCAGCGGTCACTCCGAATGCGCATTTGTTCGGATTCAGCTTCATTTTATACGTTCGAAGGGTGTTGAAAGTCTCCTGGAGGTCCCTCAGATGATCTGATACTTTGGCGCTTTTTACCAACATATCATCTATGTAGACTTGGACGTTCCGGCCGATTTGGTGCGCGAACATTTTGTTCATTAATCGTTGGTATGTGGCTCCCGCATTCTTGAGCCCGAATGGCATCACTTTGTAGCAAAAAAGCCCTTGGCTTGTCACAAATGATGTTTTCTCTTGATCTGTTTTCTCCAACTTAATCTGATTATATCCTGAGAAGGCGTCCATGAAGCTCAACAACTCATGTCTAGCGGTGGAGTCCACTAAGGCGTCAATGCGTGGGAGCGGGTAACTGTCTTTAGGGCACGCTCTATTCAGATCCGTGAAGTCAACGCACATTCTCCACTTCCCATTTGACTTTTTGACCATTACCACATTTGCCAGCCAGTCTTGATAGTACACCTCTCGTATGAAGTTTGCTTTCCGTAGCTTCTGCACTTCTTCTGCTGCGGCTTGATCCCGTTCGGGGGCAAACACGCGCTTTTTTTGTCGAACTGGAGAGAATGAAGGTGATACGTTCAATTTGTGTACTATGACTGCCGGATCTATTCCTGGCATGTTGTCATGGCTCCATGCAAACACGTCTTGGTTCTCTTTGAGGAAAAGTAGGAGCGCATGTCGAACAGTTTGGTCGACCGAGGTTCCTATCCTGGTGGTCCGGTCGGGCCTCGAGTCGTCCAGTTGTACCTCTTCCAATTTCTCCACGGGTTCTGCCACTGTTCTCTGTTCTTCGATGTTCAATGCCTGTACATGGTCATCCATTTCCATCATGGCCACGTAGCATTCCCGCGCAGCCACCTGATTTCCGCGCAGCTCTCCAACTCCGTGTTCGGTGGGAAACTTGATCATCAGATGGTAGGTAGAAGTGATGGCCTTCCATGCGTTGAGAGTGGGACGCCCAAGTATGGCATTATACGCTGAGGAGCAATCAACCACCAGAAAGGAAACATCCTTGGTTATTTGCTGCGGGTAGTCTCCTACTGTCACCGCCAATGTGACGGATCCCAAAGGATGGACCCTGGTTCCCCCAAAGCCCATGAGGGGCGTGCACGCCGGGATCAGGCGCTCTTTTGCAATCCCCATCTGTTGGAACGCGGGGTAGTAAAGGATGTCCGCTAAGCTCCCGTTGTCCACTAGAACTCGGTGGACGTTGAAGTCTCCTACCTGTATACTTACCACAAGTGCGTCGTCATGGGGGTGGTGAAGACGCCGGGCCTCTTCTTCAGAAAACTCGATGCTGGAGCCGGTTCGTCGTATTATTTCCTGTGAAAAGCCCTTAGACTGGACGCTTTGTACCGCCCGCAAATAGGTCTTTCTGGCTTTTTTAAACGACCCCGTTGAAGTGCTGCCCCTATTATCATCCTTATGTCTGCTACTGGTGGTCTGGGACGTTCATTTTCCCGTCTAGGATTCTGCTCCTGATGTTGATCCGTTCTCTCCTTCCTCACGAACCTCTGCAACCTTCCTTGTCTTATAAGGGCTTCGATCTGTTGTTTCAGGTCATAACAGTCCGTCGTATCATGGCCGTGGTCACGATGAAAACGGCAGTATCTATCTCGGGGCCTCTTGTTTGGATCTCCCTTCAACTTGCCCGGGAACGTCAAGGCTCCTTCATCCTTAATTTGCATTAACACCTGGTCGATTGGGGCTGTGAGGGGGGTGAAACTTGTAAACCTTCCCGAAGGTGGTTTGGATCTTCGATCTTCTCGTCGATCTCTGGTTCTTGGCATTTTCCGTCCACTGTCTGGTTTCGTGTCTTCCTGTCGTTCCCTTTTTCTTGGTTTATAGTCGTCCCTGGCCAGCAAGGCATCCTCCGCATTCATATACTTCGTCGCCCTGTAATATACATCGGACATAGTCTTTGGGTCATTCTTGCATAGAGAGAACAAGAACTTACCTTCTCGTAGCCCGTTTGTGAATGCCGCCACCAGTATCTTGTCATCTGCTTCGTCTATCGAGAGGGATTCCTTGTTAAAGCGGGCTATATAAGACCTTAATGTCTCGTCTTCTCGTTGCTTAATGCCCAGTATACACGCAATAAACCTCTTGTGCCGATGACTCCCAATAAAGTGCGATACGAACTGTGCGCCCAGTTCCTTAAAAGTGCCGATAGAATTAGGCGTCAACCTACTGTACCAATCCCTCGCAGGCCCTTTCAAGGTAGTGAGGAAAGCCCTGCACATGATTTCATCTGGTACACCCTGAAGATGCATTAGGGTTCTAAAAGACTCCAGGTGATCCAGCGGGTCTTTGGATCCGTCGTAGTTTTCCACATGGGGCATGCGAAACTTTAGAGGAACGGGGCATGAGTTCACCAGCGCTGTGAAAGGTGAATCCGTTCTATGGACTAGGTCGTCCAAGTTGCTGGATACCCGTCCCCTAAGGGCGTTCATCATCACATCCATGCGTTCCCTCATCTCCTGCATCTCTGCTGTGATATGAGGTGGCAGGGAGTCCGAGGCGGATGGCGGGTTTGTCTCCGGCTGCTCCGGTCTTGTCGGTGCGGTGCTACCTTCAGGCCTGACGGCATTCCTCCCTTCCGGGCTCGCGACTTCCTGGTCCTCCTGTGGTGCACTTTGGCGCGCAGTCATCTGCCGTAGTTGTTCTTCCAAATCGTGATTCTGCTTAGTGAGGCGCTCAACAGCAGCAGCAAGCGTCTGAACTTGTCTTTCTAGCGCTGTAGCATGCGGTTCTTCGCCCTGATTGTTGACTGTCGCCATTGATCTGGTGAGTACCATGCAACTTTTTGTCTTTGGAATAGAGCAAAGGCTGAATTCAGTTTTCCTTTCACTCTCGTTCCCCACAGACGGCGCTAACTGATGGTGTCGAAAAAGTCACCAGTTAGTTGCGAGCACTCTCCAATTGGAACCAGACCTGCAAACAAAAACAAAAAGACCTAAATGAGAGCACCGGTGTGGTGCCGGCCAAAAACCCTCCGAAGGTCAAGTTAGAATTTCTTTTCAACCCTAAAGTATCAGAGTTGAGTCAAATGTGCGTACCTTGCTTGGTGAGGGTTTTGGAGTATATATAGTAGCGTAGGTCCGAGATTCTCGCCTTGGTCAAGTGATCCTTTCCTTCTAGGAGAGTGACTCCTGAAAATCCGGATCTCTTAGAATTCTCTTCCTTATATGAATTTTCAATTAAGGCTTAACGTGTAGCGCAAGAGTTCTTTATATACACGTTGGCGTGAATTACAATCAAGGCCACGTCAGCCCTAATCAGATAATATGACTTGAGGTAACGCGGAGAAGGACGGGAAATTATATGCATCCACTCTACCTGTCCGTCCACGACACATCCGTCCACCTTGGTCATATCACCCGTCACCTTCCCACAACGGTTTTTACATGTAATGGTACCGTCATGTTTGTTTTATCCCCATCACATATCATACATATTTAATCTTAATTGTTAATATAAGATAAGATAGTCATTCATTCTTAAAAAAAAAATAAGATAATCATTGTGGGTTTCAGTTAGCTTAATTGGTAAAATTTCTATAAAATAATAGTCATTTAGGTGAGAAATCAAATCCATTTAAGAAAGAAATTTTTTTTCCTAAATAATGTAATGTTATTTGTAGTTTTTTTGTAAGTACATAAATTATTTTGGTTTGACTAAAGTTTATTCTCGTGGGTTGTGATGTTGTTGTTTGGGCTGGGTTGTGAATTTAATTTTGGAGGGGAGCTAACCTTTAAGCCCAAATTGAACTAAGAAGTACTATGTATACCTTCTGTTTTGGGTAATGTCAGGTTGGCTAGGGCTCTGTGTCCATCTCTGTATATCTTCCGTGTACATCTATTTGACACACAATTTCACATAAGACTTTTGAGTCCTGCTGGCCCGCTAAAAATTGAAATCAAACTCAAATTATCGATCTTGTCATTGGACAAGTCAGACTGAAAATATTTGGAGTCCGTTTGGCTGGGAGGATAGAAAAGTGGAAGGATAGAAAATTGAGAGAAGATGGAAAAGTGAGAGGATAGAAAAGATTTTAGTTTCTCTCATTTGTGTTTGGTTAGGAGGACGGAAAAGTGGAGGGATGAAAAAAAATTTTGTTTGATTGAAAATAAAGTTTGTATAAATTTACCATTATGTCCCTATTAAATAAAACAAAAAGTATCGCATTATACTTTAAAAAAATTGTGTATAGATGGACACTTCATTAATGTAAAAAAAATAGTATAAAAAATTAACCCAAAACTGTTTTCTAAAAGAAAAAAAACCAACCAAAAATCATGAGAAAATAAACATATGAGTACCAAAAAATTAAGAAAAAAAGAAGAAGAAGAAGAAAGCTAACACATCTAGACAAAATCAAAGAAAGAGAAGAATAAAAAAAGCCAAAGCACGCTAGTAAGCAGAGAAAAAAAAGAAAAAGAAAAAAAAGAAGAAGCCAAAAACGTTAAAAAAGATGGGGCAGTTTTGTCCAAATATTTTTTCTATTTTTCACTCCAATTTGGAGAGATTGTATTTTGAAGGGGAGGAGAGAAAACTTGTGGGCCCACCACTTTTCTCTCTCCCTCTTCCTCTCAACCAAATAGTGGAAAATGTCATTTTCTACCTTATTATCCATCTTCCATGTTTTAACTCCAACCAAACATACCCTTAGTAAACAGGCATCATAAATTCTGCAACTTTTGTTCATCATTTTTTTTAAGATAAAGTTTGTTCATAACTTTGAGTTTGAATAATGTGATCTCACTTTTAATTAATGAGATCACCATTCAAATATAATTGTGAAGTTTAATGTGTGATTAGACTTAATTGTTGGTAAAATTCAACTTATTATATACATTTAGTATATAATTTTAATTTAAAATTAATGTTATATACAAGGAATACCTATCAAATTCAAGGTTCAAATCCCCCTTTCCACCTATGGATTTAGTTTTCGTGAGTATAATAGAAAAATAAACTCATTTTATTTTAATTTTCATCTTTCTCCAAGACTCTTAGTTAAAGATATATAGGAGTATACACGATTTATTTCTGAACAGTGCAACACACAATGAAAGGAATATGCCTTAACGATTTATTGTGAAACATGGTACGAGTAGCACTAAAAAATCATCCAAGTGCACTAGGATCCTATAATCCCATTTCTTATTTTATGCATAACAATGTAATTCTGTTGTCTATGCAGCTTTTTTTGCATAACTTTTTTTTAATTTTTTTTTAAAATTATGGGTGTGCAGCAACCCATCAATCTGCCATAACTAATTTTATCACTTTGTTATTTTCAAGCAATTATCATTTCTTTTTTCTTTTTGTGATCAACTTTGGTATTTTTAATCCTCCATTCTTACTCCCCTGGTGTGCAGCCAACACACACAGAGACTATAATTAAAGACAAGTCCATAATAATATAGAAGGGTATGTTTCATGCTTGTACAGAGACTGTCAAACGGAAGTTGTGTCCAATTTGCCATTTACACGCAATTAGCAAATGTAGTTTGTGATTATGTTGCATGCTTTTGCAGAGATTTTAAAACCTGTTGAGGACTTCGGTTGAATTCAAAAAATTAATTTGTAATACCTTATAAATTATAATGAGGGCCTGTAATGTTGATCTATGGCTAGATCAATTCGATAATTTAGAATCCTTTTATGCTTATCCTTTGGTTAATGAAAGTGAAAACTAAAAGATTTATCTTTTAATGTTATTATCCTTAATTGTCTTTCCTGTCCCAATAAATTTGAGAATTCCTATGACTTGTTTAATTGTTTGTTGTTGTAGGCCTTCCAAATTATATGATGCTTCTTTCATGATAACCTTCACCACAGTTCATGGTCTAGGAATGAATGTAGCTTTTACAGAAGTCATTTTTATTTGTCAATGTAATTACCCCATTGTGGAGGTCAGGCTACCAAAAAGTAAAACAAACAATTAACTTCTTCAAACAAACAAAGTATACTTAATTTTTTAAATTTAACCAGGTAAATTTTATATGGAAAAAAATGCAGTTTTTCAAAGTATCTTTGTTTTATTATTGTTTTTTTTTTCTTGGTTATAAGAAAATAATATAATAATATGGTGAGATTTCTTATAGACCATAAATTCTTTCTTCTTTTAACCTTTTGCCCTTTTTTTTTCCTTAGTGTTTCTAAGAATCTAAATACATGAATAATTGTGTGGTATTATAATTTTATGAAAAGAGCATCATGATAATAAAAGTAATCCTCTTACATTTTTCTTTTTTACTAATTTATTAAATAAAAAAAAAAAAACAAAGAAGTAACTTGAGTGTGGGCCTTCTAACTCAACGGCTTAAATGGCCTAGTTAACTTGAGTCCGTTGAAAGATATTTTTACCTCTGCCTCAACACATTTTTATGTTGATAAGGGTCTTGAGCTTTGATGAGGAGTGCTATGAGTTCTAAGTCGGATCCGTGAAATAACAAAATCTAGGCTCTTAAGTCCATTACATTAAGGAATAGATTTTTCGGCTTTGAGCTCATTCCATGTAGTGGGCAATTTTGGGCTTTTAAGCCCATTCCATGAAGTGATGACTTTAGGCTTTTAACTTTTAAGCCAATCTTATGTAATGAAAAAGACCTAAGCCCATTTTTCCAAGAAATATAAATACCTTTGGATGAAAATCCAATCCATATAGAGAAATTCTGGGCTTTGTGGGTATTAAATTTTTTTTTAATTTTTTTGCATGGAAGTATATTGGCAGCCAGATTTGTCTTGGACAACGGCTTCAGATCCCGGGTAAGAACTGGAAACAAAATTCGAGTTTGGCCAGACCAATGGCTTCCAACCCGTGCTCCCATGCTAACCATCAAATTATTTAAAAATAATAATCAATGTTATTACATGCAAGGAATACCAATAGAAGCTAAACAAAATTTTTCATTTTTAGGTGGGGTGGCACCTTGTTTGTAGATTTCGTTTTTGTGAGTATGATAGAAAATGAACTAATTTTATTTTCGTTTACACCTTCTTCCAACTACTCTTAATTAATAAGATGTAGTTGTGAATTGTGATTGATTTCTGAACCATGTAACACACATTGAAAAGGGTATGCCTTTACTCTCCATTTCTTTTTTTGTTCATAACAATGTAATTATGTTGCTTCTTCTGCATAACTACTTTTTTTTTTTTTTTTTTTTTTTTTAAATTCTTGGTACCTAATTGATTGAAATGTTTAATATTTTGATGAGTCTAGGTTGTTGATCAATACAATCAGCAAGCTCCCTTGGCACCACCAGCCATGTTTGAACAATATGGTGGTGGGCGTGGTGGTGCAATCTCTATTGGTGAAGCACTCAAAGCCACTACCAAGACAGCTGGGGTAGAAGATTGTGGACTGGAGTGATGCTGCTGTTATTCAAACAGTGAAGTTAAAGCACCAGGGCAAATCAACATAGTCCCAGGTGGGG
Source organism: Castanea sativa (assembly GCF_040712315.1). Lineage (NCBI taxonomy): Eukaryota > Viridiplantae > Streptophyta > Magnoliopsida > Fagales > Fagaceae > Castanea > Castanea sativa. The sequence goes on from NC_134015.1 coordinate 13,666,355, forward strand.
TTGCCGCTGCAGCCCAATCAGCCGCAAGTTCTAATGCTAGAGCAACAAGCAACGAGAAAAAGACAGAACTTGTCAATATTCTAGCGATAATAGATTAATTCACACTTATTTATATCTACTATTTGACACATATATTCATAATTAATATAGAAATATTCACATTTTAATGCGAAAATATCCATATTTTAATGCAAATAAGTAGTGAATGTATATAGTTCCCAAAAAAAAAAAATAGTGAATGTATAATAATCAAAATCCCCAATTATAAGGTGTGAGAATTGAAACCCTTACTTAGAGAATGATTAATTACTAATGGCGCTCGACTTTAGTATTTTATGAAAACTTTTAGTTATTCTACTAATTGATTTTTTTTTTTTTGAGAAACAATCGGTTAATCAATGACATATTTGAAAGAGAAAATTAAAATTGATTTTTTTTTTTTTTGGAGAATAAAAAACGGATGGCAAGTATGTGTGTGGGTATATATATAGACGAAACTATTTACTTACAATGTTCTCTATGAAGCTCCTTGTATTACATGTACAAATCATTATTTTATAATCATTACTGTATACTACTTACTATTTTACCCAAAAAAAAAGAATTTGATGCTTTTAATAAGTTTACAATGACAAAAGGCCACAAAAGGCCAATTGCAGTCAAGCTCATATTCAAATTTGTCTTTCGATGAGCACTGTGGGCTCCAGTCACATCCACACATCTGTAATATAGATAAGCCTTTGTTCACAAATAGACCGGTTCATTTTGCTAGCCTGCTTGGGTTAAGCGCTGGTTTCAACCTATATTCAGGCTCAATTGTGTGAAGACTTGCCCGGCCTAGTGGATAGCACCAAATGTTTAAACCCAGGCCCTATGCTTTATAGCGTACTCAATGGAGCCTAGCCTAAGCCTCTTGTTATTTTTTTAAGGCTTATTGCACACGACTCAATTTGGATGATGCAGTTTTCATATAGTTTCATTGAGAGAGAGAGGTTGCAACTTCCTCTTAATAATAATCAAATAGTAAATACCAATAAGCTATTGCATTATTGTAATAAAATTAAAACCTTCAACACGATCCAAAAATAATGGGAAACTATTACTTTTTCTTATCTCATGAGCATAACAAAAAGTCTATACAAAATAAAATTTCATTTTTCTCATTCTTCTTTTCAACCTTTAACCAAATAATACGAAATTTACATCATTTTTTCATCTTTCAACTTTTTTCTTTTCTACCCTATCAATTTTTAATCAGCGATATTCTTTCTATCCTTCCTTGGTATTCTATCCTCCCACCTTTTTATTATCTAGCTCATTGGTGCAGTTTTGCCATATTTGATGGATATATAACATTCTATTGAAGCAAATGAATGTGTTCTAACCCATGCAAACACATTGATGCATTTAAACTTAAACACAATTTTTATTATAAAATATAAATAATTAGAAATTTTATTTTAAAAAATAGGATGTAAAACATGCATTAATGCATATATATATAGATTGATTTAAAATTAATCACAATTTTTATCATAAAAATATATAATTAGTCAAATTATTTTGTTTAAAAAGTAAACATAATTAGTCACATATTAAAGTTTTTACCTAAATTTAATACTACTTATGATCATTTTTTTTTCTAATTTTTATTAAGATAGAATGTGTGGTGATTTTTATTGAGTATATGTGATTGATTTTTAAAAAAAAAATTTATAGTTCATTAATATTAGATTCTTAGTATTTTACACTCATTAACTCACTTGACACAAAGATTAAAAAACTTAAGTGGAAACATGTCACAAACTTAAGTGAATAATTATGGTGTAGTCCCTAGATAAATTTAGACACAGCGCAAAGTTGGATTTTAATTTTAAATTCCAATTGAACTCTCTTATAGTTTTGGCTATTGATATATATATATATATATATATAGGGTTAAATTAAAATTAAAGTTAATTAAGTTCATTTTGTGGATCTAAGCACAGTGATGGAGGAATTTAATAAAAAATTTGAAGGAGTGGTCTTAATTCTGAAAACAGAAATTAAATTAAAAAACTAAACTTGAGACTTTCAGATATTGATGTTTCCATTGATGAGCATTGATCAAATACAGAGGCAGCGTACATCATTGAGGTCTATAGCTTTTTTCATTGGGCTAAATTCATAAAAATCTGGCCTATCACATTCAATAATAAATTTCTAAAGAAATTCGGGGAGGGACATTCCACACCGTTTTAGTAATTTTGGTATTAGTCTCAAACATTGATGTCCTCAACCATAGGAAAAAAGATTTCTTAGTTTTGACCTTTCCAAAGATGAAAATGAAATTCTGCAATAGTGTCATCATCTTCAATTTAGTCATCATTTCTAATGCACGGCAAGTTGGAAAGTTGCCAAATGTATAGATGTGTGTTGTGAAAGGATTCTCATGAGTTACCATCCCAGTCGTCCAAGTCAGTCTTTCATTCATATTTGTGAAATGATGCTTTCCCCTAATGTAGGGGAAGTTGGTCACAGCCAAGTAGCCCTTCCCTCTAATGCATGACCAAGTCTCCTTCACCCATATACACGGCTAGAACAGTCCTTTTCCCTGATGCAGTCAATTCTTCCCTCAAATACACGGCCAGTTAGTCAAGAAAACAATTGAAAGGGAAGCAAACAGCATCACCTATTAGTTTTCAAGAGCCTTTTCACTAGTGAATCATACGAGAGAAAATTAAAACAAAAACATAAAAACATCCAACAATCAAGTGTTCGAAAAGCTTTGAACACCTATATTAGCTCAAAAATAAAAAAGTATTCAATAGAAATAGTGCCTTTGCAGCTATCACTTGTAAAATTTTAAATTTGGTTCAAGCGTCTCTTTTTATAAATTGATATAGAGTGTTCTACTCACTTCAGTTTCGTCGAAAGTGAAATGATTCTTCCCTCAAATGCACGGCCAGTTAGAAAAATGATGATATGGATTGGACTGTCAAGTAATGACTAATTTATAAGGACCACCGATCCAATATTTCCTCCAACCCATTTGATAAGCAAAGTTCATCCCACACCCAGCTATCTGCCAAATGAAATAAGCATTCCATCACCACAAAAAGACACAGAGCTATTAAAGAATGAAAGGTAATTGTATGTTCAAGATTTAGCGCTGCTACGTTGTCAATATGAGCATCGCTGCCATTGCCAACCCTTTCCTTGTCACTTCATGTTCATGGTCACAGTTTGAATTGGTCCTCAAAATGCCAATCGAGTATTCAACATGATCGGCTCACCAAGATTGTGACAGCTAACGAGAGGGTTTTTATCTCTTTGTCCATTCATTCAGTCGGATTGCTATATTTGTGGATATGCTTTTAATTATAGGATTTTTAAAAATAAAATAAATTAACTTAATTGTTGTCAAGAATCTTGTAATAAAATTGGTGCCTCTTTATGTTTCAAACAACCTTAATTAGAGTTCAAATTTCCCCTCATCCCTTATAACTATCTAATTAAAAAAAATAAAAATAAATAATACCACCGCACACCTTTGGTGCAATGGCTATTTCACAAGTATAAATGCTTGTGGGTGTAGAGAGCAAGCGTCGGGGTTCAAATCTCCAAGAAAAAGCTTCCCACACTTATGCAATTAGATTAGATTAAAATAAAATTTCTATCTTTTATATAAAAAAAATCCAATTAAAAAAAAAACTTTATGTTACATAATCTTTATAGAACACATAGATTGTCATAAACCGCCATGTATTAGGGGTCAAATGAGTATTCACCAAAAGAATTGAAACATGTAAACATATTGCACGACAAAAAGCTCAATGGGTCAAATGAGAAAAAGACTTATTAACTCAATTTTCCTATGTGGAGATCGGACCACGTAATCTTTTTTATATTCTTGTCCTATTTTATGCTCCCACATATACGATATATATATATATATATATATATATATATATATATATATATATATATATATATATATTTTTTCTTTTTTTTATTTTTTTGTGCTCCAATTTATTTGATATCAAAGTATCTTTAACTTGATTCATGCAATGATTTTCTTCACAAGTTGATGTTCCACAAACCTGTAAAATGATAATATTATGTATAATTATTTAGTGGTCCTAGAGCACAAAAAATGTGTGCTCTCCTCTCTCACATGATTAATGGTTCTTATCATGAGTTTAATTAGTGAGACCAACTATCTTGTGAGATGGAGTAGCACACATTTATTGTACTCCTAGAATACTAAATAATTATTCTAATATTTTTTTTTAGAGTTTCAACATATAGTGTCTGTTTTTTATGATTGTGCTATTTTATCATCAGATTAAGACACTAGTTAGTTTTTGGTATAGGTGGAAATTGAACCCCCAAATCTCATATTCAACCATTAAATATTTTAGCAGTTGAACTAACTGAAGTCCACAATTATTTAAAATTAGTATAAGTTTGCACATGATAACTAGAATTGCATGCATTAAAGCATCCACGATCGATCAAACAATCCTTGATAATTTCTACTGGCTTGTCCACCGCGTTTTCTCAAGGAAACAATGGCAATTGTGTGATTTGGGCATGTGCTAAATTGGGTAAATAAATCATTTAATTTAATTTAATTTGATGATACGATTGGTATTATAAATTTATTTATTAACCACAAGAGAGATAAGAATACAAAAACAAAGCATAAGAGACGTCTGCCATGGTAATATGCCCCCAAAAAAGGAAAAACCGGTAAAAGAGACCAAGTGAGGATCTGAAATTGGGATTTCAGAATGTCAAAGAAAATACTCCAAGAATTCACCATTGCAAATAGGCAGCAGGTACGGGAACGAGGATTAATTGAGCTCAGCAAACTTATTGAACATTTATTATAAGATTGAATTTTGTTACAGGAAAATATTTATAGCTCTGCAGGAAATGGTTTTATATTAGTGACAAGTAGAGAGAGACACGAATTAAAGCAATGGTCATAGCTCATAAGTCATCTCTAACTAATTAATCACACGTGAGAAAGTAAAAACAAAAGGATATTTAACATGATTTGTGCCTTTTTGACAATCACATTTATCCGTGTTTGGTCAGGATGAAAGAAAAATGATGAAAAATAGAAAAAGGAAGTGGAGAGGAAATTTTGATTTTCTATTATTCCATTGGAGTGAAAAATAAGAGAAAAGGAAATGAGGAGTTAGAGTTTCCCACCAATTTTTTTTTTATCCAAATTAGAAATAAATGGGTGGAGAAATAGCATTTAGAAATAACAAATTGCAAAATATTCCTTCTATCTTTCCCTTTTTTACTTTTTCATTCTACATATCAAGCACAAAAGGTGGAAAGTTAAATCTTTTCTATCCTCTCAATCTTTTCAATCCTCTAACCCTCTCAATGAAAGTCTTAAATTTTTAAATTTAGTTTCGCAAACCTTTTATATATTGAAATAAAATATTTCCATTCAAAACAATTCGGATGTTATATATATATAACGCTCATAAAACTTTCCCAAACCTAAAAATCGTCAAAACTAAAACAAAACAAGAGCTCTATCTTTTACTTTCCACTTTTTCTTTTCTACGTCTCTTTAACTTCTTTATGTTCTTTTGTATACATGGTAAATATTATTTTCATTCCTAAAATTTGAATGAATTTTGATTTTAATCCCTAAACATCATGCAAAATTTAGGGATGTAAATAATATTTTAGGCAAAAATACTTACGTAGCAATATAGTCATTGTTATTTTCAACTTACAATCAAGTTGGTTCATACAATTAACTTACTAACGGAAAATACTTACGTAGCAAATAATGTACATCATTGGCACACAAGTAGGTAATAAAATGAAATAAAATTTTAATTACTGCTTTTAAAAATGCCACATCAGCAATTTTATCCGTGTCAAAAAGAGAAAAGAAAGAAAGTGTGAGTTTTTTTTATTATTAAAAAATATTAAGCTTTTCTTGTTAGCCAAAAACCTAGAAATACAAAACTAAAACTCAACCCAGAAAATTCATCTATTATCTTGCAATCAAAACTTTTCGTTATCACCCATAGAACCTTCGAATATGTATTCAGCAACACAAAAGTAACATATTCCTACTATAACACAAATAAAACACGCAATCGATGCCACCATGAACACGAACAATCAGACAGTACTCAACAATTGCTCCTCATTTTACACTAACACAATCAATTGATAAATTCACAATACAAACTCACAAGGTTATTATTAAACAATTGTTCCTTAAATTCACAATATATACAAACTCATAACGTTATATATTAAACAATTGTTCCTTGCCTATAAGGACAGTAACTAGCTCAATTAAAAAGAAAGAAAGAAAAAAAAAAAAAAAAAAAGATTAAAACCCTAGAAATTGAGAAATCCTAAATTGCTTTTTGACAACCCCAACAACCAAACTTGCTGCCTCTGCATTCTGTATGCCGCTGCAAGCTACCATGGCCCTAGGCCCAATCATAGCCCTCTCACAGTCACAGACCTTCTATCCACAGCCACGACTAGGCAATCTTGTCACCGTCGAAAGCCATCAACCTCATATGCGGCCAAATCCAACTTGAAGGAATCAGCTATGTGGGATTCCATAAGGGAAGAAGAGGAATCAGAGTTAGTGAGGAAAAGATTTTGGGTTTTGGGTTGGTGTGAGTGCCTAAGAAAATGTCTTGTATGTTGTGGATTTAGGTACTGGTATTGATTACGAGGTATTGAATTTTCTGGGTTGAGCTTATTTTGTGTTTTTAGTTTGTTGTGTTTGGCTAACAGAAAGTGCAGGAAAACTACGAACTTAATTAAAATAAAATAAAATCATCCTTTCTTTTATTTATTTTTTTCCTTATGTGGATTTTTTTTATTCCTAAAAGTGATGATGTGGCTTTTTTAAAGCAGTAATTAATTTTTTATTATTTTATTAGCCACTCATGCACAAACAAGGCACACCACTTGTCACGTAAACATTTTTCATTAGTAAGTTAACGGTAAGAATTAATTTGATTATAAATTGAAAATAACGGAATCAAACTAACTACTATTAAAATATAAAGACCAAATTAACTATAACTCTAAAATATAAAAACTAAAATAGTATTTTCACCAAAATTTTAACCAAAAAGAATTATCTTTAATCGAGCACAAAGCCACAAACCCTCCTTTAGCCCTCTTGTCTTCTTTTCCCTTAGCCCTCAAGTTGAGTGCCCATCCCCATATTTTTAATAATAATTATATATATATATATATATATATATATATATATATATATTTATCTCTCTTCTCTCTTCCTTATCAAAATATGATCTCATAAGACAACTCTTTCATCATGTGAGACCTGCACGTCTATTAAGCTTGAATAATATATTAGTATTTCATTTTATGTCTTCAATTCCTTTGTTTTTTCAAAGAAACTATGTCTTCAATTCAATTGACCTTGTTGGACAAAAAACAAAAGTTGTGGAGAGTAAGGACGAACCAGGATTTGAGCTTAGGGAGGGCCGAAGTATAAACCAAAAAAAGTTTGGGGACTTTTCAAATTTTATTACCTTAATTAACACTACAATCTAATATTTGCAGACTCAATTAAAGATCATATTGCAATAAATTAATACCAATTTCATTGGTGGTGATTTTTTTAAAATTTTATTTGAGGATTTTCAAAATTTAGGACATTAACACTAGATATTGGCAACACTACATCATCTATATTGACTTTTGAATGATTTTTTTTTTTAAGTATCAATAGAAAATATTTAGTTTCTTGTTAAAATAAAAGTCATACTAGTTAAAATATTATAGTTTCTTGTTTTTAATTTTGGTTTATATCGAGGTTAATTAACACTACAATCCAGTATTTGTAGACTCAATTAAAGATTATGTTGCAATAAATTAATACCAATTTCATCGGTGGTGATTTGTTAAAATTTTATTTGAGGATTTTCAAAATTTGGGACATTAACACTAGATATTGGCAACACTACATCATCTATATTGACTTTTGAATGATTTTTTAAAAAAAAGTATCAATAGAAAATATTTAGTTTCTTGTTAAAATAAAAGTCATACTAGTTAAAATATTATAGTTTCTTGATTTTAATTTTGGTTTATATCGAGGTTATTCTCATTATTCATGAGACAATTGGGTTTGTTTCGATCAGAGGATTTTTTTATCATTCATGGGACAGTCGGGCAAAGGGATGAACTAGCTTATACTTTTTATTTTTGGGTTTATTGGGTCAATTTGTAAATATTTTTGGAGGAGGGGGTTCAAAAGTATATATTTTGGGGAACATTTGAAAGTTTTTGGGAATACATATATTAACCATAATTTTTGAAAAATCTTGGGGGGGGGGGGGGGGGGATGATTTTAAAACTCTAGAGATCCTAATTCCTAACCCATTTTTCAAACTAATTAGTAATTACTAACACCAATGACCCTAGCAGTTAATTACATTAGTCTCTATTTATCAACTAAATTTTGGGAACCATTTTATTTAAACACTAGGTCACTTAGGCAATGGCCTAAGACCCCTAAATGAAAGAAGATGAAAATGTACTTTTCGTCCCTACATTTTTGGTCAATTTCCATTTTGGTCCCAAAATTGATTTCGTTGCAAAGTTCATCCCTAAAAAAAGAAAATCATTTTTAAAATGGTCTCTGCCGTCAACCCACTGACGGAAACTTCCTACGTGGCAGACAGAGTGTCTTGCTTGCTGATGTAATGCTGACATGACCATTAAAATATTATTAAAAAATTATTTGGCATTTTTTAAATGACACGTCAGTATTTTAATTAATAAAAAATTAAAACAAAAAATATTAATTCCTTAATTTTAATTTTAAACAATAAAAAACAAACAAAAATTTTACTTTTTTAGTTTTAAATGATTTTTTATTAATCTAATTAAATTAATTAGAAAATTAAAAAAAAAAAAAAAAACCATTAGACCATTATATTAGTAAGTGTATTTACTTCTTTTTTTTTTTTTTAGGTGTGTTAGTCAAAAGTGCATATACTTTAAAAATCATCAAACCATTTTTTTATTATTATCATTAGAACATCTTAAACCAAACCATGAGAGAGAGAGAGAGAGAGAGAGAGAGAGAGAGAGAGAGAGAGAGAGAGAGAGAGATGAGAGAGAGAGAGAGAGAGAGAGAGAGAGAGAGAGAGAGAGAGAGATGAGGCCGGCGGTTTGGAGCAGATCTAGATTGCTCGATCTGGGCCTCCGTCTCAGCCACCATCTCGGCCACAATAAAGCTTGATCTCAGTGACTTTAGGTCAGATCAGTGGTGCATGGTGGTTCAGATCGGCCTTCTCTCCTCCGCCGATCCCAGCGAGTCCACCTCCACCACTGAAGCGGCGGCGCTCTTCTTCAGATCGGTCATTCTATTTGGGTTTTGCTAGGTTTTGTTGGGGTTTGTCTTGTGGGTCATGCTATTTGGGTCTTAAGACCATGAGAGTTGATCTTGATTTTTGAGTGGTCATGTTGTTTGGGTCTTGAGACCGAGAGAGTTGTTCTTGTTGGGAATGAATGGGAGAGCTCGAGTTCATCAATGAAAGAGTAAGAGATGATAAATTTTTTTTTCTTTTCTTTGGTGTTCTTGTGATAGGTTTGAGTTCTTGGATGTTGGGTTTGGTTTGAGAAGAACGTAAAGAACAAGTTGAAGAACATGAAGAAATTTTTTGATCTCTGTTTCTTTTTTTTTCTTTTTCTTTTTCATTTATGTTGTTGTGATCTAGGCCTGTGTTTGATCTCTATTTGTGATCTAGGTTTGTGTTTGTGTTTGATCTCTGTTTTATTTTCTTTTTTCGTTTGTGTTGTTGTAATCTGGGTTTGAGTTATTGGTTGCTGGGTTTGTGTTCTTGTAATCTGGGTTTGAGTTCTTCGTTGCTGGGTATGATTGGGAAGAACAAGAAGAACAAGTTGTAATGTTCTTATTAAAATTAATAATGATAAATAATATTTTAAAAAAATTAAATTAGATTTACGGTTTTTTTTTAATTTAATTTTCTTTATATAAATTTTCTGACGTGACTTTGTTTAAAAAAATTAAAATACTGATGTGGTATTTAAAAATGCCAAATAATTATTTTTAATAATATTTTAATGGCCACGTCAGCGAGCAGGGCACTCCATTTGCCATGTAGGAGATTTCCGTCAGTGGATTGACGGCAGAGACCATTTAAAAAATGATTTTCTTTTTTTAGGGATGAAATTTGCAACGAAATCAATTTTGGAACCTGATGAGGAATGAAATACTCCAGGTCGTCCACGGTCATCCATGCCAACATCCGTCCAAAGGAAATCTCGAGATGTGGCTAACACCATAGCCGTCCATGGACGAAGTCAAACCCACGTCTCTCGTCTTCAAAAGGCGACCACCTCGTCCTGACTATATTCGTCCACACGAGGAATACCCCTGGACGAGCGCGTACACTTGGGAATTACTAAAATACGCTCCACCATTCCGTAATACACGCATAACTTGCGATGACCGTTGTATGAGAAAATGCAACTATCAGGTGGTTATGGGAGTTATCTAAGAACCCCGGACATCCTGAAATCCATGGGAGGTTACAATTTCAATAACTGTCCCCAAGATACTATATAAACAGCCATTCAGACCAATGGAAGGTACGTTGAACATTTCCCAAGAAATTGGAACTTCCAAAAAATATAGAGAGAAAACTGACTTTACCATCGGAGGGTTCTTGGTCGGCGATCCCGGTCACCTTTGATTATTTTCTTTAGTTTTTCAGGCCCTTAAGAGAGCAAGTGGTCCTTTCAAATCCAGAGTATCCAGCCTACTGATTTTCCTTGCATCATCAGTTGGCGCCGTCCGTGGGAAAGCAAAACACTATTCACTATTCTTTTCATTTGACTATATCTTTTGTTGAGGATTAACCTTTCCCAGACAAAAGGCTGAATGGTTCGAACAAGATCAAGGGCTACCAGCCCAGGCCATCAGGAGAGTAGGGATGCATCTAGCAATCCCCTTCGTGATCGTAGGTCGGCGCTTGTCATGCAACCGCCTTCTATTCAACATATACAATCCATGGTTGCCACTATGGCAGAACTGACCCGTCAGAATCAGGAGTTGAATAGGGAGATCAACCTTAGGAGGCAGCGCCAAGATGGGCATATGGAGGGACGAGCCCAGAGTCAGGAAGGCGGAGGAAAAAATGTCGAGTCTGAAAATCAGACAAGGGGTATTGCTTTAAGAAGAATGCCACATTTGGAAAGAGAGATGGACCAGATGCGAAAAGCCATGGAGGACATGAGGGAGAACATGAGGCGGGCAAACCCAGTGGATGATATGGTTCACCGAACGGACTCCCCTTTCACGGCTTCCATCAACAGTCATCCCCTACCTCCAAAATTCAAAATGCCTTCCTTGGATTTATATGATGAAAATCGCGACCCGTGTGACCACATTGCCATTTTCAAGACAACCATGCACCTTCAAGGGGTCCCGGATGAGATTATGTGCAGAGCTTTCCCCACCACACTTAAGGGACCAGCGCGGGTGTGGTTCAGCAAAATACCCCCAAACTCGGTGGGATCGTTTGAAGAGTTGAGTAAGTTGTTCGTCAATAATTTCATTGGAAGACAGCGCCACAAGCGTTCCTCCTTTAGTTTGCTGACTATAGAACAAGGGGAAAATGAGAGTCTGCGATCTTTTATTACCCAGTTTAATAGGGAAGCCTTGACGGTGGACGAAATGGATGACAAGTTGTTACTGGCAGCCTTCCACAACGGAGTCAATTCTGACTTGTTCATTCATAAGCTCTACGAGCAGGAACCGCAGACCATGGCTGAGCTCGTCCACTCGGCCCAGAATTTCATGAACGCCGAGGATGCTATCATAGCCAAGAAAAGAAAAAGGGGAGAGCGCACGGAAGCGGGCCACCATCGTTACTCAGATCAGGGATCTCGTCCAAAGAAAGCTCGGGCAGACGAGAGGAAAGATAAGGATGGGAAGAAAGCAAGTTCCTCCGCAAGGAATCAGCAATATACGCCTCTGACCATGCCATTGGAGCAGGTTCTTATGCAGATCAAAGATGATCCATCCTTGAAATGGCCGGATAAGATGAAAGGAGATCCCAACAAGCATAATAGGAGCAAGTACTGCCGCTTTCACAGGGACCATGGGCACGACACAGACGAGTGCTTTGACTTAAGCAACAGATAGAAAATCTCATTAGACAAGGAAAACTAAGGAACTTCCTTGGACGAGACCAAAGAGATGAGAAGCTGAAAGCCAAGGTGGAAGAATCATCACATCCCCCACTAGGAGAAATAAGGGTAATTATAGGAGGAAACTCGACAGCGCATTCATCCAAGTCAAAGAAGACATATCTGAAAGTGGTGCAGACATCCAGCTGTTCGGATGACCTTGTAAGATGAGGGAAGTAGACGAGCAGGCCGTTACGTTCACGGACGAGGAGGCAGGACGACTTCACCACCCGCACGACGACGCGATAGTCATCACCTTGCTCATTTCTGACTACATGACCAGGAGGGTGTTGATAGATAATGGCAGTTCTGCAGACATTCTTTACTACCCCGCCTTCCAGCAAATGAGGCTAGGACGAGATCAGCTTCGACCAGTGAATTCGCCATTGGTGGGATTCGAAGGAATGAATGTGCAACCAGTGGGTACCATCACATTACTAGTGGTCGTTGGAACATGTCCACAGTAGATAACCAAAGAGGTAAATTTCCTTGTTATTGATTGTGCATCGTCATATAATGCAATTATTGGAAGACCAACCCTAAATAGCTGGAAAGCGGTGACCTCTACCTACCACTTGTCCATCAAATTTCCAACCGAGTACGGAGTAGGCCAAGTACAAGGAGATCAGTTGGCCGCCAGAGAATACTACTTGACCATGCTGGCGATGGACGAACATATACAGGCAATGAGTATAGACGGGAGAAGGATCGCAGCAGAACCCACTGAAGTATTGGAAGACGTCCCTTTGGACGAAAACCATCCTAAGAAGGTTACTAAAATTGGGGCGAGCATAGAAGAGGGGGCAAAGCACGCTTTAGTCCGATTTCTGAAGAAAAGCCTCGATGTCTTCGCATGGAATCACGAGGACATGCCTGGCATTAATCCGAGTGTCATTGCCCATAGCCTGAACGTGTGTCCCTATTCAAAACCAGTGCGTCAGAAGAAAAGAATTTTATCTCCTAAGCGAGACAATGCTATCAAGGAAGAAGTACAGAAGTTGCTTGTCGCGAAGTTCATCCGAGAAGTTTATTATCCAGATTGGTTAGCGAACGTGATGATGGTTAAGAAAGCTAACAGCAAATGGCGAATGTGCGTGGACTTCACTAATCTAAACAAGGCTTACCCCAAGGATAGTTACCCATTGCCACGCATTGACCAGCTGGTGGATTCGACGGCAGGTCACAGAGTGCTTAGCTTCATGGACGCTTTCTCGGGTTACAACCAGATACAGATGGATGAAGCGGATCAAGAGAAGACCTCATTCGTTACAAGCCAAGGGTTGTATTGCTACAAGGTAATGCCCTTCGGTTTGAAGAACGCAGGGGCAACTTACCAAAGGCTGGTTAACCATATGTTCCGTCCTCAAATCGGGCGAAATGTAGAGGTTTATGTAGACGACATGCTGGTAAAAAGTCAGGACGAGGATAGTCACCTGGACGACCTTCAAGAGACTTTTGTCACATTGCGGCGGTACAACATGAAATTAAATCCAAGCAAGTGTGCTTTCAGAGTTTCGTCGTGGAAATTTTTGGGCTTCATGGTTTCGCATAGAGGAATTGAAGCAAATCTGGATAAAATCCAGGCGATACTGAACATGGAGCCACCGAAAAATATCAAGGAAGTTCAATCTCTTACCGGACGAGTCGCCGTCCTCAACAGGTTTGTATCAAAAGCTACTGATAAATGCTTACCATTCTTTAAAGTCCTCAAGAAGGATTTCGAATGGACGGACGAATGTCAAAGGGCCTTCCAAGACTTGAAGACATATCTCATGACAGCGCCGCTGTTGAGTCCGTCTGTACCTGGTAAAGAGTTTTATTTGTATTTGGCAGTGTCCCCACACGTAGTAAGCTCAGCATTGGTAAGGGAAGAGGGGAGAGTCCAGAAGCCGGTTTATTATACAAGTCGTGCAATGAGAGGAGCAGAAGGACGATTCCCGATGATGGAGAAGCTAGCCTTCGCATTGATCACAGCTTCTAGGAAGCTGAGGCATTATTTCCAAGCTCACATCATCAACGTCCTGACAGACCACCCCATAAAGAAAGCAATGAACAAGTTGGAAGCTGCTGGACGGCTGGTACAGTGGGCTGTTGAACTTAGCGAGTTCGATATCAGATACATCCCAAGGAGTGCGATAAAAGCGCAGGCATTGGCAGATTTCATCGCAGAGTTCACCCCCAGCCACGACGACTTGGACAAGGACGAAGGAATTAAAAAGTGGGGTGATCAATGTAGACGGATCATCCACATTGCATGCAGGAGGGATTGGAGTTATATTGAAGTCCCCCAAGGGTGACAAGCTGGAGTACGCGGCTCGTCTACAGTATCAAACCACCAACAATGAGGCCGAGTATGAAGCGCTACTCAAGGGATTAGAATTGGCTAAGTTCTTAGGGGCGGAGTCGATAACAATCAGAGGAGATTCTCAGCTAGTCATCAACTAAGTAAATGGAATGTGTGATACTAAGGAGGACCGGATGAAGAAATACCTCAGTAGAGTGAAACGACTTGCACGAAAGTTCTCAACGATAAGTTTTGTTCAACTCCCCAGGGAGGAAAATATGGAAGCCAACGCCTTAGCAAAAGCAGCTTCAGCAGGAGTTACAGACGAGTATGACAACGTCCAGTATATGCCAAGCATAGACATTCCTGACATACAGCAGATAGGAGCAGGAGAGAATTGGACAAGTCGAATAGTAGTTTATCTTAAAGATGGAAGGCTTCCAGAGGACAAAGATGAAGCTAGGAAGTTAAGGGTCAGGGCAGCAAAGTACGTCTTCATAAATGAAGTGCTGTACAAGCGAGGTTTTTCTCAGCCTTATTTAAGGTGCTTGGCCCCTAATGAGTCAAATTATGTTTTGAGGGAAGTCCATGAAGGAGCATGTGGAAACCATTCAGGGGCGAGATCGTTAGTCCATAAGATCATCCGTGCCGGCTATTATTGGCCTACAATGCAGGCAGATGCTAAAGCTTATGTCAAGGTATGTGACCAGTGCCAGTGCTATAGCAATGTACCTAGACGGCCGTCGGAGTACTAGACCCCAATGATGGCCCTGTGGCCCTTTGCACAGTGGGGACTGGATATCCTAGGTCCCTTCCATATGGGAACCAGATAAATGAAGTTTTTGTTGGTAGGAATCGATTACTTTACCAAGTGGGTAGAAGCCGAGCCTCTTGCAGCGATCACTCAGCAAAATGTGAAAAATTTTGTATGGAAGAATATTTTATGTAGGTTCGGAGTACCCAGGGTATTGGTATCGGACAACGGACGTCAATTCGTCAATGCGCCCTTCAGGGACTTCTGCAATTATTTTGGAATCAAGAATCACTATTCCTCGCCCTCCCACCCACAGGCAAATGGACAAGCAAAAGTAGCAAACCGATCCCTGCTGAAGATCATCAAGACTCGGCTCGAGGGGGCAAAAGGGATATGGCCAGACGAGTTACTAGGTGTTCTTTAGGCCTATAGGACGACTGTACGAACTCCGACAGGAGAGACCCCCTTTAAATTAGCCTATGGAAGCGAAGCTGTCATACCAGCAGAAGTTCATATGGCTAATCACCGAGTAATGGAGTATCAGGAGAAAGAGAATAGGGAACAACTTCGTCTTGACCTCGATCTTATTGACGAGGTAAGAATGGACGCGGAGCAAAGGATAGCAAGGTACAAGAATCTTATGGCTAGACAGCATAATGCCATGGTGAAACCCAGACGGTTCAGTGTGGGGGACCTTGTCCTCAAGAGAATCTCCTTGGCAACTAGGAATCCAGCTCATGGAAAATTGGGACTCAATTAGGGAGGACCCTACAGGGTAATCAACTGCAAGAGGCAGGGGTCTTACTGCCTGGAAGCTCTGGACGGGCGGAAGTTAGAGCATCCCTAGAACGTGGAGCATTTGAGGAGGTACTATCAATGATAAACAGGGACGAAGGAAGTCGGTGACAAAGTAACAACTATGGTTTACGTGTTCGCTTATATTTACTGTTGTGTTCTTACTACTACTATGGTGTGTATTAAGAATAAAAAGTGCATTAGTTTATAAACTTTTGCAAAGACAAGGCTATGTATTTCCTAAAGTATTTTGATAAGGCACTAGCTCATAAGCGTGTGCCATACCTGTAGACAATGTTCATGTAATAATATGGTTTGAATCTCTTATGTATTTGATGCATAGATTTAGTTTCCATAATAATACCCACAGAAGGGGCAAAAGCCTAAGATGAATAGAAATCTTCGGACGTAGAAACACTTGTCCAAGGCTTTCCTTTAAATAAGGATAAAGCAAAGAGAAATAAGCTGAGGCATACTCGTCCAAGGCTTTCCTTTGAATAAGGATAAAGCAAAGAGAAAGAAGCTAAGGCATGCTCGTCCAAGATTTCCTTTAAATGAGTATAAAGCAAAAAGAAAAGGCCAAGGCCCACTCGTCTAAGAAAGAAAGTAGGCATTAAGGTGTGGCATTCCAAAGATGAGCAGCTAGTCAAGACGAGTAAAACATAAACGTTATGAACTCCTTGCGAGAAGATGAGTAATAATTGCCTAGAGGACAAGCAAAAGTAATGCAGTCATCATTATCGTCCTAAGTGGGTCGTCCACAAAGAAATCATGTAGACGATCATTCAACACTTAGAACATTGTTTAAAAAAGACAATTGCATAAATGATAACAATGAATAAGCTCGTCCATACAATAGATAACTGATAAAGAAGATATTCTTTAGTCTAAAGAGGGTAGACGACCACCGTCTAAAAATCCTTATAAAACGAGCATTAAAAGACAATTGTTAATAAACTCATCCAGAACACTCTAGACGAGGTAATTGTACTTGAATACATTTTTTTTTTTTAAAAAAAAAAAGAAAGCCAAACAACAATAACACTAGTTAAAAAAAATTTCTTCAAGAGGGGGGGGCATCAGTGTTGGGGTCGTCCTGAGCTGGTTTGGTGGAAGCGTCGTCCTCGATGTTGACATCGTCTGAGCCTGTGTGGATGAGAGAACTTGTAGCAACGCCAAGGTTGAGTTTAATGGTGCTAAAGTCAACTCCAGGAAAGCTGTCTATAGCGTCCATCCTAAAATCCTCAAACCCTGCTGCGTAGTTCGTGTCCAGCAGGTTAGTGAACTCTTTGGACGCTTTAAATTCCTCCACTGCCTCGTCTTTAGCTTTCTTAAGAAGAAGACTCAGCTCGTCATTCTCCTTTTGAAGAAGGTCGAGACGGTCGTCCTTCCTGGCAGCGTCGAACTTTAGCTCCCCCACCAAAACCTTCAACTCCTCAGCCTCGTCCTTGGCCTTGTTCACCACCTCAGCCCATGTCTTACAGTCATTCTTGATCTCTTCTATTCTTTTCTCTAGAAGGATCCTCGTCCTGTCCATCTCTGTGGCCTGCCTGGACGCAGCTATGAACTTTAACATTGCCTACATGGAAGAAGGGAAAGTTCAAAAGATATAAATAACATTGGGTAACATGGAAGAAGGGAAAGTTCAAAAGATAGAACTTTAACATGCTTGGCCTTCTTCCCCCAACGACTGGGCAAGCTAGCCAAGTCCACGTGCTTGGACAAGCTTTTCCTCTTGTCTCCACCAGCAAGACAAGGCTGGGGTTGAGATTCAGGCCTAACTGGCTCGTCGACCACCTCTTTCCCCTTATTTCCCTTCATGGTTGCCATTCCTAAAAATAAAAAAATAAAAAATAAAAACAACAAAACAAAAACACGTGAATATACAGATAAATAATAATAATAAAATAAAAATGAAAGATACACATATCTTTGAGAAGCACTTACGTCTACGGACGGTTTGTTCGTGTGCTAAAGTTTCGACGGATGGTTCTGGGCCAAGTCCCCACCTGTGTAGACGCTGAAGGGTCACCAACGAGTGAAAGTCTCTCTCGGAGTGTAAACGAGCCCTGTGGACGCGATCACGGTGGAACTTACTCAAATAAGGACGACCAACAGCTGAAAAAGGAAGAAGGGAGTTAAGGTTAGATCACTGCTTAAAGATAAAGTATGACAAAACAAATAATAAAAATAAATAAAAAAAATAAAAAAATAAAAAAAGAGAAGAGCATAACATACCTTCTGGACGAAGGTTCCCTAAGTCTCCAGTATAAGGAGCAAACGAGTCTCTACCAACCTCAACAGGATGCCCCGCCCAGAAACCAGAGACGAAGAAAAATTATGTCTTCCAGTTTCTGTCAGACGAGGGAAAAGACTTAATTAATCTACAGTCATTGCCCCTAGCTGTAAACTGATGGAAGCCTAGAGATTGACTTATCTCGGAGGGTTTATAGCAATACAAGAACTCGTCA
This sequence comes from Castanea sativa, assembly GCF_040712315.1. Lineage (NCBI taxonomy): Eukaryota > Viridiplantae > Streptophyta > Magnoliopsida > Fagales > Fagaceae > Castanea > Castanea sativa. Next base: position 13,684,902 of record NC_134015.1, read on the forward strand.
ACGGTGATAGGACGGTCCCCATCAAATTCCTCCCTCCATAAGACTTGCATAGAGACAATTAGTCTTCATGCGTTGGGGTTAAGCTGACACACTCCCAAGCCCAACCTAGTGAGTAATTCCCTAGCAAAGGCATTCAAAGGAAGTCTAAGCCCCCCTAACAAGTAAGCTTCATAAACACCTATTCCAAAACGAGGCTGGCAACACCATTCACCTCGGACAGCTAACCTAGGGTTTAGGTCATCAGGAATTTGAAACCAACTCCTAAGAGCATCTAACCTCCTCTCGTCCGTCCTAGAAGGAACCTTTATAGCACAGCTATATACAGTTTCCCTTTCGTCCAAAAGGGAGGATGGCGGGGAGCTCATCGAGGTGTCAGCCCCAGAAGCTGCCCTCGTCCTAACGTTTTCTTGTAAGGTCTCAAGGGAAATTCCTGGGACGCCAGAGGTATATTCCTTTGTTGTGTGACCACTACTACTGCTATTGTTACTGGAAGTATCATAACTAGAAGAGTCGTGATACTCGTCTATGGCTTTGACTACACTGTCGCTAGACGAACAGGAAGCCATTTAGGACGTCCTAGCACTTAAAAAGGAAAGTTTGAAAGTTGAAGTAAAGGGAATACCTGGCTCTAGACGGAAGACACTACGGACGCTGAGAACACTCCTAGACGAGGCGATGGACGAGGATGTCAAAACAAAAAATCTGAAAAAGTGAAAGGGGCACGAGAGGCAAACCACTATTTATAGGTAGAAAAGTCTCGATATCCACAACGATGAGACCAATGAAAAAACAACATGTGGCGCTTGCCTCGAAGGAATGAATCGACGCGGCCAACCACCTATGAAAGTACGACACGTGGCACCAAAAAAAAAAAAATCTCTGGTGATACAATGCATGACCCCTGGTCGAGGGGCAACTGATGAGGAATGAAATACTCTAGGTCATCCACGGTCATCCATGCCAACATCCGTCCAAAGGAAAGCTCGAGATGTGGCTAACACCATAGCCGTCCATGGACGAAGTCAAACCCACGTCTCTCGTCTTCAAAAGGCGACCACCTCGTCCTGACTATATTCGTCCACATGAGGAATACCCCTGGACGAGCGCGTACGCTTGGGAATTACTAAAATACGCTCCACCATTCCGTAATACACGCATAACTTCCGGTGACCGTTGTATGAGAAAATGCAACTATCAGGTGGTTATAGGAGTTATCCAAGAACCCCGGACATCCTAAAATCCAGGGGAGGTTACAATTTCAATAAATGTCCCTAGGATACTATATAAACAGTCATTCAGACCAATGGAAGGTACGTTGAACATTTCCCAAGAAATTGGAACTTCCAAAAAATATAGAGAGAAAATTGACTTTACCATCGGAGGGTTCTTGGCCGGCGATTCCGGTCACCTTTGATTATTTTCTTTAGTTTTTCAGGCCCTTAAGAGAGCGAGTGGTCCTTTCAAATCCGGAGCATCCAGCCTATTGATTTTCCTTGCATCATCAGAACCAAAATGAGAATTGACTTAAAATGTAAGGACTAAAAGTGCATCTTCGCCATGAAAGAAGGATCCACTCTATACACTATTAGAATATACTCCTGTGTATCTATCTTAAAGTGTAGAAATTTTATTTAAGGACCCTTTCACCTGGCAATAAATAAATAAATAAATAATGTTCTCTATTGACAAATAGAATGCACTCTCTATATAGTTCACATTGACAAATTAAGCCCTAAAATTTTAATCCATAAAAATTATTTAAAAATAATCCTTCTTCAAATACTGTACACTACTAACGCATTTTATTCTATTTGCAGCACTTTTAGAGTGCAAATTTTAAATCTCCGTAACACAAAAATGGTGAATGGAGGCAACAAACTCTTTCTTTCTCTCTTTATCAAACTCGAAACAAAGTCATTACTGAAATTCAACATTATTACGTAAAAAAAAATTATACCAAAATTCAAATAAATATTAATTTGTAAATATTTAAATATAAGCAAAAAATTTCATTTAAAGTTGTCACTTTAAACCTCAAAATACTTTATGGTCCATTTGGATTAAGGGGAGGAAGGGAGAATAGAATAGAGTAGAGTAGATTTAGCTCAAAATTAGTTTATTTTTAACCAACTCTACTCCTCCTCTTTCCCCCTCCATCCAAACAGGCCCTTAATTTGGTCTTAATGACTGCGCCATTCCAGATGACATGTTCCAAACAATTTGCTATCAATTTCTTAGTATGGTCTACATGGAAAAGTAAGCAATAGTTAATATTATTTCTAGTCACTTCAATTTATTATTTGTATGGAAAATTAAGCAACAGTAGGCCAAGACATTTAAGTCAATCTTGTTTCTATCATTTCAATTTCTTCTAATTGGCATGATGCTTCCCTCTAATGAATGGTGAGTTGATCTTTGAACGGACAACAAAGATCATAACCTATCACTGTTAATGCATTAATCATATCTACACCCAAAATATATATATATATATATATATATATATATAGAGAGAGAGAGAGAGAGAGAGAGAGAGAGATGAGTTCAAGTAATACCATTTTTAAATTATTAGATTTGAGTAGATCCAACGGTAAAAAAAAAAACCCTCATAAATGCTAACATTCTGATTAGGATCTCATTAATTATTCCTCATTTATTATATTTTATATCTATCTCTAAGCCCAAAAAAGTGTTATATTTGATTCTCTCTCTACGTTCCTCTCTCTATCTCTTTCTCCTCCACTATTGTTCCACCTCCATGGATAGATTGCCAGCAGAAGAAGGTAAAAAAACAAAAAACAAAAACAAACAGCAGAACATTGAAATTGAAAGGAACACACATGTTTTTATCAATATCTCAGGCCGTGATAGTTGAGAACATGCGTGTTACTTTATGTAAATTGGAGAATTCTATGGTAAAAGAACATTCCTCTATAAACTAATAATTAGAAGGAAGGAAATTTTCTTGGAACCAGTGGCGGCTCTAGGAATTTTGTTTAGGGGAATCATTAAGAAATTTAAATTTAAAAAAAATAATAAAAAGAGAACTTAAATATATTGAGTTATAGACCCAAAAAAAAAAACATGAATTTTTACAATTTCTTTCTACAAATTTTCAAAATTTGAATTGTTACACGATAGTTCCTTTTGAGTATTTATTGCCAATATGGGTAGTTATGACCATTTTATTTTGGTACGTTTTTCTAAATTTTTATTTTTATGCAATTAATATTATATATTTGTCATTGTTTTTATAAAAAAATTTAAACTAAATGACTAAACTCAACTCATTGGCTTTATTTTTATTATCGACGCACATAACCACACTCATTCATACATAAAATAATTCACTACGTGTTTACTTAACCAATCAAATGTTTGAATAATCACTAACTTTGTAATTTTTTCCTTGAATTTTTCTAACTTTCTGACAAAAAGTTATTATAACATGATAGCTATACACACTCATGTAACAAATCTTCTCTATTTCCTAATTATTAAATTATATAAAGTCATATTATATTTATATTGTACACACAAACATCCACATACACGTCATTATTCACACAAATGGCATTATAAAATAATAAAAAAAGTAATGCACACAATCAATATTAGACACACTCATACATATATAATAAAAATTTATAATAAAGAGTGACACTTACAATTCACAAACATTTACTCTTACTTTAGAGTCAGAAATACTTGTAATAAGGGTGTATAAGATTTAAGTCAGAGTGTGCAAAAATATTTTTAAGAAAAAATTAATGTATTAGACTAACACAAAAATATTAAATATATATAATTCCTTCTTCTTCTTTTTTTGAAGTCAGGGGGTTCATTTGAATCCTGAACAAAGAGCAGGGCCGCCCCTGCTTGGAACATTTTAAGGGCAAATTAGTACGAAGTTGGAAGTGAAATCTATTTAGAACAAGTCGGGTTTAAGATTGTAAAACCAAAGTCTGTACAAATCATGACACAAAATTGACCAAAATAACTTGGGTTTTGCCAGCTTCATTTAGTAAATGAGGTTTTTGAGTACAATTTAGTTTAGATTTTTTAGTACTATCATCAAAAGTAAACGTCATAAATTGATACTCTCTTTTTTAATATAAATTAATATATATCTGTGAATATTTTTAGATCACAAAACACATTTAATTGTCACATGATCATTTTAGTTGACGTAATGGTCATATGATAAAAGCAGTAAAGCACGCCTAGATAATAACCAAACACGTAATAGGATTCAAGAAGATTCCTCTAAATATATTTAACCAAAAATTTAGCCAACCAAATATTCCAATCCCTTCTATAAATACCTCTCAATCCATTTGAAATCATTCATCCACTACTCCAACCATGGTGTAAAAGTTCATCCTTCATCCATCGACATAATGACATCACTTTCAAACAAACCTCTCTTCAACCAGTTCATTTCATCTCTAGTCTTCTTCCTCCTTGTTGTCGTCATCCTTGATTTTGTTTGTTCATCCACTGCTTCTGTTTCCTTTGTAACTTCTCCTTTCATTTACACTAACAATAAGGTTAAGGTAGCAGAAGAAAGAAAGGAAGCAAAGGCTCTTCTAAAATGGAAAACCAACCTTCATAGTAAAAGCCAGACTTTCTTGTCCTCTTGGGCTGGAAGCAATCCTTGCAATTGGGTCGGAATAAATTGCGACAACAAGTCTGGAAGCGTCACCCATCTAAACCTTTCAAGTCACGGTTTGAAAGGTACACTTCACGATCTAAGCTTTCAATCCTTCCCCAATCTACTCAGTGTTGACCTTTCTTACAACTCACTATTTGGAACCATCCCCTCAAATATTGTTCACCTCTCTAAACTCTCGGTTCTAAACCTTTCTTATAATCAATTCACTGGGAGAATTCCTTCCGAAATAGGCCGATTGACAAGTCTTCACGTCTTTTACCTTGCTGCAAATCAAATGAGTGGCCTTATCCCTAAAGAATTAGGAGGGTTAGCTTCTTTGACTGACCTTAAGTTATCAACAAACAATCTCACGGGATTCATCCCTGCTTCTCTTGGAAACTTAAGCAACCTAACCACTTTAAATCTTCATACAAACCAACTTTCTGATTCCATCCCTCAAGAATTAGGAATGCTAAGTTCTTTGACTGACCTTGTGTTATCAACAAACAATCTCACAGGTACCATCCCTGCTTCTCTTGGAAACTTAAGCAACCTAACCACTCTATATCTTCATACAAACCAACTTTCTGGTTCCATCCCTCAAGAATTAGGAATGCTAAGTTCTCTAACAGTCCTTGAGTTATCAAAAAACAATCTCACAGGTACCATCCCTGCTTCTCTTGGAAACATAAGCAACCTAACCACTCTATATCTTCATACAAACCAACTTTCTGGTTCCATCCCTCAAGAATTAGGAATGCTAAGTTCTCTGACTAACCTTGGGTTATCAACAAACAATCTCACAGGTACAATCCCTGCTTCTCTTGGAAACTTAAGCAACCTAACCACTCTATATCTTTATGAGAACCAACTTTTTGGTTCCATCCCTCAAGAATTAGGAATGCTAAGTTCTTTGACTGACCTTCACTTATCAGCAAACAATCTCACAGGTTTCATCCCTGCTTCTTTTAGAAACTTAACCAAACTCATACATTTGACATTGTTCACAAATATGCTAAGTGGTTCTCTTTTATTTCAAATGAACAATTTCACTCACTTAAAAATATTTTCTTTATCATACAACCAATTCACCGGTCAATTGCCTGAAAATGTGTGCCTTGGTGGATTGCTTGAGCAATTCACCGCAAACGATAATCATTTTATTGGTTCAATACCAAAATCGTTGAGAAATTGCACCAGCCTTTTTAGAGTCCGGCTTGAAAGGAATCAACTTACTGGAAATATAGGAGACAATTTTGGAGTATACCCACACTTAGACTACATGGAGTTGAGTTATAATAAATTTTATGGTGAACTTTCAACTAATTGGGGGCAATGTCAAAACTTGACAAGCTTGAAAATCTCTAACAATGATATTTCAGGTAGAATATCTCCAAGGCTTGGAGATGCAAGTAAATTACATTGGCTTGACCTCTCCTCAAATAAGCTATATGGGGAGATTCCAAAGGAATTAGGTAAGCTAACATTTTTGTTAGTGCTTAATCTAGCCAATAACAAAATTTTTGGACACATTCCTTACAATTTTGGGATGCTATCAAATCTAGTGCATCTTAGCCTTGCCAAAAATAGTCTAAGTGGCCTGATTCCTAAACTAGGGAATTGTACAAACCTATTGGTCTTGAATTTAAGCAACAATCAGTTAAGCAAATACATCCCACTTCAAATTGGAAATTTGCAATATCTCCAAAATCTTGATCTTAGCAAAAATTTTCTAACGGGAGAGATACCACAACAACTTGGATATTTGAAAATGTTAGAATTCTTGAATTTTTCCCACAATGCACTCTATGGCAATATTCCATCCAATTTTGATCAATTGTTAAGCTTGACCTCCATTGATTTGTCATACAATCAATTGGAGGGTCCTATTCCAAATTTTAGTGCATTTCGTGTGGCACCTATTAAAGTATTTAGAAATAATAAGGGTTTGTGTGGCAACGCCACTGGATTGAAAGCTTGCCCTTCTACAATTAGCCACAATCCTCTTGTTAAAAAGTGGAATAAAGTTATGACACTGATTTTCATCCTTTTGGGCATTGTCTTACTTATATTTATCATTGTTGGAATTACATTTCATATTCACTCAAGAGAGACAAAGACAGAAATTAAACCAAAAGAAGCAAAACATCAAAATATGTTTGCTGTATGGAGCTATGATGGGAAAATGGTTTATGAAAACATTATTGAAGCAACGGAGGATTTTGAAGAAAAACATTGTATTGGAGTAGGCAGGTATGGAATTGTTTATAAAGCTGAATTATCTACAGGTCAAGTTGTTGCTGTAAAGAAATTTCACCCACTTTCAGAAGATAGTGTGGTCAATCTAAAAGCTTTCACCAATGAGATACGTAGTCTAATTGAAATACGACACCGCAACATTGTAAAACTTCATGGTTTTTGCTCACATCCACGACACTTGCTTTTAGTTTATCAATTCTTGGAAGGTGGGAGCTTGGAAAAGATACTAAACAATGATGAATTAGCACTAGAGCTTGATTGGGTTAAGAGGGTAAATGTTGTCAAAGGTGTGGCAAGTGCTCTATCTTATATGCATAATGACTGCTCACATCCAATAATTCATCGTGACATATCAAGCAAGAATGTTCTATTAGATTCGGAGTATGAAGCTCATGTGTGTGACTTTGGCACAACTAGGATTATGAGTTCTGACACATCTTATTGGACTTCATTCGTTGGTACCTTTGGATATACTGCTCCAGGTATGTTAAGTATATTGTTAAGGACATTACATTTTTCACAACCTTATGATTGAAGTAACATAAATTTTTACATGGACTTACTAACTCTACTTTTATTAACAACATTCACGTCATCTATATTCGCATTGTGACTATTGTTGTGTCTCTTGTCTTATTAATGTTATTTCAATTGGCATTGTTTGTCTTTTCAAATTGGAAAAAGTTTACCTCCAAACCGGTTTTGAGGACACCTCCTCCAACTAGCTATGTGGCTATTAAAGAGGCTATTTGCATGTACTTTTAGTCACATGACTTTTTATATGAGTTATGTGACTTATTTAAATAATACGTGTAAATAGTCTTATAAATAATCAGCAAAAAAAGAAAAAGAAAAAACAATAGTCTTATAAATAATAACTTATTGAATTGGAGGAAATTCCTTCAAACTTTGTCCTTTAAAATTTGTTTAACTACATAATGTTGTGTACGGTTGTCACTGTTTGAGCTAGTAGGTTTGGTTAATAATTATAGTACCCTGCAGGATTAGGAATGAAAAAAATATTTTCAATATCATCTTGATTGGCATTAAAAAATAAAAATACAAGATTGGAGGTCACAACCCTTGATAATTTATACGGTCACCTCCTTTATTTGGGGTCATAATCACTATTACAATATTAAAAAAAATGCTCTTTTTAATTTCAATTGTTGAGATTTTAATTAGTTTACATAGTAATTGTGCATAAATTCATCCAACTAATTTGTACTTATTGAAGAATCACATTTTACAGAGTGAGCCTCATTTTCCAACTGGTCAATTCTTTCAAACTAGATTTAATTATTTGGTGAATAGTTTAAATCAAAATTTTGCTTACACTACCTGTAATGCTCCTAGGTTCAACGAATTTTTTTTAAGATGACATAATACATAGGTAGCCCCACCCCTTCTCTCTCTAAAAAAAGAATTTCCTTTTCTTATTTGACCTTCAAAATTTTAGCAGAATTCAATTCCTTTAGTTGCCTCCTCCACCTAATTCCAAAGGAATTTACTATATGAATAGAAATGTTATTACAAACTTGCTTCTACAAAGTGAAAGAATAGTAAAACTCTAATCTTTTACTTTCAGAACATGCTTACACAATGGAAGTAAGTGAAAAGTGTGACGTTTATAGCTTTGGAGTAGTCACATTAGAAGTAATTATGGGAAGGCATCCGGGTGATTTGATCTCATCATTTCTATCAACCTCATTTGCATCATCTTCCTATGATGTGCTATTAGAAGATGTATTGGATCAACGGCTTGCGTTGCCTACAGGGCAAGTTGCGGAGAAGGTGGTTTTAGTGGCAAAGATAGCATTGGCATGCTTGCACACCAATCCATATTCTCGTCCGACCATGCAACAAGTTTATCAGAAGCTATCAACTTGGAAATCCCCGTTCACAAAGCCTTTGGGCATGATCACATTAAGAGAGCTTGTTGGTCTCGAAAATCTGATTTAAGCTTCACAAGTGTTTTACATATTCTCAAGTACGCTATCTTGTTAGTGTACATTCGATCCTCGTGTATAGTTTTAAATACTTATAAAGCTAAAACTTAATTTTTTTTTTTTTTTAAAAAAAAACCACAATTTGCATAATTGTTCATTTCCTCTGCAGTTATTGGCATTGAGCTTGGATCTCTACTCTACTGTGATGCCCAGCGCCAATCTTTAGCCGTTTCAATGTTCATCTAGCACTGCAAGAACACCATCTTCAACCTGTCCATCTCTAAGCGCTTCAAGCTTAGAGGAAGCTGAGTTCTTTCTTGCCTACTTCTACTTTACTTTTTCGGTCAAAAGCTCTTAAGGTGTGGGAAACCGAACTGGTCAAGGTCAATCAGAACATTGTCTTCGAACTTATTCTGGTGTGTTCATTTGGCTCCTTTTATTTTATTTATACTTCTTATTGATTTTTTTTATTTGAGATTATTTCTATATGAGATGTCTGAGAAATTAGAGGGTGAGAAGGGGAAAAAATGGAGGCTTACATTTTGCTTATTATATCAACATGAAGTCACCCCAATTTGTGAAAAGATTCATTGGATTGTGCTATATATTCTCCTAGATCTGCCTCGTGTGTAAAAAAATAATAATTAAGATTTTAGAAATTGCTCTTTTCACTATTCTGAAGGTCCTCCTCATTGGCACTACACATTTGTATAAGGTTATCAAGTTTTAGAGAATTAGTTCTTCTTAAGAGACCCCATTTGCTATTGCCACAGGTATCTTCACTCTTGTTTTGAATATAAGCAACATTTTTTTTTTTTTTTCAGTCAGTATTGAATTAATATGCAGGGAAACTTTCTTCTGTGGGAATGACATGGTAGGAGCTCAGAAGACCTTCTATTGATACTAGTGTAGAGTTTATTTAGACCCCTTAAACACATAATTGGATTTACCTAGTTAACAAGCCAAGTTATTACTTAGTCCAAATTCCAGATCTAGGTTAACACAATCATATAATCATATCAATGCAAAGTGCGGAATATAAAAACACAAAGATATGATAACCCAGGAAAACCAAACCAGTAAAAAACTTAGGGAGGATTTAACTTAGCTATCCTCAAGGTAAACCTGAATCCACTATGAAAGAATCGAAGTGTACAATAGCGACTTAGACCACTAACATCCTATTGCTACCCACCAGTAGAACTTACTGACACGATCACGTGCTAGCTCTGAGACCACAGACTCCTTCTTTCTTGGATTCTCCAGCAAGTACAAGCACCCCCGCTTGTGTATCTTTAAGCTCTTATGGCAGCAATTGAACGATCATCAAGCTCTTGAAGCTATCTCCTTCTTGATAATCCTAAACTTGTGTGAAGGTAAGCACCTCTCAGATCTCACAAGAGATTCACACAAACAGCAATATGAGCAAGAAAAACTCTAGAGAGATTTTGGGTACAAACCCTAGATACAAAAAGAGGCACACTCTTTTCTCTCTTAGAAGCCTTTAAAAACGTGCTTAGGGTTTCCTTTATATAGTGAGAGAAGTAGATTTGAAACCCTAATCCTAAATGGGCTAGAACTGTGTTTGGGGTGACTTAAAATTCTGCAGAAAGTTCCTGATGCACAATTATCTATCGATCGAGTCTATTCTTCGATCGATCGAGCCGTGCAGTAATAGAACGATAATTTTCTGCAACTACTCGATTCCAAACTTACATTAAACCAAACTTTGAGCAAGTCTAAACCTAGACTAAAAGTTTTGATCATGGTTTGCCAACATAATACATATTGAAGTTCTAATACATTAGTCCCTAAGGTCTTAGAACCTAACAACTAGTCATGAGATTTTAGCTAGAAATTTATTATAGGTTTGGTTGTGGTATTCATGCATGGGCCTTTTGGAGCTATTTGTTAATAGGATTGTTTGTTTTATTGGTTTTGGACTTATGGTTTCTGCCTTATTGCATCAAGAAACATTCATGGTATTGATTTTTTTTTTTTTTTTTGTGGGGTGGGGGGGAGGGGGGGTGGTCATAGCTATTTAAAAGAAAATGTTGAAGCTAGGATTAGATTGAAATGGATGAAATCCTAAGAAAAAGAGGTGGATACTGAATAAACTATTAAGTCCAAAATCAATAAGTTCAAAACGGTTTGTATTTGGAGTTTGCTTGGGATTATATGCCTTTTGTTCATTTGGTTGGGCTCTAATTGGTTTTGACACCATTTTTGGATGCATCTGGCGCCTATTGGCATATTTGGAAGTAGCTTGAGATGATTTGTACTTTGGTCTTTTGGTTGGGCTTCGTTTTGATTTGGCACCTTAAGTAATTGTGGCTTGAGAGAAGTCTCTACAAAGTAGGGAGGATTTTGATTAAATTTGGTGATCTACAAAATCTCTTCAATGTGGATAATTTTTGTAAAACTTGGGCAATTTGTAATTCTTCGTTTTCAGATTAAGGAGAAACTCTTTCTTAGACTTGTTGGGAAGGTTGCTTGGTGGAATTTTAGTTATGGTGAAGATTATTAGATTTTTCCTTATATTCATATTTTGAATTGATTTGGGTTGCAATTTAGATAATCCATAGAGACTTTGATGGAGGTGTAGGAGGATTTTAGAAATTCTTTCTTTGACTTGTTTGGAAGATTGCTTGGTGGAATTTTAGTTATGGTGAAGATTATTAGATTTTCCCTTATATTCATATTTTGAATCGCTTTGGGTTGCAATTTGAGATAATCCATAGAGACTTTGATGGAGGTGTAGGAGGATTTTTTGTTTATGTGGTTTGATTAAATTCAAGCTACAATGGAGATGTGTCAGTTTTGTTTCATTCGTGCTTTAAATACATCTTTTGTATGCATAACAACATATTCTCCTTGTTGACTCTGGTTTTTTTTTATTATCAAAAACTAATTCATACCATGTATTCTTTTATACTTTCCTTATAAAATAACTAAATTTTAAAATGGAAAAAAATAAAACATGTGACATCATAATTGGTAAAAAACAAAAAACAAAAAAGGTGGAAAATTGGTAAAAAACAAAAAAGAAAATGGTACATATGATTTGTATCCCCTCTTGGTCATATATATATATATATGTTGCTCTCTTATTTGGTTTGTGTGGCCAGTCTAACAAGTTGGGTGCTACAAAAAGGTGTGGCAAAAGGTCAAAGTGAGAGACCACTTTCATGAGGGCTGTGCAGGAATTCCAGAGAAGAGAAAACTTCTACTGTTTTTTAGGTTTAGCCTCAAATTTTGTATTCAACCCCAAACATTTTATGGAGAGAGTAAACTATGTCTTTGAGAGAGAATAATTTTGGGTGCATTGGGGTTTGAGTTTTGTGAGAATGTCTCTACATTATTTTGTATTTTCCAAATTTGTTAGTGAAATTTCTTGTTGTTGCCACCTGTGGATGTAGGCCAAAAGCCGAACCACATAAATTCTTGGTGTTCTCTTTTCTTTGTTTATACTTTATATATTTTTGGTTAAAATCTTTTTTTTTTTTTATGGAAGGGTCTATGTATCTATTAATCAATGCATTTAAGTATTATTCTAGCATTTAATTGAACTTGTAGTATGGAAAGAAAGAAAAAAGATTTTTAAAAAAAGCACAGAAAATTGATTCAGCACAAGGTTATACATGAAAATTAAATGGGCAATCCATTTGTTCCAAATGCCTAATATATTTAGTATACTAGTTAATACCAATAATAATAACTTTGAGGTTCAACAAAATAACCAATGCACTCAGTGAGTCAGTCAGTGTTAATATCTTTTTGGCTAAAATGTAAATTGTATTTGAGTCAATTCTCCATAAACGAGAATTCCATCAAGCCATCATCTGATCCTCATGTTCAATCAGACATATATATGAATCCTCATTATGCGCCAAAAGCAACTAAAAGAGCATTTAGAGGTCCACTACATTTGTATGAAAATTACATTAAAAATGAAATACCATAAAATAAAATATTTGGTGAAAATAATATAGTATTAAAGGGGAAAAAAACTAGCAAGTCATAAAGTACGTACCTGTTTACCAAAAAAAATAAATAAATAAAGTACGTACCTCGATCTACACAAAGAATAACTTTGTTTTCCAGGAATTAATGGTTTATGCGTTAAATACGTAACAAACTTCTCTAATAAAAACACGTCCATCATCCCACTTTAAATCTAAACAAACCCTCGCTATAATATTTTTTTAGAAAACTATCTCATTTTTTAGAGATTATTTTTTGAAAAACTATCTCATTTTCTCGTGTTTGATAACAACCTTAAAAATGGACTTAGAGAACGTTTCATGGTATTTGGTATCCACAATTTTTATAACATTTCTTGTATAATTTAAAACATGTATAATATGTGTATTGTGTAAACCAACCTAATGTAATCAATATAAATAAATAATAATAAAAAAGAATGAATTTGATTTTCAAACTAAAATTTTGACAACGAATACAATCAAAATTAGCTATCAAATTTTCATGATCTCAAATGCTCATCTTGTTTATGTATAAGAACAGTAATGTACATAATATATATATATACACACACACATACACACACACACTAACCATACTTCTTATAATTCAAAATAATCATTATACCCATTCCATTTTAAATAGTTCAAAATGCCACATAGACCAGAAGTTTTACTGGCAAACTAATCCAATACAAATAGTTTGATAAATACTAAAAATTGTTATAGAACTGTTGACCAATCTATGAGGAGAAAAAAAAAACCTTATTAAAGAACAATGTTATAGAGGGGAGAAGAAAGAGGGAGAAAAAAGAGAAGAGAGGCAGATAGAGAGAGAAATTTTTATTGTGAGAAAGGCTGAATGAGCGAAAAAAAAAATTATTGTTTCCTGGATCAAAAGAATATAACACTACAACAAAATGTATTTTCAGCGACGAAAAAATTCATCACTAAAATTCCAATATTTCGTCACTAAAAACTTTTAGTGACGAAATTGGACTTTTAGTGACGAAATTCATTTCGTCGCTGAAACCCCGTCACTAAAAGTCCTGGTGACGAAAAATTTCGTCACTAAAAGTCCGATTTGATTTTTTTTTTTTTTTTAACTTTTAGAGACGAAAACGTTTCGTCACTAAATGTTTTCCTCACTAAAAACACCATTCAGTGACGAAAATATTTCGCCTCTAAAAACACTTTAGTTTATTAAATCATATTTAGTGACGAATAATGTCGTCACTAAAACTATTTATCGGGTACATATAGTGACGAAAAAGTTCGTCACTAAAACTATTTTTAAGAAAATCCATGCACATATAGTGATGAAAATTTTCGTCACTAAAACCATTTCTTGCAAAATTTTGTTACATTTAGTGACGAAATATTTCGTCACTAAAACTTATTTTCTGTTTTTATTTTTTTCATGGTTTTGATATTAACTTGTAACCTGTTTTTACATTACTAAAACCTCACATTTGAATAATACATTTATTTCAACAATGCATTTATAAAAAAAGATCCATACATTCCACAAGTAAAAAATAAAACAAGTATCTAATTCAAACTCCTTCCATACAATAATTGTTTTCAACATATATAATAACTCAAGATGTTTTATAACAATACAAAAAGTGTAGCATAATATAATTAGAACTAACGGAAGATGTCCTCATATGTCTTCAAGTAATGCCAAAAGTAAATCTTCTTAAAACCACCAATAAGAAATCTGCACAAATATAAAACCAATACTACATTAAAATCATAAAGTAAAAACATTAATTATATTAGAAGAAACATTTCTAACAATACATTAAGAGTAGTCATACCATGTAATATGGGTCAATTGCTAAAAGAAAGTACTAACCAAAACATGTTTTAACTTGAAGTTGAACCACCCCCATAGGTAAGAGCGTCATCATAACCATTCCTCCTTAAAAAATTAAGAATATTCTTTTGGACCTCTTCTTGCTTAGCTCGTGCCTCTTGGTCCCTAGCTCGCTCCTCTTGGTCCTTAGCTCTTGCCTCTTTGAGCTCAATGATCTCATTTTCTAACCGTTGAATATACTCCACCAAGGAATTAGATGAGGCGGTGGTTACTAGAGAAGAAGAAGGTCTCATGCCAAGTCCTTTTACAACACCGGACTTCTTCTTAAAAACCAAGTTTGAGATCTCCTCTTGTGTAAGGGGAATTGCATTAGGATCTTGACAATGATCCTCTTGCACTTTGAGAATAGTTTGAGATCTCCTCTTGACAAGTATAGAGTCTTACAAGTATTTAAATCAAATAAAATACTATTCATCACATCTAATCAACAATACTCATTAACATTTGCAAGAAATGAAAAACACTCCCAATATTAGTTTAACCCACCTTATAACACCATGCAAGCCACCCGCTTGCTCCAACACAACATACCACCACAAATCCAATTTCCAACATCACACGTATAGAGTTTTATACGGTTTTCTACTAAAATTTACTTACTTTGCTCAAGCTAAGCTTACAACTTTCAGAAAAAATCCAAAGTTATTGCAAACAATGTGTATTTAACCTGCAAAAGAAAAGTTAAATTTATAAATACTTCAATCTTGAAAATGATCCTCATAATAAAAAGAAGCAAAGGCACTAGGCCAGGAGTGATCAATCACTAGTTTTTGCCAAAGGTATACTTACTGTCGAAATGTTTTCCTGCAGAAAGAGAAACAAAATTGAAAATTGAGGAACACAAAAAATAATCTAAAATAACTAACTAAACCATAAAACTATAATCTAGCTTTATCAAAGTGAAGACCCCAAACTGAGACCCAAAAACATTTCACAACAATTTCAGCTAACCCAAAAAGGGTACCATCAAAGTCACCAAAATGTTAAAACAATCACCATTCTACAACCACAACCACCATTCCAGTTCACAAACAACAACAACGCAGCCCTCATCCAAAACAATCTATACAAAATGAGAACGGTCTCTATTCAAACTTAGACAAACCCACCTGAAGCCTAGATGGCAAAGGATCTTCTTTGTCAAAACAATGAAAAGAAATAAGATGTAGTGATATATATATTTACAATTTAAACTTTGGGAGAGATCCTTTATTATGCAGCCTGTATACTAAGGTTACTCCCTATGAGTTCTTGTATACTTCCTTTGCTTTTAATTTTATAAAGTCATCTTTGCTAGTAATATTATAATATATATAATTTCAACTTTAACACTAGGATAACCAAGCAATGTTACATGCATTGGATAAAATGAAGTTATTTTTTACTGAAATCAAGTTCCTGGTTTGGTGAACATTGAGGACAAGCCACATTGTGAAATGATCCTTACAGATTATTATAAACTTACACATCTTATTTCAAAGACAGAAAAATGTAGACAATAACCATTTCCAATCAAGAGCAAAAAGCCCTGCAATTTGAATAAGTTTTGTGTGTTTCACAACGATCTAAATTTTGCTACCGAATTACACTCGAAGTCAATGTTGGAGGATCTGTACACTACGCATGCAAAAGAACCACAAAGGCTTGCAAAAGCACAAACAACCAAATCAAAATAGCATGAACACGACAATACCACATGTAATAAAAGTAGGACCTTTTGGCCACATATAGCAACAAATAAAAGTGAGGGACAAACAAGATTATGCAAAAAAGCATACTTTGAAAACAACACAATCTTCATTCAAAAAAAAAAAAAAAACAAAGGAAACAACACAATCCATTAAAGCAATTCTCCACATTTTTAAGTCTAAACATAAACTTTGACGCAGTACATCAACATTACCAAACATAACCCATATCTCTCTTCCCTCACAAAACTTATCACACAATAAGATGCTTAAAAATTATATCCAATTACATAACCCAGCCAAGATCATGATTCAAATTCAAACATAACCCATATCTCTCTTCCCTCACAAACCTTGTAGCAGTACAGTAGGCCCAAGAATGAGCTTGGGGCTGATACTTCTCAATGTCAAGGTGGAAGATGAGAGACCAACTTCAGTCTTGGGTGAGCATAGAATCTGAAAAGTCCATCAAAATCAAGTGTTGCCAAATAGAACTTAAAGAATCAAGCAAAAAAAAAAACTATAAAAAACAACAAAAGAGAAAAGCGTACAGAGAAGAGAAAGAAACTTACGAGTCGGCGTTGGGAGTTGAATCAGCAAAAGGAGGTGAACGGTCGGCGAAGGGAGGCGAAGAGTCAATTGGGGTTGAATCGGCGACGGCGAGTTAAATCGCCGCGATTGGGAGAGAAGCGTCGCCGGAGAATCGTCGCGATTGGGAGAGAAGCTTCGCCGGAGAGTTCTATCGTCGCGATTGGGGTTGAATCGGCGACGGCGAGCTGAAGAGTCTCGATTGGGAGGAAGCGTCGCCGGAGAATCGTCACGATTGGAAAGAAGCGTCACTGGAGATCGTCGCGATGGAGAGAAGCGTCGCGGAGATCGTCGCTACTGGAGAGA
The DNA here is from genome assembly GCF_040712315.1 of Castanea sativa. NCBI lineage: Eukaryota > Viridiplantae > Streptophyta > Magnoliopsida > Fagales > Fagaceae > Castanea > Castanea sativa. The sequence continues at coordinate 13,702,211 of NC_134015.1, forward strand.
AGCGTCGCGGAGATCGTCGCGACTGGAGAGCAGCATCGCAGAGATCGTCGCGATTGGGGAGAAGCTTCGCCGGAGATCGTCGCGATGGAGAGAAGCTTCGCCGGAGATCGTCACGATGGAGAGAAGCTTCGCCAGAGATCGTCGCGATGGAGAGAAGCGTCGCGGAGATCGTCGCGATTGGAGAGAATCGTCGCCGGAGATCGTCGCGGTTGGAAGCGTCGCCGGAGATCGTCGCGGTTGGAAGCGTCGCCGTCACCGATAGGAAGCGTTGCCGTCGCCGACAGGAAGCGTTGCTGATTGTGTGTTGATCTAAAGGTTTGTGTATTTGGTCTGAAGGTTTGTGTGGGAGACTTTTGGGAGCTGAAATAAAAGAGAGAAATGACATGTAAATTTGTCCAGGTTTATGTGAGAGACTTTTGGGAGGCTTTGTTAAGGTTTTTAGTGACGAATTATGATTTCGTCACTAAAAATATGTAAGTGCAAAACCTATAGTGACGAAATGTTCCGTCACTAAAAATTTCAACTTTTAGTGACGAAATATTTCGTCACTATAGATTAATTAAATTCGCGCTAAAGTTTCCCTCCCTTGGCGCCCATTTTTCAGACCACAATAGTGACGAAATTTATTTTTCGTCACTAAATGTTATAATTTTTTTCACCATTAGTGACGAAATGAATATTTCGTCACTAAAGCTGTATTTTTAGCGACGAAAAATATTTCCTCACTAATTTTCGTCACTAAAAATACATTTTGTTGTAGTGTAATATTTATAGGAGTTATGTACTGCATGATAGAGATATTGTTTTCCAATTTTTTATTTTTATTTTTGGAAAACAACCTATAGAAAATAAGCCTTATTTTTATAAGAGTTTTCCGTTGACTAAAGATAGTTTTCCGTTGACCAATTTTTTTTTATGTTACCAAATACTGGAAAATGTGAAAAACTATCTTTATAGAAGGTTTTCCAGGGAAACAAACAGAGCGTTATTGGAAGATGCAATTTTCATAGTTTCGTTTATAGAGAGAGAACTTCAGGGTTGTAACCTCGACTTAATAATTATGGAGGCAACTTCAAATCGTGGGTTAAACCCATATTTTCAGTTGAAAAACACTAGTGTGTAAATATATACATGTGTAATCAAGTATTAGCCTAATAATTAAGTACCAATAAGCTATCGCTTTATTGTAATAAAGCTTTAAGCAAGATCCAAAAATAATGGGAAACTAATACTTCTCATATGCCATTAGCATAACAAAAAATCTATACAAACTAAATTAAAATTTTCTCATTTTTTCTTCTCTATCCTATCACTTTTAAATCATTAAAGTTCTTTTTATCCTCCATAGGTTTCTATCCTCCCACTATTTTATTATCTAGCTCATTAAGCAATTTGGCTATTCTCTCTGGCAATGGAGCTGGTGTTAGTTGAACTAGATCCACCTCCTCATCATTGCTAATCCTGCCATGGTAAGGTCGGCGACGCCTTCAGGTAGGAAGACTATCTGGTAGTGGGGATTGAATCACATTTGGAGGTGACTGGGCAAGACTGTTCGTAAGAGTTTCAGCACCACCAAAACTTGCAGCTCTTGCGAAATAATACCCACCATCTGCAAAATAAGAGCATACATAACATGATTAAATTAGCAAAGATGTTCTCATGCAATTTATTTTAAGGGTAATGTCAGGGGGGCCAGGACTTTGGGTCCGTCTCTGAATATCTTCCATGTAAAGTCTATTTGACAGAAGCCTTTTGTGTCCTGCTGGCCTGCTAAAAATTGAAATCAAACTCAAATTATGGATCCAATCATTATAGACAAGTCAGACTGTGAAAATGTTTCGCGCAATAAATTCTACAACTTTTGTTCATACTCTTTTTTTGTTTAAATAAGTTTGCTCTTAACTTTGGGTTTTAATAATGTGATATCACGTTTAATGAGATCAAAATTCATATATAATTGTAAAATTTATTATGTCATTAAACTTTTTTTTGAGAAACATGTCATTAAACTTAATTGTTTATAAAATCAGCATATTGTATCCATTTAGTATATAATTTTAATTTAAAATTAATGTTACGGATAAAAAATATCCATCAAATTTAGGGTTCAAATCGTCATCCCCATTTGTGGATTAGTTTTCATGAGTATGAGAGAAAAATAAACTCATTTTATTTTCAGTTTTATCTTTTTAGTTAATGAGATGTGGCAGTGCACCTGATTTATTTCTGAATAGTGCAACACACAATGAAATGAAAAGGATATGCTTTAAAAATTTAGTGTGAAAACATGGTACGACTGGTACTAAATAAAATCGTCCAAGTGCACTTGGCTCCTATAATCCCATTTCTTATTTTATGCATAACAATGTAATTTGGTTATCTATGCTGCTTCTTTTGCATAACTGATTTTTTTTTTGTTAAAAAAAAAAATTAGGCGTGTGCAGCAACCCATCAATCCGCCATAACTAATTTTATCACTTTGTCATTTACAAGCAATTATCATTTCTTATCATTTCTTTTTTCTTGACATCAACTTTGGTATTCTAATCCAACACACACACATACTATAATTAATAACAATATAGAAGGGTATGCTAACATGCTTGTGCAGAGACTGTCAAATGGAAGTAGTGTCCACTTTGCCATTTACAACCAATTAGCAAATGTAGTTTGTGATTATTTTACATGCTTTTGCAGAGATTTTAAAACCTGTTGAGGACTTCGGTTGAAGTCAACAAATTATAATGAGGACCTGAAATGTTGATCAATTCGATAATTGAGAATTCTTTCACGCTTATCCTTAGGTTAATGAAAGGGAAACCGAAAAAACTTACCTTTTAATTTTATTATCCTTAATTGTCTTTCCTGTCCCATTGAATTTGAGAACTCCTATGACTTGTCTAATTGTTTGCTGTTGTAGGGTTTCCAAATTATACGATGCTTCTTTCATGATAACCTTCACCACAGTTAATGGACTAGGAATGGATGTAGCTTTTACAGAAGTGATTATTATTTGTCAAGGTAATTGCCCCATTGTGGAGATCAGGCTACCAAAAGTAAAAGAAAAAACAATTTACTATTGCAATCGAACAAAGTATACTTAATTTTTAAAATTTAATCAAGTAGATTTTATGGGGGAAAAAAATGCATTTTTTCAAAGTAACTTTGTCTTATTGTTGTTTTTTATTTTCTTGGTTATAAGAAAAGAAGCTAATAATATGGTAAGATTTCTTATAAACCATAGATTCTTTCTTTTTTTAACTTTTTAATTTTGTTTTTTTTCAGTGTTTCTAAATTTGTGAATAATTGTGTGGTATTATAATTTTATGAAAAGAGCATTGGGATAATAAAATTAATCCTCTACATTTTTTTTTTTTGGGTACTTCCTAGATCAATCTAATTAGTTTTTATAAATAAAAAAATTTAAAAAGTAACTTGAGTATGGGCCTCCCCCAACGGCTTAAATGGCCTATTTAGTCCGTTCAACGACATTTTTGCCTCGGCCTCAACCTAGCTATTTTTATGTTGATATTGAGCTTTGATGAGGAATGCTATGAATTCTAAGTCGGATCAACGAAATGAGAAAAAATCTAGGCTCTTAAGCCCATTCTATGAAGTAATAGATTTTCGGGTTTTGAGCTCACTTCATGTAGTGGGGAGGTTTGGGCTTTTAAGCCCATTCCGTAAAGTTATGAACATAAGGCTTTTAAGCCATCCCTATGTAAGGAAAATGACTTGGCCCCTTTATTTCAAAAAATATGAATACCTTTGGCTGAAAGTTATAATCCATGTAGCTTTAGAGAAATTTTGGGTTTTTTACGGGGTGTCCACCCAACTTGAAAACCCGACCCACCTGCCTCACGCCCAGACCCAAACTGCTAACCACCCGAACCGACAATTCCGGCAGTCACTGGCGGGTCCCTACCCTCAAAATCTGACACCTTTGGGTTGGTTGGCATGTTTCCTCTAGGGATGACAATTTAGATCCGACCCGTGGATACCCGAAACCCGACCCGAAAAAACCCGGATATGTGATGTTACTTAAAACGCCCCCCCCCCATATATACATAACTCACTAAGTCAGCCCAGCCCCAGCCGCCTCTCATCAGACATCTCATTTACTTCCATCACGCCTCACTGCCTCATCAGTCATCACGTAGCCACGCCTCACTCAGTCACTCCTCAACCACGCCTCATCAGTCATCACGCCCTCACGCCTCTGTGCCTCAGCACACAGCCACACCTCAGCCACGCCCTCCGCCTCAGTGCCTCAGCACGCAGCCATGCCTCATCACGCCTTCACAGTCAGTTTTTCTCTCTCAAATATATATATATATATATATATATTTTTTTTTTTTTTTTTGGTAATAGGAAATTTCTAGTGGTTTGTGTTTGTGTCAAGGAGCATTAAAGTGTTGAGGTTGCTATGAAATGTATTTTCATATAGTCACATTGTTGTTGAACAAAATCATTTTCATCATCATTCTTGTTTTTTGTCCCAACAATTTCAATATGCTTTGATTTTGCATTTTTTTTAGGTACATTTTATTGGTATTTCTTTTGGATTGGAGGGGAAAGGAAACGAAAGGGACTGTGTTTGTGTGTGGTATTTTTGTTACAGATCGTAGCAGAATCGGGTGGGTTTTTTCCAAAATCGAAATGCACAAAAAGAGACACACGGATTGTATTTTGTATTTGTATTTGTATGTGTAGTAGTGTTGTGCATCATTAATAATTTGTTGTTGGTTTAGAGATAGTAGTCTAGTAGATGGGTGTTGCACAGCCATTGATCAAATTTGTTGTTGAACACTTATCAAAACCACTGATAAGTAGTCCATTAATTCGTAGTCTAGCAGTCTATTAATTTGTTGTTGAATAGCCACTGATCAATAGTCTAGTAGTCTATTAATTTGTTATTAAACTTACTATCCATTAGCAATAATAATGTTGAGACTTTCATGTATTTTCAGTTTATGTTGATTGTTGAGACGTGTGTGCTTAGATCCTTATTATTGATGCATTGATTTATCCAGGATATTTAGATTTTTTGTCAAATTGAAAAACTAAAAATTCAACCATTTTTTGCTAATGTTTATAGTACTTTTATATTTGCTAGTTACAATTTGATGAAGTTTATTACTTTTTTAATTTATTGTTGTAGGTTCTTCAACTATGTCTGGAGATTGTGATCTTCAAACAATTCTTGATGATGGGGAGCCTAATGAAGAGGATGGGAGTTGTGTCACAATTGTGGAAGATTAGACATTTTGTAATAATTTAGTGGCCTTTTTAATTTCTTAGACTTGTTGGATTGATTTGTTGGTTTGTAATTATTCTAAACCTTTTGTAATTTCTTAGCCTTTTTAATTTCTTAGATTAGTGGGATTTATTTTGTAACTTTTTACTTGAACTTGTTGGACTTGTGATATTTATTTATTGGACTTGTGATATTTTGTAGCTTTTTATATTTTATTTTGTAGATTAATGATTATCTTAGTTAAGTGATTTATTGATTTAAAATCTTAATTATGATTTATTGATGTATAATTAACAGGTGATTTATGATTAACTTATGATTTGAATTGATTTGGCTGCCATATAACGTGGCCTAAATGCCAAATTTTAGCATTTGGGCCAAGTTATATGGCTTGAATGGGCTTGAATCTAGGCAAAAAATCTTAATGAGCTTGAAATTTTTTTTTGGTTGGGCCAAATCTGGGCCCAAGAATATAAACGGGGCTTGCGGGGCGGGTCTGGACCCCCGAAAAAAAAAAAAAAAAAAAAAAAAAAAAAAAAAAAAAAAACCCAATTAATAATCGAGCCAGGTTCGGGTCATGGGTCTTGGTCCGAGGGTCGGGTCCGAGTATGCAAAAACCCAGCCCGAACCCAACCCGTTGCCATTTCTAGTTTCCTCTCCCAAAACTCAAGCCGCCCGACTCAATCGTAAAATCAAAAAAAATCCAGCTATGTTTGAAGGTTTTCCAACGAAAATTTATAGAAACTGGCGATGTTTGAAGTTTTCCAACGAAGATTTACTTGAAATCCACCCGATCTAGAGAGATCTCTGTCGGATCTAGCAAGATATCACCGAATTTGGTGAGATCTTCGCCAAAACTGGTGGAGATCCCTCCAAATTTGGCAAGATCTCAACAAACCTAGTGAGGACTTGTTGGATCTGATGAAGATTTAGACAAGATTCAGGCAATTTTTGCCATTACTCTACAAATACTGGTTTAGACCGACACGACCTCCATCCAATGAGTTATCCGACCAATTCGAACGGACTGCCTCGCCGGTCGGTGGCAGTTCTAAAAATTCACAACCCAATTCAGTCGGGTCAGTTGCAAGTTGGGCACAAACCCAACCCGAACCAACCTGTGGACAATCCAAGTTTTTTAGGTATTAAATTGGTTTGGCTTGTGGTCTAATATTTTATTGGCTAAAATTCAAATTGCATACTCTAAATTTAACTGAAATTCATTTAAGTTCTCTAAGTTTACTTTCATTTAATTGAATCCTCTAAATTTCAATTTATTCAATTTAGTCTTTTTTGTACAATTCTGTTAAAATTATTTACAATGTTCTTTCATATATTTAAGTAATAATTTTATGAAAGAGCATCGGAGTAATAACAGTAATCCACTTTCTTTCTTTTTTTTTTTTCTTTCTACGTCAATCAAATTATAAAAAAAAAAAAAAAAAAGAACTCGAGTGTGGGCCTCGTAACCTAATGGCATGAATGGCCAATTTAGTCCCCTTGAATGATATATTTGCCTCCCTACCATCAACCCATTTTTATGTCGATAAGGTCCTCGACCTTTGATGACAAGTGCTATCATGAGTTCCACGTTGGATCCGTGAAATTAAAAAATCTAGGCTCTTAAGTCCATTACATTAAGGAATAGATTTTCGGGCTTTGAGCTCACTTCATGTAGTGGGGAAGTTTGCGCTTTTAAGCCCATGCCATGAAGTGATAACTCTAGGCCTTTAAGCCAATCCTGTATGAAAAAGACCTGGGCCCATTTTTTCAAGAAATATGAAGACCCTTGGATGAAAGTCTAATCCATGTAGCTTTAGAGAAATTCTGGATTTTTTCGGTATTAAATTGGTTTTGCATGGAAAAGTATATTGGCAGCTAAATCTGTCTAGGACAACTGCTTGAGATGGTGGGTAGGAACTGGAAATAAAATTCGAATTTGACAAGACAGATAGCTTCTAACCCATCATCATTCAAGGTGGTAACCCCATTTTCACAATGTCAACGATGGCAATAGTGGATAACCTCATTAATTCAAATACAATATTATGGCGAGTATTCGTGATTGATCAGATATATATTCCTTCCCCATGAAGTAGAGGTTATTAAAATCCATCCCATTGAGCAATAGATACGTGCAAAACATCCAAATTTGGGCATACACAAACACAGGCTAATATTTGGTAAAAAGTGCATATTAGATGATCTAAACCCAACAATTGAGTTCCTTTCATGGACAATCATCCAATCACTCACAAAGAAATAAAATTTGGAAAGCGATTTGAGCGGTCAAGGTATGTAATAAAATCATAACTTTCTTTTGGAGAGCTTGTAGAGATATACAGCCAACTAAAGTAGAGAGTATTGTGTCAAATTTATATGAGGATCACCATTCATGTGAGATTACAAAATATCATGTTATTGTATTCTAAGATTATTAACAAGTTTTTTTTTTTTTTCCTTTAATCAACCATGTATCTTATTAAATTCATGTTTTCCGAATTACTTTCACAATGATTAACATTATAAAGTTGTGATAGTTACCCAGTATATATGAAACAAACAATGTCACACCTGCTAGAATCATTTTTTGAAAACACAATTTCATCATCTCATTAATCATAGTAGGATTTTTAAAAATGTGATTTCACAAAGTGTGTACATGTATGGTAGTGTAACAAAAATTAGTGTTATAAACTTATAATTAAGAATTCAAGAAGGAAATAAATTTCAAAGTCAAATGGAATTGTATCAATCATGCCCACAATACTACAAAATTTAAACAAGTCAAAAATCAAAATTATGCGACCCTTAAGCCTTAACCAGACCCAGCCTCTATTCACGCAGACTCAGTCACCATCTTTATGCCCAAATGCCACTTGTCATCCACCACCTCCATCAACATAAACCCTCTTACCCACAAAACACTTCGGAACCAAAAGTACTCCTAAGAATTCGCCAAGTGTTCTGGCAAACCCAAAACTCTGTTCCAAATTGCCACCTTTCACTTCACAGAAACCCACGTGTCCAAAAGTTGCATGCCCCATGCACGTATAATAATCCCAACCCTCATATTCCCTTCTCTCCTCTAGCCAATTTCACTCTTTAACACTTTTTCAATCTAGACTAAACTTCAAATTTGAACCCAGAAATCAAAACAAAACAGAAAGAGTAGAAAGATGAGCCAAGAACAGTCACAGAGGTCTGAGCAAGAACCCATCAAATATGGCGATGTATTCCCAATCCAAGGAGAACTTGCGGAGAAGACAGTGGCACCAGGAGATGCAGCGCTGATGCAGACGGCAGAGAACACCATACTTGGGCATATCCAGAAGGGTGGTGCAGCTGCAACCATGCAATCGGCAGCCATGCGCAACGAGAGAGCTGGCCTTGTGGATCATAATGATATGAGTTATGATGCAAGTCTTGGTGGTGTGAGTATCACCGAGACTGATCTTCCTGGGAAGCGTGTAATCACCGAGTCAATCGGCGGACAGGTGATTTGAACACAGTTTAATTTTATGCACATATATATCTTCCATGTATAGTGTGTTATATGATGTGAGTCTATTTGATACACAAAATTTCACAGGAGTCTTATGTGTCCTGCTGGCCCCCTAAAAACTGAAATCAAACTCAAATTACTGATCCAGTCATTGGGCAACTCAGACTGTGAAAAAAAATTTGGCAGGCACAATAATTCTACAAGTTTTTTTTTAAGCATGTAATTGTGAAATTTGTCTTGTTATAGACTTAATTGTTTGTAAATTCGACTTATTAAGTCCATTACTAGATAATATCATTTTAAATCTAATATTTCGTACAAGAAACACTTATCAAATTCAGAGTTCATATAATTTTGAACTCTTCCTTTCCGGTTGTAAATATCAAATTTTTTTTTTTAAATCTTACATAAAAAAATACTTTTTTTTTTAGATGTGGCACTTTGTGGGTTTAGTTTTTCGTGAGTATGATAGAAAAATGAACTCATTTTATTTTCATCTTTACTTTTCTCCAAGTACAGTTAATAAGACGTGGCAGTGATTGATTTGTAAACAGTGCAACACACAATAAAAGGATATACCTTAATAATTGAGTGTCAAAAGAGAGAGGGGGAAGGATCGCCCAAGTGCACTAGCTAGGCTTCCTATTTCTTATTTTGTGCATAACAATGTAATCCTGTTGTCTGTGTTGGTTCTTGTGCATAAGTTTTTTTTGGTACCTAATCGATTGAATTGTGCAATATTTTGATGAGTCTAGGTTGTTGATCAATACAGCCAACGAGCTCCATTGGCACCACCAGCCATATTTGAACAATCAGGTAGTGGTGGTGGTGGTGGGCGTGGTGGTGCAATCACAATTGGTGAAGCACTCGAAGCCACTGCCATGACAGCCGGGCAGAAGCCCGTGGACCGGAGTGATGCCGCTGCTATTCAGGCAGCCGAAGTTAGAGCAACTGGGCGAATCAACATAGTCCCAGGTGGGGTTGCCGCCGCAGCCCAGTCAGCTGCCAGTTTAAATGCCAGAGCAACAAGCACCGATGAAAAGACAAAACTTGCCGATATTCTAGCGGTAATATATTTTAACGAGAAAATATTATTTCACAGATAGATTTAATATTTCACACATATATCTATAATTAATATAAAAATATCAACATTTTAATACAAATAAATTGATGTGATAAAAAAGAGAATTAAAATTGTGATTGTGTGAGAATGAAAACCCAATATATTTGTCACTAACATTGTTACTACCAAATATATGAAAAAAATTTGGGTAGAAAATCCAATATATTTGTCACTAACATTGTTACTACCAAAAATATATGAAAAAAATTGGGTATTATTTTAATTGGTGTTAATTAATGAAAAAATTGAGGGAGAGAAAAATTAATATCCATTGGAGAATAAAAAACACTTGGCAAGTATGTGTGTCTGGGTCTATATATAAAAGTCCAAATTACAATGTTCTCTATAAGCTCCTTTTATTACATGCATATAAATCATTATTTTATTTTGGTCTCTGTAACTACATGCTATTTTACAAAACACAACTTTTTTTTTCTTTAAACCTTTTGAAGTTACAAACACTATCTAATTTTGATGAGTTAAAATTTTGATCTCAATTCTTTAGAAGATAATATTATGCTCACATTTGGAGTGTCTGTAAAAGAATGATCCAGTTTCATTAAATTATAAGTCAATGTTACCAAGTCATACACATTTGATCAACTAGTAGCCTTTTAAAAAAATTTAATTTATTTCTTAAACTCGATGAAAAACTTCACATCAATGTTACCATATCTTTGTAGATTTTACTTGTAAAACAAATAATCCAAAGTCTGATATGTCTTTCAAAAAATAAGAAGATTAAATGAAATGTGCTTTTTTAAATTTATTTGCCGATATTAAAGAGAGTTTCATACCAAGGGTGAGTGCTAAATAACACCATTTTCATGCATGCAGGACGCAACTTCGAAGTTGCCATCTGACAGACCGGTAACACGCCGAGATGCTGAGGGGGTGACCGGTGCAGAGATGCGGAATGATCCATACTTGACCACTCATCCTACAGGCGTGGCAGCGTCCGTGGCTGCAGCTGCTAGGATCAACCAGAATAAATTAGCATCTCCCGGGAGAGAGGCTGATCAAGGGGTTTAAACCGAACAAAACCTTTTTTTTTTTGGATTACTGCATGCCTCACTTGACTTATGTTACTATTGTGGCCGTCGTAGGTCTTTTTTCCTTTTTCTCTCTCTTATCTCCTTGTCTCATAATCAATGAGTATGAATAAATTGAGTTTTAATCAACTAGTTAAAATCTCATCTTTAGGTTAGTTTTGATGTAAGCCCAAATTCACAATTCTGGTATATTAGGATTTTGCTAATCATTTCCACGTCCTTCTAGTTAAACACCGTTGGATGAGCAGAAGGTTCTACCATTTTGTATTGGGGTCTATTAATTCCACTACTAGGAGAGAGGACTCTGACCTGGTATGAGACTCTGAGGTAGATAGTCACCCAAATATACCAACACTTTCTCCACCACACATGCATGACTCCCTAGCTTTCAGTTGAATCTCTAGACAATGGGAATTTGCACAGTACTGGGCTTTGAAAATCCTGACTGGAAGAGATTGGCGTCGTTCTCATATATACATGTCAACCTTGCTTTGCAAGCATAGAAAGATTGAGCATCGATCCCACTTCTCCCCTCCTCTTAGATTATATTTTAAATTCATTTATGATATGTTTGGATGAATACTTCAGCCTCCTCTCCCCTCCCCTGCCCTCTCCTCTCCCTCCAGGTGGTTAGGTTTGACAACCTCCACCTCCTCTAGAGTTGTGTATCAGGGTGGCTATTGAGCTCCTACTCAAAGAACTCTTTTTAGAAATATATTTAATATTGTAGATAAATTATTTGAGAAGGTTCTTCGGTTATCTACTAAGAAGAAAGATATTTAGCACAATTACCCGATCTTATTATTGGGGGAAAGTAGTTAAAGATGTTATGATGTAAAGTTATTTGTTGTCAAATAAAAGAATTTGGGATTTAAATTCCATCTATAACAAAAACTAATATTAGATTATCAAAGAGCAAACGACATAGGTTGAAATTTTATCATTTCTATTAAAATGATTGCATTATTAACTAGGTTGAAATTCAATCACATCTATTCAAAGATTGCATTATTAATCATTTTTTTACTATAGATGCTTGACTATGGATACTTATAAGGCAAGCAGAGCCCTGGATTTGGTTCCTTTTCATCGGTTGAGATGCTGCCCCCAGAATTAAAAAAATGCTTAAACCGCAAAAAATAGTATAACCTTGTGCTACAACTCGCCATGTGGCGAGTTGTGATTAGTAAAAGTGTGTCTCCACATGGTCCACAGACACTCCTTCACCAATCACAACTCGTCATGTGGTGAATTGAAGCATAAAGTTGTGCAATATTTGGTGGTCCTAGCACAACTCCCAAAATTGTAAGCTTATGAGATATGGTTAATGACAGTTAATGGGTTGCAATAAATGTTGACACAGGAGTTATTGGCAATCGCCGATCGGCTTACTCTTCATTTAAGAGAACTGTATCAACCGATTGGTCAAGGAAAAGTGGCCTTGGAGAGGCAGCTATGACCGTAAATGACCCTCCTAGATTGATGACCAAGGAAGGCTAATAGTCGTCACCCATTAAAGGGATTCTGAGGTCTTCCACGGAATTTGGGCCGAAACTTATTTCAGGTGATAGATCTCATTGGATCTACTCTAATGAGCCTTAGAAGATGGACTTTGCCACGGGCCCAAAGGCTCCTAGGATGGTCCAAACTCCAGTCCTTTTTGGGCCTGCTAGGCTCAACCACCTTCTAATACATGGCAAACTAAGGCAGAGCGTTGCTTAGTCTGATATAATCTCTGAAGAATGCTAATAAAAAAACGTTGATGGTGTTTCTCTTCGCAGACCAGTATCGAACACATTCCACAACATTGGTAAACTGGATGACATTTTATAGATCCAATGTCGTTCTTAGGGATTACATGTTGCTCATTGAGTTTTAGATAAGAGAAGGTTGGGTTGGCTGTCTTTGATTGATGGCTCTCGCCATCAGTTATTTGTTTACTCTTGTTTGTTTTATTTGCACATTTTCCTTGCATACCTTGACATACCCTCAATTGCATATCATATTCAGTTGAGACTTTAGTTTTTTTTTTTTTTTTTTTAATATTATATACAGGAGTACGTACATTAAGCGTGCAAAGAACATTTTTTTAGAGTTGAGATTTTTTGAAATATTAGGATAACTTCCTAGTTCTTTTCAATAGCTATCCTCATTTTCAACACTATTTACTAAAGGTTTGAATAGAGTACCCATCACACATTTAACTTGTGTTACATGTCAGTGTGGGCAATATCAAAAGAATCAAGCTTTACCCCTTCTCTTCTTCTGTTATTCTAAACATCAATGCTCGGCCATCCAAGAGAGACGAGAGAGAAAAATACATGATATCAAAACTGAACCCAAAAGATAAACAGTACTGAACAAAGTGCAGCAAAACATAATCAACTCAACTAAAGCAGTACATTCATGATTATAATTTATAAACTCCAGGGTAGCTTTAAGCTTTTATAAAATTCAATATTGTAGCAAGAAATTGTGAAGCACAGAAACCAAGTGAAACCTCAGCTCATGCTTAATTCATTTTTAACTTGCACCGTCAACTTACTCAAAATTGAGATAGTTGCAAGCTTTCCAAAAATATTTTTCTTTGAATCGATAGGACTGTATACATCTCTTGCATGCAAACAGAGGACCAATGCTAGCCTCATGCTCACAATTCAAAAAAAATCACCACATCATATACAACAAAATTGATCATTTCCCTATAATGTACAAAAACTACTATACAACTCTGAATATTGGAGGATGGGAAAAATTCCTGACCTAAATCTTCTATAAACAAATAACGTTGTGAGGTGACTGAGGTTTAAATCATTTAAAAGTGTATTCTTCCACAACTCAGCTGGCTAAACTAACCTTTTCAAGTGTTAATTCTCGTGTGATGAGCCTAAGAAGTACTTGCACTAGCTCTCTTACTCGTGCTTCCCTGTTCATCAAAAGGATCAAAAGGATAAGCTACTCCGTGGAAACATTAATTCATGTTTAATTTCTTATCATAGTGCCAGGCAGATCATGATAATTTTTAACTTTTGTATATATTGTGGCCGAGGTATATTGTGGCACCTTACTGGCATCATCCTTTTTCATACCTTATAAATTCTCCTTTTTTGAAATTATTTCAAACATGGCAGATATCTCCAGTTTTTTAGTGACTAAATTTCTTGCTGAAAGATATTCTCTCTTACCTTGATACAACAAGCTCACAGAAGGAGGGGAATAGAACAAGCAGATGAGGACGCTTGTCTTGAATTTCCTCCTCTGCTAGGCCACTTTTCAAGTGTGGATGCAAAGGAAGGATGGATGCTGTGTCTGAATGAATAATCAGACGTGCCAGTTCTTGAAGGACAAATATTATTTCTTCAAGCCTAGCTGCTGGCAACGGGCGTTCACCTGCAGGAACAGTAGGATGGTTCAGAAGAGAATAATCCGGAAGGTGAAATGAACATTAGAGGAACCCAACATATTGTAAGAAGACACGCACCTAAGTCATTCTCATCAGTGAGAAATCTGTTCAAGATGTACTCACATCTGGTCACGAGCATCATGATTGAGATTTTGCTGACTTCAGATCTTGTCAAATTCCAATGATTGGTTTCTTTGCTGTAACTGAGGTACAGATAGTAGTATGTGAAATTTGGAATAAAAATGCATTGGAAAACAGAGCTTTGTAGATGTCTAAAGATGTTTCAATTGAAAGTAACAAAAGAAGGCTTTAAAAGTACAGGGTTTAGAGGTAGCCTAATGGAAGTCATACATTAATAGCTGCAGAAAGACAAGTTTATTCTAGTTGATGGAACTGACCAATCACTGGCATTTATTTTGTTTAAAAGATTAATATCATACTAAATAACTTCATGAGCCGCCTGTTGTGACAAAAAGAATGGCATTGGCATTCAGGTTCCAGTAAAGCAGTTAATCAAGAATATCAAAGATTGGAAGTCCGGAATTTCCCCGAAGACCAGAATTTGAACAAGTTTTCTTCATAAGGTCAACCATTACATTAGATATCAAAGCAATATGACACTCAATGTTCACATAATTAATTATTGAAAACTAATATGTCAAGTAAAGGATCAACCTCTGTGATGAATTACCTGCTCAAGGTAAATAACTTCTGTAAGCAAGTTATGGAAAATCTGCTACAGTGGGAAGGCATAAGTTCCACAGTCTCAACAGGCAACGAGCATGTGCGTGACGCACAACGGTCCAAGGTGGATACTAGTCGTTGCAAAATCTGTGAATAACAGCAACAGTATTAGGAGGGGAAGATGAGCCAATTTAGGAAATTCCCAACATCAAAGACCACAAAAAATTCAGAAAAATTCCATGTCTGATCTGGAATGCTAAAATTAGATGGTCCAAAATCATCTTGTCACCTTCATTTCGCAAAATGCACCCCAATCCCAACCCCACTATTTAACAACAGGGCTAAGGCCCAAGGATTTACAATCACTCTAATCTATAACCACTACACTCTACATATATTCACAGACTGTTTTGGTCGCATAAGTGGGTCCAGTTAGCTCAATTGATAGTATCTTGGCCTAATGATAAAGAGCAATTATGATTGAGCAAACGCCATAGGTTCAAATCCTATCATATCTATCAGAACATTTTGGTTACATAATTTCTATCTACCATAAAAAATAAAAATAAAAAAATACGATAGGAGAGGAAATTACATCTAAAGGTGCATCAATCGGTGACTTAAGAATGTTGTCACCAAGAATGTTTAAGATTGTCATCTCAAGCAACTCATCATCCTTTTGTGCTACAGGTGAGAGAGAATTGGAAGGAAGAGCTCTCCCACAATATCCAACAAAGAATATTTCATAAACATCTGCAACTTCTTTCCAGATACGTGTTCTTGCAGGTTTACTGATACTTGAAATTGGTCCACCATTTATGGTTAATCTGCTGACATCATCAACCAGAATGCGGTTGAAGCCTGCAACAGCTAATCTCCATAGTGCACCATCTGGATTGTCCCTCCTGGTCATCATACACCTAAAGAAAACAATTGATCTGGTTAAGCACTTGCACAGATAGTCTGAATCCTAAAATAAACATGGAATACATAAGACAGTTATTAAAAAGGATGATAATAAGGGGGCATGGCACTCAACCTAATGTATATTATCAACGATTTAGTTATACACGTTATTCATTGTATATATTGCATCAAATATGCTACAACAGTCACTATAAAGGAAATGTGCTGTCATTGTTCACACATGGCCCATCAATTACTCATCCATGTCATGAAACAGTAAACACCATGCAGAAAAATACTTGACAGTGTCGTTAAAGGAAGCAGAATAGACTGTCTTCAATTACTATACAATGCTGCAAGTAGAATCAGATTCTAATAGATTAACCCCCTATAGTATATTAATTAACCTTTTATGTAAAAACCACCACTTCTCCAAAATAGTGTGATTGGAGTACACGAAAATCAGCATCACAGATTACAGTAGTTAGTAGTACCTTCCAAGACTTTGAATTAACTCGGGAAATATGATATGCTTTTCAATTTCTGGAGCCTGTAGAAAAAGATCTACCATTACAGGAACAAGCTTTTCAGCAAACAGATAACTCGGGATGCCTTCTGTTAAAGCTGTTGTTGATCCAGAACTCAGAGATGTAGCTTCTGCTTTGGATAGGGATATGGACATAGTACCGTTAGGTATATCATCTTTTATCTTCACGTGGGCATCTGTGAAAAATGAAGGCATGAATTTTAAACCTTTTGTTACTAAAATCAAACTAAAGGTTCCATCAAGCTTTTTTCATACCTGGAATATGATCACTAGTGTGCTCTGACTCATCTTCCTCATTTTCTAAGGGAGACTCAGATCTTGGAAGATACAGCAAAAGCTCCCGAAGAAGAATAAGCCACATTGAAGAAATGTCCTCAGTTGGACATAACAAAGGTAAGATTTCCAACACAGTGCGTAGTACAGGTGGAACATTTCCCTAGAGAAGCAACATAGAATTCAGGGGAAAGAATTTCATATGTAGAAATTCACAAAAAATAGTATTATATTCTTTGAGGGTTCTTGTAACTAGTAACACCACTTGGATAAAAATGGTTACATGTACATAATAATTCTCTTTCCTAAGCCCACACAGCAAGGTAGAGGAAGAGCTTTATGAGAGGGCCACAAGGACTCTTACTTTTGGGAGGCAAATTCATGCTCTATACTAGACTGGTATGCCAAATTTGTAAGCCAACTTATAATTCACTTCTACGTTTAATTTCAAATGTTGTTTATCCCAGTTTCATTCCTCTATTTTATTTTTTGTTTTTTACTTCTGACTTCCCTTTACTTTTTGTAGAGAACATAAGACAAAGGCGAAGGGAGCTGTTACAAAACTATAGTACTACACTTCTACCATATAAAACACAGACCAAGACCCAATTTTAGAGTACAATTCAAACAGCTAAACCAACAAAACTTGCCAAGAATACATGAAAGTACAGAAAATGGTAATACAAGAAGACCGAAACAGATTCCTACAGTGAATTCTTTATGCGGTGGACCCATGGGATCCTAAAGAAACCCAGGTAATGTGACAGAAAATAACTATTTAATAGGTGTTGGTTAATAGGTGTTGTTTGTGTTGCAAGGATGGGGCGTCGGTTAACCATCTTCTTCTGCATTGTCCTGTTACCCATTCCCTATGGTCTTGTATGCTTCAGGCCTTTGGGATTCTTTGGGTTATGCCAGGATCGGTGGCGAATTTGATATCTTGCTGGCATCAGTGGCATGGAAAGGATAGGTCAGACATATGGAACTTGGTTCCAGGGTGCTTAATGTGGATTGTGTGGTTGGAACGAAATCGTCGTTCCTTTGAGGACAAAGAGAAGACCTTGGTTGAGTTAAATCTTTTATGCCAGCGTAGTCTCTTAGAGTGGTCTCGTTGTTGGGGGTTTACTAACTGCTCTTCTCTCTCTGAGTTTTTGTCCTCCCTTAACTTAGTTTCCTAGTAGTTTTTTTCTTATTGTTCATCATCATGAACTTCTTGTATGACTTTCTTTCTATCATTTATAAAAGCATTCGGATTACCTATCAAAAAAAAAAAAAAAAACTATTTAAGGAAGGGACACAATGGTAATTGGCATGGGCCATGTATCAAATTCCATTCATGTAAAGCACTGAAATTACTTGTTGACATCACAAACTCAACTTACGTAAAACCAATAACTCTCAAACAATCTCATGTGCTTTCTCAAAGGTGGCAGAGAAATTATGACGATCCTTCGACTTTGCAGAAGAAAATGAACAAGAAATACTTGCTACAGTGCAATTAAAAAACCAAACCAAAAAACAAACACGCACAATAACAAGGAAATGGGTTCAGTGCGAAAGTTTTACTTACAAATTCAGATTCAAAGTGATCAGTAGTTATTACGGCTTGCTTAACCGCCAAATCTATGATTGCTAGCAATTGTGTGTACATGCTATCATCAAACATCCTTTGTGCTTGAACATATAGTTCTCCTGTTTGTACAAATCAAGAAAAACATAAGCACTCTGAAAAGATGGTTCAACCACAACTACCGTGGTAGATAACATTAACATTCTCCTTAATTACATCATAGACAGACTCTGCTTAGTTGTTAGGATATATATCTAATACCCCATTTCCTTGCATTCGAGCTTGATGTAAGCACAGACACAAACATGGATGCAGGGCACAGCACAATTGACACAGCGAAACAACATTTTATAAAGACTAGGACATGTCAGGAAAGAGACATGGTAATTAATTAATTAAATATATTTTTACGTATATTTATATATCTTTAAGCATACTAAAGGTTTTGGGAATAATAACAACAATAAAAATGTTTGAATGTTTTGTTTTTGTATTTAAATTTAATAAAATTCCCAACGACGCATGGTAGCTTTAGCTATAAAACAAGGTTTTTTGGTCAGTAGACACAACCAATGCTCCATTGAACTTTGAAAAGCCTTTGTGGTCTTTTAAAATTAAAAGAAAAGGAAAAATACGATTTGGGCCAACAAATGGTAGCCAGTCCTTTCAAGAGCAGGTGCATGACCACTATAATTCCATACTTATACCAAAGCATTTTGGTCCCTATAACTTCATACTTTATAGCAGGGAATTTCAGTCCAATGGGGAATCAATCACAAGTCCAATGCCCCTCCTCAATGATCTCTCCGATCTTTCTCAATCAACTCCTCTCCAACTTTCTTGGAGAAATTCATCTTCCTCACATCAGTCCCTTGGGTAAATGCAAGAAAGTTTTGGAGCTTGAGCTCATCAACCATATAAAATGAAGGGATCTTTCTATGTAGAAAACATGAACATCCCATCATCCTAGGCACTCTGTCACATGCAATCAGAGATCTAATGGCTGGTCAAGAGAGAGAGTGTGGTGTCATGACCATGTCCAGAATAGAAAAATTACTTTTTTCTCCCAATATGCCACAGAAATGCATGCAGACGTGTCCCCAACGTATTATTGTCCAATACAGTTGCTGTGTCTGTGCTTCTTACATGTTATGCATGAGCATTCACAGAATCTAACAAAAAATCCAAGTTGAATAAATGCATTACCAAGTCCATGTAAAATCTCCTGCTTGACCTTGCTAGCTGCATTTTCACTGTAGTTTGGTGACTTCTGAAGAACAAACTCGTAAGCATCAAGTACTGAGTTAAGGTATGGTTTCGGCAAGTTCCCCTGATTCACGCAGTTTTTTCAGTGCTAAAATGAGCATATCTTATTGATGCTACTCTTTTGTATATATATTAATTAAAATTCAAAGAATGCATCTTTGATGATTTAGAAGTTTTAGGAACACTTTTTTTTTTTTTTTTTATGTGACAAACATATTTTACTTCTTACACATAAAACAGAAGCTCTAGATCTGTCAACTTGATGATTACCTTAAGAGAATGAGAAAGAACAGTTGTCTGTAAACAATTAATTGCTGCAAGAGCAACCTCTTTACTTCCATTTAAAATGCTATTCTTTACAAAAAGAAGCAAAGATTCCCATCCTGCAGAAACGAAACATGATCTGATGTTTGTGGTACTAATAAAAAGAAATAAAAAATGAAAAGATAAAGAAAATACAATAAAATGCATGATACAGAAAGATTTGAAAGTGAACCTACCTGACCAGAAATTGTTTAAGATTCTGAGAAAAGGAAAGAAAGAACGAAATATACGCGCTACTCCACCGAGGACCAGTACAAGTGTCTCATCCCACTGTTTCTGAGCTGTGTTTCGACTGCAAATTCATCAAATATAAGAATATGTTTGCATAATTTAGGGAGATAAGAAAGTTTCTGAATCAAGGTTAAGGTTCTAAACTTCATTTACCTATGATGTATGAGCATGTGAACTGCTTTTCCTCCACGAGTTCCCAGTTCTTTCCCATGCCATTCATCTTTTGATGAATTAGCAGCCTAATATATTGGGGAGGGGGGTAGAAGGGTAATCAAAATAGATTAGCACAGACAGTAAAAAAGCTCTGAACTTAATATTAAAATACCAATTCAGCTTACCATGTGAGAAGCACGATCTAAGGTAGGGAAAACATAATTCCAAAGACAATCCTCCCACATACTTTTTGATAGTTTTTGCCCATGACTTCCGAGAGTTTGAAAAAGTGTCCTGACAGCTGAATTCCTGACCTGCAAAGTAGAAAGCATTTAGCCATGAATTAAAAAACTATTTTATGAAACAGCCACAACAGTGTAATTGCTACACAAACACCTTCATTGGAGGCAGGAAATGTAGCCAACATGCAAAGATAAATGGAAAAACTGCAACAGATAATACACAATTATGCAATCAGAAGTGTAAGAGAAAGTTGTTTAAAATCTGGAAAAGCTCAACTTTCAACCTCTCTGTTCTGACTACTCTTCAGCTTTTATTGGTTGCACAAAGTGCTTTTTTATATGATGACAAACACGCACAGAATTTGTCAAAAGCTATTCACAGAAGAGAAGAGCTTTTGGCTCACTACATTGCATCACCAAACTAGGCCTAAATATTCAGATGATAATATATCTGAAAAAGGAAACTTAATAGCACCCTCAAGCAAACTGAACTAATTTTTAAGCCATTAATACTCTTATGATGCTGTAACTGATAAATCACCAAGCATGTTCTAATATGAAAATAGGAGAAGCGTCAAAGAAACAATATCTAGGACATCAGTTACTGCAACATTAGTGCCATCAATTGGTGTATTATGGCATTGCTTTTTAGATCAGTCACCAATAAAAATGGAAAGACATTTTATTAGTACTATTAAATTACTAATTCTTGCAAAAGCTTAAGCTATTAGGAGATGTTGGAATTTAATTATTTAACCACATAATTCTAACAAGTACAAAAAAATTTATTATTAGAGACATGATATCCTACCTCTGGCCTCTCATCAGCTCCAAGCTTTTGAAGTAACGAGAAAACAGAGAACAGTAATTTGTCACTGTCAACCATATTTATCAAGGGAGTTTGGTCATTCACATTATCAGAAATGACAAGTGCTTGTTCTTCTTCGTTTTCACCATCCGTTTGATTTGGAATAGAATGCACATCTGAAGTTCAAGAAAAGTTACACAAGCAAAAACAAAAGACAAATTTTATGAATATACAGAAAAGGCAAATTATGCCCTAAAAAGTTTACAAAGGCAATTTAACCTGTTTCTTTTTCCTCCACAGGCCCATGGACCAGCCCCTTTGCAATGAAATCAGTTGCAGTCCACAAAAGGCCTATTGCAGTCAAGCTTATATTCAACTCTGTCTTTTGAGCACTGTAGGCTCCAGTCACATCTACACATCTGCAGTATTCAGATACATACTGGTATGACCAACAGGTTTTTAACAGTGTTTACTCAAAATTCTGCATGTTGCAATGAGACCATATCTTAAATAAGCCCTTGCTCACAAATAGACCTGTTCATTTTGCTGGCCTGGCTGGGTTTAGGGCTGGACTCAGCCTAGATTCAGGTGCAATCAAGAAGGCCTGCACCTGGCCTGCCCAGTAGATAGGACCTAATGTTGAAACGTAGGCCCGGCCGTAGCCTGCTCAATGGAGCCCAGCCTAAGCCTCTTATTTATTCTTTAAGCCTAATGCCTACACTGAGGGAGAACACAGATGCTTCTTTGCTCCCTTTATACCCACACTCAAAAATAATAATAATAATGCTCATCATAATTCATTTTCAAAGATACAGTTTTCATAGTTTCATTTCTAGAGAGAGAGAACTTCAAGGTTGCACCTCCAGAAGGCTTCAAAGGAATTATTTATGGATAGGGAGAGGGGAAAAGGGAAGGGGGGAACTCAATATATACCCTCAACAATTTGTTTATATTTGCAGCCTAAGGCTTTAAACCCGACCAGCTCCATGACCCCACATATTTGCCCAATCCCGTGAAATGATAGCCAGGCTCGTTGTATGGGGTGTGCCACCTGACCCATGATCAAGTTTACTTGCCAAAGAATCAGTTAAGAATGATGTCCTGTTGTTCTATATTTTGCAACAATTCATCAATTGCAGCAACAAAGGACCACAGGGAGATAAGAGTATTTACAAATATCAACAGTTAAATTAATGTACTATCAAATTTCAACTCTGATGTCATAAATTCAACATCTGCCCTTAAATAAGGTTGTCCCTTGGCCTGCTTGGTTTCTTATACAACTACAAAACTAAATTTTTTGTAGCACATTTTGAAGCAAGGAATTGTTTATTCCCTTCCCCTATACACGTGCATTGAAATTTTCTTAAAATGAAAAAAATAAAAATATTTGAGATTAGTGAAACCGAAATGAAAGGCTGTCTCAGTTGAGGAGAACACTTTGTGGTGTACATCATTCTCGCCAAGATGCAAAATGCATGCCAAGGCAATAAGATGTCATCACACTAAAAGAATTTAGAGGATTTCAATTTTGCATGTGATACCAAATTATATGTTTTTTTTTATAAAGTAAGAAAGATGTATATTGATAAGGCTAGTTTATGCAGGAAAAGCACAAAGCAAACCAAAATTTACAAAGAAAAGAAAGAAACAAAGAGGAGAAGAAAACAAAGAAGAAAATTAATTACAAAAGAGGAAAGAACAAAGGAACAAAGAGAGAGAATCACTAAATGTGAGTCTCCAAGCCCGAGACCAGTCGAATAGAGATACACTAAAATAAGCAAGCAATTGATCTCAGGAGTTATCCAAGTCCTCAAAAGTCCGCCAACTCCTTCCAAAGACACCACAATTAATGCAAAAGGCTAGTTTATGCATGAAAAGCACAAAGCAAACCAAAATTTACAAAGAAAAGAAAGAAACAAAGAAGAGAAGAAAACAAAGAATTTATTAATTACAAAAGAGGAGAGAACAAAAGAACAAAAGGAGAGAATCACTAGATATGAGTCTCCAAGCCCGAGACCAGTAAAATAGAGATACACTAAAAGAAGTAAGCAACTAATCTCCGGAGCTATCCAAGTCCTAAAAAGTCCGTCAATTGCACTCCTTCCAAAGACACCACAATAAGCGCAACGGAACTAAATTCCAAATATTAGACAAGTGCTTCCTTAACTAATTCCACCAACCAAAAAGCAATACCAAATTATATGATTTAAACATCAATAACATCATAACTTAAAAATGGAAAGTCAGAATTTTGCACATCTTACATACATACATGCATGCATTTAAGAAAGACATTGAAATAAAGAAAAAGTTTTTGCAAACTTACATTTTAAACCATGGGGTTTGAAAATGTAACAAATTAAACCCTCGGCCCATTTGAAACCCCTAACACAATGCGGATCCACTTTAATTGGGCTGAGGTTTAATTTATTACTTTTTAAGACTATAGGGTTTGATTTGTTACACCTTCTAAACTAGCAGGTTTAAAATGTAATTTTCCCAGAATTTTTCAGGGAAAATGTAAATTAACAAGTAATAAAAATGAAAAATTTAGAATCTTACACATGAAGACAGTCTGCAGGTATGCTTGCAAGTCCATCATTCATAATGACTCGTAGGTTCTGCAGGAAAATACACAATTCAGAATGGGTATATAGAACAGATGGAACCATTATACAACAAAAACAACAATAACTTCAAACAATTTCATTCACACTAAAACAATAATATTAAATAAATGATCCAAGATAAACTGCATAAACACATTCCAAAGAGCAATCACAATAGCTACAATGAGCTCTGGCTCAAATGGTACTTCCTCCTCCTACAAGAACAGGTGGAGGACGAAGTTGTGGGTTCAGAGCCCACTATATGCATAACTTACCAATGATTTTCAAGTAAAAAATAAAAAATAAAGAAAAGAGCAATCACAACAGCAATGGTATATTGACACATCAGTGCAAAAGAAACAACAATTTTCAATAGGACTTGGGCTGCTCATGCTTCTTTCCTTAAGCAGAAAATAAGTGCCTTTAAATAGCAAAAATGATGTTTTTGCATGTGCATTTTCTTACATGTACATTTCTATCTGTATGTAAGCATACATATGTTTGTTAATCTGTCTATGCGTAAACTTGGCAAAAAAGAGATTATGAAATCAACATTGTGTCTTGCAATCAAAGAATTCTTGCTCAGATCATTTCTAACCTGAAATCCTAGAGTGACAAGATCCTTTTCTGATACATCTGCTACAGACCTTCACAGAAAAGAAATTTAAATGGATCAAAATAACAGAACCAGCTACCAGAAGCATATAGTAAAGTAGAAGGCAAACCTCAACATTTCAAGAATATTAGGCCAACTGTAGTGTAACTTTTCTCCATGCCTCTGAAAGAAGTTTGCGAGAAAAAATTAAGAGAGTAGGCTGAGAATTAAGACAGAATGGAAGCAAGTTTAATTTGTCTCCAGTAGTATCCATTACCTCTAATACATGCAGAAGAATTTTCAAAGAACCAGCACGAACATCAATGTTTTGAGTAGAAAAATAAAGAACCCTCAGTGGAGATATAACAGAACATTCAAGTGATCTCAACTCTGCCAGCCAGGTTTCCATCTAAGATGGAAAGAAAGAAAGAGTCAATGACAACCAATCCCCCATCCCTATATTCAATAAAATTCCAAACTGCAACTGAGAAGAGGTGAAAGTTCTCACCTCCTGAGATTTTTCGTAGGGTCTGGATGGTGTGTTTTCCTGGAACTGGTCTGAGCCTAAAACAGCACATATTGATTGATCCAATGCATCAAGTCCCATATTTCGTAAATTCTGATTAGAATTTTCTGCAAGCTACAAAATGTTCTGTGATGTCAAGAAAGATATAAATGGGGCAACAATCATATAAAAACTAAATCAGTATTAAAGATCATCACCTCAAGAAAGTGGCCAACTACTTCATCCCACAATGGTTCGACTCCTGTAATACGGTAGAAAAATTCAAATTGAATCAAATAACAGAAACTCAAATCATACCACATGCATAAAACGAATCTATCTACATAAAGTCATTAATAATTTTATACAATTTCCAATAAGAAGCAAAGAGAAACATTTAACAGAGGTAATAGTCCTCAAACTGTTACACCAAAATGATGGAGCAAAGCATGGAACATGACAACAAAAGAGAAATGAAAATATGCAAGTGAAGTCAATCAGGGACCATCATTTTGTTCTCTCCAGCAAAGTCCATGAGCAATACCATGTTTAATATGTCAGAATAAGCAGGTTGAAAATCAGTATTGAGGTTGAACAGTAATAGCAAATAAGCCTGTGGAAAATAGCCAAGGAAAGTTGAAACAAGGGCAGCCGTAGGTCTGCCATCATATCAGAGACTGAAGAGGAAGAACCAATGGTCTCACCAGTTACAGCCATTGTAAGGTTTATTACTCTATTTTTTGGGGAAAAAAATGAAACATCAGAAATTAGTCAATGACTTGTGAATTTTCTGTGAAGCCTCAAGAGTGCCTTTTGTTTATATACTTTATACATACATATATACTTTTTTTTTATAGGTAATAAAAGTTCTATTGATAAGAAAAGTATAATGTGTTTATGATGGTAAACCCACTGCACTTGAAACGAATACAAGCAAATCAAAAGGAAGAGCTAACAGAAATAAGGAAATCAGACATGGACATACAATGAGTAAAACCCCAAATACGAGACCACTCAAACAAAGTCCTAGCTAACAGAGACTTCAACAAATCTACAGATCTCTCAATGTCTTCAAATGATCGGGCATTGTCTTCCTTCCAAATTAACCACATAAGACTCGCGGGTACCATATTTCAAACATTTGATGAATAAACCCCCAACCAATTCCTCCATGCAAAAAGGAGAGAGACAACTGAATTTGGCATCACCCATTGAACCCCATACATACATACATATATATATACACACACACAAACACACACACACACACACATTACATATATAATGTTTAATTCAGAGGCTTTTAACAAGAATTCAAGCATGACAAGTATGTAGTGTATAGAGGGGAGAGATTACAGTTTGCAAACAAGCAACATCCTCTGTTATCTTTACCTTACTGATTAGAAAACTATGTGCAAAACCATATTTGTAATAAACATATGTAAACATTGAATGAAAATCATTGGCATCACATACTGTGAAGATTATTAACAAGTATGGAAATCATTCTTTCAACTGAAAAACTGATGCTTCCAAGTTTTTGACTTGATGACGGTCCAAAAGCAGTTGCAGTCGCAGCCACACATTGATGGGACAGCTGACGTAGTGCAGAAATAAGAGACTTAACAGCGGATAGGTGCATCAGTGCTGAGCTCTCAAAAAGCTTTCCATACATAAAGGGCAGAAAAGGGTGAAAAGAAAAGGTTAGAGCCTGTTTCTTGTAACTGTGTAAAACAGAAGATAAGTAAAATGCAAATAATAAAAAAAAAGAATAATGAAGAGCCCTTTTGATGCCCATTTCTTATGATGAGGGGAAAATAATTTGTTTGGCATGGCAATTATAAAAATGTTTATCAAGAAATCAATTGAAGGCTGGTTGTTTTCAGGAAACATTTAGTGTCCCTTTTTCACACAGTTCCATCAACCACTAAAAAGGGCAAGAAAACAAGAATTCTCAAAATGAAAAATATTTAAAAATGGTTTCTAGAGCTAATAAACCTTCAATTCCATTGCCAATGAGGTCTTAACTTGCTTTCCTCACCTGAGAATTTAAAGAAGAGAGAATATTGAAGTCACTGTATTGACCAGATGATTCTCTCATAAGCTTTGGGACGGCTGAGGAGACCTCCTACAAATATAATATTGATGTCCTCGTAAGCTTTTATGACACAGCTGAAATCTGTTAGATCAATACTATTTTGAACAAGAATAATTAACCATTACGAGGAATTAACTCAGACCATAAGGAGCTATATGGGGCCTAATTGTAGGTTACATGAGACTGGTTCATCATGTATATTCCAGGCATATGATTTCAAAGTTCTAGTTTCCTACATAAAGCAAATATGATTTGATTCTTAATGGCAGAATTTTATATTAAAAAGATGTTTACCAAAATTACCTGTGTGGTGGCGTGTGGCGAATGAATTGCTCGATCTAGAGCTGCTAGAGTTTCTAATACCTACATTTAATATTCAGAAAAGATTTAACATCGTATGAATTATTTCTACTTACAGGAAAATTTAACAAGTTAGAGAACATACCAAAACCCAGGATGGTCCCAACACGTTGTGTAATCGATGAGCAATGTTGAAAAGAGTCCTTAAGGCCTAAATTGCAATAGCATTTAAAGTTAACGCTACAAATAATTGTTTAACCGGATATTTATAGGGAAGCCATTCTATTGAGAATGAACAGTAGAAAAAAGATTTCATCCTCAGTAAAGGGTACATAAATTAAATACCTGCACATTCTTAGGAGTAAGTATCACACTGTCCCTTTGATCAACCAATGGTTCAGAGCGTTTTGACCCAGGAGACTGCAAGGCACTGCTGAAATCTCAATTATAATCCCATTTTCAACGTTGTGAGGTTGCTTAAATCTTGAAAGTAGAAACTAAAACTACAAATATTTGAATTAAAGGGGCTAAGCTAGAAAATTATGGTGTAATCAAAACGAGGATTGAAAAGTGAAAATTTTTGAAAGTTTAACAAAAAGGTACCCCATTCAATAGTCAATAGTCTGCCTGCCTAATAAAGCAATCTAAAAGATATAAAACTAGATTTTGTTTCCAGCCACATCAACACGTGTAGAAACTAAACATCACACAACAATTAGAGTCCCTTAACATGACAAGATAAGAAACAACAAATAGGAAAATATTTCTAAAAAAAAAAAAATCAACAGTCAAGGATAATGATAATATAAGATAAGGATTCTCATAATTTAGCATCCTACATGGTTTTACAAACAAAATGAAATGAAGTGAGGCAAACTTATAAGTGTCTTATGAAATGAAACAAAACATAGGGAAGTCGATAGTGAATAAAGGCAATAACAATTAACCTAACCCAAAAAAAAAAGGCTAAAATGAAAAGTTTTTTTTTTTTAATAAGTAAATAATAATAATAATAATAAAAAAGAAAGTATAATCATAATATGAAATATTGGAAGCCACCAAAATGTCAGTAAATATTACAAAGGAGTAATATAAAATGAAAGAATGGTAATATCTGCATATGGAGAAATCTGCATAGATTGTTTATAGCTTAATACCTCCTTTTTTCAGCTTCATTGGGGAAATTTATCGTGAATTTGCAAAGAGATGCTAGAAAAGAGTTTAATGGCTCTACAGCACGAAGAACCCCGCAAGCCTGTGAAGCAATCATACAAACTGTCATCATCTACCAGAGGGTAATTGAAATCAAATTCTTTTATAAAGATTTAAAGTTAATGATTTTATATCACCAATAATAGCTCAACCAGAATCATGACTTATTAAAATGCTCTATCTTACTCTTGAAATATTATAAAACCAATATGACAGCCATGATTATGAGTTGAATCAATAGATTAAAATTTAACTTACCTGAGTGAATGCCTGGTATCCCTTCAATATTTCTAATACAATAGCCTCCCCTTGTGACCTTCAGAAATAACTTCAGGTTAGATACACAAAAATTCAACTTTTTTTTTTTTTTTTTTTGTAGATAAGTAATAAAATACATTAAAAGAGCACAAAGTGTGAAACTTTAGTACATGGGATGTATACAAGAGACAACCTAAAGAAAAACAGCATCTAAAATTCAACAGTTCAGCTTTATTAAGACTAGGAGATCCTTTAATAGAAAAGTTCACCAAACCTTGACAAAATAAGGGATAGCGCATCAAGTATGGTCAACCACAATGAATCAACCATTGAGACACAGAGAGCAGCGGTTTTCCCAGTACACTTTGCTGGTGGATCATTATCACATCTGGGAGATTCAAGCTGGGAACCAAGAATGAATAAGCAATGTCAAGCACCCAAGCATATGACATGTTCCCCAAAGAATATTAAGAGTGGAATGTAAAATAAATGAAAACTATACACAGAACTACCTCCCCAACTTCCACAGCTTCGTCTGTCAAAGTAGCCACTGTAAAGACCACACCTAACAAACCTTCAACTGCCAAAGTTATTGAATGGGCCTCACTAGCAACCAGGACTGCCGCATTGGATGCATCATTATCTAAACTCCACTCAATCCCTGCAGAAAAGTACATACTGTCATCTTCTATGACCATCAAGAATTGATTTGAGTTGAACCCCACAAGACCAAATAAAAAAATCATTTCAAAATGTAAATGCATGCATTGAAGTATTCCATAGGTCAAAAACTTCCCCAACTTTATATTCCCCCAAGTATAATAGAAATTAACTCTCAATCCATGTTGACCATATTAGCTACTTAACCAAAAAAAAAACTTCACATTAGCCACTAGATCATTGTGATATTAAAAGGCAACACTACAAAACCTCCTCAGGTAACACCATTGTAGATTGACATTGCTTCTAGATTAAAGAGAAACTATATGTATTGCCACAAGATATGGGTGATGTCAGTGACAACTAATTGATTACCTTTAGCTTTGCTGCTGAACATCCCTGCAACAGCTGCCAGGCTCTCTTCACTTGTCTCTAGGACCTAGAGCATTAAAATTTAAATTAGTCAAGGAAATTAAAATATGCCTACTGCCACACCATCTAAAGGACAAATTCTCAACTAATAACTGAAAACATGTCTTCCTTTTATATATTAGCAATATAATTTTATTGAGGAAGAGGGGATACCCTATGCACACAGGAGGTGTACACAAATTCTCCTATATATATGTATGTATGTATGTGTGTCTGGATGATAGCAAGAGCACCAATAGAGTATACCAAAATGTGGGATGAAAGAACCTAGCTATAGAAATTCATATAGGATTTTGCAAGGAAATCCTTGGAAGTGATAAGTTGCATGGCTAGAGAAAGGGATTACAACATGGGGTGGAGAAGAGATTGCTGAAAATAGATTACAGATGGACATGGAATATGATATTTAAATTTGGGGTAAAAAGCTCATGAACAACTCATGATTAAATTGCAATGTGATATGGCAATGTAGAAAAGAATGAAAGGTCATATGCTATATGATATACTAAGAAAGTACAGAATTGCATGGGAACACCAGTCAATCATGGCAGTCTTGAAAACCAGAAAACATGTAAAGTAGCTGTTGAAAACCATATTTAGAATAGAGTTAGCAATTGCAAGCCAGAAAACATAGCCCATGATCAGATCACTCAATCTCTAGCAAAATTCAAGACATACTGAACAAACTAAAATTAATTTGGTTTTTGTTCTTTCTTTCTTTCTTTATTTCTTTTTGTAAGCCAAACATGATATCTTCAACACAAACACAGATTGTACAACTTCAATTCAGCCTTTCTCAATACAACAAATAGACACCCATACCCATGATGAAGAAGAAAATAAACAAAGGCCCTGCAAGATGCAAAGTAAAGAATACTCTAAAATCTTACCTGCACACTCGAAACAACTCTAGCCAGAGCTTTAATCATGCCCTCTACAACATTTGTGTTGTTGGGATGCCTACAAGGCAGATGAAAAAGGCAGTGGATAACACATAATAGTAGTTTAAAGAACTTGACTTCTTTTGAGGAAGAATGACCAACTGTAACTTAAATATGACATGATGATAAACTGGACCTTTACAGGCATATTCTACCCTTGAATCAGAACCAAAATTACAGTAACATTATCAAACTTCTCTCCTATAGATATATGATTTAGAGAGAGAAAAAAAAGCATTGTTCTATCTTCTCAATACTTTCTTGTTTTCAAATCAGATGAACTGAATAGCACATCCACACACTTATCAAAAGAAGAAGAGAACATACACATACAAGTCAACTTGACTCAACAAAGCCTAAAGCGGTATGAGTTCAGCTACATGAATTCTTTTTCCTATTTAGCTCCATATAAAGTCATATTCTTTATGTACTTGTCATACGCAATTCTCCTAAATGTATAATCTGTTCTTTATGAAGAATTCATGTTCATACCATATATTGAACCACTACCCCCAGGTAAGCGTCCTGCTTTCTATATACAGCTTGCAAACAATTTAGTTGAGCTAGATTCACGTGGAATAAAAAATTGTATGAAATCCACTATTCAGAAAAGTCATCATGTCAGAATCAGTAACAAGCCACATAATTTTCCTTCCTTATTATTTTCTTTTTCTTTCTTCAAAATTCTTGCAACATTTCATGCCTGACGGCCCTAACCCAAGTCACTCATGAAAAGTGAATATTCTCATTTCTCGCTAAATGTTATAATTATTAAGAGCATATGGTTTAAACCTCATCTTTCTATCAAGACTAAGGACTTAAATAAAATCCATAATTATGTGGCAGACATCTTGGCAACACTTAAAAAGTATGGACAATCAATACAGGAAGTATATAGTGACAATTACTGAGTGAATTCACCAAACAGCTTCTTTTTTATATATTTAGTAAAAACTTCATTTAAAAGGCACAATAATGGGTGCAACCCTAGTCCACAAGATGTAAATCTGACAATGGCTCATTTCACTAAATAGATACTTGTCTCCAAGCCCTTCCATTCCCACCTTTCCAAATTATTTCAAATTTCAAAACCAGACAGGGCAGCAGAAATGGGCAGTTCAGGATTGGTTATCTCTTATTATTACAGCAGTCATGTAGCTGATTGTAATTAGTCTTTAAGGCCGTTTTTCCAGCTGTAAAATGGTCTTTCTTTCAATCATTCTGATTTTCTTATCTTTAAGACTAGGGTTTTCTGCCTTTAATTACCTGCTCCCTTGACTTCTTGAAATTACATAAGAGTACTCATTTTGTTGTTTTTAGAGGCTTCCATTGCTTTCAATGAAACTATTATTTTGATCATTTTGACTAGTATTAGTAATAGAAAAATAATCATGGTGCCAATGCAGAGGGCTACAATCAACATGTCAACTTAGGTAAATACTCAATGTGCATACTGTTGATCATTGCTTCTGTTTTGTTGTTCCTTCTTATCTTATGAATTTAGGTGAGAGAAGGGCTAGGGGGTTAATGAATCTATGTGACAAACAGATCACAGCTGGTGAACTTACATGTCAAAGTTCTGGAAAAGAACCCGCAAAGTCCGTGCCTCCACACAAAAGCCCTGTCAAGTTCCATAAATTTTGATTATCAGGAAAATATATATATATATATATATATAAAGATACTTAAACTGCTGAATATTTCATACACAAAATATGAAATATGAACATGCTGCAAGATCAAAATTACCCTCAAGATTTCAAGAACAAGAATGCGATGCCATAATGGCAAATCAAGAAAGATAACCTTCACTAACATACTAAGGAAAACCTGCATTTAAGAAACAATAAAAAAAAAATCTCATTTAGTTGATAGTGGTAGATTCAAGTAGACACATGCAATTTCATTAAAATAAATAAAAGCTATGGAAATTATTGAAAAGAATGTCCTATTTTTTAATCTGGTACTTCATACATTTCAGGGGAAAAAACAATATGTAATTGTTTCAATTCTGTCCAGTAACAACCATATGGTTCAGAATCCAATTCAAGCTCCCAGGAATTTCCACTCTGTTTGATATGGCCATAATGTAATACAACAACCAAGCCTTAGTCTCAAAATTTTAGGATGGAACCTCAACTAACTAATCAAGGTTGGCCACATGTATCTTCAACCTATGAATTCCAAATGTTAGTTTTTTTTTTTCTTAAAAAAAAAAGGTAAAGTTAGATAGAGTAATCGAGCATCTGGCAACTGGCAGGTCAAAGACTCAAAGTGCCACAGAAAGTGGCTCTTAGGTTGGCTAGCAGCTCAGGGTAATCTTTAAACGGTGGATAACCTAAGAAAGCAGAAGACTATATAGATTGGTGTCGCATGTGCAAAGTCAGTGGTGAGAAAGTGAATTATCTTTACTGTGGCGTTCGGTCACAGAAGAACATTCGTCATTTGTCTATTTTCTATTTGGGATTATGTGATTTTTTTTTTTTTTTACAGTTATGGAATTGCAAACATGTGAAAATGACACTTTAGTAGGCTTTGATGAGGTAGCTTGATTTAGGATGCAATTCCCTTATGTCTCAAGCATTGCATATATTTGCATTTCAAAAGAATAAAATGCTCAAACCTTTGAAGATTTTGAGGTTGCAATGGGATATTGTTAAGATGTTGTGCTTGAGATTGTTTTATGATTGGATACTCATGTCTAGTAGCATTTTTTTTCTTCGTTTTGGTGGTTTCTGATTTGCTCAATATAGGATGCATTTATTTTTTCTTTTGCATTTCTCTTATATAATTCTTGGGCTATGCCCTTTGCACTTTTTAAAAAGAATTTCTCCAGTAAAACTTAGTTGAACATATTTGAAAATTTTTTACAAAAACATTGCTGAGAGCTTCATAAATAAATATATATATATATATATATATATATATATCATTCACATATGGAACACACCTCACATTCAGTGATAAGGGATGAACTGTAGAGCCTGATAATATGAGCAACTGACCGCAAAACCAAACGGCGAAAATAAGGTTCTCCTGCTTCTCCTTCAAGCTATTAAACATTTAATACAATTAAGGAAAGAGAATGCCAACAATGAAATTCTTCTTGAGATGCAGTAAATTACCCTTGATGGATCAAAAGACTAATTACATGTTTCAGAAGCTTAAATACCTCAGAATTGGTACGAATTGAAGTCATTAGAAGTGAACATATCTGGTGCTGCAAAACCTGTTGAGTTCCCACACAATCTTTTCTACTATTATAGTTTACAAGCATGTTTAAACAAAACCCCATTAAAAAATTAATTTTAGTTAAGAAATTTTTATATTTACCTGCTCATAAGGAATCAAAGTTCTGAAAACAGCCACATAATTGGACAAAATAAATCTGCAGGTCAAGCATTAAGTACAAGTAAATAAAGTACAATGACACCATATTTGGGCCACGTATCAAATGAAAAAGGCAAATTAAAAAGGTTCAATTGATGAATAAGGAATCTAAATGTCAGAATCATAGTTAGTATGCAGTAATCTAGTAATTGAACATAACACAGCACAAGCATATCCACCAGGCAAGTGCCAAAGCAAACTAGAAAACAACAGCAGAAGTATGTGAGTTCTTGAGGTTTGAAAGGAGATACACTTTTGTTGACTCCTATCCTCCATTAGTACAGTGTACACGGAGGTTTGCATGTCTTTTTTTATGATAATTGAATAAAGGTTCACTACTTGTCAAATAAATAAATAGATGAATGAAGATGCTGCATATGGTCTTCTCTATACACTGAGTAAAGTCAGGATCCACTTACAAGCTTTTGACTAAAAGGATTTCACAGTATCAACTTCAATATCATTTTCTTAATAACTATAAACGTTCATATCACTATGCAAGCTGGGCCAGTGAAATACCATTGCACCCGCTTTGTTGATCAATATTCCCTTTGTCCCATAATAAATGTCCTATTTGAACCTTGCCTTCACATTTTTTATAGTAATTTTCCATGATCATCATTGGTAAATTCTTTGATGATTGAAAATTAGACACTCATTTTGTTTGTTTTAATTTTATAGTTAGGGTATTATGGGAAATACAATGTCACTTTGCCTCTCACTTTGCTTCATTACATTCCTTGCCTCAAGGATATTTTTGTAAAGTTGGAATTACAACACTTTCTGATTCTTTCTCTTCTTATCCCAATCTCTTTCATTTTACTTATCTCCAAGAAGAAAATAAATATTTTTGGTAAGTAAATAAGGTACGCCAATTTCTTGAAGGATGCTTAAAATTGAGTTGACGTGCACTCCACATCTTCAAAAGTACGCCAATTTCTTCCCCTTCACTCCATATAGCCCACATCAAAAATAAAGATGTAAAATTCCAAATATCTAAATTAGGTCCTTATCCCAATCTCTTTCATTTTACTTATCTCCAAGAAGAAAATAAATATTTTTGGTAAGTAAATAAGGTACGCCAATTTCTTGAAGGATGCTTAAAATTGAGTTGACGTGCACTCCACATCTTCAAAAGTACGCCAATTTCTTCCCCTTCACTCCATATAGCCCACATCAAAAATAAAGATGTAAAATTCCAAATATCTAAATTAGGTCCCCTACTCCGCCACCCACATTATCAATCAAGAACCTTCTCCGGTAAAACCCACTAAATCCCAAACATCTTGAATATCGAACTCCACAACTAAAAGGTCACACTACAATGAATCAAGAAGTAGTCCACGATCTCCCTGCTACAGTAGCGCATACAACACCAACTCACCATCAAGTAACACCTCTTGAGGAGGTTCTCAGAGGCAAGAATTTTCCCCCAAGCAGTTGTCCACACACACACACACACACACACACACACACAAAACACTCCTAGGAGCCTTAGCCCTCCATATATTTTGGAGAAGTTACACTTTATCAACCTAAAAAATATACTCCCCTTTACACATAACCCCCTAAACTATGAGAATATACACTTTACCCCCTAAACTATACGCCCTTCTATGCTTACCCTCTAAACTAAACTATAAG
The DNA here is from genome assembly GCF_040712315.1 of Castanea sativa. Lineage (NCBI taxonomy): Eukaryota > Viridiplantae > Streptophyta > Magnoliopsida > Fagales > Fagaceae > Castanea > Castanea sativa. Next base: position 13,738,205 of record NC_134015.1, read on the forward strand.
AATGCACACTAAAATAACATTTAGATAAGCCCTACTCTTGCTATTTCAACACAAATATTGCAAGTCAAGTCTTTTTTTTTTTTGGATCAGCTAGATATGAGTACTTCCATGTAATAGCCTTTCTTAGATTTCCAATATTCATAATGCACTATGACTAATTAGTAATATTAGTTAATAATTTAATCACTTAATGACTACATAAGTCTAGAAGAATTAGTCTGCTATGTTCAACATCAACCACTAAAATAACTAAACAATTACCACAAATATAGTATATCATACTCTATTTTTCATGAATGAGCTAAAGATATGAGGACGTAGCAATATTGTAATTTATACCAAGCAGATATCCAAAAGGGAAAAAATAGAATAAGAAGAAGCTAGGTGGGTTACGGTTACAAGGAGAAAAAATCAAGAAAAAATAAAAATAAAAATAGATAAGAACTGGGAGGTTGTGGGTTTCTCGACAAGTTACACTCAAAAAATATATATATATATATATATATATATATAAGTTACACTTAAAGGAAAATGTAATTACTATGAGTTGTTATGTATTCTTATTGTTTGTATATACGGTCCAGAAGTCTTAAGATAAAAAGAGTGCAGACCTGTGTCTTATAAGAATTAATATTTGAAGGATGGCTACTCTCCATATTGCTTAATGTGCTTTTGAATTAACTTTTTGCTGATTTGTTGAAAGTGGGCAAACTTAAGAAATAGTAGTTTCGTGCGTATGGGGGGTTTTCACAGTTTCGTCATTGAATCCAAGTTTTTTCAATTAGTTGTAGAGGAAGGGGGACGTTATTTCTTGTTACGGATTTATGAGAGGGGCAAATATTTTATGAGATCAGTCTTCATGGGCAAGAATGCAACACAATGGCTGATGAAGAATATTGAACACACTGTTGTTGGGGCAAGCTCCAAACAGTTCTTTACATTCAGGGACGGTGACACTGCTTATACTCTCCAACGTAGCACCAATTCTTTTGGTCAGTTTTTACTTTTGACTGAACTAAAAGCTGGCGGGTGTAGGAGGTCGATCATTATCCCTGAAGGCAAAGAGAAATATGGTTGGAGGGCTTTTGGCCTTGAACTAAGAAAGATGTTGTATCCCTCCCAATATGCAGTGGGTGGAACTGGTCTTCCAACTTTTATTCCTCAGGTGCATAGGCAATATTTGGAGACTCAACACTCTAGAACTTTTGCTGAAGCTGTGCAAGGCATTCATGGAAGAGTAGAGGATAGAAAGCAGCTAAAGCAAGTAGGTTCCATTGTCAAGGGGAAGAAGACACATTTAGGAGGGGAGAAGATGGAGGTGAATCAGAGTCTCACAGGTGCTAAGGTGGGAGTTTTTCCAGTAGGCAAGCCTGATAAGATGGTGGTGGGAGGAGGAGATAGGAGGGAGAAGTGCATTAATGAGAAGTCAGTGGCAGAAAGTAGGATACGTTTCCCAAGTTTCAGTTTGAATGCAAAAGCCTATGACAATAGGAAAAGGAGTGATGTAAGGAGACCATGCTGGACAGGGAGAGGTCTTATCGTGGAGGTTGACGTGATGGGGAGGAGGTGGGTTTCCTGGGATAGGAAGAAAGGGAGAGATCAGAAGCATAGATGGTTTCACGGGCTGGTAAGGAAATGCATCAGGGTAAGTTGGGTCTGGGTTTGGGCCCTAACAAGTTGGTAGCCCAAATGATAGTTAGTGAGTCTTGTTTAGGCCCACAGCTCACAAGCCCAATATCCTTTGAGCCTGGGGAATGTTCCGTTAAGTGTGTTGAGCCCTTACCCTCAGCCGATAATCACGAGAAGACTGGGGAGTGTCCATTGACAAGTCCGACGAGCTTTGTGATGCCGTCGCAGGTGGCCGGAGGTCTTGTGTGGTCACCGAAGGTACGGGTTCAGGCCGATAAGGGTGGCTCGTGCCTTTCGGTGTCTCCAGTGCCTCCGACAAGCCCTGTTTTGCCGTTACAGGTGACACGTCGCACCGGGGATCTGGTGGGTTCGCCTCATCGGCGTTGCGCATCACCGGTAGGAATGGCGGGGTGTACCAAGTCCCCTCCGGTGATGGTTTTCAGGCTAAGCTCTGACCGGAACAACATTTTCGGTTCCATTTCGCTGTCGGGTGGGTTGTTTTCTGAAGGTAAGAGGACAGTGACTCTCGTTTTAGTGCCGCGGTTGGTCCAACCTCCTATTCCCGATCTCTTTTTGGAGTTGGTGCAAGCTGGAGCACTAGGTTGTGGGGCTTTGGGTCAGGAGGTTAATTCTTCCTTTAGTAAGGAACTCTTTAGTCTTTCTAGGGAGGTCATGCTAGTGGAGGAAGCAGCTGACTTCTCTGTGGGTGTTGGTGAAACAGATTTGTCAGTTGGCTTTCCTCTGCAAACCTTTGCTCCAAGTGCGATGACAAATTTGGTAGAGTCGGAGGAGGTCAATGAGGTTTTGTGTTTTGAGTTGAAGGTAGATATTTCTGGGTGGGTGAAACACAGAATTCCTAGTTTCAGTAAATTGGTTGGGCTGTCAATGTCTCGGCACGAGAAGTTGTGTATTGCTCTCTTACAGAGGCTTGAATCAGTGATGGAGGCAGCCAATATGTTACACAGGAAAATACTGGGTAGCAAAAAGGGGGCCAAGGCAAAAAAAAAAGGGACATGGAGAGCTGCAAAACTTGATCTCCTCGGTAAATTATGACAGAAGATAGAGGGTGGTCTTGTCCTAGTGTTAGAAGTTGGGGATAATTCAGTGTCTATGAAGATAAAGATGATTTCGTGGAATGTTAGAGGTTTAAATGATCCTCGAAAACGCCTTGTGGTAAAGAATTTGCTGCGGGAGTGGAAGTGTGATGTTGTTTGTCTTCAAGAGACGAAAATTGCCAGTATGAATAGACAGCTAGTTTGTAGTTTGTGGAGCTGTCCTTATGTGGATTGGGCTGTTTTGGAGGCTGATCGGACTGCAGGAGGTATTTTGCTTATGTGGGATAAAAGGGTCTTGGATAAGGTAGAGGTTATGGTTGGTACTTTCTCAGTTTCGGTTAAGTGGAAAGGGGTGGGGGACGATTTTATATGTGCATGCTCAAACGTTTATGGCCCAAATGAGAATAACGAGAGGGGTCACATGTTGGATGAGTTGGTGGGTATTCAGCAGTATTGGAGGTTACCGTGATGCTGCTTGGGGGACTTTAATGTTGTTCGCTTTCCTAGTGAGCGCAAGGGTGAGACTCGTTTGACCTTGGCTATGGAAAAATTCTCTGAATTTGTTGAGGAGCTTAATTTGGTTGATTTGCCTTTGGAAGGAGGTAACTATACATGGTCAAGTGGCTCTGATCAACCAGCGATGTCTAGGCTTGATAGAGCTTTAATCACCCCAAATTGGGAGGACCACTTCTCTGATGTTATTCAAAGGATCTTACTCCATCCTATCTTAGATCATTGCCCAATTCTCTTGGAGGCAGGGGGAATGGCAAGGAGGAAAAGTCCATTCAGATTTGAAAATATGTGGTTGAAGACGGAGGGATTTGTGGATAGAGTTCAATCCTGGTGGAATCGACATTCCTTTGTAGGTACTCCTAGTTTCGTGCTTGCAAAAAAGTTAAAGGCTCTGAAAGAGGACAGTGTGCATTGGAATCGCCGAGAGTTTGGTAATGTAGAGCGGCAAAAGAAGCAATTACTGGATTACTGGAGGAGCTGAAAACCTTAGATGCTAAGGAAGGGGATTTTGGTCTCACCGATGGGGAGAAATGTCATAGGGCGAATTTGAGGTCCCAGGTGGAGCATCTTCTTTCCTTGGAAGAAATTTCCTGGAGACAAAAATCTAGGATGTTATGTATCAAGGAAGGGGATAATAACACCAAGTTTTTTCACAAAATGGCTAACTCCCATAGAAGGTCTAATTATCTGAGGACCTTGGAGGTGATGGGGTGGTTTTTGAAGAGGAATCCAAGGTAAACACCCAAATAGTACAATTTTATAAAAAAATTTACAAGGAGACTGAGGGGTGGAGGCGTTTTGTGGGTGATCAGTTGCTTGCTTCTTTTAGTGGGACTCTTTTTGATTGGTCTAGGGCTTGGGGACTTACGACTAGTGACTCTCTCCCTTCTTTTTTTAGCTCCCTTTCTCTTGTAGTTTTTCTGTTTTCTTCTTCTTGTTTTTTCTAGGTTTGCTCTATGTTTCTTCATGCATAGAGTAGCCTTTCATATATATATATATATATATATATATATATATATATATATATATATATATATATATATATATATATATTTCTCTTTTACTTATCAAAAAAAAATAAGTTACACTTAAGATATGTCAAATCAATGGATCATATCAATAAAGTCAAGATCCTATAGTTTAAATTCAGTTTTTTTTTTTTTTTGAAAAATATAAAAAAGCACCAAAAAAGCGCACTTTGAGCTTTTTTGAAAAAAACGCAAAAAAGCGTGCCTAAATCACGCTTCTTTGAATGAGCCTAGCTTTTGAGGCAAAAAGTGTTGGAGCCTTGGGGATTCGCGCTTTGAGCTCAAAGCATGCTTAAAGCGTGCTTTTACCAACACTGCTTTACCCCCCTATACTATAAAGCATAACCCTTTTACACTTACTTCTCTAAACTATTACCCATGGAATAGGTGCAAAGTGTTACTCAAGTAATAGTTTAGGGGGTAAGTGTGCACTCTCATAGTTTAGGGGGACAAGTGTTACGCGGGTAATAGTTTAGGGGATAAAGTATGCATTCTTATAGTTTAGGGGGGTAAGCGTGTAAAAAGAGGAACAATTTAGGGGGGTAAAATGTAATTTATAAACATTAAGGTATAGATTTCCAACAATAGGTGGTAGATAAAAAGTATGGTAGCATGTGGAGAGAGTGATGTTTAAACATAGTTAATGGGCTATATGGTTTTAGCTTACAGTAAAATATAAGGAAAGTTGGAAAAAAATTTCTAGATTTACTAGATTTGAGGTTGGTGAGGGTACTTGTTTCGGCGTGATTTATGGCATGGGAAAGCATGTCTTAAAGGAGGTTTTTCCAAACTATATCATACTGCTCAAACATAATGATCACATGGATGTTGTAATGGTAACTTTCATTGGAATATCAATTTTACTAGAGTTGTGCAAGATTGGGAGTTGGAGAAGATTCATTGTGTTGGGACCCTTCAAATCACCAAGTGTTTGAAGTTAAAACTGACAAAGGCCCTTCTTTCCCTTGGAAGAGCATTTGGAAGCCAAGGTTCCAACTAGAGTGGATTTCTATCTTAGCATGGATTGTGACATAAAAAAATCCCTTTCTTATTGGTAAGAATGCAATATTATTAGCATGGATTGTGACATGAATGTGTAAGAATGCCAAGGTTCCAACTAGAGTGGATTTCCCTTGGAAGAGCATTTGGAAGCCAAGGTTCCAACTAGAGTGGATTTCTATCTTAGCATGGATTGTGACATAAAAAATTATCTTTCTTATTGGTAAGAATGCAATATTATTGATAAAGAAACAAAACCTTGTGCTCACGATAATGAACAAAAAGGATCATAAGAATTGTGGCATAAAAAATCCCAACGATGGACAGTTTGAGGAAACGCCATATAGGTGTAGTGGAAGATTGGTGTTGAATCATGAATGTGTAAGAAGCTTAAAGAGACTATTGATCGCTTGTTTCTTCACTGTGTTGTTGCTAGAGAGCTCAGGGCTATGGTTTTATGCCTAGAAGTGTGGCTCAATTGTAGGCCACTTCGCTTGTCAAAAAGGTCGGTTTGGCCATCATCAAAATGCAGCAATATGGAATGCAACTTCTTTTTGTCTCATGTCGTGTACCTAGAGGGGAAGAAACTTTAGAAGCTTCAAAGGGTATGAGAAATCAATTTTGGACCTGAAGCTTTTGTTGTTGAGGTCTTCATATGATTGGATAGCTGCCACCCCACATTTTCTATTTTGAAATTACTTGAGCTTATTGATCTTTGTAATTTTAATTGACATTCAGTTTATTTCTTGTATGCTTTCCATGTACATGGTTTCACCCTTTTGCTTCTTTTAATAAATTATTTATCAAAATTTCTGAAAGTACCCAAGATGCATGAATATAGCACTGAAATGAGAAAGAATATTTAATGACTATTTGTAGCAAAGGCTGAAAAGCAGATTATCTAGTGGCCTCGGTGACTCACTGGTGACTGCAACTTATAGAAATTTAAAGCATTAAACACAGAGAGACTTCTTACTCAAGTATATCAAGCACAAACGTCCGTTGAAGAGAATTGACACGTAACCAAATTGCCTGCAAATATAAGATCAATAACATCATTAGTTAGGAATTGTATTGAAACAATGTCACACTGACTGATACTGCAATAATATTTGCCAACATATGGAACCATCAACAGAATGGAAACAGTTTTATTTTTATTTGGATGGGTATGGAATGATTAACACAATAGAAACAGTTTTTCGGAGCCTATGATTATAACATCAAATATAAAGGTCTAGTTAGGAACACAATTGACTAGTTCCACATACAGATCCACCTGCAGCAAGTGCTGTCAGGTCTTCAAGCAACCGAAGCCCAAGCTTGCCAGCTTTACTCATGGTCTCCCTCATCAATGACAGCCCTCCAGAGACAAATTCATTCTCCAATGACCTGTTCATGTTCAAGTCAGTTTTATGGATACAATAGAGATCAGGTGTTAAATATATAGATTTGAGACCATGCAAGAAAGCAGGTCAATACCAATGTATGCATTACCCTTCTCATACCCAATCAACTTTGATCATCACTGAAATGAAGAGTAAATACAGACCCATGGGCAGAAAATTATTTAAATTTTACCAAAATTTTGACTAGATAGATACAGAAGCAGAAAAAGTTGTGGAACATGTTCCTCAGAAATAACATACTCTGAACGGTTGATGCCGCGACTAACATCACCAGTAACTGTACCAGTGCGAGAGGTTTGACCGCCAGAACCAAACTTGCTAGTAGGAAGAGACTCAGCACAAACCACATGATCAAAGATCAGGGCTACTGCTTGCCTGAATGTAGCTGCAGCAGTGCTGGATAACATGAAAATGAAAAAAATATTTCCAGATGGAGGACAAAACACTTAAAAGATGCGTTGTGAAAAGTCCTCACAATACTTAATATTCTTATAACTTTTCTTTTTATGCTCATGAATATTCTTATAACTTCTCAACATATATATTTTTATACAACCATACTTACTTCCGCACACTATCGGAGGATCGGTTACTTTCAAGAAGCCGTAGACAGATACCAAGAGCTTGAGCCGTATTCTCCTGAGAATTGCAGAATTTGATGCATGAAAGTTTCATAATATGCCCCGCCATAACTCAAAATATATGCTGTCATATAAAGCCAATCCTGAGTTGGTGTCACACTTCCAACCCAGCGACTCATTGCAGAATAGAGACCAAAATTATCCACATTATTTTTCCTACACTTCCCCCAACTACCCTCTCTCTAAGCAACTGCAAAATACAGTTTTCTCTTATTTGCTTTCATCCCATTAAGACTCCCCTTTTTTAAACAACTTTCAGTTGACAAAACACAAATATCATGCAATACACTCATATTGCATGTGCCAAATGAAAAGGTGAGGTCAAGAAATACATAGAACCAAATTCAAGCTTTAGTTAAAACAGCCAGAAAAATCCTTCACAAACAGCCACTTTTATTGCATGTCATCAAAAGATAACTATATTGAACAATATTCATCAACTTGAACTGAATTACCAGCAACATACCCAAGGTAAAATCTATCAAGACGCACATCTTCAAAATCATGGGGAAATGTTGGGCAAAATTAGTGTGCTAGATATTTGTCTAAGAAAACCAATAAACAACCAACTTTGCAGAATTACTTCTGCATTCAAGGCTTGTTAAAAAAATGTCAATAAACACCTAATCGAAAGGGTCTTTTTTGTCAAGTCTGTCAGTTTATCAGTAATTTTATAATGATATGGGCGCGGAGGGAGGGGGGGTGGAGGATAATATATAAATCTTATACCTGCTAATTATCTAAATACAATAATTTCCAATTACTGTTCAGATAATTTAGCCCTGTATAATCAAATACAAAGCCATTTCCATTACTTTTACTATCCACAGGAAAACACCCACAAGTGCAAAGTCTTGGGATAAGTGGCTCATAACAGAGCTATTGGGTTCATAAACTAGAGAGCAGCTGCACTTTATAAATTAATGCACATATGAAGGACTCTTCTCAAAGTGAGTAGAATAAGAGTGTTAATTTTCATTTGCTTTCTAAGGCAGTTATGAATGAATCAAATATGCTGCACAACATTCCAAAAGGCATGCTTTTTCTTCATTTGTACTATTTTTTCAATATGTCCAACTGGGGCAGAGTCTGAATAAAGGCAGATTTGCAGATAAAATTTAATCTGAACCATAGCCACTGCTTGAAAACACATTTAGTTCATACTAGGAAGATCGAGATCAAACCAGACACAGTGATTACCTCACTTTCAGGATGTAAGCGTGATTGAAATATTATTAATATAGTTTGAAGGGTCTTGAGTTGAACACTCTCATCTGACATTTCAGCATGCTGCACAAAGAAGAAAAATGTATGTAAGATTTCACGTACAAAACTGATTGCTCAACATTACAAGATTGCATTTCACTTTTTTGGGCAAAATTATCCCCTTTGTTTTGGCCTTATCAAAATTAAGTCCTCAAATTTTCTGTTCTTTTTTTTGTTGATAGGTAACGAAAAACTTTATCAGGAAAAAAATAGCCAACCCAAGTACATTTGGGATGTATTGTGGGGGCAAAAATCAAGATCCAAAATTACAATGATCAAGTAAAGCAAGAAGAGAAAAACAAGAACAATGTGACAAAGCCACACTCCAAACAAGGAGATTATGCAAGAAGAAAAACTTAATCTCTAGTAAGGAGCACTCACATCGCTCAAAGCATCTAGCATTCCTTTCTCTCCAAACACACCACATCAAGCAATGCGACACAAGTCTCCAAAAAACTATATTGCGATGTCGTCCGAATTTACCTTGGCAAGACTCTAACACCTCAAGTACCTTAAGTGACATAACCCAATGGAGTCCAAACAAACAAAACAACAAAGACCACAACTCAGAAGCTATGGGGCAATAAAGTAGAAGATGATCCACCAACTCCCAACACCTCTTACACATATAGCACCAGTCAAGAACAATAATACTCCTTTTGCGAAGATTATCAGTTGTAAGAATATTACCTAAAGAGGCTGACCATGAAAAGAAAGCCACCCTTAGAGGGACCTTCAATTGCCACACCCAACTCCAAGGGAAAGAGATAGTTGGGGGTACAAAGAAAGATAGAAACTTATAACTTCAAAACCTCCGCTCATTGCTGGCTTCCAACAAACCTTATCAGGGCCAACCCCCCGCACTTTCCTAGAGTAAACAATGGCCATAAACCGATCAAAAGAGACTTCCTCCCAATCCTGCGGTGGACAACGAAATTGAAAATTCCAATGAATTCTCCCACCAGTCCAACGCATAACCCCCGCCACTAAAGAATCCCTTGCCCTGCTAAGGCAGTAAAGATCTAGAAAAGCTTCTTTAAGGGTACAATCCCCACGCTACACATGATTCCAAAACTTCACTCTAATACCATCCCTACATCAAACCATAGGAGTTTAGAGAAGTTCAGCCAGCCACTTCTAATAAAGCTCTAGAGGCTAACACCATACACACTTGTCACCTTTTTCGTACACCAACCACCCCATTCATTCTCATATTTCGCCTCTATAACCCTCCGCCATAACGCATCTATCCCTAACTCATATCTCCACAACCACTTGCCCAACAAGACAGCGTTAAAGCTCCTCAACCGTCTTATGCCTAGCCGTCCAACTTGCATTGGCTTACAAACTTTAGCTCATTTCACCAGGTGTAACTTAGAATCACCACTAATACCACTCCAAAGAAAATCTCTCTGTAATTTCTCCATGCAATTAGCAATCTTCCCAGGTATAGGAAGAATAGAGAGGAAATAAGTGGGCAAGGAGGAAATAGTACTTTTAATAAGAGTAACCTTCCCCCTTCAGATAAATAAAGCCTCTTCCACCCTGCTAGTCTTCGTTCCATCTTCTCTAAAATTGGATTCCAGATTGATGACCCCTTGAATTTAGCTCCTAAAGGAAGTCTCAAATATTTCAACGGAAGGGAAGAATGCCTACAACCCAACAGCCCCACCAACACATCCAGATTACGTACCTCACCAACTGGCACCAACTCTAATTTCCCCAAATTAATTCTTAACCCTGAAATCTCCTCAAATCTATTCAAAATCTCCCTCAAAGTAACCAATTGATTAGGGTCAACATCACAAAAAATGTGTCATCCACAAATAAAAAATGAAAAACCATCATCGAAGTAGTAGGTGTAGAACCTATAGAGAAGCCCGAAAACTGTCCAACAGCTGTAGCCATATCCGATATATGGCTCAAAGCCTCCATAACAATATCAAAGAGCAATGGAGATAAAGGATCCCCTTGTCTAATCTCCCTAGAGCTTCCAAAAAAAATCCGAAGGACTCCCATTAATCAAAATGGAAAATTTAACAGTAAAAATGCAACACAAATCCATTTCCTCCACTTTCTAAAAACCCACAACACTGCAACATATACATTAGAAAACCCCAATTCACATGATCATATGCCTTCTCCACATCCAACTTACACAACGCCCCAGGAATCCCTGTTTTCAATCTACTATTAATATATTCATAAGCAATTAACACAGAGTCCAAAATTTGTCTACCTTTAACAAATGCATTCTGAGGATCTGAAATAAACCCATGTGCTACCCTTCAAAACCGATTAGCTAACACCTTCGAAATAATCTTGTAAATCCCACCAACTAAACTGATTGGCCTGAAATCCTTGATCTCCACAACATCTGCCTTTTTAGGAATAAGGGCAAGAAATGCAGTATTAAGACTCTTCTCAAATACAGCTTGAGTATGAAAGTTCTAAAAAACTTCCATAATTTCTTTTTTCAACACACTCCAACAAGACTAGAAAAAAGCCATGGAAAATCCATTTGGGCCTGGAGCCTTATCGCCATTAAACCCATGGATCACCCCATACACCTCATCCTCATCAAATGGCCTATCTAACCAAATAGCATCCTCCTTAGAAATTCTAGAAATTCCACGTCATCAAGAACAGGCCTATTAACCACATCTTCGGAATAAAGCCACCTATAGAAGCGAGAAATACACTACTATGACTTCCAAATCCAATGACAACTCTCCATCCACATAAGCCTATCTATGGAGTTAAATCTTTTGTGGGAATTGGCTATACGATGGAAGAATTTAGTATTTCTATCTCCTTCTCTAATACAAAGTACTCTAGATTTTTGCCTCCAACATATTTCTTCCAAAAGAGAAGCTTTTTCAAGCTCCCCCTGAATTCTCTCCAAGTCTAGCTTCTCCTCCTTCGTTAAATCATGACTCTCCTCTATAGTTTCAAACTTACTAAGATCCTTCCACAACTGTTTTCCTCGTTCTTCTACATTTCCAAACACCTCCACATTCCATTTCTTTAAATCATTTTTCAACAACTTCAATTTATTTGCCAATATAAAACTCAAAGCACCTTGAAACTGATAGGAATTCCACCAAGAACGCAGCCTTTCCACAAAGCCTTCATCCTTAAGCCACATGTTCTCAAATCTAAATGGCCTCCTACCCCTATGCTGAAAGGATTTACCCTCTAGGACAATCGAAAAGTGGTCCGATAAAAGCCTAGACATTCTTCTCTGATACACAATAGGAAACTTAGCCTCCCAATCTACAATGAACAAAAATCTGTCCAACCATGCCTTTGACTCAACTTACCTAGAATTAGACGGGTAAAAGTTCCTCCTTCCAGGGGGATATCAATTAGACCTTGCTCAGAACTAAGCAGCTGCAAAAAAGTAGAATCAGCACGTTTGAGATGAAATCTTACCTCATTAAAGTCACCGCCCACACACCATGGAACATTCCACCAACTACTTAATCCAAACAATTCCCCCCATAACAACCTTCTGACACTCACTAAATTAGGTCCATAAACACCAGTAAATGCCCAAACAAATTGGTCAACCGCACTTTTAAATTTACAAAATACCGAAAAGCTTCCCACTGCTTCCTCCACTTCATCCACAACCCGCGTGTCCCACATCAGCACCACCCCTCCAGAAGCTCCACAAGAACCTAAATATGACCAATCAACATGTTGGCCACTCCACAAACTACAAATCACAGCTCTAGTTATTAATTCCATCTTAGTTTTTTGGAGACAAACAACATCTGGCCTCCAATTCCTAATCAGATATCTAACCCGAAGCCTTTTATCCTGCTCATTCAACCTTCCAACATTCCAAGAAATAATCTTCAAATTCATTGATGAACCATAACAGCCCTCTCGCTTCTTGCACTCCTCCTTGTAGATGAACCATTCTCAGCATTTAGACAACTCCTTAAATTTTTCAATTCTCGCTGACCTTTCTGCCCTGATATTACCAGCTTCTTCTAATCACCCACCACATGTTGTTTATTTTTTTTCCTAGCCTCTATTGATAAAAGCAATCCCGTTATTTGCTCCTCAAAACCTTCCAAATACGTTCCCACAGATTTCCTAAAAGCTTTAACCCGATTGGTTATCCATTGTGATAGATGATGACTATCAATATTCTACTTACACTCAATCTCCTTCACAAGATTATACTCAAGCTCCAAAGGAACTTCTATGGCCAAAGGGAACACAACTAAAGGCTCACCACCTTTCTCCCAAGTCATCGACCTTTCATCGAATTCCCAAAGCTCATCCTCTGACCCATTAGCAATAAACATAGAATCTACTATTCTGTCACACTCATCTATACTGCTAACAATATGCCCCTCCTTGACAACAGAATTATTACCTATTACAACTTCCACATCCACAACTAAACAATCTAACTCGCTTTCTGAAGACCAATACAGCAATAGAGGAAGTACACTCTGCCTTCCATCACGCAATTGCAACATTCATGATTTATTCTTTCGAATTACCCCAAGTTTTATCCAAGTCTCCAACCAATTCCCTAATTGTGGGGCAAGGATGATTAACCCCTTCAAAATCAGAATACCCAAAAACAGTAACCAATCCTTTCGAACCTGAACCCACCAAAACCTCACCCTTTTCTTCTGTCACAACCTGAGCTGCAGGAGCCACCGCCGCTAATATCAGCAGGTCACAAGGAGATTGGGCCCATACCAATGCCAAAATCGACTCGATGAAAGCCTAGGACAGCACCGCTGGCAAGATCAGCTCATTGTGTGACTTGGTAGGCCAACTCGGGTTCATCTAAACACAATAGTCACCACCACCTGGGATTTTCTGCTCCAATATTGCAATTTCCATGACCATCGAAGCCACTGAAACCATCTCAAGTCGACCCAATGGTGGAGGCGAGACCACCAAGCACACTGGCTGCATCGTGGGGCTTGATCCACTCTTTTCTCAGTTCAGGTCAGTGGAAGATGAAGTCTTAACTCCATCACAGAAAAATGGACCTGAGAGAACTGGGCTGGGTTTGTCTTGATTTGTCTTAGAATAGTCACCTGCCTTAAAGACACATGGGCTTGACAAAGTTGGCCTAGAAGGACTTTTAAAATTGCCCATTAAAGGTAAGTGGGCTTCCGAAGGCTCCTGGCCCATCCTTACAGGACCTAACTGTATTTCTTTCCCATGACACCCAATTGACAGCATGTTCACCACACTTATAACAATCCCAAGATACCAGCCTCTTTCCATTCTCATTCACTTCCACAATTAGCCATTTTCCTAACCAACGTGATCTCCTAATATCTCGCTCCTTCCCAGCAACAAAATTTTTGTAATTCAAATTAAACCTTAACGGGAATCAGTGTTTTTTTTTTTTTTTTGATAAGTAAGAATGATATATATACGAAAGGTTACTCTGTGCCTGAAAAAACACAGAGCAACCCAGAAATTACAAGAAGAAGAAAACAAAGAGAAACAAGAGAGAAAACCAAACAACAAAAAAATTACAATAGGAAAAGGGAGCAAAGAAAAGAAGGGAGGGAATCACTAGACGTGAGTCCCCACGCCCGAGACCAATCAAAGAGAGTTCCACTAAAAGAAGCAAGCAACTGATCACTAGAGCTATCCAAATCCTCAAAAGTCCTCCGGTTCCGCTCCTTCCAAATACACCATAGGATGCACAACGGGACTAAATTCCAGATCTGAGATGAATGCTTCCCCAGCCAATTCCACCATCCAAAAAGCAAGTCTGGAATCGAACTAGGCATAACCCAAGCCAAGCCAAAAGTTATAAAAACAAAGCTCCATAACTGATAGACCACTTCACAATGATGAAGTAGGTGATCTACTGTCTCTCCACAATGATGGCACATAATGCACCAACCCACAAAATCCAATCTCCTCAATCTCAGATTGTCTCCCGTTAGGATCTTATTCCAAGCTACACACCAAACAAAAAAAGAAACTCACCTAGGGGCCTTTACTCTCCAAATAGCTTTCCAAGGAAAGATAGTTGAAGGAGAATTTCTTAATTTGTTATAGTACGACCGGATGTCAAAAGCCCCATTAGGCTTCAATTTCCATCTCATCCGGTCTCCAACATCCATAGGGAGAGGTCATAGCACCCAACATACGAAAAAACCGCAGCCCTTCATCCATCACCCAATCATTAAAAAATCTACTAAACCGAACATTCCAAAATCTTCTATCCTCCGCCCCCTGTCTATGCAAAGAAGCTTCAACAGAAGCCTCCTTATCAATGGCAATGCCATACAGCCTTGGAAAAGCCAATTGAAAAGGTTGAACCCCATACCACCCATCCTGCCAAAACCTCACCCTATTCCCCAACCCAACCACAAACTGACAATTTTTGCTGAAATCCTCCCAACCCATACAGATACTTCTCCACAAACCACACCCATGAGCTCCCCTACCTAGCTTTGAGGTCCATCCCCCCCAATCTTCCCCATATTTTGAGGTTACTACCCGCCTCTCTAACCGACCCTCTTCCTTTCCAAACCGCCACAACCATTTCCCCAATAAAGCCTTATTAAAGGTAGTCAGTTTCCTTATCCCTAAGCCACCATTGGCTATAGGCGCACAAACTTTATCCCATCCTACCAAGTGAATCTTGCTATCTCCCCATAGGAAATCCCTTTGCAACTTTTCAATTTTATTAGCCACATGAGTAGGAATTGTGAATAACGATAGAAAGTAAGTCGAAAGACTAGAAAGCGTACTCTTGAGTAACATCAAACGACCCCCCTTAGACAAGTACAACTTCTTCCACCCAGATAATTTCCGCTCAAGATTAAAACCACGAATCAAGCCAGCTCCCTCCATTCTTCTCAACATCCTACTAAACACCTCCATCAAGATCAAAAACAGCATAGGAGATAGCGGATCTCCTTGTCTTAAACCCCTTGAGCTACCAAAGCAATCAGCTGGGGACCCATTAATCAAAACAGAGAACTGAATAGTGGATATACAAGAACGTATCCACTTACACCACTTCACTCCAAAACCCATCCTATTCAGCAGATACAACAAAGCCTCCCAATTCACATGATCGTAGGCTTTCTCCATATCGAGCTTACAAATGACTCCAAGAACCCTACTCTTCCTACGACTATCCACACACTCATTCGCAATGAGAACCGAGTCAAGGATTTATCTCCCACCCACAAAGCTATTCTGATTCTCAGAAATCAACTGATCTAAAACCCCTCTCAAGCGATTTGCCAAGACCTTAGCCAAGATTTTATACACACTCCCCACCAAACTAATAGGTCGAAAATCTCTAATATTGGAGGCATCATTCTTTTTAGGGATTAAAGCAACGAAGGTCGCATTAAGGGATTTTTCAAACTTGCAATGATCGAAAAACTCTTCAAAGACCACTAGGACATCTTTCTCCACTACCTTCCAGCAATGATGATAGAACGCCATAGTAAACCCATCCGGACCTGGAGCTTTGTCCCCTTCCAAATCCCTAACAACTTGAAGAATCTCCTCTCTCAAACTTCCTTTCAAGCCAAACCCTCTCCCTATTCTCGATACGATCAAATTCCAAACCCTCCACAAAAGGCCTCCACTCCTCAGTCTCCTTGTACAAATTTTAATAAAATTGTACAACTTGATAAGTTACCTCGGAGGCCTCTTCAAAAACCACCTCATCCACCTCCAAGGTCCTTAGATGATTAGACCGTCTATGGGAGTTAGCCATTTTGTGAAAAAACTTGGTGTTATTATCCCCTTCCTTGATACATAACATCCTAGATTTTTGTCTCTAGGAAATTTCTTCTAAGGAAAGAAGATGCTCCACCTGGGACCTCAAACCAACCCTATGAACTTTCTCCCCATCAGAGAGACCAAAATCCCCCTCCTTAGCGTCTAATGTTATCAACTCCTCCAGTAATTGCTTCTTTTGACGCGCTACATTACCAAACTCTCGGCGATTCCATTGCACAATGTCCTTTTTCAGAGCCTTTAATTTTTTCGCAAGCACAAAACTAGGAGTACCTACAAAGGAATGTCAATTCCACCAGGTTTGAACTCTATCCACAAATCCCTCCGACTTTAACCACATATTTTCAAATCTGAATGGACTTTTCCCCCTTGCCATTCCCCCTGCCTCCAAGAGAATTGGACTGTGGTCTGAGACAGTACGGGGTAAAATCCTTTGAGTAACATCTGGGAAATGATCCTCCCAATCAGGAGTGACCAAAGCTCTGTCAATCCTAGACATCATTGGTTGATCAGAACCACTGGACCAAGTAAAGCTACCTCCTTCCAAAGGCAAATCAACCAAGTTAAGATCCTCAACAAATTCAGTAAATTTTTCCATAGCCGTGGACAAACGGGTCTCGCCCCTACGCTCACTAGGAAAGCGAACTATATTAAAGTCCCCAAAGCAGCACCACGAAATCCTCCAACACTGCTGAACTCCCACTAACTCATCCCACATGAGACCCCTCTCAACATTCTCATTTGGGCCATAAACGCCTGAGCAAGCCCAAATAAACCCATCCCCCACCCCTTTCCACTTTACCGACACTGAGAATATACCAACCATAATCTCCACCTTATCCAAACCCTTTTGTCCCACATAAACAAAACACCACCAGCAGTCCGATCAGCCTCCAAGACAGCCCAGTCCACATATGGGCAGCCCCACAGACTACAAACCAGCTGTCTATTCATGCTAGCAATTTTTGTCTCTTGTAAACAAACAACATCACACTTCCACTCCCGCAACAAGTTCTTCACCACAAGACGTTTCCGAGGATCATTTAAACCTCTAACATTCCACGAAATCATTTTTATCTTCATAAACACTAAAATATCCCCAACTACAAACACCATCACAAGACCACCCTCTATCTTCTGTCATAATTCACCGAAGAAATCAAGTTTTGCAGCTCTCTGCATCCCTTATTTTTGGACTTAGCTACCTTTTTGCTGCCCATTACCTTCCTGTGTAACACATTGGCTGCCTCCATCTCTGATTCAAGCCTCTGTAAGAGAGCAATGCACAATTTCTCATGTCGAGTCATAGATAACCCAACCAATTTACTAAAACCAGGAATTCTGTGTTTCACCCACCCAGAAATATCTATGTTAGTCTCAATACTAAAAACCTCATCAACCTCCTCCAACTCTGCCAAGGTTGTCAGCGCACTCGAATCAAAGATTTGCAGAGGAAAGGCAACTGACAAGTTTGTATCACCAACACCCGCAGAAAAAACAGCTGCTTCCTCCACAAGCATAACCTCCCCAGGAAGGCAGAGTTCCTTACTATAAGAAAAATTAACCTCCTGACCCACTACCCCCAAGCCCCTTGGTCCAGCTCGCACCAACTCCAGAAAGAGGTCAGGGAGAAAAGGTCCTAACGACCGTGGCACTAAATTGAGAGTCACTGTCCTCTTACCTTCAGAAAACAACCCACTCGACAGCGAAATGGAACCGAAAATATTATTCCGGTCAGAGCTCAGCCTGAAAACCATCGCCGGAGGGGACTCGGCACACCCCGCCACTCCTACCGGTGGCGTGCAACGCCGATGAGGCGAACCCACCAGATCCCCGGTGCGACGTGTCACCTGTAACGGCAAAACAGGGCTCGTCGGAGGCTCCGGAGACACCGAAAGGCACAAGCCACCCTTATCGGCCTGAACCCTTACCTTCGGTGACCACACAAGACCTCCAGCCACCTGCGACGGCGTCACAAAGCTCGTCGGACTCGCCCATGGACACTCCCCAGTCTTCTCGTGATTATCGGCTGAGGGTAAGGGCTCAACACACTTAACGGAACATTCTCCAGGCTCAAAGGATATTGGGCTTGTGAGCTGTGGGCCTAAACAAGACTCACTAACAATCCTTTGGGCTACCAACTTGTTAGGGCCCAAACCCAGACCCAACTTACCCTGATGCATTTCCTTACCAACCCGTGAAACCCATTTATGCTTCTGATCTCTCCCTTTCTTCCTATCCCAGGAAACCCGCCTCCTCCCCATCACGTCAACCTCCACAATAAGACCTCTCCCTGTCCAGCATGGTCTGCTTACATCACTCCTTTTCCTATTGTCATAGGCTTTTGCATTCAAACTGAAACTTGGGAAACGTATCCTACTTTCTGCCACTGACTCCTCATTAATGCACTTCTCCCTCCTATCACCTCCTCCCACCACCATCTTATCAGGCTTGCCTACCGGAAAAACTCCCAACTTAGCACCTGTGAGACTCCGATTCCCCTCCATCTTCTCCCCTCCTAAATGTGTCTTCTTGCCCTTGACAATGGAACCTACCTGCTTTGGCTGCTTTCTATCCTCTACTCTTCCATGAATGCCTTGCACAGCTTCAGCAAAAGTTCTAGAGTGTTGAGTCTCCAAATATTGCCTATGCACCTGAGGAATAAAGGTTGGAAGACCAGTTCCACCCACTGCATATTGGGAGGGATACAACATCTTTCTTAGTTCAAGGCCAAAAGCCCTCCAACCATATCTCTCTTTGCCTTCAGGGATAATGATCGACCTCCTACACTCGCCAGCTTTTAGTTCAGTCAGAAGTAAAAACTGACCAAAAGAGTTGGTGCTACGCTGAAGAGTATAAGCAGTGTCACCATCCCTGAATGTAAAGAACTGTTTGGAGCTTGCCCCAACAACAGTGTGTTCAATATTCTTCATCAGCCATTGTGCTGCATTCTTACCCATGAAGACTGATCTCATAGAATATTTGCCCCTCTCATAAATTTGTAACAAGAAATAACGTCCCCCTTCCTCTACAACTAATTGAAAAAACTTGGATTCAATGACGAAACTGTGAAAACCCCCCATACCCCCCATATACCTTCAAAACTGGATCATGAAGAAGCTCAAAGAATTTGGCAACTACGTCAGTGTTTATTTCCTTCCTGGATTTTCACCTCAAATTTATTATTCCATTTAGCATCACGATCTCTCCCCTCCACCCCACCCACAACAATCAGGGAAGGTTTACCAGCCAAAGCTTTAAAAACCACCACCTGTGTGCAATTTTTGTCTCTCTGAGGATCCATTTTTTCTCTACTATTCTATTCTTCTCCTTCTCTATGATAAGAGGCTGCTGTAAGTGCTTCACCCTTGCCTGCACAGGGGCTTTCACCATTTCTACAAAGGACCGGTAAGAATTAATCTCCAAAAGTGGCTTAGACTTGTATGAAACAAATTTCGAGCAACCCAACGCATATTGGGAAGGATCCAGCATTCCCCTTAATTCAATCCCAAAAAGCCGCCAACCTTGTTGCACCTTACCTACAGGGATAAAAATAGATCTCCTCCCACCTACTTTGAGCTCTGACACTAATAAATACTGACCAGAAGAGTTGGAACCCCATTGCATTGTATAGGAAATATCTCCTTCCCTGAGCATGTAAAACTGCTTAGGATTAACCCCAATCCCAATGTGTTCCAAGTTATGCAATAACCAACTTGCTACCCTCTTACCCATAAAAACTAATTGCATAAAATATTTTCCCCATTCAAAAATCTTAAGCAAGAAAAAATTCCCCCCTTCCTCAATCACCAACTGAAACATCTTAGATTCAATAAAAAAAAAAACTGTGAGATCCACCCATATCAACCCAAAGAAGTAGACAAAAACAGTATTTGTGACTAATTTGAGGTAGCCGGGCCTCTAACAATCACCATGACATGAACCAAAATGTTTTTATCTTTGTTTTAATAAATACATAACAATGAAGGTGCTGCTCCTCTACGTAAAACTTGGCCCAAAACATAAAATCTATTAATTTGTATGGAACTTTAATGATTTCGTTTTAATCCAAACTTTAGGAGGGTCTATCAAAAGCTATTGAAAGTTTGTGTACTAAATTGGGATGAACAAATGGGGGTTAAATTGTAATTTTCTTTTATTGGTAAGTTATACATGCATCCAGTGGATTTGAACTCACAACCCTGCCCTCTTCCCATTCTTGCAAAAGGAGGAAGTGTTGTGACTCATTGATTAATGGCATTACATAGATTATAATACACACACACAAATATTACAACAAGAACCAAGCCTTAGTCCCAAAACTTAGTTGTGGATTCTCACCAAAATAACCAAGGTTGACCACACTATTCTTCTTTGCTATTTTGAGTGTGATTGGCACGAGCTTATAAGCTCAGCTTTTAGTTTTTAGCTTTTTTTAGCTTTTATATACAGCTTTTTAAAACCTCACTTTTTTCCGTCTTTTCTCACATTTTCAAATTCTTTTAAAGGTACAAGCATACCTTAGCACACTTTCAGCAAAAAGTTTTCAGTTTCAGTTAAATAAGTTGTTGCCCAACAGACCCTCTATGTTTATAATTTTATTAAACTTACATTCCATGCATTCTAATATCAGTCCTACTTAGCCAAAAGCCTTTCGATTCTATAGCATCTCTACAAATTTCTAACTTAACATTAACCCCATGTCAAGTTTCATCTACAAAAATCATACACCACAAAATTTCTTCCAAAATCAATCTAGAGAACTCATCAATCACCAATGCAAAGAGGTATAGACTTAATATCAATCCTTGTTGCAAATCTGTAGTAATATAAAACTCAAATTTCTAACTTAACATTAACTCCAAGTCAAGTTCATCCCGAAAACTATTATCATCTACAAAAATCATACACCATGAAATTTCACCCTAAATCAATCTAGAGAACTTATCCATCACCAATGCAAAGAGGTATGACTTAATATCGATCCTTGATGCAAACCTATACTAATATAAAACTCAATTGTGATGCCTCCACTTATTCTCGCACCAATTATAGCCCCATCATACATATCCTTAATCAACTTAATATACTTTAGAGGAAATATTTTCTTTTCTAAAACCCACCACATTACCTCTCCAGATATCTAATAAGAAAATTCTCATTAAAATGCCCAACATGACCATTGGGAATTCATACCTAAACTATCATCCCTTATTTTGCATTATTTACTAAGAAAAGTTGAGAACAATGGCATCCTTTATGATGCCCCATGTTTGTGGTTCAAACCCCACCTCCCCCTCCCCCACAATCTACCTATCAAAAACAAAGTAGAGAAAACTCTTTACTTTTTCTATGTAAAATGAAATATACCATGTTTATTCTTCAAGCACCATTATAGGATATGAATGAATATACATATAGACTTGGAGAGGGAAAGGAGCATGGATTAAATTCCAGCTTCAAATCTTGACCAGAGGATCTCAATAAAGCAAATATTTACATAATTTCTAGTATACTTTGCTTCTTTTCTCAGTAAACCCTGGATCTCTCATTAGGAAAAACCAAGACATGCAACCCAATTGAGCTACAAGGCTCTTGCCTACAAGTTGCTTCTTTTCTATCCCTTTGCTTCCATCATCTTCACAGAACTTCCTCATTTCAGATTTTTAATTTCACAGAGAGATTGGTTTTTCTTCTCCTTGCTAAGATAATAAGCAACAACATATGATTATACATGGATGCCAAGTTTACGATCAATTCTATTTCTCTGGTTTTGAGCAGTAGTAAAAATCAACTAACTTTATAATTGCACTCTGTAATCAAATAAGCAAAAAGAAATGAAAAGATTCTTGTAACTTTATTGACCAGAAGGGGAACTCTGACAAAGTGATCGTTATATGTTAAAAGATGCTGCATTCATTTATTAAAAATAATTATCCGAAAAAATCCACTTAAGGTGTTTTGAATTCAAATTACAATTGTATTACGAATTATGATGCAATGAAACTTGTTTTCAAGAACTATATAATTAGAAGTAACATACACAAGAACTTACATTTTTAAGGGTTGCAAGTATCTCTTTTAAGGCTGATGGAGCAACCGCATCATGAGAAATGAGCTTTTGTAGACATGATAGCGAAATAACACTCAACTTGACAGTTCTGACCTCACAAGCCATCAAAAATATTCGTAGAATATCCTCATTGTGAGCTATTTCACTGGGGCTTGATAACAAACGAAGCTGCAAATTAACAATAAAAGAGCAGATACATTTCAAACTCAGCCTCTGCAAACAACCAGATCAATGCCAATGAAGGACTTTTTTTTGTGAGTTTGACAATCTCCACAGCAATGCATGGCATGAGCTGCAAACCATAACTATGAAAACTCTTAAGATTAACTATTGAAATTAGCCTAGTATAACTGCAAGAAGTACAAATTAGGATAGATATTGTCTTTTGTTTTTCTTGAACTTGTTGTATCTGTTTCTTGTTCAGAGTGTTCACCATCATGAACATGATGTTCAGTTTTTTTCGATAAAAGTCTTATTACCTATCAAAAAAAAATTAATATTGTTTTTTGTTTGCTAGCGTTGCAATCTGAGTAAGAAGATAAGCGATCAATTTTGTTCAGAACAAGAATTGAAAGAAAGTAGTATAATAAAGGCAGAAAAATACTTACACCACCTTCCTTTTCCTAAAGGTTTCAAAAATGCTTGTGGTGTCACCATTTAAATTTGTCTGGCACCCAAGTCAACATGTTCTAGCTCAAATGGCACTTCCTTTTTTTCCATAAAATAGAGAGGATAGCGTGGTTGTGGGTTCAAGAATCAAGACCCAGTGGGTGTTTGTAACTTACCAATCAAAGAAAAGACGTCCGTTACCATGGGCTTCAAGAATTTTCACCAAGCTAACAAGGAAAATGGTTCAAGAATCAAGACCCAGATGGTGTGTAAATTAATTTTCCTTCCTTTCTGTTTTCTATTTCCTTTCTTCTTCTTTTTTAATCCTTCCTAAACTAAATGGAGAGACAAAAATATTGAAATTCAAGCTCAACTTTTATGAGTTACAGCCCAAGAATACCAAAAGAACCTTGCCAGCACCCCATGGTGCCTAATATGAATATTTTTCTAGATGGAGCTGAATTAACTATTTGGGACTACAGAAAAATAACCAAAAGGAATAAAACCACCATTTTCATTTTGTTTCTCTTTTCCAACTAGCTTCTCTGCAACCAAACACACCATAAACTATTTCAAACTCAAAACACCAAATTTAAAATCTCAGCTCAACCAAAAAGCAACTCTACTGAACCCAATCCACAAACAGATATATTTCCCAGTCAGTAACACAAATATCAAGGTTCCAATTCTTGCCACTTTTTCTCTTCCTCCATTTTCTACTTAACCAAACACCACAGTGATGACTCTCTCTCTCTACCTCAAATCAATGCTCCAAACTAACCTAACAATGAATCCACCATTCACTTCAACCATTCCAATGTCATTTCCTAATAACCCAACTCCAATTCCAAGAATTATACTCAATTTCTAGCAATTAAAAAAACAATTTGTTCACCACCTCAAACAGATATTTCCCAGTCAGTAACACAAATATCAAGGTTCCAATCCTTGCCACTTTTCCTCTTCCTCCATTTTCTACTTAACCAAACACCACAGTGATGACTCTCTACCTCAAATCAATTCTCCAAATTAACTCCAATTCTAAGAATTATACTCAATTTCTAGCAATTAAAAAAACAATCTGTTCACCGCCTCACATGCATACATGCACAATTACACCTACACACGTGCATACATACATATAAAATTATCTCTCCCCCAACTCAAAACTCCAAATTAGCCTCCCAATGGATACATCATTCATTTGAACAACTCCAATTTCATTCCCTAAAAACTTAATCTCGATACTAGGAACTATACTCAATTACTAATTATATAAACAGCATGTTCACTACCTGTTAAAATAATGATTAAGTGATTAAATCCACAATTTCTTAACAATTTAAGCTTTGCAATAAGTTATAGTTTATCTTTTTTATATAAATAAGAAATTTTTTTGACAAAGACTACTTCAATGAGCAAGGACATGAAGTAGCCAAAGAATTACAAATAAAGAAATAAATAAATTATGTACAAAAAGACGAGGAATCTAGAAATGTAGCAATAGAATCAAAATGAGTATAGCCACCATTTCTTAACAGTTTAAGCTTTTAGGACAAGTGATAGTTTATCTTTATCTGTGTATATATGTGTGTGTACAAAAACCAAGGAATCTAGAAATGTAGAAATAAAATCAAAATGAGAATAGCCCCATGCACAAGACCAAGCAAATAAAGAACTACAAAAAGATGCTAACAATTGGCTCCCTGTGCAGTCCACAACTTCAAATGTAATCAATTAAGTTCCCCCCAAATAGACCACATAGACCACATGAAAGACGAAGGAACCATGTTCCAAACATGGTTCCAAACAGTCGATGAATGTTAGCCAATTCCTAAAGAGCATGAATTTTTTTTTTTTTTATATATATCAATAGTTGAGAGTGAAGAGATTTGAACCCTACCTATATGTTTCCGTTTGAAACACTAGGAAGTGTCAGTTGAGCTGCAAAGCTCTTGGCAAGTGATAGTTTATCATTGTATCGTACCAAGTGTTACTGAGTTTAAAGCTTTTTTCCATTCTACCTCCCATTTAAAAAGTTGATAACCCTCCACATTGAGTAGTACTTCATGATAGTCAAGTAATTAAATTCACCATTTCCAAACCGCTTAAACTTTTACAGTAGTTTATCACCAACTCACATAAAGACACCCAATAAGCTCTCTAGCTCAAATAGCACTTCCTCATAGAAGAATGGGTGGAAGGTCAAGTCTAGAACTAAAACCCATTAAATGTGTGTAACTTAGCTATCAAAAAAAAAACAGAGAGAAATACATAAATAAACGCATACATAGATATAACACTATGCCTTTACTCAAATCCATATTCCGAATTAGCTTCCCAATGAATCCAATCCACCATTCATTTGAAACAATTCCAAAGCCATTTCCTAAGAACCCAATTCCAAATACAAAGCACTACACTCAAATCACTACCATTTAGGCAAACAGCATTTTCACCAACTCGTACATACATACATACATACACAATTGCACACACATACATATACATACACAAAAGAAAACATATATGAATGTGTGAAGGGTGAAAAGGAGCTGGGACCTTCAAGATGGCGTGCTCGGCGCCGTCTTTGACAGCGGGGTATCGGCGGCGAGCCTCGGCGGAGAGAGCGCGGAGATCTGATTCCAAGACCGCCATGAAAGCCATCTTTGAAGCTCTCTCTCTCTCTCACTGGTTTGTTGAAAATGGAGTGAATTTCTTTTCTAAGGTTAGTAGATAGATGGCTATGAAATCAGGAAACGAGACGAAACCATCAAGATCGAAGAGAATGAAAGTTACAGAGAGACTCAGAGAGCCTAGCACGTAGTTTAGATCTTGAGCGAGAGAGAGAGAGAGAGAGAGAGAGATCCGTTGTAACACGTGCGGGACACACGAGTGGGATGTGAAAGAAGTAGTTGGGCATAGAATCGGACGGTCTCTGGACTTTGGACAAGAGCGTTGATTCTGTATATGTCTAAATTACAAAAAGCGACCAGAGGTCTAGCATATATCCAAATACTACCAAAACTTTCCTAAAATATCTGATTTTGCTCTAAAGTCTTAAGCACAAACTGTCATTTTGAGACTACGTTTAATTTCTGTTTAATCTACGTTTTCTATTTTACATTACTACTTTTCAAAAACACACATTAGATTATTTATTTTATTAAAATATTTTTTAATTTTTTAATTATTTCTCCATCTTCACACATCACACATCACAATCACAATCTACAATCTACTATCTTAATTCATCATCGAGAAACACAAAGAATAAATAATAATAATAATAAATGCATATACACAACTACGAAAAATACTATAGATGCATAACTTTATACAAACTAATATGGGTAATTGGCCAAACATTTGCATTTACACCATTTTAAAGCAATTGCATCAGTGGGTCTAAAACTTTCTGTCTATTTTACAAAAAGAACATATTTTTTTGGCAAAAATCCAAAACTAACCCTCTAACTTTCATCATTTGTCATTTCAGTCCTCTAAAGCTGAGTTTGGATACAGCTTATGCGTCCGCGTCTACTGCGTTTTGTGTTTTTTTTTTTTTTTTCTTCTTCTTCTGCTGCTGTACGAGTCAGGGGACAAAGGCTACTGTTCATGCACTGTGCATGAACAGTAGCCAGCTTTTGCTGACTTTTCAGCACATTTGTGGGTCCCGTGTACTGTTCACGGGACCCACAAACTTCACTTTACAGAATTTTTTTTATTAAAAATAGGTCTCACGACACTATTCACACATTTAAAAATTATTTTGGTACAGTGTTTTCAGTTTTCAGTTTTCAGCAATAAACTCTATCCAAACGGACCCTAAGTTTCATTTTTATCAATTTAGTATTTCATTAGACGTCGGTTAGGTGGTGTCGTTAAATGAGTCAAAACGACGCCGTTTTGCCTCTATTTTTTTAATTTTGAAATTAAAAAATAAAAATAAAAAAACTGTTATGAATAAAAAACACTAAAAATTGGGGAAAAACCCATACCCCTAATTGAGAAGTTTGGGTTGGCAGGGGATTGAGAGAGACCCAGATTGAGAGATATTTGAGAGAGATACCAATATGAACTTTAGCTATTTTTGACACCGAATCAATCTCAACCTTCCCAATCAGCTTTGACCCATTCAACAAAACCTTTATATCACTCGCAACCTCAACCTCCTCCTTCGCCGAGAACCCATCCCCGGAATCCATCAAATTGAACACTACCGCCACGTCAACCTTAATGGTCTTGCACGACAATGCCGCAACCACATCGGAAACCACCGACAACGCCACTGATTCATGATCCAACAAAGCAAAAACTCCAAACGCCGATGAGAGTCTATCTAGTGTGGAGGAGTCGAGTCGTAGGGAAGCAAAGTCGGTGGCAATGGCGTAGAGTGTTGGATAAGGGACTTGGAATGTTGGTTTCACTTTTTTAAGATGATTTGCACCAAAATCCTCACTACGCAATGAAACTTCCTAGCATTTAGATTTTCTTGGTCTCTCAAGTGTAACATCCACCTTCTTTCCTTCTTCATCTTCATAATTGGGATTAAACATAACCTTTGGAAAAGAATGTTTAAGTTCTCCACCTTCTAGTTTCCTCAAATAAAGAACATTCATCCCATTTTCATCAACAATCAATCCTTTCACATTTCCTCCAAGTTTCATTATCTCAATCTCTCTCTCAAATATCTCTCAATCTGGGTCTCTCTCTCAATCCCCTGCCAAACAAACTTTTCAATTAGGGATTTGGGTTTTCCCCCCAATTTTCAATGTTCTCTTTTCTTTTTCTTTTTTTAATAACAGTTTTTTTTTTTTTTTATTCCAAAATTATTATAAAAAAAAAAAAGCCAAAACAGCGTTGTCTTGACTCACTTGACAGTACCACTTAACTGATGTCTAATGGAATACTAAATTAACGAAAATTGAAACTTAGAGGATTAAAATGACAAAAACAAAAATTAGAGGACTAAAATGACAAAAGATGAAAGTTAGAAGATCAATTTTGAATTTTTGTGTACTTTTTTTCTATTTTACACGATCACTTTTACAAAACACCCACGTCAGTTTATCTATTCTTTATTCAATAAAATATTCATACTTTTACATTTTTTATTATTACATTTATTATTACTTCCTTCACACTCCTCTCTAGAACCCTCTCACTCACTGCCCTCTCTCTCTCTCACAGGCCCAACACAACCCAAAATCACCAACATCTAGCCACCATCAACAATCAATCCATACCCACCATCAACCCACCCAGCCACCATCAATGAGATCAACCACCATCCTTAACCCACCCAATCACCATCAACGAGATCAACCACCATCATTAACCCACCCTTCATCGAGCAACCATCCTTCAAAAACCCAAATCCAAAGAAATCTCAAACCGACCAAATCCACTATACCCAAAACCCCATTCAACCCATTACATATGAAATCAAAATCTAATCCAAACCAAACACATGCAAGCAACAAGTTTACCCAGCAACATCATCATCATCATCATCATCTTCTTCTTCTTCTTCTTCTTCTTCTTCTTCTATAAACTACCCAACAAAATAATGATACCCAAATCAAAACCAAAAAATCCAACCAATCCAAAAACAAGTTTATAAGAAAGACAGCAACATCCCAAACTTGACATAACGTCACCGCCCCCAGCATCACACCATTGCCAACAACCCAAGCAAGCCCCAGTTGTAGCAACCCATTACTAGCACCTTTAATCCCTTTCCACTTGATGTCGCGCAGCGATGGTTAAGGCTGGGCCAGTCGGTGGTTTTGTTCTTGGGTAAGGGCAGTGGTTTTGTACGAAAAGAGGAAGAAAACAAAAGGGAATAGGAAAGAGGAAGGGGAAGAGAAAATTGAGGAAGAAAGTAAGTAGAATGAGTCTGTAATAAGGTGAAAGAAAAAAAGAAGTAAAAATGGTTTACAAATAAACAGTAACTATGTATATATGCAGAATTATTGTAGCAAGATGGTATATTTACACGTCTTTACACCTACTGATGTGGGTACTTTTTGGCCCAAAATGTGTATGTATAACCACTTTTTGTATTTTAGACTCACTAATGTGAGTACTCTTACATGGATTGATGTAAGGGCTTTAATATTGTTTGAAAATTACCTTGCTCCTTTTGCTTTCTTCTCCATATTTGAGTTGTTATTTATCTACCATCAACTACCTTTTTTTTTAGAAGAATCAATTACCTAGGCACACTATCATGTATATAATTGTTATGATGCAATTATTGTGAGATGAGCAGTAAAGACAAGGTTTTAGAAGGGAACAAATGCCTTGGAGGAGCAAGGAACTTTCAAACGATGTCAAGTGTTGTTTGTACATCACATGAGATATTAAGTGCAGGGGTGTGCATGGATCGGGTTGAGTCGGGTTGAGGAGTTTTTTCAACTGAACCCACCATAGTAGGTTAAAAAAAATTCAATCCAACCCAACCCATCACAAGGGTCCAACCCAACCTAACCCACGTGAATCGGGTTGGACCTATAGGTTTGACAATTTATTATTATTATTATTATTATTATTATTATTATTATTATTATTATTATTATTATTAAATTGAGAATTAGAACAACACCACCACAAATAAGAGCAAATTTATAACTAAACAATCATAAGCATAACACCAAATAAACACAAACTATATGAGAAGAACTTAGGGTTTGAGTTTTATTTAGGAAAATGGGCAAAAAAGTGAATAAAAAAATTATATAATTTTTTTAATATATTTTTAAATTTTAAAAATATATTAAATATAGGTGGGTTGGGTCTAGTTAGGCGAATTTGTAAATCTCATGACCCGAACCCAACTCAACCCAATGTAAAAAAATAATGATAATAAAAATTATGACCCAACCCACCAACCCTTAAAAACCAACCCAACCTATGGGTTGGGTTGGGTCGGGTCGATTTTGGTGAGTTGGTGGGTTCACTGCACATCCCTAATTAAGTGAGACGTGTAGTCAAGACAAATTGTTGAAATGGAACAAAGGACTTGAATATCTTAGAAAGTGAAAGAGGCTCGATTGAGAGAAATTAAAATAAAAAGATGTGAAGTTACTTCACGTGAGATATTAAGAAAGATAAGGAAAATGGCAAGAGGTTGTGGAGAGAGGGAGTGAAATGGCATTTAGTGTGAGCATTTTTTCCTATTATGCTATTTTTGTAAACATATTAGTTATGTGGCTAAAAATGAAACATATTAATTATGTGGCCTCTTTTAGAACGTAAGTCTATGAAACTCGAGTTCCAAAGAGGTAACTAGAGTCTTAGGTGGTGTTTGGATAGGGCTGTTTTCATCACTCATATCTTAGTTTTGTTATCTCATTACTCAAAACAAATGGGCCCCACGCAACCAAATGTTGTTTGGTAATATTTCCTCTTCCAATTTCCTTAACTCATTTCCCACTTTTTTGAGTTAAGAGTTACAGAACTGAGTGATGAGGAAAACTTGTTTTCAATACACCAAAACTAAGATCTTATGGCAAAGTTGTAAATACCCTCACCAACGTGGGCCCCACGGCAGTGTGCTGTCACATCACCTGCTCAGTCACACTCCTCCCAATGGTCACATGCATCCCATCTCAACTAACTCTCTTCACTCTCTCATCAGTAGGTCCCACAAAAGGTGATTTTTTTTAAATTTTTAGGCAAAAAATTGAATTGAGTTTAGTTGCCAAACAAGGGTGGGAGTGTTTTGGGATTTTTAAGTAATGAGAAATGAGTGATAGGGTGATGAGTGATGAGTTACCTATCACTCAGCAACCAAACAAGGCCTTAAAATCTCAAGTTCTTCACATTAAAACCTGAGTTTTAGGGACTTAAGTTCCAAATGAGACCATATAATCAAGGGCGGAGCTAGGAATTTGCTTTTGGAGGAGGGGGGGGGGGGGAGGTAAAACCATCATATTGATTCTAAGCCAAATGAAAAGTGGGTTTTGTTGAAGGCAAGTACTAGAGAAAAGTAGTAGATTTACAAAGGAAATGGATTAAGAGTGTCAGAAAATGATGAGTGTAAATAAATAAATAAATAAAATGACGAACGGGTGGTAAAATAAAAAAAAAAATTAAAAAGGAAGATGAGATGTGAAAGTTATAGAGAGTGCATTGTGAAAGAGAGAGAAAAAAAGAAGAAAAAGAAGATAAAGAGAAGAAATTTGTACCACGAATTAAGAAAGAAAAAAAATATTTTCAACACAAAAAAAAAATGTTTTTTTTCCTATGTGGCAGATTATGATTGGTTGTCTGTTCCCATAATAGTCCTATGTGACAGACTGTAATTGACTGCCTGTTACTATCACATGGATCACCATCTTTTCTCCATCACTTACAGTCTTCCACGAAAGACAATTGTAACAAAATATATGTAAAAATGTGTTGTAAGCGCACACTGTACCGGATCCCAAGAATAGTTATGGGCTCAGGCCCAATGAGCCTTAAACAATATGAATTTGTAGAGTGTGGGCTTGAAACCCAGGTTAGAAGCGTATGAGGATTAAACGACAAACTAAAGATTGCAAATGCTTGGAAACAACAAGGAGTATAGTCAATCAACCTCCTCGGACATGAGCCACGAGTTGTTCTTATATTATCTCTCTCTTTGTTTCTTTTCTTTTTAGGTTACAAAAAGTCCGTCCCCCCTTTTCTGTCTTAAATTGCTCTTTATATACTACTCTTTTGAATGCTTTGTACACGTGTTGCCTCACCTCCCCCTTAGACTAGATATTTCTTTTCTCAGTGCCTTTGAATAGTAACCAGAAGTTTCTCTTCCACTGTTCATGTGTCACTTCCCCATAAATGCGGCCAGGGTGGTAGGTGCAGGGTTTTTAATGTGGAGGTAGCAGCCTTTATCTTTGACATTTCTTCAACACCGGCGCTTCTGGGGCGTTCTAGGGTTCACCCCTTTTAACCATTGGCCTTAACTGTGTCATCCCCTAACCTTTACTATGAAATCCCGAGTTCTTCGGTGCTCATCCGAGGGTAAGTTCACCCTCGGCTGGACCCTCGGATTCTCGGCGTATGGGCCGACCCATAGTACTAACAACTTCTAAACCCAAGGTCAGGTCGGCCTTCCTTAACACGGCCCAAAAGGCCCACGTTCCCATCAGGATCTTTTTATTCCCCACATGTGTGGTGCTAGTATTATTGAGAAAAAGAAAGGAAAAAAATAAAGAAAATATAAAGTGGAGCTACAAATGGGCAAACATTCACATGGAAGGTAGATTTGTTTATAAATACCATTACACATTTTTTTTTATTTGCAAAAATGTCTATTCTGTTTTTTTATAAACAAAGATATGAGATGTTCAGAAATAGAAAGGGACAAAACAAATGCAAAGTTGAAATTTTGGGAGCCA
This sequence comes from Castanea sativa, assembly GCF_040712315.1. Taxonomy (NCBI): domain Eukaryota; kingdom Viridiplantae; phylum Streptophyta; class Magnoliopsida; order Fagales; family Fagaceae; genus Castanea; species Castanea sativa. Next base: position 13,770,583 of record NC_134015.1, read on the forward strand.
AAATTTGGCTAACGTGTTGGAGGAGGGGGTCAAAGCTTTGTTCTTTGAGTGGCCAGCTCTTTAAAAAATATTGAGCGGGTTCTATTTTTCCCTATTGTTAGAGTGTTACTAAATGAAAGAAACACTTTTCGAAAATTGTTAAATTAGTGAAATTGGGTGTTGGAATTTCTAAAATTAATGCATGTGGGAGTTTTATGTAGGAATGTTAATGCATGTTGCTCCTCCCTCTTCTTCTTATCCCACTTGTCTTATATACATCGAGTCTCATTTGTGAGATTTAACAAAAAGTAATTAGACAATAACTTGTAATAGTTGATTATCTAGGAAGACTGGGTTTCACATTAGGCATCATGTGGCAAACTCGAAAATGGATTTTATGGGCGCTTGAACTAGCTTGGTTTGCACCAAATAAGAAAATCTAGTTAATCTAGCTCAATTTGATTTGTAACTATGAGGGAATAGTGACTTCTAGATCTAATAAATTTGATAATTTAGGACAACAAGCATTAATTGTGATACAACTAACAGATTTGAACTCAAGAGTGCGAGTTTTTGTAACTAATTTGAAGCTCCATTACCAATTTGTTGTAGGAAAATGCCTTTAAATAGCATTTCCATACAAGATTGATTATGATATGCACTTTTGAATGATCTCCAAAAAAATAGCAAGAACAAAGAGAATTAATGAGAAAAAACATAAACAAACACACAAAAAAGAGCACCAAAGATTTATGTAGTTCGACATTTGACCTACTTTCATGGGCAAGGCGATGAAAATTTTCCCTAACAATTAAAGAGCATACAAAATGGTGTAAAGATGTTCTCACAATACCGAAACCTTGATATGCCCAAAATTTACTCTTATCACAAATAAAAATCTCTCACAGGTACAAAATTCAAAGCAGCACATAAAACAAAGAAAATTTACTGTCTTTTCTCCTAGAATTTCCTCAAAGCCCCATCCGCACAACCCCCTTCATAGAGGGCTCTTTATCTCAAGTTTTGCAGCACTTGTATTCGTAGCCAAAGCATGATATATGTGTGTGTGTGTGTGTGTGTGTGTGTGTGTGTGTGTGTGTGTTTTGATGAGGAAACCAATGTCCTGTGACAGAAGTATTGTCATCCACGCAAAATAAACGTTTGCAATTGAGTAAAGGTGAATTAAAAAAGTAAAAACAAGTGGAATTGGATGCAACAACAATAGTTTATCTCATTAATAATACTATTGTAAATCATTCACTTGAATCTCTTCTCATTGATTGCAATATCCTTTTGAAGACCTTCTCTAATATGTAGACTGAGCATATCTATCGGGAAGCAAACCGGTGTGCAAATGCGATGTCAAGACTTGGTTGAAAACCCATCTCTTGTGGAGGGGAATCTTATAACCCTTGATAAGGAGAATGTATTTTATAATAGTGATTTGACTATTTAATGAGGAGTAGAGTGAACATGGAAGTAGAGTACGCTCGAGAGACACAAAGTTCAAGTGAAGAAGAGGAAATGCTTGAAAGAAGTGTTAAGAAGTTTAAGGATGGCAGTGGAGAGAAGGCTTTCACCCAGCCACGAAAATAGCTTAGTTACAAAGATGGTCTAATAGGAGACATCCTAGGAGCATATGAATAGGCCTTCTGTTTTGATAGAGAGAATGAGGAAGAGGAGGTATCAAACACAGAGGTGGAGGAACTGTCTAAAGGAATGGTTGAAATATCACTTTCTAAGGAGACTAAAGCTCACATCAGAGTGCCTTGGTCTAAGGCATTGATAGTGAAAGTTGGAAGGCTCAACTAAGGATCAACTCTTTAACGGCATCTGGCTCTAGGGGAAGCTACACTAGGTTGTGTATTCAAGTGAATTTGGATAAACCATTGATTAATACGGTGAAAGTTGGAAGGTTGAAACAAAAGGTGATGTATAAAGGAATAAGTTTCTTATGCTTTTGTTGTGGACGTTTGGGACACAAACAGGAAAGTTGTTGCTATCGAATTCAACCCAAGGTGAAGGATGCTGAAAGTGAGCAAGCCATCACTAACCCCCTTAAGGAAAACCAAGTGGAGGTTACGTTATAACCTAACTATGATGCATGGATGATTGTAACAAGAAAGAAAAACTCAGTTTAAAACGGACGAGCTTGTGGGACTAGCCAACCACCTCATCAGGGGTTAAAGCAACTAAGGGCAATATGGTCATTACAGGAGAATAAGTAAGGCCTAGTACCTCAGAGAAGCAGTTGATAAAGACCACACAACCCCATTATATCTAATCAAAAGCCTTGAAATTGGTGGAACATGCTGAATCCAGTGAAGATGGTGATACCCACATGCAACCAAAGCCAAAAGCAACTCTTGAGAATAAGATGGAAATCTGCTCATCTCCCTCGAGCAATGGGAAGGAAGGGATAGAAGCCTTAGTAGCCAGACTCCTAAAGTTTCATAGGGAGAAGAAATTGATAGGAACTAAGAATACAAAAGTTTTCAAAAGGTTTAGCTTAGCTATAGGGAGCAAAACAACCACACTTCTTAGAGCAATTGAAAGTTTGCCAAAGAAAGAAAAAGAACTCAACCACTTAAACAACACCCAAGATGACCAGCTCAGGGTGGGCAATGTGGTACAGGAACAAGACGATAATGTTATCAAACAAGATGATAACCCAAATAAAAGCAGCACTAACAGACATGATGTGTTGGTTTGAGGAGGACCTCAGGGCAGAGTGGAAGCAATTGTTCCCATTCACTTCTTCTAGCATCAAAACGGAAAATTTGCCTTTGGATCATCCAGCATGGGGATTAACTTCAAACCCATAGTGGAAGTTTCTCACAAACACACACACCTAATAACGAAGCAGGAAGCAGAAGAGTTGAACAGGCAAAGAAGGCCCTTAGTAGTGCCACACTTGGACGAATCGGGTTGGTTGGTTCAAGAGAGGAAGGCCATCGACATTAGGGGAACAGTGGCTTCACACGTGGGGAGCATGCTAACGATGAAGCTATTCTAGATTGTAGGCCCAGTCCAAAATTGCAACCTGCTGGTGTGTTACGGGGAGGACATTTAAGGGATCTTGAAATACATGGTGCTATGGAAATCCAATTGAGTGGCTTCCAAAGATCTTTTGAGGAGACTAGAATAGAGCATGATGAAGGCGGTTGCAATGAGACCTAATCCAATCGAGGTTCTAGTTGGAGGATTTGTCAAGATGAATATACTTCTCTAGAACTGTAGGGGAGCTCTAAATGTTGATTTCAAGAATTTTTGAAATGGTAGTGAATCATCATCCAACTATTATGGTGATTACGGAGACAAGGGTAGGGGGAGATAGAGCAGAAAGAATTATTGGACTACCCTTTGATGGTTTCTTTGCCACTTACACTATAGGCTATGCGAGAGGATTATGGTTACTCTAGAAGAAGGTGGAGGCTAATGTCTTCGTCCTAGCAACTACGGAGTAAGAAATCCATGCCATGGTGAATGTATGTACATCTAATTTTACTTGGTTAATTTCATTTGTATACGCTAGTCCTCGAATTGCTGAAAGGAGAATATCATGGTCTAACCTGTCTAAAGTAGCAAATTTGCACGGTCTCCCTTGGTTGCTACTTGGAGACTTTAACGAAATTCTAAGTGGGGAAGACAAATTTGGGGGCAGAAATATCATTCTAAATAGAGCTATTGAATTTTAAAGAGTGTATCGATTCCTAAATCTGCTGGATTTGGGATTCTAGGGACCAAAGTTCACTTGATCCAATTGAAGACAAATTTCTGACTTGATTCTGGAAAGGTTAGATAGATGCTTTGCCAACCCAGCTTGGCGCATGCTACACTCTGAAGCCTCAGTTACTCATCTACCCATGGTATTCTCAGACCACTACCCTGTCCTTTTTGAACTATCTAAACCACCCCTGCCACTCGAAACAAGCCATTTAGGTTTCAAACTATGTAGCTCTTACATCCGAAATTCCCTAGAATGGTCCAAAGTGCTTAGGATTAGCTCCAGCCTCTTGACACAGCTATTTTAGGTTTCACTGGGGAAGTAAATAGATGGGAATGTGAAGGTGTTTGGAAACCTCTTTGCAAGGAAAAAGAGAGTCTGGGCAAGATTGAATGGGGCATAAAAGGCACTAGCAAACAATCCAAATGATTTTCTTATTCAACTTGAAAAACAACTTATTAAGGAGTACTCTTTAATCATTTTACAAGAAGAGGAATTTTGGGCACTCAAATTGCGGCTAAAATGGGCTGCCTTTGGAGACCGCAACACCTCCTTTTTCCATGTCTCTGCGGTGGTTAGAAGACCCAAAAACAGGACCAGATGCATCAAGGATGCTATGGGAGAATGGATATTTGATGAGGAAGAAATTAAAATCCTTATCCGCAATAGCTTTCTTAAACTTTTTCAACAGAGCTATCGCATTCCTTTAGAACCTCAGGAGTGGCACAATTTTCTTGTGCATTCTTATCTAAAGAGGACAAGGAATATCTTAATAAGGAGGTCATATATGAAGAGATTAAAGATGGTTTGTGGTCCTTAAAACCCTTTAAGGCTCCAAGAGCAGATGAATTACATGTTGGATTCTTCCAGCTCTTCTAGCATAATGTTAATGAATCGGTATGCAAAGAGGTAAAGAATATATTCAACATAGGGGTTGTTCTGGAGTATTTGAATAAGACTCTGATTGCTCTTATTCCTAAATGCCAAAGCCCCGAGATGATTAGTAACTACAGACCTATCAGTTTGTACAACTCAATCTACAAAATAGTTACTAAAGTCATCATTGCTTGGATTAGACCTCTCCTAAGCAATCTAGTCTCCTCAATGCAAGCAACCTTAGTCCCAAGCAGAAAAGGACTTGATAATGTCATTATTGCTCAGGAACTTATACATTCTATAGACACCAAGAAGGAGAAGACAAGACACATGGCCATTGAAGTAGACATTGAGAAAGCCTACGACAGGCTTGAATGGAACTTCATTCACAAAGTCTTGCAAGCTTTTCATTTCCCTGAGCAGCTAAATCAAGCTTATAATGAGCTGCATCTTATCCACAAGTATATCCATCCTCTTTAATGGGGGTGCTTTGGAAGAATTTTACCTCACGGGCATCCGCCAAGGTGACCCGCTATTTCTGTACCTTTTTCATCTTGTGTATGGAATACTTAGGAAGCCTTATTGAAAAGGAGTGTATGGAAGGAAATTGGATCCCTGTCAAAGCATCTAGGGATAATATTGGAATATCCCATTTATTTTTTGGCGATGATCTAATGCTATTTGCCAAAGCTAGTAAAGAAAATAGTGTAAGTATCAACGAAGTCTTAGACTACATTTGTGCTGAATCGGGGCAAAAGGTAAGTGTAGAAAAGTCTCGGATCTACTTCTCTCAAAATGTATCCTCGAATTTTAAAGAAAAAATGTGTGAGAATATCGGAATCCATGCCACCAATTACATTGGGAAATATTTAGGGGGTGTTTGATAGAGTAGTTTGAGATAGGATTTTTGTAGTTTGAGATGAGATTTTTGTAGTTTTTTGAAATACGTGTGGATGAAAAGTATGTGAAAATGTGTGTAGAAATGTGTGTAATGTTGTTTAAAATGTAAAAATGTGAGTTTGGGATGGGGTACCAAACAGACCCTTAGGTTTTCCTTTCAACAAGAAATCAATATAACATTATTACTGAGAGGGTAGTAAGAAAACTCGCGGGTTGGAAATCAAAATTTCTATTCTTTGCGAGTAGAACTGTTTTAGTGAAATTGGTTATGTCCGTTGTGCCTAATTACATGATGCAATGAGTGGCACTTCCTAATCATCTTTGTGAAAAACTTGATAAGATTAATAGAGATTTTCTTTAGGGAGCCTCTTCGTAAGGAAAAAAGAAAATGCATTTGGTTGGATGAAATACAATTATCAAGCCAAAGGAGCAAGGTGGCTTGGGTATTCAAGCTTCAAAAGGAAAAACCTTGCACTACTTGCTAAGATTAACCAGAGGATGTATCAGGAGAAGGATGCGTTATGGGCGAATGTCATTTAAAAAAAAATACTACTCTCAGTCGAGATGGAACTCTAAAGATCCAGATAAGCTCCCTTGTTCAGCAAATTGGAAAGCTATCAAAGTGGGATTTCCGATTTTCTCCAAAGGTGTCTATTGGAATATGGGTAATGGATTGGCAATTAAATTTTGGACAGACAAGTGGATGAAAGGAGTTTCGCCCAAGGAAGTAATTGAGGGACCTTTCAACAGATCGGATAGCACCATGACAGTGGCAGACATGATCCAAGGAAATGAATGGAATTAGGAGGTGTTATCCTTTAAGCCTCCTACAAATATTTTGGATAGAATTAAAGCCATTCCTGTCCAGATGTTTGGGAGTATGGAAGACACAATAAGCTGGAAATTCTCATAGGATGGAGAGTTCAATTTGGCTTCAACTTACCTTTTAGCAATCTCGAATGATAATCAGAACAACTTCTTTCCAGGTGAATAGGTTTGGAAAGTGGATATATTGCCGAAAGTATGCTTATTCCTATGGCTCTACTATCACAATAGTGTCCTAGTGAGAGAAATTATTGCTAGATGACGTATTGATTGCGAAACTATCTGCCTTCTCTGCAGAAACTGCAATGATACTATCCTTTATCTTTTTAGAGAAAGCCCTTATACTATGCAAATCTGGAGGAAGATTGGAATACCAGCTACAATAGAAGCCACCTTCAATCTGGACTTGTTTTAGTGGCTGAGAGCTAACTGTCAAAGCAGTCCAGATATCCTTTCTAATGGCATATCGTGGAAAACCTTATTCACCTTCTCTGTTTGAGCACTCTGGAAACACAGAAATAGGGTTGTGTTTGAAAACACATTGCTGAACCTAGATCTGCACAATACTTGCATTAGACAGGCTATGAATTATTTTTTCTATACTGGTAAATTTCTTTGAACCAAGAGGATGAGGACAATGCAAGCTAGTGGTTCAAACCCAGTGAGGTTTGGTATAAGCTGAATACCAATGGTGCTTCGTTAGGAAATCCTAGGAAAGTAGGTGGAGGAGGGCTGATCCAAGACCATAGGGGAACATGGATGAACGGTTTCAACTGCTGCATAGGTAATATCACCAGTGTTATGGCAGAATTCTGGGCGCTAAGAGATGGCTTGCAATTAGCATCTCAGATGGGGATCTCACACCTAGAAGTTGAACTTCTATAAAAACTGTTGCAATTAGCATCTCAATGCCCAATGGAGCTTATTCATTCCTCTTGAATGATTGTAGGTTTCTGCTCAACAGGTTCCAGCAAGTCAAGGTGACTCATATATTTCGGGAAGCGAATAGGTGCGCAAATGTGATGGCAAGGAGGGGGTGCCTACAACAGGAATGTTTTGTGTTATTTAATGATCCTCCCTCAATTGATATTTCATCTTTTGTTGTATCTGATGCTAATAATATGTATTATGTAAGGCGCTATGCCAACACTATGCCTGGTGCGGACACGAGATATAGGCCCCCAATTATACACACGTATGGGAGGAAGAACAAAAAGAAGACGGCCCAACCTGTGGCCTTATGGATGGAGCTTATTAGTTATTGGGCTTGAGATTAAGCAAGCCCGAACATTTAATAATTAGGGTTTTGTGTTGTTAGGGTTTTGTGTTGTAGCTATTTAAACACTTTTTTGATTATTGTAACACAGCTTTTGAGAAATATAAAAAACGTTTGTTTTCTTTTACACTGGTGCCGACTCCAGTTTGCTTGGTTCTGATTCCAAGCAGCCCTTAGGTGCTGAATCCTAGGGTTTACTCTATCAATTTTCTGTTCTCTTATATTATTGTGGTTGTCCTACGTCAATGCCTTTCCTGGCTTCTTAGTTTTCAATAAATGGCCTTTTAACCCAAAAAAAAAAACAAAAAAAAAAATCTGACTATTTAATACTATGATATGCCTTTTCTACCCCAAAAAAAAAAGCTGCAAGCAAAGAAGTTTAGGCCAAAAGCCAAAGTCATCCCTTGCAATATAATTAAACCAAATCCAAACATCAAACTTTATGGGTTATACCCATGGGATGCATGTGTTATGTGTACCAAACTTAAGGAACACCTTAATTCAAGCCAATAATCAACAATAATGATGCCACCTAGCAGTTTAAAGAAATTTCCTCCAAATTGGGTTAGAGCTAAAGTTTGTCCTTATTTTCATGGCCATCAGTTTGAAGAAATGTGGATACCAATGAACAATGATGCTTATCTCAATTTTGAAAGAGGAAAACAGGAACTACTGTTCCCCATATTCACCGTTGTAAATCTTGGTCTATCATTCTTGGGGCTATTTTGGACGACCAATGTAAAAAACTCAAAGTCATGCGTAGTTTTTGAAAACTCTCAAAAAGTGTAAATGAAAAGAAGTTATGCAGATAACAATTTCTACTCGCATTTGTTCTGTTCTTTCATTTTAAATCTGTCACAAGACATGTAATTCTTTTAACTGAAACCCCAGCACTGGGATGCTTGTATAAATCTACTAGGAGAGGATTCAATCCTGGCTTTGGTTCCCATGATGAATCAACTAAAATACACAAGAAACTAGGGTGCTTCTATCCTTCGACCTTATACTGTCTTATCCCACATGGAATAGAAACAAGTTGAGAGGCTACCGTGTGGGTATATAAAATAAGAGCAATCAGGCTATTTACGCTTACTTACCTGGACGGGGTCTATGGGTGACCAAGAAGGCCCATGGCCTAAGCTTGTGACTTCCATTGCACTACGGAGGGGTGCTCGCTTAAGGTCTGTCCAAGTGATGGAACCTACGTCATAATTTGTTGCAGTGGGGGCCTGCGTTCGCGCGGCCCCTATCCATATCTAGTTAAAAATGTTTTTTAGAGACGTACCTTAGGCTTTGTGTACGTATGGCTTATTTAGATGGCTCCGATAATATTGTAGTATCTCGGGCTTGTATGAATGACTTGGTAAGGTAACTGTGTTTCATCGTTCTTCGTGGATGTAGAAATTGGGCTTTTCGTCCGTTACTCCTACTTGGGAGAAATGGGATTCTAATCACCTCCTACAATCCGAAACATTTGCAAAATAGAGAGTTCAGCCTTGAAAATAACAACTCCGATGGTATCAATTAATAAATAGAAAAAATAATTCTTCGCTCATCTACGGGACATAGAGTTTATTGGAATTAAACTTAAAAAATAAATTATATTGGAATTAAACAACCAAAAGATGCTCCGACTCAATGAAATTGACACCTATAAAAGCAATTTGATTGTTGTCTTCTTGTCATTATGTGCACATTTTAAGGTGTAAACTTCTGATTCAATGAGATCTTTCAGTCTTCATAAACTATAAAATAATCAAATTAAAGGGGCTTAAAAATTTATACGAGGATTTGAAATCATATTAGATTAGATTACTCCATGGTAAATTAAATATAACACAAGACCAAGAAATCAATATCCACTAAATTGAGGTTAGACTTATAATGGCATTGGTAGTTCAACCTTTTTTTTTTTAAATTTCATCTTTGATGTTCATCGTGTGCACAAGTTTCACTTTCACGGCGCATATATATTACTGGGCCTCTCATACCAGTTAACAAAAATATATACTATACAAAGGTAATAAGACAAAATTTAGTTACAAAATTAGTTGTAGTCTAAGACTACAACATTATTTAGTATCTTTTTATTAGATATGAATTTTGACAAATCTATCGTTGAGTTACTTCTTCTTATTATGTCTTCCAAAATTTCTAAATTGTTTAAATTGTAAGTTTTTGTAGTTTAAAATTATACATAAAATATAAGGTTATAGATAGGGGTGTGCGCGGTTCGGTAGAGGCGGTTTTTTTCCAAATTTATTACCGAACCGATAGAGATCGGTTTTTTAATAATTGGAACCGATGCACATCATCTAAGGTCGGTTTTTCAACCTATAGCGGTGCGGTTTTTGCGGTACGGTTCAATCGGTTTGGTCGGTTTAAAATATTAAAAAAAAACTATTTTTTTTATTAATAAAAAAACTCCAAAATCAATATATCAACCTGTTCAAGAATTCAAGTAAATACAAAAGAAAAAAAAAATTATTTAGCAAGACATCAAAAATCTAGTCACACATATATCAAAAACAAAAGAAAAGACAAAACAGAAGCATATTCAAAAATCTATTAGACACTATTAACACTTAATATCTATTAGACACTTAATAATTAATATTTGTTGGGTTAACTCTATTAGACACGTTGGGCGGTTGGGCCAACAATGTGTTTTCTCATAAAAGTTAATATACAAAGCTTGTAGCCCAACACCCAACAACGTGCTATTTGTTATTTCTTAAGTAAAATAAGAAGAAGTGAAGAAACAGTGAAACACAAACCCAGGAGTCCCAGGACATCAAGAAAGTAGAAACACAAAGTCACAAACGTGACAAACCAGAGGCGAGAGGCGAGACAAACCCAGGACAACAAGATGGCTTACCAGTGAGTGGCGCCTGTCCGTGGTGAGCTGGTGCGAGCTCAGACACAAGGCGACGAGGCAGCAACAGCAGTTCGGCGAGAGCAAGAGAGAGAGTTAAGTCTTATAAGAGAGAAATAGAGAGTATTTATAGTGAGGCTAAGGGAAATCTGAAAACCTAGATCCAATTCAACCAAACGGTGTGTTTTGTGTTCCAATACGACGTTGTTTTAGTAAAAAAAATTACAATCTTCACTCAGTAAAGCGACGCCGTGTATCCAAAGGTTGAAAAACTAATGTATGAGATGCATATATCGGTTCGGTTCGGCGCCTTCATCGGTGAGGGATTTCAGCTCCGAAGATTTCACCGCACCGGCGTCAGATGTCCCTTCGTGTTCCGATCACCGGCGTCGGCCCCGTCGGTCGGTTGTAGATGCGGTGTGGGAAGGTCGGCGCCGGTCGGGAAGGTCGGCTCCGGTTTCCTTTTGCACACCCCTAGTTATAGATCATATAGTAAATAATATCTGATTGACATAAAAGTTGACGTGTGTATTAAGAGTGTAAAGAATCTGAAACTTAACGATCAAATTTTCAAAATATGCATAAATATTTATCTATACTACTATTTAAGGGTTTTTTTTTTGTTTTTGTTTAGACCATTTTTTTTTTCCAAAATACCCTTACACTCGGACAAAATTGGAGGACAATCAAGTAAAATTATATTTCTAACTTTTAAACAATCCACTACAGAATAACTTCACATCCACTAAACCACTACTAAAATTTAAATTTGCTACAATCACTCCTATTAAAATACGGCAACCAACTCTTCTCTTCTTCTTCTTTTTTTCTTATTTAAAAAAAAAAAATTCTTTTGCAAGATCTCCTCTTTTTCCCCTCTCATTCACGTTAAGTAATTTTTTTTTTTTAAACCCTTACTTTTTTTTATGGGAAAAAACCCTTATTCTTATCCCTCTTTTTTTTTTATTATAATTATTATCCTAATCCCATCATTAAAAAAAAAAATTGCAAGATCTTTTTTTTCCTCTCCTTCACGTTAAGTTGGTTTTAAAAAATAAAAATAAAACCCCTACTTCTTTTTCCCTTATCCCCCCCCAACAAAAGAAAAAACTCTGTCAGCAAAACTCACTCCACGTGCAAAACCAAAACCACCCTCCCAACTTAGACAATCAATTGCAATTTCCTTGCAACAACTTCCTACTAAATATTACTAACAGCCCAGTAACAGCGGTTACTAAACACAACAAATTTCTCCTAAACTCAAGCACTGTATTTTGCTATCGAAATTTTAATGAAAAAAATATATTCAAGCATGGCATTTTTTTTTTCAAATGAATTCCAACTTCTCATTAACTCTTACTCAGGTTTAAAACTGTTAAGATTTAAATTTTTTATTTTATAATATTTATTGGAAGTATCTTTAGATATTTAGTAGTTTGACCGAGTCTTTTGGATATTTGGTTAATTGATTTCAGCCAAATTTCACGGTTGAGAAAGTGTCTCACGTTGCTATCCTAAAGAAGTAGTTTGTTTCTATTTGTTTCCTAGTTAATAGGAGTTGGTTTATAATGCCTATTTTCATGTGCTTTCAGTTCTGATGTAAAGCCTATATATAGGCCTCCTTTCTTTATCAATAAAACAAGAGAGAGTTTTACCATTTCATTCAAACAAGTCTCTTTTATTTGTGTTTGTTTTTTCTTAACTCTGTATCAGTGGTATCAGAGCCAATGAGAAAAGCAAGAGAGAAAGAGTCCCTAAACAGTATTGATGGCTTCAGATTCAAATTTTGTGTAGGCGGCAATCCCACGTTTTGATGGTCACTATGACCATTGGAGTATGCTAATGGAGAATTTTCTACGGTCCAAAGAGTATTGGCCGATTGTTGAATCTGGAATTCAAGCACCAACACCAAATACAGTCTTGACAGATGCCCAAAAAATAGAGTTGGAAGGGAGAAAGCTCAAAAATTTGAAGGCAAAAAATTACCTTTTCCAGGCAATTGATCGTCCCATCTTGGAAACAATTCTTAGCAAAGAAACTTCCAAAGATATTTGGGATTCCATGCAGAAGAAATATGAAGGCTCTGCTAGAGTGAAGCGTGCACAGCTTCAAGCTTTAAGAAGAGATTTTGAGACTCTACAAATGAAGGATGGAGAATTTGTCACCAGCTACTGTGCCAGGACTATGGAGATTAGCAACAAAATGCGCTTTCATGGTGAGAAGATGGAAGATGTCACCATTGTTGAAAAGATATTGCGTTCTCTGACACCAAAGTTTGATTATGTCGTGTGTTCCATTGAAGAATCGAAAGACATAGATGCATTTTCTCTTGATGAACTGCAGAGCTCCTTGTTGGTCCATGAACAGAAGATGAACTGAAGTTCAACTTCAGAGGAACAAGCTTTAAAGGCTTCTACTTCTACTCATTCCTTAAACTCTAGAGGAAGGGGTAGAGGTAGAGGTAGAGGAAGGGGAGATCGAGGCAATAGAGATGGCAGCAGGCATTTCAAAGCCGATGATGGCCAATTTCAGGGCAAAGGCAGAGGACGAGATCAACATTTTGACAAATCCAAGGTAGAGTGCTTTAGATGTCATAAATTTGGACACTATCGTTTTGAATGTTATACTAGGCTGCCTACAGACAAAGAAAAGGAACACCAATCGAATTTTGCTGAAAAGAAGGAAGTAGAAACTTTGTTAATGGTTGTTCAAGCTAATCAGGAACCTGAATATGATGTTTGGTAATGTGGATACGGGCTACAGTAACCACATGTGTGGAAGTAAGTCTTCTTTTTCTTATTTAAATGAATGCTATCATTCTACAGTAAGTTTTGGTGATGGTTCCACTGTGGAGGTGATGGGAAAGGGTGATATAGAGATAAGAACCAAGAATGGTTTTGTAGAAACAATCTCTAATGTTTTTTACATTCCTGACTTGAAAAGCAATTTGTTAAGTGCTGGCCGATTGCAAGAAAAGGATTATGTAATCACTATTCAAAAGGGTGTTTGTGAGATTTATGATCCTACTAGAGGAGCCATTGCTGTTGTGCAAATGAGTTCAAACAGGTTGTTTCCATTGAAGATTACAAGTAAGCAATCTTGTTTGGGAGCCGAAGTAAAAGATTCTTCTTGGTTGTGGCATTTTCGTTATGGCCACTTGAGTTTTGGCGGATTAAAGACCCTCAAACAGAAAAATATGGTGGCAGGTCTTCCTCAGATTAGTATTCCTTCCAAAGTTTGTGCCGAATGTGTTGTTGGCAAACAACATCGTTCCCAATTTCCCCAAGGGAAGTCATGGCGAGCAAAAGATGCTTTGGAGCTAATTCATTCCAATATATGTGGCTCGATAACACCATGTTCTAATGGAGGTAAAAGATACTTAATTACCTTCATTGATGATTATACTCGAAAAACTTGGGTTTATTTTTTACAGGAAAAATCAGAAGCTTTTTGTGCATTTAAAAGCTTCAAGGCTCGTGTGGAAAATGAAACAGGAAACACCATTAAGACTCTTCGAACAGATCGTGGTGGAGAATATTGCTCAAATGAATTTGAAGTTTTTTGTGAAAATCATGGCATTCGAAGAGAGCTGACAGCTGCTTATACACCACAACAAAATGGTGTATCAGAGAGGAAAAACAGAACCATCCTTAATATGGTGAGAAGCTTGTTGACAAGAGGGAGAATTCCAAAATCTTTTTGGCCTGAAGCAGTAAATTGGAGTATTCACATCTTGAACAGAAGTCCTACATTTGCTGTTCAAAATATGACACCAGAGGAGGCTTGGAGTGGAAGGAAACCAGCTGTAGATCATTTTAAAATTTTTGGCTGCATCGCTTATGCACATATCCCGGATGAGAAGAGGAAGAAACTTGATGATAAAAGGGAAAAGTGTGTCTTTCTTGGTGTTAGTGAAGTATCCAAGGCGTATAAATTGTTTAATCCACTAACCAAGAAGATTGTGACCAGCCGAGACGTTGTCTTTGATGAGGAAAACACTTGGGATTGGAAAAGGCAGCAGCCTGCTCAAGTTCTTTTTGACAATGATTCTGAAAGTGAGCCAACATCAGCAGTCTTTATGCTTGAAAATTCATCAGGAGCAACTCCAACAGCTGCTGAAATTTTGCCAACAGCAGCAGAAGCTACTAATACAGCAGCTCAATCTCATCGTCGGATTCGAAAAAGGCCCGCATGGATGTATGATTATGAGGTGACTGAAATTAATCAATCTGAAGACCCACTCACTCATTTTGCTTTATTTTCAGATTGTGATCCTTTCAGTTTTGAAGTGGCTGTCAAAGAACCAAAATGGAGAAAGGCTATGGATACTGAAATTACAGCCATTGAAAGAAATGATACATGGGAGCTGTGTGATCTTCCAAAAGGGCAGAAGACAATTGGCATAAAGTGGGTTTACAAGACAAAACTGAAGGAGAATGGTGAGGTTGACAAGCACAAGGCACGTTTGGTAGCTAAGGGCTACAAGCAGGAGTTTGGTGTTGATTATAAAAAAGTTTTTGCTCCGGTTGCAAGGCATGATACAATCGGATTGGTGATTGCTATGGCAGCTCAAAACTCATGGCCTATCTTCCAGTTGGACGTGAAATCAGCATTCCTCCATGGAGATTTGAAAGAAGAGGTATTTATCGATCAACCTCCTCGTTATGTAAAACTTGACAATGAGCATAAAGTGTACAAATTAAAGAAAACTCTATATGGATTAAAACAAGCTCCACGGGCTTGGTATAATCGTATAGAAACTTATTTTTTGAAGGAAGGATTTCAAAAATGTCCTTATGAACATACACTTTTCATAAAAGCTGATGATGGAGGGAAAATGCTCATTGTTTGCTTATATGTAGATGATCTAATTTATACTGGAAGTAATACAGTCATGATTGAAAGCTTTAAGAAATCCATGATGATTAAATTTGAAATGTCTGATCTTGGTATGATGCATTACTTCCTTGGCATAGAAGTAGTGCAATTAGCTAATGGGATCTTTATTTTTCAAAAGAAGTATGTGCAAGATGTTTTGGACAGGTTTCAGTTGAAGGATTGCAATCCTGTAAGCACTCCAACTGAGTTTGGCTTGAAGCTAAACAAAGATCATGAAGGGAAGAAGGTGGACAGTAACACTTTACAAGCAAATTGTTGGCAGTTTGATGTATTTAAGGGTCCGTTTGGATAGAACTTATTGCTGAAAACTGAAAACACTGTAGCAAAATAATTTTTAAATGTGTAAATAGTGCTGCGGGACCCACTTTTAATAAAAAATTGCTTAAAAAGTACATGCACAGTGCGCGCATAGTGCGCGCACAGTACGCGCACTGCGCGCTTGTCCCCCACAGCAGCGAGAAAAAAAAAAAGAAAAAAAAAAGGGCAAAACGTGGATGCAGCAATAAGCTGCATCCAAACGCCCTCTAACTGCAACAAAGCCAGACATAATGTATTCTGTGAGTTTAATAAGTAGATATATGGAGAATCCAACAGAAATACACTTGTTAGCTGCCAAGAGAATCCTTCGTTACGTGCAAGGAACTAGAGATTTTGGGCTGTTCTACAAGAAGGGTGAAAAGTTAGAATTGTTTGGGTTTACTGACAGTGATTATGCAGGAGATCAAGATGATAGAAGGAGCACTTCAGGCTATGTTTTTATGTTGGGCACAGGGGCTATATCGTGGTCTTCTAAGAAGCAACCAATTGTCTCCTTGTCAACTACAGAAGCTGAATTAATTGCTGCAACAGCTTGTGCTTGTCAAGCTATCTGGTTGAGAAAAATTCTTGAAGAGCTACAGTTCAAGCAAGTTGAAGCTACTACAGTTTTTTGTGACAACAACTCAGCAATCAAACTCTCTAAGAATCCTATGCTACACGGAAGAAGCAAACACATTGATGTGAAATATTATTTTTTAAGAGACCTCAGCAATGATGGAACAATCAAACTGATTTATTGTCAAAGTGAAGACCAGGTTGCAGATATACAGACCAAGCCTCTCAAGTTGGCTACATTTGTGAAGTTGCGTGGTCTACTTGGAGTGTGTTCACATGCTGCTGCAAAGGAAGACTTCGTAGAGGGTTGATTTTATTTTAAACTGATTTCTGCAAATTTCAGTTTAAGTAAAGGTGTTAAGATTTAAATGTTTTATTTTATAATATTTATTGGAAGTATCTTTAGATATTTAGTAGTTTGACCGAGTCTTTTGGATATTTGGTTAATTGATTTAAGCCAAATTTCATGGCTGAGAAAGTGTCTCACATTGCTATCCTAAAGAAGTAGTTTGTTTCTATTTGTTTCCTAGTTAATAGGAGTTGGTTTATAATGCCTATTTTCATGTGCTTTCAGTTCTGATGTAAAGCCTATATATAGGCCTCCTTTCTTTATCAATAAAAAAAGAGAGAGTTTTACCATTTCATTCAAACACGTCTCTTTTATTTGTGTTTGTTTTTCTTAACTCTGTATCAAAAACACAGTTCCAATTAAAATTATTTTTATTCAAAAATAATAATAAATAAAAACATTAACAATTATACTTATCCCCTTTTCTCTCACCTTTAAATTAGGACTCAAGTTTTTAACTTCAAAATCTTTGATTTTAGATAAACTTCTCTCCCACTCCTACGATTCAAACTAAACAGTTTTAGTTCAAATAGTTCCCACGTTCGCCACTTCCAAATCTTATTTTTTTTAATAAAAAAAAAATCTCTTTTTCTTTATCTAACTCTCATTGTATAAGCACACAATATCTCTATTTATATATATTTCCCGTCTCTTTTCAGGTTCTTTCCATAGATTTTAGGATTTGATCAATTTTTTGCTCACTTCATTATTATCTCCAATTTAAAAAGGTTTGTTTCCTTTGACAATGTTGAAATTATTAATTTATTAGTTTGTGTATTTTTGTTTTCATAATTTTTTTTATTAATCTTACCCCCCCCTTTTTTTTATCTCTTCTTCTTTATTTCTTTCTCAAGTCTATTTTCTAGTTTATTTTCACAGTTCATTGTTTTGGTGCTCTTAGTCTCAACAACAGAAATCAACACTTATATCATTCCAAATTTGCACATATCCAATAGAGTAAATTTCTCATTAAAAAAAAAAAACCCACGTGATGTATTATTATAATTTTTGTTTTTATGAGAGGGCAATAAAAAAAATTATTTCACCTACAAACGCTTAACATTCATCACATCCTTAAGTTTTTTTTTTTTTTTTATTGGAAAATGTAGTAATCCCAAATTATAATAGATTCAAATTATTAACCTTTACTAAAAAATAGAAGAAACTCTGAGCACGTGTGTTAGTTTTATTAAGTAAGGTTATAACCTTATGTAACAATAAATTTTGTAACTAAATTTTATCCAAAATAATAATGGTGCTTGGGAAATTTGCATGTAAAAGTTACTGTAGAGAGGGAGAAATTATAAAGTCCTCTGGTAGACCACGTCACTTGTCCACCATTCCACTAAAAAACTCCCACTTATTTAAAATTGCTGAGTCAGTAATCAGTGACCACCTTAATAAATTCACTTTCTTGGCTCAGAAAAAAGAGAAATTAAAAAAAGACAAAAAGACGTTCATAGTCTTGAATGGCTGGCATTATAGTGTTTGGTTTGCGTCTTTCAATGGCCACACGTCCATTAGCGTAAAACGAAGGAAGAGGAGAGGTAAGCGCATAGTATTAAAGTGAAGCGTGCGACCAATACAAACATACTTACCTAGACGGGGTCATTGGGTGATCCAGAAGGCCCAAGGCCTAGGGTCGTGGCCTCCATTGCACATAAAGGAGAGGCGCTAGCCTAAGGTCTTCCCAAGTGGAAGAGACTACGTCATTATTTGTTGCACCGGGGGCTGTGTAAGCGCGGCCCCTGCTAAGAAGTTAATTATCTGAGATTTATATTAAGTAAACTGTTTAGAATTAAACGTATACAAATCTTGGGTGGCCATGTCAAACTGTTATTATATAGATGAATATTATGTTTATAATAGTTTTATAAGGATTTTACTTGTGGTTAGGCACATGTATAGAAAATGTTTTATCGGGTTTTTTAATTTCGCATAAAATATTTCTAAAAATGGATAGTTTAATGTGTATTCTAAGGACACGTATTAACGGGACGCTTATTATAACAATATTTAGCACCTCTATTTTATATTTTCTTGAATTAAGTTAAATTAAAAAATATATTATAAAACTTATTTTAGCTAAATTTAAATGGATGGAAATACCTACAAATTAAATACGAACCATCCACTTAGGATGTGAAGGTGGTTTTATTAATTTTTTTTATTTACAACTTAAATTAAATTAATGTAATAAAGAGTAATATATTTTGTAATCATATTTTTATTTATTATATCAAAAATCATAAATGTAATATAGGAACAATCTTAATATAAATTTTGTAGTACCAAAATAAATAAATATATATAATTTTTCTCAGAAACTCAAAAGGTAAATTAATGAAAATATTCATTTTTTAATAAAATTTATTTATAACATTTTCTGAATCATTAAAAAGAATATAAAATTTGTCCTCTGAGATATTATAAAGTCCTCTGGTGGACCACGTCACTTGTTCACCATTCCACTAAAAAACTCTCACTTGTTTAAAATTGTTGAGTTAGTAATCAATGACCACCTTAATAAATTCACTTTCTTGGCTCAGAAAAAAGAGATTAAAAAAAGACAAAAAGAACATTCATAGTCTTGAATGACTGGCATTATAGTGTTTGGTTTGCATCTTTCAATGGCCACACGTCCCACATCGTAAAACGAAGGAAGAGGAGAGGTAAGCGCATAGTATTAAAGTGAAGCGTGCGACCAGTACAAACATACTTACCTGGACAGGGTCAATGGGTGATCCAGAAGGCCCATGGCCTAGGGTCGTGGCCTCCATTGCACATAAAGGAGAGGCGCTAGCCTAAGGTCTTCCCAAGTGGAAGAGCCTACGTCATTATTTGTTGCACCGGGGGCTACGCAAGCACGGCCCCTGCTAAGTAGTTAATTATCTGAGATTTATATTAAGTAAACTGTTTAGAATTAAACGTATACAAATCTTGGGTGGCCATGTCAAACTGTTATTATATAGAGGAATATTATGTTTATAATATTTTTATAAGGATTTTACTTGTGATTAGGCACATGTATAGAAAATGTTTTATCGGGTTTTTTAATTTCGCATAAAATATTTCTAAAAATGGATAGTTTAATGTGTATTCTAAGGACACGTATTAACGAGACGCATATTATAACAATATTTAGCACCTCTATTTTATATTTTCTTGAATTAAGTTAAATTAAAATATATATATTATAAAACTTATTTTAGCTAAATTTAAATGGATGGAAATACCTACAAATTAAATACGAACCATCCACTTAGGATGTGAAGGTGGTTTTATTAATTTTTTTTATTTACAATTTAAATTAAATTAATGTAATAAAGAGTAATATATTTTGTAATCAAATTTATATTTATTATATCAAAAATCATATATGTAATATAGGAACAATCTTAATATAAAATTTGTAGTACCAAAATAAAAAATATATATAATTTTTCTCAGAAATTCAAAAGGTAAATTAATGAAAATATTCATTTTTTAATAAAATTTATTTATAACATTTTGTGAATCATTAAAAAGAATATAAAATTTGGAAATTATTCTTTTAGTTTTAGACAAATTTTCTCAAACCTTATTTTTTTTGCCTACAATCTAAAATACCAAAAAACGTAACTAAGAAAATTAATAAAATTAAACAATGATTAATTGGACCAATTAAGAAAACAATGTCTTATTGATAATCTATTAAGGTTATTTTCTTTGCAGAAATTGTAATTTCGTCTACCCAAAATTTATTATCAAATAAGTAATTATGAGCAAAATCTAAGAATTAAATTTCTATATATGCATTGTTATAAAATAATAATAAAATAAAAATAAAATTGCAAAAGCTAAAGTTTGTCATCCATCCATTATTTTCATTTGGCTAACCTTTGCTTTTTACTAAATAAATGGCATTATAGAGAACTTCTAATAGAACTATTAAGAGTACTTTGTCCACCACAAAGGATTAAAAAATAAACAAAGATTAGTAAAGTCTCATATTTTAACATCTAAATTGAGCACTATAAAAAATATGCTATGTAATAGAATAATATTATATTTTTATATGCTATATTTATTTTCATTTGGCTAACCTTAGGGCTAAATCTTATCATTTTTCTATATACAAGTTCGATTTGGACAAAGTTAATTTTGTCTATACACAGTTCACAATGAAGTTTTAGACTACTAAAATAGATTGAATTAGAATTTAAAATAATTACTCTAAATAAAAATAAATCTAGGAGAACTAGGGTTCAAATCTCTTTCACACTTTGTAACAATTAAATTATGAATAAAATTTTAAAACACGTATATTTTTAAACCATTACATGAATTGAAAATTTTAACTACTCAAATTTGAATTGGATACGGTGGAATCCTTAAGATAGTTAGATTCCATTTAAGACATTCCATTCTAGCCCTAGAACTAGACCTAGCAAACAGGGGTGCACATGAATTAGTTGGACGCTTGGACTTTGGACTTTGTAAAGTATTTGGACACTCAGAGTCATGGAGTGTTTATGGGAATCAGACCCCAGGCCTGGGAATTTATTTAAAACTAATCAATGATCATCATGAAACAAAAGAGGAGCAATGTCAGCAGGAAAGTCATCTTTCCAAACCTGCACCCCCACAACAGAACTAGCTTTCTTAGCAAAAGCATCAGCAACCGAATTACACAAACAACTAAATTAAAATCATAAAACTGGAAAGCTAAAACAGAGACTCTGATATCATCCAGCACGTTCCCATAGCAAGTATGCTTGCCTGACCCCTGCCGAAGAGCATTGATAACAGCAGCTGAATCCCCTTCAAAAACCACTCTGGTAATGCCAACTTCTAGCGCAAACTGAACAGCCCTTAGACAAGCTAATGCTTCCAACTCAGCCACCGAACTACCGAGATAGATGGGAACAGAGAGTGCACCAACAGCTGTACCACTACTGTCGCGAATCACCACACCCAGACCCGCCAAATTTAATGGTCGAAATACCGCAGCATCAAAATTGACCTTACACGTATCAGAAGCCGGGGGGACACCAGCGTTGCACAGCAGATGGACAAGGAAGGATCGAGTCCACGTCGTGAGAAGCCAAAAATTCCTGCAGCAAATTCCCATCGCTGCTGCACATACGATCCACAGAAATAGCATTACGCCCAAAATGTAGCGCATTCCTTCGGTTCCAGATGCTCCAAACCGCAATAACAAATATCTCTGCACGATACTCGTCTCGGCAATACATGAATCTGGACAGGAGTTCACGGAAATTAACAGGTTGAACAGGAACCGCTTGGTGAAATTACTCTAGAAGACAACCAAACACTTGAAATTTTCTTACACAGCCAAAGAGCATGCACCACATCCTCAGTTTGCTCCTGACAGAGATTGCACTGATCAGACAAAACGATATGCCGACGAAACAAATTTTCCATTGTTGGCAGAGCATCATTACAAGCCCTCCACATGAAAAGCTTGATTTTATTAGGAACCCGGAGCTGCCACAACCCCTTCCAAAATCTTCTTTGATCATCCACAGTGGAGCTGCCTGCCATGGAAGTCGATGCACCTGAAACAATCAATTTGTAAGCACTACTAGTTGAGAATAAACCTGAAGGAGTAAGAGCCCAAGCAATGCAATCAGGAGGTCGCCTAAAACTTAGAGGAATGCTCAATATTATGTCAGCTTCGTGAGGTAGAAAGAGCTCCTTAACCACCGATTCCTTCCACACAAACCGGTCTTGGTCAATAAGGAAGCTAACACGTGTATCCTCTTCCATCTGCGGCAAAGGAGAAATAACAGAGCAGCAAGCTTTGTTCGGCAACTAACGGTCCCCTTTAATCCGCACAGTATCCCCATTCCCTACTCGCCAAACCATCCCTTGACAAATAACATCCCTTGCACTGAGAAGGCTTTTCCAAGCATAGGAACCTACAATAGATTCCCTAGCTTCCAGAACAGAGCAATCCGGAAAAAACCTCGCCTTAAAAACACGATAACAAAGCGAATTAGGATTGTTTATCATCCGCCAAACTTACTTAGCCAACAAAGCATTATTAAACTTCTCAATTTCTTTGAACCCCATCCCCCCCACCTCCTTAGCTTCACAAAGCCTATCCCAACTTACCCAATGGGCCTTCCTAGCACCGCCACGATATCCCTACCAAAACTTTCGAATCATGACTTCCAAATCCTTGATTAAACCCTTGGGAAGTTTAAAACAACTCATAGTGTACGTCGGAATTGCTTGAATGACGGCTTTGATCAACACCTCCCGACCCGCTTGAGACAACAACTTCTCCTTCCAACCTTGAAGTTTTTTCCATACCCTTTCCTTGATATATATAAAACTTTGTTTCTTGGTCCTTCCCACAAGTACTGGCAAACCCAAATACTTCTCATATTGCCGAATAGCCGGAACACTCAAAATACTTTGAATGCAAGACTGCATATTAGGAGAAGTATTAGAGCTGAAAAAAATATTTGTTTTGTCTCGATTAATTTTCTGACCCGAACCTCTCTCATAAATAGCCAAAATCTCCAAAATCTTCCAACATTCCTCCTCTTTTGCCCGACAAAATAACACACTATCATCAGCAAAAAAACAAATGAGAGACCCTTGGCTCATTCCGGCAAATAGCCACTCCTTGGATGTGTCCCTCCATTTCAACTGTATGTAACAAACTCTGTAGCCCCATGACGCACATAAGGAAAAGGTAAGGTGATAAAGGATCACCTTGGCGTAAACCCTTTTCTGGCTTAATATGCCCAACCGGCCGCCCATTAAGAAGCACAGAATAGGAGACCGAAGTAATACAGGACACAATGAGATTCACCAATCTATCTCCCAACCCTAAATGCCGCATTGTTTTCTCTAAAAATTCTCACTCAACCCTATCATACGCTTTGCTCATATCAAGCTTAAGTGCCATATAACCCAACTTCCCTTGAGTTTTTCTTTTAAGGTAGTGTAATGTCTCAAAAGCAACTAACACATTATCAGAAATAAGTCTTCCAGTCAAAAAAGCACTTTGAGATTCGGGAATGGCATTAGATAAAAAAAATTTCAGCCAGTTTACTATAACTTTTGAAATAAGTTTATAGATCACATTGCACAAACTAATAGGGCGAAAATCAGAGACCATCCTTGGTTGCTTCACTTTTGGAATAAGAGCAATAAAAGTAGAGTTAAGGGATTCCAGAACCACACCTGAGTTAAGAACTTTGAGCACCACCGCCGTAACATCTCTCCCACAATTTGCCAAAAAGATTTATAAAAAATGGGTGACATCCCATCGGGACCAGGGGCGATAAGAGGAGCCATCTGTTTAAGTGCAGCCCACACTTCATCTGCATGAAACTCACGGCCTAAGCAATCAGCATCAACCTTAGAGATAGCCGGATGAATCCCTTGCAAAATACTATCAAAATCCGATGGCCTAGAAGAGGTAAAAATGGAGCAAAAATAATCCTCAACAATAGAACTCATACGACCTTCATCCTCCACCCATTCTCCGTCACTATTCTCCAACCCAGCTATGAAGTTGTGTTTGTTACGTTGGTTTGCCCAACAATGAAAATAACGAGTATTGCTATCACCCTCCTTGAGCCAAGCATTGCGGGACCGCTGCTTCCACATTCTCTCTTCTCGGATTTTTAACTTCTGAATCTCATCCCGTAATTTATAAATTCTCCCCGGATCCATGACATAGTAACCCGCCTCTTCTGCATGATTAAGAAAACTATGGGAATAAAAAATGTGTCAAGTAAAAGTGTTTGAGTCAAAGTTTTCAATTTAAGATGTTTTTAAACACTGTATTTTGAGAATACATTTAGATCAATTTTTAATTTTTAAGTAACAATGTTAAGTGACGTTTTAAATACACTAAAAATCATGAGACCCACATGATTTGACCAAACACTCCATCAACGTCAACTAATGGATCCTCTTTCTCACTTTTCACTTTCCCCTCTTACTTTTTCTTTGCCTCACTTTTTATAAACGCATGCCTATTGATAATTTTATTGTATGTCATTACTTAAAAAAAAAAAAATTCATACACATACAAACCACACATTTATGTTTTTTTTTAAAAAAAATACTTTTTGAAAACATTTTATTAGAAATGTAAGGACCAAAAGCTCATAAAATCAACTTCAGAACGTTACTGTTGCTCTATTCACTTAAGAGTCCTCATACAATACATTTGGTAGAGAGGGTTCAACAACAAAAAGCCCTTTCTCGTAATCTCTTGATTCCTATTTATTCTATTCTCTGTTTTCATCGTAGCCTTACACCTTGCAATCTGCGGTCCTTCTCCCGTGACACTTGTCCGTCGGCAATGGAACAAGATTCCACTTTGCATCCCGCACTGTTCAGGTCATGTCCACATTAATGCGACGGATAGAGGAGATGCTTGCTAATTAATGCGGCCAGAATGGTTGTTGCCAAGCATTTAATGCAACCTTGCAACCTTCCAAATCAGTCTATTACAATCAGATATTTGTAACATGCCCCTTATTTAGTTATCGTCCACGCCACCTCATCTTCGGGCACACCTGAAGAGACCTCATCTTTCATTCTAAATGTTGGCCTTCCTTTCTTCGGGTCCTCGGGTTCTTAGGTCCTCGGGTCCTCACAAGAAACATGAGATAAACACAGTTTTTGCATTATGAATATTTTATTCACGTATTTTCACAACACTTTTTAAACCACAAATTTTATATTATTTCAAAATCTGTTGTTTGCAGTCACTTACTAAACCGCCCTTAAGTGCTTTCACAAAAATGACTTCTCCTGTTCACATGGAAACACACATATGGGAAAGGGATCTTCACATCACATGCACCCTTGGGATTTTTTGCTTAGGAAATACACTTATTCACAAGGGAAACAATTCTTCTTCAAATTTTGGAATTAGCATAGGACTATAGGAGAATATTTGTTTTTGAAAGGTATTCTCTCAAAGACCAAATTATGTATGGATATATCTCATATAGATTCCTGAGAATTTTGAAAGATTGGTTTTGGTTTTTCCTCTGTATTGAAATCATTTTCACCACTTAATCTTGACATGGTTTCCATTAACATTGGTTAATCTTTCTAATTTTTTTATATAATAAATTAGATAGTTATAATGGAGGAGGAGAGATTTAAATATTGAACCTCTCTTTTGAAAATACTAGGATATACTAGTTGAACTACAAGGTTCTTAACAAAATTTGTTTATCATTAAGTTGAAGACTAAAATTCTAAGAACATTTTGACAGTCACAGAAAGCACCTCAACAATGAGGTAAGTAAACGAAGGACTTGTTCAGGCGGAGACTAATATTAGACCAGGTTTCTTAGTTTTTTTTTTTTTGCTGAAGGACCAGGTTTCTTAGTTAGCACCAAGGTGGAAAGTGATTGATATTTGATCATCCAAAATATTGTTTTGATAAAACTAAAACCCTCTCCAAAATCCTAAATTGGTTAACAACAATGTTGTACCTCACTGCCTCAATGTGTTACATGACACCAATCAATCTTTCATCCCACATCACTATTTGTATGTAAGAATAGGGGAGAGCTTGGTGTATAAATAAGATGTGAGCATGGCAGACTAACATACTTACCTGGACGGGGTCAATAGGTGATCAAAGAGGCCTATGGCCTAGGGTAGTGACCTCCATTGCACCTAGGAGGGGTGCTAACTTAAGGTCTACCCAAGTGGTGGAGCCTACGTCATAATTTGTGGTAGCGGGGGCCTGCGTTCGCGCGGCCCCTGTCAAAGCTAGTTCAAACTGATTTATTCCCTATGCAATCATTATAAACATGCATTACTTACACCAGCCTAAATTTATATAAAAAGAATTTGATGCTTCGGTGGTTTATATTTTTAAGAGTACATGAAAATGGACTGTTATCATTAGAGCATTCACAATTTGTTTAAAATTTTCTGTCTATTTTACACTAAAAATTTACTTTTTCTATTTTACAACATCACTTTTACTAAATACTCACATCAGTTTATTTATTATACACACTTTTTTTATTAAAATAATATTTTTCCTCATTTTTTTATTATTTCCCACCTACCCCACTTAACCCATAAAGTATCTTCTTCACTTTACCCTATCCCACTCACGAGACTATTCTAGAGTCTTCATTTTCACCCCTCTCTGAAACTCCTCTCTATTCCAAACTATTCTCTGAAATTTAGATCCAAACAGGGAGCACTGTGAGAAGAACGCCGATCCAAGCACGTCGAGAAGCACGTCGATCCAAGCACGCTGATCCAAACACTCCAATCCAAGCACTCCGATCTGAAACTCCGATCCAAGCACGCTGATCCAAGCATGGCAAGAAGAACGCCGATCCAAGCACGGCGAGAAGAACACCGATCCAAGCACGGCGAGAAGAACGCTGATCCAAGCACGTCGATCCGCCACAAGCGTCGATCCACTCTCTGTCTCCGTTGGTGTGTCTGTCTGTGGGTGTGTTTGGTTTTGTGGTGTCTGTGGTTGATTTTGTTGTTGATTTTTTATTTTTGTGGTTGATTTTTTATTTTTTATTTTGTTTGTGGGAGTGTGTATCAGAGGAAGAAGCAGATCATGAGGGAGTTGGTTTTGTAGTTGGAGAAGAGAGAGAGAAAAAAAAAGGAGCGAAATTAGAAATTATTAAAATAATGTATAGAAGAGCTACAGTAACCGTGTATATATACACGGTTACTGTAGCTCATGGAAATATTTGCACAACTTTACACAGCTTTACACCCACTGATTAAAATGAGAGTTTTTGTATTTTAGAAGAGTTTCCACCAACTGATGTGGATGCTCTTAAGGTCCTTTGTTCTGCGTTTTCAGCTTCTTTTTTATTTTTTTTAACCAGCTGTTTCAAGCATGAATAGTAATTTTTTTTAAAATTATTTTTATTGATTTTAATTTTCAACAAAACAAGCGGTATCCAAACACACACTTATTGTGTAAGTTCAAAAATTGGTTGTAGTTTTAAGGATGTATCTTTACTTAATATCTTTTTATTAGAAGTGAATTTTGACAAATTCACTATTGGATTATATCTTCTAATGTCTTTCATACAGAATATCTAGAATTTTAAAGATCAATAACTATGCCATCAATAAATTGTTTAAATTGTAAGTTTTTGCAATTTAAATTATACATAAAAGATAAGTTTATAGATCATAAGTTTATATATCATATAGTAAACAATATCTTATTGACACAAAATTTAACATATGTATTAAGAGTATAAAAAATATGCAATTTAACGGTTAGATTTTCAAAATATATAGTAGTGTTTATTTTATCAAGGTTGTAGGCTAAGGTTACAACTGATTTTGTAGCTAAACTTTGTCCTTGTAGAAATGCAACAAAAAATATGTTCTTCACTAAAACCGAAAGTTAAGACTATTTAAATTCAATGTAACCCTGAGATATGAATTCAATAAGCTTAGAAAATTTGAAGGTTGAAGCTATTAAGTCTATGTATCAAACTTTTACTAGTGAAGCTGTTGATCATACAGCAAACAGACCATGGGAAGTTCTCATTATTTCAAATGTGTAGATTACAGAACATACATAAAGCAGTCTATGATATTCAGAAACATTCAGTCAAAAGTCATGTTTTCTGCCTCATGCCTTATAGAATCAAAGAGTGCAGAAGACAGATAACGCTCTCCAAAGCTGGGAAAGATAACCTGTATTCAAAACAAAATCAAACAGAATAGTTAATGGACTTGAGATTGGAATACACAGACTAGTACAGCTCTAACTACATCTGTGCATTTGATAAAATCCTATACATAATTGCAGTGGAAAAATGAGTTAAGGGTGGAAAAAATTCAAGTTTAGGTCTGACAACTGGATTGCATACATCATCTTTTGGAGTGCCCAAACCCATATTGAACCTTTTTTTTGTGCTTAGCAACCCATATTGAACCTTACTTCCATACAGACTCAACCTGGTTTAAGCCAACTTAGGAATTTATACTTTGAAGTAAGTAGGTCATTTAATATGAATCAAATCTGATTCTAGGTTAGTCAAGCAGGTATGCAATACTTAAGCAATTCCTAGGAACACCAGTAAATTATTAAAAATTAGGCCAAATAATTCTGAAAGTTTTTTGAAATCAATTTTTTTTATAAAAGTTATTGGACATACATACATACAAATATATATATATATATATTAATTTCATTTTTAAAGATCCATTTATATAAACAAATGAAGACATGGGACTCATCAGTATCACATTATAGCCCACAAGCAGCAGCTTTGCTGCATTACTGGAGAGCTTGAAGTCTTGAACATATATTTAATGCTAAGATCACAAGTATTCTGCAACATCCTTCACCTCTTGGGTTAGGATGAGAAAATTGAAGAAATATAAATTCTAAAAGGAGTTGTGTGAGACATAATTAGAGGGATTCTGGGGCAAATTTTGAAATTAATTAAATCAAGCTAAGCACAATACCATAATACATATAATGAAGTGCAACAAAGATTCTTTATCAATTTAAAGAAAGCACTTGGACTTACAGCAATAAGTTTTCCAGCATTTTCTGGCCTCTTTGCCAACTTTATTGCAGCAGCTGCTGCAGCACCAGATGAAATCCCAACCTGCAAAATACATGCTTCCACGTTCAGCATAGAAATGGATTGTAAAAAGTTCTTATAGAACCATTAAAGATCATCTTAAATAAGTATCCTACCAGCAAACCTTCTTTCAAGGCAAGCAGCTTAGCAGTTTCAATAGCTTCCTCACTTGATACCTGAAAAGTTACCAAAAACATCTTGATTCTGTGAAAGGAAATCTATGCCTGAATATGCAGCTGCCAGAGATCAGGGAGTTTCCATGAAAACAATAGCCGGTAATTGCCACTACGCTTCAACAAGATTCAAACAGATAGTACTACATGTTATTGTGCTACCACTGTAACAGGTTCATATAACTATCACAAGGTTTTGCAACTTTTGTTTTAACTTTAAACGGGATTGTCCAAGCCCAGCTTAGTTTTTCCCCCCCTTTTTCTTTTCAATGTACAATGTATTTAATCTGTCACTAAACAATTATTAAAGCCGTCACAAACTCCAAGAAAGTAGAACGACCAATTTCCATAAGAACTCATACAACAATATGCTCAAACTTATCCATGTATATGTATTCCTTATTGGTCTCCAGAATCATTTCTGTTTTTTATACTAAAATGCAGATATAGAGTGAGTAGTGTGACATATTCATTGAAGAGAATGATCCATTTCATGATTGTATAAATTTTCTTTTCCTGTCTCACTCACAGAAACAAAATAAAAAGATAAACAAGGTCTTCCAGAACCATTTTCATTTTCATACTGAAGCTGAAGCAAGTGTGACTGATAATTTATTCATTTCCAAAAATATACTTCAGAAAATAGAGCAAGAGAGTCGATTCTCTAGATGATATAAAGAAACAAGATCCATTGAAAGCCCCATAAAGCAGACTCACATCAAGATGAAATGCCCTTAAACCAACTATAACTGACATGAGCTTTACACTTATAAAGGACTGAAAAAAAAAAATCCTAAAATAAACAACCCTCTAAGACTATGATAAAATTACATAAAAGAAATTTCTAGGCAAAACTTACACAAACCTAGTCCATAATGTCCTTTTGTGGAGCCTACTTATCTTACTTTAACTTTCAAAATTCACTCATCCATAATGATAAAATAATGTTCCAAAGGAGATAAATGAGTTATACCTCCATTGCAAAGACAATGTTACTTGCATACCCATAATTACAATATATTCTGACTATGCTCGTGCTTTTCATCAGCATGCAACACTTCTAACAATAGCACAAGCACATAATTTTACATGTAAAATCAAGGTGAGGGAAAATAAAATGGTTTCCAGACTCACTTGAATAACTTCATCGAGCAGCTTCATATCCAGAACAGTAGGTATTATACCAGCACCAATTCCTTGGATAAGATGCTTGCCTATGAGATGTGTAAGCATGCATCATACACAGTCAGAGAACTGCCATTCGAAATCAATGCAGATGAAAGAAATCATATAGATTTAACTATATATCACATATGCTTGGTTAGTCAACTACAGATTCGGTAATTCAAACTTATGCAACTTCTATCTCAATTAAAGAAAAGGATTCTTTCCATTCTATCTCAAGCTAGTTTGATTAGCTCAAGCTAGGAACCAAGACAATATTTTAGCTCAAGAAATTAAATTCCCTTAATTTTAGATTAGTGATTTTAGAATTACCATAAAAATAATCACCACAATACATATGATGCTTTCCCATTATCAGTTTCCAACAGATAGTTGGGTGCAGTAAATGTTAGCTGAACTCACCAAAAGCAACCAAAAATAAAATACATCCCTAAATCACACATTATTCATCACTTCTTATTAAGTTTTTACATAAAGTTTAAACTTAATAAAATTTGCTTTGGAAATTTCTTAAGAGGTGTATAATGGAACCTGGTTAAACATCCACCTCCAGTCCTCAAAAAGCCTGATCAAACCAGCTTAGTGTCACTAAAGCCTGCTTACTTAGCAGGTGGACAAGCTTGTGCAAATTTACTAAATAGAACAGTTCCAGAAGATATAGCTATTTCATTTATCAACCCTATTATCCAATAACAGAAAGTACAGTTATCAAACAGAACTGTTACATTAATGTTTAATACCAATGCTAATGAGTCACTGATGCGCCTCAACAGTGAAACTTCAGCCATAATACACCTAGCCTTACAAAAATAGCAATTTTGTCCCACCCTCCTTGAAATTTAGTGATAGCACTCCAAAATGATATCTGCAAAATGTGTTACCTACTGATACTCTTCAAACCAATTAATCAAAATGACACTGTTATAAAGTTACAATATGTCTGGTTTAGTTTTACTTAATATCACAAATTGTTATTTTCTAAGGGGGTAACTTTTTCATACTAATGAAACCTAGAAATCTGGAGACTTTTTCCTTGTACAAATATAATTCAAAGTCTAAGTATAGAATTTCACATATATACAAGGAAAATGGCATGAATGAAGATTAAAGAAGTCAGGGCAAAAACAAAAAGTTAACTGACCAGGCTGTCCTCCATTCAAGACTGCACTTTCAACTGGTTCTACCCCATACACCTAGACATTACCAAGAGAAAACACACCATTAGGAACATGTCGTAGCAACGTGAGTTCTCTCTCTCCCTCAAAACAGAAACACAATCACAATCACAACTCAACCTTTATCTCAGGGTTTTTCTCCTTGAGGAAATTTCCTGCACCAGTGACTGTACCCCCAGTCCCTATGCCTGAAACCAGGGCATCAACTTTCCCTCCTGAATCTCTCCATATCTCTGGGCCAGTGGTTTCATAATGAACCTAAACAAAGATTGGCAACATCATTAATTAAGGGTGTCAACTGTCAACCATATATTTGTTATCACAAAATATCTGACACAAAGAATACCTTTGGGTTGGCAGGATTTTCAAATTGCTGAAGAATATAGCTATTAGGTATTTTACTTCGTAGTTCATTGGCCTTATCAAAAACACCATAAACACCCTTGGCAGGATCTGTAAGGTACAACTCAGCTCCAAAAGCTTGAGGAACCATTCTTCTCTCAAGACTCATGGAAGATGGCATGGTAAGGATAAGTTTGTAACCCTTAACTGCAGTGATGAACGCCAATCCAATGCCAGTGTTACCACTAGTAGGCTCAATGAGAACCGTCTTTCCGCCATTCAAACATATCAAGAATCAAGAAAAGATATTAGTTCAACACTTCCAATAATATTTCTTTTTTAATCTGTAAGTTACACAAGCACTTAGTAGTCTTTACCCCTCGACCTCACCCTCCACATAGCACTTGTTAGGGGAGGAGGAGATGTCAGCTGTGCTAGAGCTCATTGGCTCAAAAGTTTCATTATATGGACAAGACGTGGCAAAGTCCTTGTGTAATCAAACATTACTTGAAGAAAAATATAAATAGGGAAAAACTAACTCCAATATGAGCACCACTGAACTAGGAAACAAATCCAAAGAAATACCCCGATTTCACTGTTTTAAGTCATAATGAGGTTGTTTATCAAAGTCAAAATGAGGTTAACATCTGCGTAGACTTTGGTGAAAACATATATAGGACGTGTAATGGAACTTGTATAAATACGTAGCTACTTACACAGACAAAATTTAGGGAGAGGCTGGTAGGGTGGGTTGGGGTTCAATTCTTCTAAAACAGAAGAGGCAAAGTTGAATATGTATGACCAATCAACAAAGATATCCCAGATGAGGATTTTTTAATACCAACCTTCCCTGGAGTAATCAAACCCTTTTCTTCAGCATCTTTAATCATACTATATGCAATCCTGCATGTCAAAACGTACATCCAAAATGCATGTCTCAACTAGAGATTCTTGAACAAATCCTATTGTTGCTAGAACACTAATACAAAAAGAAAAAATATAATCAATACAAAATATAACAAATTATATGCCTGTCTTTGACACTAGAGCAGGGTTCCATCATCTCAAGCTTGGCAGCAATACGGGCTACACAGCCATCTACAATGTGGTTGAGATATACCATTGGGGTATTGCCTATCAACTGCACAAGCCAAAAAATACCATTAGCAAAATTCAATTTGAGAAAAAAAGTAACATGAAAAGAATTTAATTCTAAGTGTAAAGGAATACTTCAGTAACATCTTTCTTGATTGCACACTTGTCCTCCATGTTATCTTTTCACTAAAAAAAGAGAAAAAAAACTGCAAGGAAATTGTGAAAGAGTGAGAGAAAGCTTTGAAGATGTAAAGTTGCAGTCTTATATAATTACAAGAAATGGTTCATTGCACATGCCAACAAAAATAATATACTCACACCAAGATATCAACGCCAAACTTACAACTTACATAAAGCTCCACATCCAGAGAGTACAAAATTAAAAAGCAACAAATGCTAAGAAAGCATGAAAAAGGTGTCTGGCAAAAAAATGTCAGTGGTCCATATTATAAAAGACCCCAATAAAGCATACTTTCCAAATGAACACCAAATACTAATACAGTAATACCTTCTCTTTAAAGTTAAGGGCCTATTTAAAAAAACATGGGCCCAAAACAGAGGAATCACTAAGAAATTTCAAGGACTCAGTATTTTTTCTTAGAACACTCAAGTACCAGTGCAGACTCTTGAAAAAGAATCACCAGAACCTCAAAATCAATGTGCCTTTGTATCACAAGCCAGTGAACTTAAATCTCTACAGCCATTCAACATAAATAGAGCACATGCAGTAATGGCTTAGCAATTTTCTTTTTTCCTTTTTTTTTTTTTTCTGTCAGTAATAGCTGAGAAATGTCCAAGTACCCAATTTTGGAATGTGTCTAATTATGCAGAATTTTGAAAAAGAGATTTCAAAAACCCAAAATTTAAAAAGCATCAATATAAAAACAAACCATTAAAAAAAAAAAAAAAAAAACAGCAAGATTCCTCATTACCCAATTGAGGAAACAGTCCAATAATTCATCATTTTTTTTTTTTTTTGTGTGTGGAGAAGACAATAATTCATTACTTGGAGGAAAAGACCAAAAATCAAAAAACAACGACAACCCCCACAGAATTAAACATATAAGTCATTAGAACTCCCCAAAAATAAACAGAGCAACAGCCAGGAAATTTCTTAGTATCCAAAGATGGAAACACTCTACTAAGAAGGAATCCCCAACTACCCAAATAATTGACAATCAAACACAAAGTCAAAAACCACAAGAGCTACAATTAAAACAAGAAAAGAAGAGAGCAAATGATCTTGAACTTTTATCGTGGAGAAGAGAACCTTATCTCTAAATAGTTGTAGATACACACACACACTCTGTTGGACTATATATTTGGCCTATTGGGGGTATGCATGTCTTGCTAGCTTAGCTATTTCATATTTGTGTGATTCTCTTTATATTGTTATTGATGTTGGCTGAGCCTGTCAGGGCAGTGAAGGTTTTAGGATCCGGATCCTCTCCATTTCATTAGAAATGGAGAGTGTCTAGTTAAGGGCTGAGATTGATTTTATAGGGAAGTGCAATGGAACTCTCAGACTCATTCACACAACTCACCCACTACGGTCTTGACGTTGACTTTTGATCCTTGTCTTGTCTCCTTGTACTTTCAAAGAAGCTTTACCCTTTTCAAATCACTACAGTAGTGTATAGTCTTAAAACTTATGTACATGGTACAAGAACAAGACCATGTCTTATCACGAAATTCATTTTGATTCGAATCTTGTCTTTATGTGCATCGTATGATGCGCTATGTGGAGATACCAAAGATTTGACCATTCAGATCAGGACCAGATCACCATAGTTTTACTAAAAAAATAACAAAACAAAAAAACGAAACAATATGCAAAAAAATAGTCACCATAAAATTATTGACCCATATATAGATATAAAATTGACCCATTTTTTCAACGATATGAAGTGCAACTGTGCAAATATTGTTTAAGTCTTTTTATTCTCCATTTTTTTTTCCTATACTATAGTTATATTACAGTCTATAGTTACTACAATTACATAGAATAACTTTTAAAAAAAATTTGAGCTTCAATTGGGGACACTATAAATAATATAGGGTAAGGATTGAGTCTAGTGCACGAGACCCAAGCCGATTCTTGTAATATAAGTTATAAATCGTTTTCTTCGTGATAGTGAAATATTAATTGCTTGTTAGGCCGGTTCACTACAATTGAAACCTAATACCATAGTTATAAGTGTTTTTTTTAATAAATAAAAAAGTGGAGTTTTTAAGTATACCAATTAGATAATATATATTTTTTTTTATAATTCAATAAATTCAATATTATATATATAACATTTTAAAAAATCATTTTTATTATTTTTTGAAATACAAAGTTACATCTAACATTTTGTTATTAGGAATTTGCTAACATCTTATTTTCAATTTATAAAATGACCAATTCACTTAATCTTCTTGTACTATAATCAAATATCAAGTAGAATTATCAATTTCAATTTTGAAAAAAAAATTTCTACAAAAATAGCTATTTCAAGTACTGTAAATAAAATTTTGTAAACGTGAAATTGGAAAAAAAAAATAGTTTTTTTAATATAATCAAGAATTGCAATATTACATGTTTGAATGTCATTATAATTGTTTTCTTCATTATCTTTCTATTGTATTATGCCATTATTTTCTGTTTAACTCTTTTTAATGAATATTTTTAAAATTCATTTGTAAGGTTTCATCTATATACTTTATTATATTTTAAATTGCTAGTAACAAATTTATCACGATATCCTGCTTGAGATTCAACCTCTCTCTCTCTCAATTTTTTCACATTCATAGTGATATTTTTATATTAGGAAATTATCATTAAAAAGTATTTAAAATAAGTTAAACACGATCTAAAAAGTAAAATTATAATATGAATTATATATCAAAGGTATTATTGCAACTTTACTTAACAATAGAATCATTGGATAGCCTTAGCACAACTTAATAAATTAATACTTACCAAACCAAGATTAATTTTATATAGAAAATCAAATATCATGGTTCAAGAGTAAAATTTAATAAAGGAGATGGAGATTTATTATTATTTTTTCGAATGAGTTTTAATTTATGGACAGCTGAAATCTAATTTTTGAGTAAAATATTATTTTGGTCCCTAAATTTTGACAAAAGTTTGTTTTTCGTCCTTAAACTTTAAAAAGTTATTTTTTCATCCCTAAACTATCTAAAGAGGTTTTTCAATGGTTTAGAGACAAAAAATAGGGATGAAAAAAATATCTTTTTTCAATAGTTTAGGGATAAAAAACAAACTTTTAGTAAAGTTTAAGGACATAAATAAAATATTTTCAATAGTATAGGGATGAAAGACGAACTTTTTAATAATTTAGGGACGAAAAATGAACTTCTTAAAGTTTATGGATGAAAAATAAATTTTTGATGAAGTTTAGGGACCGAAATAGTATTTTACCCCTAATTTTTAGATTTGATTTTGGTGTTGAGAGAGAGAGAGAGATTGTTTGATGTGTAGTTGGGTGGAAGATTGGGTACCTAATATTGACAATATTTTGTGTGAAAAACTAAATTACAAAAACTGAAATCTCAGGTTGTTATGAGAAACATAATCAATAATAATTCTGCACATTGACAATTATTATTATTATTATTATTATTTTTTGTAAAAATCTTTATGATTTCAATCGGGTTGAATTTTATTGATTTAAAAATTTGGGAGTCTTTTTGGAGGAAAGGGAAAGGGTGCACAATTTATATATGTTTTTTTTTTTCTTTTTAGTGAAAGTAATTATTGACCCACAATTTTAAGACATTTTTCTAATAGAAGTCCTAGCCAATGAACTAAGTGGCCTAAGGCTAATGCCAGCCTTGGCGTATGCCACACAATCTTAATAACAACCCCAAGTTTTTTTTTTTTTGATACAACAACCCCAAGTTTTAATATACCCATCGCTGTTAATATGTCAATTGTCATGTTCATGAAGTTTAAATCATCCTTCAATAGATGGTTCATTAATTAAAATATCTTTTCCTAAGATTGCATGTATGAAGAGTCAAATTTATCTTTCATCAGAAGATTTCTTCCAAGATTGCATGAAATCTCCTTCTCAAAAAAAAAAAAAAAAGATTGCATGAAATCTTGGACTAAAGTGCATGATTTAAACCGTCTGTCAATAATATATGATCATATGTTACATTACAATGTCTTTTTCTAAGATTGCAACTTGCAAGTATGAAGAATCAAATTTATGTTTCGTCAGAAAATCTCTTCCAAGATTGCAAGAAATCTTGGGTCAATCTTGTTGTAATTTTTTTTTTAATTCAGCAAAAAGAAAAGGAAAAAAAGTTTTATCATAAATGATTTATGCAATTAAAAAAAAGTCCTTAAGAAAAACGTCCGGTTTCATTTTGCTAGACCACCAATTATAACAAATATTTGGACTACAAAAAAATAACGCAATTTTTGTCACAACTCATCACGTGATAAGTTATGAGGGGTGGAGATGTAGACCTACATGAACTATCAAACAGGTGTAAGCTTATACTTACGTGGTAGTTCGCAGTTTCTCACCATTGAACTTCCCCTCAGAGATTTAAAATAGAACTTTGGTGACAGAGACAAGAATAGATAGATTCCCCAATAATAATGAAAAGGACAAATACATGATCATTATTATATTTGGTTCTCTTAAAATCTTGGTAACAGAGGCAAGAATAGTTATATCCTTAGACCGCTTGCAATAAACTAGACCCTGGTCACGAATAACCTTTCAAACTTGTTTAAGTCTTGAACAACCTCTCAAACATGTCCTGGACTGCCCTAAATTCTCTAAGCTAAAAGACCAACAATTTAGAGTTGGTAAAAGTAGATCCAAAACTAGGAAAAAACCAAGTGAATGTGCTAAAAGAGTGGTGGTAATTACAGGGCCGGCTGAATGGTGGAGCAAAAGATGCGGTCGCCTAAGGCCCCAAGTAAAAAAAAGGCCCCTAAATTTTAACTAATAGGGTTATTATAATGAACAAATAACATTATATTTTTTTACCAGATGAAAAGCAAATAAAAAATAGAGAAAAATGCAACGTCCACAATATTTTTCACAACACTTTTACAACTAATACTAAGTAGCAAGTTGTTACAACTTGTTATTGATGACAACAAAATAATTATAGTGATATTTTCAAATAGAAAGTAAGAAGCAACTTAAAACCTAGGATTTATTTAAACAATATTGTGAGTGTTGCACTTCTAAAAACAAGTAAGAATAATAATAAGAGTTTAATTAGCAAACTTTTACTAATTCTCATATAAGTTTACTACTAACACTATTCTTTTACTTACCACTATCAATCTACCACATCAATAAGCATAAAAGCTTTTGTCAAACTTTTTCAATCTATAAAATTTCTTTAAAAAAAAAAATTCTACATAGTTCATATTAATTAGTAATAATTTTACATCTAAAACAAGATAATTAATTTTCGCCTTAGGCCTCCAAACGTATCAAGCCACCCCTGGGTAATTAACTAATTATACAGTATGTATGGAGACACAACTAAAATCGTGTGTTCAAAACATGATTTCACTTATAATTGTGAAATTGTATTTTAAAACAAGATTTTAACTGGAGTGTATATGATAACGTGTAACTCAGTGTATGCAACGCTCATAAAATAAATAAATAAAACCCTTAGCATGTGCAACAATTATTGTGTTTTGAAAATATGACTTTAGTTATGATTGTGAAATCGTGTTTAAAAACAGTAATTCAAGTGTAATATATACAATAATGTGTAACTTAGCATGTGTAACAATAATTAGTGTTTGCTAAATGATGAGATTTTAAATGGATGGAAATTTCAATGCTATCAATTTAATGATGATGACAATTGGCAATAGTGGTTGTGTCAATAGCTGCAAGCCAAGGGAAGGCAACAATAATAATGATGGTGGTGGTGGGCTGATGGCAATAGAGGTGATATAAACGGATTGTGGTGCTGACAATAGTTTTGTCAACATTGGTAAAGATTAAAACATTGGTGGTGAAGGCAATGGCAGGAGCAGATGGTGGGGGCCACGAGCCGGCAGAGACATAAGAAAGATTTGACAAAAACACCTATAAAACAATGTGATTGATTGTTAGCTTCTTATCAGTCTTCATTTTTAAGGTGTAAACTTCTGATTCAATGAGATCTTTCACTCTTCATAAACTATCAAATACGAGCATTTGAAATCATATATAGATAAATTGCTCCATATTTTGATGTTCATCGAGTGCACAACTTTCACTTTCACTGCGGATATATATTATTGGGCCTCAGACCTTTTAGCAAAACAATATACTCTATAAAGGTAATAATGGTGGAAATTGGGAAATTTTCACATAAAAGTTACTGTAGAGAGAGGACCATCTTAATAAATTCACTTTCGTAGCACAAAAAAAGAAAAGAAAAGAGAGAAATTAAAAAAAAAGACAAAAAGGACTTTCTTAGTCTTTTTTTTTTTTTTTTGGGTGTGTTTTGAGAAACGACTTTCATATAGTCTTGAATGGCTGGCAATGGCATTATATAGCGTCTGTGTTGGGTTTGCGTTTTTTCAATGACCACAAATCCCACATTGAAATAAATAAGGAAGAGGAGAGACAAGCGCAAAGTATTAAAGTAAATCGTGCGACACGTAGCAACATACTTACCTGGACGGGGTCAATGGGTGATCCATACGGCCCATGTCCTAGGATGGTAGCCTCCATTGCACATGAAGGAGGGGTGCCAGCCTAAGGTCTTCCCTAGTGGAAGAGCCTACGTCATTATTTGTTGCACTGGGGGCTGCGCAAGCGCTTCCCCCGCCAAACTAATCATTAATTTTCTTATCACTTTTTGATTGTTTATTTAAAGTGATTTAGCACTACGAAATTTATTCTTCAATATTGTTGTATATATTTTTTCTTCTCAAATCTCTACTTCTGTTCTTAGACATGCCAGTTATCTCAAAATACTGGAAATTTATAGAAATTTAAGTCCCATGGTCAGTAAGTTAAATCCATTCTTGGCATTTTTACTTGGGTCTTTTGGGTTCTTGAACTTCTACATTTGGTTTTTAGCTTTCTGTTTATGTTTTACTCATTGGGTTTATTATTGTTTGAATTTTAACTTTCAAGTTTTGTGTGTAGGTTTCAAGCATTTCAAGTCTCTCTTTAATGGATTATCAAAAAAAAAAAAAGAGTCTCTTTAAGTTTTGTGTGTAAATATTTCTCTTGGTTGCTAGCGTTGCAGTGAATAAGTAGCGAATAAGTGGTGTTGCAGTGAAATTAAATAATACCCTATTTGTTAATATGGTCGAAGTCAGGATCTTATGTTTGGGGTACCAAAGTATGAAAAAAAAAAAAAAAAAACCACGGTTTAAGAATGAGAATATCTATATAATTCAATACTAAATTGACATACTCGTAGCATTATTACATTATTTAAGAAGTGCGTGAAAAGAAATTTTGTCAAAATAAGAAGTCAAATCCCGAATGATCTTTAACAACTCATAGATTTATAGTGGGCACAACTTTGAATTAAGCAAGGTTGATAAAATTCAATTCAACCTAGTATATGTCCAATGTGGAACTCGTCACAAATCCATACATAATTAATCAAATTGAGACATCACAGGCCTAATTTCTCTAAATAATCCATAATTAAAAGAAATGAAAAAATGTACGTTAGCAGTAACTTTTGATAGAATCTTCATGGCCAATTTTTTTTTGTTGCAATTTATAATAATTGATAAACAACTACTTATTTCCAAGTTCCCATCTCATCAGATCCATTTGCCAACTTGTAGCGGCTGCTCTACGGGGTTCTTATCTCTTTTTATTTAATTCAATTATTTACTTCAGTTTCCTCACTTTTCTTTTTTATTTTCCCTTCTCTATATTTTTTTCTAAAGAAAATTTTTCTAGGCATCATTGTATTTGATTTTGGCGTCATTGTAATTGACAACTCTTTTTTTTTTTGGGAGAATGGATAGCTCTGCTGTCTGCTCTCTCTTCTTCAGTTCTTTGTATTTAATATATAGGTATACCATGTACAATATGTTGATAAAATCGTGTACAACAATTGAATTTGGAGAGGAGGCTAGTTGTATTTATTTTCATTTTCAAATCACATACTTTTTCTTTACTTTTCGAAACACAAACACCAACTATTAATTTTTTAAAAAAAATAGGCTAAAATATAAAATTGACCATCTAAGTTTCTTCATATTGCATTTCAGTTTTCTAACTTTGTTTTTATTTGTTTCGGTCCTCTAAGGTTTCACTCTCTAGAGAAATCCTTTGAACTCCTCACATTCCTTTTTATTGAATGTGAATTTTGAAAATTTAACTGTTAGGTTGCATGTTTTTATCATATCCACTATGCTTGCAAAAATTCAAGGAGACCAAAGATAAATAGATATGTTATCAATCAAATGTTTAAATTTTAAGTTTTTGTGGTATAAAATAATGCATAAAAAATAAATTTATTGGTTGAATAGTAAATAATATCCAATTTGAATGAAATTTGACATATATGTTAAGAACATAAAAAAATATATGCAATCCAATGGTTAGATTTTCAAAATTAACACAAAAAAAAAAAAAAATATAAGATGAGTTTAAAAATTTTCTCTTTAAACTAGTTTGGAAGAAAAACCTTTTTCCGATAGAAATACTTACATACTAAATAAAAAATAACATGTCCCTAAAAATTGCAATAATAATAAATTTATGTTCCCAAAAAAATGCAAAAAATAATAATTTTAATTGTGTGTTTGGAGAAATAGCAAAAAGTTATTTTAAATAAAGTTAAGGATGCCAATGTCATTATTTTTATTCGGTTTAGAACCTATATTAGGCTTTTATCCTATTTTAGGGATACCATTGTAAATGCCCTATTTTTCTAACACAGTTCAAGAATAATATTTTAATTTTATCACAAAAAATTTTAGACTACCAAAATCCATTGAATTAAAATCTTAATAAACTTTGTAACAATTAAATTATAAAGAAAACTTAAAAATGTGTATATTTTTAAACTATTAATAGTATGAGTTGGGTATGGATTGACAATTTTAACATCTCAAATTTGAATAGGATAGGGTGGGATCTTTAAATAGAAAATTAGTGGTCAAGAACAATATAGTTAAATTCCATTTTAGAGATTGCATTCTAGCTCATGGAACTAGAGCTAGCAAAATAGGGGCACACATGACACATGAGTTGGGTTGGGTTGAGTTGGAAGATGTTTTCAACCTAACTAGATATTGTCGGGTTGATAAATTCTCAAGTAAAAAGTAAAAACTAACCTAATCCACCCCACGTGTTGGATTGGGTCAATGGATTAGACATAAATGTTTCATGCCTTGTAGAACCTAACTTACCTCAATTCACATGGATTAAGTACAAATGATCCCATAATTAAAAATATATAAACACAATATATAAAAATAAGTCTTAGAAAGAGCAAAGAATGTAAAGGACAACTAGATAATTGACTTTCGATAAATATTCATTCAAAATAACAATAATGGAAAGGATTAGATAATAAACCATCGAGTAATTATTGTTATAAAAATAGGGTCATGTTAACGGGTGTCCTTAGGGCAATTATTAATAAACCATCTCAAGAAAGTTTTTAACATCACTTTTATGAAAAATATAAAAAGTTGTCAGAAAAATTAATTGTTTTATTATTTTTCCATAAAATATTTCTAAAAATAATTCTTAAACCAATGCCCTTAGAGCACTGTTAACATTTCCCATAAAAATAATATTACTCGAAAGTTTTTCCACTTGAAATGTATATACTTACATTAATATTTTGAAAAGTATTACACTTGGTGATATTTGCTGGGAATACAATTTACAAATGAGTCAATCGTCGGAACTCGCAATAGTTAGAAAACCCGAAGAGTTAGAAAATCTTAAGAGTGAAAATACTTTCAGATTGCACTAGTGTGGTACCGGCCTAAGATACTCCTAGGGTTAAGGTAGAAACTTACAGTGATCTCAATGAACTCAAAAAAGTTTTGAGAATTGTGTTTTCACGTACCTCAAGACTGTGGTATCTTGGTGTTTATATAGGGTTCTGAAGTAACCACTTTTGCTGAATTGTAGGCATTAGCATAGAGGAGACATGGGCTAACGGCACTGAAATTATTGGGTTTAGTATTCCCATACTTGGCGGTTGTGAAAATATAGGAGGGTCTTGCGCAACAGTTTTTACACTTGAGCATAGTAGGATGATTAGCTTCAAGCCTTCAAGTAGATGTCCTTACTCTTCCATCTTTAGAGATGATGGAATAGTGGTGAAGTCGGACTACTCAATTAGATGGTTTTAGGTGAAGTGGAACAAACGAACGAGTTAACCAATTCAGATGAGTTAAGCTCATTAGACAAGTCGAGCTTGTGGTTTTTGTTCTCTGAAGCTGACTGGTAAAGCTGACTGATGAAAATATTCCCCATTAATTAGCATGTAGGTGACGAATGGGCATATATGTGATGAATGGGCATGTCGGTAATGAGTACTTTGTAAAAATATTCCTTATCAACAAATAGGAGTAAAGTTTTCTCATTATTAGAGATATATTAGCTCATTAGTATAAGTCTAAGTTTTATTTTACTTTGTATGCAAGCCAAATTTTCTACTTGTACTAAAAGTCTATTAATCTAAGATTTAGTCTACTATATATACACGTTATAATTCATTAACATAAGATTTTTACTACACTCTAATATATTATTGATGTAGCCCTTTACGGCCGGGCTTCCTCTGTAGATATAGACTGTTAGGCTGAACCACGTAACCCTCGTTTGTTATTGTGTTATATACTTTATGCTTTTAGTTCTGTATCCATACTAGTATATTCAACATGGTGTATCAATGCTAATATTTAACACTCAAGAGTAGAAGGGGTATTAAATGTAGAAGGGTTGGAGTCTTTTCTAGATTCTCCAGGCTTGTGCCACAAAACCGCTTCTTTTAAGCTCTTCTATAGTGAATTGTTGGAGGCAATTGCACACTTGGACTTTGAACTTTGTGGAA
Source organism: Castanea sativa (assembly GCF_040712315.1). Lineage (NCBI taxonomy): Eukaryota > Viridiplantae > Streptophyta > Magnoliopsida > Fagales > Fagaceae > Castanea > Castanea sativa. The sequence goes on from NC_134015.1 coordinate 13,814,765, forward strand.
GATTGCTTGTGGAGGCAATTGGACACTTATTTTGAACTTTCTAGAATACTTGGGCACTTGGATTGCCTATGGGGACAATTGGAGTCTTGCTATCACGAAAATGATTATCACATGAACACTTGGAGTGCTTGTGGGCAGTACTTGGAGTCTCGCTTTCATGAAAATGACTTCTCCAGTTCACATGGTGACATGGAAATGCAAAAATGGGAAGGATTCTTCGCATTACATGCACACTTGGGATTTTTTGCGTAGGAAATACACATACTTACATGGGAAAAAAATTCTTCTTCACATTTTGGAATAGTATAGGACTATAGGAGAACTTTTTTTTTTTGGAAAGGTATTCACTCGAAGGTCAAATTATGTACGGATATATCTCATATGGATTTCCAAGAATTTTGGAAGATTGGTTTTGGTTTTTCATTTGTATCCAAATTACTTAATCTTGACAAAGCATCCATTAACATTGGTTTATCTTTCTTTTTCTTTTTCGTAATAAATTTGATAGTTATAGTGAAGGAGAGGAGATTTAAACATTGAATGTCAGCTATTGAAAACACTAGGATATACTAGTTGAACTATAAAGTTCTTTAGCAAAATTGGTTTATCATTGGTATTACACAAAGTTGAAGGCTGGATGTGGAATTGTAAAAACTCTCTGACAGAAAGCACCTCAACAATGAGGTAAGTATACGAAGGACTTGTTCTGTCAGACTAAAAAATTCCTCCAGAATTGTTAGTTATCACCAAGGTGGAAAGTGATTGATATTTGATCATCCAAAATATTGTTTTGATAAAACCAAAATCCTAAATTGGTTGACAACAATGTTATGCCTCACTGCCTCAATGTGTTACATTACAACAATCCATCTTTCATCCCACATCACTAATTTATGTCAGAGTAGGGGTCAACTTGGTGTATAAATAAGATGTGCGCATGACAGACAAACATACTTACCTGGACAGGGTCAATGGGTGATCAAAAAGGCCCATGGCCTAGGCTAGTGACCTCCATTGCACTTAGGAGGGGTGCTTGCCTAAGGTCTACCCAAGTGGTGGAGCCTATGTCATAATTTGTGATAGAGGGGGCCTGCGTTCGCGCGGCCCCTGTCAATACTATATGCTAAATTGGTTTCTTCTTCTTATGCAATCAAGAAGAAGAGTAGATCTTTCTCAAGAAAAGAAGAAGAATAAGAGTAGATTTTACAACTCACACTAAAATGTGGAATTTTTATGTGTCATGTATTTTTATGGAGGAATTTGAATACTGAAACTACCTTTTTATCATATCCATAACAACTAATTATTGGAACCTGAACACTAAAACTACTAACAACTAACTATCTATAATTACTAACAATTAACTATTTATGATTTGTAGTGAAAATATTGTGGAACAGTGCCTCTCATTTTACTGTCATGGAATTTGATTAGATTTAAATTTCTATATTTCTCTTTGTGCCCTTAATTGTTATTAGTAAATTACTAAAGTAATAGGGTTAAGGGTTAAGGGTTAATTGAAGTGTTATGCCTTACTTTTGTAGATTTTTGTTATGCCTTATTATTATTATTATTATTATTATTTTTTTATTCAAGATAGAAATTTGACTATAGCTTAATCTAAGTGTGAAATTTCTTCTGGATACTTAAATCTCAGTCCTTGCCTCTCTTATTTCACAAAAAATTTGTATTTTTGTGAAATGACCATCACGCCAAAAGTGCTATTTTTAAAAGGTCATGAAAATGAACACTAAAGAGTTTTTTTTTTTTTTCCCAGTAATACATGGATATATAGACTGGAAGGATCATAAAAATGCAATAAATGGTGTTCATTGAAAACGAAAGCTCAGACTATTTAAATGCAATGTAACCCTGAAATATGAATTCTTTAGGCTTAGAAAATATGAAGATTGAGGCTATCAAGTCAATCTATCAAAATTTTATTAGTCAAGCTGCTGATCATACAGGTACAGCAAACAGACGATAGGAAGTTCTCATTATTTCAAATATGTAGATTGCATAACATACATAAAGCAGTTTCTGATATTCAGAAACAATCAGTCATAAGTCATATTTTCTGCCTCATGCCTTATGGAATCAAAGAGTGAAGTAGACAGATAACGCTCTCCGAAGCTGGGAAAGATAACCTGTATTCAAAACAAAATCAAACAGAATAGTTAATGAACTTGAGATTGGAATACACAGACTAGTACAGCTCTAACTCTAAGCCGTCTGTGCATTTGATACAATCCTACACATAATTGCAATGGAAAAATGAGTTAAGGGTGGCAAAGTTCAAGTTTAGGTTTGACAACTGGATTGCATATATCGTTTTTTGGACTGCCCAAACCCATGTTGAACCTTACTTCCATACAGACTCAACCTTTTAAGCCAACTTAGGAATTTATACTTTTTAATTTTTAGTAGGTAGGTCATTTAATACGAATCAAATCCGATTCTAGGTTAGTTAAGCAGGTATGCAATACTTACACAACTCCTAGGAACACCAGTATTAAAACTTGGGCCAAATTATTCTGAAATTTTTTCAAACGATTTTTTTTTTTTTTGAAATTATTGGACTTAAAAAACATAAGGGTGTCACAAATTTTTTTTTTTTTCAATTTTAAGTTTCATTTTTAAAGATCCATTTATATAAACAAATGAAGACAAAGGGGACTGAACAATATGATATTATAGACCACAAGCAGCAGCTTTGCAGAAGTACTGTAGAGCTTGAAGCCTTGAACAATATTTACTTCCTGGGTTAGGATGAGAAAATTGAAGAAATATAAATCCTAAAAGGAGTTGTATGAGACATAATTAGAGGGATTCTGGAGCAAATTTTGAAATTAGTTAAATCAAGCTAAGCACAATACCATAATACATATAATGAAGTGCAACAAAGATTCTATATCAATTTAAAGAAGGCACTTGGACTTACAGCAATAAGTTTTCCAGCATTTTCTGGCCTCTTTGCCAACTTTATTGCAGCAGCAGCTGCAGCACCAGATGAAATCCCAACCTGCAAAATACAAGCTTCCACGTTCAGCATAGAAATGAATTGTAAAAAGTTCTTATAGAGCCATTACCTTAAGCAAGTATCCTACCAGCAAACCTTCTTTCAAGGCAAGCAGTTTAGCAGTTTCAATAGCTTCCTCAGTTGATACCTGAAAAAGTTACCAAAAGCATTTTGAGTCCTTGAAATAAAATCTATGGCTGAATATGCAGATGCCAGTGATCAGGGAGTTGCCATGTAAACAATAGCTGGTAATTGCCATTACGCTTCAACAAGATTGAAACAGAAAACAAGAAGTTATTCTGCTACCACTGTAACAGGTTCGTATAACTGTCACAAGGATTTGCAACTTTTGTTTTAACTTTAAATGGGAATGTCCAAGCCCAACTTAGGTGTTTTTTTTTGCCCAATGTAAAATTTATTTAATCAGTCGCTAAACGATTATTAAAGCCCTCACAAACTCCAAGAAAATAGAAAGACCAATTTCCATAAGAACTCAGACAACAATATGCTCAAACTTATCCATGTATATGTATTCCTTATTGGTCTCCAGAATCATTTCTGTATTTTTTTTTAAAACTAAAATGCAGATATTGAGTTCAGCTGAGTAGTGTGACATATTCATTTAAGAGAATGACCGATCTCATGATTGTAAAAAATTTATTTTCCTGTCTCACTCACAGAAACAATAACAAAGATAAACAAGCTCTTCCAGAACCATTTTCATTTTCATACTGAACCTGAAGCAAACGTGACAGGTAATTTATTCATTTCTAAAAATATAATTCGTGAAGTAGCCCAACAGAATTGATTGTCTGGATTATATAAAGAAACAAGCCCCATAAAGCTGACTCTCATCAAGATGAAATGCCCTTAAACCAAGTATAACAGGAATGAGCTTTACACTTATAAAGGACTAAAATAAAAAATATAATCCTAAAAAAACTACCCTCTAAGACTGATAAAATTACATAAAAGACTTCTCTAGGCAAAACTTTCACAAACCTAGTCCTTAATGTCCTTTTGTTGATCTGTCTTCCAAAATTCAATCATCCATAATGATAAATAATGCTCCAAAGGTGATAAATGAGTTATACCTCCTTTGCAAAGATAACTCTACTTGCATACCCATAATTACAATGTATTCTGACTATGCTCATGCTTTTCACTCAGTATGCAACACTTCTAACTATAGCACAAGTACATAATTTCACATGTGAAATCAATGTGAAGGAAAATAAAATAGTTTCCAGACTTACCTGAATAACTTCATCAAGCAGCTTCATATCCAGAACAGTAGGTATTATACCAGCACCAATTCCTTGGATAAGATGCTTGCCTATGATATCACATATGCTTGGTTAGTCAACTACAAATGCCGTTATTCAAACTTGTGCAACTTCTATCCCAATTGTAGAAAAGGATTTTTTCCATCCTATCTCAAGCTAGGACCCAAGCCAATTTTTTAGATCAAAAAATTGAACTCCCTTAACTTTAGACTAATGACTTTAGAATACCATAAAAATAAACACCAAAATACATATGATGCTTTCCCATTATCAGTTTCAAACAGATATTTGGGTGCAGTAAATGTTAGCTGAACTCATCAAAAGCAACCGCAAATAAACTACATCCCTAAATCACACATTATTCATCACTTCCTATTAATTTTTTACATGAAGTTTAAACTAAATAAAATTTCCTTTGGCAATTTCTTAAGACGTGTATTATGGAAGCTGGTTAAACATCCACCTCCAGTCCTCAAAAAGCCTGATCAAACCAGCTTAGTGTCACTCAAGCTCCACATGTAGAGCAGCTTCCATTCACACTAAAGCCTGCATGCTTAGCAGGTAGAAAAGCTTTTGCGAATTTACTAAATAGAACAGTCCCAGAAGATATATAGCTATTTCATTTATCAACCTTATTGTTCAATAACAACAGAAAGTACAGTTATCAAACAGAACTGTTACATTTATATTTAATAGCAATGCTAATGAATCACTGATGCGCCTCAACAGTGAAACTTAAGCCATAATAAACTTAGCCTTCAACAAAACTAACAATTTTGGCCCACCCTCCTTGAAATTTACTGATAGCACTCCAAACTGATATCTGCAAAATGTGTTACCTACTGATACTCTTCAAACCAATTATTCAAACTTATAAAGTTACAATATGTCTGGTTTAGTTTTACTAAGTATCACAAATTGTTATTTTCTAAGGGGGTGACTTTTTCATACTAATGGAACCAGGAAATCTGGAACTTTTTCCTTGTACCAATATAATTCAAAGTCTTATAACTTATAAGTACAGAATTTCACATATACACAAGGGAAATTGCATGAACGAAGAGTAAGAAGTCAGGGCATGAACAAAAAGTTAACTGACCAGGCTGTCCTCCATTCAAGACTGCACTTTCAACTGGTTCTACTCCATACACCTAGACATTACCAAAAGAAACATACCATTAGGAACATGTCATTGCAACATGAGTTCTCTATCCCTCTCTCCCTCAAAACAGACACACAAACACAAGTCAACCTTTATCTCAGGGTTTTTCTCCTTGAGGAAATTCCCTGCACCAGTTACTGTACCCCCAGTCCCTATGCCTGAAACCAGGGCATCAACTTTCCCTCCTGAATCTCTCCATATCTCTGGGCCGGTGGTTTCATAATGGACCTAACAAAGATTGGCAGCATAATTAGTTAAGGATGTCAACCATACATTTGGTATCATAAAATGTCTAACACAAAGAATACCTTTGGGTTGGCAGGATTTTCAAATTGCTGAAGGATATAGCTATTGGGTATTTTACTTCGCAGTTCATTGGCCTTATCAAATACACCATAAACGCCCTTGGCAGGATCTGTAAGGTACAACTCAGCTCCAAAAGCTTGAGGCACCATTCTTCTCTCAAGACTCATTGAAGATGCAATGGTAAGGATAAGTTTGTAACCCTTAACTGCTGCAACGAATGCCAATCCAATGCCAGTGTTGCCACTAGTAGGCTCAATGAGGACAGTCTTTCCGCCATTCAAACATATCAAGAATCAAGGGAAAGATGTTAGTTCAACACTTCCAATAATATTTCTTTTTAGATTGGTAAGTTACACAAGCACTTAGTAGTCTTTACCCCATGATCTCACCCTCCACATAGCACTTGTTAGGGGAGGAGGAGATGTCAGCTGTGCTAGAGCTCATTCGCTCAAAATTTTCATAATATAGACAATACATGTAGCAAAGTCTGTGTGTAATCAAACATTACTTGAAGAAAAAGAGAAATAGGCAAAAACTAACTCCAATATGAGCACCACTGAACTAGGAAACAAATCCAAAGAAATACCCCGATTTAACTGTTTTTTGTCATAATGATGCTAACATCTGCATAGACTTTGGTGAAAACATATATAGGACGTGAACTTGTATAAAATACATAGCTGCTATTACAAAGACAAATTTAGGGAGAGGCAGGTAGGGTGGGTTGGGGTTCAATTCTTCTAGAACAGTGAAGTGAGGATTTTTAAATACCAACCTTCCCTGGAGTAATCAAACCCTTTTCTTCAGCATCTTTAATCATACTATATGCAATCCTGCATGTCAAAACGTACATCCAAAATGCATGTCTCAACTAGAGATTCTTGAACAAATCCTATTGTTGCTAGAACACTTTAATATTAAGAAAAATATAATCAATTCAAAAATAACAAATTAGATGCCTGTCTTTGACACTAGAGCAGGGTTCCATCATCTCAAGCTTGGCAGCAATACGGGCTACACAGCCATCTACAATGTGGTTGAGATATACCATTGGGGTATTGCCTATCAACTGCACAAGTCAAAAATTACCACTAGGAAAATTCAATTTAAGAAAAGTAACATGAAAAGAATTTGATTCTAAGTATAAAGAAATACTTCAGTAACATCTTTCTTGATTGCACACTTGTCCTCCATGTTATCTTTTCACCCCAAAAAAAAACTGCAAGGAAATTGTGAAAGAATGAGAGAGTTTCGAAGATGTAAAGTTGCAGTCTTATATAATTACAAGAAATGTTTCAGTGCATGCTAACAACCAACAAAAATAATATACTCACACCAAGTCTTGAAAAATATAAAAGTATTTGAATTAATTTTGAGAAGAGAAGGAAATTTTTGGATTGAGATAATTCGAATTGGAAACAATATGCTTTTTTTTTTTTTCTTCAATTTTTCCTAATGAATTTACTAATTTCAGTTTTAAAAAGAAAGAAAATAGAGGATAATTTATCAATATGTATGGTTAATAAAGCATAATGTTGAGTAATTTCGAAAGTGTTGAATTAAAGTGTCATTTTTGTGTTAGATTGTTGATGTCTGCATTTTTTTTTTTCTCATCATCATAGTCATCAATTTATCAACTCGTTTTTATTTGAAATGCTATATAATTTTTTGTGATATATATAGGGTTTGGAATCAGATGATTGATAAGATTCAGCAACATAATTTATCTCATATAAAGAGAATTTAGGACATCTATTGGCCCCCCTAAGACGAAATCCTGGTTCTGTCCCTGCACAAGATATCAACGCCAAACCTACAAATTATATAAAGCTCCACAACCAAAGAGCACAAAAGTAAAAAGCAACTAATGCTTAAGAAAGCATGAAAAAAGTGTCAGGCAAAAATATGTCAGTGGTAAATATTATTAAAAAAAAACCCAACGAACACCAAAGTTAAGAGCCTATCTAAATAAGCAGGGGCCCAAAACAGAGGAATCACTAAGAAATTTCAAGGACTCAGTAGTTTTTTCTTAGAACTCTCAAGTACCAGTGCCGACTCTTGAAAAAGAATCACCAGAACCTCAAAATCAATGTGCCTTTGTATTGTGCCAGTGTACTTAAATATTCAGCATAAATAGAGCACATGCAGTAATGGCTGAGCAACTTTCTTTTTTCCTTTGTTTTTTTGGTCAGTAATAGCTGAGAAATGTCCAAGTACCTAATTTTGGAATGTGTCTAATTATGCAGAATTTTGAAAAATATATTTCAAAATTCCAAAATTTAAAAAGCCTCAATATAAAAAACAAATCATTAAAAAAATGAACAGCAAGATTCCACATTACACAATAGTGGAAACAGTCCAATAATTCATTACTTGGAGGAAAAGACCAAAAATAAAAATAAAAAGAAGAATAAAAAACCACCACAGAATTAAACATATAAGTCATTATGAACTCCCTAAAAATTAAACGGAGAAACAGCCAGGAAATTTCTTAGTACCCAAAGATGAAAACACTGTATTAAGGAAGGATTTATTGAGAAGGAATCACCAACTACCCAAATAATTGACAATCAAACAAAAAGTCAAAAACCACAAGAGCTATAATTAAAACAAAAAAAGAGCAGAGCAAATGAGCTCGAACTTTTATCATGGAGAAGAAAACCTGATCTCTAGAGAGTTGTAGACACACAAACACACTGTTGAACTATATATTTGGCCTATTGGGTATGCATGTTTTGCTACGTAGCTTAGCTTTTTGTGTGATTCTCTTTATATTGTTATTGACGTTGGCTGAGCCTGTTAGGGGAGTGAAGGTGTTTTTATAGGGACTGCAATGGAGCTCTCAGGCTCGTTCAGACAACCCAAGAGTAATTTTTAGGTATTCCCGGAACGTGGAGAATGATACTCTCTCCTCTCACATTCATAGTAGGGTCCGCTCATTAAATTCATAATAAGGTCCATCATGAATGTAAGAGGAAAGAGCACCGACTCCCTAAGAATTTTCCCCCACCCACTACAGCATTGACGTAGACTTTTGGATCCTTGTCTCCTGTACTAAACAAAAAAGCTTTTCAAATCGCTGTATTCTTGAAACTTCTGTACATGGGACAAGGACAAGACCATGTCTTAAGTCTTATCACAAAATTCATTTTGATTCGAATTTTGTCATTAGGGGCATCTTATGATGCGCTATGTGGAGATACCAAAGATTTGACCATTCAAATCAGGATCAAGTCACCATAGTTCTACTTAAAAATAAAAATAAAAAACAATCTGCAAAAAAATAGTATGAAGAAATATGGTTTCAGTCTTTTTATTCTCCATTTTTTTTTAATACTATAATTACATTTTCTTAGATGGATTGGGTTGCTAATATTGACAATATACTGTGTGAAAAATTAACTTAAAAAAATTGAAATCTCAAAAGTTTTATGAGAAAGTGATCATTAATAATAATTTGGCACATTGACAATTATCATTATTTTTTTGGTAAAACTATTTAAGATTTCAATCGTGTTGAATTTTATTGATTCAAAAATTTGGGAGGGTGCACAATCTACATATGTTTTTATTTTAGTGAAACTAATTATTGACCCACAATTTTAATAACAACCCCAAGTTTAATATCACCCATTGCTGTTAATTTGTCAATTGTCATGTTGCGTAAACGCATGAAATTTAAATCAACCTTCAATAACTGGTTCAATATAATATCTTTTCCTAAGATTGCATGTATGAAGAGTCAAATTTATGTTTCATCAGAAGATCTCTTACAATATTGCTTGAAATCTTGGACTAAAGTGCATGATTTAAATCGTCTGTCAATATTTGATCATATGTTACATTAGAATGTCTTTTCCTATGATTGCAACTTGCAAGTATGAAGAATCAAATTTATGTTTTGTCATAAAATCTCTTCCAAGATTGCAAGAAATCTTGTGCCAATCTTCTTGTAAGATATTTTTATTTTTAATTAAGCAAAAAGAAAATGAAAAAAAAAAAGTTTAATGAGTGGTGGAGGTATAGACACATATGGACCACCATTTATTTTAACCACTCACAACTTTTCAATTGTAGCAAAAATTGTGTTATTTTTTGTGGTCCTAGTATTTTTCACAAATTACTGAGTAGAAATATATACAGTCATTTTATATAGTTTCTTTTATTTAAATTATTAATATAATATCGAACAAGCCGGAGCTTATACTTGCATGGGGAGTTCTAACTTCTAACCATTGAACATTCCTCAATATTGTAAGGTTACAATTGAGATCTATAATATAACTTTGGTAACAGAGACAAGAATAGACGGATCCTCAATAATAATAAAAAGGACGAGTATATGATCATTATTCTGATTTGGTTTTGTTAAAACTTTGGTAGCAGAGGCAAGAGTAGTCAGATCCTTAGACTAGGCCTTGGTCATGAATAACCTTTCAAACTTGTCCAAGTCTTGAACAACCTCTCAAAGATGCCCTGGACCACTCTAATGGCCTGTTTGGATGTTTAAAAAAGGAGGGGGAGTAGAGTAGAAGGAAGGAGAGTAATTCAATTACCTTGTTTGGGAGTTTTTTAAGGAAGGAGGGGGAGGGGTTTGGAGGGGTTTGAAGGGGTTTCAACTACCTCCAACCCCCTCATTTTTAATTTCCCCAAATTGGAGAGATTTGGAGGGAGAGTAGAGCACATAAAATTATTGATAAAGTAAATTACCTAATTTACCCTTATTATATTTATAAAATTACAATGTTAAAAACAAGGGAAGGGCTAATTACTCACTTCCCCCTTACTAATTATAAAAACATCCAAATAAAGTGGAAGGTAATCATTCTCCTCTACTCTCCTCCCCACTACTTCCCTCCCCTCTACTCCCCTCTACTCTCCTCCCTCTCTAAACTCCCAAACATGCCATAAATCCTCTAAGCTGAAAGACCAACAATTTAGAGTTGGTAGTAGGTACAAGTAGATGCAAAACTAGGAAAAAACTAAGTGAAAATGTTAAAGAGTGGTGGTCGTAATGATAGACGGTGTACGGGACACAACTAAAATTGTGTTTTCATGAAACATATTTTAAAACAAGATTTCAACTAGAGTTTATATGATAACATGTAACTCAACGTGTGCAATTTTTATTAAAAAAAAAAAAACTCAATGTGTGCAACAATAATTGTGTTTTCAAAACATGATTTCAATTATAATTGTGAAATACTTGAATCATATCTTAAAACAATATTTCAACTGTAATATATATGGTAACGTATATCTCATTATATGCAACAATAATTAGTGTTTGCTAAATGAAGGGATTTTAAATTGATTTTCAATCTTATCAATTTAATGACGATGAAAATTGGTAATAGTGGTTGTGTCAATAGCTGCAAGCCAACGGAAGGCAACAATAACCATGATGGTGGCAGTGGGCTGGTGGCAATAGAGGTGATATCAACAGATTGTGGTGCTGACAATAGTTGTGGCAACATTGGTAGAGATTTAACATTGGTGGTGAAGGCAATGGCAGGAGCAGATGGTGGGGGCCGCAGGCAGGCAGAGACATAAGAAAGGTTTGATAAAAACATTAATAAACGATGAGGTTTAACTCAAATGAGGTGTAGTTCTAATTTCTAACCAGCTGACAACGTTTATTTTCCTGATTTCTTCTACACCATAAACATGGAGTCAATGAGATAATCATCATTCTGCAATTTTTTCCCCTATACATAAAAAATAATTAAAGAAAAAGTTCAAGAGAAGCATGTTTTCTTCTACTGTGGACTCTCTCTCTCCTTAACTGGGTGGAAGAAAGAGTAGCCAATTGTGTACAATGCCCAACAAATAAATTAAATTTAAGGGATAAAAAAACATAGCAAAAAATAAAATGAACAGATCTCATTTTCTCATTAACATGAACAAAAAATACAGGAGTAGCCGGCATCTCACAAAAATTCCACGTCTTCTTCCTGTTGTTCCAGCACAATGGTTGCAAGGGCAAGTCTATATGATGAAGATCTTAGATTCCTAACCAGGACATAGATCTCCTTCCTCCGCTTTTTAGGCATGTTATTCCACTGCTCCTCTCTAAGACGAGCAAGTAAGACTACCTCACATAAAGCCTCTGCTACTGGCTTCTTGCTACACACATCATATCCAATATTGAGATTATGAACAAAAGTAAAACGAAACAATGGAAGACCATAGATGTACATAGTTGCTATGTAATCAAAGACGTGTATACTAACCTCCCTCGAACAAATCCAGTTGTAACAAAGCCAATTGGCCACCGATGAGATTCCCTTGCAATAGCATCTTCTGGTTTGTGGAGTTCCCACTTAGCAGGAGATTGTTCTTTGAAATACAATCTCACAGCAGATTGAGGCATTTGAAGTCCTCCCTCGTCAGTTCCTGACCTGCAACAATATCAAAAATCAAAATCTAAATATTAATCAAGGGGATTCGTACCATAATAGGCACAAAGTAAAGAAGAAGTTGTCATTAACGAAGTTTGCATTTGAGAGAATAGTATTTTCATAAGAATGAGATAATCCAACATATCTTATGATTTTTTATGTCAGATTTCACCTTTCTAATGCACCAAAGCATACACATTTCATCAACTATTCACATGAAAAGTTGTTTGAGAACCCTTGCAATTCATCTATCATCTTCCCAAATTAGAAGTTTTGTAATTGCAGATTCAAAAAAAATAAAAAAAAGAGCAAAAAAAATTCTACATGAATGGAACTCTTGGGTAAGTGAAGGTAAGAACTCATTAACCTAAAATAAAAGTTTCAAGAGTTAACTACCTTGAAATCAACAATGATATATCAGTAAGTTGAGGTGCACATACAACTGCTCCCTCTTCAAAAACGCCTTCCTTGTAAGCATGGAGAAGAATTCTAAGAAAACATAGTTTCCGACCATAACCAAAGTGGGCAATACCATTCAAACTGGGGCCAAACTTGCTTTCATCTTTCAATAACTTTAATATTCTTGTCTTCTTGTCAGGCAGCTGAGAAAACAGAAGCAAATGATCACCTTGGATTTCTCTCAAGAAATCAGTCAGCACAAAGTGTGTCCTTGCTACAACTCCATCAAATGTATTACTATGATGAACAAATGATGATGTACTACAATTTCCAGAATCAGAGTTGGACAACAAATTGCCATAAACCATTTTTTCCTCATTGTTAATTTGACTATTTCCTGCTCTAGTGGGTCCTTCTTTGAAAGCATGGCGGATGGTCTCCCATGGTGGTGGAATGGGAACTCTCCATGGTCTGACATCAGGAGGAGAACGTTCCACTTTTTGATTAGAGACAGCAGCTTCATTTGCCATAAAGAATGAGTATGCATTGCAATCAGGAAAATCTGAAGGAAAAAAGGGCATGCCCATCTGCAAGAGATAAAATTTCATTCAATGCTTGATAAACCATTACTGAATACAATAGTTGTAACTTTGTAAGGTGCTGAAGAGCTTACTTCACTTGCAACCCAATGCTTCTCTCTCAAACCTATTGCATGAGCCCCCTTAGAGATAAGAGGAGCCCAAAAGACCCTGACCCAACTTAATGGAAGTATAATGGACCATCTGAAAGAAAATAAAACAAATACTTATAAGATACTAAACATTACAAAAAAAATCTGACAGTTAGATTCTCCATGCATCTCAAAAAAAAAAAAAATTGCCATCTAGTCGGCATACACAAAACAAATGTCACTAATAGCAAGAAAATAAACTTTGTTCTGATCAGCTGAGGTGCTTAAGGAAGATTATATTCATAAATTCACAATTTGCTTTCTCCTGAAAACTGTTTAACAAATTTATCAGCTATCTTATGGACCACCGTAATTTTAAATTTTAAATAAAAATTCAAGAAATCAAGATGCTTCTCTTCATTTTAAATATTAATTAGAAATCAAAATGGAAGTTACCCAAAAAAAAAAAAATCAAATGGAAAAAACTGTGAAAGTCAAAGTGCTTTTCTTCATCTGAAACATTAATGTCATAAATGTAATTGTATTCTTAAAAATAAATTTCCTTAGATGGAATGATAAGCACATAGTAAGGAAAAGGCTAATCATAGATTCTTAGGTTATGTTTGGTAACAATTTTTATTTTCTATTTTCAAAAACTTGTTTTTGGGAATATAAAGAAAAAACAATTTTCTTGTATTTTTGAAATAAAAAACATGTTCAGTTTTTGGGAATATAAAGAAAAAAAAAAACTCTTCTATTTTTTTGAAGAAAAAAATAGAAAATACTAAAATATGTTGTTACTAGGATTTGAACTCTAATGCTAATTCATTAAATGAGATACATTCATTAAATTAAATGCATGTTTTCATTGAATTTTAAAAATTAAAAACTGAAATCAGCCTTTTGCATATTTTTAGTTTTCTTCACAAATTGAGTTCTGAGAACAGTTTTTGTTTTCAGCCCATTTTGGGTTCGCAAACAAGTTTTTTAGTTTCAAAAATAGAAAATTGTTTTTGGAAACAGAAAATAAGGAGAAAAAACAGATACCAAATATACCCTTAGGATCTAAAACTTGCACTAGTTGTCATACTAATTCTTTTCTACAGCCAAAGCCATTTATTAAATCAGAAATTTTCACAACTGACAATTTTACTCTTCTTAAGCATAAACACAATGGTGCCTAATAATGAACAATAATAGTAAGTCACCATGGATAAATTAAGAATTAGACTCTCAATTGTAAGAATTAACTTTATTCGAGTAAGACAAAATTGGAGATTTTACTAGGAAAAAAGGAGTTACCCTATATGCAATCCCTTTTGGTCATTATTTTTTAAAAGTAGAATAGGGCAAGATCTTGAGCACTGCACCTTGGTTGAAGTGTTCAGCATTCCTGAATTTGAAGCATCAAGGCAGAATTTATCCATACGCAGGTTATTTTTTTCCATACACAATACAATGTCTTCTACAGGGGGACTTACTCCACTGCTACTGTCCCATAAATCCTTGTTATCATAAATAATGCTATTTCCTCCAGGTTTTGTCCCAGATAACAACTCCTCGTTCTTGTTTAGTATTCCTGCTAATGCAACATCCTCTTTAGCTTCAGCCTCTGATATGCTGAGCATACCAGTAGAAAGTGACTCTGGAACATCTGCAAACCTTTTCTCAGGCATTATTCGAGGATCCTTGACTCTAAGAGACACAATTGCATGAGAAGAAAAATTCTCCTGATTCCCAAGTACAGAAGACTTCAATTGGGAGTCATGCTTGGATTCTACAGCTGAATGCTTCCTCAATTGCCAAGGGTTCTCTGAAGAACTGTAAAGCCAGTCAACACCAATTAGACATCTTGCACTTCTTCACTTAGTAAGACATATTTCTAGCATTAAATAACTCACCAAGTAACAGGATGTAATATCTTCTGAAGATGCTCAAATGCCTTTAATCCCAATACTTCTAATTTTGCAAGTTGACCTTCAAGCGAAACACAATTGATCAAAATGCCCCTCTCATCCATCTGAAGATAGAACACATGAAGGGGGAAAATAAACGTTAAAAGAGTATGTGATGAGTGATCTAAGCACCAGCTTTTTATCTATTCTACTATATAATACTCTAGGCATGTGAAACCTATTACCAAAAGACATAAAAACAACTTGGTATCGTGTTGGACACATGACATATATCTAATGCAACTACAAAGAAAACTATAACATAAAAAACAATGTCATTTTCTTAAATTATAATGTAAGGATCCCTTGAGATTATCATTCACTTATAGGGTAGTTTCCAGAAATTTTAATGCAGCTTAGAGTAACAAGACTTCCCACATACGACACCTCATTTGAAGTTGGAAGTTTAGGCCTACTAAGCTTCAAAAAATAAAGAGAAATATGATTCTCTTATGAGAACCAAATTTAGAACGTGTACCTCCTTCTGGCAGGCAAATTTTAGAGCATCAAATCCTTCACTAAAAGCAGAAACATGTATCCACACCCACATCTGGCGAAAGGAAGAACTGGACTCAATGTTCTCTGGCTTGTCACAGCCATAATCATCATGGTCCATAGCATCACTATCCCGATTCTGCTGGCAAACAGGTCGCCACATATAGGTCACTGGAGCAATTGGCTGAGAAAGTGGTGCTCCAACATGATGAAGCTGCAAAGAACAAGGAATTCATATATCTAAATCCTAATGTAATCCCAGTTCATAAGAGATCACTTAATGAGATAACCTACCATAGCGCTTCCATACATGGCACCCAAAATAACAGAGCGAGAGGAAGTTTCAGAAAGATCTGAAGGGGAAGGCACCATCAGAGATTTTAGAACCGATATTAAAGATTCCTGGAAGCATACAACACAAGATCAAATTACATTTATCGTAATAAAATAAAAAATAAAAAAAATTCTTGACTTTTTTATTGGGCCAGTGGAGCTGGAAATAATTATTTCAACTACTGATTAAAGACCTGCTTCCTCAATCCTATTATTTAACAAATGTGAATGAAATGGGCTTAGAATCAAAACGTTTGAAACAAGAAGAGAGAGTGCCTACCTCCGGACCCTCTAATTGGACAGAAATATGATAACTCGCATCATGTACGAGAACTTCCTGTTTGAACCACTTCAGGAGTGCCCTTGAACCCCTTCCTCTATACAAAACATTTAAAAACCATTGTCAACAATTAAATAGTATAAGGCACATACACCATTCTCCATATATAGCTTAAAACTAAAAATCTTCAAAACACACATTTGTACTCAGTCCATTATCCAATTCACACCTTTCCAGACAATCCAATCAACCATAAAATATAGGGTCAGTCAACATCAGTTTACCCCCGATTTTTCGAATGTTACACTTACCTTGCACTAAATTGAATCGTTAATCTTTCCATTCTTATTGACAGAAATAGACATGCGAAATTTAGTATTGATTTCAATTTTCAAAATTCTTCTACCATTTATTTTAATAAGTTCAAATTTATTGATCATAGGACTTTGAAAAATCTCTCACGGTCCATTTATTTCAGTTTCTAGCTCATTCTATCTATTTACTTAGACACAAATTTTCAAAACCTCACATTTTTTTTTCGTATTCCGCAAAACTTTTTACACAACATAAAGAAAACAAAGCCCATTCAAACACAATCTTAACAAGTCATAATTTTTTTAAGCAATAAAACAGAGATTATAATAGTATTGTACCTTCCTTGCAAACCAAGAGGAAGATAAAACCCCCAAAGCTTAGTCATAGCGAACCGCTTCGCATACCAAACATGCGTTCTAAGCCTCTTAGTCCCATCTCCAGAACTCGAAAACCCTTTTTCCTGATTCATCCGAAGCTCAATTCTCCTTCGAATGCGCCGAGGAACAACCTTAACCTCCTTCTCCTCTCTATCTTTCTCCAGACAAGCACTGGTCTCATTCCTGCGTCTCCTCTTCTTGTTCTTCTTGGCAGCTTGATTGTCGTACGAGGTTGTTCTTCGTCTCTTGTTCCTGCGAGACCGGAAATCGTTGTTTAGCCGAGTTGATACTAAGGAGTGAAGTGATTCGAGCTCCGGGCCTCGAGATTCTCGAAACTTCTGGAGATTGATTTTGCGTGGAGGCAAAACAACATTCGTTTTTGTTGTTGCTGTTGAAGACATCGTAGCGTTGGTATGTGAATAGGTGATACTATGACATAAATAGTTGCATTGTGTTTGAGAGAGTATTTGGTAGGGTTTGAAATCAGAGATCAGAATGAGAGAGAGAGAGAGAGAGAGAGAGAGAGAGGCTCTTTTTCTTCTTTGCTTTTCGAACAAAGATTTTTTAAGGTTTACTAAAACCCCTGTGAACTCTCTCTATTGTGATGTCGTTTTTAATTTTTATACCTTAATGAAAAACGGCTTGTCGTTTGGAGATGACATAAATGGACAATGTCGGTGGGTTGAATTCGTAGGGTTCATATAATAATAAAAGACTTTGAATTGGGCTTGAAAATGAAACCAAGACATCTAGCCCAAGATGGATGTCTAATTCGTACTGGTCATTTACCTAAGATGAATGTGTGTGTCATCAAGCATGGTATGATTTGCTAGTCTTTTAGATGGACTTGATTGCGGGCCGTTTGGTCTAGCTTAGGGTTTTTGTTGATCTTGAAATCTGGCTTAGGAGTGGGTCGTTTAACTCGACCTAACATTTTAGTCATTTTGTAGGGCTTAAGCTCATTAAACTATTGGGTTCTAAGCCCGAATAAGTAAATAGAAATTAGGCATATATTCATAAGGCTTGCTCTCAATTCACTTGGGAGTAGAGGTCTCATGATTGAATCCTACAATAAGAAGTGTTTGGAAAAAAATTTATGCCCTTGGCTTAATACTTATTGGCTAGGATAATAACTATGGTTCACTGATTCTTCTACTTGTAAGCTTAAACTCAACGAGTAGAATGCTACTATAGTAATGTCCAAATAAAGAAACCACTCGGGTCGCTCCCTCCTATTATTTTCTTTATTAATTAAAAAAGAAAAAAAAGTTTAGGCATTAAGCTTAACACGTCATTCAGTATTTACTATTTGGGCATTGAATGTGTTTATATATATATATATAATCGGCAATTTGTGCAATACACAAAAAAAATTTGACATAATATTTTTTTTTTTTAATTTATTCTTCAATATATGAAGTTGTAAAATTGTTTTGCGTCTTTATTAGAACCTTGTGCGGCTTGTCGCACACTAAGGTCTTCTTCCACTAGTTCTAACGCAAGTAACATCTCATGATTATGAAATATATCATATTCATTTGAGGTTTTTTGGACATGACTATTATATTTGTGTAACAAATAGCCGTGGATTTTTGTGCATGTATCTTTTTCTTCTTTTTCTTTTTCGAAGACTTGTGCATGTATCTTTAAATATGGAACTTCAGTTCTTTAGTCTTCACGCGAGTGTCTTGAGTCCTTCTTGACTCATGATTGAGTGGTGAAGCTTTTAGTCACACCGAATCATCATTGAGCTGTGGAAGCACTTAACGAAAATTGGTAAAGCTGAACCTTCCTTTGGTCAGTGTGGTGCAAATTCAAACTTATTCCTTCTCCCACATTTCGCATTTCAGCTAGCTTTCTTGTGATCTATCTTTCAGCGTTTTCTTTCACCCACCAAGAAGAAATGGCTGAAGCAATCCCGTTTGGTCTTGCACGAAAGATCATTGAAAAATTGAGCTCCACAACTTTCGAAGAGATCGGGTCTATCTGGGATGTCAAAGATGAGCTCGAAAAATTGAAGAACACTGTTTCCACTATTCAAGCTGTACTTCAAGACGCAGAGGACCAGCAATACAAGAATCATCAAGTCAGGGACTGGCTCAAGAAGCTCAGAGATGCAGTATATGACGCTGATGATTTGTTGGGTGATTTCTCTACTGAAGACTTGCGACGAAGGGTGATGGGTGGTGAGAAAATTGCTAATAAGGTACGTACTTTCTTTTCGAGTTCAAACCAAATTGCTTTTCATTTTAAAATGGCTCACAAAATAAAGGCCATAAGGGAGAGACTTGATGCAACAGCAAATGATAGGAACAAATTCCAATTGATAGAGCATCCTTTACAAACAAAGGTGAGGGAGAGGGACCAAACTCACTCATTCATACGAGAAGAAGAAGTTGTTGGGAGAGAAGAGGATAAGAAAAAGATCATAGATTTATTATTGAACATAGATGTGGAAGAGAATGTCTCGTTCATATCCATAGTGGGAATCGGAGGGTTGGGGAAGACCACACTTGCTCAATTTGTATACAATGATGAGAAAGTGAGGAGTTATTTTGAGTTGAAGATGTGGATATGTGTCTCTGATGTCTTTGATGTGAAAACAATTACTGAAAAGATAATTGGATCTGCAACTGGTATGAAACCTGAAATCCTTGATATGGATCATTTGCAAAATAAACTTCGCAAAGAACTCAACCAAAAGAAGTACTTACTTGTGTTGGATGATGTATGGAACAACAATGAGGAATTGTGGTGTAACTTAAAAAGACTTTTGATGGATGGCTCAAAGGGAAGTAAAGTGGTGATAACTACACGGATCAAATTGGTTGCAGAAATTAGCAGCACAGTCTCACCCTATTTTCTAGAAGGCTTGTCAATTAACCAATCTTGGTCTTTACTTAAGCAAATGGCATTTCAAAAAGGGCAAGATACCATTGATCCTAACATTGAAGCGATTGAAATGGACATTGTACAAAAATGTCAAGGAGTGCCTCTTGCTATAAAGGTGATAGGAAGAGTATTATACTTCAAAAAAACAAGGGATGAATGGTCTTATATCAAGGATAACGAAATTACAAATGTAACTCAAGGAGAAAATGGTAATGGTATTTTACCAATTCTGAAATTGAGTTATGATCATCTCCCATCACATTTAAAGTGTTGCTTTGCTTATTGTTCATTATTTCCTAAAGATTATGAGATTTCAAAGTTAACATTAATACAACTATGGATAGCACAAGGGTTTATCCAGTCATCAGATGAAAAGATACAATTAGAAGAAGTTGCTAATGAGTATTGCATGGATCTACTTTGGCGATCCCTCTTCCAAGAAGTCAAAGAAGATCGCTTGGGGAATATAACTCTTAAAATGCATGATTTAATCCATGATCTTGCACAATCAGTCTCGGGGATCGATTGCACTCTTGTTAATTCCAATGCAACAAATATTAATGAAGAAGTTCGTCATTTGTCATTTCCATTTTACAATGCTTCATTCTTTGAGAAGAATTTAAGCCCATTAGCTAAAGCAAAGAAGATACGTACATTTATTTTGACGTCCAATCACCAGTTCTATAATAAGAAAGGAGAAGAAGAATCTACACTCAAAAAACTTATTACTAGCTTTACATGCTTGCGTGTGTTAGACCTACATGGCTTAAGAATTACGACAGCACTGAATTGTATAGACAAGTTGACATATCTAAAGTACCTTGATCTTTCCAAGAATGACATTGAAGTTCTTCCTAATTCTATTATTAGGCTGTTGAATTTGCAAACATT
Source organism: Castanea sativa (assembly GCF_040712315.1). Lineage (NCBI taxonomy): Eukaryota > Viridiplantae > Streptophyta > Magnoliopsida > Fagales > Fagaceae > Castanea > Castanea sativa. Next base: position 13,835,546 of record NC_134015.1, read on the forward strand.
AAAGCTCTCTGGATGTCGGAAGCTTAAAGAATTGCCAAGAGATGTTCAAAAGTTGGTCAACCTCAAGCATCTTGATATATATCGTTGTGATAGTTTGACTCATATGCCATGTGGATTAGGGAAATTGACTTCTCTTCAGATGTTACCGCTCTTCGTTGTGAGCAAGGACCCTGCAGCTTTCTCCTCCAAGCATCCTGGAGGACTGGTCGAATTGAACAAGCTAAACAATGTGAGAGGAGAACTATGTGTTAAAAATTTGGAAGGGGTGAATGCGGTAGAAGCCAAAGCTGCAAATTTGAAGGACAAGCAGAATCTTAGAAATTTGAAATTAAGTTGGAATTGGGAGGGTAATGATGGCGTAGACGTTTGCCATGAGGAAAACTTGTTAGAAGGTCTCCAGCCACACCATGCTTTAAAATTTTTGCATGTGGAAGGGTATATGGGTGTGAGATTTTCGAGTTGGCTTCCTTCCCTAACAAATCTTGTTAATTTAAAAATATGGAAATCTAAGGTCCAACATCTACCACCATTGTATCAACTCCCCTCTCTTCAATATCTTGATCTTCGAAGTATGATAGATCTAGAATACATATCTGACAGGGAAATCACTAATGAGGTTTCTGATTTATTGGCGTCATCATCAACAACATTTTTTCCATCCTTAAAGTCACTACAACTTTTAGATTGCCCTAATCTAAAAGGATGGTGGAGGACGGATATTGTCAAGGTCAATTTTGATAATGATCACAACAAAGTGGCAATAACAACATCAACATCAAGTCATCAAAATCTGCCATCCTTTCCTTGTCTTTCTTATTTGCATATCTCGAATTGCAGTAACTTGACTTGCATGCCACTATTTCCTTCTCTTGAAGATAAGCTAGTACTGAGTGATGCAAGCTTGAAGCCATTGCAGCGAACAATGACAATGACAATGAATATGACAGGAGCCTCTTTGCTTCCTTCCTCCCCTCCTCTCTCCAAATTAAAGTATTTTTCTTTGATTCGGATGCAGGACATAGAGTCTCTGCCAGAGGAGTGGCTGCAAAACTTGACTTCTCTTGAGTATCTAAAGATTTGGGCATGTCCTAGTCTAAAATCTGTGTCCCGATTTACACATCTCACTTCCCTTAAGAGGCTAGAGATTTGGGAATGCGAGGAGGTTGATCTGTTTGGTAATGAGAGTGATAATGGCACACAATGTGTCACCACTTTGCAAGTGATTAAGATTTCAAATGTTCCCCACTTGATTACATTACCGGAGTGGATTGGCAATTTCACATCACTTCAAAGGCTTAAAATTAATGAATGCCCCAATTTGACATCACTTCCTGAAGGGATCAATAAACTCGCATCTCTTCAAAATATTGAAATTTTTAGATGTCCCAATTTGAAATCACTTCCCGAAGGGATCAGCGACCTCACATCACTTCAAAGGCTTGAAATTAATGAATGTCCTAATTTGACGTCACTTCCCGAAGGAATGCACCGCCTCACCTCTTTACAAAGCCTGAGAATCAATGATTGTCCCCACTTGAAGGAAAGATGCCAGGAGAGAATTGGTGAGGATTGGCCTAAGATTGCTCACATCCCATTTTTTCGATATTATGGTTAAGGATTAAATTCTTGTTCAGCAACCAACATGCTTCCACTTCTTTGGGTAAGTACTTCAACATCCACTTTCAAGGCACTCAGAGAGAAATTTTTTCCCCTTTTAATATCTTTAGAGTCAATTGTAGCTATATTGGGAGGAGTAAATTTGTTAAGTTTTTTCATTGTGATAGGCTCTTGTAGAGACATCAATGGTAGCTAGTTAGCTTTTTTGCAAGAACAATTCAAACTTTGCCAAAGTTTAAGATGGTCAGATATTTCTCAAATTTTATCTTTACTTATGCTAATACTCTTGAGCCGATATTAATAGTGGTGGATCTAGCAGGTTGTGAAAAAGAACTCCATCGATTCAATGAAGGATTCGCGGGCCCTATGCCAACATGGTAATGCTAACAAATTCATATTTCCTGTTTGTTAGAAATGATTAGCTTATTTAAAAAAATTGATTTCCTAAAATAATATGATGATAAGAGTGGCAACTGATTGTCTACCTGTCACCTGTGAATGTTGTGTATTAGTTCTATTCAATTCCAAATATTGGATTTTGAAAATTTTAGTGCGGCTCGCATTTCTGCACCAGCTGGAAGGAATGGAGAGCTGGGAACAACAAGCAGGGCATGCTCATTAGCTGTTTGAGAAGGTTTGGATCAAACTGATTATGATAGAGGAACTTGCCTTATATAGTTATATGTTCATTGCTTTCAAATGGTAAATTTTGATGCAATTGCTTAGGCTGTTAGAGGCACGCATCCAAAATTAACTGATTATTTGCTAGAGATTTACTTTACATCTTATAAAGTATGGTAGAATTAGCATAAGGTTACATCATCTGCAGTGTTCTGTTCTGCAATCCTAAATGTTACTTTATGTTGTGTTTGATCCTTTATTACTACGAATTCTGGAAAGAAAAGATTCAAACCTCTGATATCATCACCTCGTTCTTTTCCTATATATTCTGATTGCATTGATTGAAGCTGTGAGGTGTATTTATAAGATTGCAGGAAATTATTTATCAGATGATAAGATTAGTATGACAATTACAGGATTGGAGCATATTTTAAAAAATATTCTCATCACATCCACTTATAGTTGCAATTTACGTTCTAAAAGTCTCTTTCAATATATTTTAGAGTCATGGAATTTCATAATTAACGCCGGTTTATCAAGGTTGATCTGGCCAGCCAATTTTTCTTATAAGCTTGAAGCTTCAAAGGCTATTCAAAATAGGAAAGTAGATATCACTTAATTAGCACACCTAACCAACTTATTGTAAGATTGGACAGGACCACCTAAAATATGTATATATCTTCCCAACCTATTAATTTTCTGAGCAACACAAACCCCCTACCAGTCCTTTTTTTTTTTTAATAAAAAAAATAAAACACAAAAGTTATAATTAAAAAAAATTTTAAAAAAATATATATATATCTTGAGAACTTATGGCAGGATAGAGTAAAAATGAGTAGAAACCATTTGGAATTTGTAACTAAAGTATATTATTAAACCTAGAGCCATGCATAGAAATAATTTTATATAATATCCTTGATGTGAACATTGAGATATTGGGATTTGTGAATATGTGAAATTTTGCAGTTGTGAAAGGCTTTTGCAAAGACATTACTGTAGCTCAGTTAGCTGATCAGTGAGAACAATTCACAGTACTAAGACCAATCATTACTGGATTCATCTCTATTCAGAATTTTAAGTCTTATCCTCTCTTATTTTATTGCTCTTGATCAATTATAAATATTGGTGGATCTAATCTAGCAGGGTGTGATAAAGAACCCCACCAATTCAATGAAGGATTCATGGCCTCATGGGCCCTAGATTATTGCAACATGGTAATGCTGTCAAAAATCATATTTCCATTTTAATGTGATTGTCTGCCTTATTTAAAATTTAACTTCCTAAAAATATTAAGGATAAGAGTGGCAGCTGATTATCTACTTGTGTAGGTTGCATATTATTTCTATCTGATATAGAAAATTGGATTTTGAAGAATTTTGAGGCTGCCATAAGTGTGCATCAGCTGGAAGGAATGGAGAGCAAAAAATAACATGCAAGGTGTGCCAATGACCTATATACATGAGAAGGATAGAAACCAACTGATATGATAGGAGCTTGCTCGTCAATTTCATATGGAAAATTTCAATTCAATTGCTTAGAAATGCATCCACTATTAACTGATAATGGTTCTATGATTAAGTCTTCCTCATGGCATCTCACGATTACTTAATTGCTATATTGGTATTTAGAAATTCTTGTGCTCAGATTTTGGGTTAATTTCTAATTTAGGTACCTTTTAAGTTTTTCCTGGCTTCAAGGGATACAAACAAAAAATGAAGAATCTGTCAAGATGTTGATGTGTTCTACAATTTTAGATAATGTTGTTGGCAAAGAATTTGAAAAGCTTAACCTGAAGAAGAAGATGATGGGAATTATTTATGAGATTGCAGGAAATTACATATCAGATGGTGGGAACCTTATGAGGATTATAAGATTCTCATCGCATTCATTTAAAGTTGCATTTTCCATTCTAAATCTCTCTTGTAATATATTTTAGGTAAGGGAATTCGATTGGTTGGTCTAACCAACATATTGTCAGATTGGACAGGACCACCTAAAATATACTTCTGTCTACCCTACCTATTATTTTTCTGAGCAACACAGTCCCCTCCCATTCCATTAAAAATATTCTCTTGAGAACTTCTAGCTGAATAGAGTAAACTTGAGTAGAAATCATCCGAAATTTATTACTAATTTATATACTAAACTCTGGAGGCATGAATAGAGTTATTACTGTTTATATAACATCCTTGATGTGCATATTGGATATATGGGAGGAGTAAATATGTGACTTTTGCCATTGTTAACAGGCTCTTGCAAAGGCATTAACTGTAGCTCAGTTAGCTTATTGGTGGGAACAATTCACACTATTAAGGCCTAGCATAAGAGGGTCACTCTATGCAAACTTAAATGGTAAGATGTTTTTCTATATTGTCTATTATTTTTATACTCTTGAGCTTATAAATGTTGGTGGATCTAGTAGGGTGTGATAAAGAACTCCACTAAATCAATGAGGATTCACGGGACCTACATTATGCCAACATGGTACAGTACATTGTCAAAAGTCAAATCTCTGTTTTTTGTAACTGATTGCCTTAATTTAAAAAAGGTTACTTCAACTGATTGTCTACTTGTGTATGTTGCATATTAGTTTTATCCAATGCAGGAATTGGATTTCAAAGAATTTTTTGAGGCTGCCATGAGTGTGCATCAGCTGGAAGGAAGGAAGAGTGGGGAACAACATGCAAGGCGCGCCTATGAGCTGTTTGAGGAGGATGGGAACAAACCAATTATGATAGGAGGAACTTGCTCGTCACTTTCGAAGGGCAAATTTCTATTCAATTGCTTAGGAATGCATCCATTATTAACTGATAATGGTTCTTTGATTATGTTTTCCTAATGGCAAGTTGGCAACTCATAGTAACTTGGTTGCTATATTGGTATTTGGAAATTCTTTTGCTTGGATTTTGGGTTAGTTTCTAATTGAGATACTTGACTGCTTTTAGTTTTTTTCCTGGCTTAAAGCGATATGAACAAAAATGAAGAATCTTTTGAGATATTGCTATGTGCTACAATTTCAGATGATGATGTTGGCAAAGAATTTGAAAAGCTTAACCTAAAGAAGAAGAAATGTCTAACCGATAGTTTAAATACACTGTTTATTATACATGAATTGTGATAATCATGTTGCACCCACTTAAAGCAAGATACCATTATACCAAGATTGAAAAGTTTTTTTTTTGAGTATCACCAAGATTGTAAAGTTGGGTTATTACACAGTTTTTTTTTTTCCCTTAAATCCCGTGCATTGCGTCTACGGCTAGTTAAGCATACGCCCAAACCCACCACAAAAATAGTATTTTAATTAAGTAATTTTTGAAGTACACATCTCTCTTCTCGTATTATTGTTGTAATGTGTGTATGTGTATTTTTTTTTTTTATGAGAGTATTATTGTTGTGTTAATAACTTAATATAGCTTAGAATCAATCGTGTGTGTGTGTGTGGCTTTAGCATATTTACCGGTCCATTAATCTCTTCTTCTTCTTTCTTTTTCTTTTTTTAATTTAATGTCTGAAGAATGAAGATAAATCTTTAATAATAGGAACGTGTTTAAACCTCTCTCTCTCACACACACACACACACACACACACATATATATATATGTATTCATATTATTGCTATCACTTCCTACCAAGTATAAATTATCGTCCCTCTGACTTACATGCCTCAAATTTGTTCTCTTTTTTGTGGTCAAAATGCGTATATACGCTGTGGTCACCATCATAGGCAATTTTCCTTCAAAGCCACAAACTCCGTTTAGAAAAACTTTTGGTGCACATGGATGTTTCCTCCAAGTTATAGGTTGGAGAAGCAAGCCTCAAGGGATTTGTATTTTTCATATAAGTTTAAGAGTAGGGCAGCAATTAAGAATGTTGATGGTGTAACGGCACTGCCACTTATCATCCTTCTGCACCTTATTTAGAATATCTTGAACCAATTATGCTATGGTTTTGCTTTTTGGTAACTTCTATTTAGTTGTTACCTTTATGTTTTGAGGTTAAATTGCATATTTGGTCTTCAATCTCTTTGACCTTCGTTTAAAATCGTTCTTTATATTAAAGGGTGCACTTTAGTCCCTAATCCCTATACTTTCCTATTGTTTCGAAAAGGTCATTTTAGTCCCTACCTTCATAGTGTTTCAAAAGGTCTTTCTCATCATCTAATAAATGAAAATTGCCAATCTTAACAAACAAACTTCATGCCTATTCATCAAACTAGGCACGGAGTTTCTATATGCATAGAGTACAGAAACAATCCCAAATTCCCAGTTCAAACTAGGCAGGGATTTTTTTTTTCCCAGCAATTGAAAACATCACAACCGCACAAAGGTTTCACTTTTTTTTTTTTCCCCCTACTTGATTATCTCGTTCAAATCTAAAAGCGTTCAAATCTAAAAGAGTGCAGAATGAAGTAAAATAAATATCCAGCCTCCCATCTGTTAAGTTGTATCAAGTAAAGAAACACAATGCCAAGAGCACAGTAGCTTGATGCCATTGCCTAGTCTCCTTTATAGGGAGAAACAAGACTAGGGTTCAAATCCCCCTCCCTATTTATTGTACAAGTTGTAACAATCCAATTATTCAAAATAAGTACAAAAACATCACTGTTTAGTTATATTCTATATTCCATTGCAGAGAGTTTATCGTCGTTTCCATCAATCCATAAAAATATACAGTTGAACATATATTTACAAAGTTTTCACTATTCACGTTTCCATCAATGCACATAAATTCCCAGTTAAAAGACCTAAGCTTTCTTCATTTTCTCGTGTATTTACAACATTTTCACTATTCAGTGCTCTACCCTAAACATACATATGAAAAATTATTAACAGCAATGAGCACCAATTCTCTAGGTTTATTTGTTCCTTTATACATGAAGTAGTGTTTTTTTTTTTAATAAGTTTTTTCTTGCCTATAAAAAAAAACCAGCAATGACCACTCAAAATAGAAAACTATATGTCCACCTTGATTTATGAAATCTCTTCCGGCTTCAGAAAATTGTAATATTCAAGTTGAGTCATCTCTCCACCATGTACTGGGTCAAATTTGCATCGGTAGAAACTGCATTCACAAACCAATTAACAATTTCACTATAAGTTGAATTTAAAAACTAAAAACCATCAGAATTGGATTACTGGACACATGATCAAGTAAATGAAAGATGACTATATAATGAATCAGCACAGAATTCACCCACTTGATAAAAAAATAAAAGAATAATTTCTCTTTATGAAAGGACAACTAAAAAAAAAATTGTTTCATGACCCGATCCATGGCTGAATTTCCATATCAATGTAACCAGATCACTACCATGGTAACAAACTATATCACGATCCCTTCGTTACTTATCCAAAAAAAAAACTAACTATATCACGATCTCACTTATTGCAATAAAAAACTTAGTAACAAGAATTACTAAGCTGACTGGATCATAGAAATCAAATCCAATGCATTAAGAATAGAGAATTTCTTAAAGAAGATATATCTCCTCTCCTCCCTAAACACATAGGAAAGACCCAGGTTCTAGAAGATCTACAACTAGAGTAAACAATGTTGTAGGTACTATCCTCCCTGTAATACTAAAGGGGTCAAACTTAGGTACAATATATTAGGTTCTCCAATTAAATTCAAGCACATAGCTACATTGAATTTAATTGTCCTTGGAAAAGATAACATTGTTTATGCTTCATTGGCAATCATGTGTTTGAATTTAACTTTAAATATACCATTTAAGCCACTCCTGTTCCTTGAAGCAAAATGGAGGATAAAATGTGAAGGGATCCAGCAGATTGCAAAAGATGCTGGATCATAGCCCTTGCAAGAGGCTAATCTTTATGAACTAAATCTAGAATTTAGAACACAACTTGTAATAAATCCTTTCAGTATATATTAACAACACAATACTTTGCTTTTTAAAATGATTATAAGAAGAGTATTCTAGTAAGAACTAGAGAAGAAATGAAGACAGCTAAGAGGGGCTAAATCTTCAAGTTGATAGCAGTTTTAAAATTAAACAAACTCTAGAAACAACTAGCAACACCTTTTCATATGGAAAATAAAGGAGGGAAAGATTACAGGACATGTGTTGAAGGCTAATTGAACCGTCACTGTCCAACTCATATATTGAAGGTTGGGTGATAATCCAGAGAGGGAGAGAGGTGATATGACTTATATTACAATATGATTAGCTTACCTTCCATCCATGCCAAGAATCATAACTGTGTTCTTTTGGTGGCCAAAGGCAACAATGTACCGAAACCCTTCCTGCAAGCGAAACTGAGCCATTGACCACTCTGAGCTGAAATATCTTGGCAGCACACCTGCAAAAAAAAGGCCATTATCCAGTGTTGGCACTCCAAAATATGAACATCAAATTTGGATGTGAGAGAAATCAAAATTGGTAACTTCATTCCAGTGGGCTTCAAAAGGACATCTGATAAACATGGCCTGCTAGTTGATATGAAGTTACCAGTAATAGTATAACTATTTACTAAAACCTAGGCATGCACTTCCAAGCAGTAAGTTGACGAGATTCAAAATCAATACATCACCAGGTTCACTCATGTCAACTAAATAGCATTGAAAGCCACACCTTTACACAGAAAATATCAGAATAATCATCTCTGGGTATCCAAATTTTAGCCCTTAAATAATTCTAACTGACAGCACTCATCACTAATTGGAAAGTACTTATTAGTGTACAGCACATAGCAATTACCTTTGAAGAAGGACAAAGATGAAATGGCTGATAGTTTAGAAACACTGGGTTCAGATGCACCACGTGATCGATCAGTCCCCAGTGCTCCTGAATCAATCTTAAGGCTGAATACATGAACAGTTCCCTTATCACTTGAGACAGCTAGCCACTGGGCAGTTGATGAAAAGGCAATGCTATATATCTCTGCTTGTTCTGCACCTCTCCTCACCTACATAAATTCAATGTACAAACAATGAACACACACAAGTTTTACTTCTTACAAAGAAAGTAGGACCAAAATTTTCAATGCATGTTGGTTTAATAAAATTAGTTCTTGAGCAATCTTAACCCAGAAATTGTCAAGAATATTATTAAGTGGAATTGATCAGGGTCAAATAATGATAAAGCATGGCCCCAACTGATCAAAAACCACTATAATACATTCACTACATTTCAAATCACTTCTCAACTCATCTGATTGGAATGTTAAATTTCCACATCATTATGCAATTCAAAAACACAATTCACAAAATACTAGGATATAACCTCCCCACCCCCCCAACTTTATGGATAAATTAACCAAACAGTAAACACAATTTGATTAAATTAGGTTTGAACTAACTTTTAATAAAGTCTAGTATATCATAAACATAGGTCTCCTCCAACATATTACGTGACTTTTCACATTACCATTCAAATAAATAAAACAAATCAAATGACCACCCACATACATGTTAAGGGCAAACTACATTGTTGGTCCTTAAGTTTAACTCATGAAACGATCGTTTCTAATTTAGTTCCTAAAAGACTTTAAAAAAAGTGCTGGCTTTTAGTTTCTATGAAGTGATTTTTAGTTTGGAAATGTCATCTTAGGAGCTAAATGCTACGTTTAGTTTGGTCCTCAATCTTAACTCATGGCTTGAAGTTTGAACTAAAAGCGAATAACACTAACATGAAACGCCAACAAGTGTTAGTTGAACTGAATTTCTATGAATTGATAACGTGTTAGTTTTTAGTTTAATCATGTCATGTTAGGCACTAAACGCTAATCAGTGTCAGTTGAACTACGCGTAACCGAGACTATATTTAAGTCTTAAATTAAATTACCTCTTGTATCAATGAGCCATCAAAAGCATTGAAAACCCTAACCAAGGTCCCTCTACTACTAGCCGTAGCCAAAAACCTTCCATCCTGCGTGAGACCCAAGCAAGCCAGCTTCGAATCGTGCGCGTGAATAAACCTAGTCCGTTTCGACACATAATGATCGACCCGAACCTGACCCGTTTGCAATCCGGGGCAAACCAGCACCATATTCGGACCCACGCCTTGCGAGACCTCGCAGAGTCCACTAGGGTTCGGAGCTGTCTCTATCTGGTGCAGTAACTTGAAGCACACGTAGTCGTAGACGAAAACCTTGTGCGCCAAAACGACGACGATTCGGTCGCATCGGAGCCGGACCGACTTGACGTCAGACCGGAACGAGAGCTCGCCGAAGCACCGGGAAGAGTGGTCGTCCCACATCAGCGCCTTCGTGGGCGGCGCGTGGGGTCCACGGGGGACGATCGCGAGTATTTGGGTGCGGAAGAGCATCTCGACGAACCCGATGCCGCCACGTGTGTCGTCGATGTCTCTCCGGAACATCTCTCGGACCGGGTCGCAGTTGTAGACCCGGAAGCCCTGGGTGGTGCCCACCGTGAAGCAGGTTTGGTCTTGGTTGAAGGACACGTGGTGGAGAGCCGTGTCCCGGGTCATACCCGAACCCGGATTCGGATACGTTTCCGTGGCGGTGTTATCGGACTGGGGTTGGGATAGTGAGTCGGGGTCGGAGTCGGAGTCGGGTTGAAGTGTGAGATTAGAGAAAGCAGAAGGGAAGGAAAGAGTGGACATCGGTGAAGGTAGGATGGAAGGAATGTTTATACTTTATTAGTACTTTTATAGAGTTTTTGTCCTTTTCAACCTCGTCTTGACTCTTGTATTCTACTCTACTATTCCTTTTTTTTCTTTCTATCTTAAAATTTTAAAAAGAAAACTATGATAAATGATTAAAATAATTAATAAGTTTAAATTTTAAAATTTGTTAGTAATTTATTAAAACTTTTAATAATGGAATTTTTAATTGGAATAATATTTTAATCTTTATGAAGCTTTTTTTTTGAGATGGGATTTTTATGAAACTTTAGAATGGTGGAATAGAAATTTTTTTGAAACTTGGAGTGACGAATAAATAAGTTTTCTGATAAATAATAATATATTTTAATAAATAATGAGCGACGTGATGCATTTAGAAAAAAGAGAGACACATGGCAAAATCTTATTATACAATGTGAAATAAATTATATACATTTACTTATTTGGTGCAACTACAATTTCAAAACCCAAGTTTTAGTATATGATGATATATAATATAATTTGGCTTAAAAATAAATTGAACAAAAGTATGGTTAGTAAAAAATTATCGAAAATCAATTCAATTTGGCTAGAGTAACAAAATATTTCAATATTAGTTAATACTAGTATACCATTTTGAGATTATTATTATTTTGTGTACGTGTGTGGGACATATGTGTGTTGGTATGTATATATGTGCACATTTTTTTTATATGGTTATAAAAATAGAATTTCAAGTCCACATATTTATAAGCCCAATTTTTTTTTCTTATGAGAATAAACCCAAATATGAGCCTAAGTACATTAACACAATGTATTAGCTCAAATAATATGTTTTATAATAATTTTAAATAACTTTTTATTGTAACCACCAAAAGATCATAAAAATCCTTCATAAAGTCGGTTCAAGCCATTATAAACTAGTATTTTATATGGTATGTTTTAGAAGGGTATAGATACTAGTTTAGTAGTTTATAGAGTACATATCAACCCATACTAGTACGATATAAAGCACTTTGGTAGACAAGCCAGTTAAACCAAATAGGTAGGATAAAACTATACCAAACATGCTTTTAAATTAAATGTATTAAACAAAGGGACAATAAGTAAATAATGTGTGATTTTAAATAAACCGTGATTATTAAATTTTCAAAATAATGAGAATTGATATAAATAATTATAAATTTAATTATTAAGTATTTTTTAGGTAGCGTTGGGTAATATTGTTGTCATAATACATTCTAAAATAATGCATCATGTGTCCCTTTGGTATAATTATAGGAAGTAAAGTTTTAGTTGTAGAACTTTGGTTGAAGTACCCGTTTGGCATTGTTGTGAAAAATAGAACTTTAATCATAGAGTTTTACTATTAGAGCTTTTGCAAAATGAAGGTTTAAATGAAAAGTCCTTAGTGTTTGAGAGTGTTTGACAAATTATAGAACGTTTCCTCAACTATCTTTGCGTCCTTGGCCTCTTTGACTACTAACTCTCACATTAACGTTTTTCATTCAAGGTGGGTTTAGATTGTAGAACCTACTCCAAAAGCTATACTTCTTATAAAGCCTTTATTTATAGGCTTGTAGAGATCTCATGAGCAAGTCAATAGTCGTTAACTTTAAATATTTTTACTTCTCAATTCCAAAAAAAAGTTTGAAGCTAATGATCAGGGAATATTTTTTATGCCAAACAAGCACCATCCAAAATTTTACCATATTTTTTTTAATTGATTACAATAGCCAATACCCTTGAAAAATGATCCAAAACTTATTCAAATTCTTTCATGTGTGAGGTTTTAAATCCACCTCTCAATGTTGGAAAATGAACTTTCTTCACCTTATCAACTCCATTTAGAGAGTTTTGAAGAATCTCTAATGCTTGATGGATGAAGTTGCATTTGAAACTTTCTTGAATATGGTTTCATTCGTACCTTCATAGATCAATGTAGAGCTTGTTGATCTTTCTTTCAACCTTTTGCAAGGTTTCCTTTTGATTTGGAGCCACAGATGCTTACTCCATGTTATCTTTATCCACCATCTCCCATGCATCCTAGAATCCAAGTAACGACTTCATTAGGATAATCAATTATCAAAATTTTCTTAATAAACTGAAATGGAATCATCCCATTTTAGCAAGCACCATTCTCACCATGAACCAATGGGCTCTGTACCACATTATTGGAAGTTGATGGGCCTTCACACACTCAAACACCACTCACAAATGGAACAAACCCACACTCTCAAAGCACGCAAAGAAAGATAGAATGGAGAGGGAAAAGGAAGAGAACTCTTCTTGTGTTCTTATATCTCTTCTTCACACTTGGTTTGCAATTAATGGAGGAAAACATGAATATATACTACACCATGCAACCTTAATTCTGACAATATTAAATTACATAAACTTTAGAATTTTACTACTCTATTCAACTTGTTTACAAAATTATTTGATAAATGAAATAAAGTTTCATAAATAAAATAAGTTGTTCATAAACACCCTGCAAACATTTCTTTCATTAGCAAGTTTTCTTATTTTTTTGGGTAAACCAGCACAGTGAAATGGACATATAAAGACATCACTAAAAAGTCATGTTTTCCGCCTCTCTCCTAATGGAATCAAAGAGTGCAGTAGATAAATAACGTTCTCCAGAGCTGGGGAAAATCACCTGCATAGCACACAAAATCAAAAGGAAATAGTTAAATAATTGGGTTAAACATATATATGCCAACAAGTATATTTTTCAAACTTTGAATTAGGTTAGAGTGGTGATAATAACACAGTGTATGGGACACCTGGACACACAATGCCATGTTAGCTGAAATTACATCTTGAGAACACGATTTCAATAAAAATTGTGAAATTAAAAACACGATTTTACCATTTCACAACTATAACTTAAATTACAACAAATTGATCAATATTGTACACGATATTATGGCCACACAACCTGCAGCTAAGCAAAAGTAATGGACAGCTTGAAAATAAATATGGTATTCTACAACACTCTTCATCTCCTGGTTTTGGAAGAGACATGAAGAAATATGGATCCTAGAAAGTGCAGTCAGGACTCCGTAGAGCATACAAAAGGAGTTATCCAAAACATATTTAAAGGGATTCTGATGTGAAGCTTGGATTAAAATAACCTAAGCAGACTATCATAATAATAAAAACATGCAACAGAGATTCTATATTAATTTGAAGAAGGCAATAAGACTTACAACAATAAGTTTTCCATCATTTTCAGGCCTCTTTCCCACCTTCATTGCAGCAGCTGCTGCAGCACCAGATGAAATCCCCACCTAAAATAGACAAGCTCCCACATTCAACAGAGAGTTGGAAAACCAAAGAGACCAGCAAGTAGCAACAAAAGAATTGTAGAAATTATGTGTAACCAAAATAAATAAATAAATATAAAAGAAGTGTAGGGAATTCCTCTAGAATCTTTACATATTATCTAATTAAGATAAGTCCATACCAGCAAACCTTCTTTCAGGGAAAGCAGCTTAGCAGTTTCAATAGCTTCCTCACTTGATACCTGAAAAAAGTTACCAAAAACATCACAAATCATTGAAAGGAAATCCGTGCCTGTAGTAGCAGCCAACAGAAATCAGAAATGTTGTCATGGAAACAAAATAGCTCAGACTTGTTATGATTTGACAAGATTTACAAAGCGAACGTAAGTATGTTCCTGCACTACTAATCTAATAGGTTCATATAAATATCACAAGCATTTGCAACTTTTACTTAAATATGTCACAGGAATGTCCAAAGTCTTCTCTGTGTCTTTTCAGTTTCTATTTGAGGTAGAAGTATTATATCAGTCACTAGACACTTGTCCAAGGCCTAGCAAACTCCATGGAAATAGAACACTCAAATTTTGTCAGAGCATTCCTTATCATTTTCCCAAAGCATCTCTCTTATTAAATACTATAATATTAAAATAGTGCCGATATTGAGTATGGAAGATCAATACCAAAAGAAAAGGTTTCCAAGAATGATCCATTTCGTGAAAATGTATGCATTTTCCTTTCCAAGCCTTCCATGACAAAAGGAAATAACGAAGATGAACAAGATCTCCAATAAAATGTTCAATTTTCGTTCTGAATATAAAGTCCTCCTAAACAAAACAAGAGTTAAATCTTTTTATTTTCTAAAAAATACTTGCAAAAGTAGCCACAGAGGACCAACTTCTCTGAAAGAGTTGGCGTTCTTCGTTATATATTGGTTATCAAGATTGCCAATAAAAACAGTTTTGAACCTGAAGAATACATGATTTTGATCTTTTCTTTTCTAAACATAATTAAAAAAGCAGCCAGCAAGGAGTAAGTTTTTAGAAAAGATGAAGTTGTTCATTATGTAGAGGAACCAGACCAACTGCAAGCCCCATATAACCGACTCATGCCTAGATGATATACCTTGGAAAAACTACAACTGAAATTAATAATAGAAAGAATTTAAATAAATATATAAAAACCCCAAGACAAATAAATTAGAAAAGACCTTTCATGATCAAAATCCTAAACAAATGAACTACCTAATGTCTTTAAGGACTAAGAAGCTTGATTGTCTAAAACGTCCAAAATGGACTTATCATTTTATCATATTGATTACACAAGTGCAAAGATGATAATGGGTTGTGCCTCATTGCAAGATTATTGTAATTGCATTTCCCATTTTTATGATATATTCAGACTGCTCCAGTACCTTCACAAAATTATAGCATAAGAAGACATTTGACATGTAAAATCAAGATGAATGCAAATATAATGGTTTCCAAACTCACTTGAATAACTTCATCAAACACATTGACATCCAGAACATCTGGGATAAAACCAGCTCCAATTCCTTGAATCAGATGCTTGCCTATGAGATGTGCATGCATGCAACAGTTAGAGAACTATCATTGAAAATCAATGCAAACCAAAGAAATCATATGGATCAAATAAATATCACACATAATGAAAATAATTTTTGGCAGACAAATTTAACAAAGATTTGACTATTCAAACATGTGCAATGTCTATCCCCATAAAAGAAAAAGAACCTGCCCTGAAATTTTTAATTTAAAAACCAACAAAGGTGGTCCAACCACCTTGGATTTCCTAACGATGCACCAAATTGATGCCCGCACAACGTACTGATATTTAACAAAATCACACATCCGATAAAGTTCCAACTTTTTTGGTTTAGACACCTCATAATATCTCATATTATTCTATTCTAAAGGTATAAATTATACCAGTGAAATTTCGAAAATGTAGAAATTTTTTCAAGTACAAATTTAATAATAAATTTTCAATCACAAAGACTGCACATATACATAAGAAGGGTAAAAGTACCAAGAAAGAATAAAGAATTGAAAGTACTAAACATTGACTAACCTCCTTGTCCTCCATTCAAGATTGCACTTTCAACCGGTTCTACCCCATACACCTATATTTATACAGGATAAAATGGACCATTATTATAAAGTATAAAATAATCTCTCTCTCTCTCTCTCTCTCTCTCTCTAAGAATCAAGCACACACATAAATGGAACCTTAATCTCTGGGTTTTTCTCCTTCAGGAAATTCCCCGCACCGGTTATTGTACCCCCAGTCCCTATCCCTGCAACCAAAATATCAACTTTCCCTGCTGAATCTCTCCATATCTCTGGGCCAGTGGTTTCATAATGGATCTGAACCAAGAATGACAGAATGATTTATTAATGGTGTCAATCATCTATCCGTATCAAAATATAGCAAATGAAAACAATACCTCTGGGTTGGCAGGATTTGCAAATTGTTTAAACAGATAACTATTAGGGACTTTGCTTAAGAGCTCATCAGCCTTCTCAAAAGCACCACCAATGCCCTTGGTAGGATCTGTAAGGTGCAACTCAGCTCCAAAAGCTAGGGACACAATTCTTCTCTCAATGCTATATGAAGCTGGCATGATAAGTATTAGTCTGTAACCCTTGACAGCTGCAATGAAAGCCAACCCAATGCCAGTATTGCCACTTGTTATCTCCATGAGAGTAGTCTTTTGCCATTATTCAAACATGTCCCAAATCGATGAAAAATATGTTAGTTCTATAATCTGGACTACATACATAGCAATATCTCATATACAATTAAATATGAGTATTAAAGAGATACTAAAAAAATAAAGAATTAAAAGTAGAAGTGAAAAACCCTGTAATATGAGCATTACAAAACTGTGAAACAAATCCCAGAGAGGTCGTCCAAGTCTCACTTTTAAGTCATAATGAGGTTAAATATCAGCACAGTACGCAATAAAATGTGTACCAAATGCCTAATGAAAAGCCACGCAGGTGCCATCATAGCAATTGAAGGGATATACTTTATTTAGTTTCAATTCTTATAATCAACCAAGAAAGAAGAAAATTTGAAAGGTAAAAAACCTGTATGACCAAAAAAAAAACCTAGATATGTAGAGATTTCATTACCAACCTTCCCTGGTGTAATCAGACCCTTATCCTCTGCATCTTTTATCATACTATATCCAATCCTACATGCCAAAAGTTGAATTCAAATGCATGTCTGAACTAAAGATTGTCAATCAAATACAATAGCTTGCAAATCACTCTATATAAATTAAAATACAATCAAAAATAAAAAAAGTTAAATAAAGAGTTAAATGCCTGTCTTTAACACTGGAACCCGGTTGCATCATCTCAAGCTTGGCAGCAATACGGGCTACACAACCATCCACAACATTATTGAGATATACCATTGGGGTATTGCCTATCAGCTGCACAAGTCAAAAATTACCATTAGCAAAATGGAATATGAGAGCAAAAGCATTCATAATACAAAATAATGAAAACCAAAGCAACATTAAAGCATTAATTCTATTGAAAAAAGAATACTTCTGTAACATCTTTCTTGATTGCACACTTGTCTTCCATCTTATCTTCTTAAAGATACTGTAAAATGATAAAGAAAAACGAGTGTGATGAAACTTCAAAGAAGTAGACTGCATTTGCATATAAAGAACAAAAAAAATATAATGGGCAAATTTGCACAATCATGAAAAATATTATTGTTCCATTTTGTTTTTCACTGAGCCAATTCCTTTTTCAGTTAGTAAAAAAACTGCAAAACAAATCAAAACTTTTGATCATTACACAAATTTAGTATGACGTGAGATATATCAACATGTACAAGATTTTATATGAAGACCTTCCTATGATCTCAAAGACAATGAGAATTAAATTCATATGAGTACCGAATCTCGTAAAACAAACAACAGGGCAGATTTTTTAACATAGAGCTCTAAAAGTTCTACAAGCAAAGCCAAGATTTACTCACAATCAGAAATGAATAAACATAAACAAAGAAAAACCCACCAAAAAAGGCTCGAAAGGAAATATTTTTCAATTCAGAGTTTCTAGATTCACCAAAAGCTCAAAAGTTGAGGGTTTTTTTTTTTTTTTTTTATAATTGATATCCATTTATTTTACTTGGTAATTAAAAAAGCCATATACAACCCAAACTTTTAAGAGCATATAAGAGCAGAAAGCCAAACTCAAATCCAATGATTGGAGCATTATAATCATACAAACCTTAACCAAAAGCTCAAAAACTAATATTTGTCAAATTTTTGGGAAATGCCAACAAAATTAGAGCAGAAAGCATAGAATAGTTTAGATATTTTAAGCAGATTATATTACTCAAAATACCCCAAAGGTTGAGACTTTCAATAATCTCCATAAACAGAGCGCAGAATAGAATCACAGCTAAAACATTTCAAGCACCCAACTCAAAGATTCCAAGAATCACCCATAACTCAAAGGCTAAAACAGCATAACATCAATAACCCACCAACAGTAACAAAGCATAGCAAAGAAATATCAACTACTTCATAGTAGTTCTTCTAAGGAGTACAAAATACAAATAAAAAAAAAGTTCAATTGTGCATAACCTTTGCAAAATTCACTACCACAGACAAAACCCAAAAATGCCTCACTATCAAAAGCTAGTCTTTACTCAGAAGAAAGATATAGTAGCTAAGCTTAGAAATATCAAGTACCCAGCATAGCTCAATACTCTAAAAGGACAGGTTTGGAACCAAACATAGCAGCAACAGAGAAATTTGTAAGTACCCAATAAGTAATCAATCAATTTCATGAACATTTGACAGTTAAACTAAAGATAAATATAAAATAATTGCTCTCTTGTCTGATAGATATAAAGAATAGGGAGAGAGAATCGTCAACCCAAAATAAACGTTCAAAAAATTAATTAATTAAAAAGATGATGTTGATGTGTAAATTATCGTGAAGAATCCCAAGTCCCAAGCACAACATGAAGAGCTGAACAAAAAGACAAAACTGCTTTAATATATAATTATAGATTCTGAGAGCATCCACGTCAGACGTGGAATATGTGCTAAATGTCCTAATATGGCATATTTGGCACACCAAATATCAAAAAAGTAACTTTATTAGATGTGTTAAATATGTCAAATTTTTGCAACTATGAATTGTACCTTACAATTTTGGCACGGTACCGACAAAAATGATATATGATTTATTATTTTTTTATTCATCTTTCTCTCTTCTTTCACTTCTTTAATTGATTTTTTCTCTCTCCTCACAATCTGTCTCTCAATTTTTTTGTCTCTTGTTTTTTCCTTCTTTCCTCTTCCTTCCGTTAGCGCACTCATGGTCTGAGCATCAGAGGTGCTCAGTTCAAAACATGCCAGCGATGAGTGCAAATTTTTCGTTGCGTGCAACTGCGAGGGACACACTCAAGAAATTGTGGCAGTTGAGACTGATGTGGCGATGAGTGTTGTGGCTAGAGCATTGACACCGTCGAGGCTGAGTTTGGTTCGACGGCAGGCAAGGCTGGGTTTGGTTTCTCTAGATTTGCGAATACGGGTAGAATGAATATGCGTTGTGGGTGGTTGATGGGTTGATAGTACTTTTTATTTTTATAGACAGTGGTTTTGGAGAATTGGATCAGATTTGATATGAGTTTCAAGCATGGGAATTCACAAATAAATCCCACCATCAATAAAAGTTCATGTGTTTCAATCGACGGAAAGGCAAGTTGATTTGGTGGTTTTGTGTTTTTGGATGGTTGTAATAGGTTGTGTTTGGTTAATTTGAGTCGTGGTTGGCTAATTTGAGCAGTGGTTGATTGATTTTGGGATTTGTGGTTGTGCCGATCTCTCTGGTTGTTTCTTTTTTTTAAAGATGGCGTTGGTGGATGTGGGTTTGTGTCGGTGGCGACTGGTCGGTGTTGTTGCTGTTGGTGGCCGTTGTTGCGGCAGTGGTGGATGTGTTGTTGTTGTTGATGGTGATGATAGGAAGAGATAATATATTATTTTAATATGTAGTAAATATTATTTTAATGTATAGAATTGAATGATAGAACGTCTGATAAATGGGATGTTGTAAAATAATGTGGTAAAATAATAAAGTAGGTTTTTGGTGTTGCAAAATGGCTTTTTTTTATACCACATCTGCTGTGGATGCTAACCGTTTGGTACATGTGTTTAAAAACTGAAAATTATTGTTTAAAAACATTTGTGAAAATACGTGTGAGTGAAAAAGTATGTGAAAATACGTGAAATGTTATTTAAAAACTAAAAATGGTTGTTTGGAAATACAAACCAAACACCCCCTGAATAACTTGTTACAATCTTCTGCACTAATTTTCATATTCCGAAAGTGTTATTTTAAAAAATACACTAAAAATAAATAAATGAAAAGTGAAATCATGATCAATACTGCAAAAAAAAAAAAACTTTAATCAATCAGTACTAAAATTCTTTTTTTAATAATATCAACTAATTTCAAGACTAAACAAAAGTCTTTCATCCAAAAAAAAAAAGACTAAAAAAAGTCTTTCATCCAAAAAAAAAAAGACTAAAAAAAGTCTCTTTTTTTTTAATATTATCAACTAATATCAATTAGGACTAACAAATGTATTTTTTTAATAATATCAACAAACCTCCACAAATAAATTCCTAACTACAAAAGTCTCTTCCAATGGTAACTTTTCTTTATTCACTCAAATAGAGCCAAAACTACACACAATCTAAACACCAATTTGATTACAAAGTGAAGTTTTAATTTTTAAACCCATAATTACCAAGCAACCAACAACTCTCAAAAACAAAAACAAAAAAACTAATATGAATCTTCTCATAAAATTTATAATAAAAAAAAACTAATATGAATCTTATAATTGGCTCAAACTCTATTCCTAGATGGCAATTCAGCTACAAGCTTTTTAGGTTAAATGTGTCTTTATATATTATATTAATTAATTATATATGTGTATATATATATATATATATAGAGAGAGAGAGAGAGAGAGAGAGAGAGAGAGAGAGAGAGAAAGAGAGAGAGAGAAGGTACAGTATGGTGATAAGAGTGACATTCTAAAAAGTATCGTGGATGAAGAGGTATTTCCCAATGGCATAGAGAGGAAGAACAAATGAGAAATATCTTATAGAAAGTTGCTACCATCGCATTTAAGACTCTGCACCTACCTCTCTGGCCGCATTAATTAAAAAATGACATCTGAACAGTGGTGATCAGCCTTATAGCTATTGTTTGAAGACTTCAAGAGGGCGGTGAATGGGACAAGTATCTGGATCATGGATCTGATCCATACGTGGAAGATGGAGAGAAGAAGGAGAATGATATAAAAGGAAAAGAAAGGCAATCAAGGGGAGAGAGGCAAAAATAAAGAAAAAAGACTGGAACCACCACCCTAAATTGTAATTTATCTTTAGAACAAAGGAAAGCAATACAAATCGTTATCGGCATACGTCCGAGAAGACTAACTGCTACGTAAATATCTTGTTGCATGTGAATTGCAGATTGAGCTTATCATTTGTGTTATTCCATATCCATAAAACCTAGGTTTCAAGCCCACTCTCTAAAAATTTCATTGTATTGGGCTTTTTGGGCCGATTCCCTTCACACCGTTGGGTCCAAGTGCAAATTGTGACCTTACAATACATTTTTTAAACCACTGGATTTAAGTAGAGGAAAAAAATCTCATTAATACTAATATTCTAATTGATCTCATTTATTATTCTTTATTTAATACATTCCATAGTTATTTCTAAACTCAAAAAAAAAAATTATACTTCTACTATTTCTCTCTCTCTTTCTCTTTGCACGTTTCTATCTCTATCTCCTCTACAACTCTTTTATCTCCATGGCTAGGTCGTCGGCAAGAAAAAAAAAACCATAGCCTACCTAACTTTGATTAATAACAAAACTATTGCTATTTCGTTTTGCTGTTATGGATGAGAACCAATTATGCACGAATACTCATGGTTCTATTATGTCGTTTTATTGCTTGGTCCTATCTATCTTCCAGATAGTGATCTTATTGTTGTGTGGCACAAGTAGAAAATACAAAGATAAATAACTATCCAAAAGGGTAGACAACTAGAACCTCAAATTTATAGATGACTTCATACACTAGTGATGGATGGTCCCCCTCTATTTCAAATTTTATTAGGATCCTGTGTTGCTTAAGTCCACACGAAAGCTTTATAAAGCCTTTTGTGAAAGGTCTCACATTGTCTTTCTAAGCCTCATAGCATGTTGGCTGATAATGTGTATGTTTTGTTGGTTGTAGTTTATGTCCTATCTTTGTTGTTGCTTAGTAGGAAAAACAAAAAACAAAAAACTATTAGCAATGCTTAATTAGCCCATTCTAATTCCTATGAACTCATGTTGGATGATTCAGGTAAAGGAACTAAGGAAGCCCTTTGAGAAAAATGAAGTTCCATGACTGTTCAAAGATAGTAATAGTTGATGTATAAATCTCATCATGGCCTACTTATTATGTTGTTTCCAATACTATTGGTATGATTTGTGGACATTCATTATGGTTCTGTTTAAGAAAATTTTTTAATTTAAAATCTTGTATTAGAAAAATAGTTAGTGACCTAGATGTAATACCATCGGTTGTGAAATGCTTAATTTCAGTTATTCCCCTGCAACTATTGTTAAATTGTTGTTGGCTAGAATAGCTGATGCAGGCACATTGCATGCAATTCTGTAGGCTTGTTGACAAGATAGAATTGACTGTCATCTAGAAGTGATGCATGTGTTAGATATATTGTCAAACTTGATTTTCCATTGCTAAAGGGCTTTTGGTTGGCATATGCAGATGTCATACAACAAGGTTGGCTTGTGGACCCTGCTTCTCGAAAGGACCAAGCAATAAATGGCATAGCAAAGCTATGTGTACTCATGCATAATTAGTTCTCATCCATAATAGCAAAACGGCATAGCAATATTTTTGTTATTAAATAAAGTTAGGCAAGCTGTGGCTTCTTTTTTTTTTTTTTTGCCATGGAGGAGAAAGAGAGAGTAACGTGCAAAGAGAAAAAGAGAGAGACACGTATAAATTTATTTGAGAATAGAAATAAATAGGGAATGTATTAAATAAGAAATAATAAATTAGATTAATTAGAATATTAGCATTAATGTGGATCTTTTTTTTTACAGTTGGATCTACTTAAATCTAATGGTTTAAAAAATGTGTAACTCTTTAGAGTTACACTAACTGTAATTTGAACTCATCTCATGTATATATATATATATATATATATATATATATATATATATAGAGAGAGAGAGAGAGAGAGAGAGAGAGAGAGAGAGAGAGAGAAAGGTGCTACGTCCACAACATTTTCACAACAATTCATAGATGGTTAGTTGTTATTGGTTCAAATTTGAACCTAATACTAAGATTACTTTTTTGTCCCAACAATAACAACCAGTAACAACCTACCACTTAAGATTTGTTGTAAAAATGTTATGAACATATAATTTCTTATATATATATATATTATAGATTCTGAATAACTTGTTACAATTTTATGCACTAGTTTTTATATTCGAAAGTGTTATTTTAAAGAATACAATAAAAAAAAACTAAATGAAAAGTAAAAGCATGATCAATACCACCAAAAAAACAAAAAAAAAACTTTAATCAATCAGGACTAACAAAAGTTTTTTTTTAAATTATATCAACTAATAGCAAGACTAACAAAAGTCTTTCATCCAAAAAAAGAGACTAACAAAAGTCTTTTTTTAATAGTATCAACTAATATCAATTAGGACTAACAAACGTATTTTTTAATAATATCAACCAATATGAATCTTCCCATAAATAAAAAACAAAAAAAAAAACTATTATGAATCTTATAATTGGCTCAAACTCTTTCCCTCTTAGTTGCCAATTCAGCTGTACGCTTTTTAGGTTAAATATGTCTTTATATATTATATTAATTGATATGTAGTCCTGTGCATATATACGGTATAATTAAAAACAATCACAATTATGTGGTTTAAAGTATACATTCTTTTAGAAGATGTTCAAATTATACATGGTATTATCTTATACTTTTTAAAACTATACATTTCTAAAATATGTAATAGTTTCTCGTTATATATCTATATTTATATATATAATTTAGAATTTAATTGGTTTTAGACTCTTTGGTTTACACCCAATAATTCACTTTCCACAAAAATAAAAAACTTAGAAGGACATGTAGCAAAAAATTAGATTCAAATTAAAATTCAATTTAGAATCTAATTAGATTTGGGCTCTTCGATTTTTTGGAAAATGCCAACAAAATTAGAGCAGAAAGCATAGAATAGCTTAGATATTTTAAGCAGATTATATTACTCAAAATACCCCAAAGGTTGAGATTTTCAATAATCTCAATAAACAGAGCGCAGAACAAAATCACAGCTAAAACATTTCAAGCACCCAACTCAAAGATTCCAAGAATCACCCGTAACTCCAAGGCTAAAACAGCATAACATCAATAACCCACCAACAGTAACAAAGCATAGCAAAAAAATATCAACTACTTCATAGTAGTTCTTCTAAGGAGTACAAAATACAAATAAGAAAAAAAGTTCAATTGTGCATAACCTTTGCAAAATTCACTACCAGACAGTCAAAAGTCAAAACCCAAAAATGCCTCACTATCAAAAGCTAGTCTTTACCCAGAAGAAAGATATAGCAGCTAAGCTTAGAAAAGTACCCAGCATAGCTCAATACTCTAAAAGGACAGGTTTGGAACCAAACATAGCAACAACAGAGAAATTTGTAAGTACCCAAAGGGATCAATCAATTTCATGAACATTTGACAGTCAAACTAAAGAAAAATATAAAATAATTGCTCTCTTGTCTGATAGAGATAAAGAATAAGGAGAGATAATCGTCAACCCAAAATAAACGTTACAAAAATTAATTAATTAAAAAAGTAATGTTGATGTGTAAATTACGTGAAGGATCCCAAGTCCCAAGCACAATATGAAGAGCTGAACCAAAAGACAAAACTGCTTTCAATTATCTGTTTGAAGATTCAAAAAGTTAGTTATTATTTTTTTTTTTATAAAAAATACCTCTAAATTTATTAACCAACAATTTAAAAATAAGGTTAAAATAGTAAATTGGCAAAAAAAAGCTAGTTATTGTTTTTTTTTATTGTCAAAAATACCCCTACCTAAAACTTAAAAATGAGGCTAAAATAGTAAATTGACAAAAATAATAAATTCCTACATCTACATTGAAATGTCTTTTAGCTTCTAATAAACTTATACATTTACATTGATTTAAATTTCTACATCTACTCAATAACTCCCTACAAAATAGGATCACTCTTTTATTAATTTTAAAACTCCTCCAATCTACAAAACTTACCCCACGTATTCATCACACCCTTAGATTTTCTTTTTGTGATTGAAAAAAGTAGAAATTCTAAATTATAATAAATGCAATTTTTTTTATACAATAATAAATGCAAATTATTAATCTTTATCCAAAAAATAAAAAAGCCTCTGAGAGCACGCGCATGAGAGCGTGCTCAGAGGCTAGTATATATTATTGGGTTGTATTAACGGGCATTATAAGGTGCTTGTTAACAACACTACTTTGACTTTTTTTCGTTTTTATTTTTTTAATAGGCGGTGTAGTTAATTAGGATTAGTTGAGTTACGTTTACTTAAGTAATCATGTGCAATGCACATGCTATTTTTTACACACGTTATCTTATTAGAGCAATTTATAGCTTAAGGCTAACTGGTTTTGAACCTAAACTTTGCCCTTTTTTTTTTCAGCTTTATGTTTTTTTTTTCCAATGTGGGCCCAACTTTATTGAGAGAAAAATATATTAAAACAACCTGTAGCACCAGTTTTAATATTTTATGTCCTTTTTCTTTTAATTATCTAATTTTTTTATTAAATGAAACCCACTTTAATATAACCTTAACAAGCACTGGTGCTATGCTTATTAACATTTGCCTATATATTATTATAGATTATGAAGAACTTGTTACAATTTTTTGCACTAATTTTCATATTTTGAAAGTGTTATTTAAAGAATACACTAAAAATATATAAATGAAAAGTAAAAGCATGATCAATATATATATATATATATATATATATATATATATATATATATATGTGTGTGTGCTATGCTTATTAACATTTGCCTATATATTATTATAGATTATGAAGAACTTGTTACAATTTTTTGCACTAATTTTCATATTTCGAAAGTGTTATTTAAAGAATACACTAAAAATATATAAATGAAAAGTAAAAGCATGATCAATATATATATACTTTAATCAATCAGGACTAACAAAAGTCTTTTTTTATTATTATTATAATATCAACAAATATCAATTAGGACTAACAAATGTATTTTTTTTAAATAATATCAACTAATATGAATCTTCCCATAAAAAATAAATAAATAAAACTAATATGAAACTTATAATTGGCTCGAACTCTTTCCCTCTTAGGTGCCAATTTAACTGCACGTTTTTAGGTTAAATGTGTCTTTATATATTATTATATTAACTAGTGTGTAGTCTCATGTATATGCACGGTATAATTAAAAACAATTACAATTATATGGTTCAAACTAGCCATTTTTTTTAGAAGATGTTCAAATTATACATGGTATTATCTTACACTTTTTTAAACCATACATTTCTAAAATATGTCATATTTTCTCATTATATATGTGTGTGTGTGTATGATTTAGAAATTAATTGGTTTTAGACTCTTCGATTTTTGCACCCAATAATTCACTTGCCATAAAATTAAAAACTTAGATGGACACATGGCAAAAAATTAGACTCAAATTAAGATCAAATATAGAATCTAATTAGATTTGGACTATTCAATTTTTACACTCGATAATTCACTTGAAAATTTTAAAAATTAAATGAGACACGTGACTCAAAATTAAAAATCCAATTGGATTTCTATAAGCTTTGCCTATTAGTATGTAACCCATGCAAATGCATGAATGCATTTAAAATTAAACACAAATTTTATTACAAAAATATAATAATTAGTCAAATTATTTTAAAAAATAGCATGTAACACATGGATACATAAGGATACATTTAAAATTAAACATAATTTTTATCATAAAAATATAAATAATTAATTAAATTATTTTAAAAAGTAAACGTAATTAATCACATATTAAAATTCTTACTTAAATTTAATACTTCTTATGATAATTTTTTTTTATAATTTTTAATAAGATAGAACATGTAGTGATCTTTATTGTGTGGTGATTTTTATTGAGTATATGTGATTGTTTTTTTTATATTAAATTTTATAGTTCATTAATATTAGATTCTTAGTATTTTGCACTCATAAACTCACTCGGCACAAATATTCAAAAAACTTAAGTGGATATATGGCAAAAACTTAAGTACATAAATTTTGACACATGCCACAAAATTGGATTCTAATTTAAAATTATAATTGAACTTTTTCTGAACTTTACCTATAAATATATAAACTATATAAGAAGTCTCCTCAAAGTGTTTATCTTCCGAACAATAATAATTGTCAATACTTAAACTAATATAATACTTAAGAAATTTATTATTCAAAAGTGGTCAATAGAAACTCAAAAATAATCAATTGTAATTCTCTAGAATAAATAACAAATTATGAGAATAAAATCCTAATTACAATAATATTTAATTTAATATAATAAGTAAGTCAATAGATTCCAAAAATCGTTTTTTTTTTTTTAACCAATTACATAAATACAACCCTATAAATTATTTATGGATTATATTTTTGGGGGATAAATGTCATTTTTCCCCCCAATGACCACGTTTAGCTTAAAACATAGCAACGTCCTCTCTTAGTCCAAAATGTAATAATGTTCCCTTTTAACTTTTCGGAACAATCTTCTCAACAACAACAAAAAAATCAAAGCAAGATGACTTCTATTAAAAATAAATAAAATAAAATAAAATCTTTTGGTAACACCAACAACTAAATAAAACTCATTAGTTGGTCACCTAGGTTTTTTTTTTTTTTTTGAAACCATTCCTGGATTACCACAAAGGTTTGAAAGTTCTGGCTATCGTGTTAACATTCAAAGTGTGTTTTGTCAAGAATTTTCTTGCTATAACAAACTCATCTGTACCTAGCTCCTTGGACAAAAACCAGAGTCTTCCCTCTCTGAAAAAGAAAGACAACTCCAATATTTTGTAAGGTTATCCATAAGAAGGAAAAACTAAACTCTAACGATTTCCCAAGTCCCCAAAAAAAGAATGTCCATGTTATGATCCTAGTGTCCCATATTGGTTAAATGTAAGTTTAACCATGTGTTTATAAGCTTTTGGGCACCCTCCCTTGTAAGCCAGTTTTCAAGGGTCAATTCTACCCATGGGTTCCTAACATTTGATATCAAAGGCAACCATCACCCCAATTAATTGGATGTTGCTCATTGAGTACAGGATCAAATGAGTTGTGGCTTTGTGGTCGGATCCCTGAAGGGGCGACCTAGATGCTAGATTAAAATTACTGATAGCTGAGTGGAGCCACCAAAAAGAGAAAGGGCTACCAACGGGTCAGTGTCGCTAGAGTGAGCTGTCGTGGATGTCGGCTGCGGAGCGTGGTAGTATGTTATGATCCTAGTGTCGCACATTGGTTAAGTGTAAGCTTAACCATGTGTTTATAAGCTTTTAGGCACCTTCCCCTTGTAAGCCCCTTTTCAAGGGTGAGTTCTACACATGGGTTCCTAACAGCCCACAAGCCCTAAGGTAAATGTGGATGAATTTTCTGTTGTTGAGTATAGTTTTTGAAATTACAGGTGTGTTTTAATGATATTGTGGACTTAGTAAGTCTAATTTGTTCTGTTGCGAATCAGGAAAGTGTGGTAATTGTACTACCACTTATGCAGATAACCAAATGAAGTTATATCTCATTGTCATGTTATTTAATTAAAACAAAGACTATGCAAGGGAAAAACACAAGTATCACAATTATGAAAGAAAAACGTATATTTTTTCATTGAACTATGCCCAAAAAAAGGCAATTCACTTACAAAAGGTCTACTTGTATTACAAACTCAAGAAATATTAAAAAAAAAAAACAACAAACAATTCAAAAAACAAAAGAAGGACAACTCATGACTTCATCTTTATTACAAGCTTGTCCTTGGGAGTCTTGGCAGGCTGAATGGTGGCTGCTATTAAGGACGCCAAACCCTTGCTCTTTAGGTGTTCCTTAGAAGGGATGGGAAGGGTTGCTAGAGTCAATTCATGGCTCTGAGAAACCACCCCTCCCTTGGGAGGTTCCTTGGGCGCATCCGAGGGTTTTGTCATCTGGGAAAGGGCTTCCTTGAGGGCTTCTTGCTCCTTGTCAAGGACACTAGTTTTTTCTACCTCTTTTTGAGGACTGCTAGGAGGAGGGTCCTTGGTTAGAACCTCTTTAGTAGGGCTTGCAACTTGAGGGACTGTATCCTCTTAAGAGGTTGAGGAGCCTGGTGCCCGAATTGCACGAGGGTAGTATACGTTTTCTACCCTCTTAAGTGCAGAAGAGGCTTCAACCCCTGCCTGGTTGAGGGCCTCATTCCACGCCTGGAGGCAGTATATTCTACACACCCCCGTAACCTCAGACCTAAAGGCCTCCTCAGTCTCAACTACCCCCACGTTGTAGCCGTCTTGTTCGGCCTGATCCTTGGCCTTCTCAGCGTCTTCCAGCTTTTTCTTTAAAACTTTGATTTGCTTTCTAGCAGCATCAAGATCGACCTCAGTTTGGGGAAATTGCTTATGCTGGGTCTCGGTCTGTCTCTCCGCCCCCTCCAATGCCGCCTCAACGCTTTTTCTCTCACTCTTGAACTAGGAGAGTTGGGTGTTCAGCTCTTTTACCCTCTTCTCGGCCACATTGAAGGCCTCAACAACAACAATCCTCCTTCCCTCCTCATATTTGTATTGCCGGTGAGAATAATCTACCATCTCCTCGGCTCTGAAAGTGGCTTGGGCAGCCTACCAAGAAAACTTAGCAAGTAAGTAAAGGCAAAGTAAAAAAAATAAATAACAAAGTAAAAAAAAAAAAAATATATATATATATATATATATATATATGTAAGTAATGATAACAAAAGTAAACAAAGATGAACAAATAAACAGCAAACTTAGCTTGAACAACTTACCTTGGCGAGGTCTCTCTTCAGACCTAGAAACGCCTCGTGCTTCCTTATGGTCCTCAGCTTGGTCATGTCGTTGGGTAGTAACAAAGCTTGCTCTACAACATCTGCTACATACCCGGCCTTCCCTTGTTGAGGGTCCTTAATGGAGGAGTTTGCAAGGAAAGGGGACCCATCCAACACCAAGGGGGGATTCTAGCTTGGTACCTTGATGCGGAGGTCATGTCCTCTGTCTCCATGTACCACATCACTCTGTGACCTGGTTTGGGTAGTCTTAGCTACCTTGGTCCCTCGTTGAGGCTCAGTCTCCTTGGAGAAAACATCCCTGCCTTCTTCTACCATGTCCTTCCCTTTTTGTTCCCTTTTTCTCTTTTTGTCTGCAAGTTCATGCTGGGAATCATGAGAAGTAGGGAGAGAAGGGTGTTTAGGTTGACCGGCAGCTCGAGCACCTTACCCCAACTTGGGATTCCATCATTTTCATCAGGCTACCCCTGGTTTACGTTGTATTCCCATTGCCTCAAGAATGGTTGTGTCTCCTTGGACGCTGCTTACTTGGGTGAAAGGAAGGTGATAGGGGTCGCAGATCTAAGGCTCCGAAGATTGAGGCTGGTCGAAGATGGTGAACTCGTCCTCGGAGTCAGTCACTTCAACCACTTCTTTTTCTTTTTCTTCTTCTTCCTTTTCTCCCTTTGAAGTGGCTGGCTGTGAGGGGGTTGCTTCGTCCTCTGCTTTGTATTGAAGGAATGATTCTACCTTCAATACACCTTTCGATCTCGGACCTGGGTTGAGGAAACTAGGGACGACGACGTTGATTAAGGGTAGGCGTGGGTCCTTCGCTTTTATCACGTTCTTTGGTGCTTGGAAGCTGTATGAGAACGGGGTGTAGCCAAGGATCAGGTGCGCGAAGTTGACTGTCTATGTGGACAAACACCTCGGCTTGAAATATTCTGTCTAGACTTTACTTGTTAATGAGACTTAGGTTTGGTTCGGTGGCGTGCTTATCTGCAAAACCATTAAGAAAACAGAAAAACATCATTAATAGAATACCACCAGTCAAAAGGAGCATACATTTACAATCACAGACAGAGAGAGATGGGTATAGAAAATGGTAAAGGAGAATAAGAACGATTTAGCAACAATAAACCTAGACCTATCACCCCACCTGGTTTCCCCTTTCTCGTTGGATAGGGAAGGTCATCGTGCCACTCCCTAGAGACGATCAAAAAAGTCTTTATTCATGCCTTTATTAGATTCAGGGAGGCAAGAAATCAACCTAAACTCAAGGTACCTAGTTTTTAGGTAGTATCCCTACCCTGTTAAGTGGTGGAGGTTATAAACCCAATTGACATCGTGATAGGTAAGACCTAAGCCCATTTTCTCATTAAGGGGATCTATGCTACCTAAAATTCTAAACATATTTGGGGCACATTGGGTGGGAGCTAATTTGTGAGCCCTAAGGTAATCCCTAGTGACCGTGTCCATAGGGATTCTCATCCCTTCTTCTATAAAGGCAATCATCGGGATTACCACTTCTCCCTCTTGCCTTTGTGCGTGCCAATCCCCTTGCTTACAGTACCTAATGGAGACTCCTGGCGGGATCCTATATTGAGCTTTAAAGCTCTCTATATTCTCCGCAGAGTCTACCAAGTAAGCAAATCTACCCACGTGTGAAAGAATGATGAAGATACTAGGATGGTGAAGAGAAATTGAGGGTGCCAAGGAGAAAAAGGGATTGTGTTAAGAAAAGTAGAGATAAAAGTAAGTAGAAAGTGAGGAAGAGACTTATGAGTGTAAAGAAACTCTCCTCGGACTAGCTCTTGATATTTATGAGTGCAAAAGTTAAGGAAAGGAGGGGTTCTGGCGATATTTGTATTAGAGAGAGAAAGAGAGAGAGAGAAGCGGGAAAATTCCCGCTCGAGTTCCAAGAAAATCCCTAGCCATTGGATCTGCATCGCACCATAGAGCGTGGGAAACATAGAGTTGCAAAAATTTAATGGAGACACGTCTCAGATGCTGAAGCGTCAGGAACGTGCGTTGGGCAATTAAAAAGGTTACTACACAAACAAGAATGACGTGTGATAAGAATGGGGTATTTGGGGTAATATCGAAATCCCCATTTTCTTCTCAAGGAGTTAAAGAGGTGGATTTCGATGGGCTATTGTAGGGATGATGGGCCCAGTAGTATATATTGGGCCAGGGGTCTAGTCTGGGGATGCCTAAATTGTTTGAGGACGAGTAAACATCGTTACGGAGGCCCGTGCTGATGAATAAAGAAGAAGGTATGGTTGTGATGATTCAAGATGAGGGTCCAAGGAAAGATGTATCCTCGGTTGAACGAAGCAGAGGTTGAGAGGAACGGTCTGCCACCCAAAAGCAATGTTCTAAGAGATTTTGTTGATAAGGATAAGCATCATAAGAATATAGGGCAAAAGAAAGTTATGAAATATCTAAGAAAAAGCTGCTACTACTGCATTGAATGTTCTGTAACTAACTCTCTGGCCGCATTAATGAAGAAGTGATACCTGAATATTGGCTTTTTAGCCTTACAATTACTCTTAAAGACTTCAAAAAGGTGCTGATAGGACAATGATGAACACCAGCAGTCTGATCTACACGTGAAATGTAGAGATAGAGGGGGAAGATAGTATAAACAAGAGAAAGGACTCTAAGGATAGGGATCAGAAGAAAAGAGAGAAAAACATTGTAGACTCAAGAACAATATTTGTAATCTGTCCCAAAAGAGAAAAATATAAGAACCACCGACCTCGGATTGCATCCGAGGACGATTTTCTTTAGACAAATTAAATTCATCTTCATTCTATTATGATTTTGGCCCACTATGATGGTTGTTTAAATTCATTAGAACCTAGTTTTCCAATCCATTCTCTACAAATTCATTGTATTAGGCTTTTTGGGCCTATTCCCTTTCTTCTTTTGGGCTTAGACACGAAATTGTGTCCCTACAATTCCAATGAACTTTAAGATCTACGAAGATGATTTGAATGATTTCATTTTTTTTTTTGTATTTGAATTAAGGCTAAAGTTCGTGAAGGCTTTGAGGCTTGAATCCTGCAGAGCTTATGTACTATTGAATTCTTCTAAATCTTCTAAATGCTTTTGGGTTGGAGAAATGCCTTAGAAAGGCTTCTATTTATAAGAGTATACAGAAGTTAAGCGACATAAGGCTGAATTTGATTAGTGACACATGTCATGATACGAGTGGAGGAACTTTAATACTTTTTTCTCCAAGACACGTGACATCATTTGATTGGCCCAAATGTCTTAATTTTCAAGAAGACACATGTCAACACTTGATTGGATTGCTTGTGTCATTGCCAACACGTGTCGACGTGTGATTGGCTTTTTCATGCTTCTTATTCTTTTGTTTCAGTGACACTAATAGTACGTGACACTTTGTAATTGGCCATACTATGTGGACTTGGTGGTATGATGTGACAACTTGTGATTGGTTGGGAATTTTCCTTCTCTACACTTACAATTCGAAATATTAGCTAAAAAAACCAATAATTCCAATGACACAAAAAATTTCAAAACTTTTTTCATAGTTATTGAAGTGGCATGTCACGATTGACAAACTATAAAAAATTGTCATGGTAAGCCCATATAAAGGTAATATCTTATAATTTACAACCTGAAACCTCAACTATTTGAGAAATTAATATTAACTAGTTTTTCTTGGTGAGTTAGTGTGAGGGAATCTTTGGGTGCAGTGGGGTTTTAGGTTAATTTATGATTTTTTTTTTCGTCAAAGTTTATGTATAGTTGTAATTCTTATTGTTAATAGTAAATTTTAGTTGGCGTTTACCCGTGGATGTAAGCTTGGAGTTATCCTAACTACTATTTTTTTTATTTTTTTTATTATGGTGCTTGCTATTTTATTGTTTTGAGTGTAGTTTACAATATAATTGTAAATAGTATTCATAAAAAAAATATGGTGATATTATTATTGATGATGCCTAAGAGATCACCAGTAAGCTGCTAGTACTCCACTGATTTGAAGCAACACCTGCGAAGAAAAAAGTAGGTGATCGACAGAGAGCACCGGTGTGGTGCCGGCCAAAGACCCTCCGACGATCAAGTTAGAATCTTTAAACAACCCTAGAGTGCCGTCAGTTGAGGTAATTGTGCGTACCTTTGGGTCAGCGAGGGTCTTGGGGTATATATAGTGGTGTGTGGCCGAAATATGCGCCTTGGTGAAGAAGCACTTTCCTTTTTAAGAGAGTAATTCGCGGATCTTTGCCTATTGTATTGAGCCCTTTCCTTATAGGAATCTTCTTAACTAAGTCGAACGCGTAGAGCAAGAACTTTCCTTATATTCACATAAGCAGAGGTCAAGATAGGCTAAAAATGAAAGTTGGGTTATTCCTTCACCACTGCCAAGGTCGTCACCCACGTGTAACTCCTATACCGTCGTCGCCTTACGTACGCCAACGTGGTTCGTCGCCCAAGGACATCGCCCAAAGACCTTACGGCCAAAGTCGTCACCCCCGACTCGTCCACGTGATCCGTCGCTTATGTTGTTACGTAAGGGGCATGGCCATGAATGCTAAAGAGGTGTCAATGACAGTAGTTGACGGATAGCGTATTGCCGTCAGCTTCTTAACGTGCATTCAGTATGTAACAAGTGAACTTCCGTCATCTTCTTAATGTGCCGTCACCTTGTAATAACGTCACTATCAGCTATTGTTTTTTATTTAAAATATAGCAAGTCTGAATGCTAATATAGACTAATAATTGTAATGTAGATATGTTAACCTATTACACTTTCAACAATAACAATATTTTAGAAGAAAAAAAAAGGAAAATTAAACCTAACGTGACAACACTATCATTTTTGTTAATAAGTGGTGTAATTCTTGTCATCTCATAAATTTTATAAAGAATAGATAAATTTATGTTTTCTTGATTTTTGTGTGAACAAAATTCATTAAATTTTTATATGTAATACTAAACTATAAAATTATATTATTTAAAACTATAAATATATCAACTTGTAATTAATTATTTACAAATTTTCATTGAATTTGTACCAGACATGTTCAAGCAAATAATATCTAGAGTCATAGTCTCTATATTGTGAGTTGTAAGGGGAGTCTCTTAACTAAGTATACCTTTAGAGCAGCACGGCCTTAACATATATTTTCCTAAACCTAAACATAAACATGTCACTAAACATAAAGATTACTAAAAAGTCAAATAATATTTACATTCATTCAATGTGTACATTTTTATTTTACTATGTGATACAATTAAATAAAAAAGAAAATTTCGAGAGGCCATAAAAAAAAAATTCTGAGCTACAAATATTTTTTTTGAAATCTAACATGTAAATAAAAAGTTCTAAGAACAAACATGTAAAATAAAGGTGATAAGAGGATACCTATTTTTTTTATTCCAACATGTAAGTAAAATAAAATAAAATAAAAAACAAAGAAGCATGGTTATGATGTTAGTGTTTCAAAATTCATACTTTATTAGTGTATATTACAAATTTACAACTCATATCTTATGTATATCATCTGTCGTGGTCAACTTCTTTTAGGATCTTTCTCAACATTGAAGCATACTATTGCCTAGATAAAAAAAAAAAAATATATATATATATATATATATATATATATATATATATATATATATATATGAATGACAAAATAGATAAAATCAAAAAGGAAGTTTTAAAACATTTTCTCGCAAGGCTGTCGGACTTGAAATTTAATTGTTGGTTTATAAAAACTGGTCTATTAATAACAACTACTTTTTCATAGAAATATGAAATAGCAAGAGACAAACGGTTTAACATATCCTTCAACACCGAAGAGCCAAACACAATAGACGCAATTGTAGCTGGCCACATGGGATAAATAGATTATGAGATATGATAAAATAATAATAATAATAATAATAATAATAATAATAATAATAATGAGAAGCCATTAAAGATAAAAAGAGTACTGAAATGCTTAAGATAGTGTGGGTATCATATTTAAAAAAACTAACGTGACAATAATCTATTAAAAAGTATATATAGAATTTTTTTTATCAAATTCATTTTCTTATTATTGAGGTACTAAAAGTGTTTTTTATTTATTTTTTATCGTAGGGTTGAATGCAATTGCCATGGACAACCAATCATCTCATGAGAAGCATTGGTTTAATTCTCATTTGGATAATTTAGGTTTGTTTGAATTTTCGTGAATAAAATTAATTAAATTTTTACAAGTAACACGAAATTGTAAAATTATATTATTCAAAAACTATAAAAAATAACAGTTTTCAATTTTTTTGTTTGCCAAACTTTAATGAATTTGTGTATGGCATGTCTTTTCAAGTGCATAGTATCCGGAGCCATAGCACCTATGCTATGAGTTGAGTGATTGTGGAGAGTCGGAACTAAGTGTACCTTTAGATTGACTCGCCTTTTATAAACATTTTCCTACACCTTTTTTTTTTTTTTTTTAATACAAATTTTCCTACACCTAAACATAAACATTTTGTTAAACATAACTTTATTTAATAAATTAAATAATTTTTCGGTCATTCCATGTGTGCATATTTTTTTTTCCAAAAAGGATAAAATATTGAGATTTTTATAACCATGACCAAAATTTGAGCTATGAATTTTTTTTTGAAATCGATCTAGTGGATTTGATATTTATATTAAATAGAACTCGACTTTGCATACGAATCATAACACGCGCGACATTTCTTGCTTTTTTTAGTTTGTCAGAGTTAAACTTTTAAATGCAAGTAATGTTTGAGCCGTACATTTTATTGATCTCTTGCTTATGTGCATGTTTGAATGCTTAATAGTAGTTGGAGTCTTATTGGACTTAGGGGGAAAATATAATGTAGTCTTATTGGAAGTCAATTTATTTTTTCTATTGGTCCATTGAGTTTCATTTAAATCTTATCAATTAATTAATTATATATGTAATTAATTTTAAAACCAAAGTTACTCTTTTTTAATTAAATAATTTGCTTCCTTGAATTAATTAGAATCAAGGTTTAATTTTAGTAATTTATAAAAGCATGTTATTGCGCTACTAATATAGACACAAAATTTGATTAATTAATTATTTTTCCAATATTTGTGACTTGACTTTGGCTAATCTTAAGTTTTTAGAATATTCTTCTCTTATAAAATTTGGTACTGTCATACTAACACATAATTTTTTATATTTTTATATTTTATGTTTCTTAATTTTGTTATGACTTTCTTTATCATCAAACCAAGACACCAATCAGTTTTTGGTGTAGGCGGGGATTGAACCCTAGATCTCTTATACAACAATTAGAGATTTTACCAGTTTAGCTAACTGGAATCCACTGTTTCTGAAGGTTTAGTTATTCCTAGCATATCAAATATAGTTTCATGTCAAATATTTCTCTTCATGGGTGCAAACTATACTAAATGAAGGATATTTAATTGTGTTGATTTTCACATTATTTGATATATAATTATTCTTATTTTAACTCAATAGCTTTTTACAATTTTCTCTGTATTTTCATATTTTGAAAACATTATTTGCAAAAGGTTAAAAAATATTTTTTTTATTTTCAAATAACTGAAATCATCACATGGTCACCTCATTATAGATTACTATAAAAAATAATAATTTAATCAAATCATATTTTTTTAACAAAATGAATTCATACCCTTTTTCTTTTGAGAAGATCACTTAACATAAATTTTATACTAATGGATTAAATACATTGAACTTGTCAAAACATAAACCACTATAATATCTAAGAAATTCGTTTTAAAAAAGTAACTAAAAAAAGTGTATAATATTCAATATAAATAAGTATCTCGAGCTTCAAGTGATAGGCTTATAGCTCAACAATAATGCCACCCTTGTTGTACCCTATACCTATGGTTCGAACCCACCTCTCCTTGCCCTCTATATACATATAGTAAACAGATTTTGTAAAGATTTTTCTTCAAACAAAATTTTTGTTAAGAAAAAAGCATTTTTACTCTTTTTTTTTTTTCTTTTCTTTCTTGGCTGAAAATGTAGGAAATCTTGGCTGGAATTATCATGTATTTCAAGTGGCTAAGGGTAAGGGAAAATCCCAAAATATTGATTTATATATTTCTTACCCAATCCTAAGAATATGTGGGAGGATAACAATGTACTTTGTATTAGAAATTCCAAAAACTCAAAGGGGAGAGTAGACTGCATGCTCGTTGTAATTGACAGGTTTTCTAGATGGGCATTTGTATTCACTGTTGTAAGATTTTCAACAGAGATTGTGTGGTTGCATGGAACTCTAAATTCCACTACTTTTGGGTTTTGACCATTTCAAAAAGTCTTGCTCACTTTGTGGAGGAGGATTGATTTAAGCTTAAATTATAGGCTTATAGTAGTATGTATTGTGCACCCTCAAACTGATTGGGCAAACAGAGGTGATGAATATGACCCTAAGGAATTTAATTTGTAGTATTTACCTTAAAATCCTATAAAGGAATCCTCTAAATATGTATTGTTCCAGATTGGTTTAGCATATACTAAAATCAATTTCTGGTGAATTCCATACTTCATTTCTTCAATTTTCAATGCTTTTCTTAAGCTAGAACAATGTCTAGCCTTACTATGTTTCTGTTTTATGTTACATACAGATCAACATTTTGAGACAAGGTGTTCCATTTCCACGAGTACAAATAGCACAAAGAGGGACAAGTGCAGACTTCTTAGTAAGTTATTTAGCAAATAACAAATTACATATGTTCTGTAAAATCATCAGTCAAAACTCAAAAGTCATGTTTTCTGCCTCATGCCTAATGGAATCAAAGAGTGCAGTAGACAAATAACGCTCTCCAAGGCTGGGGAAAATCACCTGCATGAGACACAACATCAGAAGAAATCGTTAATGGAATTGGGTTCAACATTTGCTGACTAGTATAGTTGTGAGCCATCTGTGCACTTTACACAATCCTCCTTCGTGTAGGCACGGCTATAACAATTCAAAAATGATGTAAGGGTGGGAAAAGGTCAGGTTTAGGTCTGGCAAATGGATGACATACAGACTTTTCTGGAGTGCCCAAACCAATATTTGACCTGAATTCTAACAAACTCAACCTGGTATTTGTTCCAAGCCATGTCAGGAAATATACATTTCATAATTTGAAATAGGTTAATATCCAAAAAGTAATTTTTTTGTGGATTAGTTTGATCATTGTTATGCATTACTCTGACTTTGGGATGGTTACTACTTACTATGTCACATATTTATGCCACTGCTAGGAACACTAATAGAAAGGAAATAAATAAGACTTACAACAATGAGTTTCCCAGCATTTTCCGGCTTCTTTCCCATCCTTATTGCAGCAGCTGCTGCAGCACCAGAAGAAATCCCCACCTGCATTAAACATGCCCTCAGATTCAGCACAGTATTGGAAAAACCAAAAAGACCAGCAGCAAAATTAATGTAGAAAGTATCTGCTTAATAAAGAAAAAAGAAGTGTAAGAAATTTCTCTAGAACCTTTACATATTATCTCGGGTAATTACCATACCAGCAAGCCTTCTTTCCAGGCAAGCAGATTAGCAGTTTCAATAGCTTCCTCACTTGATACCTGAACAAAGTTACCAAAAACGTCACAAGTCATTGAAAGGAAATTCATGCATGTAGCAGAAGCTAACAAAAATCAGAACGGAAACAAAATTTCTGGGACTTGTGCTTAAACTTTGACAAGATTTATAAAGCAAACACTGTAAGTATGTACCTGCACTACTAATCTATCAGGTTCATATAAATATCACAAGCATTTGCAAATTTTGCTTAAATATGTAACAGGAATTTCCAAGATCTTGTTTGTGTCTTTGGTTTCTATTTGAGGTAGAAGTATTATTTCAGTCACTAGACACTTGTCCAAGGCCTGGCAAAATCCATGGAAATAGAACACTCAAATTTTTGCAGAGCATTCCTTATCATATTCTCAAAGCATCTCTGTTATTAAATACTATAATACCAAAATGGTGCAGAAATTGAGTATGGTAAGTCTAAAGGTATATTTGATACTGGTGAAATTTGGAAAATCAAGAACTTTTTTCATGTACAAGTATAATAATAAACTTTCAAGCATGAAGACTGCTGATATACATAAGAAGGGTAAAGTACCAAGAAAGAATAAAGAATTGAAGGTACTAAGCATTGACTAACCTTGTTGTCCTCCATTCAAGACTGCACTTTCAACTGGTTCTACCCCATACACCTACATTTAAACAGGATAAAATGGACCATTAGTATAAAGTATAAACTAATCTCTCTCTCTCTCTCTCTCTCTCTCTCTCTAAGAAACAAGCACACACACTAACGGACCTTAATCTCTGGGTTTTCTCCTTGAGGAAATTCC
The DNA here is from genome assembly GCF_040712315.1 of Castanea sativa. Lineage (NCBI taxonomy): Eukaryota > Viridiplantae > Streptophyta > Magnoliopsida > Fagales > Fagaceae > Castanea > Castanea sativa. The sequence continues at coordinate 13,876,223 of NC_134015.1, forward strand.
CTTCACCAGTTATTGTACCCCCAGTCCCTATCCCTGCAACAAAAATATCAACTTTCCCTGCTGAATCTCTCTGAGTCTCCATATCTCTGGGCCAGTAGTTTCATAATGGATCTAAACCAAGAATGACAGAATGATTTGTTAATGGTGTCAATCATCTATCATATCAAAATATAGCAGATGCAAACAATACCCTTGGGTTTGCAAATTGTTTAAACGGATAACTATTAGGGATTTTGCTTAAGAGCTCATCAGCCTTCTCAAGAACACCATCAAGGCTCTTGGCAGGGTCTGTAAGGTATAACTCGGATCCAAAAGCTAGGGACACAACTCTCCTCTCAAGGCTATTTGAAGCTGGCATGCTAAGTATTAGTTTGTAACCCTTGAAGGCTGCAATGAAAGCCAACGCAATGCCAGTATTGCCACTTGTCACCTCCATGAGAATAGTCTTTTGCCATTATTCAAACATGTCCAGAATCAATGAAAAATATGTTAGTATTTGAACTACATACATAGCAATATCTCATATAGAATTAAAATGAGTATTAAAGAGAGACTAAAAAAACAAAGAATTAAAAGTAGAAGTGAAAAACCCTGTAATATGAGCATTATAAAACTGTGAGACAATTCCCTGAGATGTCCAAGTCTCACTTTTAGTCATAATGAGGTTAAACATCAGCGTAGTGTGCAATAAAATGAGTAACAAATGCCTAATGGAAAGCCATGCAGGTGCCATCATAGCAATTATAGGGATATAGTTTATATGTTTTCAATTCTTATTATCAACCAAGAAAGAAGAAAATTTGAAAAGTAAAAAACCTGTATGACCAAAAAAAACCACGAGATAGTAGAGTTTTTCAATACCAACCTTCCCTGGTGTAATCAAACCCTTATCCTCTGCATCTTTTATCATACTATATCCAATCCTACATTCCAAGAGTTCAAATCAAATACATGTCTGAACTAAAGATTGTCAAAGAAATATATGAATCGAAATACAATTGAACAAAATGTTAAATAAAGAGTTAAATGCCTGTCTTTAACACTGGAACATGGTTGCATCATCTCAAGCTTGGCAGCAATACGAGCTACACAACCATCTGCAACGTTGTTGAGATATACCATTGGGGTATTGCCTATCAACTGCACTAGCCAAAAATTACCATTAGCAAAATGGAATATGAGAGCAAAAGAGTTCATAATACAAAATAATGAAAACAAAAGCAACATTAAAGCATTGATTCTATTGAAAAAAAAGAATATTTCTGTAACATCTTTCTTGATTGCACTCTTGTCTTCCATCTTATCTTCTTAAAAATACTGAAAAATGATAAAGAAAAATGAGTGTGAAGAAACTTCAAAGAAGTAGATTGTAGTTGCATATAAAGAACAAAAAAAATATAATGGGCAAATTTGCACAATCATGGAAAATAATATTGTTCCATTTTGTTTTTCACTGAGCCAATTCCTTTTTTCTAATTAGAGGGCGTTTGGATAAACTTATTCCTGCGTCTGCGTTTTAAGTTTTTTTTTTTTTTTTTTTTTCCTCCAGCCGCAAGTGTTGACTAAATCTTCTGTGAACAGTGCATTCGTGCACTGTTTACGGACCCACAAATTTCACTTTTCAGCAACTTTTTCATTAAAAATGGGTCCCGCGGTACTATTTACACATTTTAAAATGATTTTGCTACAATGTTTTCAGTTTTCAGCAATAAGTTCTATCCAAACGGACCCTTAGTAAAAAAACTGCAAAACAAATCAAAACTTTTGACCATTACAAAAATTTTGCATGATGTGAATTATATCAAGACCTTCCTATGACCTCATACACAATGAGAATTAAATTCATATGAAGCACTTCCAAAAGTGCGAATCAAATTATACCTGTGGAAATCATCAGAACCGAAAACAAATCACAGTGCAGATTTTTTAACATAGAGCTCTAAAAGTTCTACAAGCAAAGCCAAGATTTACTCAAAATCAGAAATGAATTAACATAAACAAAGAAAAATCCACCAAAAAAAAAGGCTCAAAAGGAAATAGTTTTCACTTCAGATTTTCTAGATTCACCAAAAGCTCAAAAGTTGAAGGTTTTTTTTTAATTGATATCCTTTATTTTACTTCCCAATTTAAAAAAATCCATAAACAATGCAAACTTTTAAGAGCACACTAGAGCAGAAATCCAATGAATGGAGCATTATAATCACACAAACCTTAGCCAAAAGCTCAAAAGCCAACATTTGTCACATTTAAAAATGCAAAAAAAAAAAAAAAAGAGTAGAAAGCTTTAACAATTTGCTTTGCTATATTTTGGATAATTTATAGTGTGATCATTTTTTTTGTAAAAAAAAAAAAAAGTGTGTGTGTGATAATGTTATTTTGAGATTCGGCAGGAAAGAAAATGTTGTTTTGTGAAGTTTAAATAGATTAAGCCAATTGTTTTTGTATTTTTAGTAATGTTGTGATTGCATTTTTTTGGGGGTAAATTGTGACACTTGGTTATGTTTTGGACAGTGACAGTGCTTTTATGTTGGCCTCGGATTAGTGTTTTTTTTTTTTTTTTTTTTTTAAAGAATGATGTAGATTCCATTAAGGAGAAGCCAAATTGGCTAGGATTACAGCATTGAGGTGTGAGCCGAGCAAGGTTATGAATTACAGAATTACCTTCATAGCATGTGTGAGAAAAGCTAATATTATTGAGGTCTTTGCAATCGACTTTGCTTCAAAAATCAAATTTCAGTAGGTGGCTAGAGAATCATCTGCATCTTTCAAAGAGTTAATGATGATCTCCGAGTCACCTTCAAGAACAGCTGAGAAACAACCAATGTTGAAATCAAAGTCGAGGGCCCTCTCAACTGCTGGTGCTTCAACTTCTGCAACAGTGTTAGGGAGGACCAAATTATGTGTTGTCATTCGTGATTCCTAACTAGATGAAGGTGAAGATGATTTAATGCATACAAGAGAGTGTTTTTGAGGGCTAGTACCCAGAACATGTGAAGGGTTGACACGTGGGCATTGTTGGGGCTCACTGCCAACAAATGATTCAATGTGTTTTTGATCTTTGAAGTTGAAGAGGTGCAAAGGTGGTGTTGATTGAGTCCTCTTGATCTTGAAATGTGGGTCTAAGTTAAGTTTAATGCGTGGCCTACAAGTCAGAGTTTCTCTGTGGATTTCGACTTTCGATTCGAGTGATTGTTTTTTTGTTGTAGTACTAGTGGGTAGTGTGTACCTATCTTGCATTGCATATGCCAAGTTTTCTTTTCTACTGAAAAGACTCATATCTGTTAAGCCAATTCTTTTCTCCTAGCTAGTGTTCGCCTTCTTTTTATTTTATTTTATGAATTTCACATTTGTTTAGAAACTTGTTGTGCCTATCAGCCTATGGTTTAGTTATTTTATAGGAGTGTGTTTAACTTATTTTTATGTCGAGTTTTCTAAATCTTCACTTTTTCTTTTTGAATTACAAATGTATTTTTGTCTGTTTAAACAAATAAATAAAGAGTTAATCCTAATTTATTCTATATATAAAAAAAAAAAGTATTAATGTCAATAAGGAATCACCAATTGCATAAACATTTGACAACCAAACTAAAGAAAATACAAGATACTTTCTCCCTTGTCAGATAAAGACAAAGAATAGGGAGAGAGAATCGTCAACCCAAAATCATCGAAAAAAAATTAATGGAAAAATAATGTTGATGTGTGAATAGTGAAGGCTCCCAAGCATAAGAGATGAACCAAATGGCAAAACTCCTTTGATTATTATTTTTTTAATATATTATTATAGATTCTGAATAACTTGTTACAATTTTCTGGATACGTTTGCATATTCCGAAAGTGTTATTTTAAAAAATACTCTAAAAAAATTAATGAAAATAAAATAATCAAATGATCAACCAATTATCAATACTATAAAAAATAATAATAATACTTTGATTCCAATGCTTTTTTAAAAGGATATGTGTGAGGCAATAGTTAAGGTCAAGTTTATTTATTTATTTATTATAATAAATTATTTTTTTGAATGCCATCGCACATGAGTCAGTTGAAGAAGTAGTTGTTTATTTGCTTTTGTTACTTTCCAATGTAACGAGACCCAATAGATTCTTTCTTAATGGAAACAAGATGAAAATCATTAACAAAGTCCTTTTAATAGTCAATTTAAGAGTGCCTAAAGGCAATGGTTAAAGTTGAATTTTTTTACTATAGTGAATCAGTTTTTTTGAGTGGATTCACACATGAATTAATTAAAAAAGAATTTATGGTCCAGTAGCCTGAGAAAACCTATCTTCAAGAACTTTCCAGACTTCAAAAGTTGTGCTCCCATAGATCACACTTGCTGAAATCTGAGGTGAAACACAATTCAAGATCCAAGAAGAAATCATGTTGTTGCATCTAAATCAAGCTTGTTGGAGACCTGGTGTAGTTGCCATTGAAGCTGTAACAATTCCATCAATGAAACCAAGCTTGCTTTTAGCACTCAATCCCCTCTGCATTGATCTTGAAAGTAGGGTAGCTTTCCCCAGGTATAGGCTGACCAATCCAAATTGCTTCCAGCATCTTTAAAGGAAGGAATACAAGAGACAATTGCTAGAGAGTAGTTTCAAGATTAAGTGAAGATATTGATTCAGCAAGAAGAAGTGGAGCTTTGTACTTCACTCTCTAAAGACCCTACGATTTTTTACTACGTGAACCACAAATAATAGGACAACCAAGTGGTCCATTTTTTTTTATTTCTTTAATATGTTCGTTTTGTTCAATTTCACAATTGTACTTGAAGAACCACATCGAATAGAAACAAAAAGAGGAGAGCCCAACGCTTTATAAATGAGGCGGAAGGCTGACGGTAAAACATACTTACCTGGACGGGGTCAATGGGTGATCAAAAAGGCTCATGGCCTAGGTTGGTGGCTTCCATTGCACTTAAAGGAGGGGTGCCCGCCTAAGGTCTTCCCAAGTGGAAGCTCCTACGTCATTATTTCTTGCACTGGGGGCCTGCGTTCGCGCGGCCCCTGCCTATTTCTAATCAAACTTTAGTATATGCTTAATTCTGTATGTGATAAATGGTAACTTTAACTTGCAATAAAGCTGTTCAAAATTTGTTTTAAAGTGAAGGACAACAATTGCAATGTGTATAATGTTTCAAATTTGGTAGAGTGGATTTGAACCAGATTTTAAATTTATGTGTGTAAGGTTTTTGGTAGGGTGGATTTGAACCAGATCTTAAATTTACATGATTAATACTAATCATGGTCATTTTTAATCTAAATTTTAATATTTTGCATTCATTAAATTAAAAAATATAAGTGAACACAAGACATAAAATTGGTCCAGAAATCTAATTTAAAATTTAATTGAATTTTCTTTTAATTTTGACTTTATAAAATCCGTTTAAAGATATGCCCAATCCAAGCGCATTGTTGTCTATGATTACAATTTTATATCATTTTAACCTAAATAAGCTTTGACATTTAACAGTTTTTAACCTTTAAAGTATAAACAGCAGCAATTTTTCCTTTTACCATTCCTATAAAAGAGAACCTGTGGCGGCAATGTGCCTCCTAATCCACGCTTCAGCGCTTGATTACATTTCTATACCATTTAGAGGCATTTTGGGTTTGATAGTTTTACTAGTATTAAATCCTTTACAACGGAAGTGTTGGGCATCGTGGATCATGAACACTAAGTTATCTCTGCCAGTGATAATGCTCCAATCACAAAAACCACTCTAGTACACTAATGAGAAAAGATAGTATTAGCATGTTTCATTATACGGATATAAATACAATAAACTCTTAGATGTTTGGTTCGTTGTGATATGTCCTTAATATGATGTACATTACGATAATGTAACATTATAGTTTCTGATTTATTTTATTTATTCTAACATTACCATAATTTAAAATTACAAAATATATAATATCATTTTAATCTGTCACATTTCCAAACTTTGTAATGTTGTATTCTTGTATTAAGATTATATTAATTTAAGATTACAATAACGTAATATTACAGCATAATATAACATCATGACACTTTTGCTATGGCCTATACACAAAATTGGTGGTTGTATGTAGAATGCGATTAGATTAAAAAGGTTTTAATCGCATAATGAACAGAAAATTACTTTACAATGTTCTCCAAAGTTACAATGATAAAGGACCTGACTAATCATATTCCACTAGATTTCCATTCCATGTGATCACCAAGTTAGAAAGTCTTATCGTGTTTAATAGATTTCATCTATTTGTCTAATTTCTAGTCAATAGTAATGTATGAACCAATGCTTATCTCCAATTCGTTAAGTTTGGTCTTCACAATGCTCCCATTGTGTTGGGATTCTAAGTTATAATTATTTTCCTCATTAATCCAAGCTTTAACATTAAGTTTAGACAACAAATCCCCCTCAAAAAAAAAAAAAGTTTACACAACAATTATTATTACATTTTTTTTCCGAATTAATAAAGTGACAAGTTGTGATTGATGTATAATAAAAATAATATAAATGGTAATCACACATGAAAGTAATGTTCTACTAGTTAGAATTCATCACCTAAGATGTGAAAAAAATAGTGAAATTCATAGTGTTTGTAGCAATATCAAACAAACTTGGAACTATAAACTTTTCTTTCTCCCACATCAGCAATATATGTAAGAGAAGGGGCCGCATGGAGAGATAAATAAGATAAAAGCACGATTAAGCAACATACTTACCTGGACAGGGTCAATGGGTGATCAAGAAGGTCCATGGCCTAGGTAAATGGTCTCCATTGCACTTTGGAGGGGTGTTTGCCTAAGGTCTCCCCAAGTGGGAGAGCCTATGTCATAATTTGTGGAAGTAGGGGCTTGCGTTCGCGCAGCCCCTGCCTAATTTGTAGTTCAAAATTGTCTAACCATGCTCCAACTTGATTCACGTGAGTTGGGTTGAATCCTTGTAATAGGTTGAAATTTTTTAAACCCACCATGATGGTTTGAGTTGAAAAAACTTTTCAATCCAACCCAACCTGACCCATACACACTCTTATATTTGCATATGAATACTAAAAGTATTTACATCAACTCATGCAAAAATTTCTGTTTATTTTAATATAAGAATTTACTTTTTTTTTTTATATACTCACATCAAATTATTAATTTTACAATACTTTTAATTAAAGCATCAATTTTACTTAAATTTTTTTCACACGCAACAACTATTATCCATCTTTTTATATCATCATCAAAATACATAAAGAAATAATAAAAATTAAATACAAAATAAATAGTGTCAGCATAAATTTACACAATTAAAGTACCAATCATGCATTTTTACCCAACTTTTTATGGTCTAATGTGGGTCAATTATGAGATTGATTGATTAAAAAATATATATATTTTTATTATACAAACATTGATAGGATTCTTTAACAGTGGAGCTGATCTCCTGTTTTGCACAAATTTACAAGTGATGTGGCTATACAAAGATTATTTTTGGCGGGAATATTGCTTTTCTAGAAATGTATGGCGGCATTGGTGGCAGTACAAATGTACAATATAATAAAAAGAATTCACTTTTTTTGGCGGGAACAATGCTTGAAATTTAACTTTTTAGCGGTACAAATACAACCGATATCGTGATTTGGAATCACAATTTCATGTATGATTTGGAATCACAAATAGAGTCAATACTCAATAGGCACTTGAACACGTTTATTCCGCTTGATTGGGAGGTGTGCCATTTATTGATGCCAACTTAATAATCGTGATTTGTGAATGTAATATTCGGCATTGTCCTTTTGTGCATCTAATCCTGATAGTTTTTTAATAAGTTTTTTTTCTTGAGGAAAAAGAATAAAAAACTTTTCAAAAGTTATTTTGTTTTAAAAAACCTTTGCCTAAACAAAAAGTGAAATTAAAAGAAAAAAAAATACAATTTGAAAATGCATTATAAAATAGGGGCTAAGTATCAAATCCATAAGCTTTTTTTTTTAATAATTCAATTGTTGGAACAAGGAAATTCTTGAATGTGAAGGTAAAAACATTTGGAAGTGCCAACCAGATTACAAAACTTTTGAAAAAAATATGATAAGCTAAGCCAGTGCTAATTGTGCAAAATTTATAATGCTATAATTAATTAGTTATTATAAATTTTATAATAGATTTATGAACTAAACTCATGATAGAATAAAGAGTAATGTTATAATTATTACAAATTTTACTATAAATTTATATTTTGTTAATTAAATAGTTGAAAAATGAGTGGTTTGACTTTTTTTTTTGAGATAATTACAACGCTAACCCTGTAGTTCGAACCCTTTTCCTCCTAGACCCCAAGTACTTTATACATGGGGAGGTGTAAATTTAGCTACATGACGTTTGACATGAGTGGTTTGACTTGATTATAGTTTTTTATTTATTTTATTTTTTCTAACATTACCATAATTTAAAATTACAAAATATATAATATCATCTTAATCTCATCACATTTCCAAACTTTGTAATGTTGTATTTTTATATTGAAATTACATTAGTGTAAGATTAAAATAACGTAATATTACAGCGTAATGTGAAATCATGACACTTTTGCTATGGCCTATATACACAAAGTTGGTGGCTGTATGTACAATGTGATTAGATTAAAAAGGTTTTAATCACACAATGAACAGAAAATTACTTTACAATGTTCTCCAAAGTTACAATGACAAAGGACCTGACTAATCATATTCCGCTAGATTTCCATTCCATGTGATCACCAAGTTAGAAAGTCTGATCGTGTTTAATAGATTTCATCTATTTGTCTAATTTCTAGTCAATAGTAATGTATGAACCAATGCTTATCTCCAATTCGTTAAGTTTGGTATTCACAATGCTCCCATTGTGTTGGGATTATAAGTTATAATTATTTTCCTCATTAATCCAAACTTCAACATTAAGTTTAGACAACAATTTTAATAAATAAATAAATAAAAAGTTTAGACAACATTTATTATTACATTTTTTTTCTGAATTGATAAAGTGACAAGTTGTGATTAGTGTATAATAAAAATTATAGAAATGGTAATCACACATGAAAGTGATGTTCTACTAATTAGAATTCATCACCTAAGATATGAAAAAAATAGTGAAATTCATAGTGTCTGTAGCAATGTCGAACAAACTTGAACAGTTGAACTATAAACTTTTCTTTCTCCCACATCAGCAATATATGTAAGAGAAGGGGCCGCATGGAGAGATAAATAAGATAAAAGCACGATGAAGCAACATACTTACCTGGACAGGGTCAATGGGTGATCAATAAGGTCCATGGCCTAGGTAAATGATCTCCATTGCACTTTGGAGGGGTGTTTGCCTAAGGTCTCCCCAAGTGGGAGAGCCTATGTCATAATTTGTGGAAGTAGGGGCTTGCGTTCGCGCAGCCCCTGCCTATTTTTTAGTTCAAAATATGTATTAAGCATTTTGTGCTAGTTGCAAAACCAAAACCTTCTGGTTCATCAAAAAAAAAAAAAAAAAAACCAAAACCTTCTTTAAAGGCTAGATATAAAAATAAAAATAAAAATTATTGGAACCATATTCTTGAATTTTTTTTTTTTGAGATTATGACTCATTCCGTGATTAGTATGACATTCCTTTTCCAAATTAGATCTTTCACAAAAAAAAAATTTGCTTGGAACCGTATTCTTGAAATTTTCTATGATTATGATATGAATTCTTGAATACTTCTGAGATATTCGAGCTAGGAATTTCAATAATTCTTTATATAACTTCATGTTCCAACCAGAAAAAGAGTCATCAAAATTTTGAAACTCAAAAACCCATCTGCCTTGCCATCAAATGCCAGTGTATATCAATAATTCAATAGCCAGCTGTTTGTAAACATAAAGAGCACACAAAAGGCCAAAGTACCCAATGGCCAATGGTTTGAAGGGAGTCCAAGGAAGCAGTGAAAATGATGCAGAAGTTATGAAAAGAATCACCAAACCCATAAAATTTTGCCTTTATAGTTAATCTCATCAACTAGCAATGAGAAGTGCAACAAGGAAATTCCAATGTACCCACCCAACATTAGCAAAAAATATAGAATATTACAAAATGTTGATTTCTTATAACTCAATATTGGCACTTGTGGTCTCTAATTGAGATATTCAGGATTCAAATTCACATCCCCTCATAAGATCAAATTATCAAATAAAAAGACAAACAAAACCTAAAATATGAAATACGTCTCCCTATTAGCTCAACTACCAAGGAGAAAACACACAAAGAGAGGCGTAGGGATGCATATTTTATTTACCAACTTGCAAACTTCTTAATTAATTGATAATCGAATAACAATGTAATAATTGTTAAAAAATATAGCAAATCTTGAACTTTTATCAAGGGGAAAAAAAAAACATTATGCTATGTTGGTTAAGGTGAGAAGGAAGAAAAATGGAGAGAATTATGATTTTTTATTGTTTGGTTTGAGTGAAAAGAGCAAATTTTAAATAACATTGAATTAAAAAAAAAAAAAAATCATATGATCCCAACTTTTCACCATTCTACTTTTAATTAAAAAGGTACAATAATGATTTGATCTCTATTCTTTCATTTATTTTTATTTTTTTTCTATTCTCTTTATCAAACACATAGTAAAAAACACACTTGTTTTCCATATTTTTGCCAATTTTCATCCTCCCAACATTTGTAAATGCATTTGGAATGTATACATAATAAGAGCATTTGCATTAGTTCATGTAAAAATTTATTTTTCTATTTTAAAATGAGATTCTGTTTTTCTATTTTACATAGTAAATTTTCAAAAAACACTTACATCAAATCATCTATTTTACACTAAGTTTTATTAAAATATTATTTTTATCGATTTTTTATTACTCTCCCAAATCATTTCAATGTGAGTAAAGAAAATATTAAAAATATATTTGCATACGGGTGTACAACGAACCAATCAAAACCGACCCGACCTAACCCAACCCAACCCACAGGGTTGGTGGATTGGGTTGGGTTATGATTTTTGTTTTTAACTGTGGGTCGAGTTGGGTTTAGGTCATGAGATTTACAAACTTGCCTAACCCGACCTACCTATATTTAATATATATTTAAATTAAAAAATATGTATTAAAAATATATATTATATAATTTTGTTAATTATTTATTTTCCCCTCTTCCTAAATAAAACCCAAATCCTAAGTTTTTCTCATATAGTTTGTGTTTGTTTGGCATTGTGCTCACGATTATTTAGTTATAAATTTGTTTTTACTTGTGGTAGTGTTGTTCTAATACTAAATTTAATAATAATAACAATAATTATAAAAAAAATTGTCTAACCCATGCTTCAACCCGATCCACTTGAGTTGGGTTGAATCCTTGTGATAGGTTGGGTTAGGTTGGAATTTTTTTAACCTACTATGGTGGGTTAGGTTGAAAAAACTTCTCAACCCGACCCAACTTGACCCATGTACAGCCCTATATTTGCATATGAATACTAAAAGTATTCACATCAACTCATGCAAAAAATCTGTCTATTTTAGCATAAAATTTTACTTTTTTATTTTATATACTCATTTTTTAAAAATCTCACATTAGATTATTAATTTTACTATACATTTAATTAAAATATCAATTTTACTTAAATTTTTTTCATACATAACAACTATTATTCATCTTCTTATTTCATCATTGAAATATGTAAAGAAATAATAAGAATTAAATACAAAATAAATAATGTCTGCATAAATTTACACAATTATAGTGATAATCATGCATTTTTATACAACTTTTTATGGTCTAACATGGGTCAATTATGAGATTGATTGATTAAAAATATGATTTTTTTTTTCTATTATACAAACATTGATGTGATTGGTTTAACAGTGTAGCTAAACTCCTGGTTTGCACAAATTTACAAGTGATGTGGCTATGCAAAGATTATTTTTGGCGGGAATATTGCTTTTCCAGGAATGTATGGCGGGTTGGGTGGCAGCACAAATGTATAATATAATAAAGAGAATTCATTTTTTTTGGCGGGAACATTGCTGGAAATTTAACTTTTTAGCGGTACAAATACAACCGAAATCGTGATTTGGAATCACAATTTCATGTATGATTTTTCTCTTCTTTTTGAAACATTTCATCCATGAAATAGAGTTAAATACTCAATAGGCACTTGAACACGTTTATTCCGCTTGATTGGGAGGTGTGCCATTTATTGATGCCAACTTTATAATCGTGATTTTGTGACTGTAATATTCGGCATTGTCCTTTTGTGCATCTTATCCTGATAGTTTTTTTTCTTGAGGAAAAAGAATAAAAAACTATTTAAAAGTTATTTTGTTTTAAAAAACCTTTACCTAAACAAAAAGTGAAATTAAAAAAAAATTGATAATGCATTATAAAATAGGGGCTAAGTATCAAATCGATAAGCTTTTTTTTCCCCCTCTTTTATAATTCAATTGTTGAAAAAAGGAAATTCTTAAATGTGAAGATAAAAACACTTAGAAGTGTCAATTAAATTACAAAACTCTTGACACGATAAATTAAAAAAAAATGATAAGCTAAGCTAGTACTAACTGTGGAAAATTTATAATGCTATTATTAATTAGTTATTATAAATTTTATAATTGATTTATGAATTAAACTCACGATAGAATAAAGACTAATGTTATAATTATTACAAATTTTACTATAAATTTATATTTTGTTAATTAAATAATTGAAAAATGAGTGGTTTGACCTTTTTTAGAGATAATTACAACATGCTGCTAATTTGCAACTTGCACATTTTTTCCCTAGACTTCCAAGCACATTGTGCATGAAAATGTGTCAATTTAGCTACGAGACCTTTAGCATGAGTGGTTTGACTTGATTAGTTAACTTATATGACATTTTGTAATTTTATTATAAAATCTTATAATTTATTGTGTCAATTCATCATACATCAAATTAAAAAATTAAAATTTTGTAAGAGTGGGTTTGGATTGGGCTGAAGGGCCCAGCGTCTGAGTTCCAGCCCCTTCCTTTTTCTTTTTCTTTTATTCTTTGAGACGAGCATCGTTCACTGTTCATTGGCCATGAACAGTGATTTTAGGCATAAACAGTATTTTTTACATATTAAAAAATTATTTTATTATAGTGTATTTCAGTTTTCAGTTTCACCTGTATCCAAACGGACCCTAACATCCATATCATTTATTACCCCATTAATTTGTAAACTTTTTTATAAAAAAAATTAATAATTTAACATTTCAAAATAATTAAATAACTTATTTATTAGTATAATATCACACTAATCATTTAAGTCTGTAATTTTTTTTTAATAATAAAATTTGACAGCAACTTTAGACTTTTTCACCCCCAAAAAAAAAAAAAAACTGATAAATATTTTTGGTAAAAAGCTTGTACTTCTAACTTTCAGAGTTTCATTCCTGCCCTGGTCAGCTTTACCTTTACCTCTCTCTCTCTCTCTCTCTCTCTCTTTCTCAGCAAAGAAACCCAAAGTAACACTCTCACAGCACCACCTTTTCCGGCATTTTCTTCACCTCTCAAATCCTTCTTTCCTGCCCCACAACACACTACCACAACAGTGAGTTGCTTCTGTCTCTTTTGTTAAAAAAATATATATATATATCTGCTCTTTTTTACTTTCATCGTGTGTGTGTTTCACCCTCTTAAGAAAGGAACATATTTCTATAAATACTAACAAAAAAACATTTTGCAAGTTTTTTGGGTTGCTTTGGTCATAGTAATCTATTTAGAGTGAGTTGTGTATTTGATCTCTGTCAATGTGTTAATGGCTAGTATTTGCTCATGATTTTTAATCGTTCTACTAGGTTTTTTTTTTTTTTTTAATAGATGTCATAACCTTTTTTAGACTGTAATTTTAATCTCAAATTTTCCTTTTTCATTTTTAAAGTAAATGATGACTTAAAAATAGCAACAAAAACTTCATAAATGCTTTATGACAACAACAACAATAATAATAATAGCAGGAAACTTGCACTTTTTTAAAGATCAATTTCTGGCTATATTGTTTTCGTCCCTTAAGTTGGTAATGAAGCTCGCATTTTTGCCCCTATACTTTAAAAGTTTGCACTTTGCCCTTCAATTTTTGAAAAATTTCAGTTTGTCCTTTTGTCAACCTCTGTTAACTTTTAGGATTTTTTTGCCCTTTAGCAATTTCTTTACGTGACCCAAAAGCAAACTTTTAGAAAGTCTAACCAGACGGGTCCTAGGTTTTTAGAGTGGGTTCAAATTATTTAAGATATTTTTGTAAATATTGTGAATATTTACAACCCATTTGGCAGCTCAGCTTTAGCAATGTTATTCATAGTTTAAACACACATATATCAAAAATACCCAAATAATATAACTTAAATTACTCTTCTAAACGCCCCTAAGTATGAAATCTGAATTGGGGAAAACTAACGTTGGTTAAAGAACAATATTCATTGCTTAAATACCATAATACGTATTTCTACAATTTTTTTTACGGGACCAAAAATCTCTTACCAACCGGCCCCAAGGATTCAATTCATTATTGTTTGTGTACAAAGATATATATATATATATATATATATATATATACACACACACACACACACACTAACTACCTTTGCCTCAGAACTAATAAACTGACAGCTGTAATTCACAATCTATAAACTACTAAACAGCCTGTAGCTTTGTAACATCTTTCTTCTTCTTATCCTCTATATCTGCAGTAGCAGCAGTAGTTTCTGCAGTGACTTTATTCTTAACTTTCTCCTGTTTAGATGAGACTTTCTTAGATTCAACTCTATTGCTTTCACATTTAGTATTGCCAGGTTTAAATTATAACTTATAATAGACATAAAACGTTAAAGATTTGAATGGGTTTTGAATGCCAGACCTTGATGGACTTGGAATTTTGTATTGGGTATGAAATGAATAATAGGTGTATTTAATATGTATGGTGTGTTGACCATGTAAAAATTTGTTTGAGGTGTGGAGTTTTTGGCTATTTTGGGACATAATTTCATAACCATACCAGATGTGATGTTGTAACGGGTGTTGTTGACATTTGTTTGTACTTTGCTTGGATAAAATGTTTATTAATTGATGTTGAATAGAAGTATTATATTTGTCACCAACATTTTATAAATTTCATTTGACTTGAATAGGTTTGCGATGACTTCAATTTGTACATATTTATACTATGGTGGAAAGCTTTGCTGTGATGATGAGAAGCAGGGATTGCCGTATAAAGGGCTGGGTAAGAAGTGCGAGATTATTCTGCTAGATAGTACGTTAAACACCCTGGATGGTTTGAAAAGGGTAATTATGAAAGAGCTGGATGTGAACCCTCAGTCGCATGACATAACAATTACTTATCGTATTCCTCATGAAGTCCTCAGTCGCCACGTGACATACAAGCATGTATTGATAAAAGGAAACAAACATGTTCAGATCATGTTTGGCAAGATGAGGTCGACACCCCAAGTAACAGCTATTGAGTTGTATATAAGTGTGAAACCTCGTATGGAAGTTGGAGGTGAAGAAGGGCAAAAAAAAACTTTGGAGGGTGAGGGAGGGAAAGAGTTACAGTTAATACTCCCGGATGATCGTTACACCACATGCATCAACAACACTATTGCAATCAAGTCTGCTCCTTACAAGGTGCAGGACATGAAACAGAAGTCAATTGTTATGGATTGGGACGAATACTACAAACTGTTACCAAAATTGATGATGGCACTTAAAGATTCAAATCCAACTACAAAGGTTGAATGGAAGATAGTTAACAGTCCAATCCGAGGAAATGCTTTCTTTAGGCGTGTATTTTGGGTTTTTGGTTCTTCAATTGAAGGGTTCAAACATTGTAGGCCAGTTATCAGTATTGATGCAATAGTTTTGTATGGAAAATACCAAGCCTGGTTGTTGATTGCAATGGCAGTTGATGCTGAAAATGAAGTTTTTCCACTTGCCTTTGCTATTGTGGAAGGAGAATCATGCGCTAGCTGGTCATGGTTTCTATCTTGTATTAGGTTGTATGTCACAAAACGCCAAGGGATTTGTCTCATATCTTCCCAACACAAAGGTATCATTTCAGCCCTATCTAATCCGCTTTTTTGTTGGCGGCCTGATAATATGTTTCATCGATTCTGTCTTCGTCACATAGCAAGCAATTTCAATGAAAGGTTTCATGACAAACATTTGATGGAAATGATTACGAAGGCAGGTCATGCTAATCAGCTTAGGAAATTCAATGCTATAATGGAGGCCATTAGAAATTATAATTCAGAAGCTGGAAAAAGCTTGGATGAAATCCCACTTGAAATGTGGACCTTGGCATATGATGGTGGGCGTCGTTATGGGGTAATGACCACTCACTTACCTGCGTGCTTAGATGTTTTATTGAAAGGTGCACAGAATCTACCTATAACTGTGATGGTGCAATCAATTTTCATTAAACTTGCTCAGTACTTCAATAATCGCCACACTAAGATTCAAGCTCAACTAAAAGAAGGTCAATTATTCAGTAAATATGCCATAAATAAATTTGATAGATATGTGGAGAAGTCAAAAAGGCATACTATAACAATCCTTGATCGGGAGCATGGTACATTTCAAATATGGATATCTATGAATCCAGGGATTGTAAATAGAAGTAATGATTCTCAAGTGGGTACAGGGTTTGGGTTTGTAAGTAGGGGTGATCGTTCTCAAGCAGTTAAGTTAGATGAGAGAACATGCAGTTGTGGGAAATGGCAGATATTTAAGATCCCTTGTTCACATGTAATTGCATCCTGTCATGCTGTGTCACTGAATGGCCACCAGTTTATTGATCCATGCTACAGATTGGCAGAACAACTTTCTTGCTATAAGCCACAATTTAATTCAATACCCAATGTCCCATACCGGCAAGAGGCCAAGCTCCCCAAGTTATACGCTAACCCTAGTATGGCTAGACAACAAAGTTGCCTAAAACCACCACCACTCTGGAATGAGATGGTTTACAGGAAAAATCAACCACCAAAACGCGGAGTGTGCCATCAAGAAGAATGTAATCATAGAAAACGTCCCAATGTGAACCTTACAGCTTCAAGTTGCGATTCTTCAACCCAGGTAATTGCTTCTAATAAATTATCACTTATAGTGTTTTAATTTTTTTTTCTTGCCTTTTTTGTATGTTTAAGAAATTTTTTTTATTACTATCCCAAAAGAATATTAATTACAAAATCTTCAACATAGCGTGCTTGTCATTAGAACATATATCTTAATTTTTGTTTATTGGACTTTATTATATTGAGTATAATTTGTATTTGTTTAGTGTTATACTAGAATGTTTGGGTTCTTGTTTTAAATGTAATGATATCCTTATAATTCACTTTGTTTTTGATTCGTTGAGTGTCATGTACATCCTCACATTGATATACATTGTCTTAGTTGTGTCCTCTGTAAGCTTAAGTTTTAATTGAAACTTGTGTGTATGTTCACTTGCATTATGTTATAATTAAAAAGTGAATATTGAAATAAAATTGGGATAGACATTAATGGCAAATATAGGACTGAACGTCTTTCTTTTTTTCTTTTTTTAGTTACAAACTTACAATTGGGATAGATATTATGATAAATATTGGACTGAATGTCATTCTCAAAAGTTGTAACCAAGAAAATGGATTTAAGTATTGCTATGATCATGCTGAATTGATTGTTCACATACTTACATTTTGATAAATTTTTGTTTGTCCCAAATATATATGGAAAATAATGGGAATTTTGGTGACAAGTTTCATCTCAACCACTACAAGTTATTTACGTCATGTGTTACTATTAGGTGTAATGCAAATGAATTTTCATGTTATTTTTACTTAATATCTTTAATTTAACTGTATTTGATGCTTCCAATGGATTTTCAAGCAAAAGCAGGGTTCTAGCACTCAAATTTAGCCGAAAAGAAATGAAGTATCTGGACAAGAGGTTGGGACCTTTTCTTGACGTTTTGTTACAAGGCTCAGAAAGTTGGTGCTGATGTGAAAGGAAATCTACCTGTGGTGGTCATGGATGAAGAGTGCTAGGCTGACCACCAGGTAGTTTGAAATTGCTATTGTGATGTACAAAGTGGATGATGAGGACTTTAAGCCCCAAAAAAAAGGCACTGTACCTACTATCTTTTTGTAAGTAACTAGTACTCCTATCTTTTTGTAAGAACTGAAATGACAGAAGTACTTCAAAGTGCTTTTTAAATCAGATCAGAAAACAATGGAAAGATGATTTCAGCATATTTATATGTTTCTTGGGAAAAAAGAATGAAAAAAAAAAATTAACAGATCAAAATCCAAAACTGGGGGGATTTTGTTAAACAATACAATTTTTAATAAATATTTGGGAATTAGGATTTATATATATATATGGGGAAATAGTCTTTTCATAAAATCACCTCTCCATTAATCTTCATTCTGATGAGATGGCTAAGATGATTTGGCCATTTTTAAATTGTTGCACTCTTGGAACTTGTCTTTGGTAGAGACGAGTTCTTTTATAATCTTAATGACCCCCTCCCCCTCTGTTTTTTCTCACATTTTCAAGGTGAAAACGTTACTCTCTTGCTTTGCTTTGGATTATGGACTGGATGCAGTTGAATTAAAACTGGAGAATTTCTTATAAAAAAAAAAAATGGAGAATTTGAAAATGTTTTTGGCATTGGAGACTAGAGCTGTTTACACCGAGTAGCCCTAGGGAAATTTGGGGCCCTTTTTTTTCCACTCATTTTTTTCTAATTATTGTGCTTTGGGTTAGTTTTTATCTAATAGATTTTTTTTTTTCAATTTGGTACTCTCTTTTTTTGGTTCATGGTGTTTTGACTAGATTATGGTTCTTCTTTGGGTTCATGGTTATCTAGCTTGGTTCATAGGTTAATCCTTAGATTGTTTTGATGGATATGAAACTTGATTAAGGAGTTGAAACACTGCCATGAAATCAGTTTGCAAGTTAGGTGTTGTGGGATTGTTTACAGAAATGTCAGGCACTGTATAAGTACATTTGTCTTTTCCTTTTGGATGGATCATATTTGTGAGATGAAACAATTTTTGGGGTTTGGTGTATTATGTTGAGAGACTCATATGAGTTTCTTTGACCCACATAGGATTTTGAGAGGTAAATTCTTGATGGAAATATTGCAGTAATGGAACATTCAAATGTAACAGATACAAGTGTTTTGCATATAGAATTTCAGTGTTCTGGAGGGTGCCATATGGAAATTTTTGGTTATAAGATATATTCTATTCTCATTTTGCTTTGTATTTTTTAATGACATTGCTTCCATTTTCATTTTGAAATTGGTTGATACCATGGGTGTAGGTTGTGACTTGGGATTGGTGAGCCTAAAAATGAAATCAACTGGATTATCTTAGGGTGGTTTGTTTGTTTCTCGGTTGAACATATGAACCAATAAAGGCCAGTTTATTTTTGGGTTGTTGGAGCTGGAGTATGTGACCCAAACCATGAACCCAACATGTATAAACCTAGGTATGGCAATGAAGTGGGTTACATGAGTCTCCTCTTTGTTCAATCTTTCTTTAATTGTTTTTGGTCCCAAGACCTCTTTCTCTCTTTCATGTACCTTCATCATTCATATGTAAGAGATTATCATACCTTCTCTTTCCCCACATTATAGCATGTGCATCATGTCCTTGTGTAGGGGATTAGCATTTTGTGTTGGTCATTTAGTTCCTTTCATCTAATTGTATGTTTTCTTTTCGTGTAAAACAAGGTTTGTTACTTTTTCTCAGTTTTAATTTTACCACATTATTGGACTAAGTTGGTAGTATGACACAAAATTATAGCAGTTTGGAGCAATAGGTTGTCATGAGATACTTGCCCCATCATCTTCTCTTCTTCCACATATAGGTTAGTACCTCTATCACTCCATGTCTTGAATTATCAGTCATTCTCTTATTTGTCCTGTAGTACATTTAAGACACAATTCTTGCTGCAAAATATGTATTTGCATTTAACTTTTGTATTAATTTTTCTTAGTTGTCTTGTAATTTTTATTAATTTTTACAAGACAACGGTTGTATGGAAGATAAACTACAGTCCAGTCCAACGAAATTCTGTCTGGACATACTAATAAATAAATTATACTTTCGTATTAATTTTTATTACAACTAATAAAAATTACAAGACAACTTTCGTATTAATTTTAGTCTTAGTTTTTCATTTTGTTATTTTATTGTAATTACCTTTCTTTGGAAGGAAAATGTATAACCCTTTGGTGAAAAAAATAAGACTAAAATCATATGTATTCATTGTGATTTTATATACTTATCATTGTTATTTGAAAAAACGATAGCAAATTTTTACCAGTAAGTAAGACTAACTGTATGATACATCAGTACTGAGAAGAGAAGCAATACAGGATGGGGGGCACTCCTCTACATTCTACCCAATATCCTTTGTATGACTTGGGGGTATTTACAAACATGACCTATATCATCCCATGTTGTGTAGGAGAGGTAACTTTTTATTATTACAATTCATTAGTTGAGGGCAATATATTTGAACCTTATATTGAACCTTATATGTTTCTGTCAGAAACACCAAAAAATATCGGTTGAGGTATTAGAGCTCTTGGGGCGTAGGAAGGTCCAAAGCAAGCATCAGATTCCGAATTGTCTTGGATTTCTATAGATCAATTAATCTTTGCCTCTTTGGACAATAATAACTGAAGTAATAAGCTAATAACCTATATAAGCCACTAGTTTTTCAGGTACCACATCGAATGAAAACAAAAGAGGAGAGACCAAGGCTTGTTATAAATAAGGTGCAAGCACCACTGAGCAACATACTTACCTGGACGGGGTCAATGGGTGATCAATAAGGCCTATGGCCTAGGTTGGTGACTTCCATTGCACTTAGGAGGGGTGCCAGCCTAAGGTCTCCCCAAGTGGGAGAGCCTACGTCATAATTTGTGGTAGTGGGGGCCTGCGTTCGCGCGGCCCCTACACAATATTAGTTACAATTTTCTTCCTTATTTCTAAATCATTTGTGGTAGCAAGTGGTACACCCTCAGCGCTCTGAGGGCATTTCCTCACCATTTAAATGCAAATTGGGGGCTTTGATGGTTTACTTTTTACTTGTATTAAAATCCTTTAATGTTATCTATTTTCAAATCAGAGTTCAACGTATAAATTGAAAGTCATTTTATTTACCTCTGCAATAAAGGATCCACAACAAGTAGTCTCGGCCAATAATAATGCTGGAATCATGACTCATGAGTACCACTGTTGTGTACTAATGAGAAACTATTTTACATCCGACCCCAACCCATTTCTCCTAAAAAATCATTTGTAATTGGCATATGGACATTTTGGCTGCTCGTGTTGTTAAAATTTTTGCCTATAGCGCATGTTGGATCATTTAAAATATACTAGCTCTGAATTTATTTTTGCCTAATTCATGAATCAAAATCCTAGAATTAGGACCACAAAAAATTACATAGCTTTGAGCAATTTTTTGCAATCTTAGAATTTTTCAAAATCCTAAGTTGGTGTCTCAATGTGCTAAATTTAAGGAATCGTGCCGGTAAGCATTAAATGGTAACAAGCAACCTATTAAGAGTGCAGGCAATTTGGCCAAAATTTATGGTCACAAATCATGTTAGTGTGTTTGGTTTATTTGCTAAACAAATGATATAATAGATTCTTGAAAAATAAATAAATAAACAAATGATATAATAAACAAGTTTTTTCTTGAGTCCAACTAAAACTATTCATAAATATTTTGGTTTATATACCGTTTTATTTAATGGAAGCTGTTGGCTTGTAGCTTACTCAGACTTTGGGTTTTACAAGTGTTTCTAAAACTTCTTTACAAAACTTCTTTTGAGCCAATGGGTGAGCCGAGACCAAGTCCTCTTTTATACTCCAAATCATATTGTTCTGAATTCCCCAATGATTTTCCATATGGGTGTGAGAAGAAACAAAATAGTGAGTCCAAAAGTACTTGGGCTTAGCAAAAATGGCCTCAATGATTATGATATGAATTCTCTAATACTTTTTGACGTTCCGTCCTTGTATAGTACCTAATATTCTGATAAAAAAAAAATATTCTGTAATTTTATTTGAATTTGACGCTTCCGTTGATTTGTCAAACAAAAGCATGGATCTATGTAGCACTTAATTTTAACGGAAAAGAACTGGGGAATCTGGACAAGAGGTTGGGACCGTTTCTTGACATATCTATAAGCCTCAGAAATTTGGTGCTCATGTCATGTGAAAGGAAATCTACTAGAGGCGGTCATGAATGAAGATTGGTGGGTTAGGAATTGCTATTGTAGCCTACGAGTGCATGATGAGGACTTTTAAGCCCCAAAAAAAGAAAAAAGAGCACAATGCCTAGTACCAATAGGCAAAACCCATTGCCGTCTGAGGGACCAGAATGCTTTGATGACTTTGCTGTGACTGAGTGAGGTGAAGCTAATTTGGCACGGTATTGTCAGGCGTAAAAGGGGTGCCCAGAAACACTATGATTTGTGTTATGTTATACTACCCACAAGAAAGCCAAACCTGGGTTTGTGAAGAATGTGGATTTTAAACATTGTTGTTTGTCCCACATTGAATGGGTATAAATATGGTGAGGTGGATGGGTGTGTATAAATTAAAAGCAAGAGGCACTGGAAAACATACATACCTGGACGGGGTCTATGGGCGATCAATAAGGCTCATGGCCTAGGTCGGTGGCCTCCATTGCACTTAGGAGGTGCACCAGCCTAACATCTCCCAATGCGGAGAGTGTACGTCATAATTTGTGGTAGCGGGGGCTGTGTTCGCGCGGCCCCTGTTAAATTAAATCCCAATTTATTGCTAGATTTTTGCTTGTCTTACATATGTTTTGTACAGTGAGTCTATGGGCGTTTTTGACCCGTTTACTCTGACGAAATTGGTTGTGTAAAATTTGGAAGGCAATTTGATTTACATGGTTCGTAAATGGGTGGCACAATCTATTTTGTGAAATTGAAGAGCAATTTTATGTACGATGAATCGTAGAAAAATGTGCTGTTATAGGTAAATATATCTTAAACATGTTCTATAGGATATTTATTTGTTGAGGGAAACCATTTTTATTTTAAGGTTTTGGTTAATTAAGCAATGAAATTTCAATTATGATCATGGTAACCCCATCTACATGAGCAAACCATAGTCAATTAGGTATACTAACTAAAAGAAAAAAGGATCCTTTTCCATGTTAAAATCCATTATGGCTTAATCTTTTTGTGAATTTTACTTATTATGAGATTTTAGGCATGTTAGAGTAATGGGCTATGTAATCTACTTAGAGCACGTTCGGTACACAGAATGAGGATTACAACATAAATTGTAATTTTCATTACTAAAAATAAAATGTGTTGTAATAGACTAACTAAATATATTCATAAGTTTGGTTGTGAGCTATAACATTAGATTAAAACTTAAATTTTATTTTAGAAAATATCTTACTCATAAAATTATATTTCCTTAAAAATAATTTTTTTAAAAATATATAAAATTTGTTTATTTGGAAATGTATTAATTTTAAAAATTATTGTAACTACTAAGAAATATATATTACAACAATTTTAAAGAGTAAGTTATTCCTCATTTAAAAAAATAATTCATAAAGAATGCATATTCCCTGTGATAAAAACATAACTAAACAATATGAATAATTATTACATTACAGTGCATATTACAATCTACCAACCATGTCCTTATTAGTGCTAGGAATAGAATGCGAGACATGAATTGGGAATTGAATATGAGGAAGTCAATTCACAAAAAAAAAAAGAAAGGGAAACAACGATGGTAATTTAGTAACCGTTTGGGTACAGTTCATAAATTGCTATAATGATTTGACATGATGGTAATTGGTAACCTATACAACAATAAATTATTGTTTACAATGGGAGGACTGCTGAAGTGATCCTCCCTAACCAATGAGATGATGTCATCTATGCAAGTGTATATGAGAACTTTCTAATCAGCACAAGGAATAAAAATTAAAAATTACTTGATGATATCACATTTGCATAAATAATAACATTTTATTGATTGGGAGGTTAAGGAGGACTATGTCAGTAGTCCTTCTGGTGAACCTAATAATTTTTCCTATACGACCTTGGGTTTCAACTTTCAACTTAATTCTTATTATTAGATGTTTAATAGTATTTAGTCATACGTTTTATGTGTTTTTATTTTTTATTTTTTCTAATACTAAACAAAGACACTTACTTAGAGAACAAAAGTAGCTATCGTAGTGAAATTGCTAACAAAACATGTTTAACGAAAACATGAATACATGATTATTTCACCAATCAATTATGAAATGGCCTAGTTGTAACTATTGGTTGTAATTAATCAAATTAAAGGATTGTGCCCAAGATAAAAGATTACTCTATAAGCCCTCACCACATGTGTGATGCTAAAGGTTTGATCCGTGCTTTCTCTGATGAATATAATACCGAATGAGTGGTAGGACCCGTAACTCATCTTTGGAGCTACAATGACACGAGTGCACAATAAGCTTAAGTCCCACATCGGAAAACAAAAAAAGTATAGGAGAGAATGGAGTATAAATAAGAAGCAAGGAGCCACATTGCAACATACTTACCTGGACGGGGTCAATGGGTGATCAAAAAGGCCCATGGCCTAGGCTAGTGACCTCCATTGCACTCAGGAGGGGTGCTCGCCTAAGGTCTGCCCAAGTGGCAGAGCCTACGTCATAATTTGTGGTAGCGGGGGCCTGCGTTCGCGCGGCCCCTGTCTATATCTAGTCAAAAATTGTTTTTATAAATCTGGGGATACTGCTACGTCTTATATAAGGAAGAAATTGGATTACAGTGTGGACAGTTACCAAAATCGAGACTGTGAGAGGAAAATGACTCGATTTAAGTATAAAAATATGGGGTTTGTTTAGATAGGATTTATTATTGTTGTAAATTGCATTAAAATAATTTGTAAATAGTTTCAAATTTAGATTTATTCAGAACTTTCGTACAAATTTTGACCCAAAAATGTTTTTTAAATATTTTTGATCATTGTCTGGATCTTTTGAAGAAAATTTTATAAAATTGAAAAATTAACTATGAAATATAAAAGTTAAAAGACTGAAATAAGCAAAAATAAAGTTAAAAAGATGGAAAAGAAAAACAATTTTACATTTTACCTATAAAATAACTAATTTCAAACTGTCGGTTCTAAAAAAAATTGAATTTGAAAGAGCATTCACAATAAAATAAGGTTGTTAATAGCAAGTTGCTACCTTTCTTTATTAATCTATGCCTCTCACTCGAGTCTCTTCGTCTCACAACTCTGCAAAATTCTGTCTCATTTAATCACTACCTCCAAAAACTTCACTATAACTTGACAATGGACATGATCTATTAAATGAAAAATAGAAAAAGAAAACAATTGGAAAAGTGGAAAAGAGATGAAGAGAATTAATTACTGTCATTGTGAGAGTGGAGGAATGGAATTTGAAGAGCCAATGCCAGGATTAGGCTAATTCAAATTTTAATCCATAGATTACCGGCCATTATTTTTTCCTGTTAGATACTATAGGGGAAGCCATGAACAGTGAAGTCTTAGGTCCTTCCACCAACAGCAAAATGGTGTCACCAACTACAAAAACCTCAATATTCTTCGAATGGAATGTGGGAGTGAAATTTGATGCAATGAAGTGGGAGAAATAAGGAAAAACAAAGTATGGAAACTAATAACTGTGATTGGTAGTTTTTTTTAAAAAATTTATTTTTGAATGTTTGAACAAATGCTACTAATTTGAATAGTCAATTTCTTATAAGTTTTGATTGGAATGATAAGGATAAATAGTTTTCTTAGTGGGTAAGTGGGGTTTTAAAAGCCGGAGAAGAGAGAAACTTGGATGGAAAAACTGTTTTTTATTTGTTTTATTTTATTTAAAATTTAGGAGTTTTTAAATTAGTAATTTTACATGTCTGGTCCTATTATTTAAACCTTTTAAAGAGGTGAATTTGTGGTTAGTTTAGATATCTAAATGTATAAGTGCAAACAAAGAAAATTCCTTAAATAGTAATATATATAAATGTAGAATAGATTACCAATTACTTAAATTTAAAGCCTTACTTGGATTATTGTTGATGGGCAAAAATTCTTGCTTTCAAAACATTTACATCAACTACTAGAGAAGTCAACGGCATTTAACTTTTTCACCTAAGAAGTGGGCAAAAAAATAATTTCAATGACGGGCTCATGTTAGAATTGGTAAAAAATTTATTTTTTATGATTTGTTGTTAAATGTTGTTTATACTATTTATTCTTCATTCTCGAAAAAAACACAAAATTAAAAAGTTAAAATGCAAAATAATGCTTTTGCATTTTGCCCAATGGATGTAAAAGTTGATATAGGTTATTTATGGAGTTAAAAGACAAAATCTAAGCCCTGTGCCAATTTTCTTATACTTTATTGCGATGTATTGAAGAGCACGAGACTCGGACAGGTCAGTTTGGGTCTAGGTGGTTCCAAATAACCACTTTAAATACAATTGGTGCAAAAAGCTTTTGGGATCTGAAAGAGGCATTAACCTTTGTTTTCGGCAAGTTTTAGCTTTGTTTTTTTGGATTTGCATTCCCACATCGAAAAGACATGGAGGAAGAGATAGAGGCAAGGCTTATAAATGGAGAGCACTGAGCATCAGTGAAACATACTTACCTGGACGGGGTCAATGGGTGATCAAAAAGGCCCATGGCCTAGGTTGGTGACCTCCATTGCACGTAGGAGGGGTGCCCGCCTAAGGTCTTCCCAAGTGGAAGAGCCTACGTCAAAATTTGTTGCCCTGGGGGCCTGCGTTCGCGCGGCCCCTGCCTATTTTCAAAACAAGTTTCTTATTATGAGAATAATAATAATTATTATTAAGGGTAAAGAAAGAGAAGCATTATAAAAATGGCATTAATTTGGGAAAATGTTATGCAGCAGAAGAAAAATGAAAGGATCTGTAGACAGAGACTTGTAATATAAAATTAATGTCTTTAAAATAATGGTCAATTAAATCTTTAAAATGGATTAACAAATGTTGAAGCCAAATATGCTTTTTTGCCCAATTTTGCCAAACGTTTTCAATTGTACTCTTGCAAACAATTAGTTCGGAGACTTTTTGACCAGTAAATTCATCTCACTTAGTGAACATATGAGACAAATTATTGTAGATTTTTCCAAATTTCAGAAGGCCAATAGCTGAATCTCAATTTGTTCATTTTGTTCAGTCGCCACTTCCGATTGGACATCAATTAAACTGGGGCCAAAAAGTTAGGATGTTTATAGCTGCAAACAAACGTGAGAGGAATCATCGGATTTCAACCAGAAGCATATGATCTCCTTTTGGAAACAAAGAGGGAGGTTTCAAGAACTCCATAGGACCAAACTTGATAGGGTAATTTGTTGTGTATGGAAAATTCTTTGTTCTGTTCTTAATGAAGAGCTTGTAAATTTGAGTTGGTTTGGTTTTATTGCTGTATATATAGTGGCTGGATTTGTTTTTCCTAGGTATGTGAGGTTTCTGTTTGAGCTTGTGTTTAGCAGTCCTATGCTTTTAATGCTGTTAGAATTGGTTGCAATTGTCTGCTTGTGTTACTCTTTCTGGTGTATTCAGTGGAAAGCTAGCTGATTTATCAAAAAAAGAAAAAGAGGAATTAGACTATTCCAAGAAATAAACTGCATAAATTACTTTATTTAATCTCAAGACTTGAAGAATTCTGAGTCTCAGGTCACCACATACATTCCTTGGTTAATTAATATACAACAGTTCAAAGCATTGATATTATTCACACAAGTTATTCATGGTAGACACGAGGGAAGCAACAGTATCCAAACGATAAAGCCAAATTGTAGCTTGAAAACCATGTTCTATGCCCATCTCAGATGCAAACAGCATGACTTGAAGCCACAGAATATCTCAGGGCTCAAAAACCATGCTCTCTGCCTCTCGCTTTACGGATTCAAACAGCACAGACGACAGATAACGCTCTCCAAAGCTGGGGAAGATCACCTGACAGGTTTTGGTAACAAAGAGATCAGTACAAACTTTCGTAAGTTCTCATTCCATTGTGTACTCCACAGGTTCTAGACTCAACATAAGTTGGGGCAAGAGATTCAATGGATATAGAACTTATTATAAATCTTGCAACAGTCGCATGCATACACCAGATTAAACAACTACAAAGTGACCACTACAAATAAAACATAAAAACAAATACAGTATATACAGCAAAAAAGTCCATCTCAAGAAAGGATTTGGACGACCATGCAGATGAAGTATTGAGTAAATCAAACCTAGTAAACAATTCTACTTACTGATCTCTTATATTCTAAATTTAATATTTTATCAATCAATAATGTGTATGGAGCTGTCAATTTGATCAGGTAACTGGCAATTGTATCTTAAGCAGACAGAAGCTAGAGTGCTGCCCACTGTCCACAAAAAAATTGTTTCTTTTTTGCACAGCCATGCATACATATTGATATTGCCTCTACAGCGGGTTCTATGGCTGAAAGCAGAATGAGGTAACTAATTAGAAAGAACAAGATCAAACTTACAACAATGAGTTTTCCAGCATTTTCTGGCCTCTTTGCTATCTTAATTGCAGCAGCAGCTGCACCACCAGATGATATTCCTACCTGCAATACATGTTTGCACAGATATCTTAGAAGATAAAAAAAAAAAAAAACAAGAAGGCATCCAACAACAAACCTTTTCAATCAATATTTTGGGAACAGACAGAGTAGCAAAAGATTGTTGCGGAAAAAAAAGATGTTGAAACATATTTTTCATTGTTATGGGCTTACCAGCAAACCTTCTTTCAATGCAAGTAGCTTAGCAGTTTCAATAGCTTCTTCACTTGATATCTACAATGATACCATGTTGATCAGAGACGTTAATGAAGAAAGGCAATAAAAGCATAAAAGGGGGAGAAATGTGCTTGCATAAATTTCTAAAAGAAAATTTCATATTACATAATATATAATATACCATCATCAAACCTTTAGCATAGGTTCAAATCCTATTGGACATAATTTATTTCCATATATTTTGTTATATTAAGAAAATTCACAACTGCCACAATGATAATATCAAACAAGATGAAACTTCTTACTTATTATTTAAAAAATGAGATAAAAAATTGGTGAACTTCATAAGGTTAGATGCTAGATATTCCACATTTTAGAATAAGCCTTGGACAGATTATCTAAAACTTGCTTGTGATTAGGAAATTCTGCAAATTCAAGTAAATGAGAAAACCATGCAGCTTCAACAGAGTAAAACTTCAATATGCTAATTATGTGTTGAGCTTATAGAAACCCTTATGCTCTTGACTGTCACTTGACCCAGTCAGAGAAAAGGCAGCACTATTGATCAGAAACATGTAAGGTAACATGTGAATGCATAAAAAATC
Source organism: Castanea sativa (assembly GCF_040712315.1). Taxonomy (NCBI): domain Eukaryota; kingdom Viridiplantae; phylum Streptophyta; class Magnoliopsida; order Fagales; family Fagaceae; genus Castanea; species Castanea sativa. Next base: position 13,905,637 of record NC_134015.1, read on the forward strand.
ATATAGAAAGTTTGTCCCTGACAGTTTAGATAGTACAAATACTTCAAACTAATAATCATATCTGTATCATAATCATATCTAATATAGATAACCCTGGGTATAGCTGGATACCCCCCTCTCTCTCTCTCTGCACACACACACACACACACACACATATGAAACTAATAGCTTCATAAACTAGTTTCATTATTTACACAAATTCTATGCCTTTTAAATTAATGTATTTACATAGTAATTAACATTGCTGTCACCTCAAATCTTAAATTTTCAAAAATTGATGTAACGTATCCATTTCGTATTGTATGCGTATCTCATGTTTGTATAAGTGCTTCCTAGCGGACAAGTCCAGATGATCTCAGAAAGTGGTCAAATGCAAAAAGTTATTGGAAAATGCAAAAAGTTATTGGAAAATGCAAAAAGTTATTGGAAAATGCAAATTCTCTAGGTTTACACATCCACCCATTTGAAACTTTTTGGAATTAATAGTTCAATACACAAACAAATAATTCCACATGCTGATTACGATATCCCAATTAAAAGTTTTGAACACTTACTTGAACAACTTCATCAAGTATATTGACATCCAAAACTCCAGGGATGAAGCCAGCACCAATTCCTTGGATCTTATGTGGGCCTTGAGATTGACAGTTCAGTTAATCAAGTAAGACTTTGTTTGCATCAAATAGGACAAATATGTAAGCAAGCTTGCTACAGAATTTTAAGAGTTATCCTGATATGAAGCAAGCTTGCTAACACAAGAACATAAAGAAATGGCAGCTTCCCAAGACAAATAAGCCAGACTTATCCTGATATGAAGTTTTAAATATCAATGTTATTGAAAACCATGACTCAAAATATGGATGAGACAATGAATATCGGCTGTAATTTATGTCAAGTTAATGATATGAAGAGAGGGGAAGGGACATAAGGAATATAGGTATGTGGCTTCAAATAGTTATCAAGGCCATGACCAAAAAAACAAAAGATGGTTATGAAGTAGATGAAAGACTGGCGAAGCAAATTAATTTGATGCCAGTTCACTATTTCCTCAATGAATTTGTCTAATGAACTAAATAAACATGTAAAAAGGCAACTTAACACTTAAATAAATTGGTAAACAGAGTACAGAAACATCTAGTAGGAAAAATAATAATAAATAAACAGTAAAAATATAGTTTGTTGCTTTAGATGAAAACTTGAAAATTACCATCAATAACAAAACAAACAAAAAGTTGGAACTCCTGGTACTCAACAAACAGTGGAAGATAGAAAAGTTGAACTGGATTGGTGGCGGAAGAGGTAATAGCAAACAGCTAAAAACATAAATAGAATCAGCATTTGTTTCTCTATGCTAGCACAGAATGAATTGCATATTATAGGACTCTTCCAATACACCAGTTCAACTACCTATACGTGCATGTTAGCAGGGTCAACTCAGTTTTCTCTGCTTGACAGGGCTGGATATCCACCCACACAGTACCATGATCTCAGATCTTCAGCATTAGCTTAGTGTCGAATAGAGAGTAATTATTATTTAATCAAAGGCATAACATCCCACCCAGGGAAATGCCTCCAGGGATAGAACGTTTAGGCAGGAATCAAGCATGGTAACAAAACAAGATGGGAATGCAAGTAAACTAGCCAAAATGAATTTTAAATCATGCGCCTTCCAAGCTCTAGATGATACCCTTTGGTCCATGTTGCTAAGCCAATAAATTTTATACCCAAACGCGAGTATAATAGCAATTAAAGTAATGGAGTAAATAAGGAAGAACATATGAATGAAGCATGTAAAACTTTGTCACTCACCAGGTTTGCCTCCAGACAATACTGCACTTTCAACCGGTTCAATCCCATAGAGCTAAATACAAAAAGAAAGGGACTAAGAACATTGGGAAATAAACATCAGTAATGAGTTTATATTGACTTTTCCACTGATTCAGATAATTTTAAAAAGCTAACCTTGATGTCAGGGTTTTGCTCTTTGAGATACTTTCCTGCACCTGTTACTGTACCTCCAGTTCCTATCCCAGACACGAGCGCGTCAACCTTACCACCAGTCCCTTTCCAGATCTCTGGTCCTGTGGTCTCATAATGGACCTAAATACAAAGAATAATGTGATCATAATTCTCCAAACAGCAACACATAAATGCACATTGCACAAAACATTCACATAATGATACCTTCGGGTTTGCAGGGTTCTCAAATTGCTGAAGAATGTAAGCATTGGGAGTCTTTGCCAGTATCTCTTCCGCCTTCTGAACAGCCCCTTTCATACCCCTGGCTGGATCTGTTAAAACCAGCTCAGCTCCAAAAGCTCGAAGAATGGTTCTTCTTTCAAGACTCATTGAAGCAGGCATGGTAATTATGAGTTTGTAACCCTTGGCAGCTGCCATGAATGCCAAGCCTATGCCAGTGTTGCCGCTGGTAGGTTCAATCAAGACACTCTATAGCATGAAAAAAAAGGAAAATCTATCAACTAAAAAGTCTTCTCATTCACCTCATTGCACTATTGGAGTATATAAAAGTAAATAGATATCTAATTTTCAGTTAAACTATAAAGTTGAAAATGTAACATCACATGATTCATGTTAAAATGTGGGTGAACTTGGGACCAGAAGCTATTGCTCCTGGTATAGGAAATCCTTAATGAGTTAAATAGCATTTCTTTACTATTTTTAGCAATTTGTTAAATTAACACCACAGAAGATAATTCATAATCGATAAAACTTCACAACTTGGTGTTTATGTATGTGTTAAGCAAAATGACAATGTAATGGCAGTCTAATTTGCAAATTATCATTTTTATTCAACAAAATTGTGACACTGAAACTAGGATAACACTTAGCAGTGGTATCAATAAGAGACAATGCAAACATGAACGATGCAAATAGGCCTTTTATATTGAACATCTATTATGATTTCAAGTTAAGGTTAAAATGGACTTAAAAAAAACATATCTGAATGATGATGGTTTAATTACTAACCTCGCCCGGAGTAATGAGGCCCTTCGCCTCTGCATCGGAGATCATACTATATCCAATCCTGGAAGGAAGGAAAGACTTTGCATATAGTACTGAGTGGGAGAGAAAACTTCCAACAATACAAATAATTTTAAGGCTGCATTGGGCATGGATTATAGCCTCGGAGACCATAATTAAAGCCCCGTTTGGATAGCTGATTGTGTTTCACATCTGGCATTTTTGACTTTTTTTTTTAAAACCAGATCCTCTTGCACTGTTCATTGGACATGAACAGTGCATTAAGGCAAGCTACAGCAGTGAACAGTGTTTTCAGCCGTGAACAGTAACCCAGAAAAATTTTTTAAATTGTTTTCAACAATGTCCAGTGCCCTAAGTATCCCAATGATTTTGGGTTTGAACACAAGTTTCATGACAATGAAACTCTAGCAAAACAACTATTGAGCAAATGCAAGAATCTTGAATCACACAGAACCAAGATTCCAATCAAGTCCAATTTAACAAGCAGATGCAGCCTAATGATAATTATTATAAGAAAGAAATAACATAGCTCTCAAGTAATTAGTTATTCCAATATAACAACAGAAGAAATGCAATCAACTACCTGTCTTTCACACTAGAGCAGGGCTCCATCATCTCTAGCTTAGCAGCAATTCGAGCAACACAACCATCTACAACACGGTTGAGATACACCAATGGTGTCTTACCAATTAACTGCAAATTCCAGAAAAGTAATTGTAAACATACAGTAAGCTAAGTATCTTTCATTAAAAAAAATACAATAAGGGTATTAAGGTAGAGATTTAAATATCTTACTTCAGTAACATCTTTCGCAATCACAGTCTTCTCCTCCACCATTTTTCACAGATCACTAAAAAACCAATATTAAATATCAGTCAATTATTATTACTCATTTAAACACACACACAGAAGAAAACATTTTTTGAAAATAGATTTTCATCACTAAGAAACAGATTTTTAAGGGCTCAGAGTCCAAATAAGTGAGCTTTATTCAGTAATCAGTGGTGTCTAATGAGTTTTCCTTCAAGAGAAAGAGAGGGGGGGGGGGGGGGGGAGGATCTCCTTTCAAAAAAGAGAGTTCTGTTTTCATTTCTTTTCCTCCATATTCTCAGCAACCAAACAAAGTGTGAGACACCATATTAACAACCATTGAGATCACCAACTCCATATTATTAACAAAACAAATCACAAAACCATAATAAAGAAACAAAATCTACCTACAAAAGTCCAAAAATTCAACTACTCCATTAAAAAGGACTATAAAAAATGAATCAAATACAACTTATTCCCAAATAATAAATTCTAAACAAATCTAATCAAATGCAACTTTCAAAGCTTAAAAAAACCAATCTTTAACAAACCCCATAACAAAAATGCTTTAAAGATTATAGTATAAAGAGAAATTTTTGCCACCTAGAGATTTTGAAAGCAATGCAGAGCTTTTCAGAGAAACCTTTGAAACCAAAAGGAAAAAAAGATAAGAAAACAATAAGAATAAAAATGTGTGTGATGAGCTCTCTCACCAAGAAAAGCTTATCTGAGCTGAGAGACCAAAGACCAAAGACCAAACAGAACCTCGGACCAGAGAAAGAAAGAGAGAGAGAGAGAGTAGCGGAAAGTCTAAGATATAAACAAAATCCACTGTCGTTTTTTTGTTTAAATATACAAGTAGAGTTTTTAGTGTGGGACCCTTTTCGATATTATATTACTCGAATATTTTGTCCTCCGCCGGCTATTATTTTAAACACGTATATGGAGTTGGCTTTTAGCCATTTTTGTCAATGTTAGCATTCATTACGTGTAATTTTGACAAATCAACCTATTATTAATATTTTTCTTTTAAAAAAACCTATTATTAATATATGTAAATTACCTCTTATTAATATATTCTTTTTATAGAAGTCTTTACTTTTTAGTGATAATCTAATAGGACTTTTTTATGTGATTTATATGAGATTAAATTTTGTAAGATCCAATCCAAACATGTCACGTCATTATACTATAGCTTGGTTTGGTAGCGCTGAATGCGTCCAGCGTTTAGTGTTTTCCTTTTTTTTTTTTCCCCCACTGCCCGTTTCTACTTTTACGGGACAAGTTACTGTGCGTGCACAGTATGCACACTGTTCACGCATTGTGCACGCACTGTTCACGTAATTTTCAGCAATTTTTTTTATTAAAAATGGGTCCTGCAATACTATTCACACATTTAAAAATTATTTTGTTACAGTGTTTTCAGTTTTTAGCTTTCAGTTTTCAGCTTTCAGCTGTATCTAAACGAACCCTATATATTAAAGAATGTATAATCACACTCAATTAATTCTAACATCCATTTCTTTCTTAAAAAAAAATTCTAATACCCATTTGAAAATACAACATAACTGTGGGCTTATTATGATGTTATTATGTGTGGTAGGATGTATTGAGTTTTAAGTAAAAAATTGATGTAACAATCTCTTATTGGATAGTATAAACCATGAGTTTTACACCTTATTCTTACTAGATTTGGACTCATTTTTTATGCTTGGTTTGAATCCTACCTCCACCTTTGCCATTATTTATCTATAAATAAATAAATAAATTATTTTTATACACTCTATGCTAATAAAATTCAAAGTAAACACATTAAATTATTAATAACTATTTTATTCATAAAATATGGAAATTTTCAAATTTTTTATAGTTAGATTATATACAAAACAAATGTTGATTGAATACTAAGTAATATACTTCGGACAAAATTTAGCTACAAAATCGATTGTAACCTTAGACTACAAACTCACTCAATATCTTTTTATTAGTGGTGAATTTTGACAAATCCACCATTGGATAACATCTTCTTCTTATATCCTTCATGTTTGCAAAATTTCAAGAAAATTAAAAATCAATAGCTATGTCATCAATAAATTTTTAAATTGCAAGTTTTTGTAATTTAAAATTATACATAAAATATAAGTTTATAGATTATATAGTAAATAATATCCAATTAACACAAAATTTGACATGTGTATTAAGAGCGTAAAGAACATGCAATTCAATGATTAGATTTTCAAAATATGTAATAATATTTATTTTATTAAGTGAGTTTTTAGCCTAAAGTTACAACTAATTTTGTAGCTAAACTTTATCCATATAATTATATATTAATCTCCAATGAAGATGTTGATTGAATACTAAGTAATAAATATATTTTCAAGGAACTTGTATATTATTTTTAATTTGATTTTTTTTATAGATAATAGTGCATCCTACCGTTCAATGAATTAATTAATTTATTTTTAATAGTTACAACAAGGGAGTGGATTTAAGCCCTGAATAGTTTTGTTAAAAATATTAAAATATTTCACTTGAGTTACGAGGCTCTTGGTCAATTCATTTATTTATTAATTTAACGGTATTGTTGACATTATGAATTAATTTTATATTAAAGTATTAAATACAAAAATCAATCATTTATGGTTAATCTTGCAAATAATGGTATAAAACAAATAATTAAATATAAAAACAACCATTATAGCACTATTGGTTTTATTTTAAGTGGCGCTATCTAATTAACAAAGTGTCATTTTTTTGAGATAGTTTTAACCTATGGTGTTCACTTCTAATAATAACTCTTTATCATTAAACCAAACCATTAATCGGTTCCCATAAAAAAAAATCAATCGATTTTTATTGTAGGCAAAGATTAAACCAGGGTGGTCGATACCGTACCGGCCAGTGCACCGGTACCGGTACACTTCTATATTGTACCGGAAAAAATACCGGCCGGGTACTGGCCATACCGGCCAATTTCGAGCAATACCGGGCGTACCGGCCGGTACAGAAAAAAGCTTTTTTTTGTTGTTGTAATTTTTGAATTTTTGTAAAGACATAATGGTAACTTATTTACATTAACTTATTAGTATTATTTGTTTTCTTAGTATGCAATGAACAACTAAGCTTTCTATTTTTTATATTGTGTTTTTTTTTTCTTTTAATTAATACTAAAGTCTAAAATTATGAATAATTTGTTCTGAATTGAGGTAATGTTTTATGATAAATTTTTATATTTACTATAATATAAGTGATATATTATATGTTTATAAACATGGTTCTAGAGATTTTGGTGTGTGTGTGTCTATATATATATATAAAATAGCGGTAAACCTGAAACGGTACACCGATATTGACCGGTATCCGAAATATATCGTACCGGTGGCCAAACTGGTACAGCCTCTGGTACGGTATTGACTCCCTTGAATTAAACATATGGTGTTACGTTTTATCACATAGCTTTTGTTTTGAATTCGTTATTATCCTTTCCGTGTCTTCCTCCCAACTATTTTTTTTCCCTTTTTGCTAATAATTAATTCTTTGAACAAAAATTGTGTGCCTTTGTGGACCAGTTGACGGATACATGTACATCACAATCCAAATTCAAATGTACTTAGACGCTAGGCGTACTCGGTACATTGCTCCATGACTCCGTCGACCAATACAATGATAGATAAGAGTTTTTGTTTTTGTTTTGTTTTGTGTGTCTAATACATTGCTACGGCTACATAATAAGTTATGGATAGCAATCCTTTGTTTTTTTTAGAAGATTATGGATAACAGTCCTTGTTGTGTAATATTTATAATTTTCCAGTCCAATAGAACAAAGGAAGTCACATTCTAGATAATTGGTTAGCAATAGCCAATAAGTGTTGTCTATTTTATGAAATAAGGGTAAATTATTTAATTTTTTTAAAAAAAGGCAAATTATAATCTAATGACTAATTTGTAAATTACACTATTAGAGTTTGCAATTTTGATTTTACCTCTTAAAGTTTTAAAATTTTGATATGCTCTCCTAACATTAGGTATTTTTTTTTATTTGCTTTGTCATGCCTAGCTTTGTGTTAATGGCTAGATATTTCACCCTAATGACACCTTCTATGCTTGTATTTTTTTTTTTTTTTTTACACCTTTTATGTTTGAACATGTTTTTATTTTGCAGGCTCTATGTTTGGGACTATTTTGATTAATTTTGAACTTAAAAAACAATTAGGCATGGTGCATTGAAGAAAGGGAGTGAAATGATACCTAACGTTAGGAGAGTGGACCAAAATTACCTTGAACTTTAGGGTGTAATTTGCAATTTAGTCTAATCTAAACATTTCATTAGAGGAGTGGTTTCAAGTTTAAACCTTATAGTTTCGTTAGTTTCAAATAGAATCCTGGCTTTTTTCGAGTTTGACGTTGGATTTTAATTTATATGATTAAAAATTTTTAGGATTTGATTTGAAACTAAAAAAATTATAAGGTTTAATATGTATCAATCTTAAACTTCACGTTTTAACTTATTTTTTTTGAAATTATAAGACTTGATTTGAAAGAATTCATAAATTATAAAGTTTAAAAATCAATATGAGTTGGAACATTAATTATCATGTTTGCCCACTTTGTTAGGACTAGTTAAACTCTAAGCTAGTTTATTCTTAAAAATTTGCATAGAGTTCAAGTAACAACCCAATGATAATAATATTCTTTGTGGTATCCCATGTTTGTAATTGAATCGTTTGTTTTGCCTCCACCATTTACCTATCAAAAAAGAATAAAAATATTGCACAATTTAGATCCACTATATCAATTTTAGTTAATTTAATAGATAAAATCTCTTAACAGTATGTTAGAGACATGAAAATTATTTGAAGGATTATCGATCTTCAACATGTCTAAATGACTTTTAATAAAATAAAATAAAATATCTTCTTACTTGAAAATTCTAGGGACTTAATTGCTTGAGTTGGCTATAAATATTTTTAACAAGACAAAAATTTTCCAATTTTGTTTTTGTAGCTGCAAATTTGATCCTTTAATCAAAAAAATTTAACACCTAATATAAATTATGATAGTATTAGACTATTGTGAAAGTGAAGTAATTATTGAGTACTCCTGAAGTACCATAAATGCGTACTCTCCCTTTCATATAATTGTGGGTCTCACTAATTAAATTCATGGTGGGACACACAATTTATGTGAAAAGAGGGAGTACGCATTTATGATGCTCCGGGAGTATTTAATAATTTTATGTGAGAGTGTGTTGCACCAATTGTAATTGACCATTTCAACCAATCAAAGAAATATTAAAAAAAAAAAAAACTTGTATCCCTATTATTGCTTATTTTTGTAAATGGGTTCCGAATAAATATATTTTGGTAAATGACCTGTGCAAGTCCAGAGTTCTCACTAAAATATGATCTGACAACTTATAGCCTACCAAGCTGTCTGTTTTTTTACTAAATTATACAAAACGCATGGAATAAAAAACGTGGAATCAGGATCTAGCTTTGATATATATCCATTATAATATTACAAAACAATATTATATTTTGGTAAGAATCATTTAGGGGGCTTTGACCAAGCTAAGATGGATAACAGCATGTCAGCATTGCAATTTAATACTGTAAAAGATTTGCAAGGAAATTTTGAGATTAGATCTAATATTATATTTTCTAAATTATTTATATTAAGATCCGAAATCCAATAGAATTATCAGATAGTGGTGACTAAAAGATAATAAATTATTGTAGACCCATAATATATCAGAATTATGATATTCTACTCTTCTTTTCAGATTAGAAATCACCTGAGACTTTTAAATTTTATATATTAATTTGGATTACTTTATGGCTTTTGCCCTGTGAAGTGTGAACCTCATGGCCCTTCCCTACCTTTCTAATTTCCAAATTAATTAATAATCTCCATTGTCAAGCTATTCAAGCTATGTTTGCATGAGTATGGACATATTGCTCAACGGCCGTGATAAATGCCCTCAGTAACCTTTTAAGGGTTTGTTTGAGAGTTTATAAGGGAATAGAATTGAATGATCATTAAAGGAATGATCATTAAAGGAATGGAATTGATTTAGTAAGGAAAGGAATGTCATGTAATGGAATGGAATTTAAAAATTTTGTTTGGATGTTATAAAATAAAAGGAATGGAAGGAAATGAAATGAAATGAAATGTAATTAATATTATTTGGAAGTGACATTAGAAGGAATGTAATGTAATTATTTTATAATAACATACCATTATATCCCTCATTTTAAAGAACATAAAAAATGATTCTAGTTTATGGAAAAATAAAATTTATTGCAGCTAAAAATCAAGTTATTTATATTTTTAGGTTGTAAAACAATTCACGCATCACGCATTTATTTTCAACAAAATAAATATTGTATAAAAATGCAAAAAAAATATCTTTTAAAAAAACTCCTGTAATGAGTCTTGCTAAAACAAAACAAAATAACAAAATTCATTCCAAAACTAAAGTTGGCCAAGAAATCCCACACTTTTTAGTTTTTAGGCCTAGACATTAGTGTCAATAGGACACATTTGCGCTCATGATCTGGGCAACCAAAGAACATTTCCTTATATGTTGGTTTTCCATAAAGAAATATTTAAGCCTTGATATTGGATCCAAGTCCAATACCTCAAAAGCTTTGTGAACTTCTACTTCATATGACTTTGAAAAATACTTTGTCAAAACCTTAGTCATTCTATCAATTGCCATTGATACATTATCAAATGACTAGGACATTACATTCCCAAATTCATCATCTTCTGCCAATTGTCTTTTCTTGCTTTTAGAAGACATTGCATCTTGTGATGATACTCAAGAATGTACAACATTAATTTCTGGTGACCTCTGATCATCTTCCACTTCAAAGTTCTTCAAAGAAATTTCATTTTGAGAAACCAAATTATCAATCTCATCAATAGTGGTCAATGTAGCATATCTAGCACGTTTCTTCTTTGCAGTTTCTGCATGATTATCTTTTGCTCTATCTTTAGCTCAAAGTTGTGTCATTTTAGAGTAGTTGGCCATAGGCGTTGTCATCCACTTCTTGGCTACAGATGATTGTTACAAATCAAGAAAAATGGTTATACAATAGATATAATTATGTAATACAAAATTAAACTTACAAAAAATGGTAATTTACCTTATGAGTGGCTCCCAAATTTCTAGTTCAACTGTCCATATATTTAAAGAATCGTTTTATCCAAAACCACTCAATCCATCTTTAAATATGTCATAGCATTCATAAAAATTCTTCTTCAGTGTCTTTTGTTGATTATTCACCTTATCCTTAATCTCCATGTGGAAATTTTCAACCAACTCTTCCACTATGTCATCGTATGGCTTAGGGGTAAAAGTCCCATTAACTGTACCACCTATGATCATTTGGTGTAAAAAAACATCCGCTAAAGCATCATCCATAATACTACTCCGTTGTACTTCTTTGATTAAATCTCCACCATTCTTTTTTGATATCTTACCCGTGTTATATAAAATATAAAATATTTAATATTAATTATTGTGTAAATATATAAAATTTTGTGTAAATATTAATATTAATTATCAAAAGACAGAGAGCAATATCAAAATGAAAAGAGAAATTTGCATAACATTTAAGTCTAAGTAATTGAAACATAATATAGTCTTAAACGACATAACAACAATAAACCCAAAAGCTATCACATTTGGACATAGTTTTGCCACATGACTAATGCTATAAAATCTCTTATAATATCTCCTTGCCTAGCATCCTCGTCATCTTCTCTTGGAGTAGGGGTTGCACGTTTACGATGAGAATGTAAAACATCTTCATCAACTTCAGCAATAAGACTTTCATCAGGATCAACATGATAAAATGATTTCATTTTGTGTGTTAACACAATAACTAGGCTCTATAGTACTTGCTATGATAGGAAATCCCTTTTTTAATACACCAAAATGATCTTTGAATAGCATTGCGCAATGACACATGTTGCAAACTAAACAATTCTTTAGCATTTTCAGGGACGAACAAAGTACTCTTTTAAATGATAACGCATTTCCTTGTAAGGTGCAATCAGATGACTTCTATTCATGTATCCTGCATCAACAAGATAATATTTACCTAATAAAGAATAACAATTTTTAATTATATAATATAAAATTTTTAATTATAAAGAATACATCCTAATACGTATTTGAACTCAATTTATCTTATGAGATTTTCAAATTATTGTTTCTAGTTAAAGCACTCTTTATTATTCTCGAATCTAAAGCAGTTCATTCCCAACCCGATAATACATACATGAATTTCAAATCCAATGAGCATGCCACGAACACATTTTGTGTTTGGTAGCCCTTTCTATCCTGATATCTTGGTACATCCTCATTAAACACTTTGACATGAACATGTGTTCCATCAAGTGCCCTAATTCAATCTTGAAATTAACAATTGAGGTCAATTAATACTTCTTAATCCCTTATAAAATATAATCAACCTCAAAATTGTTTTTTTAAGACTAGGGGCACCCTCCTTCCAAATTTCAAGAGCCGCGGAATAAAAGTGTAAGCTGCTCTTAACTTGTAAGATCTATTTTCATCAAATAAAATATGAAGTATTATGAAACAAACGTTATAAATTAAAATTCTAACATGTGTATAAGTCTCAATTTTTTAGGAAATAATTAACCTCAATCATAGTTAAGGAAAATTCTTCTAACCCATTATACAACGATTGATAAAACCATTGTGTACTTTTAGTAACATGACTAATGAGTCACGTGACTTGCTTAAATAATAAACGCAGACGATTTTATAAATCACTACAAAATAACATTAAGAAGTGTGAATTGAACTGCAAGGCCTTATAGTAAAGAGTCTTGTAGTTTAATTAACACATTTTAATATTTCCAACAAACACATCTAACATTCTAATCCCTTACAGTCTATTGTAACTATTAAATTATAAATTTTTTTAAAAAAAAGATCAAATGTATTTTTTTTTAGAAAAATCAAATGTAGAACTTTAAAATAAAGACTTTTGAGGCTAAATAGATAATATATTAGTCGCTTTGTTGCTAAATAAAATATTTTGGGACTAAAGTAGATAGATTAAGCTAAAAAAAATTACTTGCATTTAAATAACAACTAAATTAATGGACATAATTTTTCTTGGGGGAATTTCTTCCAATCGTAATTAGAATAATGTAGCATTCTATTTTTTAAAAAACAAAAAGAAAAGAAAAGAACAATGTAAAATTGAGACTCCTAAGTTTTTTGAACAATAATCCTTTAATTGGCTTTAGATGATCATGCTTTGGGAAAGTCTTCTTTGTTGAGGCAATTCCAATCCTAAGAACATTCATTCAAATATTATAGCTTTTAGTAACTTAAAAGATTACTTTATTTATTTTTTATTATTTTATTAAAATATTATTTCTTTATTATTTTTAATTCTTTCTTATTATCAATCTCATCTCTTCCTCTTTGTTTCTTCCCCCCTCCCTCTTTTTCTCTATGTATTTCTCTTTTTCCAAACAAAAAATAACCAAAACCCACTCTCACCGCAACAGACACCGCCAACCACCACCACCATCAGACACCGGCAAGCCAACACCCATCATAAAGCCACTGCAAAAACCAAAACCCACTGTCACACCCACCATCAGACACTGCCGCCAAGCCACCATTGCCAAGCCAACACTGCCACACCCACCATCGCCAAGTCACCACCCACCTTCAGAAACCCATTGCCACCAGCCACCACCGCCCACACCCACTGCCACAGCATCACCACCCACAACCTCAACCCAAATCAAAACTCAATCACAAACACAAAACCCACCAAATCAACCAAAACCGGACCAAATCTCAGCTGCGATCCACGGTCATCCACCACCACGATCCATTGGTGAAAAGGAAAGAGAACTAGCGAGAAGAGAGAAGAAAAAAAAGGAGAAAAATGCACTGAACAGAGGATAAGAAAAGAGAGGAAAAGAAGAAGAAGAAGAAGAGAGAAATGGCTCAGAGGAGAGGAGAAGAAAAGAGAGAAGAAGAAGAGAAAAAAAAATCGCATTTTCCCTTGCGTTTTACTAAGGCCGTGCATCTTTTCTCCGGTGGCTTTAGGAATTAGTTTCCCTAGGCCGCTTTGTTTTGAGAAATCATAGCCTGCTTTGGCTAATAGCCTATATGCCTTTGGATCAAACCATTCTTTCGTCCGTTTACTTGGTAGAATACCATGCTCTGTCAGACTTTGTGAAGACTTCACGAATCCATTTAGTGGCTTTGAGGGTAAAGGATTTGTGGATGAAGTTAAAAGCATTACGTGATTTTCTTTCAACATGGCTACATCCTTCATCGTGAACTTTGTAGGAGGTCTTCGCATGTCCATTGTAGATTGAAGGCATTCCGTGAATGGTGATTGTCCGTTTTTGCGGCGTGACAATGGTACATAACGGAGGAATGGAGGGTTATTGGAAGGCGTAGAACTTTCATCCGCTCTCTCTAAATTGCTAGTAGACTCACTAGATTGGTTATTCTCATATCGTGGATCTTCCTTTGGGGAAGGAATATCATTTCTAGTGATAAATTTAACATGCTTCTTTTCACCCTGCTTGCTTTTCATGGACGGGACTTCAACTGGGAGAGATGAATGTTGGCCCAGCTTCGATGCGAATGAAGTGTTGGCGCAACTTCATGGCAAAGATAAGTGGTGACGCGATTTTGATGCAAAGGAAAATATGGATGCAGCTTCAATACGTCTCATTGTCATTTTCGGTAGTATATTAATAGCTGAACCTCCATCAATGAGAATGCGAATTTTCCCTCTCTACAAAAATTTTCTGACTTCGCCAAACCCCCTTCTTAGTCTTCTACAAGAGAGTAGGGAAACAAGTAATTAAAAGGCTATGAGGAGGAATTGGGATAACTAAGAGCTCAACTAGTTTCAATAAGTCTAATGACATGGTTATTTTTTAATAACTTTTCTTATTTATAATTATTTGATGATACGTTGTGATTTGTAATTTTGTATACAATAAAAGTGTGATTAATAATGAGCTCACTTGAAAATGACGTTACATATAACAATCCTCCAACTTACAATCTCTGTAAATTATATATATATATATATATATATATATATATATATATATATATATATATATATATGTATATCTTTTTCTTTTTATAAACCACCTTGGGAGTGACTTTTTTTTAAATATTTTTTTTATGGGAACCTCATGGGTGACTTTTTTTGTATACATATTCTTTTTTTTTTAGTTTTTTTTTGGGATAACTCAGATTTTTCATTAACAAAAGGACTAAACATCATCAACCACCTAATGAGTGACTTTATTAATTATTAAGCAAGCAATTTTTGATAACTCAAAAGTTTCGTTAACAAAAGGACAACATCAACCACCTAATGGGTGACTTTATTAAGCAAGCAATCAACTTTATGTGAAAACATTTTGTGCTTATCTCTCCATAGTCTACTTCAAGAATTAGACTTATGATAATTAAAGATTATAGAAAACAAACTACTTCTCGCATTATTAAGGAGATGTTTGGGGGAGAAGTTTGAATTATGTTGTTTGGGTATTTTTGATATACGTGTGGGTGAAAAAATGTGTGAAAAAAATGTGTAAGAGCATCCACAGCAGTGGAGCTAAATTTTTAGCTTTTAGCTACACAAAAAGTTACTTTATCTATTTTACCTTCTCACATTCTACAGCAGTGGAGCTATTTTTAGCTTTTAACAGAATAAAATAATATAAACACTACAATAAAATAATATTTCATTCAACCACCAACACACAGCCACATCCACTATCAAACCCATAAAAATCACAGCTCAGCCACAACCCCACTGTGCCCATCAAAACCAGTGAAGAATAACAAAACAAAAACCCAGAAAAATCAACACTGCCAAACCGAAACCCATGCTCGATAGTCTGTCCGATTCGGTACCGGTCGACGAGACTTGCGCCAATCATCAATCAGTGATCATAGACAGTGATGATGAGTGCAAAGCGAAACGGAGTGCTTCGATTTGAGGTGAGTCGGGTAATGTGGGACTCGATCAAACAAAATCACCAACCGGAGACAAACCCTGCACAAATCGGAGACAAATCCACGCGTCGATGCTACCCACGCTGTCAACATCCTCGCCGATGCTTTGGTTTTCGATTACGCTACAACTCTCTCTTGGCTTCGATCTCATCGCTCTACTCGTGGGTCTGAGGCGGATGGCGGATCGGCGGCGTGGGTCTGAGGCGAATGGCGGTGTGGGTCTGAGGCTGATTGGCGGTGGGTCGGTGACGTCGAGCTTTGGAGTTGAGAGAGATGAGGTTCAGATGTGATGAGAGAGAGAGAGAGAGAGAGAGAGAGAGAGAGAGAGGCACGGTGTGAAAGTGAGATTATTTTAATCGGGAGCTGGAATAAAAAATTATTATTATTTTTAGCTCTCATGAACAGTGCACATCTATAGATAGATGTGCACTGTTCATGAGAGCTAAAAAAAAAAAAGATTTAGCTCCATTGCTGGAGCATGCTTTTTGATGTTTGAGGAGCTAAAAAATACCAATATAGCAATATACCACCACTGCTGTGAGTGCTCTAATGTTATGTGTTAGAACTAATCTACCAAATACTCCCTTAACTTTCGACCTTTAGAGTTGAACTTGGGAAAATCTTGGATGATAATCATGTTAAGAAATTTCCACAATGCTCTTTAACTAACACTCCCCTGGCTCACACTTCAGTATTAGCATGAAAAACACTATTTGTATTGACTTTAACTGGTCCGTGAGTAAACCAAGCTCGAGGCCTGTTTTCAACTAAGGTTAGGTTAGATAGGATGAGGAATAGTAGTAGAGATAAAATCATATTTAAGAACATCTGTATTAGCATTAGGATTTTGCTAATGTGTGCCCTAAGAGCACACAATAATTAATCATTTTTGAAAATATTTTTTCGGGAATTGAAAAAGTATTGACAGTTTTTCAATTTCTAAAAAAATATTTCTAAAAATGGATGACTTAATGTTTGTCCTAAGTGTACACATTAACTGGACCCTTAGCAATATTCCTCTGTTGGCGCCTTATAAAAAAATTGCATTTCTTGCTTTCTAATTGATCACCAAGACACCAACAAATGTAAGCCAAATGAACTCTTAACTCAATCACAGCTCTAGTTTTTTCAGTCTAGTGATTTTTGCATTAACCACTATTGATTCAAGTTATATGCTTATAAAGATATGGTCCGGTTAATTCTACTTTACTCTTCTACCGTCCGAATTGACCCTAACTTTTGTTTGTAAATTCAACACAAGGGGTCACTATCCATTTTTCTTAAACAAATTGCTTGTCAATAGAATGAAAATGATATGTTTTATGATAGTGAAATCATCATATAATTGTTGCAACTTGCAATTGCTTTTCTCCTGACTTTTCCTTCCTCGATTAGTCAATGAGATTACTAACTTTATGCGCCATTGAACAGAACACTAGGTGGTTTGAGAAGAATAAAGATTTGTTGGAAATTGGAACCCAGACCACCCTCAAGCTTCTTCAAATGGTTCAATTTTTGTCAAACTTTGTAAAAAATTATATTCATCTATAGTTTTAGGAAATTTTGTAATTTCGCATTTGATTGGTGTAAACAGGTTCGATCAACTTGATTACAAGAATCCATGCATCCCTTGGAGTAAAACAGTAATTTTCAAGGTACCCATATTGTGTTGGAAATAATAATCAGATCATTCAAATGGGTGTCAACTAAAAAAACATATTGCGAAAATTTCCTTTGATATAAAATCATTTTGGGATTAATTTGTTACTTTTAAAACTTAGAGTTTAATTTGTTATATGCCTATATTACAGTTTTTCCAAAAGCCTTTTAAAACAAAATAGTTCTACAAGCTAACAGGTAAAATTGAGGAAATACAATTATTTATTTATTTATATGGATTTGATTTTTTTTTAAGTGAGATATAATAAGATTGAAATCTATAACATTCATTTCATAATAATTGGTTTTTATCATTATGCTTTCAGTAAATATGATTTAAATCTTGATTTTATTCGGCGCTTAGAGATTTTACCATGCGAGTTTAGTAAAACTCACGATTTTAACCTTTTAATGGACAATAAAATAGAATTAAATAATCAACTTATGGGATCTGGCTTTTGTAATCCATCCAATATTCTAATTTTTGAGAGAAAAAAAAACTATTATATTCACAAAATTTTCATAATACTTTTATAATAAATTCTAAATAATAAGTTGTTATTAACTGTTATGGATGAGAAATAAGTAATTTTAATTATGAATTTTAATTAAAACCAATAATAATTTACTACTTATAATTTGCTATAAAATATATTGTCAATGTATCACCTCCGAAAAAAAAAAAAAAAAAAAAAAAAAAACTCTACAATCCCACCTATTTCTTAATAAATTTTTTGGCTGAAAAAGTACAAGTTTTTGACACAAAGCCCAAGGTTAAGGAAGGAACAGCCTTATAGTTTATAGGGGAGACTTCCACCCAATCTGTACAAAATCCAGCCCAATTTCCAAAATAATGGGCCAAGAAATTTGCATCGCTAGGAACCAAAACCGAAAACCCAAAAAGAGTTGGCAGAGATAAAAAAAGAGAAATTTCAAACTTCAAAGTTTACAGATTTCCCAGCATACTTCCTACCGTGGAGAGCAGAGGCTGTTTGGTAGCATGGTTTTTGTTTGTATTTTTAGAAAATACATGTAGGTAAAAAAATATGTGAAAATACGTGTAATATTCTTTAAAAATTGAAAATATGTATTTAAACACATGTACCAAACAAACCCAATTTGCACTAAGCTCAACTCGGACTTAGCAATTAGAATACGAAATATTTTTAATACAAAAAAGGAGATGAGAGAAAGTCTTAAAAAAACTAATAGTGATGTGTATCCAAAATGATTTAACTCTCAAATATATAGCATATGTTTTAAACCTCTTTAACTCACACTTATTTTTCAATGTTGGATTAACCCACTGTTTGTTTTTTTTTTTTTAAGAATACTAATTATTTTAACATATACACACAACTTAGCAATAAACCTTAGTTGTGAGTGAGAGAGGTTAAAAAAAATTGAAAAAAATGGTAGAAAATTCATAGTTAATAAACTTTTTTTTTTTAAAGGTTGAGATTAAAATTGAAACTTTTGATCTCAACCTTTGATTTGCTATTACACTGAATCCCAATATGCTAAACTCAATCATTCCTTCAAGCTCCAACTTATTCATACCAAAAAAAAAAAAATGGGAACAATTTATCTTTTTTTTTGTGTGTGCAGAAAGTACGATAAATAAAAAGTAAAGTTAAGTGTGTATTTAGTTTCTGATGATGCAAAGAAAATCCGTAGGCTGGATGCTTCAGACTTGAAAGGACCGCTTGCTTTCTTGATGGCCTGAAAGACAAAGAAAAGCGATCAAAGGTGACCGGGATCGCCGGCCAAGAACCCTCCGATGACAAAGTTAGTTTTCTCCCTGTATTTTTGGAATTCCAACTTTTTGGGAATCATAAAAACGTACCTTTCATTGGTCTGAACGGGTATTTATATAGTGTTCTAGGAGCAGTTATTGGAACTGTAACCTCTCCTAGATTTAAGGAGGTCGGGGGTTCATGGATAACTCCTACAATCGTTTGGGAGTTATATCTTCTCATAAAACAGTCACCGGAAGTTACGCGTAAGTTACGGAGTGGTAAAATGTACTTAGTAATTTCCAAGTGTAAAGGTCTCATCCAAGGGTCTTCATGTGGACCAATTCCTTCAGGACGGGGGTGTGCGCCTCCCTTTGGACGAATGATGTAGGTTTGTTTTCGTCCAAGGACGACCATGCCCGTTAGACTCGTCTTGACGCTACCTTCTGAACGGCTGCTGGTGTGATGACCATGGACGGTCTGAGTATTTTCATCCCTATCAGTTTCAAATTAAAAAGTCAGCTTATTTTACTATTTAGCTTATTTTTGCTATTATTCATGGCTTCACTGCACTTTTTGACACTATTTATGAATCACACTGTACTATTTCAGTTAACTTTTACCTTTATCTACAATATTTTTAGTAAAAAGTTTTCAATTTTAACAAAATAAGTGGATTCTAAACAAATGTGAAATCCACAAATAGTAAGATCTTCTAGGTTTTAAATTATTCAATTTAGGCCTTCCATCCAATTTAGTTAAAAATTTGCAACAAAAAAAATATTTTTCTCACATGAAAAAAAAAAGCTATAAAATTAATAAAAATATTTGATAGATTTTTCATGTGAGATTTTTTTCAATTTTTTTTTTTTTCATTATATGATTGCATGCTTAACAACACATTTTTAAACAAATTTAACAAAATATCTAAATTAAATAAGTTTGAAACATAGGGGACTTAACTATACGAATTGATATGAATTTCAATCGTACATAAACAATAAATTTGCAATTTAGCCCCAAAAAACAAAAGCAATATGATATTCCAAACTGTTTTGATTAGTGTTGACGTGAGGTTTCCAAATCGGAAGTACGACTTTTTACCAAACACAGCACTTATTTTGGAAATTTTTAACACGTAGGGCGGCGTAGCAGCGTGGGCACTGGGCACGAATAGAATATTCCATAGTATTACATTCCAAGGATAGCATAATTCTGGTAGTAACCATTCCAAACACATTTTACCCTCTAATCCACGTCAATTCAACCCAAAAAAAAATCCCCAAAACTATAAATACCCTCGCATCCAAACAGCCCCACCTAATCTCCCCCCGCTCCCAACCAAAACCCACATTGATTGATCATTATCCCTCTTATCTTTCAATCAAAATCTTCACCAACCCACACAGTCAACACAACAGATCTCGATCAAATTTTCCATAATTTATATATATATTTTTGTTTTTCCTCCGACCCGGATCCGAATCCGGAAACCAACAAAGATCCATGGGCGTGCCGGCGTTTTATCGGTGGCTGGCGGACCGGTATCCAAGGTCGATAGCTGACGTGGTGGAGGCGGAGGAGGGGAATGTGGACGTGTCGAGTCCAAACCCTAATGGAATGGAGTTCGATAACTTGTACTTGGACATGAATGGAATCATTCACCCTTGCTTTCATCCTGAGGGCAAGGTATGCGTTTTCTTTCCCCTACTTCTTGTTTGTCTTTCGATTGCTATGTTTTTCATTTCATTTCGTTTCATATATAGAAAGAAAAGAAAGAATTTAGCTCAGGAAGAAGTTTCTTGAAAAAATTTTAAAATTGATTGCTTTAGAGAGAAAGTTTTTAGCTCAGGAAGAAGTTTCTGGAACAAAATTCTGAATTCATTGATACTTTAGAGAGAGAGAGAGAGAGAGAGAGAGAGAGAGAGAGAGAGAGAGAGAGAGAGATTTTAGTTTGAAGATGAAAGTTTGGGAGTTTTTTTTTTTGATATATTAGGGTATCGGATCTCTTTAAGTACCTGACTATTCTCTTGAGTTTAAGTAGTTCCCGTCCCACATGCACTAAGTTATTACAGGGAGGACTCCTGGGGGAGTGCCCCAAGAGGCTTACAAGAAGTTTTGAACTTAGGATATCGTGGATATCATGAGACCTTAGGAACCACTTAGCCAACCCATTGGGGTTAGTTTGGGAGTTTCTTAGATAAATTTATTATCAATTTTACTTGAAGAACCTTACAAATTGACGTGATAATGATGTGATTGATGCCATATCAACAATATATATATAGATAGATAGATAGATAGATAGATATATTTTTATGGTATTGTTTTAAAAGTTAGGCTTGTAATTTGAAAAGCTTAGCATCACTCTTTTTTTCATGTAACCAAAGAAAAATTAAGACAAAAGCAACATGGTTTCAGTAATTTGGGCTGTATGTATGTTTTTATGTATTCGTGTCTTGCGTGTAGATAGATTGATAGATAGGCCAATGAGCTCTTGCAATTTGCACTTGCACCTCCTCTTCTTGTAAAAGCAAGGTGGAAATGATCTGAGGATTGCGTAGAGCTGTATACATGTACTAATGAGAAAAAGGATTTTGTAGTTGTGTTGGTTTATGTAGGGTAAACACGGATTTTTCCATCTCTAATGATTCGCACGACACAACTACACAATTGAAGTTTTCTTTTGCGGATGTTAGAAAGAAGTGGGTTCTCTGCTAAGTAGAAACAGTGGATTTTCTTTTGTCTATCTACAGTCCGTTTCTGTATCTTGATTAATGGCTCTCCTTGTGGGGTTTTTGGTAGCTCCAAAAGGTTGGGACAAGGTGATCCGTTTTCTCCCTTGTTGTTTGTTTTGGTGATGGAAGTTCTTGGAAGAATGTTGGATAAAGCAGTTCATGAAGGACACATGTTAGGCTTTAGTGTGGGTAACTAGGAGGGAAGATACTTGGCGATGTCTCATCTCCTTTTTGCGGATGACACTAATTTTTTGTGATGCTGACCTAGAATAGATTTTGATTCTCAGTATGATTCTTATTTGGTTTGAGACAGTGTTGGGTCTAAAGATAAATTTGGGTAAGTCAGGATTGGTTCCGGTTGGAGTAGTGCACAATATTGACGTATTGCTGAATGTCCTTGGCTGCAAGTAGGGTACTCTTCCAATGAAATATTTGGTCTTCCTTTGGGTGCTAAATTCAAGGATAAGACTATATGGAATCCGATTTTAGAGAAAATGGATAGGAGATTAGCGGGTTGGAATTGCTTGTACTTATCCAAGTGAGGTAGAGTCACTCTAAGTAAAAACACCCTATCTAATTTACCCACTTATTTTATATCTTTATTTAATATACCTGCTAGTGTGGCTAACCGAATTGAGAAACTTCAGTGGAATTTCTTATGGGGTGGTTTTGGTGATGAACCTAAATTTCATTTGGTTAAATGGGCTACTGTTTGTGCTCCAATTTCTTCGGGTGGCTTAGGGATAAGGAAGATAAGACTTTTCAATGAAGCTTTGCTTGGGAAGTGGCTATGGAGATTTGGGATTGAGAAGGATGCCCTTTGGAGACAAGTGATACAGATGAAATATAGATGTGTATGTGGGGGCTGGTGTACCAAATTTGTTAATAGTCCATATGGTGTTGGTTTATGGAGAAGTATCAGTCAGGGATGGCCTTCTTTCTCACGCCATATTCTGTATGATATTGGTGATGGGTCTAGGGTGAAGTTTTGGCAAGACCATTGGCAAGACCATTGGTGTGGAGAGACATCTCTTGCTGTTAGTTATCCTAACTTGTTCAGATATTGCAGGAATAAGGAGGCTAGTGTGGCTGAGCTTATGAAGTCCTCCAGTGGAGTCCTCTTTTGGGATGTGAGCTTCTTTAGGGATGTGCATGCTTGGAAATTAGAGGCTATGTTAGGCTTCATGGAAACCATATATGGTTCTTCAATAAGGGTTTGGTGAGGATAGGATGTGTTGGATACCTACCAAAGATAAGGGGTTCATGGTTAATGATTACTATAGAATTTTAGTGGGCCGTACTATCTATGGTTTTCCTTGGAGAAGTATTTGGAAGCAGAAGATTCCCTCTCAAGTAGCTTTTTTTGTTTGGATTGCTTCTTTAGGGAAATGCTTGACGACTGATAATTTACAAAATAGGAAGGTGTGGATTTTGGATTGGTGCTACATGTGCAAGAGTAATGGTGAATCAGTTGATCATCTCTTCCTTCATTGTCCCATTGCTATGGATTTGTGGTCTATGGTTTTGGGTTTATTTGGGGTAACTTGGGTTATGCCGCTTACTGTTTTGGGGCTGTTAGGGTGTTGGCAAGGCAAGTTTGGTTGTCATTGAAATGGTTATATATGGTCCATTATTTCTCATTGCTTAACATGGTGTCTTTGGAGGGAGAGAAATAGTAGATGTTTTGAAGATATTAAGAGATCCATTCCAGACCTCAAGCTTTGCAAAAACAAACATTCCCGTCTTTCATTGATTTCTTAGATTATTTTAATTTTTGTATTTGATTTGTTGACCCCTTGTACACTCCCTGTGTACTAGGATCTTCCTTTTTGATATCAATAAAACTTATTACTTATCAAAAAATTTCCTCAAATAATTTCAACAGCTTGCCAAAAGAAAATTGAAGAACTTTCAATCAAACCTTTTAATGCTGATTTTTGGTGCAAAACCGAAATGTTTGAAATGTGATCATGTTTGTAATGAGGCTCAACTCAACTAAGCCTTCGTGATAACTATGTAGGCTTAGATCTACCTATAAAAAAAAAACTATGTAGGATTAGATGTGGGAAACCTTGAATGCAGTTAGAATGAGTTTGGGTATATAGGGAGA
Source organism: Castanea sativa (assembly GCF_040712315.1). Lineage (NCBI taxonomy): Eukaryota > Viridiplantae > Streptophyta > Magnoliopsida > Fagales > Fagaceae > Castanea > Castanea sativa. The sequence goes on from NC_134015.1 coordinate 13,929,754, forward strand.
GTTTAATGTAGAAAATAATGACCTTTAAGTTGCTTGTTATGTTTGTTTTTCGTCAATGCCGTTTGTGCTTTCGCTTTTTAATTTTTAAAAAAACTATGGGAGGGGGTTTAAAAGTTTGATTCTGGAAAGCACATTGGATAATAATGATGTTAGATGAAAGAACCCCTGAATTGTTCTGGTGTATATTTCTCGTAATTGTTTTACTAAATGCGGTTGTTATGCGTGCAAGCAAATACTTATACATTAGATATAGATGCTTAAAAGAGACATGTATAAGGTGGAGTTCTTGCATCTGGAACTTTGAGCATGTCTGATACCCCAACCATGTTGACAAATCAGTTGAAGTTGACAACCTGGTAACATATTTATACTCTGTTCATGCAGCCTTCACCTACCACCTATGACGATGTATTCAAATCAATATTTGATTACATTGACCATCTCTTCTCATTAGTTCGCCCAAGGAAGCTTCTTTATATGGCAATTGGTGAGCTCTATTTAATATATACTGTCTATGCACATTTTTGTTGCACTAGATTCAGATTTGTGACTTTGAATTTTATAGATGGGGTTGCACCAAGAGCTAAAATGAATCAACAACGTTCTCGGCGCTTCCGAGCTGCAAAAGATGCAGCTGATGCGGTAAGATATATCTCATACTAGCTAAATGGTTCCTACTTAATGACAACTCCTCTTGTAAGACCAAGGTGGAGGGTGAGATAGTAGGTGTGTGTGTCATTACCAATAAAAAATAATGATGTTGGTTAACTCACATATGACATGCTAGGAAGCTGAAGAGGAAAGGCTGAGGAAAGAATTTGAGGCTGAGGGAAGAAATTTGACCCCTAAAGAAAAGCCTGCAACTTGTGATTCAAATGTCATCACTCCCGGAACTCAGTTTATGGCGGTGCTTTCAGTAGCACTTCAGTACTTTATACAATCTAGGTTGAACCGCAATCCAGGCTGGCGGTATACAAAGGTGTGATTGATCTTATCCTACATGGTTCTATGTCTCCCTTATCCCCTCAAGATCGGATGATCCTTGTCTGTGGAGTAATCCCTTCTATATTTTCCCCTTATGCTTCTGATTTTCAGGATACTTTGTCTCTCTAATTTATTTATGGGGCTGCATTGGGTGATTATTTGAAGGTTATTCTTTCTGATTCAAACGTACCCGGTGAAGGGGAACACAAAATCATGTCATACATTCGATTGCAACGTAACCTTCCTGGTTTCAATCCAAACACTCAGCATTGTCTATATGGTCTGGTAAGTGTTTGCCCAATTTTATGCTCATCATTTCTAATTTTGTTGTGCTATTTGTCTTTTCTTATTTTTGCACTCTTTTTGGTCCTCTATAGGACGCCGATCTGATTATGCTATCTTTAGCTACACATGAGATTCATTTCTCTGTACTAAGAGAGGTCAGTTGCTCATGTCTTGATAACACTCTTTACAAAATAGTTTATTTCAAATGGTTGATCTCACACTTTCCTGAGTTCACAGGTGATTACTCTGCCTGGGCATCAGGAAAAATGTTTTAGTTGTGGCCAAGTGGGTCATCTTGCAGCTGATTGTCGTGGTAGGGCAGGCAATGGAGCTGAGGATCGGAATGCCGTAGATGATACCCCAATTCACAAGAAGAAATATCAGGTTTGGGAATTCACTTCTGCCTTTTGAGTTCCACAATTTTTAAATTTGTTTTTATTTTATTTGTCTTATTATATCTGAAATCGTTCACTTTGTTGGCAGTTTCTCAACCTATGGGTGTTGCGAGAATATCTGCAATATGATTTGGAGATTCTGAACCCTCCATTTGAGATTAACTTCGAACGAATTGTAGATGATTTTGTATTTTTGTGTTTTTTTGTTGGTAATGACTTTCTTCCACATATGCCAACATTGGAGATCAGGGAGGTATGTAGGTGGGAGGCAGCCTTCTGTGTTAATTTTTGTTGCAAGTTAAAAATTTGCTGAAGTTTTCACATTTGTTCTTCTTAGTACTGAGATTATAAACATTTTCTCTATATTTCCACCGTGAATTTGATTAAGATTCCCATTCTTTTAGCATCTTTAAGCTTTTTGACTGTAAAACCTTCTTTTTAAACTTCAAAAAATTTCCTGCATTTGATGTTCTTTCTCTTTTCAGTTCCCTCTTCTTATTCTAATTTTTCATACTTGTTTTACTACTTCAGGGTGCTATAAATTTACTGATGCATATTTATAGAAGTGAGTTTGCTGCTATGGGTGGTTACCTTACTGATGCGGGTGAGGTAATTTCTCTTCTTTATACAGTCTGCTTGTCTGTTGTTCAGTGTGGCATCTGATTTCTGTAGCAGCAGTTTGTGGCTTGTTCTTATGTTTGGGAGTTGTGACTGGCTCATGATAATATTCTTTTTCTTTTACTTGACAACAACTGGATGGGTGTTCTAATAAATCTGAATAATTTCAAATAGTGGCTTTGAGATGAAAAGTTCGTCCTCAGAACATGAAGAACAAATAAGGTTAAAAGATTGAAATCTCACCCTTGTACTTTGTGATAATCATAATCCTATCATCCCACCAAAACCAAAACCTTGAGTTGGGTTAATTGAAGCTCATATACCTAAGATATATAGATAGGTGCAGGTGTTGATTAAACTTGTGGATAGGCATGCACGCATAAAACGTTTAGGAATTTTCAATTATATTTAAGGTTTGGAGCACAGCAGTTAGTCTTTATATCACATGTAAAATATGAAATTCTTGTTTATCTGTTTCATTTTCATTTAAGTTTATATTCTGCTTTATATAAATCATTAATTTTTTTGATAAGTAGAGTACATGTGTTCTCATCATGTATAGAATTTAGTTGCTATGATGCCGAAAGAAGCTGTGTAATCCCTGCCCTGCTTACGGGTTTGGTAATGTTGTTTTTTACATTTTAATTTCTTTAGTATATTAGTAATCTTTTTATTTTTTGGTGTGTAGGGTAGATCGAATTAGAAGTAGATGGTTTGTGGTGTTTCAGATATTGGACATATTTAATAAGCTTTCATACTTGTGTGGCACCCATAGGTTTCAAAAACTGGATTGGACTGGTTGGTCCAACCAGTTCAACTGTGACTTGGGACCTACAAAAACCTGAAATTGTGAAAAATTGGCCAACTAGTGATTTAACTGCCAAAACCCAGAACTGGAAATGTTCCTGGGTAAAAAAAAAGAAAACTGCAATTCAAAAAGAAAGTTGAACCTGAAAGGTTTAACCAGGAAAAAAAGAAAGTAAGCTTACATTTTATCAAAAAAGAAAATAAAAAAAAACAAAAAGGAAAGAAAGTAAGCTTATACACATTATTTCTTTTGTAAGGGAGTAAATGGGCCGACAATCAACCCAACATTGAAATAAAGAATGTTAGCCCACACAAAAGCTAGTCCGTACATTCAGCGTATAAAATACTTGATGGAATGTGGTATTTATAAGGAGGAAGTGTAGCATCGTCTTTCATTTTCCAATGTGGGATTCCCTATACATGTCTTTCTTGATTTTGACAGATTCAGAATGAGAAACTATCGTACATTCATTTGAATTGGTATGCCCTACATCTAAACCCAAGTCAAGTCCCACTTTGAAAAACAAAATGATATCAAGAATTTCATCACTTTAAATCAACCATTCTTCATCTTTTGCCTTAAATTCTTTAGGAGCAAAAGTGACATGGATATATACATAAAAATTGACAAGAAGTAAGTTTTATAGATCTCAGTCTTAAGTTTGAACTGAAGTATTTTGGGGGAAAAAAAAAATAAAGAGAATGATTTATAGAAAAATAATTATAAAATTTCCAAGAACTTTTAAATAAACATGGATGACTTAGAAGTTTGTGAGTTGTTATTTGTTATATGTTGTGTGAGTTAATGGTGCTAGCTTTCAGATACTAATGTGAATTATTTTGCATCTCCAGGTTTTGTTAGATAAAGTAGAACATTTTATTCAGTCTGTTGCTGTTTATGAAGAGCAAATCTTTCAAAAGAGGGCTCGAATTCAGCAGGTATTTTGCTTTCTCCATGTTTCTACTCTTATTAATTATTATTATCATTTTCATTTCCCTATCCATTCGACATGATTTTTGCATTTTTTTTAACTTCCATCTTTCTAGATTCTTATTATCTTCTTAGAATTATTATTATATAATGTCTGGAGCTATTTATATAAAAAAAAAAATAATGTCTGGAATATTTATTTCTTTTGTTGGAAGTTAAATCATTTTATTATTAGTTTGTTTAGCCGACTACTTCTTATTGTATACTTGAATTGTCTTATTTGTTAGAAGCATCTAATATTATAACACATTGCATTGAATTGCTTGGTGCTTATCAACTTGCATTGAATTGGGTTGCTTTGTCAATGCTTGTTCCTTGCAATACATGTGTTGTTTGGGCTAATGAAAATGGAATGGGAAGCTCTAAAACAACTTATTTAATAAGTTTTTTTTTTGCTCCTTCTCTAATTATCTAGTGCATGTAATGGAAAGTAATTTAATTAACTGTTGGAACACGTAGATTTAATATTAAATAATAATTGAAAAATGTAACATTTGGCCGAGTAATATTGTTCTCGCTTTGCTTGTGAGAGGTTCTGAGTTTGATTTTGGGAATGCCCCATTGAATGGCTGAAGTGAAAGGAAATACTCTAAGAGTGAAAGGAATAACTCTAGTTTTTGCTAGAGTGCTATTGTGCTGTCCATGCTGAAGTGCTGGTTTGGATGTTTATTTAATATGTCTTGTTCTGTTGTTAGTGCAGTTGTTAGTGCATTTTTGCTTTGCCATATGTTTAGCCTTGCTTTGGTCTTGTAGTTAGTTTTGTATTTGGTTGCTGTAGCAGGGAGGTTCCCTTTGTACTCTGTTTTGTTCCAAGTAGTTCTATGAACTGTGGATTCATGTAGCTTAACAAAGTAGTTTGCCATATACATAATTGAGAGTCTATGATCATAATCTCTGTATCATAACTGGGCTCATCTGCATTTATGGTAGGACTTGTTTGTTTTGGACTTTTGGTAGGTTTCTAAAGCCACTTTGGACTTTCGGTAGGTATCTAGAGCCAGCTATTCAAGGTTGGGTGTTAGAGATTTCACCAATATGTGTCATGTTTATAGTCACGAGCATTATAGACTCTAAATTCAGTTTGTAAGTGCATATGAGAGGTTTAAAAAAGTACATCTTATAGAATTCACGCGTGTTACAAAATATACATAATCATATAACAATGTTTTTACTTTTTGTTTGTTATGTTACACACTCAATGGGTCTTGAACCCACAATCTCACCACATTAGAACTTATTAAGGGAGGAGGTGCTAGTTGAGCTAGAGCTCATTTTTATAACCATAACAACCGATATCTGTTTGATAAGTGATGGAATTTTAAACTACCTCATGTGCATAGAAATATACACAAAATAGACTTAAAGAGATTAAATAAATGAAGATTACAGCCTAAAGAAAGAGAATCAATGAAGTCTGCGATCAAATGTTGATGTAGGAAGAAATCAAAATGGATGCAAAACAAAATTGGAGAATAAGAAATAGATAATGTAGGAGTCAATAACTAGGCTTTCTTGGAGGCTGCACTACCAAGCAAGAGATGACAAGCCTAATAGTCAGCACATATGGTTGGTTGGAGTCAGCACCATACCATTGAAATTCCTAGAGATTTTTCATAAAGTAATCAAAATTTTTGTTGATAGGAATACCATAGTGTGCTTATATTGACTACTGTGACTAAATCCTAATTCTAGTTGACTTAGGAAAGCCAAATTATTAAATTAAAAAAATAAGACCCTTAACTCTAAGAAATTAAATAGAATACTAATAAACTAATCAACTAATAAACCTAAAATAAAATCCAATTGACCAGCAAATACACCCGAATTCCAAAATAAAATAAAATAAACTAAAACTAATTTTTCTTTGCATTTCCTGCATCAAATGATTCAAATGTATCTTATAATGGCCCAAAGATTCAAACAAGGTTTTGAGGAAAGTCAATTTTAGTTGAGTAACTGAGGCATCCACATCCTTGAAAGTATGATGGTTCCTCTCCCTTCGCAAAGTCCACAATAGGCATAATGGAACTAAATTCCAGACAAAAGAAAAATGTTTACCAAACCAATTCCTCCATCCTGATGTACCCAACAACACTTTTGGACATTATCCACAGAACCCCAAAACATAAAAGATTAAAGTCCAAAGTTCCATAGGCAATTTCATAATGCAGCAACAAATGATCTAGTCCCACTACTACATTTGCAAATGCAGCAATGATTAAAGCGAAGTGCATAGTTAATTAAAATATATTGTAAAAGTAAAGATAAAAAAACACTTGAATGGTAAAAATTAGTGTCTTTTTTTATTTCAATGGATTTTGTTGTAGGGTTTGGGGGGGAAAAAAAAATAGAAAAGCACCTTGCGCTTTTTGAAAAAGCACAAAGAAAAGCGTGCCTGCTTTTGCTTCATTGAAGCGCTTCATCTCTTGGGCTATTGTGCTTGAAGCACACTTAGGTTAGCTTTAACAATTCTGTGATTGCATCTTCTTGAGTCCTTTCTCTTAGAAATATTAGGCAATTCTGTAACTTATCAATATATATAGGCAATTCTGTATTGCTGTATGCTGGATTTAAATCCCCAAGGATGCTTGGCCTTACAAAATTTGGACTTTTCTAGCCAATGAGCCTTTGCTCAAATTGTACTTCCCTTCGCAAAAGCAAGTTGGCGGGTAATGTCATGGGTTATTCACTGGGTGCATATTTAATTACTATGAAGAAAAAGGACTTTTTTAATTTGTATATAAACATGTAAATTACTTATTTTGTACTGCCAATGTGACAGACTAATTTTGTGCTTCTTCAGCTATTTGGTTTTTCAATAGCTCCTATTGTTCTCAAGAATAGGAATATGGGAATTGGCTGAGTCTTGATGTTAATGATAATTGCAGGCTTTTGAGAATAATGAAGAGATGAAACTTAAATCGAGAAGAGAGTCTGCTGAAGAGCCACAAGCGCCGGTGGTAGACAAGGTCTGTGGTCTAACTTTGATAATGGAATTCTTATATTATATTCATGTAGACGAGGGCTTTGTATTCTATCTGATCTAGCATGTAGAGAAGGTCTGGGTTTATAAAAACCTTTCCCTAATTCGCGTAAGGGAGGAATTTGTTATCATAATGTAAGTGCAATTCAGAAAATTGATACCTTGAAAATCATTGGATCATAAGGAGCCCTTTCTTTTGGATTAAATGATAAAGTTGATATAACTTTTGAAGATTACTTCAATTTTAAGTTCTATCAATCTTAACAGGTGAAAATTCAAAGTGAACTGTCCAGTCTAGTAGCTTCACCTCTATTGGGAGTACATCCAAATTAAATGTCTATTTCATTAGAACTTTTCCAGAAAAAAAAGAAAAAGAGAGAAGGGGGGGGGGGGGGGGGATGAAATGGGCATCTAATATTGAGAAATGAAAACGGCTATCGTATTATTGGCTTATGTGATCATGTTGAGAGTGTCAACATTTCCAACGATCTCTAGAAAGTCCCTCTTTTGAGTTCTCTTTGATGTTGTCAATGGTGACCTACTTGGAATTTTGTGGGGCAAATGAATGACTGTAAAACCACCAGTATTATTTTCCACTATACCTCTTCCAAGCATATAACCCACCTCTAGGCTGACGTGTGCTTTTGTTTCCTCTCTCTACCATTATTAATTGCATGGAATATTTTTTTTCTTCTTCTCATTTTGGATGATCTGGATAATTTAAGTACTTTAAATCTTTGCCCACTGAGATTCTAAGTTAGCCTGAATGATGGAAGATGCAGGTTTCCTTCATTCAATAGCAATCTTATTCCAATCATTTGACCCTTTTTTCTATACATTGTAAGCGTTTGTTTTGTTCCGTTGGTCTGAAATGCATCTGGTTGATTGCTGTTTCACAATAACCTTTGTCTTAATTGGATTCTGCTTGATTGTGGGCTTGCAAGATGGATGAGAAAATAGCCAAGTACAAACACAAATTAGTGATTAAGAATGGTGTTGTTTAGAGAATTGTAAAATATTTTAATTGTTATTTGCTCTTTCCTCAGGTTAAGCTAGGGGAGCCTGGATACAAGGAAAGGTATTATGCCGAGAAATTTAATGTATCAGAGCCGGAAGAGATTGACGAAGTTAGAAAAGACGTGGTGAGTTTTATCTGCTCACAATTAGCCTTATATTTGTGATCTTTGGCGTAATCATCTTTGTTTTTCACTGCAGCCCACTTAAAGGTTGCATAATCATTTTTGTTTGTCATTGCTGACCACTTTCTTTGCAGGTTTTGAAGTATGTGGAAGGTTTATGTTGGGTCTGCCGTTATTACTACCAAGGTGTTTGCTCCTGGCAATGGTCAGTTCAGGGTTTTTTCCCCCTTAAACTGATAATTTGTACACGCCCTTAATTGGCTTTGAACCCACAACCTCATCTTCCATCCCGTTCCTATGAGGGAGTAGGTGCCGTTTGAGCTAATTCTCATTGGCTGTTTAGTTTATATTGATAGTAGAAATTTTGTGCTTTGTTTTGCCTATATTATATCATCCCGTTAAACTTTATTAGACTTTACATATGTATACACGTACATATTCTTGAATGTATGGTCCTGAGTTTTTTTGCATGAAAGATATATCATTCCCAGAAGAAGATGAATATATCTAGAAAGTCATTGCTATTTGTTCTTTTTTAAAATTGAAGAATTATGAGAAAATGTTTGCAATTTATGGATCCTATTGTTATTATGGTTTTGGCCTAGAGCTTGTAGATATTACCTACAGCTATGTTAACTGCAACAGCTAAATAGTCTCTCTCTGTAATACATAAGATATTTTCTTCTTCATTTATTTATTCTAAAAGGTGTATGATATCTTCTTCATCATAGTTTTATTGGTTAAAACCTGCATCTATGTACTGTTGTTTCAGGTTTTATCCATACCATTATGCTCCTTTTGCTTCTGATCTCAAAGATCTTGTTGATTTGGAAATAACTTTTTTCATGGGAGAGCCATTTAAACCCTTTGATCAGCTCATGGGAACCCTACCTGCAGCAAGGTTTTTGCCTTTCTTTTAATAAATTAATTTAGTTATTCTGCTATTTGTTTTTGCTTTCTTCTTCTTCTTCTTCTTCTTCTTCTTCTTTTTTCTTTTTTTTCCTAGAGAGAGAATTTCTATCTGGTAATTTTTCTTTCTTCTTCCTGTTGTGGTGGTAAGCTTATTTCTTTCTTGTTACAGTTCAAGTGCCCTGCCAGAGAAATACAGAAAGTTGATGACTGACCTGTCATCACCCATCCTTAAATTCTATCCTTCTGGTAAAGATTGATCATTATGCAGTTTAACTTGTGAAAAATGTTCCTCTCCTTTGAATATTAAGCAGGTTTCTTTTTGGACAGAATTTGACGTTGACATGAATGGCAAGCGCTTTGCATGGCAGGTAGTGTCTGTTATTACATATAGTTTTACATCTTTTTCTGTTTATTTGATTAAGTGATTGTAAGTTATATTGGGAGTATTTTTTTTTTGTTTGTTGAGAAAACAGGGTGTTGTAAAGTTGCCATTCATTGATGAGAAGAAGTTGGTTGCTGCAACAAAGAAGGTTGAAGGCACTTTAACGGTATGGAAGAGGGGATTACTTATATATAGAAAAAAACATAAAATTATGAATTTTTTTTTATCATTTTATGATCCATGCATTTCTGCTGGATGTTAATAATTAGATTATTGTGCAATTTGGTTTTTTATCTGGTTGTAAGGATAATGGAAAATAAAATTGTTTTCTTGCTTTACTTTATTTTGTTAGGAAATATTCATACTAAATTGTAAAGTTTTGGGGGTGTAATAAATTAAACCTGATAAATTGAACCCCAATACATTTAAGTGTAGAGGCATTGTGTTTGGGATTTAATATAGGCTGAGTATTTAATTTGTTACCTTGTGAATCTCAGTGTTTGATTTGTTACTTTTGAAACTAAAAGTTTTGTTTTGTTACTTTTGAAATTACTGGTTTAATTTGTTACACTCCATAAATTATTATAGGGTTCAAAATGTAATTTTCCCTATTTTATTTTTCATGCATTTGATTAGCAAGAAAAGTTAAGATTCTTGTACTTTTAGAAAAGAGTAATGCGCTGCATGAAAGTTAGACTTTTCACGAACTTTTCTTGTAAACCAAAGGGACAAGGCTTAAATAACTTTCTTTTCCTTTCACTTTTAAATAAATTAAGAAGTTTGATATGAATGCATGGTACTTATTGAAAAAAAGAAGAAGATATGTTTGTATGTATGTATGCTGACTGACAAGCTCACGGACTAAACTCTTAAAGGACAGAGAAGCAATCCCTGAATTTTAAGTCCTTTAGGTTTCTATAATAATTAGACTCTTGACTGAATTGCTAGGAGACACATTATTTAGTTTGGATCTGATGCGTTTGGGGATGAGGAAATTTGTTCCATCAAAGACCTTTTGGAAAATTTTAATTTGACTTTTTGTACTATTTTTGGACATAGGAGTTCTTTGTTTATCTACTGGTTGTTGAACCTAATTATTTGTTTTTGCTATTCTCAAAATTTATTTTATTCATGCTATTTCTTTTCTGAAAATATGGAGTACTTTCCTATTTTATTTTTAAACTTCTGATGAACTTCTTGAAATGATTTTGTGCTGTTGTTTTGCTCAAGATTGATCAATGTGATTCTTGAGTTGTCTTAGCAACTTACCTTAAGCCATTTTATGGGGAAAAAAAATGTTTTTCCATGCTCTTCACTTTGTTGATTTGATTCTTGATATTTTTCCTGGTGATAAACTGAGTATTTTTACATTTATTTTGATGCTGCTAATTTTCTTAACTGAAATTTGACCATATTGAAACTCAATTTAATTTCTTATAATCCACCTGAAACTCCTTTATATGCTGTGGCTCTGGTTGTGGCAGCATTGTCAGTTTAGAGCCTTACTCTGTACCAACTGTAGTTTCAAGCAAGGAGGATAGCTATAATCTATGGATCATTAGGGCCATCATTAGCAGCCCAAACCTAGATGCTGTCAGATATCATTATTATTATCTTTTTGATAAGCAATGAGAAAATTTTATTAGAAGATAAAAAAAGTGTCACCCAAGTATACAGGAAGTATACACTAGGGACAAGAACAGTCATGCTGTCAAATAGCATTTATTATGTTTTGAATGCTGAACTGAGCTCATCTTCAATCTGTTATATGCAGGATGAAGAAAAGTTTCGGAATAGCGTGATGCTTGATTTGCTTTATGTCCACCCTGCCCATCCTTTGTCTTCAGATATAAGTCGCTATTACGGAATATATTCTCAGGTGCCTCCACGTGAAAGACATGTTTGGGTAATTGATGTAAATGCTAGGTTGGTTGATCTCATTATAAATCAGTTATTTTGGTTTGAAGAATTATTATCATTTTCCATCATTCACATGCACTGGTTTAACCCTTATCCCTTGTTGACCTTTTGCAGTGGTGGAATGAATGGATACCTTTGGTTATGTGAGAGAAATGGTGTCAGCTATATTTTCCGTTCCCCTGTCAGTGGATTGGCAGACATTGATAATAACCAAGTCTTGTAAGTATCCCTCATACGTCTGAGAAATTAAAGCTTTGTTACTTTTCTCACATTGGGCATTTTTGCGTTGCAGAAATGTAACATATCTTAATCCTCGAGCCCATAAACACATTCCAGAACCTCCAAAGGGTGTGGTCATGCCCGGAAAGGTTTGTAGAATCTTGCAGAAAAATTGCTTGTTAAATTGTTTTTTTAAATAGAAAAGTAAAAGGACCAGTAATTTTCAATCATCGATCCTTTGGAGGGAGACCCTCCAATGCATGAAAGAAAATGGAGCATACTGTTGTTGGGTATAAAAAATTTAAATCTTTCTCATCTATATATCATAGAGATTTAACCCTGACCATTTACTTAAAAGATATTATTGGAACACTTAGCTTATCTTTTCTTACTGGTCAATAGCATGATGGAAAAAAATTTGAATTAGTTTTTCTTCCTAAAGACTGCTTTGTATGATTGATGTTAAGGGAGACCAATCTCCCTGCTAATCTGCTCTTAGCATGTTGCAGGGTTGGTCATTTGATGTTTCAGGTGCTGGATCATCATTTAATGTTTTTGAAAATATTTGCTTATTAATTTTTTTATATTTGTTATATCTGCAGATTTTAACACCTATAGATCTTAAACCGTTCCCTGTCTTATGGCATGAAGACAATGGTTTCCGGCGGCACCAAGGGAGGGAAAGGTGAGCAAGTATTTGCTTAAGCAAGCCATGGCAACACTTACATGGTCTTAGTGCAAGTGTTACTGTGTCATTTATCTCATCCTTGTGGGCTAGGTTAGGATAAGTGAAAGATACTGCTTTCACTGGCACAGTTGCAATAGAAAATAGAAGAGAGAATATCAGCTTTATATGCATTTTTCTATTTTAATTTCTTTTATTGGCAATTCAAGTGATGCATCTGGATGACCTCTTTGCTTTCATGCATTGCTACCACTATTTTCCTATTTAATTGCCATTATTGATGCTTTATAGTATAATTATTGCAGTGTTATTGCAAACTACCTTTAAAGAGCTTTGGTTTTTGAATGTAATGCATCTGTTTTACAGGCCACAAGTCCCTGGAGCAATCGCTGGTCCATTACTGGGAGAGGCAGCACATCGTCTTGTGAAGAACACACTTAACATCAACTATACGGTTAACAGACCGAGGCCAGCTGGACCCTCTGGGTACCAAAGAGGCTTTACTGAAGACCCAAATTATTATCATGGGCATCATAATAATTTCCCAGGCATGGTGGCTAGGCCTAGGTTTAACGTTGCATCAAATGGCCTGCAAGGTGAAAGACAGAATTTGAGGACACAAGATAGATTACAATACCCAGATCAGATTCGCAACCTGAGGACTGGGGTGTCGGCTTTGGCAATAGAAGTAAGTGTGAGAACCAGACCACCAGCAGTGATGTCACCTAGGCCAACTGCAATGATGTCACCAAGGATGCCAAATTTAGGAAACTCAACAAACTTACCCAACCAGTTTGTGGAGAACATGGGGGCGCCTCCAACACCACCTCCTAAGTGGATCAATAAAGCACCAGCTGCAAATGGTGGCATGCACATTAGACAACAAGAAACTGCATCTTGGGGAACCTGTGAGAAGCAGGTGAAGAAGGTTTATCTAGTTAAGACACGCAGTCCCCAGGATATGCCAGATTCTGGAGACAATTCCGATAATATGTGAGGTTCTGGAAATCAGCAGTGATTGTTTGGTTTGGGTTAATCTTGCCTATCTTGTTTCTGAGGGCCCCTAACTCGGTACTGTGCTCTCCTTTTATTGTACCATTAGAGAAATGTTTCAGCCAGCAGTTTGGGGGCATTACAGAAAGAAGTTTTAGCTTGGAATATGAAGGCACACAGCAGCATGTGCTAATCAATGTACATTTTTCTCCTGCTGCATTAGTGATCTGTCCACTAATTCACTGTTGAAATCACAAAAATAACTGAAGATGAAGCTCCAATACAAGCCAGAGACTTGGCACACAGTGGGTGGCATAGTTTTCTGGATACTGCCTTTACCAATTGGAGATGGGACTTGCTGGAGTTATATTTGAGATTTAAGAGGACTGTAAAATAGACATGTTAGTTGCAGTTGATATAGGGCCATAGGAGAGTCATTAGCCTGTCTTTCTATTTTGCTGTTCTTAGTTATCGCTTCTGTAAGGTGGGAGCAATCAGTGAAAGAGTGCTGATTTGTGTTCTTTTGTATGGGAAATGCATCAGGTGTATGATCAGCTGTTCATTCTGTGTAGAGCCTTTTTTTTTTTTGGTTTTTAAGTTTTATTTTGACACCCTTAATTTTGTTTACTTTTTATAATTGATTATTACTTAATTTCAGGCCCCGACTTAAATTTTAAAATGTAGACCATATCGCAAAAAGGTTACCCAATAGTGTATTATATCTTTTGGAAATTTGATTTTCTAATTTATTTTTATGGTTTTAAAATTTGGAGAATGAACTCGGTGCTATTATTTTATTAAAGATAAAATGGTCGAAATGAAATGAACTAACAAAATTCAAGCCATCAACGTTTAGAATTAGAGCGTCTTGTTGAAATTTACAGACTAGAGTCCAACAACACTATGGCAATCACATTAAAAATCCAAAATCGAGGATTGTTATTAGATCAAGACCTATGCTTAAAAAAAAAAAATGTAAACATACCGTAGATATAAATCATTTGATGGAATAATGCATGAATAAAATCTGAGACTTAGATCATCAATTTCCTGAAGGCTCAACGGAACTTATTAGTGCACTGCTCATATATAAATATAAATGAAAGCTGCCGACAAAAATATTATCAATACTTTGCCATAAAAAAATAAAAAAAAGAGTATTGCCACGTTTACAATATTTCACAACAAATTTCTAGTGATAAGTTGTTATTGATTTTAAATGAACACACCGCTAATGTTACTTTTTAACCATCAACATCAACTTGTCACTTGAGATAAATTGTTATGAAAATGTTGTAGACATAACATTTCTCTAAAAGAAAAAACTATTATTTATTGCTTAATAGTCAATTATCTAATGATTAAAAGTTTTTCTGAAGTGGAATGGATGGCTAAATTAAGATTATTCTATTTCCTTGTCAAGAAATGTGCCACATGGCTAAAGTAGAAATTCTATCTTGTATATAAAAAAAAAGGCTATCAAATAGATATATATTTTAATGGAGAATTTAAATGTAGAATATAAATTCAATTATAAATATATACAAATAATGATGTGTAAAATTACAAACCCTTAAAAGCTTTTATATATATATATATATATATATATATATATATATATATATATATATATATATATATATTATGAGATCAACTAAAAGTTAAATGACTTCAGTTTATACATAATCAAATATAGATTAAGAAATATAGTGTATTGCACCTAAAGCACTAAAACTAAGTATTGCTCGAATTAAGTATGGTCACTACACACAAGTGTAAGTGCTTGTGGGGTGTGAGAGAGGGAAGGTGGGGGAGTGGCAAAGACCGGGGTTCAAGTTTTCAGAATAGAGTTTCATACATATACACTAAGATTAAGCTAGATTAGAATTTTATCTGAGAGTAAAAAAAAAAAAAAAAAAAAAAAATTGCTTGGAACTATAATATCACGAAAAGGTTCAAACAATTATTTCTGTGTACTACTAATTTATAGATAACTGTTTTTTTTTTAAGGTGAAAATGTGCATCCCAATTGATAATTAAATATTTGATATTTTTTAGCGTGCAACTTTAAAGACACCAGTTAACAATTTGTAGAAAAGTTCAGTTTTTAAATAGTTATAATAAGTAGAAAATTTTAGTTTTTAAATAGTTATAATAAGGGAATTAGATTCAAAAAAATTCTATTGATCTTAGAGCATTCACATCAGTCTCACCAATTTAATATTTCAACAAAAAATTATCTAAAGTCAACTGAAATAAGCGTGTAATGCATCAATCTCAATAAATTAACTAAAGTTTTTTAAATAGGATAGTCTAATCGCTACATATAGTGAGCCTCTATCATTGCTACATTATATTTCAATATTAATAAAGTATTGAGGTCGATGTATATGTATGAAAATAATAGATAGCTAAACTAGCAAAAATAGAATTTTTTGGATTAATTTAGCTAAATATCTTGAGTACACTGATGCCCATGCTCTTACGAGTTAAAAATTAATTACATTAAAATAGAAATGAGTCGAAAAAAAATACCGAAACACCACTTAGAGTTCCGAATTTCAGAAGTGGAAGACTTGGAATTTTGAACCTTCAAACATTCATTGACATAAAATACAGGATAGATCATAGATGAATGAACCCCACCTAATTGGATCAAAGACGTTCTTTAAGTTGTATTTGATAAATGGGTTGCTAAGGAGACTTAATATGTCTCATACTGTATATTTAAATTTATTTTGTTTAACAATAGTAAGAGCAATAGATAAATACTAATATTTTTGTGAAAATCACCTAAAAATGTCTTTTGGTGAATAAACACGTTGAAGTAATTCTCAATTAAACTCCTTGATAGAATGGGTGTTTTAGTTAAGGGACTCCGAGTTTAACCTTTAAATAGCTTGTTCTCTCGGCTGAAGGGTTATATGAGGAATAGACAATACACTAGAAGAATTCTTTCATAATTTTTTTTACAATGAAAATACTAAAGTTCTATAATTGCCAGGGCCTTGTACTAACTCTTGGAACTTTCTGGAGTTTTCAACATAGAAGTATAGGGTTCAAATCCCCACCCCCCCCCCACACACACACACACATATATAATTTGCAATGTTATGATTCAGAATAAGTCACATGAATTATAAAACCAAATTCTGAATAATTTAATTTTAGTTTGGGATTCCTTGGGTAATTATAAAATATTTCCAAAGCATCATAAATGCATACTCTCCCTCTCACATAAATGTGAGTTCCACTTATTATATTTAAGGTAAGACCCACAATTTATGTGAAATGGGAAAGTACGTATTTATGGTACTCTTAAAGTATTCAATAATTCTCCTGTTTCCATTTTATGATGGCCTTATGACAAGTATGGTGCCCCAAAACTGAAACAATACAAAATGTTTGATTTTGAACGCAATGCAAATATGGCATAACAAAAGCCTAACACACACAAATTACTAAGACCAAAAGCACAAAACAATACAGGTTTACAAAGGCTACGCACATAACGAGAAAAGTGCGTAGCTCAAAAACCCGAAATAATATCACTGAAATGGATTGCAATATTCTTGTAGGTGTACACCATAAAAGAATTCATAGATAGGCCATAGCTATATTATGAATTGTTTTGTTACTCGCCTATATTACCTTCTCCATTCATAAAAGCTAGTGTCTCTGTGTAACTAACAGCGAGGGACTCGTTAAATTCAAGGAAGTCAATATTGTACCGGAGGTCGTACCGGTTTGGCCAGCGGTACAATATATTTCAAGTACCAGTTAATACTGGTATACCATTTCGGGTTTACCGCTATTTTATGTATATATATTATACACACACACACACACACAAAATCTTTAGGACCATATTTATAAGCATATAATATTTCACTTATATTATAGTAAATATAAAAGTTTATCATAAAAAATTACCTTAATTCAAAACAAATTATTCATAATTTTAAACTTTAGTATCAATTAAAAGAAAAAAAAACACAATATAAAAAATAAAAAACTTAATTGTTCATTGCATACTAAGAAAACAAATAATAATAATAAGTTAATGTAAATAAGTTACCATTATGCCCTTACAAAAATTCAAAAATTACAAAACTAAAAAAAAAAAAAAAGCTTTTTTTCTATACCGGCCGGTACGCTCGATACCAGCCGGTATTGCCAGAAATTGGCCGGTATGGCCGGTACATGGCCGATACGGCCGGTATTTAAATCGGTACGAAACGTTATCATTTCGATATCGGTATACGTACCGGTACAATACATACCGGCTGGTACGGCCAATACCGGTACGGTATTGACTTCACTGGTTAAATTAGTTCCCATATTTTGCAAATTTCCTTAGTTCTTGTGTTTTGAGGTCATACACTCCCAAGCTTCTATCATTTTTATGTAAAAGAACCAACCCATCCTATCGAATTTTTAAAAGTCTATTATCAAAATCAAGCCCAGATCCCTCGACCTTGAATTTCTTAGTCCAAGTCCTTTCAACACCAATTTCACTACTCATCACCCAGATATCAAACCAGCAATTCATATTCTTAGTATCATGATATTTTACAATCAAGGAGACATAATCATTGATAACAACAATATCCTCTCTTAGTATCATTGGAATACCTCATTACTTTGTTTGGACTGGATTTTTTTTTTTTTCAAAATACTTTCAACACTCTTAAGTTTAAGTAGAGACAAAATTAAAGGATAATCAAGTAAAAATACATGTCTAACTTGCACTAAAATATTACCTACAAAATAGGAACACTCTTTATTCAGGAATTTGAAATGATCTAACTACCTAAACTCATGTTTTCAAAAAAAAAAAAAAAAAATTCATTTTATTTATTTATTTGTTTATTTTACCTTTAATAAGTCTTAACCGTTCACATCAACCAAAAAAAAAAAAAAAAGTCTTAAAACAGTTTTTTTTAATCTTATTTTAATTTTAATTTTATTTAAATTGCAGCATAGAGAGAGACCACCATTATTATACCGTCACATTCAGACTGGCATCCACCAAATAACACTAGCACTGCTATTAGTAAATGTTTTATTTTTTTATTATTATTTTTTATTTATATATATATATATATATATATACACACACACAAAAATTGTCCTTAATTATGATTTATGACTGTATGTGGGTTTGTCGTGGGTTTAGGTTTTTGCCGTGTTGTATGTGTTTTTGCCGTGGGTACTGATAGGGTTTGGTGGTGAGTGGTTGTTCTGGGTTTGGGTTGGTTTGGTGGTGGTGTTGATTGGGTTTGGTGGTGGTTGTTTTGGGTTTGGGTTGTTGGTGGGTGGTTGAGAGAGAGAAACGGAGAGATCTACAAAAATTAGAGAGAGAATAGAGATAAAGAGTGAAGAGAGATAGATTTTTTAATATTATTTTATTGTTGAATTTATATTATTTTAATGTGTTGAATGTATAAATAAAATTTTAATTTTTTTTCATAGTATTCATTTAGAATTTTAAAATTTAAAATTATTTTAACTTAAAATTATTTAAAATTTTAAAATAAAATAATTTTCATAGTATTCTTTTACAATACTAAATTAAAATGAATTTTTTTTTCATAGTATTGTAAAATTTTAATGTTTTTTTTCCATAGTATTCTATCAGAGAGAAGAAAGATAGATTATTCTTTTAATGTTTTCCTTGTCAAGAAATGTGCCACATGGCTAATTTTTTATGTTTTTTTCATAGTATTCTTTTGGAACTGGAATACCCAACTTGACAATCATTTATGGCAAAGTCAATAAGAACTTGCAACCTAGGTAACTTAATGCATATAATATAGTCTAATTTTTGTGTCACCTTCAATTTTCCACCATTTTATTGGTGGCTCTCAAACATCATCCTATTCTCTAGAATTGTTTTTGGGATTGTGCCTCAACAATATTTGGGAGCATTAAGAAGCATGTGACTTTTTCACTACAAAGCATGTGTATCCAATAACAAAATGATATGGGAATATTTTGTATTCTTTGATGGGATTTATTTGAATAGTACTATTTTTTGCTCCACTGAGCAAGTTATTTATTTATTTATTATTTTGATGAGTGGCTCTTCTTGCATATAATGGTAGTGACGTTATGCAAATTGCTGAAACATAAATAAATATGGAACTAGTCATTGTGTGCCAAAAGGGAAAACATCCTTCAGCAATATATTTTCCATGTTGTAATTGTCAAAAGTTGTAGTAACACATTTAAGTCAATTATATCACATGATAGATAGTATTAGTGAGCGCGCGCGCGTGCACACACACACACACACGCGCACACACACACACATATATATATATATATATTTTGAGAACCATATTAGTAAGCACATGAAGGATGAATAAAGGGTTAGATGACATAACAAGTAATTACCCAAAAATAAGATCATGATCACTGATTAGCATCTTTGATTTGAGTCATGACTGCATCTTACAATTCTTCACGGCTAATATAACTACACAACAAAAACATAAACAAAATTAGAAAATTAATTCCAAACTAAAAAATAAATTTTAAACTCAGAAAAAGAGAAAGAAATCTAATAAAAAAGAAAATGCACTGGTTAGGCAGTGTGTTTACATCCGGAAAATAAATTCTCGAAAACCTATTTCTAGCACCACAGCTGTCAAATCGTCCTTTGCAACCTACAAGAATTCTAACGGCGTTGAAGCACGTGTGAACCTCTAATAGTTGAGGTGCACCTTGTCTAAAGTTACACCTCAACTGCACATGTTATTGAGACACGGTACTGAATTTATGGTATAATTTCACTCTTGGGTGTCCATCGCGTCCAGTGCGTCTAGTGTGATCTCTTGTATAGGAGGAAACCAAAATTGCCATCAGTAATTTAGGAAAACCTAACTGCAAAAAATCCAAACCCCAAAACTTCAAAAGATAAAACCAAAAAGAAAGAACTTTTAGTCATAGAGAAAATAAAATCAAAACCAAAGAGAAATAACTTTCAGCATAGAGAAAATAAAATCAAATAGAACAAGGTGAGAAAAAAAAAATGAAAATTACAAGTGAACCCAACATCAACATCAAGACCAAGGACACATGTCATGTTTTTATGGTGCCACCTAAATAAATAAATAAAAATCATTCTCTCTGCCATACAAGATACAACCGATCAACAACCAAACAAAAGGCAAGGCAATAGCATGAACATTCAACAACCAAAAAAAAGAAACAACATAAACATCCAACCATGAATAGTAGCTAACTTTAAAAAAAAAAAATCATACTTAATACTGATTGAGCCGCATCTTTTAGAGGTTGTTGGACTTGAGAAGCTAAATCCAGGGTAAATCGAAAATAATCCTCAACACTTTTTCCGCTGCAACTGTCGTGCTTTTCCTATTGAGCAGTCAAAAACTCCATGTCATTGGTTTGGTAGAAACCAGGCCATTTCGAACCTAGTTCATCCTTTATAACATTATAATCAATGAACACACAAAATTTAGTTAATTAAAGTACTTAATAACTATAAATATACCATACTATTTGTTAATACTTTAGTTGTACAGTAATATTCTAGCATTTGTCTAGTTGCATTGAATGGCCAGAGGCCTTGGTTTGTGAATAAACTTTGAAGATCCTAGTTGAACTTCTTGGAGCACAATTGTCTGGCATTACATAGAGAGATTGGCCAATTTATGGCAAGAGAAAAATAGTTGAGAGAAACTTTGTCATCATCCTTACTCTCTTTGTTTCTTGAAACTGAGAATGAGATGAAGGAAAAAACTGGTTTTGTATCTCATACAAAACACATAGCGGAAGCAACAAATAAGGATCTATTTCATTCATGATTGATAACGTGCACTATGTAAATTTCAGAATTTAAGAACAAGATAGCGTACCTTGGTGTGGAGAAATTCAAAAATCAAGATTAGAAGCACTTGGGAACACTTTTGCTCTTCACTCCAATTCCACTTTACGCCTAAGATGTGTGGTCTCTCAATCAGTTTCCAAGGGAGAATGAAAGTGTGTCTCACTCTCATATACACACTGTTTCTTATTTTTCACTAATAAAAATTCTATATGTTTCTCCCTTTATAACTAACTGATTATCTAATTGAGCTGACCTATTGGACTTTTCCAATTGGGTTTTAGTGTGTGGCTTGGAGTGGGACTAAAAGGGACCAATAAGATACTAGCTCCAATGGGCCTTGGGCTTTTTCGTCAACTCTTGACAAGTCCAAAGTTACCACTAATTATATTTAATATCACTATATAAATATAATTGTACTCTAGGCCTTATTAATAAATTATATCCCAAGACTTTATTATACATGCAACTCCTTTATAAAATATTTGTAGTAACACAAAGTCATGAATGTAGATTACTACTTTGTAAATTACTACATCTTATCCTTGAGTACCCGGTTTAAGTTATTCATTATATATTTATGAAATCCAATTTCATAAATATATACTTTAGTAATTTCTTACCAAAGTGGTTAGGCCTAACTCTCTGAATAACTGAACCCATTAAACTTATCTCAAAGGAATATTTTATATCTCCATCAAGAGACTATGAATTCCATCTTGAGATTATATGTTCCATCAACACTAAATGTAGTTGCCCATCATACTGAGGTTTTGACCGTTACTTTAGATCTCACTCTTGATATATCAAAGCAACCTACACGTCATGATCAGGTCTAATATTCTCTCAGGTTAAGAGTTCATGCAAATAGAAGTCATGAGATTTATTATTCATTTGACAGTCGTTAGGAGAATAATAAATCTCACAGCGGTCCAGTTCAATATGTCTTAACTCTTAAAACATATCAACATATCAACTAGAAGTCTCCACTTCCATGATCAAGACAAATCATCTTAGTTAATACGTTATAGTCTTCGCAGATGAAATGCCCAATTTCATTACCGACTACGAACTATAAATTCTGAGTTTACAAAGAACTTGTGATTTACATCTTCTGTGACTTTTCACATAAATCACATTCTATGCATCTCACGGACTATATGATAATATCCCATATTCATGTTACCATTATTTAGATAATAATAAAATAACTTTATCAATCACATTATTAAGTCTTACATAATTTCATACATAATATCATACATAGTATCATACAATAGGATTTAAGGGCACTAATCCTAACAATCTCCCACTTGCCCTAAAGACTATTATGCACTAATCTAACTCCCATTGCCTCCAAATGTGACTCGAAAGTCCTTTGAGGCAAGGCTTTGGTAAAAGGATCTGCTAGATTATTTGCACTTTCAATCTTTGCTACCACAACATCTTCACGAGCAATAATGTCTCGAATGATGTGGTACTTCCTCTCAATGTGCTTTCCTTTCTTGTGATTCCTTGGATCTTTGGATTGTGCAACCGCTCCATTATTGTCGCAAAACAATATGATGGGAACTTGCTCCATTCTCATAACACCAAGATCAGAAAGGAATTTCTTGAGCCAAAAAGCTTCCTTTGTTGCTTCACAAGCAACAATGTACTCAGCTTCCATGGTGGAGTCTACAATACAAGATTGCTTAACACTCCTCCAACTTATGGCTCCACCTCCCAAGGTGAAAAAACATCCAAAAGTGGATTTTCTAAAATCTAGATCCGATTGAAAATCTGAATCTGTATAACCAAGGGGAATTAAATCCTCACACCGGTAAACAAGCATATAATCTCTCGTTCTCCTAAGATACTTGAGAATATGCTTTACAGCTTGCCAATGTTTTGGTCCTGGATTTGATTGATATCGGCTGACCATGCCAACTGAATAACAAATATCTAGTCTAGTACAAAGCATGGCATACATAAGACTTCTCACTGCAGAAGCATAAGGAACTTGTCTCATCATATTTTCTTCCTCTTGAGTCTTAGGCCTTTGGTCATTAGATAGAGGAACTCCATGTCTAAAAGGAAGCAATCATTTCTTGGAGTTTTGCATGCTAAACCGTTCTAGGACCTTATTTATATATCCAACTTGTGATAAGCCTAACATCTTATTCTTGCGATCTCGCGAAAACTTGATCCCTAGAATAAAGTTAACCTCACCCAAGTCCTTCATATCAAATTGGCTTGACAACCAAACATTAACCGATGACATTACCCCTACATCATTCCCAATGAGTAGAATATCATCAACATAAAGCACTAGGAACATTACTACTTTGTCTCGATGTCTTTTGTACATGCATGGTTCATCAAGATTTTGTTCAAAACCAAATGACTTGATTGCTTGATCAAATCTGATGTTCCATGACCTAGATGCTTGTTTAAGTCCATAAATGGACATATTCAACTTGCATACCATATGCTCTTGGTTCTTTGCTATGAAACTTTCTGGTTGCAACATGTATATTTCTTCTTCAAGATTGCCATTAAGAAATACAGTCTTGACATCCATTTTCCAAATCTCATAATCAAAATGAGCAGCAATGGATAAGAGAATTCTGATAGATTTAAGCATGGCTACTGGCGAAAAAGTTTCATCATAATCAATATCTTCTTTTTGTGTATATCCTTTCGCCACTAGCCTTGCTTTAAAGGTTTCAACTTTTCTATCTATCACTCTCTTCCTCTTGTAAACCCATTTACAACCAACAAGTTTAATGCTGTTAGGTGCCTTTACAAGATCCCATACATGATTGGAATCCATAGAATTCAATTCAGATTTCATAGCTTGGACCCAATGATGTGCATCTATATCATTCATTGCCTCTTCATAAGTGTAGAGATCCGATTTAGCCTCTTCTGAAATAGCTACATAAGTTTCTCCCAAGCCTTTAAATCTTATAGGAGGCCGAACAATTCTCCCACTACAATGAGGCACCTGTGTACTAGACTTCTCATGAGTAGTATCTTGTGGTGTATTTAATACAGTCACATCATCCCTAGTTTCATTCATTGATTGTTCAACTATAGGTTCATCTATTTCAGCCAATATAACTTCACTTCTAGGATTAAAATTATTCACATAATCATCTTCCAAAAATTTGGTATGGGTGCTAACAAACACTTTGTTATCCTTGTGATTATAGAATAAATAATCCTTGGTTTCCTTTGAATACCCTAAAATGCATACTTCTGTTTTAGCTTTCAATTTATCAGAATTTCCTTTCAACACATGTGCTAGACATCCCCAAATGTGGAAATATTTCATACTAGGCTTACGCCCACTCCACAATTCCTTAGGTGTGTTGGGAACATATTTTGATGGAACCAAATTTAAAACATGTATAACAGTTTTTAGTGCATATTTCCAAAAAGAAACTGGTAAAGTTGAGTAACTCATCATGGACCTAACCATTTCCAAAAGAGTCCTATTCCTTCTTTCCGCTACACCATTTTGTTGGAGTTCCAAGTGCAGTCAATTGGGAGACAATCCCATTTTGAATCAGATAATCCTTGAAATCTCCAAGAAGGTATTCGCCACCTCGATTAGATCGAATGACCTTTATACATTTACCCAATTGATCTTCAACTTCAGCCCTAAACTCTTTGAACTTTTCAAAGGTTTCGGACTTTCGTCTCATTAGGTACACATAACCATATCTTGAGTAATCATCCGTAAAAGTGATGAAATACTCATAACCTCCTTTTGCTTGGGTTGACATAGGACCACATACATCTGTATGAACTAATTCAAGCAACTCTTGGGCTCTTCTACCTTTTGCATTAAAAGGTCGTTTGGTCATCTTACCTTCCAAACAAGATTCGCAAACTGGAAATCCATCAAAGTCCATGGGCTGTAAAAGTCCATATTTGATTAGTCTTTGAATCATATTTGAATTAATATGACCTAAACGCAAGTGCCATAGATATGCATCACTAGTAGAATGAAACTTTCTTTTTAATGATTTTACATGAGAGCTACTATCTAATTCAGAATTGTATAATTCATGCTTGTCAGGAGTTAAAATATAAAGACCATCTACAATATTGCCAGAACAGATAAACATCTTATCCTTCTTTATTACAACATTGTCTTTGAGGATAACACAATATCCATATTTACTTAAGAAAGTTGCAGAAATTAAATTCCTACGAACATTAGGTACATACAAACAGTCTTCCAAAATTAAAACTCTAGACTTAAAACATAAATTAAACACTCCAACAGCTACAACCGGAATCCTGCTTCCATCAGCCAAAGTAAGAAATAGTTCTCCTTCATTCAACTTTCTGGTCTCCTGGAACCCCTGCAAAGAATTGCAGATATGATTAGGACAACCTGAATCCACACACCAGGAATCTGTTGGATTTTGTACGAAACATATTTCAAGATGAAATGAACTTTTCATACCCTTATTCTTAGCAGCCTTGAATATTGAACAATTCCTCTTCCAGTGTCCTTTCTCACCACAAAGGAAACACTTTCCTTTGGTTTTCTTTCCTTTGTCGGCAACCACTAAGGAAATTTGTTTACCATCTTTCTTAGTGAAGTCCTTCTTCTTCTCCTTCTTCTTCTTACCATTGCCTTTCGACTTAGGTTGAGAAGTAGAAGCTTCACCCACATTGGCTTCAACACTAGAAGTACCAAGGATGCCTTCCGCCGCTACTAACTCATTCATTAATTCAGACAAAGAATAAATCTTTTTGGTCATATTATAATTGAGTCTGAATTCCTTGAATGATTCTGGTAGTGATTGGGGTATCATATCCACTTGGGATTCTCCATCAATGTCGGCACCTAAAACTTCTAATGTGTTCAGATTGGCAATCATCCTAAGACAATGCTCCTTTACTGATCTACCTGCAGCCATTTTGGTATTATAAATTTGCCTCATGGTTTCTTGTCTTGCAGAACGGCCTTGCTCACCAAACATCTCCTTCAGACTATGCATTATGTCTGAAGCAAGTTCTACATCCTGCATTTGATGCTGTAGAACATTTGAAATAGATGCTAGGATATAGCACTTAGCCATCTCATTAGATTTCTGCCAACGATCATATCGCTGTTTTTCCTCAAGAGGAGCATCTAATGAAGGAAAGTTATGACATGGTTGAGTAAGCACATATTTGTGCTCTTCAGCTGTAAGAACAATGTCTAAATTTCTTTTCCAGTCAACATAGTTGGATCCGGTCAATTTGTTTTGGTTAAGAATAGCAACAAGTGGGCTAAATGATGCCATAATATAAATCTGAAAATAATAAACATGAATATAATAAGTAAATTGGACATTTTCAATTTAGCATATAAGTATATAATATGGAACCTTAATAAAACCATAAAATAATATATGCAACGACAACCCAATCCATGTCTATAATTCCTTGGTAGCAAGTTTATTATAAACACATTAATTGGTTGAGAACTATTCTCATTATTAGTGCTATCATGATAACTCTTATCATACACTAACAATATGCCGTATTGCCTTTAGCCTCTAAGTAATAATGACATAGCTCCTTTGGGAGGTTAACATTACACTTAGTCTAGTGTACACCATTATCAAGAGTCATGTGTAGCCACATTTCATCTCTCTTTTATAGTGTTTAAACTTATAGTACCATGAAACAAAACACCTTCATTTGGGATCGCGAGGCATATACGCCAAGACAAGGTGTTTGTCCACACTACTTTAAATGAGTAAGTTCAATCTTGTAGTACTATGAAATAAACATCCTCCTTTGAGATTGCGAGGCATATACGCTAAGACGAGATGTTTATCCACACTACTATGAACCGATAATGGAGGCCGTGAGATCCAACCCTTGTATCTCTCTCCCACTAGATATTTTAAAATAAAGTTTTTTTTAAGGTCAAGAACCATAATAATGCTAGACACATGAAAAACATAACCCTAATCTCATTAGGAATAAATTTCATTAAACTAGCATTAATATATATATATATATAATACTATATATAATATATAATATATGATTATTATATTATATTATATATATAACTATCAGATTGTTGGAATCCTATATATAAATTACGGATTCAACTTTTCAAAAGCACGAGATAGCCAAGCCGTGCAAATAAAGTCAAGCCATTCATTTAAGTTCAAGCCATGCAAAGAAAACAAAGCCATGCAATCAAGGTCCAAGCCAAGAAATAAACTCTAAGCCATGCAAGAATTCACCAAGTAGTGCATTAACTCCAAGCCATAACCATTCAATAACCATACAGCCGTACAATAAGCCAAATGGTACATAATAGTCCAAGCAATTCAATGACCAAAATCACGCACTTGGCAGTTATTATATTCAATAACTGTATCCTCCATTCGAATGTACATCATGGCCATATATATTGAATGTTACCGTGCAGAATTGTAATGGCTATATATATATATATATATATAAACCATTTCATATGAATTTCAATGCTAATAACGTTAATTCATAAAACAATGATTATCAAACCATGTCTACATTAAGATAATAGTTTTTTTAAATTCTAAAATTCAATCACATATTATACAATCATGAGATGAAAACCTGGCTCTGATACCAATTGAAGGAAAAAATTGGTTTTGTATCTCATACAAAACACATAGCGGAAGCAACAAATAAGGATCTATTTCATTCATGATTGATAACGTGCACTATGTAAATTTCAGAATTTAAGAACAAGATAGCGTACCTTGATGTGGAGAAATTCAAAAATCAAGATTAGAAGCACTTGGGAACACTTTTAATCTTCACTCCAATTCCACTTTACGCCCAAGATGTGTAATCTCCCAATCAGTTTCCAAGGGAGAATGAAAGTGTGTCTCACTCTCACATACACACTGTTTCTTATTTTTCACTAATAAAAATTCTGTATATTTCTCCCTTTATAACTAACTGATTATCTAATTGGGCTGACCTATTGGGTCTTTCCAATTGGGTTTTAGTGTGTGGCATGGAGTGGAACCAAAAGGGACCAATAAGACACTAGCTCCAATAGGCCTTGGGTTTTTCCGTCAACTCTTGACAAGTCCAAAGTTACCATTAATTATATTTAATACTACTATATAAATATAATTGCACTCTAGGCTTTATTAATAAATTATATCCCAAGACTTTATTATACATGCAACCCCTTCATAAAATATTCGTAGTAACACAAAGTCATGAATGTAGACTGCCACTTTGTAAATTACTATATCTTATCTTTGAGTACCCGGTTTAAGTTATTCATTATATATTTATGAAATTCAATTTCATAAATATATAATTTAGTAATTTCATAAATATATACTTTACCAAAGTGGTTAGGCCTAACTCTCTGAATAATTGAACCCATTAAACTTATCTTAAGGGAATATTTTATATCTCCATCAAGAGACTATGAATTCCATCTTGAGAATATATGTTCCATCAACACTAAATGTGGATGCCCAACATACTGAGGTTTTGATCGTTACTTTAGATCTCACTCCTGATATATCAAAGTAACCTACACGTCATGATCATGTCCAATATTCTCTCAGGATTAAGAGTTCATGCAAATAGAAGTCATGAGATTTATTATTCATTTGACAGTTGTTAGGAGAATAATAAATCTCACAGCGGTCCAGTTCAATATGTCTTAACTCTTAAAATATATCAACATATCAACTAGAAGTCTCCACTTCTAAGATCAAGACAAATCATCTTAGTTGATACGTTATAGTCTTCACAGATGAAATGCCCAATTTCATCACCGACTACGAACTATAAATTCTGAGTTTACAAAGAACTTGTGATTTACATCTTCTGTGACTTTTCACATAAATCACATACTATGCATCTCATGGACTATATGATAATGTCCCATATTCATGTTACCGTTATTTTAGATAATAATAAAATAACTTTATCAATCACAATATTAAGTCATACATCATGTTATACATAATGTCATACATAATATCATACATAGTATCATACAATAGGATTTAAGGGCACTAATCCTAACATGAGAGTGAGAGGAAGAAGACAACGACTTGAAGGTAATTCATTTTCTACTTAGATCAAATTTTGGCTAAGTATTTTCTCTGTGATGTTTAAGTAATGTAATAAAATTTGATGAAATAGGTTTATGTTACAAAAAATTTCGTTGCAATCAAATTCAAGTATTTTAATGATAATTTTGATGTAAATGTAATAATATATTTGCTTTTGCAATAAACAATTTATTATCTTGCAAATTTTATTGCAATAGGTTGCAAATAATTGACAAAACTAATTTTGGTCAAGTTATTGCAATGGAATATAGGAATTCCAACGGCGTTGAAGCACGTGTGAATTCTAATAGTTGAGGTGCACCTTGTCTAAAGTTACACCTCAACTGCACATTTTGTTGAGAAATGGTATTGAATTTATGGTATAATTTATCTGTTAGGCGTCGATTGCGTCCAGTGCATCTAGTGCGATCTCCTGTATAGGAGGAAACCACAATTGTCATTAGTAATTTAGGAAAACCTAACCACAGCAAATCCAAACCCCAAAACTTCAAAACATAAAACCAAAACGAAAGAACTTTCAGTCATAGAGAAAATGAAATCAAAACCAAAGAAAAATAACTTTCAACATAGAGAAAATAAAATCAAACAGAACAAGGAGAGAATTAAAAATGAAAATTACAAGTGAACCCAACATCCCGACCAAGGACACATGTCATGTTTTTATGGTGCTACCTAAATAAATAAATAAAAATCATTCTCTCTGCCATACATGATACAACCGATCAACAACCAAACAAAAGGCAAAGCAATAACATGAACATTCTACAACCAAAAAAAAGCAACAACATGAACATCCAACCATGAACAGTAGCCAACTTTTTTAAATAACAAAGAAATACATACATAAATATGATTGAGTCGCATCTTTTAGAGGTTGTTGGACGTGAGAAGCTAAATCCAGGGTAAATCGAAAATAATCCTCAACACTTTTTCTGTTGCAATTGTCGTGCTTTTCCGATTGAGCAGTCCAAAACTCCATGTCTTTGGTTTGGTAGAAACTTGGCCATTTTGAACCCAGTTCATCCTTTATAACATTGACCTATAAAAAATAACATTATAATTAGTGAACACCCAAAATTTAGTTAATTAAAGTATATAGTAGCTATAAATATACCTTACTATTTGTTAATACTATAGTTTTACGACAATATTCTAGCATTTGTCCAGTTGTAATGAATGGCTAGAGGCCATGGATTGTGAATGAACTTTGAAGATCACGGTTGAAATTCTTGGAGCACAATTGTTCGGCATTACACGAAGAGACTGGCCAATATATGGCAAGAGAAAAATAGTTGGGGGAAGCTTTGTCATCATCCTTACCCTCTTTGTTACTTGAAACTTAGAATGAGGGTGAGAGGAAGAAGACAACGACTAGAAGGTATTTCATTTTCAACTTAGATCGAATTTTGGCTGAGTATTTTCTCTGTGATGTTTAAGTATTGTAATAAAGTTTTAGGTAATACGTTTGTGTTACAAAAAATTTCGTTGCAATCAAATTTAAATATTTTAATGACAATTTTGATGTAATAATATATTTGTTGTTGCAATGAACAATTTCTTATCTCACAAATTTTATTGCAATAGATTGCAAATAATTGACAAAAATAATTTTGGTTAAGTTATTGCAACGGAATATATGAATTCCAACGGCATTGAAACACGTGTGAGCCTCTAATAGTTGAGGTGCACCTTGTCTAAAGTTACACCTCAACTGCATATTTTGTTTAGATATGGTATTGAATTTTTGGTATAATTTATCTCTTGGGTGTCCATTGCGTCGAGCGCGTCGAGTGCGTCGAGTACGATCTCCTGTATAGGAGGAAACCAAAAGTGTCATTAGTAATTTAGGAATACCTCAAGAAAACAAATCCAAACCACAAAACATCAAAATATAAAACCAAAAAGAAATTACTTTCAGTAATAGAGAAAATAAAATCAAAACCAAAGAGAAATAACTTTCAGCATAGAGAAAATAAAATAAAAAATTTATATAAGACTATTAGTTGGAGTAGAATTTAAATTTCTAAAACTTAGATGATAAAGTTGTATCTAAATTAAATTATTGTTAAATATTATCCCTTAGTCAAAATTTTGTAGCTTAATTTACTAATAAAACATTAATTTAATAAGATGCAACTTGAGATATATATATATAAAAAAAAAAAAAACAGAAACCAAAACGTAAGTAGTGTGGGATTTAAGTTATAGGGATAACTTTATGGGTTATGAGAGATTATGTTAAAAAGCCATGACTCAATATATATATATATATATATATATATATATATATATATATATATATATATATATATATATATATATATATATATATATATATATGAAAATTTTGTTAATAGAGTGTTAGTTGGAGTAGAATTTAAATTTCTAAAACTTAGATGATAAAGTTTTATCTAAATTAAATTATTGTCAAATATTATCCCTTTGTCAATATTCTTATGGCTTAATATCCTAATAAAATATTAATTTAAAAAGATGCAACTTGAGAAAAAAAATAAAACAAAAACAAAAATGTGAGTTGTGTGAGATTTAAATTAAAAAAATTTTGATGATAGACTTCTAGTTTTATTTAAATTAAAAAGTCCCTTAATTTGAGGAAATATATTATGCAGTAATAAATAATATGATTTTAATTTATTAATTAGTTGTTCTTAAAATGTTGATAATAGACTTTTTGGTGAAGTAGAAGTTAAAAGGTTTTTTTTTTTTTGGAAAGAAAACAGTGGATTGTAGTTTAGGATTTAAGTTTAGAATTTTTTATAAACTTTTAGTTTGAATAGAATTTGAATTTTTTGAAGTTTAAATGTATAAAATTAATTTTTTAATTAATTTTTCTTAAAATATTGATAATAGACTTTAATTGGAGTAAAAGTCAAAATATGGGGTTTTTTGTTTTTGTTTTTTTAAGAAAGAAAGCGTCGGTTGTTTCTTGAGATTTAAGTTTAGATTTTTTTATAACAGACTTTTAGTTTGAATAGAATTTAAATTTGTTGAAATTTAAATGATAAAGTTTTATCTAACTTAAACAATTGTTGAATATTATCTATCAATTTAAGGAAATATATCATAATAAATAATATAAAATTAATTTACTAATTACTTCTTGTTAAAATGTTGATAAAAGACTTTTAGTTGGAGTAAAAGTCAAAATGTTAAAAAAAGAAAGAAAAAGAAAACGTGGTTTGTTGACTGGGTTTAATTTTAGAATTTTTTTTTTTATAATAGACTTTAATTTGAATAAAATTTAAATTTGTTGAAGATTAAATGTATAAAATTAATTTACTGATTAGCAGTTATTAAAATGTTGATAATAGAATTTTAGTTAGAGTAGAAGTCAAAAGGTTGGTTTTTTTTAGAAAAAGAAAGCGTGCTTTGTTGTTTGGGAGTTAAGTTAGGATTTTTTTTAATAGACATTTAATTTGAATTGAATTAACATTTGTTGAAATATTGAAGTTTAGAAAATTTTGATAATAAACTTTTAGTTTGAATAGAAATTAAATTTGTTGAATTTTAAATGTAAATTAATTTACTAATTGGTTATTTTTAGAATATTGATAAATTTTTTTTAGTTAGAATAGAAGTCAAAACGTGGATTTTAAAAAAGAATAGGAAAAAGTGGGTTGTTGTTTGAGATTTAAGCTTAAAATTTTTTATAATAAACTTTTAGTTTGATTATAATTTAAATGAATTAAAATATAAATGATAATTTTTTTACCTAAATTAAATAGTAGTAGCGTACCGCACACCCTTGGTGGGATGGTTATTCCACAAGTATAAGTGCTTGTGAGGTGTGGAGGGCAAGGGCCAGGGTTCAAGTCTCAGGAGGGAGTTTCACACACATATACACTTAGATTAGGCTAGAGTAGAATTCTATCTTGTATTAAAAAAAATAGTAGTAAATATTATCCCTTAATTTTTGTGGAAATATATCCTAACAAATAATATAAAATTAATCTACTAATAAAGGAATAATATGCCCAATTTTATTATATAGTATATGATATGATATGATGATATCATTTTTTATAATAAACTTTTAGTTTGAATAGAATTTAAATTTGTTGAAATTCAAATAGTAATTTTTTTACATAAATGAAACATTTGTTAAATATTATCCCTTAATTTGAGAAAATATATTTTAACAAATAAAACAAAATTAATTTACTAAGCCATGTCCCGTAACCACAACTTTTAAATTAATCCAGCTTTTATTATATAATATATAGTATATATGATAGTCATTCATTTAAGTTTGTTTTTAAATCATTCATTTATTTAGTAGCAAGTTGTTTAATAATAACTTGTATGTTAAGAAAACTCATGACTTGAGCCGTGCAACGCAGAGGACTTTCACTTTCACTAGTTAATGAATATATAAATGGGAAAGGTTTAGCTACAGCAATTGTTGCATATTCCTGTGAGAGCCAAAAAAGAAGAAATAAAGAAAAAGAAAAGGACAAGTGTTTAAGGCCCACATGATCAATGTGCATGGCCCTTGAACACGTCCCTTCCTTCCCCATAAACACATTCACTGCCCGGTTGGAGATAAAAAGCTCACTGATTTTATTTAGTTATTGATATACGAAATCTATATCCAATTGCTCTATTTTCAATCTTTCACGCAGAAGTCGCCAAAGTAGTAAGCAGAACAATCGGGAAATTATTGCGAGGTGAGTGTATTTTTTTTTCCTGCGCAATTTTGATTGTTTGTTTGTTTGTGTCATAAGAACTTACCATGAGAGACTTTTGTTTAGTAGAAGCAAAACCCAGTGAAAACAAAAAGAAAGAAGTTTTATTCAATGAAAGTGGGAAACCACAACTCGATCATGCACCGGAAACATTCTAAAGTATCCAAGTTTTTTAAAGCCTACAATACTTTTCTTAACTGGGTTCAACTCCTATTGTTTCAGCCTTCTCCAAGAATGGAAGTCAAACATTCTAAAGAAGAAAATTCAATCAAAACCTCAAACCAAACATTTAGTTGAAACCCTAATCATCTTCAATCCCACATATAACCTATCCACTTTCCAAAAACATTCTTAATATATTTTCAACAATCCACTCCAAGAGGCTCTTTAACTTCCTTATCGGTTTGCAGTCAATTGAATACACATGCAGCCAATTATCAATTGTAAATGATAGTTGTATTTCCTCACTTTCACTCTTTAAGCTAATGTTTTAATATAATAACATTTTTTTTTCAGTCAATTGCGAGCCCGTTCACATTAATCTAACTAAACAACACAATGCTCTAAATATACATTCCCAAAATCTAACTCTCGTCAATCCAATTAGACCCCAAAAAACTTAAAAAGTAGAAGCAAAGGGTATGAAAAATATTAGTACATTAGTAATTTTATTTTTCGTTTTATTAATTTTTTTGCAAACACAATATGTACATTTGATCAATTGATCCATAAGAAATGCAGCAAATCCTTTGGCAATATGCATGTCAAAGAAGTTAATAAGGATATTGTTAGAATATGTGAGGTTCAAGAAGAAACAGTTTTGTATATAGTCTAAAGTTACAAGTCGTTTATGTATTAGTTGATAAAGCTACATGTCATTTTGTACAGTAGAGTTAGTTAGTGTTAGCTGACAGGTGTAGTTTTTCTATTGGTTAGCTTTTGTTAGTTAGTTGGTTAGAGTTTTCCCGCATCTCTGTTCTTCTTATATAAGAATCAGAGCTTGATTAATTATTTCACATACAAACTCTCTCTCTCTCTCTTTTCTTAAGCTTCATTCCTTGATTCCTCCATTGATGAAGCTGTGCATCTGCTTGAATTCTAACGGATATTTTACAATATTTAAAATGAAATCATCTGTTTTGAGTTTTATTAAAGTCCATTTTGAATATATTGAATACTAACTTGCTAGATTAGAGACCCATCGTTGTCATTGCTTAAAGGCTATCCTTTTTTGATTTTGGATTACTCAAGTTCAGTTTATCAATTTATATGGAAGACTACTGCATACACAAAGGACAAAGAGTAGCCAAAAAAATTACAATACACACAACACACACACACACACACACACACACACACACACACACACACACACACACACACACTTACTTTTGCCATTCTTTCCTAATCGTGATACACTAAATCTTGTTAGCATCAAGTTTTATTTCATGTTTGGATTAATAAAGTATTTTATGTTTGGAAGAATGAACATGATAAGTTTTATATAGAAAAAAGGATTGTGCTTGAACAAAGAGTGGAAATTGCAATTTCATTTTCATTGTTTTTCTTTCATTAAACTTCCCTTGGTCTTGATTGAACTTGCATTGTATAAACCATTTTTTTGGTTTTGGAATCATTTTACAAAGTCTAAGTATCTTTAGCAGGAGAAGAAATTACGAAATTCAAAGAGATCTTTGAAGGCATGGTTGCCAACAACATAGGATCTTTAAGTCTTTTGTGAGCTGACCTCAAGTCCATAAGCAAGTAATAAAAAAAAAAAAAAAGATTTTTGAATTCTTGGAATATAGATGTCATCTTATACTATGAATCTAAATTCTTTTCAAGCAAACAAAAAATAATCTAAATTTATATTTTCGATTTAAAGTTAAATGTGCACTTTCGATGTTGCCTCTAAAACAAAACAAAACAAAAAATAATATATTTTTACAAATAAAGAACTCGGAATATAAGCTAGTAACAAAATAATTCTCCATGATCTTTTTTTCTTGTCAAAATTCTCTATGATCAAGGGGTTTGAATTTCCCAAATATAACTAGAAATATCAGGTTTTGTAAAACATTAATCTGAAAAATTACACTAAAGGCTCTAATAAGTCACCGTTACATGCGTTATTAAAAACCACCTCACACTGCTCACAGGCAAAATTAAATTTCATTACAGATATTATTGACATGGTAATTACATAAGTGTAGTTTGAGCATATTAGAATTCCAAATATGAGTCTATGACAGCATGCTAGGTAGATTATGCTATCTTACTTTGAAGATTTATACTGACAATTTATATCATAAAAAACTTGACATCTTAGTCCTGCATAGATGTTATAATCCTCATTGGAACACACTTTTGTATATCAGGTTCTATTCTTTGACATATAATGTTTGAATACAAAATTGTGGAGCACTGAGGAAGAAAAAAAAAAAAACAAAAAGCCAAGAAAATGTGGAGTCGTGCCCTCCCAGAAGATCTGGTAGTGGAAATCCTATCAAGTTGCCAGTGAAATCCTTGATGCGATTCAAGTCCGTACGCAAACCCTGGCATGCTCTTATAAGAAACCATTCTTTTATCACCCAGCACCACAAATGGGCCACTTCTAACAATCAAGGACGTGGTGTTGTCTTTACGCATAAGCACCTGGGGCTTACGCATGCCGCATTGCTCTCTAATGATACTCTAGAAGGTATGGCATTACTAGACGTCGTCGGGATTTCAACTACATGCTTTCGTTTGACACGAGTAATGAGGTTTTCCAAGAAACGCCGGTTCCTCGTGTAATTAAAAATTCTGTAGGAGGGAAAATTGGTATTATCAATGATTCTGTATCCTTGATTGAAAGAAATTTCGAATGGGCTGGCAGCTGGTATGATATATGGGTTATGAATGACACTGGTGTTAAAAGGACTTGGACAAAGAAATTCAAGCTCGGGCCTCATCCTCGATTCCATAAAATGTTAGAATTTTTGGAGGATGGGTTGGTTCTTTTTTAATGTAGCGATGGTTGGTTGATATTGTACGACCACAAAACACAAGAAGTAAGGAATGTTGCAAAATAGGAGCACGCTGACTTTTACGCGTCTGTCGCTGCTAGTTACACAGAGACACTAGTCAATATATATATAAAAGCAGAGATCTTATGCGAGAGTGCATGAGGTTCTGCCATGTGACGCTCTATATGAGTTCTTTGCAATCCTCTTTATTATGAAATGATGTTTTCCAACTTCAAAAATTAAAACAATGCAGCTTTTATGTTTAACACTTATTGCTTCATCAAAAATCAATTCACTTCTTCCTCTCTCCTAACTCTTCACTTCTATCCATCAACAAAAAAAAAAAAGACTATTCACTTCTTCAGGACAAAAAAAAAACACTTTCACTTCCCCGTTCAAATTTAAATGCACACTATGGATAAGCACCTGGCAAAGTGAGACCAAGTTTTGCACTATTACACCTTTACAATAATATTATACTTTCCAAGTAATTTCTGTTGAGATCAAACCCATCTTAAATTTTTTAAATTTCATTAATTCTCTTTCTTAACTCTTTAGTTCTTTCTACGTCTCTTAAGTCTTAACTCTTCACTTCTTCTAGCAAAAACACAAACAAAAAACTCTTTCACTTCCCCTTTCAATTAAATGCACACTATTGTACCTATTTCTTTTGAAAATTATTATATTGATGGATCAGCGATTCCTCTTTGGGTTCATGAACAAAAGCTCCTTTCTTAGTGTCTGTAAATAAATAAATATTGCCAACTCTCTCTCTTTGTTTCTTTCTTTCAATTTTTTTTTTCAAAATTTTATTTGGGATACTAAGTTTGCGGTTTGCAATGTTTAAGGGAAGATAGACTCGGGTAGATTGAAGCTTCAACTTTACCATGTTTTGGCCGGGGACTAAAGTCACTAAACACAAGGAGAAAATGCCACCAGCCCTAATTTATCAAATCCTTCTTCAGTATCTAAGACGTACAAAATACTAATACTCAATTTGTTCATTCTTTGTTGTTGTTTGGTAATGGGTTTTTGATAATCGAACTAGATGGTGGTTTGTTTCTTTTCATTTGAACTGTTTACTGGTTGAGATTTTTACTGAGCCACACTGTTTTTCTAATTTATGATTTGACTTTTGGTGAGTGATTTAAATATGTTACATGAGGATGTGACTAAGAAAATTAGTTGAATTGGGTAATATTTAGACCCTAAGGCAAAGACAGGTTGAGTAACTAATCTGGTTTTGTTGGGCAGGTAGAAAGATCAATGAGGAAGAAGCTTAATCAATAAATCACGCTCCTCCAAGCCACATGTAGTCGGAGCACAAATACATGTATCTCTATGGATTGGGTCATATTCAAAGTGCCAATGGAGGCAAAACTTTTGTGGGATTCAAAGTGCAAAGAGCCCAAGAGTAATCATATATTTTATTTTGAATCCATAGTATTTGATAAAATGATTGATAACAAATTTATAATTTTTATTTGGTTGTATGATGTAGCAGCCTATATAATTGACATAAGTGAAACAAATTAAATTAGCTACGGGTAAGAAAGAAGTTATTATTTTTAGGTGAATAATTTTCTTTTACCTATCAAGGGGTTAAGTATTATTTGGTAGCAAATTTTTAAAATAATCACCACAATCTACACATATTCTATGTCCTACTAAATGATAGAAACTCAATTGTTAAAAATAAGAACAAAGAAAGAAACAATAGAACCCCAAATGTATAAATTAAGAACTAAGTAGGTAGAAAAAAATTATGTGGTGTCTCCATTATTTGAAGGTTAGCCTAGAATCTATATAAACTCAAAATGGTATTAAAAAGTTGTTAAATATATTATACTGGTACACCTTTGTTAAAAAATTGTTTTATTATTATTTTTTTTTTATAGAAGATAAAATTTTTATTCTAACCTAATCTAAGTGTATATGTGTGTGAAGGTCCCTCCTGGAGACTTGAACCCTGACCCTTGCCTCCCACACCCTATAAGTACTTATACTTGTGGAGTGAGTATCACACCAAAGGTGTACGATGGTTAAAAAATTGTTAAATATGTTGAATCATGTCCATCACAACCATCATTGAAACTGCTTGCTTTATTTATTTATTGGTCAAGTATTATGTACGACTGTCCGCAAGAGCCTTGACAATATCAAAGTGTGTTTGTTGCTTTGCCTAGACATGAATCACTATGCAACCTTAGCACTGCTATAGTTAAAATATTATTGAAGATGCTTCTTAGGGTCAATGCCTTAGTTAGACATTTCGTATGACAAGGGACAGGTTCAAGGAGTTTGATATGCATAATGTATGCTTGCAATTAATTGGTTTACGATCAACTGAAGATGCTTCATAGGGTCAACGCCTTAGTTAGACATTTCGTATGACAAGGGACAGGTTCAAGGAGTTTGATATGCATAATGTATGCTTGCAATTAATTGGTTTACGATCAACTGAACATGCTTCATAGGGTCAACGCCTTAGTTAGACATATCGTATGACAAGGGACAGGTTCAAGGAGTTTGATATGCATAATGTATGCTTGCAATTAATTGGTTTACGATCAACTGATGGTAGACAACAAAATATGCCTACATGCTCTGAAATTTCTACTATAATTGTAGGTGATTTTAGCAATGAAAATATCCACCATTTATGTTATAATATATGTACAAAAATTTCAAAAACCATTTTACATAAAAGCTTACAGCATTATCCGCGCAATGCGCGGGCAACCTTCTAGTTTTATTAAATGACAGGAATGTAATGGAGTAACAAAAGTACAAAACAGTTCATAATATAGCTACGGATCCTCTTCTGCTGTTACGGTGTACACCTACAAGAATATTGCAGTCCATTGAGGTGATATTTATTCCAATTTTTACGTATGAGAGCTATGTCTCTTGTA
Organism: Castanea sativa; assembly: GCF_040712315.1. Taxonomy (NCBI): domain Eukaryota; kingdom Viridiplantae; phylum Streptophyta; class Magnoliopsida; order Fagales; family Fagaceae; genus Castanea; species Castanea sativa. The sequence continues at coordinate 13,969,653 of NC_134015.1, forward strand.
TTTGCATAGCCGGATGGCCCCGTATTGTGTGCTTTTGGTCTTTTTTTGTGCTAGGTTTTTGTTTTGTGCATAGCTTTCAAAATCAAACATGTAGTTTATTAGTGTTGGTTTGAAGGTTTCTATAATTCTACTTTCTAGAATTACCAGGAAGGTTTCGGGTTTTGCTGTGACGTTTTGGATTACTATTTACCTTTTGTTCATAATTATTAACGTTTTGAAGGCCAAAAAGAATTAATCAATCCTCAGTAACGGTAACAAGACTTTCCCTATAAACCATTTCTATTTGGGAGATTTATAATATTACTCAATGGAACATTTAGGTCAGGTGATAAATACGCAGATTTCTCAGTATTGCACCTTATCATCATTGTCACTTTTTGCAAAGGATTAGCACCGATTTCTTTGTATCCTGCATTATCTTCTTTTTCTGCGAAAGGAGCAGTAAGTTCAAATTTAAAGGATGCAATTACAAGATCATAAAATTTCTGTGAAATTTATTAGGTGTCTATTGGTTTATGCACTTAACGTATGGATTAGTGGAGACATATAAGCGGCACCATACTTGTTTAAAGGCCACCGTAAAAAGAAACCCAGAGCTTCCCTTTGTGAATTGGTCAGAGTTTAGTTTTATAACTTAGGGCGCTTATTTAGAGTCGTAATACTGCAAATCATGAGGGAAGCTTTTTTAATTTTAATTTTTAATAATTAGATAATTGGGGGTACTTGGGAATTTTAAATTTTAAAATTTAAACGTCTCTATTTGAAGCTTTAGAATGTGCTAATTGAGTTGTAAAACTCTTGGCAATTATAAAACCTTAGCATCATTTCATTGTAAGAAATATAGAATAGCGTAAGAAAATATAAAGATACATTTGTCCATTGTTGTTCAAATAATTTGTAGAGAAAACCTCAATATAAATTAAAATTATGAAAGAATTCTCCTTGTTAGAAATACTGAATTCAATAGTATTGTATTTCACACAGAAAGAATATACATGAGTGCCTTTATATAGGAGGCATATGAGTGCAGTACAAGTAAATATGAGTGTAGTAGAAGTAAGAGTGCTATACAAGTAAGAGTGCTAAACAAGTAAACTAGTTGGGCCTAAAGCCCACAACACTATATATGTTAACAGCCCCCCTCAAACTCAAGGTGGATGTGAGACCAACTTGAGGTTGTCAACCAAAGTACGAAGACGTCCCTTAGGATGTGACTTGGTGAAAATATCTGCAAGTTGATTTGTAGAGGAGACTGAGATTAGCTTGAGAGCACCATGGACAAGATGATAACAGATAAAATGACAATCGATCTCGATGTGTTTAGTCCGTTCATGGAAGACATTATTGTGAGCAATATGAATGGCACTTTTGTTGTCACAATAAAGAGGAGTAGCAGAGGATGTCGACACACCTAAGTCTTTGAGAAGCCATCGTAGCCAAAGAAGCTCAGATGTGGTATCAGCAAGGGCACGATATTCTGCTTCAGTACTAGAACGGGCCACATGAGTTTGTTTCTTGTTTCGCCAAGAAATCAGAGAAGAACCAAGAAGAAAGCAATAACCAGTGGTGGACCTGCGATCAGTGGGATCTCCTGCCCAATCAGCATCAGAAAATGCACGGAGAACAAGAGGAGACCGAGCAGAGTAGAAAAGACTATGGAAGAGAGTGCCCTTTAGGTACCGAAGAATGCGCAGAACAGCAGCATAGTGAGTCGATTGTGGAGCAGACAGATATTGGCTCACCTGGTGAACAGCATAGGAAATGTTTGGACGAGTAACAGTGAGATAAACTAGGCTGCCAACTAAGCGTCTGTAAAGAGAGGGATTAGACAATGGTTTTCCCCCTGAGGGAGTCAGATGCGCATTAAGCTCGACTGGAGTGTCAACAGTCTTGCTATCAGTGAGTCCAGCTCTAGACAAAAGTTCAGAGGCATACTTGGCTTGAGTAATGTAAAGTCCATCTGTAGAATGAGTGATTTCAAGACCTAATAAGTAATTGAGATGTCCAAGATCTTTCATCTCAAACTGCTGACTGAGAAAATCCCTGAGTTCTTGAATGCCACTGAGGTCATCACCAGTTATGATCATATCATCCACATACAGGAGAAGTAAAATAGTGCCTTTGTCAGTGCGACGAAGAAATAAGGCAGAATCATAATGACTGGTCATGTAACCCAAACGAGAGATGGTAGAGCTGAACTTGGCAAACCAAGCACGTGGAGCTTGTTTAAGGCCATAAAGTGCACATCGAAGGTGACAAACCTTGTTTGATTCAACAGAGAGACCAGGAGGAGGTTGCATATAAACTTCTTCACTCAAATCCCCATTAAGGAATGCATTTTTGACATCCATCTGAAAAAAATTCCATTTACTGGCAACAGCAACAGCTAAGAGGGCACGAACAAATGAGATACGAGCAACCGGAGCAAAGGTCTCTTTATAATCAATCCCATACTCCTGTGTAAAACTTTTTGCAACAAGACGAGCTTTGTAGCGCTTAATGGACCCATCAGAGCGAGTCTTAATCTTGTAGATCCACTTACAACCAACCACAGATTTCCCAGGGGGGAGAGTGACCAAGTCCCAAGTATGGTTTTTAGATAATGCATCAAGTTCCTCTTTCATTGCAATCTGCCATAAAGGGTCAGTGGAAGCCTCACGATAGGTGTGAGGCTCGTGCAATGTAGCAAGGGCAGTGTAACAATGATAGTCAAGTAAATGTGCAGGAATGGACCTTACCCGAGTTGAGTGACGAGGTGGAATGTCTTGTACATGATCTTCAGGTGGAGCAGGAGCAGGGGAACCAGGATCAAGGTTGGGTAGCTCGTCTTCGACCTGTTCATCTTCCACCTGTTCATTAAAAGGGGAACTAGGAAAGGGATCAAGGATTTCTGGTGGTTGGACCGAGAAGTTAATAGGAGAATTAGGAGCAGCTACAGGAGGATTAAAATCAGCTATAGGAGGGTCAAGAGCAGCTACAGAAGGAATTTGTGTCTCATCTGGAAATAGATCTAAGACAGAAGAGGAAGATAAAGAAGCAAGGAAGTGAGAGAGCTCGACAAAGAGGCGATGTTCCCAAAAGACAACATTGCGGGAGACACGAAGACGATGAGAAATAGGATCATAACACCGATACCCCTTTTGAGTTTCGCCATAACCAAGAAAACAACAAAGTCTTGACCTAGGCTCAAGTTTATTATGCTCATGTGGTTGAAGAAGAACGAAACAAGCAGAGCCGAATGAGCGTAGGTGGTGATAGTCAGGAGGTGACCCAAAAAGGCGCTCATATGGAGTTTGATTTTGGATGACAGGACTGGGAATGCGATTAATAGTATGAATAGCATGAAGAGCAGCTTCGCTCCAAAAAGGAGCAGGAACTTTGGCAGAGAGAAGAAGAGCACGAACAGTGTCAAGAATATGACGAAGTTTTCGTTCGACTCTACCATTTTGCTGAGAGGTACCTGGACAAGTTAGTTGATGAACAGTGCCATAGGAATGCAAAACAGCTTGGAAAGCATATTGAGTGTACTCAAGAGCATTATCAGATTGAAAAATTTTGATACGTTTAGAAAATTGAGTTTCAACCATTTTTGCAAAATTAGAATACACTTGCAATAATTCAGAACGATGTTTCATATTAAAGATCCAGCTATAGCGAGAGTAATCATCAACAAAGACAACAAAATATCGAGATTCACCAATACTAGAGACAGAGGAAGGTCCCCAAACATCAGAATGAATAAGGTCAAAGATATCAGTGGATATAGATTCACTAGAATTGAAAGGCAAAGCTGGTTGTTTTCCTAATTTACATGAAACACAATCAAAATTTTCTGTAGACACTGAACCTAGCAAACCTCTAGAAGCTAATTGTTGTACACGGGAAGAAGATGCGTGACCAAGTCGAGCATGCCAAAGAGCAAGAGAAGGAATAGAGGAAACTGCAGCAGCTGCGGCAATAGAAACAGGAGCAACAAGTGGAAGACGAAGGTTGTCCACGGGAAACATACGCCCAACTCTGGGACTGGTCCCTAGCTCGTGTCCCGTCCTTGGATCCTGCACAATACACCCAAAATAATCAAATATGATTCGATAACCCAACTCAGCTAATTGTCCCACTAAAAACAAATTGTAAAAAAGGTCAGGAACATTAAAGACCCCAGAAACGGAGAGGTTGGAGGTTGAAACGGAACCTATATTATGACCAGACATTGTGGAACCATTTACTGTGCGAATAGTAAGAGGGTGTGGTGCAGGTTTAAGTTCAGAAAATAAGGACGAGTGAGGTGTCATGTGATTGCAACAAGCAGAATCCATAAGCCAAGAGGAAGGAGACATACCGGACAAAGTTGAGAGAGAAGAGGAATAAGATGCATTACCAACCATACGAATGACATTGGCGATGATGTTTTTAAGGTCATCTGTGGTCATGGTGAAAGTGCGACCTGAAGACTTAGACTGTGCAAAGATGGGAGCCATTGGTTGGACACTCTCAATATTAGCAATAGTGGCAGAAGAACCTGAAACAGCTGATTTATTGCGCTGAAAGCAAGTCTCAATATTATGGCCAAAACGTTTGCAAAAATTGCAAAAGCGTTTGCTAGATTGTCTGCGACAATTGTTGCAAAAGGAAGAAGACATGTCCTTATTCTTCATTTAGAAGCAAAATATGTAAAAATAGATTGCAAAAATGAAATCTACGCGAAAAACTGAGTAAGGAGAACCTGAGCTGCAAAAAGTCAACTCCAGAAAAGTCAACGGTCAACGGTCAAATGTGACGTCAGTAGCGCGCTGGCAGGCTGACATGGCAAGATGACGTGGCAGATGACGTGGCAAGCTGACGTGAGAAGGATCAATCTGGCGCGTGGCGGTGCGTGGAGGCGCGTGAGAAGGAGTTTCGGCGCGTGGCGGCTCGGTTCGGCGCGTGGAGGTGCGTGGGCGCCGGAAAAGGCAGTGGTCTTTGTAGTGTTCGAACTCCCCAACGGTGGCTGCTACAGGTCCGGAACCTGAGGACGATGTCTGGAAGACTCGAAGGTTCAACGGCGAAAGGCTGTGGCAGTTGTTGTGACAGCGGAAGCAATATTAAGAATGAAGTTACACCAATAAAGACAAGACTGCGAAGAAAAGGTCAGAGCAGTGGCTCTGATACCATGTTAGAAATACTGAATTCAATAGTATTGTATTTCACATAGAAAGAATATACATGAGTGCCTTTATATAGGAGGCATATGAGTGCAGTACAAGTAAATATGAGTGTAGTAGAAGTAAGAGTGCTAAACAAGTAAACTAGTTGGGCCTAAAGCCCACAACACTATATATGTTAACACTCCTAATTGGTCTATACCTCATATAATCCTCTAATGGAGAACACGGACATTAATTAAAGTTAAACACTAGGGACCACTTCAACTAACGTTTGTTCTTTGTACATGTAACACTGCTTTCATCGAGGAGTTTAATTGAGAAATACTTCAAAGTGTTTATTTAACAATTGAGAGTTATTTTAAAGCGTTAACTAATTAAATAACGTCTTTTTGCCAAAAGAGTTTATAGGTGATTTTCATGGATAGATTCCTAAAATATGAGTGCTTATCAATCACTCTTACTATTGTTATATAAAATAAATTTAAATATATAATGTGGGCCATATATAAGTCTCCTAACAAACTCATTCATCAAATAACTCGTGATTGTCTTCTAACCGTGTAGGTGGAGTCATTCATCTATGGACACTGGTTAGCTCCAATGCTCCGGTACATGCACTGGCAAGGGCGTAGCCAGGAATTTTCACATGGAAGCCAGATTATACATTCATATGTTTGCCGTTATTTTATATATATATATATATATATATATATATATATTATAATTATGAAATTAAAAATAAAAATTTCTAAACTCAAATGAATATATAGAAATGATTTATTTTGCTATAAAGATGTACAAAATATTTTAATAAAGAATTTAGCATCTCCCATCAAAGTTATGCTTGAAAATGATCTTTCATTGAATAAAATCATCCATTATCATGCATCTCCTTAACAAATCATATAATTTTAGGTTAATTAATAATCCCTCTAATGTATGGCTTTCACTTCCTATATTTAACTATTCCTTTAAGCACAATTAAAAAAAAAATATCTTTAGTCTTAATCAACCATAACAAACAATTGAAAATTTAAGCAGATAAAATATATATTTCTAACACTATGTATAGCATACGTATTTATTAAAATCATTATACAAGACTTGAGAAGATTCTACAGTAAAAGGGAAATTAAAAAAAAAAAAAAAAAAAAAAAAAATATATATATATATATATATATATATATATATATATATATATTCTCTTCAATAAGCCCAAATTATCTTCTATGAACAAATCACTATAGGAACAACTTATTTGGCACCAAAATTCAACCCAAAAGAAAACAAATCAATTTTGAAAAAAAATGATATATGATGATGATGATGAGAAGTAAAGGGTGAAGTTTAAAGATTAAAAAGAAGAAGAACCAAAAAAAAAAAAAAAAAAAAAAAAAAACCCTCACTAAAGCACGGTACACGTTTTCGGTGAGTTTCTTTTCTTTGCCCCTCGTGATCATGGGTTTTCAGTGGACTTTTAGTGTGTTGCTGCATGGTCTATTAAGAAGAAAAACAAAAAAAGTTTGGTGTTGCATAGTGCACATTTTCACACTTGCACACATAGGTTAGACAAAAGTTAAAAAGTAAGAAACCCAAGTGGCATTTAGGTAGGGCACCTAATATATTTTGGGAGGGGCCAACTATTAAGTTTTGTTTTAGACCATATTATAGAAATATTTTGAACTTTTGGGGGGCCATGACCCCTCCACCCAACAACGTGCCTCCATCCCTATGCATTGGAGCAGACAAGATACAGACGTGTTTGATTTTTGTCAGGTATCCACATTGTGTCAACTCCAGTGTGCTGGATCACTAGAGCTAATCTATTTGAGAAATTATTTGGTCCTCCCAAGTGGATGAGTGACGCGATCCTCCCAAGTGATGTATACCAATAGAAAGAAGTCACATATTTAAAAAGAAAAAAAAAAAAGATGATTCAGCCTTTGGGACCACACTTGTTGCAATACGTAAATGAGTTGGGAGTCTTTTAAAAACAAATACACTTCACTTTTAACACTTATTTACTTAGCCGCTTCACCAAAATTTCTAAAATCCAAAATTTTCCTAACCATTCAGGTGTCTTCTCTCTCCCTTCCTGCATCATTGAAGGAATTTTTCTTTGCATGAACAAGCTCTATGAGATTTTAAACTAACTTGGTTTTTGGGTCTAACTTGTTTTGGCTTGTTTCCCTCTTTTCCCATGGATGAGTAGTGAGGACACAATTACAAAGATCATGGTTGTAAACTATGTTTGAAGTGGTTGCCGGAATCCAAATCTCACCATTGCAACTAACCATGACTAATTATGTAGGTTACAAAGGCTCATTTCACTATTCAAGGCATCATTTTCTTGCTTCGTTTTGTCTTTATGTGGTGCATAATATGGTGCATAATATGGTGCATTCTACTTGTTTGATAAAAAGCCCAAGATAAGAAAGTATTAAAAGAATGAAATTCTTTATTTTTTTTCTTTCTATTTAGTTTTCTTGAGCATGAGCCCTTGTAAAAAATAATAACAAGAATGTTGTATCTTCGTTGCCATAGTTGCTAAAAAGAAACCCATACTTTACCTTTGTAAATTTGAACATATAAATTCTGGAAGTATTTATTGTCTAGCAGTTTTTAATAACCAAAGAAAGATCAAATGAGGGTGGGAATAAGACAACAAAATTCAATTCGATCGATTTAAAATTCTCATTTTATGTTCCTAAATCAATGCCAAACTGTTCCCATAAAACAAACCTATTCCATTTAGTGATTCAAGGAGCTCTATGGGGCTTTAATAGTGGTTCTAATGGCCAACTTGAAGTATGGTAGTGGATCTAAACCAGAGCATGTGCCATGTTTTAGCCACTGTTCAGACCAGAAGTCAAAATCATCTTGAACGATAAAGCTTGGCCAGTACACCCGCAGATGCTTCATAATATCCTTCACCTACAAACCAAATTCAAAAAAAAAAAATATATATCAAATAAATTATAGAACACTTTCTCAAACATAGAAGTTAACTTTCAACTAATGAACTAACCTTGCTCTTTGTCAGTTCAACTTTAGGACAGTATGTTACTATAGAATTACATTACACAAAAATAAGTCTATTACATTAAATATTAATACAACAAAATTAGTATAGTGGAAATAGACATAATATCAAATCTACAAATTAAAATTCGTTGCAATAATAACTTAAAAGTGGTAAATTATTACATTAATAATAATTAGTTGCAATGACTTATAATTTTTTGTTGCAATAGAGACTTTTGTACAAAATTGTATTAAGAATATATATATATATATATATATATATATATATATATATATATATATATCATTGCAATAAGTAAATATCAATTATTTTACAATCTATTGCAATGACAAACATGAAATTGTAACAAAGATATTATTACAATAATCTAATATCAATTATTTTACAATATATTGTAATGAAAAATATTAAACAATTATTCATTACAATGAAAAATATCGTTGCAATAACTTTATCCAAATTATTTTTGTCAATTATTTGCAATTTACTGCAATAAAATTTGTGAAATAATAAATTGTTTATTGCAAGAACAAATATATATATCATTGCAATAAGTAAATATCAATTATTTTACAATTTATTGCAATGATAAACATGAAATTGTAAAAAAGATATTATTACAATAATCTAATATCAATTATTTTAGAATCTATTGTAATGAAAAATATTGAACAATTATTCATTACAATGAAAAATATCGTTGCAATAACTTGACCCAAATTATTTTTGTCAATTATTTGCAATTGATTGCAATAAAATTTGTGAAATAATAGCCTATTGCTACAAGATATTCGAAGCAGTAAATTGTTTATTACAAGAACAAATATTTTATTATATCAAAATTGTTATTAAAATATTTAAAGTTTATTGCAACAAAATTTTGTATAGCACAAACCTATTACCTTAAATTTTATTGCAACATTTTGGTTAAATTATTGCAACGATTTTCTTCAAAGTAATAAACAATTTTTGTTGTAGTGTCGGGAGCCAATAAAGGCCATAGGCCATGCACAATGAACTCTAAAGAAGGTTGTAAACAGCTAGGCCTCACATTGCAAACAGAAATTGGCCATTGAAGGGCAAACTTATAGTAGTTAAACTTCTCTTCACTATTTGAATCAGGCCTCACCGATATAGACATATTTTTGCAATCATTTTGCAAATGGTAAATAGGAAGAACACAAATATTTTTGCAATCATTTTTACCTCACTGATGTTTTTAGCTACAAAGTTTTAAACATTGAGGTCTATATAGACATATTGGTATGGATAATGTTTAACTAGGGTTGGAAGAATTGCTAGTTAAACCAGGTAGGTAACCATGGCACAATAACATAACTTTTATTGACCTATCCTAAAATATATATTTTTTTAAAAAACTTTTATTGACATGACCCGACCCACTTTTTTCTCCCTCAATGGGTGTCACCTAGCAAAATCTGATTTCTTTCTCTCTCCTTTGTTCTATTATCCAAACGCACTAGCTATTTTTATTTAAGAGCACTAGATGTATATATATTTTAATTACAAACTAGCCTCTAAGCACACACTCACATGCGTGCTTAGAGACTCTTCTATTTTTTTTTTTGTAAATGTTAATAATTTGCATTCATTATAATTTGAGATATTACATTTACCAATTACAAAAAAAAAAAAAAAAATCCTAGGGATATGATGAAAAAAAAATTATTTTACACACAAACACATAATACTCACAAACACATAGTACTCATAACGCCCCTAGGATTTTTTTTTTTTTTTTTTGATTAGTAAATCTAGTATCTCAAATTATAATGAATGTAAATTATTAACCTTTGTGAAAAAAAAAAGAAGAGCTTCTAAGCACGCGCATGAGTGCATCATTAGAGGCTAGTACTATATAAGTATGTAGCTAAATGCAATCAAGTTTATAAATTATAGAAATGAACACTTTTTTTTTGGTAAAACTCTTATTAGTTGTTAGTACTTAGTACGTAGGTAAATAACTATCTTAATCAGTTTTATTAATTATTTAATTATAGTATTTTTATTTAAATTATTAGTAACTAATAAGTACAATAATTTTTAAAAATTGTGGTTTATTAAAAGAGCCAAGTAGATCACATAAAAAAAAAAAAAAAAAAAAGAGACAAGTAGAAGTATTGGCAGTGAGGAGAGAAAATAGATATATAGCAGAATCATCGTATGTTTGATAAATGTAACAATATATTTCCTACCAATAAAATGTTTTTAAACATATTGTAAGCATGTACATTGAACATTAACTTCATATGTGATGGAGACAAAATTTTCCTATCAATTAAAAAAAGCTTAGCTAAAAGAAATGGTGAGAATAGAATATCCTTGGAAGAAATTTGATGGAGAAACATGGTTGTCATTTGCACATTGTTGATCTTAATACTTCTTCATCCAAAGACATTGATTAGATGCAGCTAAGATAAAATTGCAAATAGTCCAGAAATTTAAACATCAAATTTTAACACTAATTCAATTAGCTAATTACAGTTATAAAAAGTACAGACCAATGGTAAGAAAATCTCCTCAAGATCTCAATTGTTGTAGATTCTAAATGAGATGTTGTGCACTTATATTCTACAAAATCCAACTTGAAAAAATCAATCTAAAAAGCTCAATTCATGACAGAACAAGTTTATCAAATCATGTTTTGTATTCAATAACTTCCTAAAAAAGATGATCAATACTGGACTGAAACCATGAAGAGTTTTAATTTTTTCTTTAATATGGATGCATGTTGCATGATAATTATATAACTCAATTTTTTTTTGCTGAATTATTATATAAAAAAAATCTCAACATAAGCATTAAAAACTATAATTTGAGAAAATCCAGGCAAGATATGATAAGCATCCTCTATCTTTGTTACATGAAGCAATCGGTCTTTGCATAACATTGTAAATATGCATGCATGTCTATGTCTACATGTGTATGTAGATTATGTCACATTCTTTGCCAAGAACATGGCTCATGATCAATGGATACTGCATATTAGAAGGGTTTTTTTTTTTTCTAAAAAAAAATGTATATGATTTGTTCATATCATTTTAAAAAATCTTGTAATTAAAGCAAGCTGCTAACAATGTTGTAATATAAAAAATCTCTTTAAATAAACTTTGTAATATCACGGTATTGCAAACAACCAAAACATACTAAATTTATCAAAGCAACTGCTCAGCTTTTGAAGAAGGAACTAACTTGGTTCTACCTTTATGGCGTGCCTTGAAATTGACAACATAGAACATACTTGAAGAGACAATTTCTTGACTCCTAGCCCCAAAAATAAAGCAAGCAAGTGTTGCTTTTTTTCATCTTGTACACAATGGACTACTAAGAATCGTTTAAATAGCAACAGGAGAACCTAATTAGTGAAATTAATTTGTTGTATCGTTGCACTATGTTTACCTTATCTGTTTAATTGCAAATATAACCAATTTTGACCTTTTAAAAAACCATGAAAACTGAAGTTGTGTCACATCTAAACTATGATTCAGTGAATCAACATGGTGATATGCATATACAAATTTTGTATGATCCAAAGGACAAATGATCAGAGACTTCATTACAAAATTGTTCCCAACTACCATTATATGCAAGAAGAGCCACTCATCAAAAAAATAAAATTAAAAAATAAATAACTTGCTCAGTGGAGCAAAAAATAGTACAATGCAAATAAATCTCATCAAAGAATACAAAATATTCTCATATCATTTTGTAACTGGATACATATGCTTTGTAGTGAAAAAGTCACATGCTTCTTAATGCTCCCAAATTTGCTGAGGCACAATCCCAAAAACAGTTTTGGAGTATAGGAAGAAGTTTGAGACCCACCAACTAAATGGTAGAAAATTGAAGGTAACACAAAAATTAGACTATACTATATGAATTAAGTTACCTAGGTTGCAAGTTCTTATTGACTTTGCCATAAAAAATTGTCAAGTTGGGTATTCCAGTTCCAAACAGACCTAACAACATTTAAGAAGAAGGATAAAAGTAAATAAAAATATGGAAGAGAAAGAAAGAGAAAAGGGAAAGTGAGCAACCTTTTAGGTTGAAGTCTTAGTCCAAAATAAATTTTTGTGGTGCAACTTTAAAAGACAGGGAACAATTCATAAATCATTAATTAAAATACTACTCATTGATACGAATTTACTCACCTACCATAGCTTAAAGGGTGTAATTACCCAAAAATAAGCATCATGATCACTTATCAGCATCTTTGATTTGAGTCATGACTGCATGTTACAATTCTTCGCGGCTAATATAACTGCACAAAAAAAAAAAAAAAACAAAAACAAAATGAGAAAATTAATTCCAAAGTAAAAAATAAATTTTAAACTCGCAAAAAGAGAAAGAAATCTCATAAAAAAGAAAACGCACTGGTTAGGGAGTGTGTTTACATCCAGAAAATAAATTCTCGGAAACCTATTTCAACCACCATAGTTGTCAAATTGTCCTTTGCAACCTATGGGAATTCCAACGGCGTTGAAGCACGTGTGAACCTCTAATAGTTGAGGTGCTCCTTGTTTAAAGTTACACCTCAACTGCATATTTTGTTGAGATATGGTACTGAATTTATCGTATAATTCATCTCTTAGGTGTCCATTGTGTCCAGTGCGATCTCCTGTATAGGAGGAAACCAAAATTGCCATTAGTAATATAGGAAAACCTAACCATAGCAAATCCAAACCCCAAACCTTCAAAAGATAAAACCAAAAAGAAAGAACTTTTAGCCAAAGAGAAAATAAAATCAAAACCAAAGAGAAAGAGAAAGAACTTTAAGCTATAGAGAAAATAAAATCAAACAGAACAAGGAGAGAATTAAAAATGAAAATTACAAGTGAACCCAACATCTGGACCAAGGACACATGTCATGTTTTTATGGTGCTACCTAAATAAATAAATAAAAAACATTCTCTCTTGCAATACATGATACAACCTATCAATAACCAAACAAAAGGCAAAGCAATAACATGAACATTCAACAACCAAACAAAAGCAACAACATGAACAGTAGCTAACTTTTTAAAATAAAAATAAATTCATACTTAATGCTGATTGAGCCACATCTCTTAGAGGCTGTTGGACATGAGAAGCTAAATCAAGGGTGAATTGAAAATAATCCTCAACACTTTTTCAGCTGCAAATACTGTGCTTTTCCCATTGAGCAGTCCAAAACTTCATGTCTTTGGTCTGGTAGAAACCAGACCATTTCAAACCTAGTTCATTCTTTATAACGTTGACCTACAAAAAACAACATTATAATAAGTGAACACACAAAATTTAGTTAATTAAAGTACTCAGTAATTATAAATATACCTTACTATTGGTTAATACTTTAATTGTATGACAATATTCTAGCATTTGTCCAGTTGCATTAAATGGCCAGAGGACTTGGATTGTGAATGAACTTTGAAGATTACGGTTGGAGCACAATTGTCTGGCATTGCATAGAGAGATTGACCAATGTATGGCAAGAGAGAAATAGCTAGGGGAAACTTTGTCATCATCCTTACCCTCTTTGTTGCTTGAAGCTGAGAATGAGAGTGAGAGGGAGACAGGCTCCTCTGCAATCTATAGGCCTTTCAGTAGTGTCGAAAGCATGTGTGAGCCTCTTTAGGTGCACCTTGTCTAAAGTTGCGTATAATTATTCTATTAGGTGTCCATTGCGATTGACTGTATAGAAGGAAATCAAAATTGCCATTAAGAATTATTGTTATATTTGTACTTATTTTTCTTTATTTTATTCATCTCTCCCATGGCGCACCCGCATTGGGCTTGTTGGGGACTGATATGGCCAGATACGGACCAATTTCGTCCGATACAACCCAATAGGACCCAATAATACTATACTTTATTAATACTATACTTTTTTTTTTAGACTACTATACTTTAAAATACTATACTTTTTTAGAGAGTTTTTTTTAAGAGAGAGTCCTATACTTTAAAACACTATACCTTTTTTAGTGACTTTCAATTTATAGCGTAACATACTATACTTTCAATTTATAGCATAAAATACTATAATTTTCCCATTGAGCAGTCCAAAACTTTATGTCTTTGGTCTTGTAGAAACCAGGCCATTTCGAATCTAGTTTATTCTTTATAACATTGACCTACAAAAAACAACATAATAAGTGAACACACAAAATTTAGTTAATTAAAGTACTAAGTAACCATAAATATACCTTACTATTTGTTAATACTTTAGTTGTACGACAATATTCTAGCATTTGTCCAATTGCATTGAACGGCTAGAGGAGTTGGATTGTGAATGAACTTTGAAGATCACGGTTGAACTTATTGGAGCACAATTGTCTGGCATTGCACATAGAGCTTGACCAATGTACGGCAAGAGAGAAATAGCTGGGGGAAACTTTGTCATCATCCTTACCCTCTTTGTTACTTAAACTGAGAATGAGAGTGAGAGGAAGACGGGTTCCTCTGCAATCTATAGGCCTTCCAGTAGTGTCGAAGCATGTGTGAGCCTCTCTAGGTGCACCTTGTCTAAAGTTGGGTATAATTCTTCTATTAGGTGTCCGTTACGTCCATTGCGATTGACTATATAGAAGGAAATCAAAATTGCCATTAGGAATTACTGTTATGTTTGTACTTATTTTTCTTTATTTTATTTTATTCATCTCTCCATGGCGCACCCGCGTTGGGCTTGTTGGGGACCGATATGGCCTGATACAGACCAATTTCGTCCGATACATACAACCCAATAGGACCCAATTATACTATACTTTAAAATACTATACTTTTTTTTTAGACTACTATACTTTAAAATACTATACTTTTTTTTAGAGAATGTTTTTTTTAAATATTTTTTTTTAAGAGAGAGTCCTATACTTTAAAACACTATACCTTTTTTAGTGACTTTCAATTTATGGCGTAAAATTCTATACTTTCAATATATGGCGTAAAATACTATACCTTTCCCATTGAGCAGTCCAAAACTCCATGTCTTTGGTTTGGTAGAAACCAGGCCATTTCGAACTTAGTTCATTGTTTATAACATTGACCTACAAAAACCAACATTATAATAAGTGAACACACAAAATTTAGTTAATTAAAGTACTTTGTAACTATAAATATACCTTACTATTTGTTAATACTTTAGTTGTACGACAATATTCTAACATTTGTCCAATTGCATTGAAATTGAGAATGAGAGTGAGAGGAAGACGGGTTTCTCTGCAACCTATAGGCCTTCCAACAGCGTGTATAGAAAATTGAGAATGAGAGTGAAAGGAAGACGGGTTCCTCTGCAACCTATAGGCCTTCTAGTAGTAAACGGAGAATGAGAGTGAGAGGAAGACGGGTTCATCTGCAACCTATAGGCCTTCCAGTAGTCTGTATAGAAGGAAATCAAAATTACCATTAGGAATTACTGTTATGTTTGTACTTATTTTTATTTATTTTATTTTATTCATCTCTCCCACGGTGCACCCGCGTTGGGCTTGTTGGGGACCAATATGGCCTGATACGGACCAATTCCATCCGGTACAACCCAATATGACCCAATAATACTATACTTTAAAATACTATACTTTTTTTTAGACTACTATACTTTAAAATACTATACTTTTTTTAGTTGATACTCTTTATCATCAAACCAAGTCACCAATCGATTTTTAGTGTAGGCGGGGATTGAACCCTAGATCTTTATTATCAGACCAAGTCACCAATCAATTTTTAGTGTAGGCAGAGATTGAACTCTAGATCTCTTGTTCAACCATCAGACTTTATTAGTTAAGCTAACTGGAACTCACTTTAAAAATACTATACTTTATTTTATTAATACATTACTATGTTACCATACAAAAAAATAAAAAATACATTGCTATGTTTGTGGTAGTCTAAGAGTGTAAAAATTACCAAGTTTCCAAAAAATTTATTCTTAATTTTGGCTTTAAATCGTCCAAGTTTGTTTTATTTTTTTGAAATTCAAGTTGTTTTGATATGCTATGCATATTATTGCTTTTTTGTTTTTGGGGTTTATGTTTTTTTTTTATGTTTTTTTTTGTTGTAATTCTTGGTTTTGTTTTTGTTTCTTTGGATGTTTGTGTCTTTGTGAGAGTGACATTTTCATAATGTATTTGGGTGTTTGGTTTTATACATAACACATGTAATGGATTGGATTGGATTGGGTTAAGTTGAAAATTCCTCAACCCGAATAGGTTGGGTTGGGTTGAACAAACCCTCCAACCTAACTCGATGCATATACACTTATGATATAACTGGTTGAGATGGTAGAAAAATGAGAAATGGAAAATATAGAGAGGATAAAATAGGTAGTTGTGAAAAGAAATGTTTTATTTTTGCGGGTAAGAAGGATGACAAACTAGAAAGATAGAAGATTAGTGTAGTTTGTGACAATGGAGATAATAGAGAAAGTGTAAAGGGTTGAAAAATGGAAGGATAGAAATTAAATTACCACTATAACTTTATTGTATTTTGAAGCAATGAAGATAATAGGGGTAGCTTGTAATTTCATTGCTCATGGCTATTTTCTCCCTAATTTATCTCAATTTGGAAGGAATTCAATTGGTAGGCTCATATGGAAAATTCTCATCCCTACCATTTGCTTCCTCTGTCTTTTCTTTTCAACCAAATGGTGGAAAATTTTAGAGCATGTTTGGTAGCCAGTTTCTAAACGGTTTTCTTGATTTTAAAAACCAAAAAAAAAAAAAATGATGAATCCCACACAGAAAATCTTGTTTGGTAACATGTTTTCAGAAAACCTATATGTAGAAAAGGCAATCCATACTTCAACCATAAATTCCCATTCAATGGGCCAATCTCTACATGTAAGACTGTTTCTGGTGCATTATGGCAGAATGCACAAGTCAAGTTTACCTGGATGCCTCTTTCAGCTAGCTAGCAAGGTTTTGACTGGTAAGTAGTGGATACAAAACAATACTTCCAAAGGAATACCTTTAACTTACGAAATATATCCAGAGCCCAGATCCAATTTCCCTTTTGAGTCTTCAAAGCAAGTGTTTCCCCCGCATGCACATTGTTGGAAGCTTAAAATATCAAAGAGTTCATCATCATTGTATAAGTATTTTGGATGCAAGAAAAGTCATTAAAGAGATTGTGGGTGGGGGGGGGGGGGGTGGGGTGGTAAGGTGACTACCTACATCCACAACCTATAAAAAGTTATATTTTCCAAAACATGTCATGCCCAAAGAAGCATGGATAACTGAACTGATGAATGAAGATAGAAAAAATTGGGGGGAAATTGCTAGATGAGGCAGAAACAATTAAATGAATAACCTTGAGCTCTCTTGTACCTGAGGACAAACTGATTTGAACAGGTAATTCAACTAGCATGCATATTGTCTATAGAGTGTTTACTGTGTGGTAAATGAAGGACAAATAAACATAAGCATAG
This sequence comes from Castanea sativa, assembly GCF_040712315.1. Lineage (NCBI taxonomy): Eukaryota > Viridiplantae > Streptophyta > Magnoliopsida > Fagales > Fagaceae > Castanea > Castanea sativa. Next base: position 13,987,258 of record NC_134015.1, read on the forward strand.
GGGAGTGCTCTAACATGTCAAACGCCACAGAAAAACCTCTTGGAAGAAACTTTGGAAGTAAAAGGTACTGAATAATGTTGAAAATTTTCCAGGAGGGCAAGTAGAGGGAGGGATCCGTTCCGTGCACATGCAGATTCGGATAAAAAGGGTGGTAGATGACAGGACATGCGAGTTGTGTGGGGGCAGCAAAGAAACCATACTTCATGCTTTAAGTGAATGCACATATGCAGATAAGGTATGGAATCCTGTTCATCTCCAATGTGAAGAGCATAGCTTTTTCCAACCACAACCAAGTTCTATGGCCTTGGTTTGGGACATTATGGATCAAGCACTAGAATCCAAATTGGAGCTGTTTCTGCCTTTCTGGTAATAGTGTGGAACATATGAAATCCGAGTAATGCTATCATGGAGACAAAAGAAAAGATCCCCAACTTATAGCAACTAGCAAGTATGGCTGTAGAGTATAAGCAAAATTTTTTACAAGAAACAGACATCCAAAACACTATTAACAACGGAAAAGACAATAAGTGGGAGGCACTGACAAAAGGAGCACACAAAGTGAAAATGGATGAAACATTGTTTGAGAAGTTAAACATGGTAGGGATTGGAGCGGTCACTAGAGATGAAGATGATAGAGTTACACAGCCTGTTGGAAGAAAGTTTGGATGGCCCACAGCATAGAAGAAATAGAAGCACTGGCAATGATCCAGACCATTCGAATGGCAGGAAACATGAGAATACAAAACCTCATACTGGAAGGAAACACGCTGACCACATGCAAGCATTAAAATTTAAAATTAAAGGAAGCAAGTCCTTCCAAATTTGGATACCTAATTGATGAGGCAAGAGAGACACTTGAGAGGTTCAGGCAGAGGATAATAAAACATATTAACTGGAGTGGAAATATGGTAGCACATCTCTTAGACATACCCAGTAGATTTGATGAATGTAACATCTGGTTGAATGAAATTCCAGACTTCATTGCAAGAAATGTTTATATGGATGACAATTACATCAATAAAAGATATATAGTTTGTTCTTAAATAAAATAAAATAAATAAATAAAAATAATAATAATTCAAGATGCAATACAATGTGTGTGGTGAAATATTTAAGGAATAAAAATTAATATGGTACAGATCAAAATCAAGCATCTCTTATGAGGAGCTTGTTTTAGTGCACAAGCAACGGCAGAAAACCTTTTCAAGAACTAAAAAAAGATGTGGTTCTGCATTATGCTCTCTTTGTAAGAAACATGAAGAGACAACCAAACATGGGTGCAGCTGTCTGGTTTAGATATAATTTTGGATACTCTATGAATGCTACTGTGTGTTCAGCCATGTCTGGAACTCTGTTTCTACTGTTAAATTCAGAAAGTTCAAGCTTAAAGATTAAAATGGCCTTCAGACTCTAGCATTTCTAAAGAGCCAGGAGTGAAGTGAAGTATAGAATAGAATATTTATCTGATCAGAATAATTTACCATATCCGAGGCAGCAACAGGATATTGGTCAGCTTGAGTGGAAAAATAACAACCACATAGATCTTGGCCTACATTCACAGGTCAGCCTACTCTACAAAGTTGGTTGCCACCAGCTCTTGGAACTCTAAAATGCAATGCTGTGCTTTTTTAAAGGATGAAAAGCCCTTTGAAAAAGCAAGCTAGAACAGGAGTAAGTAGTTAAAGACCACAGTAATTCTTATGGATGGGAAAGCTAAAACTGAGGCATTAGAATTTAGAAGTCAATTAGGCATGCTTGATGGCTAAAGGAAGCAACTACTTTTTGTTGAAACTAACTCCAAACAACTATTTGTTATGAATAGAAGCTATGGAGGGGAAATGGGGATTGAGCTCCATCGTCAGAGATAATTACATTGGCACAGATTGAGACTCAAAATGCACATTGGCTCCTTGTTCAGGAAATTGAGCAGCAGATTGGGCCAAGGAAGCTGAAAAGAGAATTCCTAAACCTGGATGGGCATTATCACCTCTAAAGCTAGAATTTGTATAGAAGCCTGACTGCTCTTTTGTTATTTATTAAATACTTTTTGGCTTTCCTGATGTTTCCACCAAAAGAAAAGGTCACGATGGGGCATTAGAGAGTCAAATATTAGAAGTTGTGGATGTTCCAACACAAGGTATCAATGTTTAGCCTAAAATAGACATGAATTGAAGCTGAACAGAAAATTCCAATGATTTGACACAATCTGTGTTACCAGAAACAAAAAAGAGAAAGTTAATCACATAACAAGGAAACAGAGTCAACCAAAATCCAGAAGCCCAACCAATTCTAGACTTCAAAACACTACACATCGAATAGTAGAAATTCAGCGAATTCAGCTGGAGAACCTTCCAATCCTTTTCTCTATAATTTTAGCTCAAGTTACTTGTAACTCAGCCAACCAGTGGAGCAAATATCACCAAATAATCAATTCTGTTGCTACCAATTGACAATGTGTTTTTATTGATAAAATTGAAACCTGAATAGATAGTGGTAGATGAACTGTTAAAGATGTGGACAGATATTGAGTTTTAGAATTGATAAGCTTTAAGAATAGGGAACAAAACTCCAACATAGGAAATATAATGTTTATAAAAGTAGAGAAATTAAGAACAAAAGGCAAGAAATTCTACCAAGGAGATATAATTATAATGTGTGTTATCCTTATTTGATTATTTGTAACAATTGAGACCTTGAAGAACTTGTCATTAGTTCAGGATGGTAGGGATAAAATAAATGAGTACTTTTGACAAATGTGGTTAACTTACTCAAATTAAATCCCACGAGACATCTTAAAAGCAGGAATGTACTTCTAGCCATGAGGATGTTTGCTACAAGCACACGCTCATTCTCTAATAGAAAAGGGGCTAGGATAAATTTATACCTATTAAATTACTTCTTCTTCCTTAACTTCTTATTCTCTGCTCACCAAAGATATAAGGGGCTGATCTCACTCCTCAATTCTTGCATGCCATCAGTTCAATCTTAGAATACCCTGCATTCTAGGGATGCTAAGTAGCCATTACAAATTTCCAACCAAATTCCTTCCACAATTATAGTTTATAAAATATCAATGGTTCAAAATCTTGCTTCAATTACTCAATAAAACTGACATACTTTCCAGACAGTTGGATTGCAGTTCTTCAAATGCTACTATGTTTACACATTCATAATTCATTTGGACAGAGAGCTAGTAAAAACAAAATATACCATTTATAAATCGCTCAAGCAACCCGAATTATAACATTTCCCCATATCATAAATACACATTGATATCACATAAACATAACACCACCAATGATTACTTCAAAGGAAAAAGAAAGAGAGCTACAAAAACTATTACCTATTACTCATTTCTTTCCTTCCCCAGCTCTTAAACTATTGTAGCCAGTAACCAGACAAAAAGAGCACAAAGAAAAACAACAAGCTTCCATATATAAGTATCGCCTTCTGCCCAGAAGTCAATGCATTCCCACCAAGCCCAAACTGTTGGTTCTGTGCAAACCCAGCAATCTCCACACTCTTACTCTCAAAGAAGCTCTTAGCTGCCCCACATGTTGGGCACCTCCAATCCTCAGGCAGCTTTTCAAATTGCAATCCTGGAGCTATGGGATATGAAGGGTCTCCCACAGCCTCATCGAACTTGTGCCCACAAGACCTGCACTCGTAGATACCTGTGTTTAACACTGCAAACTTCTCTTCTAAGCGGCGCTTGTCAATATTTTCTTGAGGCTCTTCTTGAGGCTCTTGAGGAGGAGGTGTAGTGGTTTGTTGGCTTGAGGTGGGAGTGTCTTCTTTGGAGATGTCAACGGAGTGTGGAGTAGTGAGTTTGTATGGCTTGTGGAGAAGTGAGAGTTTGGGGAAGAGAGGTGGGGTGGTGGTGAAATGGGGTTTGAGTTTTGGAGCTGAGGTTTGGGGAAAAGAGGATGAGAGGTGGAAAGAGAAGGTGGGTCTTGTTGTTGCACAAGCCATGATAAGTAATGTCTTTGTGTATGTGTGTACTTATGTTTGTATTTGTATTTGTGTTTGTGTTTGTGTGGCTCCTGTTTCTCTCTCTCTTTTGCTGAAATTGTATGAGAGAGAGTAATGAATTACTGGGATTGTATGTGTTTTTTAGTTGCTTTTGTTAATCTGGGTGGAGGAGAATTGAAGGGGATCCATGGAAGAGCATATGCTCACTTGAAAGAGAGGCAGTTGGATAAGGTGGGGAGGTGTATAAGATTTGATTGCGAAGTAGATGTTTTGGTAATGGGCTGACTTGGGCTGAGTCAAACTCGACGAGTTCAATCAGCCCAAAAGAGGAAAAGCCCAAGAACCTCTCCATTTTTTCTGGAAAAAAAATGTAATTAAAATATTATAGCATTTTTATAATATTAATTGTGTTTATTTATTTAGAATCTTTTTTCTTCAAATCCACGTGGGAGAATTCTTTCTTTAGATAGAATTTTTTTTTTCAGACATATTTTCTTTATAAAAAAAAGGGTAAATGACCCTTTCTCCCTTTTATTTATGAGATAGTTTGCAATTCTCCATTATTAGATGACTATTGAAAATGAGCAAATACCTCGTATTATTAGTTAACTTGTAAAGCATAGTAAATAAATAGATAACGTAATCTTTTGATATATTTAAAATAAAATTACTAAAACATAATTTTTTTTAGTTGCAAAATACTTTTCTAGATCATCTTGGAAAATTATTTGTATAGCTCGATCCGCTTAGCAAGTTGGATCTTCGGTTTGGTGTTTGGTAAATTTTTTACCAACCCTCGTAGTTGGCAAATATAATAATTGTAGGTTTTTTATTCTTATTTTTTTATTATTATTATTATTATTATTATTATTATTATTATTATTATTATTTTTAATCACTTTAACTTTATTGTATTGGGAGGATTGTCCGATTGAAAATGAGAATCATAGTCATATGAAAGGATCGGTGGTTGGTAGTCTTTTGATGACCCCCCATAATGATCAATTGGAAGAATATATATATGAATGGAAAGAGGATGTTTATTACTAAACTGTTTAGATAGATGGATGGTAGAAATGTAGAATTTGCAGTTAGGCTATACATGCATTCTTGGCCGGTTATAAAGAGCAATCTCATCGAGTTATATATAATCCATAAAAATGCATAATAGATAAAACTATTTATTAAAAATCCATAAAAAATACCCACATTAATTGCATTTTGCAAAAATTAAAAAAAAAATTTTACTAGAGAAAAAATTACAAATTACAAATTACAAACAACCATGGTTACTTAGACCATTAGCATTAACTGCTGAAGGTAGGAATTCTTGTATGTGAAAGTGAATATAAGTAGAAGTAAAGGCTTCAACTATATATATATATATATATATTTTTTTTTCTAGTGAACAAAAATTGGAGGATTTATGGTTATATTACACCCCCAGGCAGGGCGCCAGGCAACCAGTGGAATAATTACACCTGTGTGGGATTTTAACCCCACTAAGGATGCCCACCAACGAAAACCTGCGGGCAGCAGGACTCGAACCTAGATGTGGTGCACGAAGCGTCCAAGCCTTACCCACTCAGCCAAGCCCCGTTGGCAGCTTCAACTATCTTCAATGAGTTTAGAGTTGGGGCTGACAAATTTCGTTACTATTCGGCTACTATAACCTCACCGTATTATTTCTAGTATAAGAAACTCCACATATTAATTAGTTTGTGTGTAGATTTATTTTGCATTTTCTTGCTTCTCCTTCTCTGGTATTGCTCTTCTTAGGTCTCTGAGTGGCCTTCTTTTATACGACCTCTCTTTCTAGCGAAATATGAAATCCTGAAAAAATGGTTTGTTATCCTTATTTGATTATTTGTAACAATTGAGACCTTTAAGAATTTGTAATCGCTCTGTTCAATCTTTTTTTTTATTTTAATTACTATACATTGGGACTTAGATTTGTTATTAAACCAATAAAAATCAATTTAGAAAATTAAGTTAGTTCCTAAACATTGTGAGGTCGGTTAGTCATTTTTTTATTTGTCTTAAGGACTAAGTTGATTTTAGAGTCCAAATTAGTTAGTTTTGAAAAATTTTAAACCTGGCAGCTCAAACCTCAAGCTACATTAATGGAATTTACCGTTATATGTTTGTTGAAAGTTTGTTAAAATGTAATTTAGTAATTGTCCATTAAAAAAGAAGTTTTAAAAGGTTGTAAATAAACAAATAAATTAGAAAACTAATAAAAAAAATATTGTCAAAAGAGACGAATCAGCTTTCTGTGCTAATTTGTGGCAACAACCACTTGTGTTTTTTTTTTTGGGGGTAAATTATAAGTTTCGTCCTTAGCCTTCACATTGGATGTCAATTTAGTCCATAACATTTTAAATGCTTCTTGCTGTTAAGTGATAGATGAAAAATGTTGAGGTGGCTAACGGCCAAAATAAAAAACTTATTTTTATGCCACATTGGATGACATGTGTACTATTAATTGGAATAACTTTTTTATTTTTTAAAAAAAGTTTTTGTTAAAATTGGGATCTTAAAATCGTTGTACCCCAATACAAGTGACCTATGATCATCTAAATTCTAAAGCATCGAGGTCGAGAATGTGGACCTCTCAATTGCTTTCCAATTATACTACGGGTCACCAAGAAAGTCTTCAAGCTTTGGAATAACTTGTTGGTTCTTGTTGGTTTTGGCAACCAAAGTTGTAAGAAAAGAAGGAATAGGCAAGGTTTTGTGCTTCACTTTCTTTGGCTTGATTTTCTCATTCTGAGCGTAGAACACTTGGTAATCTTAACAATATTTATTTTATAACTTAACTAAAATTCATATGAAAGATGATCTTAGTTGGATGATTTAACAATAAAAACTCAAGAATTAATTGTCTAAGGTAGTTTCATGAAATTGATTGATTTTAGGCAAAACAAAACTAATAAATTAGTTTGCAGGGAATACTAAGCATTTAATGTGCCTAGAGTCTATGATAAATCAAAAGATTATACAAAACTAAACACTTTTCTAGATGAGTAAAACAATCAAAAACATAAAAATATAAGCATTAAAACTAATAAATAATTGTTAAGAACATTCCAATAAACGGTTGGGTTTCACCCCTTACCTTAACAAGGCTTCTAGCAAGCCACAACACAAATAAAACTCTAAAAATTATAAAGAAACTTTAAGAAAACCTAAATTATGTTCTACGGCAGCTATTCTCTAAATTCCATCCTAAAAAGCCTTTAAAGGTTAAGGAATCCTGTCACAAGTTAGATTCCCGTTTGGAGAAAATTCCAGGTTTTTAGGTTTCACTTAACAGACATTTTTCAACCCATTTAACTTCTGAATTCTGACTTTTGATAAACTACAAAGTTGTAGCCTTTTAAGTTACATTTCCAGCCCAACTTGAATCATCTCAATTGGACATTGGAACCGAAAATTATGCTCCAAATACTAACTGGTGCACAGGCTGGAATCCTAATCCGAATTGGACTTGGATTTGGTGCAAATCTCCTTTGTTTTCTTGCTCCAATTGGACTCAAATTTAATTGGGTTGGCCTTCTTTGACTTCATCATGGCCCTTGTAAAAGTAAAGCCCATTAACTTTCTTCCTTGTACAAATCCACTTATTTAATTTCATTATCCTATAAAAGACAAATTCACGTATTAAAATTCAATTAAGCACAAAATTGATTATTCAGCATTATTCCAAAACTAACTATAAAACGCATGAATTAACTCAAAATAAGTATGATTATGCTTTCTAGTAAGGATATAAATATGCAAAATTAAGCTATTATCACATGTGTCAAGATGTCTTGTGAACTCAAATTAACCTCAAAAGTAGAGACAAAGTTATGAACACAAACATAATTATGTTTTCACTTTTCTCTCCATGCACATATTTTTAAAAGATATTTTATTTTCATCTGCACATTTATTATCCACCATAACTCTAAAAAAATTCAAATTTTCTACAGTTCACACGTAAAAATAATAGCATATACTAAAATGTACAGAACTCAAAGATTAGTTAATCAATTTTTAGAGTAAATTGAGTACCCAATTTAGCAAAATGTATGTGTGTTGTGTATGAAACTAATCAGTATACTAGTGGATGCTTAACAGTATTAGTGGACAAACCCTAATGCTCTAGTTATTTTAATTATTGAATTTTACCAAACTTTATTTTTCCTAGTTTCAATCATATTTTTTCTATATATATTTGGTGCTTTTGACATGTCCTGGTTTTCCTTTTCTCGATGGAACGACAACCTTAGCTACACTACAATTTCCATTACAAAAATTGGACGACATCAACCATAAATTGAAATTGTATTATATATGGTGACACAAGGTCATATGTAGTAGTGTTTGGTTCATGGAAGGGTGATATCAAGGACAATTTCCTTATGCTATGGGAATATGCTGGTGCTTGAAGAACTCGAGAAACCGTCATTAGTTAAAAAAAAGAAAAGAAAACAAGAATGAATATTGGGTTTGAATCATGCCATAACACTCTAATCCCAAAGAGAAAAGAAATTAAGATGAATGTTAAAACTCCTTATTTTATTTTGTTCTATTTATTTGATTCATTCTAATTCAATTGACATTTCTCTGGGATAAAATTCATATCACCTGTTCCAACATCAAACAAGAATCGATAATCTTGTTGTTGAAATTAATGCCTCTAGAATATTTGTCCCTTGTAGAGAAGTAGGATTGATAAACATGCAATAAAGCTTATTGTTAACTAAATTGAAGACTCGATGAGAACCAAGCTCAAGGTTTGCTCCGAGAAAATTAATTATTAATGACGAAAATGGTTGATTTTCAGTTGGCTGGACGTCATAGCAAAGGTCATAAACTAGGCCTGAATGCGCCATAGGATTCCAGTTATACGCCTGTAAGCATTTAACAATCGCAGCTTTGAGCCTTTAACAACATTATATGCATTCTGAACAAGATGAGTTATTGGCGCTCCTGAATCAATAACAAACCCACCTTTTAAATCACTTCTCAATTGAAACTCTACTGGATCTATTGGAAGCAACTCTCCTTTCATCTTAACACCCAACACTTGCACGAAGTACTTATTTAGGTTGGGTACTAATGGTGTTGTTTGTACTATTGCTTGATCATTTCCTCTAATTCGTGCATCTTTGCCAAAATGTAAATATGTGTGGGTATTCAGTCCAATGGTCCAATCAGAAAGGCAATATGAGAAACATAGGTCGGTGTCAGCTTTTAATTGCCTTAGAATGTTACGTGACAAAAATTGGATAAAATAATAAACCTGACAGGTTTATAAAAATGAGAAATGCCCTAACTTCGAGTGCAATTTGAACTATCGATTTATGTAATTGGAAGTTGGTGCTGGTAATACATATGATTATATGAAGGTGCCCACATATCTAATACAAGTTATTCCTTTAAACTCAGCAAAAAAAAAAAAAAGTTATTCCTTTAAACAACTCATCCATTTGACAGAACCATTTGATCTGTTTAAAATGGGTGGGCAAGGTCTAGTGCTTTGGACACTGGACCCAAGCCCATTCCAAAATGGGTCTATATCAACCAGACCCAAGCAATTGGATTTATCAGCAATATGCATATTACAAGACACTAGCATCAAAATTAATATGCAAGGGTACTCATGTCATGCCTCCAATTTGTTTCTCTCCAATGAACCAGAAGTAGTTAAGCCATGGCTCTTAGGACTTGCTCCATCCCCACCAGCCTTACAAGTTAACAATCAGGTTGGGATGACATGATAATTGATGGAGAACTTACATTCATTCAGTTTGAGTTTTAATACAAACAATTTGCTATCGTTGCCGAGTGATGCAAACAGGTGGTGGCTAATCCTCTAATCAGTGAGACAATCTCCTAGAACTTCTCATAGTGCCACCCATAAACCTGCTTACGGGGCTCTGAACACATTTGCAGGAGCAGCTCCTCCATTCCCATCTTAGTAGAAGCAGTGCTGTCTAATGCTCCATCCTCATGATTCTTTTGCGTTTTTTCTTATTTGTTTTGTTTTTGAGAACCCTTTGCTACAGCAAAAAATAAAAAAGGAAAAAAAGAGAGGGCTTGGGGGCTCATGTACGCAGGCAGAGACCAGCAGACAGACCCACCACAAATGTCCCCCATTCAAAGTCTTCGAACTCATGAGAATAGAAAAATGACAAATTAAGTGCAACCCTTTACGAAACACATACCAAGCACGCCAAAAACACATTTGGTGGCAAGTGGAAGGGTATGTTGTGCACAGTTTAGGAACCAGTAGTGTTTGCATCACCAACTACTTTCAACTGAGTATTTGCACCAAAAAAACTATGATGAAAGCACTCACCAGACCGAACCACTACTCAGCATCACGCATACTGTCTAGCTAATGTAACAATGCAATAGTCCTTTTTTTTTAATAGTAGATTACAAGGGGATTAGAATTTAGAAAAGCTAAAACTTTTCACAAACATTTGGGCAAAGTTTAGTCCCATCGAAGGTTCCTGCTAGACAATTCTTTCATTACTCGTGTAAATGGCATAGCTAATCCAATTGCATATAACATAACTAGTGAGGTAACATTCATTTATTTTTAGACACATGTTGTTCAAAGAACCGAAGAAAAAAGAGGTTTAAGGTTTTTAAAATCAGATTGAAATTTAAACAAGGTCAAACCGTGATAACATCAAAATTATTTTAATATTAGTTAAAATATAAATAAATTTATTAAATGCACAAAAATACGGAAATTTACCCCAAAAAAATTTAAAGTAATTTAAATAACTTTCAAATGAATTTTTGTTATTTTTATATAGTGAATAGAAAATAATTAAATATAAAAGAGCTTTAAAATTTTGTGTTTATTAATCTTTCAAATAAAAAGCATTTTAATTAAAAATAAAATCATTTTTTTACAAATTTCATATTCGCATGTAACAATGTAAAAGCATAATTCTAGAACACAACTAAATTTAGCAAATACTATTAAGTAAATAGTAATAAAATTAAATGCAAAAATTTTATTCTTGTAAAATTAAAATAAATAAAATATAAATTCCATATGTGACACAATTAAGCTAATTAGTTCAGCTGTTAATGTGCTCATATAAGCTAATTAGTTCAGCGGTTAATGTGCTGGACAAAGGTCATTGGTTCTATGCCCGTTGTCACTTACAAAGAACCGGGTTGGGCTATGGTTCATGGGTACCCGAGTCAGACTGTCCAGTCCCATGCGGGTCTGACAACCTTAGTAACATTCGAAATTCCAAGAATGCCCATGGAATATCCCAACACACCCAAAGGCTCTCTATCTGTAAAACTCCTTACTTAAGTACAGTTGCTGAAAATTCCATACCAACCATCCACCCATCAAAGAAAAGTGGGGCGTGACTCGTGAGGGGTTGTAGTTGTTGGCGTTAGGAAACTCCAATAGATTCTAATATGAAATTGCTACCTCATATATGCAAAGGCGTTTGGACGAGGGCTTCCAAATACATCGTAAGCTAAACCCGTGCTGACGAATAACCAACCCGCAATGAAAAGGGAAGGTATAGTAATGCTATGAATGACCCAGTATCGAATACTGGTAATAATATCAGCAAAAGAACGTTCTCCTGTGCTTCCAGACATGCCGAGCTCCACGTATTCTTGTACAGTCAAAAAGGGGATCGATTCCGTAAAAGATGAGATCAGTAAATGGGATTTTAATGTCTAACTAATTGCAACTATAATACATATCCTGTACCCAATCAACCATCACTAAATAATACATTTCAGTGTACGCTTCAGTTTCTAAAGCTAGTTAAAAAAAAGCAGCACGCCTTAATAATTGTTATACATAATAAATTACATCAACCATCACTAGCTTATAAGTATGCACCCCTACATGATTTGATTGAAAGAACATCAATAACACGAAGGTAGTTCAGATAGCCAATTTTAATTGGGAAAAAAAGTGGATTCCTCATGCAGAGAGTAAAGGGAAAGCATAATGAATCTTTAGTAGCCTCTCCGCTCAATGAAATGACATCTTATTTCACGTTTTTGCCCATATAATCATAGAGTAAGGTGAGAGAGAGAGAGAGAGACAATTAAAGATTAATGGCATAAAAAATAGTTAATCAAATCTAGTGTAAGATCCACCTAAGTTCTCCCCAACCCACATAAAACCCAGACAACTAGAGCAAGTTTTCAAATACGTATCTAGGTCATTCACTCAAATTACTCTAGTTCAGATATTATCTAATTCCTGTTACTTGTTTAGTCAAACTGCAAACTATAATATCAGAGAAAAGATACTTTGTACTTAAATGCGCAGGAAAGGAAAATACGGTTGATCTGCTTTCAGAGTCACATAATCAGAATCGTCTACCAAAATAAATGTGTGTCCAAAAGTCTAATTATTCTACGTCATTGCATAGAGAATCACACATTTGTGATAGAATAATCCTGTTTCCATTTCCACCATTCCTCCCTCTCTCTCTCTCTCTCTCTCAGACACAAAATAAACAATAATTCCCTTGGGTTTTCTTCACCCACCTATAACCATGAAACATAAACCCTTCATTTGGGCATAAAGTATAAAAAAGGAATGGGTTCTCAAACAGTACAGAGGTTAACAAGCTTGCCTAATGCAAAAACATTTAGAACAAAAATTCATGCTCATGGGAAGCTAAAAATAAATGAAATTATATACAGCTTTGAAAAATGAAAATACAGCCACAGCCTGAATACATCATTGCTACTCATCTTTCAGATTGAAAATGAAACCAATGCAACCTTCATCATCTCAATAAATATAACAAACCAAAAAACCCCCACATCCCAAAATCCCCTAATTTCGCCTCACGGCTGCTATCACACCCAAAAACATGAAGAACACAATAAGATTTCAAGTTACAACTATTCACACAAGATTGCATCAGATTCTCTAAAACTATTGAAAAAAAAAAAAACAGAAACACAACATAAAACCGTGTCATTATGCTACCACCAATTCATTCATTTCAATCTACAAATCGAACCATTATCTAATATCTACAACTATCCAAAGATTATGAACAAAATATGGGAGACACTAAACAATTAGAAATCATTATTCAACAACTGTTCTATCAAAAACCAAAAAAAAAGAAAAAAGAAAAAAAGTATAAGAATCCAAAAGCAATTAACTCAGCTACACTACCAATAAACACCAATAAATATTCATCAACTAAAAACAGTAAAATCAACCCACTTACATCCAATTCCTCGTCCCCAATAGAGTCATCAAATCAACCAATCAATCACCCTCCCATCGACCGCAACTCCTCCAAGGCGGCCCGAATCTGATCCTGCACCAAATCCAACCGCTTCGAGTACACCTCCAGCTCCAATATCTGCTGTTTCCTCCACTTCTCATCCACCACACCCCCACTCTCCCCTCCTCCGAAATTCAACGGCATAGCATTCATCGCCATTGCATTCATTCCCATCCCTCCAAACCCAATCCCTCTCCCTCCAAATCCACTCCCCCCCATTGCATTGCTCAACAACTCCTTAAACAGCGGCGACAAGCAACTCTTCACCGTCTCCTCTATCATTCCCCCCAAATTCCCACCACCACCGCCACCGCCGCCGCCACTCCCAACAACATTCTCATTCCCATTATTCGCCTTCTCCTCGCTCCGAACCCGCGATCTTGACCTTTTTCGCGACGAATTCGCCTTCTTCTCACCGCTATTGTTGTAATTCACATTCTCCTCCAACAAATTAGGGTTTTTCGAATCTTCGTCGTCGAAAACCGAATCATCCACCACCACGGCGAAGCGATTGTTCGAATTGTTATTGATATTACTGTTGCTCCAGATCTTGCGCGAGATTTCGAAGGTAGCTTGATCGTGCGGGCTCTTGAAGGAGAAATCCTTGCCAGTACTGATTTTGCCGACAACATTTCGGTACTTCTTCTTCAAACGACGCAGTTTCTCGACGAGCTGGTTCTTGTTGAAGTCGAGCTGGAGCTTCGACTTAATCTGATCGTAGAACAAAGCGGTGTCGTTGTGGTGAGTCGAGCCACGCGACGTCGTGTAGTCCAAAAACCCCTGGAGAAGCTCGATCTCGTCCTCGTCGGTCCACAGCCTCTGAAAAAGCCTCCGCGAATCGTCGATAGGAATTGGCTGCGGCTTCTTCTCCTCGAGGTGTGGCTCGATGGTGATACGCTGTCGTTTCGGGGAAGGCGTGGTGGTTGCTGTCACAGCAGCCGCGGAGGCGGCGGCGGTTGTTATGACCGTCGTGGTGATTGCTGAGGTGGAAATTGGCGGTTCGGCGACGGCCACGACGGCGTTGGCGACGGAGGAGGAAGGAACGGCAACGGTGACGGTAGGGGATGACGTGGAGGGAGAAGCGGAGTTGATGACGTCATCGTCCTCTGGATCGGGGAGAACGTCGTCGTTTTCGTCGTCGTCTAATTCTTCTTCGTCTTCTTCTTCTGATAATTCGTCATCGTCGTCATCGAAATCTTCATCGGCGAAGACGGTGTCGTTTTCCTCCGAGGCCATTATAAAACCTTTTTTTTTTTTTAGAGAGAGAGAGAGAGGGCTTTGAATTCTTTTTTTTTTTTTTTTTAAAAGTGGGTTTGGAGTTTGGACTGGTTGTGGGGCTAAGGTTGGGCGAGAGTGGTTGGGTTAGGGGGGCTAGAGAGAGAGGGTGAGAGAGTTCGAAGTGGCTTCGTTGTATTTGCTAAGGTTACGGTTGCGTGGTGGACTAGGTAATGGGTTAATTTCAGGAGTGGACAATTGGGTTGGGGCCAGACCAATAAAGTCACCCACACACGCGTATACGTGTGGAACAGATTGGATGTGTGACTATGACTAACTATTATAGGAGAGTTTTCAAACTCTCTCTCTCTCTGTACTTTGTTTAATAATAATATACTCTTGTAACAAACCTTTTTTTTTTTTTTTTACTCTACTTGATGAATGATGATGATGAGAATGACAATGTACTATCACTGTATCTCGTTTACCTTTTTATTTATTTATTATTATTATGTTTTTTTTTATTAAATGTTATAATTTATTGTTGTAAAATGAAAAATCAAAAAGTCAACTTTTACTTTCTCTAAAAATGGAGTCAACTTTTAGATCGAACGTTTCAGAATTTTAAGAGGTGGAGGAGTGCAGAATTCGACATTCTTGTTGAGGAATGAACGGAGGGTACAAGCAATTACATTTTTGGATCAAATTAAATGAATCCCATTTATTTTTTTTAACAATATCATTACAATATTATGTGCTTGAATATATGGGTTATGATTCTTAAATTCTCCCACCATTATAAATTCTTTAGAATCAGTTTATCTAAAATATTTTCATTCATCCAAGTGACTTGTATGGGCTGTTTGGAAGTTTAAAAAACGAGGGAGAGTAGAGTAGAGGGAGGGAGAGTAATTTAATTACCTTGTTTGGAAGTTTTTTAAGGAATGAGGAGAGGAGTTTGGAGGGGTTTCAACTACCTCTAGCCGCTCATTTTTAATTCCTCCAAATTGGAGAAATTTGGAGAGAGAGTAGAGTTGATAAATTATTTACAAAATGAATTCTTCATTTTACCCTGTCTAAATTAATAAAATTACAAACCAATTGTGGGGGGTAAAAAGATCCTGATGGGAATGTGGGTCGTGTTAAGGAAGGCCGACCTGCTCCTGGGTTTAGAATTTGTTAGTACTATGGGTCGGCCCATACGCCGAGGATCCGAGGCTCCAGCCGAGGGTGAACTTACCCTCGGATAGACACCGAAGAACTCAGGATTTCATAGCAAAGATTAGGGGATGACACGGTTAAGGCCAATGGTTAAAAGGGGTGAACCCTAGAATGCCCCAGAAGCACCGGTGTTGGAGAAATGTCAAAGATAAAGGCTGCTACCTCCACATTAAAGACCCTGCACCTACCACCCTGGCCGCATTTATGGGGAAGTGACACCTGAACAGTGGAAGAGAAACTTCTGGTTACTATTCAAAGGCACTGAGAAAGGAAATATCTAGGCTAAGGGGGAGGTGGGGCAACACGTGTATAAAGTATTCAAAGGAGTAGTATTTAAAAAGGATCTAAGACAGAAAATGGGGGGGACGGACTTTTTGTAACCAAAAAGGAAAAAAGAAACAAAGAGAAAGATATAATATAAGAACAACTCTCGGCTTACATCCGAGGAAGCTGATTTACAATATTCCTTGTTGATTCCAAGTACTTGCAATCTTTAGTTTGTCATTGAATCCTCACACACTTCTAACCTGGGTTTCAAGCCCACACTCTACAAATTCATATTGTTTAAGGCTCATTGGGCCTGAGCCCATAACTGTTCTTGGGGCCAGGTGCAATTGTGCACTTACACCAATTATATAAATAATTTTGTTTGTTTCCTGAGAAAATTTAACATGGAAAAAAAAATTTTAATCTCCCTATTTCGCTACAAATGGTTTAACAATACAAATGACAAATTTTCCCAGTACTTTCTTACAAACCAAACACAATTTCTACTAAATCCATAACTAAAAACCCAAACCAAAAACAACAAAATCAAAACAAAATCAAGTTGGTACGGGATCGGACCAGAGAGGCGATTGTTACTGAAAATCAAGCTGTTCAAGAACTTACAGTCTGCGATCTCCGGCGGGATCGATCCGGCAAGAGCGTTTCTGGAGAGATCTAGTACATATTTGAGAAGGGATTGGACTGGAGATGGGTTTGGAGGCTTTGGCAATACTTCAGAACTTACAATCTGCGATCTACGCAACCTCGCTGGAAAGTTGCATCATCGGAAGCTGAAGGCTGATGAGCCGATTCTTCTTCTCATTCCAGCACACAACTCCTTGGAGCTTGCAAATTGAAGCGACGGACGAGTTCATGAAGGTCCATGAACTCAGCTTGTTGGTCGGGTCGGAGAGCGAGTTCGTCACACCTTGCAAGCACATCACATCATCTTCAATGGAATTGCTTAGAGAAAAGTAGAAGATTGAAGCTAACGAGAGAATCAGAAAAATTATCATAGTGTTTTAGAGTCAGCGTTTTGATTTTAATTTTGATTTTTTTGTTTTGATTTTGTTGTTTTTAGTTTGGGTTTTGAATTTATTTTTATTTTTATTATAATTTTTTTAGGTACTAAAAATTATTTTATAATAGTTAATAGAAGTTTTATACTTTTATTAGTGCTATTTGATGAAATGAGAATGTTGATTAAGGTGGCGTTTGGATCCGTGTTCACGTCTGCGTTTCTCTTCTTTGCGTGTTTTTAGCTTTTTTTTTTTTTTCCTTTTAACCACAGTTGTTGACCAATTCTCCTATGAACAGTGCACCCGTGCACTGTTTATGGACCTACAAACTTCACTTTTCAGCAAAATTTCATTAAAAATGGGTCTCACGACACTATTTACACATTTAAAAATTATTTTGCTACAGTATTTTCAGCTTTCAACAATAAGTTCTATCCAAACGGACCCTAAATAATGATTTAATCTAACAAATTAATCATAGACCAATGTTGTAAGTCCATTTTCAAATAGGGGTAAATTTGTCTATTTAAATAATTTCATCTCATTTCCATCCTAATTTTTAAAACATCCAAACAAGAGGAAGGGCTAATTACTTCCTTTCCCCTTACTAATTTTAAAAACATCCAAACAAAGTGGAGACTAACTATTCTACTCTACTCTCCTCCCCACTACTCTCCTCTCCGCTACTCTCCTTTACTCTCCTCCCCCTCCTCTCATTTCCGTCATAATTTTTAAAACATCCAAACAAGAGGAAGGGCTAATTACTCCCTTCCCCCTTACTAATTTTAAAAACATTCAAACAAAGTGGAGAATAACTATTCTACTCTACTCTCCTCCCCACTACTCTCCTCTCCTCTACTCCCCTTTACTCTCCTCCCTCTCTAATGGCCTGTTTGAAAGTTTAGAGAGGGAGGAGAGTAGAGGAGAGGAGAGTAGTGAGGAGGAGAGTAGAGTGAAATGATTACCCTCCGCCTTATTTAGATGTTTTTAAAATTAGTAAGGGGGAAGGGAGTAATTAACCCTTCCCCTTGTTTGGATGTTTTTAAAATTGGGATGGAGAGGAGAGGAAATAATTAAATAGACAAATTTACCCATATTTGAAAAAATTGCAACATTGGTCTATGATTAATTGGTTTGTAATTTTGTTAATTTAAAAAGAGTAAATTGGAGAATTCATTTAGTCAATAATTTATCTACTCTACTTTTCCTCCAAATCTCTCCAATTTGGGGGAATTAAAAATGAGGGGTTAGAGATAGTTGAAACCCCCCCCCCAACCCCTCCAAATCCCTCCCCCTCCTTCCTTAAAAAACTTCCAAACAAGGGATTTAAATTACTCTCCCTCCCTCTACTCTACTTTCCCTCCTTTTTTAACCATCCAAACAGGCCATAAACTTCCAAACAGGCTATTAAATTTATTAGTTTATACTTCTTGACATGTCCATAATATTCATGATTCAAATCTTCTATTATATTGTAAATATCAAATTATCAAAACAAAAGAAAAGCATACCAGCTTTATCACGACGAGATAAGCTCCAGTAATGGACAACTTCCTAATCGAGGGAGGCATAAGCCCAAAAAATATGTGGGCTAAATCTTTGGAAGAAAATGGACTACACTTAGGTTTATGCTAAATCGTGGTATAGGTTCCCATGAATCATAGCCACAACATTCAGACATGTCTCACTACCTCAATCACTGAAGTTCTCGAAATTGTGAAGCAAGCAAATTGCATGAAATATATGGTCTTTCTTAGGAGCTTGAGAGCTATGAAAAATTACACCACACACACCTTTTGTTTGCCATAAACTTTACCGTTATTAAATTGATCATTGTAAAAGCTTGGTATTTCATTTAATTGGATTGTCCTAAGCCCGAGTTAAACATGTGGTCATTGATCTCTCATGCATCGTCACAAATAATGTCCCTCTTGAAGTTTAAAGTGCTAACCTCCATAAAGAAACACAGTAAGTGTAATAACGCTAATTTTAGACCATTGGTTTAGTTGATTGAAGAGGAAAAGAGGTTTAAAAAAAATTATATAAGACAGATTTGACGTGTTTCTATTGAATATACTAGGTTGTGCCTGTTGAGTCCTAAACCAAGGTAGTCAATACTATACTGGTACCAGCCGTATCGGTATATATACTGATATCGAAATGTCAATGTTTTATACTGATTTAAATACTGGGGGTACCAGCTAATTTCGAGCAATACTGACTGGTATCGGGCATACTGGCCGGTATAGAAAAAAGTTTTTATTTTTTTATTTTAGTTTTGTAATTTTTGAATTTTTGTAAGGGCAGAATGGTAACTTATTTACATTAACTTATTAGTATTATTTGTTTTCTTAGTATGCAATGAACAATTAAGCTTTTTATTTTTTATATTGTGTTTTTTTTCTTCTTTTAATTGATGCTAAAGTCTAAAACCATGAATAATTTGTTCTAAATTGAGGTAATGTTTTATGGTAAATTTTTATATTTATTATAATATACACACACACACATACATACATACATACATACATATATATATATGTATGTATATTTATAAATATAAAAAATAACTGTAAACTCGAAACGGTACACCAGTATTGGCCGGTACCAAAATATATCGTTCATTAGTCAAACCGGTACAGCCTTCGGTATGAGATTGACTTCCTTGCTCTAAACATCTCTTGCCTTTTAGCTCTTTCTAAACCAAACTCTCTAACCAAAACAATATATCAATAAATTGATTTAGAAGTCTATAGTAACTCATAATATTCATTAAAAAAAAGGGGAAAGTTTTGCTACATAATAGGTTATGTAACTGCAAAAAAAAAAAAAAAAAAGAAATATATATATATCCAAGAGTCATGTACAATTGCTTTCTTTTTGCTGCATATTAGTACACAGCAAAGCCTTTCCCTTAAAAGAATAATTTAAAACCTCATGTAAGTCAGTTTGCCTTTTGAATTATGTGAAGAGTTATTAGTTTATAACACGTCTCTCACCAAGAAAGGCATGGGTAGAGTTGGCTTGACAAATGCTGAACCCAACAAGGTAGGCTTAGGTCACTAGGTTGGCTTTTTGAATTATGTCAAGAGTTATTAGTTGGAGGCATGGGTAGAGTTGGGTTGAGAAATCTTCAACCGAACAAAGTAAGATTGGGTCACTGAGTTGAGGCTAATTTTGTCATATCCAATAAGAAATTTGGGTTTTCATTCAATTATTTAAGTTTATTATTCATGTAAGTGCACAATTGCACCTGGCCCCAAGAACAGTTACGGACTCAGGCCCAATGAGCCTTAAACAATATGAATTTGTAGAGTGTGGGCTTGAAACCCAAGTTAGAAGTGTCTAAGGATTAAATGACAAGCCAAAGATTGCAAACACTTGAAAACAACAAAGAATATTGCAAATCAACCTGCTTGGACGTAAGCCGAGAGCTGTTCTTATATTATCTCTTTCTCTTTTTTCTTTTTCTCTTAGATTACAAAAAAGGGAATCCCCATTCTTGTTCTAGGTTACTTCTTAAATACTCCTCTTTTTGATAATTTGTACACGTGTTGCCCCAACTCCCCCTTAGCCTAGATATTTCTTTTCTCAGTGCCTTTGAATAGTAACCAGAAGTTTCCCTTCCACTGTTCAGGTGTCACTTCCCCATTAATGCGGCCAGGGTGGTAGGTGCAGGGTCTTTGATGTGGAGGTGGCAGCCTTTATCTTGGGTATTTCTCTAACATCGGTGCTTCTAGGACATTCAAGGGTTCCCCCCCCCTTTAACCATTGGTCTTGACCGTGTCATTCCCTAACCTTTGCCATGAAGTCCCGGGTTCTCCGGTGTCCGTCCGAAGGGAAATTCACCCTCGGCTGGATCCTCGGATCCTCGGCGTATGGGCCGACCCATAGTACTAACAAGTTCTAAACCCAAGAGTAGGTCGGCCTTCCTTAGCATGGCCCAAAGGCCCACATCCCCATCAGGGTCTTTTTACTCCCCACAATAGCCCCTCAAAACTCTAATTTTCAACGTCCGAGGAGAAAAATAGGGTTTTGACCTGACGAGAACCTACTCCCTACACTTTGTGAGTGATTGCTCGTGTGGAAATCGTTTCGCGTCCCAGAAGATGCCACTTGGCGGTTTTATTTTCAAAAACGCGCGCATTTATTGCTGTAAGCTACACTTTGTCCCCCACGTTCAACGGCAAGATGGATATCCAACGGTCCTCGTTACTCCACGAAAATTTGGGCGGGACGAATATAATTTCGAGGCTGCTTTTCCGCACATCGTGACGCTTCGGGAACCTGCACCTTCATTTAATTCCCCAGGGGCTAATCCCATCAAAACATCAGCAGTTATACTTTACCTACAGAAAACCGTGGAAATTTGCACACCTTCAACTTTGTAAGTTCTTGCTCTCTCTATTCTTAACCTTTTCTCCTCGGATATAGTCCTCGGCTGTCCTCGTAGATATTCTCCCCTTTAGAGTTTAGCCTTTCGTTCTTTTCTGATGGGTAGGTTTAAGTGCCTAGTTGATACCGCCGTTGGAATGGAAGGCTTCAGAGCCAAGTATCACATTCCCGGCGATGTAGGTTTAAAATATTGCCCGGCGGAAGCCGTGGCTGGCTCTAGAAAGGAGGGAGAGGTTATCATCCCAATAATAGCCTTTGTAGAGGGTGGGATGACCCTCCCTATGAAGCCTGTAACTAGGGAGTACCTTCGCAACCACCGATTGTGTCCCGATTAGTCCCTCCCAAACGTCTTTAGAGTTTTGGGTAGCGTTGATGCTCTAAACGAGCAAATGGGCCTAAACCTCACCTGGCACGATGTCGTCTTTCTATACGAGTCCCACAAACTCTCCACCGTAGGCTACTACATTAAATCTCGTTCTAGCGTCGTTAGGCTCATCTCCTGTTTGCCCAAATCCAACAAAGGCATGAAGGATGACTACCTGATTGTCTCTGGGAACTGGCACGACGGCCTCCACTGCCCAGTTGAGTGGGGAGCTCCAGGTGCGACACCTTAGGATTAACCTCCCCCCCGCACAAACTCCTCTAACACTCACAAAAAATGCATATTCACATGTATTCATGTTTATTTAGGTTTATTATATGTTGTGTGAATCTGACCATGTTCATTTGATTTGGTGTCTTCTTTTACAAATAAGCAACACGTGCGCCCACGCTTAAGCCACTGCAACGTTGCAGATCTCAACCGAGTACTGCGCTCTGAGGTGTTTTTCAGCGAGGACCTACAACTCAGGGCTGCTCATCTGATTCTGGGGTACACTCCCATCTCTTCGGACTTCCAGGAGATAGAAAACGCCATAGTCGCGGGTGACCGAAGACGAAGGAAAATAAACATAGCCCGGCCCCACTTTCTGGATGACCACGATCTCCCTGACGCCCCTTACACCGTTTTATACGGACAGACCATAGCGGCAATCCCCCTCGCCGTGCACTCTCAGGCAACCGTTGTTCTAGAAGAGCAGGTGTCTTCTTCACACACGCTAGACGAGAAGATAGACCAGTTCCAACTTGAAGACACCGAGAGTCCTCGAGGGAACCAGTTCGTCGTACTCTCTGACGAGGAAGAAGAAGCCACTGAGGCTTCTGGAATTGCTGGGTTAGTCGTTGCCCAACTAGAAGACGAATCTGAGGAGGATATGGACAGAATGAAGGGTCTTCTAACCAATAGAGCTGCGAAGGTTGTTGAGAAGAAGACGGGGGGGTCCCAAGCTCTTCAATCTTTGCCACCTCCTCCTCCTCCAGCTGAGCCAAAACCTCCAGCCGAGGATCCCAAAAAGAAGAGGAAGGGGGAGACCGAGGGGACGATCAGTAAGGACCCCAAGAAACCACGACAACAACTCCCACCGGTTCAGCAGCAGAAGCTGGACAAAGGCAAGGGTAGGGCCCGCTCAGTTGAAAGCGGGGAAATCAAGGACGAGGCCGAAGTGCGCCGAGCACTGACCACCTGGTCCCCCGACCTAAGACTGGACGGCGCACCCATCTCTTGCCAATCCAGTATAAGGGCGGTTCAACAAGGCCATGCCCACCACTTGGCCGAAGTGTTGGAGCGCCCTCTTTTGCTGCCCAAGGACATGGAAACCTTGGAAAAAATGAGCCAGCCACAACTATTCCTCTCTTTAAAAAGAGACTTAGCGCTGGTAAGTTTACCCCTTTTTCGGAAGATTCCACTTTTAACAATATTCATAAGTTTTTTACTATTCCTGATTCCATCATACTTTGTTACAGGCCATTCAGGAGGTCTTTGTAGCCGAGAAGTTCATAGAAGACACTCGGAAGAAGGCCAGAACTGAGCAGGAGATTAGGATGGAGACTGAGAAGTCATTGGGCATAGCCCTTGCTGAGAACGAGAAGCTTATCTCGGAGGTGGCTGATCTAAAGAGAGAAAAGAATGGGGCCGAGGCGAATTTGAAGACCATGAAGACCCAGATAGAAGGGCAGCGCAAGCTCCTTCGCGAAAAAGATGATGAGATTTCCCGAGCCCAAAGGGAACGCTCGGATTTGGAAAAGGAACTTGCGCTGATGAAGGAAGAAGCCAGCTCATTCCAATGCTCTTTACAGGCTGCCAAGCAGACGAGCTACGAGGAAGGGGTAGCAAACACCGAGGAGCAGCTGACAGAGGCCTTCGCGGCTTTGTGCCGGGAGTACTGTCAGAAAGTCTAGGGGGAAGCCCTAAACGTAGCTAAAGTTCCTCTATCCTCGGATCTGAGGAAGTCTGAGAACGTCTGGCTTTCCCTGGAGATACAGGAGATTGAAGAGGCTCTTGCTGCTACTCCTACCCTTGAGTCAACTCTCCCTGCTCTGCCTCCGATGGTCCCACAGTTAATTCCAGATCCTACAGAACCTTCAGGTTCCAACAAAGAGAAGGAAGGAGGCGGGGATGCAGAGAAGGACTTGAACCAAAAAGTGGAACCCAACGTCCTTCCAATGAAGACAGCAGACAAAGGAAAGCAAGTCCTGACTCCCTTTGAGCCGGAGTTGAGAAAGACCGAGCCACCAATTCTCTCAGCAAGACCCCCCTCCAAAAGCTTAGGACCTAGCTTTAGGACTTTTCTTTTTCT
Source organism: Castanea sativa (assembly GCF_040712315.1). NCBI lineage: Eukaryota > Viridiplantae > Streptophyta > Magnoliopsida > Fagales > Fagaceae > Castanea > Castanea sativa. Next base: position 14,011,327 of record NC_134015.1, read on the forward strand.
ACACCTGGATTAACTATGTAATGTACATTTAAGTGATTAATGAAGAACTATTTCGTTTGATCCTCATTCATGTAGCATCCATTTTACTTTATTCTTGTTATATTGGTCATAAAGATTACCATTAGTGCATGGTCAAAAAGGGGCAGAGCAAACAAATCTAACTTCAAGTTTTGCACAATCATAACCCCAGAAGCAATATTCACGTGTTATTAAAAACTTAATAAAAAGTGATATGGCTAATATGTTTAAACAATGCCTTGGTTAAAAAAGAGAGACATCATATAACGATTAAAACCTTATAATGTGTAGCATTGTTTTTAGTAGGATGTAAGATCCGAGGACCATTCCTTATATAAATTTGCTTAACGTTTAAAGATATAGAACTTAAGATCCGATCTAACAAACAGTAAGGCGCTAATTTCCAGACGCAATAAGAAATTAACTTTAATCAAGTTTGCAGTCCAAGAACAAGACTTAACCAAGTTGCTGTTTTGATTATTTAGATCAGTAACTTCTAATGTTAATTTTCCCAAAGTAGGAGGTCCGAAGACCCGGCATAACTAAGGTTCTGTTTAACAAATGACAAGACATCAATTTCCACAAGGTTTGTGGTCCGAGGACTACACTTAACCAAGTTTCTGTTTGATTCTTAAGAACAGTAACTTCAAATGTTAATTTCCCCAAAGTAGGAGGTCCGAAGACCCGGCATAACTAAGGTTCTGTTTAACAAATGACAAGACATCAATTTCCACAAGGTTTGTGGTCCGAGGACAACACTTAACCAAGTTTCTGTTTGATTCTTAAGAACAGTAACTTCAAATGTTAATTTACCCAAAGAAGGAGTTCCGAAGACCCTATGATAACTAAGGTTCGTTTAACAAATGACAAGACATCAATTTCCACAAGGTTTGTGGTCCGAGGACGACACTTAACCAAGTTTCTGTTTGATTCTTAAGAACAGTAACTTCAAATGTTAATTTTCCCAAAGTAGGAGGTCCGAGGACCCGGCATAACTAAGGTTCTATTTAACAAGTGACAAGATATCAATTTCCACGAGGTTTGTGGTCCGAGGACTACACTTAACCAAGTTTCTGTTTGATTCTTTAGAATTGTAACTTCATGCGTCAGAGGTACTCATAACTTTGAAATGTTAACTGACAAAAGCATATTTTATTAATAATAATACCTCCTAAGATTATTTACATTCCATGGGCGTGGTACAATTCTTTCATCTAGGTCAACTAGCCGATATGACCCTATGCCCGCTACTGAAACAATGCGATAGGGGCCTTCCCAGTTGGGTCCTAGCTTACCCCAAGTTGGGTTCTTAGAGGTGCCCAAAACTTTTCTTAACACAAGATCACCAGGTGCAAGTGGCCTTAGCTTCACGTGGGCGTCATATCCCCGTTTTAGCTTTTGTTGATAATAAGCCATTTGGACCATAGCTGCCTCGCGTCGTTCCTCGAGTAAATCAAGACCTTTCTCCAGGAGTCCATTATTATTCTCCGGGCTAAAGGAGCTCGTTTTTAGGGTGGGAAAACCAAATTCTAGAGGTATTACCGCCTCGGCTCCATAAGTCATAGAGAATGGCGTTTCTCCAGTGGACCTGCATGGTGTGGTCCGATACGTCCACAGAACATGAGGGAGCTCTTCTACCCATCTGCCTTTCGCATCGTCCAACCTCTTCTTGAGCCCATTGACTATGACCTTGTTAACGGCCTCGGCTTGTCCATTTCCCTGAGGATAAGCTGGGCTGGAGTACCCATTTATGATACCCATGTCACCGCAATACTTCCTGAAAGCTCTGCTGTCAAATTGGACACCATTATCTGATATAAGTGTATGTGGTATTCCAAATCTAGTGACGATGCTCTTCCACACAAACTTCTTGAAATCAACATCTCTGATATTTGCTAAGGGCTCGGCCTCAACCCATTTGGTGAAATAGTCTGTTCCCACAAGAAGCCATCTTTTATTTCCTGCCGCTCTCGGGAATGGTCTCACTATGTCCAATCCCCACTGTGCAAAGGGCCAAGGACTGGAAAGGGGGTTAAGAACTCCTCCAGGTTGATGGATGTTAGGGGCGAACCTCTGGCATTGATCACATTTCCTGGCGTAGTCTTGAGCCTCCCTTTGCATATTGGGCCACCAATAACCCTGAGTTAGAGCTCTATGGGCTAAGGACCTTCCCCCAGTGTGGCTCCCACAAATTCCCTCATGCAGTTCCTCCAGTAATGCTTCCGTTGATTCAGGGTGCACATACAACAAGTACGGTCCTGAAAAGGATCGTTTATACAGCTTCTGGTCCTCGGATAGCCAAAAACGTGGCGCCTTCCGACGCACCTTCTCCGCTTCAGACTTGTCCTCAGGCAGGATGTCGTTTTTAAGAAAAGATACGACAGGGTCAATCCAACTAGGTCCAAGCCTTACTAGATGGACACGAGCCACATTGATGGGGGTAAGAGTTGGCTTTAGCAAATCCTCCACAAGGATAATCCTGGGCAAACCCTGAGCCGAAGATGTTGCCAATGTGGCTAAAGAGTCTGCATGGATGTTTCCACTCCTAGGAATGTGAGCTAAGGCAAAAGAGTCAAATTCAACTTGCTAACGTTTGACCTGGGCCAAATATTCCTGCATTCTGGGATCTCTAGCCTCCATGGTCCCCATGACTTGGCCGACCACTAACTGAGAGTCCGAGAACACATGGATTTCCCTTCCGCCCATCCTACGTACCATCTGCATACCTACCAAGACTGCTTCATACTCGGCCTCATTGTTAGTAGCCGAGAAGGCCAATCTTAAAGATTTTTCGAAGACAATTCCTTCAGGGGACATTAGAACAAGTCCAATACCAGACCCTCTCTGATTAGCAGCCCCATCCACATACACTTTCCAAGCCGAGGGCACTGCGGCCGTGACCACTCCAACTGATTTTCCATCCATGTGTGCTTCTTTTGGAGTTTCTTCTAGCAATGGTTCAGTAAACTCTGCCACCAAGTCAGCGAGGACTTGACCCTTCACCGAGGTGCGAGGCTTGTATTTAACGTCAAAAGCCCCCAAGATGGTTCCCCACTTTGCTATCCTGCCTGAGTAGTTGGCACTACGTAGCACTGCCTTGAGAGGCAATTGGGTCAGGACAATCACGGTGTGGGACTGGAAATAATGAGGAAGCTTTCGTGTGGCCTGAACTACGACCAGAAGTGCTTTCTCCAAGGGTAGATAACGCACCTCGGCATCGTTTAAAGATTTGCTAACGTAGTATACCGGCCTTTGTGCCCCGTCATCATTCCTTATAAGGACCAGGCTGACCGCATGGACAGCCACTGCCAGATAAGCAAACAAGACCTCATCCGCCTCGGGACGAGACAAAATGGGCGGCCAAGAAAGATATTGCTTGAGTTGTTGGAAAGCTAACGCGCAGTCCTCGGTCCATTGGAACCCTTTCCACTTGTTCAACAACTGAAAGAAAGGACGACATCGGTCAGCCGACCGAGATATAAATCTGTTCAAGGCGGCAATCATTCCGGTTAATTTCTGGACTTCTTTTGGGTTCCGAGGAGGCCTCAAGTCCTGAATAGCCTTAACCTGTGTTGGGTTTACCTCTATGCCTCTATGAGTGATCATGTACCCCAAAAATTTTCCAGACCCAACGCTGAAAGAGCATTTTGAGGCGTTAAGGCGTAGCTTATACTTTCTTAATACCTGAAAGGTGTTAGCCAGATCTCTCACATGCGAAGGTATCATTTTGCTCTTTACCACCATATCGTCCACATACACCTCAATAGTCTTCCCCAACTGATGTTCGAACATTCTGGTCATCATTCTTTGGTAAGTAGCCCCAGCATTTTTCAAACCAAATGGCATGACCTTATAATGATAATTCCCCGTCGGAGTAATGAAGGCAGTCTTCTCTTGGTCCCCCAATGCCAAGGGAATCTGGTGATACCCCTGGAAGGCGTCCAGAAAACTCATCCGAGGATGTCCGACAGTGGCATCCACCAGTTGATCAATACGCGGCATTTGGAACGAATCTTTGGGACAGGCCTTGTTCAGATCAGTAAAGTCCACACATACCCTCCACGTTCCGTTCTTCTTTTTAACAACGACTGTATGGGCCAACCACTCGGGGTAGAAAACTTCTTTGATAGCCCCAGCCCTCTTAAGTTTAAGCACCTCTTCCTTCACAGCCTCGGAGTGTTCTCTGGAAGAGCGCCGAGGTGGCTGCCTTCTCGGAACAATAGCTGGGTTGACATTTAAATGATGACAAATGAAGCTTGGATCAACGCCTGGAGCTTCGTAAGGATCCCACGCAAAAATGTCAATATTGTCCTTCAGAAATTCTAACAATTCGATCTTCTCTTGGCGTGGCAAAAGTATGCCAACTTGGAAGAACCTCTCTGGATTATCAGCTACTGGAAACTTCTCTAACTCCTCGCAATGTGTCTCCTCTCCTGTCACCATCCCAGATGAACCAGGAGCTGTTAACTGCTATAAGTCTTTGGTGATTGAAGCCGAAGACTCGGCTTCTGTCTGATGTAGTACTGCAGCCGATATGCACTGCCTGGCTACCGATTGGCTGCCAAGGATTTCCTCAACACATTCCCCCAAGGGAAATTTAATTTTAACATGCAAAGTAGAGGAGACAGCTCCCAGAGCGTGCAGCCAAGGCCTGGCGAGGATGGCCGTATATGGAGAGTACGCGTCAACCACGATGAAGTCCACCTCAACCGTTTCTGGGCCGGATTGAACGGGCAAACGGATCTGTCCCTTCGGCATAACGGCTCTCCCTTCAAAGCTTATAAGCGGCGAATCATAAGGAGTAAGGTCTTCCAACTTCAACCTTAACCCCTTAAATAGATCAGGGTACATGATATCTGCACCACTGCCCTGATCTATCATCACCCTCCTCACATCATAGTTCCCTATCTTGAGCGTAACTACAAGAGCATCGTCATGGGGTTGGATAGTCCCTGCTTTATCCTCCTCAGAAAATCCCAAGATGGGCAAATTGAGCTTCAACCTCTTCGGCCTGCAGCCTGTATCCTCGGCCTGAGAATGAGAAACTGCCATCACCCTAGTGGGACTTGAGCCGGTCCTACCAGGTGCAGCAAAGATAACATTGATTGTTCCCAATGCCGGCCGAGATGAATTGTTCCTCTGATTGTTTGAGCCGGACTGGCTGCCCTGACCAGTAGGTTGACACAAGTGCTGCTTCAGTTTTCCTTCACTGACAAGCTGCTCCAAATGGTTCCACAGGGTCCGACAGTTCTCGGTAGTGTGGCCCACATCCTGATGGTACTGACAAAAGAGGTTTAGATTCCTCTTCGCAGGGTCCCCTGACATCTTACCAGGCCACTTGAAAAAGGGCTCCTTACGTACTTTCTCTACAATCGATGCAGTTCCCGAACACGTGCTCACCCGCCCGAGGTGTCGCCGAGCTCTGGACCTTTGTCCAATGTAATCTCTCCTCGGCCTGTTGTTGTGGTACCTGTCCGACCTGAAATCCCTTCTCTCCTGCGGGATGACCTTCTCCTTACCCTTTACTTGCTGTTGGTCTTCCTCCACTTTCTTATACTCGTCAATACGATCCATGAGGCGACGTACACTGCGACCAGGCTTTTTAGTCAGAGACTTTCTCAGGTCGTGATCAGTAGGAAGGCCTACCTTAAAGGTATTAAGCGCCACCTCATCAAAGTCACCATCTATTTCATTAAACATCTCCCAGTAACGGTCGGAGTATGCTTTCAACGTCTCCCCTTCCCTCATGGTCATGGATAACAGCGAGTCCAATGGCCGAGGTACTCTGCTACACGTAATGAACCCCGAAGCGAATGCTCTAGTAAGCTCCCCAAACGAACTTATGGACCCCGATTTAAGGCCATTGAACCACCTCATAGCGACAGGTCCCAAAGTTGCAGGGGAAAACTTTACACATCAGGGTCTCGTTGTGAGAGTGCACCGCCATCCTCTGGTTAAAGTGACTCACATGCTCCACCGGATCAGTCCGGCCATTATAGATGGTGAAAGTGGGCTGGGTAAACCTTCTGGGAAGCCTTCCTCTCTCAATCCTCCGTGTAAATGGAGATTTGGAGAGCTGGTGCAACGCCCTACTCATAGCATCGTTGCCTAAGCCCCTAGAATGAGGCTTCTTACGTCTGCGAGTTGGCTAGTCGTCCTCCTCACCGGAAGATGTTGCACTGGTGGGAAAGCGCGACCTTGAGCTGTAGCCACCTCCCCTATCCTCCTCTGAGGAAGAGTTAGATGAGGACGGTGAAAGCCTACGCTTAGCACGGCGTAACCTTCTCTTCAAACGATTGATTTCCTTCTGCATGGATTTAGAACCCTCATCGTGGGTGGTGCTACCCCCCTCATGAATATGGTTAGCGCCTGGGTATTCTGTATGGACACTTCCCTCACGATCCCTTTGATGTTCAAGACGTTCGAAATGATCTTTCGGCTGTGATCCCTATGACTCTGCATGGTGAGCACCTAAGCCTGCCATAATATCCCTACTTCTTCTAGACTAGATTTCCCACAGACGGCGCCAATTGTAAGTGCACAATTGCACCTGGCTCCAAGAACAGTTACGGGCTCAGGCCCAATGAGCCTTAAACAATATGAATTTGTAGAGTGTGGGCTTCAAACCCAGGTTAGAAGTGTCTAAGGATTAAATGACAAGCCAAAGATTGCAAACACTTGAAAACAACAAGGAATATTGCAAATCAACCTACTCGGACGTAAGCCGAGAGCTGTTCTTATATTATCTCTTTCTCTTTTTTCTTTTTCTCTTAGATTACAAAAAAGGGAGTCCCCATTCATGTTCTAGGTTACTTCTTAAATACTCCTCTTTTTGATAATTTGTACACGTGTTGCCCCAACTCCCCCTTAGCCTAGATATTTCTTTTCTCAGTGCCTTTGAATAGTAACCAGAAGTTTCCCTTCCACTGTTCAGGTGTCACTTCCCCATTAATGCGGTCAGGGTGGTAGGTGCAGGGTCTTTAATGTGGAGGTGGCAGCCTTTATCTTGGGTATTTCTCTAACATCGGTGCTTCTAGGACATTCAAGGGTTCCCCCCCCCCCTTTAACCATTGGTCTTGACCGTGTCATTCCCTAACCTTTGCCATGAAGTCCCGGGTTCTCCGGTGTCCGTCCGAAGGGAAATTCACCCTCGGCTGGATCCTCGGATCCTCGGCGTATGGGCCGACCCATAGTACTAACAAGTTCTAAACCCAAGAGCAAGTCGGCCTTCCTTAGCATGGCCCAAAGGCCCACATCCCCATCAGGGTCTTTTTACTCCCCACAATTCAATAAACTATTTATAATTTATGAAATTTAATATTTCAATTTTTTCAAATTATATCCTAAAAATCAAAAATAAATTAAACTAACAAATCTAAACTAAATCTAAACTTCAAAAATAATATTCTGAGTTGGCTCAGGTTATTTAGGTTGAAAATTTGTCAACTCAAGCTCTACCCAATCCAATTTTCAAAATAATTTGGGAACTCAAATCTCAATACTCAATATATCCAACCCATCAATCCATGACAACAAATCCAAGACTTTAGATTGGAGGGATTGGGTTAGATTTGTTGTATTTGTTGATTAATCCACACTCCTATTCTCAAATTTCTGTAGGATGAATATTTTTATTTTACACTAAAAAGTAGTAATAAGAGTGTGAATTACTCAATTCCGTTTTCTTTTCTTTTTTTTCTTTTTTTTTTTTATACTTTTTTTTATTGCTGCCCTCAAAGGATACGAGTTTAGAGGCGTGAAGGACGTAGGTTTCTTTTTTTCTTTTTCTTTTTCTGGTTGAGAAGAAGGTAAGTAAGTGAGCATGTAGCCTAAATCTGTATAATTTCAGTTAAATTTTATTGAGAGATATAAGAAAATATGCTAAAGAAAGAACCATCCCATCTAAAATGTAATAAATAGGCTAGATTTAGAAATTTCAATGCCTGATGTAGTGCGACTTTGGAGACTATTATTTCCCACACTTTCTGCATGTCATTCTATATATTAATTTTCTTATATATTAGTATGCATTTAGATATTTGGTTTCAGTTCTAACATTTTATAATTAAAAAAAGATATTTAGTTTTATTGTAATAAATGTTTAGCATGTGAGTTGTTCCATGACATTTTTAATTATACTTTTTTTTATTTTTATACATAGAGTTGGCAAAGCAAATTGCTTTCTACTTTCAAGTGTTTCCATTATATAGTTACATGGAATTTAATATGTAGAATGCTGCTCTCTCTCTCTCTCTCTCTCTCTCTCTCTCTCTCTCTATATATATATATATATATAAACCGATGTGCAATATACTTGTTAGACTCTCCAAGGCGATATGGTTCGAAGCTTTGTACTAATTATCAAAAGAAAAACTCTAAAGACACGTCCAAATTCATACCCAAATCCACAATACACTTATCTATAGAAATGGTTTCCTTTTCCCATCCCTAGGAAAGAAAGAGTTCCATAGATTTTATTTAAAAATAATAATAATAAAATAACAACAATTGAAACAGTCTCCTTAGCTAAGAATTTTGTAGTACAATTTATTGGCATTTTTAAATATTTTTAACAGAAACATCCGGAATTCGGACCCCTCCTAATAACAATAACAATTAAAAAGATCTCCCAAAGTCTTATAGTACAATTCGTTGATATTTCTTAATATTTCAAATGGAGACATCTAGGATTCAAACCCCTTTTTATAATTATCAAATTATCAACCAAAAAAAAAAAATCTATAAGTCTTCTCTAGATACCTCATACAGTCATACTAGTTAACTACATATGAAAGTTGCTTATGCACGCCATGCCAAGTGAAAAGTTCCGAAGTTATTAAAAATTATACAGATGGATTTTTTTTTTTTTTTTTCAAGGAAGCACTTTCTTTTACATAAGCCCAAGCCGACCAATCAAACAACATTCCAAATCAGTGTCCCAACTACCCTGTTAGAAATTCCTAGTAGTTTTAGGTATAAGCTCCTGTCCTTCTTTTTCTTTGATGCTAATCAAACGTCAAGTCTAAGGCCAACCGAAAAATTGGACACGGATTTGTTGTATTTAGGATCTGTTTGGATAGAACTTATTACTGAAAACTGAAAACTGAAAACTGAAAATACTATAGTAAAATAATTTTAAAATGTGTGAATAGTACCGCGAAATCTATTTTTAATGAAAAAGTTGCTGAAAAGTGAAATTTGTGGGTTCATGAATAGTGCACGGATGCACTGTTCATAGAAGACTTGGTCAACAACTGCGGCTGGAAAAAAAAAAAAAAAAAGGCTGAAAACGCGAAAACGCAAAACGCAGCCCTGATAAGTTGGATCCAAACGGTCACTTAGTATTGGACTTGGTTTGAGTCTAATGTTTAGTCGCATTTAACTCATTTAGATGATAATATGTATCCACTTTCAAACAGGTGTCATCATCTTGATGAGTTCAGTACAACTAATAAAAAACTAAACCAAACCTTATCCTTTAGTATTTACCGCAAGAAAAGAAAAATAGAAAAAAGAAAAAGTCATTGCAGGTTATATGTAGCTCAGTATCTCCAAATGGAAAAGTTGTTTCTGTTATCATTTCCATTAATTTCCAGTATTGGTTTGACAATCAGACCAACATAAAACTATGGCTCCAAATCTCCACGCTAAACTTGAGCCGAATTTGGAGGTCCAAACTATTCTTTCCCTTCACCTTGACGCAAATAAAATCACAGAGCAAAAGAAAGGAAAGATGAACTACGTGTTAGCTATGTTGAATGTTTTGACCAATTTTTTTTATGTGAATCTGTTTTGACCAGATTCATTGTTCTAAAATCGTCACAATCTACTTATAATAATTAAATGCCATGTTAAATAGCTCACATAGTACTTCCACATCATTGCATATAAATTATTGTGTAGGATTGTCTCTCATGAATTCTTGTGTACAATTATAACTATTAGTATAAATGATAATAGTTACACACCCTGACTATACGGGACATATAGTTAAAATCTTGTTTTCATTAATTAAAATTGTAAAATTACACAATCGCGTTGCTCATAATTTTACATTTTCATAATTATAACTAAAATTTCATAATCATAACTAAAATCGTGTTTTTACAACATGATTTTAACGTATGATAGTGCATAACAATAATTAGCTATTAGTATATAAAGCCTTTTATATGCGAATGGCACGTGGACCACAAACAAATAGTAGCTAGCAAGTGTCCGATTCCTTTGTTTTGCAACCAATGGTGTGCAATGTTTTGTGGACGGAATTCTAGTCTTGTTTAAATAGAAAATTCTAACTAACTTTTATTTTTGTCTGGTTCCAAATCACTAATATCTTTTAGAAGTTTGCTGAACCGTCCGTACCAACTCTTTTTCTTTTTTTGTTGATAATTACCAACCCTTATTCATAAAAACAATTCATATCTTTTCATTAAAATGTATGAAAATGCTTTCTTCATTAGTTGGCTGGATTATACCCTCTTCCTCTTCCTCTTCCTCTTCCTCTTCTTCCTCCCAATACGACGAAAAAGAAGATGACAACACAAAAAACGACAGCATTTCAGCTAAACCTATTGATAACATTGATGAATCCATTGATGATCCCAAAATTCCAGTTGGAATCGCCGTCCGCTCCACCCCTATAGTCACAATTGCACTTCCTGCCACCGCGGCTGCCCCTATAGGCAACCCTCCAATCACAACCACCACCACCACCACCACTATAATTGTGAATTCAAAGAGACGGCGTGTTGAGAATGAGAGCAATAACGATGCATGGGCCATGCAGGAAGAGAAAAGGCATGTGGACTATTCTCGGAGACTGATTCAACGGATTTGGACTAACGAGGATGAGATTGAGCTCCTAAGAGGCTTCCTTGAGTTCACAACACAGCGTGGCTCCACAAATTACAATGTCACCAAAGAATTCTACGATCAAATCAGGTCCAAACTTCAGGTTGAGTTCAACAAGAACCAGCTCTCTGATAAGCTCCGCAAGTTAAAGAGAAAGTACAAAAGAGTTCTTGAAAGAAACAACCCAGACAAAGAGTTTTCTTTCAAGACCGCACATGAACAAGCCACGTTTGAAATTTCTCGCAAGATCTGGGGTGATATTGTTGGCCGAATTGGCGTCGAAGATAACATGTTGGATGAGGATGAACCGAGTTCTAGCCTTAATGACATTAATCTTGTCAATGTTAAGGTGGAGGATGAGGAAGTTATGGGTGATTTTAGGCCGTGGAAGCGACCAAAGTCTCTGTCTGGTTTGAAAATCAATGAGAAGCACGGTTCCAACAATGGTACTTTGCCAACTGATATTGAAAATGGGAATAATGACGTAGTGAGCTTGATTGAGGATACGGTGAAGAGTTTATCACCATTGTTTCAAGAGCTGTTGAGCAATGCATTGAGCCCAACGGAATTGAGTCCTGATGGGGTGTCGACGACGAATATGCAGAGTGGAGAAGGGGTGGATGAGAAGTGGAGGGAGCAAAAGATTAAGGAGTTGGAGGTGTATTTAAAGCGTTTGGAGTTGGTACAGGATCAGATTAAAGCAACATTGGAGGAATTGAGGTCTATGGGAGGTTGATGGAAGATATATTCGGGTTTGAATCCGAACATATGCAGACTTTTTGGTCTTAAGCTTTTACTTTTTCACAAATTTTCTTGGTGATTGATCACTAGTTGATAGTGTAGCAAGAAATAATTGAGTTTTTGGTTTATATATCCTTTACTGGGTTTATTAAAATAGTATTTTAACAATAATTTTTTAAATTTGATAGTATGGTGGTCATATTAATATTGTTTGGATACAATTTGCCCAATAAATTATCATCCCATGCATAGGTTGTTTTTGTTTTCATGCATTAGCTAGACTCGTTGAATTCAAGTATTCATCTAAAGATCATGTCCAAGTTACAATTTAGGGCTAATTTGAATTGAAGCAGGTTGTTTTTGTATTCATGCACTAGCTTACGCAGATTTTTCCTGCCCTTACCGCAACAAGAGATCCCATACACACGGTTTTAGATGCGGTCCATGGAGTGAAGCCACTAGCACTGATCCCCCTCCTCGAAGCATTGCCGATGCAATGACTCCATGCACCGGCGAGAGCGACCCATAGAAGGCGGTGTTGGACTTCATGGACGAACTATTGAAGCTCTATGTTACGCTCACTATTCCAATTTCCAGTCTTCCTTGTCTCATAGTCTCTCTCGGAGGTTTTGTAGAAGATGTTACAAATTAAAGATAGCCAAAGATATCTTTAGTAGGGGGGTTTGTGGTTCAGGACCTGAGGGTAGATTTAGGGTTATATATTTCCAACCATGATTAAAAAAAGAAAAAGCAAAAGAAAGTAGAAAAAGAGAGGGTTTTTGGGTTCTGTTAATTTATTGTTGAGTTGGTTGGTTGAGTTCGGAAGCACTAATTGGGCTTGTTGAGTTGATTAATTGAGTTGGCCAGCACTAATTGGGCAGTTTGGGCTAGCTAAGTCAGCAATTTTAGCTTAACACATTTTTATTTAAAAAAAAAAAAATTTGTGAGTGATATTCTGATATGGTCCCTGACCCCAATCTGCCAAAATTAAAAATTAAAAAAGAAGGAGAAACTATTTAAAATGTCGGGAAGCTAAGCTAATACCTTGAAGAGATTCCAATTGAGTATCCAATATAAGACTTAGCTTCTATACTAATCACATCATTTACACATGAATGCTACAGCATAAAAGTGTTTAGCTTGTTTCAAGCTTCAACTCATAAGTTTCTTTCAGCAAAAAAAAAACTCATAAGTTTCTTGACTTCTATTCAAAGATTTTGGCACAATCCTACCCTTAATAAGATTTTAGTAGGGTCTAAAAGACTGAGCAGTACATGGTGAATTATCGAAAGAACATTTACTTTATAAATAACATAAATTCACCTTCTCTTGCACATGATATTTAATGATTTTTAAAATAAAAAAAATAGGACATGATATGACCCCAAAAAAAAAAGAAGCGTGGAAGTCATGCTTGGTAACACAATTAAATAATTGTAAAAAAAAAAAAATGTCAAAACAATAAAATGCCTTTTCTTTTTTGGATTCAAATAGCAATAAACCATTGAATTTGTCTATGATGCACATTGTTGGCATAAAAATTGCATCTAAGATCACAGTTGTCACAAGATAAGAACAAGTCTTTTTTCCTTTTATTGACCTAAAAATAATTAATAAAAAAATTCACCATTAAATTACGAATATATCATACTTAGAAAGAATTTAAATGCACCTGACATTTTTTTCCAGAAATCAAATTTGCCATTATCCATCAATTGATTTTATGTCCATTTATGCCAGAACCGGCGTGCGGTATACACTAGCTATAGCTGTCAAAAGCTTTGATCATGAAACAATTCTTATTATTATAAATAGATTTGTAGCACCTTCTTTGTACCATACAGTTTCCATCCATGTTAGCTTCTCTCCTTCTAGATTTCTCAAAAACTATATTTATCCTCCATTCAGATCACAATATCGGATCAATGATTTACCAGAATAGAGCTTCATTTAATTTGAAGCTAAACAGGGTAATGCATGAATATAGCCCTGGAGCTTTCAAGTTCGGTGAGTTATTAATATTGCTTTTAGTAATAATCCAATTGCTAGTATGAATGCTAGGCTAAAAACCTCACATTTATATTTTTTGGGTTTTTGTTACAGGTTGGAGTTCTTATATGAAACCATCACATAATGCGCTTGGGATGATTCAACAGTTGCTGCAAACAAGAGCATCATGCACAGAAATCTTCCAGCAAAGGAATATGTCTACTTCACAAATAATTAAATTTTAACTAGATAGCCATGCATGCAAATAAAGATTTGCATAGTATTTACTTCTCATGCAATGGTCCAGTTGAAATGTATCTTTTATTTTCAAAAAGATTTTTTTTTTTTTTAAATGTCAAGATGTAACTATCACATATATCAAAATCTCAGAGAATAGAGTGTATGTATATGAAATGATGTTTTATTGATTTTTCGAAACCTCATGGAAGGTTAGTAATTTTGTTAATTTTGAAATTAGTTGTACTCTTGGAGAATGAGAGATTTAAATTGAGTTGCTGAAAAATATTTTTTTTAATGAACTTTTTTTGATAGACAAAGAATGAATTTTTTTTAATAAAAAAATATTTAATGTATGAGAGGGTAAAAAATAATGCATCCCCTTGTTTCCTAAGAAAATGAACTTTTTTTTTTTGGTGTATGTGTACATGTTAGGAGTTATGTCTATTTATTATTATTATTATTATTATTATTATTATAAAAAATAAAAATAAGGGGGGGGTGGGGGGAGATTTTGAGACAAAATTTTGATTTGCGTGGAATGCATTTTAAGATATTAACTTTCCCACAACTTCCTCAAAAAGCTTTGCTTGGAATTAAATTTTGAAAGATTCAAATTTTCTAGAATTCCTAAGATAATCTATCAAATGGATTCAAATCTTCTAAATTTCCTAGAAGATCTGAATCCAATTCTGAATGGCTTGCTCAAGAATGCTTTCAATTGCTTGAGCAAGCAAAAGCAGGCCTCAATTGCTTAAGCAGCCCATGGGCAGCACTTATGTTTATTACTGCTCATTGTTACAGAGCTTGCTTGAGCAGCTTCATTTCTTGCTGGAGCAAGATTCTACATATTGGATTCAACCAACTAAAATCCTAACAAATTGGATATTATTTATAATCGAATCCATAAATTTATGTTTTTGTGCTTAACTTGAAACCTTTAATAGATGAGATGAAAATTTTACAGTACACACTTTTTTCTTTAATGTACTATATGGACTTCATCCTTTTCCTTTATTATCTTTTTTTTATATATTTTTCATATATATCCTACCTAATTTTAATTGTTAACACATGTTATTGCCTTATTTAACATATATTTTATAATAATATATGTATGTAGAGATTAGGTACGTATGATATGTACCTAAAAGAAAATTTGTGTATTGTAGAATGATGATCATTCATGAGATAGTTTTTTTATCTTTAATTATCTTGATATTTTACAAAAATGTAAGATATAAGGAAATTATGTAATCTAATGATAGAATTATTGAAAAATGAATCTAATAAAAAGTTTTTAATTAAATGATATGAGTCTTTTTAAAGATACAACAAAACTTTACAAAAAATTACAACATTCCCAAATTAATTTATCAATTCACACTTGAACTTTAAAAAAATTAAATTGAAAATTGTGGTAGATCCATGTATAAGGAGGTATGTTAATTTGAAAATTTTGTGAAATTGTTGTAAATTTTTATTATGTCAATAGCTTTATTGAAATTGTATTGTCATAAAAAAATGGGAGAGATGCATATGCAGCGTAACACGTTTGTAGGTGGTCCAATGGACCCGAATCCAAAAACTAAAAAAAGGAAGGACAAATTATTGAAAAGTGTGTGAGTTGTTTCAATTCATAAATTTCTTGGCTTCTTGTTAGAAATCTGGGAAATGGGAATAATCCTATCCTTAATAAGATTTTGGTGGGGTGTAAAAGAATGGAGATGTACATCATGAATTATAGAAGGAACATAAATTCACCTTCTTGCACCTTTTTTTTTTTTTTAATCTATTGAGTTTCAACCTATGTTATCCAGTTCTGATGATTATACTCTTTATTATTAAATCAAAATATTCATCGATTTTTAGTGTAGGAGATTGAATTTCAAATCTCTTATACTTTCTTGTAAATGATACATTATGTTAAAAGAAAATAATATAACAAAAAATGTGTGGAAGTCATGCTTGGTAATACCATAAAATAGTTATAAATTTTTTTTTAGAAACAAATAGTTATAAAAATGGTAACACAATAATTTTTTTTTTCCTGGTAAGAATTCAAATAGCAATAAAACATTGAATTTATCCATGATGCACATTGTTGGCATAAAAATTGCATTTAAGAAGAAGAAGAAAAAAATATCATACTTGTCACAAAATAAGGGCTATTCCTTTTGTTTCTCGCTACAAATAGGTATATATATCCTTTACTGGGTTTAATAAAATAATATTTTAACAATAGTTTTTTAAGCTTGATAGTATGGTGGTCATATTAATATTGTTTGGACACAATTTGCCCAATGAATTATCATCCCATGCATAGGTTGTTTTTGTTTTCATGCATTAGCTAGACTCGTTGAATTCAAGTATTCATCTAAAGATCATGTCCAAGTTAAAATTTAGGGCTAATTTGAAGCAGGTTGTTTTTGTTTTCACTTTTCATGCATTAGCTTACGCAGATTTTTCCTGCCCTTACCGCAACAAGAGATCCCATACACACGGTTTTAGATGCAGTCCATGGAGTGAAGCCACTAGCACTGATCCCCCTCCTTGAAGCATTGTCGACACAATTACTCCATGCACCGGCGAGAGGGACCCATAGAAGGCGATGTTGGACTTCATGGACGGAATATTGAAGCTCTATGTTACGCTCACTATCCCACGCTCCCAGTCCTCCTTGTCTCATAGTCTCTCTCTGAGGTTTTGTAGGAAATGTTACAAAGATAGCCAAAGATATCTTTAGTCTGATGGCACCTTCCTTGGGGGGTTTGTGGTTCAAGACCTGGTGGTAGATTTTGGGTATATTTCCAACCATGATTAAAAAAAATTTTAAAACAAAAAAAAACAAAAAGTAAAGCAGAGAAAGAGAGGGTTTTTGGGTTCTGTTAATTTTTTTTGTTGAGTTGGTTAATTGAGTTGGAAATCACTAATTGGCTTGCTGAGTTGGTTAATTGAGTTGGCAAGCACTAATTGGGCTAGCTAGCTAAGTCACATTTAAGCAATTTTAGCTTAATACTTTTATATATATATATATATATATATATATATATATATATATATATATATATATATTGTGAGTGATATATTAATACGGTCCCTTACCCCAATCTGCCAAAATTAAAAAAAATAAAAAAAGAAAAAAAAAGAAAAAGGTGAAACTATTTAAAATGTTGGGAAGCTAAGACCTTGGAAAGATTCCAATTGAGTATATTATATTAACTACTTTTAGTCATTCTTAATTTAGTATCCAACGTAAGACATCATATCTTTACTAATCATATCATTTACATGTGAATATTATAATATAAAATGATTAGCTTGTTAATTTCAAGTTTCAACTCATAAGTTTCTTGACTTCTATTTAAAGATTTTGGGACAATCCTACCCTTAATAAGATTTAGTGGGTTTAAAAGAATGAAGTTGTTAGTTGTACATGATGAATTATAGAAAGAACATTTACATCCAAAATTTTTTTTATAGAAAATAAAATTAATTCCCCTTCTTGCACATGGATAAATTACATAGTTGACCCCTATCCTTCATAACATACCAAATGTTAAGACCCATGGTTAAAACTCACTCTTAAAAACTGGCTTGTCAGGGGAAGGTGCTCAAGAGCTTATAAATATATGTTTAAGTTTATATTTAATCTATGCGGAACACTAGAATCATAACAATGATTTTCCCTACCACATCAATTGCCAACTGTAATGACACCTCAGGAAAAAAAAAATTAAATTTTTTTATTCCCATGTGAGTTCAAAGTTTGGGCAAAATTTTAAAATCCTTAACTTTCTCTCTCACGCCTCTCTTCTCCCTTATTCCCACACCTGGATGACTATAATGAGGAATTAATTTTGAGAGGTTAAGGTGGCTTCCACCATGGTATTGAGCTTCGCGTTAGGCCTACTCGGTATTTATCTTATTATGCCCGTATCTGGGTTGTGTATATTTTTTAGATGGGATTTTGATAAGGTTAGTGTTAGAAATACTGAATTCCATAATATTGTATTTCTCACTAAAAAAATATACATGAGTGTTTTTATATAGGAGGCATATGAGTGCAGTACAAGTAAGAGTGTAGTACAAGAATGTGTGCTACACAAGTAAACTAGTTGGGCCTAAAGCCCATAACACTATACATGTTAACAGCCCCCCTCAAACTCAAGGTGGATGTGAGACCAACTTGAGGTTGTCAACCAAAGTACGAAGGCGTCCCTTAGGATGTGACTTGGTGAAGATATCTGCAAGTTGATCTGTAGAGGAGACTGAGATTAGCTTGAGAGCACCATGGACAAGGTGATAACGGATAAAATGACAATCGATCTCGATGTGTTTAGTCCGTTCATGAAAGACATCATTGTGAGCAATATGAATGGCACTCTTGTTGTCACAATAAAGAGGAGTAGCAGAGGTTGTAGGTACACCTAAGTCTTTAAGAAGCCATCGTAGCCAAAGAAGCTCAAATGTGGTATCAGCAAGGGCACGATATTTTGCTTCAGTACTAGAACGGGCCACATGAGTTTGTTTCTTACTTCGCCAAGAAATTAGAGAAGAATCAAGAAGAAAGCAATAACCAGTGGTGGACCTGTGATCAGTGGGATCTCCTGCCCAATCGGCATCAGAAAATGCACGGAGAACAAGAGCAAACTAAGCAGAGTAGAAAAGATCATGGAAGAGAGTGCCCTTTAGGTACCGAAGAATGCGCAGAATAGCAGCATAGTGAGTCGATCGTGGAGCAGACAGATACTGGCTCACCTGGTGAACAGCATAGGAAATGTCTGGATGACTAACAATAAGATAAACTAGGCTGCCAACTAAGCATCTGTAAAGAGAGGGATTAAACAATGGTTTTCCCCCTGAGGGAGTCAGATGCGCATTAAGCTCGACTAGAGTGTCAACAGTCTTGCTATTAGTGAGTCCAGCTCTAGACAAGAGTTCAGAGGTATACTTGGCTTAAGTAATGTAAATTCCATCTGTAGAATGAGTGATTTCAAGACCCAAGAAGTAGCTGAGATGTCCAAGATCTTTCATCTCAAATTGCTGACTGAGAAAATCATTGAGTTCTTGAATGCCACTGAGGTCATCACCAGTTATGATCATATCATCCACATACAGGAGAAGTAAAATAGTGCCTTTGTCAGTACGACGAAGAAATAAGGCAGAATCATAATGACTGGCCATGTAACCCAAACGAGAGATGGTAGAGCTGAATTTGGCAAACCAAGCACGTGGAGCTTGTTTAAGGCCATAAAGTGCACGTCGAAGGTGACAAACCTTGTTTGATTCAACAGAGAGACCAAGAGGAGGTTGCATATAAACTTCTTCACTTAAATCCCCATTAAGGAATGCATTTTTGACATCCATCTAGAAAAGATCCCATTTATTGGCAGTAGCAACAGCTAAGAGGGCACGAACAGATGAGATACGAGCAACCGGAGTAAAGGTCTCTTCATAATCAATCTCATACTCCTGTGTAAAATCTTCTGCAACAAGACGAGTTTTGTAGCGCTCAATGGACCCATTAGAGCGAGTCTTAATCTTATAGATCCACTTACAACCAACCACAGATTTTTCAGGGGGGAGAGTGACCAAGTCCCAAGTATGATTTTTAGATAATGCATGAAGTTCCTCTTTCATTGCAATCTGCCATAAAGGGTCAGTGGAAGCCTCACGATAGGTGTGAGGCTCGTGTAGTGTAGTAAGGGCAGTGTAACAATGATAGTCAAGAAAATGTGCAGGAATGGACCTTACTCAAGTTGAGTGACGAGGTGGAATGTCTTGTGCATGATCTTCAGGTGGAGCAGGAGTAGGGAACCAAGATCAAGGTTGGGTAGCTCGTCTTCGACCTGTTCATCTTCCACCTGTTCATTAAAGGGGGAACTAGGAAAGGGATCAAGGATTTCTGGTGGTTGGACAGAGAAGTCAATAAGAGAATCAAGAGCAGCTACAAGAGGATCAGGATCAGCTATAAGAGGATCAGGATCAGCTATAGGATGGTCAGGAGCAGCTACAGGAATATGTGTCTCATGTGGAAATAGATCTAAGATAGAAGAGGAAGATAGAGAAGCACGGAAGTGAGAGAGCTCGGCAAAGAGGCGATGTTCCCAAAAGACAACATTACAGGAGATACGAAGACGATGAGAAATAGGATCATAACACCGATATCCCTTTTGAGTTTTGCCATAGCCAAGAAAACAACAAAGTCTTGACTTAGGCTCAAGTTTGTTATGCTCATGTGGCTGAAGAAGAACGAAATAAGTAGAGCCGAATGAGCGTAGGTGGTGATAGTCTGGAGGTGACCCAAAAAGGCGCTCATCTGGAGTTTGATTTTGGATGACAGGACTGGGAATGCGATTAATAGCATGAACAGATTGAAGAGGCTTTCGCCTCAAAAAGGAGTAGGAACTTCGTTGGCAAGAGAGAAGAAGAGCATGAACAGTGTCAAGAATATGACGAAGTTTTCGTTCGGCTCTACCATTTTGTTGAGAGGTACCTGGACAAGTTAGTTGATGAACAGTGCCATAGGAATGCAAAACAGCTTGGAAAGCATATTAAGTGTACTCAAGAGCATTATCAGATCGAAAAATTTTGATACGTTTAGAAAATTGAGTTTCAACCATTTTTGCAAAATTAGAATATACTTGCAATAATTCAGAACGATGTTTCATATTAAAGATCCAGCTATAGCGAGAGTAATCATCAACAAAGATAACAAAATATCGAGATCCACCAATACTAGAGACAGAGTAAGGTCTCTATGTTAGGATTAGTGCCCTTAAATCCTGTATGATGCTATGTATGATATTATGTATGACATTATGTATGACATGATGTATGACTTAATATTGTGTTTGATAAAGTTATTTTATTATTATCTAAAATAATAGTAACATGAATATGGGACATTATCATATAGTCCATGAGATGCATTGTATGTGATTTATGTGAAAAGTCACAGAAGATGTAAATCACAGAAGATGTAAATCACAAGTTCTTTGTAAACTCAGAATTAATAGTTCGTAGTCGGTGATGAAATTAGGCATTTCATCTGCGAAGACTATAACGTGTCAACTACGATGATTTGTCTTGATCATGGAAGTGGAAACTTCTAGTTGATATGTTTTAAGAGTTAAAACATATTGAACAGGACCGCTGTGAGATTTATTATTCTTCTAACGACTGTCAAATGAATAATAAATCTCACGACTTCTATTTGCATGAACTCTTAATCCTGAGAGAATAATGGACCTGATCATGAAGTGTAGG
Source organism: Castanea sativa (assembly GCF_040712315.1). Lineage (NCBI taxonomy): Eukaryota > Viridiplantae > Streptophyta > Magnoliopsida > Fagales > Fagaceae > Castanea > Castanea sativa. Next base: position 14,032,438 of record NC_134015.1, read on the forward strand.
TTGCTTTGATATATCAGGAGTGAGATCTGAAGTGATGGTCAAAACCTCGCATGTTGGGCAAAGCCACATTTAGTGTTGATGGAACATATATTCTCAAGATGGAATTCATAGTCTCTTGATGGAGATATAAAATATTCCCTGGAGATAAGTTTAATGGTTCAGTTAATCAGAGAGTTAGGCCTAACCACTTTAGTAAGAAATTGCTAAAGTATATATTTATGAAATTGGATTTCATAAATATATAATGAATAACTTTAAAGAATTAAACCGGGTACTCAAGGATAAGATGTAGTAATTTACAAAGTGGGCCTTACGTTTATGACTTTGTGTTACTACGAATATTTTATGAAGGGGTTACGTATATAATAAAGTCTTGGGATATAATTTATTAATAAGGCCTAGAGTGCAATTATATTTATATAGTGGTATTAAATATAATTAATGGTAACTTTGGACTTGTCAAGAGTTGACGGAAAAGCCCAAGGCCCATTGGAGCTAGTGTCTTATTGGTCCCTTTTGGTCCCACTCCAAGCCACACACTAAAGCCCAATTGGAAAGGCCCAATAGGCCAGCCCAATTAGATAATCAGTTAGTTATAAAGGGAGAAACATACAGAATTTTTATTAAGAAGATATTAGAAAAGAAAAAGAAACGGTGTGAGAGAGTGTGAGACACACTTTCATTCTCCCTTGAAAACTGATTGAGAGACCACACATCTTGGGCGTAAAGTGGAATTGGAGTGAAGATTAAAAGTGTTCCCAACTGCTTCTAATCTTTGTTTTGAATTTCTCCACACCAAGGTACGCCATCTTGTTCTTAAATTCTGAAATTTACATTGTGCACGTTATCAATCATGAATGAAATAGACCCTAGTTCGTTGCTTCCGCTGTGGGTTTTGCATGAGATGCAAAACCAGAATTTTTCCTTCACTCTAAACATTAGAATGAATAAGGTCAAAGATATCAGTGGATATAGATTCACTAAAATTGAAAGGCAAAGCTGGTTGTTTTCCTAACTGACATGAAACACAATCAAAATTTTTTGCAGACACTGAACCTAACAAACCTCTAGAAGCCAATTGTTGTACACGGGAAGAAGATGAGTGACCAAGTCGAGTATGCCAAAGAGCAAGAGAAGGAATAGAAGAAACTGCAGCAGCTGCGGTAATAGAAATAGGAGCAACAAGTGGAAGACGAAAGTTGTCCACGAGAAACATACGCCCAACTCTGGGACCGGTCCCTAGCTCCTGTCCCGTCCTTGGATCCTGCACAATACACCAAAAATAATCAAATATAATTCGATAACCCAACTCAACTAATTGTCCCACAGAAAACAAATTGTAAGAAAGGTTAGGAACATTAAAGACCCCAGAAACGGAGAGGTTGGAGGTTGAAACGGAACCTATATTATGACCAGACATTGTGGAACCATTTGCTATGCGAATAGTAAGAGGGTGTGGTGCAGGTTTAAGTTCAGAAAATAAGGACGAGTGAGGTGTCATGTGATTGCAGCAAGCAGAATTCATAAGCCAAGAGGAAGGAGACATACCGGATAAAGCTGAGAGAGAAGAGGAATAAGATGCATTACCAACCATACGAATGACATTGGCGATGATGTTTTTAAGGTCATCTGTGGTCATGGTGAAAGTGCGACCTGAAGACTTAGACTGCAGGTAGACGGAGCCATTGGTTGGACACTCTCAATGTTAGCAATAGTGGCAGCAGAAATTGAAACAGCTGATTTATTGCGCTAAAAGCAAGTCTCAATATTATGGCCAAAACGTTTGCAAAAATTGCAAAAACGTTTGCTGGATTGTCGGCGACGATTGTTGCAAAAGGAAGAAGACCTATCCTTATTCTTCATTTAGATGCAAAATATGCAAAAATGGATTGCAAAAATGAAATCTAAGCGAAAAACTGGGTAAGGAGCACCTGGACTGCAAAAAAGTCAACCCTTGAGAAAAGTCAACGGTCAAAGTCAACGTGGGTCAACGTCAGACAACGCGGGTCAACGATGACGTGGCAGGTGACGTCAGCAGCGCAGATGGACGATGACGTGGTAGTGATGACGTCACCTAGGGCTGACGTCAGCAGGTGCAAGTCTGGCGCGTGTAGCGCGTGGCGGCGCGTAGGGGCTCCGATTACTGCGAGGTTTCCACGATTAAGTAGATCGGGAAGAGGCGATCACTATGGTACCTGAAAAATATTTATTGGAGCAAGATGCACGGCGGAGATAGGAAGTGCAGTGGTCTGTGTGGTGCAGTACTCCTCAACGATGGCGGCTGCAGGTCCGGAACCCAAGGACAACGACTGGAAGACGTTGGAGGTTCTACGGCGAAAAACTGCATCGGCTGCAGTGATGGCGGAAGCGATGTTGAGAATATAGTACCACCAATAAAGACAAGACTGCTAAGAAAATGTCGGAGCAGTGGCTCTGATACCATGTTAAAAATACTGAATTCAATAGTATTGTATTTCTCACTAAAAGAATATACATGAGTGTCTTTATATAGGAGGCATATGAGTGCAGTACAAGTAAGAGTGTAGTACAAAAATGTGTGTTATACAAGTAAACTAGTTGGGCCTAAAGCCCACAACACTATACATGTTAACAGTTAGCATATTTACATATGGGTCTAATTTGGTTTATTTTTTATGAGGATTGTCACAAATTTTTACATATAAAGATTATAGATTTAAAGAAATTGGTAAAGCAGCTTTTACATGTTCCAGAGAGGAAAAGCAATTGGTTCATACAAAACAGATACAGGGTTTAGTTTCTTAGTTGGATTTATTGCAATACTTTTACATGTTCATCTAGCTAGCATGTTAACTTATATGGGTTATTTTAGGTTTGTTAAAATTTGTCTAATGAATAGTTTGTGGCTTACCAGGGAATCCTTGGGCTGCCTCTACTCACTGTCTAACTGGGAGCATGAGGATAAAAACAATGTTTAATGAAGTATGTACTATAAGGTTAGTCCTTGGTTGGTGTGACTAACAAGAGAGAGTGAAAGAATCTCCGGTGTTTTAGTTTTAATTTGGCTTTTATCAGTTTTAATTTGGCTTTCATATATATATATATATATATATATATATATATATATATATATATATATATATATAAAATCTGATATGGCAATATAATTTGCAGCTAATGTGGTATGAAAAATAAAATTTTATTATTCCGATTGACACTTCAACTTTTTCTATCCGTAAAGACCAAATTGGTACGATATTAAAAAATTTAGGGATCAAATTGAAGTGTTAAGGACTAAATTGAAATATGGTGTAAAAGATAAATATTAACTTTGTAATTTATCTTAATATAATGATAAAAAATGTCAAAACAATATAATGCCTTTTTTGTTTAGAATTCAAATTGCAATAAATCATTGATTTTGTCTATGATGCTGATGCACATTGTTGGCATAAAAATTGCATTTAAGATCATAGTTGTCACAAAATAAGAACTAGTCTTTTTTCCTTTTAATGGCCTAAAAATAATTAATAAAAAATACACCATTAAATTACGAATATATACTTAGAAAAAATTTGAACGCACCAAACATTTATGTTAGGAAATCAAATTTTTCATTATCCATCAATTGATTACGGGTATGTTTGGATAGAACTTATTGTTGAAAACTGAAAACTGAAAATATTGTAGCAAAATATTTTTTAAATGTGTGAATAATGCAGTGAGACCCATTTTTAATGAAAAAGTTGCTGGATATTAAAAATTGTGGGTCCCGTGAACAGTGCATAAATGCACTGTTTACAGTAAAAAGTCAACAAGTGCGGCTTGAAAAAAAAAATGGCAAAATGCGCTTGGGCTAAACGCAGGCGCCAAAACGCAGTATCCAAACATATTTTACATGTCCATTTATGCCAGAGCCGGCGTGCATTATACACTAACTATAGCTATCAAAATTTTTGATCATAAAACAATTCTTATTATAAATAGATTTGTTGCTCCTTCTTTGTAGCATACAATTTTCATCCATGTTAGCTTCTCTCCTGTTAGGTTTCTCAAAAATTATGGGTATGTATCATCCATTCCATTTAGATCACAACATCGAATTAATCACAACATCGGATTAATAATTTACCAGAATATAACTTCATGTTTAATTTGAAGTTAAACAGGGTAATGCGTGAATATAGCCCTGGAGGTTTCAAGTTCGGTGAGTTTTTAATATTGCTTTTAGTAATCCAATTACTAGTATGAATGCTAGTCTAAATACCTCACCTTTTTTTTCTTTTCTTTTTTTGGGTTTTGTTACAGGCTGGAGTTCTCATGTCAAACCATCCCATTATGCGCTTGGGATGATTCAACAAAGCTTGCTTCAGCATGTTTATTATTGTTCATTGTTACAGAGCTTGCTTGAGCAGCTTCATTTCTTGCTCAGAGCAAAATTCTACGTCTTGGATTCAACCAACTAAAATCCTAATAATTCGGATATTCTTTATATCCTAATTAATCCATAAATTTATGTTTTGTTACAGTGCTTGCTTGGTCAACTTCATTTCTTGCTCGAGCAAAATTCTACGTATTGGATTCAACCAAGTAAAATCCTAACAATTCGGATATTATGTATATCCTAATTAATCCATAAATTTATGTTTTGTGCATAACCCGAAAGCTTTTATAAATGAGATCAAAATTCTACAGTACACACTTTTTTTATTATGTACTATATGTTCCTCATTCTTTTCTTTTCATATCTTTTCTTTCTTTTGGTTTTTTCCATATATATCCTACCCAATCTTAATTGTTAACACATGCTATTGCCTTATTTAATATAGAGAAATGATATGTACACAACATTTTCACGATATTTTTACAACAAATCCTAAGTGTCAAGTTGTTACTGGTTGTTATTGTTGAGGCAAAAAAGTAATATTCATGTTAAGTTCAAATTTGAACCAATAACAACTAACCACCTTTGATTTGTTGTGAAAATGTTGTAAAAATATTATGGATGTAGCATCTTTCTTTAATATATGTCTATAGAAATTTGTATATTGTAGATTGAATGATCATTATGAGATAGTTATTGATTTTTAATTATTTTGATATTTTACAAAAATGTAAGATATAGATGTAATCTAATGATAGAATTATTGAAAAATGCATCTAATAAAAAGTTTTAAATTAAATAATTTGAGTCTTTTTAAAGATACAACAAAAATTCACAAAAAATTACAACATTCTCAAATTAGTTTACCAATTCACACTTGAACTTAAAAAAAAAAAAAAAGGGATAATTACAGTAAACCCACTTATGGTATGATCCATTTTCACTTTGCCTACCCGTAGTTCAATCATTTACACTTTGCCCACCTGAAGTTAGTCCCGTTAGCCTTCTATAACCCACATCTCCATTTGCCGTTAGAAAAACACATTTTTAGGCAAAAACAAATATAACAAGAATCAAAGAGGTGGTTTTGTAGCTTGGGTTCAAGAACACACTTGCTCTTGGTATGAATAGTCTTGAGCCAATCAATCCAAATAAAATTTTCATATTTGCACGAATCCTAAAAACATTTACAAAAATCCTACACTTGAAAATGCTCTACTCTAATTTCACAAAAATCCTTTCGGACATTTTCAGTTATTCACAAAAATCATACAAGCTTCACCTTAGTTCTCTCTCAAATCTCAAACCAAAACCAAAGCAAACCCTCTTCAAAACCCAGACCCACCACACCTAGCAACACAAACATAGACCCACTACACCCACAGCAAAGAAAATAAGATAGCAGAGAGAGAGAGAGAGAGAGGCGGATCGAAGTCACAGTCGGAGCCAAACTCAACGCAAAGGAACCCATGGCCATTCACCGTCTCTCGCCGACCCATCTCTCTCCCAGTCACCCTCTCTCTTTCCCTCACTCTCTGTGCTTCTCTTTGAGCACGAAGCTCTTCAATGGAGGCGGAGGCTGAGGCTCCGCATCAACGCCATCGCAGTTGAATGAGAACCAGAAGGAGAAAGCGAGAGTGAGCCGAACCTCTTCAATTCTTTGGCACGCGCACCAAAACGACGCTGGAACCGTCCGAAAGCTTCTAGAGGAAGATCCGATGATGGTGCACGCTAGGGATTACGACAACCGCACGCCACTCCACGTGGCGTCACTCCACGGCTGGATCAAAGTCGCAAAGTTGCTCCATGGCTGGATCGAAGTCGCGACATGTCTTTTGTGGGTGATGCCATGAGTGGGTTGGGTTTGAAGAGAGGGAGAAGTCAGAGAGATAGAAGTTCTTCAGCAATGGGTTGGTATTGAAGAGAGGGAGATGCCGTGGGCTGGATTTTTTTATTTATATTTGATTTGTATTCCTCCAATTTATTTTTGTAGAAGTTCTTCAGCAATCAAAAACTCTAACTTTTTTTATTCTTGTTATATTTGTTTTTGTCTAAAAATGTGTTTTTCTAACAGCATATGGAAATGTGGGTTACGGAAGGCTAACGAGACTAGCTTCAGGTGGGCAAAGTGTAAATGATTGAACCACAGGTGGGTAAAGTGAAAACGGACCATACCACAGGTGTGTTTACTGTAATTATCCCAAAAAAAATTACATTGTAAATTGTGGTAGATCCATTATGAGGTTGTATGTTAATTTGAGAATTTTGTGAAATTATTGTGAATTTTTATTAAGTCAATAGCTTTATTGAAATTGTATTGCCTTAAAAAAAAAATGGGAGAGATGCAGCTTAACACGTTTGTAGGTGATCCCTATGGACCCAAATCCAAAAACTAAAAAAAAGGAAGGACAAAGTATTTAAAAGTGTGTGAATTGTTTCAATTCATAAATTTCTTGGCTTCTTGTTAGAAATATGGGAAATGGGACTAATCCTGTCCTTAATAAGATTTTAGTGAGTATAAAAGAAGAGTAATTCTTAGGTACTCCGAGACGAGAATGGTGCTCCCTCTCTCAATTATGGTGGGTCCGTCATTAAATTCATAGTGGGTCCACCATGAATGTGAGAGGAGGAAGCACCATTTTACTATACTCCGGGAGTACCTAAGAATTTTTCATAAAAGAATTGAGGTGTACATTATGAATTATAGAAGGCACATAAATTCACCTTTCTTGCTTTTTTTTATATTTATTTATTTATAAAGTTTCAACTTATGATGTTTGGATCTGATGATTCTACTTTTTATCATTAAACCAAGATACTCTCATCGGTTTTTGGTGTAAAAAATTGAATTTCAGATCTCTTATAATTTCTTGCAAATGGTAAGTTATGTTAAAGAAAGGAATATGACAAAAAATGTGTGGAAGTCTTTTTTTAACGGGAGTGTGGAAGTCATGCTTGCTAATACAATAAAATAGTTATAATTTTTTATTAGAAACAAATAGTTATAAAAATGGTAACACAACAAAATGTTTTTTTTTTCTTGGTAAGAATTCAAATAACAATAAAACATTGAATTTGTCCACGATGCACATTGTTGGCATAAAAATTGCATTCAAGATCATGCTTGTCATTTACTCAAAAAGAAGAAGAATATCATACTCGTCACAAAATAAGAGCTATTCCTTTTGTTTCTTGCTGCAAATAGGTATAAAATACATCATATTTCACAATATTCACAAGTACAGAGACAAGAGCTTACAAGCATAAGATTGAGGAACTATTTACATGCCTAAGGATCTAAGAGACTAAACCTAAGAACTACACTACTGGTCTCTATAAAGTGCGGTTGAAAGTGCTATGGTTTAGTGCTTAGATATGTATTATGATTTGTGCTTTGTATTGAAGGGGCCTTCTTGCATTATCAAGTCTTCTATTTTGTAGGTAAGGATGGTGATTTTTTACAACCCATAACTACCCCACTAGCAAGTGAGGGGCAGTTAATTGCAGAAAAATAACTTCTAAATTTCCGTTGTGATGAAACATAGGGATGTAGTCAAGAGTTGAACTTAAAGGGGGTGAAAATATGAAAAAAATCATTATAAAATTCTAAATAAGTATCCATTTAGTATTAACAAGTCGTCAACAAAGAAAAAGACACAAAATTATTATTTTTTACACATTAAAATGTAATCATTTATTAAAAAGGAGAACTTGATATGCATTTGTTGTCAAATAAGGGTAAAATTATCTTGTTTAAATTTTTTTAATGGGTAAAATTTCTTGTTTTGGGTAAAATTTTTAAATAAATTTTTTTAATTTTGCAATTGGTACTTAAAATGATCAAAGATATTGTTTGGGATGGTAAAAGTTCATTCTTCTCAAAGAAAAAAAAAAGTGAAAGTTCATTAATTTTTTTTAAAGAAAAATAATAATAATAAAATGGCAAAGGTGAAAGGGTTATCAATGAAAAAACCTATAATTTATCGTGGTAGAACGAAATACCTAGCAAAGCAAAAGTTCCCCTTCATCCCTATGTGTGTAACTCTTTATTTCTCTCCCCCATCAATACCTTGTTGGAAATATTTCTACAATTTACTTTTGTGATTAACCAAAATGATCACAAAATACAAATCTAAATACAAGCAATAACACAAATAGATGTGATAGACAAAAGCAATAAATAAATATTGTGTATATATAAGAAGAAATTTGCAAATAATTAAAAACTCACAGACCAAATGCGTGAAGGATGAATGATTCAGATCAAGTCTTGTGTTTGATATAATCTCTTTAAAGTAAGGAAGTCAATACCGTACCGGAAGCCGTACCGGTTTGGTCACCGGTACGATATATTTCGGATACTGGTCAATACCGGTGTACCGTTTCAGGTTTACCGCTATTTTATATATATACACACACACACACCAAAATCTCTAGAACCATGTTTATAAACATATAATATTTCACTTATATTATAGTAAATATAAAAGTTTATCATAAAACATTATCTTAATTCAGAACAAATTATTCATAGGTTTAGACTTTAATATCAATTAAAAGAAAAAAAAACACAATATAAAAAATAGAAAGCTTAGTTGTTCATTGCATACTAAGAAAACAAATAATACTAATAAATTAATGTAAATAAGTTACCATTATGCCCTTACAAAAATTCAAAAATTACAAAACTAAAAAAAAAAAAAAAAAGCTTTTTTCTGTACCGACCGGTACGCCCGGTACCAGCCGGTATTGCCTGAAATTGGCCAGTATGGCCGGTATTTTTTCCGGTACAATATAGAAGTGTACCGGTACCGGTGCACTGGCCGGTACCAATACGGTATCAACCACCCTGCCTTAAAGTAGATCTCGCCCCTCACATAATTAACAGTGCTTTGAGACTCATGGATGTCTACCTCCCAGGATAAAATGATCAATAGAGAAGAAAAAAATGTGAAAGTTCATTAATTTTTTTTAAAGAAAAATAATAATACAAAAAATGGAAAAGGTGAAAGGGTTATCAATGAAAAAACCTACTATTTATCGTGGCGGAACAAAATACCTAGCAAAGCAAAAGTTCCCCTTTGTCCTTGTGTGTGTGACTCTTTATTTCTCTCCCCCATCAATACCTTGTTGGAAATATTTCAACAATTTACTTTTATGATTAACCAAAATGAACAACATACAGATCTAAATACAAGCAATAACACAAATAGATGCAATAGACAAAAGCAATAAATAAATATTGTGTATATATATATATATATATAAGAAGAAATCTGCAAATAATTAAAAACTCACCAGCCAAATGCGTAAAGGATGAATGATTCAAATCAAGTCTTGTGTTTGACACAATCTCCTTAAAACAGATTTTGCCCTTCACACAATCTGTAGTATTTTGAGACTCACGGACGTTTGCCTCTCATAATAAATAATCTACACTACAGAAATTTTAAAAATGTGAAAGTTCATTAATTTTTTTTAAAGAAAAATAATAATAAAAAAAAATGGCAAAGGTGAAAGGGTTATCAATGAAAATCCCTATTATTTATCGCGGCAGAACGAAATACCTAGCAAAGCAAAAGTTCCCCTTCGTCCCTGTGTGTGTGACTCTTTATTTCTCTCCCCCATCAATACCTTGTTGCAAAAGATTAAGGAGTTGGAGTTGGAGTTGGTGCAGGATCAGATTAAAGCAACATTGGAGGAATTGAGGTCTTTGGGAGGTTGTTGGAGGATATATATATTCGGGTTTGAATTGGAACATGTGCAGACTTTTTGGGTCTTAAGCTTTTACTTTTTTCACAAATTTTCTTGGTGATTGATCACTAGTTGATAGTGTAGCAAGAAATAATTGAGTTTTTGGTTTATATATCCTTTACTGGGTTTATTAAAATAGTATTTTAAACAATAATTTTTGAAATTTGATAGTATGGTTATATTAATATTGTTTGGATACAATTTGCCCAATGAATTATCATCCCATGCATAGGTTGTTTTTGTTTTCATGCATTAGCTAGACTCGTTGAATTCAAGTATTCATCTAAAGATCATGTCCAAGTTACAATTTAGGGCTAATTTGAAGCAGGTTGTTTTTGTTTTCATGCATTAGCTTACGCAGATTTTTCCTGCCCTTACCGCAACAAGATATCCCATACACACGGGTTCAGATGCGGTCCATGGAGTGAAGCCACTAGCACTGATCCCCCTCCTTGAAGCATTGTCGACACAATGACTCCATGCACCGGCGAGAGGGACCCATAGAAGGCGGTGTTGGACTTCATGGACGGAATATTGAAGCTCTATGTTACGCTCACTATCCCAATCTCCCAGTCCTCACTACAAAAAAATCGTCCTATCCCAGCGTTTTTAAAAACTGCCACAATAGAGAAGCCTATACCAGCGCTTTTTGAAAACGCTGGTATAGGAAACCCTATTACGGCAGCTCAAAACCGGCGCTTTACAAATCGCTGCAATAGGAGACCTATAGCGGCGGTTTCCAAAAACACTGGTATAGGATGCCCTATTGCAGGGTTTTGTAACCGCCGCTATAGGTTAGGGTAATCTTTTTTTTTTAATTAATTTAATTTTTGAAATTATCCTATCCCAGCGCTTGTAAAGCGTTGGAATAGGGTGACCCTATTCCAACGCTTTAAAAAGCGCTGGGATAGGGTCAATTCGTAAGGGAATGGAGAGAGGCCTATCCCAGCAATGGGTCACCCTATTCCAGCGCTTCAAAAAGCGCTGGGATAGGGTCACTCCATAAGGGGGAATGGAGAGATGCCTATCCCAGCGCTTTTTGAAACGCTGGAATAGGGTCACCCTAGTCCAGCGCATCAAAAAGCGCTGGGATAGGGTCATTTCATAAGGGAATGCAGAGGTTATCCCGCCGCTTTTAGAAGCGCTGGGATAGGTCACCTATAGTGTATATTTTGTTATTTAATTATATAGGTCTTAATGGATAAACTCACTAATACCCACTAAAACCTATCTAAAATTTAAATAAACAACATAAAATCTAAATTTCTAAAAATAACCAAAATACCCTTAAACCTAAGAAAATTACCAAAATACCCCTAAACCTAAGAAATGACCAAAATACCCACAAAACCATCAAATGACCAAAATACCTCTCGAAACCTAAAAAATGACCAAAATAACCTCGAAACCTAAAAAATGGCCAAAATAACCTCAAAGCCTAAAAATTAATCAAAATAACCTTGAAACCTAAAAATGACCAAAATACCCCCGGAACTTAAAAATGACCAAAATAACCCCGAAGCCTAAAAATTGATGAAAATAATTCCGAAACCTAAAAATAACCAAAATTCCCCCCCTAAAACTATAAAATTACCAAAGTACCTCACGGAACCTAAAAAATGACCAAAATACCACCACCGAAATCTAAAAAATAAGGAAAATAATCTCGTTTATAACCTAAATGACCAAAATACCCCTAAAACTATAAAATGACCTGTGAAGACTCCTCTAAACCTAAAAAATGACCAGATTCCTAAAACCTAAAAAATGATCAAAATACCCTTAATCTTATAAAGTGACGAAAAAACCCCTAAACCTTTGAAATGACCCAAATAAACCCAAAACCTCAAAAATGGCCACAACACAACCTCGAAAACCTCTAAAATTACCAAAGATACCCTAAAACCCCTAAACGACCAAAATACCTCTAAACCTATAAAAACGACCAAAATACCCCTCAAAATATCTAAAATGACCAACATACCACTAATCCTATAACATGAACAAAATACACCCAAAGCTTCTAAAATTACCAAAATAGGGGTTTAGGGGGTATTTTGGTCATTTGTTATGTTTAGGGAGTATTTTAGTCATTTGTTATGTTTAGGGAGTATTTTGGTCATTTCTTAGTTTTAGGGGGGATTTTGGTAATTTTTTAGGTTTATGGTGTATTTTTATCAACTTATAGGTTTAAGGGGCATTTTTGTCATTTGATAGGTTTCGGGGTATTTTGGTCATTTTTTAGGTTTCGATGATATTTTGGTCATTTTAAGGTTTAGGGGTTATTTTGGTCATATGTAGGTTTTAAGGGTACTTTGGTCATTTTTTAGGTTTTATGAGGTATTTTAGTTAATTTTTAGGTTTTGAGGGTATTTCGAACATTTTTTAGGTTTCGAAGGTATTTCAATCATTTATGAAGTTAATGGGTTATTTTGGTCAATTTTCAAGCTTCGAAGTTATTTTGGCCATTTTTAAGGTTTCGGGGTTATTTAAGGTTTCGATCATTTAGACTTTTTGTTCATATAAAATTCTTCAATGTGGATATAACAGGAACGTAGTTTTTAATTTGTTCTTTTCTTTAGTTTATTTTGTCTAAGGTTGCAACATAGTGTTTAGAATTTTAGTTCATATAAAATTCTTCAACATGGAGTGTGTGTGTGTGTGTGAGTTTATATATATATATATATATATATATATATATATATATATATATATATATATATATATATATATATATATATATATATATAATTTTTCTTCTCTTATAATTTATAAGTTGATAAAAATCTTAATTTGATTACAATCCAAATTCTTCATCTAATCCTTATTTTTTAGTGTAGTGTGTTATAATCCAAATTATTCATCAAATGCATTTAATCCTTCTTCTTCTTTTTAATTTTTTTTTTTAAAATTTTTTATATGTATAGTGTATTATAAAAAAAAATAGCAACTTTCTAATTTTTTTAGCTACTGCATTGCACGTAAAAAGAAAACATTTAAATAAAATAAAAATAAAAAATGACTTTCATTGGGAGGATATACACACGAGGAGGAATTGCTAATAAATTTGTTATCATTTTTTTTTCAAATATATTTTGTTTTAATTATTTTTTTCAATTATCAAATTTTTGGATTAAAAAAAAAAAACTAATAGCAACATGATTTTCACAGTAATACTCTTGGTATTGAGTTTTTCTCAAATTTTTTTTTTTGAAGTTTATATTTACACATTTTGTTTTGATAGGGTGAAATTCGGTGCCTTCTACCTCACTTTCAAGGACAAAAATTCAGTTATTATGTAAGTTAATCTACTTTATTTTTTAATGTTTAGCAATTTGGATTGTTCATAATTCTTAACTATTACATTGAGATTACCACTTAAATATGCTTTCAATTATTTTTTTAAAATTATTGAATTCAAGGTTTTTCATTTAAATATGCACTTGAGCTTTAATTATGCAAACTCCCTTTATATTTTTTTAGGCATCTCCTTTTATATTAGTTGCGTAGTTATCTACCCTATTCCATTCAATTAATTTTGGACTTATATATGATTTTATTTATTTATAAAAACTTTTTTTTAGGTGAATTTATTTATAAAAACTTAATCTTACATAATATGCATTCATTATTTAACTTAAAGTAAAATGTTACTTTGTTTAAAAAAAAAAAAAAAGAGTATAAGATTACTTTATTTTTATTATCAATTTTATTTTATTTAAAATAATTTTTTTATTTTCATTAATTAAAAAAAACCCTAATCTTTACATTAGATATTAAATATTAATTTGTACAAATTATATCAAGAAGTTCCAGGTATCCCAGCGACAAGGACACGCACGTTCCCACCAATTAGCCAAGGTTCGACCCATACTAAGAGCTTTTTTATTTTTTCTATCCTTATTACCAAAACTACGTCGTTTTGGGTTTGCTTTATAACCCTACTAACCCTACTTCTTATCATTTGTCTCACTTCAGCATCAGCCCGTTCTCCCCTTTCCCTCTTTCTCTTCCTGCCCATCATGATCAGACGCTGTACATTACGATGGTGGAAACGATGGGTTGTCGAATGGACATTTGCGAGGTGCGGCCACCGCACCTTTGTTTCCAGAAGTTGATAAGCTCTTAGCTTTGTTCAATGATTCTTAGAAGGAGTTGGTTGATCTTCGAAAGCAGGTGCGGTTTTTTTTAGAACCCTAGGTTGTGAAATGTTGACTTTGATGAAAAAAGAAAAGTAAATTAGTTTTTTGCCAAGGTTTCATTATTTATTTATTTATTTTTGTTTCAAATTGCTTGAAGATTGATGGAAGACTGTACAATCTCAAGAAGGAGGTGTCTATTCAAGATTCTAAGCACCGCAAGACACTCGCTGAGGTAAGGAGTTGATTTTTAATATTTTGTGAAACATTATGAATGCTAGATATGGAAAAAAAAAAAAAAAAACCAAATAACTGGTTTTTGTGAAACCTCCAAATTAGTGAAAATTTGTGTACATTTTGGATATTTGGGAACCTTGCTTTATTTCTTGGGTCGTGGGGGGGGTGGATTGAATTTTATTGGCTTTTTTTGTAGTTTTCATAATACTGGTTCAGGACCATGAGTGGGGGATTGGGATTGATGCTTCTTGAGTTGGGTGAAAATTTTGGTTTTTGAAGGGTTTATGAATTATGATTTTGGGATATAGTTTATTTAAATTTTGCCTTTTTTTTAAGCTTATAAATGGGGATTTATGTGTGGCTGTTTCTTGGTGGGTGTTTGTGTTAGAAGAAGAATTTTAATCAAGGGAAACGGAGAATGAATGCCAGGACAAGTTTGGCTCAGCAAGAAGAGTCAATTACGAGAATTGTGTATGTGTCTGACATTGATCAACAGGTATATAAAATCAAAACGTTCTTGGTTGCTATTTTTCATTCTCTTCCCATTGAGTGTGTTAGATTGCTTTGTTAAGTGGGTCCCCCATCCTATTGGATGGTTACAATAGAATGCAATTGGCCATTGATTACAAACAGTGAAAGAATAGAAGCCAATTTGAGTTTCATGAACAGAATTAATATATTAATTAATATTATATAATATATAATGTAAAGACCTACCAGTTGTATATAGCCTTCTATGGCTTATAGTCTTCAGGTATTAAAAATATATATATAAATGATGGTGGAGGCAGCATATGGTCCGCACTTTTGAACCTTAGTTACAGTCACGTGTGAGACAAAGATTATAAAGCAAATAAAGTATGCTGAATAATATATTTTACTTGCTTGGTAATTGGAGAACTATAATTTATATATACACACACACACAAGAGGAAAAGGATAATTGTCCACATTTGAAAATAAATAAAACAAGTTTATGTTTCAATCAGGGAAAAAAAACAGAATTAAAAATACACATGAAAAAGACACTTCTACCAAGTTGCCTAGTTTTCTGTTCCATAGCTTTTTAATTGTGCATGCAAGTAGCTGTAAGTTTCATGATCTGCTTTAAAAAATGACACATATAACAGCCATCAATGACATTAACAACTAATACCAAGATTTACAAATTTAATGGTGGTTGTTGTCCTTGGTTTCATTGTAAAGTCATCTTTGATATTGTCAACTGGTAGTAATTGAAACTAATATTATTCAACAGGAGTCCTTTTTAGTTTTTTTTTTTTTTCTAAGGCAATTGTACAAGGTTCACTGTTCTTTTAAAAAAAGCATTCTAGCTAATTATTGCAGCTTTGACCAATAATAATAACAACAATAATGTATATGTAATCAATAGCTGATGAATTGAATTGCTGAACTTGGTAGTCAAAGTGAGATTACAGTGGAGCTGGGACCTCCCTAGTCATTGAGATCACGGATTGGTTTATATGAAAACTATAACCTACTTTATATATTCATAACTCATGAAATTATAACCTCATAGGACCGTTTGATGTCCTTGTCTAAGTTGAACTTGTAGTGACAATTACTTTATGCATTCACATGTTATTAGAGGTATGTTGTATATGTTTGATACAGGAGATATTTTTCTCAAATTGAAGGTGAAAATAAAAAGTTATGAGTATGAGAAACTCTTCAGGAGAATGAACCTACCTAGGTATGTAAATTTTCTACACTTCTTGTATGTCACTGAAAAAAATCTTAAAATTTGACCCATTCCATGTAAATTTACACGTTTATGCTTTTGTCCAATTTTTTCAGGGTTGTAATTGATAATGAGTCCTGCAAGAATGCAACAATGATAAGGTTATAGCTTTCAATTTTTTTCTCTTTGTTGTACTTTATTGGCCTTTTTATTTTTTTTATTTTTAGAATCTGTTGGTACTTATTCCATTGTATGATGCAGGTTGACAGTGAAAACAAACATGGAATACTTCTCGAAGTTGTACAAGTCCTTACTGACCTTAACTTTATCATAACTAAAGCTTACATATCCTCTGATGGTGGATGGTTCATGGATGGTAAGATTCTTTCTTTTTAGAATCTTTAAAATTGCTTCTATGACTAGGAATACATGTCCTTTTTTTTCCCTTTCTTTTCTTTATGGGGACCTGACCAAATATGGGATAAGAGGACCTATAGAGGGTCCTTTCTATATGAAAAGAATGTATGGCAAGTATCCTCTTATTAATTTGGGTACCTGTAAAAAGATCAAGTCCGGAGAAATTCAGGTAAAGAGTTTTGAGTGAGAGAATGGTTGGTGCTTAAAAAAGATGTGTAAATCATATGTAGTTCATCTTCATGTGTAAATCATGTAGTATAATATAATTTAATCTTCTATATGTCAATTATAATGATTTTGACCCTACACTTTCTCTTCCCTTATTCTGTCCTAAGTCCCTTACTTGTTTGGACCCTTCTCTTCTTGCCTTACCTTATTACCCATGATTAAGTTCAGATTTTTCAACATTTGAAGAATTTTCATCATCAATAAGTATTGTATTTGCTATTGTAAATAATTATAAGTAAATATATTTAGTTTGTTGGTTTGATGTGGTATTGTATTGCTATTGGAAAATATGAATTGTGGTTCATTACAGGTGTTATAAAATATGCATTGGAAAATATGTATTGTAGGTATATTTCAAGAGCTATAAAATTTTAAATTTTTTTTTAAAAAAAAGGCCCTATTGTAGCGCTTTTAAAAGCGCTGCAATAGGGCCTTTTTAATTATATTTATTCAAGACCTATACCAGCGTTTTTGAGAACGCTGCAATAGGTGCTGCCTATGCCAGCGCTTTCAAAAGCGCTGGTATAGGTCTTTTAAATTATATTCATTTAAGAGACCTATACCAGCGCTTTTGAAAGCGTCGGCATAGGCACATTTATTCAGCCGCTTTCAAAGCGCTGGTATAGGTCTTGAATGAATATAATTTAAAAGACCTATACCAGCGCTTTAAAAAGCGCTGGTATAGGGCTTTCCCTTTCCCGGCGCTTTTGAAAAGCGCTGGTAAAGGTCCGATGACTCTATACCGACTATCACTGCGCGGCGGATAGAAGCGCCGTAGGGGTGCGCCGGGATAGGAATTTTGACCCTATCCTGCCAAAGCTTCTCGGGTCCGTCCCAGCGGTTTTGAAAACGCTGGGATAGCCCCATTTTTTTGTAGTGCTTGTCTCATAGTCTCTCTCTGAGGTTTTGTAGGAGATGTTACAAAGATAGCCTAAGATATCTTTACTAGGGGGGTTTGGGGGTTCAAGACCTGAGGGTAGATATAGGGTTATATATTTCCAATTAGGGGTGTGCATGGATCGGGTTAAGTGGATATTTTGACCCAATCCATCATGATGAGTCAAAAAAAAATTCAACCCAACTCAACTCATCACATAAGTCTAACCCAATCCAACCCAATGCACATGGGTCGGGTTGAACCCATGGATTGGATAATTTTTATTATTATTGTTATTATTATTATTAAATTGAGTAGAAAAAAATATAAATATATTTAAAAAACCCAAAGATGAGTATCAATGTAACTCTTTAAAGACAAACAACATTAATGACTAAACAACAATAGTAATTTACAAGAGTTTATGCGAATTAATTGGCTTTTATATAGGACAGGAAAAACTAGTTATTTTAAAAATTTTATTAATTAAATAATATATTTTAAATATATATTAAATATATGAGTGGGTTGGATCGGGTTGGGTCTAGTTTGGAATTTTATGACCCAAACCCAACCCGACTCGCTATCAAAAAAAATTTGTAATCCAACCCAACCCAACCCACTAAGTCCTAAAAACCGACCCAACCTAGCGGGTTGGGTTGGGTTGGATTGGGTCAGTTTTGTCGGGTTAGTTGCACACTTCTATTTCCAATCATGATTAAAAAAAGAAAAAGAAAAAGAAAAAGAAAGTAGAGTAGAGGAACACTCCTATTTCCAATCATGATTAAAAAAAGAAAAAGAAAAAGAAAGTAGAGTAGAGGAACAGAGGGTTTTTGGGTTCTGTTAATTTATTGTTGAGTTGGAAAGCCCTAATTGGGCTTGTTGAGTTGATTAATTGAGTTGGCCAGCACTAATTGGGCAATTTGGGCTAGCTAAGTCAGCAATTTTAGCTTAACACATTTTTTTTCTTTTGGAAAAAAAAATTGAGAGTGATATACTGATATGGTCCCTGATCCCAATCTGCCAAAATAAAAAATTAAAAAGAAGGAGAAACTATTTAAAATGCTGTTAGGCTAAGCTAATACCTTGAAGAGATTCCAATTAGTATCCAATATAAGACTTAGCTTCTATACTAATCACATCATTTACACCTGAATATTACAGCATATATAAAAGTGTTTAGCCTGTTTCAAGGTTCAACTCATAAGTTTCTTGACTTCTATTCAGAGATTTTGGAACAATCCTACCCTTAATAAGATTTTAGTAGGGTCTAAAAGACTGAGTAGTACATGGTGAATTATCGAAAGAACATTTACTCTATAAAATTATAAAAAACATAAATTCACCTTCTCTTGCACATGGTATTTAATTTTTTTTTTTTTTTTTTTTATAGGACATGGAATGACCAAAAAAAATGTATGGAAGTTATGCTTGGTAGCACAATAAAATAATTGTAAAAAAATGTCAAAACAATAAAATGCCTTCTCTGTTTTGAATTCAAATAGCAATAAACCAGTGAATTTGTCTATGATGCACATTGTTGGCATAAAAATTGCATTTAAGATCATAGTTGTCACAAAATAAGAACTAGTTTTCTTTTTTTTTTATTGACCTCAAAATAATTAATAAAAAAATACACCATTAAATGACGGATATCTCATACTTAGAAAGAATTTAAATGCACCTAACATTTATGTCAAGAAATCAAATTTGCCATTATCCATCAATTGATTTTATGTCCATTTATGCCAGAGCCGGCGTGCAGTATACACTAGCTATAGCTGTAAGAAGCTTTGATCATGCATGAAACAATTCTTATTATTATAAATAGATTTGTAGAACCTTCTTTGTACCATACAGTTTTCATCCATGTTAGCTTCTCTCCATCTAGATTTCTCAAAAATTATATTTATCATCCATTTAGATCTCAATATCAGATCAATGATTTACCAGAATAAAGCTTCATGTTTAATCTGAAGTTAAACAGGGTAATGCATGAATATAGCCCTGGAGGTTTCAAATTTGGTGAGTTTTTAATATTGCTTTTAGTAATCCAATTACTTGTATGAATGCTAGGCTAAATACCTCACATTATTTTTGGGTTTTTGTTACAGGTTGGAGTTCTTGCATCGAACAATTCCATTATGCGTTTGAGATGATTCAACAGTTGCAGCAAACAAGAGCATCATGCATAAAAATCTTCCACCAAAAGAATATGCCTACTTCAACAATAATTAAATATTGCATAGCTTTTACCTCTCACCCAATGGTCCAGTTGAAATGTATCTTTTATTTTCAAAAAGATTTTTTTTTAATTGTCAAGACGTAGCTATCACATATATCAAAATCTCAAAGAATAGAATGTCTGTTTATGAAATGATGTTTTATTGATTTTTGAAACCTCAGGGAAGGTTATTGTAATTTTGTTAATTTTGAAATTAGTTGTACTCTTGGAGAATCAGAGATGTAAATTGAGTTGCTGAAAAATATTTTTTTTTTAATTAAAAAAAATTATTCTTTGTCTATTATTGCATATAAAGCCGTGGAATTTAGTATGAGAGGGTACAAAATCTTGCATCCCCTTGTTTCCTAAGAAAATGAACTTTTTTTTGGTGTATGATGTACATGCTAGGAGTTATTATTATTATTATTATATAACCGAAGCCTTTGAAACTTCTACAATTTTTCATATTAACACAATATTTAAATAAAATTATTTTTGTTTAGTCCAAACTTAACAAGGAGTGAAACTCTATCTCTCTAACAAATTCAACTTAAACTCATACTCATCATTTTTTTAAATAAAATTATTTTTATTTAGTCCAAACTTAACAATGAGTGAAACTTTATCTCTCTAACAAGTCCAACTGAAACTCAAACTCTAGTATTGCATATAAAGCCATGGAATTTAGTATGAGAGGGTACAAAATCTTGCATCCCCTTTTTTCCTAAGAAAATGAACTTTTTTTTGGTGTATGATGTACATGTTATTATTATTATTATTATTATTATTATTATTATTATTATTATTATATAACCGAAGCCTCTGAAGCTCCCACAATTTTTCATATTAGCACAATATTTAAATAAAATTATTTTTGTTTAGTCCAAAGTCTAAACTTAACAAGAAGTGAAACTCTATCTCTCCAACAAATTCAACTTAAACTCATACTCATCATTTTTTTTTACCATTTTTTTAAATAAAATTATTTTTATTTAGTCCAAACTTAACAATAAGTGAAACTCTATTTCCCTAACAAGTCCAACTTAAACTCAAACTCATCATTATCTTTTTTTTTAAAACAAAATTATTTTTGTTTAATTCAAACTTAACAGAGAGTGAATCTCTATCTCTCTAACAAGTCTAATTTAAACTCAAACGTTGATTAAAAAAAACTTGAATAAATCCAATGTTAAGATTATCCTAAACATGGCTTTATTTGAATAAATATAAAAATCATCAACTATTGATAAAGTTCAACTTCTTTGGATAATAGAAAAATTTTACGGCAACTTCTTTAAAAAGTAATTTTCGTACATAAACCACCAAACTCTTTTTAGCTATTTTTTACAAGATAAAAAAACTTGCAATAAGTAAAATTATTCTTTTGAATGTAACCAATCTTTCTTTTACATTTCTCTATTATTTAGTCATATATTTTTTGTTTTGTTTCAATAATTTTTAAGCAGTGAATTATCAGATTCTTTAATATTTTTTGGTCTTTTAGAAGTTTTAATATCTGAATATTTGAATTATTTTTTTACAGTATTTGAAATTCTCTGACAATTTTTTTGTAAGCCATTGCATGTTCAAGTAATGACTTCTTCATTAAATTGTAACACAAATTGAAGTTATACAAAAGCAAATTATGCAATGGTGTAGTTTCTTAATCAATTTAAGATTTTATAAAATTATTTTAATTTACCTCACAAATATGTAGATTTTTCATAACACGGGTTAGCGACTAGTTATTATTATTATATTTTTTTTATCATTATTATTATTATTATTATTATTATTATTATAAAAAAAAAGGGGGAGATTTTGAGACAAAATTTTGATTTGCGTGGAGTAGAATGCATTTTAAGAAATTAAACTTGCCCATGGCTTCCTCAAGAAGCTTTGCGTGGAACTGAAATTCTGAAGGGCTTGCTCACGCATGCTTTTAATTGCTTTAGCAAGCAGAAGCAGGCCTCAATTGCTTGAGCAGCCCATGGGCAGCACTTATGTTTATTACTGCTCATTGTTACAGAGCTTGCCTGAGCAGCTTCATTTCTTGCTCGAACAAGATTCTACGTATTGGATTCAACCAACCAAAATCCTAGCAAATCGGATATTATTTATAATCGAATCCATAAATATATGTTTTTGTGCTTAACTCGAAACCTTTTAAAGATGAGATGAAAATTCTAGAGTACACACTTTTTTTAATGTACTATATGGGCCTTGTAAGGACACAAGTCGAACCTCCAATCCACGATCAAAAGGGAATGGGCTTGAAAGGTCTTTTACAATAAATTTGTAGAGAGTGGGCTAGAAATCTAGATTTTGAGGGTGGTTCAAACAATAAAGAAAGAACGGGTCTCGAGTCCAATGGCACAAACAAAGAGTTAACTGTAAGAATATGAATGAAAGATCTTTCTCGGACACAATCTGAGGATAGTTTATAATATTGCTTCTCAAAGTTGATTACAATTATAGATCTTCAGATTATCACATGTTATTCTTTCTTCTTTTCCAGAAAAAGTCTCCCTTCTTCCGAAGGTCTTTCCTCTTATTTATACTTTCTCTTCCTCCCTTTATCATCTTCCACCTCATGGTTATAACGCTAGCTTTAGATACTTGTCCCATCAGATTTCCCCGAAATCCTCTAGGGTCAGGGACCAAGTTCCAAACCTCATGCTCAGTTCTCAGTTCTCCATTAATACAGTCAATATATCAATTGCAGAGTCTTTAATATGTGGCCGGTGGTAGCAGCTTTACCTTAGATATTTCACCGCTCTTTCTATTGTCCTCCACGTGTACCGTGTCTTTCCGTAGCCATAGGATTTTCTATAACATAGCCTGGTGATATTAAACCTCTCTTCCTATGACCTCGGCTTTAATATCCGAGGACAAAGCTTTTCTCGGGAGTAATTGTTTACACGTTATCACATCTTTACCTGGCATTTTCTTTACAACTTACATTTATGCACTCCTAGATCATTTGATGTCCTCGGATTGGGTTTTTTGCCCAAGAGACTTTGTTGAGCCATCCTTTGTAAATTACTGAGTCCAATGTCCCTACAGACCTCATCCTTTTCTTTTATTATCTTTTCTTTTATTTATTTACTTATTTTGTTTTTTTATTTCTCATCCCCTTCCCTTATATACATGTGTGTGTTTCTCAAAAAAAAATATATCCTACCTAATATTAATTGTTAACACATGTTATTGCCTTATTTAATATATATTTTATAATAATATATGTCTGTAGAGATTAGGTAGGTATGATATGTACCTAAAAGAAATTTTGTGCATTGTAGAATGAATGATCATTCATGAGATAGTTTTTTATTTTTAATTATTTTGATATTTTACAAAAATGTAAGATATAAGGAAATTATGTAATCTAATGATAGAATTATTGAAAACTGCATCTAATAAATTTTTTTTAATTAAATGATATGAGTCTTTTTAAAGATACAACAAAAATTCACAAAAAATTAAAACATTCCCAAATTAGTTTACTAATTCACACTTAAACTTTAAAAAAATTAAATTGAAAATTGTTGTAGATCCATGTATGAAGTGATATGTTAATTTGAAAATTTTGTGAAATTATTGTGAATTTTTATTATGCCAATAGCTTTATTGAAATTGTATTTCCTTAAAAAAAAAAAAGGGAGAGATGCAGCTTATTAACACGTTTGTAGGTGGTCCATATGGACCCGAATCCAAAAACTAAAGATAGGAAGGACAAATTATTTAAAAGTGTGAGAGTTGTTTCAATTCATATATTTATTGGCTTCTTGTTAGAAATCTGGGAAATGGGAATAATCATGTCCTTAATAATATTTTAGTGGGATGTAAAAGAATGGAGGTGTACGTTATGAATTATAGAAGGAATATAAATTCACCTTCTTGCACTTTTTTTAATTTATAGAGTTTCAACTTATGGCATCCAGTTTTGATTATTATACTATTTATCATTAAACTAAAATACTCATCGACTTTTGGTGTAAGAGATTGAATTTCAGATCTCTTTTACTTTCTTGCAAATGGTACATTAAGAGGGCGTTTGGATTCAACTGAAGTTGCGTCTGCGTTTTCAGTTTTTTTTTTTTTTCCTCCAGCCGCAAGTGTTGACCCAATCTTTTGTGAACAGTGCATTCGTGTACTGTTCACGGACCCACAAATTTCACTTTTTAGCAACTTTTTCATTAAAAATGGGTCCCGCGGTACTATTCACACATTTTAAAATTATTTTGCTACAGTGTTTTCAGTTTTCAGTTTTCAGCAATAAGTTCTATCCAAACGGAGCCTATATTAAAGAAAATAATATAACAAAAAATGCGTGGAAGTCTTTTTTTTTTTTAATAATGGAAGTGTGGAAGTCATGCTTGGTAATACCATAAAATAGTTATAATTTTATTTTTAGAAACAAATAGTTATAAAAATGGTAACACAATAAAAATAAAATAAAATAAATTTCCTAGTAAGAATTCAAATAGCAATAAAACATTGAATTTATCCACAATGCACATTGTTGGCATAAAAATTGCATTTATTTATGTATTAACAAGTTGTTAACAAAGACAAAGACACAAATTCATTATTTCTTAACACATTAAAATGTAATCGTTTATTAAAAAGGGGAACTTGACAGGCATATGTTGTCGAATAAGGGTAAAATTATTTTGTTTAAATTTTTTTAATGGATAAAATTTTTTGTTTTTGGTAAAATTGTTAGATAATTTTTTAGTTTTGCAATTGATACTTAAAATGATCAAAGATATTGTTTGGGGGGGGTAAAAGTTCATTCTTCTCAAAGAAAAAATAAAAGTGAAAGTTCATTAATTTTTTTTAAAGAAAAATAATAATAATAATAATAAATGACAAAAGAGAAAGAAGAAAGGGTTATAAATGAAAAAACCTATTATTATTTATCGCGGCGGAACGAAATGCCTAGCAAAACAAAAGTTCCCCTTCGTCCCTGCGTGGCTGCGTGTCTCTCTTTATTTCTCTCCCCCATCAAATCATCAATACCTTCACCTAAAATCGCTTGGAATTAAAAACAAAAGACAAAAGAAAAACCTACTGATTTTATTTATTTCCAATTGCTCTTTCGCCGAAGTAGTAAGCAGAACAACAATCGGGAAGTTGCTGCGAGGTCAGTGTTTTTCCCCTCATCTTCTTCAAGTTTTCCATTACAATTTTGATTGTTTGTCTCATAATTGGTTCGGTTGCGAATGATGGGATCTTTTTTCGCGGTTCAAATATGAGATGGGTTTTTGATTTTAAGGCTTAAACTAACATACGGAGTCTTTTCAATTGCTATATATATGTGTGTGTGTGTGTGTGTGTTGGGATAATTTGTTCAAATAATCTGAAAATTTACACTATCTCATAGATACTTTTTAAATATTTTCATTATTGTCACTCACATTCCAATCCAAGTATTTGAAACAAAACTTGACTTGTTATTAGTCCTTATAATCCTCGTTGAAATACACATGCAGGTTCTCTTCTATTCTAGGCCAAGAAAATGTTGCGCCTCGACCTTCCACAAGATGTGGTAGTGGAAATCCTATCAAGGTTGCCAGTGAAATCCTTGATGCGATTCAACTGCGTACATAAATCCCGGTATGCTCTTATGAGAAGCCGTCATTTTATCACCAAGCACCACAAATTTGCCACTTCTAACAATCTGAGACGCGGTGTTGTCTTTAGATATCGGTTCAAGGGACACCAGTGTATCTCATTGCTATCTAATGATACCCTAGAGGTTTCCAGGGATGTAGATTTATTGTCATTGTTCCCAGACAAGATTGACTACCTACACTGTTTTTATGGTCCATACAATGGAATATGTGTTCTGCGAGGTTTATGTAAGATGGGTGACAATGTTGAGGATTTAGTGTTGTGGAACCCTGCCACAAGAGAATCAAAGGTGCTTCCCGAAATAAAGCAAGGCCGTCGTTATGATTCTGTATGCTTCCATTTTGGCTTCGGAATTGATCCCAACACCAATGATTACAAGGTGGTTAGGATTGTGGACTTCTATGGTTGCCAGCAACCCCAATTTGAGGTATACAACCTTAGTACGGATTCTTGGAGAGTGATTGATAGATCCCTTAGCAAACTTTTTTAAAATTGTCTCTCCTAGGTTTCGATCATACCTAAATGGATTTCATCATTGGAAGGCTACAGAGATTCGTATGAAAGCTAGACGTAGGGGTTGGATGTTCCCTGAACATGGGCCTACTCGCAGGTTCATAGTTTCATTTGACATGAGTAATGAGGAATTCCTAGAGACACTGCTTCCTACAGTAGCATGTGCATTTGGTTTCGTAAGAGAGAATATTGCTGTTATCAATGATTCTGTATCCTTGATTGTAGAATATTGTGATACTGGGAATCTAGATATCAACTGGTTTGATATCTGGGTGATGAGTAGTGAAATTGGTGTTGAAGGGACTTGGACTAAGAAATTCAAGGTCGAGGGATCTGGGCTTGACTTTGATGATAGACTTTTAGAAATTCGAGAGGATGGGTTGGTTCTTTTACACAAAAATGATGGAAGCTTGGCAGTGTATGACCGCAAAACACAAGAACTAAGGAAATTTGCAAAATATGCGAACCATTTTTCCGAGTCCCTCTGTTACTTACACAGAGACACTAGCTTTTATGAATGGAGGAGGTAATATAAGTGAGTAACAAAACCAATTCATAATATGTCTATGGCCTCTCTATGGATTCTTTTATGGTGTACACCCACAAGAATATTGTAATCCATTTCAGTGATATTATTACAGTTTTTATGAGTTATGCATTTTTCTCGAATGTGCGTAGCCTTGATTAACCTTTACTCTGTGTTAGGCTTTTGTCATGTCAAATCATGTGCATTGCCTTCAAAATCAAACATTTGACTTACTAATTTTATATTGTTTCAGTTTTGGGGCACCATACTTGTTACAAGGTCACCTTAAAAAGCAACTTAGTTCTCCCCTTTGCAATTTATATAAGCAGTAACTAAACTTGAATGAGTCTGAATTTGGTTTTATAACTTGGTGAAAAATAATAGTGTTTTCTAAGAAATAATAATTTCACAACATGTTTTAAGTAACAAGTTATTATTAATAGATAAAAAAGTAATGTTAGTAATAGGTCCAAATTAAAACCAATAACAACTTGTCACATAAGATTTGTTATAAAATTATTGGGAAATGCAGTTCTAAATGTTGATGGTTTGAATTTTGTTAGGTCATTCCAAACACTTTATCTTAATAAAATAATAGATCTAAATTCACTCTTCACCCTCCAAAAATGAAACCATAAAAATAAATTAGAAAATCAAATTTCCAAAAGATAGTAGATAATACATGATTTTCATGCCCCTACTGGGTAAACCAGATTGTGATTTCAGAATCTTCTCTCTCTGGAGTAGTGTAGAACGCTCCCATGGCAATTGATAATGCTCGTGCGGTTGAACCAACAATTGGCTTTTTAGTTATTATTATTATGGGTCTGTTTGGGTAAGCTGTTTGAAAATGTGCATTTTTAAAAATAGCGTTTTTAAAATGTGCATTTGGAAAACACAATTTTGAAAATCACAATAAAACGTTTGGTAAAACTTGTGTATAGTATTAGTTTAAAATTTCATTTCGGTGCAAATTACCAAAAAGGACTTAAAGACTTAATTTTGATATTGATATTATTCTATCATTTTTTAAGTAGCTCATGAAAATAATAATGATAAAAATAATAATAATAATAATAATAATAATTACAATATTCACTAATACCCACTAACGTTTCTTTAAAAAAAAGGTAAATATTATTAAAAGCAAAAACTAAATTAAAATAACCCCCAACTGCTTTTCCTTCTCAATGCTCATGTCAACCTCAAATAAAGAAAGTGAAAAAGCGATAGCAGAGATAAGAGA
The DNA here is from genome assembly GCF_040712315.1 of Castanea sativa. NCBI lineage: Eukaryota > Viridiplantae > Streptophyta > Magnoliopsida > Fagales > Fagaceae > Castanea > Castanea sativa. The sequence goes on from NC_134015.1 coordinate 14,060,304, forward strand.
GAGAGAGAGAGAAACAGAGATTTCATTCACATGGGCTTGCAAACTTCTTCTTGTAAATACGGACGGAGAGCAAGTGGACATGCAAGTTGTTCCTACAAGTAGTGCCTTCTTATTTCCATTTACAATAGTGATATAGCTGAGCTCGTTCTTGTTGTGACAACATTCTCCACCGCTACTGCAAATTCCGCCTGAGGCCTTGAGTAGTGTTGTCGCTAGAAAGTTAGGGAGGTGAGTTTATTTGTTGGCTAATGATTTTGTCATTTAGCAAATGCTTGAGGGTGTTTTAGGTATTCAAACCTTAAAAAGTATTACGAATCTGCATTTTAAGTGGCGTTTTTCAGAAAGTTCGTTGCTACCTCAGTTTCAAAACGTGATATATGGTGTTTGAAAGAACGCAGTTTCTAAGAAAATCACAATACCAAACACACGCATATTTGCGTTTTTGATTAAAATGCGCATTAAGAGTTTTGGTACAGCCTATCCAAACGGGCTCTATAGCTTCGCCCCTATGTTTTCTTTGGGTAGGTGACTTTTCTGAATGTCAAGGAAACTAAAAAAAGTCAATACATGGTAAGCTTTGCTTTTGTCTTCTCAAACACTTGTTCTGCAATAATAGCTCCAGAACTATCAGCTTTTTTTATCTCAAAGTGAGCCTTCTGCAATGAAATCATCAAACCCAATTGATATAGCTGCTTCAGCTTTTGCTCCATAAACCGACCTCTGCTTAAAAAGAAAATATCAGAAATGTAAGGTGAAGGGGAGTAAAAATGAATGTGACGGATCTACGTGGCTGGATGTGACGGTACAAGGTTGACAGGTTTATATTTGACATAGCCAAGGAGCGCGGATCCACAGTGGACGGACGGATATGACGCAGTAGTTATCCTTCCAGGTTTGGTTCCAAGAGTCCCTAAATGGGATTCACGCTTTACGATTAGGTTTGATGTGGCTTTGCTCGATCTCTACGCGAACGTGTATAAGAAGAATTCTTGCGTCACACGTTTAGCCTTGATCAAAGGACTCCTATAAGAAAAAGAACTCTAGAAGGTATGCAAAAGGAAAGAGTTTCAATTCTAGAAGGAAAAGACTTCATGATCAAGGCATGGATGTTAACCCTACACCACTATAAATATCTCAAAACTCTCACAAACCAAGGTACGCATTATTGACTCAACTCTGACACACTAGGGTTGTGAAAAATTTCTAACTTGACCTTCGGAGGATTTTTGGCCGGCACCACACCGGTGCTCTCTGTTAGGTATTCTCTTTTTGTTTTGTAGGTATTGTTTCGATTTGGGAGTGTGTGTGCAGCTTATTGGTGATTTTTCGGCATCATTATAAGATAATGTGAAATAAAATAATAATAATAAGAAGAATAACAGTGGTCCTCATAAAAAAATAAACAGAATTACAAAAACTAGACCTTGATTCTTGAAAGATGGATAGCACCAAAGCACGTTGGACGAGGCTCACAAGATGCATATGTCTCACACTCTGAGAGGTCAATTTTCTTCAGCTTTCTACAGGGAGAAGTCCACTCCAAGCATGGGATTAATTTGTGTCAAAGAACAAAATAAGATACTAGAAAGTTGATAAACTTTCAAAGTCCGGAATGAACAGGAGGAATTGCACGCATGAAAACATATGCAAGGTACCTTCATCTGCATTTATTATATGCATACCCATGCTTATAATCAAGTAATTGTTTTGGCAACCTTACTATAAAAACACAAACCACCAAACACAAATTTTTTTAATTTTTATTTCCCCTAACAATTTCTGTTCCCATTTACTGATTGAGGTACTCAACACTCTTAGTATCATTTTCATTGTAATAAAAATTATGAAGGAATTCTTCTAGTATATTGTCTGTTCCCTATATAACCCTTCAAAGCGGAGAGAACAAGCTATTTAAAGGTTAAACTCATAGTCCCTTAACTAAACATCCATTCTGTCAAGGAGTTTAATTGAGAATTACTTTAAAGTGTTTATTCACCGAAAGACGTTTTTTAGGTGATTTTCACTAAAATAGTAGTATTTATCTATTTCTCTTACTATTATTAAACAAAATAAATTTAAATATACAGTATGAGACATTCATCAAATACAACTTATAGAACGTCTTTGATCCAATTAGGTGGGGGTCATTCATTTATGATCTATCCTGTATTTTATGTCAACGAATGTTTGAAGGTTCAAAATTCCAAGTCTTCCACTTATGAAATTCGGAATTCTGAGTGGTGATTCGGTATTTTTTTTCAACTCATTTCTATTTTAATGTAACTAATTTTTAACTTGAACGAGCATTCACATCAGTCTACTCAAATATTTAACTAAATTAATCCAAAAAACTCTACTTTTGTTAGTTTAACTATCCATTATTTTCAAACACATATATCAACCTCAATACTTTATTAATATTGAAATTTAATGTAACGAGGATATAGGCTCACTACATGTAACGATTAGACTATCCTCTTTAAAAATTTTAGTTAATTTAGTGAGGCCGATGCACACTTATTTAGGTAGAGTTTAAATTAATTTTTGTTGAAACATTAAATTGGTGAGACTAATGTGAATGCTCTAAGATCACTAGAATTTTTTTGAATCTAATTTCACTTATTATAACTATTTAAAAACTGAACTTTTCTACAAATTGTTAACAGGTGTCTTTAAAGTTGCATGCTAAAGAATATCAAATATTTAATTATCAATTGGAATGCACATTTTCACCTTTAAAAAAAATTTATATATAAATTGGTAGTGCATAGAAATAATTGTTTGAACCTTTAGTGATATTATAGTTCGGGCAATACTTTTTTTTTTTTTTTTATTCTTAGATAGAATTCTACTCTAGCATAATCTTAGTGTATATATGTGTGTGAAATTTCATTCTGACAACTTGAACCCCGGCTCTTGTCACCCCCTCTTACACTCCACAAGCACTTATACTTGTGTAGAGTGACCATACTAGTTCAGGCAATACTTAATTTTAGTGCTTTAGATGCAACATTATATTCCTTAATCTATATGTGATTATGTATAAACTAAAGTCATTTGACTTTTAGTTAACTTTATAATATATATATAAAAGCTTTTGAGGGTTTATAATTTTACACGTCATTATTTTGTATATATTTATAATTGAATTTCTATTCTACATTTAAATTCTCCATTAAAATATATATCTTTTTTAATAGCCTGTTAGAATCTAATGCATTGTATTTTCTTTAAATAGTATAATGAATCATAATAAATAAACTTCTTAACTATGATAATTATCAACTTGTATATTTAGACAAAAAACAAAAGGGAGAAAAAAAATGTATTATAATTTAGCCATGTGGCGCATTAATTCTTGAAAGGATATAGAATACTCTTAATTTAGCCATCCATTCCACTTCAGAAAAACTTTTAATCATTTGGTAATTGACTTTTAAGCAAAAAATAATAGTTTTTTCTTTTAGAGAAATGTTACGTCTGGAACATTTTCATAATAATTTATCATAAGTGACAAGTTGTTATTGATGATTAAAAAGTAATATTAGTGCTGGGTTCATTTAAAATCAATAACAACTTATCACTTAAAATCTTTTGTGAAATGTTGTAAATGTAGTATTACTCTTTCTTTTATGGCAAAGTATTGATAATATTTGTCTTGGGTTTAATGAGGTAGCTGCATTTATATATAAGTGGTGCACTAAGATGTTCCGTTGAGCCTTCAGGAAATTGAAGATCTAAGTCTCACATTTTATTCATGCATTAGTCCATCAAATGATTCAAATCTACGGTATGTTTACATTTTTTTTAAGCATAAGTCTTGATCCAATAACAATCCTTGATTTTGGATTTTTAATGTGAATGCCATAGTGTTGTTGGACTCTAGCCTGTAAATTCCAACAAGACGCCCTAATTCTAAATGTTGATGGCTTGAATTTTGTTAGTTCATTTCATGTCGACCATTTTATCTTTATTAAAATAATAGCACCAAGTTCATTCTCCATAATTAAAAACCATAAAAATAAATTAGAAAATCAAATTTCCAAAAGATAGTAGATAATACACTATTGGGTAAACCTTTTTGCGATATGGTCTACAATTTAAATTTTAAGTCGGGGCTTGAAATTAAGTAATAATCAATTATAAAAAGTAAACAAAATTAAGGGTGTCAAAATAAAATTTAAAAACCAAAAAAAAAAAAAAAATAGGCTCTACACAGAATGAACAGCTGAGCATACACTTGATGCATTTCCCATACAAAAGAACCCAAATCAGCACTCTTTCGCTGATTACTCCCACCATACAGAAGTGATAACTAAGAACAGCAAAATAGAAAGACAGGCTAATGACTCCTATGACCCTATATCATTATCAACTGCAACCAACATGTCTATTTTACAGTCCTCCTAAATCTCTAATGTAACTGCACCAAGTCCATATCCAATTCGTAAAGCCAGTATCCAGAAAACTATGCCACCCACTGTGTGCCAAAGTCTGTGGCTTGTACTGGAGTTTCATCTTCAGTTACTTTTGTGACTTCAACAGTGAATTAGTGGACAAATCACTAATGTAGCTAGAGAAAAATATACATCGATTAGCACATGCAGCTGTGTGCCTTCATTTCTCTAATAGTACAATAAATGGAGAGCGCAGTACCGAGTTAGGGGCCCTTCAGAAAGAAGATAGGCAAGATTAACCCAAACCAAAGGGCAATTTGGGCTAGCTAAGTCAGCGATTTTAGCTTAACATATTTTTATTTTCTTGAAAGAAGAAAAAAATTGTGAGTGATATACTGATATGGTCCCTGATCCCAATCTGCCAAAATAAAAAATTAAAAAGGAGAAACTATTTAAAATGTTGGGAAGCTAAGCAAATACCTTGAAGAGATTCCAATTAGTATCCAATATAAGACTTAGCTTCTATACTAATCTCATCATTTACACCTGAATATTACAGCATAAAAGTGTTTAGCCTGTTTCCAGGTTCAACTCATAAGTTTCTTGAATTCTATTCAAAGATTTTGGAACAATCCTACCCTTAATAAGATTATAGTAGGGTCTAAAAGAATGAGTTGTACTTGATGAATTATTGAAAGAACATTTACTCTATAAAATTATAAATAACATAAATTCACCTTCTCTTGCACATGGTATTTAATTTTTTTTTTTTTTTTTTTAAATAGGACATGGAATGACCAATAAAAAATGCATGGAAGTCATGCTTGGTAACATAATAAAATAATTGTAAAAAAATGTCAAAACAATAAAATGCCTTTCCTGTTTTGAATTCAAATAGCAATAAACCATTGAATTTGTCTATGATGCACTTTGTTGGCATAAAAATTGCATTTAAGATCATAGTTGTCACAGAATAAGAACTAGTCTTTTTTTTTTCCTTTTATTGACCTAAAAATAATTAATAAAAAAATACACCACTAAATTACGAATATATCATAATTAGAAAGAATTTAAATGCACCAAACATTTATGTCAAGAAATCAAATTTGCCATTATCCATCAATTGATTTTATGTCCATTTATGCCAGAGCCGGCTTGCGGTATACACTAGCTATAGCTGTCAAAAGCTTTGATCATGAAACAATTCTTATTATTATAAATAGATTTGTAGCACCTTCTTTGTACCATACAGTTTTCATCCATGTTAGCTTCTCTCCCTCTAGATTTCTCAAAAATCATATTTGTGATCCATTCAAATCACAATATCGGATCAATGATTTACCAGAATAGAGCTTCATGTTTAATTTGAAGTTAAGCAGGGTAATGCATGAATATAGCCCTGGAGATTTCGAGTTTGGTGAGTTTTTAATATATTGCTTTTAGTAATCCAATTACTATAGTATGAATGCTAGCTTAAATACCTCACGTTTATTTATTTTAATTTTGGGTTTTTTTTACAGGTTGGAGTTCTTACGTCCAGCCGTCCCATTATGCATTTGAGATTATTCAACAGTTGCAGCAAACAAGAGCATCATGCACAAAACTCTTCTACCAAACGAATATGTCTACTTCACCAATAATTAACATTCCGTTTGTTTTGATGGAAAATCTTGTGTAAAGATAATTTTTCTAGTTTTCCATGTTTTCCAGTGTTTGGTAGCATAAAAAAAGATGAGTTAAAAGATGACTTATCTTTAGTCAACATAAAAAGTATGACTTATTTTTAGAGATTTTTTTCCATTAAATTTTTTGGGAGAACAACTATATCTCATAGTAAGCTAAATAAGGGAAGTTAGGATGTTTTTCAACTCATTTAAAGTTGCTACCAAACATTAAAAAATGAGATAATTTTATAGAAAATACTTCTTGGAAAATGATTCATTTTTAGAAAATATCATTGCTGAAACAAATAGAACAATCAAAACTAAACAGCCATGCATACAAATAAAGATTTGCATAGCTTTTACTTCTCATGCAATGGTCCAGTTGAAATGTATCTTTTCTTTTCAAAAATACTTTTTATAAAATTGTCAAGATGTAACTATCACATTCACATATATCTAAATCTCAGAGAATAGAGTGTCTGTTTATGAAATGATGTTTTATTAATTTTTCAAAACCTCGTGGAAGGTTATGGTAATTTTCTTAATTTTGAAATTAGGTGTACTCTACGGAGAATGAGAGATGTAAATTGAGTTGCTGAAAAATATTTTTTTTTATTAAAAAAAAAATCCATTCCTCGTCTGCTATTGTATAAAAAGCCATGGAATTCAATGTATGAGAGGGTAGAAAATCTTGCATCCCCATGTTTCCTAAGAAAATTAACTTTTCTTGGTGTTCGATATTATTAATTATTATCAACAAAAATGGGAGATTTTGAGACAAAATTTTGATTTGCGTGGAATGCATTTTAAGAAATAAACTTTCCCGTGGCTTCCGCAAGAAGCATTGCGTGGAATTGAAATTCTGAAGGGCTTGCTCAAGCATGTTTTTAATTGCTTGATCAAGCAAAAGCAGGCCTCAATTGCTTGAGCAGCCCATGGGCAGCACTTATGTTTATCTCATTGTTAGTTACAGAGCTTGCTTGAGCAGCTTCATTTCTTGCTCGAGCAAGATTCTACGTATTGGATTCAACCAACTAAAATCCTATCAAATTGGATATTATTTATAACCGAATCCATAAATTTATGTTTTGGTGCTTAACTCGAAACCTTTTTATAGATGAGATGAAAATTCTACAGTACACACTTTTTTTTTTTAATGTAATATATAGACCTCATCCAAAAATCATTATTTCTTATCTTTCATGTGTGGAAGTCATGATTTTTTTTTTTTTTGGAGAGATTTTTAACCTTTGATGTTCGCTCTTAATGATAGCTATTTATTATCAAGTGAAAACACTAATCAATTTTTGATGTAGGCAATGATTGAACTCAAATCTCTTATTCAATCACTAGAAATTTTATCAGTTGAGCTAACTAGAACTCACTGTGAAAGTCATGATTGGTCACATAATAAAATAATTAAAATTATGTGAGTTCTAGTAAGCTCAACTGGTAAAATTTCTGATGATTGTATAAGATATTTGGGGTTCAATCCCCGTCTACACTAAAAACTGATTGGTGTCTTGGTCTGATGATAAAGATTTTATCATCAGAAGCGGCCATAAGTTGAAACTCTCTAAAAAAAAATTATAATTATAAAAAATTGCAACATAATAAATTTTTTTTTCTGGTAAGAATTCAAATGGCAATAAACCATTGAATTTGTCTCTGATGCACATTGTTTGCATGAAAATTGTATTTAAAATCACGGTTGTCACAAAATAAGAGTTAACCTGTATTCATTTTATTGGCCTAAAAATAGTTAGTAAAAATCACACATTAAATTACGAATATATCATACTTAGAAAGAATTTAAATGCACCTAATATTTATGTTAGGAAATCAAATTTGCCATTATCCATCAATTGATTGCATGTCCATTTATGCCAAACCGGAGTGCGGTATACACTAGCATATAGCTGTCAAAAAACTTGATCATAAAGCAATAATTATTATAAATAGATTTGTAACACCTTCTTTGTACTGTACAATTTTCTCCATGTAGCTTCTCTCCCGCTAGATTTCTAATAAATTTTGAGTAGGTATCATTTATTCAAATCACTATACCAGATCAATGATTCACCAGAATTGAGCTTCATGTTTAATTTGAAGCTAAACAGGGTGATGCATGAATATAGCCCTGGAGGCTTCACATTTGGTGAGTTTTTCAACTTGCTTTTATTAAATTTAATTACCAGCTAGAATGCATGTTAGGCTACGTACTCACACTTATTTTTCCGGGTTTTTTTGTTATAGATTGGAGTTCTTATATCAACTCATCCCGTTATGCCCTTGGGATGATTTAACAATTGCAGCAAAGGAGAGAACCTTGCATGTAAATATTCCACCAAGGGAATTCACATTTTTCAATAATTTATAAATCATGTATTATCCATGCAAAAAGAGATTGGCAAAGCCTTTTTTCTTACCTATGGTCTATATTTAGAGGTATGAAAATAAGAGGATGTTTATATCATTTTCTCAAAACTCAAAAAAGAGGTTAATGTAAGTTACTCAATTTCAAAATTATTTCTAATAGATGTAAATTGAGTTGCTATCAAATATATTTTTCTATAAAAGTGATTCATTCCTTGGCCTATGATTGCATATAAAGCCAAGGGCCCGGGAGTCATTCTACGAGAAGGTAGAAAATCTTGAATCCCCCCCCTTTTTTTTTAGCTGTAGAAGTCATGTATCTACATGGCTGCGTCTATTTATTCTTTTCTTAATCAAATAAAATAGGGGTAGAGGGCAATCCGCCATGATTTTCGTACATGAACATAATCATATAAATACTCTATCAGTTACAAAACTTAAAACTAAAACCAAATTTCATTGGTATAGCTTATAGGCACCCAAGCGTTGGATTAGGTGAATTGAATTACAGCCATAGTTGTCAAAATCGCAATCTGGATCGTAGGATTGCACGATTTTACGATCTCACCTCACCAAAACGTTTAGGATCGTACGAGGATTGTAAAAATGGTAGGATCATACGTAAGATCGTGTAGGATCGTATAGGATCGTATGGGATCCTGCCAAAAACATAAATTTTTTATTTTTTTTTATGAGATAAATTTTTTGTTTTGATGAAGTTTTAAGGGTTTTTATTTTTTCATGTTGTGATGGTATGACTTTTTATTTTATTTTTAAAAAATCATGTTAACCTAAGGAAATGTTTTTTAGTTTCTAGTTCACTTGTAATCAAAATGAAGGAATGCTTCACCATTTTTAAATGAAGAATTTGATGTTAGCTTTACTGCCTTTTAAGTTATAATTTTGTTAAATTTGTTTGATCAATATACTAATTTGTATTCCAATATTACTAAAATCTTTTTTTTATATATAATATTATCAGTTATGCTTGTATGTGTATATTGATTGATTGATTTTTTTTTTTTTTTTGTAGCATGCTTTTTAATTATTGATGAGTGGTATAACTTAAATAGTTGAGTACGAAATTGTATCTTGATGTCTTTTGCAACTCTAGTATACAAATATATAATGCCTATATAGATGATAAAATGGATGATAATAATTAGGAATTTAGGACGGTACTTATAAGAACTTTAGGATGGAAATAATTAAATGTTCACTTCACCTTAATATTCATCTTACTTTTGGATTTCATATTGTAATTAGCTAGTTTCCATTTGCTAACTTATTTTAGATTTCAAACTTGGAACTTAGAACTTGAAAAATATTTTCCATATGTTTTGATAAATATTTTGGTACTTTTTTTTTTCAATCAAAAAATATTTTAGTACTTGGTTGCTAATTAACCAATTATTGAACTTTTTAGATACATTTGGTCAAAACTTAAATATATTTGTTTCGTTAATATAGACTTAGCAATGTATGACATGAAAATTACATTATATGATGCAAATCTTAGCTTTTTATAGATGAATTTATAATTTACGTGATTATTCAACATACAAAGTCATTATCAATATGTTTTTTGTTTTAAATCTGAAAATAAATAGGATCTTACGATTCACGATCTGATCCTACAATTTACAATCCCACCTATCTTTAACGATCTTATGTAAGACCCCGATTTTGATAACCTTGATTACAACCTAACTAATCTCAAATTCTCAATTTTGTCTAGAACACCAATAGTTTAGGCAATAAAAATTAGGGCTCTTATTCTCACATCCATTTTGCTTTAAATGTGGATTTCTTTTTTTTCTTTTCTTTTTTTGCTTTTAAAATTTTTACATTAATTATAGATATTTATATAAAATAGTGGATATAAACGCGGTTAAGAGAAAATAAGTTGCCTAAAAAATAATAGCCCTTAGTCAAACAAATATCACATCATCTCTGTTAAAGTTTCAAACCGATTACTTACCACAGACAAGGCCAAAACAATCTCCATCCAAAAAAAAAAACCCAAAACAATCAAGCTACAACAATCGAGGGTTGCATCCTATTATTCATGAACATGCACTATCTTTAAGAGTTAATTTCCAATACATTATACAATTTAATAATTTTATATTGGATTAATATTTTAAAATAGTATTATTTGATAGTATATATGTTCTCATTTTTTCTCTTTAACATACCTCAAATATCACGTTAATTAGATGTTATTTAATCATAAATTCATGTTTTGTTTTAGCTAAAAAATAAAAATAAATTCATGTTTTGTATTGATGATGTTGAAAATTGTCAACGAGCCGAATAATTCTCACGTGCCTTTAGTAACCTGCGTAACACAAATAAAAAGAAAACCTTGCAAAAAGTACCAGTGTGGTACCGACCAAAAATCCTCCGAATGTTAAGTTAGAAAAGAGAAATTTTCTATCACTCTAGAGTGTCAAAGCTAGAGTATCGTTACGCGTACCTTGATTTGTGAGGGCTTTCGAATTTTTATAGTAGTGTAGAGTCGACCTTAATTTCTTGGTGGATGGGGTATTTCCTTGTAGGAAAGATCCTCATTAATGCTCGTATTTCGCGAAATCCTTTCTATATAAAAATTCATTTGATTATGGTTGGGCGTAGAATGCAAGATATTTCCATATTAGGATTCTTAGAGACCACTTAGGTCACGAAGGCACCACGTGGCTTCAACAAACCATCTCCCTTGGATCCGTCCACTCTAAAGAGTCCATCTGTCACCCTGCCTCTCTGTCCGGGTTATGAATCTGTTTACCAGTTCTTTGAATGTTAGATTAACTATGCCGTCTCTTCTGGCTACCTCGTCTCTAATGTCTGACTCCGTTAATTCAATCCGTCTACTCTGGGATTTATCCTTATCATGCATATAATAATAGAATAGAAAACCTTAAAACTTAAAACAATTTAACATCTTATCATTATGATATTTTGCAAATATGAAACAATATAATCTAATAATGATTTTATTCATTTAATAAAAAAATTATTAAATGGTATTACATTGATAAAAATTATAGCAAATATAACTTGAACCTCATCCTATACGTGTGTGTGTGTGTATATGTGTATATGTGCATTTGTGTTTGAATTTCCATGCGGTGCGTGCATCCAATATATATATATATATATATATATATATAAAATCATCTCATACCACTTCAAAAAATAATAAATCTGAAAATGCACTAATCATAATAACTTCTCTATATTCAGAGGTATTGCCAAAAAATTAGCAATTAGCGTAAACTGTGCACTAAACCGTGTAATATAATTTTAACATGAAGAGTAGAAAATTGGATTGAAATTTTGCTTAAACAACAAGAGATCCTCCTGTTTACAGATAAGAATTACACATAATTGGTAATTACTTATTATTTGCATATCATGAATATTCATGATAATAAAGAACTAAACAAATAATTACTATATCACTCAAAAGATGAAAAAAATAAAATAAAATAAAATAAAAAAGAAGAAGAAGAAGATTGGTAGCTAGTTATAGAAGAAAAATAATGGCCTTTAGTGTTAGTGGCGCTTGTATAAACAAGGTTTTAGCTCAGGCCATTCGACTGTAGAATATCGTAATACTTTTTTTTTTTTTGAAAGTGGACTTGAATTTCATTAAAACCGAAAAAGAAAGATACAGCCATACAAGGATCTGCAGAAGAAGAACCAAAAGACTAAACACTACAACACATCTGATTGGATTAATAAAGAAATAAAAGGAGTAACACCCTTCCAAAGCTGGGAGCTTTCTGTCCTGCGAGCATGATGGGCTAACTCATGCGCAACTTGATTGAAAGCTCTACATATGTGCTGATACAAGACTCAAAGCAGCTTCGAATATGCAGAATTTCCTAGATAAGATGACCCGAGCTACTACCTGTGCATTTGTCATTAATAGCTTGGATTACTGCAAGCGCATCTGACTCCAAAATGACTCGAGGGAGATGCAATTCTTGGGCAAGCAGAACACCATGAAGCATGGCCATAGTCTCCACCAATTCTGCAGAATAGCATGCTTTTAGAAGCTTGCAGCTGGCTGCAATTGTCTGGCCAGTGCAGTCTCTAACAATTACTCCAACACTAGAGTTCCCACCAAGGTCCGCGGTTGCCCCATCAACGTTTACCTTGAAGATTCCTTGGGGTGGGGGATTCCATTTGATAGGAAGAGGTCTTGGATGGGAGAAGTCATAGTCAACTGCATTGCTAAAGTCCTCCACCACACTCTTAGCAAATTGCCAAACTTGCTAGTGGGAGAGGCAGCTTCCCTCATGGACTACCTTATTCCTATTATACCATATGGCCCAAGCAATTCCAAAGAAATATTTCAGGTCTTCCTGAGAGTGGTGGGTGAGGATGAACATGGCTGAGTCAATGAAAGGCCACCGTACCTCTTGTGTGCCTAAGGGATTTTCAGGCCATTGATTCCAAACAAGGGTGGAGAAGTCGCAGCTGAGGAAGGCATGGTTAATACTTTCAAGGGCTTTTTCATAGATTGGACAGCCCCTATTGTTGCTAATTCCTCTGCTGCAAATAGCTTCCATGGTGGGAAGACCGTTGGCACAAACCCTCCAGGTGAAAATCTTGACCATTGCAGGAAGATTAAGATGCCAAAGTCTCTTCCAAAGTGATTTATATGGGTCCCTAGAAGAATATTCACGTTCCTTCTTTGCTTCAATCAGGTTGTAGGCAATGTGGTATGCGCTTTTCACTGTAAATTCTCCTCAGCTATCGCCCAACCAGATTATTTTGTCCTCGGGCATGCTGTGGGTCAAGGGTATCCTTAGAACTGTGTCAACCTTGAAGGGGAGAAACGTTGCTCTGACCAAGTTGACATTCCACCACTTTGTGATCGGATCAATGAGGGCAGAAACCATGGGAAATTCAGGACTATCATTTGGGGGAGAAATGACCTTGTACGTGGATGGGGTAGGCAACCACCTGTCATCCCAAATGTGGACCAGTTTCCCATTGCCTACTCTCCATCGGGATCCATTCTTTATGACTTCAAGGCTGTTGTGTATACTTCTCCAAGAGTATGAAGGCAAACTCCCAAGCTTGGCATTAAGGACATCACCCGTGGGAAAGTACTTTGATTTCAGGACCCGAGCAACTAGGGATGTTCGGTTTGATAGGATTCTCCAAGCCTGCTTTGCAAGCATGGCTTGGTTAAATGCTCTCAAGTTCCGGAACCCCATGCCTCCAAATGCTTTCGAAGTACACATTCTTTTCCAACTGACCCAACTCATTTTTGCTTCATTTTGCTTCTAACCCCACCAAAAGTTTCGCATCATACTCTCCAAATCATCACATAAGTTTTGTGGGAGTTGGAAGCAACTCATAGTATACGTTGGGATCGCTTGGGCCACATCTTTGATGAGAATTTCCTTCCTCCCCATTGAAAGGAGCTTACCATTCCAACTAGCTAAATTCTGCCCAATCCTCTCTTTTAAAATGGAGAAGACTTGTGTCTTAGACCTTCCAATGAAGGATGGGAGTCCCAAGTATTTAGTGTGCTTTAAGTCTTGCATTGGCCCCAAAATGTTAAAAATTTCATCCCTAATATCTTGGCTTGTGTTTGGGCAAAAAAACATTGAGGATTTGTTGGTGTTGATTTTTTGGCCCGAGGCTTCTTCATATCTACAAAGGATCAGCTTTAACTCTTGGCATTCTTTGGGGTTTGCTTTGCAGAAGAGAATACTATCATTCGCAAAGAAGAGATGAGTCACTCTTGGGCAGCCTCATGCAATTGAGATACTAGTCAAGTGTTGATTTCGAGCAGCTTCATGGATGAAGGTAGAGAGACCTGCAGCACAGAGGAGGAAGAGACTGGGGGAGAAGGGATCACCTTGTCAAATTCCACGGGTTGGTGTGATATTTCCATAAGCAACACCATTTATAAGAACTGAATATAAGACTGAGGTGATGCATTTCATAATCAAATTTATCCACCTAGTGCTGAAGCCCATTCTTTCCATCACACCTTGAATGAAACACCATTCCACCCTATCAAAAGCCTTACTCATATCGAGCTTGGCTGCCATGAAGCCTTCCTTTCCTGCAGATTTGTGGTTTAGAAAGTACATTAATTCAAAAGCCACAATCACGTTGTCAGTGATAAGATGATCAGAAGTGAAGGCACTCTAGTTCTCAGTGATGATATGTGGTAGGAGGGCTTTTAGTCTGTTGGCTAGTGTTTTTGAAATGAGTTTATACACCACATTACATAAGCTGATGGGGCAAAAGTCAATCATTTTCTTTGGGCTGTTTGTTCTTGGAATGAGGGATATATTGGTTTTGTTAAGTTCGGCCATTGATACATTGTTATTGAGAACATTAAGGACCATGTTAGTGATACCATTACCCACAATATTCCAGTATTTCTGATAAAACAAAGCAAACATGCCGTCGGGACTGGGAGCTTTGGTGGGATAAATCTGTCTAAAAGCAATGACAACCTCTTCTCTAGTAAAGACTCGGTCTAAGCTTTCATTCATGTCATTCGTTACCCTAGATGGTATGGCTGCAATTACTTCTTCAACTTGTGCTGGGTGGGTTGTTGTATAGATGTTCTCAAAATAGGTAATGGCTGCATGGGCTATGCTTTCCTTTTCTTCACACCAATTACCTTGTTCATCCCAAATTCCAACAATAGTGTTCTGCTTGCGCCTCTCTGAAGCCTGAGCATGGAAGAATTTTGTATTCTTGTCCCCTTCCTTGAGCCCATTCTTTTCTACCCATTTTAATTGATATTCAAAGCTGAATTTGAACTGCAAGACATTGTTTCCCACATCCACGATTTGCAAATCCGAGCCCATCTTCCAAGTTGATCTCAACGTGGACTTCAAGGCTCTTTGATTTTGGTGTCTGTCCGATGACAAACGGCCAAACAGACTTAGATTGCACTCTTCTAGTAGATCTGATCTGCACCTTGTTGTGATTGATATTTCTTCCTCCTCCTCCCTGGTGAGGCGGAGGTTAAGCAAGCCATCCACCAGAGCTTGTTCCATGGTGGCACTTAGGAAAAGCAGGATACACCCTAGACAGACCCTAACGGCGAGAGAAGAGGGAGGGAAGACTCTTGGAGAGAGAAAAGGCTCCTACAAGGGAGAGAAAACTCGTACTAGTGTTGAATATCGTAATACTAAGATTATAGGTATCGGCTAGTTTGATATCTAGGTGATGAGTAAGTGAAATTGGTGTTGAAAGGACTTGGTCTAAGAAATTCAAGGTCGGGCCCTTATCTGGGCTTAATTTTGGCGATAGACTTTTAGAAATTCGAGAGGATGGGTTGGTTCTTTTACATAAAAAGATAGAAGCTTGGCAGTTTATGGCCGCAAAACACAAGAACTAAGGAAATTTGCAAAATATGAGAACCATTTTGACGAAACGTCGCTGTTAGTTACACAGAGACGCTAGCTTTTATGAGTGGAGGACGTAATGTGAGTGAATAACAAAACCAATTTATAATATGGCTATGGCCTATATATGGATTCTTTTATGGTGTACACCTACAAGAATATTGCCATCCATTTCATTGATATTATTTCAGTTTCTATGAGCTATGCATTTTTCTCTTTATGTGCGTAGCCTTCATAAACCTGTATTGTGTGTGCTTTTTGGTCTAAAGCAATTTGCGCGCGTGTGTGTGTGTTAGGCTTTTGTTATGTCATATGTGCATTGCCTTCAAAATCAAACATTTTGTATTGTTTGAGTTTTGGGGCACCATGTTTGTAACAAGGCCACCGTAAAAAGAATTAGTCAGAATAAGCAGAAACTAAAATTGAATTAGTCAGAATTTGGTTTTATAACTTGGTGAAAAATAATAGTGTTTTCTGAGAAATAATATTTTCACAACTTATCTTATGTGACAAGCTGTTATTAATGGATAAAAAAGTAATGTCAGTAATAGGTCCAAATTAAAACTAATAACAACTTACCACATAAGATTTGTTATGAAATTATTATAAAATGCAGTTCTAAATGTTGATGGCTTGAATTTTGTTAGGTCATTCAAAACATTTTATCTTAATAAAATAATAGCACCAAATTCATTCTCCAAAAATTAAACCATAAAAATAAATTAGAAAATCAAATTTCCAAAAGATAGTAGATAATACATAATTTTTATGCCCCTACTGGGTAAATGAGATTGTGATTTTAGAATCTTCTCTCTCTGGAGTAGTGTAGAACTCCCATGGCATGGTAATGCTCGTGGAGTTGAACCAACAATTGGCTTTTTAGTTATTATTATTATTATAGCAATGCCCCAATGTTGTCTTTGGGTAAGTGACTTTTCTGAATGTCAAGGAAACTAAAAAAAGTCAATACATGGTAAACTTTGCTTTTGTCTTCTCAAACACTTGTTCTGCAATAATAGCTCCAGAACCATCAGCTTTTTTGATCTCCAAGTGAGCCTTCTGATAAAATCCAGTACCCCTTAATGCATCTGCAATGAAATCATCAAACCCAATTGCTATAGCTGCTTCAGCTTTTGCTCCATAAACCAACCTCTGCTTAAAAAGAAAATATCAGAAATGTAAGGTAATGTGAAATAATAATAATAATAATAATAATAATAATAGTGATCCTCATAAAAAAAATAAACAGAGTTCCAAAAACTAGACCTTGATTCTTGAAAGATGGATAGCACCAAAGCACATTGGACAAGGCTCACAAGATGCATATATCTCACACTCTGAGAGGTCAACTTTCTTCAGCTTTTTACAGGCCTATGGGAGAAGTCCATTCCAAGCATGAGATCAGTTTGTGTCAAAGAAAAAAATAAGATACATAAACTTTCAAAGTCCGGAATGAACAGGAGGAATTGCATGCATGAAAAACTTAAAAGAGAAAATTTAAAACATATTCAGAATAAGCATTAATCTAACAGCCACAATGTCATGTAAAGAAATGTGTTAAAATCATATGCAAGGTACCTTCATCTGGATTTATTGTATGCATACCCATGCTTATAATCAAGTAATTGTTTTGGCAAAACCTTAATATAAAAACACAAACCACCAAACGCAAATTTTTTTTAATTTTTATTTCCCGTAACAACTTCTGTTCCCATTTACTGATTGAGAACACTCAACACTCTTAGATATTGAACATCACAGTGTCACTTAAGTTAGGGATAGCAGACCCAACAAACAGATGAGAACAAGAAAATGCTTTATTTATTATTGGTTTCCTTCACTAACCATCATTTTAAAAAATGAAAGGGGAAAAAAATGATTGCACATGGTTCAGACCTTTGTTTGATGAAGGTTAATTTTGGGAAAGCTCCAGCATATAGGTGCTCAAAGAACTTGCTAACATGCTAAGGGCTGGACCTAATTCACTGGTAATGTGAGACAACATATTTTCAAAGATTGTTTTTTCCTATTTAGTATATACAATAATTTACTCCCACGAGTCCATGCATTTGAGAATTACAACTGTATATTATTTCACAATTCCAAAAACTCAGAATTTATACATCAAGAGAGAGAGAGACTGAGTGACAATGATCGAACTAAATGTTAATGATTAAGCATTTGTAATATAAACAAGATTATTTATATGTAAACTTGAAACAAAGCAAAACAAACCACTTATTCCTAATAATATGACCATCATTTCTTTTCTTTTTTTTACAAGTCTAAACCATCATTTCATCAACATCATCAAATGAGAATCAATTTGAAGCACAATGCAAATGGAAGATCTACCAATAAATGCTTCTAAACAATTATAGCAACACGCATGTGTGTGTGTGAGAGAGAGAGAGAGTGAGAGATAGATAGACAGACAAACAAGGTATTATGGCAAGGATATGTAGACTAATACCAAGTACCTGCTCTTTTCTAGGATATATTCAACTTCATCCATCAACTGAAGATTTTTAAATAAGCTTTTAAAATTCATATGATTATCAATAGCATCTTTTCCTTCAATATAAACATAAAATTTCAACTGAAAAAATTCCTAGAAAACTGATACCACCATACTCCAAGTAATCAAATAACCCACACAAGCCAAGAGGATAATTTCTAAGTCTAACCTCTCTTATTGCAGTAACCTCTGCATGTGCAGTCGGGTCAGTGTTTCTCAAAACCATGTTGTGGCAACTTACAACTACCTCATCATTATGAACAACAACTGCACCAAATGGGCCTCCATCTTCACAGTCAACCCCTTTATATGCTTCTTCAACTGCTTTGGTTAAAAACTTGTGATCTCTATCCTGTATAACTGGTTGGACAATCACAAGGAAAGGACACCATGATAATGTCACAAGACCAGGTGTAAATAGTTTGCAAATCATTACTCTATTGGTTGAAATAGACAGAATAAATGTAATCAATCAGTTGGTAGACTACATATGAGGATGATGAAATTACTAGTCAAGATATAATTCTTTTACAAAAACATTTTTCCACAAATACACTAATCAAGGAAAAAAACAGCTTTTTAAAGATGATTACCAGCTGATGAATGGTAAAAATGGGCTCAAAAAAGGGTCAGAAAACGTCTCCATATAGAGTCAGTTTGTGGTAATGAAGACTAAAAGTAAAACTTTATTATGGTACGATGTCATGTATAATTCAAGAAAAAGGAAAATAGTAACTAGACCAACTGACTTGATCACCAAAAAGTATATGATCAGCAGATATACATTAACTCTTAAATCTTCATTTCAGGGGTGGGAGGAGATGAGACAAGAGACAACTTTGAAATTACCTTCCTGATGTCCAGAAAATGCAGAAGCCACAGAAATTGTTCCATCTTTAGCTTCCAGCACTATGAACAGAAAGAGGGCAAAAGAATGTAACATCAACTAAAAAGTTTTCCATATGCATAAAACATATATCAACAAAAAGTGTCATCACGTAATAATTCCAAATTTCAATAAATATACCGTTTTAATCAAAATGTATTGCTAAAACCAGTTTAAGAGGGGAAATTAACAATCAATTAAAACCAAGACTGCTAGTCTAACCATTTGCTGACTCCAATATATAAATAGAAACATACACAAGCCAAAATTACCCTCGAACTGCCATAGGAGGAGAAAACAATAGCTAGGTGGAACATGAGGAAGAAAAGTTCACAAAGACACACAACAGTGGTTGTGTGCAATTTCCTAAAACAGACTATGAGGACTCAAGGAATCCCTTGGACTGGCATATTCCTATCTCTCACTACCAACAAAGTCATTTGTTCTCAGACCAGAAGCAATTTGCATAATTTTACATCCATCTCATGGTAACGCCATCCATAATAGGAGTATCATAGAAACTATGTTCCCTCACTCCAAATATCAGAAACTCACCCATTTCAAATTTCAATAATGATGTCATTTCCAAATTTTACTATTTATGGAATTTCTTTTATACACGACCCCCTTTTCAATTGAAGGACAAACTCAGTCAACTGATCAATATCCAACCACAAAATATGCAGAAATATTTTGTAGCATGTCCTTTTCAATTGTTTCCAACCTTCTAAATAACCAACGCCAGAATTTGAAGAAAACATGCAGGACACTTCTCTTTGACCTTTCTTATATAAGGCCATATTCAAAACAAAACAAAAAATGTTAAAAAGTACTTATCAGAAACGAGTTTTCAAACATGCTTACCACATTGTTTTACTTTTATCCCTCACTTCTCGGAACAAGAATTAAAACTAATAAAGAAAAAACTAATTTTGGTACACGTTAAGCAAGCATCCAAACGGCACTTTCTTGTATTCTTGAGGTACATCAAATGATCAAAGCAAGTTTTGCTTCCAAAGAGAGAAAACAATTTTCAAAGTGATAACCAAACGATCCTTAGTGAAATTACCACACACACACCATAAAAGTACATATAAGTTAATGGGTGAGTGAAATTACCATGCCTATCATCTATGCTAATACCCAGAAACAGATTTGCTGGAAAAAAGTAGAAAACAAAACAGACCCAACTAAAATTCCAACACCTGATTTCCAAAAATCTAAAGAACCATAGCTTGTGATCACAAATTATGCCTAACAACAACACAAACATACACAAATGCAAAATCAAATACAAACACAAACACAAACACAAACACAAACATGTATGTATCATGCATGCATACATGATACATACATATTATACATCATGTTGATGATAATGGATCCACATGGCAACTCCCATAAAACAAAACTCGAGACTATAATTCAAGAGAGAGAATGACAACCAATATACTGCAAAGTTAAGAAAGTTCATATTTTTACGTGTAGAACAAGAGGAGGAATAAATTAAAACAAAGAAAAATAGTTGTACAGAAACCTTACCATTGGCCTCCTCCATGATTGGAACCGAGAAGAATGAGAGGGAAATGAAAGATTTAAGAAAATGGGTATTCAAGAAAAGTGCTGACAGAAAATAGGAGATAAAGAGAAAGTGAAAAAGAAGACAAGAAAAACTGGTCCACGTATTGTTTGTAATATTTATATAGTTTGTAATATTTATATAGTTTGGGGAGAGAGAGAGAAACAGAAACAGAGAGAGAGAGAGAGAGAGAGAGAGAGACAGAAACAGAGAGAGAGAGCACTAGTCCTAGCTACTACCTTTGTTAGTTAGAATCACGTTTCCTAGAAATATACCAAATATTTAAAATTTAGAATGAGATTTATGGAATCAGGTTTTTCCACGTTTGGAATTCGATTTCCCACTGACCAAACAGGACCTACAGTAAATAAATGTAGAAAATGAAATGAAATGTGCATGTGAACTTGTGAAATGAGTTCTAATTAAAATTTGACAAATGGAGAATCTTGCAGTTGATCAACCAAGCCAAGGGTGTGACGTGTGAGTGTGACAATGATTTTTGAGAACTCTCTAGTGGGGTTGGATTTTTTTTTTTTTTTTAAATCTTTTTTAGGTGAATTTTGAGATAAAAATTCAAACATGAACATGTGTTTGTTACTTGCAAAGTCAGAAATGATTGTTTCATTAAGGTACACACAATTGAGCCGAGATTAGTAAACTATTCAGTTTAAAAGAATGAATAAAATATGACACAAGTTTTCAAATAAAAATAAATAAAATATGACACAAGAAAAAAAAATGTTACAATTAAATATTTTTAAAAAAATACATATATCTAAATAGTCCATCCATTTTTATATAAACAAAGAGCAATTACTTTGTTGCACTAAACTTATCCTGATTTTATCATTAGTGTCATCAGTGAACTCCAAAGATTTGTGTTAGTGTTTGTGTAGTTTAAAACCGACCACCATCCTAACATCTTTTGATTTTTCCTTCCAAAGTATCTTACCTTCCTCAATTGGTAAAATTTTTAATTTAGTGTGTCAGATTGCATTTCACTCAGGATAAGGGGTTTAAGGGAAATGAATGCTACCTTGATTTGCAGCCTAATTAATGTGTGGTAAAGTCTATTAGAAAATTTGTTAGGTGTTTATATTTTCTCTTTTTCTTTAAAAAAAAATTATAACCTCATTGATTAGTAAGATATTCCAAAATATACTTAGATCCAAACAACTAAGATCATTTACATGGCAATTTTTTTTCTTATTAAGAGTGGGGGATTTGAATCCACATTATTTTCAAGGACAAAACAATATCACTAAAACCACAAAACTCTAGGCAACAAGTTACTAAATTAAAGAGTGGTTTTGTTTGATGTATTCTTACACTAGTGTAGTTAGGGAATTTGAAACTGCAATCATAAAAATAAAATAAATTTACTTTGCATTTGGATCAGAAAGTTACAAACTTTTACAATGGATTTGTCACCAATGTTTTAAAATTGGTTCCAATAACAAAGATCAATTCTGATATGTAAACCGGTGTGTTAAACCCCTTATTATTTCCAGGTCAAAATTTTGGCTTATAACGGCCATTCAAACGCAATTTCGACCTTTAGGTGGAATATGCATTCAATACCAAAAAAAATTTTCTTTCTTTCTTATAATTCTTTTAATGAAAAAAATATATTTTATAAGATTTTAGGAATCTTTTTGGTTTGTTTAGTAAAAGATATTTTTTTATATAAAAAAAAAAAAAGAGATTTTATGAATTTTTAGTTTGTTAAATTATGTAGAGATTTTTATGACCATTTGATTTGTTTAATTAGGTTTTATCTTTCCGAATGAAAACGGAGGAATCTTTTATTATGATCTGGATTATGGCCTTCTCTTTTCCTTTTTCTTTTTCTTTTTTTTATTCGTAGCCTTTACTTTTTTCATTTCCTTAAGGCAGGCCCTCTATAACATAACTAAAAAGGACCAAAAAAAAAGAAATTTATTGATATAAATTTATTATTATATTATTCTATTAATTTCTAATTGATCTAACTATTTAGAATTAGAATTATTTCAAATTAGAATTGTGGAAGAACGAATCTCTCTCTTAGAAAGTATTGTGTAGTAGTGGTACACTCTTCCTTAGGCCAAGTGCTTATAATGCAAGAGTGGGAGGCGTCTCTCCCGATGTGGGATTGAGCAAATCCGTGAGGGTGGCATCGGTCTCCTCGGCCCATTCCCAAAGCGGACAATACCTTTTAAGGGAGAGTTCGTTCTTCCACAAGAATCTATGTAGAATTAAAATAAATAAGAATAGAATGTGTAGAATAAGATTCTAATCTAATTAGATTGCATTTCAAATATTAATTGTTATCTTCGAGAATATATTCATTCAACTATTTAATATTTATTTGAAATTCTATTCTATATTCATATTAATTATGGTATGAAAACTAAGAATGAACAATTAATTAACAGCTAAGATCCCAGTAGTTTACTAAATTTCTATGTATAATAAACATTTTGCAATTACTCTGAAAAACAAAGGAGTATCTGATCTAACTCTACACAAATATAGCCCATCCATTGTGTATCAAGAACAAGCAAATATAGTCAAATGGTAAAATTTCTCTTTGCCAAGGAGAAGACATAGGTTCGATTCCCACTATCCACCCAAGGTAATGGGTTCATTGTTTTTAATAGGATAAAGAATTAAGTATAGTTGACAGTGATAGATTTTATAAACCTTTTTAAATAATAATAATTTTAAAATAAGATACCGGGATATATTGATATCTAAATATTTTGTTTCAAGTAGACATTTTGGAACAATGTTCAAAATGAAATTTAAAACATTGTTTATCATTGACAAGTAGAGAAAGGATGAAAATGAATCATGCCTTCGTTCTTTTTTTCTTTTTTCTTTTTTCTTTTTTCTTTTTTCTTTTTTTTTGAGTTAATTGCTCTTTGAAACAAATAAAGGCATGCTTCTAGCCAGTTGACAGTGATAGATTTTATAAACCTTTTTAAATAATAATAATCTGAAAATGATATACTGGTATATATTTGTGGGGAGTAAAAATATCTTAATAGGGATATGGGCCATTGGGCCTTGCTAAGGAAGGCCGACCTACTCTTGGGTTTAGGGCTTGTTGATACTCTAGGTCGGCCCATACGCCGAGGATCCGAGGACCTAGCCGAGGATGATTTTCCCCTCGGACTGACACCAAAGAACCCGGGACTTCATGGTACAGGTTAGGGAATGGCACGGTCAAGACCAATGGTTAAAGGGGGTGAACCCCAGAATGCCCCAGAAGCACCGGTGTTGAAGAAATGTCAAAAATAAAGGCTGCTACTTCCACATTAAAGACCCTGCACCTACCACCCTGGCCGCATTAATGAGGAGGTGACACTTGAACAGTGGAAGGGAAACTTCTAGTTACTGTTCGAAGGCACTAAGAAAAGAAATATCTAGGCTAAGGGAGGAATTGGGGCAACACGTGTATAAAGTATTAAAAAGAGGAGTATTTAAGGAGGGACCTGGAACAGAAAGGGGACAGAACTTTTTGTAACTTAAAAAGAACAAAGACAAAGAGAGAGATATAATATAAGAACAGCTCTCGGCTTACGTCCGAGGAGGCCTATTTGCATTACTCCTTTTTATTTCCAAGTATTTGCAATCTTTAGTTTGTCATTTCATCCTCATACACTTCTAACCTGGGTTTCAAGCCCACACTCTACAAATTCTTATTGTTTAAGGCTCATTGGGCCTGAGCCCATAACTGTTCTTGGGTCCAGGTGCAATTGTGCACTTACAATATTGATATCTAAATATTTTGTTTCAAGTAAACATTTTGGAAGAACGTTCAAAATGAAATTTAAAACATTGCTTATCATTGACCAGTAGCCATAGCATTGTGATTGCCTTTTTTCTTTTCTTTTTTTGTGATTGCCACTTGATCAAGCATGTGGAACATTTCACATGTCCATTTGAGTGAGGCTAGACGCAAGATATGTCCAGGACCAGGATATTTTAGTAGGTTAGTAAATGCACTTAATAGCCTATTCTTTACTTTATGTATATATTTATTTTCAACACCTTTGGGAATTTTCCTTTATAATGAACAAGATACTTTTAAATTTTGATCATTCATAATTAAAAAAGGGAATAAGAAGCATTTGACTAATAAAAAAAACAAGAAGAATAAAAAGCCTCTAAGTGGAATTACATTTTGGGTATTTAGTAGTTCCCACCACCTCAATAAAATTGACTCAACCTGGACCAATTTGGTGCCTCATATTGGTTTTCACTAGAATGGTTGAGTTGAGTTAAATTTTATTTTATTTTTGAGTCTTGGGTTGGGTTGGAATTAGAAGTCAACAAATTTGACCTAACCTGACCCACCAAGTATATAAGTTTATTTTATTATTCTTATTTTATATTTTTAATTTGAATAATTTTGGTATTTGGAGAATAATTTTTGACAAAATTTAGAAATTTAGAATATAATTTAGATATATTATATGAATGATAATAATTTATTAAAATAATTGATAAAAATCCAATTTTTTACGAGTATAAAATCTGTATGCACAACCCTCAAAAAGGTTGAAAAAACCCTCCAATCCAATTTCTTAGTTTAATATAGTATTATGCTTATCTTGAAATACCTATGCACCTAATTAATATTCTTTTCCCACTAGTACTAAGCCCGGAAATACCTCTATAGTTCTATACATAATCCAGTAATCCTCACATTGGCAATGGGTAAAGAGAGAAAAATCGGTGCATGAAATAATGAATGACCCTTAGTTAGCATGATGACTTGGATTTGCCCAAGTCACAAGAATAGGGACAGAGAGATATGTCGGTATTTTTTTTTTTTAGATGATGTCGGTGCTTTTGTAACTTGTAAGTTAGGTTATCTATATTTTGTCCACTGAGTACTAATATTTAATATTACATTTCGGTTTAATTTTATTTATTTCTTTGTTATAAGCCAAAACCAATTATACAATAGCATTATTGTAGTTTAAGTGATTGTCTTCTCCTAGTATTTTTAACAAAAACATTTAAGATTAAAATTATTTTATCTTCAAGAAGTGAATTAAAAAAAATTAAAAAAATATATATATAAAAGGGCATATGCCTATATGGTGCAATAGGAATATGTAACGCACACCTGTCAAGATAGGTGCGATAGGAATGTATAAGGAATTTACAAGATATTCTCGATCCATGAGAGGCAAAAATAGAGAAAATATGCACACACAAAAAATCACATAAGATAATATTTATGTGACTTGGCAATTTACCTACCTCCACAGAATTATAATAATTTTACTATTTAAAACAAACACAAGATGCGGCATAGTTTTTCTTTCTCAAAACAACACACCAACATTCTAATATGAAACAACAGTATTTATATTTTACGTAGAGAATTCACAATGGACTAAGAAACGGGCCAAAAAATTTTCCTGGAACTCTGCCTAAGTCTCTGCTCTATAGACTAAGCCTCAAAAAATCTCTCATAAAAAACCGTAACACTTTTATGCCAGGTCATAATCCGAATCAAACTTACACTAGACTCCACGTAACTAAACAGAATGTTACTATGATCATTACAGGATATATTTTTCCAATTATGCATACATTTTATCCTTAAAAATAAGATAATATGACGTGTACCACCTATTCTTCTTCTTCTTCTCTTGGCTAAAGGACAACTTATTCTACTTTATTTTTATAACGACTTATGATCAACCAATATAATCGTTTCGTAATGTATGGGACTTTTTTATTTTGTTGTGTGAAACACAAGTAGCACCTTTCCTTTATTATATTATATATGTATGTCCTATGGTGCGTATGGGCGGCTCACCATGATTTTTTTTTTTTTTGGCTGAACACTATGAATAGTATATGATCTTTATAGGAGGAGGCAGAACAAAAATGTGAATTGATGGTGAAGATGAACTATCTTAAAGTTACACTTTCACACCTAAAAAGATCATCATCATACATGTAAATCTCAAAAGATTTTATCTTCCAATCCACCCTGCAGGTTGGGGTCCCTACTCCTAGGCCTAGAGTTAATCCCCTTCAGTGTCTTTATCAAGACTTGGAATCTTCACCTCCTGTTTGGTGAGAGTCAAAATGTTTCATTCAATTCACATGGAATAATATTGGCATGGATTTCGAAGGATTGAGAGAGAGCTATGCTACTGCAACAAACAAACATAATTTAGCCATGAATTTATCAACATGAAAAGTAATCTTCCAAAAATACAAAAAAAGAAAAGGAAAGCAATACTTTCATTGCTTCACATTAGGGAAAAAGGAAGGAATAATGCTAAGGATATAAACTTTTTTTTTTTAATTTTCTCACAATTATGGTAATTAAGTTATGCAACATACTTACTCAGCAATTGTGAATTTAAACAAAGAAAAAGTTGTTAAAAAGGTCACTGTCACTAGAATTATTGTTCAAGCAATGCTAAGGTCAAGCATTTGAATATAGAGATAGAAAAATATGTTTAAGATTTAAGGTCCAGTTTAGGCTCTTTCCTAGTGCCTTAGGGAATGGTTTACTTCACATTAAGCCTATAAAACACCACCGCTTCAAACTCTGTTTAATATGACCCGGTCAAATTCAGGGAAAAAAAACAAAAGCCTGTCAAGTGTCTAATAAATTTTGGGTGCAAGCTATAGTGGATTTGGATTTCATAGGTTTAGATTTATTATTATTATTATTATTATTTTGACAAATTTAGAGATGACAGACAAGTCGAGAAGTATATGTGTGTGTCTATATATATATATATATATATATATATATATATATATATATATATATATATATATATATATTTGGAGAAGTATAGTTTAACAGCCAGTTGATAAAAAAATAGTGGACTTGGATTTGGATTTTATGGGGTTATACATACATACATACATACATATATATATATATATATATGAGGTTATAAAATTTAAAAATTTAAAAAAAAAAAAAAAAAACATATTTAAAAACGAAAGACCACTGGAGAAGTTTGGTATTGACAGGCAGTTGATAAAATATGCAGTCTTGCTTTATTTCTTTGACGAAATGATCTGCTTCATAATTAAAAATAGGGGTTTTCTAGTGAAGCAAAGGGAGCAAAAAGTGAAATACCAATGGTTCCGACCAATTTTTATGCACATACATATATATCCGGAGTCCAAAACTGAAAACTCGTCAAACCAACCTAAGTTAGAACCATTAGCCCCACAAGCAATGCCAACTGAGAGGACTACAATCCCCACAAGCAATAGCATTAATTGGACCGTGACATTATTGTAAGATTGATTAGAGAAAATTTCAGCCTAATTTTATTGTCGTAAGAGCTAAGCACTAGTCTTCTTTTCCACCAAAATGCACGGAAATGGTAGTGGTTGATTACTCAATCAAGTAATCAAGCTAGATGTTCTGTTTGGCGAGTTTAGCCATGAAAAGTCATGTGTCATCAAATAAGAAAACTCGGATTTGAATTTCATCTATACCAAAAATTCATTAGCATTTTAGCTTGATAATAAAGATCAATTATCATTAAGCGGATGTCATAGATTAAAATTCTATCGTATTTATCAAAAAAAAAAAATTATTAAAAATTTTGTAATTCAATGACATTGCTCAGAATTTTTAATAAAAACATCCAATTTAAATAATTATTATTATTATTAACTCTCTCTCTCTCTCTTTCCTGATAAATCCATAATTACTATGGGGAGGGGATTTGAACAAAACATTATTTCTATTATGAGTTAGAACAAGGCATTAAAAAACTTTGATGCTAAAAAATGAATTCCAGTGTTGGTCTAAAGCTATTTAGAAAAATTACAAATATGTAGCAATTCCTTGTTGGTAATGGCTTGCAAAAGATTTTGCAAAGTAGATTCCCTGCTTTTTCTCCGAATTTTCATCCCTATCTTCCTCTGACATTATTTAATACTTTTCTATTTGACTCAAAAAAAAATAAAAAATAAAAAGAAACGATCCCCTTCACGCATATCTCATCTCAAAAGCAAACAAACAGTAATAATGAGCTGAACTGAATGTACTGTGCTGCTTTCCAATCCATCTTTTAGAGAAACTTTCAAATCCAAGTGAATTGATTCCATTTTTCTTGTTTTGCACATGTACCAAACAATAGATTTGGCCAATCCTAAAGTGGAACCCACTAAGGCTGCAGGCAGACTACAAATAACAAATTGAAATTGATAGGACATGATCCCACGCTGTTTCTTGTAGCCCAATCATTGATTTGGAATTCAGCCCAAAAAAAAAAAAATCACTTGATTTGGAAAATTTTTGAAATTCTTTTTTTTTCTTAGGAATATATTAGGATAATTTAGCACCATTCTTCATAAGATTTTCCAATTTTACACTCATCTCATCTCTCCTTTAATTTAGAATAAGACAAGTACCTTCTCTAAAAATGAAAAATTATTTACGCTAACCTTCTTTGGATAACTGAAAAAAAGGCTCTTAAAAAAATTGAATTTTCTAATTTACACTCTACTTAAATTATCATTCATAGTTCCTCTAATAGCAAATTTGAGATTTTTTTTCAAGCTTTTTTTTTTTTTCTTTGTTAAAGTCTTATTTTGATCATCTAAGGGAGGTCAATGTAAATAATTTGTATTTTAAGGGAGGTGCATGTCGTACTCATATTCCAAAGTATAGAATGAATTAGTGTAATAACAAAAAATTTCAAAGAAAATTATTGCAATTTTCCGAACTATTTTACTTATTTCTTTCCCAAACTTAAGTTGCTTTCATATATATTTTTCTCAAATAAATAAAATCATTATTTATTAACATACACAAA
This sequence comes from Castanea sativa, assembly GCF_040712315.1. Taxonomy (NCBI): domain Eukaryota; kingdom Viridiplantae; phylum Streptophyta; class Magnoliopsida; order Fagales; family Fagaceae; genus Castanea; species Castanea sativa. Next base: position 14,089,937 of record NC_134015.1, read on the forward strand.
CAAAACCATGTTAAAAACCTAATCACAATATAATAATCAAATCTAAGGTATATATAAATATACACCTCCTCTAGCCATCACTCTTCACGCAACCTCCGCATGCTTCAACTTACGTATGATCCCACCCCCAATATCTCAAGCCCACCTCTCCACACTTTTCTTTATATGCTCCCTCTCACCACAAATAAATTCCTTAATTCTACGTTTGAATAAATTGTTACATAACACTAAACTATCATTTTGGGATAAAGAACAAGAACCAATATAATATGCCAAAATCACCAACTAGATTTTGATCATTCTTAACTTTCTATAAGACTATAACGATTGATTATTATTTATTACCACAAAGGAAGAGGGGAGAGTGATGGTGGATAGGTTTGCATACTAAATAAGGATGAAAGAGAGTGATTATCTAAGATTTTCTTCCAAATATGTTTGTTAATCGTATTAGTTAAAAATCCTTGTCTCTAAATAAAGAACTTAAATTTATATCACATCTACCAAAAAAATATATATATATTATATATTGACCAAATGGTAAGAATAATTATCATAAAACAAAGGTCATAAGTTTAAATCTTCTCCTAACTAAAAGTTATAATAATAATGGGAATCCATTTTTTGATAAAAGAAATTAGAACTTCAAAGAAAAAATTATTGCTAACTCATCAGTAAAATAATAATAATGAATTATTGCTACATTTTTGTTCCCATTTCATGAATAGAGAGAGGACTGTACATTGAACTTAGGGAGGTTGTACTCAGGGACGTTATGTCCATTTTTACTTTTTATTAAATATGGATTTTGTTTAATCATATAGGACATAGAGAGAGGACTGTACATTGAACTTAGGGAGGTTGCACTTAGGGACGTTATGTCCATTTTTACTTTTTAAACATGGATTTTCTTTAATCATGTAAGACATAGATCTTTAATTCTGCGGTAAAATCTATTAGTATTTTATATAAATGTGACTATTTTATTAGAGGCTATAGATTGGGTTTTCTTTGTGTTATTATAAATCGAGTTTAACTCTTACGAACAAATTTTAAGTATAGTACTTAAGTACTGTTCTTTAGATCCCTCTCTTAAGATTATGCCCACATAGCAGAATCATAAAAAAGAGATTTAAATAACAGTTACATAAATTTTGTCCTACTCTCACAATAAACAATTAAATATAAAATAGAAACATCATAGATAGAAAATGGAAATGCATACGATTATCAAAAAAATGGAAATGCATACTTTAACACTCTCGTTAAAAGACAAACCACCTAGCCGTATCTTTTCAAATGTAACAAAGCAAGCAACCTAATCTCTAACCAATAAGGAACAAGGGCTCACTCTTAAGTTAACCACCAAAAATAAGAGCTTTCACATCAACTTAATCATTGACCTAAACTACAGTATTATCAATTGTTTTTAGCACGTTAACTAAATGACATTTTGGCTAATTAATTGATAATTCGATGTTGACTATTTTCTTGTGTTCCTTAGGTATATTCGGTCCATATGCTATATTCTAAATAAGAGCACTAGTATTGGCAGTGCTAAATAGCTATATAGTTATTTTTAGTACCAACAATTTTAAAAAGTGAGCTACAATGATGGAGTTGAACTTAAAAATTTTAGCTCCTCATCTACAATGCTCAGCTATAGAAGAAGCTAAAACAAAAAAAAAATTATTAAACTTCCCATTAAAATAATGTTTCTTTCCCTTGTTTCAGTTCATCTCTCGTTACTTTCCTCTCTCAGACCAAAGCTCCTCTCTCTCTCTCTCATCCCTCTCTCTCATCTCAGATCAGGTCACGCCATTACCACCGCCAGTCACACCCTTGAATCCGTCTCTTTTCTCTTTACTTAGATCGAAATGCTTGTAGCCACCCTTAAATCCCTTGAACCCATCTCTTTTCTCTTTGCTCATATTGGAATTTGGGTGTGTTGGTTGTGATTGGGTTTTTTTGTGTTTGTTCATATGGGTTTGGTGGCTATGGTGGTGGAATGGTTTTTTTTTCCTGTGAGTTTGATGATGGCTGAGATGGTGGTGATAGTAGTTATGGTGGCTATGATGGTGATACAGTGTTTGATTTTTTATTTGTTATTTCTCTGGGTTTAGTGGCGGTAGTGGTTTGGTGGCTAATTGTGGTTTGGTTTTTTAATTTTCTTTTTTCTATGGGTTTGGTGGCCGTAGTGGTGATAGTGGCTGTGGTAGTGGATTGGAAACTACGGTGGTGGCTAGGTTTTTTATTTTGTTGGTAGGTTTAGTTGTGACCGTGTTTGTGGAGGAGGTATTACATGCAGCAAATGCATGTTACCTCTCTCTCACATGGGAGTAGACCCCACACTTGTGGGGGTGAGAGAGAGGTAATATGCATCTGCTACATGTGAAGTTTTTCGTGTATGTGGTAATTTGATTTTTTTTTTTTTTTCTTGCTGTGGGCTTTAGTTGCCACATGAAGGTTTTGCTGGTAGAGTGGTGGTGAAGACGATTGTAGGCGGACGAATGATTGTTGTGGTAGATATTTTTTATTTTATTTTAATGAATTTTTTATATTATTTTAATCAATTACCTAAAAATATAGACTCATTAATGTAGAGTGTATTGTAAAGGTAAAATAAATAAAATGACTTTTGTAAATAACTAAATTTTTAACTCCAATGTGAATGCTCTAAGCCATGTGAATGCTCCAAGAATGCCTTTTGCTTGTCCAATCCAATACAACCCTCTAGGCTGCATTGACTTCAGAACAGATAGATAGCTATAGTAACTCTCCCACTCTAGTATTCTGGAAATAGAACTTCCACCCTACACAAATAATAGCCCAAGATTGAGTTGAAATTGTGTACTAGACAAGTAGACAACACAATTTCAATCTTATAAGAAAACCCAGAAGCATCATTTTATAAGCCCACCCCGCCAAGGTCCTTAAATTCTACAACAAATTATCATTGGCCATATTCATAGCTCATTGATGGGACATTTCTGGAAATGTGTTGCCAAAAATTTCAAACTAGTCCTCTGCATAATACTCAAAATCTGATAGTATAACAAAACATCAGAAAACAGCAAAACCGACACTAACAACAAAAGATTTCATTTTGAGAAAACCTAACAAGAAAATAGAGCTATTAAATAAAGTCCATTGCTGCAAATCAGGTCTATAAGAATCACAAAAATCTCATTTCTTCTTTCCAGCCTTGGCAGCATCCGAAGCCTTTGTCTGCATCACAAATTGAAGAAACAAAAATGTAAGAAGTGGATTGCCATCAAGAAAGCACCAAACAAATTTAAGAAATCAGCTTTTACCTTCTTTACTCCACGGATCTTCTTGGCCCTGTTCTTCCTTTCCTTCATCTGCTTCCTTGACTTCTCTACCTTAGTATCAAGTCCATTCTGCCATGGAAAAATAATTAAAAAATCAGTGCATATACACAGAAAAATCAACCGTAAACTCATGAAAAACTCTAAGTTAAAACATTATTTCAAGCTTAACTCACTATCAAAACAAGGATGTGCAATTATGAAAGTATATTCAAAGAGGACAAAAGAACAAAGCAATGCAAACAACAATAGGAAGATGACATGTCCCTATCAAGTGCAATGCACATAACTTACTAAATCACACTTAAGTGACTGTATACAATCATTTTAAGTGAGTCATGTGCATTGTACATGACAAGAACACATGCCATCTTCCTATTGTTGGTTGTAGCCTAAGGCTCCAAGTTTGTAGCTAGACCTAGAGATTTAAGTTAAACTTAAGAAGTTTAAGGTCAAGTAAAATAAAAAACAAGCACTACCAATTGTATAAAGACATTAACAAAACGTAACGAAGGTTACCCAGCTAATATTAAACATCAAGATTGACTAGTCAAACTACCAAATATCTAAACAACAACATTGCCCAATAAACATAAATAGTAAACACATTTTCATATGACATAAAACGATAACAGCTATTGTCCCCTCTTTAGCACTTAAAGTTCATAAAACACCATAAATAAAGTGATAAAAAAATTACACAAGTCAATGTCACTTTAACAGCAGAACCATTGTACCATAAATTTTAACAATTTTTTAAGGATTATCTCAAGTCCATTCCGCATTGTTACTATCACAGATCTGAATGATAAGATATAAACAGAGGAAACACTTTAAGAAATAGAGCCAGATAGCAAAGAGTACGGTGTTAGAATTGACAGAGGAAGGGGGGGATGAGGAAGGAGAGTTGTGGCAAATTTTGGAAACTTGAAACAGAACTGGCGTATTTAGAATAAATTTATGAGGTCTCTAAGCAAGATGCCTATGAGTTACAGAGAATAAAAGCATAAATTAAGCATAACACCAAAAAAATTTGTTGTGTTTTTTTTTCTTTTTTTCTGCCTTGTAATTTTCGGACTGCTTTGAGCTCTTTTTTCATAAAGTACCTATTTCAATATACATCTTTCTTATAAAAAAGATTTCCAGAACAAAAAAGTTAAGGTAGAAACAAATGAGGAACAAGTATAAAAAAGATTGATTGAACTGCAAAATATGATCAGACAAAAACCCATGGTGCAACCTAAAAGTTTAAAGCAACATAATAGCACAACAGATATATCTTTAACAAACAGCAACACCTTTATCAACCATACTCTACTTCTCCAAAATTCTTCTCCTTTTTCTATTGGAAAGTTATGCATAAACCAAATGGCCATTGATCCCACAATGTCAACCTTCATCCTCCATCCTATTCTTACAGGGACAGGATACACTTGAGACAGAACTCATCCCCCTCCCCCTTTTTTGAGGGGCGGGGTGATGACTTAAAAAATCAAACCAAAACAGGTTGATATTAATCAATAAATTAGATTTACAAATTAAGCAATAGAAGGAGGCCATATAAAATTACCCTGATGAGCCTGTACTTGGGTTCGTATTTTTTGGCATTCTCAACAGAGTCATAAATCAAACCAAAACCAGTTGATTTTCCACCTCCAAAGTGAGTCCGGAACTTGAAAACGAAGATTGCATTTGTGTCTTTCACTTCATACATCTTTGACAGCTTCTCCTTCAGCTCAGCCTTTATATCACAGAAAATGAAAACAACAATTTAATCAATGATGCCATTTAGTTTATCAACAGTATATTAGAAGTTTAACAGTCTGGAACATTTCTTCTTTTTTCTTTTTGATAAGTTTTTTTTGTATATGTATACGTATAAACATCTGTCATTGAATTTGGATTTACCTTGGAAACATTGGGTCTTCCTGGATGAAGAACATCAATGACCTGCAACAAAAGGGCATCAAAATAAACAAGGCTTTCAAGTGAAAAAAAATCATAATCTCTTATTGTTGGAAATAAATTACATCCAACATTTGGTGCCAGGAAAAAGAGAAAGAATGCCTAACTTAGGTTGTGTTTGTGAAAAAACAAATGGTTAGACACACAGCCCTTTTTTACAGGATGACAATAAACAACATTTAATCCAACTCTTAATCACATAATTGCCAACTTTTTGTACACAATCAATTTTAATTCACAATCAACTTAAACACATTGCTAACTAAAAATAATTTACTACTACTAATTTTGGATAACAACCTATCTTCTTTTCCACAACCTTGACAACTTATCTTCTTTTCCACAACATCACACACCAAGGATTCAATATCTAAGTCCCACTACAGGTTGAACCTTTAATAGTAGCTGAAACAACACAAACCCCATTTTGACCAGATTGGTCACCTAGAAAATGAGGGAAAACAAGCATTATCAGAAACTTATCCCTTACACATCCCAGTTCCTATTAAGCTCCCAAATAAGTCAGCAGTTATTAATTTGGGCGCCAATCGAATGCAATAACCAGCTCATATTTCCATTCCTTAATGCTTAGAGATTATCATACTAATTGAGATCCAACATTTCTACAATCTGTTATGTTATACATAATCTCGCAACAAGAGCCTAAATGAAAACAAACTAAAAGAATGCATAGAAAAGCATGCACTAACAACACAAACCCATTAATCCATGTTTGCATGCTAAGAAAAATAACAAAATAAAACAACATAACATCACAGAAAACACAAAACCCCACCAACCCATCAGATCCAAAGTTGTTAATTTTCATCAATATGAAAAGGGTTGTTCCTAAAAGATCTAAAATTTTGTTTGGTAGCGAAAAATAAAAGGGAAAACGCTAAACAAAAGTGAAAATGGGAAAATTTTCAAAAAAAAAAAAAATTAAAACTCACGAATTGTTTTCTGGAGAGAAGCCTGTTGGTCATGAACTTCCTGGTACGGATAGTCACTGCCTTGTCCGCCATGTTTGCTTGTTTGAAGATTGGTTTGCAAAGCACAGGGGCGCGACTAAGGCCACAAACACGCACACAGAATCACACACACACTCGCGCAGGCAATAGAGGCAGCTCAGAGACAAAGATTAGGGTTTTTATATATAGAGCTAGGGTTTCGAAATGGTGCTCTCAAATGGGACTGCGTGGGTTGGATTTTTTGGGCTGGGCTGGGCCGGATAAGAAAAAACTAACTTTCTGTTAAATTGGGCTATATGGGGCATTTGGGAACTGGGAGTTGGGAGTTGGGACCATACAAATTTAGGGCAGGCCTCATTTTTTTTTTTCTTAAAGACTTTTTGGTGTGGAATATATGACTTGTTAAGAACTATTTATTTCCAAAAAAACCAAAAAAGAAGAACTAATGAGTTATGATTTCAATTTTTTTATGTATTTATTTTTAAATATGCCCCTTTAATCCATTGATTTTTTTTTTAAAGTACCAAGGAGTAGATAGATATTAAATGCAAACCATTTTTATATTACATAGTTCGGTCCTAGTATGGTCTCCACCATAGTTAATAGGTTATTAAATAAAACGTATCGTTGTCTAGGTTGTTAAACTCCAATAGAAAAAGGTTTTATCTGTTTCTCACTCTCATTTAAATGGATTTCGGTTTTCCCTCAATAGGTAGTGGTGACCTTTTCTAATTATCTATTTGACAAATCCAACTTTGACTACAACATCACATCTTCCCTCATTTGTGTGTGAATTGATTCAATAGATTTACCGGACTCTCTTCCATTCCACTTTTCTCACCACGTTACTATATCCTCAACATAAAAGTCATTGTTACTGTAAAGTCACAATTCGCACCCGAACCCAACTATATGAAGGGATTAGGCCCAAAAATTTTAATATAATGAAATTTGTAGAGAGTGAGCTTGAAACCTAGGTTCTATGGATATTGGATAACAAAAATGATAGGCTAGATCTATAATTCACATGCAACAAACAGTTTATGTAACAGAAACTCTCCTCGGATGTATGTCAAGGACGGTTTGTATTGTTTTTCCTTGTTCTAAAGATAGATTACAATTGAGAGTGGTGTATACAGTCTTTCTCTCTCTTTTCTCTGATCCCCGCCCCTTGAATGTCTCTCCTTTCCTTTTATATCATCTTTCTTCTCTCTCTATCCTCCACGTATGGATTAGATCACCGATCTAGATACTTGTCCCATCCACCGCCTTCTCGAAGTCTTCCCACAATAGCTGTAAGGCTAATTACTACTGTTCATATATCATTTTCTCATTAATGTGGTCAAAGGAGTAGGTGCAGAGTCTTTAATGCGGTGGTAACAACTTTTTATAAGATATTTCTCATTCATTCTTCCTCTCTATACCCTTATAGAACGCATCTTCATTCACTAGATCTACTAGAATCTCCTTCTAAATATCATGGCGTTTCATATGATCTTCACTTCATTTAGCTGAGGAGTTGCCCCTCCTCGAACTATTTCCATTAGCCTATTTCGCAACAGTTTGCTTGTAAGCTTTTAAGTTGGCACCTTTACTACCACTAAACCTTCCTCGGACAAGTTAATACCATCGGATCAGGCCTAAGGCCCAAAAACATGCCCTGGACCCTTTGTCCTCACAGTTACCATATCTATAACATAAAAATCATTACCACTAAAGGGTGTGGCAATGGATTAAAGAAACTAGAAGGGGCCAAGCCCCCAAACATTTTGAAAATTATCTATTTTACTATATGATGTAATTATATTTACAGGTAACTCATTGGGAAAATACAACTTGGCCCCCTCAATTTGTTATTAAATGTCTAAATACTTGTGTAAGACTAATAAACAAATAATTAAGTAATAATTTCTCATAATATATGCCAAGAGTGACAATATATATATATTAGGTTGTATATAGCATTAGTGTTTTTTAATTTTTTGGTGTGTAAAATGTAATAATATATTTCCAAGTGTAATGCATTTTTTTTTCTTCTTATTTTAGAAATTTTCAATCATTTTAATCACATATCTATAAATTATAATTGATTAACTTACAATCTTTGGCTGCCAATAAATTGTTAAAAAAATTGGGTTTCATTTAATATTTGGGTATACCTAAATATACAATGACATAGTATTCTTTTACATCTAAAAGAAAAAAAGAATTCAAAATAGAAACATAAAATATAAAAAGAATTCTTCAAAGTATTTTACATATAAATGATAATGATATACTTGGATGCAATATATATATAGCTTAGGTTAATCATGGTCACCCAAAGAAAACTTTCTGCCTCTGCCAATGATTAGAGGAATGGGAGGGTACACCTACACATGGCAAGAGGCAAACTTCTACAAGACTCATAGGTGCTAGGGTTAGAGAAGCCGTATTGCATTGTGGTTTTTCTTTTGTAAACAGATGAGTGTGACAACATGATTTGGACAGAGATAGATGGAAACACTGCATTAGAAAAATAATTAGGTCCGATTGGTAGTTTTGTTTAAGTATTAATATTCAAAATGATGTGAAAACTATAATTTAAAAAGTGTTGTGAAAATACATATATTTTTTTTTAAAGCAAAAAAAAAAAAATACATATTTAAAATATTCATAATACAAAAAATGTGTTTGGTACCATATTTTAAATAACATATTTAAAAATGTGAAAAAAATGATGACTGTATAGTAAAAGAATCCTATTATTTATTTAAGGAGAGAGAGAGAGAGAGAGAGAGAGAGAGAGAGAGAGAGAGAGAGAGAGAGAGAGAGAAAGAAGAACAAAGAGTTGGCCCGTGGGAGAAAGAGAAGAAAAAAGAGTTTGGTCTTGTTAATGGACCTACAATTTTTAACTTATTTACAAAAAAAGAAAAAAAAACTTTTTAGCAATGTTATTTGAAAACTAAAAATTGGTATAGATAAGTTTTCAAAAGGACAAAATTTAGTTACAAAATTGGTTGTAGTCTAAGGTTACAATCTTACTTAATAAAATAAATATTACTACATATTTTGAAAATCTAACCATTGAATTACATGTTCTTTATGCTCTTTATATACATATCAAATTTTGTGTCAATCGAATATTATTTACTATATGATATATAAGCTTATATTTTATGCATAATTTTAAACTACAAAAACTTGCAATTTGAACAATTTATTAAATGACATAACTGTTGATATTTAATTTTCTAGAAATTTTACAAGCATGAAGAATTCAAAAAGAAGATTTCATTCAATGATAGATTTGTCAAAATTCACCTCCAATAAAAAGATATTGAATAAGGTTGTAATATAAAGGTACAACTAATTTTGTAGTTAAATTTTGTCATTTTCAAAATACATATTTTAAACACCCTAATTGAGAATTGTAATTCAAATACCCATAATAAAACATCAAACATGTTTTATTTTGGACCCATAGTTTTCAGTTTTTAAATACTAAAAACAATCATTTGAAGCTACCAAATACACCGTACAAGTTAAACGACTAAAATGAAAAGATTAAAGGTTCATTTGCGTATAGGCTGCGTTGCTTTTTTTTTTTTCTAGTCCCATGGCACTACTCAAAGACCAGCTAGGTGATAAAAACGCGTAAATAGTAATTTGTAGCAATAAAAAATATTTTACTACAATATTTTTAATAATAAATTTTTAGTTTTCAGTAAAATAAGTAGTATTTATTTAAGGCTGCGTTTGTTTCGACGGTAAACGATTTCAGGAAATGGTTTTCCGCGTTTTCGGGTGTTTGGCAAGTGCTGAAATTTTGGTCAAACGGAAAATTGCAAACAGTTGACTGTAAAATACGGCCTCTGACCCGGAAATTCTTTTCCATTTGTATTTTACCTTCAAACCGTTTCAGTCCTATCTCGCCTTCTCGCTGCCTCAAGTCAAGCTCCAGTCAAGCTCCACTCCCTGCCTCAAGCCGGTCCGAGCTTCACCCACCGTCCGACGAGCGCCGCCACTCTCCCACGGTGAGTTTCCTCCACCGTTTCTCGAAGTCTCCTTCACACACCAAACGACCCATAGCTCCGGCCCACTGGACGAAACCTCACCCACACACCTCCGATCCCCACACACCTCCGGCCCACTAGACAAACCCACACCCATACACCTCCGACCCACTTTACACAGCTCGATCCACCCACCTCCGACCCATAACCTCCGACCCACTCTACAAAACCTCACCCACAACCTCCGACCCACTCTACAACCTCCGACCCACTATACACAACCCGAACCACCCACCTCCGACCCACTCCACCTCCGACCCATTCCACAAAGCCCGATCCACCCACCTCACCCACACACCTCCAACCCATTCTACAAAACCCAATCCACCTACCTCCGACCCACACACCTCCGACCCACCCCTCTACAAAACCCGACCAAACCTCCGACCCACCCTCTAGGCAATGCAGCTCTGGGTTGAACCGATATGGGTTATATATATATATATATAATTATTTAATTAAATACCTATTTAATTATTGATTTACTTTTTTTTTTAATTATCTAGTTATTTATTTAATTATTGATATCAGAAATTCAATTGTGCTGCTCTTACAATTATACAGAAATATAAATGCAATGTGATTTGTTGGGGATTTTCTGCTCTTGGTGTTTTTGTTGATGGGTACTCTACTGTTTAGGTAGAAAATGTTTAGATTATTATTTAGAGGGGAATTAAACATTTTATGGCTGCTCATAATGGTTTTGATCTCACTTGTTCAAAAAAAAAAAAAAAAAAATACTATAGATTGCTTGAATTTGGATTGTTTTACTGTTGTGGTTGTTTTTATATACTGTGTACTCAATATCATGCTTGTTTGCATACCTCTTAGACCACAATGTTTGTGATGTTTTAGATGAAGAAAAAAACCAAAGCAGCAGTTCTTGCCTCAGTTGCATCTGTCCTCCTTGTGGGGGTTGCGTTGGTAAGGAAATTGCGACGTAAACAACTGCCTAGGGCGCCTTATGTTAATCATGCAGCCGAAAGAGAGCATTACATAAATAGTATTCTGCATGGAAGTGAGAGACATTGTGTTAGTCAAATTAGGATGAAACCTATAGCTTTCCACCACTTATGTCACATCCTCACTGAGGGGGAGCACATACGCCCTACTACGCACATGTCCGTTACGGAGCAAGTGCTAATTTTTTTACACATTATTGGTCATAATGTGAGGTTTCGTGTAATTGGTAGTCGGTTCCATAGATTAACTGAAACTGTCCATAGATACTTCAACGTCGTCCTTAGGGGGGTCCTAAAATTATATAGAGCTCTAATAAGACTGCCTAGCGAAGATACACCCCCAGAGATAAGGGATAGCAGAAGGTTCTACCCCTATTTCAAGGTAAATATTAAGACTTGTGTATATGTGTAAATTGTGAAAGTTTGTGTAATTCTAAATCATTATGTTTGTCGAAAATTAGGATTGTGTTGGAGCGATAGATGGTACACATGTTCGTGCATCTGTGCCACTTGAGATACAAGGAAGGTTTCGTGGTCGCAAAGGTGGAACCACACAAAATGTGTTAGCTGCCATTAGTTTTGACTTGAAGTTCACTTATGTATTGGCTGGATGGGAAGGCAGTGCACATGATTCACATGTGTTAAATGATGCATTTGCTAGGCCACGGGGATTTTCAATTCCCTCAGGTATTATAGGATGACTTCGCCTTTTGAGTTTATTAGTTTAATAAATTTTGTGCATTTTTCGAAGCATAGTAGTGATTTGGTTTTATTTTTGAACATATGTAGGTAAGTATTATCTTGGTGATGCTGGGTATGGTAATAAAAATGGAATTTTGTCACCCTATCGGAGTGTGCGATATCACTTGAAAGAGTTTAGTGATCGTCCTCCTGAGAATGAACAAGAATTGTTCAACCTCCAACACTCTTCCTTGAGAACTACCATTGAGCGAGGTTTTGGAGTGTTGAAGAAACGTTTTCGAGTATTGGATGCAGAACCATTTTGGTCTTTTGAAACACAAGTGAAAGTAGTGTTAGCATGTTGTGTGATTCATAATCACATTATGGGGGTTGATCCTGCTGACTATATTATGGAAGCTGCAATGAACCAAGTAGAGGGTAGTGGCTCCCAACAAGAAACACAACACGTCGGGAGTCCACTTGAAGACATAGAGTGTGGAATGCTAAGAGAGATGAGATATGCAAAGCTATGTGGTAGATTATACCAGGAGTGGAGAGTAGAACTTTATTTAGATTTATGTGATTGTCATATGTACTGTATTCTTGTTTTATATATGTTTAATCTATTTACTGTAGACTTCTGGTGGTGTAAGGAGTATTATTTTCAACAATACATTGTTATTTCCAGTAGTTGTTTCGTTCTGTTGTGCACATCTATAATCGTGGTTGTATGTGTGTTTGATTTGTTGTCATATGCACAGTAATTTGTGAATGCTACTTGGATTGTTTAAATGCTAGTCTCACTATGCAATTATCATATGTAGTAATGTCGAAAGGGAAAGAAAAGGTGGGTAGTAAGCAATTTCGATGGTTGCCACCAATGCACACGACAATGCTAACTATACTTGCCGAAGAGGCCACGAAGGGCAACAAGCCCTCGAACACTTTTAAGCCCGGTTCCTTCGCTACTGTCGCCAAGGCGATAACTGAACAGTTTGGGGTCGAGTGCCACCCCTCGTATGTTGAGAATCGAATGCGTACTTTGAGGACAATGTGGACTACCATTCAAACTCTTCAAAAGAAGAGTGGGTTCGGTTGGGATGATAGCTTAAAAATGATCACGTGCGATGCGAAGACGTACCAAGAGGAAGTTATGGTATGGCTTTCAACTATATTTGTGCATTATATTTTCTATTGTTCTTATCCCATAAATCATGGATTATGTCTCTTGTGGTAATAATAGCTTATACTTGTTTATCATTCACATAAATCATCTAATGACATCAATATTGAATTGAATATTGAATTTATGAGTGAAGTGATCATTGCATTGTTATTGTATGTTCACAAATGTCTCACTTACGGGCGCATCGGAAGCATGCTGATTTTTTTGAACAAGAAGATAGAGTTGTATGATGAGTTGGCTATTGTAGTGGGTAAGGATTTGGCCACAGGAAGCTTTGCTAAGTCATATGTTGATATTGACACAGAGCATGACAATGCAGAGAGCACTGAGATGGTGGCTGATAATGGGGAGGAGGGTGTGGTGGATAAGGGGAAGAATGTGGTAGAATCGTCCACCACTGGGTCCACACTTTCAAAGTCCCACAAAAGAAGCCGTGCACCTCCCTCTGATGATAGCGCTCGGCGGTTGTCTCGATCGGCTTAAGGAAATTGCGTGGCCTTGAAAGAAATCGTCGGGGGCACATTGATTTTAATAGTCTTTACTCTGAGGTGATGGCTATGACGGCGGATGGGTATAGTGAAGATATGCTCGCAACTGTCTTTGACCATCTGTGTGAAAATAAGAAGGTAGCTAGGGGATTTCTGGCCAAGACTGCTAAGTTGAGGAAGCTTTGGATGGATAGTTATTTGTTCACTCGACTCTGACTTGTCTGTTTAGTGCTGATTGTGATGGTAGGGATTGTGTGTGATGTAGTACTAGTATGATCCTAACATTGTATGATATATGTGACAATTGTATTATCGGTAAGCAGCCTATGTATGTATTTGTAACCTGTAGGATGTGAACTCTTTTGTATTATTGGGACGATACAATTGCCCAATTTATGTGTGGTGACTTTAAGCATGTAGGGCACATGTGCACTGTTCAGATACCACGTGTAGGTATCAATTTTGCATACCATGGACTTGTAATGGTGAAAGTACATTATGTGCGTTTTGATATAAATATTACCACGTGATATTCGGATGCTCTTTGTTGATGTTGAAGTCGATGATTATTTTTGTGATGCTTTTTGTAACTGTTGAAGTGGATGATTATTTTTGTGCTATTACAGGTTCATCTAGGCAATGCAGGTTTTTATTTGAAATGCATTTCATATTTTCCGTAAAATGTGTGAACAAACCAAACATGGGAAAATGAATACAGTAAAACGAATTTTAGAAAATGCCAAATAGTGGAATTTGTTTGCTGCCATTATTTTCCATGGTGCAACCAAACAGCATGAGTACATTTTCTTTACGGGAAAATATTTTTTCCGGAAATAATTTTCCGTCCGGAATTGGTTTACCGTCGAACCAAACGCAGCCTAAACCCAAGCTAAAACGAGAGTTTAATGAAAATTAAATCACATACATATACAATGTCACGTGATACTCTAACGTCGTCACGTGCCTAAAAAAGAAGAACAAAGAAAAAGAGGAAAAAGACCTGTTTGATATCGAGATGGGATGAGGTGAGGTCGTCCATTCAAAACAACAGCTGCCTAGCCACTACTCGCCCAATTCACAATCACCCAGATTTTCCCCCACAGTCCACAAACTCTTAACACATTCTCTTCCTCAAGTCACCACCACCATCAAAAATATCTCCCCCCCAAAACCCAAACCCAAAGCCAAACCCACAATCTCTCTCTCTATCTCTATCTCTATCTCTTACATGGCCACCACCATAGCTTCATTGAAATTGAACCACAACTTCTTTATCCACCTCCCTCCTCCTTCTCCTCCTAGCCTCCTCCAAACCACCACCACCACCACCTCATTTACCAGACCCGTTAAATTTTCAGGAACCTTGAATTTGAACCTTCAAAGCTCCTCCAAACTCAGCGTTAAATGCTTTATCTTCACCAACAAGAACAAGAACCATGTAACCACCGACTTAGACTTGTTCTCTGACTCTAAAACCCAAAACCCATTTGACGTTTTTGCAAATACTCTGCTTAATGCAATAAAAGCACTGAGAAAACCAGCGGTGGCCGCTGTGCTATTGGGTTTGCTGTTGTTATACGATCCCAATTCGGCATTGGCCGCCTCCGGTGGAAGAATGGGTGGCAGGTCGTTTTCGTCGTCGTCGTCGTCGAGGAGTTATTCGGTGCCGAGGAATTCGGGAGGTGGGTTCTCTTTTTCGGCGCCGTATTATGCGCCGTCGCCTTTCGGCGGCGGTGGCGGGTTTTATATGGGGCCGGCGGTGGGGGTCGGGTCGAGTTTCTTCTTCATTTTGATGGGTTTCGCAGCGTTTGTTTTGGTTTCGGGGATTCTTTCGGATCGGTCGGAGGGTGGTGTGCTTACTGCCACTGAGAAAACCAGTGTGGTCAAGCTTCAGGTACTGTGGGAATGAATTTTGGGATTGTTTTGAATTTACTTACATGGGTTTTTGTTATCTGATTTTGATGTTTGACATGTTTGTCTAAAGAGTTTGTGAAATGACTGTTTTGTTTAGTATGAAATTTAATTTGACGAAGCTAGGTAAAACTTAGTTACAGTTTCTTACGTGGTGCACCTTATATTATTCAGTTAAATTCAATAACGTGACCTTGAAAATGATGACTAATAACTAATAAGCAACTGTACCTAAGTTTTGGCAAAATAATGATTGAATTTTGGTCACACAAGTACTTGTGGCCACAATGTTTGTTGGACTGATTAGTGAATGAGCTTTGGTTCAAATGACACTTATTTGTAAGAGCAAGTTGGATGCTAGGGAGTTGGTTCAAGATCACTTTGTGTAACTTACCAATAAAAAAAAGTTCTTGGTTTTGATTCTAGTATTATTTTTTTGTAACAGTTGTTTCTGTCTGTCAAAATGCTGATTTTTTTTTAATAATCTTTATTGCTAAGTAAAATATTTGTTAGTGGTATTGAATCCGCAACCTAACACTCTGGTCCATATGGGGGGAGAAAGTGGCTCAGAGGTAATTAGCTAATAGAGAAAAGAAGAGTGTCAAGAGTTTGGTAGCTCAATTGGTTGGCACCTCCTAATGTTTCCAATAGAGACATTTAGGGTTCAAATCCCCTCACTCTCAACTATTAATGTATAAAAAAATCTATGATCACATGAGGATGCTTTTATCTATCAAATCAAAAGCTAACCAAGAAAAGAGAAAGGGTGAAATCATTGGCATCCAGTACTAGCAGTATAAATATGCTTTCTATTACCTTGATATATCTCTTTCCTTAAATGGTTTTCCTGGCAATACTTGTTGGATGTTGCTTTTCTTTTTATGGAAATGTCTTGGGCTTTGTGATGGGACTATGGTGGTTGAACTTAAGTGGGGATTTTTTTTGGGAGGAGGGGGGGGGGAGAGCTAATTATTTGAATGATTCTTTTAAATCATCTTGTGTTCTGCTCTATGAAGCAATATATTCAGCACCAAGAAATAATGTGTTCGGAAGTGCAGTCTGGCATGGAATTTAGGGTGCTTGAATTGAAAGCGTTGGGGGAATTTCTAAGTTACCATATTCAGCAATCTCCACAGTTCAAAAATGTAAAGAACATTAACCATTACAATACCAACATAAGCTCCAATTATATATCTTCTGCCCCTGCAAGTCAAGTACTCAACTATTGGAGAAATGACCAAAAGTCATAAATATAGTTTAGCAATTTGAAGTTTTAGGTTATACAGGTGTTTTTTTTTATTATTATTTTTTTTTTATCACATTTATAAGGTAGGTTCATTTAGTTGGCTATGAAGTAACTGTATGGCGTTGTTATGTCATGCATAGAGTATTTTGTTTGGAAGTTGAGTTCTGACTCACTTCTTAAAATCTTTCTTGAATTTGAGAAAGCAGTTCTTCTGAATTTTCTCATTACTGACTTTTCGTAGGTTGGGTTGCTGGGGATGGGGCGGTCACTTCAAAAGGATCTTAATCGGATTGCGGAAACTGCAGATACATCTAGCTCTTTGGGTTTGAGCTATGTATTGACAGGTGGAACTTCTAAATAAGTATTTATATTATTCATCCGATTTGTTGTTTATTTATTTTTTATTTAATAGATTTTCATCTTTCATTTGCCTATTTACTACTGAATATGAGTAATCTTTTGCAAATTAACTAATGATGTACCCTAAAAAATTTATTCAAACAAATTTTACTGGCTGTAAGGTTAGTTGTCATGGGCATAATTGGTTCCTCATATGCTTTCAGTATTCTAATCCTAGTTGCCAATGGATTGTACCTGAATTGATACTTTCCCCCTCCTTAAAAACATGGTTGTATGTGAGAGGTTTTAGAATCATTGAGTTCAATGTTGTAAAAATAAGAGAAAATGGTATAAGAAAGATATAAATAATCCAAGTAGTTGATTGTAGATATGCATCTAATCTCATAAAGTTTAAAACAAAATTTGATAACAACAAATTTTCATTGGTTTAGTGCATTCTTTAGGACATTCATCGATTTAATCTAAGTTTTGCAAATAATTAGTCTGTATATTTATTATAGGATTTTTAATGTTATAAAGGAAAAATGAAATTTATATTAGGGCTACTGCTGCTAATCACAAGGTAATCACATATTGAGTTAAACCTATAGAGAGAGGTTTGTTATAGAACCTTGAAGGTCAAGCATACTATGAGCCAATAATAACAAACATCTCATTGAGCTAAACTTATAGAGAGATTTTGTTTCCCCAAATAAAAGTAAAAATTCAGGTAAAATAATAATGTGTGAAGGAATAATTTTGTAATGATTTTTGTGAAATAAAGTGCTGTAGAGAATTAGCTTGCATCTTTAGAAAATTTTTACATATATACATTGTTTAAGGGGGTGATATGTTGTAGCACAAGGTATTATGATTTTATGTTAATTCATACTTACATGCTCATAAAGAATTTTCCAAATGGCATCAAAATCATTAAAAGTTTCAATGTAGTGATTCTGGAGGAGTCATCACCACAAGGTTGACCTGTTCAGATTTAAATTTGCTTTTCATTCATTAATATCCTCTAAGAAAAAGTGATGTCAACTTATTATACCAATTGTTACGGTTTTTAATAATGTTATATGATCTCTCTCTTCTTTACACAGAAGATGAGTACAACTAAGATCTCTCTCTCTCTCTCTCTCTCTGTGGATTAATAATTACACTTGCACATTATGGGTCTTGAATCCATGGCCTCACCCTCAAGGCGTTGATTTGAACTAGTGTTTATAGTATATATTTCAGTATTAAAGTTGGCTCTATATTGATTTCATCATCTAAGACTTGTCATAATTAACATGTCAAGCTAGGGCCTTCTTTTAATT
Organism: Castanea sativa; assembly: GCF_040712315.1. NCBI lineage: Eukaryota > Viridiplantae > Streptophyta > Magnoliopsida > Fagales > Fagaceae > Castanea > Castanea sativa. The sequence goes on from NC_134015.1 coordinate 14,108,395, forward strand.
TTTGTTGTTGATTTTATCAAAATTCTGACGGTTTTTACTATCTTAATTTTTGGGCGCAGAGACAACGCTAGCTTTGCTTCGGCATCCCAGTTATTGTATCTCAGGTTATTCAGCTGTAAGTTGAACATCTCCTAGAACATTTTATTCTACTAAAGTAAGGTTAGGAAACAAGTACAGTTTGGTAACTTTGGTTCAATGTTCAAAAAAGACAAACAAACAAGAGAAGGGGCCACCTTCCATTAGGGCTTGGGGGAAGGGTTGGCTTGTTTTATGCCTATATGTTATAGGCACACATGGACCCCTTGTGTTTGTGGGTTGTGACTGGCAAACTAGTTGATTCTCTGTTTGTCATTCTTGCAGTTGGAACCTGGCACTGTATGAATCAGTATCTCTGTTTCGAAGACAACATTACTTGGAGAAAAGGGTTATTTTGTTTAGAGATCTTGAGGGATTAACTTAAATCTCTGAGTTGTGTATACAGGACATAGGATTTTATCTAGTTCATGTTTTCATTTCTTTTACAGAAGAATCTCTGTAGTCCTTTTCAGAATATATTCCCTGCAGCTATTACTTCTTATAGCGGCATCTTCTCTCTCTCTCTCTCTCTCTCTCTCTCTCTCCCCCATTAAGAAATTGGTTTGACATGATTTCAGCAATGTTGATGGCAGGCTTAACTGGTGCCACTCTTGCAGGTGGATATAAAGAGGAGCATGGAGGATGGAGAGAAACGCTTCAATCAACTTTCTATTGAAGAACGGGGGAAATTTGATGAAGAAACACTTGTCAATGTGAATAACATTAAAAAGCAAAGTACATCCAGCCAGAGAGCTAATGGATTCAGCAATGAGTACATAGTGGTAAGGTCGTCTCTAAATTGGCTATAGTTAAAATGAATATATCAAAATACTCCATTTCTAGCTTGACTTTGGGTTTTTAGGTGATCTGCTGCTGACTAGACTCATAAATGTGTTGTAATTTTCTACTTATTTATGGGTTTGCTTTATTTAAATGCACGATTAATAATATATGATATTCCTCCAATCACAACTAAGGTGCTTTGTTCTATCTATCTTCATACCGTGAGCATTATCATTTCTATGGTGTGTCAAGTGACAAGTTCTCTCTGTCTCTCTCAAAAGAAGGATGTGGGTGGGGATTAAGATGAACTAGACGCAATGGTCATAGAAGTCGTAAACTTAGTTGGGATATATGGTATAACCCAGTTCAGGTGGCAGTGTTTGTCTATGAGATGGAACTGAATCCATCTTGACTGGTTTTTCTAATCTTCTGATAACATGATCAACATTTGATTTCATTTGATTTATATACTTTTCTTTATTTTTTTGTTTGGGGGAGGAGGGGGGGGGGGTGTTTGAAAACAGAACCTAGGTCTAACAAATAACCTTCCATGAAAAAGCCACATTTAAGAGCCTGTTGTAATTTGAAATCCAGAAACATTATAACTGCTCTAGTATAATTTCTCCAAACTTACATTCTAAATAAGGAGAAGAATAACCACATGAACTACTTGATGAGAAGGATGTTGTAGGCTTGGTTTCGTGTAGTTTGATTGCAGAAATTTCAGAATTTGCCATTGAATGGAAATTTGTGGTGTGAATCAGTTCTGGTGTTTTACAGGCCTATTACAACCATACCAAATGACCCACTAAACAAAACCAAGTCAATATTAAATTAATTCTGGCTGATTACAATCAGTTTTGGATTTCCTGTTGAAAGACCAATAGACTATAGATGAACTTTCACTGTTGATCTGTTTGTTAATTTGTAATATTTCTCCAAATATCATTATTCACTAATCTAAGGCTCACATGAAATCAATGGGATTATGAGGGCTGCAATGACAACATTTAGCCTAGCAGCATTACAAAGCTTCAGTTCACCTTTTACAATGAGTTTGAACTAAGGTTTCCACTGTTCCCCCTAGCTCCCCAATTTTTTCTTAGATGTTCCCACTATTAAAATTCTGTTAGACCTTTGTAATAAGAAAGACCTTGACATGCTTTGGAATAATAAATGTTTCGAGTTAACTTAGACTGTAAATCTGGGACCACAAAAGCAGTTTGTCTCTGCTTCTCAATTGAAGATGCTCCTAGGATTTTATAGGATCCATAATAAATCTGCATAGGTGTTATTTACTTTCACTCTCTTCTTACCCTGAGTATATATATATATATATATATATATATATATATATATATATATATATATATATATATTTTTTTTTTTTTTTAAATAAGGAGAACATTAATGGCGAGAAATCTAGCATTTTGTTCATCTTTGGATTGCATCCTTTTTGAGGATGCATGGACACAGACATAGGTACGGATATGGGTATAAGTATGACATAGCAACACAAGCAATTTTTGAAAAATTATAACATGAAATGGAAGGTATAACACCAGTATGACAGGAGTACGACATCCTAAATGAAGTGTCTGTGCATCTTAGGGCTCGTTTGGTAGAGGAATTTAAGTTGAGTTGTTTGTAGTTTTTTGAAATACGTGTGAGTGAAAAAGTGTGTGAAAAAATGTGTAAAGTTGTTTAAAATTTGGTAGAGTGGTTCAAAACCACTTTACCAAACAGACCCTTAGTTTTTTTCTCTGTACACATCTTGGGGTGGCTCAATGCAATAGTTTTATTTCATTATAATGCTCCTTGTATAAAGTGATTAAATGATGTGCATTTTATCTCATCTTTCTATTCTATAAACATAACATTATATACTCACAGCATCTATGACTGGGTAGTCATGGGACATAAATATTTGATTAAAAATAGAAATGTATATTTTCCCCTCCTTTTCTGTGGTTTTTATGAAATTTCTTTAAAATAGATAACAATCTTGGTGGCTGCTGAAGGAGTACATAAGCTCCCCACCATCAATGGCAGTGGGGACTTGAAAGAAGCATTGCAAAAGCTTGGATCCATTCCCTCGAGTAAAATACTAGTAAGTATGAAATTTTTTCCAAAATCAGAACTTGTAGGTGTAAAATATCTATGCCCGATATCTCTTTTTTTCATGCAGGCAGTTGAGGTATTGTGGACCCCTCAGAATGAAAATGACACCCTGTCAGAGCGGGAACTTCTTGAAGATTATCCACTGTTGAGGCCTTTGTAAGAGGCTACCTTATACCATGCAGTAAGAGGTATGAGCTCAACCGCTTATTGGATCTAAGATGGCATTTGTATAGGAAACTTAGTCTATAGTTCACAGAAATTGTATTTGTCTAAGATTTGACTAGATGTATACAGCTGTTCTCAATTTGTTAGTTTAAAACAGTGGTTGTATATTTACTTCAAGGCATTCCCTTTCTTTTACCAATTCTCCAATCTGCCATATGAATTATAAAGGTGCACCTTTGTATATTGATGATATTAACTAAACATTACAATTCGAATCAACAGATGAGCTGCATATTAAAGCTTATACAATCAATCAATAATGACTAATGAGGTTGTAAACTGGTAGACAGAGATGCGTGCTTACTACTGAGTGTTTACACCCCCCCACCCCTCAATAATTCATTGCATCTCTCTCATTGGTTGGCAGGATATATATATAATGCAGTACAATTTTTTCCTTCCACCCTTCTTCTATTTCATCACACCTCTCTCATTGGTCGGCAGTATGCCATTCATATATTTATGATGCTATACAATTGTATACAGCCACCAACATTTTGCATCCATATTCTGTGAAAGTACTTGTCCTCAAAGGGACTCCAAATTTGCTAGTAGATACAAGTACTTATATTTATTTTGGTTGATTGGGGAAAGGAAAGTGGTAGTGGTGGCGGCATTGGCAGTTGACCAGCAATGATGATGGTGGTGGTGGGGGTGGTCAACAGTGACAACAATGGCGGTAGTATTGGTTGTTGACCAGTGGTGGCCGTGATGGTTGGTGATTGGTAATTAGAGGTTGGTGACGGATGAGTGGGCGGGTGAAGGCGATTCTCAGTGACAGGAAAAGAAGTTAATGGTGGCATAGAGGAGTTGAAGTGGATAATAGTGGTGGGGATGAAGCAAAGGCTTTTTCTAGAAAATGGTGTATGCATTTAAAAACATAAGCCGGTTTCTGCCATTTTGGTGTAAATTTTCATTTACTATGGAAAACGTCTTTCCTTTGACTAATATTTTTTAGTTGCACTAAATGCTAGAAAACACTTTACATTTTTCATCAAACAACCAAGATAGAGTTTAAAAGTTAATGTTTTAGAGTTTAAAATGTCCTTTTGTAGTTGCAATTTCTGTTGGATCAGTAGAGTTTGATTCTGTAGCACATGTTGCTGCGAGATTGTGTGCGACTTCTTTTGAATCTTTTGTTTTCAATAAACACAGTCTCCTTCTGGCAATTGTTGCCGCTTGTAAGACAGACTGCTCTTTGCTTTAGTTTGAATAAATATTGAAGCTTATCAAAAAAAATACTTACAATTTTAGGTGCACTAAATGCTAGAAAACACTTACATTTTTCATCAAAACAACCAAGATAGAGTTTGAAAGTTTTGTTGGTGCTGGGATGAAGTTTTGGCCAGAGAGTTAGGGAATGGGGATGATCCAACAGCATAATGGTCACATATGGAGATTGTTCAACATTTGTTCTCCAACTCTAAGTTCCACAGATGCTGCCAGTGGATGGATCATAAGACTGTTTGATTTTTGGTCTGAGTTTAGCTCGTTGAAGCTTCTCAACCTTCCCAGAATTCTAATGTGGAAAATCTATTGTTTTTTTGGGTAGTGCTATTTACATTGGATTCCTTTATTTAAGCGGTGATATAGATTAATTGTTAAATGAGTTCCTTTCCTAGAGGCAAAGTTGACTAGAGGATGTCATCAATGCATGAGGTCCCAGGTCACTCTGATTGGGAGGTTGAAGAAATTGTTGAAGAGGTTTTAGATCACTTTTGGATTCATTCTGCTCGATTTAGTTAGCTAAATTTGTTCACAGAGACCTAAATTTTCTAACCCATAATATAGCTTCTTGGGTTACTTCTTGTTCCTCCCGGGGCCAGTCCCCAACTCCGCTCCCCGTTCTTGGGATTTTTGTCAAAGCTGAGATGGGCTTGCCCCTTTCGGCTTTTGTATTCTCATTTATTAAGCAAAAATAAATAAATAAATAAAGAAACATTCTATAGATACGATAAAAATTTCACTCTTGGTTGATGTGGCAAATTGTTAGTGGTAGGTAAAATATTGATGTCCATGGTTCGTTTGGACAAAAAGTAGTAAAAACTTATCAACTCAATTATAAAAAATATTGTAAAATTTTGTATACATAGCATTACTCAAAAATAAAATAAAATAAAGATTGGAGGATACCTATATTTCTGGTAAACTGTTCTAATTGCCTTTACAATTTTCGAAAAAGAGGTTCTTGAATTTTTTGTTTCCCGCAGAAGGATTCTTCTGCCTACTTGCAAATGAAGGTGCTGTAGTGGTTAAGGGTTACATCTGATTAGGAGATGAAAAGGACATGGCATGGGGTTTATTAAGCTTTGAAAGTATTGTTGTTTTCACTGTTGTGGACTTATGCCTAACATTCACTTCTCTTTTTCATAAGTGGGAGCTGCAACACATTGAGGGTCAACCATAAATTTTATCATCTTCCTCTTTTTTGGGGGGTGGGATGATATGGGCAAATCTTGTATTGGTGGGGAGGTTTCCAGTTCTTCAGATATTTCTTTCCTATATAGTATTATGGTATTCTAATTTCTATGCTTATTTGCTTGTAAGTAAGGGTTTACAAAAAAGTCTATGGACACAAAAGATGTGTAGGGCCTGTAGGCTCATGAATGAACGCTATTAGACTTGAATCAATTATTCTAATCTTGGTTAACCCTGTAAAGATTGAATTGGCCCCGACATATTTTGACAAATTTGTGCCAATGAACTGTAGAGCAAGTGGATTTTCTTCCTTATAGAACGGGTTGGAGAGTAATGATATTCTTGCATATTGAGTGAAAAAAACCATAGACCCTTGACCAAGTCGTGCAAAAGTGGTAGAGCATATTAAAATTCACATTTGCAATCACCCTTGCCAACCGAGTTTTCCCCTCCTTTATGGTGTCTCAACTTGAATCCTAGGGCAGTAGGGCTCATCTCAAGTTCTACTTATGAGCAATTGTATTTTAGAATGAAGACTGTCGCACTTGATTTTCTGAGTTTAAAATGAAAGAGAGACCCTTTGCCAAGCTTATTGAATTGCACTGGTGAAGGTCTGAAAGAGATCATTTGGTTGGAGATTATTTATTACTTCCTTCTGCCTTCTTTTAAATTTTTCTTATTTTTACACAAAAGATAACATTTTTGGGTTCTTTGAAGTTCCAATCACAATGATGAGCTTTTCCCTCACTCTATTTTCCTTAAAAATTACATCAATCATAATCCTTTTTTCCCCCTTGGTGTGGTAGGGGAGGTAGGTGGCACCCTCTGACTATGTCCTCCAGGACATAACAAGGTTAAACCACCACCCTCCCCCCTTTTAATTTATTTAAAATTTTTAAATGTAAATGTAAAGAGCTCTTTGAGGACCTAACTAATTCCCTCATCTCAGACATACTAAACATTTGTTTGGAGACAACTTCTTTAGCTTTTTGCTAAAAGCTTATTGTGAAACTACTGCAGAAAAAAAAAAAAAAAAGGTTAAAAACTAGCTGATTTTTTTTTTTTGTTGAAAGTAAAGTAAAAAAAAAAAAAAGTGCTGAATGTATTGTAGAAAAAATTTATGTATAATTTTAAGCCTATTTTAATGCTTGAATATGCAAAATGACTTCTAAACATGAAAAGCAAATATTTACAATAACAATAATAATAACTAATTTTTTTGGCTTTACTATAATATACCATCAAGCTTGTTATATCATATTTTAGATACATATTTCATCAAAGCAATCAATTAGAGTTACCAAAACATACCGTAATGTTAATGATAACTATAACAACAATTAATTAGAGTTAGACAAAAAAAAAAAAAAAAACTATAAATGAGTGAATAGTGGAGACTTTCACCAAAAGTTGTGCCATTGGAATGAAGAGAGCTTTTTAAGTTTTCTTTTCTAATAATAAAATGTTGGCCCATGAGCACAACAGCCGATAAACATACAAAAAATAAGCTGATTTTTCTAAAAATATTGTTGGTTTGAGAACAATTTATTTAGTTGAAATTAAAAATTTTTTGCTAAAATTACTGTAAATAAAATTAAAAAGTAGTTGAAATAGTACAATGAGACCCATGAATAGTACTAAAAAGTATAATGAGACTAATAAATAGTAGCAAAAATAAGTTGAATAGTTAAAAACTAATTTAAGCTAAAGCTTTAATCAGCTCCCAAATGCACTCTAAGTAATTATAAGGAGGAGTCTCTTAAGATGGGACCAAAATGTTGGTTAGGAGATTTAAACCTAAGATCACATGAATAACATGAGACTTGAAAATTACTAAACCAACCCCTTGAGATTAATGAGATTTAAACCTTTTTTTTTCTTTTAATCTTTTTCAATATGATAGATGAGTGCTAATTGCTAAATATACTTGCAAATATATTTAGCACTCATTTATCTATAATGGTGCTTCGTTTAAAGGCTTCAAATGCAAAAATATGAATAAAGTAGTAATATTTGCTTCTACTTTCTAAGAGCTTAGCATTTCCTTATGTATTATCACAAATCGATATAATATTAAGAATCTTGTAGTTTAATAATATTTTTAAAAAAATTCTCTTTATGTAATTTGGGGTGCTGTCATTAGTGTTGACTATTAAATTATGAAATAACATCCTATACGATGGCTCCTAAAATACAAAGGAAAAAAGAAAGAGAAAGAGAAAGAGAAAGAGAAGAGAAAAGAAATCCTATGTGATGGAACATAAAATAAACACTTTGCCGAGTTGCCCTCGTGTAATTTGCCATGGGTTTCGCATTATATAATCAAAAAGTAAAGCAAGAAACAAAGGAATATTTTTTAATATATTTTCCAATGCAAACTTTATGCCTTAATTCTCAGTATCCAACTATAAAGAACATTTGACTGCTTTTGTGGGTCTGCTTTGTGAATAGACTACAGAGCTCAAAACAAACATTTCAAGGAAAAAGAAATAAAAGTGGGCATTGCATTGTTTTCCTTCTTGTAGAGCACCGGGTAAAAGGAGCAAACAATAGTGGATTTTGCTTTGAATGAAATTATGAAAGTGATGTAGAAGAACTCTTTATAAAAAGTTGTACCATTGGAATTTGTCATTTTGTCTACGTAGGTGTAAAAAAAAAAAAACACTATTATTTTTCTTTAAGATGAAATGTAGCTTTATTATGATCTAAAAGTGTCCACTTATCATATATTTCCATGGACGTAATCACAAAAAGTTATAAGGAATTGAACTTGCACATCATTGTCATGAATTCATTATCACATTATTAACAGGTCAGAATTTAGGTATAGTACTTTAGGTGCTGTTCCTTAAGTTTTCATCATAAGATTCAACCATGTGAAAAAATTCACATGAGAAAAAATTCACATGGCAGAATCTTAAAAGGAAAATCTAAGGAACAATACCTAAATACTATACCTAAGTCTTGCCCTTATTTATATATAAGAGAGGTAAACCATACAATGATTTTCAATTATTCAAGTGACCCCTCTCTCTCTCACCTACCACCATAGTCCAATTCACCATTCCATTTCATTAGTGATAATGCTTATCATTATGTCTCTTTCTAAAGTGGTTTAGATGATCAATTTGTTTATTGAGTTGAGCCCACAACTTTGAGAACAAGATCTTTACAACTACTCGAAGGGTTTGTTTAGATATTGTTTATTACTGAAAACTGAAAATACTATAGCAAAATAATTTTTAAATTGGTGAATAGTGCTGGGTGACTCAATTTTAACATAACATTTGCTGAAATTTGTACTTGCGGGTCCAGTAAACAGTGCACGAGATCCACACAAAAAAAACACCAAACGCAGGAAGTTTCATTTTTTAGTACAATCCAAACTCAACCTAAATCCACTCCTAAAATATTTATGAAACAAGACATTACCTTTTTACAATTCCTTAAACAATCATATCTTTGATAAGAACAAAATTCATCCAAAAAATTGGTTGGGTATTATAAAATTACCAACTACACTAATTGACAAATTAGGCCTACATTATTCACCTTCAGTCATGTTTATGATTTTTTATTTTTATTTTTAAAAATGTTTTGCATGCTTTGTTGCGTTAGCCCCAAATTGCAAAAGTTTAACCCAACTTGGCCCCAATAGTTGCATTGGACATCCACCCACCAGTTTTGTCCATATCAAACCGAATTACATGATCTTTTACAATATTTGCTTTAAAATAGTATGGTTTTTCAAATGATTTAACATAAAACCAACCCAAATGTTTCATGGAGAGCAAATCAAGTCAAGTCAAATAAAAGCAACCAAATTATTTCCATATGGAATTGGGTTTAATTTATTTAATCCTTTTGTTATGCCATACTCGTGGTCTTCCGACCAATACAATTAAACCATGATCAATTTTAATGACTATGTGAAATTCTTAAGTAATTGATAAGAAATAACTTCTTTTTATTAGTTAGGACTTAGGAAGTTTACGAGGCCATCGTATTGTATTAAATAATTTCACCATATTGTATTGAATAATTTCTCGAGAATTGTTGGCACACCTAATGCTTCCATACAAGTTTAGATATTCCAAAGAGTTTGGCAAATTCTTAAATCATCTAAAGTGCTTCCATTACAGGCACCGAAAAAATGCACTAAGAAAAAAGTGGCTTGCCTCCATTTTGCGCCTCATATTAACACTGAGTATACAATGCCTTTCAATAGCGATCCATTTAGGTAGGACCAATGACTTTTATCCAATTTATTAGGTACAATCTGAGAAATTAAGTGCTTCACTCGAAAGGTACAATTTTTTGTACAAACTCTAATGGCATGGCATAATCATGAAGTGGATTTGTTTGTCTGTGTGATTTGAATAATCTTAGATGTGTCTCTCAGAGTCAGCCTATGTGAGATCACTAGGACTTTGTTAAAATTAAAAGAGCATCATGAGTGGACCATCAGATTTTAATAGAACCATCTTGTTCATGTGGGTGTGTGGGTAAATCCAAATTACATGTATATCAGCATGCATGGGGACTCGATTCTTCAGTGGGCCATACATTTTCTTTCTCTTTGAACTCCCCGCTATAATTGACTATAAAAAGTTGGGGCCCTACAGTACATGCCCCTAGAAAAAAATCCTAATTGGCAAAAGCTAATCTTTCATTGGCCACCTACAACTGACAATACCAAATAATTCAAGAGTGACAAATAATTACATATTATAAATTTGATCAACCCTACAAACTGACATATGAATTTAAAAAAGAAAAAAAAAATACAAACTTCAATTTGTTATCTTTTTTCAATAATTTATAGCTGGAAGTAGAGAATGAAAATTGAATTATAAGACTCTTTCTACAGTTTTGCAATTTATTATGTCGAGTTCATCGTGCTTTTACAATGAAACAAATCACGATTAAAAACAAATGGTAAATAATAAAAAAGTTGTGTCAATGGATCTATGTTACTTCAATCAGGACAAGCCGTATCAACAATTTTAAAATAAATGTACTTAAAATATTGTATCCGTAACATTACTCGACGCACCTACTCTGCGAGAGCGTGCCACACTGACATCGCAATCAATAGGGCCAAATAGACTACAAGGGTACAGGCTTTTGCACGCTGTGTCTTGGAACGTGTTGAACGTCCGCAGGGAGTCTAGTTCAACCAAGTCATTACACATGGAGGACCCTACAAACCTCAGTGTTCACACATCTATGCTCTCCTCATATCTATCCATCTTTCTATCTATCATTATGGTAGTTAAATGGTACACTCGTCCAAGTCACCGCACCATCCTAGCCGTGTCAATGATTATATCCCTCTTTTGGAACAGAATATACAGAGATAATTTCAACAAAAAAGTCATTGCAATTTGTCAATTTCAAGCCTATAATTTTGAATCTCTCCCCACTAATTATTACTACTACTCATATCCATCACAATTTACTTTGACATTATAAATTTAGTGTGTGTGTGTGTGTGTTTGGGGACAGCAACGTTGCTTTCCTATTCCTCTTACAATATAAGTCATGCTACATATGGTGAAATTTGATATTGCCTGGCCAAAATGGGTGGATTTTGATAATGTTACAGCCTCTATGAGTGTATGACATACATAAAAATTCACAGTGCCTTACAGGTTTTATATATCAACAGCATCAACTGGGAGAGAAACTGTCCTGTGAAGAGAATTTGGAAGCAATGAGCTTGTGTAGAATCTCTTGGCAGTGAACATATCCTCAGCATTTGAGGGATCCTTCATTGCCTCGCAATTTTTGGCCCTTTGGGTTTCCGAATTGGGGCATCTCTTATTGACAAGAGCAGGGAAATTGGAACCAAACTCCCCATCATAAGAACAAGATTTCGAGGGAGTTCCATTGGTGTCATCTTGTAGTGTTAAATCATCTACTTTGTCTTCTCTATATCCACAATTTGAAGATTTTGACATTCCTAACTGTTGATCCTTAAGTTCCCTTATTTCCATTTGGTACTTTGCTTTAAGCCATCTCAATTCCTGCTGGATTTCTTTCTTATAATGTCCAGACAGGTCACGATACAAAGATGGCTTCAAAGAGAGAGAATGTGAACCTGATAAATTTCCAATTAAGTTTCCTTCTTTGGAGGTATTATCATTGTTCATACTAACGTCATTCTCTTCCTCAGTTACTATCGATTGCTCCAATTTCTCATATTCCTCATATGAATTGCTCTGGCCAGAGCCAACTGAACTAAGCTCGCGGCTCTCATGCTGACTCCATATTTCCTGATAATCAGTGTCGCTTGACATGTTTGGTGTACCGTATGTCACATGATTCTCAGACTCCTCTGCTTGGAATGTAATCTCCTCGAACCGGCCATGCATTGAAGCAGCACATCCATGTCTACAGCATTGAAGAACTTGCATATTCTTGATGCCTTGATTATCTGACAGAAAATCCATGAAGGAACCACTTGAGGTATGGTTGGAAGCACAATTATGACAGAGGCCTTGATTAGCAAACTGGGGTGTTTCCTCTAACCCTGGCCCTGGTCTCCATTCAGGCACCAAGGAAGCAATTTCTCCATCAATCATATCTGCTATTCTGGTCACATCCTGATCAGTAATATCAAGTTCTGCAACCATTTCGGTTGCCACACTCAATGCAGTATCTGTCTCAACATCGAATGGAAAATAAATGTTCCGGATACGGCCTGCAAAAAGATACAACCACAGTGCCACATTTGATTTCCACTAAAAAGATATAGTAAACAACCCACTAAAAGAATGCCAACAGAAAGAAGATAAAAGAGATTCCAACCTTCTTTATCTGAAATTCTAAGTCTTAAAAAGATGCCACCATCTTTACTCTTCTTCCCTTTGATACTTATGTCAACATCTTCAGTATGGTCATCATCGTGGTGCTCAAAAAGTTCAATTCCATTTGATTCGATCTCAACTGAATGATAGCTCCATTCGTTTTGGGCTTCAAAACCAAAACCATTTGAGCATCCGTTACTAAAGCCGCTATTACTGTGATGAAATTCAGGGAGAGGCTGCCTTATCAGGGGCCCTGTGTCATCTAGTTCTCTACCATAATCTACTGGTCTCAAATCATATTCACAGTCATCTAATTGGAGAAAAGGGTCATTCAGAAGCTCCCAAGCAGACAGCCTTAGAGACACAGTTGCCAGGCATTTCTCCACAAATTTCCGCACTTCGGGATCCTTTACTTTGTATAAAGCATCTGGTTTTCTTCCCTGTAGAACTAAAGCATGTAAGTGACATCTAGGCTTAATCATTATTCATTTGGCTAAACAAACAAAAGTAGGCCAATGGAGAGGAATCCAGAGTATCCACTTACAGAAGTAACTTTCTTGTAAATTTGAGCAGGATGAGTGCACTCACTATAAGGATATTCAAAAGTGACCATTTCCAATATACACATCCCAAATGAGTAAATGTCAACTAACTCATTATAAGCCTCCTCATACACTTCTGGAGCCATGAACTCAGGAGTCCCTGTCAAAAAGGAAACCCAAAAACACATCAACCCCAAACTAAATGTCTTTCAATTAATAATTCCACTACCTATACCCAGGAGATAAAATTAGAAAAAAGCACATAAAAACAGATACAACTTTTTGTTTCATTGGAAATACATTGATATACTATCTTCCACTCTACCTGTAGTTTTTCATTGATTTCAATCTAGTTATAATGATTAAAGCATATACTTGAGATCCACATAGCAAAATCACCAATAATCATTAAGCATACCAACACAGTGAGCTGCATGCGATTTCTTTAGAATTGCAGCGAGGCCAAGATCACCAATCTTCACTTCCCCTTGGTTCCCATTAACAAAGATATTATCACACTTGAGATCTCTGTGGATCACAGGAGGGTCATGGCTATGAAGATAAAGAAGCCCTCTCAAGATCTGCCTACACCAGTGCTTTACTGCTCTAATGTTAACTCTCTTGTGCTTTAGTCTATACCTATCAATAATAAAAAAGCAAAAGAATCCACAAAAGGTAATCAGAAATCTCACAGACCCACATAGCAAAGTTGACAGAAAACAAGGAATAGACCAAAACAATCATTAAAAATTTCAAAAAAATGCTTACTGCCTCAGAGTCCCAGAAGTGAACATTTCAGTCACAAAATTGATGTTCATATTTGCAGTATCAACCCAAGAAGTGTAAAATTTCATAATGTTCTTGTGCTTCAATGTTTTAAGGAGATGAATCTCGCAGTAGAGTCTCTCAAGGTCTTCAGGGCTTTGCAGGAAATCGTAAAGCTTTACCTGGTTCCAAGCAACTTCAATCCCTTCATACTCATCAAATGCCTTGTAACTGCAAAAAAATCAGACACCCAATAACTGACAAATCTATCAAATGCCCATTTGCAGCAACTTACAGAAACACCCATAAAAGCTCACATTTTGAAGAAATCTGCGCTGGGTATGCACCAAATTGAATGAAATACTACAAAAGCTTCAAACTTTGACAACAAAATTAAAAAAATTCTGAAATGGGTTGTTCGGGTTGTTTAAGAATAAGAATTCTTACACTGTCTTTGAAGCTCCTTTGCCAAGGATTTCATTGTACTGCAACAAACAAAGGAATCTAAAATTAATTCAGACTCAAAAGTAGATAGCAATAGAGAGAGAGATAGAAAGAGAGAGAGAGAGAGAGAGAGAGAGAGAGGTTTTACTCTGCCATATCTGCCAGTCGGATCAACTTCAACAAACTCAGAGTAATCTTGTTCAAGATGTTGAAGAACATTCATTCTCCAATTTTTTTTTCTTCACTTTTGTTACTCTCCTTTTTTCTTTCCTATGATTAGATATCCTCTAATGGCTCTTCTTCTTTTTACTGTTCTGAATTCTGCCAGACAGGAGAGAGAGAGAGATAGAGAGAGAGGTTTTATATGACACCAAATGTAATACTTTTTTGCGTCCTTTCTGAAACTTTGAGAGAGAGAGAGAGAGAGAGAGAGAGTAGAAATGAAACGAACAATTATTTATTTGAACATGTGAAAGTGAGGGGTAGGTCTGAGTTAATAAAAAGGGCAAAGCAAATTGTTTTTGTAAAAAACACACTGTCACATTTTTAAGCAGATACAAACAGAGCCACCCAACCACGACGGAACGTGACAAACACTGACACACAAAACACAGAGAGAGAGAGAGAGACAGAGACAGAGAGTTTCTTTTTCTTATTTATTTATTTTTTCAGAGAGAGAGAGAGAGAGAGACAGAGAGTTTCTTTTTCTTATTTATTTATTTTTTCACAGAGAGAGAGAGAGAGAGAGAGAATTAGTTTTAGCTGGCCAGCAAATGCGAAAAAATCCGGATTTATTTTTTGATAAAGCAAAAAATGCCGGATTATAAAAATAGGGCCCCACTTTTTATTTTATAACATTATCTCAAAAAATATATTATATTGTTTCCAAACTTAGAATATTAGATTGAAAAAAAAAAAATCAGAACACTAAAATATTTTACAGATTACTGATTTTTGTGTATGAATTTTTATTTTCTACTTATTTCGAATATTATACATTAATTTTTTTCCTTCAAAATCTATATATTTTATTTTACCAGATTCAAAATTTGGATGAGCTTACTTTCATTTCATGTTGTTTGAATAATGATCTCTTTTTAAAAAAATTGTTTAAATAATTAACATATAAAAATACAGATTTACTTAGAAAAAAATAAGAATTAAAATTTTGTTTTGAAATTAAAATTAACAGATAATTTTTTATTTAATGGATTAACCAAAATCTTTTATTTTAAGATTGTTTTAATCATTGTAAATTTGGGTTTTGTTTCTATATATTTTGTAGAATTTTCCAATACCGTAGGTTAGGACGTGAGGCGTTGCATATCTACGATGAGAAGTAAAATTCTCTAACAGTTTTCTAGCTCGATGGCACTTATCCGTACACTTACGCCTTGTACGTTTAACTCGTCTATGCTTTTCTCTAAAAAGAGGGAGGAAATATATTCCTTCCCTATATGAGGGTGCCAATGTCTATTCTTAGGAAAAATTGAGTATTTAGCTTTTATTGTTGTGTTTGCAACTTGTGTATTTTTGTTTTGTATTCATTGAATACTCTTTTAGTTAAGCCAAGAGGCTCATAATTCTTTTTTGATTTTGTTTCTTAAAAAAAAAAAAGTCTTATAATTCATTTGGCATTTTCTGATGTTTTAAATAGAAAAAGTGCATTTTCTGATTTTTTTTTTTTTTTTTGCAATTGTGACTGACTTATTTCTTTTATGAAAAAAAAAAACTTCGTATAATCTCCACTATATGAAAAAAATTACTCCTTTAACTTTCAGAATAAAAATATAATATTTTTTATAGATAGATCATTTAAAAAATTTTATAATTATTTTACTCTGGCCATTTAACCAGTTATTTGAAAATTGATACCATCACCATGGATATTTGTATTGTATGATTTTCAAGGAAGCAAAATGCTTCATTAAATTTTAGTAAAATGATTTAATAAATTGTGTGCATAATTTTAACAAAAATATATATAATCATATAGACAAAACTTTAAACCAAATAAGGAGTAATTTAAGAGTACTAAAATGATAATTTAAAAAAAAAAATCAGGGAGGTTAATGTATAATTTGAACAAAGGAAGGGTAATTTCACAAACCCTTAAAAAGTCAATAAAATGAATGGAAGCAAAATCTTGCCGTTTGTTCTTCTTGCATAACAAATACTGTTATTAAAAAGAAGAGAATAGAATACTTACTTTGTATAAAGAATTAATAGTTGTTTGAATTTATGACAAACTAGATAAGATCAAAATGATGTTTCAATAAACTAATTAAGGTATTATTAATGGGTATTTAATTCTTTATTACAGTGAAATGGCAAAATATAGAGGATAAGGATGATCTGCATGCACGCACACCAGAAGAGTCTGAACTAAAACTATAAGTGAGTCCGTAACTGTTGGGTAAAATTAAACAGGTTAGTAGTTGGGGTGGCAAACTTTGCCTCATCTGAACTGAACTATTTATTAGCCATTAACAATTCAGTACAGGTGTCTTTAATCTTTAGCCAGGCATGCATGTATAAAAACAAAAGTAGTGATGAGAATGGTTGCAGGTTCTGGATTTTTGGTTTCACAATTCTACATGCAACTCCATATACACATGCAGGTTGCATGTTATACATGTGTATGGAAGATGATAATTAAGAAATATACAACTTTCCTTTTCTGTTTTGGATAAGGAAGGAATTAGTGGCAACCAAAACTTTTTATCTACTTATCCTATTTCTCATTCTACTATCATTTTGTTATACTTTTGAAGGATAGAGCACGGGAGCTATTTTAGTTAATAAAGTAGGAAAAAAAAAAAAAACTATGCAACTTTATGCTACTTACCTTTATCAACCAAATTAGATTTGGGGTTTAGATTTTTTTCCCCCAAGATAGATGAGAAAATAAATTATTTTGGGTTTTAGTATCACAGATTGGACAGAAGGCGCCTAAGTTGGTAAAAACAAAAAAAGATTAATTGAAAACATAATCCTAGTTGAGACAAGTTATTGTTAGGAAGTTCATAATCCAAACAATTTTTTTAGTCTTCCT
Source organism: Castanea sativa (assembly GCF_040712315.1). NCBI lineage: Eukaryota > Viridiplantae > Streptophyta > Magnoliopsida > Fagales > Fagaceae > Castanea > Castanea sativa. Next base: position 14,125,635 of record NC_134015.1, read on the forward strand.
TTTTTTGGTTGGGATAAGGGACTGTAATGTGCTAAATTAGGCTTTACCAAATAGAGTATTTGAAATGTATTTGTATCATATTTTCAACCAGATTATTTACTTTGTAAGGAAAATGTATTTTATGAAACAGTTTCATGAAATATCTCTCTCATAACATGTGAGATTATATGTGTGGTGCCTACAAATGTTATGAGAGAAATATCTTATAAGACTGTCTAATAAAATAATTTTTATAATATAGTGAAATTGATTGTTAGAGTTTTTATCCATTAACTAAGCATTTCTTAGAGCACTTGCAGCAGTGGAGCTAAATAGCTATATAGCTATTTTAGCTCCACCAAAACACCAAAAAGAAGCATGCAGCAGTGGAGTTAAATCTATTTTTTTTTAGCTCATTGCTACAGTGCACATCTATAGATAGATGTGCACTGTTCATGAGAGCTAAAAAAAAATTAATTTTTTATTTTGCATTCACATTACTTTTTTATTGTGGTGTTTTTATTGTAGTGAGATGTATTATTTTATTGTGGTAGATATATTATTTTATTGTGATGTTTATATTATTTTATTATGTTGAAAGCTAAAATAGATCCACTGCTGCAGCATGTGTGTAGGTAAAATAGATAAAGTAACTTTTAGTGGAGCTAAATTGCTAAATTTTTAGCTCCACTGCTATGGATGCTCTTATACGCTAGATATTTGAGAATAAATTTAACAACTATTTTTATGAAAATATAAATGCTATTTTTTTCTCATATACATAATATATCTACCATACGAGTATGATATATATAGATTAGTTTGCTTCACTAATTCAAACAAAAATGGAAAATGATCCACTATTATGCTTTATTAATTTATTTGAGCTATTTAAAAGTATATAAAAAAATGGGTTTATACATTAAAAAAAGGGTATATGATCCCATCAAACTCCATCTATCATAGTTTCTCCAATTGACTATACATTAATAGTTGGGTTGTTAGAGGAGCTTTCACTATAACTCAATAGGCCAGGTTGCTGAACAGCTGAAGGAAAGTGTTCGGTTAAGCTAGGTTGGGGAACAAGACCTAAATAGGTTCTTGCACTGTTAATTGCAGTTATCCACCATAAATTATGAAGGCATTTATAATCAGCACGTATTTGTACATCATAAAGTACAATATTTTACTAACACCACCCTTATTAGATATTAGTGGATAGATTAATATTAATTTAGTGTAATGGCTATATAATTTTTGTAATTTTTGACTTATGTTACAATAACGATTGTAATTTAGGATGAACATCTATTTACATCTTATAGTTTATACAATAATTTGGATGATGGGGTACGTGGGTATTCACACGCACCCCCATCATCCAAATCCATTCTTCTTGATGTAGTGACTACGTACTTAGTAGTTTTTTTTGATAAAATACTATTTTAGTTCTTAAAACTCTAAACTTTACCAATACTTTGTTTTTATTCTTAAATTTTAAAAAGTTCATTTTTTGTCCTTAAACTATTGAAAATTCATATTTCGTCCCTAAACTATTAAAAATATTTTATTTATGTCTTTAAATTTTACTAATAGTTTTTCATCCCTAAACTATTGAAAAAGTTCTTTTTTTCATTTTTATTTTTGTTTCTATACTATTTAAAAAATTCTTTACAAAGTTTAGGGATGAAAAATGATTTTTTTTTTTTAAATCTAGGTATGAAAAACAAACTTTTAATAAAGTTTAGAAACTAAAATGATATTTTACCTTTTTTTTTTTCAAAATTAACGACACAATTACTTGTGACCCAGGGGAGGGGGCAATTTCCTTCTCTTCAGTAGTCTCTTGTAATTTTTATAAAAAAGATACAAAAATAAAATTTTACTAATTAACTTGCTTGAAAAAAAAAAATTCTGACGCCACCATTGATTACCTAATAGATATGATTTTTTTAACCCACTGAATTCCGTAATTATTGAAAAACTAGATCAAATCATCAAAATGACCTAAACTTTACACAATGAATGGAGTCCAATTAGAAAAATCTTGAACCTCTAACAATCACATGTATTTTGACTAATGGGAGCCATCAGCTCAATGGTTGATATTCTTAGTACTTAATTTTGCCTTGAGAGAACCTAATCTTTAATTTGAAGAAGATCGAGATTAAGCATTAGTTATGAACCGAACTTGAGTTGGTGAAAGCCTCCATCCTTCAAGCTATTCAATATTCAAACATTAAATCTTCTGTAGTGCAAACAAGTCAAGGACACATTTCACCAATTAAGCAAAGCTTGATGCATTCCAAACAGTGTAGGAAATCTTTCTAACCCTACAGTCTCTTACCTTTTGTGTTTGGTGAACATAAAGAATACTAGGCTAGAAAAATATTGTGGTTTCCAAAAGAAGATTCAAGTTTTGATGCCATACCATAAAAGAAATGGAAAAAGAGGATGCTCTATGCCCTAGCCCCTAAGCCCTAAGAGTTAAGACATTGTGGTGCATAAGATGGAAATAACTTTGTGAAATTGTTTTCACAGAAAGTAAAACCCCAAATTGTGCATTAGTCAAATACATTAATTTGATATCAGTTTCAGGAAAACCTTGTATTTTTTTTTTCCTGAAATTTCATAATATTATATTATATGCAAGGAAACATTGGGTTACTTCAAATAATTACAAAAGACATACGTGAAATTCCCCATAAAATTACGATGGCTAGTCAAATCTATTTAAGACCTTATATTAATTATATATAAACCTAAAGTTGAAAAACTTTCTACTAGTTACGTTTCCTTACGTCGATTATTTCTAGAGGACACTGTTGATGAAAAGGAGAAAGGCTTGCAATAATCTAAATTAATATGGCTGCGTCATGTATCCTTTATCTGGCTAGTAGGTAGGAAATTTTTGATAAACCAAAAACCAAAAAAATAAAAAATAATCACCTAGAACTTTACTGCCCAATAGTCCTCCTCTGGGCAAGAAAGTATCCAAGGACCAATCACCAACACTAACTTTTTTTTTAATTGAAAAACAAAATACCTTTATTGCATAAGCCAAAAACAAACCAAATTACAAAAAGAATCTCTTCCAAATATAATGCGAGCAAAACTTAAAAGGCAATGGCCATTTAACAAGGTCATGAGAATACATACATACATACATATATAGTAGGAAAAAAATACATTTGACCAATTTTGATTAATCTATTATGGATTTTGGGTTAAAATTTGGATGTTATTGTCATATATTCATTTGTATATAAATGTCTATATATAAGTATACGGCATACAATATATGTATGTCCCGGTTTTTATTTATTTTTAATGTTTTTTTTTATGCTTCTCAAAAAAAAAAGTTTTTTTTAATGAATTTTTTATTTTTTAATGTTTGTACTTTGTGAGTTGCTCCTGGTCCATCCTCATATACTGATGCTTCACGAATTGGATACTAAATGGCATAATTTGCTAACAAAAAAAAAAAAATTATATATGTTTAATGATTTAAATGGAATTTAAATGGTATCTTTATCACTTATCAGTGTGTAGAAAGTTTTTGATGGAGAGTATGAGTGTATGACCATTAATCTTTTTTCTTTTTTCTTTTTATCTATTTTTTTCCTTTTTTTATAGGCTAAGATAAATGTGGTTAGATTATTTTCCTCATTTGAGAATCTCCTCCATTCTCCTATTTCACCTATAAAAAAAATCTCAGAGAATAAGAAATGAATAAATAGCAATATGAGCCTTTATGGATAAAATAAATGGTGGCTCAAGTCAATGTACCAAAAGATATATGGTTCAAGTAATAGCCGAGATCATTTTAGTGTGGGGAGATACACCATCAAAACGTAGGATGGGTACCACAACCACAATAGCAACTTCTTCTAATTTCAAAATTATTAATGAATTACGACTTTCATAACCACACTATAATAGCAACAATAGCCATAGGGATCACCATTTCAAGGTTTTTTTTAAAGGAATTTTGTTAACAGGTACTATTAGAGTATTTGTTAACAAGTTATTTTAAAAAACTTTTAATATCATTTTTATGAAAATATAAAAAACTATAAATATAATTTTTTATTTTATTAAAAAATTTTAAAAAATATTTCATAAACCAATAACCTTAAAGTATCTGCTAACTCTTTTTTCTTTTCTTTTTTAATATATAAAAAATCAATTAAAGTTCATTTTTTGGTGAATCATCAATGAAAGTTTGACCTAAAACCAAGCAACTCCATCCCATCATTTTTTTTTATTTTAATACGAGAGCAAAAGCATAAAGGGGTTTATTTGAAGCATACAAAGTTTACAGTTCATAGGCCATGACCCATGTTCATGTGAGTTCTGTCAAAATTTTAAAAGATATATGGTAAGTAAAGAAGATACCCCCATGTGAGAATCCATAATCCATTAACCATAAAAACGACAGCATATCATTTCTGTTCTCAATATATGGGCTTTGCTTCCTTGAATCTTGGAGGCCATCTATTAACTTATGTTTGTTATCAGGATTACATTATTTTTTTTGAATGTAAAGGAGATAGCTTATTAGTATTAAATTACCATTATGACTGTTGCAACTAATTAATAACACCAACTCCAAGGACAATTAAGCCATTAAGATCAGGAAGTAATCGACACCCCCAATGGGTGATGAAAGGAGAGCACGTGGATGGCCAGGAAAAAGGTTTTTGACCTTTATGTATCGTTATGTTTTTATTGATTATCAAATAAAAAAATTTTAAAAAAAGTTTTTATTTTTGGGTCCGGACGCTTTTAATATATTCATTAATAGATCATTTTAATAAAATTTTAATAAAAAATGTAAAAATCATAAAAAAAATTAATTATTTTTTTATCATAAAAACTTTCTAAAAATAATTATTGCCTTTAGGCACCTATTAACTTCTTCTTTTTATTTTTTAATATAGAGATTTAATGAAAAATGTAAATAATCGGAAAAAAATCAATTTTTTTTTCCTATAAAAATTTTCTAAAAATAATTGTTGTCCTTAGGCACTTATTAACTTCTTCCTTTTATTCTTTAACATAGAGATTTATTGTTAAATCCTTCCACCACCAATTGTTGAATTATATATATATATATATATATATATATATATATATATATATATATATATATATATATATATATGTGAGGACCCGAGGATCTAAGAACCCGAAGACTCGAAGAAAGGAAGGCCAACATTTAGAATGAAAGATGAGGTCTCTCTAGGTGTGCCCGAAGATGAAGTGGCGTGGACGATAACTAAATAAGGAGCATGTTACAAATATCTGGTTGTAATAGGCTGATTTGGAAGGTTGCAAGGTTGCATTAAATGCTTGGCAACAACCATTCTGGCCGCATTAATTAGCAAGCATCTCCTCTATCCGTCGCATTAATGTGGACATGACCTGAACAGTGCGGGATGCAAAGTGGAATCTTGTTCCATTGCCGACGGACAAGTGTCACGGGAAAAGGACCGCAGATTGCAAGGTGTAAGGCTACGATGAAAGTAGAGAATAGTATAAATAGGAATCAAGAGATTACGAGAAGAGGGCTTTTTGTTGTTGAACCCTCTCTACCAAATGTATTGTATGAGGACTCTTAAGTGAATAGAGCAACAGTAACGTTTTGAAGTTGATTTTATGAGCTTTTGGTCCTTACAATATATATATACACACACAATATATTAAAGAATAATAAATATTCAAATATGAAGAATGATGTACTCTTTTTGGAAAGAAAAAATATATTTATTATTTGAGTTTGCTCTTATGAATAATTGGGGCAAGGAGGATTTGAATTCTTGAAATTTTCGTTGAAATGTGAAAAGTAAAAATACTAAAAAATATCAGTTGATGTATAAGACTCTTGGCCACAATTATTTAATTCTTTCACGGATATATACTTATCCTTCCCATGTGAGCATAAATGTTGGTGACTTTTATTTTTTTAATAAAAATTCAGGAATCGATAAAGTTGAAAATAGAATAAAAAATCCTTGAACCTACACTAGTAATAAAATTATTATTATAATTGTGTAGAAGTGAAAACGGGGTGCAAATGCAATTAGACTGTGATCGAAAACTATATTATATAGAAGTGATCAGTTGGTATGACGTTGCTTTAGCCTCGAAAATTAGACAAAAGAGGTGTAATTGACCATCAATAGAAAGAAAACTATTGGCCTGTTTGGAAGTTATTATAAGTGTTTTTCCTCAAGAAAACTCCGAAAAGATTTCGTACTTTGCATTTAGATCTCCTATGGGAACATAATTAGATATTTGTGCAATTTCTTCTCAAAATAAAAAAATAAAAAAATAATGTCGCATGCAGTATTAGTGTTGGCATGTGAAAATATTCTTTTATCTCATCTCCTTCCCTTATATATGTGTATGTTTCTCAAATAAAAAAAAAATCTCCAAAGGGCAAAAAAAAAAAAAAAAAAAAAAAAAAATATATATATATATATATATATATATATATATATATATATATATATATATACACACACAAAATATACATCTTATCGTGTTAAAAATTATGAGTTATACTTAGGAAAATAATATAAACTATTGTGGTTGAAATAATATTTCTTTAAACTAAGTTCACAATTGATATCATTTTTATTATTTACCAATTATAATAGTTCATTTCTATGATATAGTTATGAAAAAAAAAGGTTTGTGAATTATTAGCAAAAAAAATTGAAAAAAGGTTTGTGAAAATTGTTGCCTTTCTATTCTTATTGTAAAATTTTTACTTATTTCCTTGACTAAATTAGAGTTTCCTATAAGCAGATGGATTTTGAAGAAACACCCAATTTGAGATTTTAACAAAAACTTTACTTTGGCACAAAACAATTTCATGTTTTATTCTTACCCAGGCAAACAACAACAAAAAAATGGTGCTTCTCTCTAAGAAAAAGAAAATGATCAATGGAAGTGGGGACGTACGATTTTTGAACACATTAAATTTTAGTTGGGATGGGACCATTAATAAAGAGGCAAGAAATAGACCAAGGAGATAATTGGCCATATGTGTAGCTTGGGAGGTTAGGGCACACTCATGTTGTACATCCATGCACGGATATATACCATTGCTTCATGAATCCTTGTCTGGTCTTTTCAAAACTATAGACTCCTTCGACAACTTTGGTATACGGTATTGTTTTGTGGGGTATAAGATAAGCTTTGGTAGCTTTCCAAATGTAAAGTGATGATAATGATATAAAACCAGCTAATAATGCTTATCTCTAATGACTTCCAAAATAAAAGTTATGGATGGATATTTATGGCTTATAGAAGTTCTGAAAGGACAATTATTTAATGTGGCATTTTTATTGATTGAAATTTTTTTATTAAAAAATATATTTATAATGTGGCGCTAGATTTTTTTTCTCTCTCTCTCTCCAATACAAAATAAGCTCCCAAAAAAATTACAAAAATAATTAATTCAACCAAATTTGTCATGAAATATGCCAAAGATTTAACTAGTGCCGAGAATGTTGAAAAGTCTGCATCAACATGTTATTTTCAGCATACTGTGTTAGCCGCATATGCATAAATTAATTCATAGAAAATTAATGGAGGGATTAAATTGTTATTTTATAAAAATTTGAGAGACCAAAATCAAGTTTATCCTAAATTTTAAGGACAGAAAAATAATTCAATTATATTTTTTAAGTTTGCTGGTCAGAGCTTATTTCTAATATTAAGTTTCTTCGAGTGAGCATTATTATATTCATTGTGGGGCGTTTTCATTCTAGAAAAGTTCTTTTGATCGAAGCATTTTCAACGGAAGACTTTGAAATTTCTCCCAGAAGGCATACGTGCAAGAAAGAACCTAAAATTTCCTTGTAAAGCAAAAACCTTTTATTTTTTTTGTTTTTAAATTTCTTAGTCGGTTGAGTATAAGCTTTTCAATGAAGGTCACAAGTTTTTTTATGTTTAACTTTTTGTTTATTTTGTTAATGTATAACGTTTTAAAATTTCACTTTTTCAAGTATAAGTATATTTTATCTCCCTATTAATAAAAGACAGATAAAAAGTTAAATAAGTTGAAGCCAAATGGACATGACACCAATCTTACCCTTAGTTTACAGGATTGTACAAGAAACATTCTTGGAGTCAAAAGTTAGTGGTCCCTACTTATATCATACACATTTACACATTTTATTAAGAACAAGATGACATAAAGACTTATGACTTTTAAGGGGGTGTTTGGCAAGTTTGTTTAAACACATTTTCACATATTTTAAATAACATTTCACATATTTTCACACACTTTTGTTACCCACACGTATATCAAAAACACCCAAATAACATAACTTAAACTACTCTTCCAAACACCCCCTAAATTTCCTTAATAGACCATATGATTCTTAATTATATTGTGCATCTGGAATTGGGCAGGCAAAGGGTTTAGTTTAGGTAGGATAAAACCAAGGAAAAAGAAAAGCTACTTAGGTGCTATATCTTAAAATTTTCATTTAAATTCAATTATATGATAGTATTGATCACATAATTGAATTTAATTGTCTTCATAGAAAAATTTTGAATTTAATTGTCCTTAAGGAAAATGATTCATTTTTGTACAATATTGGTCAATATGTATAATCATATTATTAAATTTAAGATATAGTACTTCATAAGTTATAGCTATATAAGAAATGGTGTTCTAGTCTTTTGATGAGGCTATTCCACTCGTTGCTCATGAGACATTGCGAAAACTTCATGAACTGTTAGTTTACTAGTCGCTAACCCGTGCGATGCATGGAATAGTTAAATATAAATTAAAAGTATTTATTTTGCTTAAAGGTTTATGAATTGACTTAAAACAATGTATACTTTGAAAATGATTGAAAATAAGTAATTTTTTATTCAATATAATGGTTTAGAAAAATTCATTTTCTTCATATCATTGGTTCTATATAATACATCCTGACGTGTGCTATTCTATGGTGATGACTTCACATAATACTCAATTACAATTAAATCTACTATCTACCACCAATCTAATCTATGTTATCTTGATAGTAGATTTACAAATTGCATTCTCATATCTTTAGAGCTTGACACATTATTATTATTATCTACATGTAATATAAAACCGAAGTTTTTGACTTTTTGAGAGACTTATGTTAGAATTAGAATTAAAAAAATAATTATAATTTCTTTTTTTCAATTAGACCTCATGTTAGAATTTTAAAAAATGACTCACTTTAGGTTTTAAAAAAGAAAAGAAAAGAAAAGAAAGACTCACGTAAAAAAAAAAAAAAAACTTTAGGATTAAAGGAAAAAGAGAGAGAGACTCCTGTTAGGACTCTCTTCCCTCCTCAATTTTTTTGCAATTTGGTGCTATAAAATTGAAAGAATTGAATCAAATTAAAAAATATAAATAAAAAATGCTGATGTGGAAAATTGTAGAGAGGTCAACCAAAAATCAAAGGCTACATACATACATACATACATACATACATACATACATACATACATATATATATATATATATATATATATATATATATATATATATATATATATAAAACTGGGTTTGGGTGTTTCATAAGGTTTAATATATTTTTAAAAGGTAGTCCATTTTGTAGAGAATAACTTTTGATCTAATTGTCAAGAGCAGCCCATATTTTATATAATAGTAAAAAGAAGTTATTATAATCTATTGGATAACAGTAAAAAAAAAAAAAAAAAAATTGAATGCAAAGAGGTAAAAAAGTCTAAATGTAACATTAGAGCATCATATGTCAGGAATTCATACACTCTCACATAAGATCTCTGCTTATATATATATATTGATTAGTGTAGTAATGGAACTTAAAATCTCCAAATTTACAGTACATCCTTCAAATCCATTGAGTCCCACCAACTGGGTTTAGCGACTCAACTTTAATCAGCACATTTGTGGATGAATTATTTTTATCTCTAATTTTGTCCCATATTATGTGTGTACCATGCGTTACTCTCTCTCTCTGGTACATGAATCCTTTTGTGTGTACATTGTTTTTATTGTTGTTTTTTTTAATAAACCAAAATAGATTCAACAAATGGAGTTCATTTTAAGGAATCAAACCTTTTTTGAGAGAAAAGATAGAAATGAATCAACTTTAATTAGTACATTTGGTTTAACTTATTTGCTTAAAGTCACATTTTGTCTCATGACGTTTAAACGAATGAACTAATATCAAATGAGTTAATTAAACGCATCAACCTCTTACTCAGAACAGGATGCCATCCTTCAAGGGATTTTAAACATTTCCCCATGTTTGGTTTTATTTTACAATTCTCTTTGTGCTGTTTTCTTTCCCTATCTTCATGGGGTTCTTTCTTTTTTTCTTTATTATCTTTCATTAGTTGCAAGGCTAGCTCTTCTGTTTTTCTTTATATAACAAAGATTAGAATATGTAGATGATGTACATTTCAAAATTCTTAGTTTGACCAGTTGCTGTTTGATTCCTTAAAATGCCGTACAAATGGTCAAAATTATACACTAGTTAGCTAGCAAAAAAGTCAAAAATTGAGGCTAATTGTGAGCCACGCTACAACTAGCTGGGAATACTTGGGATACTCTCAGTATTAAGAGTCCGTTTGGATAGAACTTATTTTGCTGAAGCTGAAACTGAAAACTGAAAACTGAAAACACTGTAGCAAAATAATTTTTAAATGTGTGAATAGTGCTATGAGACCTATTTTTAATAAAAAAGTTGCTGAAAAGTAAAATTTGTGGGACTCATGAACAGTGCATTTGTGCACTGTTCATGGCTGAAAAGTCCAAACTTGCGGCTGGGTTAAAAAAAAGAAAAAAAAGAAAAAAAAAAAAGAAGCAAAACACAGACGCAGGAAACTTGAACGCGCTATCCAAACTCCACCTAAATCTTGCTCTTGGGTTAAATTCATAGAATTTATGACTTCTATGTATAAAATAATCGTTCATACATATATCAACTTTCTGTACCCTAACTAGTTGTTTATTCATTGAAGCCAATGAATAAACAAATAAAAAAAAAACGACAAAGCTATTTGATTAAAGAGGTTTGAAGTTCTAGAGGACTTGAAAGCAGTCTGCTTCAAAGGGTGCAAATTCAAGTGATTAATAATGGGTAAACGCAATTCAAGCTGAGGTATGGTAAACATGGATGTTGCGTAACGTGGCCTTTGTTTTATTTATTGAATTCCTAGTGTTCTAAAATTGGATTCACATTCATATAATTAGGTGTTACTATAACTATATACGCTATCTCTTCGAATTAAAAGTTGACTTGTTTATAGGTAATCATTGTAAGGAAGACAAGAGAGTTGTATTATCATCAACTTGTATGAATGAAAGAACATTGAATTTTAACCCTGCTTCATACAACAAATTTTAATTTTGCTTCATATTGTTCTATCTTCAAAACATTTATTCTTCTTTTGAAGCAACCTTATAAGATTAGGAAGGTGCTTTTACTGGTTATTTATTTTTATTTTTTACTAGTGAAAACTGATAAGCAGTGACATGGTTAATTCATTTTATCTTATTTTTCTAAAAAAGAAGGTTCATTTTTATCTTATAGTAATGGGAGCTTAAGGGTGTTTGGTAAAATACCAAATTTGTTTGATTTTGATATAAACTAAACCAAAAACAAAATCAGTTCTAATTTTTAAACTGATTTTATTTTATATCATTGGTTTTAAACTTTAGAATCAAATTAGAATCAGTTTTAGGCTTTTAGCCCACACATGCATATAAAAATTTCAAATTCAAAACTAGAAAACATTTCAACAGGAGTGTATATTAAATAACCAAAGTTAAACAAGTTTTCTTAAGGGAATACATTTTATCTCATTTTGAACTACGTTTTTTGTTAAAAAAATATATTATCAACAAAAAAACAATTAAAACCAGTTATATTGTTTTTCTTCGCATGATTTCACCATTTCGTAATGAGAAAATTTCTTAGAAACCAAGCAATGGTGTCATGATTTTGATTAGGATTGTTACCTCTTGAGATAAATGAAAGATGGACTTCCTGTAGTGTGTGCGACTTCTAGCTATGCAAATAGTCTATATATTGTCCGTTTCACTCGGTGAATGGCCATTTGGGCAGACCAATATTGCTGATAGCTAGGCCATCAGTCATTCTCAATATTTTTTACATTTTCAATATTTTTTAAACCTATGTGATGTTTCTTGCCAGTAATTTTAACTTCAAAGATAACACTCATCAGTATTTTTCAACACTAACTAATTTTTAATAATTTAAGTCAAGTTGAAGTGAAGTAAAAAAAGTAGGACAAGACATAAATTAACATGGGAAAAAGTAGTGAAAGATTTCTATCCAAAAAAAAAAAAGTGGAAAATTATTATATTATGATTTTGAATATATAACAAAGTAGAGAGAAGATATTTGTGACAGATGATAATACTTTTTTTTTTGTTGAGAAGAAGATAATACTCTAATTAAGTGGGATTATTTGTAAAAAAAGAAGAAGAAGACAGGTTTCACTTTGTTTTTCTCCCCTTTTGTTGCTTCATTTCCATCGATATCCAAAAAAAAAAAAGTAATGAGAATTATGGTCTGTTTGGGATCCACTTATTTTGCTGAAACTAAAAACTTTTGCTAAAAGTACTGTAAATAAAAGTAAAAGTTAGTTAAAATAGTACAGTATGATTCATGAATAATACTAAAAAGTGCAGTGAAACCCATGAATAAGATAAAAAATAAGCTGAATAGTAAAATAAGTTGGCAAAATTAAGCCATACCAAACGCACACTTAATATGGTATGATTTTTTACATAAAAAAATAGAGAAAACTTACGTGGCAGATCCCAATTAGTTGATTAGGATCCACAAATCATACTCTAATTAAGTGAGATCAAGGTTTGGTTAAGCAAAGCTATAGTAGACTAAACTAGCTGAATTCCACTCCCACTTATAAAAAACAAAGGTTAGGATTTCACTATATTTTTGTCCCCTTTGTTCCTTTATTTATGTCGGTATTTATATGACTATATGACTCTAATTCTTCCCTATGTTTCCCAATTATCAAAGATACTTACTTTGGTCAATTGTCTTTGTACCAAGATGATACTTCTTGCTTCTAATGCCCAAATTGCTTGAGGATTTAAGGAGGAGAGATTTGAGCTGTAGGGTCAACCATATATTAATGTATATATATAATATCAACCATCTCAAAAATAAAAAAAAATAAAAAAAAATCCTTAGGATAATTATATTATGAAAGATATCACAGACACTATATGTTTAAACTTTCTAAAAAAAAGATATTATAGAGGATATATATCATACACACCATAACTATTGAAATGCCAAAAGTTGTGCTACCAGACTCACCCAACAGACCACATTTATGAGAAATGTGTTCAGGTAGCACAGCATTCTGGCTCACGGCCCTTTGTTTCTATAGGCCAATGTTTTATCTTGCAGGGCTGCCAAGATTTTTTCCCCTTATGTAGCAAACAATGTGGTGGTTTTTCTAATAACCTTCCAAAAATATTGTACGGGTAATTGAAATTTTAACGTGCTATGAGACTAGGACATGTGTGGTGTTTGTGGTTTGGGGCACATTGATACCAAACAAAACATTGATTCACATGCTTTCATATGTACAAGTGCAAAGTGGGATCCTATGCATTACTTCCACCTATGGCATGAAGTTTATCTCTTTTTGCAATAATCCCTCAAATCCCTAGCTGGCTAATGTGTTTTCTACCAAAAAAACAAAAAAAGAAGAAGATATTAGTACTCAGAAATCCCAATGAACCTAAATCAAACCCAACACCCATACATGTCTTACTTACCTATATAAAAAATAAAATTATACTTGTCATGCAAATGGATATGCCTTAGCTACATGCCCATTTGGAACTAGAAAACAATATTGAATTTTCATACAAATTGAACCTAATGGTATCTGGTGTATACTTTTAAGTAGAGGAGAGTCCAATAGGTTGTTTGTGTTCTTTGTCTTTGGATGGAAGTTTATATAAGTAGAAATAGTTTATAAATAATAGATATAAAGCTTAGATTGAAAATTTGAAGTTACTAATGTAAACTTGCCTGATGTAATTTACCTGCCGCTTAGTATTCAGAAAGGGAAATTCTAGCTAATAAGAGTTTATGTGGGATTGAAGCCTTAAAAGAGATAGAGAAGAAATTAACCTGAGATTGAAACTTGATAATAAAATATACTTTATTAACCCTATTGATCTGTATGTACGTAGCACTATTGCACAAGCAGGGTTGATTGCAATATACGGAAATAAGACTTTGTAAAAGGACAAAAACAGTGAGTTTCATCACTAGTAAATAGTGACCAATTAGGTAATGAGTTGAGCTCGGCTTGTGTTCCAAATGAAATTAAATAAACAAGTTAAAACATTTGATACCAGCCTCATCTCATCTCGGTTTGTGATGAGATGTAAGTTATTGATTTTCACATGTCTACAACATTACTTTACTATCAATAAATATAAACTTGTCACTTCAACATTAGTGAAATATGTCTCTAGACATATTGATCCTAACTCCTATGCAATTGTAGGTGATTGTTGATCAGTATATGAATCTGGGCTTTCGATTTTTACCCACATGGAAATGCAACACTTGCGGTCTAGATTGTGTGCATTTCTAGCAAAGATTGTTCTACATACTTGGTGAAAATATTCAAATTATTAAGCATTGTACTACAATTTCCTTTCACAAAAATATAGATTTTATATTTGGGTTCGTAGTTCGTACTGTCGTACATAAGACTCACATTTATGTGAAAGAAATATATATATATATATATAATATTGAGTGTATTGAATAATTTATCCTAGAGTAGAGGGCCCAAATGGAATTGCATTATTAATAGTATAGATGGTGTGCAACTCCTGCAATGCTTGTTCTACCTACTTTAGTGAAATAATTCAAATTATTTAGTGTACTATACTAACATGTCATCAAAATTCGACTCTCTTAAACATTGAAACTTGAAAGTGTGTTTGTCGATATCTAGGTAAGTTTGAGTATCGTGAAAGAGGTTGGGCTGTTCCTGTACACTCCATTTAATTTATTGGCTTCAAGCCTACAATACCCATGGAGAGGGCCCAGGCCCAACATTGGAAGACCCAAGCCCAACACTTTTAATTGTGCTTTAGGAGTTGGGCACCAATGCAATGATTTGAAATTTAGGATGCACAAGCATGTAAAGAAGGTTTCGAGCTCAAGAAAGACTTGATTAGCGTCGCCCTTGGTACTCATTCAAGGAGAATCCAAACAAGAAAATATATTTTCAAAATAGAGCATAGTCGATTGCCTAATTTTATGTTTATTGGTATATATTACAATAGAAAGAGGTCATCACGTATACTATAAATCAAATACCTTAAAAGTTTTATCCAAATCATTAAAAAAAAAAATCAAATACCTTTAGTTCCAAATCTTCTGTTTATCAAATATGCATGATTCCATCATTTATTTTAAATAAACCAGAAAAAAAGGTGCTCGATTCCATCATTCTTGTAAATAAATCAAAAGCAATTTTTTTCCGGTAAAGTTTGGCAATCTATAAAATTCCTAAACTATAAAATTCTGATATTACGTATATGTTCTAGAATATAAACTAAATATTACATTTATGTTGATAAAAAAGAGAGAGACTAAATTGCTATCTGATCACGATAGTCAGATAGGTTTGATATTTTCACCATGCAAACACACGTTAGAAGATTGCTGTCTCTCACAACTATATGAATTAACCTAGATTCTATGAAAAAAAAAAAAAAAATTAACAAACTAATATTTAGTTTGAAGGATAAAGTGCAAAATACACCTTTGAAGTTTGAAATCATTTTGATTTTGTCTCCTAAAGTTTAAAAGTTTTAATCCACTTCTCTAATGTTAGGGGTCATTTTGATTGAAAGCACTTTCATTAATGGCTATGCTTTTTTTTTTTTTTAAGAATCTCGTTAATGGCTATGCTTATGTGTTTGTTAAGTACCAATTAAGCTTGTCACATATACTAGTTGGCCCAATATAACTAAGCTTGACATTTATGCAAGTTGGCCCGCACACACGTGCATACACATAAACTATTAAGGTAAAAAAAAATCAATGTTCTCCATGCTTGCATTTCTATGTTCTCCATGCTTGCAAGATATTAAAATAATAAAAGATCAATAACTATTTTAAATTATAATTAGAACTCGAGTTTGCTAATTAGATAGTAAATAACATTTGATTAACACAAAATTTTCCATATATGTTTAGGACAATGAAAACATGTAATCTGGCATTATGATTTTGAATATACGTATTCAATAAAAAATTATTAAAGGGCATAATATTAACAAAAACAGAAATTTCCACAAATTTCAAAGTATTAGATAATTGTGAATTTTATCATTTAATTAGTGTGATTTTAATTACAATAGCGAAAGTTTAAAGTATTAGAAAATTGTGAATTTAATAATTTAATTAGTATTTTAACTCCTTTTTCAAGTGTGGACCCAAAATCTTCCTTACTAAATGTAATTTAAAACATGAGATTTTCAACTTTTAAATAGAAGGAAGAATGGAGACAAAGTCGAATACAAAATCACCTACTATGATATTATAATAAATTACTAATTTTCCAAAAAATTAAAGTATTGGAAAATAATGAATTTAATATTCTCACAATAATCAATCTTTTTATTTTATTTTTTATTTTTTATAAGAAATTAGAAAAACAATAACCAATCTTAGAATAAAAAACTAATTCAATAGTAAAGTTATTTTCGTGTGTGTGTATATATATATATATCTAGACCATTCTTAATTGTGTCTTATTATTTTTATAAAAATATGAATATGTATTTTTTTTAAAATCTAACCGTTAGATTACACGTTTTTTGAAAGTTCAGATCCAAAAATTTAACTCTCTTAAAAATTGAAATTGTTTGTCAATCTCAAGAAATGTTGAGTATCGTGAAGCGAGGGGAAGAGAGCAGCCGATAGATCCTCCAATTTGTCATGGTTTACAATAAGTGTCCGTTTAAGAACAACTTATCAAACTTTTTTACTGAAAAACTTTAAATAAATGCTAAAAGCTAAATAAACTAAGGTAATAGATGTTTTGGTGAAAGTATTGTAGAAAAAAAGGGGTAAAAGTAAGCATATAATCTAATCTCAATTTGTATCTCCTGTGTGATAATTTCTAATTAAAACATAATAAAAGCATTATATATACATAGATAGATAAGGAAAAGCTTCAAGCAAAGAGGTTGCACTTCATTTATCGGCTGCAATAGTGCAATAAATACCCATGGAGAGGGTCAAGGCCCAACCTTGGAGGAACCAAACCCAACATCATGGGCCCCCGGCCTAGGACTGAGGGGCAGCCCAGTAAACCAAACAAGAAAATTTAGTGGGAAAATTTTGAAAGAATTTCTTTGAAAATATTCAACTGTATGTATTCACTTTAATATTTTAGTATAACAATGCCACACTAGTCCTCACATATGATATGAGTACATTTTATGTCCCAACTAACAGTTTTATTCAAAAATATTTTATGCATATACTATGATCAGAATCTAATCTGAAGCCTTAATAATATCTTATTTAGGCATCAGACATAACATAGCATTCGCATTAGCATGCATATACAAATACAATATCTGATAATTTGTCTTCAAATAGTAAATAGCACAGATCTTTTGCCTCTTATTCGTTCAAGATTCAAGAACCAGATGATCAGTCTCTATACTCTCTCAGCAATTATGGGTGCGTTGGGGCAACATAGCCTCCTCCTCCAACTGGTTGATAGGTAGGCATAGGCATGTTATAATCGGCAAGAAGTCTTCGTCCTGCAACATATAAACCATGCATCTATAATATGTTCTATAAGATATATAATTACAACATGCTTTTGATCAAGCTTAGTTCTTACTAATTACCACACACATATGTATTTAAAGAGTTCATGAATTAAATCATGCACTCTTATTATGAGAAAAAGTAAAAAAAGTTTGGAAAAATCAGATTTCATATAAAGTTCAATGAGAGAGCAAAGAAGAAGAAATATTCAAAGTGATAATATATATAGTCTTAGATAGCAAATGAAGTACATTTTTGCACAACAGAAAAATTATTTAAAGCAATATATCCAAGAAAGGTTTCTACAAACCGAGATTGAAATTTGTTGTTGCATCATCATGAATTATTGCACCACAGGACACGAGCAACACCAGTGCTAAAATAATGGTCATTGCCAACACTTTGAAGGCGGTGGAGGACATGGTTTTGTTTACTGATATTATTATGAGATCGATGAAGGGAGGAGAAACTCAAGCCAAGGTTATTAGAAGCTGAGTGAGGATGAGGATGGATCGTTTTAGAAAGATCAATATATCTACTTATAGAGAAAGGTTTTTGGAACTGATTTTCCTCTAGCTATGAATTTTGGACTTGTCAAACACGACAAGGAAGAATGTTACATCAGAAAAGAAAACACCCAATATATATGAATTTTCTTAATTTTAGATTTCCCTTTGACTCAAACTGCGCGCTTGACGCCTGACGGAGTCAAAAGGCTCAACTCCACCGTGATCAAGTAGTGGAATTGGAATATGTCAAACATATATATATATATATATTCAATGGACTCCTGTGATTTCATTTCTAATTTTCTACCTCATGTACTTTATGTGATTTTATTTCTATTTGAAGGAGTGCGTGTTGTTCGTTCGATAAATTTCTAATTCATGTGATTTCATTTCTCTTTGAGCATTTTAATAAAGTAAAAAAAAAAAAAATTCATTTTAGCATATGTAATACGTGAGATTCAATGACAAGCTCTTTATTCCATAATAACAAAGAAAAAAAAAACTTGTCACTACAAAAAACGCGAGCTATAGTCGCGTTTATAAAAAAAGCAGCTATAGCTGATCTATAGCCGCGTTTTTCGAAAACGCGGCTATAGGTCCCCCTCTAGCTGCGTTTTCAAACGCAGCTCCAACTGAATGAATTTTTTTGGCTTGGAGCTGCACTTAGAAAAGCAGCCATAGGGGGACCTATAGCCGCGTTTTAAAAAACGCGGCTATAGGTCCCCCTCAGCCGAATAAATTTTCTTAAAATAAAGACCTGGAGTTCGCAGCCGGGGGCCTATAGCCGCGTTTTTGGAAAACGCGGCTATAGGTCCCCCTCTGGCTGTGTTTTCAAAAACCTGGCACACAAAAAAAAAGAGCTACGTTGGAAAAATGAAGGAAGAAAGAAAAGGAAAAAAAAAAAAAACCTGAAGATTTAGTGAAAAAAAAAAAAAAAAAAATTTGGACTTCCCACGTGCCCCCTTTCCCACCTACAGCCAGTATAATTTTTTTTTTTTTTTTTTTTTTTTTCATTCTTCGCTCTTAAGCTTCAGGTTCTCTCTTTCCTTTTTTTTTTTCTTCCTTCTTCACTAAATCTTCAGGTTTTTTTTTTTTTTTTTTCCTTTTCTTTCTTCCTTCATTTTTCCAACGTAGCTTTTTTTTTTTTTTTTTTCTTTGTTTCTTTGAAGTTCCTACATCTTTTTTCTTTTTTTTTGTTCCTTTCTTTTGCAAGTCACGACATTTTTTTTTTCCTTCTTCACTCTAACACAACTCTTTTTTGTTTTTTTTTTCTTTGTTTCTTTCCAGCTACTTCTTCTTTTTTTCTTCATCTCAATCACTGATTTTTCTATAGATCTAGTTTTTTTTTTTTTGTTGTTATTTTATGTTTAGTTTGTAAGAAAATGGAGAAAATGCTAAAAATTTTGAATTTGCGCTATTGTGTCCTTGATATTGTGTTTATGTTTAAATGGGTTTGTGTTCTTATATTTTGGAGCAAATTGTGGTTGTATTGTTAGTATGTTGTGTTTGATTTTGAATTTTTTGGGTGTGTTTGTATTGTGAGTATGTTGTGTTTGATTTTGAAATTTTTGGGTTTGTATTTGATTTTGAATTTTCTGGGTTTCTGTTTAATTTTGAATTTTATTTTTGGTTTGAATTTTGAATTTCTTGGGGAAAAAAAACACCCAGAAATTTTTTTTTTTTTTTTTGTTTTTAAAAAAACTTATAGCCGTGTTTTTGAAAAATGCGGCTATAGGTCTCAGACTATAGCCGTGGTTAAACAACGCGGCTTTAGGTCCAATCTTTAGCCGCGGTTGTAAAAACGCGGCTATAGACCCACAGGGGCTGTTGCTGCACCGATTAGGCCGCGTTTACAAACGCGGCTCTAGAAAACGCGGCTATAGGCTATAGCTGCGTTTTTGGGGTCTATAGCCGCGTTTTTGAAACGCGGCTTTAGACCCTTTTTTGTAGTGTGTTGAAGGTGAACGTACTCCAGCGTGTTCAACAAAAAAAAATAGAATTAAACTTGAACACATAATTTTGTTTGGTGATAAGCTCGAAATTGACTTGTACTCAAAATAAAATAAAATGAATAAGCCTGAACTTCTAATATTAAACTCAATTCGACTTGTTTACAATTCTATGAAGATCTAGATGCCACTCGATCTATAAAGTATTGGCAAGTATATAATATATAAAAGACAGGTCCGGTTAACATGTGCCCTTAGAACGTTTGTTAATATACTAATTTAGAAAAGTTTTGCGATTTTTATTCTCTTTGGCGTCCTTTTGCTATCAATTTCGTTATGTGACAAGTTTGCAAACTAATTGGTTAAGTAGCATCTCAAGTCTCTAAGACTCGATTTCACAGATGAAAATTGAGTCTCTAAGGCTCAAGTTCCAAAAAATGGCAAAACCTGACGTGGAAAAAATCTCAAGTGTAACTTGAGTCTTACTTAAGGAAAGAAATACATAGGAGGATTGTTTTTTCTTTTGGGTACTCTTGTGATACTTGTCCTTGATCCAATGAAAGCCCAAGGTAGTCCCTTCCTTCACCTTTTTCACGTCTGTTGAAGCCACAACGTTGGTCTTTCCAAGTCCTTCTCCAACCTTTGGCTTATACTTTGCAATACTAGTTCCGTTTCTATAAGGATAGGACTCAAGTTCCACGTATGATTTTTTCCGCATAAGGTTTTGCTATCTCCTAGAACTTGAGTCTTAGAGACTCGAAATGATACTTAACCAATTAGTTTGCAAAATTGTCACATAATAAATTTGTTTGGAAAAACAGCCCAAATAGCAAAAAAATCCAAAGTTTTAATACCAATTTCATTGAAAATATAAAAAAATTCTAAAAAAAATCACTTAATTTTTTCTTTTCCTGTCAAAAATTTCTAAAAATAAATTTCAAACAAATACGCATCAATTAACTTTTATAATAAAAGAATTATAACAACATATAACCACAATAAAGGAAGCTTATTTAATTAATTCACCATCACCACGCAGTAGCATATGATCGCCATGGCGCCATCTATACTTTTTTACTGACCACTAGTGTTGGTTGCACGTGCAAGGCATCTGCTGCCCTAGTAGTGAGAAAATTAATATAGATTTTGTGTGTGAAACCGTGAATTTTGACTCACCTAATTTGACTATATTAAAAAAGAAGTATAAAAATACAATAAAATATCACAATATTTTCACAATATCTTCATTTTTAAGATCTGAATAGATATTTTTTTATTTTATTTGAGAGAAATGCTATATTCATAACATTTTTAAACAAATTCTAAATGACAAGTTATTATTGGTTTTAAATTGATAACATTGTTATTATTATTCTCAAAACATTTATTTTCAGTTGTTGTTGGCCACAGTTTTATATTTTATTATTTTATTTCAACTTGTAAGAAATTGATACTTCAATATTTGTAAAAATATTGTGAGATTTGTTGTGTTGGTATAACAATATATATGCCAGCTTATATAAATATTTAAAAGAAAAAAAAAAAACCGATTATTGGGAAAAAGAAAAACTTTAGGCACGGTAGAAATTAATGTTAAAATGTTGTGGACTTAGCATTTTTTTATTTGATCTATAAGAAACCGAGATCTCAACAATTGTGAAAATATTGTGATAATAATAAGTGTTGTAACATTTTCTCAAAACATTTATTTTCAGTTGTGGTTAGTCACAGTCTCATATTTTATTATTTTATTTTTACTTGTAAGAAATTGACGTGTCAATAATTGTGAAAATATTGTGAAATTTGTTGTGTCAGTATAACAATATACATGCCAGCTTACATAAATATTTCAAAGAAAAAAAAAACACAAACCAATTAATGGAAAAAAAAAAACTTTAGGCATTGTAGCTATAGTGCCAGTTGAATTAACCAAAAGCACTGTAGCTCCAGTGCTATCCATCAATAATAGCTTATCTATGATTTGTTGTGAATTTAGTGTTAAAATGTTGTGGATTTAGCATTTTTTTATTTGATATATAAGAAACTGAGATCTCAACAATTGTGAAAATATTGTGATAACAATAAGTGTTGTAACATTTTCTCAAAACATTTATTTTCAATTGTAGTTGGTCACAGTCTCATATTTTATTTTTTATTTCGACTTGTAAGAAATTGATACCTCAATAATTGTAAAAATATTATAAAATTTGTTGTGTCAGTATAACAATATATATGCCAGTTTATATAAATATTTAAAAGAAAAAAATACAAACCGATTACTGGGGAAAAAAAAAATTTTAGGCACTATAGAAATTAATGTTAAAATATTGTGGACTTAGCATTTTTTTTTATTTGATCTATAAGAAACTGAGATCTCAACAATTTTGAAAATATTGTGATAACAGTAAGTGTTGTAACATTTTTTTTAAAACATTTATTTTCAGTTGTGGTTGGCTACAGTCTCATATTTTATTATTTTATTTCAAATTGTAAGAAATTGACAAGTCAATAATTGTGAAAATATTGTGAAATTTGTTGTATTAGTATAACAATATAAATGTCAGCTTACATAAATATTTAAAAGAAAAAAAAAACTAATTACTGAACAAAAAAAGTGACTAACTAAACCAAAGCACTGTTGTAACTATAGTGCTACAATGTATTGTGATAACAATAAGTGTTGTAACATTTTTTTAAACATTTATTTTCAATTGTGAAATTTATTGTGTATCATCACATTATTGAGTGTCCATTTTGCAATAAAAGGTCTATTTGGTAAGAGATTTTTAGTAACATTATTTAAGTGTTGTGAAAATATGTGTAGATGAAAAAATATTATAAAAATTAGTGTACTGTTATTTAAATAATGAAAACTATTGTTTAAACAACAACCCAAAACAAACCTAGAGCTTTTTGCTAAATATAAGATAAAAAAATTATAATTTTTATATTAAATATGTGACAACAAACTTATACTTATTTTATTTTTTAAATTGAGACAAAAAGAAAAAGTATATAAGCAAACATGAAAATGTTTCGAATGGACATTGATTTTTATTTTATTATTTTATTTCGACTTATAAGAAATTGACACGTCAATAATTGTGAAAACTAAATTAAAGGACTATTGTAGCTACAGTGCTACAGTGTATTGTGACAACAATAAGTGTTGTAACATTTTTTTAAAACATTTATTTTCAGTTGTGGTTGGCTTCAATCTCATATTTTATTATTTTATTTTGACTTATAAGAAATTGACAAGTCAATAATTGTGAAAATATTATAAAATTTGTTGTGTCAATATAACAATATAAATGTTAGTTTACATCAATATTTAAAAGAAAAAAAAAACACAAACCGATTACTGAAAAAAAAACCAATCTCATATTTTATTTCGACTTGTAAAAAATTGACACGTCAATAATTGTGAAAATATTATGAAATTTGTTGTGTCAGTATATAAATATCAGCTTACATCAATATTTAAAAGGGAAAAAAAATACAAACCAATTACTGAAAAAAAAAATTTAGGCTAGGTAACCACAGTGACAGTTGAATAAACAAAAAGGGTTGAAAAAAAAAAAACACACTAAACCAAAGCACCGTTCTGCAACCGTGCAAAACATTGCATGAACAGTTAAAAAATACTGTAGCGGTATAGCAGCTCTTTATATAGTTAATAGAAGTCAAAGCAGGGACAAGAAGTTGCACCGCGTAGAGACATCTGACATTTTAATATCAAAAGCTTCAAAGCCTTGACCGTCACCTATTTTATTTATTTATTTTTTTCAACTCTAAAAAACAAGGGACAGCGCCTCAGCGACAGTGGCGGCTCTAGGATTGTTTTTCAGGGTGTTTCTAAGTGGGTTTGCTCTGTTACAATTTTTTTTTTCTTCAGATTATTTGTTACAAATTTTTCTTTTTTAGATTTAAGTTTGAATTTTTTTTAGCTTTTTCTTTTTGCTTGAAAGCAATGTTATGAATACCGTTTTAGACCATGTTTCGGTTTGTTTAGTGGAACGGAATATTTCGGTACAGATCTATTTCGACATACTATTTCAGGGTGTTTTGGGATTTCTAAAAAAAATTAAAGATAATATATATTTATATTTTCTTATACAACATAAAATTATTGATCCAAATAAGTAAACCTCAAATAAAACAAATAATTTAGTTTTTCTTTTTTGACACTCAAATCATTAAGTTATTATATAACAATTACTGTTTTAGAATATTAAAACGTAAATATGTAATTACATAATGAAAAACAACAACAAAAAATAGTACAATAAAAGTGTATATATGTAATCATATTGGGAAGAGGCAAGACTCAATAAATAAGTTTGAAATCAAAATATTTTGTTAGCTTTTTGAGTTTTGTTGCGTGGGTACGGTTGGCAAGCTAAAAGTCTAAAAAACAAACTAAAGAAAAAACTTGACAAAGCAAAAACTAGAATAAAAAAAGAAAGAAGAGGTAGACTAGCAGAACGTCTAAGACGAAGCAAAGAAGATGAAAAGGAAGAAGAAGAAAGGGTGACCTTTGCGATAGTTGAATTTGTTTTTTAGGCATTCGACGCAAATAATGACATGCTGTGCTAACGAATTTGTTAGTTTAAAAGTTTTTCTTTTTTTCTTCTAAACTGGTACTAGCTAAAATGTAACAAATAATCTACCAAAATTTAATTTTATTGGCATAAAAATTTGTTGAGTGTTCCTAATTTTTTTTTTGAGGATGTTGCTAATTTTTTTTTTTTTTAAAGGTGGATAAATAAAATTTTTTTATTATATATATATAAAAAAAAAAAATTCAGGTCAGGGTGGTCCTGGGACCACCCTGACCTATATGTGGCGCCGCTACTGCTCAGCGACGAACGTTGTTGACTGGTTAATGGTATTTTACTTTTAAGAATAATAATGATTAGTCCTATAACCTTATTAGTGAAAAGTAAGCTGATGTCAAAATTTCCCTTCAAACATGTCAAAAATTCAGAAGTCCAAATGCTAATGCGGTATGCCTAATTCTAATTTATGACCTCTTTCCTACTAAATGGTATTCATCTAAAAATCATGATAAGCTATTAAACTATTACTCCTAAAAGTTAGAATCTTAAGAGCTTTTCATTTTGTGTTAGATGATTCTGCCAATCACAGTACTAATGCATCTCATTTAATGTGTTTGACCACTAAACTCTCACATCGATTTTATTTTTATCGGTGTTAAAAACCGAGATAAACCGTTAAGATATTAAACTCCTAACAAGATATTAAACTCCTAATGACTACATTGGAAGTTCAAAGTACAATCACATGCTAATTATTTTTTTCTTTTTGTGAGAATGGACTCCATTGGATGAGGCTTATACGCGTTACTTTCAAGCTCGCTTGAAAAAGAATATTCTGACGGTAACTTCCACAGTTGCATAGACTCCGACACTAATAAACACCGACCTTGACTCAAATGCAATGTTTATTGTTTACCGTTTACTTATGTGTAACAAATGATATCCATCTAAAATATCATGACTCGTGAATTATGACTAGTCCTAATAACTCTTTCCAAAATCCAAAGTCAAATGCGAGCTGAAGTTTGAAAATTCAATTTTTGTTAGGGAGAAAAATATCAATAATCATAACTAAGTTGTCTACTTGCTTCTGCTTTTTACGAGAAATAAATAAATGGACTGCGCTTATCAATGGTTGAACAGACATTGCCTACCATTTGTTCACAAATATTATTTTCTACATCTCTAGTCCCTATGTTCTGAGAGGGAACACATTGTTCTTTCATACATTAAAATATGAAGCATTTCCGTTTCTTATTGCTTCTTCTCTCCCTCTTTCAAATCATTGCAAGTTACAGCATGAAAATGGTGGGAGGCATTGACTCCAGCACTGACAGAGAAGCCCTTCTAGCTTTCAAATCCTCAGTTTCTGATCCTCAGAATGCACTCTCTGGATGGAACATAAGTTCATCTCATTGTACTTGGTTTGGTGTGAACTGCACCAGCAATGGAACACGAGTCCAATCACTAAGCCTTACCAGTCTTGGGCTCTTTGGCAATATTCCTCCTCAGCTCTCCAACGTCACTTCCCTTAAAACTCTAAACCTCTACAACAACTCTTTTTTTGGTCAAATTCCTTCTGAGTTTGCCCGTCTTACTAGCCTTCAGCGTATAATTCTCGCCACAAACAACATCAGTGGCACCATTCCTATTAGTCTATCTGATTGTCTTATGCTTGAACAGATGAGTTTTGAGAACAACAAACTTACCGGTCTCCTTCCTCGTGAACTAGGCCAACTTCCTAGACTGAAAATCCTTGATGTGTCCATGAACAATCTTACCGGCGCAATCCCCTCTACTTTTGGCAATCTCTCCACTATCACCAATCTCAGCATAGCAAGAACCAACATATCTGGCAAAATTCCAAATGAGTTGGGTCGTCTCCAAAATCTTGTCATGCTTCAACTCTCGGAGAATCAATTAAGTGGTGAGATACCCTTTTCAATTTTCAACATATCCTCCTTGGAGTACTTGTCTCTCACACAAAACAGGCTTGTTGGAAAGCTACCATCCAATATAGGTCTTACCCTTCCCAACATAAGGGAACTCCACCTGGGGCGCAATAGTTTGGAAGGGCCAATACCAAGTTCTTTATCCAATGCTTCACATATTGAATTCCTTGATCTCCCTTCAAACAATTTCACTGGGCCTATTCCTTTACTTGGTAACTTGAAAAATCTTGCCAAATTAATTCTTGGCGCAAACAAATTATCTTCTACAACAGAGCAGAATTTTCAAGTATTTGATTCCCTTACAAAATGTACCAAGTTAGAGTACATCTATCTCAATTCCAACCAATTAGCTGGTGAGCTTCCCAGTTCGGTTGCAAATCTCTCAATCAATCTCCAACAATTTTGTATTGATGATAATTTGTTGACCGGTAGCTTCCCTCAAGGATTTGAGAGGTACCAAAACCTTACCGCCTTATCAATTCAACAAAATTCTTTCGGAGGCCAAATACCAAAGTCCATTGGAAAGCTTCAGAAACTACAAATACTTCAGGTACATGAAAACCTCTTCTCCGGAGAAATTCCGGACATCTTTAGCAATCTCACACAACTGTATAAGCTATATATGGGAAATAACCAGTTGTCTGGTAGAATTCCCATGAGTATAGCTACATGCCAGCTGTTAGAGACACTTTTTCTAGCTGGGACAGCGGTCAATGGAAGCATTCCAAAGCAAAATTTTGAGCTTCCCCAGCTAAAATTTTTGATATTGGCGGATAACACTTTAAGCGGTTCTCTGCCCGACGAATTTGGCCGTTTGAGACAGCGTGAAATCATGGACATTTCTGGAAACCAGCTATCCGGATATATTCCTGCAATAACTGAGAGATACTCGAGTTTGCGCACGCTCAACATTGCAAGAAATAAGATAACCGGCTCATTACCGAAGTCGCTGGAATATCTAGCGGCACTGGAGAGCTTGGATCTTTCTTCCAACAATCTCTCAGGCCTAATCCCCAAAGAGTTGCAGAACCTTCATGTTTTGGAGACGTTAAATTTGTCTTTCAACAGCTTTGAAGGAGATGTACCGAAAAATGGTGTCTTTGCAAAAATCAGATGGGATTCTCTCCAGGGAAACTCCAGGCTCTGTGCATTTGACCATGATGCTGCCGAAAAGCTAAGAGTCAATACTTGTGTCACAAAAAAGAAGTCAAATTCTTATTTAGTACTCAAAGTCACTATTCCAATTTCTGCTATCATTGTGCTTGTCTGTGCATTATGTTTAGTGTGGGCACTAATCACCAAAAAGAAGAGCAAGATAAGAATCAATGGAACTTCTTCATCTGTAGTCAAGGGTTTACCCCCAAGGCTATCTTACTCAGAAATCCAGCTTGGTACAAATGGTTTTGCCACAGAAAATTTGTTAGGGAAGGGAGCGTTTGGGTCTGTTTATAGAGCTGTTTTCAGTACTGGTGAGAATGGAACCCAGACCACAGTTGCAGTGAAGGTTCTAGACTTGACACAAAGTAAAGCTTCCAAGAGTTTTGATGCAGAATGTGAAGCTCTAAGAAACATCCGCCATCGGAACCTTGTTAAGGTGTTCACTTCTTGCTCTAGCATTGATCACACAGGAGCTGCATTCAAGGCTTTGGCTATGGAATTCATGTCTAATGGTAACTTGGATAAGTGGTTGTATCCAGAGGATGTTGAATGTGGATCAACTCTGACATTAACCCAGAGACTGAATATTTCCATTGATGTAGCTACTGCCTTAGATTACCTACATCATGACTGTGATCCACAAGTAGTCCATTGTGATTTGAAACCCGGAAATGTGCTTTTGGACGAAGATATGACTGCTCATGTTGGAGATTTTGGGTTAGCAAGGTTTCTCTCCCATAATTCATCACAGAATGAAAGCAGCACAATCGGTCTAAAAGGCTCAATTGGTTACATTGCTCCAGGTATGTAAATCTTATAGTATGAAACTTGAATGGAACTTATGACTAAATTCACCATTTCCTAATGGATTAAGCTTTTAGGACAAATGCTAATTTGTCATAGTACCAGCCCAACTAATTTCAAGTTCCAAACATGTTTCCACTCTACTTCTCTCGCTACATTTAACCCAAAGAACATATTTGAATGGAAGAAATAGGAATATCTAACACTATGTTTCCTGCATAGTTCTTTAAGCTTTTAATAATTTCTGGTTGGGAATTCTTGATCCTAATATCCTGAATTCGTTTGTAGAGTATGGCTTGGGCGGAAAGGCTTCAACCAGTGGGGATGTCTATAGCTTTGGAATACTGCTGCTTGAGATGATCATTGCCAAGAAGCCCACAGATAGGATGTTCCAGGAAGGTTTAAGCCTAAACAAGTTCATCTCTGAAGTGCACGAGAGTAAAATCTTGGATATTGCTGATCCAAGGCTTTTCAAGGATTATGAATCTGTAACACAAAGCAGCAGTACTAGTTGTTCTATTGGTGGAGATAGCAGCAGCAGCAGCAGCAGCAACAACAACAACAACAACATTACTTTAAGAAGTGAGGAGTGTGTGGCTGCAATGGTGGGAGTTGGATTATCTTGTGCTGCTCATTCATCAAAAGAACGTTTTACTATGAGAGAAGCCTTATCCAAGTTGCAAGAGATTAAAAGGAGTTTTATTGGATCTTGAAGCATTGCCTTAACACTTTTGTGCGGAGTTTAAGTTTATTGCTCAAGCTATTTAAGTTTGATGGCCAATTAATGGGATCATATGTCAAATTGCATTTTCTTTATCAAACCCCAAATTGAGGCAGTTCAGAAATTTTCTTATGTTAACATGTGCTAAAATAAGATAAAACCTTAGACTACACCTTTAATGAATGCAACATCCCCTTGGTTCATATTGAACTATCTCTTATTCATTTGCCTTTTATCATTGCCCCTTCACATGCTCTAGAAAAAAAATTTCAGTGGTTTTTGTTAAGAAATCAATCAATATCTTCACTATTCCTTATTCAATCTGATTGAATTTATCCCATATTGTGGCAACACACTAGCACAACCCAAAGTGTTACATTTTATGCCATAGAAGGTTGTGTATCTAGTGTTCTTTGTTTATAAACCCAGTCTACTACTACAAGAGTTAGGCCATTTTGTAATGGTACTCTAGTTATGTAATGTCTTATAAATCGGTTTAAAACACTAGTTTATATACTTTCGTGTGTGTTTGATGTAGGACACGATTTCTCTAATTTTTGTAAATGTTTAATTTTAGTATTTTTATGTAATTTTTGTTATTTTAGGTTTAGGTTATTTATTTCCTTTTTTTAGGTGATTTTAATGTTATTTAGTCAAATTAGGGTTTTATATACCTTCGTAGCCGCCTTAGGGTTTCTAGTTGCCCTAAGTTTTATTTTTACTATTTAAACGCATTGTAACTTTCAAAGACAATTTAGTTTTCAGACTATTATCAATAAACACGGACTTTTGTCAAATTATTTATCTGGTGAATTCCAGTTTTCTTTTCCTTGTGGATTTAGGGAAACCTCTCGTGGATTCGAGTTTTACTACCAAGAATTAACAGTTTAGTTTTAGTTCCATCAAGAGTGTTAGGACATATGTGATTTGATGTTAGGAACATATGTCAACATTTTATGTAATTGGCTAATCCTTTGACAAAACGCACTTTACTTGTATTTGGGTAAATCTAGGATGTGTTTAATACTTCAAGGAACATTGTTTCAAGTCCAAGTATTGAAGTCATGCAAGTCTGTCTAAGATTCAAGTGTGAAGAGTGTTGTTCATTAAAGCACGACAGCTAGCTCGATAGCTAGCATCTATCGAGACTTGAAGATTTGTTCTAGCCTGTGGCTCGATAGTAGCTCGACAGATAGGGTATCTGTCGAGATTTATGAAACTTAGATTTTCGAGTCTATTTTTCATCCAATCCGTGATTGTATGTTTGAGATTTCTTTTCTCACAACCCTAAACATATATAAGGATTATTTTAAAGGCCGTATTAGGACACACTGCTAAGAGCACAATTGCACAAGAGCAAATTGTAACCGGGGACCTAGTTTGCCCTAATTCATATTTCTTGTGAAGAAGTTGTTGTGTTTGTACACCGTAGGGTTTTGTGACCAAGTATCTTCTTGATTTTCATTGTGTGATGAACTGAAAAACTTTGCAGCCAACAATCCTTCTCAAGTTGGTGAGTGAGTCACGTACTGGGATTCGTGCAAAGAAGTTAGTCACGTACTGGGATTCGTGCATCAAAGGGTGACGTTCATATATTGAAGAGTTCAGAAGTTTTGAAACAGTAGAAGGTTTCTACTGTAAATTCATCTACATGGATTGTAGAGTTTAGGGACAAAGGTTTTGTACTAGATCTGAAACTTCTCTTTACTATAGTGGCTTACTTTTTGGGAAGGTTTCCCCCCAGGTTTTTTACTGTGAAACTAGTTTGTTTCATTAGTTTTCCTAGGTCATCATATCTTGTCTTATTTTCTTTTCTGTTGTGCATAATATTGACATGATATTGATGTTTGTTTTTTTTAACAAGTTTTATTCATAATAAATCTAATTAACAACTTGGGTTTAAAACTTGTTAATTCTATCAACCGGGGTCTAAATTTCCCAACACGCAATATTCTTTGCTACTTTTGATACATGTGTAGGTACAATGTGATTTGGCCATCGCAGGGTTTATATGTGTTAATGTATGTTCACTAAATTGTTTTGACTTGTTTTTGAAATATAAAATTGGTTAGACTTGTTTAGTGTGTGTGTGTGTGTGTGTGTGTGTGTGTGTTTTGGGATCTATGTGCTTACATTTTTCTTATTGAGAGATGTTTTTGAGAGGTTAAAATTTTGTTTGAATATTTGGTTGAGTTGCATGTTTGATTGCATTCATATCTGTGTTTTTCTCTTCTTGAAAATCTTTTTTTTAAGCAATCTCGACAGCTCCTCGACACCTCTCGACACCTCTCGACAGCTAGGCTATCTATTGAGCTCTTCAGCTTTTTCTTATCGCAATCTTGATAGCTTCTCGATCCATCGAGAAAGTTTCTGTCTGCTCGATATATCCTTAACACCTTCTCGTGAGGTTGGCTCGATAGCTGCTCAACACCTCTAGATCGATCGAGATTCTCTTGCATGCATTGTTTTTCACATGTTTTTCATATTTCTTTGATCTTGTCATCCATAACATATTGTTTCATTACATTCATGCATTTTTATGAATTCTTTGTGCCCCCTTGATCATACTTGATCATCTTTATGTTTCTCGAGTGAAGCTTTCTAGCTTCTTATACCCTTTGTCAATCATGACAAAAAGATGGAGAAATTGTGGAGAAATTGTGATTTCTTCTTAAGATTCTACAAGTTAGGGGGAGAAATACATGCCCTTGTAAGGGGGAGTTGTGTTTCATCTTGTTAGGGGGTGTGTTTACTTCCTTGTTGTTGTAGGAGCTTCTTTTAGCTTCTTCTTCTTGTACACCGTTCTTGTGACCATGTTTACATACATTGTGCTTATCTTTGATATATATATATATATATATATATATATATATATATATATATATATATATATATATATATATATAATGATGTATGTCTTCTTCACCTACCTCAACATGTGTTGTTTCTTTTCTATCTTTATACACATGTTTCTTATTATTGTATGCAATCTTTTATTTTTTGTTTCACACAAAGATGCCTTAATGAGTTTTGTTTAAGTGTTTCAGAAATACAGGTTGTCAAAGTCTACTTGTCATGAACTCTCTTTTTGCTAAGTTTTTCAAGAGTTTGTGTTGAGATAGATTTTACTGTACTTAACAAGTGAGTATGAGTTGAGTGATTTATGACTCCTCTCATATATTCATTTGTTTGTTGTGGTTTTTTCACGGATTGCCAAAGGGGGAGATTTTTAGGACATATGTAATTTGATGTTAAGAACATATGTCAACATTTTATGTAATTGGCTAATCCTTTGACAAAACACACTTTACTTGTATTTGGGTAGATTTAGGATGTGTTTAATACTTTAAGGAACCCTGTTTCAAGTCCAAGTATTGAAGTCATGCAAGTTTGTCCAAGATTCAAGTGTGAAGAGTGTTGTTCATTAAAGCTTGATAGCTAGCATCTATCGAAACTTGAAGAGCTGTTCTAACCCGTGACTTGACAGCAGCTCGACAGATAGGGTATCTGTTGAGATTTAAGAAACTCAAATTTTCAAGTATGTTTTTCATCCAATCCGTGATTGTATGTTTGGGATTTCTTTTCTCGATACCCTAAACATATATAAGGAATATTTTAAGGGCCGTATTAGGACACACTGCCAAGAGCACAATTGTACAAGAGCAAATTGTAACCGGAGACCTAGTTTGCCCTAATTCATATTTCTTGTGAAGAAGCTGCTGTGTTTGTACATCGTAGGGTTTTGTGACCAAGCAACTTCTTGATCTTCATCGTGTGATGAACTGAAGAACTTTGCAGCCAAAAATCCTTCTCAAGTTGGTGAGTAAGTCACGTACTGGGATTCGTGCAAAAGAGTTAGTCACGAACTGGGATCCGTACATCAAAGGGTGACGTTCATATATTGAAGAGTTCAGAGGTTTTGAAGCGGCAAAAAGTTTCTACTGTAAGTTCATCTACGAGGATTGTAGAGTCTAGGGACAAAGGTTTTGTACTAGATCTGAAACTTCTCTTTACTATAGTGGATTGCTTTTTGGGAAGGTTTCCCCCCAGGTTTTTTACTGTGAAACTAGTTTGTTTCATTGGTTTTCCTGGGTCATTATATCTTGTCTTATTTACTTTTCCGTTGTGCATAATATTGACATGATATTGATGTTTGTTTGTTTTAACAAGTTTTATTCATAATAAATCTAATTAACAACTTGAGTTTAAAACTTGTTAATTCTATCAATCGGGGTCTAAATTTCCCAACAAAGAAAGCATCGTGTGTGCTTTCTTTAGGCTTCCATGGTATCAGAGCCTTGACTTACCCTGGTCTGATGGCTATCCAGCGAGACAGTGACCACCACAACAACGATGGCGGGAACGACGTTGACAGCACAATCGTCACTAGGGCTAAGTTCCTTAATTTTCATGATGAAAATCACCAATTTTGTGAAAAGAGTTAGAAAATTATAGGTGAAATCAAGCAAAAGATTGCTACTCTTCTTGCTAGGAAATCATCTCACAAAAAAAATGACCAATATATTCATAGATGCACTCCTAACTACAAGAAAATTCCATTCTTTGATGAAGATATGTGTAAGATGGATTTTATCCACTGGCTTCTTGATTTGGAAGAGTATTTTAATTTTTGGAAGATTTGTGATGAAAAAAAAGTATGGCTTGCATCTAATAAATTGGACGATGAAGTAGAGGAATGGTGGGAAGAGATTCAAATCAATAGAAAGTGGCAAGGCAAGCATCCAATCTGCTCTTGGCAAAGAATGAAAAAAGTAGTAGTTGATTTATGGTTTCCTAATGACTATTATGATATACTAGATTATACAAGCATTGATTATAAATATGTATATTCATATAAAAAGCAATATGTTCAAAACAAGAAAGGTTAAAACCAAAATTATCACAGCCAAGTCCATATGTCAAATAAAGGAAAGGGTTTGAGGGTTGAGAAGAAGTAGCCTATTACTAAAGAAAAATTTGAAGTGGTTAAAAAAGATCAAGACTTGCAACAAGTAATTGAATTGAAGATTAAAAATACCATTTGTCAAAAATTTGATGAAGAGGTCAAAGAAACAAAGGTTAAGTTGATTGTGGACAATGACAAGAATGAAGAGATGGTAATTATTGAGAAAATTGTAGAAGATTCAATTAAGGTCAAATATGAGGATGAGTCCACAACTCACAATCCTCAGGTCTCAGTTGATTTGTTGAAGATGACTATACAATAGGTTAATTTTCTTGGAGTAGAAAATTTTAATTTTATTATCAACCATTTGTTGATTGATGTTGTAAATAAATTTAAGGTAGATAAGAAGAAATTTTATGCTATACTTTATGAAGGATTCAAGTTTTAAAACTGGATCAAGGTATTAAAGCATTTGAAGTATTTGTTTATTTGGAGTGGAAGATTTCAAATTTCAAAGATGAACTTGAGGATGAGTTTGTTTCAAGTAGAGGGGTCTGATGTAGGACACGATTTCTTTAATTTTTGTAAATATTTAATTTTAGAATTTTTATGTATTTTTTGTTATTTTACGTTTAGGTTATTTATTTCCTTCTTTTTAGGTGTTTTTAATGTTGTTTAGTCAAATTAGAGTTTTATATGCTTTCGTAGCCGCCTTAGGGTTTCTAGTTGCCTAGGTTTTGTTTTTACTATTTAATTGCATTGTAGCTTCCAAAGGCAATTCAGTTTTCAGACTATTATCAATAAACACAAACTTTTGTCAAATTATTTCTCTGGTAGATTCTAGTTTTCTTCTCCTTGTGGATTCAGGGAAACCCCTCGTGGATTCGAGGTTTACTACCAGGAACAAACAATTTAGTTTATGTTCCATCAAGAGAGTATCGTGTATGTTTTCTATAGGCTTTCATGACATCAGTGTTCTAATAAGTATTATTGTTTCTCAACAAAAAAAAAAAAAAATAGGGATGTTTATCTCATATTTGTTATGTGTGTCTAGTGTTCTTTGTTTATAGACCTAGTCTACTACTATAAAAGTTAGGCCCTTTTATAGTGGTATTTTGGTTATGTAATGTCTTATAAACCAGTTTAAAACACTAGTATATATACTTTCGTGTGTGTTCTAATAAGTATTATTGTTTCTCGAGGAAAAAAAAAAAAAGGTTCTAGGTAATTTCAGATGGAACTGTGAATATTTTTACTGCTCAAGAACATACTATTGTATTACATACATGCCTAAAGATTTCAAGGTATAGTCAAATCCCCAAGGCAGTCCTACAGTTTCATAAATGGGTTTTGCAAGTATTTTCAAATGTCTCACGATGTGAATTTTTTTTTCCTAGTAAAATGTTCATATGAGAATCTTTAAACTAGGGAGGAAAATCATGGAATGGAGAAAAATAGAGAAAATAGAGAAAGCTACTATGACCCAAAACAGGTGTTAAATAGTGACCCATTCTCAAACCTCAAAAATAGAGAAAATAATAGCTTTTTTTAAATAACTGTATTAATTACAATAAATCCTATTAATATTTTAAAAATAGAGCAGACTCGTCAACAAATTTCAAGCATAGTACGTCGATTGCCTCAGCCTTATTCCATGTTTTTCAGTAGATGTATGTTAACAATAGAAAAAAGGTTACCACCTAAACTATAAATCAAAATTCCTTTAGTTCCAAGTCTTCTATTTATCAAAAGTAGTATGCATGATTCCATCATTGTTTTAAATAAATCAACAACAGTTTTATTCCAGAAAAAGTTGGCAATCTAGAAAATTCCTAAACTATCAAATCATGATATGACATGTTCTAGAATATAAACTAAATATTAGTTGATCAAGTAATATATATATATACACACACACACATATGTGACTAAATGCTACATAATATTCTGGTCTACATTTTTTTTTTTTTGAGAATAATATTCTGATCACTTGAATAGTCAAATTGGTATGATCTGTTCACGTACCATGCAGACATGCGTTAAAATCTCGGCTGTCTCTCAAAACTCTATGAATTAACCAAGATTCTAGGAAAAAAATCAAAGATAAAAAATAATGAGTTAACCAAGACCAATAAGTACATGTAACTTTCATAAATAAATAAATAAGTACATGTAACATGCATACATTCTTACCACCTTATGTATTATAGAAACACCATTGGCAGATATTTTGGGTCGCGTACAAGATCCCTTTACCTTTTGATTTACTCTTTGACTTTATCCCACAAAATTTAGGACTTACGCAATGGCTTAGGAACCGTAGAAGTGATATGGCGTATGTGCCTCTGCCTGCTGCCCTGTTCTGGTGTGAACCGAGAGGGAAAAACGAGCTAAACGACCTTAAAATTTCAAATGGCACATGGATACTATTAAAAGGGCTTGAGGGAAGAGAATGGGCTTACATTTTGTTTGGGAGTTCAGAAAGGAATGAAATAGAATAAAATAATACATATAAAAGCTTTATAGAGAGTCTCTGGGTTCTAGGTCGACAAAGATTTTAGGGTTAATAAACGTGTTGGCAAACTTTAGTTCCAAAACATATCAACTTTGATTTAGAAGTTGCAAAGACGATGGGTTGATGATTTTTGTAATTTTGTTCATATCTTTTGCTTTACAATAAATTTTTTATTGAAACTTGTTTAATTGTGTTAACATGTATAGTATTGTGGGCTTTAGGCCAAGGAAGTCAATACCGTATCGGAGACTGTACCGGTTTGGTCAGCGGTACGATATATTTCGGGTACCGGTCAATACCGGTGTATTGTTTTGGGTTTACCGCTATTTTATATAATTAATATATTTTTTTTGACACACACACACATATATATATATACACACACACACATATAAACACACACACAACCTTGAAAATGCTCCTCATTTAAATTTATATTATATTTTAAATTGTCTCACTTTTTTAAATTGTGCCCCATTTTGTATCTTCCTTTCTCCATTTTAAATTGTGCCTCATTTAAATGTAAGCTAATTGCATCCGGGTGTATTATGACCTGCCTTTGCAAGATCTTCTTTCTGTATTACTGTTTGGTTTTAATGCCAATATATTCCCATTTCAAAAAAAAAAAAAAAAAATTCATATCACCTTGGATACCATCCCACTTTTTCAGTTTTGTCTCAATCCCACCCATCTACTCAGCTGCAGACCTGCCTCCTCTTCTTTAATTGAAATGATAGAATGCAGCTAGCATAAGTTATTATCAAATATACATTCCGGATCTAGCCTTTTTTGCAATTCATTCTCATGCCTTCTTCTTCTTCTTCTTCATTGTGTCTCTCTGAACTTCTTGCTCCATCTGTTTTTTTATTTCAAAAAATCCTTACTCATTCTACATCAAACGGTCTTAACTCATCAAGAAAACCATTCTCTTTCTTACTCGGAATGAAGAAGATGATGGGTAAGTTCACAAATCTTTGGATTTTTTAGTTCCAGTGTTCTTTTGGATGTTAGCTTTGTTTTGGAAACCAATCCCCTTGTGATTGTGAACCCAAAAAATGACAGAATCATGTTTCAGCCCGGTATCCATTTATTGGCTGAAACAGCCGGATTTCGCCGGTATGGCCGGCAAGCGATCGGTACGGCCGGCAAGCGACCGGTACGGCCGGCAAGCGACCGGTATGACCGGTATTTTTTCCGGTACGAAACAGGGGTGTACCTGTACCGATGCACTCGCCGGTATGGTATACTGGCCGTACCGGCCGGTACGGTACGAGATCACCCACATTGCTTTAGGCCCAACTAGATTACTTGTATAGCATACATTCTTGTACTACACTCTTACTTGTACTGCATTCATATTTACTTATACTGCACTCATATGCCTCCTATATAAAGGCACTCATGTATATTGTTTCAATGGGAAATATAATATAATCATTCAGTATTTCTAACATGGTATCAGAGCCACTGCTTTGACCTTTTTCTTAGCAGTTTTGTCTTTATTGGTGTAACTTCATCTTCAATATCGCTTCTGCCGTCATAGCTACTGCCACAGCCTTTTGCCGTTGAACCTCCGACATCTTCCAGACATCGTCCTTGGGTTTCGGACCTGTAGCAGCCGTCGTTCAAGAGTTCCACACTGCAAAGACCACTGCATCCTTCTGTACAGCCACCAGTCTTGCTCCGATCAACTTCCTGCAGGTACCACTGAGATCATCTTCCACCGATCTACACGCTTGTGGAAACCTCGAAGCCATTAGAGACCGCATGTGCTGCCACGCGCCGCTCAAAGAATCTGTGTTGCAATCCACGTGCTGTCATCACGTCTAGGCTAACGTCATCTTGCTGACGTCATCAATATACATCAGCCCTAGCTTACGTCAGCATCCTAGTCACCTGCTGACGTCAGCGCCACGTCATCTTGCTGACGTCACCACCGTTGACCGATTGTTGATCGTTGACTGTTGACCATTGACCGACCG
Organism: Castanea sativa; assembly: GCF_040712315.1. Taxonomy (NCBI): domain Eukaryota; kingdom Viridiplantae; phylum Streptophyta; class Magnoliopsida; order Fagales; family Fagaceae; genus Castanea; species Castanea sativa. The sequence continues at coordinate 14,164,551 of NC_134015.1, forward strand.
TTGACCATGCGTTGACTTTGACCATTGACTTTTTGCAGTCCAGGTTCTCCTTACTCAGTTTTTCGCTTAGATTTCATTTTGCAGTCTATTTTTGCATATTGTATCTCTAAATGGATAAAAATGATGTTTTTCTTCCTCTCCCCATCAATATTGTATTGGAGGGGAATAAGAATTACTTATCTTGGTCTCAAGCTATGCGCAGTTTTCTTGAGGGTCGCATGCTCTGGCATTATTATATTAGTGCAATCACTATTCCGGTGAAGGGGGCAAGTGAAGAAGATACTACCTTCCTTAGTCACATGATTGAATGGGATAGTCACAATCACATGATTGAATGGATTCGAAACACTTCCATTCCCTCTATCTCCAATCTGTTGGGCAGCTTTGATGATGCAAAATCAGCATGGGATATGTTGGCCAAAAGATACTACACTACTCACGGATCCATGAAATATCAGTTAGTGGTTGAATTGCATCAACTCAAGCAAGAACCAGGGCAATCCATCAATGACTACTATGATCAGCTTCGCTTCATTTGGGACCAAATTGACATTTCTGATCCAACCTGGGCATGCTCAAAAGATGCTCAACAATATGCTGCCGTTAGAGATGAATTTCGTCTCTATGAGTTCCTGATGTCACTTCATAAGGACTATGAGCCCATTCGAGGTCAGCTTCTTAATCGCAGTCCTCCTCCTTCTCTTGATACTGCTGTGAGCGAGTTAGTAAGAGAAGAAGCTCGCCTTGCAACTCTTCAAGCCTAGAATAAGTTTAATGTTCTAGCTCTTACTCCTTCTAATCCACCCATATAGCAACCTCAGCGATCAGGTGATCCTTCTAGCTCTAGCCATCATCGCAAGCAGAACAACAAAAAAATCTGCAACTATTGCAAGCGTCCTGGCCACACTATTGAGACTTGTTACCGTTGCAACAAATCTACTGCTGCAGTTGCTAATATTGAGTCTACTCCGCCAATGCCTCCCATTTCAGCTGAGTCCTAGACTTCTGGATCCACTATCAACCTCTCACCCACTTAACTACAGGAGATCATAGCTCAGACTGTTCGTATGGCTGGTAATGCATCTCTTTCCTCTGCTCTCTCAGTTTTACCCGGTAAGTCTCAAACTTGGTTTTTTGATTCTGCTTGTTGCAATCGCATGACACCTCACTCGTCCTTATTCTCCAAACTTGACCCTGCACCACATCCTCTAAATATTCATATAGCTGATGGTTCCACTATGCATGGGAATAGTCTAGGTTTTGTTTCGACCTCCAACATCTCTATTCCTGGGGTCTTCCATGTACCTGACCTATCCTATAATTTGTGTTCTGTGGGACAATTAGCTGAACTAGGATATCGCATTATTTTTTACTATTCTGGGTGCATTGTACAGGATCCGACAATGGGACAAGAGCTTAGGACCGGTCCAAGAGTTGGGCGTATGTTTCCTGCGGACAATCTTCATCTTCCACCTGTTGCTCTAGTGTCTGTTGCTGCTGCTACTGCTGCGGTTTCTTCCTTACCTTCTCTCGCACTTTGACATTCTTGTCTTGGTCATGCACCTTTTTCTCGGGTACAACAGTTAGCTTCTAAGGGTCTGTTAGGTTCTGTGTCCAAAGACAACTTTGATTGTACTTCATGTCAATTAGGAAAACAACCAGCTTTACCTTTTAATAATAGTGATTCTATTTCTAATAGCATTTTTGAGTTAATTCATTATGATGTTTGGGGACCTTCTCCTGTTGCTAGTATTGGTGGATCTCGATATTTTGTTATTTTTATTGATGATTATTCTCGTTATAGTTGGATCTTTCCTATGAAATCTCATTCTGAAATTTTGCCAATATACAGTAACTTCGCAAAAATGGTTGAAACACAATTCTCCAAATGTATCAAAATTTTTCGATCTAATAATGCTCTTGAATATACTCAATATGCGGGTTTTTTGTCTTCGTTTTTTCCCCTGAATGTTTCAGGGTTTTTACTTACTTGTATACGTTGGTTTTGGTTTTATTCAATACAATCTCTATCTTTTATCTCAAAAAATGGATGTGTTCTAAGACATATTTTTCAATTGGTATCAGATCATTGAAATCATATAGGCTGGGGTCACAATAGTTTTGTATTTTAGTGAGATGAATTGGGTATTAGGCTGGGATTGTAGGCTAGGCCTAATTGGCTACCCTAGGCTATTTTAATGGGCCTTCCATGGGCAAAAACCATTTTATCTTTATCATGTCTCAAGTTAGACCCCTCCCAAATTAATTTTGTTATAAATTCCAGGCTGTGGAGATTTGGGTTTACAATGGAGTTGCGGCAATGGTATTCAGTATTGATGTGGAGGCCATCAATGTCAATCCATTTCTTTTTTAATAAGTAAATTTTTGCTTGCTTACCTGTTTGATTTTTTTTTTTTTTTTGGTTTCTTTGTTTCAATTTTGTATTTTTAATTCTCTGTTCTTTTAATTTCCATTTGATTTTGTTATCTAGGTTGTGTTTTTCTTTTGTTTTGCTTTTTTTTTTTTTAACGCCACCTGGCAATCCATTTGGCATCTAAGTGGCATATATATATATATATTTTTTTTTTGTGATCGATAGATACATCAGTATTTTTCAATTTCATTCGGAACTTATACCAATTACCAATTACTACTGTGAAACAATACCAAAAAGTTAGGAACTAAACTGATGCATTTGAAACATTATGGACCAAATTGACACATAGTGTACATGTTAAGTTCAAAATAGTAATTTACCGTTAATATTTATATTTAGAGATGTACACAAACATAAATAAGGTTTCAAGCTCAAAAAAATAAGGCTAAAGTACAAGCTACACCCTCAAAATTTGGGAGTTTTTGCTTCTTTGGATTTTATACCCTAAAATTTTAGAATTTAGATTTTACTTCCTAAAGTTATATTTTGCGTGCATCAACAACCCCTTTGTCCATATATTCTGTTAAGTGTTATATAAACTTGTCACACATGTTTAGTTTGTTATATTCAATAAAATGATTTTTCAGATTTTTTTTTTCTGAGTTTATTGTTACTTTTTTTTTAGAAAATTTTTTTAGGGTACAAAAATGACGTAACATCATTTTATTAGACAAACTAAACAAGTGTAACAAGCTTATGTAGTACTTAATGGAAAGTATGAACAGAGGGGTTACTGATACAAATAAAATATAACTTCTAGCAATAAAATCAAAATTTTGAAACTTCATGATGCAAAATTCAGAAATATTCTCCAAACTTTAGGGGTATAATTTGCTTCTTTAGTGTTACTGCTTACAGGTATAAGAAAATCAATACATAGGAGAAAATTGAAGTTCTTTGGAAGACATTTACCCTTCATTTATTCCAATAGTGAATCTTATTTGCTCACTTGATTATACTCAACTCAAGTGATTACAATGCAAACACTAAACATAGTATTGCATCTAATATCTTTCTAATATTTTATTTAAGCATACTACATGTAGTATAAGACCAGAATAACTGAACCTTAAACATATCTTATTTAGGCACCAAACATGGCACAACATGCATGCATAAAAGAAACGTTAAAAACATGTGTTCAAATAGTAGATATTAATGATCTGGCAGTAGCATATGGCATCTTCAGACTCCATGTTCCTCTCCAGATCTGCTTTGCATCCTCCTTGGCAATTATGGTGAGGGAGTGTAGTAGCCTCCACTTCTCGGAATTCCGGACGGGACTACGTTGACACCCCAATATGGTACTCCATCAAGAGCCTTTGGCCCCGCAACATTGAAACCACACATCAAACTTAACCATTTTTTAAATATATATTTTTAATTTGTAATATAGGTATTCAGAGCTTTTCGAGCATTTAGTCTCTCATTTCACACACAAACAATTATTACAGATGAAAATCCCTTGCGTTGACCCAAAGATGCTGAGTTTCGATTCCTGGACCTCATAAATCTTACGAGTCATTAGCACTCATTAGATCAACCCCTTAGATTTAGATTTGGAAGAAGAATTATGGATGCTAGTTAGGAGTTTTGAATCCGGGACCTCAAAGATCTTATGGGTCCTTAGAAATCACTAGACCAACCCGGGGTGTGAGGGAGGGGGTGGGAGGGTGTGGTTGAAGATTTACTAGCTAGAGAGAGGAAAAAGGAATCAAAAAGAACAATCTTAGATGCTAGAAGAAGAAAAATTTTAACAAAACAGAGATTAAAACAATCAAAGTAGTCTTTCTACAACCCGAGTTTGAAATTTGGTGTTGCTTCAACTATCTCAGAGGACATGAGCAACATGACTGCTAAAACAAGAGCCATGGCCAGCAATTTGAACGAACTAGAGAAGGCCATTTTTTTTCCTTTTTGGTTGTGAAATTGTGATATTAGAAGGTGAAGGAAAGAACAAGGTCAAGAATATTTTGGAAGTAGAATGGAGCGGTTTGTAGATGAAGAAAATTATTTTGGTGATAGGTGATAGGACTCAAGTTCCACGTATGATTTTTTACGCATAAGGTTTTGCTACCTCCTAGAACTTGAGTCTTAGAGACTCGAAATGATACTTAACCAATTAGTTTGCAAACTTGTCACATAATAAATTTGTTTGGAAAAGCAGCCGAAATAGCAAAAAAATCCAAAGTTTTAATACCAATTTCATTGAAAATATAAAAAAAATTCTAAAAAAAATCGCTTAATTTTTTCTTTTCCTATAAAAAATTTCTAAAAATAAATTTCAAACAAATACCCATCAATTAACTTTTATAATAAAAGAATTATAACAACATATAACCACAATAAAGGAAGCTTATTTAATTAATTCACCATCACCACGCGGCAGCATATGACCACCATGGCGCCATCTATACTTTTTTACTCACCACTAGTGTTGGCTGCACGTGCAAGGCATGTGCTGCCCCAATAGTGAGAAAATTAATATAGATTTTGTGTATGAAACTGTGAATTTTGGCTTACCCAATTTGACTATATTAAAAAAGAAGTCTAAAAATAAAACAAAATATTACAATATTTTCACAATATCTTCATTTTTTAGGATCTGAATAGATTTTATTTTATTTTATTTGAGAGAAATGCTTCATTCATAACATTTTTAGAACAAATTCTAAATGACAAGTTATTATTGGTTTTAAACTGATAACATTGTTATTGTTATTCTCAAAACATTTATTTTCAATTGTTGTTGGTCACAAACTCATATTTATTATTTTATTTCAACATATAAGAAATTGATACTTTAATATTTGTAAAAATATTGTGAGATTTGTTGTGTCGATATAACAATATATATGCCAGCTTACATAAATATTTAAGAAAAAAAAAACACAAACCGATTACTGGGAAAAAAAAAACTTTAGGCACAGTAGAAATTAATGTTAAAATGTTGTGGACTTAGCATTTTTTTATTTGATCTATAAGAAACTGAGATCTCAATAATTTGAAAATATTGTGATAACAATAAGTGTTGTAACATTTTCTCAAAACATTTATTTTCAATTGTGGTTGTCACAGTCTCATATTTAATCTATTGCGTGCCCCCAAAACATGCTTTGGACTTGGTACCTTTACTTGAACTTCCAGGAGTGAGTCAAGTTGCAGAGAATATGGTTGATCGTATTCAGGCCATGCAAGAGAAGGTGAAGCTACAAATGCCAAGTATAAGGAAGTTTTTGATAAGTAGAGACATGAGAAGATCTTCAGTGTTGGAAATTTAGTGTTGGTCTACCTTAGAAAGGAGAGGTTTCCTGTTGGTACCTACAACAAGTTGAAGGATAAGAAATACGGGTCATTCCAAATTACAAAGAAGATCAACAATTCTTATGTGATTACTTTTCCAATAGACATGAAGATTTCTTCCACCTTCAATGTTGCTGACTTGTATGACTACCATCCTCCTGATGCGCTAGATAGTGGGAACTCGAGGTTGAGTTCTTTTCAAGTTAGGGAGACAGATCTAGAACAGATTGCCATGACCTTTCTAGACTCTCTTATGTGACTTAAATCATTGTGCAAGGCAAAAAGACATTAGTAGAAATCATGAAACTTGAAGTTGAAATCACAGGAAATTTGGTAGGTTGAAGTGAAATGGCCTTTTGAGAAATAGTCGTCGCTTTGTCACGAGGTACCCCTTGAAATTGGTGAATTTCTCCGTTTAGGCCCTTGAAAACTATAATTTTGCTGTTTATAGTAATTTTTGTTTCTTTGATAACTTTTTACTCAAAAGTCAGAATAAGGCCCCGCTTATTTTGGGTAATTTTTATTTCCTTTATAACTTTTTACTCAAAAGTCAAAATAAGGTCTCGCTTGTTCTGAGACGACCTTTACGGTCAATAGTTTATGATTTTGCATTTAACTCAATTTTTTCATTTTTAGTAAATTTCGATATTTTGTCACCTAATAGCGTAATTAGTGAGAATTAGGGCTTCAGACATTTTCCTAATGATCCTAGGGCTTTACTTTCTCAGTATTTATATGTTTTGTAACTGTCAAAGGCAAGGGTGATTATTAATAAAATATAGACTTTGTCTAATTATTTTTTTAGTGGATTCCAGTTTATCACCTTATAAATTCAAGGAACCCCTCATGGATTCGAGGTTTAGTACCTAGAAACTAACAGTTTAATTTCTATCCATCAAAGAGAGCATCATATGTGCTTTCTTCAGGCTTCATCGACATCATGATGTGAGGTAGCCATTTTGTTAGTTCTTGTGCAAGAATTCTATACTAACTTCATATGTAATATAGAAGAAAAGCACATATTTCTCTCAGCTTCTATTTCTATGGATTCAGATATGGATGACACTCAATATTAGAAGTGGACAAACCCTGCTTTTAATAACACTCTCACTAAGCTCAATGGCGAGCATTGTGAATGGTCCTTTTTTTCTCATATCATCAAGCTTTTGCTCTTTTAGCATGTCTCCTTTACCAACTGAATTGTTTATTTTAAACTCCATGCTGCCATTGATGCTAGCTCGCACCTATAACTTGAGTTCTGGTCACTAGCACCAAGCTTTCGTTCCATTCCCCATTTACTGTAAAGGATGACTTGGATCGATAGATCAATGATGTAGCTGCTATAGTGGTTGCTGAGGATGCTCTAGCATAAGGTGCTCAAGCTGATGTTTTTCTACTTCCCTATCAAATTTTACAGTGTGTTGATCATATTAAGCAACGGCAAGAGAGGAATACACCCTCATCTCACATAAATGTGTGTGATATGTGACCTAATGAGGGATCTACTTTAAATCTTTCAAATGGGTTGGGTAGGGTAAAAAATAGGTTGTCCTTAATGGGTTGGGAGCATGTCAGGTCAATAGGGTCACAAGTCGGGTTGATTGAGTTACGGGTCGATCCGTATTTTTTCACATGGAAAATAATAATGATAATAATATCGGTAAACATGATTATATTTTATTTCTAGAAAATAAAGTTAAAGGTAAAAAAGAAAGATACAAATAGGATAATGTGAAGAGAGATGAAATTCTTAGAAAAAAAATTCACAAATGGAGGAAGGGATTTTGGGATTAAATATTGCCCACACTATATAAGACTTGGTAGAATTCATGAGGGGACAAAATTATTTTATGCTATATTTTAAGAGAGGGAAGATGATAACTTTCTGTTACAGGAACCCACTGAACCTCTAATTTTGACCCCAAAAAAAATCAACTACAGGCTTGAATTAACTATAATATACTTATATAAACTAGAGATTAGATTGTGAAAGTATGTAATCAGTTTCATATAATATCAGATTATCATTTGTAGTTTATTAATGATATAAACAAATTGTTTGTTGTAAGAATTCAATTTTTTGTAAATGTGTAAAATATTTTGGTTGCCGTTTTATTATAACGGGAAAAGAATAAATTAATTAAGTAACTCATAAACAAACTAGAGCTTATTTAGCAAGAAAGTGAATTAAGCTAGAACATGTAGTCTTGTTTGGTGATAAACTTAAGTTAGGCTCATGTTCCAAATAAAATTATATAAATAAACTTGAATTTTAATACTTGGCTCAGTTTGAATCATTAACGGCCCTACTTCTCACATCATAATGAGATGATAAATTATTAATTTTTACATGTCTACACAGCTACACTAGTAACATTACTTTATTTTCTATGAATATATATTTGTCACTTCAACATTTGTGAAATATGTGTCTAGAGTCTAGACTTAGTGATCTTATTTCCCATGAGTAATTGCCGAGCATAGGGACCTTGGCTTTCGGTTTGGCCCCACGTGGATCTACAACACTCACGATTTAGGTCATGTGTAATTCCTGCAATGATTGTGTTACCTATTTAGTAAAACTAGTGTTTAACCCACGCAATGCGCGGAGTTATTTTATGATTTAGGGTCAACTTTACAACACTCACCATAAAAATCCTTTGATAGGTTTGATTTTTGTCTTTCATATAAAACATGGAATATAATACTTTATATTTATGTTGTTGTCATTAAAAATCTTGACTTCGCGTGTCATCAATATGTGTTGCAATATAAAAGAAATTTTTTAAAGAAACGTAAAGGTTATTATAAATTTTTTAAGTTGTATAAGTACAATTGATACCTTTGTCTCTAAGTTCTATTCCAAGTCTTCTATTTCAGTGAAATGTTACCTTTATAAATTTTCACAATAGCTCAAGTGACTATTACAATGAATGACCCTTTATATGTTTGTAGAAATCATAATCTGTCTTATCTGCCTTTATGCTTTTACAAAAACATGTGGAAAGAAAAAGGTATTTAGAATGGATGAGGCTATAGAAACTGAATTTCATTTATTGTATGTATACCAGCTTAACATTTATAATTATGCAAAATCCAAAAAAGCTTTTTGTGTTTAAACAAATGAACCGTAAAAATACTCTTGAACTTTGTTTAACACCAAACACAATTTTAAATATTTAATTTGATATTCCCATTAATATTAGAGTGGAATAATGAAGTGACAAAATAGAGTATATATGCTTGGACAATGAAAATAAAACTGAACATTATCTTGATGAAGGAATTAAAGAGAAAAACACAACCATAAAATGCCATGTCCAATCATTTTGACAGGAAGCCAACTTATTGAGAACTACCACCTAAAAATTAAAGAATTAAGAGACCTACTTTGGCATTATAGGATATCTTAAGAATTTCAATATCGTTAAGTCTTAAATTTGCTCACAATTGTAAAATGATGTAAAAAATATTTTACATGGTACTGACATGCGTTCTGGAGGGACGAAACCTATCGTAAACAAAGATGACCCACAATTGAAACATGTGTGATCATAGCTAGAAAAAATAAGCACCAAAATAGTTCTCATCATAGTCAAACTTTCTTTAAAATGTTGATTTTCAATTGGAAACCTTATAAATTATATGTTAGCAATACTATTAATCACTCTTCAATTGACATATCTGATCCACATATAAGGAAAAATGTACCATAGTGAAAACATTGAAATTAGAGACTGTATTAAATTGGACAAACAATAGTTAATATTGCCATAACAATTCAGTAAGGTTCAGTCTCTGCTTCATTTAAACATCTACAATAATAATAATCTCTAAGAAAATGCATCAATTAACCTTTTTTTAACCACAGTAAAACAAATATGTACAATCTGCAAATCTCAACAATAATAGAGGATTTAAAAGTTCTCTTTGACAAAATAGAATAACATCCCAAAACAATAACTAAATATATCCTTCTACGTCACTCTTGTAGACGACATCCATCCCATATAGCATCTTCCTAAACGGCTCTCTTATAGGAGTCTATTTTCTCTAATTTGACTTAGCTTGACTTACTTGATTCAGCAGTTCGCTTTCATACAGCAAGAGTCATTGGTTCAAATCCAATAATATGTAAAATCGGGTGAAACCCCTGTTTTTGCTAGCATGACAACAAGTACAGATTGGCAGCAAGGAGGCAACTAAATGACCAAAGCATTGGTAAGTCCTTTGTTGTACTACAGATCCCTAAGCAAAGAATACCCACTGCACCACAACCATACACACCCTATAAAATTTAGTTCAGAATTCAGAAAGTTACATGTCAGAGATTATAGTATAGTTTTGAAAAGCGATAAAAACAGAGTCCTCCGTTATCTCAGAATAGCATTTTTTGGCTTCTGAACTTTATTTATATTTACATATATTAATTTATATGTTTTATCCATGTATTAGTGGGGCCTCAGTTTCTGAACTGAATCCAGATCAGAAACTACACTACAAATCATATCAAAAACAAAATAAAAACTCTCCCCTTTTACGATCAAACATCCCTTTTCACCCATGTATCAATAGAGCAAGGAAATCTCAATCCTGGCATAGAGGCATCAATGTACTTATTCTACTGATAAAATAAATTTATGTACGCAAAATTCCAAAAGCTTACAGACACAATAAAATCAGAATGGCCTATTCACTATTAGATGAATGGTAAGTGAGAGTTAAGAACTCTTGCACTTATATACACACTATTCTGTAAATAACTTCTTTAAAATACTAATGGATGAAATCATGAAACTCCATTAACTCATTTTATAACCCACTTGTAGATACTTTTTAAGTAGAAAATCAATCAGACATATAGATCATGATAGCATATTTCAATATCATAATTACAAAATCAAACGGTACCAAAATATTTTGACCAAAGAATCCAAAGAAATAAAAAAAGAAATACAAATTCTGTTAGGTTCAAACAGTAATATAATAATTGGTAAGAAGTAAATCACAACCACAACAGCTAAGCCAAACACTTCATCATTTTTCTCTTTTATGCTAAGATTTTCTCAAAATTAGTACTCTTCTTCTTACTATTGAATCTGAGATCTCTTACTAATTTTGAGATCTTTTATATAATCCATCCAAGCATTGTATTACTTCTATGCTCATCTGGTCCTTTAAAACTGGATGAAATGTAAAGTATGTAAGGATTTTCATAAATAAAAAAATAAAATAAAAACAGAAAAAAGGAGCCTTACATAACCGGTCTCGCATTCTTGTAGCAAATTTTAAACATTCTTATAGTATCATGTATTTTTAGATGATACTGTATAGCCACGCATTCTTTCTTTTCCTTTTTTTATTCTCTCTCTTACTCAATCTCTCATCTCAAACACACATAAACCTTTTTTATTCCTTTTCTGTCACTTAAACACGCATGACCTGTGTTAGGTGTAAAAACAATATATTATTTTAATATGGTGTATTGTAAAGTAAAGAATGTGATGTAAGGACTCTTGTAAGAGTAGTAATGTAAAATAAATCAAATGGCCTTTTGGTGAGACAATGCATTTTTTTTTTCAATAAGCAGTTGTATATGCTCTTAACGGAGTATGGACTAAGAATATCACTATCATTAAGACTTGACATGTGCACTGAATTGTAAAAGGTAAAAAAGAAGCGGACAAAGCACCTTGTATATGATAATTTCTATCACATATTTGAAATATTTGTACCAGATTTAAACTAATAAAATATTGGTTTTGCATAAATCCCAAAAGCAACAAAACTGCTGCAAACCAACTAAGCCAAGAAATCGATTACAACGAAAAACCTTACACACAAAAATTCAACGCCTGTGATCAATAGGATTTTGTGAATCCAACAAAAGGCAAACATATTAAAGCATTAAGATTTTTTTTTTCATAAATTCTAAAGCATTAAGAAATTGAATTAGGTAAATTACCTCTTCATATAGACAATAAATTCAAGTGCATGATCACGTTTCTAAAAGTACGCCTCATGCCTCAAAACATTAAAAATGAAAACTTATGTTAGATTCCATCTAGCAGTCCCCATTGAAGTCCAAAAATATTAAAGCTCAAAGTTAGCAGCAAAATTTCTTACATACCTGCTATGGAAATCCACAATGGGATGTAGATGCCTAAGTTTGATGTAATTATCTTGAATAGATAAAAATTGCATAAAATAAGTTAACAATTGCAATTATTTAGATTGTAATTTGACTGTAATTGAATAGTAGAGAGTGAAACCATCACTTTAGAACCAAACACAGTCCTGAAAAATAAAAAATAAATAAATATATGAGATGAATATTATCTGAAAATAAAACTGAGTTAAAACACAGTAAAATCAAATTGTTCAAACTCAAAACTAATGATGATAACTTTACAATGCAAAATAGAAGTAGCTATATGGCACTTACAAATGTCATATTTTCACAAATGATATGCTACGGTCTCACACAGCATTAATCTGTGCCTTCTAATATTCCTAATTCTTATGAGTAGTTTGTCTCCATTGGATATTATTTTATTCCTTAATGCTGTAATTTTCTTCCACTGATAGTTCTCACTATTTTAAATATTGTAAATTATTCCATGTTTTTAGATTATACCTGTTATATTAGCCACTCCATGAGTCCATGATCCACAAATTGGCTTTGCAAGTTGCAATGCCTCAACTCTTACTACGTCACTTTGCCTTGCTCTCCCTTATTCATTGTCAAACATTTTTTCCCCTATATCAATATTCATAAACCAAAAAAAAAAAAAAAAAATCAGTTTGAAGTTTATTTGACATCTCAAAGCATTAATAGTTAACACATGAAACAAATCAAACAAAACACACCAAAAAATTTATTTGAAATTTCTCAAAAACGACCCTCGAAACCCAATCTTTACTGCCAATCTCTTCAATAAAAAATAATCCCCACAATCACAATTCAGATAAGAAATACATACCCACTTAGACAGCCATTGGTTTCTACTTAGAGAATTTTGTAGGGGGATTTTTGGAACTATGAGAAATCAATCAGAGGGGCAAAAACTCAGTACTGATCCTGAAATCAATGGCAAAAAAAAAAAATCAATGAAAAAGGAAAGACAAAAAGAAGACTGCTTAACATGTTTTCTGAATCGCAAGGTAACAGGGTGGTGAGACCATTCTCTCATCTTCTTCTTCTACTCCTCTAGAGGATGATTGATACAATTTTAAACTAATAAAAGCAACTATAACAATCAAATCATGTTCTTGTGTTTTTATTTCAGAACGTATGAGGTGGTCTATTTCATCAGCAAATTAAAGCATAGTGTCCTTAACTTTAGTTTCCAATAGGAAATGCAAATAATACGTAATATTGTTCAAAGAGCTAAGTTGAAATAATGCCTTTGAGTGGAATCTTGTAAAATGTGTGGATTCCTCAAAGAATCTCATCGAGCCCATGCTACTTAAGACAACAGAAACTAAATTAATGAAATTAAAGATTAATTTTCCTCAAGTCTAAAGAGTAATTATAGTCTATTAACATAAGAGGGCACGAACTTCTAGGAAAGTTGACACTCCTAAAATTTAATTTATATGAGCTGATCATTTTTTAAATTCATACCAAAACTTGTAGTTGGCCAAACCTAAGCCTAAATCAAAATCAAGAGCATATCTGAAACCTTAAACATGATTTATTTTAAAGAATTTCACATTCAAAAAATTACATACCCAAACCTAAGCCTAAATCAAAATCAATTCAATCAAAATCCCCAAGCCTAAATCATATTTAAACGATAAAATTTTAAAACAAATCAAAAAACCTTACCGGTAAAGGTTTTAACGTGGTGATAGAATGGTAGGGACAATAGTGAACCGGTTTGCTTAATCAGTCAAATGATAAAGCCGCATTATTTCTTTTGCTTGTTTGTGTTGAAAAAATGGGTTTAAGGTTTGGATGAGGGGAAAAACCTTTATTGAAACCATAAATAACCAAAATGCCTAAATCAAAACAAAGCAAATTCCAAAACTGCCAAAAATAAATCATTTTTATCACAAGATTTTAGTTTTTTCTTTTAAAAATTTATTTAAAAAAAAAATCAAAAAAACAAATAAAGCAAAAAAAGAAAACTCACCCTGTAACAGTGTACCGCCGATTGAGGGATGCAAACTTTTTGGTGGTTAGAGTCCGACAGTGGTGCTGGCCTGAGATGTCTCTCCATCTCCCCTACGCCTACGATTTTTAGTAGTCCACGCCAAATTGTAGAAAAAACTTTGACAGAACCGACTGTTTTGTTTTTGTAAGAACCAGAGATGATAACTTGAAAGAGAATAAAGCCGTCTATTTTTCAAAAGGGGTCAAAGAAGAATCCTAGACTTCTCAACGGTGAGAAGTTTTAGAAAACAAAAAACAGTAGAGAGTTTTTGCATGTTTATAAATTTGACCAAATCTGACCCAAAATACCAATCTAAATCATAATTACCATCCAATTGATTCTCCAAATAAAAACCCAAAACCCTAAATTTATAAATTTAAAATAGAACTTTACCAGTAGTGATTCTGATAGCCGGGTAGTGAGCGGAGGCTTACGGTGACGGCAGAAGATCTGGGTGGCACCATTCTCTCTATCTCGATCTCTCTTTCTCCTTTGTCCGTGTAGCAATCTTCTTTTTTTTTTTTTTTATAAATTTTTTTACGAACTCTCTCATTCTCTCTTTGGGTGGTGCCCTTATGGTGATGGCAGACGATTTTGGTGGCGCCCTTCTCTCTGTCTCTGTCCCTCTATTTCTCTGTCTCTTTTCTCCTTTCTCCGTGTAGCAGTCTTTCTTTTCTTTCTTTTTTTTCTCTATTTAAGCGGTTAGTTTCCTTTCCTTTTATACCTAGGGCTCCCAAACAGTATCTTGATGTAGTGAAACATTATTATTTATCGTTTTTATACGGTGTTGTAACGTTACCAAACAATATAATGTATTGCTTTTTAAAGTGAAATATGTCTAAATTTTAGATAGGCAGTTATCCTATTTGTCAACACCTGCTTAAATGTAGAAACCAACTTTCTCTCAGCTTCTGCTATTATATAGAATATAGATATAGATGTAGATATAGATTATTAAAATTATGTAGTGGTATATTACCCTATCCGTTCACATAAATTTATAGATTTTAAATTTGGCTCTTGTGCATGGGATCCATATATTTTTTATTATTATATATAGGACACACATTTATGTAAAAGAAATCTGTAATACACTGAGTGCATTGAATAACTTATTTTAGAGTAGCTATAAAGGACATATTAACATATTATCAAAAGAACCACGTACATTATTTACCAAAAAAACAAAAAGAAAAAAAGTGTTACAGAGGGTTGCTAGCTGTTACCCCAGACGAAACTGAATTCGGATCAAGGGTACGATTATCTCCTTGAAATTTTATATTAAAGGAATTCATATCTTGTTATATTAACAGTGAGCATGCTCCCCTTCCATGAAGGTATATAACAACTTAATTGGTGAGGAATTGTGTCCCTTGTAATAGTTTTAAAGTTTGACAAAATTTGTAACCCTTCACCAATGACGGTGACAATGAATTTGTTGTTGCTTAGACTTATTAGTTCCAACTTTTTATTAAGGTGACATTGAATTTGTTGTAGCTAAAAATATTGATTTGTCTATTAGGACTTTGGAAAATTGTTTGAGATTGAAAGGGCGGTCGTTGGAGACAGGAGCAACGTCGATGATGAGATTGCCAGTGTAGCCCAAGAGCGCAAGTAAGAGGTCATGGAGCATTGTTGGCTTTACTTTTTGGTTGATGATTTGGAATTAGCATCATGATTTGTGTTTGATTTTTCTCGGTTCATCTTTTTCATGTTCAAGATTTATGTACCTAGATTTGAATTAATTTTTTTTTCCAAATTAATATTTTTGATGTCAATATTTATTCTTATTTAGTAGCCATGTTAGCTTATTGTGTGCTAATTAATAGTGCACACCATTTGCCAAGTAAAAAAAAAGCTTCATCGCACATGTAAAGTACGTGTGATTAAGTTAGTATATAATATACGTGTTAGAAAAAAAAAGGGACTTCACTCACCAATAATTCATAAAAAAATTGTCTATTATTCTAAAGTTCTACTAAATAAAATTATGTGCAAATTGTACTTTTCACCCTAAAAAAAAAGGACCAGTATAAAGTTTTATTTTTTAGTTTACAATGAAGCAGTTTCTTCGCTTAACTTTTAATATTGAGCACTTTACCTCTGGGAAATTATTTTGTACTTTCGGAGTACCATAAATGCGTACTCCCTCCTCTTACATGAATGGTGGGTCCCACTAATTAAATTTATAGTGAGACCCACCATTCATGTGAGAGGGGGGAGTGTTGGGTTTTGTGGAGTTTAGTTGTGTTTGATCCGGATGACGACCTGACTCGAAATAATGTTGCGTGGGTTTTTAATGGGAGATTTTCTGAGACTTAGTCCATGGGGAAAAATTTTTTGTCTGTTTTGTAGCCCATTGTGAATCCTGTGCGCAGAAAGTAGAAACCGTTGTTTTGGTGATTAGAGTTTTTAGTTGTAGTTTTTTGAGAGATAGAAAAATTGTATTGCCGCACTTTTGTATTTTTCTCTGATAATAATGAAATCATTCCAACTCCGTGGATGTAGAAAAATTGCCGAACTATGTAAATACTGTCTTGTGCGTGTGATTATATTTTCTTTGGCGTGTGTTTTTTTTTTTTTTTTTTTTTTGTTTCTCACAGGTTTGGAAATTTCGTACTAATTCCTTATAGAGAATACACATTTATGGTACTATGAGAGTACCTAATAATTTTCCTTTACCTCCTCCATTAGTTTAACAAACAATGAAAGTGTCCAAATTCACATTAAATTGACCTTACCCTCATCACTTTGTAATAGTTAGGGGATATCACAATCGTTGAAAATGGTGCCATTTTTCATTTTAAAAAATTCCGTTACAATACTCTTTTTTTTTTTTTTTTCTTTAATCCGTTACAATAAATCTTTTGTTGCTTTATTGATATATTTTTAATTTTCTTCCCACCCTTACCATTGCCACTAAACAATCACGACATATTACAAACCACCATCTTTAGTTTTTAACATGAAATAGAAATGAAAATAAGCTGCCAATATTATGCCCCCCCCCCCCCCCCCCCCCCAAAAAAAAAAAAAAAAGCAAGTTAATACGAAATATAATTTGTTAGAGTTTAGTGGCCTTCACAGTTACAATGCATGAGTTTGGTCTCCTGTCAATCCAAATTTTTCCTAGGCTGGTATTAAGCCTATCTATTATCCATACGCATTTAAGTAGTATGAATATAAATGACGGGCCATTCTAACAAGTGCTCTTAAGGAATTGGTTAACAATCCATTTTAAGAAAGTGATGAATTTGGATTTAAAATTCTCACGACGGTCGTCTGAGACACTTTTTTAAAGTGTCGGAGTTGATGCAATAATCTAATACTTCTGATGGTTTCTTCTTTGCGTTTTCTTTCCTAGTTTTTAATTTAAGTCCCCTGTTAACCAAAAAAAAAAAAAAAAGCCTATCTAATATTCATACGCATTTAAGTAGTATGAATATAACGTTCTGTTTGTTTCACTGGAAAACCTTCTGTAAAGATAGTTTTTCACATTTTCTAGTGTTTGGTAGCACAAAAAAAAAAAAAAAAAAAAACTGGTCAACGGAAAACTATTTTTAGTCAATGGAAAATCCTAATAAAAATAAGGCTTGTTTTCTATAGGTTGTTTTCCAAAAAAAATTTTTGGAAAACAATCTCTCTCACGATACACCCTCTTACTCTTTTCTTTTTCTTTCCTCACACTTTCATTGTCACTATCTTTGGTCTCCCCTCTTCTATAGATATCTCTCTCTCTCTCTCTCTCTCCATGTTTCTCTTCCCCTTTATAACCCAATTCTCTAATTAGATTTTTTCCTCTCATTGCTTAATAATTATTTCATTCATTTCTACCAACTTGCAAAGGAGAACATATTTGCAGCGGTAATTATTTAATTCCTCTCTTCCAAAATCCCAATTCTTTACTTTGAATTTCAAACTTGATTTTATTTTTTTTCTTTAAAAAATTTTTGGTTTGATGGATTCCAGGTAGTTCTTTTTTGCACATAAAAGTGCTAAAAAAATATTAAAAAAATAAAAAAAGAAGAAGAAAGAATGAATGAAGTAAAAGACGAAAATTTTAAACATAGTGTCGGCTCTAAATTGCTTTTACATAGGATAATCTTTATGGTAAATTAATAATATTGTTATATAATGAATGATAATTGTTTAGGGGAAATGTATTTGTTGGTAGATACATTATACAGATACTATGCAATAATAATATACTATGTAGATACATTATATAAATACATAATTTCGAGTAATATTAAAGACTTGTGGTTGACCATAGTAGACAATTAGTGTACCAGCAAAAAGAATAGACAATTAAAAGTTATTGTTATTTGTACTAATTAAAGATGTATTCTCATGTCAATTTTATGTATATAGACAAATGGTTGATACATATGTATGTATGTATGTATGTATGTATGTATGTATAGACATTACTGTCCATATATATGAGCAAGATGAGTGGTAGAGATCATGAAAATTTGACAACTAATTTTGATATATTGTATCTATTGTCAAAATTTTAGTATGAAAACCAAATTCATTCTTGGTTTTTATTTTATTTTATTTATATTGATTACATTAGTTGGTTTACATAATACACATGTTTTAAATTACACAAAAAATATAAAAAATAAAAATAAAAATTTGCATATCAAACTCCAGAAAACATTCTCAAGCTTATTTTCAAAGTCATTACCAAACACTGGAAAATGATACAATTTTCTAGAAAATGCTCTTTGGAAAATGAACCATTTTCCAAAAAACGTTTATGCTAAAACAAACAAAGTATAAATGATGGGTTATGCTAACAAGTGCCCTTAGAGAATTGGTTAACAATCCATTTTAGGAAAGTTTTGACACTACTTTTATAGAAAATGAAAAAAGCTGTTAAAATATTAATTTTTTTTTACCCATAAAAACTTTATTTAAATGGATTATTAACCAATGCCCTAGGAGTATTCGTTAGCATTTTCTATAAATGATTTGTCTCACCTTTTAGATTCCACTTTAAATTTTACCAATCATAACTTGTCATATATATAATATTTGAGTCTTCACTCACTAATCAATCTAAAAGCATGGTTGACTAGTAAATGTTTGACGTGGAGATTGATAATTAATGCTTATAACTCCTTGAGGTGCAGTTCGAATTAATGCTAATAGCTACATCTCATTCTTCAATTATTTAGGCTCGTGAAATTAACCACATCCAAATTGAGAAAGAGGCTGATCTTTTGAGAAATTCCGTTCAAATAGGAGAAGTCCTAAGCCCAATTCTGTCTACATGGGTGAATGGTATCATCAGGAATTATGATTAGTCCTAATAAACAACTACAGTGTCTATTAATGCCTAACAAATGATATTTATCAAATAAATTATGAGTTATGATGAGTTCTAACAACTACAGTGTCTTCCAAAGTCAAAAGTATGCCCAAGTTTGAAAATTCAATATCTGTTAGGGAAAACAAAATAAAAAATCCAGAACTAAATTAGATCCATAAAAAAAAAAGGGTTTAGGTCTACATGATCTGCTTATAAGAGAAATAAAAGGACTACGCTTACCAATCGTCGAATGCACATTTGTGCACAAAGGTTATTTTGTACAGTTTTAGTCCCTATGTTCTGAGAGAGGACATTGCTCATCTGCACCCTACAATTCATTCATACATTAAAATATGAAGCAATTCCGTTTCTTATTGCTTCTTCTCACCCTCTTTCAATTCATTGCAAGTTACAGCATGAAAATGGTGGGAGGTATTGACTCCAGCTCAGACAGAGAAGCCCTTCTAGCCTTCAAATCCTTAGTTTCTGTTCCTCAGAATGCTCTCTCTGGATGGAACATAAGCTCATTACTTGGTTTGGTGTGAACTGCACCAGCAATGGAACACATGTCCGATCACTAAGCCTTACCAGTCTTGGGCTCTTTGGAAATATTCCTCCTCAGCTCTCCAACCTCACTTCCCTCAAAACTCTAGACCTTTACAACAACTCTTTTTTTGGTCAAATTCCTTCTGAATTTGCCTGTCTTACTTGCCTTCAGCGCATAATTCTCGCATCAAACAGCATCAGTGGCACAATTCCTGTCAGTCTATCTTACTGTCTTATGCTTGAACAGATTAGTTTTGAGACCAACAAACTTACTGGTCTCCTTCCTAGTGAACTAGGCCACCTTCCTAGACTGGAAATTCTTGACGTGTCCATTAACAACCTTATTGGTGCAATTCCCTCTACTTTTGGCAATCTCTCCACTCTTACAATTCTCATTATAGCAAGAAACCAGATATTTGGCGAGATTCCAAATGAGTTGGGTCGTCTGCATAATCTTGTCATGCTTCAACTCTCAGATAATCAATTAAGTGGCGAGATACCCTTTTCGATTTTCAACATATCCTCCTTGGAGTTCTCATCTCTCACACAAAACAGGCTTGTTGGAAAGCTGCCCTCCAATATAGGCTTTACCCTTCCCAACATAAGGGAGCTCCACCTGGGACGCAATAGTTTCGAAGGACCAATACCAAGTTCTTTATCCAATGCTTCACATATTGAATATCTTGATCTCCCCTCAAATAATTTCACAGGGCCTATTCCTTTACTTGGTAAATTGAAAAATCTAGTCAAATTAGTTCTTGGCTCAAATAAATTATCTTCTACAACAGAGCTGAATTTTCAAGTATTTGATTCCCTCACTAACTGTACCCAGTTAGAGGATATCTATCTGAATTCCAACCAATTATCTGGCGAACTTCCCAGTTCTGTTGCAAATCTCTCAGTCAAACTCCAAGAATTTTGTATGGATGATAATCTGTTGATCGGTAGTTTCCCTCAAGGATTTGAGAGGTACCAAAACCTTGTAGCCTTATCAATTCAACAAAACTCTTTCAAGGGCCAAATACCAAGGTCCATCGGAAAGCTTCAGAAACTACAAAGACTTATGGTACATGAAAACCTCTTCTCCGGAGAAATTCCCGATATCTTTAGCAATATTACTTAACTATATCTGCTCAATATGGGAAACAACTAGTTATCTGGAAGAATTCCTATGAGTTTAGCAACAAGCCAGAAATTAAAGATACTTTATCTAGCACAGAATGGGCTCAATGGGAGTATTCCAAAGCAAATTTTTGAGCTTCCCAATTTGTACGCTTTGGCAATTGGCAAATAACTCTTTGATTGGTTCCCTACCTGAAAATTTTGGCAATTTGAGACAGCTTGAATTCATGGATGTTTATCGTAACCAGTTGTCCGGAAATATTCCAACAATATCCCAGACATACTCAAGTTTTCGCATTCTCAGCATGGCTAGAAACAAGATAACAGGCCCAATACCGAAGTCACTGGAAAATCTAGCAGCACTGGAGAGCTTGGATCTTTCTTTCAACAATCTTTCAGGTGTAATCCCCAAAGAGTTGCAGAACCTTCAAGTTTTGCAGATGCTAAATTTGTCTTTCAACAGCTTGGAAGGAGAAGTACCGACAAATGGTGTATTTGCAAACATCATCTGGGATTCTCTCCAGGGAAACTCCGGGCTCTGTGCACTTGACCATGATGCTGCAGAAAAGCTAAGAGTCACTACTTCTGTGACAAAAACGAAAGTCAAATTCTCATTTAGTACTCAAAGTCACTATTCCAATTTCTGCTATCATTGTGCTTGTCTGTGCATTGTGTTTAGTGTGGGCACTAGTCACCAAAAACTAGAGGAAGATAAGAAACAATGGAACTCCTTCATCGGTAGTCAAGGGTTTACCCCCAAGGCTATCTTACTCAGAAATCCAGCATGGTACAAATGGGTTTGCCCCAGAAAATTTGTTAGGGAAGGGAGCGTTTGGGTCTGTTTACAAAGCTGTTTTCAGTACAGGGGAGAATAGCACCCTGACCACAGTTACAGTGAAGGTTCTAGACTTGACACAATGTAAAGCTTCCAAGAGTTTTGATGCAGAATGTGAAGCTCTAAGAAACATCTGGCATCGGAGCCTTGTTAAGGTGTTCACTTCTTGCTCTAGCATTGATCATACAGGAGCTGCAATCAAGGCTTTGGCTATGGAATTCATGTCTAACGGTAACTTGGATAAGTGGTTCTATCCAGAGGAAGTTGAATGTGGATCAACTCTGACACTAATCCAGAGACTGAATATTGCCATTGATGTAGCTACTGCCTTAGATTACCTACATCATGACTGTGATCCACCAGTAGTCCATTGTGATTTGAAACCCGGAAATGTGCTTTTGGACGAAGATATGACTGCTCATGTTGGAGATTTTGGGTTAGCAAGATTTCTCTCCCATGATACATCACAGAATGAAAGCAGCACAATTGGACTAAAAGGCTCAATTGGTTACATTGCTCTAGGTATGAAAATCTTAATTGTATGAAACATGAGAGGAACTGATGGTTAAATTCACTATTTCCTAATAGATTAAGCTTTTAGGACAAATGGTAATTTATCACAGTACCAGGCCAACTAGTTTCAAGTTCCGACCATGTTTCCACTCTTACTCTCTTGCTACATTTGACACAAAGTACATATTAGAAAGAAAGAAATAGGAGTATTTAACAGTATGTTTCCTGCATTGTGAAGCTTTTATAATTTCTGGTTGGGAATTCTTGATCCTAATATCCTGAATTTTTTTGTAGAGTATGGCTTGGGTGGAAAGGCTTCAACCAGTGGGGATGTCTATAGCTTTGGAATACTTCTGCTTGAGATGATAATTGCCAAGAAGCCCACAGATAGCATGTTCCAGGAAGGTTTAGGCCTAAACAAGTCATCTCTGAAGTGCACAAGAGTAAAATCTTGGATATTGCTGATCCAAGGCTTTTCAAAGATTATGAATCTGTAACACCAAGCAGAAGTAGTACTAGTTCTATTGGTGGAGAGAGCAGCAGCAGCAGCAGCAACAACAACATTGCTTTAAGAAGTGAGGAGTGTGTGGCTGCAATGGTGGGAGTAGGATTATCTTGTGCTGCTCATTCATCAAAAGAACGTTTTACTATGAGAGAAGCCTTATCCAAGTTGCAAGAGATTAAAAAGGAGATTTATTGGATTTTGAAGCATTGCCTTAACACTTTTGTGCAGAGTTTAAGTTTATTGCTCAAGCTATTTAAGCTTATATATTTCTTTATGACTAGGGCTGCCAATTGATGCGAGTCTCTTTGATGGCCAGTTAATGTGATCATATGTCAAATTGTATTGCATTTTCTTTATCGAACCCCAAATTGAGGCAGTTCAGAAATTTTCATATTTTAATATGTAATAAAATAAGATAAAAGCTTAGACCACACCTTTAATGAATGCAAAATCCCTTGGTTCATATTGAGCCATCTCGTATTCATTTTCCTTTAACCCTACTGCTTCACATGCTCTAGCAATAATTTTAGTGGTTTTTGTAAGTAATTAATCGATGTCTTTCCTATTCTCTATTCAATCTGGTTGAACTTATCATCTGTTGTGTCAACAATAGCATAAACCAAAGCGTAAAGTTTTATGCCATTGAAGGTTCCTATTTGAATCAATCAAGAACATACTCTCGTATACATACATGCCTAGGATCCCCAGGACATATTGACCCATTCACATTTCTCATACCTCAAAAATAAAGAAAATAATATCTTTTTATTTATTTAAAATAACTGTATTAATTACAAGAAATCCTATTAATATTTTCAAAATAGAGCAGACACTTCAACAAAATTTTAACCATAGTCCATTGGCATACTATATGGTAATTTTTTTTAAAGAAAAAAAAAAAGGTAATTTCCTAACTATAACTATTGAAATATCAAAATCAAAATCAAAATATTTAGTTCCAAATATTCTTCTATTTATGCATGATTCCATCATTTCTTTTAAATAAACCAAAAAATCGTGCTTGATTCCGTCATTCTTTTAAATAAATAAAAAACAATATTATTCTGGAAAATTTTGGCATTCTATAAAATTCCTGAACTTTCAAATTTTGATATGACTTGTTATGAAAACATTTCAAGTCATTTAGCATGAGGATAGGTTTTCCATAGAGCATGTGGAATACGCATTTATACAAGAGTTCAGTAAGCCCAATTCTCTTAGAGGGCATTCTTTGGACTTAGAGAGCCTTAGTCATACTAGAATTTCCAGGATTTCCTGTGATTTGGGGTTGGTTGAGCCTTGTTCAGGATCTTGAGCCATCTTGTTCACTACTTGTGCAAGAATTCTATGCTAACTTCATATGTAATACGGAAGGAAAGCACATATATCTCTCAGCTTCTAGTCATTTCTATGGCTTCGGATATGGATGACACTCCATATTAGAAGTGGACAAACCCTACTCTTAATAATGCTCTCACTAAGCTCAATGGCTAGCGTTGTGAATGGTCCTTTTCTTTCTCTTATCATCATGCTTTTGCCTATTAATTTCAGCATGTCTCCTTTTCCCAACCGAGTTGTTTATTTTAAACTCCATGCCACCATTGATGCTAGCTCGTGCACACCTATAACTTGAGTTCTGGTAACTAGCACAAAGCTTTCGTTCTATTTAGTTGCGGCTTCAGAAAATTTTTTGAGGGTGGTTATTAAGAAACTTAGAGCCCGTTTGGTAATATTGTTCTAATAACATTGTTTGTATTTTTTTAGTAATACATGTGGGTAAAAAAATGTGTAAAAATACGTGTAATATTGTTTAAACATTGAAAATTGTTATTCAAAATACACTACCAAATAGCCTCTTAGTGTGCATTTGACATGGCTTAAAAAACCAGTTTTTTTTTACTATTCAGCTTATTTTTGCTATTATTCATGGGTCACACTGTACTATTTCAACTACCTTTTAACTTTATCTAGAGTATTTTTAATAAAAAGTTTTCAGTTTCAGCTAAATAAGCTGTTTTTAAACGGATCCTTAAATCATACAAAATCTAATAAAAAGAAAATTTCATACATTGACCAAAAAAAAAAAAAAACACACGCAAATGCATAAAATCTTACGATTTCCTTCTCCAAATTATTTTATTTTGAAATCGTTATATGATAGTCTCATTATCAATGTTGCAAGCTACATCTCTTCAAAAGTTTAGTTAAATAAAATTTTTCTTGGACTTTTTCTTTTTATTTGTAAGGACCTAATATATTGTTAAGGGAACCAAAGTTTAAGAACAAGATTTTGCTACAAACTTTGTTGTAGTCACTCTTACTAAATGAATTAACATTGTTACATATTTTGAAAATCTAATCGATGAATTGCAGGTTCTTTGTATTCTTTAAACACGTTAAAATTTTATGTCAATTGGATGTTATTTGCTATTTAATCTATAAAATTATTTTTTATATATAATATTAGACTACAAAAACTCAAAATGTAAATATTTGAGAGGTACCAAAACCTTGTAGCCTTATCAATTCAACAAAATTCTTTTGAAGGCCAAATACTAAACTCCCTTGGAAAGCTTTAGAAACTACAAATACTTCAGGTACATGAAAACCTCTTCTCCGGAGAAATTCCGGATATCTTTAGAAATCTCAAACAATTATATCTGCTCAATATGGGAAACAACCAGTTGTCTGGTAGAATTCCTATGAGTTTAGCAACATGCCAGAAATTGAAGAAACTTTATCTAGCAAAGTCTGGGCTCAATGGGAGTATTACAAAGCAAAATTTTGAGCTCCCGATTTGTACTTTTTGCAATTGGCAAATAACTCTTTGATTGGTTCTCTACCTGAAAATTTTTTGCAATTTAAGACAGCTTGAATTCATGGATGTTTATGGTAACCAGTTGTCCGGAAATATGCCAACAATAACCCAGACATACTTAAGTTTTCGCATTCTTAACATTGCTAGAAACAAGATAACTGGCTCAATACCAAAGTCACTGGAGAGCTTGGATCTTTCTTTTAACAATCTTTCAGGTGTTATCCCCAATGAGTTATAGAGCCTTCAAGTTTTGCAGATGTTAAATTTTTCTTTCAACAGCTTGGAAGGAGAAGTACCGAAAAATGGTGTCTTTGCAAACATCAGTTGGGATTCTCTCCAGGGAAACTCCGGGTTCTGTGCATTTGACCATGATGCTGCAGAAGAGCTAAGAGTCACTACTTGTGTCACAAAAAAGAAGTCAAATTCTCATTTAGTACTCAAAGTCACTATTCTAATTTCTGCTATCATTGTGCTTGTCTGTGCATTGTGTTTAGTGTGGGCACTAGTCACCAAAAAGAAGAGCAAGATAAGAAACAATGGAACTTCATTTGTAGTCAAGGGTTTACCCCCAAGGCTATCTTACTCAGAAATCCAGCTTGGTACAAATGGGTTTGCCACAGAAAATTTGTTAGGGAAGGGAGCGTTTAGGTCTGTTTATAGAGCTGTTTTAAGTACTGGTGAGAATGGAAACCAGACCACAGTTGCAGTGAAAGTTCTAGACTTGGCACAAAGTAAAGCTTCCAAGAGTTTTGATGCAGAATGTGAAGCTTTAAGAAACATCTGGCATCGGAACTTTGTTAATGTGTTCACTTCTTGCTCTAGCATTGATCATACATGAGCTGTATTCAAGGGTTTGGTTATGGAATTCATGTATAATGGTAACTTAGATAAGTGGTTGTATCTAGAGGATGTTAAGTGTGGTTTAACTCTGACTTTAACCCAGAGATTGAATATTGCAATTGATGTAGCTACTGCCTTAGATTACCTACATTATGACTGTGATCCACCAGTAGTACATTGTGATTTGAAACTCGAAAATGTGCTTTTGGACGAAGATATGACTGCTCATGTTGGAGATTTTGGGTTAGCAAGGTTTTTTTTTTCTCATGATTCAGTGCAGAATGAGAGTAGCACAATTGGACTAAAAGGCTCAATTGGTTACATTGCTCTAGGTATGTTGATCTTATTGTATGAAACTTGAAAGGAATTGATGATTAAATTCACAATTTCTTAATAGATTAAGCCTATAGGACAAATTATAATTTATCATAGTATCATCCCAACTGGTTTCAAGTTCCGACCATGTTCCCACTCTACCTCTCTTGTTACATATATTTGACCCCAAAGAACGTATTAGAAAGGAAGACAATGGAAAATTTAACATTGTTTCCTACATTGTTTCTTTAGGCTTTCATAATTTCTTGATCCTAATATCCTGAATTCTTTTGTAGAGTATGGCTTGGGTGGAAAGGCTTCAACTAGTGGGGATGTCTATAGTTTTGGAATACTGCTGCTTGAGATGATGATTGCGAAGAAGCCCATAGATAGGATGTTCCAGGAAGGTTTAAGCCTAAACAAGTTCGTATCTAAAATGCACGAGTGTAAAATCTTGGATATTACTGATCCAAGGCTTTTCTAGGATATTGAATCTTTAACACAAAGCAGTAGTACTTTTTTTTTTTTTTTTTTTTAAAAATTTTTGCATTCAACAAAATGAGCCTAAAGGGTCTGGTTTACATTTGAAGAAATCTCATAGCTTATAATGGGTGAAGTTTCCTCCATCCATGTTACAAAATCATCAACAAATTGAGCATGCTTGGCTAACCCATGTGCTGCCTTGTTTCCTTCCCTTCGTGTGTGGCAAGTTTCAAACTGGTGCAGCATCTGCATGTGGTGTATAGTTCCAGCAATAATATTGGCTATAGCTGGGGAGGGGTCTGATTTCCCCTGTATAGCTGAGCATACCAGCTGGCTGTCACTCTCAAAAATTACTTTCTGGAGACTAATATCTGTAGCAAAAATTGCAATTGCCTCCATTGCTTTCGCTTCAATTTCCAAAGGTCTCAATGGGATCTCTAACTTCTTACTCATGGCAGCAACCACATGGCCTTGGTCATCTCTTGCTATCACACCAATTCCACTCCATTTGTGTTTTGAAAAAACAGCCCCATCCACATTCACCTTATACCATCCATTTGGGGGAGGGACCCACCGGTTTTGAGCTGGTTGTGAATTCTGCAGCTGGTGTGGCACCTCCTGGGCAAGTGTATACTCATGTAGAAGTCTGGTTGCTGCCCCATAGATCTCCACAGCTGACATATTCCTTCCTCCCTATCTCACATCATTTCTGTTGCGCTATATACTCCAAGCAATCATCAGTATCACATCCAACAAGCTTGAGTTAGTACCTTGGTTCATCATACACTGCCACAAGATGTCCAGAAAATCCCCTTGACCTTCAACCACATTACTTAGATTGCAATGGGACCAGACTGCCTTTGCCTTTGTGCAGTGACATAGGACATGAATTATAGTTTCTGGACTCAGACCACATTCTTCACAGGTCGAGTTGTCAATGACCTTTCTATGGAAGAGGTTCATTCTTGTTGGCAAGATGTTTTGACATGCTCTGTAGCCAAAGTTTCTCACCTTACTTGGAGTTTTTGCTTTCCACAGTCTTTGCTAGAACCAGTGCTTGCCTGAAGGGTCCGAGCTTTCTCCACCATTTCTGTCTCTATTTCTCGCTAAGTGGTAGGCACTCTTTACACTGAATTTCCCATTAGCAGCTGCTGTCCATACCAGCCTATCAGCTGGTAGTGTTGTGCTTAAGGGGATGCTTAATATGGAGTCTGCATCATGTTCAAGGAAGACATCCCGAACCATGTTGGTTTTCCAGGCTCCACATTCAACATCAATGAGTGCACTAACCATTGTCTCCACGGGTAGGATTCTTGGCAAGGAAGTCAATACCGTATCGGAGGCTATACCGGTTTGGCCACCGGTACGATATATTTCGGATACCGGTTAATACCAGTTTACCGTTTCGGGTTTACCGCTATTATATATATATATATATATATATATATATATATATATATATATATATATATACACACACACACCAAAATCTCTAAAACCATGTTTATAAGCATATAATATTTCACTTATATTATAGTAAATATAAAAGTGTATCATAAAACATTATCTCAATTTAGAACAAATTATTCATAATTTTAGACTTTAGTATCAATTAAAAGAAGAAAAAAAAAACACAATATAAAAAATAGAAAACTTAGTTGTTCATTGCATACTAAGAAAACAAATAATACTAATAAATTAATGTAAATAAGTTACCATTATACCCTTATGAAAATTCAAAAATTACAAAACTAAAAAAAAAAAAAAAGCTTTTTTTTGTACCGGCTGGTACTGCCCGAAATTGACCGGTACGACCGGTATTTTTTCCGGTACAAAATAGAAGTGTACCGATACCGGTGCACTGGCCGGTACGGTATGTACCGGCCGGTACCAGTACGGTATCGACCACCCTGATTCTTGGTGGTGAGGATATACAAAATGTGGTTGGGTTGTTTGTTCATTTGCCCTTCCAAATGTTGATTTCTCTTCCATTGCCTACCTGCCATTTAACCCCATCTTTGATTAGAGATTGGGTTATCCAAATACTCCTACAAACAAAGGATGGGTGGTGGCCTTTCCTAGCTTGTATAAAATCTTCATCAGGGAAGTATTTGCTTTTAAAAACTCTATAGAAAAGTGAGTTACCACCTTGCTGCAGCCGCTAGCCTTGTTTAGCCAAGAGAGCAATATTAAAGGCCCTTAAGTCTCTAAAGCCCATGCCACCTTCAATCTTCGGTTCACATAGTTTGTCCTAATTCATCCATGCCATTTTTCGTTCATTTCCCTTCTGTCCCCACCAAACATTCTAGACCAAACTTATCATGTCATCACATAGGTTCTTTGGCAGCAGAAAACAGCTCATGGTGTGTGCTAGAACAGCCTGTGCTACTGCTTTTATAAGTATTTCCTTGCCTGCACTAGATAAGAGCTTCTCTTTCCAACCCGATAATTTGTTAGCCAATCTTTCTTTCAATTGCTGGAATGTGTTCCGCTTCGATCGCCCTACCAATGACGGCAACCCAAGATATTTCTCATGTTGCTTAATAATTTCTGCTCCAAACACTTGTTTAATGCTCCGAATAGAATAGGTTACAGAAGTGAGGCAATGCATGACAGTGTTAACCCACTTAGAATGAAACCCTATTCTTAACATAATTTGCTCTAAACCTCCCCATTCCACCTGGTTGTATGCTTTGCTCATATCCAATTTCAATGCCATCTCGCCCACCTTACCACCCCGTTTCTGGCTAATGTGGTTCATAACCTCAAAAGCCACAAGAATATTATCTGTGATGAGTCTATTGGCCATAAACGCACTCTGATTCTCCCTTATGATGGATGGTAACAGTACTTTGAGTCTGTTGGCTATGACTTTAGTTGCAATTCTTGAGACAACATTACTTAGACTAATGGGGCAGTATTCAGAAATTTTCTTGGGGCTTTTTACTTTGGGAATGAGTATGATATGAGTTTCATTAAATTTTTCTGGTGTGACCCCCAAATTCAAAAAATCCAACACAAATTTCGTTACACAATCTCCTACGATTGGCCAAAAATGCTGATAAAAGAGGGGATTCATACCGTTCGATCCTAGGGCTTTCAGTGGATGCATTTGTTTAAGAGCTTTCTTCACCTCTGCAGCTTCGAAATCTTTGGTAAGCAACACATTCATGGGTTCAGAAACTCTGGCATCAATGGCATCAAGGAGTTCATCCTGAACAGATGTATGGGAGGTGCTGAACAAGTTCTGGTAATAATTGATGGCGATATTCGTCACTATTGTCGGATCTTCTTGCCATTGATTGGCTTCATCCTTTAGCCCAAAGACTGTATTTTTCTGCTTCCTACTCGATGCCTTTTCATGGAAGTACCGAGTATTTTTATCTCCAGATTTTGCCCAGGAACTTCTTGATCTTTGATGCCACATGTCTTCCTCCATGGCATATAATTTGTTCAACTTTTGTCTTGTTTCGCATATCTGTGTTTGGTTCAAGAGCCCAACTGCGTGAGTCTCTAGCACTTGCAATTTTCTTTGCATCTGCTCTATGTTCCATCCCACATGTCCGAAAACTCGTGAGTTCCACCCCGTTAAGGCTCTTCTACAACTTTCTAAGCAGCCTTCAATTGGGTTTGTCCCCTACATCAGCAACCCAGATTCCCATGCTTCCTTGACAACCTCTTTGCACTGATCGTGTTTAAGCCACATAGACTCAAAACGAAAGAGTTTGGCTCTCCTCTTTGTTTGTTGTGGTGCTTGGTCTAATCTCAGCACTAGGACACAGTGGTTTGAGGCTGAATTTGCTACATGATATAGTTTTGCTCTTGGGAATTTTCTTCGCCACTCCATTGTCCCTAGGGCTCTATCAATTCCTTCTTTAATGCATCCAAAATCCCTTCTATCTACTGCCCATGTGAACCAAGAACCTGTAAAACCCAAGTCTATCAAACCAGTGTAATTCAAGCACTCTCTGAAATTCGCAATGTCTGCTGGATCTGCTCACTCCCCCCTCCTTTTCATTAACACTAAGAATTTCATTAAAATCTCCTATACATGCCCATGGTTTATTAATCTGTTGCCCAAGACATTTTAGTGTCTCCCATGACTCTGTTCTCTTGTGTGTGATAGGATTGCCATAGAACCAGGTTAATCTCCATTCTCCAATGTCACCACCAGAATCAATCACAACATCAATATACCAACGATTAATAAATCTTACTGTAACCTTTATCTCAGGCTTCCATAGTAATGCCAAACCCCCACTTCTACCCTTACTTGCCACCACAATTCCTTGTACCCACCCAATTTCTCTTTGAACCCTCTTCATTTCTTCCACTATTAGCTTGGTTTCCATGAGAAAAACCAAACTGAAATCTTCTTTTCTAATCACCTTTTTTAGGGCTTGAACTGCCCAAGGGGTCCCAAGCCCTAGGCAGTTCCAACTCAGAATACTCATTGGTCCTGGCGAGGTTGCTGTGCAACCTCCGCCAATCTCAAGTGTTGTTTAAGAATTTCTGCCAAACATACCTCATCTGTCTCATACTTCAACCTTTTCCTCTAGGGAATGTTCCGTTCTAGCTCTCCCAAGGTTTTTCTCTTTGGCCCTTCCTCCTTTGAGGGCTCCTCCACTCCCATGGTGTTGCTTTGATCACGCTGGAATCTCTTCCATCTTCCAATCTCCACGGCACGGTGAGGCGCTCCATCCTCCTTTCCACCCACTAGTCCCTCCTCTGCTATACCCCTTTGCTCGCTCTGATACGCACTTTGTTTTGGGGCTAGAGTTATATTTTCTTTGCTGTTTGCCTTGGGTTTTTTAGTGGGAGTTAGCGTGTGTTTGGATTGGGAGGCTGCGTCCAGCGTCCAGCCTTCAGTTTTTTTTTTCCCCTTCCCAGCCGCAGTTGTTGACCAAGTCTTCCGTGAACAGTGCATTCGTGCACTGTTCACGGACCCACAAATTTTACTTTTCAGCCACTTTTTCATTAAAAATGGGTCCCGCGGTACTATTCACACATTTTAAAATTATTTTGCTACAGTGTTTTCAGTTTTCAGCAATAAGTTCTATCCAAACGGACCCCTAAACTCTTTTTTTGCTGACCGGTACTGGGGCCTGACTTAGAAATATCCCTCTTTCCCCCGGGTTGATTTGCAGTTGGGTTATGTCCCTCTACACGGTCCATTTTTTTTGCTAACATCCACTTTGGAGTCCATTAGCCCATTGTCTTTATTACTGGGCCCAACAACTATTCTATCTTTCCCTCCTATATTTTGAAATTTGGATTCCTTTTCATCCTTCTAGGATTTCGTGCTCACCGTATCCCGAAAGTCAGCTTCCAAGATTACATCCTTTCCTGTCACATCATCGGTTTTTAGTACTTTCACCCCATCACACGTTTCCTTGACTATCCCTGTTGATTTCTCCGGATTTTCTGTTGCCATCTCAGCTGCGTCTTGGCTATGGACACTGGTCGCTTCTACCAGTGTGGGGACCACTTCCATCGTGTCCGTCGCAATGCTCACCGCAGGTTCCCCATCTCCTCTATCCCCTGCGCTGTTCCAATGGGTACACCACTGGTTTCATCAGCCTTACTGTTTCGCTTTGTGTTTACCTGTACCCTTTGGGGTTGTTGCAGCCTATCATAGTTTGCTCTTAACCAAGCGCCATACTACTGATCTTTTTGTTGAAGCGAAACCTTACTGCGTATCCATACTCCACAATCCCTTTCGTCATGGTTTAGTTTACCGCACCAATAACAAAATATTGGCAGTCGTTCATATCGAAAAGAGACCCATGTCGAGGACGGGCCTCCAAACTTCACCATCCTCCTACGACACAATGGTTGTGTGATATCAATTTTTACGCGGACTCGAATACATTTGCCCAGCAGATTACCTCTTGCTGGGATGTCCACCTCTTCCACTTCTCCCAGTGTATTTCCAACCCGGACCCCAATTTCCTTAGTCATTCTTCTTGCTGGGAGATCATGTATCTGTATCCAAAAGCTAGCTGAGTCAAAGCTAATGTTTTCTATCTGCTCCTCATCACCCAGTTTGTGCAGCACTATAAGATATTTGTCAAATGACCACGGTCCCATGCTCAGCACACCTCGTCTTCAAATAAAATGATGGCTTTATTCTCCCCCAGGTCATGAAGCTCAAAGCTCTGTTCTGTTTTCCATGCCCCCTTCATCGTCCTTGCCACTGCTTCAAGGTTGACCCTCCTTTTTGTAAAGAACTTTGCCACCAAGGCTGCCCCCTCGACCACTGTTGTATTAGCAAAATCATGTTCTATCCCCTCCCTCTCTATGAGAGAGAGTTTCTTCCATCTTGAGCACACATTGTCCATACTACACCCTCGCTATCACTGAAATTTTTCACACTCCGAGGAGGAAAAGAGCTGCTAGCACCATGGCAAGCAAAAGTTTTCACCTCTAAGGTTCAGAGAGAACCCAGAGAGAAAAAGACTACCACTTGGTTCTTTTTCACCTCTAAGCAGCAGTACTAGTCATTCTATTGATAGAGAGCAGCAGCAGCAACAACAATGCTTTCAAAGGTGAGGAGTGTGTGGCTGCAATGGTGAGAGTTGGATTGTCTTGTGTTGCTCATTCATCAAAAGAACGTTTTAGTATGAGAGAGTCCTTATCCAAGTTGCAAGAAATTAAAAGGAGTTTTATAGGATTTTGAAGCATTGCGTTAACACTTCTGTACAGAGTTTATGTTTATTGCTCAAGCTATTTAAGCTTATATTTTTTTTTTATGACTAGAGCTGAAAATTGATGTTAGTCTCTTTAACGGCCAATTAATGTGATCATATGTCAAACCATATTGCATTTTCTTTGTCAAACCCCAAATTGAGGCAGTTCAGAAATTTCTTATGTGTATACTTGCTAAAATAAGATAAGATAAAAGCTTAGACAACCATTAATGAATGCAAATTGAGCTATCCTGTTTTCATTTTCCTTTAACCTTACTGCTTCACATGCTCTAGGAAACATGTTCTGTGGTTTTTGTAAGAAATCAATCGATGTCTTTTATATTCCCTGCTCAATCTAATTCAACTTATCGCCTGTTTTGTCAACATTAGCATAACCCAAAGTGTAGCATTTTATGCCATAGAAGTTCCCTGTTTCCCTTACTGCTCTATTTTCATCCATCAAGAACGTACTCTCGTATACATGGCCTAAGATCCTATGGTAGAGTCAAATCCCCAAGGCAAGCCTAAATATTCATAAATGGGTTTGCAAGTATTTTCAGATGATGAATTCCACTATGTTTATATATATTCCCAGTTAAAATATTCATATGAGAATCTTTAAACTAGGAAGGAAAACCAAAAGGATATGGATACAGACAAGGGCTGCCTAGATCCAAAATAGGCTTTAAATATTGACCCATTCTCATACCTCAAAAATAAAGAAAATAATATATTTCTTTTTATTTAAAAATTACTGTTTTTTTTTTTTAGAATCAGTACCGTGCATTTTATTAATCAAGGCTTTGTAAGTCAGCCTGAAGTACATCTGCAAGTTCTAGTGGTACATCTTCCATCTAGACTTGTCAAAAAAGGGAAAGGATTGCTCGTCTCGCAAGTGAGTGAGCTACAGTATTGCATTGCCTACGTATATGCGTATAACTTACATCTGAAAGCTACAGTATTGCATTGCCTACATACATGCATATAACTTACATCTGAAAAACTAGAGGCCAAATACCGTATATCTTGAACAAGGTGTCCGAAGTGAGCTAGAGTGTGTGAACCAGTTTTGAGAGCAATGATGAGGGTCTGAGAGTCTCCTTCCAACACTACTTGGGTGAAACCAGTTTCCTATGCTAGGACTAATGCTCTTCTCGCTACCAATGCTTCAACTTCAATAACCGTTAAGGGAAGGGGAATTTGTTGAGAAAGGGACGTTATGACCTGCCCATTTCCATTCTGAATTACAACTCGTATTCTCGCACAGTTGTCTTCTTGAAATAGAGCACCATCAAAGTTTATTTTGTAATGCTCATTACCTAGTGGTATCCATCGTGCTGGGGTTTTTTGCATACCAGAGGTCGTGGTGGTGTTGTGTAGAGAAAATTCCTCCAGTCTGACTTTGGCCTGTGAGAACAGTTGACCAAGTGTACTACTAGCTTTCCCAAACCTAAGGCTATTCCTCCTATTCCGCAATGCCCATACTACCATAGAAAATAATGTCGGATCTCTATTGTCTGCGAAAATACTGCTGATAAGATCGAGAAAGGAAGTTTTTTGCTTTAAGCTACTATGGTTCCATGACGGATTTAGGGACCATAGTTCTTCAAGCTTTGGGCAGCAATAAAGAGCATGGAGCACATCTTCAATAATTTTTCTCCTCACCAAGTTCATCTTTGTAGGTAGTGAATTTTTAGATGCTTTCCATACCAGTTGCTTGACCCTACTCGGAATTGGCAGACTCCAAATTGATTGCCAAAGCGGTTTCAAATTCTCATAGTCCGATTGCCTAGGTCTGCTATATGCCTCCTCAAGTTGCAAAAATTTGTAACTCGATTTAACTGAATACTCTCCATTCAGGTTGTGTGGCCAAATTAATTCATTTGGTTGGTCTGTGTGGCAGAGGGGTATCGTGCTCACCAAAGCTGCTTCAATTTGGGCACCGCGATTGCTCTGTTGGGCACTGCAATTAGTCAACTGGTGTTCGGTAGACTTGGGGACCGAATAGGAAGGCGGCGCGTGTACGGCATAGCATTGATGATAATGGTGGTGAGCTCGCTGGGCTGTGGCTTTTCGATTTGCAAATCAAGAGAGTGCGTTCTGGTGAGCCTCTCGTTTTTCAGGTTCGTTTTGGGGTTGGAATTGGTGGGGACTACCCTCTATCGGCAACGATTATGTCTGAGTTCGCTAACAAGAGGACACGTGGTGCCTTCATAGCCGCTGTGTTTTCGATGCAAGGGTTTGGAATCTTGGCATCATCGACGGTCATGATGGTCGTGTGTGCCATATTCGACCATGTGTTGAAGTCAAATGATGGTACAGTTTCGGTTGATCACACGCCCAAAGGAGTTGATATTGCATGGAGATTGATACTGATGCTAGGTGCTGTACTAGCTGCATTGACATATTATTGGAGGATGATGATGCCTGAGACTGCCAGGTAACCACTAACCACACACATTTTTCCTTAATTATCTTCTTATTTTATTTTTTTATTTATATTTTTATATATGTTTTGGTTGACAATTCAATTCATCTACATTTGTCCTCACACTGTACCTTTCAGGGTTTAAGTATTTGGTTTTAGAGTAATTAATACTAATATTCCTCTAAAAACAAACAATGTAGTATATATCCCATAAAAAATAAAAACATCAGCAACTATATATGTTAAGTTATTTTTTTAAATAAATATATACAGTATTTTTAATTTTCGATTATAATTATCAGGAGCGGATGCCATCGGTTGAAACTTTATAAAAAAAAAACACATAAGAGGCCAAAATGTGGGACAAATTTGAGAATTGAAAATAGTATAAGGTGCTGGGTCAATGTGTCAACAAGCCCATTAGGCAGAAGTTGGTGAGTGGCCCTGTGATGGCTTTTGATAAAAATTACTGTATTAATTACAATAAATCCTTTTAATACTTTCAATTATATAGAACTAGTCGCTAACCCGTGCATTGCACGAAATTGTTTTAGATCAAATGTTAACATGTTCAGGTTTAAACATCTCTCTAATTTCAACTATTGAATGCTATCATTTCCAATATAAGATGAAAAATGTAGTTTGAACATTTCTTGTGATGAAACAGTCAAAATTTTACACACAATATCATTAAAAATGAGATACATACAAATATTATGAAGTAATATATTATAATAATCATGATGCGCTCTTACGTTTGATTTAATAATTTTTTTTTTTTTTTTTTGAGAGTCAATTTGGTTTAATAAGTATTACAAAAGAATCAATAAATCAAATAAATATACAACTGCGCTTACATCTTAATATCGATAAATTTACAATTAAAGATATTAAGATCAAGTCAAACTCAGATTGGCAAAATCCGCCATGAACTTTGTAATTCAACTAATTGGCACCTCTTGGTGTTTCCAATGGAGACATTCAAGATTCAAATCCAATAATCTCCAACTATCAAACAAATTGAAGTTGCATTAAAAAATAAACATAAAAAATCTATTCCCATAAAAATATTATATTAATATAAATCCTATGATATATTTGGCTATGTAAACAAATAGAAAAGACGGAAAAAGAAAATAATTAGAGAAAATGAATGTCACAAATTGAGAGCTAAGGGGAGAGAGAGTGTGACAAGCCTATTAATGTGATATCTTGACAAAGGGAAGAATCCAGATCTCCTTTAAAATTAATAAAATCAAACAATTGTTATTATACTAAAAAAACCAAGTATTTCACAAATTAACCAAACCAAAAAATTAAAAATAAGGATGGGAGATTAATCCAGAACTTTTTACTATTCTTTAGTGGAAAATCAAATTAGCAATGCATCAAAACCCAATCATCACAAAGATAATAGAACTTTTAGACCATACAATCATCACTGCAAATTACCTATCTAGATAATTTGGACTTCTCACAACAATTGCACCAATAACAAATAGGATTTTGTCATATTTTCCTATTCAAATCACAGTTTCACACATGATTTATAAGGACGGGCCAGTCAAACAACACTTCACCTCATGAATGTGAAACACAAAATTTATATATATATATATTATAAGTTGGAAACTAAATGAAACTCACAATCACTTTACTCTTTGTACTTAAAAAACCCATATGCATCAACCAGTGCAATTGGCTTTGATGCTTCAACAACCATGATAGCCCTTGGACATCATTCCAAATTTAGATGTTACAGCAAATGGCTAACTACTTGAATGAGGACAATCTCATCAATACACAACAGTACATTTAAAAAAAAAAAAAAAAAAAAAAGCACCTAACCGATATTATTGATCACAAATCTAGCCTAGAAGGAGAATAGCACCAAATATGTCCACCCCAAACATGCCCAAAATTAGCCTAGACGGAGAATAGCATCAAATATGTCCACCCCAAACATCCCCAAAATTGTGGAAGTCCTTGCAAATAATTTGAGCCTAACTTATTTAAGCATAACCCAACTTCAAATTCTAATGGATGTGGCTACGACTTATGACCCACAACCTCTAATTCTCCCTTTCTCATTTTATTTTTTATTTTTTGTAATACTACTCTATGAAGAAGTCAACAATGAGTAAAATTAGACAAAGCAAGGAAAACATATTTAAACCGTTAAATGGTAGGAAGTACAAAGCAGCCAAGAAAGAAAATTAAACGGAGACATGTATGGTTCAAATAACTTGACCCCAACTATTGATTTATTTTTAAAAATCCAATATATTAAAAATCTTCATGAAAAATAAGTATTCTATTAGTCTTCATCATGAAATTCATAAATAAATAACAAAAGGGAGTATACACACAAAAAAAAAAAATTTCAATCTATCCAAGTTATATATAAAACACCAGTACTAATTGAACTAAGGTGGAAAATGGTACTATCTTTTGTCATATTTAAATACAACATGACCTGAGACCTCAAAAGCTCATATGAAACATGTTTAAATAGTACCATATAGTTTTATTCAAACATTAAGAATACAAAAGTCACAAATCCAGATATTTGTGGCATTTGTTTCAAGTTTATGCCAAACCAAAACTAAAGCCAGGCCCTAAAAAAACACACAAAAATATACATTTAAATGCAAATTTGTTAAAAAATATATGGTAAAACTGCTTGGAGTCATTTAAGTACATACTATTAATGAAGCATACAAATAATTACCAGCATAGACAATTCAAAGAAAGCTTTTAAGAACCTAAGACCAAGAACTTAATCTAAATAGAATAACATAGATTTCACCTAATATGATAGGTAACATAGTTGGGTTCATAGATTGTAAAGGGATTTTACATATTGATTGTTTAAAAGACATGGAGCATGTACTGTCATGTCATGTGTACTTGTTAGACATTGAGCATGCTTTGTCATGTATTCTATAATTGATTAGTAATGTGAGTCAAGCTTGAATTCAAGCCAATGAGTATCTATATACGAAACAAAAGGGAGAAAAGAAAATTCTTACGAAGACAAAATGATAGAAAATTAAGTGAATCTTAGCTTTTCTCGTCTATGTTCCTACTTTCAAATAAGGATTTAAACCAAGAAACCAATTCTACAAAAAGAAGTACATCACACATTAAAAAAGAAATATAAAATAAACCATGTGCTAAATGGACATTATATACTGCCAAGACCATGTATATACTGTGTAAGAAGAAGATCTCCATTTACAATTTTTGGACTTAATTCTAGGGAAGGAACAAAACAATCAGGTATTTTATCAAACAATTTTTGTGCATGTAACAGAGAATCTAGTTAATTATGTCTTCAACTCCACGCCAAAATAATAAGGCAATATTTTTTAGAGGGGTGATTGGCAAAGAGAGAAACAAATCAAAGCTTCAAAGAAACAAAATAGTCAAACACTGAATTAGAAGGTCAAATTAAGGTGACCTAATTCTGGTTGCTAAACAAAAGATTTGATTGCTTCTATTAAATCAGACTATTAAACATTTGACCACAAATCTATGAAAACTATTAGTGGTGAGCAAAGGCATATAGTTGATTTCGTAGTCCCATACACTAACCAAAAGGAAATTCACAGGTTTTTGGACCCAAAAGTACCACCACCTACCCCATTGGAAATGGAGGCACTGGCATTTGTTGCGTCCCTGGCATTGGATTGTGTAAGTGAAAGTGTACTTTGTCCCTCAATGACTAAGGTTTCAAACAGCCTCCAAAGTGCCTTGGAAGGGATTTTGGAAGGGCAAGGTGATTGCTGGGGGCAAAAGGATGGTATGTAACACTACAGTGTGTGCAGCTGAGGTAAAAGGAATTAGATGGGGCAGTTTTATTGAGTCAAGAACTAAATTTGAGGAAAGTAGTAACTGAAGGAGACTCGAAAGATTTGTATCAATGCTATTAACAAAACTTTGAAGGGGAAAGGCCTATCTCTGTTCCTTGGCAAGCTATATGTATTGTAGAAGACACTTGTGATGTGACTAAAAAATTGAATCCAATGGCATTCTCTTGGATAAATCGTGAAGCTAATCTAGCAGCTCATTACTTAGCCACTCAATAATAGGTGGCAGGGGTTTGTTAATGAATAGTCCTTACCCTGATTAGTTTGTGAATGTGATCAAGAAGGATACTTTGAATGAATAGTCTTTACCCTGATCAGTTTGTATATATCTATTGAAGCTTGCCTGGCATTTCAAAAAAAAGAAAAAAAGAAAAAAGCCTTGGATTCGTGTGTGGATCTGGATCATAAAGAGAGTTCATTTAAAGATTAATTAGGTTAATAGTGGTTAAACCAACTGAACCTTAATGTGTCTGTGGCATTTCTAACGGCAAGAATAATAGCTTGATGTTAATAGTTTTCATCTGTCTTTGATAATCTTAATGCAGTCTTCAGGTTGTTCCTTTGAAGCATTTGACCACAAATCTACAATAAAACTTGGAGGATGCTTAATGTCAACACTATCTTTATAAGCCATGCCTCGAAGCCCAAGCCCCCTTTTTTTCAGTTTGGCTCAGGCATTTTGTCGAACATTTTGAGGGTGAAGGGTTGGCCTCTTTTCTCTTGTCATGCATAAAGAACTATCATAGCCTACTGGTTTCCATTATTTATTTCAAGCATTCCACCATAAAATTAAAAAAAAAAAAAAAAAAAAAAAATACATATCTAGTAAAGGGGAAAAATTACAGAACAAAAAGTCTTCGTTTGTAGACTTCTCAACCTAGTCTAAAACAAAGACATCAAAAACTGATATGATATAACACACAGGTGTTGCAACCAAATAGACAGCCAAACTAAATCTCTGCGTGCATAATGAACATACCCAAAAGAAGCAGTGCTCCAATTAAATAACCCAGCAGTAACAAATTCAACACCCAACAAAAATGATTTAGAAAGTAAATGTAACGTAACAACCATCCACACCATAGCATGAAAAAGGCAAAAACAAACGTAGAAAGAAAAAAAAAAACCATCAAACAAAAGAATAGAGCACAAAAGAAATTGGGATGTACGGATACCTCAACTGAATCTCCCGGCTTATGTCAGTATTTATATGGATGTGAGGAGAGGAAGGAAGACAGAGAGGCTGCCGTTAGAAGCTGAAATCGTAGAACAGGAAGATGAAACCATGAGTGAAACAGTAGAACAGAAGCTGAAACCGTGATATGATGTGGATGAAACAAAACGTGAAACGATAGAACAGAAGCTGAAATAGGTGGGGAAGGGATAGGAACTAAACCTGAAAAGGAAAGGCATAAATTGTAAACGTGAAAAGCATTTAGGTTTGACAAAAGGAGTTAGCTGAAAAGGCTTTGGGTGTTGGCTGGAATTTAAAGTAGAGATGGGGCTCCATGTAATAAAAGGAAAGGGAATAGTACAAGTGGTAACTGTGAAAAGCAATCAGGTTTGACAAAGTGAGTTAGCTGAAAAGGCTTTGGGTGTGGGCTTGGGCTTTATATAGGATTTAAATGTATAAGTAGTGGACTTTAAAGTAGAGATAGAGCTGAAAATTGAATTAAAAATTGGCAAAAACTATTTTCAAATTGAATTAAAAATTTAGAAAAGAGAATGAAAATGACATGGTTGTTGACGTGGCTCAATGTGAACATAGCAATATTATATACTACGCTTTA
This sequence comes from Castanea sativa, assembly GCF_040712315.1. Taxonomy (NCBI): domain Eukaryota; kingdom Viridiplantae; phylum Streptophyta; class Magnoliopsida; order Fagales; family Fagaceae; genus Castanea; species Castanea sativa. The sequence continues at coordinate 14,206,526 of NC_134015.1, forward strand.
GCTTTTAGTAATAATATAGATATAGATATAGATAAAGCCTTCCCTCCACGGTCCACGCTATTTTCATTGTAGTAACTGATATGGCAGAAATACAAACATAGAGTAATAAACTTTCCTTATTATTGTTTCTCAAAAAAAAAAAAAAATTCCTTATTATTATTACTATATAAAAAAATAAAACTAAAAGAAAACAGAACTTTCCTATGATTCTTCTACAATGGTGCTTTCAAGCCTCCGGTGGCAGTTGGGTCAAATGAATGGAATCATGGATGGCCTACCTCTCTCTCTCTCTCTCTCTCTCAAAATTATTTTATGCATAATAGATTTATTTTTTTTCATCTCTAGAACTGATCGTTTCTTTTTCTTTTTTAAACCGGAACTCAATTCTATTAACTTGGTACTCTGGTTTTGATTTGTTTAACTTATTATGTTGTGTATATAGTAAGGTTTTTTTTTTTTTTTTTTTTTTTTTTTTTTTTTTTTTTTTTTTTTTTTTTTTTTTTTTTTTGCGGCGCTGACAATACTTCAAATAATTCAGACCACATATTGGACATAAGCAATTCCTGTATATAGGAAGTCCGCAATGGAAAACACAAGGAATACCATGAATTTTAAGAAACCTGTTTCTAAAGAGGACGAGATGTAACAAAACTTCTAAACCGCTTCCCATATTTTGGACGAGTCAACATACAATGATACAAAACTACTCCGTACAATTCATTTTTAAGTATATATTAGCATACTAAATTGCAATTTACACACTAATATACAATATAATGTATACGTGTGTGTGTATATATGTAAGCGCTTCAGGAGTAGGGCACCAGTGATTCTCGCTAATCTCGACTAGTTACTATCATTACTTTGTCTTTCATAATCAATCTATTTCATTAAACTCTCGACATTTATGTGTAGGATGCACAACCACAAGCACGTAAAGAAAATTTCACGCTCATTGACCAGCATCTTCTGTATTGAATCAAGATGAATCCAAAAAACAAAATGTAGAGGGAATATTTCCTTTGAATAACCTCATTTATTCCAATAGTTAATCGTAAAATTTCACATTTTATTTAACTTTTTATTGATTCACTTTAATATTCAAGTAAAAACAGTGCCACAGTCCTCACGTATGAGTACATCTTATTCAAACATATTTTTTGCATACTATGATCAGAGACCCTAATGATATCTTATTTAATTTAGGCATCAAACATAGCATAGCATTAGCACGCATATACAATATCTGATGACTTGTCTTCAAATAGTAGATAACATAGAATTATCAATTATTAAAAAAATAGAAACTAATAGTAGGTAACATAGATCTTTTGCCTCCAATTTGTTTAGGAATCAGCTGATGATACTCTTCTATCCTCTCTCAGCAATTATGGGTGCGTTGGTGCCTGGTAGCCTCCGCCTCCATATTCTTTATATTTTGGCGGATGAATTTCAGCAAGAAGTCTTCGTCCTGCAACATGGAAACATGCATCTATGATTTGCTCGAAGATAATTACAACGCTTTTGATCAAGCTTAATTCCTACTAAACATATATCATATATGTATATATGGCAAAGTTCATGACTTAAATCATACACTCTTATTATGAGAAGAGTAAAAGAGTTTGGGAAAGTAAGATTTCATATAAGCTTCAATGAAAGAAAAGAACGAACATTCAAAGTGATAATAGTCTTATATAGCAAAAGATGTACAGTTTGGCGAAACATAAAATTAATTAAAACAATACAAGTAGGGTTTCTACAAACCGAGTTTGAAAGCTGGTGTTGCATCATAAGTTATTGCACCAGTGGACACGAGCAACACCAATGCTAAAATAATAGTCATTGCCAACACTTTGAAGGCGGTGGAGGACATGTTTTCTATACTGATATTATAAGATGAAGGGAACAGAAGCTCAAGGTTAATAGAGGTATAGTGAGGATGAGAATGGATAGTTTTAGAAGAATAGCTAGGTACTTAAATAGAGTGATGGTTTTGGAACTTTAATTTTTTTTCTTTCTTTTTTTCCCCTATATAAATTTTGGACTTGTCAAACATAACAAGTAACATTAGAAAAGAAAAAGAAAATACCTAACGTATGAACTTTCTTAGTTTTGAATTTCCTTTTAACTAATTAAACTGTTTGACGGAGTCAATAGGCTCGCCTCCCCCTTGATCAAAGTATGATTGGAAATTGGAATATGTCAAACATGCATATATATTCGTGTACTCCATTTCTCTTTGTGCATATTACAAAAGAAAAAAAAAATGTAGAAATCATTGTGTGGTCATATAAATACTAGTGAACAAAACAAGTTTTCGTTAAATGAACAAAAAAAGCTAATGCGCTTTACCCAGATGTTAAAATTCTTCTTTATATCGCTGAAAAAAAAAATTTATTTAATGATTGAATTTAGATACTTATGTGAGAAATTATTTAATAAGTTGGAAGTAATATTTTCTCATCTCACATAAATGATGGGCCTTATAATAAATTAAAAAATGTGACCCACTATCATATAAGAAGAATGATGATTACTCTCAGAGTATTGATTTTTTTTTTTAGAATATTAAGTATTTTTAACACACACGTGAGGAGAGGGAAGAAAGTTTTAAATAAATTGACAGTGGTGTATATCCAAAAGGACCTCTCTTAGAGTATTGATTAACTACTCATTAGTTCTAAATATTTAGTTAGTCCAAAAAAAACTCATCATTTTAGGTGTACCAAGTGAAAAATTTGACAAGACGATAGGATAATTAAATTTCCCATATTGAAAAGTAAGACAACAAACTCATTTTAGGTGTACAAGTGAAAAATTTGACAAGACGATAGGATAATTAAATTGCCCATATTGAAAAGTAAGACAACAAATTTGACTTTAATTATGATTTAGAACCCAAATTACAATTATGACTAATTTCAATTTTAGGCTAATCTATCAATTAATGGTCCAATTGTGTACATGATTAAACAAATAACATAAAAATCAACACAAACACAGAAAAGTAAACACTCATAACACATTGAAGTGTTTGTGAAGAGGAAATCTAAGTAACAAGTGTAAGAACCTCTTCACAGCCTCACTGCCGAAAACGATCCTCTAGAATAGATAGTTGCAGTACAATTTACTTACAAAACCCTTCATGTATTGTAGTAAAGATGTACTAAAGACATTCAAGTTCTTACTCGCAACTGAATCCGCAAGTCCTTTCTCTACTCTAGAATCTGAATCAGCAATTGAGCTCCAATTGTAACTTCAAGTCACCATGGCTGATTATGTGGTGCTCCAATGCTTCCCAAGACTCCACCAATACTCACAACTAAGAGGTAGTGATGGGTACTATTTCCTCTCAAAGATTTGACAATGGTAAGTAAGAGGGAGAAGGTGGAGAGAATTGATACCGTTTCTTTCAATATTCGTGGGGTTTCTCTCAGCCTTTAGAAGGGAATTAGGGTTTGATTTCTTCGAAAATGAGGTACGCACAGGCTAGGAAAAAGCTGAAATAGTAGAAGAGTTTGTAACAAAATTCTCTCATGTTTTGACCATTTTGGTCGATCAAGTGTCTCATAAGATCATGGCCTCAAATGCTTTTCAAAATGTTGTCATGTGCCATTTTGCCAGATAGGTTCTCCATTTTTCTTGATCGAGACTCCATCTTGTACAACTTCAATTTAGATGCATTAACCCTCAACCCAATTACTTACACATATATTCACAAAACACAAAATACAAGGTATTTGCATGATCGATTACTTGAACACCTTGGCATGCAATATGCCAATACACTAGGATTCTAACAAGAAGTTAACCATTTTTTAAAGTATACTAGCGTTTACCCTAAAAGGTTAGGGAGTAAAAGGATACATGAAACATTAGAAACTAAATTGACACATAGCCTAAACTTTGGGGACCAAAAACATAATTGACCTAAATATAATTGAATGAAAAGGAAAACAAAATGTCGAGACTTGTTTGTTTCATCTTCTTGAATGAATATTGTAATTTAAAATTTTAAAGGCAAATTATACTAACTTTATTTGACATTTTGAAAATGATTAGAAACCTCCTCTAGTAATAAAATGACACTTAGACTCTGAGTTTATTACTTTTTTTTTCCAATTTTTCATGATTTTTCTTATCATATAACCTAATAAAAAAATCTGCATAATAAACACTATTTTGATGTTATTTTATAAATGAGATTTTAATTTGAAAATTCTGTATCTTGACTAATTAATAATGGCAAGTAAATGGTTATTGAACATTTACTTAAATGATGAAATGTTGTTTACAAAAATGGAATGAGGTTTCTGACATCTCCCAAACCTTGAGGGGGTTTAGTATAATTTATCCAAATTCTAATCATGACATCTCGAAATCTTTTAGGATTGAATTAATCCATTTGTTGTGATTTTTATTTTTGTTTATTTTCCATTCTTTTTCTGTTTGCTTTTTTTTTTTTTTGTCCCCCCTAATGTAAGATTTTTTTTTTTTTTTGGTACAAGAAAGAATTCTACTCTAGCCTAATCTAAGTGTATATGTGTGTGAAGCTCCTTACTAAAGACTTGAACCCCAACCCTTGCTCCCCATACCCTACAAGCACTTATACTTGTGAAGTGACTATTGCACCAAGGGTGTGCGGTGGTAATGTAAGTGTTGTTATTCTTAGATTCTTTCAAAAATCTACAAGGGATTTACCTAAGTAAGACATATAGGGATTTAGTCTAAAAGGCAAAATTAGAAGGCAAGATTGAAAGAAAAATTAAATTATAAAATGTTAATCGATATAAATAAAAAATTGAGTAGAAAATTAAATAAAAAATATGCTAGGATCATATTTTTAGGTATTGGATAATCTGATTCAAAATACACTTTATGATGTATTTTGAGTTTTAGTTTTAGTGTCTAAAAGTGTTTTGAAGATTATGATTAAAGACACAAGACACAAGACACTACTCAAGAATTTACTTAAGACCTGCCAAATTTGCTTCCTTGATAGAAAATTTAACTATAGGTTGATTGATCGAACTTTATTAAATTTTGATACCAAATTGATATCACTTGTCTGATCTAGATTTGTAGATTCTAAATTTGGTTGAAGATGTTGTTGGTTTTTTTTTTTTTTTTTTTTTTTTTTGCACAACCACATGTTGTCCACTAGAATGGTGACCTTACTAGACTTGAATTTGTTTGGGGAGTCAAGTTCGGACCTCGACATTGGGCTGCATAGTCCAAGGGCTTCCGTTGCATTTTTAGGCCTACAAAATGAGTAAACCCCAAAGTCTAAGAATTATGACAATGGTTGAAATAAATAAATAATATAATAGCTTTGATTAATGGTAGCAATAACTGCTGAAATAAAGTAATATGTATTTAGTGATATGCTTTGATTGAATGATGAGCTAAAGATCATAATGATGTATATCTAGTAGTGGGATGGGTCCAAAATAATGTATTTCAAATAGTTTATGTTCAACTATGGTCTATGTTCAAATAATGTATGTTCAGCAGTGACAGATCAATTTATTAGTATATGTGTTTATTAGTGAAGTAATCATGTTTGTATTTAAATGTGAAGTAATCATGTTTGTATTTAAAATCATGTTTATTAAATAGTTATGTAATATTAAAATAATTTGTATTTAAAGGTGAATTAATCATGTACTCAATAATGTAAATTTAGAGATATGAAAACATAGTCACTTATCTTTGTATGGTTTGTAGCTCTAGCTATATAGTATTAGTGAGCTGATATTATTCCAATAGCTTGACACTAGCAATGAAGAGGTAGTATGCCATGATAACTTAAAGATTGAAGGGGAAAAATAGGTACAATTGGAGGGGACAGAGAGTATGTCTAGCTATGTGCAGAGGCTAGTTAAGTTTGTCTTATTTATCATGCACTTAAAATAATTTTTCCTTGATAATGCTCTTTTAATTATTTTTGAAGTTATGAATAGTATTGTTAGGACATATGAGGTTCATGTTAGGAACATATGTCAACATTTTATGTAATTGGCTAATCCTTTGACAAAACACACTTTACTTGTAATTGGGTAGATCTAGGATGTGTTTAATGCTTCAAGAAACAAAGTTTCAAGTTCAAGTGTTAAAGCCATGCAAGTCTGTCCAAGAATCAAGTGAAAAAGTGATGTTCATTAAAACTCAACAGCTGGCTCGATAGAGAATATCTATTAAGACTTAAAGAACTATTTCAGCTCGAGGCTCGACAGTTGCTTGATAGATAGGGTATCTGTCGAGGTTTATGAAAATCAGTTTTTCAGATCTGATTTCACTCCAATCCGTGAATAGATGTTTAGGCTTTTTTTTCCTCACAACCCTAGACATATATAAAGATTGTTTTAAGGGCCGTTGCAGGAGATGAAACAGAATGCAAAAGTTTTTCACAAGCATATTGTGAACCAGAGACATATGCTCTAGTTTATCTTGAAGAAGCTGTTATGTTTTTATACCGTAGGGTTTTGTGACCAAGCAACTTCGTGATCTTCATCGTGTGATGAACTGAAGAACTTTACAACTAATATCTTTCTCAACTTGGTCATCAAGTCACGTACTGGGATTTGCACATCTATTGGTTAGTCATGTATTGAGAGTCATGCATCAAAAGGAGAGATTGTCACTACAGAACAAGTTCAATTAGGTATTGGGGTAAGGGTTCAACTGTAGGTTGGTATAAGGTATTAGGATTCCTTTACTTGTGACCACTTGTTTTGATAGTAGTGGATTCTCGGGAGTGGTGACCTTAAAATCACCTGGTGGAGTTTTTGCCTTGGAGGTTTTCCCCATTCGAAAACAAATCACCTTGTCAACTTTATTTTCCGCTGCATTTTACTTTAGTTAGTGATTTGTTTATGTTGCCACATACATTGCATGTTAATTTGATTAATTAATAAATTTGACTAATTAATCAATTAATTTGTTACAACGGGTCAATACATTTTTGGCCTATCAAGTGGTATCAGAATAGACACACTCTGATTAGGTTTTAATCTTTGCTGTGTGATCCATTAACCCCTATTTGTCATGGATAGAGGATAGTCACTCATTGTACCCCCTTTATTTGATGGTACTAACTATGCATACTGGAAAGTATGCATGAGAGCTTTCTTGCAGTCATTAGATGAGAAAGTGTGGCAAGTTGTGGAGATAGGCTGGACCAAGCTGAAGGAAGTGCTAGTCGATTGGGATGATGCAAAGATCAAGGCGGCAAACTTCAACAACAGGGTATTGAATGCTTTATTTAGTGCGGTCACAAATAAGGAGTTCAAGAAGATATTCTCCACTGAAACTGCAAAGGAAGCATGGACCATTCTCCAGACAACCTATGAAGGAGCCAAGGCTACAAGGATTCGAAGCTTCAAAGGTTCACTACTAGCTTCGAAGAAATTAAGATGGAGGAGGATGAGTCATTTGATGAGTTCTATACCAAGCTTAAGGACATAGTAAACTCAGCCTTTAACCTTGAGGAAACCATTCCCGAACCCATAATTGTGAGAAAGGTGCTCAGATCTCTGCCCGAGAGATTTCATGCCAAGATCACCGCTATAGAGGAATCAAAGGATATTGACAAGATTCCTTTGACAGAGCTGGTTGGTAATCTGCAGACCTATGAGTTAGATTTGATAAGGATTGGTAAGTTGGGTAGGGGTAAGAGCATGGCATCAAAGGCCAAGAGTAGTGACACGGATGAGCCTTCAAACGATAAAGATTTTAAAATAAAGTCCTACATCACCAGGAAATTTAAGAAGTTCATGAAGAATGCCAATGCAAAAGGCTTCGACAAAGACCGTAGGCAATCAAGTTCTTCTTAGTTTAAGAGCCAAGACAAAGGGAAGAAGGATGTTAGGGATGGCGGTCGATACACTATTCCCTCAAGACCCAAGTGTTTCGGGTGTCAAGGCTTCAATCACATGGAACAAGAGTGCCCTACTTATCTCAAGTCCATTGGGAAAAGCAAGGTACTTGCTGCAATTTTGAGCGACACCGAACCTAAGGATGATTCCAAAAATGAAGTTGACGAAATCTCAAATGCCTTCACCGCCACTGTCAATCCTACTGAAGGAATTGTAGAAGACGTGGATGAAGAAGAAAACTTGATGGAATCAAAGTTTGAGAAGATAGATGAGCAAGATGACATCCACACGGCCTATGCAAAGTTATACAAGGTCTCGGAAAAGCATGAGAAGCTGTATAGGTTGGCCACCAAGAAGCTCAGTGATGTGAAGCTTGAACGAGAGCAACTCTCCATAAAGTTTGATGAAGCCAATCAGACTATTGGAGCACTGAGATTTGAAACAATTTCTTAACTGAGAATACTAAGAAGCTTGAGGTAGAATTGTTCCAAGTTAGAGCTCAGTTGGAGAGGACTTCAAGTGTAAAGCTTGATGAGATGCTCAATATTTAGAAATTTGCTTCCGACCGAACCAATTTAGGGTATGATTTCTCTTCTCCTAATATTGCTTCTTCTAGTACTACTGTTTTTGTTTCTCCTGCTAATAATATTGAATCTGAGAATAATGATGCTAGAAATGTGATAGCTAGTGAGAATATAGACAATGGTAAATTTATCTTAGGAGCACCCTCTAAGCTTGTTAAGAAAGAAACCAAAAACCCTAGGACTAAGAAGAGCAACGCTCAAAAGTCCAAAGAGAAGAAGCAGCATCTCTGTCATCACTGTGGAGCCGCTGGACACACTCGACCTAATTTCTATAAGTGGCAAGCCACTCAATAGAGCAACAACATGGTCTTATATGGAAACCTGAGTAAGTTTCCATCCTCTCTTGCTCCTCTAGGAGATCTCCTCAAAACCCTCATATTCCTTTTGAACTTGAATGGTTGCAATTCTTCCCCCTTACTGTCGATTTAAGGATTCGTTAAAAGGAAAGGCTCTTCTAGGATGTGGAAGGAAAAAGGCTCCAAGTGCTTCAGTCACTTTTCCCAGTCTCCCTCTTTTTGCTGTGTTTGCATTACTTGTGTGTTTTGCTTTCTTATTTTGAGTCAGTCTAGTTTTTATGCATTACTTTGTTTAACATGAGTTTGTTTGTGTGTTTTCAATTTTGCTTTATTTTGTTTTTCAATAAAAAATAATTGAAAAATCAGAAAAATACAAAACCAGTGTGTGTTTGTGTACATTGGTACTTGTTTATCTTGAATGGCCAATGAAATAAAGTTTTCTAAATTTTGTATCACTTGTAACTTAGATGAGCATCTCCATGCACAACTAAGCAAGTGAGCTTTGTGGCTCTTGTTTGTGATAAGTAAGATTAAGTTGTCTCTTATACTTAACACTTGTATTACTCTTTTTGACGGAAAGAACTAGAAAATCCTAAGAGAAAGGCATAAATAACTATCTCACCACTATTGCCCGTCAATCATGAAATGACATCTGTATACTTTGGCATAGCAAAAGTGCAATGTCAAAAAACTTAACATCATTGAGTATGTCTTTTCTCTCTCTCTCTCTCTCTCTCTCTCTTATATGCTCATGTATGATATGCTTAATAAAAGAAGAATATGCAAAGAAAAATTAAAGCAAAAGAAATAAAAATGCTTTGTATATGATTGCAATCGTGTATTCTAGGAGATGTGAGAGTTATAAGATGTACCTCGAATGTAATAGTCTCCATCAAGCAGTTATGATTGTGTGTGAGTTAAATTAAATTACTCATATCTTAAATCATCATAACATGTAGAAACTTATGCAATCTTGCGATGTTTTCCACATTCAACACGTAATATTCTTTGCTAGTTTTGATACATGTGCAAGTACAATGTGATTTGGCCATCACAAGGTTAACATGTGTTAATGTATGCTCATTAAATTATCTTAACTTGTTTTTGAAATATAAAATCGGTTAGACTTGTTGTGTGTGTGTGTGTGTGTGTGTGTTTTTGGATCTATGTGCTTAACATTTTTCTTGATTGAGAGATGTTTTGAGAGATTAAAATGTTGTTTGGATCTTTGGTTGAGTAGCATGTTTGATTGCATTCATGTTTGTGTTTTTCTTTTTTTTGAAAAATTATTTTTAAGCAATCTTGACAGCTCCTTGACACCTCTTGACAGCTAGGCTATCTATCGAGCTCTTTAGCTTCTTTTTATCGCAATCTCGATAGCTTCTCAATAGCTCCTCTATCCATCGAGAAAGTTTTTATCTCGATAGATTCTCGGTAGCTCCTCGATCCATCAAGCCTTTTTTGCTATGAACACCTCTGGATAGCTGCTTGATAGCTGCATCTGCCTAAGTTTAAACCTCGACACCTCTCGATCTGTCGAGAATTTAGAGGTTCTATATATTGGATCCTCGCGATACCAGGTTCACTTCTCTCGATCTCTCTTGACTCTCGTTGACTTTTCACATCCCAAAACCTCTCTGTCTCACTCCAAACTTCATCTTCAAAGGTTTTTCGGCCCAGATCATGTATTTCTTCATTGGTAAGGGTCCTAAATCCTTCATTCTTCATGCATTTCAAGCATTTGACCTAACTTTTTGAGATTTTTAAAAATTTTTGGGGTTTTTCAAAATTGATGAAGTTTTTGTGAAATTTTTGGGATAGGTCTTGTTTAAATGGCTTTAAATCATCATGCATTGCATCACATTTGCATTATAACAAAGTTTCATGCATTTTAGATGTGCGTTTACTTTGTTGCAATGTTGTGTGTTGGTAGGTTTGGATTGGGCTAAGCCTATGATGTTTTTAATTTTGCATGTCACATGTTCATGTATTTCGATGCATACATACCTTCATTTTTGTATATTCTTATATATTGACTGTGTTGGTGCTTTTCTGCGTGTCTCTTTCTCTATCTCTCCTTCTTTCGATTAGTTACTCTATGACACATAAACGAAAATCCACTCCGTCTCGAAACCTTCTTCATTCCGGGGTTTCTTCTTCTGATCCTACCCCTTCCCACATTCAGTTCCGTGATGATAAAGCTCGATAGGACTTTTCAGAGAACTTTTCTAGATGAGGCATTCATTCAGAACGCCAAGTCATTTTATCGGACTTCTCCGATATTGACCTACCCATTGTCATTCACGGTAGGGGTTATGAGTTACTGTATGGTGTCTCGATCACTTGTCCATTCATGATCATTCATGAGTTTTACTCCAACATGCACGGATTCGATTATTCAATACCTCTTTTTGTTACTCGCGTTCGAGGTATGTGCATTGTGGTCACATCAGATATTGTATCCGAGGTGCTCCACGTCCCAAGGGTAGCGCATCCTGACTACCCGGTTATGATCATCTTAAGATTGTGCCTAAACTGGAGATTAATCTTTAATTTTTCTGTGTGGAGTATGTGGAAGAGTAGAAATTTATGTCTTCAACAAGAAAAATCCAAATCCAAATTTGGTTGTGGAAATTTATAATCAAACGTTGGAGTTTATGTTTTATGTGAGCTCGCCAAGGAATATAGTTCGCAGAATTAATAAAAGAGTCAGATGGGAGAAACCTTAAGTAGGATGGAGGAAGTTAAACACTGATGGATCATCTTTGGGCTGCTTGGAATGAGCTGGCTGTGGGGGTGTGGTTAGGGATGAACATGGTCATTGGGTTGTAGGTTTTACAAGGCATGTTGGATCAACAAATAGTCTTGCTGCTAAACTTTGGGGACTTAGAGATGGGCTTTTGCTTTGCTGTAATTTGAATATCTTGTCTTATTGTTGAACTAGATGCAAAGGTGGTTGTGGATGCTCTTAAAAATTCTGACTATGTAAATCATATAATATCTCTCTTACTGGATGACTGCAGGAAATTAGTGACTAGATTCCAGCAAATTCAGATCACCCAGTGCTACCGGCAGGCCAATCGATGTGCTGATATACTAGCCAGAATAGGTGCTGATCTAGATTCTGATTTCATTTTGTTTTCCAGTCCGCCTGTGGACTTAGTTAAGGCGTTGGAGGATGACTGTAATGGAACTTATTTTAACAGACCTTGTACTGAGTCTCTTGTAATTGTTTAGTTAATGTTTCGTTTATTTTACCCAAAAAAAGAGAAAAAAGAGAGAGAGAGATATTAACGGTTGCCAATGGAATTAATTGGAGCATGAGCAAGAGCTTGGAGCCGAGGAAACGACATTTGTGGATGCACATAAAATAACTGTATGATACAGACTAGTTTTGTTTTTGTTTTTTGTTTTCGGATTTGGAATATGTTAAAAGGAGATTTGAGGCTTTGCTAATATTTGGAGAGCTATGGGCTCAGGAACGGGCCAATGGATTTTTTTTTTTTTTTGTTAGGCTTTTTGTACTAGATTTTTTTTTTCTTTGGTTTTTTGTTTACCAATATAATTTGAAAAGTGTTATATCCACAATACTTTCACAATATTTTACATATATTGAACTAGTTCAAAAATTTTAGATGATAATTTTAAATTTTGAGAGAGTCAATTCTAAAATTTGGGAGGGCCAATGAATAAATTTACATGTAATCTTAGTAATTTATAATTTTTTTTTACTAGCTCTAATGGAGAATTCAAAAGGCTGGGGGGGTCGGGGGGGGGGGGGGGTGCCCCCCTTGCCCGCCTTTGGAGACTGAGACAGGGGCTTCACCAACAAATGATGTTCATTGAAACATGGCTGCCTAGAAAAGTTTGATGAAGTATAGCAATTCAATTTTCGGAAACAGTAGATTTCATGCATTGTTTACAAAAACTGCGTGTACTTTTTCCAGCAATTTTTTTTTTTTTAAATTAGGTCTCACGGCACTATTCACACATTTAAAAATTATTTTGTTACTGTATTTTCAATTTTCAACAGTAAACAGTATCCAAACAGACCCAAGTGAACAAGGATTCGATTGGAAGAGGCTTATGTGTTACTTTCAAGCCCACCTAAAAAATAATATTCTAAGTTCTAACAGAAACTTTCGCAAACAATATTCGAACACCCATCTTGATTCAAACGAAATGTTTACTTTTTAGTCTACTTTTGAAGTGAAATGCATGATAACGTCTGACTCTTCAATTTTTGGAAAAATTAAGTATTTCTTTTTCTTTTCTTTTCTTTTCTCTAAATAAGTGAACATCGATTCGATTGGAAGAGGCTAATATGGGTCACCTCAAGTCCACCTGAAAAAGAAAAATCCAACAGTAACTTGGAAGTTGCAAAGACACCCATCTTGACTTAAATGCAATGCTAACTTTTTAGTCTAATATATTATTACTAGTCTTAACAATCCATTTCCAGAGTAAAAATTGTGCTGGAGTTTGAAAATTCAATTTTTGTGTGGGAGAAAAATATAAACAATTCAAAACTAAGTTATGTCTACATGCATCTGCTTGATACAGAAATAAAGGGACTGCGCTTAGCAACGGTTGAACAGACTTCTTGACTCAAATGCAATGCTAACTTTTTTGCCTAATGTATTATGACTAGTCCTAACAATCCCTTTCCAGAGTAAATATCTTGCTGAAGTTTGAAAATTCAATTTTTGTGTGGGAGAAAAATATAAACAATCCAAAACTAAGTTATGTCAAAATGCATCTGCTTGATAGAGAAATAAAGGGACTGCGCTTAGCAACGGTTGAACAGACATCTTGACTCAAATGCAATGCTAACTTTTTTGTCTAATGTATTATGACTAGTCCTAACAATCCCTTTACAGAGTAAATATTTTGCTGAAGTTTGAAAATTCAATTTTTGTGTGGGAGAAAAATATAAACAATCCAAAACTAAGTTATGTCTGCATGCATCTGCTTGATACAGAAATAAAGGGACTGCGCTTAGCAACGGTTGAACAGACATCTTGACTCAAATGCAATGCTAACTTTTTTGTCTAATGTATTATGACTAGTCCTAACAATCCCTTTACAGAGTAAATATTTTGCTGAAGTTTGAAAATTCAATTTTTGTGTGGGAGAAAAATATAAACAATCCAAAACTAAGTTATGTCAAAATGCATCTGCTTGATAGAGAAATAAAGGGACTGCGCTTAGCAACGGTTGAACAGACATCTTGACTCAAATGCAATGCTAACTTTTTTGTCTAATGTATTATGACTAGTCCTAACAATCCCTTTACAGAGTAAATATTTTGTTGAAGTTTGAAAATTCAATTTTTGTGTGGGAGAAAAATATAAACAATCCAAAACTAAGTTATGTCTACATGCATCTGCTTGATAGAGAAATAAAGGGACTGCGCTTAGCAACGGTTGAACAGACATCTTGACTCAAATGCAATGCTAACTTTTTTGTCTAATGTATTATGACTAGTCCTAACAATCCCTTTACAGAGTAAATATTTTGCTGAAGTTTGAAAATTCAATTTTTGTGTGGGAGAAAAATATAAACAATCCAAAACTAAGTTATGTCTACATGCATCTGCTTGATAGAGAAATAAAGGGACTGCGCTTAGCAACGGTTAAACAGACATCTTGACTCAAATGCAATGCTAACTTTTTTGTCTAATGTATTATGACTAGTCCTAACAATCCCTTTACAGAGTAAATATTTTGCTGAAGTTTGAAAATTCAATTTTTGTGTGGGAGAAAAATATAAACAATCCAAAACTAAGTTATGTCTACATGCATCTGCTTGATAGAGAAATAAAGGGACTGCGCTTAGCAACGGTTGAACAGACATCTTGACTCAAATGCAATGCTAACTTTTTTGTCTAATGTATTATGACTAGTCCTAACAATCCCTTTACAGAGTAAATATTTTGCTGAAGTTTGAAAATTCAATTTTTGTGTGGGAGAAAAATATAAACAATCCAAAACTAAGTTATGTCTACATGCATCTGCTTGATAGAGAAATAAAGGGACTGCGCTTAGCAACGGTTAAACAGACATCTTGACTCAAATGCAATGCTAACTTTTTTGTCTAATGTATTATGACTAGTCCTAACAATCCCTTTACAGAGTAAATATTTTGCTGAAGTTTGAAAATTCAATTTTTGTGTGGGAGAAAAATATAAACAATCCAAAACTAAGTTATGTCTACATGCATCTGCTTGATAGAGAAATAAAGGGACTGCGCTTAGCAACGGTTGAACAGACATCTTGACTCAAATGCAATGCTAACTTTTTTGTCTAATGTATTATGACTAGTCCTAACAATCCCTTTACAGAGTAAATATTTTGCTGAAGTTTGAAAATTCAATTTTTGTGTGGGAGAAAAATATAAACAATCCAAAACTAAGTTATGTCTACATGCATCTGCTTGATAGAGAAATAAAGGGACAGCGCTTAGCAATGGTTGAACAGACATTGCCTACCATTTTTGCACAAAGATTAATTATTACAATCTGTGCCAATAAATAGAAGCGAACACATTGCTCATATGCACCCTCCTATTCTCTCTTACACTAAATTATGAAGCATTTCCGTTTCTTAATTCTTCTTCTTTCCCTCTTTCAAATCATTTCAAGTTATGGCATGAAAATGGTGGGAGGCATTGACTCCAGCACTGACAGAGAAGCCCTTCTAGCTTTCAAATCCTTAGTTATTGATCCTCAGAATGCTCTCTCTGGATGGAACATAAATTCATCTCATTGTACTTGGTTTGGTGTGAACTGCACCAGCAATGGAACACTAGTCCAATCACTAAGCCTTGCAAATCTTGGGCTCTTTGGCAATATTCCTCCTCGGCTCTCCAATCTCACTTGCCTTAAGACTCTAAACCTTTACAACAACTCTTTTTTTGGCCAAATTCCTTCTGAGCTAGGCCGTCTTACTAGCCTTCAGAGTATAATTCTCGCGACAAACAACATCAGTGGTACCATTCCTATTAGTCTATCTGATTGTCTTATGCTTGAACAAATGAGTTTTGAGAACAACAAAATTACTGGTCCTCTTCCTACTGAACTAGGCCATCTTCCTAGATTGAAAATTCTTGATGTATCCATGAACAATCTTACTGGTGCAATTCCCTCTACTTTTGGCAATCTCTCCACTATGACCAGTCTCAGCATAGCAAGAACCAACATATCTGGCAAAATTCCAAATGAGTTGGGTCGTCTCCATAATCTTGTCATGCTACAACTCTCGGAGAATCAATTAAGTGGTGAGATACCCTTTTCTATTTTCAACATATCCTCCTTGGAGTTCTTATCTCTCACAGAAAACAGGCTTGTTGGAAAGCTGCCATCCAATATAGGCCTTACCCTTCCCAACATAAGGGAACTCCACCTGGGGCGCAATAGTTTGGAAGGGCCAATACCAAGTTCTTTATCCAATGCTTCACATATTGAATTCCTTGATCTCCCTTCAAACAATTTCACTGGGCCTATTCCTTTACTTGGTAACTTGAAAAATCTTGCCAAATTAATTCTTGGCTCAAACAAATTATCTTCTACAACAGAGCAGAATTTTCAAGTATTTGATTCCCTTACAAAATGTACCAAGTTAGAGTACATCTTTCTCAATTCCAACCAATTAGCTGGTGAGCTTCCCAGTTCGGTTGCAAATCTCTCATTCAATCTCCAACAATTTTGTATTGATGATAATTTGTTGAACGGTAGCTTCCCTCAAGGACTTGAGAGGTACCAAAACCTTGTAGCCTTATCGATTCAACAAAATTCTTTCAGAGGCCAAATACCAAAGTCCATTGGAAAGCTTCAGAAACTACAAATACTTCAGGTACATGAAAACCTCTTCTCCGGAGAAATTCCTGACATCTTTAGCAATCTCACACAACTATATGAGCTCTATATGGGAAATAACCAGTTATCTGGTATAATTCCCATGAGTATAGCTACATGCCAGCTGTTAGAGACACTTTTTCTAGCTGGGACAGCGGTCAATGGAAGCATTCCAAAGCAAATTTTTGAGCTTCCCCAGCTAAAATTTTTGATATTGGCGAATAACACTTTAAGCAGTTCTCTGCCCGACGAATTTGGCCATTTGAGACAGCTTGAAATCATGGACATTTCTGGAAACCAGCTATCCGGATATATTCCTGCAATAACTGAGAGATACTCAAGTTTGAGCAGGCTCAACATTGCAAGAAATAAGATAACTGGCTCATTACCGAAGTCGTTGGAATATCTAGCGGCACTGGAGAGCTTGGATCTTTCTTCCAACAATCTCTCAGGCCTAATCCCCAAAGAGTTGCAGAACCTTCATGTTTTGGAAACGTTAAATTTGTCTTTCAACAGCTTTGAAGGAGAAGTACCGAAAAATGGTGTCTTTGCAAAAATCAGATGGGATTCTCTCCAGGGAAACTCCAGGCTCTGTGCAATTGACCATGATGCTGCCGAAAAGCTAAGAGTCAATCCTTGTGTCACAAAAAAGAAGTCAAATTCTCATTTAGTACTCAAAGTCACTATTCCAATTTCTGCTATCATTGTGCTTGTCTGTGCATTGTGTTTAGTGTGGGCACTAATCACCAAAAAGAAGAGCAAGATAAGAAACAATGGAACTTCTTCATCTGTAGTCAAGGGTTTACCCCCAAGGCTATCTTACTCAGAAATCCAGCTTGGTACAAATGGTTTTGCCACAGAAAATTTGTTAGGGAAGGGAGCGTTTGGGTCTGTTTATAGAGCTGTTTTCAGTACTGGTGAGAATGGAACCCAGACCACAGTTGCAGTGAAGGTTCTAGACTTGACACAAAGTAAAGCTTCCAAGAGTTTTGATGCAGAATGTGAAGCTCTAAGAAACATCCGCCATCGGAACCTTGTTAAGGTGTTCACTTCTTGCTCTAGCATTGATCACACAGGAGCTGCATTCAAGGCTTTGGCTATGGAATTCATGTCTAACGGTAACTTGGATAAGTGGTTGTATCCAGAGGATGTTGAATGTGGATCAACTCTGACATTAACCCAGAGACTGAATATTTCAATTGATGTAGCTACTGCCTTAGATTACCTACATCATGACTGTGATCCACCAGTAGTCCATTGTGATTTGAAACCTGGAAATGTGCTTTTGGACGAAGATATGACTGCTCATGTTGGAGATTTTGGGTTAGCAAGGTTTCTCTCCCATAATTCATCACAGAATGAAAGCAGCACAATTGGTCTAAAAGGCTCAATTGGTTACATTGCTCCAGGTATGTAAATCTTATCGTATGAAACTTGAATGGAACTTATGATTAAATTCACCATTTCCTAATGGATTAAGCTTTTAGGACAAATGGTAATTTGTCATAGTACCAGCCCAACTAATTTCAAGTTCCAAACATGTTTCCACTCTACTTCTCTTGCTACATTTAACCCAAAGAACATATTTGAATGGAAGAAATAGGAATATCTAACACTATGTTTCCTGCATAGTTCTTTAAGCTTTTAATAATTTCTGGTTACGAATTCTTGATCCTAATATCCTGAATTCATTTGTAGAGTATGGCTTGGGCGGAAAGGCTTCAACCAGTGGGGATGTCTATAGCTTTGGAATACTGCTGCTTGAGATGATCATTGCCAAGAAGCCCACAGATAGGATGTTCCAGGAAGGTTTAAGCCTAAACAAGTTCATCTCTGAAGTGCACGAGAGTAAAATCTTGGATATTGCTGATCCAAGGCTTTTCAAGGATTATGAATCTGTAACACGAAGCAGCAGTACTAGTTGTTCTATTGGTGGAGATAGCAGCAGCAGCAGCAGCAGCAACAACAACAACATTACTTTAAGAAGTGAGGAGTGTGTGGCTGCAATGGTGGGAGTTGGATTATCTTGTGCTGCTCATTCATCAAAAGAACGTTTTACTATGAGAGAAGCCTTATCCAAGTTGCAAGAGATTAAAAGGAGTTTTATTGGATCTTGAAGCATTGCCTTAACACTTTTGTGCGGAGTTTAAGTTTATTGCTCAAGCTATTTAAGTTTGATGGCCAATTAATGGGATCATATGCCAAATTGCATTTTCTTTATCAAACCCCAAATTGAGGCAGTTCAGAAATTTTCTTATGTTAACATGTGCTAAAATAAGATAAAACCTTAGACTACACCTTTAATGAATGCAACATCCCCCTTGGTTCATATTGAACTATCTCTTATTCATTTGCCTTTTATCATTGCCCCTTCACATGCTCTAGAAAAAAAATTTCAGTGGTTTTTGTTAAGAAATCAATCAATATCTTCACTATTCCTTATTCAATCTGATTGAATTTATCCCATATTGTGGCTACACATTAGCACAACCCAAAGTGTTACATTTTATGCCATAGAAGGTTGTGTATCTAGTGTTCTTTGTTTATAAACCCAGTCTACTACTACAAGAGTTAGGCCATTTTGTAATGGTACTCTGGTTATGTAATGTCTTATAAATTGGTTTAAAACACTAGTTTATATACTTTCGTGTGTGTTTGATGTAGGACACGATTTCTCTAATTTTTGTAAATATTTAATTTTAGTATTTTTTATGTAATTTTTGTTATTTTATGTTTAGGTTATTTATTTCCTTTTTTTTAGGTGATTTAAATGTTATTTAGTCAAATTAGGGTTTTATATGCCTTCGTAGCCGTCTTAGGGTTTCTAATTGCCCTAGGTTTTATTTTTACTATTTAAACGCATTGTAACTTTCAAAGACAATTCAGTTTTCAGACTATTATCAATAAACACGGACTTTTGCCAAATTATTTATCTGGTGGATTCCAGTTTTCTTCTCCTTGTGGATTTAGGGAAACCTCTCGTGGATTCGAGGTTTACTACCAAGAATTAACAGTTTAGTTTTAGTTCCATCAAGAGTGTTAGGACATATGTGATTTGATGTTAGGAACATATGTCAACATTTTATGTAATTGGCTAATCCTTTGACAAAACACACTTTACTTGTATTTGGGTAAATCTAGGACGTTTTTAATACTTTAAGGAACATTGTTTCAAGTCCAAGTATTGAAGCCATGCAAGTCTGTCTAAGATTCAAGTGTGAAGAGTGTTGTTCATTAAAGCTCAATATCTAGCTCAACAGCTAGCATCTATCGAGACTTGAAGAGTTGTTTTAGCCCGTGGCTCGATAGCAGCTTGACAGATAGTGTATTTGTCGAGATTTATGAAACTCAGATTTTCTCACAACCCTAAACATATATAAGGATTATTTTAAGGGCTGTATTAGGACACATTGCTAAGAGCACAATTGCATAAAAGCAAATTGTAACCGGAGACCTAGTTTGCCCTAATTCATTTTTCTTGTGAAGAAGCTGTTGTGTTTGTACACCGTAGGGTTTTGTGACCAAGTATCTTCTTGATTTTCATCGTGTGATGAACTGAAAAACTTTGCAACTAATAATCCTTCTCAAGTTGGTAAGTGAGTCACGTACTAGGATTCGTGCAAAGAAGTTAGTCACGTACTGGGATCCGTGCATCAAAGGGTGGCGTTAATATATTGAAGAGTTCAAAGGTTTTGAAACAGTAGAAGGTTTCTACTGTAAATTCATCTACATGGATTGTAGAGTTTAAGGACAAAGGTTTTGTACTAGATCTGAAACTTCTCTTTACTATAGTGGATTGCTTTTTGGGAAGGTTTCCCCCCAGGTTTTTTACTGTGAAACTAGTTTGTTTCATTGGTTTTCCTAGGTCATCATATCTTGTCTTATTTACTTTTTTGTTGTGCATAATATTGACATGATATTGATGTTTGTTTGTTTTAACAAGTTTTATTCATAATAAATCTAATTAACAACTTGAGTTTAAAACTTGTTAATTCTATCAACCAGGGTCTAAATTTCCCAACACACAATATTCTTTGCTACTTTTGATACATGTGTAGGTACAATGTGATTTGGCCATCGCAAGGTTTACATGTGTTAATGTATGTTCACTAAATTGTTTTGACTTGTTTTTGAAATATAAAATTGGTTAGACTTGTTTAGTGTGTGTGTGTGTGTGTTTTGGGATCTATGTGCTTACATTTTTCTTATTGAGAGATGTTTTTGAGAGGTTAAAATGTTGTTTGGATATTTGGTTGAGTTGCATGTTTGATTGCATTCATATCTGTGTTTTTCTCTTCTTGAAACTCTGTTTTTTAAGCAATCTCGACAGCTCCTTGACACCACTCGACAGCTAGGCTATCTATTGAGCTCTTCAGCTTTTTCTTATCGCAATCTTGATAGCTTCTCGATAGCTTCTTGATCCATCAAGAAAGTTTCTATCTGCTCGATATATCCTTGACACCTTCTCGATCTATTGAGGTTGGCTCGATAGCTGCTCGACACCTCTCGATCGATCGAGATTCTCTTGCATGTATTATTTTTCACATGTTTTTTATATTTCTTTGATCTTGTCATCCATAGCATATTGTTTCATTACATTCATGCATTTTTATGAATTCTTTGTGCCCCCTTGATCATACTTGATCATCTTTATGTTTCTCGGGTGAAGCTTTCTAGCTTCTTATACCCTTTGTCAATCATGATAAAAAGATTGAGAAATTGTGGAGAATTTGTGATTTCTTCTTAAGATTCTACAAGTTAGGGGGAGAAATACATGCCCTTGTAAGGGGGAGTTGTGTTTCATCTTGTTAAGGGGGTGTTTACTTCCTTGTTGTTGTAGGAGCTTCTTTTAGCTTCTTCTTCTTGTACACCGGTCTTGTGACCATGTTTACATACATTGTGCTTATCTTTGATATATATATGATGATGTATATCTTCTTTACCTACCTCAACATGTGTTGTTTCTTTTCTATCTTTATACCCATGTTTCTTATTATTGTATGCAATCTTTTATTTCTATTTCACACAAAGATGCCTTAATGAGTTTTGTTTAAATGTTTCAGAAATACAGGTTGTCAAAGTCTATTTGTCATGAACTCTCTTTTTGCTAAGTTTTTCAAGAGTTTGTGTTGGGATATATTTTACTGTACTTAACAAGTAAGTATGAGTTGAGTGATTTATGACTCCTCTCATATATTCATTTGTTTGTTGTGGTTTTTTCACGAATTACCAAATGGGGAGATTGTTAGGACATTTGTGATTTGATGTTAATAACATATTTCAACATTTTATATAATTGGCTAATTCTTTGACAAAACGTACTTTAGTTGTATTTGGATAGATCTAGGATGTGTTTAATACTTCAAGGAACCCTGTTTCAAGTTCAAGTATTGAAGTGATGCAAATCTGTCCAAGATTCAAGTGTGAAGAGTGTTGTTCATTAAAGCTTGATAGCTAACTCGATAGCTAGCATCTATCGAGACTTGAAGAGCTGTTCTAACTCGTGACTTGACAACAGCTCGACAGATAGGGTATTTGTCGAGATTTAAGAAACTTAGATTTTCGAGTCTATTTTTCATCCAATCCGTGATTGTATGTTTGGGATTTCTTTTCTCGATACCCTAAACATATATAAGGATTATTTTAAGGGCCGCATTAGGACACATTGCCAAGAGCACAATTGTACAAGAGCAAATTGTAACCGGAGACCTAGTTTGCCCTAATTCATATTTCTTGTGAAGAAGCTACTGTGTTTGTACATCGTAGGGTTTTGTAACCAAGCAACTTCTTAATCTTCATCGTGTGATGAACTGAAGAACTTTGCAACCAACAATCCTTCTCAAGTTGGTGAGTGAGTCACGTACTGGGATTCGTACAAAGGAGTTAGTCACGAATTGTGATCCGTGCATCAAAGGGTGGCGTTTATATATTGAAGAGTTCAGAGGTTCTGAAGCGGTAAAAGGTTTCTACTGTAAGTTCATCTACGAGGATTGTAGAGTCTAGGGATAAAGGTTTTGTACTAGATTTGAAACTTCTCTTTACTATAGTGGATTGCTTTTTGGGAAGGTTTCCCCCCAGGTTTTTTACTGTGAAACTAGTTTGTTTCATTGGTTTTCTTGGGTCATTATATCTTGTCTTATTTACTTTTCCGCTGTGCATAATATTGACATGATATTGATATTTGTTTGTTTTAACAAGTTTTATTCATAATAAATCTAATTAACAACTTGAGTTTAAAACTTGTTAATTCTATCAACCGAGGTCTAAATTTCCCAACAAAGATAGCATTGTGTGTGCTTTCTCTAGGCTTCCATGATATCGGAGCCTTGACTTACCCTGGTTTGATGGCTATTCAGCGAGACAGTGACCACCACAACAACGACGGCGGGAACGACGTTGACAGCACAGTCGTCACTAGGGCTAAGTTCCTTAATTTTCATGACGAGAATCACCAATTTTGTGAAAAGAGTTAGCAAATTATAGGTGAAATCAAGCAAAAGATTGCTACTCTTCTTGCTAGGAAATTATCTCACAAAAAAAATGACCAATATATTCAAAGATGCATTCCTAACTACAAGAAAATTCCATTCTTTGATGAAGATATATGTAAGATGGATTTTATCCACTGGCTTCTTGATTTGGAAGAGTATTTTAATTTTTGGAAGATTTGTGATTAAAAAAAAGTATGGCTTGCATCTAATAAATTGGACGATGAAGTAAAGGAATGGTGGGAAGAGATTCAAATCAATAGAAAGCGGCAAGGTAAGCATCCAATCTGCTCTTGGCAAAGAATGAAAAAAGTATTAGTTGATTTATGGTTTCCTAATGACTATTATGATATACTAGATTATACAAGCGTTTATTATAAATATGTATATTCATATAAAAAGGAATATGTTCAAAACAAGAAAGGTTAAAACCAAAATTATCACAACCAAGTCCATATGTCAAATAAAGGAAAGGGTTTGAGGGTTGAGAAGAAGTAGCCTATTACTAAAGAAAAATTTGAAGTTGTTAAAAAAGATCAAGACTTGCAACAAGTAATTGAATTGAAGATTGAAAATACCACTTGTCAAAAATTTGATGAAGAGGTCAAAGAAACAAAGGTTGAGTTGATTGTGGACAATGACAAGAATGAAGAGATGGTAATTATTGAGAAAATTGTAGAAGATTCAATTGAGGTCAAATATGAGGATGAATCCACAACTCACAATCCTCAGGTCTCAGTTGATTTCTTGAAGATGACTATACAATAGGTTAATTTTCTTGGAGTAGAAAATTTTAATTTTATTATCAACCCTTTGTTGATTGATGTTGTAAATAAATTTAAGGTAGATAAGAAGAAATTTTATGCTATACTTTATAAAGGATTCAAGTTTTAAAACTGGATCAAGTTATTAAAGCATTTGAAGTATTTATTTATTTGAAGTGGAAGATTTCAAATTTCAAAGATGAACTTGAGGATGAGTTTGTTTCAAGTAGAGGGGTCTGATGTAGGACACGATTTCTCTAATTTTTGTAAATATTTAATTTTAGTATTTTTATGTATTTTTTGTTATTTTAGGTTTGGGTTATTTATTTCCTTCTTTTTAGGTGTTTTTAATGTTGTTTAGTTTCGTAGCCGCCTAAGGGTTTCTAGTTGCCTAGGTTTTGTTTTTACTATTTAATTGCATTGTAGCTTCCAAAGGCAATTCAGTTTTTAGACTATTATCAATAAACACAGACTTTTGTCAAATTATTTCTCTGGTAGATTCCAGTTTTCTTCTCCTTGTGGATTCAGGGAAACCTCTCGTGGATTCGAGGTTTACTACCAAGAACAAACAATTTAGTTTATGTTCCATCAAGAGAGTATCATGTATGTTTTCTTTAGGCTTCTGCGACATCAGTGTTCTAATAAGTATTATTGTTTCTCAAAAAAAAAAAAATAGCACGAAGGGTCAACCCCTTGGATTTTATAGTTCTTGGCCTCTATTTACACTTACACATCATATGCTTGTGTGGATAGCTGCTGAGAGGGTGTATGGCACGACGAAGCCAACGCATTTTATGCCCTGCTTGATGTGAGCCACAGCCTACTTCTATCCATCATGGACTTGAAACATAATTTTTTCGGCTTCTTGCTCACTATATGGGATGTCTAGTGTTCTTTGTTTATAAACCTAGTCTACTACTATAAGAGTTAGGCCCTTTTATAGTGGTATTTTGGTTATGTAATGTCTTAAAAACCAGTTTAAAACACTAGTATATATACTTTCGTGTGTGTTCTAATAAGTATTATTGTTTCTTGAGAAAAAAAAAGTTCTAGGTAATTTCACATGGAATTGTGAATATTTTTACTGCTCAAGAACATACTATTGTATTACATACATGCCTAAAGATTTCAAGGTATAGTCAAATCCCCAAGGCAGTCCTACAGTTTCATAAATGGGTTTTGCAAGTATTTTCAAATGTCTCACGATGGGAATTTTTTTTTTCCTAGTAAAATGTTCATATGAGAATCTTTAAACTAGGGAGGAAAACCATGGAATAGAGAAAAATAGAGATAATAGAGAAAGCTACTATGACCCAAAACAGGTGTTAAATAGTGACCCATTCTCAAACCTCAAAAATAGAGGAAATAATAGCTTTTTTGAAATAACTGTATTAATTACAATAAATCCTATTAGTATTTTAAAAATAGAGCAGACTCGTCAACAAATTTCAAGCATAGTATGTCGATTGCCTCAGCCTTATTCCATGTTTTTCAGTAGATGTATGTTAACAATAGAAAAAAGGTTATCACGTAAACTATAAATCAAAATTCCTTTAGTTCCAAATCTTCTATTTATCAAAAGTAGTATGCATGGTTCCATCATTCTTTTAAATAAATCAAAAACAGTTTTATTCCAGAAAAAGTTGGCAATCTAGAAAATTCCTAAACTATCAAATCGTGATATGACATGTTCTAGAATATAAACTAAATATATTTATTTATTTTTTGGTAAACAGAGGAGTATATTAAAAGAACTAAACAGCCAGAATAGGCTCAATACAAGATCTATTTAAGTACAAGCCATCAGAATCAGCTTTCAGCAGCTCTCTAATGTCCACAGGCGGACTACTAAAAATAGAAAAATCCTCTAATTGATTGGAGCCCAATCTTGCTAAGACATCAGCACATCGATTCGCTTCACGGAAGCAATGTTTAATTCAAGTCTGAGGGAGTTGAGTGAGAAGGTACCTGCAATCATCCACCAATGTCGAAATAACATTATTAGCATTCTTGGAGTTATTCAGCAGATCAACTATAGCTTTGGCGTCAATCTCAATCTCAACAGCAGGTAGATGAAGACTAACACACTGCATTAAGCCATCTCTGAGACCCCATAGTTCTGCTGCAAAGCTCGTTGTGACTCCAATCTTCCTAGCATACCCACAGACCCAATCTCCATCTTCATTTCTGATGAGGCCGCCACTACCAGCTGGGCCTGGATTGCCCGTTGAGGACCCATCTGAATTGAGTTTGAACCACCCCGCCTCAGGTTTCTCCCACCTGATTCTCTTCACCACTTGCCTAGTAGTTGCTCTAGGAGTCCTTGCACAGTGCTTATACATTATGGCTTCCCTAAATATTTCATGACCCAAGTGTTGTTGTATGGGCTTGTTGTGAAAAACAACTTGGTTCCTATGCTTCCATATGCGCCATAATGCAAGAAGGAAAGACGTTCTCCATGGAGGGTGGTCTTTATGTTTCTTCCAATCAGCCATTCCATTAGTAGTGACCCATTGTTGCAGATTCCCACTAAAAAAGGAGGTGTTGACAGCCTCTGCTTCCAGCTGAGCCCAGAACTTTTTAACTATTCTACACTCCCTTAGTGCATGGATTATGGACTCAGATTAGGAGAGGCATAGAGGGCAAGTTGACTCCACCTGGACCCCCCTCCTTATGAGGCACTCTTTTACACCAATACTATTGTGCAAACACATCCACACAAAGGTTTGAATACGGGGGAGGATATTGGTTTTCCAAACCCATTGGCCAGTAAAGGAAGACTCCCCTTCCCCACCTCCAATGGCAAGCTTGTAGGCACTTTTAAGCTCAAAACCTCCATGCATGGACATACCCCATGTTAATCTGTCCTGACCCGGGCTGCAAGGGAAATTGGGGTAGCTTTTAGCTTAGTGCTGATATTATCTGGTATAGGAAAGGAAACTTTAGACCAATCCCATCCATTTATTGTGACCACCTCCTTAACTTTAAGCTTCTCCTCTTCTAGAGACAAAGGTCCTTGTACCAAACTTCTAAGAGGCCCATCACTACACCAATTGTCAAACCAAAAGCTCAACTCACTATTCCTGCCCACAACCCATCTTGTCCCTTTCCGAAAGATATCCTCACCTTTGTTCATTGCTGACCATATTCTGGAGCAAGGCAGCCTCGCAGGATTCTTGGCATTCAGTCTTTGCCTATTACAATATTTGCTTCTTAAGACCTTACTCCATAACGAATCCTTCTCAACATGAAAACGCCAATTGAGCTTAGCAAGAAGAGAAAGGTTTCTGCCCTTTGCAGTGTGAAGACCGAGCCCACCTTCACTCTTCGGCCGTGTGACCTTTTGCCAACCCACCCAATGCATCTTTTTCACCGACTCAGAAGAGCCCCACAAAAAGTTCATATTTACTCTATCAATGTTATCAAGAAGATTACTCGGGAGAGCATTGCATTGCATAATATATGCTAGAATGGTCGAAGAAGATGCCTCGACAAGGACTGTTCTGCCAGCAAGTGATAGAAGATTGGCCTTCCAACTTGCTAGCTTTTGCTTGACTCTTTCAAGAACAAAATTGAAGTCTTGGCTGTTGGATCCTTGATGCCTAATAGGAAACCCTAGATATTTCCCCAGGTTAGGAGTTGAAGAAAACCCCAATATGTCAGAAAGGGCTTCTCGAGTGTCTCTGTCCACATTAGGAGAGAAAAAAACTCTAGATTTGGCTTCGCTAATTGATTGGTCCGACCTAATACAGAACTCATCCAAAGCCTCCCTAACAGCTAAACAGTTGCTGCCATCTGCCCTTGCGAATAATACCAGGTCATCCGCAAAAAATAAGTGTGAAAAAGCTATTCCGCTTCTAGAGGCTTTAACAGCATTCCATTTCTTATCTCTACACTTCTCCACTATTAAATTGCCCAAGACTTCCATACACATAATAAAGAGGTAGGGAGACAATGGGTCCCCTTGCCGAATACCTCGAGATAGCCAGAATGGGTCAAGGTTACCCCCATTAAATAACACAGAAGTAGCGGTGGAAGACACACAGTTCATAATGAGGTCAATCATATCTTTATGGAGGTTTGCTTTCAATAGGGCTTCTCGGATAAAGCTCCATTCAAGTTTATCATAGGCTTTTTTGAGATCAACTTTAATTGCCATGTAGCCCACTCTTCTTTTCTTTTTGCTGATAGTATGGATGATCTCTTGCACTATGTTTGCATTGTCGATCCCTTTTCTTCCAGGCATAAAAGCTGACTGAA
Source organism: Castanea sativa (assembly GCF_040712315.1). Lineage (NCBI taxonomy): Eukaryota > Viridiplantae > Streptophyta > Magnoliopsida > Fagales > Fagaceae > Castanea > Castanea sativa. Next base: position 14,234,653 of record NC_134015.1, read on the forward strand.
TAGGAGAAACGAGCTTGTCTAACATAGGTCTAAGTCTGGCCACTATAATCTTTGTGATCATTTTATACACTGTATTACAGAGATTGATAGGGCGATAATTTCCAATGGTTTCAGGGCTATGAATTTTTGGGATAAGAGCCACATTAGTTTTATTAAGGAACTCAGGATTTTTTTTGTCTCAAAACATTTCTTTATCTCTTCCACAACAGAGCCTCCAACTATCATCCAAAAGCGCTGAAAAAATCCAGCATGGAGACCATCCGGTCCCGGGGCCTTAAAAGCCTTAATAGACCAGAGAGCTGATTTGATTTCTTCCACAGTTACCGGCTCATACAAACTGTCTCTCTCCATATCAGAAAGGGTCGCTTGCCAAGGAGAAATGGGACCCAGTTGAAGTTTTGCTTCAAGGTGGCTAGTGGTGTACAACTTGGCGAACCCCTCTCGAATGAAACTCATTATCTGAGCCTCCTCATGAATCCATTCCCCAATACTGTTCTTTAAACAAGAGATCCGATTCCTCCTTCTTCTCACAATGGTAGACACATGAAAGAACGACGTGTTTCTATCACCAAGAATCATCCAATTCACTCTAGATTTCAGGGCCCATAATTCCTACTCTTGATTCAGAACCTCATCTAACTCTCTCTAGAGGGCTTTTTCTAATTCCACCAGTGAGTCTGAAGGCCTTTCACCTAAAGCTTTCTGAACACAGTCTAATCTGGCCATGACACGTCTCTTCTTCGCAAATATATTGCCAAAGTGATCTCAGTTCCAAGCAGTAGCATCTTTGGTAAATTTTTCCACTACTGTATTAAGTCGGTTTGACTGACCCCAAGCATCCCTTACTATATTAGGAAAGGACAGGTCATTGAGCCAGAAGCTTTGAAATTTAAAGGGCCTGTTCAGCCTGATGCTAGCCCCCGGCTCGAACTCTAGCAAAATTGGGCAGTGATCCGAATGAACGCGAGTTAGATGAGACACCCTTGTATTAGGGTATAGGGTGCACCACTTAGGGTTCCCAAAAAATCTGTCCAGCCTTTCTTGGATGAGGTTCCGAAATCCCCGACGATTAGACCAGGTGAATCTTGGTCCTGAGAAACCTAAGTCCACCATATTACGAGCATCCAAGCAATCCTTAAAAAGAAGGGCCCGATTAGCATTCACTACCCTACCCCCATATTTCTCATCATCTGCCAAAACTTCATTAAAATCCCCTGCAATAATCCATGGACTACTATGCAAACTAGCCACATTAACAAGATTATTCCACAACACACAACGTTCATTAAATCTAGGACTAGCATAGACAGCAGAGAAAATGCATTCAGAGTCAGAAGGTCTCACCTTGACAGAGACATGAATTTCTTGCTCGGTGGTGGCAAGTGGTTTTACTATGACCCTATCAGACTTCCACAGCAGCCACAGCCCGCCTGCGTACCCTATAGTTTCCGTATGGATGGCCTCGTCAAAAGGAAGCCTATCCGTGATCTCTTTAGCTCTGTCCGCGCCAACACGAGTTTCCATTACAATAAGCATGGCTGGATTATGGTGTTGAACCAACTCCCTTACATGGTTCTGAAATTCGGGATTCAGAGCACCCCTACAGTTCCACGCAATGATATTCATGACTGACCAATGACTGAGAGAGCGGCGATCATCAAAGGGAGGCAGAAGCCTCGCCTCCGCCATCAAAATCCATCCCATTTTCCTCACAAGATTCATTGTGTTGCCCAATAACCTGGTTGCAAATAGCTATTTGACCAACCTTCTCCTTGCCAAGAGAGTCATCTCCGGATCGATTACATCAACATCGCGATTTGATGAGCGATCTCCCCAATTAGCTTCCATTCCTCCTCTGTCTTTGGTTCTTCAAACAAGTAAGACCACCATGGTTTCATCATTGCTCCCCACGCTGGGTCTGAGAGTGGAAGGCTAACCAATCTTTCACTCCAACGAACTTACGTTAGCGGTGAACTCCATTGCCATGCTTCCTTTAGCTTGTGCTTAATCACCACCGTTTGGATTTCCACAACCTTTTCCTTCAAGCATATTACCCATTAGTTGATCAAGTAATACATATATATATATATATATATATATATATATATATATATATATATATATATATACACATATATATATACACACACACACACACACATATGTGACTAAATGCTACATAATATTCTGGTCTACATTTTTTTTTTTTTTTGAGAATAATATTCTGATCACTTGAATAGTCAAATTGGTATGATCTGTTCATGTACCATGTAGACATGCGTTAAAATCTCGGCGGTCTCTCAAAACTCTATGAATTAACCAAGATTCTAGGAAAAAAATCAAAGATAAAAAATTATGAGTTAACCAAGAACAATAAGTACATGTAACTTTCATAAATAAATAAATAAATAAGTACATGTAACATGCATACATTCTTACCACCTTATGTATTATCGAAACACCATTGGCAGATATTTTGGGTCGCATACAAGATCCCTTTACCTTTTGATTTACTCTTTGACTTTATCCCACAAAATTTAGGACTTACGCAATGGCTTAGGAACCGTAGAAGTGATATGGCGTATGTGCCTCTGCCTGCTGCCCTGTTCTGGTGTGAACCGAGAGGGAAAAACGAGCAAAACGACCTTAAAATTTCAAATGGCACATGGATGCCATTAAAAGGGCCGGAGGGAAGAGAATGGGCTTACATTTTGTTTGGGAGTTTAGAAAGGAATGAAATAGAATAAAATAATACATATAAAAGCTTTACAGAGAGTCTCCGAGTTCGAGGTCGACAAAGATTTTAGGGTTAATAAACGTGTTGGCAAACTTTAGTTCCAAAACATATCAAGTTTGATTTAGAAGCTGCAAAGACGATGGGTTGATGATCTTTTGTAATTTTGTTCATATCTTGCATTACAATAAATTTTTTATTGAAACTTGTTTAATTGTGTTAACATGTATAGTATTGTGGGTTTTAGGCCCAACTAGATTACTTGTATAGCATACATTCTTGTACTACACTCTTACTTGTACTGCATTTATATTTACTTGTACTGCACTCATATGCCTCCTATATAAAGGCACTCATGTATATTGTTTCAATAAGAAATATAATACAATCATTCAGTATTTCTAACATGGTATCAGAGCCACTGCTCTAACCTTTTTCTTAGCAATTTTGTCTTTATTGGTGTAACTTCATCCTCAATATCGCTTCCGCCGTCACAGCAACTGCCACAGCCTTTTGCTGTTGAACCTCCGACGTCTTCCAGACATCGTCCTTGGGTTCCAGACTTGTAGCAACCGCCATTGAGGAGTTCCACACTGCAAAGACCATTGCATCCTTCCATACTGCCGCCAGTCTTGCTCCGATCAACTTCCTGCAGGTACCACTGAGATCATCTTCCACCGATCTACACACTCGTGGAAACCTCGAAGCCATTGGAGACTGCATGCGCTGCCACGCCCCGCTCAAAGAATCTGTGTTGTAGTCCACGCGCCCCACGCGCCGTCATCACATCTAGGCTGACGTCATCTTGCTAACGTCATCAATATACATTAGCCCTAGCTTAGGTCAGCATCCTAGTCACCTGCTGATGTCAGCACCATGTCATCTTGCTGATGTCACCACCGTTGACCGACCGTTGATCATTGACCGTTGACAGACCGTTGACCGTTGACCGTTGACCGACCGTTGACTTTGACCATTGACTTTTTGCAGTCCAGGTTCTCCTTACTTAGTTTTTCGCGTAGATTTCATTTTACAGTCTGTTTTTGCATATTGTGTCTCTAAATGGATAAAAATGATGTTTTTCTTCCTCGACCCATCAATATTGTATTGGAGGGGAATAAGAATTACTTATCTTGGTCTCAAGCTATGCGTAGTTTTCTTAAGGGTCGCATGCTCTGGCATTATTATACTAGTGCAATCACTATTCCTATGAAGGAGGCAAGTGAAGAAGATACTGTCTTCCTCAGTCGCATGATTGAATGGGATAGTCGCAATCACATGGTCCTCATATGGATTCGAAACACTTCCATTCCTTCCATCTCCAATCTGTTGGGCAGTTTTGATGATGCAAAATCAGCATGGGATATGTTGGTGAAAAGATACTCCACTACTCATGGATTCATGAAATATCAGTTAGTGGTTGAATTGCATCAACTTAGGCAAGAACCAGGGCAATCCATCAATGACTACTATGATCAGCTTCACTTCATTTAGGACCAAATTGACCTTTCTGATCCAACCTGGGCATGCTCAAAAGATGCTCAACAATATGCTGCTGTTAGAGATGAATTTCGTCTCTATGAGTTCCTGATGTCACTTCACAAGGACTATGAGCCCATTCAAGGTCAGCTTCTTAATCGCAGTCCTCCTCATTCTCTTGATACTGTTGTGAACGAGTTAGTAAGAGAAGAAGCTCGCCTTGCAACTCTTCAAGCCTAGAATAAGTTTAATGGTCTAGCTCTTACTCCTTCTAATCCACCCATAGAGCACCTCAGCGATCAGGTGATCCCTTTGGCTCTAGCCATCGTCGCAAGCAGAACAACAAAAAGATCTGCAACTATTGCAAGCGTCTTGGCCACACTATTGAGACTTGTTACTATTGCAACAAATCTACTGCTGTAGTTGCTAATACTGAGTCTACTCCGCCAATGCCTCCCATTTCAGCTGAGTCCCAGTCTTCTGGATCCACTATCAACCTCTCACCCACTTAACTACAGGAGATCATAGCTCAAGCTATTCGTATGGCTGGTAATGCATCTCTTTCCTCTGCTCTCTCAGTTTTACCTGGTAAGTCTCAAACTTGGTTTTTTGATTCTGCCTGTTGCAATCACATGACACCTCACTCGTCCTTATTCTCCAAACTTGACCCTGCACCACATCCTCTAAATATTCATATAGCTGCTGGTTCCACTATGCATGGGAATAGTCTAGGTTTTGTTTCGACCTCCAACATCTCTATTCTTGGGGTCTTCCATGTACTTGACCTGTCCTATAATTTGTGTTTGTGGGACAATTAGTTGAACTAGGATATTGCATTATTTTTTACTATTCTGGGTGCATTGTACAGGATCTGAGGACAGGACAAGAGCTTAGGACCGGTTTTAGAGTTGGGCGTATGTTTCCTGCGGACAATCTTCATCTTCCACTTGTTGCTCTAGTGTCTATTGCTGCTGCTACTGTTGCGGTTTCTTCCTTACCTTCTCTCGCACTTTGGCATTCTCTTCTTGGTCATGCACCCTCTTCTCAGGTACAACAGTTAGCTTCTAAGGGTCTGTTAGGTTCTGTGTCCAAAGACAACTTTGATTGTACTTCATGCCAGTTAAGAAAACAGCCAGCTTTACCTTTTAATAATAGTGATTCGATTTCTAATAGCATTTTTGAGTTAATTCATTATGATGTTTGGGGACCTTCTCCTGTTGCTAGTATTGGTGGATCTCGATATTTTGTTATTTTTATTGATAATTATTCTCGTTATAGTTGGATCTTTCCTATGAAATCTCGTTCTGAAATTTTGCCAATATACAAGTAACTTTGCAAAAATGGTTGAAACACAATTCTCCAAATGAATCAAAATTTTTCGATCTGATAATGCTCTTGAATATACTCAATATGCGGGTTTTTTGTCTTTGTTTTTTCCCCTGAATGTTTTAGGGTTTTTACTTACTTGTATACGTTGGTTTTGGTTTCATTCAATACAATCTCTATCTTTTATCTCAAAAAATGGATGTGTTCTAAGACATATTTTTCAATTGGTATCAGATCATTGAAATCATATAGGCCGAGGTCACAATAGTTTTGTATTTTAGTGAGATGAACTGGGTATTAGGCTGGGATTATAGGCTAGGCCTAATTGGCTACCCTAGGCTATTTTAATGGGCCTTCCATGGGCAAAAACCATTTTATCTTTATCATGTCTCAAGTTAGACCCCTCCCAAATTAATTTTGTTATAAATTCCAGGCTGTGGAGATTTGGGTTTACAATGGAGTTGCGGCAGTGGTATTCAGTATTGATGTGGAGGCCATCAATGTCAATCCATTTCTTTTTTAATAAGTAAATTTTTGCTTGCTTACCTGTTTCATTTTTTTTTTTTTTTTTGGTTTCTTTGTTTCAATTTTGTATTTTTAATTCTCTGTTCTTTTAATTTTCATTTGATTTTTTTATCTAGGTTGTGTTTTTCTTTTTCTTTTTTGTATTTTTTTTAACACCACCTGGCAATCCATTTGGCATCTAAGTGGCATAAAAATAATTTTTTTTTTTTTTTTTTGGTTATTGATAGATACATCAGTATTTTTCAATTTCATTCAGCACTTATACCAATTACCAATTACCAATTACTACTGTGAAATAATACCAAAAAGTTAGGAACTAAATTGATGCATTTGAAACATTATGGACCAAATTGACACATAGTGTACATGTTAAGTTCAAAATAGTAATTTACCCTTAATATTTATATTTAGAGATGTACACAAACATAAATTAGGTTTCAAGCTCAAAGAAATAAGGCTAAAGTACAAGCTACATCCTTAAAATTTGGGAGTTTTTGCTTCTTTGGATTTTATACCCTAAAATTTTAGAATTTAGATTTTACCTCCTAAAGTTATATTTTGCGTGCATCAACAGCCCCTTTGTCCATATATTCTGTTAAGTGCTATATAAACTTGTCACACACGTTTAGTTTGTTATATTTTTAATAAAATGATTTTTCAGATTTTTTTTTCCTGAGTTTATTGTTACTATTTTTTTAGAAAATTTTTTTAGGGTACAAAAATGACGTAACATCATTTTATTAGACAAACTAAACAAGTGTAACAAGCTTATGTTGTACTTAATGGAAAGTATGAACAGAGGGGTTACTGATACAAATAAAATATAACTTCCAGCAATAAAATCAAAATTTTGAAACTTCATGATGCAAAATTCAGACATATTCTCTAAACTTTAGGGGTATAATTTGCTTCTTTAGTGTTACTGCTTACGGGTATAAGAAAATCAATACATAGGAGAAAATTGAAAGTTCTTTGGAAGACATTTACCCTTCATTTATTCCAATATTGAATCTTATTTGTTCACTTGATTATACTCAACTCAAGTTATTACAATGCCAAACACTAAACATAGTATTGCATCTAATATCTTTCTAATATTTTATTTGAGCACACTACATGTAGTATAAGACCAGAATAATTGAACCTTAAACATATCTTATTTGGGCACCAAACATGGCACAACATGCATGCATAAAAGAAACGTTAAAAACATGTGTTCAAATAGTAGATATTAATGATCTGGCAGTAGCATATGGCATCTTCAGACTCCATGTTCCTCTCCAGATCTGCTTTGCATCCTCCTTGGCAATTATGGTGAGGGAGTGTAGTAGCCTCCACTTCTCGGAATTCCGGACGGGACTACGTTGACACCCCAATATGGTACTCCATCAAGAGCCTTTCGCCCTGCAACATTGAAACCACACATCAAACTTAACAATTTTTTAAATATATATTTTTAATTTCTAATATAGGTATTCAGAGCTTTTGGAGCATTTAGCCTCTCATTTCACACACAAACAATTATTACAGATGAAAATCCCTTGCGTTGACCCAAAGATGCTGAGTTTCGATTCCTGGACCTCATAAATCTTACGGGTCATTAGCACTCATTAGATCAACCCCTTAGATTTAGATTTGGAAGAAGAATTATGGATGCTAGTTAGGAGTTTTGAATCCGGGACCTCAAAGATCTTATGGGTCCTTAGAAATCACTAGACCAACCCGGGGTGTGAGGGAGGGGGTGGGAGGGTGTGGTTGAAGATTCACTAGCTAGAGAGAAGAAAAAGGAATCAAAAAGAACAATCTTAGATGCTAGAAGAAGAAAAATTTTAACAAAACAGAGATTAAAACAATCAAAGTAGTCTTTCTACAACCCGAGTTTGAAATTTGGTGTTGCTTCAACTATCTCAGAGGACATGAGCAACATGACTGCTAAAACAAGAGCCATGGCCAGCAATTTGAACGAACTAGAGAAGGCCATTTTTTTTCCTTTTTGGTTGTGAAATTGTGATATTAGAAGGTGAAGGAAAGAACAAGGTCAAGAATATTTTGGAAGTAGAATGGAGCGGTTTGTAGATGAAAAAAATTATTTTGCTGAAACTGAAATTTTTTTTGCTGAAAGTACTATAGATAGAGGTAAATTAATGCTAGTTAAAATAGTATAGTGAGACCCATAAATAGTATCAAAAAGTACAATAAGACCCATAAGTAGTAATAAAAATAAATTAAATAGTAGAATAAATTGACAAAAATTAAGCTAGCCAAACGAACACAACTTATGAACTTTCCTAGTCCACAAGTGGAATACATCCAAAATTGCCACATATATTACATCCAATCTGGACACACGTACGACTCCTTCAATATATTTGTTAGTATGTTAGGAAGAAAAAAACAGAAACCAAGCACCGAGGTGGGTCATATACTCATATGCTAGAGAACATGTCAATCCAGAAATATTCATTAGATTTGGTGTCTATTTGGATAGCTTATTTTTTGCCAGCTTATTTTACTATTCAATTTATTTTTGCTACTATTCATGGTCTCTACTACATTTTTTGGTACTATTCATAGGTCTCACTGTACTATTTCAGCTAACTTTTACCTTTATCTATAGTACTTTCAGTTTTAGCAAAAAAATTTTAATTTCAGCAAAATAAGTGGATTTCAAACAGACCCTTATTAAGTGAGATGCAAATTTGACAAGATGGTTAACTTAATAGAATTGCTAATAATGATTTAAAAAAAAAAAATTTGTAACACGATATTGGAATGTTGCACATTTTAAAAACATCACCCCCACTAGTCAAAAACACGAAAAGAATAGAAAAATGGAAAATAAATAAATAAATAAAAGGAAAATGTGGGGGCTGCGTAGTTTTATTTGCTTGAACATAGTAAAATTCCTTGTAATTAACTCAATGCTATTAACCGGCCGCCCTCTATGTATTAGAGATCTAAAGTTCAAATTAATATCTTCTGATTTGTACTGTATAATCTACTATAATGTACATTAAAATCTAAGATCTTAAGGAAACATGCCATTTTAAAATCTTATTGCAGTATGAATCAATAAATTTGTTGAGATTTCATCTTTTTTATTGTTAAAGATATCAAGGCTTATGCTGAAAGTAATGAAATCCTAATTTTACTTTTATTGCAAATATTGTAACCTTTGTTAGTCTATGAGTGTATTAATTAAAAATACTATTCAATGGGTTCCTTGTAAAATACATGCACCTTAATGCTAAAGGCGTAGTCATGAATCGTATTCATCTGTGTACGTAAGTTGTCAAACCAAACTACTTTAATTGCTTACATTCTCGCTCTTTCTTTTATTTCCTCTTAATTTATCTCTCTATAGTATTTTCTACTTTTACTTGGTACTAGCTGCAAACCTGCGCATTGTGTATGATAATTATTTTTATCGTTGTTTTATTAAATTTTATTTATACAATTTAAACTAATTTAATAAAGAGTAATGTATTTTGTAATTATTTTTTTATTTATTATAAGAATAATCATAAATGTAATATATGAACAATCATAAATCATAAATTTAATAATTTTTGTCGTACTAAAATGAAAAAAATACAATTTTTCTCAGAAATTCAAAAGGCAAGGTAATGAAAATATTTATTTTTTAATAAAAGTTATTTATAACATTTTGTGAATCATTAAAAAGAATATAAAATTTGAAAATTATTCTTTTAGTTTTAAACAAACTTTTTCAAACTTATTTTTTCTGTCTACAATCGAAAACATTGAAAAAAAGTAACTAAAAAAATTAATATAACTTAACTTTGACTAATTGGACCAATTAGGAAAACAATTTTTTGTTTATAATTTACTAAGGTTATTTTCTTTGCAGAAAATGTAATTTCGTCCACCCAAAACATATTATCAAATAAACGATTATTAGTAAAATCTAAGAATTAAATTTCTATATATGCATTGTTATAAAATAATAATAATTATAATAATTAAAGTAAAATTGCGAAAGATAAAATTTGTTTCTCATCCAATAATTTTTGTTTAGCCAACCTTTGCTTTTCTCTAAATAAATGGCATTATAGAGTACTTCTAACACAATTATTTTAAAGTAATTTGTCCACCACAAATGATTAAAAAATAAACAAAAATTATTAAAGTCTCATAGTTTAACATCTAAATTAAGCACTATAAAAATCATGCTATCAAATTACAATAATTACCAAATTAAATTATCCAAATCATGATATGTAGTAGAATAATATTATATTTTTATATGCTATATTTAATCCTTTATAATGCAATAGGATAGCATTTAACAATAAAAGAGAAAAAAAAAACAACAATTAAAAAAAAAAAACTGAATCGCATTAACCTAAAGTAGATTAAAGAATATAAAAAATTATCAATCTAAAGCGAAGATGTAAGAAAACTAAAAAATAAAAATCCACCCAAAAATTGTGTGTGTGTGTGTGAGAGAGAGAGTGAGAGAGAGAGAGAGAGAGCCTTTTTTTTGTAAGGGAAAACTATGCATAGAATGAAAGAGATAATGACAAATTTATAGTAAGAGGATGTGAATAAGAAGAAACAAAAATAGAGGAAGATGAAGGGAATGATGAAGAATGATATTAATGTAGAGGGTAGTGGAGAGATGAGAAGGTGAGGGAAGGAGAAAGGTTGGAGAAATAGTGAGGAGAAGAAAAGGTAAGGAAGAGATAGAAAGGTTGGAGAAGTGTAAATTTGAAATTTAAAAAAATTATAAGAAAATGGAAATAAAAAAGATAATGATGTGGACGCTGACGTGGCTCAACGTGAGCGCAACAGTATTAAATGCTATGCTTTAGCTTTTAGTAATATATAGATATAGATTAGAGCTATTTTTTTTTCTTTTTACTACTTATTGCAATCTTGAAAATTTTCTTTGATCAATTAAGATTTTTCTAATTAAATCTTAATCTCATACAATATTAACGTTAGTATATTGATTTATTTATTTATTTATTTATAATTCTATACTTATAACAAGAGGTTGAGATTTGAATCCTAAATATATTTGAGTGAGAGAAATATCATAAGGTATTAACCACATCAATTTTAAATAAATAAAAATAAAATCATTTTAATTATTTAAATTATATTAGACAATAAATGATTTTGTTTGTTGTTTTGCTCTTTTTTAGCTAAGTATATGAATACAGTAGTAATTATTAGGTACTCTCGAAGCACGGAGAATGATGCTCCTCATCTCACATTTATGGTGGGTCCACTTTGGTACAGAGTCATTGTTGGATTGCACCCCCCCCTAATTTTTTTATTTAAAAAAATATGATTATATGTGTATTAAACGATATTTATAATTACATTTTGCTCCCTGCAGTCACCACCTAGATTAGGTCTAAAAACCATAAATATAATGTCCTTGTGGAAGGACTGTTTTTTACTAAAGCATGTCTCCAGAGTTTAGATATGGGGATGGGAATGTGTTAGGCACCCAACCCCACCCGACCCGTAGGTCAGCCTCCACTCATAGTGTTTCAAATCTTAATCCCATCAAAGGGTCCTTTAACATGTTATTCTAAACTCATTCACACTAACATGCAAAACATGGCAAATGTCTCAGACTCATCCATAGCATAAAAATCTTAACATTCATCTAGCAAAATATATCCAAGGGTAGTAAGCATGTCACAATACAGTAGCATCAACAAGGCATCAACATCAAATACATTCATCATGTTCATCAATCAAGAAAGTTCATAATGTTCATCAACCAAATCAAATACATGTTCATGTAATTATGCATGACTTACCTCACTTACATCATAGCATCATGTAATTATGCATGACTTACCTCACTTACCTCAATGCATGTTCATGTGATTCAACCAAGATGTAAACCCTAATCATCAATCTATCAATCCAAGCATGTGAAACATGTTATTCTACTAACCTTAATGCCAAACATGTGAAAACTAGACTCAACAAGACCTAAACATGTAATCAAAACTAAATAAAACAAACAATAATCAAGAACCCTAAATCTGAGTTTCTAAGCATGAGTATGCATATGCATACATAGGGTATACGTGCGCATCTCAACTGTGTGTGTACGCAAGCATGCGCATGCATACACGCCCAGAAACACAGTTTCAAAGCAAGCAACAAAATAGCAATTTAACTAAACTTAGCATACTTCTAATACAAAACTAAATAACCTAAACTAACAACAAAGATATCAAAAATAAACAAAACAGAATCTATTCCTAAACATGCATTAGATCTAGCAACAAAAAAGAGCAACACTTAGCACATCAAAACATGTTCATCAATATATCCAATCATTCACTCTCCAATCAAAATACGGTGAGACACAACAAAACAAAATCAAACAAATCAAATCCTATTTCTAAGCATGTATAACAAATAAATCAAGTTAAGAACAAAAAGAACATAAGCTATAAAACTCTAAATTAAGGAAGAGTCATGGGGAGAGACTTACCTTGCTTATGAATCACAGCTTGGTAGAGATTTAACCGGTCCCTTAGTGCTTACACAAAAAGATTCAATGAGATTCAAAGGTAAATAGAAGATTTCAATAGTTCCTAGTTATCACAACTCAAAATAAAAATGATTCTTGAAAAGGTTTTGATTCAATGATTTGAAAAACTTAGTTTCTACTTGAATGAACACTAGAGAGAGGTTTTAAAAATGTGTTCATGGCTGTGTGTGCAGAAAGTTTAGAGGGGAAAAAAATTTAGAAGAGTTTAGGTAAAAAATCCACTCTCTCTAGCTAGGGTTTCAATTTGAAGGCATAAGGTTGTATTTATATGTTTAAACTAGTGTTTTTAAATTGATTTAAAGGGTTTTGAGTGTTCCAAAGGGTCAAGGAGCTGAGGCCTATTAAAGAGAGAGGCTTTGAGCCCTAAAAACTGATTTTCTAAAGTTTTGAAATGTAGTGTGCGTACGCATGTACATGCATGCGCACGCATGCATGCTTCATGCGTACACATGCGTCCCCAAAAACCCTAATTTTGACAGTCAGGTTGGCCTAATATCAAACGGTCATAACTCACTCAATATAAGTCCAAATTAGGCAAAATGTGTACTCAAATTGAAGCCCAAGATGTCTACTTTCCAATGAAATAAACCTTACTCAAAAATTCTTTGTGAATTAAAAGTTATGGTCAAAACAGTGAACAAATGTCATTTTTCAATATCATTTTCATAGGGATTTGAGCACTTTTGAGTTATGATTACTTTCAAACTATTAAAATAACTTCAATTACCTTTTGTAGACATGTTAAGCTCATCACTAGGACTAAAGACTAAAATTTATTAACTAGGTGCAAAATGAGGTGTCTACACTCCCCTTAAACAATATCATTGATTTTTTTATGCTATAGTCACAAACTTTTTTGCAACATTTTTGCAAATTGTTTTGGTGGAAAATTCTTATTGGTTCACATATGAGCTTACCACTTACATCATTTTTTTACTTACCAATAACCACTTATTACATCAGCAATTTATAAAAAAGTTTGTAATTCTAGCATTTTTCTCATTTTAGTGACCATAAAAAAAATTTATAAATCTAAAATCTAAAACAAAATATACAAGCCCAAAAAAAATAGCTCAACAACAAAAATTACCAATAGTAAAACTAAAAAAATAATAAAAATTAAGCTCAATCAACCAATTTTATCCAAAATAAACAACCTCGCCCTTTAAAAAGGAATTTTTTTTTAAATAACTATAAAATCAAAACTATATCATTAGTAAACGAAGGTTTGAAACAAATTTGGTTTCTAACAAATCGAGTCCAGAGAACTCGATTTTGGGCAAAGAAATCGAGTTCAATGGACTCGATTTGTTCATCTGGCAGCAGCTGACGTGGACAGGGAGTCCACGTCGACCTAAAAATCGAGTCCATTGGACTTGAATTAGGACAATAGTAAATCGAGTCCATTGAACTCGATTTCTTTGAAGCTCAATTTTAATTAATCCCTCAATTCACCTCGATGTGTACAAAATTGATCTTCATATCTATTGCCAGGTTCGCTCTCAACTGTTCTTGGTGTCTCTTGAAAAGGGGGTGTATAGCCTCCCAACGTGGTGCATTGATCATCTAGGACTGCAAACTGTAGAGATGTAGTTGTTTGTACAATATCCTCTATGCCGACTTCTGCACGCGGCTCCAAAGTGACGTACAACTCAAAATTTGCTACTTGTTCCCATTGACGCATCTTGTGAAACATGAACTTCACATGTTTGTCTTCTGTTATCGCCATATATCTGTAATTAATGCATTGATTGAGGACTTCATGTGGAGAACGGAAAGTAATATGTATGTCATGCAAAGCAGGGTTCAGTTGCAGCTCTTCCATAATTTTTATCTTCAAATCACTTAAGGTCTTTAACTTATGGCGTATCATCATATAACAAAGACTGCGGGATACCCGGACCTTGAAATGGAAATCCGTCATAAGGGTTGGCATTGCTAAGGGATCCACCGTAGTATATATTTATATAGATCATTATCAACCTATAGATCATCAAGTGCAATTGTGTTAGTGACAAATTTATAACTCTCAATCAACATCAATCACAAAACTTTGGGTATGACATGGCAACAATACTAACCTCAACCAAATTTGCATATACTCACATCCAAATCATTCTAGAGGCATGACTTTCAAAACCCATTCAAATAAGATATGATGAACAAAAATATTATAGCAACTAGTTACCCATTGAAATCTTTGTTACAAATCTGAAATAACTATATCTTGAAATAATTTATACTAAAAAGACTGTAATGGGTGTCTTAGGTATCAAACTCATAATCCATTTCATACCAATGACAAAAACCTAAAAGTACTAAATATTCCTAACAATTGATCACAATATCTAGTACTAAATATTCCCAATATTAATTTTGAATAAAAACCTAGCATAATCACAATATTTGGTACTAAATATTTCCCCAATACTAAATATTCCCAATAATTAATCACAATATTAATTTTTTTTTAAAACCTACAAAATAATTTAATCACAATATTTACACTAACAAAAAATAAGCAAATATTCCCAATATGTTGTAATAACATAATTAATCACAATATTTGGTACTAAAAATTCCCAATTTACAATCACAATATTAATTTCCTAAAAAAAACTTAGCAAATAATTTAATCACAATATTTACACTAACCAAAAAAAAATTCCAAATATGTTGTAATAACATTAATCACAATATTTAGTACTAAGTATTTCCAATAATTAATCATAATAATAATTAAAAAAAACTAACAAATAATCACAATATACTAACAAACTACCCACAAACAAACAAACTAATCACAATATTTACACTAACAAACAAAAAAACAAAAATTTTCCTAATATGTTCTAATTGTTTCTTAAAAAAAAAAACCTAGCAAATAACCACTATATTTAACTAACAAAAAATATTATCAATATTGTAAAAAACATTACCTGAGAGTTGATGAAAGTTGATGAAAGTTGAGTGTGATTGTTGTGTGAGTGATGAAGTAAGTTGTGTGAGTGATGAGGGTTGTGTGAGTGGTGCTGCTGTGAGAGCAGAAGAGAAATGAGAGCATAAGTGAGCCGGGTAAGGGGGAAAAATGTCCCAGTTGAGACCCACATGACACGTGGATGGGTTGGGGACTATTCACAGAAATCAAGTTCAGGAGACTCGATTTTTAGAAGCAAATAAATCGAGCCTCCTTGACTCGAGTTACATCCACGTGCCCAAAAACCATAGTGCCCAAAAATCGAGTCCAGTAGACTTGATTTACCTTAAGTGATCACGTGACCAAAAACCGTGTCCACTGGACTCGATTTACTAAAGTGATCACGTGCGCCCCCGTGAGTGTGAAACATGGAAATCGAGTTCATTGAACTCGATTTTCTTGACCAAAAATCGAATTCTTTGAACTCGATTTTTGTGCTTACGTGGCCTCCCTGTCCAAATTTCTCAAAGGCCGCGATGGAGAAATATGAACCGAAAATCGAGTCCAATAGACTCGAATTGTTAGAAACCAAATATGTTTCAAACCTTTGCTTACTAATGATATAGTTTGAGTTTTGTAGTTAGTTCTGTAAAAACGCCTTTAAAAAGTTCTAAACAAAAATAATTTTATTCTTACCCACAAAAAAAAAAAAAAATCAACAGCTAAGTAGTAGCAGAATCAGAAGTTGAAACCATCGCACATAAACAACAATAAAGCCGCCCCCCTAACTCAAAGTTCTGACTCCATCTCTCGGTCTACTCATTTAAATCATAGAGAGGTCTACCATGAATGTGAGAGGAGGAGCACCATATCTCCGTACTCTGAAAGTACCTAAGAATTTTCTATGAATACAGATAAATATTAAACGTGATCTCCTTCGTTTACTTGTTACTTTGAGTGAAATTATAACCAAAAGGAAAATATTCTAAATATAATTAATAAAATGTTGGTTCTTACTTCTTACTATAATTAGTAATGTATAGAACGATGTAAAGAAGCTACAACACTGTATTCATTTATCGAGCATATAGTAAAGCTGATGCCACAGAAAATGGCACCACTTGTTGGTGCAAACACAATAATAATGGAAACAACACAAAGAGAAATTAAATAATACACTGAATATTATTGAATTGAAGAGATGAACACAATGCTATTTGGACTGAGGCGCGGCACTCGCTCTATTTAAGGAGATTCAAGCCCTTAGTTGGCTAATCTTTGTAACTGGTGCAGACCTTCTTTGACTTATCTCCCCCTGAATACAACAGCCCAACAAATGTTGTATGGCTAAAACAGATTCTGCACAAAGTGTTTAAGCCCAAAACTCCACCAGAAGAACACATTTCTTTGACCCGAAATCTCTCAAGTATTAAGGAATATTATTGAATTCACTCTCTCACACAATACTTTTTGCTTTTAACTATTTTTCTTTATTCACTCTTGATATGAAATTAGTCCATAGCAAAGCCATATATATAGTCTTTCAATCCTTCACATAACCTACATGTTATTTATTAATTTAGAAAACTTCTTTTAATTTATTTAATCTAACTTACATACAAGTAACTCTTTCTTTAACAAATTTTATTATAACTCATCTCTATATTCATCTTCAGTTATTTTGAGTTTCAACATATTTAATTTAAAATGTACTAACACAACTTATGCCACAGCTCACCACATGTTATTTATTAATTTAGAAAACTTCTTTTAATTTATTTAATCTAACTTACATACAAGTAACTCTTTCTTTAACAAATTTTATTATAACTCATCTCTTTATTCATCTTTAGTTATTTTAAGTTTCAACATATTTAATTTAAAATGTACTAACACAACTTATGCCACAACTCACCTACGTGGTGAACTGTGACATAAATTGTGTAATTTTATGTGGTACCAACATTACTCTCTAGCATAATCTTGCAGCTTGTTGGAAAGTTACAAGAGTTACGATGACTTGGTTGTTTCTCTGAAATCAAATGATTTTAATCAAACCTTGATGGGGCATTTTTGGCTACGTGCATGTGAGATATGGCTCTGGTAAGAATTTTGATCACCTTGCTACACCTTTTTTCGTGCACTTGGTCCAATGTAGTAAATCATACGGGATGAGATCTGGCAAATTGCTCCTATAGAAGAAAACCAACATTGAATTAATATTATTTTATAATTATTATCCATAATTAATAGCTTATTATCTCACATCTCGGGGAAGAAATTGTTAAATTAAGTGGTCAAATAGTTCTCAGTACTGTACAATTATTGAAAAAATAATTTCATAAATACCTTCATAATATTTGCAATTTTCACTATTTTATTTATTTATTATGTTATGATATTGTTCCATCAGTTCTTTTTACGTTATAAGGCGTGCTTTTAGTGTCAATATAATTTTGGTCATTGGTCCCTTCAAATATACATATTTGGTCATTGACCTGATCACCAACCCTCGCTCACTTGAAAGGCTCGTCATACCAGCTCCAACCCTTCACTCACTTGAAAGACTTTTCTGTGGTTAATTATTAGCTCCAACACTAAATTCCACATACTCCAAAGCTTTTAGCTTTGTCACTGCACCTCCCAATTTATCCCAAAGGAAACGTTTAGGGTTAGATCTTTGTAACGCAGCAACAAAAAGTAAAAGAAAAACAAAGGCCAAATATATTACTTTCGTTGCATGCATGTACAGCCCAGAATGGTTCAAAGTTGTGTCAAAAACATGGTTGATACGGTACTAGTACCGGCCATATCGGCTGATATGTACCTTACCAGTACGTATATTGGTATTAAAACACCATCGTTTTGAACCTTTTTTAATTATTCATGGTAACTTATTTGCATTAACTTATTAGTATTTGTTTTCTTAGTATGCAATGAACGATTAAGGTTTTTATTTTTTATATTGATTATTTTTTCTTTTAATTGATGCTAAAGTCTAAAACCATGAATAATTTGTTCTGAATTGAGGTAATGTTTTGTGGTAAACCCAAAAACGGTACATCGGTATTGACCGGTACTGAATATCGTTCCACTAGTTAATCCGGTACAGCCTTTGGTATGAGATTCACTCTCTTAGTCAAAAAGCAATTAAAGACAAATTATTTACTTTCTTTGAAGCAACTTTGTTGATCGTGACTCAATTCTATTGTCTTAGGGCGTGCGGCCAACGACATTGGCAGGCATCAAAAAGCTTGTTACAAAAAGTCTTAGCAACATGGTTGGAAGGGTAGTAGACCAAATTGATTAGCCGGAGAAAACCAATCATTAAAAGTGGAAAACAAATCATCTGTACTAATTTTTGTGTTCTACTTTGTAAGTTTTACATATGCACACACATGATACATAGCATATACAGTAAATTATATTTCACTGTTACACACAATTCTAAACATAATGGTTTCAACTTTTTATGGTATTCGTCATAGCTAATACAAGTCAATGATTAAGTAAATTTTTATAATTAAATGCAGCTGATTTTTTCTTTGGGAATGTTATATCTATGACAGACTGTTCAAACTTCAAAGATCAGATTGAGTATTTTAGTGATCGATTATTGCCACATAAGAAATGTATGAAAAATATTAGGTGGGTGATACCAGAGATAGTTATTGTACTTACATCCCTGAAACCCAACATTAAAATTATAGTTGAATTTACATGTACTAAGACAATGTTTGTCCACACACACACACACACACACACACACACACACACACACACAAAAAAAACAAAAACAAAAACAACAACAACAACAATGTTTGATGCTATAAGTTACAAATGGATTGCATTCGAAAATTTAAATATATGTGCCAGTGCATATTCTAAAGAGAGCGATGAACTGGCGTTATTACAAATCATCTAAAACATACATTCAACCTCTTTTTTTTTTTTTTAATAAATAATAAAACATACAATCAACGAAAAAATGTAAGTGTAGTCATTGAACATATTAGAGATATATTAGCCCAATAATTTTGGCTTAAGTTTAACCATGCTTGGTGTACAAGTTAAAAATACTACTTGTACTACAATTAAGCCAATTAATTAATTGTGGTTAGTCTAGGGTTCATTGTAAAATAGAAATTGTACTTCACTCATATAGTAAAAACGTAGTCCTTAAGAGTTTCTTACATGGACGTAGGCTATCAAACTGAACCACATAATTCGTGTGTTCTTTTATTACTTATTTTCATACTTCTGCTTTCGCATCTATCTTAGCATCTTTAACAGAACATGTCAACTAATAATTTGTTATTGCAAAATAATTAATCAGTATAGAAAATTTAATTCTTGATACTATGCAAGTGTTCATAAGATTAATAACCAATAAACTTTTTTATAAAGTGGTTGTACTTGTGCTTACTATTTGTGTTTATATTGTGATTACAAGACAAGCATTTTTAGTCATAAAAATTAGATTTTGGAACAAAAAGGAAGATAATCATATGAATAATATAAAGAACAGTCTAGCATAGTCTCAGGGCCAGTCCAAGGCCTAAGCCTAAGGCCTCACAACAACAACAAAAATTCTCTAATAAAAAAAGGCCCCATCACCGTCGTAAAAGACCCAAAAATTTTAAAAATATAAAATTTTTAAATGATTGAACACTTTAAAAAAAAAAAAAATGATTGATGTTAAAGATACCACAAATTTTACTATAAGCTTACAAACTGGCATGTTACCAATTAGTTAAAGAAGAAATTCAAACACTCATTAATTAGGTTGTTGAAGTTCATCAATCACAGTCATTATCATATTATATTGTGAACATTTTGTAGTATCTTCAGTATTTCTCTTTTTCTTATCTAACAAGGCTTCCAAAATAAGAGACTAATAGAAATTTAACCCAATTGAAATCCTAAAATGTTTCAAAAAAAATGTTGCAAATATGTTAGATCATCGATGATAACTAATCTCTCATAATAGTTTGAGAATTTAATTTTTGTAAACTAATCACCTATAAAGTCACACGATAGATAATATCTATTTATCTCTTCCACTTAAAAAGAAGATATAAAATTAAAATTTAGATTACAGCTTTAATTAACTATGCAAAGTCATGTATCTAAGTTAAAAGTAAGCTTCTTTTAAAAAAAAAAATTATTTTTAGTTCTTTTTATTCAAATTTATGCTTCAACTATAATATTTAATCATCTATATGAAATACCCCACATAAATTTTTCACTTTAGGCCTACTCAAATTATGTTAAGCCCATCAGGCATAGTCTAGCAGCGTGTTGAAAACTAATGATGACTTGGTTGTTTCTGCTAAATCAAATGATTTTTACCGAACCTCGTGGGCAGTTTTGAGCCATTCGGCTACATGTGCTATATGGCTTTGGTAAGAATTCTGTTCAACTTGTTACCGTTTTTTAGTGGACTTGATCATACGTAGTAATCAAGGCTGAAGCTGGATGTGAGTGAAGGCAATATCTAAACCTTAAGTGAATCTAAAAATTTGTTGCACCTGTAGAAGAAAACCAGTATTGAAATCATATTATTTTGTAAACTTTATCAACATAGCAAGTCTGTTTTAGTCTCGGAAATTGAGTGGGAGATAATTTTTAGAAATGGAAAAATTACCAAAAGCTATTTTTAGCATCAAGAGTACTAATCACTGACCTCATTGTAGTAGCAATCTTTTAAACCGCATTTTCAGGCAATGGCATGACGGTCTTATATATGATAATATAATTTGTACACACTATATGGGTCCAATACTCCAAGTAGCTCAACTCGTACAATTTTTTTTTTCTTTTATCTTAAATAAAATATTTTACATTCAAAATTCTCATACATGAAAAACTAATTTGTCTTTAGCTTGATAACAAAGAATAATTATCATATATGGACCTGTTGTCGTAGGATCACATGTTCCTTCATGTTGAATTTTCTACAAACGTTTATAGAGAATGGTCTTCCTGGTGCCATACTAAAGAAGCTATATCTGTCTATATCTTCAATCTTCATTGATATGCAGCGTCTAGGAAACTTATGATGACTTGGTCATTTTTATCAAAATTTGTTTTTTATCAATCCTCCGTCAAGGATTGTCTCATCAACTTTTTGCAGTGAAATGCACGCAGGCTGATATTTTCAAATTCAAGTTCTGTACAATTAGGCGGAAAAAGCCATAGTCCAATTACCAATGATGATTTCTGTCTGCATAATGGTAGAGAAAGAAAGTGACTTCTCTCACCAGACCAATGTTCCAGCAAACATTATAAGAACACAATCCAGGTGGGCTCAAAACATCAAACCATTAAAACTGGTGGTTGCTGCATACTTCATTTGCTGCATTCTACAATTAATACATACATTGAAAAACAATGAGGCATTTTCATTTCTCCTTAATGCTTCTCATCCTCTTTTTTCAAATTTTCACTTGCTATAGTGCGAGAAAGGTAGGGGGTATTGACTCTGGCACTGAAACAGAAGTACTCCTATCTTTCAAATCCTTGGTGTCTGATCCCCAAAATGCTCTGTCCGGGTGGAATATAAGTTATTCTCACTGTACTTCGTTTGGGGTCAACTGCACCAGCAGTACAACAAAAGTCCAATCACTGCACCTTAGCAGTCTGGGACTCTTTGGTAATATTCCCCCTCAGCTCTCCAACCTTACTTCCCTCAAAACTCTAGACCTTTCAAACAACTCCTTGTTTGGTCAAATTCCTTCTGAGCTTGGCCATCTTACTAGCCTTCAGCATATAATTCTCATGGGGAACATAATTAATGGCACGATTCCTATCAGTCTATATCATTGTCGTAGGCTTGAAAGTATAATGTTTCAGAACAACAAACTTACTGGTCATCTTCCTCGTGAACTAGGCTGACTTCATAGACTGAAATTTCCTGACGTGTCCATGAACAATCTTACTGGTGTAATTCCCTCTACTTTTGGCAATCTCTCCACTCTCACCATTCTCAACAAAGCAAGAATTCAGATATCTGGTAAAATTCCAATTGAGTTGGGCTGTCTCATTAATCTGGTCACTCTTCAACTCTCGGAGAATCAATTAAGTGGTGAGATTCCCTTTTCAATTTTCAACATTTCCTCCCTGAAGTTCATATCTCTCACACTAAACAGGCAAGTTGGAAAGCTTCCCTCCAATATAGGCCTTACCCTTCCCAAAAATAAGGGAACTCTGCTTGGCAAGCAATCATCTGGAAGGACCAATACCAAGTTCTTTATCCAATGCTTCATATATTGAACACCTTGATCTTTCTTCATATAATTTCACTGGGCATATTCCTTTACTTGGTAACTTGAAACATCTTGTCCAGTTACTCCTTGGTGCAAACCGTTTATCTTCTACAACAAAACTGAATTTCCAAATATTTGATTCCCTTACAAACAGTACCCTGCTAAGGAAAATCCTTCTGAATTCTAACCAATTAGCTGGCGAACTTCCCGCTTCTGTCACAAATCTCTGGGTCAATCTCCAACATTTTTGTGTTCATGATAATTTCTTGACTGGTAGCTTCCCTCAAAGATTGGAAATGTACAAAAACCTTGTGTCCTTATCAATTGAGAAAACTTTTTTTCAAAGGCAAAATTCCAAACTCCATTGGAAAATTTCAGAAACTAGAAAGACTTATGGTTATTGACAACTTGTTCTCTGGAGAAATTCCGGATATCTTTAGCAATCTTACGTGGCTATATGAGCTAGACATGGCAAACAACCGGTTATCTGGTAGAATTCCCATGAATGAAGCAACATGCCAGCGATTAGAGATGCTTGTTCTAGCATGGACAGCCCTCAATGGCAGCATTCCAAAACAAATATTTGAGCTTCCCCAGCTAAAATTGTTGCTGTTGGCAAATAACAGTTTAAGTGGTTTTCTGCCCAATGAATTTGGCCATTTGAGACAGCTTGAAATCATGAAATTTCTGGAAACCAGATATCTGGAAATATTCCTGCAATAACCAAGAGATACTCAATTTTGCAACGTCTTAACATTGCAAGAAACAGGATAACTGGCTCAATACCAAAGTCACTGGAAAATCTAGCAGCACTGGAGAGCTTGGATCTTTCTTCCAACAATCTCTCTGGCCTAATCCCAACAGAATTGGAGAACCTTAATGCTTTGCAGATGTTAAATTTGTCTTTCAATAGCTTGGAAGGAGAAGTACTGAAAAATGGTGTCATTGCCAACATCAGCTGGGATTCTCTCCAGGGAAACAATCAGCTCTGCGTATTTGACCATGAGACTGCAGAAGAGCTTAGAGTCACTACTTGTGTGACAAAAACAAAATCGAATTCAGATTTAGTGCTCAAAGTCATTATTCAAACCTCTTCTTTCATTGTGCTTGTGTGTGCATTGTGTTTAGTATGTGCATTGATCACCAAACAGAAGAGAAAGACAATAAACAATGAAAGTTCATCATCTGAACTGAAGGGTTTACCGCCAAGGCTATCTTACTCTGAAATCCAGCTTGCAACAAACGGGTTTGTCACAACAAATTTGATAAGGAGGGGAGCTTTTGGGTCTGTTTATAGAGCTATTTTCAGTACTGGTGAAAGTGGAATCCACACCACAGTTGCAGTGAAGGTTCTTGACTTGACACAAAGCAAAGCTTCCAAGAGTTTTGATGCAGAATGTGAAGCTCTCAGAAACATCCAGCATCAGAACCTTGTTAAGGTCTTCACTTCTTGCTCCAGCATTGATCACACAGGAGCTGAATTCAAGGCTTTAGCTATGGAATTCATGTCTATTGGTAACCTGGATAAGTGATTGTACCCAGAGGACGTTGAGTGTGGATCAACTCTGACCTTGACCCAGAGACTAAATATTGCCATTGATGTAGCTTCTGCATTAGATCACCTACATCATGATTTTGACCCACCTGTAGTCCATTGCGACTTGAAACCTGGAAATGTGCTTTTAGATGAAGACATGACTGCTCATGTAGGAGATTTTGGGTTAGCAAGGTTTCTCTCCCATGATTCATCACAGAATGGGAGTAGCACAATTGGACTAAAAGGCTCAATTGGTTATATTGCTCCAGATATGTTGTGGATCTTACTTTATGAAACTTAAAAAGATTTAGTGATGACATTCACAGTTCAAATTCTACTCTACCTCACTTGCTACATTCGACCCCAAAGAACATATTAGTTTAAAAAATTTAAAAATTAACACCCTATGTTTCTACATTTTTTCCTCAAGCTTTTATCATATCTGGTTGGAAATACTTGATCCTAATATCCTGAAATACTGTTATCGAGTATGGCTTGGGTGGAAAGGCTTCAACCAGTCGGGATGTCTATAGTTTTGGGATACTGCTGCTTGAGATAATCATTGCCAAGAAGCCCACAGATGGGATTTTCCAGGAAGTTTTAAGCATAAACAAGTTCATCACCGAAGTGCATGAGAGTAAAATCTTGGATATTGCTGATCCAAGGCTTTTCAAGGATAATGAATCTTTTTCGCATTGCAGCAGTACTAATTATTCTTCTGGTGAAAATAGCAGCAGCAAGAACAAAAACAACATTGCTTTCAGAGGTGAAGAGCGTGTGGCTTCTATGGTGATAGTTGGACTGTGCTGCTGATTCATCGAAAGAACGTTTTACTATGGAGAAGCCTTACCGAAGTTGCAAGAGATTAAAAGATGTTCTAGAGGATGAAGCATTGAACTATCTATTTTGTGTATTTACATTTGTTTCCCAAGCTGTTTGAAGCTATAAGTTCTTATGATTAGAACTGCAAATTGATATGAGGATCTCTTTAAATGCCAGTTAATTTGATCATATGTCAAATTTTATCAATTCTATTTTCTTTATCAAACCCCCATATTAAGAAAATTTGAAAAAACTTTATGCGAATATATGCTAAAACGCGTGAATGCAAGAAGATAATTGCTTAGGCCATGTCATAAGAGCATCATATTCTTCATTCATAGGTGCAAAACAGTGTGGGAATTGGGCTGCAATTTTATATGAGGGAGGTTATGTGGTATAGTAATCAAGTTACCGTAGGATGTTTGTTTGTGCCAGATAAGGATGTAGTATGAGAAGGTTCTGGTTGGGAAATATCTGGTGTAGAAGTGGCTGGTGGAGAAGGATAGGCATGCCGGGAACTAGTTTCTGCAGAAACTAGTGGAACTGAAGGTAAAGGTGAAGGTTTCAGTACAGGTAGAGTAGAAGAGGATTGTGCAGTGGAATTAGATTTGAGTAAAGGGGTGAAGAATTGATTGAGAACAAGAGTGCAATAAAAAGGAAAGCCAAAGAGTAGGTGAGGGAGAATTTGAGTGAGGAGCACTAGATTGTGAGGATGAAACTTGTGTTAATGCAGAAAAAACATGTTGATTAAACAAAACATGCCTGGTAACATAAATTCTGTGAGAGTGAGGTTCAAGAAATCTGTAACCTTTTGAGTAGGGAGGGTAACCTAAAAATACACAAGGAGAAGTGTGAGGTTGAAATTTGTGGGTATTACAAGGCTTAAGAAGAGGAAAACTTTCAAGTGTAATAAATCTGGTTTGGCCTTAACGAGGAGCTCCCAAGGTGAAAGATTATGGAGTAAAGGAGTGGGTAGTCTGTTTATGAGATGCTTAACAGTAGAAATAGCATATGACCAATAAGTGGTAGGTAATTTTGAGTGAGAAAGCATGGTCAAAGCACACACAACAAGATGCCTATGTTTCCTTTCAGCCACTCCATTTTGTTGGGGTGTGTGAGGGCAAGATAATTGGTAAGTAATACAATGATTAGAGAAAAAATCATTAAAGGCTTTAGAAGTGAATTCACCCCCAGAATTCAGATCTAAGAATTTTGATTATGTGATCAAGAAGATTTTCAATGGTGCCTGTAATTTTTTTTTTTGATAAGTAAGAATGTTATATATACGAAAGGCTACTCTATGCATGAAAAACATAGAGCAAACCCAGAAAATACAAGAAGAAAAAGACTGAAAAAACAAAAAAGAAAACCAAATAACAGAATAATTACAAGAGAGAAAGAGAGCTAAGAAAAGAGGGGTGAGAATCACTAGTCGTGAGTCCCTAAGCCCGAGACCAATCAAAAAGACTCCCACTAAAAGAGGCAATCATTTGAACACCGGAACTATCCAAATCCTCAAAAGTCCTCCGATTCCATTCCTTCCAAATACACCATAGGATGCATAATGGAACTAAGTTCCAAATTTGAGACGAATACTTCCCCAACCAATTCCACCAGCCAAAAAGAAAAACTAGGATCGATCTAGGCATAACCCAAGACAAACCAAAAGTTTTTAAGACAAAACTCCACAACTGATAAGTCATCTCACAATGAAGAAGTAAGTGATCTACCGTCTCTCCACAATGCCGGCACATAATGCACCAGTCTACAAAATTCAATCCCCTTAATCTCCTCAAGTTATCACCTGTAAGAATCTTATTCCAAGCCACACACCAAACAAAAAAAGAGACTCACCTAGGGCCCTTAACTTTCCATATTTCTTTCCAAGGAAAGACAATTGAGGAAGAATCCCGCAATTTGTTATAATACGACTGGATGTCAAACTCCCCATTAGGCTTCAACTTCCATCTCATCCGGTCTCTAACATCCATTGGAGGAGTATTAGCTCCCAAAATACGAAGAAAATGCAGCCCTTCATCCATCTCCCAATCATTAAATTCTCGAATAAAACGAACATCCAAAATTCTTCTATCATCCATTCCCTGCCTTGACAAAGAAGCTTCTACAAATGCCTCCTTATCAATGGCAATACCATACAACCTTGGGAAAGCCACTTGAAGAGAATGATCCCCATACCACCCATCCTGCCAAAATCTCACTCTATTCCCCAACCCTACGACAAACTGACAATTCTTGCTAAAAACCTCCCATCCCATGCGAATACCTCTCCACAAACCACACCCATGAACTCCCTTACCTAGCTTTGAGGTCCATCCCCCCCATTCTTCCCCATATTTTGACACTACCACCCTCCTCCATAACCGACCCTCTTCCTTCCCAAACCGCCACAGCCATTTCCCCAATAAGGCCTTATTGAAAGTAGTAATTTTCCTTATCTTCAAACCACCGTTAGCTATAGGGGCACAAACTTTATCCCATCCTACTAGATGAATCTTGCTATCACCCCATAGAAAGTTTCTTTGCAACTTTTCAATCCTACTAGCCACATAAGTAGGAATGGTGAAAAGAGATAGAAAATAGGTAGGAAGACTAGATAACGTACTCTTGAGTAACATCAATCGACCCCCTTAGACAAATACAACCTCTTCCACCCAGCTAATTTCCGCTCAATTTTTTCCAAAATAGGATTCCAAATTGAAGAGAGATTATACGAAGCCCCCAACGGCATGCCAAGATAAAGACATAGGCAAAGTTCCAACTCTACAATCCAAAATTTCCGCCAGGGCATGCACATCATCAACCTCCCCTATAGGAACCATTTCACTCTTATGCACATTGACCTTCAAACCTGTTACCGCCTGAAAACTAAGTAACAACAACCGAATATGAAGAATTTGCTCCACCTCTGCATCACAAAAAAGGATAGTATCGTCTGCAAACAATAGATGTGAAACACATTATCCACCGCCTCTCCTCCTACCCTCAACCTTAAAATCGCGAGTCAAGCCAGCTCCCTCCACTCTTCTCAACATCCTACTAAATACCTCCATTAATATCAGAAACAACATAGGAGAAAGCGGATCCCCTTGTCTTAAACCCCTAGAACTACCAAAAAAATCAGCTGGAGACCCGTTAATCAAAATAGAGAACTGAACTGTGGAAATACAAGTACGGATCTACTTACACCACCTCACACCAAAGCCCATTCTATTCAACAAATACAGCAAAGCCTCCCAATTCACATGATCGTAAGCTTTCTCAATGTCAAATTTACAAATAACTCCAGGAACCCTACTCTTCCCTCTGCCATTCACGCACTCATTCGCAATAAGAACCGAGTCAAGGATTTGTCTCCCACCCACAAAGCTATTCTGAGTCTCAGAGATCAACTGATCTAAAACCACTCTCAAACGATTTGCCAAAATCTTAGCCAAGATCTTATCATACTTCCCACCAAACTAATAGGTCGAAAATCTCTAATATTAGAGGCATCATTCTTTTTAGGAATCAAGACAATGAAGGTAGCATTGAGAGATTTTTCAAACTTACAATGTTGAAAAACTCTTCAAAAACCGCTAACACGTCTTTCTCCACCACTCTCCAACAATGATGATAGAACGCCATAGTAAACCCATCCGGACCTGGAGCTTTGCCCCCCTCCAAATCACGAACGACTTGAAGTATCTCCTCTCTCTCAAACTTCCTTTCAAGCCAAACCCTCTACATATCCCTAATATAGTCAAACATCAAACCCTCCACAAAAGGCCTCCACCCCTCAGGCTCCTTGTACAATTTTTTATAAAACTGGATTACCTGATTAGTTACCTCAGATTCCTCCTCAAAAACCACCCCATCCACCTCCAAGGTCCTCAGATGATTATACCGTGTATGAGAGTTAGCCATTCTATGAAAGAACTTGGTGTTATTATCTCCTTCCTTGATGTATAACATCCTAGATTTTTGTCTCCAGAAAATTTCCTCCAAGGAAAGAAGATGCTCCACCTGAGACCTCAAAACTGCCCTATGACTTATCTCCCCATCAGTTAGACCAACATCCCTTTCCTTAGCGTCTAACATTTTCAACTCCTCCAGTAATTGTTTCTTTTGACGCTCTATATTACCAAACTCTCGACGATTCCATTGTACAATGTCCTCTTTCAGAGCCTTTAATTTTTTTGCAAACATGAAACTAGGTGTACCTACAAAGGAATGCCTATTCCACCAAGATTGAACCCTATCCACAAACCCCTCCGTCTTCAACCACATATTTTCAAATCTGAACGGACTTTTTCCCCTTGTCATTCCCCCTGCCTCTAAGAGAATAGGACTGTGATTTGAAATAGGACGGGTAGAATCCTTTGAATAACATCTGGGAAATGATCCTCCTAGTCTGGGGTGACCAAAGCTCTATCAATCCTAGACATCGGTGGTTGATCAGTACCACTTGACCATGTATACCTACCTCCTTCCAAAGGCAAATCAATCAAGTTAAGATCCTCAATAAATTTAGAGAATTTTTCCATAGCCAAGGTCAAACTTGTCGCACCCCTACGCTCACTAGGAAAGCGAACAATATTAAAATCCCCCAAGCAGCACCATGGTACCCTCCAATATTGTTGAATACCCACCAACTCATCCCACATGTAACGCTCTTGTTATTCTTATTTGGGCCATAAACCCCTGAACATGCCCATATAAAACTGTCCCCCACCCCTTGCCACTTTATTGAAACTGAGAATGTACCAACCATAACTTCCATCTTATCCAAGACCCTTTTATCCCACATAATCAAAATACCACCAGCATTCCGGTCAGCCTCCAAAACAGCCCAATCCACGTAAGGACAGCCCCACAAACTACAAACCAGCTGTCTATTCATGCTAGCAATTTTTGTCTCTTGCAAGCAAACAACATCACACTTCCATTTCTGCAATAAATTCTTCACCACAAGACGTTTCCAAGGATCATTTACACCTCTAACGTTCCACAAAATCATTTTTATCTTCATTACCACAAAAAAAAAAAGAAAAAAAAAGAAAACCCCACCTACTGACACCAGCACAAAACCAAACCTCTATCTCCTATCATAATTTACCGTAGAGATCAAGTTTTGCAGCTCTCTACATCCCTTGTGTTTGGACTTAGCCACTTTTTGGCTGCCTGTTACTTTCCGGTGTATCACATTGGCTGCCTCCATCTCAATTTCAAGCCTTTGTAAGAGAGCAATGCACAGCTTCTCATGTCGGATAGTTGATAACCCAACCAATTTACTGAAACCAGGAATTCTTCGTTTCACCCACCTAGAGACATCAAATTTAGCCTCAATACTCAATACCTGAGTGACCTCCTCCAACTCCGCCAAAGTTGTCAACGCACTCAGAGCAATAATCTGTAAAGGTAAACAATCCGACAATTCTGCTTCACCAGAGCCCACAGAATTTACACAAAGTCTGTGATGGCATGGCATCGAGAGTCACCAACCTCAAATCTTCAGAAATCAGCCTACCCGACAACCTATTTGAGCCCAAAATACTATTCTGGTCAGAGCTATACCAGAAAACCGTATGCTTTAATGCCCTATCACCCTCTAAATCTGCCTTACCCATTGTGATTAGAAGCTCGTCGGCACGAGTCCCCATAGAAAAAGGCATTCCGCCTCTGCCGAGGTCTCCGCAAGACAACCCACCTTCTCCAGTAACGCCAGTGAGTCACCGGTGCAAAACCCAGCGGGAGGAGGACACTAACTTGCCACTGGCAGCTTCGCAGGGTGACACACCGTCACGATTTGACCAGCTGAGCACATCGCCGCCGTCGAGACATGTTTTTGCACTGTGCCAGCCTCCTCCAGCAGCGCCGGTGACTCCTCGGCGAGAGCTCCACCAGCATATGTGTGATCCGACGTCGTAGCCTTAGGGTCCATTTGGATAGAACTTATTGCTGAAAACTGAAAATACTGTAGCAAAATAATTTTTAAATGTGTGAATAGTGCTGCGGGACCCATTTTTAATAAAAAAAATTGCTAAAAAAGTACGTAAACAGTGCGCGCACAATACGCGCACTGCGCGCTTGTCCCCCCTAGCAGAAAAAAAAAAAAAAAAAAAAAAAAAAAAAAAAAAACGTGGACGCAGCAAATATAAGCTGGATCCAAACCCTCTCTTAGTATCTAGAGCTTCGTGAGGCTCGCTGGTCCTCTCTGAAGCTTGGGCATCGTGGTATAAAAGTCTCTGGTCACCCAAGGCTGGGCTCGCCCACTACCATCCTAGATGGGCCAGTGGCCTCTGGAAAGCCCAATTGAGAGATAAACTCCTGGTCTGAACCCAACACAGAGCGACCTTGATGTTGAGCCCGTGAGAGCTCCCTCTGACTCCTAGGAACACATTTGGAGCTCATTAAACCCCCTTTAATCACCCCAGTATTTTGATAGGCCCGTGACCCACTAGAAGGACCCACCACGTGCTCCCTCTGATTTCTATTTACCCACATAGAATTCTTCAGACCTCCTTTATTAGATTTCCATCCAACACGCCTTATTCCTTCCCCATTCACCTCTACTATCAAGCCTCCTCCTGTCCAGTCAGCTTTCATCGATTCACGCTCTTTTCCATAAGCATGTTTATTCCGATTTGAGTTGAAATTCAACAGAGATCTCTTATAATTTCCTACTGTATTTGTCTCTCCAAATTCAAATTCCTCATTAATGCTCCGGGAACCCACATCGCCTCCTCCAAGGTTCGTCTGACCAGAGAAGTTCACCGGCATTTCTCACAACATCCTCCGCTCAATAACTAGGTTCTGCTTCTTCCCCTTGTTATTCTCTAAAAGCAAATTCTTTTATCAAGGGTGCTGAGCAGGTTTGGCTGCTGATGCCCACGCACCGTATCGACAAAGGCTTTGAAAGGTAGAACCCCTGAGTTAACCTTATGATGTTGAGCTACAAATTTCCCATACCCACCATTCACATAGTTTTCAGGTTCCAACATCTTCCTTAATTCTAACCCAAAAACCCTCCATCCATTCTTTGCTCTGCCTTCTGGAATAATAATGGACCTCCTAGACCCGCCAACTTTAAACTCAGTCAGTAGTAGGAACAAGCCAAAAGAGTTGGAACTCCGTTGGAGGGTGTAAGCTAAATCACCTTCCCTAAACGTATAAAAAAAACTTCGGACTGATCCTAACAACAATCTGTTCTATACTCCTCATCAGCCATTGTGCCACAATCTTCCCCATGAAGACCGACTTCATGAAGTACCTTCTCCGCTCAAAAATCCTTAAAGAAAAATACCGTCCCCCTTCCACTACCTCCAGTTGAAAAAATTTAGACTCAATAAAAAAATTGCGTACACCACCCATAATGGGGAAGAGATTCCGATAATATAGAAAAGAAATAGTATTGAGAGAGATCAGAGAGTAAAAACCACAAATTTGTGACTAATCCGAGGTAGCCAGGCCTCTTCTTCTATGTAAGTTATCTAATGTGTCTACCTTGTATCTTATCATACAACATGGTGCCTGTAATATGTTTGAAAGTAAATAGGAAATCAGATTTCAATTTCAACAAAAAATCCAAGTAAACTTGGTGAAATCATCAACAAGTACAAGATAGTATTTAAAACTATTGATGATTGTATTGGAGCTGGACCACATACATTAGTGTGGATTAATTCTAAAGGTTTAGAAGACTGAAAAATCAGATTTAGCAAAGGTAGTGCCTACAATGCACATCAGAGTTATTTGCAGTACATGATTTTGAAAGAAAGGGAACTGCTCGAGCAAGAACTTTATGACTAGGGTGTTTTAGTCTGTGATGGCATGGCATCCACTTTTTGGAAAGAAACCTATTTACAGGATTTACACAAAGTCTAGATGAACCAGGACATGTATTGAGATGTGAAGGTGATGAAGATGCAGTTGATGCTTAGGGTTTTGAGTAGATTGGATAGACTCCATTTTCACTCAAATTCTGGTAGAATATTTTCCCATCTGAATATCTTGACACTGGAAATTATAGCATCAAAATGACAATTGTTACACAAGCATAATTGTGAACTGAGAGTAGATTAGAAGCAATACGAGTCACATGTAACACATTTCTAAGTTGAAAATTATGGTATTTAGTGCTAAGAGAGGCATTACCTATATGAACCTTCCTCCTCTACCACGGTTATGTGAATTTCTTGCTCGACCTTGATTTCCTCCCGAATTCAGACACATCTGCGCCTGTGAATGACTCACATTCTACTTCTGGTTTGATGAGGCATACATTGCCATAGAATGCAAATTTCTTTCGGCATTTTCAATCAGAGTTTTTTCATATGAATTATTAACTTCGAGTCTTGATTGCAGAAAAAAAGTGAGCATACTCCTTAGGCAAGCCTCGAGGACTATGCGGATTAACTCTTCGTTATCCACCGTAACACCAACTGCTAGTAATCAATCTCTAGCAGCTTTAATTCTCTGTAAGAATCCATTGATAGTGTCAGTGCCTTTTTCTATATTTTGTAGTCCAATCTTCATATTCAAGATATTAGCCCTCCAAGTTGAAGCAAATCGTTGCTCCAAAGTATTCCAAACTTCTCTAGCATTGTTGATTCCAACCACCAAAGAGAATTCTGAAGGCTCTGCTACCATGTGAGATTCAACGAAGGAATAGAGAAATTTAAAAGAAAATATCTAAATGACCGTATTAGCTCAGAAACTGTGTTAGATTCATTTTTATATAGTCATTTGCACGATTAGAGTCAGTTATAGATCTAACAAACTATTAGAGACTGAAACAGTAATCTTAGAGTTTGTTAGTACAGGTGGATCTCACGTGTTGTAAGTTAATTAATATCCAAGATTGAAATGGCATTGTTCTCTTAAGTCATTCCTTCATTAAATGAAAACGTGTCGCGTGGCTCTCAGCTTTAGTAGGAATGGAGTGCTGTTTAGGTTGACTGTCGTTTATCTCTATCTCTATCACAAGATTCATGCTTCCCTAAATGCTAATTTGGTTCTTACTGCTAAACAGCCTTGAAACTCAAAGCATAAAGCATACATCCAAGTAAACCACATGGAACTGTGAATATCTTACTGCTACATTTCCATGAATCAAAGACTCCAAGGTAGTGTCAACTCCCTAAGGCAGTCATAAAATTTCGTAAATCGGTGTACAAGTATTTTCAGATGTTGAATTTCACTATAGTAATTTTTTTCCAATGAAAATATAAGTATCTCAAAACTAGGAAGGTAAACCAAAAAACTATCTGGACACAGGCAAAGGCTTCCTACATGAGAACTTTTTGGATCAACTCAATTCAGTAATGTAGAAAAAGGAAGAAGTTAAAAGAGGAAAAGAGGAAAAGAGATGAGGAAATTGGAATAATGTTCATTATTTGAATGAATGAAGTACATATGGATATTTTTACATCTATGCCAATTCAATTATGCACAAGAAGAGGCAGGATTGCAACTGCACAACTATCTTCAACTTTAACAACATATAACTCTTTCAACTGTAAACTTCATTAACAGAAACATAACGCTTCTATTGGTGAGCTTAGGTTGGTTTGCTGAGCAAGTGGAAGGATTGCAAACACTGCCTCCAAAACATGTTAAATATTGACCCATTCTCACACCTCACAAATAAAGGAAGTAGTAGATATTTTGAAAATAGGGCAAACACTTCGGCAAAATTTCAACCATAATCTATTGCCATAATATTATGTCGGTACCAATAAGTACCAAAAGGTACCTGCAAAAGGCTTTTACAGTTATGTCTTTGAAGCAGATTAGGACACCCTTGTTATTGTATTTTTGGCTTGTGCTATACTCTCTTGGCCTTTGGAATCGAACAGCATGGCTGGAAAGATGGGTAGTATCATGGTGGGAGTATTATAGTTGCTGACATTCTGGTTGTTGCTGTTTTTTCTTTCCATAACTTCAAGCAATCCATAAAATTTGAAAAGTAGAGACATCATGGTGGACATAATTAGGGATTTTCAGCACCAACATATTTCAATGCACCTGTTGATATTGTCTCTCCCTTAGTCACAATTGTGGTGGTGTCAATTTTGGGTATGCCTCTGGCTATTTCTCTGCTTTGACTTATTCTCTGAAATGCATGATGGATGATCATGTGTTGCCTCAGGACCTCCTTGCTTGTGAGACACTGGGTCAGACACAACAATCTGCACTAACAAAACAGGCACCCTCACATTAAACAAGATTAAGGTAACATAATTTTTCCTTAAAGAAGCAATGAGTGAAGATAATTCTACATAATAGTATCAAATGTTCTTGATATAATGCAAGAAGCAGTTGAGTTAAACACAACCAGTACTATTTACAACATTGATTTTGAATTGCCTGTGAAGATTTCTGGTAGCCCTGCCAACAAAGCTATACTTTCTTGGGATGTCTTTAATTTGAATATGAATGAAATCTATAATCCATGATGAAGCCTTTAATGCAGAGAAAAATAGAAGAAGAGTCTTGGCAAAGAGGAAGAGTAAGAAGGCTGTTCACACCCAAAAGAAGGATTGTCAGACTAAGGGATACAAATTCAGAGGACTGCTTCTAGCTAGCCTTTAACATGACATGAGGGTAAAAAGAAGAGCGCCCCCCCGCCCCCCCCCCCCCTCCCTCACCCACCTTTGGCCCCGGGGTGCACTATGCATAAAATAATTCTAAACCAACTAAAAGTTAAGAAGCTACTTCAAAGTAATTATTAGTTTTACTAAGTATCAAAAACTCCTATGGAATTTCAAAGGAAATGTCATTCTTCATTGAATTTTATTAGGAATACAGTTGGGGTAGTAAAAGACATACAAGATTGAGTGTGAAATTCATTCATTCAAGTGGATAAGAAGTTATAAAATCATTAGTTTGAGAAGCACAGTAAAGAAATCATACTTTAGTGGATCAAACAACTTGGTCCAACTTGACTAACCATAATATCAGTCCATGATTGATCTTATTTATGTGTTCTCATGTCTGACAAATTACTAATGTAGAAGGCCTAAAATCACACTTACTAAAATTACAATGAAGCATAAGCAAACCAAACTCGAAGCAAAGTGACCTCGTGATTACTCCCATATTAAAAGCAAATTATAAGGCCAACAATTACCAAAAGCTAGAAAAAGGAACACACGCGCACATTTACTAATGCACAATTTACAAGAATGATGATGATAGATATAGGAATCAGTTTCATCTTTTCATCAGTTGGATAATAGATATTGAATGATGATTAATTGTCAACAAAATTGATTGTAAATTTAAGTTGCTTCAATAAGAAGAAATTTTCAGAATGCTCAGCTCTCAAGGTATTGCAACAATTTTAAGGTTATATTATATCTTAGGTATAATAGCAACTCTAGCAAGAGAACAACAATACCACAAAAGGAAGATGAACACATCAACTCATGTCAAAGTAAACAGACCATGATGTAAGGCAAAGCAAAGGGAGGCCAGGGTAGTTGTTGCCTCCCATGGGATTGAAATTTCTTATATGAAGTAATCCTTTGTATCATACGCCCCAATTCTTCTAATATATAATACACTGGTTCCCTTGAGTTTTTGCAGATGTCACAACCACTTAATCCCATTCAAAAGCCAGAGGTTTTGATAGGGTTAAGGTAACATCAATGGTATACCAGAAAAATTATTGATCTTTATCATGAAATTTTTGCTTGCCCTATAATTTTATTTCTAGACATACTTTATCCTAAATACACATTTTCCTTCAAAGAAGTTATTGTCCCCCTAACAAAAGACCCTAGGTTATATTATTGAAAAAAAAAAATGTGTTCACTATAGAGAGGAGTTATACATAAAATTGGCCTAGATAGGACGGCTAAGCAAGAAGAGAGTAATTTATATGTATCATCAATTTTTTTTTAAAGATATTCCAATGTTGAGATAATGAAGTTAATTAATTTCGTGAAAAGGTGATTATGATAAGCTGCAAACCAAGAGTAGTAATTTATATGTTATTGCTTCTAATTTTGGGTGCCCTTATATGCCCTGGCCAGGAAGTAAGAATCGTGTGACCGGGCCACTTACAAGCACACTTGTGGACAATCACTTTTGACAGGGATTGTTTTAGGTGACGGTTTTATCAATCTATAGCTCAAAGTAGGTTTTAGTTTGATTTGCAAGAAGGTTAGTCATACTTTGATAGAGTTTACTTTTTTAATTCAAGAATATCCCAAGCAGAGTAACATACGAAGTAATACTTACGAACATACCTCAATGGCCTATGCCAATTCTGTGAGGGCAATCAGGTACTTGTTTTGAAATTGAAGCTTGTCTTTGCCTTTTCACTCACTTGCTAAGAGCATTCATCTTTTCTGCAAACAAGTTTGCATGTTTTCAAAGCATAAAGCTCCTTCATACAGATAAAAACATCTGGATCTAATGTTAACAGTTTAACTTATCAGCCATTGTCCTCATTAATATTTTTCTTTTATGCTCTCTAATTTTGGGTTATTCAAAGCAGATAATCAAATTAATAAATTATCGAAACCCACATCTAAGCTTCTCGAAATATAGTTTTTCTGTTTGGCCATTTAATGCATTTCAAATTACATAAGCATTTTCTATGTGACCGTGTTTATTAGATAATGTGGTTAAGAGAGTACCACCATAGTTATTCTTCCAAAATGCACAAGCACCCACAAACAGCCTTCTGGCACACGTAGAAAGGGTCCATTTCTACGATTGCAATATAATAATGTCCTAAATTTTTTTTATAAAAATATATATTCTGCATTGATGAATTTTATTACAAGAAAATCAAAGCATTTAAAATTATGTGTATTTTCATTGTAACTCATAAACATGATAATATAGTCGCCATATAGGGAAAGAACATTGTAAATAACAAACACAGCTGAATAGAAAGTATATGACAAAAGATTGACTCACAACTACATTTCCAAAACATTGTCATCCTGGATAGTAAATTCATTTCTGTGCTGATGGTTCTAGGGTGGAGAAGGTCTGTATATAACAACATTAAAAAGTTCATTCAGTTTCAGCTAACTATATATGAATGTTGCTGTCCTTGCATCAACTTTCTCATAAGGTCCCACTAACTGCAGTCCAGCCATTATGTGTGAACCTAATAATGGATACAATGAGAGCTAGAGCCTTGGCCACTGAGCTACCCAATAATGACAGCATGGTAAAGCCATCTGTGGGTCAATCAAAGCCATTTGTAACCAGGGTAATAGCAGTCTAACTTATTTTTGGTGCGGATGAGAAAGTGAAGAAAACACTCATTTTTAAAACTTTTCATTTGTCAAGTCTTCAATGAATTTAATGCCTAGGCAACTAGAGAAGAGGGTTTATCAAAACAACAGGCTGTTTTTAATAATTCTAAGGTTTACCATAGTCCGTCAACTGGTGATGGTGGAGTTTCTGCAGCAGTTTGCCAGTGTTGAGAGGCTAAATTGGGGGCAATGGAATGCTTGCTTTGGTCTTGCATCTTTCTGTTGACCAATTGTAGGCTCTTCAAGTGTATTCCAGTTTCTGGAGAGCAGCTGGTGAAGCAAAGGTTCTCAGCTTCTTGGAAGACTAACCAATAAGTCCAATCATTTGTAATGTGTGACTTTCTGCATTAGGTGAAGTGAAGGTAAAACATAGTGCTAAGGGATATCAATTCGAGAGAAAGCTTCCAGTTAGTCTCGAACGTAGGATATGTTCAAGTACACAAGGAGTAATAACTGTTATTTGTTTGACAAGAATAATATAAAACTTTAACAAAACAGCAATACAAAAGGCCTTAAATCATGTCAGCTAAAATTACAATGACACCAAATTATATTTCCAATTACAGAGTACTAGTATGCTATCATGTGAACTTCGGGGCAACAAACTGTATTTGTACATGAGTTCCTTCAAAAGGAGCAAACACCAAGAGAGGCTGGACACATGATACCATATTCTGGACCTTAGCATGTAATGAATTTTCAGAACTGGTCTTAACAGTAATAAATTGATAGACCAAAGTCCAAATAGACATATTTTGCCAAAAGTAAATCACACCTCAGACAATATGGGGTAATGGGCAAGAAACATACTCATGTCCCCCATGATGTGTCAGTAACTTAAGAGAGAAAGAGAGAGAGATCATGAAAATCATGATACAATGAACTTCTATCAGCTTGTTTTCATAACTTTTGTTCTAAAAAATTGATTTTTTTTTATAGTATTTTAAAATTCTTAACTTTCTTTTTGAAAAAAATATTTTTTGCAGAAATAAAACCTCCCTATTCGCATAAAATTAAAACCAAGACCTCAATTCCACCACGTAATGATTTGTACAGCACATTCACCTTATAACTTAACATTTTTTTGTTTTTTTCTAAAACAACTTAAAAGTGTTTATCAAATGACTATTTCTTTCATTAATTCTGGTTTTTCTTTTAAATAATGTCCTTTCAAATTGGATCGATACCCATGATGTGAATGAGCCAGTTAATTTGAGAGAGAGAAGTGATAAAAGAACTAACAGATGCAAATGAAACAACAAAACTAAGGGAGGAGACATACCTGACATTTAAAAACATAATAGAGAATGGTTCAATGTACCTTGGCATATTCTTAGAAGTTCAATCAAGAGGTTCTCATTTCTTTGAAAGTAGATATGGATAGAAGTCAGCATCCTACATGCATCATCGGAGGGCAAGGCCATCATTGCAGTTGTCGGAAAGTTTACAGGCAAAAGAAGACAAGTGATTTGACCCCGGCGCCCATCATATGAGGCTGTGGGCTACGTTTTTATCAAACCCCATCCATAAATGAGGAAGAAGCCAAAGCCGAAATATCCTTCATTGTGCTCTTCCATTCCCAGCCGGGCTTGCAAGCTGGATTTACAATGAAGTTGATGATATTTTCTGCAATCCATAAGATAAATCCTCAACAACCAGCTAACAAGATCAATATTATCTCTACAACAGATTCATCCGACTGCAAAAAAAGGAAGAGAAATAGCAATCCAATTGTGTAATCTTTATTGTTTTACTGAACCTCTTCTTCTGAAATGTAAGAGAGTTCATTCATTAATTCAGCCCATAGTAACATTTTATCAAATACTTGGAGTGTTCATACTTGGGATTATAAACATTAAAAAAAAAAAAAAAACAAACAAACAAACAGTTTCAATGTTATTATAGTACCTTAGCATATATCTTTGAAGTTCAATCAAGAAGTTCTCATTTTCTTCAATGGTGGACTTGGGTTGAAGTCAGCGTCCTCATTTAGAAAGGGCTGGGCCATTGAAGATATCGGTGTTGGGATGGTGTTGGTCGGGTGACATTGGTGTTGTATTTCCGGTACACCAATAGGCATATCTGTCCAAACACTCTCATTATTTTGGTCTTCAGTTCCCTGTGTAATCTCAAGTGATCTCACGTATGAGTCATACTGTTTGTCAAGACGATGGGCTAGGTGGTCTATGCTGGCTTTAGTGTTTGAAAACAGAGCATCCTCCCTTGCATCCCAAAGGATTTTCATTGCCACTGCTGCATACAGTGTGAATTCATCTTTGTTCACTCTTTCTGCCAGTAATTCCATTGGGGGATCAATTATATGTTCAACGAATTCCATTATAGATTGAGCTTGGATCATTTCGACTCGAAAACCCCATGTACCACCATACCACAATCCTTTGGCGAAGGGACAACATTGAAATAGATGTAAAACTGAATCTTCTGCTATTTCACAAAGAGGGCAATAATAGCCATCTTGAGCATTGGACAATCGGTCCAGCTTTTGCTTAAAGGGGAGGACATCTGCAGCAACTCTCGATAAAAACATCTTTAATCTTTCATCAAAACTCACTTTTAATCTTTCCTGAATTCTTATGCAGGCCACCTTATCTGCAGCGGAGTTCTGAGGAGAACATGTGCATGCTACATGGACCCCACACTTTTCTACAGTAATTTCGGATATTTCTGGATTATTATTTGAAAATTCAAATTGAAGCTTAACTTCAGTCCCTTCATTTAGAATTATGCCTTCCAATGAACTATCCCGTATATAGAATACCCATAGATAAGAATAAGATGATGATGGTGGTGGAGTTCGAAAATATGCAGTAGTATCTGAGTACAATCCTTTATAACCATCAACGAAAATGTTGATAGCATAGTAACCTGATATAGAATAGCGATACCTCTCCTTCGATTGCACTTGAATAACAACACAGAAAGCAAATGATGGAAGAAGTTTCCGACTGACCGAGAATGATATGGAACTTCCACCAATTTGATGATTGAACCATTTTGGAATCTTACTTCCTTGAATTAACACTTCTCCATCAATTTTAAATGAAAACCCCTTTTTATGAGGAAAGTCAGTTTCAGATGCATAGTCCCGGTGCGATGATCCCCTTGGACATACAATATTCCGTGGAAGCCCTACCTTTTCTGCGAACTGCATGCATTTAGCAAATTAAAGAAACCACAGTTTAGCAAATCTAGTAATATATTTGGGAAAGTTAACCAAAATTGAATCTTTGAGAGAGATGAACCTGTCTCAATAATCTTCTGCTTGATTGTGAATCCAAAGATTTGCATCCTGTTACTTTTACTGCATGCATACATGATGGAAGTCTTGGAATTTTCTGAAGATTACAGCAGTTGCTAATATGAAGAAGCTTTACTTGAGGAAATCTGCTAGAGATGTCGGGGAGGGTAGTAATGTTGCTGTCCCAAACCATTAACACTC
This sequence comes from Castanea sativa, assembly GCF_040712315.1. Lineage (NCBI taxonomy): Eukaryota > Viridiplantae > Streptophyta > Magnoliopsida > Fagales > Fagaceae > Castanea > Castanea sativa. The sequence continues at coordinate 14,276,551 of NC_134015.1, forward strand.
CCAATTTGGGGAAGCAATCAGAAGCCAGGTTCTTTGGAAACTTTTCCAAATCATAAATAGAGAGGGAATTAAGATTTGGTAATGTAGAGAAGCAGCTTGGAAGATCATTAAGATAGTTAGTACTGATGGCTAAAACTCGAAGGCTAGTGAGATTTCCAATAGACGAAGGCAGAGCTAATCTTTCCGTACTTTGCCCAATATTGGGAAACTTCCAAAGACTTTTACAGCCTAGGAGATTAAAGCGTTGAAGAGATTTCAACTTGAGATTCCTCGGAATCATTTTAAGATTTTTACATCCGGAGAGATTCCAATATTCAAGCGCTTCAAGAAGTCCAACAGACTGATGAATCTCAACTAAATTTCCACAATTTCTAAGTTCTAGCCGCTTTATGTTTGGGGCAATCACCGATAAGTCAGGTAATTTGGTAATGTTTTTACAGTTACTGAAATCCATATATTTCAAAGCTGTGAGCCGGCACCTCTGTAGAGGATGGAAAAAAAATCAATAAATATAGCATAAAAATATAATAATTTATAAATAGTAATGGTCATACCTCAAAATGCTCATCCAATTTAATGTGGCTTCCTGGCACTCTAAGTGCAACAAGTTTTTGAAGATTAACGGTGGCTGGCAAGGAAGGCAAAGGAAACTCATTCCAATCAATTAACCTTAACTCATTTGGAAGATATTTAACATCTTCACAAATTAAATTACGAACAGTCAAGTATTTGAGTTTTTTCATCCTTCCAAAATCTATTTGCATGTTTCTTGGTTGTGGGAAGCACAATGTTATGCCTTCAACTTCTTCTAATCCCTAAATGGACAAAGAATTACAATAATTACATTATACAACAAAATTTACAATTATTAAGTTGTAAACAAAATAAATGTGGATAAAGTTATATTTTCTTCAGCATTAAATGGAAAAAAAAAACAAAGAAATGAGAAAAATATTCACTACAAAAATACATATGCTTGGTGAGAAAAAAGAAAAGATAAATCAAAATAATTTATACCTTATCTGGTAGTTCGGAAGCATCATCATAACACAATAACCTTTTATATTTCTTTGATACTTTTGATTCTTGTTTGATAATTTCCAAACCCATTTGTTGTATCAAGTCATGCATCGATAATTTGCCGTCTTCATCAACAAATATGAGAGACTTATCTTTAAGTATTTCAATATCATAATATGGGTCATAAGAATTGCAACTTTCTAGTATATTCTCAACAAGATCTTTGCCTAATCCCTTGAGAAAACATGCAATATCAAGGAAAATATGCCGTTGAGTTTGGTCCAATCCATCGTAACTTATTTTGAGTGCTTCTAGAATATTTGGATTAAGAATTCTTTTGTACTTATCTAATGCACTTTTCCAATAACGTATATCATCTCTTGGATACAAATCAGAGCCTATTATTTTCAAAGCTAATGGAAGACCTTTGGCGTAGCTTATAAATAGGTCTACGAGTTCTGAATAACCTTTCTTAGGCTTGTTTTCTTTGAATGCATGTTGACAAAAGAGCTCACGAGATTCATGTTTATCTAATTCCATGAGCCTGTAGTTATAGCAGGTTAAATGATAATCTTCTTGAAGAGTAGATAGTAATTTTTCATCTCTTGTTGTGATAATAATTCTACTTCCAAAAGCAAAACGACTGCATTCACCAAGCAAATCTGTTACTTGAATTAATTTGTCCACATCATCAAGAATTATAAGAATTCTTTTGTGCTGAGGCATTTCCATTCTCATATTGATTCTTTTAATTGCACCAAGCTCCTTCAAAGTTCCACCTCCTAAGATCTCAAAATAAAGTGCCTCTCTTAATTGGCGTTTTCCATCATTTGTTCTTGAGTTTTCTTTAACATTCTCTAGAAAGATGCTTCCTTCAAAACGATATGCAATTAAGTCATATATAGATTTTGCAATTGTTGTCTTACCAATTCCAGGAAGGCCATGGATCACTAGCATACGCACATCATTTGAATCAATATCTAAACGCAAATTTATATCCTCCACACGAGAATCTATTCCAACGGGGTATTTAACATCAAATATTTTCGTATAATTTAATTTAACTCTTGAGATCACTTCAAAAACTTCTTTGATAAGAGTAAATTGAGGGTGGCTGCCAGTTGCAAAGCATTAAAAACTTGTTAGAAAATAGAATATAAAGATGAACTAAAATTCAAAATGTTTAGCATGTGTACTATGACTGAAATATTGTTAATATAAGTTAATGGCAAGTAACTCATGGATCTAAGAACTATTAGTATGAGCCATTTTTTCCTCAGCTAGAAAATCAAATTTTGGCTTTTAGCATGAAGACTCGTGAAAAACTGGTTTAGGTAAGGAAAAAAGCTTCTTGAATATCCACTTCTAATTGACAGACACTAGCTTGAATGCATTCATTAAGATATTTTAGGGATCGAAGTTTGGTAAACATTACATGGGTGTGCAATGAATTTATAATGGGTCCCAAGACTCTCCATTACATCAAAGTAAAAAAAAAAAAAACCAAAAATTGTAGAATTACAATTGATTTTCTTTTTAAAAGGGAAAAAAATAGTTTTGCATTCTTTCACCAATTCCAAGAAGGCCACAAAATATTAAACCATAGAAATCCAACTCAATTGAAACCGTAAATTGTTTGACAAAAAAAAAATGTTATGAGTGTGCTGAATAATTATTGATAAGTTAAGAAAACCTAATTACAAAAACTTAATAAGCAATTTTGCATCTTATAAAAACAATTTTAAACAATATATATATATATATATATATATATATATATATATAGAAAGATGAATAAATAATATTTAATTAATATTGAAATATTAAAAAAACCCTAAAAACCTCAAAATATATAGAGCTACCTAAAGCGGGAAAATCTTATAATTAATTGATAAGATAATCAGTTATTTGTGCTTACCTTTCTATCTAGCCTAACTAGCACACCTTTCTACCTAGCCTAACTAGCACATTATTAAAAAATATGAACTTTCAAATTTTCAAAAAATAAGGCAAAAAATAAGACTTCACTTGAGAGTTGTTTAATGTTAAAATTTTTTGGTGATAACATAAATAGTGATAGAATGCATACTCTTTTTTGCAATGCCATCCACCTATATTACCGGCTTCATGCAGCGCTATCCTCCATTTTTGCACTTCCATCTTATCCTTGAACTTTGTTTCATGTTTTGTCAAAGCTTCTCCAAACTTTTCCTTTTGGTTACGTACTTCTGATGGATCCACCTTGTAAAAAATTGGTAGCACAATTTGTTGGTCTTTCGTTTTACACTCAAGAATTTTGACAAGTTCTTTCAAACACCAAGTGGAAAATGCATAGTTTTTAGAGAATACAATGATTGAAATTCTTGAACTTTCAATGGCTTCGAAAGGTTTGTCTGAAATTTCTTCGCCCCTTAAGTGCTCATTATCGAGGAAGATGTTAATACCATGATGAGACAAAATGCCGATCAAAATACTCGTAAAATTATTGCGGGTATCGTCACCTCTAAAACTCACGAACACATCATATCTGCATTGGTGGGTGATAGAGGAAGAAGGGTCTCCTTTGTTGATTGGAAAAGCCATGGTGATTTGGATAGACAGTAGAACAGATTTAAAAGGAAGAGAAGAGTTTAAGTGATGAAATTGGAATTGTAAGAGTTTAAGTGAGAATTTTCTGAATGGGTTTTTGAGAGAGAGAGAGAATGGGAATGGTAGAGTAGAGGAATTGAATGTTAGTTCCTGTGACTGTGAGGCCATAGGCCCATAAGTGATAAGACTTATGTTAGTTTATTGTGAAAATAGTATATTATTAGTGAGTAGGTGGCCCAAACGCGGAGAAGACTTGTTTAATGCTAATTGGAAAATCGCGCTGGAACCCAGTAGGAAAGTGGGGAGAAATTTCTTGGGTACGTCTTATTTTTGGAGTGTAGTCACTGTAGTGTAGTTTATGCATTCTAAATACGATTATCAAAGAACCCAGTAGGAAAGTGGGGAGAAATTTCTTGGGTACGTCTTATTTTTGGAGTGTAGTCACTGTAGTGTAGTTTATGCATTCTAAATACGATTATCAAAAATGCATTCTAAATAAAAAATAAAAAATTCATATTCAAACTTCAAACTTCTTCTCAAAAATAAAATATAAAATAAAAAATTCATATTCAAACTTCAAACTTCAAACTTCAAACTTCAAACTTCAAACTTTCTGTGTCTCTTCTAGATTTTCGCTCGTTCTCACGGGTTGTCATACTGTGAAACGTGCTGTATCACTGGGACCCACCTCGGGTGCTATTTGTGTTTGGAATTTGTATCAGAGGTCATGAGAAACGCCACAAACACATGATGCTGCCGGCCAAAATGGCCAATGCCACTATTTTAATAGTTATCTCTACTATATTAAATGCGAGAAGTAGACAAAAAAAGAATAAAGAAGCATTAAATTTGTGAAATTAAATATTAATTAATATAACTATATTGAATTTAATCGGAAAAATGTTAAGATTTACTAATTTTATTGCGGTTGCGTTTAAAAACTTGAATTTGAATTTGGATTTAAATTTAAAATTAATTGATTTAAAATTTATTAATTTTAGGAGTTATTTCAAATCTAATCATTTAAAAAAATTAAAATCTTTGTAGATTTGTCAAATCCAAATCCTTAACATTTTTTTAAACTTCCCAAACAAGTTATTTGGATTTTAATCACCCAAATTCAAATCTAAATGCCAAAATCATATCATCCAAACACATCATATGTAACTTTCATCAATTAAATTGATGTTGTAATGAGTGTGATTGATGATAAATTTTGAAAACATAATGAACAAATATACAAATATATGCATTTTTTTTGTAGAAATACTATGACTACAATATTTTCATAATACTTTCACAACAAATTCTAAGTGACAGGTTGTTATTAGTAGGACAAAAAAGTAATTTCATTGGTAAGTTCAAATTTGAACCAATGACAACTAATTAAGAACGACCTATGATTTGTTGTAAAAATATTGTAAAAATGTGAAACATAACAATTTTTTATTTTTTATTAATGACATATCAAATTCTAAAAATTATGCAATAAATTTTGTAATATCCATAACATCACTCGTTAAATTCTACTTTGAAAATAACATGAGGACATTAAAGCTTATCCGCTTTGGGAGCCGGTCCCTCACGGTTTAATCTCAAGCGGCGTGGAGAACGATACCGATACCTGGAGCAAGGGCGGACCTTGGAACTCGAACGAGCGAGCGGGCGTCCCACATCGACAAGAGATCCCTCCCACATGTGGTTTATAAGCGTCGGCGCGACCACATGTGTACCACTACTACACATGTGGGAGGGATCTCTTGTCGATGTGGGAGGGATCTCTTGTCGATGTGGGACGCCGCTCTGCTGTTCGAGTTCCAAGGTCCGCCCTTGCTCCGGGTATCGGTATCCAGGAGTATCGGTATCGTTCTCCACGCCGCTTGAAATTAAACCGTGAGGGCCCAGCTCCCAAAGCGGATAAAGGCCGATTTAATGTCCTCACAAACACTATCAGTACTTTATCATATACTTGAATATAATTAAAAAAATTCATAGGTTTTACCAATTATTTATTATTGAGATTTCAATATACTAAAAAATAATCAACACACTACTCACTACCTGCCATACATTATCTCATTCTCATTTATTTACTCTTTTTTTCCAAATTGTTATTGTTACTCCCTTTACTTGCATTATAAATTGGTAGCAGTCTTGATAGTAAATTGATTGGTGCTTTGATTTGATGATAGTAAACTGGTAAAGTTTCGGATAGTTGAATATGAGATGGGGTTCAATCTCTGCCTATACAAAAAATTGATTGGTGCTTTGATTTGATGATAAAGAATTATCATCAAGAACAGATACCATAGGCTAAAACTCTCCAAATAAATAAATAAATTAAAAAAAAAGAAAAAAAAAAGAAAGAAGAAGAGAGGTTAGCAATAGCACAAGTCACAACAACACAAGCGTTTTTTACTCTTGACTATATCATTGGTTGTGCTTTTTCTTTATTAAATTTCTTCTTCTTTTTTTTCAAAATCATAAGCTATCTAGCTGTCCCCCTCAAACATAGTTAGAATAGCTCTCCAGTGAAGATAAATATTAAACAGAGTTAGAGAAAGAAAACTGCGTGAACATTGACTCGTCACCTCCGTGAAGTGGGCTAGGCGATGCAATGCAGCAGCGGTACCTTCGTGGAAGAATGTTTTTGAAGCGGTGGTACCAGAGTTCAGTTATTTATTTATTTGTTTCCCCTTGAAATCAAGACATCTGTAATCTGGTTTGATAAAATGGTTTTTTTTTTTCTTGTAAATTTTTGAAAGGCCTAAGGATGAGCATGGTGGTTAATTTTGTTGGAGTATTTGGGTTAAATTTTAAAATGTTGTTGTGTTGTTTGGGCTAAATTTTATTTCATTACAAGGCCAAGAATTGTATTGAGGGCAAGAAAAAAAAAATTTGGTCAAGGGAGGCTAGGAAAAATTTTGCGTGCCAAACCCCAGAATTTTATACATTTTTCAAAATGTTTAGTTGGGGGGGGGGGGTGTATAATAGCTCCGTTCCTTTTTTATGGACAGTAATAATTTCATAATTTGCTAATTTGTGTAATTTTAGTTGTATTAGTTTGTTAATGAGTCATATGACTTCTTTAAATAATATATATAAATAATTTTTTAAATTAATATATAATGGTTTGGGAAAGATAGCTCAATGAACAAAACTTTCTTCTGGTTAATTAGTATCCTAGTCTTGCTTATAGACATAAAAATGATCAAGGTATACACACTATTGTTAATATCCTAGTCTTGCTTATAGACATAAAAAGGTTCAAGGTATAAACACTTCTGAGGGGGATTTTTTTTGAAAATAACTATAAAAACCAAACAATTTTGTTAGTTAGCATAGTTTTGAAACTATTTGGGTATCTAACAACGCAAAACCAAAAAACTCGATTTTGGAATACTAAATCGACTACACTGAACTCGATTTCAACATTGTCTGCAGCTGATATGGATACTTGGTCCACGTAGGCATCAAACTTGAGTCAAATGGACTCGAGCTTTGTCAAATAGAAATCGAGTATGTTGGACTGGATTAAATTGTTTGTCTCCTTCAACAACTACAGACAAGCTTCCTTGTTCTTCCAAGCCCCAAAAACCCATGAACAAGACCAAATACAAAACCCAAAACAAATACCTGATCGGATAGGATTTCCCTCGCCTGAAGTTTTCGCCGCCTGGGTTTAGTCAGAATCGTCGCCTGGGTTGCTTCTCCTCGACGAACCTACCGGGTGATGCTTGCTTGGTTCTCACTTCAAATCCAAAGCCCCGACTGCGTTGGACTACCAAGCTCCATGAGAGGTTGGTCGACGTTGTGACCCAGCTCCGACGTGTTCAGCCTTCGCCACCATCGCCTGAAGCATTTGCCGCCTAGGTTGCTTCGTTCTTTGGTGCTTCGTTCGTCGTTATTGCTGGGTAACGAAATCGAGCGTTACAGACTTGATTTTCTGGGTTCCGAAATCGAGCATTACAGACACGATTTTCATGCCTACGTGAATAGATTTCCACATCAGCTGCAGCAAGATGTTGAAATCGAGTTCAATGTACTCGATTTGCATTCCGAAATCGAGTTCAGTGTACTTGATTTTCATTCCAAAATCGAGCGCTTTGGTCTCGAGTTGTTAGATTCCCAAATAGTTTCAAAAGTGGGTTAACTAACAAGATTGTTTGGCTTTTATAGTTATTTAAAATATAAAAAAAAAAATCCTTCTGAGGGATAAACTAAACATGAGTCATCAAAATCATCAGATAATATGATGATGCTTGTTGTTTTAATAAAATTGATGGAAATGCCTACTAGTTTCATAAAAATATATATCTACTAGCCTCATCACACGTGAGGAGTGATGAGGCTTTTTTTTTTTTTTGAGTTTAATATAATTTTTCAATTTCAATTTATCTATTGTTAGTGAGGTTACATAGGAACTTTTTTTATAAAATTAAAATTTATAATTTGATTGAAAGTGTGCTAATTTTTAGGAAAAAAGTTTTTCTGGTAGTTTTTTTTTTAATTTTGTTGAATTACATTTTTAACCCTATTTTTATTTTTATTTTTTAAGAATAAGAATTATCTAACTAGAATAGGGGTATTTTTGACATTTTCTTGAAGCCATAACTAGCTTTTTGAATCCTCTTAACATATAGATATTATGAGCTATTTTGCATTCATCTTATTTATACTACTATTTAAGGGGCTTCTCCCATTTGGAAAGGACTTTTGATAGTTCAAAAATACCCCTACACTCCTAGGTTTAAGTAAAAACAAACTAAAGGATAACCTGGTAAAAATACATTTCTAACTCCTTACAACATTACCTACAAAATATGATCACTTTTTTGTTGTTTTTAAATTCAATCTAAATTTCAAATTAATTCAGTCAACAATTTAAATTTTTTTTTAACAATTTGTTTAGTAGAGGATTCTAATAGCGGCCCACTAACCAAACCCTCTCCTAAACTCTAATTACGGTTTTTCTTTTTTCTTTTTCTTTTTTTTTTTTTATAAAAAAAACCACGTTTTTTTTTATACAATTTGTTTAGAATAGTATTCTAATAGCACACTAACCACAACTTCTCCTAAACTCACTATCTCTAATTTATATCTCACACAATTTCTAAAAGAAATATATATCTCATACACGTTTGACACATCTTTTCCTAAAAATTAGCATACATTATTTCTATTTAAAAATATCTCACATTTCAGTTTTTCTGCACAGTTTTTTATATTGTCTCTCCATTTGTTCCCACCCTCATTTCTCTCTGTTGCTAAAACAGTGTTCTACAAATGGAATTAAATTATGTCTTTGTTTTTTTTTTTTTTTTAAATTTATAATAGTGGTTGTAGTATTTAATTATGGGTTTTTTTTTCCTACATTTTTTTAAAATTTAATTTTTATGAATAGGTTGTGAGTGGGTTTGCGTTAACATTGGAGTCTAATACAATACACCATCATCAAAATCCAAGAAGAAGAAACTCTATTTACAAAAGTAAAAGACTTCTTTATCATAGCTACCGAGAGTCTGTCTTTTAATGAGGATTTGGTACATTACTTTTACAAAAGCATTCACATCATGTTATAAAATTTTGATATTTATTCTTTGTTAGGACTGTGTTATTTTGAACATTATCAAGTTTTTGATATTTATTCTCTGTAGGACTGTGTTTTGTTTTTTGGGACTACTGTAGGACTGCAATAATTAATGAGATTGAATATCTTACTTAATTACGAAGTAATAACGGTGCAATACCAATGTTGCCTCTATTTAATGTTTACTATTTTTCTTATTTTTAATTCTCAATTTTTTTTAATAATAATTTTGGTCTCTTTTTCGGATCACATATCAATAATTTTGTTGGATTACATACTGAGCATATTAGATGGGTTCAAGTGAGAGACTTTACAAAAATATTGTATGATTCAAGGTTCATATAAAGTGGTAGTTGGTTGTTTAAGACTTTTTTTGTAAAAAAAAAAGAAAAGAAAAGAAAATTATCCTACCTATGTCTATATTTATCAATTTGTGTAATTCTATTTCTAGGTTGGATTCTATTTATTGTTTTTTGGAATGGTAATGTACATATCATTATTAATTAAAACTCCTATACTTTAACTTTATTTTTCTTAATCACATCTCTTCCATATGAAATTAATTATCCCTAACAATTGATGTGCCTTTCACTAAAACTTCTTTTCATTTTTTACAAGAAAATATATTTTTAAAACTAAAAGATAATATTGCGCATGTGCTAGCCTTTCCCATAAAATAAATTTAAAACTATTTATTTATTTTATTATTATTTTTAGGCATTTGAAACTTTGTTATGGATGTATACTTAATGGCTACATTTTAAAACTAAGTGGCTACCTTTTAGGATTAAAAAAAACTTAGTGAGAGCCGTTCTCATTAAAAAAATACTATTTAATTTTTTTTAATTTTTTTAGGCATTTCAAATTTTGTTATAGATGTGTACTAAGTGGCTATATTTTAGGACTAAGTGGCTACCTTTTAGGATTTAAAAAAACCTTTATGACTCTCATTATAAAAATTAAAATAAAAAATCTTCACAATCATGAGCCTTTCCCATATATATAAAAAAAATTAATACTTTTTTTTTTCTTTTTAGGCATTTGAAGCTTTTGTACTAGAATTGTGCCAGTTAAAAAAAAAAAAAACTTTTGGGCTTGGGTTCAAAAAAATAATAGATGCACAAAAATAAATTATGTGGCTTGATATTAAACTTTGAGAATATGGGGCATTCTCAAACGGTATTGTTGGTGTTTTAAAAAATTAATACTTTTAACTTTTTTGTTTTTTTAGGTAATTGAAACTTTTGCTTTTGCAATTGTGCCAGTTTATAAATAAATAAACTTCCAGGCCTAGGATCAAAAAAATAATTGATGCACCCAAATATAAAAAATAAAAAATTATGTAACCTTGATTTTAACTTTGAGAATATGTGAACTTTTCAAACGGTATTTGTGGTGTTTAAAAAATTTTAATAAAAATTTAAAGATAACTTCACAACTTCCATTACACAAAAAAAAAAAAAAACCTTCATAACATGAGAGCCTTTCCTATTAACAAAATTAATACTATTTAATATTTGGGGTAGGGAAATTTTAACTAATTGAGCTATAAGTAAAATACTAACCTTTGAGTGCGTGCTAAGTGTGTGCTCAGAGGCTCTTATATTTTTTATTTATATATAAAAGTTAATAATTTGTATCTACTATAATTTAGGATTATTATATTTTTCAATCACGAAAAAAAAAAAACTAGGAGTGTGATGAACAAATTATTTCACCTACAAACGCATAATACTCTCATCAAATTTTTAGATTTTTTTGTGATTAAAAAATACAATAATTTCAAATTATAATTAATATAAATTAATGAAATTATTAACTGCTACCAAAAAAAATAAAAGGCCTAGCATGCACGTAGAATTATTCTTTAGCGATTTTATTTAAGAAATCAATGAAAAAGCGATGGCTTTCCTATTATACTGCCTTGAAACTTGAACTATATGCATCGGTCTAGGTACAAGCACATGGATTGTGAATATGTCAGGAAGAGTCCAATCCTGAACAGGTGTCAAATTATTGCTACATGTTTCTAAATGAGTCCAATGCACAAATATATTAGGATTTTGTTAATATGTGCCCTTAAGGTACACAATAATAAATCACTTTTGAAAATATTTCTCAAAAATTGAAAAAGTATTGATACACATTAAATGTATGCACTTAGGGCATACATTAACCTAACTCTTGTCACGTGTCAAATTATTGGAAGGCCACCTACCATTAAAATTCATTTTCAAACTTTAAAGAAAGGGAGACACAATTTCTTTTTTTCTCTCCCTACATCATCTTTTGTCCATTTTTCTTTAGATAAAAATTATTATACACACTCTGTTACACACTTTTTTTTTTTAACTGAAACACGTTTCAGTTCAAAAAAATATGTAACAAATTGAAATCGTGTCTTCAACTCACGATTTCAATTTCAAAAAAGTGTGTGATAAATGCTACCCTTCCTTTTCTAATCTCTATTCTATTTGCATGTCTTTGAACATTATGGTACTGTTAATATGCTGAGGTGGCAATGGTCATACCTTGATAGGATAGGTGAAGTTATTAGGGTGAATAACAACTTTTTTGTGTCACAAACTCACAATTTTTGTCACAATTTTAACATTGTCAATTGTGAATTACTATTTATCACTTTCACATTGACTTACCAATTTTTTCTCTACTCACAGGCAACTACATTAAAATTGTAGCAAAAGTTGTACCTATGACTTTCTTAGATAGGTGAGATAAGTAATGACCCACTTGAAAGTACTAAAATCCAATCATGAGCTCACATAAGAAGAGTGTGAATTTAGATATGGAAAGGAGAGTGTCCTAGCATTACTCATCCAAATTACATGAATCTGCATTGAGAGCATCTGTAAATTATTTTGGAGTGAAACTATAGCATAGTTGTGCATTTCATGGGCCATCGCCTGGTATAATGTAATTTTATGGGCCTTTCTAGTCAATTTGGGCTTAAAATAAGCTTCTAAGACACTATCTTCTATAAGTTTCTTCATTCTTTAGACAACCTCATCCTACAGAGCCTGCACCCATAATTAATTGAATCCTAAGCCTTAATTTTTGAATGAAAAAAAAATCTACCCATCAATTACTCATCTTCAATTTGCAGATGATCTCTTTATTTTTGCTAAAGCAAATGAAGAATTCTTAGGGAAAATTAAAGCTTGCTTGGATATTTTCTCAAACTGGTCTGGGCAGAAGATAAATTACTTCAAGTCAGTCATTATATTCAGCAATAACACTCCTTGTACCCAGAAATCTCGGCTAGCAAACTTCATTGGTATAAATGCCTCAAACAAGAAGGAGAAGTACCTGGGCATTCCAATAGCATCTGGTAGGGATAAAAAAGCAGCAGCTGAGAAAATAATTGAGAGAGTTAAACAGCGTCTGCAAGGCTGTAAAATGAAATCTCTGTCACAAGCTGGTAGAGTCACCCTTATTACATCAGTGGCTTCTTCCATCCCATTATATCAAGCTTCGTCTCTCATTCTCCCCCCTCAAATTTGTTCCAAGGTTGATTCTCTAAACCGAAAATTTTGGTGGGGATCAAAAGAGGAAAACAAGCATGGATGTTGTCTCAAAAGCTGGAACTCAATTTGCACCCATAAAGATGTTGGGGGACTTGGCATCAAAAAAATGGCAAACATGAATAAAGCTTTAGTGGCAAAAATGACATGGGAAGTTGCAAAGGGAGTGAATAAAATGTGGGTTAATATTTTCAGGAAAAAATATGTTTGGAATAGAAAATTTATGAAAATGCCCACTCCTATAGGTGCTTCATGGGCATCTCAAAGTATCTTCCAGTGCAGGGAGGTTATCAAAAAAGGGATGTGTTACCGGATCAGCAATGGTCTTAACACTTGGATATTGGAAGACCTGTGGGTACCTAATGAACCTGATTTTATTCCAAAAGTTAGAAGTGGAATCTCAATGGATGTCCATCTGGTTGCTGACTTAATTGACAGAGACACTAGACAATGGGACAAAGGTAAGTTGTCAAACTTATTTGAACCCTCATCAGTGACAAATATTCTAAACATTCATCTCCCTATCCATATCCAACAAGATCAAATTTATTGGTGCCTTTCTCATTCAGCAGAATTCTCTGTGAAGTCAGCCTACAATGCCATTAGATGCTCTAGTTATTCAAGGCATCCCCATATGTCTAACAAAGATTGGAAAGTGTTGTGGAAACTCAAAGTTAACGCTAGACTCAAGAATCTTTTGTGGAAAATGTGCTGGAATATCCTCCCTACTTGCTCTGTCCTTAATAACCGTTTTCCCTTCCTTCTTTTGATTGCCCTTTATGTAATAATGACACTGAAACATTAGAGCATCTTTTTCTGCATTGTGAGTGGGCTGCCCAGATTTGGCTTATGGCTCCTTGGCCTCTAGTTAGTTAGAGGTTTATAGTTTTCAATATTTTGCTTATATTGATAAATAAACTTGAAAATAAAAATATATTTGAAGACATGTTAAAACACTGTTTGATACGATAATGGTTAACTTAAACATATCAGCAAGATCATCTAAAACATACAATCAACTTTTGATTGAGAAGTTTAGTGGTACCACAATGAAAAAAGTGACAATGTCAATGTAGATGTCAACAAATGATTTGTTATTGCAAAAGATTCAATTGGTCTGTTCCAGACCTCTAAGTTTAAATAGTGAAGAGTGAAGATATTGTTCAGAGAGAGAGATCCTCCTGCCAATTTGACCACCAACACTGAGAGGGTGCGCACACTTCCTTTTTTTTTTAATCAATATATTTCGTTTTAGTTTTTTTTTTTCCACTTCAAAATTTGATGTGAAGGTATTATATATGAAGCAAGGTATTATTTTTTTAAATTATTTATCATTATTTCTTTCCAAATTGTAAAATAGTTTTCGATCCATTGACAATAGGGAATATTTAAACCTTGATTGTGAGTGTATTTTGTTTGTGTGAGACTATATATATATATATATATATATATAGAATCATACATCAACCCAGTATGAATTAATCTGCTTGGATATGTATCTTGTGATTTAAAATCTTAAGGTATCATGTCATTTCAAAATTTTATTGCCATATGAATTAATCCATTTGTAGAGTTTCATTCTGTTTCCAACCAACTTTAATCTACTCATTTCCATTGTCCTTCCCTCCCTCCTCAATCCAAACGGGCCGGGCCTATAGTACAGAGAAGTCTTCATGCAATAATGCATATATAATATAAAGAATGGTCTTCCAAGCTAAATCAGAAAGACGCTACAGCTAGCTGTTTGTCTTCATTGATCAAGCTGCATAATCTAGCAGCGTGTTGAAAACTTATGATGACTTGGCTGTATCTTCTAAAATTTATCAAACATCGTGGGCATTTTTGGCTACATGGCTTTGATAAGAATTCTGTTCACTATGCTACCGTTTCTTGTGGACTTGGTCATAATGTAATCAAGCCCCAGTGACGGAGCCAATAATTTTATCTAAGGGGCCAAGCTAAATAGTAAAATTTCAAGATCTCATTCTAAGAAAACGATGTATTTTTACTTAGGTTCACATCTTTAAAGAGATCAAATTGAACTTGGATAGGATTATTCTGTATTGAAAATTTTGTCAAAATTTTAGGAGGGGTGAACAAATAATTTCAAAGACTAATTAGGATTTTTGTTACCACTATTAATGAAAATTTTGAAAAGCTAGGGGGCCATGGCCCCCTTGGCCCTAATGTGACTCCGCCATTGACCCAAAGCTAGATGTGAGTAGAGGCAATATCTAAATCTTACGTGAGATTTAACAAATTATGTACTCATAGAACTAAACCAACATTGAAATAATAAGTCTGTTTTAGTCTCTGAAATTGAGTACGTGGGAGATAAGTTTTAGATATGGAAAAAATTAAAAGCTATTTTTTTGCATAAAGAGTACTAATCACTTATCTCACATTCCACGTGAGAAATTGTTAAATTGCATGGTTAAGTATCTTTGAATATTCAGTGAATAATTTTTTTTTTTATAAATACCTTTAATGTTAATATATTTTCAGTTTTAGCCGTTGTTTTTATTTTGATATTATATAACTGGTTTAGAGCTTTACTAAATTCCTCTTACTTTAAGCCGTGCTTTCTGGTGTCAATTTTTTGTCATGACCTCATCAAACCTTTCACTCATCACAATCCCCACTCCACACGCTCCAAAGCTTTTAGGCTTCACGTTAAAGTCGTACTTTATTCTTCGACAAAAAAGAAAGGGCAGCGTTTATTACTTTGCACTGCTCTATTACAGTCAACATGCACACAGATTTTTTTTTTCCCCCAACTGAAATTGTGACTTGTTGGAGTGAAATAGTGACTTAAAAGTAAAGTGTCACCATTTCAATTAAAAGAAAAATGACTAAAATGTAAAATTGACACTTTAAGTTTCTTTAGATTTTATTTCCTTTATTTAGTTTTGTTTTTGTTCATTTCAGTTTAAGTTTGATCCATTCAATTATATCATTTACGTCAACTTTTGTTAAAACTTAAAAAAAAATAGAAAATATTTTTCAATCATTAATTAAATTTTTTTAATTAAAAAATTTGAAAAAAATTAACCACCGCATATAACAAATTTCTTCCTATTTATGAATATATAATTCCTACACACAATATGGATCCAATCAACTCAACTGGTAAAAAATTTGCTCCCAAATATAGTATGGCCAAAAAAAAAAAAAAAAAGAATCAAAATTTTATTAAACAAAAAATAATTATCATGGTGCTGTGATAGATTCATATCTATCGCATCCATATTCGAATTTTTTATGCACGTTAATAAAGAATGGTCTTCCTGGTGCCATTCTAAAGAAGCTATATCTGTCTATATCTTCATTGATAATATCAATTTGATATGCAGCGTCAAGGAAACTTATGAAGACTTGGTTATTTCTATAAAACCACTGTCAAGAATTGTCCCATAAACTTTCTGCAGTGAAATGCACGTAGGTTGATCTTTTCAAATTCAAGTTCAGTACAATTAGGAGGAAAAAGCCATAGTCCAATCACCAATGATAATCTCTCAAACCATTAGAACTGGGGGTTGCAGCATACTTCATTTGCTGCATTCTACAATTAACACATACATTGAAAAAAAAAATGAGGCATTTTCATTTCTCCTTAATGCTTCTCATCCTCTTTTTTCAAATTTTCGCTTGCTATAGAGCGAGAAAGGTAGGGGGTACTGACTCTGGCACTGAAACAGAAGTACTCTTATCTTTCAAATCCTTTGTATCTGATCCCCAAAATGCTCTGTCTGGGTGGAATATAAGTTATTCTCATTGTACTTGGTTTGGGGTCAACTGCACCAGCAATACAACAAAAGTTCAATCACTACACCTTAGCAGTCTGGGACTCTTTGGTATTATTCCTCCTCAGCTCTCCAACCTCACTGCCCTCATAGCCCTAGACCTTTCAAACAACTCCTTTTTTGGTCAAATTCCTTCTGAGCTTGGCCATCTTACTAGCCTTCAACATATAATTCTCATGGGGAACATAATTAATGGCACAATTCCTAACAGTCTATCTCATTGTCGTAGGCTTGAAAATATAATGTTTCAGAACAACAAACTTAACTGGTCATCTTCCTTGTGAACTAGGCCAATTTCATGGACTGAAATTTCTTGACGTGTCCATGAACAATCTTACTGGTGTAATTCCCTCTACTTTTGGCAATCTCTCCACTCTTACCATTCTCAACATAGCAAGAACTCAGATATCTGGCGAAATTCCAAATGAGTTGGGTCGTCACAATAATCTTGTCACTCTTCAACTCTCGGAGAATCAATTTAGTGGTGAGATTCCCTTTTCAATTTTCAACATTTCCTCCCTGAAGTTCTTATCTCTCACACTAAACAGGCTAGTTGGAAAGCTTCCCTCCAATATAGGCCTTACCCTTCCCAAAATAAGGGAACTCTGCTTGGCAAGCAATCATCTGGAAGGACCAATACCAAGTTCTTTATCCAATGCTTCATATGTTGAACACCTTGATCTCTCTTCAAATAATTTCACTAGGCATATTCCTTTACTTGGTAACTTGAAACATCTTGTCCAGTTACTCCTTGGTGCGAACAGTTTATCTTCTAGAACAAAACTGAATTTCCAAGTATTTGATTCCCTTACAAACTGTACCCTCCTAAGGAAAATCCTTCTGAATTCTAACCAATTAGAAATCTCTCGGTCAATCTCCAACATTTTTGTGTTCATGATAATTTCTTGACCGGTAGCTTCCCTCAAAGATTGGAAATGTACCAAAACCTTATCAATTGAGAAAAAAAAATTTCAAAGGTAAAATACCAAACTCCATTGGAAAACTTCAGAAACTAGAAAGACTTATGGTTATTGACAACTTGTTCTCTGGAGAAATTCCGGATGTCTTTAGCAATCTTACGTGGCTACATGAGCTATAGACATGGCAAACAACCAGTTATCTGGTAGAATTCCCATGAGTAAAGCAACATGCTAGCAATTAGTGATGCTTGTACTAGCAAGGACAGCCCTCAATGGCAGCATTCCAAAGCAAATTTTTGAGCTTCCCCAGCTAAAATTTTTGCTGTTGGCAAATAACAGTTTAAGCGGTTCTCTGCCCAATGAATTTGGCCATTTGAGGCAGCTTGAAATCATGGACATTTCTGGAAACCAGCTATCTAGAAATATTCCTGCAATAACCAAGAGATACTCAATTTTGCAACGCCTTAACATTGCAAGAAACAGGATAACTGGCTCAATACCAAAGTCACTGGAAAATCTAGCAGCACTGGAGAGCTTGGATCTTTCTTCCAACAATCTCTCTGGCCTAATCCCAACAGAATTGGAGAACCTTAATGGCTTTGCAGATGTTAAATTTGTCTTTCAACAGCTTGGAAGGAGAAGTATAAAAAATAATGTCTTTGTCAACATCAGCTGGGATTCTCTCCAGGGAAACAATCAGCTCTGCGTATTTGACCATGAGACTGCAGAAAAGCTTAGAGTCACTACTTGTGTGACAAAAACAAAATCGAATTGAGATTTAGTGCTCAAAGTCATTATTCAAACCTCTTCTTTCATTGTGCTTGTGTGTGCATTGTGTTTAGTATGTGCAGTGATCACCAAAAAGAAGAGAAAGACAATAAACAATGAAAGTTCATCATCTGAACTGAAGGGTTTACCGTCTAGGCTATCTTACTCTGAAATCCAGCTTGCAACAAACGGGTTTGTCACAACAAATTTGATAAGTTAGGGAGCTTTTGGATCTGTTTATAGAGCTGTTTTCAGTACTGGTGAAAATGGAATCCACACCACAGTTGCAGTGAAGGTTCTTGACTTGACACAAAGCAAAGCTTCCTAGAGTTTTGATGCAGAATGTGAAGCCCTCAGAAACATCCAGCATCAGATTCTTGTTAAGGTCTTCACTTCTTGCTCCAGCATTGATCACACAGGAGCTGAATTCAAGGCTTTAGCTATGGAATTCATGTCTATTGGTAACCTGGATAAGTGGTAGTACCCAGAGGACGTTGAGTGTGGATCAACTCTGACCTTGACCCAGAGACTAAATATTGCCATTGATGTAGCTTCTGCATTAGATCACCTACATCATGATTTTGACCCACCTGTAGTCCATTGCGACTTGAAACCTGGAAATGTGCTTTTAGATGAAGATATGACTGCTCATGTAGGAGATTTTGGGTTAGCAAGGTTTCTCTCCCATGATTCATCACAGAATGGGAGTAGCACAATTGGACTAAAAGGCTCAATTGGTTATATTGCTCCAGGTATGTTGTGGATCTTACTTTATGAAACTTAAAAAGATTTAGTGATTACATTCACAGTTCAAACAATGTTCTACTCTACCTCGCTTGCTACATTCGACCCCAAAGAACATATTAGTAAAAAAAATTTAAAAATTAACACCCTATGTTTATATGTTTTTTCCTCAAGCTTTATCATTTCTGGTTGGAAATACTTGATCCTAATATCCTGAAATACTGTTATTGAGTATGGCTTGGTGGAAAGGCTTCAACCAGTGGGGATGTCTATAGTTTTGGGATACTGCTGCTTGAGATAATCATTGCCAAGAAGCCCACAGATGGGATTTTCCAGGAAGGTTTAAGCATAAACAAGTTCATCTCCGAAGTGCATGAGAGTAAAATCTTGGATATTGCTGATCCAAGGCTTTTCAAGGATAATGAATCTTTTTCGCAAAGCAGCAGTACCAATTATTCTTCTGGTGAAGATAGCAGCAGCAAGAACAAAAACAACATTGCTTTCAGAGGTGAAGAGTGTGTGGCTTCTATGGTGAGAGTTGGACTGTCTTTGCTGCTGATTCATTGAAAGAACGTTTTACTATGGAGAAGCCTTATCGAAGTTACAAGAGATTAAAAGATGTTCTAGAGGATGAAGCATTGCACTAGATCAATTTTGTGTATTTATGTTTGTTTCCCAAGCTGTTTGAAGCTATAAGTTCTTAGGATTAGAACTGCAAATTGATAGGAGGATCTCTTTAATGACCAGTTAATTTGATCATATGTCAAATTTTATCAATTCTATTTTCTTTATCAATCCCCCATATTAAGAAAGTTCGAAAAACATTTATGCGAATATATGCTAAAACACGTGAATGCAAGAAGATAATTGTTTAGGCCATGTCATAAGGGCACCATATTCTTCATTCATAGGTGCAAAACAGTGTGGGACGAGGCTGCAATTTTATATTAAGGAGGTTATGTGGTATATTAATCAAGTTATCGTAGGATGTTTGTTTGTGCCAGATAAGGATGTAGTATGAGAAAGTTCTGGTTGGGAAATATCTGGTGTAGAAGTGGCTGGTGGAGAAGGATAGGCATGCCAGGAACTAGTTTCTGCAGAAACTAGTGGAACTGAAGGTAAAGGTGAAGGTTTCAGTACAGGTAGAGTAGAAGAGGATTGTGCAGTGGAATTAGATTGAGTAAAGGGCTGAAGAATTGATTGAGAACAATAGTGCAATAAAAAGGTAAGCCAAAGAGTAGGTGAGGGAGAATTTGAGGGAGGAGCACTAGATTGTGAGGATGAAACTTGCGTTAATGCAGAAAAAACATGTTGATTAAACAAAACATGCCTGGTAACATAAATTCCGTGAGAGTGAGGTTCACGACATCTGTAACCTTTTGAGTAGGGAGGGTAACCTAAAAATACACAAGGAGAAGTGTGAGGTTGAAATTTGTGGGTATTACAAGGCTTAAGAAGAGGAAAACAAGTACAACCAAGAACTTTCAAGTGTAATAAATCTGGTTTGGCCTTAAAAAGGAGCTACCAAGGTGAAAGATTATGGAGTAAAGGAGTGGGTAGTCTGTTTATGAGATGCCCAACAGTGGAAATAGCATATGACCAATAAGTGGTAGGTAATTTTGAGTGAGAAAGCATGGTCAAAGCACACACAACAAGATGCCTATGTTTCCTTTCAGCCACTCCATTTTGTTGGGGTGTGTGAGGGCAAGATAATTGGTGAGTAATACAATGATTAGAGAAAAAATCATTAAAGGCATTAGAAGTGAATTCACCCCCACAATTCAGATCTTAGAATTTTGATTATGTGATCAAGAAGATTTTCAATGGTGCCTGTAAAATGTTTGAAAGTAAATAGGAAATCAGATTTCAATTTCAACAAAAAAATCCAAGTAAACTTGGTGAAATCATCAACAAGTACAAGATAGTATTTAAAACTATTGATGATTGTATTGGAGCTGGACCACATACACTAGTGTGGATTAATTTTAAAGGTTTAGAAGACTGAAAAATCAGATTTAGCAAAGGTAGTGTCTACAATGCACATCAGAGTTATTTGCAGTACATGATTTTTGAAAGAAAAGGAACTGCTAGAGCAAGAACTTTATGACTAGGGTGTTTTAGTCTGTGATGGCATGGCATCCACTTTTTGGAAAGAAACCAATTTGCAGAATTTACACAAAGTCTGATTCTTTGATTGGGTAGATGAACCGAGGACATGTATTGAGACGTGAAGGTGATGAAGATGCAAGTTGATGCTTAGGGTTTTGAGTAGATTGGATAGACTCCATTTTCAATCAAATTCTCATAGAATATTTGCCCGTCCGAATATCCTGACACTGGAAATTATAGCATCAAAATGACAATTGTTACACAAGCATAATTTGTGAACTGAGAGTAGATTTAGAAGCAATAGTAGGCACATGTAACACATTTCTAAGTTGGAAATTATGGTATTTAGTGCTAAGAGAGGCATTACCTATATGAACCTTCCTCCTCTACCACGGTTATGTGAATTTCTTGTTCTCGACCTTGGATTTCCCTCCTGAATTCGAACACATACGTGCTCGTGAATGATTCACATTCTCATTTCCTAGGTTTGATGAGACATACATTGCCATAGAATGCAAATTTCCTTCGGCATTTTCAATCAGAGTTTTTTCATATGAATTATTAACTTCAAGTCGTGATTGCTGAAAAAAAGTGAGCATACTCCTTAGGCAAACCTCTCGAGGAACTATGCAGATTAACTCTTCCTTATCCACTGTAACACCAACCGCTAGTAATTGATCACTTGCGGCTTTAATTCTGTAAGAATCCATTGATAGTGTCAAGCCTTTTTCTATATTTTGTAGTCCAATCTTCATATTCAAGATATTAGCCCTTGAAGTTGAAGCAAAATCGTTGCTCCAAAGTATTCCAAACTTCTCTAGCATAGTTGATTCCAACCACCAAACTGTACTTGTACAAGAGTTCCTTCAAAAGGAGCAACACCAAGAGAGGCCGGACACATGATACCATATTCTGGACCTTAGCATGTAATGAATTTTCTGAACTGGTCTTAACAATGGCAATAAATTGATAGACCAGAAGTCCAAATAGACATATTTTTGCCAAAAGTAGAATCACACCTCAGACAATATGGGGTAATGGGCAAGAAACATACTCATGTCCCCCATGATGTAAAGTCAGTAACTTAAGAGAGAAGAGAGAGAGATCATGAAAATCATGATACAATGAACTTCTATCAGCTCGTTTTCATAACTTTTGTTCTAAAAAAATTGATTAAACTTTTTTATTAGTAATTTAAAATTCTTTAACTTTCTTTTTGAAAATAATATTTTTTGCAGAAATAATACCTCCTTATTCACATAAAATTAAAACCAAGACCTCAATTTCCACCACGTAATGATTTGTACTGTACATTCACCTTATAACTTAACATTTTTTTGTTTTTTTTTTAAAAAAACAACTTAAAAGTGTTTATCAAATGACTATTTCTTTCATTAATTCTGGTTTTTCTTTTAAATAATGTCCTTTCAAATTGGATCGATACCCATGATGTGAAATGAGCCAGTTAATTTGAGAGAGAGAAGTGATAAAAGAACTAACAGATGCAAATGGAGGAAAACAACAAAAACTAAGGGAGGAGACATACCTGACTTTTAAAAACATAATAGAGAATGTTTCAATGTACCTTGGCATATTCTTAGAAGTTCAATCAAGAGGTTCTCATTTTCTTTGAAAGTAGATATGGATAGAAGTCAGCATCCTACATGCATCCATCGGAGGGCAAAGCGCCATCATTGCCAGTTGTCGGAAAGTTTACAGGCAAAAGAAGACAAGTGATTTGACCCCGGCGCCCATCATATGAGGCTGTGGGCTACGTTTTTATCAAATCCCCATCCATAAATGGGGGAAGAAGCCAAAAGCCGAAATATCCTTCATTGTGCTCTTCCATTCCCAGCCGGGCTTGCAAGCTGGATTTACAATGAAGTTGATGATATTTTCTGCAATCCATAAGATAAATCCTCAACAACCAGCTACACAAGATCAATATTATCTCTACAACAGATTCATCCGACTGCAAAAAAAAAGGAAGAGAAATAGCAATCCAATTGTGTAATCTTTATTGTATTTACTGAACCTCTTCTCCTGCAAATGTAAGAGAGTTCATTGCATTAATTCAGCACATAGGTCTAACATTTTATCAAATACTTGGAGTGTTCATACTTGGGATTATAAACATTAAAAAAAAAAACAGTTTCAATGTTATTATAGTACCTTAGCATATATCTTTGAAGTTCAATCAAGAAGTTCTTCATTTTCTTCAATGGTGGACTTGGGTTGAAGTGGCAGCCGCGTCCTCATTTAGAAAGGGCTGGGCCATGTGAAAGGAGTATCGGTGTTGGGATGGTGTTGGTCCGGGTGACATTGGTATGTTGTATTTCCGGTACACCAAATAGGCATATCTGTCCAGAACACTCTCATTATTTTGGTCTTCAGTTCCCTGTGTAATCTCAAGTGATCTCACGTAAGAGTCATACTGATTGTTAAGAGCAATGCGCTAGCTGGTTTATGCTGTCTTCAGCGTTTGAAAACATAGCATCCTCCCGTGCATCCAAAAGAATATTCATAGCCAATACTGCATACAGTGTGAATTCATCTTTGTTCACTCCTTCTGCCAGTAATTCCTTTGGGGGGTCAATTATATGTTCACCGAATTCCCTTATGGATTGAGCTTGGATCATTTCTACTCTCCTGAAACCTCCCATCTACCACCATACCACAATCCTTTGGCATAGGGACAACATTGAAATAGATGTAAAACTTGAATCTTCTGCTATTTCACAAAGAGGGCAAGTAATAGGCATCTTGAGCTTTGGAGCATCCGCCCAGCTTTTGCTTAAAGGGGAGGACATCTGCAGCCACTCTTGATAAAAACATCTTTAATCTTTCATCAAAACTCACTTTTAATCTTTCATGAATTCTTATGCAGGCCACCTTAATCTCGCAGCGGAGTTCTCGAGGAGAACATGTGCATGCTACATGGACCCCACACTTTTCTACAAGTAATTTCGGCTATTTCTGGATCAATATTATTTGAAAATTCAAATTGAAGCTTAACTTCTACCCCTTCATTTAGAATTATGCCTTCCAATGAACTATCCCTTATATAGAATACCCATAGATAAGAATAAGACGACGATGGTGTAGGTCGAGTAAAAATATATCTAATATTTGAGTGCAATCCTTTATAACCATCATAACCAAAATGTTGATAGCATAGTAACCCTCCGGTATAGTAGGGATATCCATCTCCTTCGATTGCACTTGAATAACAACACAAAGCAAATGATGGAAGAAAGTTTCCGACCGACCGAGAATGATATGGAACTTCCACCAATTTGATGGTTGAACCATTTTGGAATCTTACTTCCTTGAATTAACACGTCTCCATCAATTTCAAATGAAAACCCCTTTTTATGAGGAAAGTCAATTTCGTATGCATAGTCCCTACATACATGATCCCCTTCGACATACAATATTCCGTGGAAGCCCTACCTTTTTTGCGAATCGCATGCATTTAGCAAATTAAAGAAACCACGCTTAGCAAATCTAGTAATATATTTGGGAAAGTTAACCAAAATTGAATCTTCGAGAGAGATGAACCTCGTCTCAATAATCTTCTCGCTTGATTGTGAATCCAACGATTTGCATCCTCGTTACTTGCATCGTATCCATACATGATGGAAGTCTTGGAATTTTTCTACGAAGATTATGCCAGCTTGCTAATATGAAGTCTCGTTAATTGAGGAAATCTGCTAGAGATGCCTGAGGGTAGTAATGTTCCGTCATTCATAACCATTATCATTTTCAATTTGGGGAAGCAATCGTGAATACCCAAAGTTCTTTGGAAAATTTTCCAAATCATACATACAGAGGATAGTAAGATTTGGTAATGTAGAGAAGCAGCTTGGAAGATCATTAAGATATTTAGTACCGATGATTAAAGATTGAAGGCTAGTGAGATTTCCAATTGACGAAGGCAGAGCTAATCTTTCCGTACTTTGCCCAATATTGGGAAACTTCCAAAGAGGACACTCTTTCCAAATAACATTACTGTGCTAAAGATTTCGTAAGTTGGCTGGTTTTGGTAGAAATTGGGAAACTAACAACTCGAGTTTCTTAAACTCGAGATTGAAACCAAAATCGAGTTTTTAGTACTCGATTATGGGGTTTTTCATTTACTGACGTGGACAAATTTTTCCAAGTGGATTCTTAAAAATCGAGTTTCTAAAACTCGGTATTCAACTAAAAATCGAGTTTTTAGTACTCGATAATGCATACAAAATCGAGAGTCTAAAACTCGATATCCAATCATCGTTTTTAAACCCCTTTCACAAATACGTTTTGACCGCTTCAAACCTAAAACTCACCTATACCGTCTAGAGCTCTCTCCTCACTCCCACTCTCGCTTACTCTCACTCGACTCGCTCTCTTTGATTCTCGCTCTCTTTGATTCTCACTCTAACGGCTCTCCTCATTCTATTCTCACACGAGTCCCTTCAAGATCTGGGCTTTCTCTCCGATTCGGTTTATTCCACAGTATTTGTACCAAGGTAAATCCTTTTCAAATTTTCGCTCTTGAATGCACCGTTGCTTGTTGTTTGATTGTTGTTTGATCGTTGAAAGTTTGGTATACACCGTTGCTTGTTGTTTGATTGTTGTTTATATTTTGCTATAATTGTATCTGCCAATTTGGTTTCATACCTAATTTGAGGTTTGGTTATTACATTGTTTTCCCCCGCTCAATATCACTTCTAAGACCGTGTGGTTTGCATCTTGAGATACTTGTGCAGGAGTCATACTTGAGATACTTGGTAATGCCATTTGTTGTTCAAATTGTTCTTCTAAACATAATGTACCAGAAACAACATCATCAATAATAAGAAAAAGAAAAATCTAAAACAGATTATATAGAACCTCAATAAGTACTATTGGACAATACCTGATTCTAAGGTTTTATTCTATAGTTACAATGTTAAATAAGCATTAGATTTAAAGGGTTAGTCCATTTGGTTAGGCATTTTGAGAATTTAAAAGAGTGTTTTTAAAAATCTAAAACGTATATAGTTTTTACAAACGCTCATTTTTAACCTAAAACACCATTTTTTTCTATGGCTTATGATGCTCCAATTGTATTTGAGACTAATTGAGATGCGATAAGAACATGAAAATAGACAGATCAAAATGTATAACATTAAGGGGTTCTTTTCTTCCCAAATTTTTCCAAAATGATCAAAAGTTTTACTATGAAATATAATTATTGTAACAAAGAACAAGAACAAGAACAAGTAGTGTTTGCAAATCGTGGTTTAGGAATAGGGGATTTTGGTTTTACTCTTGGAAATTGTCAGTTTTTAATGATTAAAACATAGGCAAGCGAGTAGAGGCAGAAAAAAACCTTTTCTTTTCCTTTCACAATATTGAGGGCATGCGCTCTAGCTTTATTATACTCTTTAGACGTACACGTGTCCTCTCTTGAGACGTGCGATAAGAACAATTTTGAAACAACAAATGGCATTACCTCTCAAACGTGGACGAAATTCTTATGACTCCCGCACAAGTATCTCAAGATGCAAACCACACGGTCTTAGAAGTGATATTGAAAGCAGGAAAACAATGGAATAACCAAACCTCAAATTAGGTATGAAACCAAATTGGCGTATACAATTATAGCAAATTACAAGTTTGGTATACACCTTTGTTTTCTTTTCTTCAGCTTAGCCCTCCATTTGGGCAAACAGGGTAGAAATTGTTGTTATTAGGGTGAAATGCCACTCAAACCCAGAGATAGATGATTTTCCTTAAAATGTGTTCAGGCACATTAGTTGATTGGACATTAGGGGCAAAGCATTGTTTCCTCGTCGACCTAGTGATCTTAAAGTTTTTGTTTTCTCCTTGAGGGCACAAATTGTTAATACGCGCTTCACCTCCACTTTACTCGCAAAAGTCAACCCTTTGCACAAATTCATCCCCTCTCTCCAAGTAGACACAAATGGCATCTCAATATGCGAAGGATCAACCATATTTTTCCAAGTATTTGCAGAGAATGACAACGCAGGAGGTGCGTAGGCAGGGATTGTGTTTGTAATGTTTTGGACACTAATAACATTTGTCCGCATCGTTCACCGCCGTCCAATGTCTCATCGTCATCAATGTCCCTCTCAAAGTCCCCAAAGTCCCGAAAGTCCCCTCTCTCAATCATGTCTTCATAGTCATCTTTATCGGCAAAAATCTTCACCGTTAATGGCAAGATTCTCATCAAGATAGTCGTCATCATCATCATCATCATCATCATCATCATCATCATTGTTAACGACAGAAGTCTCATCAACATAGTCGTCGTCGTCATCATCATCGTCATCATCATTGTTAACGGCGCAGTCTCATCAACATAGTCGTCGTCGTCATCATCATCATCATCTCCATCGGCATGAACATCATCATCCTCTACATGTGTAGAATACTCATATTGAGCATCCGGAAGCGCAACTTGTAAGCTTCTAGTTGTTTGTTGGATATCCTCTTGCCATCCCGCACGCGGCTCCAACCGTATGTACAACCTCAATGTTACTTACTTCACTTATACTTTCCAACTTGTCAAACATGATCTTCTACATGTTTGTCTTTTTCTATCAGCATATACTTGTAATTAATCCGGTGCTTCATGATTTCATTTGGCATACGATAAGTAATTTGCATGTTGTACGCATCAGATTCTTACCCAACT
Organism: Castanea sativa; assembly: GCF_040712315.1. Taxonomy (NCBI): domain Eukaryota; kingdom Viridiplantae; phylum Streptophyta; class Magnoliopsida; order Fagales; family Fagaceae; genus Castanea; species Castanea sativa. The sequence goes on from NC_134015.1 coordinate 14,304,321, forward strand.
CTTCCATGACAAATATCTTCAATTCATCAAGGGTTTTCAACCTACGATCAACTTCGGCATAATAAGTTCTCATACCCGGCCCCTAAAATGGCAATCCCTTGCTCGCATTGGGATTCTTAAGCTAATTCACCATGGTATATGATTATAACATAATACTGTGCATTGTGAACCCGTTCAAGTCAAGTCCTATGTTAGTTAAATCACATAGTCGTACAGTGAGGGAAAAAAGTAATGCAATCTTACCAATGAACATATTCAAGCCAGGTTATAGAAAGTGCCTAGCTAATATCTAAAGGCCAAGACGTAAACCTTCTAATCCTAGTGGATGGAGAGACGGAATTATCTATTACTCCATTGTGTGGTGACCTATAATGCCTAAAAGGGTTCTCACAAAAGAACTAGGTGGGTAGAGGAGCATGATTACATACCCATTCACTACATTCATTCACTACCCATTTCATACCTAAACCAATGATAAATAAAGTCAAAAAAACTTGAAAGATCATGATAAAAATAAAAGCCTAGAAATGATGAATAAAATTTCGATAATTACATACCCATTCCCATTCATTACATTCATTCACTACCCATTTCATACCCAAACCAATGATAAATAAAGTCAAAGAAATTTGTAAAATCATGATAAAAATAAAAACCTAGAAATGATGAATAAAATTTTGATAATTACATACTCATTCCCATTCATTACATTCATTCACTACCCATTTCATACCCAAACTAATGATAAATAAAGTCAAAGAAATTTGTAAGATCATGATCAAAATAAAATGATGAATAAAATTTTGATAACAAAAACTATACAAATAAATACTCAAAAAATTAACACTAACAAAACAAAGTTCTATAATTCACAATATTGATAAATTAACTAAGTTATGTTAACTATCTACAAAATAAATGGTAAAACTCTTTAACCCACACCCATAGACAACATACCCAACTATAATGACAATCAAATTATGCAAACCCTTACCTTAGATATGAATTTGCCGAGAGGGAAGAGCAAAGAGAGAGGAGAATGTGGTTTTGTGAGAGTGAGTGGTGTGAGAGAGTTATGGGTGAGTGAGTTAGTGAGGGTGAGTGAGTGAGAGAGTTAGTGAGGCCGAGATTTTAGGTTTTCTCTCGTGTGTTGAGCAAGGAGAGTGGAGAATGTGAGAGAGTTAAATGCCACGGGCCGAGTTTTAAATAAACATGCTCAGAGGAAATCGAGTCTATAAGACTCGAAACACGTATAAAACTCGAGTCTCTAAGACTCGAGTTATATGCGTATAAACTACATAATTTATAATAAGATAGTAGTTAAACTCGAGTTTATAAACCTCGAGTTTAGGTAGACTTAAAACTCGAGTTTATAAAAACTCTCGAGATCCAGGTGGCATTTTCTCCACCTCGACAAGCCCAAAGCGAGTATAAAGCGAGTTTTTTGAAACTCGATTTATTATGTAAATCTCGAGTTTCAAAAACTCGAGTTGCTATTTTCCTACATAGTTTCAAACTATGCCTAACTTACTATATTCATGCATCCACATGCCTAATCTCCACATTCCCCCCTTCCAAAGACTTCCACAAACTTTGAGATAAAAGCATTGAAGAGATTTCAACTTGAGATTCCTCGGAATCATTTTAAGATTTTTACAGTAAAAGAGACTCCAATATTCAAGCGCTTCAAGAAGTCCAACAGATCGATGAATCTCAACTAAATTTTCACAATTATTAAGTTCTAGCCGCTTTATGTTTGGGGCAATCACCGATAAGTCAGGCAATTTGGTAATGTTTTCACAAAGAATCGAGATCCATATATTTCAAAGCTCGTGAGCCGGCACCTCTGCAGGATGGAAAAAAAATCAATAAATATAGCATAAAAATATAATAATTTATAAATAGTAATGGTCATACCTCAAAATACTCGTCCAATTTAATGTGGCTTCCTCGGCATTTCTAAGTGCAACAAGTTTTTGAAGATTAACGGTGGCCGGCAAGGAAGGCAAAGGAAACTCATTCCAATCAATTAACCTTAACTCATTTAAAAGTATACTTCAAAACATCTTCACAAATTAAAATTACAAACAATCAAGTATTTGAGTTTTTTCATCCTTCCAAAAATCTATTTGCATGTTTCTTGGTTGTGGGAAGCACAATGTTATGCCTTCAACTCTTTCTAATCCCTAAATGGACAAAGAATTCACAATAATTACATTATACAACAAAATTTACAATTATTAAGTTGTAAACAAAATAAATGTGGATAAAGTTATATTTTCAAAGCATTAAACGGAAAAAAAAAAACAAACAAAGAAATGAGAAAAATATTCACTACAAAAATACATGTGCTTGGTGAGAAAAAAGAAAAGATAAATCAAAATAATTTATACCTTATCTGGTAGTTCGGAAGCATCATCATAACACAATAACCTTTTATGTTTCTTTGATACTTTTGATTCTTGTTCGATAATTTCCAAACCCATTTGTTGTATCAAGTCATGCATCGATAATTTGCCGTCTTCATCAACAAATATGAGAGACTTATCTTTAAGTATTTCAATATCATAATATGGGTCATAAGAATTGCAACTTTCTAGTATATTCTCGACAAAATCCTTGCCTAATCCCTTGAGAAAACATGCAAATATCAAGGAAAATATGCCGTTGAGTTTGATCCAATCCATCAGAATTTATTTTGAGTACTTCTAGAATATTTGGATTAAGAACTCTTTTTGTACTTATCTAATGCACTTTTCCAACAACGTATATCATCTCTTGGATACAAATCGAGCCTATTATTTTCAAAGCTAATGGAAGACCTTTGGCGTAGCTTATAAATAGGTCTACGAGTTCTCAATAACCTTTCTTAGGCTTGTTTTCTTTGAATGCATGTTGACAAAAGAGCTACTCTAGATTCATGTTTATCTAATTCCATGAGCCCGTAGTTATAGCAGGTTAAATGATAATCTTCTTGAAGAGTAGATAGTAATTTTTCATCTCTTGTTGTGATAATAATTCTACTTCCGTAAGCAAAACGATTGCATTCACTAAGCAAAATCGTTACTTGAATTAATTTGCTCACATCATCAAGAATTATAAGAATTCTTTTGTGCCGAGGCATTTCCATTCTCATATTGATTCTTTTAATTGCACCAAGCTCCTTCAAAGTTCCACCTCCTAAGATCTCAGAATAAAGTAACTCTCTTAATTGAAGAAGGCGTTGTCCATCATTTGTTCTTGAGTTTTCTTTAACATTCTCTAGAAAGATGCTTCCTTCAAAACGATATGCAATTAAGTCATATATAGATTTTGCAATTGTTGTCTTACCAATTCCAGGAAGGCCATGGATCACTAGCCATACGCACATCATTTGAACCAATATCTAAAAGCAAAACTTATATCCTCCACACGAGAATCTATTCCAACGGGATATTTAACATCAAATATTTTTGCAGTGACTAATTTAACTCTTGAGATCACTTCAAAAACTTCATTGATAAGAGTAAATCGAGGGTGGCCGCGGCTGCAAAGCATTAAAAACTTGTTAGAAAATAGAATATAAAGATGAACTAAAATTCAAAATGTTTAGCATGTGTACTATGGCTGAAATATTGTTAATATAAGTTAATGGCGAAGTAACTCATGGATCTAAGAACTATTAGTATGAGCTATTTTTTCCTCAAATTTTAAAATCAAATTTTGGCTTTTAGCATGAAGACTCGTGAAAATCTAGGTTAGGTAAGGAAACAAGCTTTGTGAATATCCACTTCTAATTGGATGTACTCTAGCTTGAATGCATTCATTAAGATATTTTAGGGATCGAAGTTTGGTAAACATTATATGGGTGTGTAGTGAATCTATAATGGGTCCCAAGACTCTCCATTACATCAAAGTAAAAAAAAAAAACCTAAAATTGTAGAATGATAATTGATTTTCTTTTTCAAAGGGAAAAAAATACTTTTGCATTTTTTCACCGAATTCCAAAAAGGCCACAAAATATTAAACCATAGAAATCTAACTCAATTGAAAACCGTTAAATTGCTTGACAAAAAAAAAAATGTTATGAGCTTTGATGAATAATTATTGATAAGTTAATAAAACCTAAATACAAAAACTTAATAAGCAATTTTGCATCTAAAAAAAAAATTAAACAATATATATATATATATATATATATATATATATATATAATATAGAAAGATGAATAAATAATATTTAATTAATATTGAAATATTAAAAAAACCTTAAAAACCTCAAAATATATAGAGCTGTTCAAGTGAGAAAATCTTATAATTAATTGATAAGATAATCAGCTTATAGCGTGCTTACCTTCCTATCTAGCCTAACTAGCACATTATTAAAAGATATGAACTTTCAAATTTTCAAAAAATAAGGCAAAAAATAAGACTTCGCTTGAGAGTTGTTTAACGTTAAAATTTTTTGGTGATAACAAAAATAGTGATAGAATGCATACTCTTTTTGTGCAATGCCATCCACCTATATTGCCGGCTTCATGTAGAGCCATCCTCCATTTTTGCACTTCCATTTTATCCTTGAACTTTGTTTCATGT